>NC_090841.1:0-2901250 GCF_028021215.1 Eschrichtius robustus
TAACCCTAAACCTAACCCATAACCTACGCCGTACACGAACCCGTACCCGAACCCGTACCCTAACCCTAACCCTAACCCTAACCCTAAGCTACCCTTGACTGCTTCTGCCTCCAATAGATTTCCTAAGCACTAGTGTTTTAAGGAACAGGTTAAAAAGAGAATCCTAATGTGATTTCTTGATAATGGGTGTGTTCCTTATCTTCTCCTAGTGTCTAAACTCTTCTCCATGGCTGGTCCCCCAAATAATATTCCTTGACGTGCTAAGGGGCATCTAGGGAGTGGGATAGGTTTAATAACTACCCTAACCCTAACGCGTACCCTAACCCTAAACCCTACCCTAAACCTAACACGTACCCTAATCCTAACCCGTACCCTAAACCGAGCCCTAACCCTCAAACTAACCCTAACCCTAACCCTAAACCATACCCTACGCCGTACCCGAACCCGTACCCTAAGCCGTACCCTAACCCTAACCCTAACCCGTAACCCTAACCCTAAGCTACCCTTGACTACTTCTGCCTCCAATAGATTTCCTAAGCACTAGTGTATTAAGGAACAGGTTAAAAAGAGAATCCTAATGTGATTTCAGGATAATGGGTGTGTTCTTTATCTTCTCCTAGTGTCTAAACTCTTCTCCATGGCTGGACCCCCAAATAATATTCCTTGACGTGCTAAGGGGTATCTAGAGAGTGGGATAGGTTTAATAACTACCCTAACCCTAACGCGTACCCTAACCCTAACCCCTACCCTAACCCTAACACGAACCCTAATCCTAACCCGTACCCTAAACCGAGCCCTAACCTTCAAACTAACCCTAACACTAACCCAAACCCATACCCTACGCCGTACACGAACCCGTACCCGAACCCGTACCCTAAGCCGTGTCCTAACCCTAGCCCTAACCCTAACCCTAAGCCTAAGCTACCCTTGACTGCTTCTGCCTCCAATAGATTTCCTAAGCACTAGTGTTTTAAGGAACAGGTTAAAAAGAGAATCCTAATGTGATTTCTTGATAATGGGTGTGTTCCTTATCTTCTCCTAGTGTCTAAACTCTTCTCCATGGCTGGACCCCCAAATAATATTCCTTGACGTGCTAAGGGGTATCTAGAGAGTGGGATAGGTTTAATAACTACCCTAACCCTAACGCATACCCTAACCCTAACCTCTACCCTAACCCTAACACGTACACTAATCCTAACCCGTACACTAAACCGAGCCCTAACCCTCAAACTAACCCTAACCCTAACCCTAACCCATACCCTACGCCGTACCCGAACCCGTACCCGAAACCGTACCCTAAGCCTTACCCTAACAATAACCCTAACCCTAACCCTAAGCTACCCTTGACTGCTTCTGCCTCCAATAGATTTCCTAAGCACTAGTGTTTTAAGGAACAGGTTAAAAAGAGAATCCTAATGTGATTTCTTGATAATGGGTGTGTTCCTTATCTTCTCCTAGTGTCTAAACTCTTCTCCATGGCTGGATCCCCAAATAATATTCCTTGACGTGCTAAGGGGTATCTAGAGAGTGGGATAGGTTTAATAACTACCCGAACCCTAACGCATACCCTAACCCTAACCTCTACCCTAACCCTAACACGTACACTAATCCTAACCCGTACCCTAAACCGAGCCCTAACCCTCAAACTAACCCTAACCCTAACCCTAACCCATATCCTACGCCGTACCCGAACCCATACCCGAAACCGTACCCTAAGCCGTACCCTAAACCTAACCCTAACCCTAACCCTAACCCTAAGCTACCCTTGACTGCTTCTGCCTCTAATAGATTTCCTAAGCACTAGTGTTTTAAGGAACAGGTTAAAAAGAGAATCCTAATGTGATTTCTTGATAATGGGTGTGTTCCTTATCTTCTCCTAGTGTCTAAACTCTTCTCCATGGCTGGACCCCCAAATAATATTCCTTGACGTGCTAAGGGGTATCTAGAGAGTGGGATAGGTTTAATAACTACCCTAACCCTAACGCGTACCCTAACCCTAACCTCTACCCTAACCTTAACACGTACACTAATCCTAACCCGTAACCTAAACCGAGCCCTAACCCTCAAACTAACCCTAACCCTAACCCTAAACCATACCCTACGCCGTACCCGAACCCGTACCCGAACCCGTACCCTAAGCCGTACCCTAACCCTAACCCTAACGCTAACCCTAACCCTAACCCTAACCCTAGCCCTAAGCTACCCTTGACTGCTTCTGCCTCCAATAGATTTCCTAAGCACTTGTGTATTAAGGAACAGGTTAAAAAGAGAATCCTATTGTGATTTCAGGATAATGGGTGTGTTCCTTATCTTCTCCTAGTGTCTAAACTCTTCTCCATGGCTGGACCCCCAAATAATATCCCTTGACGTGCTAAGGGGTATCTAGAGAGTGGGATAGGTTTAATAACTACCCTAACCCTAACGCGTACCCTAACCCTAACACGTACCCTAATCCTAACCCGTAACCTAAACCGATCCCTAACCCTCAAACTAAACCTAACCCTAACCCTAACCCATACCATACGCCGTACCCGAACCCGTACCCGAACCCGTACACTAAGTCGTACCCTAAAGCTAACCCTAACCCTAACCCTAACCCTAAACCTAAGCTACCCTTGACTGCTTCTGCCTCCAATAGATTTCCTAAGCAAAAGTGTTTTAAGGAACAGGTTAAAAAGAGAATCCTAATGTGATTTCTTGATAATGGGTGTGTTCCTTATCTTCTCCTAGTGTCTAAACTCTTCTCCATGGCTGGACCCCCAAATAATATTCCTTGACGTGCTAAGGGGTATCTAGAGAGTGGGATAGGTTTAATAACTACCCTAACCCTAACGCGTACCATAACCCTAACCCCTACCCTAACCCTAACACGTACCCTAATCCTAAGCCGAAACCTAAACCGAGCCCTAACCTTCAAACTAACCCTAACCCTAACTCTAACCCATACCCTACGCCGTACACGAACCCGTACCCGAACCCGTACCCTATGCCGTACCCTAAATCTAGCCCTAACCCTAACCCTAACCCTAAGCTACCCTTGACTGCTTCTGCCTCCAATAGATTTCCTAAGCACTAGTGTTTTAAGGAACAGGTTAAAAAGAGAATCCTAATGTGATTTCTTGATAATGGGTGTGTTCCTTATCTTCTCCTAGTGTCTAAATTCTTCTCCATGGCTTGACCCCCAAATAATATTCCTTGACGTGCTAAGGGGTATCTAGAGAGTGGGATAGGTTTAATAACTACCCTAAAACTAACGCGTACCCTAACCCTAACCCCTACCCTAACCCTAACACGAACCCTAATCCTAACCCGTACCCTAAACCGAGCCCTAACCTTCAAACTAACCCTAACCCTAACCCTAACCCATAACCTACGCCGTACACGAACCCGTACCCGAACCCGTACCCTAACCCTAACCCTAACCCTAACCCTAACCCTAACCCTAAGCTACCCTTGACTGCTTCTGCCTCCAATAGATTTCCTAAGCACTAGTGTTTTAAGGAACAGGTTAAAAAGAGAATCCTAATGTGATTTCTTGATAATGGGTGTTTCCTTATCTTCTCCTAGTGTCTAAACTCTTCTCCATGGCTGGTCCCCCAAATAATATTCCTTGACGTGCTAAGGGGCATCTAGGGAGTGGGATAGGTTTAATAACTACCCTAACCCTAACGCGTACCCTAACCCTAACCCCTACCCTAAACCTAACACGTACCCTAATCCTAACCCGTACCCTAAACCGAGCCCTAACACTCAAACTAACCCTAACCCTAACCCTAAACCATACCCTACAGCGTACACGAACCCATACCCGAACCCGCACCCTAAGCCGTACCCTAACCCTAACCCTAACCCTAACCCTAACCCTAAGCTACCCTTGACTGCTTCTGCCTCCAATAGATTTCCTAAGCACTATTGTATTAAGGAACAGGTTAAAAAGAGAATCCTAATGTGATTTCAGGATAATGGGTGTGTTCCTTATCTTCTCCTAGTGTCTAAACTCTTCTCCATGGCTGGACCACCAAATAATATTCCTTGACGTGCTAAGGAGTATCTAGAGAGTGGGATAGGTTTAATAACTACCCTAACCCTAACGCGTACCCTAACCCTAACCCCTACCCTAACCCTAACACGAACCCTAATCCTAACTTGTACCCTAAACCGAGCCCTAACCTTCAAACTAACCCTAACCCTAACCCTAGCCCTAACCCTAACCCTAACCCTAACCCTCAAACTAACCCTAACCCTAACCCTAACCCATACCCTATGCCGTACCCGAACCCGTACCCTAAGCCTTACCCTAACAATAACCCTAACCCTAACCCTAAGCTACCCTTGACTGCTTTGCCTCCAATAGATTTCCTAAGCACTAGTGTTTTAAGGAACAGGTTAAAAAGAGAATCCTAATGTGATTTCTTGATAAAGGGTGTGTTCCTTATCTTCTCCTAGTGTCTAAACTCTTCTCCATGGCTGGACCCCCAAATAATAATCCTTGACGTGCTAAGGGGTATCTAGAGAGTGGGATAGGTTTAATAACTACCCTAACCCTAACGCGTACCCTAACCCTAACACCTACCCTAACCCTAACACGAACCCTAATCCTAACCCGTACCCTAAACCGATCCCTAACCTTCAAACTAACCCTAACCCTAACCCAAACCCATACCCTACGCCGTACACGAACCCGTACCCGAACCCGTACCCTAAGCCGTGTCCTAACCCTAGACCTAACCCTAACCCTAACCCTAAGCTACCCTTGACTGCTTCTGCCTCCAATAGATTTCCTAAGCACTAGTGTTTTAAGGAACAGGTTAAAAAGAGAATCCTAATGTGATTTCTTGATAATGGGTGTGTTCCTTATCTTCTCCTAGTGTCTAAACTCTTCTCCATGGCTGGACCCCCAAATAATATTCCTTGACCTGCTAAGGGGTATCTAGAGAGTGGGATAGGTTTAATAACTACCCTAACCCTAACGCGTACCCTAACCCTAACCCCTACCCTAACCCTAACACGAACCCTAATCCTAACCCGTACCCTAAACCGAGCCCTAACCTACAAACTAACCCTAACCCTAACCCTAACCCATAACCTACGCCGTACACGAACCCGTACCCGAACCCGTACCCTAACCCTAACCCTAACCCTAACCCTAACCCTAACCCTAACCCTAAGCTACCCTTGACTGCTTCTGCCTCCAATAGATTTCCTAAGCACTAGTGTTTTAAGGAACAGGTTAAAAAGAGAATCCTAATGTGATTTCTTGATAATGGGTGTGTTCCTTATCTTCTCCTAGTGTCTAAACTCTTCTCCATGGCTGGTCCCCCAAATAATATTCCTTGACGTGCTAAGGGGCATCTAGGGAGTGGGATAGGTTTAATAACTACCCTAACCCTAACGCGTACCCTAACCCTAACCCCTACCCTAAACCTAACACGTACCCTAATCCTAACCCGTACCCTAAACCGAGCCCTAACACTCAAACTAACCCTAACCCTAACCCTAACCCATACGCTACGCCGTACCCGAACCCGTACCCGAACTCGTACCCTAAGCCGTACCCTAAACCTAACCCTAACTGTAACCCTAACCCTAAGCTACCCATGACTACTTCTGCCTCCAATAGATTTCCTAAGCACTAGTGTATTAAGGAACAGGTTAAAAAGAGAATCCTAATGTGATTTCAGGATAATGGGTGTGTTCTTTATCTTCTCCTAGTGTCTAAACTCTTCTCCATGGCTGGACCCCCAAATAATATTCCTTGACGTGCTAAGGGGTATCTAGAGAGTGGGATAGGCTTAATAACTACCCTAACCCTAACGCGTACCCTAACCCTAACCCCTACCCTAACCCTAACACGAACCCTAATCCTAACCCGTACCCTAAACCGAGCCCTAACCTTCAAACTAACCCTAACACTAACCCAAACCCATACCCTACGCCGTACACGAACCCGTACCCGAACCCGTACCCTAAGCCGTGTCCTAACCCTAGCCCTAACCCTAACCCTAACCCTAAGCTACCCTTGACTGCTTCTGCCTCCAATAGATTTCCTAAGCACTAGTGTTTTAAGGAACAGGTTAAAAAGAGAATCCTAATGTGATTTCTTGATAATGGGTGTGTTCCTTATCTTCTCCTAGTGTCTAAACTCTTCTCCATGGCTGGACCCCCAAATAATATTCCTTGACATGCTAAGGGGTATCTAGAGAGTGGGATAGGTTTAATAACTACCCTAACCCTAACCCCTACCCTAACCCTAACACGAACCCTAATCCTAACCCGTACCCTAAACCGAGCCCTAACCTTCAAACTAACCCTAACCCTAACCCAAACCCATACCCTACGCCGTACACGAACCCGTACCCGAACCCGTACCCTAAGCCGTGTCCTAACCCTAGCCCTAACCCTAACCCTAACCCTAAGCTACCCTTGACTGCTTCTGCCTACAATAGATTTCCTAAGCACTAGTGTTTTAAGGAACAGGTTAAAAAGAGAATCCTAATGTGATTTCTTGATAATGTGTGTGTTCCTTATCTTCTCCTAGGGTCTAAACTCTTCTCCATGGCTGGACCCCCAAATAATATTCCTTGACGTGCTAAGGGGTATCTAGAGAGTGGGATAGGTTTAATAACTACCCTAACCCTAACGCGTACCCTAACCCTAACCCCTACCCTAACCCTAACACGAACCCTAATCCTAACCCGTACCCTAAACCGAGCCCTAACCTTCAAACTAACCCTAACCCTAAACCTAACCCATAACCTACGCCGTACACGAACCCGTACCCGAACCCGTACCCTAACCCTAACCCTAACCCTAACCCTAAGCTACCCTTGACTGCTTCTGCCTCCAATAGATTTCCTAAGCACTAGTGTTTTAAGGAACAGGTTAAAAAGAGAATCCTAATGTGATTTCTTGATAATGGGTGTGTTCCTTATCTTCTCCTAGTGTCTAAACTCTTCTCCATGGCTGGTCCCCCAAATAATATTCCTTGACGTGCTAAGGGGCATCTAGGGAGTGGGATAGGTTTAATAACTACCCTAACCCTAACGCGTACCCTAACCCTAACCCCTACCCTAAACCTAACACGTACCCTAATCCTAACCCGTACGCTAAACCGAGCCCTAACCCTCAAACTAACCCTAACCCTAACCCTAAACCATACCCTACGCCGTACCCGAACCCGTACCCTAAGCCGTACCCTAACCCTAACCCTAACCGTAACCCTAACCCTAAGCTACCCTTGACTACTTCTGCCTCCAATAGATTTCCTAAGCACTAGTGTATTAAGGAACAGGTTAAAAAGAGAATCCTAATGTGATTTCAGGATAATGGGTGTGTTCTTTATCTTCTCCTAGTGTCTAAACTCTTCTCCATGGCTGGACCCCCAAATAATATTCCTTGACGTGCTAAGGGGTATCTAGAGAGTGGGATAGGTTTAATAACTACCCTAACCCTAACGCGTACCCTAACCCTAACCCCTACCCTAACCCTAACACGAACCCTAATCCTAACCCGTACCCTAAACCGAGCCCTAACCTTCAAACTAACCCTAACACTAACCCAAACCCATACCCTACGCCGTACACGAACCCGTACCCGAACCCGTACCCTAAGCCGTGTCCTAACCCTAGCCCTAACCCTAACCCTAAGCCTAAGCTACCCTTGACTGCTTCTGCCTCCAATAGATTTCCTAAGCACTAGTGTTTTAAGGAACAGGTTAAAAAGAGAATCCTAATGTGATTTCTTGATAATGGGTGTGTTCCTTATCTTCTCCTAGTGTCTAAACTCTTCTCCATGGCTGGACCCCCAAATAATATTCCTTGACGTGCTAAGGGGTATCTAGAGAGTGGGATAGGTTTAATAACTACCCTAACCCTAACGCATACCCTAACCCTAACCTCTACCCTAACCCTAACACGTACACTAATCCTAACCCGTACACTAAACCGAGCCCTAACCCTCAAACTAACCCTAACCCTAACCCTAACCCATACCCTACGCCGTACCCGAACCCGTACCCGAAACCGTACCCTAAGCCTTACCCTAACAATAACCCTAACCCTAACCCTAAGCTACCCTTGACTGCTTCTGCCTCCAATAGATTTCCTAAGCACTAGTGTTTTAAGGAACAGGTTAAAAAGAGAATCCTAATGTGATTTCTTGATAATGGGTGTGTTCCTTATCTTCTCCTAGTGTCTAAACTCTTCTCCATGGCTGGACCCCCAAATAATATTCCTTGACGTGCTAAGGGGTATCTAGAGAGTGGGATAGGTTTAATAACTACCCGAACCCTAACGCATACCCTAACCCTAACCTCTACCCTAACCCTAACACGTACACTAATCCTAACCCGTACCCTAAACCGAGCCCTAACCCTCAAACTAACCCTAACCCTAACCCTAACCCATATCCTACGCCGTACCCGAACCCATACCCGAAACCGTACCCTAAGCCGTACCCTAAACCTAACCCTAACCCTAACCCTAACCCTAAGCTACCCTTGACTGCTTCTGCCTCTAATAGATTTCCTAAGCACTAGTGTTTTAAGGAACAGGTTAAAAAGAGAATCCTAATGTGATTTCTTGATAATGGGTGTGTTCCTTATCTTCTCCTAGTGTCTAAACTCTTCTCCATGGCTGGACCCCCAAATAATATTCCTTGACGTGCTAAGGGGTATCTAGAGAGTGGGATAGGTTTAATAACTACCCTAACCCTAACGCGTACCCTAACCCTAACCTCTACCCTAACCTTAACACGTACACTAATCCTAACCCGTAACCTAAACCGAGCCCTAACCCTCAAACTAACCCTAACCCTAACCCTAAACCATACCCTACGCCGTACCCGAACCCGTACCCGAACCCGTACCCTAAGCCGTACCCTAACCCTAACCCTAACGCTAACCCTAACCCTAACCCTAACCCTAGCCCTAAGCTACCCTTGACTGCTTCTGCCTCCAATAGATTTCCTAAGCACTTGTGTATTAAGGAACAGGTTAAAAAGAGAATCCTATTGTGATTTCAGGATAATGGGTGTGTTCCTTATCTTCTCCTAGTGTCTAAACTCTTCTCCATGGCTGGACCCCCAAATAATATCCCTTGACGTGCTAAGGGGTATCTAGAGAGTGGGATAGGTTTAATAACTACCCTAACCCTAACGCGTACCCTAACCCTAACACGTACCCTAATCCTAACCCGTAACCTAAACCGATCCCTAACCCTCAAACTAAACCTAACCCTAACCCTAACCCATACCATACGCCGTACCCGAACCCGTACCCGAACCCGTACACTAAGTCGTACCCTAAAGCTAACCCTAACCCTAACCCTAACCCTAAACCTAAGCTACCCTTGACTGCTTCTGCCTCCAATAGATTTCCTAAGCAAAAGTGTTTTAAGGAACAGGTTAAAAAGAGAATCCTAATGTGATTTCTTGATAATGGGTGTGTTCCTTATCTTCTCCTAGTGTCTAAACTCTTCTCCATGGCTGGACCCCCAAATAATATTCCTTGACGTGCTAAGGGGTATCTAGAGAGTGGGATAGGTTTAATAACTACCCTAACCCTAACGCGTACCATAACCCTAACCCCTACCCTAACCCTAACACGTACCCTAATCCTAAGCCGAAACCTAAACCGAGCCCTAACCTTCAAACTAACCCTAACCCTAACTCTAACCCATACCCTACGCCGTACACGAACCCGTACCCGAACCCGTACCCTATGCCGTACCCTAAATCTAGCCCTAACCCTAACCCTAACCCTAAGCTACCCTTGACTGCTTCTGCCTCCAATAGATTTCCTAAGCACTAGTGTTTTAAGGAACAGGTTAAAAAGAGAATCCTAATGTGATTTCTTGATAATGGGTGTGTTCCTTATCTTCTCCTAGTGTCTAAATTCTTCTCCATGGCTTGACCCCCAAATAATATTCCTTGACGTGCTAAGGGGTATCTAGAGAGTGGGATAGGTTTAATAACTACCCTAAAACTAACGCGTACCCTAACCCTAACCCCTACCCTAACCCTAACACGAACCCTAATCCTAACCCGTACCCTAAACCGAGCCCTAACCTTCAAACTAACCCTAACCCTAACCCTAACCCATAACCTACGCCGTACACGAACCCGTACCCGAACCCGTACCCTAACCCTAACCCTAACCCTAACCCTAACCCTAACCCTAAGCTACCCTTGACTGCTTCTGCCTCCAATAGATTTCCTAAGCACTAGTGTTTTAAGGAACAGGTTAAAAAGAGAATCCTAATGTGATTTCTTGATAATGGGTGTTTCCTTATCTTCTCCTAGTGTCTAAACTCTTCTCCATGGCTGGTCCCCCAAATAATATTCCTTGACGTGCTAAGGGGCATCTAGGGAGTGGGATAGGTTTAATAACTACCCTAACCCTAACGCGTACCCTAACCCTAACCCCTACCCTAAACCTAACACGTACCCTAATCCTAACCCGTACCCTAAACCGAGCCCTAACACTCAAACTAACCCTAACCCTAACCCTAAACCATACCCTACAGCGTACACGAACCCATACCCGAACCCGCACCCTAAGCCGTACCCTAACCCTAACCCTAACCCTAACCCTAACCCTAAGCTACCCTTGACTGCTTCTGCCTCCAATAGATTTCCTAAGCACTATTGTATTAAGGAACAGGTTAAAAAGAGAATCCTAATGTGATTTCAGGATAATGGGTGTGTTCCTTATCTTCTCCTAGTGTCTAAACTCTTCTCCATGGCTGGACCACCAAATAATATTCCTTGACGTGCTAAGGAGTATCTAGAGAGTGGGATAGGTTTAATAACTACCCTAACCCTAACGCGTACCCTAACCCTAACCCCTACCCTAACCCTAACACGAACCCTAATCCTAACTTGTACCCTAAACCGAGCCCTAACCTTCAAACTAACCCTAACCCTAACCCTAGCCCTAACCCTAACCCTAACCCTAACCCTCAAACTAACCCTAACCCTAACCCTAACCCATACCCTATGCCGTACCCGAACCCGTACCCTAAGCCTTACCCTAACAATAACCCTAACCCTAACCCTAAGCTACCCTTGACTGCTTTGCCTCCAATAGATTTCCTAAGCACTAGTGTTTTAAGGAACAGGTTAAAAAGAGAATCCTAATGTGATTTCTTGATAAAGGGTGTGTTCCTTATCTTCTCCTAGTGTCTAAACTCTTCTCCATGGCTGGACCCCCAAATAATAATCCTTGACGTGCTAAGGGGTATCTAGAGAGTGGGATAGGTTTAATAACTACCCTAACCCTAACGCGTACCCTAACCCTAACACCTACCCTAACCCTAACACGAACCCTAATCCTAACCCGTACCCTAAACCGATCCCTAACCTTCAAACTAACCCTAACCCTAACCCAAACCCATACCCTACGCCGTACACGAACCCGTACCCGAACCCGTACCCTAAGCCGTGTCCTAACCCTAGACCTAACCCTAACCCTAACCCTAAGCTACCCTTGACTGCTTCTGCCTCCAATAGATTTCCTAAGCACTAGTGTTTTAAGGAACAGGTTAAAAAGAGAATCCTAATGTGATTTCTTGATAATGGGTGTGTTCCTTATCTTCTCCTAGTGTCTAAACTCTTCTCCATGGCTGGACCCCCAAATAATATTCCTTGACCTGCTAAGGGGTATCTAGAGAGTGGGATAGGTTTAATAACTACCCTAACCCTAACGCGTACCCTAACCCTAACCCCTACCCTAACCCTAACACGAACCCTAATCCTAACCCGTACCCTAAACCGAGCCCTAACCTACAAACTAACCCTAACCCTAACCCTAACCCATAACCTACGCCGTACACGAACCCGTACCCGAACCCGTACCCTAACCCTAACCCTAACCCTAACCCTAACCCTAACCCTAACCCTAAGCTACCCTTGACTGCTTCTGCCTCCAATAGATTTCCTAAGCACTAGTGTTTTAAGGAACAGGTTAAAAAGAGAATCCTAATGTGATTTCTTGATAATGGGTGTGTTCCTTATCTTCTCCTAGTGTCTAAACTCTTCTCCATGGCTGGTCCCCCAAATAATATTCCTTGACGTGCTAAGGGGCATCTAGGGAGTGGGATAGGTTTAATAACTACCCTAACCCTAACGCGTACCCTAACCCTAACCCCTACCCTAAACCTAACACGTACCCTAATCCTAACCCGTACCCTAAACCGAGCCCTAACACTCAAACTAACCCTAACCCTAACCCTAACCCATACGCTACGCCGTACCCGAACCCGTACCCGAACTCGTACCCTAAGCCGTACCCTAAACCTAACCCTAACTGTAACCCTAACCCTAAGCTACCCATGACTACTTCTGCCTCCAATAGATTTCCTAAGCACTAGTGTATTAAGGAACAGGTTAAAAAGAGAATCCTAATGTGATTTCAGGATAATGGGTGTGTTCTTTATCTTCTCCTAGTGTCTAAACTCTTCTCCATGGCTGGACCCCCAAATAATATTCCTTGACGTGCTAAGGGGTATCTAGAGAGTGGGATAGGCTTAATAACTACCCTAACCCTAACGCGTACCCTAACCCTAACCCCTACCCTAACCCTAACACGAACCCTAATCCTAACCCGTACCCTAAACCGAGCCCTAACCTTCAAACTAACCCTAACACTAACCCAAACCCATACCCTACGCCGTACACGAACCCGTACCCGAACCCGTACCCTAAGCCGTGTCCTAACCCTAGCCCTAACCCTAACCCTAACCCTAAGCTACCCTTGACTGCTTCTGCCTCCAATAGATTTCCTAAGCACTAGTGTTTTAAGGAACAGGTTAAAAAGAGAATCCTAATGTGATTTCTTGATAATGGGTGTGTTCCTTATCTTCTCCTAGTGTCTAAACTCTTCTCCATGGCTGGACCCCCAAATAATATTCCTTGACATGCTAAGGGGTATCTAGAGAGTGGGATAGGTTTAATAACTACCCTAACCCTAACCCCTACCCTAACCCTAACACGAACCCTAATCCTAACCCGTACCCTAAACCGAGCCCTAACCTTCAAACTAACCCTAACCCTAACCCAAACCCATACCCTACGCCGTACACGAACCCGTACCCGAACCCGTACCCTAAGCCGTGTCCTAACCCTAGCCCTAACCCTAACCCTAACCCTAAGCTACCCTTGACTGCTTCTGCCTACAATAGATTTCCTAAGCACTAGTGTTTTAAGGAACAGGTTAAAAAGAGAATCCTAATGTGATTTCTTGATAATGTGTGTGTTCCTTATCTTCTCCTAGGGTCTAAACTCTTCTCCATGGCTGGACCCCCAAATAATATTCCTTGACGTGCTAAGGGGTATCTAGAGAGTGGGATAGGTTTAATAACTACCCTAACCCTAACGCGTACCCTAACCCTAACCCCTACCCTAACCCTAACACGAACCCTAATCCTAACCCGTACCCTAAACCGAGCCCTAACCTTCAAACTAACCCTAACCCTAAACCTAACCCATAACCTACGCCGTACACGAACCCGTACCCGAACCCGTACCCTAACCCTAACCCTAACCCTAACCCTAAGCTACCCTTGACTGCTTCTGCCTCCAATAGATTTCCTAAGCACTAGTGTTTTAAGGAACAGGTTAAAAAGAGAATCCTAATGTGATTTCTTGATAATGGGTGTGTTCCTTATCTTCTCCTAGTGTCTAAACTCTTCTCCATGGCTGGTCCCCCAAATAATATTCCTTGACGTGCTAAGGGGCATCTAGGGAGTGGGATAGGTTTAATAACTACCCTAACCCTAACGCGTACCCTAACCCTAACCCCTACCCTAAACCTAACACGTACCCTAATCCTAACCCGTACGCTAAACCGAGCCCTAACCCTCAAACTAACCCTAACCCTAACCCTAAACCATACCCTACGCCGTACCCGAACCCGTACCCTAAGCCGTACCCTAACCCTAACCCTAACCGTAACCCTAACCCTAAGCTACCCTTGACTACTTCTGCCTCCAATAGATTTCCTAAGCACTAGTGTATTAAGGAACAGGTTAAAAAGAGAATCCTAATGTGATTTCAGGATAATGGGTGTGTTCTTTATCTTCTCCTAGTGTCTAAACTCTTCTCCATGGCTGGACCCCCAAATAATATTCCTTGACGTGCTAAGGGGTATCTAGAGAGTGGGATAGGTTTAATAACTACCCTAACCCTAACGCGTACCCTAACCCTAACCCCTACCCTAACCCTAACACGAACCCTAATCCTAACCCGTACCCTAAACCGAGCCCTAACCTTCAAACTAACCCTAACACTAACCCAAACCCATACCCTACGCCGTACACGAACCCGTACCCGAACCCGTACCCTAAGCCGTGTCCTAACCCTAGCCCTAACCCTAACCCTAAGCCTAAGCTACCCTTGACTGCTTCTGCCTCCAATAGATTTCCTAAGCACTAGTGTTTTAAGGAACAGGTTAAAAAGAGAATCCTAATGTGATTTCTTGATAATGGGTGTGTTCCTTATCTTCTCCTAGTGTCTAAACTCTTCTCCATGGCTGGACCCCCAAATAATATTCCTTGACGTGCTAAGGGGTATCTAGAGAGTGGGATAGGTTTAATAACTACCCTAACCCTAACGCATACCCTAACCCTAACCTCTACCCTAACCCTAACACGTACACTAATCCTAACCCGTACACTAAACCGAGCCCTAACCCTCAAACTAACCCTAACCCTAACCCTAACCCATACCCTACGCCGTACCCGAACCCGTACCCGAAACCGTACCCTAAGCCTTACCCTAACAATAACCCTAACCCTAACCCTAAGCTACCCTTGACTGCTTCTGCCTCCAATAGATTTCCTAAGCACTAGTGTTTTAAGGAACAGGTTAAAAAGAGAATCCTAATGTGATTTCTTGATAATGGGTGTGTTCCTTATCTTCTCCTAGTGTCTAAACTCTTCTCCATGGCTGGATCCCCAAATAATATTCCTTGACGTGCTAAGGGGTATCTAGAGAGTGGGATAGGTTTAATAACTACCCGAACCCTAACGCATACCCTAACCCTAACCTCTACCCTAACCCTAACACGTACACTAATCCTAACCCGTACCCTAAACCGAGCCCTAACCCTCAAACTAACCCTAACCCTAACCCTAACCCATATCCTACGCCGTACCCGAACCCATACCCGAAACCGTACCCTAAGCCGTACCCTAAACCTAACCCTAACCCTAACCCTAACCCTAAGCTACCCTTGACTGCTTCTGCCTCTAATAGATTTCCTAAGCACTAGTGTTTTAAGGAACAGGTTAAAAAGAGAATCCTAATGTGATTTCTTGATAATGGGTGTGTTCCTTATCTTCTCCTAGTGTCTAAACTCTTCTCCATGGCTGGACCCCCAAATAATATTCCTTGACGTGCTAAGGGGTATCTAGAGAGTGGGATAGGTTTAATAACTACCCTAACCCTAACGCGTACCCTAACCCTAACCTCTACCCTAACCTTAACACGTACACTAATCCTAACCCGTAACCTAAACCGAGCCCTAACCCTCAAACTAACCCTAACCCTAACCCTAAACCATACCCTACGCCGTACCCGAACCCGTACCCGAACCCGTACCCTAAGCCGTACCCTAACCCTAACCCTAACGCTAACCCTAACCCTAACCCTAACCCTAGCCCTAAGCTACCCTTGACTGCTTCTGCCTCCAATAGATTTCCTAAGCACTTGTGTATTAAGGAACAGGTTAAAAAGAGAATCCTATTGTGATTTCAGGATAATGGGTGTGTTCCTTATCTTCTCCTAGTGTCTAAACTCTTCTCCATGGCTGGACCCCCAAATAATATCCCTTGACGTGCTAAGGGGTATCTAGAGAGTGGGATAGGTTTAATAACTACCCTAACCCTAACGCGTACCCTAACCCTAACACGTACCCTAATCCTAACCCGTAACCTAAACCGATCCCTAACCCTCAAACTAAACCTAACCCTAACCCTAACCCATACCATACGCCGTACCCGAACCCGTACCCGAACCCGTACACTAAGTCGTACCCTAAAGCTAACCCTAACCCTAACCCTAACCCTAAACCTAAGCTACCCTTGACTGCTTCTGCCTCCAATAGATTTCCTAAGCAAAAGTGTTTTAAGGAACAGGTTAAAAAGAGAATCCTAATGTGATTTCTTGATAATGGGTGTGTTCCTTATCTTCTCCTAGTGTCTAAACTCTTCTCCATGGCTGGACCCCCAAATAATATTCCTTGACGTGCTAAGGGGTATCTAGAGAGTGGGATAGGTTTAATAACTACCCTAACCCTAACGCGTACCATAACCCTAACCCCTACCCTAACCCTAACACGTACCCTAATCCTAAGCCGAAACCTAAACCGAGCCCTAACCTTCAAACTAACCCTAACCCTAACTCTAACCCATACCCTACGCCGTACACGAACCCGTACCCGAACCCGTACCCTATGCCGTACCCTAAATCTAGCCCTAACCCTAACCCTAACCCTAAGCTACCCTTGACTGCTTCTGCCTCCAATAGATTTCCTAAGCACTAGTGTTTTAAGGAACAGGTTAAAAAGAGAATCCTAATGTGATTTCTTGATAATGGGTGTGTTCCTTATCTTCTCCTAGTGTCTAAATTCTTCTCCATGGCTTGACCCCCAAATAATATTCCTTGACGTGCTAAGGGGTATCTAGAGAGTGGGATAGGTTTAATAACTACCCTAAAACTAACGCGTACCCTAACCCTAACCCCTACCCTAACCCTAACACGAACCCTAATCCTAACCCGTACCCTAAACCGAGCCCTAACCTTCAAACTAACCCTAACCCTAACCCTAACCCATAACCTACGCCGTACCCGAACCCGTACCCGAACCCGTACCCTAAGCCGTACCCTAAACCTAACCCTAACCGTAACCCTAACCCTAAGCTACCCTTGACTACTTCTGCCTCCAATAGATTTCCTAAGCACTAGTGTATTAAGGAACAGGTTAAAAAGAGAATCCTAATGTGATTTCAGGATAATGGGTGTGTTCTTTATCTTCTCCTAGTGTCTAAACTCTTCTCCATGGCTGGACCCCCAAATAATATTCCTTGACGTGCTAAGGGGTATCTAGAGAGTGGGATAGGTTTAATAACTACCCTAACCCTAACCCCTACCCTAACCCTAACACGAACCCTAATCCTAACCCGTACCCTAAACCGAGCCCTAACCTTGAAACTAACCCTAACCCTAACCCAAACCCATACCCTACGCCGTACACGAACCCGTACCCGAACCCGTACCCTAAGCCGTGTCCTAACCCTAGCCCTAACCCTAACCCTAACCCTAAGCTACCCTTGACTGCTTCTGCCTCCAATAGATTTCCTAAGCACTAGTGTTTTAAGGAACAGGTTAAAAAGAGAATCCTAATGTGATTTCTTGATAATGTGTGTGTTCCTTATCTTCTCCTAGTGTATAAACTCTTCTCCATGGCTGGACCCCCAAATAATATTCCTTGACGTGCTAAGGGGTATCTAGAGAGTGGGATAGGTTTAATAACTACCCTAACCCTAACGCGTACCCTAACCCTAACCCCTACCCTAACCCTAACACGAACCCTAATCCTAACCCGTACCCTAAACCGAGCCCTAACCTTCAAACTAACCCTAACCCTAACCCTAACCCATAACCTACGCCGTACACGAACCCGTACCCGAACCCGTACCCTAACCCTAACCCTAACCCTAACCCTAACCCTAACCCTAAGCTACCCTTGACTGCTTCTGCCTCCAATAGATTTCCTAAGCACTAGTGTTTTAAGGAACAGGTTAAAAAGAGAATCCTAATGTGATTTCTTGATAATGGGTGTGTTCCTTATCTTCTCCTAGTGTCTAAACTCTTCTCCATGGCTGGACCCCCAAATAATATTCCTTGACGTGCTAAGGGGTATCTAGAGAGTGGGATAGGTTTAATAACTACCCTAACCCTAACGCGTACCCTAACCCTAACCCCTAACCTAACCCTAACACGTACCCTAATCCTAACCCGTACCCTAAACCGAGCCCTAAACCTCAAACTAACCCTAACCCTAACCCTAACCCATACCCTACGCCGTACCCGAACCCGTACCCTAAGCCGTACCCTAAACCTAACCCTAACCGTAACCCTAACCCTAAGCTACCCTTGACTACTTCTGCCTCCAATAGATTTCCTAAGCACTAGTGTATTAAGGAACAGGTTAAAAAGAGAATCCTAATGTGATTTCAGGATAATGGGTGTGTTCTTTATCTTCTCCTAGTGTCTAAACTCTTCTCCATGGCTGGACCCCCAAATAATATTCCTTGACGTGCTAAGGGGTATCTAGAGAGTGGGATAGGTTTAATAACTACCCTAACCCTAACGCGTACCCTAACCCTAACCCCTACCCTAACCCTAACACGAACCCTAATCCTAACCCGTACCCTAAACCGAGCCCTAACCTTCAAACTAACCCTAACACTAACCCAAACCCATACCCTACGCCGTACACGAACCCGTACCCGAACCCGTACCCTAAGCCGTGTCCTAACCCTAGCCCTAACCCTAACCCTAACCCTAAGCTACCCTTGACTGCTTCTGCCTCCAATAGATTTCCTAAGCACTAGTGTTTTAAGGAACAGGTTAAAAAGAGAATCCTAATGTGATTTCTTGATAATGGGTGTGTTCCTTATCTTCTCCTAGTGTCTAAACTCTTCTCCATGGCTGGACCCCCAAATAATATTCCTTGACGTGCTAAGGGGTATCTAGAGAGTGGGATAGGTTTAATAACTACCCTAACCCTAATGCATAACCTAACCCTAAACTCTACCCTAACCCTAACACGTACACTAATCCTAACCCGTACACTAAACCGAGCCCTAACCCTCAAACTAACCTTAACCCTAACCCTAACCCATACCCTACGCCGTACCCGAACCCGTACCCGAACCCGTACCCTAAGCCGTACCCTAACAATAACCCTAACCCTAACCCTAACCCTAAGCTACCCCTGACTGCTTCTGCCTCCAATAGATTTCCTAAGCACTAGTGTTTTAAGGAACAGGTTAAAAAGAGAATCCTAATGTGATTTCTTGATAATGGGTGTGTTCCTTATCTTCTCCTAGTGTCTAAACTCTTCTCCATGGCTGGATCCCCAAATAATATTCCTTGACGTGCTAAGGGGTATCTAGAGAGTGGGATAGGTTTAATAACTACCCGAACCCTAACGCATACCCTAACCCTAACCTCTACCCTAACCCTAACACGTACACTAATCCTAACCCGTACCCTAAACCGAGCCCTAACCCTCAAACTAACCCTAACCCTAACCCTAACCCATAACCTACGCCGTACCCGAACCCATACCCGAACCCGTACCCTAAGCCGTACCCTAAACCTAACCCTAACCCTAACCCTAACCCTAAGCTACCCTTGACTGCTTCTGCCTCCAATAGATTTCCTAAGCACTAGTGTTTTAAGGAACAGGTTAAAAAGAGAATCCTAATGTGATTTCTTGATAATGGGTGTGTTCCTTATCTTCTCCTAGTGTCTAAACTCTTCTCCATGGCTGGACCCCCAAATAATATTGCTTGACGTGCTAAGGGGTATCTAGAGAGTGGGATAGGTTTAATAACTACCCTAACCCTAACGCGTACCCTAACCCTAACCTCTACCCTAACCTTAACACGTACACTAATCCTAACCTGTAACCTAAACCGAGCCCTAACCCTCAAACTAACCCTAACCCTAACCCTAAACCATACCCTACGCCGTACCCGAACCCGTACCCGAACCCGTACCCTAAGCCGTACCCTAACCCTAACCCTAACGCTAACCCTAACCCTAACCCTAACCCTAGCCCTAAGCTACCCTTGACTGCTTCTGCCTCCAATAGATTTCCTAAGCACTTGTGTATTAAGGAACAGGTTAAAAAGAGAATCCTATTGTGATTTCAGGATAATGGGTGTGTTCCTTATCTTCTCCTAGTGTCTAAACTCTTCTCCATGGCTGGACCCCCAAATAATATACCTTGACGTGCTAAGGGGTATCTAGAGAGTGGGATAGGTTTAATAACTACCCTAACCCTAACGCGTACCCTAACCCTAACACGTACCCTAATCCTAACCCGTACCCTAAACCGATCCCTAACCCTCAAACTAAACCTAACCCTAACCCTAACCCATACCATACGCCGTACCCGAACCCGTACCCGAACCCGTACACTAAGTCGTACCCTAAAGCTAACCCTAACCCTAACCCTAACCCTAAACCTAAGCTACCCTTGACTGCTTCTGCCTCCAATAGATTTCCTAAGCACTAGTGTTTTAAGGAACAGGTTAAAAAGAGAATCCTAATGTGATTTCTTGATAATGGGTGTGTTCCTTATCTTCTCCTAGTGTCTAAACTCTTCTCCATGGCTGGACCCCCAAATAATATTCCTTGACGTGCTAAGGGGTATCTAGAGAGTGGGATAGGTTTAATAACTACCCTAACCCTAACGCGTACCATAACCCTAACCCCTACCCTAACCCTAACACGTACCCTAATCCTAAGCCGAAACCTAAACCGAGCCCTAACCTTCAAACTAACCCTAACCCTAACTCTAACACATACCCTACGCCGTACACGAACCCGTACCCGAACCCGTACCCTATGCCGTACCCTAACTCTAGCCCTAACCCTAACCCTAACCCTAAGCTACCCTTGACTGCTTCTGCCTCCAATAGATTTCCTAAGCACTAGTGTTTTAAGGAACAGGTTAAAAAGAGAATCCTAATGTGATTTCTTGATAATGGGTGTGTTCCTTATCTTCTCCTAGTGTCTAAACTCTTCTCCATGGCTGGACACCCAAATAATATTCCTTGACGTGCTAAGGGGTATCTAGAGAGTGGGATAGGTTTAATAACTACCCTAACCCTAACGCGTACTCTAACCCTAACCCCTACCCTAACCCTAACACGTACCCTAATCCTAACCCGTACCCTAAACCGAGCCCTAACCCTCAAACTAACCCTAACCCTAACCCTAACCCATATCCTACGCCATACCCAAAACCGTACCCGAACCCGTACACGAACCCGTACCCTAAGCCGTACCGTAACCCTAACCCTAACCCTAAGCTACCCTTGACTGCTTCTGCCTCCAATAGATTTCCTAAGCACTAGTGTTTTAAGGAACAGGTTAAAAAGAGAATCCTAATGTGATTTCTTGATGACGGGTGTGTTCCTTATCTTCTCCTAGTGTCTAAACTCTTCTCCATGGCTGGACCCCCAAATAATAATCCTTGACGTGCTAAGGGGTATCTAGAGAGTGGGATAGGTTTAATAACTACCCTAACCCTAACGCGTACCCTAACCCTAACCCCTACCCTAACCCTAACACGAACCCTAATCCTAACCCGTACCCTAAACCGAGCCCTAACCTTCAAACTAACCCTAACCCTAACCCAAACCCATACCCTACGCCGTACACGAACCCGTACCCGAACCCGTACCCTAAGCCGTGTCCTAACCCTAGACCTAACCCTAACCCTAACCCTAAGCTACCCTTGACTGCTTCTGCCTCCAATAGATTTCCTAAGCACTAGTGTTTTAAGGAACAGGTTAAAAAGAGAATCCTAATGTGATTTCTTGATAATGGGTGTGTTCCTTATCTTCTCCTAGTGTCTAAATTCTTCTCCATGGCTTGACCCCCAAATAATATTCCTTGACGTGCTAAGGGGTATCTAGAGAGTGGGATAGGTTTAATAACTACCCTAACCCTAACGCGTACCCTAACCCTAACCCCTACCCTAACCCTAACACGAACCCTAATCCTAACCCGTACCCTAAACCGAGCCCTAACCTTCAAACTAACCCTAACCCTAACCCTAACCCATAACCTACGCCGTACACGAACCCGTACCCGAACCCGTACCCTAACCCTAACCCTAACCCTAACCCTAACCCTAACCCTAAGCTACCCTTGACTGCTTCTGCCTCCAATAGATTTCCTAAGCACTAGTGTTTTAAGGAACAGGTTAAAAAGAGAATCCTAATGTGATTTCTTGATAATGGGTGTTTCCTTATCTTCTCCTAGTGTCTAAACTCTTCTCCATGGCTGGTCCCCCAAATAATATTCCTTGACGTGCTAAGGGGCATCTAGGGAGTGGGATAGGTTTAATAACTACCCTAACCCTAACGCGTACCCTAACCCTAACCCCTACCCTAAACCTAACACGTACCCTAATCCTAACCCGTACCCTAAACCGAGCCCTAACACTCAAACTAACCCTAACCCTAACCCTAACCCATACCCTACGCCGTACCCGAACCCGTACCCGAACCCGTACCCTAAGCCGTACCCTAACCCTAACCCTAACCCTAACCCTAACCCTAAGCTACCCTTGACTGCTTCTGCCTCCAATAGATTTCCTAAGCACTAGTGTTTTAAGGAACAGGTTAAAAAGAGAATCCTAATGTGATTTCAGGATAATGGGTGTGTTCCTTATCTTCTCCTAGTGTCTAAACTCTTCTCCATGGCTGGACACCCAAATAATATTCCTTGACGTGCTAAGGGGTATCTAGAGAGTGGGATAGGTTTAATAACTACCCTAACCTTAACGCGTACCCTAACCCTAACCCCTACCCTAACCCTAACACGAACCCTAATATTAACCCGTGCCCTAAACCGAGCCCTAACCTTCAAACTAACCCTAACCCTAACCCTAACCCATACCCTACGCCGTACACGAACCCGTACACGAACCCGTACCCTAAGCCGTACCCTAAACCTAACCCTAACCCTAACCCTAACCCTAAGCTACCCTTGACTGCTTCTGCCTCCAATAGATTTCCTAAGCACAAGTGTTTTAAGGAACAGGTTAAAAAGAGAATCCTAATGTGATTTCTTGATAATGGGTGTGTTCCTTATCTTCTCCTAGTGTCTAAACTCTTCTCCATGGCTGGACCCCCAAATAATATTCCTTGACGTGCTAAGGGGTATCTAGAGAGTGGGATAGGTTTAATAACTACCCTAACCCTAACGCGTACCATAACCCTAACCCCTACCCTAACCCTAACACGTACCCTAATCCTAAGCCGAAACCTAAACCGAGCCCTAACCTTCAAACTAACCCTAACCCTAACTCTAACCCATACCCTACGCCGTACACGAACCCGTACCCGAACCCGTACCCTATGCCGTACCCTAACTCTAGCCCTAACCCTAACCCTAACCCTAAGCTACCCTTGACTGCTTCTGCCTCCAATAGATTTCCTAAGCACTAGTGTTTTAAAGAACAGGTTAAAAAGTGAATCCTAATGTGATTTCTTGATAATGGGTGTGTTCCTTATCTTCTCCTAGTGTCTAAACTCTTCTCCATGGCTGGACACCCAAATAATATTCCTTGACGTGCTAAGGGGTATCTAGAGAGTGGGATAGGTTTAATAACTACCCTAACCCTAACGCGTACTCTAACCCTAACCCCTACCCTAACCCTAACACGTACCCTAATCCTAACCCGTACCCTAAACCGAGCCCTAACCCTCAAACTAACCCTAACCCTAACCCTAACCCATATCCTACGCCATACCCAAAACCGTACCCGAACCCGTACACGAACCCGTACCCTAAGCCTTACCCTAACAATAACCCTAACCCTAACCATAACTCTAAGCTACCCTTGACTGCTTCTGCCTCCAATAGATTTCCTAAGCACTAGTGTTTTAAGGAACAGGTTAAAAAGAGAATCCTAATGTGATTTCTTGATAATGGGTGTGTTCCTTATCTTCTCCTACTGTCTAAACTCTTCTCCATGGCTGGACCCCCAAATAATATTCCTTGACGTGCTAAGGGGTATCTAGGGAGTGGGATAGGTATAATAACTACCCTAACCCTAACGCGTACCCTAACCCTAACCCCTACCCTAACCCTAACACGTACCCTACTCCTAACCCGTACCCTAAACCGAGCCCTAACCCTCAAACTAACCCTAACCCTAACCCTAACCCATACACTATGCCGTACCCGAACCCGTACCCTAAGCCTTACCCTAACAATAACCCTAACCCTAACCCTAACCGTAACCATAACCCTAAGCTACCCTTGACTGCTTCTGCCTCCAATAGATTTCCTAAGCACTAGTGTATTAAGGAACAGGTTAAAAAGGGAATCCTAATGTGATTTCAGGATAATGGGTGTGTTCCTTATCTTCTCCTAGTGTCTAAACTCTTCTCCATGCCTGGACCCCCAAATAATATTCCTTGACGTGCTAAGGGGTATCTAGAGAGTGGGATAGGTTTAATAACTACCCTAACCCTAACGCGTACCCTAACCCTAACCCCTACCCTAACCCTAACACGAACCCTAATCCTAACCCGTACCCTAAACCGAGCCCTAAACTTCAAACTAACCCTAGCCCTAACCCAAACCCATACCCTACGCCGTACACGAACCCGTACCCGAACCCGTACCCTAAGCCGTGTCCTAAACCTAGCCCTAACCCTAACGCTAACCCTAAGGTACCCTTGACTGCTTCTTCCTCCAATAGATTTCCTAAGCACTAGTGTTTTAAGGAACAGGTTAAAAAGAGAATCCTAATGTGATTTCTTGATAATGGGTGTGTTCCTTATCTTCTCCTACTGTCTAAACTCTTCTCCATGGCTGGTCCCCCAAATAATATTCCTTGACGTGCTAAGGGGTATCTAGGGAGTGGGATAGGTTTAATAACTACCCTAACCCTAACGCGTACCCTAACCCTAACCCCTACCCTAACCCTAACACGTACCCTAATCCTAACCCGTACCCTAAACCGAGCCCTAACCCTCAAACTAACCCTAACCCTAAACCTAACCCATACCCTATGCCGTACCCGAACGCGTACCCTAAGCCTTACCCTAACAATAACCCTAACCCTAACCCTAAGCTACCCTTGACTGCTTCTGCCTCCAATAGATTTCCTAAGCACTAGTGTTTTAAGGAACAGGTTAAAAAGAGAATCCTAATGTGATTTCTTGATAATGGGTGTGTTCCTTATCTTCTCCTAGTGTCTAAACTCTTCTCCATGGCTGGACCCCCAAATAATATTCCTTGACGTGCTAAGGGGTATCTAGAGAGTGGGATAGGTTTAATAACTACCCTAACCCTAACGCGTACCCTAACCCTAACCCCTACCCTAACCCTAACACGAACCCTAATCCTAACCCGTTCCCTAAACCGAGCCCTAACCTTCAAACTAACCCTAACCCTAACCCTAACCCATAACCTACGCCGTACACGAACCCGTACCCGAACCCGTACCCTAACCCTAACCCTAACCCTAACCCTAACCCTAACCCTAAGCTACCCTTGACTGCTTCTGCCTCCAATAGATTTCCTAAGCACTAGTGTTTTAAGGAACAGGTTAAAAAGAGAATCCTAATGTGATTTCTTGATAATGTGTGTGTTCCTTATCTTCTCCTAGTGTCTAAACTCTTCTCCATGGCTGGTCCCCCAAATAATATCCCTTGACGTGCTAAGGGGCATCTAGGGAGTGGGATAGGTTTAATAACTACCCTAACCCTAACGCGTACCCTTACCCTAACCCCTACCCTAAAACTAACACGTACCCTAATCCTAACCCGTACCCTAAACCGAGCCCTAACACTCAAACTAACCCTAACCCTAACCCTAACCCATACCCTACGCCGTACCCGAACCCGTACCCGAACCCGTACCCTAAGCCGTACCCTAACAATAACCCTAACCCTAACCCTAACCCTAAGCTACCCTTGACTGCTTCTGCCTCCAATAGATTTCCTAAGCACTAGTGTATTAAGGAACAGGTTAAAAAGAGAATCCTAATGTGATTTCAGGATAATGGGTGTGTTCCTTATCTTCTCCTAGTGTCTAAACTCTTCTCCATGGCTGGACCCCCAAATAATATTCCTTGACGTGCTAAGGGGTATCTAGAGAGTGGGATAGGTTTAATAACTACCCTAACCCTAACGCGTACCCTAACCCTAAACCCTACCCTAACCCTAACACGAACCCTAATCCTAACCCGTACCCTAAACCGAGCCCTAACCTTCAAACTAACCCTAACCCTAACCCAAACCCATACCCTACGCCGTACACGAACCCGTACCCGAACCCGTACCCTAAGCCTTACCCTAACAATAACCCTAACCCTAACCCTAAGCTACCCTTGACTGCTTCTGCCTCCAATAGATTTCCTAAGCACTAGTGTTTTAAGGAACAGGTTAAAAAGAGAATCCTAATGTGATTTCTTGATAATGGGTGTGTTCCTTATCTTCTCCTAGTGTCTAAACTCTTCTCCATGGCTGGATCCCCAAATAATATTCCTTGACGTGCTAAGGGGTATCTAGAGAGTGGGATAGGTTTAATAACTACCCGAACCCTAACGCATACCCTAACCCTAACCTCTACCCTAACCCTAACACGTACACTAATCCTAACCCGTACCCTAAACCGAGCCCTAACCCTCAAACTAACCCTAACCCTAACCCTAACCCATAACCTACGCCGTACCCGAACCCATACCCGAACCCGTACCCTAAGCCGTACCCTAAACCTAACCCTAACCCTAAACCTAACCCTAAGCTACCCTTGACTGCTTCTGCCTCTAATAGATTTCCTAAGCACTAGTGTTTTAAGGAACAGGTTAAAAAGAGAATCCTAATGTGATTTCTTGATAATGGGTGTGTTCCTTATTTCTCCTAGTGTCTAAACTCTTCTCCATGGCTGGACCCCCAAATAATATTCCTTGACGTGCTAAGGGGTATCTAGAGAGTGGGATAGGTTTAATAACTACCCTAACCCTAACGCGTACCCTAACCCTAACCTCTACCCTAACCTTAACACGTACACTAATCCTAACCCGTAACCTAAACCGAGCCCTAACCCTCAAACTAACCCTAACCCTAACCCTAAACCATACCCTACGCCGTACCCGAACCCGTACCCGAACCCGTATCCTAAGCCGTACCCTAACCCTAACCCTAACGCTAACCCTAACCCTAACCCTAACCCTAGCCCTAAGCTACCCTTGACTGCTTCTGCCTCCAATAGATTTCCTAAGCACTTGTGTATTAAGGAACAGGTTAAAAAGAGAATCCTATTGTGATTTCAGGATAATGGGTGTGTTCCTTATCTTCTCCTAGTGTCTAAACTCTTCTCCATGGCTGGACCCCCAAATAATATCCCTTGACGTGCTAAGGGGTATCTAGAGAGTGGGATAGGTTTAATAACTACCCTAACCCTAACGCGTACCCTAACCCTAACACGTACCCTAATCCTAACCCGTACCCTAAACCGATCCCTAACCCTCAAACTAAACCTAACCCTAACCCTAACCCATACCATACGCCGTCCCCGAACCCGTACCCGAACCCGTACACTAAGTCGTACCCTAAAGCTAACCCTAACCCTAACCCTAACCCTAAACCTAAGCTACCCTTGACTGCTTCTGCCTCCAATAGATTTCCTAAGCACAAGTGTTTTAAGGAACAGGTTAAAAAGAGAATCCTAATGTGATTTCTTGATAATGGGTGTGTTCCTTATCTTCTCCTAGTGTCTAAACTCTTCTCCATGGCTGGACCCCCAAATAATATTCCTTGACGTGCTAAGGGGTATCTAGAGAGTGGGATAGGTTTAATAACTACCCTAACCCTAACGCATACCATAACCCTAACCCCTACCCTAACCCTAACACGTACCCTAATCCTAACCCGTACCCTAAACCGAGCCCTAACCTTCAAACTAACCCTAACCCTAACTCTAACCCATACCCTACGCCATACACGAACCCGTACCCGAACCCGTACCCTATGCCGTACCCTAACTCTAGCCCTAACCCTAACCCTAACCCTAAGCTACCCTTGACTGCTTCTGCCTCCAATAGATTTCCTAAGCACTAGTGTTTTAAGGAACAGGTTAAAAAGAGAATCCTAATGTGATTTCTTGATAATGGGTGTGTTCCTTATCTTCTCCTAGTGTCTAAACTCTTCTCCATGGCTGGACCCCCAAATAATAATCCTTGACGTGCTAAGGGGTATCTAGAGAGTGGGATAGGTTTAATAACTACCCTAACCCTAACGCGTAACCTAACCCTAACCCCTACCCTAACCCTAACACGAACCCTAATCCTAACCCGTACCCTAAACCGAGCCCTAACCTTCAAACTAACCCTAACCCTAACCCAAACCCATACCCTACGCCGTACACGAACCCGTACCCGAACCCGTACCCTAAGCCGTGTCCTAACCCTAGACCTAACCCTAACCCTAACCCTAAGCTACCCTTGACTGCTTCTGCCTCCAATAGATTTCCTAAGCACTAGTGTTTTAAGGAACAGGTTAAAAAGAGAATCCTAATGTGATTTCTTGATAATCGGTGTGTTCCTTATCTTCTCCTAGTGTCTAAATTCTTCTCCATGGCTTGACCCCCAAATAATATTCCTTGACGTGCTAAGGGGTATCTAGAGAGTGGGATAGGTTTAATAACTACCCTAACCCTAACGCGTACCCTAACCCTAACCCCTACCCTAACCCTAACACGAACCCTAATCCTAACCCGTACCCTAAACCGAGCCCTAACCTTCAAACTAACCCTAACCCTAACCCTAACCCATAACCTACGCCGAACACGAACCCGTACCCGAACCCGTACCCTAACCCTAACCCTAACCCTAACCCTAACCCTAAGCTACCCTTGACTGCTTCTGCCTCCAATAGATTTCCTAAGCACTAGTGTTTTAAGGAACAGGTTAAAAAGAGAATCCTAATGTGATTTCTTGATAATGGGTGTTTCCTTATCTTCTCCTAGTGTCTAAACTCTTCTCCATGGCTGGTCCCCCAAATAATATTCCTTGACGTGCTAAGGGGCATCTAGGGAGTGGGATAGGTTTAATAACTACCCTAACCCTAACGCGTACCATAACCCTAACCCCTACCCTAACCCTAACACGTACCCTAATCCTAAGCCGAAACCTAAACCGAGCCCTAACCTTCAAACTAACCCTAACCCTAACTCTAACCCATACCCTACGCCGTACACGAACCCGTACCCGAACCCGTACCCTATGCCGTACCCTAACTCTAGCCCTAACCCTAACCCTAACCCTAAGCTACCCTTGACTGCTTCTGCCTCCAATAGATTTCCTAAGCACTAGTGTTTTAAGGAACAGGTTAAAAAGTGAATCCTAATGTGATTTCTTGATAATGGGTGTGTTCCTTATCTTCTCCTAGTGTCTAAACTCTTCTCCATGGCTGGACACCCAAATAATATTCCTTGACGTGCTAAGGGGTATCTAGAGAGTGGGATAGGTTTAATAACTACCCTAACCCTAACGCGTACTCTAACCCTAACCCCTACCCTAACCCTAACACGTACCCTAATCCTAACCCGTACCCTAAACCGAGCCCTAACCCTCAAACTAACCCTAACCCTAACCCTAACCCATATCCTACGCCATACCCAAAACCGTACCCGAACCCGTACACGAACCCGTACCCTAAGCCGTACCCTAACCCTAACCCTAACCCTAAGCTACCCTTGACTGCTTCTGCCTCCAATAGATTTCCTAAGCACTAGTGTTTTAAGGAACAGGTTAAAAAGAGAATCCTAATGTGATTTCTTGATGACGGGTGTGTTCCTTATCTTCTCCTAGTGTCTAAACTCTTCTCCATGGCTGGACCCCCAAATAATATTCCTTGACGTGCTAAGGGGTATCTAGAGAGTGGGATAGGTTTAATAAATACCCTAACCCTAACGCATACCCTAACCCTAACCCGTACCCTAACCCTAACACGTACCCTAATCCTAACCCGTACACTAAACCGAGCCCTAACCCTCAAACTAACCCTAACCCTAACCCTAACCCATACCCTATACCGTACCCGAAACCGTACCCGAACCCGTACCCTAAGCCTTACCCTAACAATAACCCTAACCCTAACCATAACTCTAAGCTACCCTTGACTGCTTCTGCCTCCAATAGATTTCCTAAGCACTAGTGTTTTAAGGAACAGGTTAAAAAGAGAATCCTAATGTGATTTCTTGATAATGGGTGTGTTCCTTATCTTCTCCTACTGTCTAAACTCTTCTCCATGGCTGGACCCCCAAATAATATTCCTTGACGTGCTAAGGGGTATCTAGGGAGTGGGATAGGTTTAATAACTACCCTAACCCTAACGCGTACCCTAACCCTAACCCCTACCCTAACCCTAACACGTACCCTACTCCTAACCCGTACCCTAAACCGAGCCCTAACCCTCAAACTAACCCTAACCCTAACCCTAACCCATACACTATGCCGTACCCGAACCCGTACCCTAAGCCTTACCCTAACAATAACCCTAACCCTAACCCTAACCGTAACCATAACCCTAAGCTACCCTTGACTGCTTCTGCCTCCAATAGATTTCCTAAGCACTAGTGTATTAAGGAACAGGTTAAAAAGGGAATCCTAATGTGATTTCAGGATAATGGGTGTGTTCCTTATCTTCTCCTAGTGTCTAAACTCTTCTCCATGCCTGGACCCCCAAATAATATTCCTTGACGTGCTAAGGGGTATCTAGAGAGTGGGATAGGTTTAATAACTACCCTAACCCTAACGCGTACCCTAACCCTAACCCCTACCCTAACCCTAACACGAACCCTAATCCTAACCCGTACCCTAAACCGAGCCCTAAACTTCAAACTAACCCTAGCCCTAACCCAAACCCATACCCTACGCCGTACACGAACCCGTACCCGAACCCGTACCCTAAGCCGTGTCCTAAACCTAGCCCTAACACTAACGCTAACCCTAAGGTACCCTTGACTGCTTCTTCCTCCAATAGATTTCCTAAGCACTAGTGTTTTAAGGAACAGGTTAAAAAGAGAATCCTAATGTGATTTCTTGATAATGGGTGTGTTCCTTATCTTCTCCTACTGTCTAAACTCTTCTCCATGGCTGGTCCCCCAAATAATATTCCTTGACGTGCTAAGGGGTATCTAGGGAGTGGGATAGGTTTAATAACTACCCTAACCCTAACGCGTACCCTAACCCTAACCCCTACCCTAACCCTAACACGTACCCTAATCCTAACCCGTACCCTAAACCGAGCCCTAACCCTCAAACTAACCCTAACCCTAAACCTAACCCATACCCTATGCCGTACCCGAACGCGTACCCTAAGCCTTACCCTAACAATAACCCTAACCCTAACCCTAAGCTACCCTTGACTGCTTCTGCCTCCAATAGATTTCCTAAGCACTAGTGTTTTAAGGAACAGGTTAAAAAGAGAATCCTAATGTGATTTCTTGATAATGGGTGTGTTCCTTATCTTCTCCTAGTGTCTAAACTCTTCTCCATGGCTGGACCCCCAAATAATATTCCTTGACGTGCTAAGGGGTATCTAGAGAGTGGGATAGGTTTAATAACTACCCTAACCCTAACGCGTACCCTAACCCTAACCCCTACCCTAACCCTAACACGAACCCTAATCCTAACCCGTTCCCTAAACCGAGCCCTAACCTTCAAACTAACCCTAACCCTAACCCTAACCCATAACCTACGCCGTACACGAACCCGTACCCGAACCCGTACCCTAACCCTAACCCTAACCCTAACCCTAACCCTAACCCTAAGCTACCCTTGACTGCTTCTGCCTCCAATAGATTTCCTAAGCACTAGTGTTTTAAGGAACAGGTTAAAAAGAGAATCCTAATGTGATTTCTTGATAATGTGTGTGTTCCTTATCTTCTCCTAGTGTCTAAACTCTTCTCCATGGCTGGTCCCCCAAATAATATCCCTTGACGTGCTAAGGGGCATCTAGGGAGTGGGATAGGTTTAATAACGACCCTAACCCTAACGCGTACCCTTACCCTAACCCCTACCCTAAAACTAACACGTACCCTAATCCTAACCCGTACCCTAAACCGAGCCCTAACACTCAAACTAACCCTAACCCTAACCCTAACCCATACCCTACGCCGTACCCGAACCCGTACCCGAACCCGTACCCTAAGCCGTACCCTAACAATAACCCTAACCCTAACCCTAACCCTAAGCTACCCTTGACTGCTTCTGCCTCCAATAGATTTCCTAAGCACTAGTGTATTAAGGAACAGGTTAAAAAGAGAATCCTAATGTGATTTCAGGATAATGGGTGTGTTCCTTATCTTCTCCTAGTGTCTAAACTCTTCTCCATGGCTGGACCCCCAAATAATATTCCTTGACGTGCTAAGGGGTATCTAGAGAGTGGGATAGGTTTAATAACTACCCTAACCCTAACGCGTACCCTAACCCTAACCCCTACCCTAACCCTAACACGAACCCTAATCCTAACCCGTACCCTAAACCGAGCCCTAACCTTCAAACTAACCCTAACCCTAACCCAAACCCATACCCTACGCCGTACACGAACCCGTACCCGAACCCGTACCCTAAGCCTTACCCTAACAATAACCCTAACCCTAACCCTAAGCTACCCTTGACTGCTTCTGCCTCCAATAGATTTCCTAAGCACTAGTGTTTTAAGGAACAGGTTAAAAAGAGAATCCTAATGTGATTTCTTGATAATGGGTGTGTTCCTTATCTTCTCCTAGTGTCTAAACTCTTCTCCATGGCTGGATCCCCAAATAATATTCCTTGACGTGCTAAGGGGTATCTAGAGAGTGGGATAGGTTTAATAACTACCCGAACCCTAACGCATACCCTAACCCTAACCTCTACCCTAACCCTAACACGTACACTAATCCTAACCCGTACCCTAAACCGAGCCCTAACCCTCAAACTAACCCTAACCCTAACCCTAACCCATAACCTACGCCGTACCCGAACCCATACCCGAACCCGTACCCTAAGCCGTACCCTAAACCTAACCCTAACCCTAAACCTAACCCTAAGCTACCCTTGACTGCTTCTGCCTCTAATAGATTTCCTAAGCACTAGTGTTTTAAGGAACAGGTTAAAAAGAGAATCCTAATGTGATTTCTTGATAATGGGTGTGTTCCTTATTTCTCCTAGTGTCTAAACTCTTCTCCATGGCTGGACCCCCAAATAATATTCCTTGACGTGCTAAGGGGTATCTAGAGAGTGGGATAGGTTTAATAACTACCCTAACCCTAACGCGTACCCTAACCCTAACCTCTACCCTAACCTTAACACGTACACTAATCCTAACCCGTAACCTAAACCGAGCCCTAACCCTCAAACTAACCCTAACCCTAACCCTAAACCATACCCTACGCCGTACCCGAACCCGTACCCGAACCCGTACCCTAAGCCGTACCCTAACCCTAACCCTAACGCTAACCCTAACCCTAACCCTAACCCTAGCCCTAAGCTACCCTTGACTGCTTCTGCCTCCAATAGATTTCCTAAGCACTTGTGTATTAAGGAACAGGTTAAAAAGAGAATCCTATTGTGATTTCAGGATAATGGGTGTGTTCCTTATCTTCTCCTAGTGTCAAAACTCTTCTCCATGGCTGGACCCCCAAATAATATCCCTTGACGTGCTAAGGGGTATCTAGAGAGTGGGATAGGTTTAATAACTACCCTAACCCTAACGCGTACCCTAACCCTAACACGTACCCTAATCCTAACCCGTACCCTAAACCGATCCCTAACCCTCAAACTAAACCTAACCCTAACCCTAACCCATACCATACGCCGTCCCCGAACCCGTACCCGAACCCGTACACTAAGTCGTACCCTAAAGCTAACCCTAACCCTAACCCTAACCCTAAACCTAAGCTACCCTTGACTGCTTCTGCCTCCAATAGATTTCCTAAGCACAAGTGTTTTAAGGAACAGGTTAAAAAGAGAATCCTAATGTGATTTCTTGATAATGGGTGTGTTCCTTATCTTCTCCTAGTGTCTAAACTCTTCTCCATGGCTGGACCCCCAAATAATATTCCTTGACGTGCTAAGGGGTATCTAGAGAGTGGGATAGGTTTAATAACTACCCTAACCCTAACGCGTACCATAACCCTAACCCCTACCCTAACCCTAACACGTACCCTAATCCTAACCCGTACCCTAAACCGAGCCCTAACCTTCAAACTAACCCTAACCCTAACTCTAACCCATACCCTACGCCGTACACGAACCCGTACCCGAACCCGTACCCTATGCCGTACCCTAACTCTAGCCCTAACCCTAACCCTAACCCTAAGCTACCCTTGACTGCTTCTGCCTCCAATAGATTTCCTAAGCACTAGTGTTTTAAGGAACAGGTTAAAAAGAGAATCCTAATGTGATTTCTTGATAATGGGTGTGTTCCTTATCTTCTCCTAGTGTCTAAACTCTTCTCCATGGCTGGACCCCCAAATAATAATCCTTGACGTGCTAAGGGGTATCTAGAGAGTGGGATAGGTTTAATAACTACCCTAACCCTAACGCGTAACCTAACCCTAACCCCTACCCTAACCCTAACACGAACCCTAATCCTAACCCGTACCCTAAACCGAGCCCTAACCTTCAAACTAACCCTAACCCTAACCCAAACCCATACCCTACGCCGTACACGAACCCGTAGCCGAACCCGTACCCTAAGCCGTGTCCTAACCCTAGACCTAACCCTAACCCTAACCCTAAGCTACCCTTGACTGCTTCTGCCTCCAATAGATTTCCTAAGCACTAGTGTTTTAAGGAACAGGTTAAAAAGAGAATCCTAATGTGATTTCTTGATAATGGGTGTGTTCCTTATCTTCTCCTAGTGTCTAAATTCTTCTCCATGGCTTGACCCCCAAATAATATTCCTTGACGTGCTAAGGGGTATCTAGAGAGTGGGATAGGTTTAATAACTACCCTAACCCTAACGCGTACCCTAACCCTAACCCCTACCCTAACCCTAACACGAACCCTAATCCTAACCCGTACCCTAAACCGAGCCCTAACCTTCAAACTAACCCTAACCCTAACCCTAACCCATAACCTACGCCGAACACGAACCCGTACCCGAACCCGTACCCTAACCCTAACCCTAACCCTAACCCTAACCCTAACCCTAAGCTACCCTTGACTGCTTCTGCCTCCAATAGATTTCCTAAGCACTAGTGTTTTAAGGAACAGGTTAAAAAGAGAATCCTAATGTGATTTCTTGATAATGGGTGTTTCCTTATCTTCTCCTAGTGTCTAAACTCTTCTCCATGGCTGGTCCCCCAAATAATATTCCTTGACGTGCTAAGGGGCATCTAGGGAGTGGGATAGGTTTAATAACTACCCTAACCCTAACGCGTACCCTAACCCTAACCCCTACCCTAAACCTAACACGTACCCTAATCCTAACCCGTACCCTAAACCGAGCCCTAACACTCAAACTAACCCTAACCCTAACCCTAACCCATACCCTACGCCGTACCCGAACCCGTACCCGAACCCGTACCCTAAGCCGTACCCTAAACCTAACCCTAACCGTAACCCTAACCCTAAGCTACCCTTGACTACTTCTGCCTCCAATAGATTTCCTAAGCACTAGTGTATTAAGGAACAGGTTAAAAAGAGAATCCTAATGTGATTTCAGGATAATGGGTGTGTTCTTTATCTTCTCCTAGTGTCTAAACTCTTCTCCATGGCTGGACCCCCAAATAATATTCCTTGACGTGCTAAGGGGTATCTAGAGAGTGGGATAGGTTTAATAACTACCCTAACCCTAACGCGTACCCTAACCCTAACCCCTACCCTAACCCTAACACGAACCCTTATCCTAACCCGTACCCTAAACCGAGCCCTAACCTTCAAACTAACCCTAACACTAACCCAAACCCATACCCTACGCCGTACACGAACCCGTATCCGAACCCGTACCCTAAGCCGTGTCCTAACCCTAGCCCTAAACCTAAACCTAACCCTAAGCTACCCTTGACTGCTTCTGCCTCCAATAGATTTCCTAAGCACTAGTGTTTTAAGGAACAGGTTATAAAGAGAATCCTAATGTGATTTCTTGATAATGGGTGTGTTCCTTATCTTCTCCTAGTGTCTAAACTCTTCTCCATGGCTGGACCCCCAAATAATATTCCTTGACGTGCTAAGGGGTATCTAGAGAGTGGGATAGGTTTAATAACTACCCTAACCCTAACCCCTACCCTAACCCTAACACGAACCCTAATCCTAACCCGTACCCTAAACCGAGCCCTAACCTTCAAACTAACCCTAACCCTAACCCAAACACATACCCTACGCCGTACACGAACCCGTACCCGAACCCGTACCCTAAACCGTGTCCTAACCCTAGCCCTAACCCTAACCCTAACCCTAAGCTACCCTTGACTGCTTCTGCCTCCAATAGATTTCCTAAGCACTAGTGTTTTAAGGAACAGGTTAAAAAGAGAATCCTAATGTGATTTCTTGATAATGTGTGTGTTCCTTATCTTCTCCTAGTGTCTAAACTCTTCTCCATGGCTGGACCCCCAAATAATATTCCTTGACGTGCTAAGGGGTATCTAGAGAGTGGGATAGGTTTAATAACTACCCTAACCCTAACGCGTACCCTAACCCTAACCCCTACCCTAACCCTAACACGAACCCTAATCCTAACCCGTACACTAAACCGAGCCCTAACCCTCAAACTAACCCTAACCCTAACCCTAACCCATACCCTACGCCGTACCCGAACCCGTACCCGAACCCGTACCCTAAGCCGTACCCTAACAATAACCCTAACCCTAACCCTAACCCTAAGCTACCCTTGACTGCTTCTGCCTCCAATAGATTTCCTAAGCACTAGTGTATTAAGGAACAGGTTAAAAAGAGAATCCTAATGTGATTTCAGGATAATGGGTGTGTTCCTTATCTTCTCCTAGTGTCTAAACTCTTCTCCATGGCTGGACCCCCAAATAATATTCCTTGACGTGCTAAGGGGTATCTAGAGAGTGGGATAGGTTTAATAACTACCCTAACCCTAACGCGTACCCTAACCCTAACCCCTACCCTAACCCTAACACGAACCCTAATCCTAACCCGTACCCTAAACCGAGCCCTAACCTTCAAACTAACCCTAACCCTAACCCAAACCCATACCCTACGCCGTACACGAACCCGTACCCGAACCCGTACCCTAAGCCTTACCCTAACAATAACCCTAACCCTAACCCTAAGCTACCCTTGACTGCTTCTGCCTCCAATAGATTTCCTAAGCACTAGTGTTTTAAGGAACAGGTTAAAAAGAGAATCCTAATGTGATTTCTTGATAATGGGTGTGTTCCTTATCTTCTCCTAGTGTCTAAACTCTTCTCCATGGCTGGATCCCCAAATAATATTCCTTGACGTGCTAAGGGGTATCTAGAGAGTGGGATAGGTTTAATAACTACCCGAACCCTAACGCATACCCTAACCCTAACCTCTACCCTAACCCTAACACGTACACTAATCCTAACCCGTACCCTAAACCGAGCCCTAACCCTCAAACTAACCCTAACCCTAACCCTAACCCATAACCTACGCCGTACCCGAACCCATACCCGAACCCGTACCCTAAGCCGTACCCTAAACCTAACCCTAACCCTAAACCTAACCCTAAGCTACCCTTGACTGCTTCTGCCTCTAATAGATTTCCTAAGCACTAGTGTTTTAAGGAACAGGTTAAAAAGAGAATCCTAATGTGATTTCTTGATAATGGGTGTGTTCCTTATTTCTCCTAGTGTCTAAACTCTTCTCCATGGCTGGACCCCCAAATAATATTCCTTGACGTGCTAAGGGGTATCTAGAGAGTGGGATAGGTTTAATAACTACCCTAACCCTAACGCGTACCCTAACCCTAACCTCTACCCTAACCTTAACACGTACACTAATCCTAACCCGTAACCTAAACCGAGCCCTAACCCTCAAACTAACCCTAACCCTAACCCTAAACCATACCCTACGCCGTACCCGAACCCGTACCCGAACCCGTACCCTAAGCCGTACCCTAACCCTAACCCTAACGCTAACCCTAACCCTAACCCTAACCCTAGCCCTAAGCTACCCTTGACTGCTTCTGCCTCCAATAGATTTCCTAAGCACTTGTGTATTAAGGAACAGGTTAAAAAGAGAATCCTATTGTGATTTCAGGATAATGGGTGTGTTCCTTATCTTCTCCTAGTGTCTAAACTCTTCTCCATGGCTGGACCCCCAAATAATATCCCTTGACGTGCTAAGGGGTATCTAGAGAGTGGGATAGGTTTAATAACTACCCTAACCCTAACGCGTACCCTAACCCTAACACGTACCCTAATCCTAACCCGTACCCTAAACCGATCCCTAACCCTCAAACTAAACCTAACCCTAACCCTAACCCATACCATACGCCGTACCCGAACCCGTACCCGAACCCGTACACTAAGTCGTACCCTAAAGCTAACCCTAACCCTAACCCTAACCCTAAACCTAAGCTACCCTTGACTGCTTCTGCCTCCAATAGATTTCCTAAGCACAAGTGTTTTAAGGAACAGGTTAAAAAGAGAATCCTAATGTGATTTCTTGATAATGGGTGTGTTCCTTATCTTCTCCTAGTGTCTAAACTCTTCTCCATGGCTGGACCCCCAAATAATATTCCTTGACGTGCTAAGGGGTATCTAGAGAGTGGGATAGGTTTAATAACTACCCTAACCCTAACGCGTACCATAACCCTAACCCCTACCCTAACCCTAACACGTACCCTAATCCTAACCCGTACCCTAAACCGAGCCCTAACCTTCAAACTAACCCTAACCCTAACTCTAACCCATACCCTACGCCGTACACGAACCCGTACCCGAACCCGTACCCTATGCCGTACCCTAACTCTAGCCCTAACCCTAACCCTAACCCTAAGCTACCCTTGACTGCTTCTGCCTCCAATAGATTTCCTAAGCACTAGTGTTTTAAGGAACAGGTTAAAAAGAGAATCCTAATGTGATTTCTTGATAATGGGTGTGTTCCTTATCTTCTCCTAGTGTCTAAACTCTTCTCCATGGCTGGACCCCCAAATAATAATCCTTGACGTGCTAAGGGGTATCTAGAGAGTGGGATAGGTTTAATAACTACCCTAACCCTAACGCGTAACCTAACCCTAACCCCTACCCTAACCCTAACACGAACCCTAATCCTAACCCGTACCCTAAACCGAGCCCTAACCTTCAAACTAACCCTAACCCTAACCCAAACCCATACCCTACGCCGTACACGAACCCGTACCCGAACCCGTACCCTAAGCCGTGTCCTAAACCTAGACCTAACCCTAACCCTAACCCTAAGCTACCCTTGACTGCTTCTGCCTCCAATAGATTTCCTAAGCACTAGTGTTTTAAGGAACAGGTTAAAAAGAGAATCCTAATGTGATTTCTTGATAATGGGTGTGTTCCTTATCTTCTCCTAGTGTCTAAATTCTTCTCCATGGCTTGACCCCCAAATAATATTCCTTGACGTGCTAAGGGGTATCTAGAGAGTGGGATAGGTTTAATAACTACCCTAACCCTAACGCGTACCCTAACCCTAACCCCTACCCTAACCCTAACACGAACCCTAATCCTAACCCGTACCCTAAACCGAGCCCTAACCTTCAAACTAACCCTAACCCTAACCCTAACCCATAACCTACGCCGAACACGAACCCGTACCCGAACCCGTACCCTAACCCTAACCCTAACCCTAACCCTAACCCTAACCCTAAGCTACCCTTGACTGCTTCTGCCTCCAATAGATTTCCTAAGCACTAGTGTTTTAAGGAACAGGTTAAAAAGAGAATCCTAATGTGATTTCTTGATAATGGGTGTTTCCTTATCTTCTCCTAGTGTCTAAACTCTTCTCCATGGCTGGTCCCCCAAATAATATTCCTTGACGTGCTAAGGGGCATCTAGGGAGTGGGATAGGTTTAATAACTACCCTAACCCTAACGCGTACCCTAACCCTAACCCCTACCCTAAACCTAACACGTACCCTAATCCTAACCCGTACCCTAAACCGAGCCCTAACACTCAAACTAACCCTAACCCTAACCCTAACCCATACCCTACGCCGTACCCGAACCCGTACCCGAACCCGTACCCTAAGCCGTACCCTAAACCTAACCCTAACCGTAACCCTAACCCTAAGCTACCCTTGACTACTTCTGCCTCCAATAGATTTCCTAAGCACTAGTGTATTAAGGAACAGGTTAAAAAGAGAATCCTAATGTGATTTCAGGATAATGGGTGTGTTCTTTATCTTCTCCTAGTGTCTAAACTCTTCTCCATGGCTGGACCCCCAAATAATATTCCTTGACGTGCTAAGGGGTATCTAGAGAGTGGGATAGGTTTAATAACTACCCTAACCCTAACGCGTACCCTAACCCTAACCCCTACCCTAACCCTAACACGAACCCTTATCCTAACCCGTACCCTAAACCGAGCCCTAACCTTCAAACTAACCCTAACACTAACCCAAACCCATACCCTACGCCGTACACGAACCCGTATCCGAACCCGTACCCTAAGCCGTGTCCTAACCCTAGCCCTAACCCTAAACCTAACCCTAAGCTACCCTTGACTGCTTCTGCCTCCAATAGATTTCCTAAGCACTAGTGTTTTAAGGAACAGGTTATAAAGAGATTCCTAATGTGATTTCTTGATAATGGGTGTGTTCCTTATCTTCTCCTAGTGTCTAAACTCTTCTCCATGGCTGGACCCCCAAATAATATTCCTTGACGTGCTAAGGGGTATCTAGAGAGTGGGATAGGTTTAATAACTACCCTAACCCTAACCCCTACCCTAACCCTAACACGAACCCTAATCCTAACCCGTACCCTAAACCGAGCCCTAACCTTCAAACTAACCCTAACCCTAACCCAAACCCATACCCTACGCCGTACACGAACCCGTACCCGAACCCGTACCCTAAGCCGTGTCCTAACCCTAGCCCTAACCCTAACCCTAACCCTAAGCTACCCTTGACTGCTTCTGCCTCCAATAGATTTCCTAAGCACTAGTGTTTTAAGGAACAGGTTAAAAAGAGAATCCTAATGTGATTTCTTGATAATGTGTGTGTTCCTTATCTTCTCCTAGTGTCTAAACTCTTCTCCATTGCTGGACCCCCAAATAATATTCCTTGACGTGCTAAGGGGTATCTAGAGAGTGGGATAGGTTTAATAACTACCCTAACCCTAACGCGTACCCTAACCCTAACCCCTACCCTAACCCTAACACGAACCCTAATCCTAACCCGTACCCTAAACCGAGCCCTAACCTTCAAACTAACCCTAACCCTAACCCTAACCCATAACCTACGCCGTACACGAACCCGTACCCGAACCCGTACCCTAACCCTAACCCTAACCCTAACCCTAACCCTAACCCTAAGCTACCCTTGACTGCTTCTGCCTCCAATAGATTTCCTAAGCACTAGTGTTTTAAGGAACAGGTTAAAAAGAGAATCCTAATGTGATTTCTTGATAATGGGTGTGTTCCTTATCTTCTCCTAGTGTCTAAACTCTTCTCCATGGCTGGTCCCCCAAATAATATTCCTTGACGTGCTAAGGGGCATCTAGGGAGTGGGATAGGTTTAATAACTACCCTAACCCTAACGCGTACCCTAACCCTAACCCCTACCCTAAACCTAACACGTACCCTAATCCTAACCCGTACCCTAAACCGAGCCCTAACCCTCAAACTAACCCTAACCCTAACCCTAACCCATACCCTATGCCGTACCCGAACCCGTACCCTAAGCCTTACCCTAACAATAACCCTAACCCTAACCCTAAGCTACCCTTGACTGCTTTGCCTCCAATAGATTTCCTAAGCACTAGTGTTTTAAGGAACAGGTTAAAAAGAGAATCCTAATGTGATTTCTTGATAATGGGTGTGTTCCTTATCTTCTCCTAGTGTCTAAACTCTTCTCCATGGCTGGACCCCCAAATAATATTCCTTGACGTGCTAAGGGGTATCTAGAGAGTGGGATAGGTTTAATAACTACCCTAACCCTAACGCGTACCCTAACCCTAACCCCTACCCTAACCCTAACACGTACCCTAATCCTAACCCGTAACCTAAACCGAGCCCTAACCCTCAAACTAACCCTAACCCTAAACCTAACCCATACCCTACGCCGTACCCGAACCCGTACCCGAACCCGTTCCCGAACCCGTACCCTAAGCCGTACCCTAACCCTAACCCTAACCCTAAGCTACCCTTGACTGCTTCTGCCTCCAATAGATTTCCTAAGCACTAGTGTTTTAAGGAACAGGTTAAAAAGAGAATCCTAATGTGATTTCTTGATAATGGGTGTGTTCCTTATCTTCTCCTAGTGTCTAAACTCTTCTCCATGGCTGGACCCCCAAATAATATTCCTTGACGTGCTAAGGGGTATCTAGATAGTGGGATAGGTTTAATAACTACCCTAACCCTAACGCGTACCCTAACCCTAACCCCTAACCTAACCCTAACACGTACCCTAATCCTAACCCGTACCCTAAACCGAGCCCTAAACCTCAAACTAACCCTAACCCTAACCCTAACCCATACCCTACGCCGTACCCGAACCCGTACCCTAAGCCGTACCCTAAACCTAACCCTAACCGTAACCCTAACCCTAAGCTACCCTTGACTACTTCTGCCTCCAATAGATTTCCTAAGCACTAGTGTATTAAGGAACAGGTTAAAAAGAGAATCCTAATGTGATTTCAGGATAATGGGTGTGTTCTTTATCTTCTCCTAGTGTCTAAACTCTTCTCCATGGCTGGACCCCCAAATAATATTCCTTGACGTGCTAAGGGGTATCTAGAGAGTGGGATAGGTTTAATAACTACCCTAACCCTAACGCGTACCCTAACCCTAACCCCTACCCTAACCCTAACACGAACCCTAATCCTAACCCGTACCCTAAACCGAGCCCTAACCTTCAAACTAACCCTAACACTAACCCAAACCCATACCCTACGCCGTACACGAACCCGTACCCGAACCCGTACCCTAAGCCGTGTCCTAACCCTAGCCCTAACCCTAACCCTAACCCTAAGCTACCCTTGACTGCTTCTGCCTCCAATAGATTTCCTAAGCACTAGTGTTTTAAGGAACAGGTTAAAAAGAGAATCCTAATGTGATTTCTTGATAATGGGTGTGTTCCTTATCTTCTCCTAGTGTCTAAACTCTTCTCCATGGCTGGATCCCCAAATAATATTCCTTGACGTGCTAAGGGGTATCTAGAGAGTGGGATAGGTTTAATAACTACCCGAACCCTAACGCATACCCTAACCCTAACCTCTACCCTAACCCTAACACGTACACTAATCCTAACCCGTATCCTAAACCGAGCCCTAACCCTCAAACTAACCCTAACCCTAACCCTAACCCATAACCTACGCCGTACCCGAACCCATACCCGAACCCGTACCCTAAGCCGTACCCTAAACCTAACCCTAACCCTAACCCTAACCCTAAGCTACCCTTGACTGCTTCTGCCTCCAATAGATTTCCTAAGCACTAGTGTTTTAAGGAACAGGTTAAAAAGAGAATCCTAATGTGATTTCTTGATAATGGGTGTGTTCCTTATCTTCTCCTAGTGTCTAAACTCTTCTCCATGGCTGGACCCCCAAATAATATTGCTTGACGTGCTAAGGGGTATCTAGAGAGTGGGATAGGTTTAATAACTACCCTAACCCTAACGCGTACCCTAACCCTAACCTCTACCCTAACCTTAACACGTACACTAATCCTAACCTGTAACCTAAACCGAGCCCTAACCCTCAAACTAACCCTAACCCTAACCCTAAACCATACCCTACGCCGTACCCGAACCCGTACCCGAACCCGTACCCTAAGCCGTACCCTAACCCTAACCCTAACGCTAACCCTAACCCTAACCCTAACCCTAGCCCTAAGCTACCCTTGACTGCTTCTGCCTCCAATAGATTTCCTAAGCACTTGTGTATTAAGGAACAGGTTAAAAAGAGAATCCTATTGTGATTTCAGGATAATGGGTGTGTTCCTTATCTTCTCCTAGTGTCTAAACTCTTCTCCATGGCTGGACCCCCAAATAATATACGTTGACGTGCTAAGGGGTATCTAGAGAGTGGGATAGGTTTAATAACTACCCTAACCCTAACGCGTACCCTAACCCTAACACGTACCCTAATCCTAACCCGTACCCTAACCCGATCCCTAAACCTCAAACTAAACCTAACCCTAACCCTAACCCATACCATACGCCGTACCCGAACCCGTACCCGAACCCGTACACTAAGTCGTACCCTAAAGCTAACCCTAACCCTAACCCTAACCCTAAACCTAAGCTACCCTTGACTGCTTCTGCCTCCAATAGATTTCCTAAGCACAAGTGTTTTAAGGAACAGGTTAAAAAGAGAATCCTAATGTGATTTCTTGATAATGGGTGTGTTCCTTATCTTCTCCTAGTGTCTAAACTCTTCTCCATGGCTGGACCCCCAAATAATATTCCTTGACGTGCTAAGGGGTATCTAGAGAGTGGGATAGGTTTAATAACTACCCTAACCCTAACGCGTACCATAACCCTAACCCCTACCCTAACCCTAACACGTACCCTAATCCTAAGCCGAAACCTAAACCGAGCCCTAACCTTCAAACTAACCCTAACCCTAACTCTAACACATACCCTACGCCGTACACGAACCCGTACCCGAACCCGTACCCTATGCCGTACCCTAACTCTAGCCCTAACCCTAACCCTAACCCTAAGCTACCCTTGACTGCTTCTGCCTCCAATAGATTTCCTAAGCACTAGTGTTTTAAGGAACAGGTTAAAAAGAGAATCCTAATGTGATTTCTTGATAATGGGTGTGTTCCTTATCTTCTCCTAGTGTCTAAACTCTTCTCCATGGCTGGACACCCAAATAATATTCCTTGACGTGCTAAGGGGTATCTAGAGAGTGGGATAGGTTTAATAACTACCCTAACCCTAACGCGTACTCTAACCCTAACCCCTACCCTAACCCTAACACGTACCCTAATCCTAACCCGTACCCTAAACCGAGCCCTAACCCTCAAACTAACCCTAACCCTAACCCTAACCCATATCCTACGCCATACCCAAAACCGTACCCGAACCCGTACACGAACCCGTACCCTAAGCCGTACCCTAACCCTAACCCTAACCCTAAGCTACCCTTGACTGCTTCTGCCTCCAATAGATTTCCTAAGCACTAGTGTTTTAAGGAACAGGTTAAAAAGAGAATCCTAATGTGATTTCTTGATGACGGGTGTGTTCCTTATCTTCTCCTAGTGTCTAAACTCTTCTCCATGGCTGGACCCCCAAATAATAATCCTTGACGTGCTAAGGGGTATCTAGAGAGTGGGATAGGTTTAATAACTACCCTAACCCTAACGCGTACCCTAACCCTAACCCCTACCCTAACCCTAACACGAACCCTAATCCTAACCCGTACCCTAAACCGAGCCCTAACCTTCAAACTAACCCTAACCCTAACCCAAACCCATACCCTACGCCGTACACGAACCCGTACCCGAACCCGTACCCTAAGCCGTGTCCTAACCCTAGACCTAACCCTAACCCTAACCCTAAGCTACCCTTGACTGCTTCTGCCTCCAATAGATTTCCTAAGCACTAGTGTTTTAAGGAACAGGTTAAAAAGAGAATCCTAATGTGATTTCTTGATAATGGGTGTGTTCCTTATCTTCTCCTAGTGTCTAAATTCTTCTCCATGGCTTGACCCCCAAATAATATTCCTTGACGTGCTAAGGGGTATCTAGAGAGTGGGATAGGTTTAATAACTACCCTAACCCTAACGCGTACCCTAACCCTAACCCCTACCCTAACCCTAACACGAACCCTAATCCTAACCCGTAACCTAAACCGAGCCCTAACCTTCAAACTAACCCTAACCCTAACCCTAACCCATAACCTACGCCGTACACGAACCCGTACCCGAACCCGTACCCTAACCCTAACCCTAACCCTAACCCTAACCCTAACCCTAAGCTACCCTTGACTGCTTCTGCCTCCAATAGATTTCCTAAGCACTAGTGTTTTAAGGAACAGGTTAAAAAGAGAATCCTAATGTGATTTCTTGATAATGGGTGTTTCCTTATCTTCTCCTTGTGTCTAAACTCTTCTCCATGGCTGGTCCCCCAAATAATATTCCTTGACGTGCTAAGGGGCATCTAGGGAGTGGGATAGGTTTAATAACTACCCTAACCCTAACGCGTACCCTAACCCTAACCCCTACCCTAAACCTAACACGTACCCTAATCCTAACCCGTACCCTAAACCGAGCCCTAACACTCAAACTAACCCTAACCCTAACCCTAACCCATACCCTACGCCGTACCCGAACCCGTACCCGAACCCGTACCCTAAGCCGTACCCTAAACCTAACCCTAACCGTAACCCTAACCCTAAGCTACCCTTGACTACTTCTGCCTCCAATAGATTTCCTAAGCACTAGTGTATTAAGGAACAGGTTAAAAAGAGAATCCTAATGTGATTTCAGGATAATGGGTGTGTTCTTTATCTTCTCCTAGTGTCTAAACTCTTCTCCATGGCTGGACCCCCAAATAATATTCCTTGACGTGCTAAGGGGTATCTAGAGAGTGGGATAGGTTTAATAACTACACTAACCCTAACGCGTACCCTAACCCTAACCCCTACCCTAACCCTAACACGAACCCTAATCCTAACCCGTGCCCTAAACCGAGCCCTAACCTTCAAACTAACCCTAACCCTAACCCTAACCCATACCCTACGCCGTACGCGAACCCGTACCCGAACCCGTACCCTAAGCCGTACCCTAACCCTAACCCTAACCCTAACCCTAACCCTAAGCTACCCTTGACTGCTTCTGCCTCCAATAGATTTCCTAAGCACTAGTGTTTTAAGGAACAGGTTAAAAAGAGAATCCTAATGTGATTTCAGGATAATGGGTGTGTTCCTTATCTTCTCCTAGTGTCTAAACTCTTCTCCATGGCTGGACACCCAAATAATATTCCTTGACGTGCTAAGGGGTATCTAGAGAGTGGGATAGGTTTAATAACTACCCTAACCTTAACGCGTACCCTAACCCTAACCCCTACCCTAACCCTAACACGAACCCTAATATTAACCCGTGCCCTAAACCGAGCCCTAACCTTCAAACTAACCCTAACCCTAACCCTAACCCATACCCTACGCCGTACACGAACCCGTACACGAACCCGTACCCTAAGCCGTACCCTAAACCTAACCCTAACCCTAACCCTAACCCTAAGCTACCCTTGACTGCTTCTGCCTCCAATAGATTTCCTAAGCACAAGTGTTTTAAGGAACAGGTTAAAAAGAGAATCCTAATGTGATTTCTTGATAATGGGTGTGTTCCTTATCTTCTCCTAGTGTCTAAACTCTTCTCCATGGCTGGACCCCCAAATAATATTCCTTGACGTGCTAAGGGGTATCTAGAGAGTGGGATAGGTTTAATAACTACCCTAACCCTAACGCGTACCATAACCCTAACCCCTACCCTAACCCTAACACGTACCCTAATCCTAAGCCGAAACCTAAACCGAGCCCTAACCTTCAAACTAACCCTAACCCTAACTCTAACCCATACCCTACGCCGTACACGAACCCGTACCCGAACCCGTACCCTATGCCGTACCCTAACTCTAGCCCAACCCTAACCCTAACCCTAAGCTACCCTTGACTGCTTCTGCCTCCAATAGATTTCCTAAGCACTAGTGTTTTAAGGAACAGGTTAAAAAGTGAATCCTAATGTGATTTCTTGATAATGGGTGTGTTCCTTATCTTCTCCTAGTGTCTAAACTCTTCTCCATGGCTGGACACCCAAATAATATTCCTTGACGTGCTAAGGGGTATCTAGAGAGTGGGATAGGTTTAATAACTAACCTAACCCTAACGCGTACTCTAACCCTAACCCCTACCCTAACCCTAACACGTACCCTAATCCTAACCCGTACCCTAAACCGAGCCCTAACCCTCAAACTAACCCTAACCCTAACCCTAACCCATATCCTACGCCATACCCAAAACCGTACCCGAACCCGTACACGAACCCGTACCCTAAGCCGTACCCTAACCCTAACCCTAACCCTAAGCTACCCTTGACTGCTTCTGCCTCCAATAGATTTCCTAAGCACTAGTGTTTTAAGGAACAGGTTAAAAAGAGAATCCTAATGTGATTTCTTGATGACGGGTGTGTTCCTTATCTTCTCCTAGTGTCTAAACTCTTCTCCATGGCTGGACCCCCAAATAATATTCCTTGACGTGCTAAGGGGTATCTAGAGAGTGGGATAGGTTTAATAAATACCCTAACCCTAACGCATACCCTAACCCTAACCCGTACCCTAACCCTAACACGTACCCTAATCCTAACCCGTACACTAAACCGAGCCCTAACCCTCAAACTAACCCTAACCCTAACCCTAACCCATACCCTATACCGTACCCGAAACCGTACCCGAACCCGTACCCTAAGCCTTACCCTAACAATAACCCTAACCCTAACCATAACTCTAAGCTACCCTTGACTGCTTCTGCCTCCAATAGATTTCCTAAGCACTAGTGTTTTAAGGAACAGGTTAAAAAGAGAATCCTAATGTGATTTCTTGATAATGGGTGTGTTCCTTATCTTCTCCTACTGTCTAAACTCTTCTCCATGGCTGGACCCCCAAATAATATTCCTTGACGTGCTAAGGGGTATCTAGGGAGTGGGATAGGTATAATAACTACCCTAACCCTAACGCGTACCCTAACCCTAACCCCTACCCTAACCCTAACACGTACCCTACTCCTAACCCGTACCCTAAACCGAGCCCTAACCCTCAAACTAACCCTAACCCTAACCCTAACCCATACACTATGCCGTACCCGAACCCGTACCCTAAGCCTTACCCTAACAATAACCCTAACCCTAACCCTAACCGTAACCATAACCCTAAGCTACCCTTGACTGCTTCTGCCTCCAATAGATTTCCTAAGCACTAGTGTATTAAGGAACAGGTTAAAAAGGGAATCCTAATGTGATTTCAGGATAATGGGTGTGTTCCTTATCTTCTCCTAGTGTCTAAACTCTTCTCCATGCCTGGACCCCCAAATAATATTCCTTGACGTGCTAAGGGGTATCTAGAGAGTGGGATAGGTTTAATAACTACCCTAACCATAACGCGTACCCTAACCCTAACCCCTACCCTAACCCTAACACGAACCCTAATCCTAACCCGTACCCTAAACCGAGCCCTAAACTTCAAACTAACCCTAGCCCTAACCCAAACCCATACCCTACGCCGTACACGAACCCGTACCCGAACCCGTACCCTAAGCCGTGTCCTAAACCTAGCCCTAACCCTAACGCTAACCCTAAGGTACCCTTGACTGCTTCTTCCTCCAATAGATTTCCTAAGCACTAGTGTTTTAAGGAACAGGTTAAAAAGAGAATCCTAATGTGATTTCTTGATAATGGGTGTGTTCCTTATCTTCTCCTACTGTCTAAACTCTTCTCCATGGCTGGTCCCCCAAATAATATTCCTTGACGTGCTAAGGGGTATCTAGGGAGTGGGATAGGTTTAATAACTACCCTAACCCTAACGCGTACCCTAACCCTAACCCCTACCCTAACCCTAACACGTACCCTAATCCTAACCCGTACCCTAAACCGAGCCCTAACCCTCAAACTAACCCTAACCCTAAACCTAACCCATACCCTATGCCGTACCCGAACGCGTACCCTAAGCCTTACCCTAACAATAACCCTAACCCTAACCCTAAGCTACCCTTGACTGCTTCTGCCTCCAATAGATTTCCTAAGCACTAGTGTTTTAAGGAACAGGTTAAAAAGAGAATCCTAATGTGATTTCTTGATAATGGGTGTGTTCCTTATCTTCTCCTAGTGTCTAAACTCTTCTCCATGGCTGGACCCCCAAATAATATTCCTTGACGTGCTAAGGGGTATCTAGAGAGTGGGATAGGTTTAATAACTACCCTAACCCTAACGCGTACCCTAACCCTAACCCCTACCCTAACCCTAACACGAACCCTAATCCTAACCCGTTCCCTAAACCGAGCCCTAACCTTCAAACTAACCCTAACCCTAACCCTAACCCATAACCTACGCCGTACACGAACCCGTACCCGAACCCGTACCCTAACCCTAACCCTAACCCTAACCCTAACCCTAACCCTAACCCTAAGCTACCCTTGACTGCTTCTGCCTCCAATAGATTTCCTAAGCACTAGTGTTTTAAGGAACAGGTTAAAAAGAGAATCCTAATGTGATTTCTTGATAATGTGTGTGTTCCTTATCTTCTCCTAGTGTCTAAACTCTTCTCCATGGCTGGTCCCCCAAATAATATCCCTTGACGTGCTAAGGGGCATCTAGGGAGTGGGATAGGTTTAATAACTACCCTAACCCTAACGCGTACCCTTACCCTAACCCCTACCCTAAAACTAACACGTACCCTAATCCTAACCCGTACCCTAAACCGAGCCCTAACACTCAAACTAACCCTAACCCTAACCCTAACCCATACCCTACGCCGTACCCGAACCCGTACCCGAACCCGTACCCTAAGCCGTACCCTAACAATAACCCTAACCCTAACCCTAACCCTAAGCTACCCTTGACTGCTTCTGCCTCCAATAGATTTCCTAAGCACTAGTGTATTAAGGAACAGGTTAAAAAGAGAATCCTAATGTGATTTCAGGATAATGGGTGTGTTCCTTATCTTCTCCTAGTGTCTAAACTCTTCTCCATGGCTGGACCCCCAAATAATATTCCTTGACGTGCTAAGGGGTATCTAGAGAGTGGGATAGGTTTAATAACTACCCTAACCCTAACGCGTACCCTAACCCTAACCCCTACCCTAACCCTAACACGAACCCTAATCCTAACCCGTACCCTAAACCGAGCCCTAACCTTCAAACTAACCCTAACCCTAACCCAAACCCATAACCTACGCCGTACACGAACCCGTACCCGAACCCGTACCCTAAGCCTTACCCTAACAATAACCCTAACCCTAACCCTAAGCTACCCTTGACTGCTTCTGCCTCCAATAGATTTCCTAAGCACTAGTGTTTTAAGGAACAGGTTAAAAAGAGAATCCTAATGTGATTTCTTGATAATGGGTGTGTTCCTTATCTTCTCCTAGTGTCTAAACTCTTCTCCATGGCTGGATCCCCAAATAATATTCCTTGACGTGCTAAGGGGTATCTAGAGAGTGGGATAGGTTTAATAACTACCCGAACCCTAACGCATACCCTAACCCTAACCTCTACCCTAACCCTAACACGTACACTAATCCTAACCCGTACCCTAAACCGAGCCCTAACCCTCAAACTAACCCTAACCCTAACCCTAACCCATAACCTACGCCGTACCCGAACCCATACCCGAACCCGTACCCTAAGCCGTACCCTAAACCTAACCCTAACCCTAAACCTAACCCTAAGCTACCCTTGACTGCTTCTGCCTCTAATAGATTTCCTAAGCACTAGTGTTTTAAGGAACAGGTTAAAAAGAGAATCCTAATGTGATTTCTTGATAATGGGTGTGTTCCTTATTTCTCCTAGTGTCTAAACTCTTCTCCATGGCTGGACCCCCAAATAATATTCCTTGACGTGCTAAGGGGTATCTAGAGAGTGGGATAGGTTTAATAACTACCCTAACCCTAACGCGTACCCTAACCCTAACCTCTACCCTAACCTTAACACGTACACTAATCCTAACCCGTAACCTAAACCGAGCCCTAACCCTCAAACTAACCCTAACCCTAACCCTAAACCATACCCTACGCCGTACCCGAACCCGTACCCGAACCCGTACCCTAAGCCGTACCCTAACCCTAACCCTAACGCTAACCCTAACCCTAACCCTAACCCTAGCCCTAAGCTACCCTTGACTGCTTCTGCCTCCAATAGATTTCCTAAGCACTTGTGTATTAAGGAACAGGTTAAAAAGAGAATCCTATTGTGATTTCAGGATAATGGGTGTGTTCCTTATCTTCTCCTAGTGTCTAAACTCTTCTCCATGGCTGGACCCCCAAATAATATCCCTTGACGTGCTAAGGGGTATCTAGAGAGTGGGATAGGTTTAATAACTACCCTAACCCTAACGCGTACCCTAACCCTAACACGTACCCTAATCCTAACCCGTACCCTAAACCGATCCCTAACCCTCAAACTAAACCTAACCCTAACCCTAACCCATACCATACGCCGTCCCCGAACCCGTACCCGAACCCGTACACTAAGTCGTACCCTAAAGCTAACCCTAACCCTAACCCTAACCCTAAACCTAAGCTACCCTTGACTGCTTCTGCCTCCAATAGATTTCCTAAGCACAAGTGTTTTAAGGAACAGGTTAAAAAGAGAATCCTAATGTGATTTCTTGATAATGGGTGTGTTCCTTATCTTCTCCTAGTGTCTAAACTCTTCTCCATGGCTGGACCCCCAAATAATATTCCTTGACGTGCTAAGGGGTATCTAGAGAGTGGGATAGGTTTAATAACTACCCTAACCCTAACGCGTAACATAACCCTAACCCCTACCCTAACCCTAACACGTACCCTAATCCTAACCCGTACCCTAAACCGAGCCCTAACCTTCAAACTAACCCTAACCCTAACTCTAACCCATACCCTACGCCGTACACGAACCCGTACCCGAACCCGTACCCTATGCCGTACCCTAACTCTAGCCCTAACCCTAACCCTAACCCTAAGCTACCCTTGACTGCTTCTGCCTCCAATAGATTTCCTAAGCACTAGTGTTTTAAGGAACAGGTTAAAAAGAGAATCCTAATGTGATTTCTTGATAATGGGTGTGTTCCTTATCTTCTCCTAGTGTCTAAACTCTTCTCCATGGCTGGACCCCCAAATAATAATCCTTGACGTGCTAAGGGGTATCTAGAGAGTGGGATAGGTTTAATAACTACCCTAACCCTAACGCGTAACCTAACCCTAACCCCTACCCTAACCCTAACACGAACCCTAATCCTAACCCGTACCCTAAACCGAGCCCTAACCTTCAAACTAACCCTAACCCTAACCCAAACCCATACCCTACGCCGTACACGAACCCGTACCCGAACCCGTACCCTAAGCCGTGTCCTAACCCTAGACCTAACCCTAACCCTAACCCTAAGCTACCCTTGACTGCTTCTGCCTCCAATAGATTTCCTAAGCACTAGTGTTTTAAGGAACAGGTTAAAAAGAGAATCCTAATGTGATTTCTTGATAATGGGTGTGTTCCTTATCTTCTCCTAGTGTCTAAATTCTTCTCCATGGCTTGACCCCCAAATAATATTCCTTGACGTGCTAAGGGGTATCTAGAGAGTGGGATAGGTTTAATAACTACCCTAACCCTAACGCGTACCCTAACCCTAACCCCTACCCTAACCCTAACACGAACCCTAATCCTAACCCGTACCCTAAACCGAGCCCTAACCTTCAAACTAACCCTAACCCTAACCCTAACCCATAACCTACGCCGAACACGAACCCGTACCCGAACCCGTACCCTAACCCTAACCCTAACCCTAACCCTAACCCTAACCCTAAGCTACCCTTGACTGCTTCTGCCTCCAATAGATTTCCTAAGCACTAGTGTTTTAAGGAACAGGTTAAAAAGAGAATCCTAATGTGATTTCTTGATAATGGGTGTTTCCTTATCTTCTCCTAGTGTCTAAACTCTTCTCCATGGCTGGTCCCCCAAATAATATTCCTTGACGTGCTAAGGGGCATCTAGGGAGTGGGATAGGTTTAATAACTACCCTAACCCTAACGCGTACCCTAACCCTAACCCCTACCCTAAACCTAACACGTACCCTAATCCTAACCCGTACCCTAAACCGAGCCCTAACACTCAAACTAACCCTAACCCTAACCCTAACCCATACCCTACGCCGTACCCGAACCCGTACCCGAACCCGTACCCTAAGCCGTACCCTAAACCTAACCCTAACCGTAACCCTAACCCTAAGCTACCCTTGACTACTTCTGCCTCCAATAGATTTCCTAAGCACTAGTGTATTAAGGAACAGGTTAAAAAGAGAATCCTAATGTGATTTCAGGATAATGGGTGTCTTCTTTATCTTCTCCTAGTGTCTAAACTCTTCTCCATGGCTGGACCCCCAAATAATATTCCTTGACGTGCTAAGGGGTATCTAGAGAGTGGGATAGGTTTAATAACTACCCTAACCCTAACGCGTACCCTAACCCTAACCCCTACCCTAACCCTAACACGAACCCTTATCCTAACCCGTACCCTAAACCGAGCCCTAACCTTCAAACTAACCCTAACACTAACCCAAACCCATACCCTACGCCGTACACGAACCCGTATCCGAACCCGTACCCTAAGCCGTGTCCTAACCCTAGCCCTAACCCTAAACCTAACCCTAAGCTACCCTTGACTGCTTCTGCCTCCAATAGATTTCCTAAGCACTAGTGTTTTAAGGAACAGGTTATAAAGAGAATCCTAATGTGATTTCTTGATAATGGGTGTGTTCCTTATCTTCTCCTAGTGTCTAAACTCTTCTCCATGGCTGGACCCCCAAATAATATTCCTTGACGTGCTAAGGGGTATCTAGAGAGTGGGATAGGTTTAATAACTACCCTAACCCTAACGCGTACCCTAACCCTAACCCCTACCCTAACCCTAACACGAACCCTAATCCTAACCCGTACACTAAACCGAGCCCTAACCCTCAAACTAACCCTAACCCTAACCCTAACCCATACCCTACGCCGTACCCGAACCCGTACCCGAACCCGTACCCTAAGCCGTACCCTAACAATAACCCTAACCCTAACCCTAACCCTAAGCTACCCTTGACTGCTTCTGCCTCCAATAGATTTCCTAAGCACTAGTGTATTAAGGAACAGGTTAAAAAGAGAATCCTAATGTGATTTCAGGATAATGGGTGTGTTCCTTATCTTCTCCTAGTGTCTAAACTCTTCTCCATGGCTGGACCCCCAAATAATATTCCTTGACGTGCTAAGGGGTATCTAGAGAGTGGGATAGGTTTAATAACTACCCTAACCCTAACGCGTACCCTAACCCTAACCCCTACCCTAACCCTAACACGAACCCTAATCCTAACCCGTACCCTAAACCGAGCCCTAACCTTCAAACTAACCCTAACCCTAACCCAAACCCATACCCTACGCCGTACACGAACCCGTACCCGAACCCGTACCCTAAGCCTTACCCTAACAATAACCCTAACCCTAACCCTAAGCTACCCTTGACTGCTTCTGCCTCCAATAGATTTCCTAAGCACTAGTGTTTTAAGGAACAGGTTAAAAAGAGAATCCTAATGTGATTTCTTGATAATGGGTGTGTTCCTTATCTTCTCCTAGTGTTTAAACTCTTCTCCATGGCTGGATCCCCAAATAATATTCCTTGACGTGCTAAGGGGTATCTAGAGAGTGGGATAGGTTTAATAACTACCCGAACCCTAACGCATACCCTAACCCTAACCTCTACCCTAACCCTAACACGTACACTAATCCTAACCCGTACCCTAAACCGAGCCCTAACCCTCAAACTAACCCTAACCCTAACCCTAACCCATAACCTACGCCGTACCCGAACCCATACCCGAACCCGTACCCTAAGCCGTACCCTAAACCTAACCCTAACCCTAAACCTAACCCTAAGCTACCCTTGACTGCTTCTGCCTCTAATAGATTTCCTAAGCACTAGTGTTTTAAGGAACAGGTTAAAAAGAGAATCCTAATGTGATTTCTTGATAATGGGTGTGTTCCTTATTTCTCCTAGTGTCTAAACTCTTCTCCATGGCTGGACCCCCAAATAATATTCCTTGACGTGCTAAGGGGTATCTAGAGAGTGGGATAGGTTTAATAACTACCCTAACCCTAACGCGTACCCTAACCCTAACCTCTACCCTAACCTTAACACGTACACTAATCCTAACCCGTAACCTAAACCGAGCCCTAACCCTCAAACTAACCCTAACCCTAACCCTAAACCATACCCTACGCCGTACCCGAACCCGTACCCGAACCCGTACCCTAAGCCGTACCCTAACCCTAACCCTAACGCTAACCCTAACCCTAACCCTAACCCTAGCCCTAAGCTACCCTTGACTGTTTCTGCCTCCAATAGATTTCCTAAGCACTTGTGTATTAAGGAACAGGTTAAAAAGAGAATCCTATTGTGATTTCAGGATAATGGGTGTGTTCCTTATCTTCTCCTAGTGTCTAAACTCTTCTCCATGGCTGGACCCCCAAATAATATCCCTTGACGTGCTAAGGGGTATCTAGAGAGTGGGATAGGTTTAATAACTACCCTAACCCTAACGCGTACCCTAACCCTAACACGTACCCTAATCCTAACCCGTACCCTAAACCGATCCCTAACCCTCAAACTAAACCTAACCCTAACCCTAACCCATACCATACGCCGTACCCGAACCCGTACCCGAACCCGTACACTAAGTCGTACCCTAAAGCTAACCCTAACCCTAACCCTAACCCTAAACCTAAGCTACCCTTGACTGCTTCTGCCTCCAATAGATTTCCTAAGCACAAGTGTTTTAAGGAACAGGTTAAAAAGAGAATCCTAATGTGATTTCTTGATAATGGGTGTGTTCCTTATCTTCTCCTAGTGTCTAAACTCTTCTCCATGGCTGGACCCCCAAATAATATTCCTTGACGTGCTAAGGGGTATCTAGAGAGTGGGATAGGTTTAATAACTACCCTAACCCTAACGCGTACCATAACCCTAACCCCTACCCTAACCCTAACACGTACCCTAATCCTAACCCGTACCCTAAACCGAGCCCTAACCTTCAAACTAACCCTAACCCTAACTCTAACCCATACCCTACGCCGTACACGAACCCGTACCCGAACCCGTACCCTATGCCGTACCCTAACTCTAGCCCTAACCCTAACCCTAACCCTAAGCTACCCTTGACTGCTTCTGCCTCCAATAGATTTCCTAAGCACTAGTGTTTTAAGGAACAGGTTAAAAAGAGAATCCTAATGTGATTTCTTGATAATGGGTGTGTTCCTTATCTTCTCCTAGTGTCTAAACTCTTCTCCATGGCTGGACCCCCAAATAATAATCCTTGACGTGCTAAGGGGTATCTAGAGAGTGGGATAGGTTTAATAACTACCCTAACCCTAACGCGTAACCTAACCCTAACCCCTACCCTAACCCTAACACGAACCCTAATCCTAACCCGTACCCTAAACCGAGCCCTAACCTTCAAACTAACCCTAACCCTAACCCAAACCCATACCCTACGCCGTACACGAACCCGTACCCGAACCCGTACCCTAAGCCGTGTCCTAACCCTAGACCTAACCCTAACCCTAACCCTAAGCTACCCTTGACTGCTTCTGCCTCCAATAGATTTCCTAAGCACTAGTGTTTTAAGGAACAGGTTAAAAAGAGAATCCTAATGTGATTTCTTGATAATGGGTGTGTTCCTTATCTTCTCCTAGTGTCTAAATTCTTCTCCATGGCTTGACCCCCAAATAATATTCCTTGACGTGCTAAGGGGTATCTAGAGAGTGGGATAGGTTTAATAACTACCCTAACCCTAACGCGTACCCTAACCCTAACCCCTACCCTAACCCTAACACGAACCCTAATCCTAACCCGTACCCTAAACCGAGCCCTAACCTTCAAACTAACCCTAACCCTAACCCTAACCCATAACCTACGCCGAACACGAACCCGTACCCGAACCCGTACCCTAACCCTAACCCTAACCCTAACCCTAACCCTAACCCTAAGCTACCCTTGACTGCTTCTGCCTCCAATAGATTTCCTAAGCACTAGTGTTTTAAGGAACAGGTTAAAAAGAGAATCCTAATGTGATTTCTTGATAATGGGTGTTTCCTTATCTTCTCCTAGTGTCTAAACTCTTCTCCATGGCTGGTCCCCCAAATAATATTCCTTGACGTGCTAAGGGGCATCTAGGGAGTGGGATAGGTTTAATAACTACCCTAACCCTAACGCGTACCCTAACCCTAACCCCTACCCTAAACCTAACACGTACCCTAATCCTAACCCGTACCCTAAACCGAGCCCTAACACTCAAACTAACCCTAACCCTAACCCTAACCCATACCCTACGCCGTACCCGAACCCGTACCCGAACCCGTACCCTAAGCCGTACCCTAAACCTAACCCTAACCGTAACCCTAACCCTAAGCTACCCTTGACTACTTCTGCCTCCAATAGATTTCCTAAGCACTAGTGTATTAAGGAACAGGTTAAAAAGAGAATCCTAATGTGATTTCAGGATAATGGGTGTGTTCTTTATCTTCTCCTAGTGTCTAAACTCTTCTCCATGGCTGGACCCCCAAATAATATTCCTTGACGTGCTAAGGGGTATCTAGAGAGTGGGATAGGTTTAATAACTACCCTAACCCTAACGCGTACCCTAACCCTAACCCCTACCCTAACCCTAACACGAACCCTTTTCCTAACCCGTACCCTAAACCGAGCCCTAACCTTCAAACTAACCCTAACACTAACCCAAACCCATACCCTACGCCGTACACGAACCCGTATCCGAACCCGTACCCTAAGCCGTGTCCTAACCCTAGCCCTAACCCTAAACCTAACCCTAAGCTACCCTTGACTGCTTCTGCCTCCAATAGATTTCCTAAGCACTAGTGTTTTAAGGAACAGGTTATAAAGAGAATCCTAATGTGATTTCTTGATAATGGGTGTGTTCCTTATCTTCTCCTAGTGTCTAAACTCTTCTCCATGGCTGGACCCCCAAATAATATTCCTTGACGTGCTAAGGGGTATCTAGAGAGTGGGATAGGTTTAATAACTACCCTAACCCTAACCCCTACCCTAACCCTAACACGAACCCTAATCCTAACCCGTACCCTAAACCGAGCCCTAACCTTCAAACTAACCCTAACCCTAACCCAAACCCATACCCTACGCCGTACACGAACCCGTACCCGAACCCGTACCCTAAGCCGTGTCCTAACCCTAGCCCTAACCCTAACCCTAACCCTAAGCTACCCTTGACTGCTTCTGCCTCCAATAGATTTCCTAAGCACTAGTGTTTTAAGGAACAGGTTAAAAAGAGAATCCTAATGTGATTTCTTGATAATGTGTGTGTTCCATATCTTCTCCTAGGGTCTAAACTCTTCTCCATGGCTGGACCCCCAAATAATATTCCTTGACGTGCTAAGGGGTATCTAGAGAGTGGGATAGGTTTAATAACTACCCTAACCCTAACGCGTACCCTAACCCTAACCCCTACCCTAACCCTAACACGAACCCTAATCCTAACCCGTACCCTAAACCGAGCCCTAACCTTCAAACTAACCCTAACCCTAACCCTAACCCATAACCTACGCCGTACACGAACCCGTACCCGAACCCGTACCCTAACCCTAACCCTAACCCTAACCCTAACCCTAACCCTAACCCTATGCTACCCTTGACTGCTTCTGCCTCCAATAGATTTCCTAAGCACTAGTGTTTTAATGAACAGGTTAAAAAGAGAATCCTAATGTGATTTCTTGATAATGGGTGTGTTCCTTATCTTCTCCTAGTGTCTAAACTCTTCTCCATGACTGGTCCCCCAAATAATATTCCTTGACGTGCTAAGGGGCATCTAGGGAGTGGGATAGGTTTAATAACTACCCTAACCCTAACGCGTACCCTAACCCTAACCCCTACCCTAAACCTAACACGTACCCTAATCCTAACCCGTACCCTAAACCGAGCCCTAACCCTCAAACTAACCCTAACCCTAACCCTAACCCATACCCTATGCCGTACCCGAACCCGTACCCTAAGCCTTACCCTAACAATAACCCTAACCCTAACCCTAAGCTACCCTTGACTGCTTTGCCTCCAATAGATTTCCTAAGCACTAGTGTTTTAAGGAACAGGTTAAAAAGAGAATCCTAATGTGATTTCTTGATAATGGGTGTGTTCCTTATCTTCTCCTAGTGTCTAAACTCTTCTCCATGGCTGGACCCCCAAATAATATTCCTTGACGTGCTAAGGGGTATCTAGAGAGTGGGATAGGTTTAATAACTACCCTAACCCTAACGCGTACCCTAACCCTAACCCCTGCCTTAACCCTAACACGTACCCTAATCCTAACCCGTAACCTAAACCGAGCCCTAACCCTCAAACTAACCCTAACCCTAAACCTAACCCATACCCTACGCCGTACCCGAACCCGTACCCGAACCCGTTCCCGAACCCGTACCCTAAGCCGTACCCAAACCCTAACCCTAACCCTAAGCTACCCTTGACTGCTTCTGCCTCCAATAGATTTCCTAAGCACTAGTGTTTTAAGGAACAGGTTAAAAAGAGAATCCTAATGTGATTTCTTGATAATGGGTGTGTTCCTTATCTTCTCCTAGTGTCTAAACTCTTCTCCATGGCTGGACCCCCAAATAATATTCCTTGACGTGCTAAGGGGTATCTAGAGAGTGGGATAGGTTTAATAACTACCCTAACCCTAACGCGTACCCTAACCCTAACCCCTAACCTAACCCTAACACGTACCCTAATCCTAACCCGTACCCTAAACCGAGCCCTAAACCTCAAACTAACCCTAACCCTAACCCTAACCCATACCCTACGCCGTACCCGAACCCGTACCCTAAGCCGTACACTAACCCTAACCCTAACCGTAACTCTAACCCTAAGCTAACCTTGACTACTTCTGCCTCCAATAGATTTCCTAAGCACTAGTGTATTAAGGAACAGGTTAAAAAGAGAATCCTAATGTGATTTCAGGATAATGGGTGTGTTCTTTATCTTCTCCTAGTGTCTAAACTCTTCTCCATGGCTGGACCCCCAAATAATATTCCTTGACGTGCTAAGGGGTATCTAGAGAGTGGGATAGGTTTAATAACTACCCTAACCCTAACGCGTACCCTAACCCTAACCCCTACCCTAACCCTAACACGAACCCTAATCCTAACCCGTACCCTAAACCGAGCCCTAACCTTCAAACTAACCCTAACACTAACCCAAACCCATACCCTACGCCGTACACGAACCCGTACCCGAACCCGTACCCTAAGCCGTGTCCTAACCCTAGCCCTAACCCTAACCCTAACCCTAAGCTACCCTTGACTGCTTCTGCCTCCAATAGATTTCCTAAGCACTAGTGTTTTAAGGAACAGGTAAAAAGAGAATCCTAATGTGATTTCTTGATAATGGGTGTGTTCCTTATCTTCTCCTAGTGTCTAAACTCTTCTCCATGGCTGGACCCCCAAATAATATTCCTTGACGTGCTAAGGGGTATCTAGAGAGTGGGATAGGTTTAATAACTACCCTAACCCTAACGCATAACCTAACCCTAAACTCTACCCTAACCCTAACACGTACACTAATCCTAACCCGTACACTAAACCGAGCCCTAACCCTCAAACTAACCCTAACCCTAACCCTAACCCATACCCTACGCCGTACCCGAACCCGTACCCGAACCCGTACCCTAAGCCGTACCCTAACAATAACCCTAACCCTAACCCTAACCCTAAGCTACCCTTGACTGCTTCTGCCTCCAATAGATTTCCTAAGCACTAGTGTTTTAAGGAACAGGTTAAAAAGAGAATCCTAATGTGATTTCTTGATAATGGGTGTGTTCCTTATCTTCTCCTAGTGTCTAAACTCTTCTCCATGGCTGGACCCCCAAATAATATTCCTTGACGTGCTAAGGGGTATCTAGAGAGTGGGATAGGTTTAATAACTACCCTAACCCTAACCCCTACCCTAACCCTAACACGAACCCTAATCCTAACCCGTACCCTAAACCGAGCCCTAACCTTCAAACTAACCCTAACCCTAACCCAAACCCATACCCTACGCCGTACACGAACCCGTACCCGAACCCGTACCCTAAGCCGTGTCCTAACCCTAGCCCTAACCCTAACCCTAACCCTAAGCTACCCTTGACTGCTTCTGCCTCCAATAGATTTCCTAAGCACTAGTGTTTTAAGGAACAGGTTAAAAAGAGAATCCTAATGTGATTTCTTGATAATGTGTGTGTTCCTTATCTTCTCCTAGTGTCTAAACTCTTCTCCATGGCTGGACCCCCAAATAATATTCCTTGACGTGCTAAGGGGTATCTAGAGAGTGGGATAGGTTTAATAACTACCCTAACCCTAACGCGTACCCTAACCCTAACCCCTACCCTAACCCTAACACGAACCCTAATCCTAACCCGTACCCTAAACCGAGCCCTAACCTTCAAACTAACCCTAACCCTAACCCTAACCCATAACCTACGCCGTACACGAACCCGTACCCGAACCCGTACCCTAACCCTAACCCTAACCCTAACCCTAACCCTAACCCTAAGCTACCCTTGACTGCTTCTGCCTCCAATAGATTTCCTAAGCACTAGTGTTTTAATGAACAGGTTAAAAAGAGAATCCTAATGTGATTTCTTGATAATGGGTGTGTTCCTTATCTTCTCCTAGTGTCTAAACTCTTCTCCATGGCTGGTCCCCCAAATAATATTCCTTGACGTGCTAAGGGGCATCTAGGGAGTGGGATAGGTTTAATAACTACCCTAACCCTAACGCGTACCCTAACCCTAACCCCTACCCTAAACCTAACACGTACCCTAATCCTAACCCGTACCCTAAACCGAGCCCTAACCCTCAAACTAACCCTAACCCTAACCCTAACCCATACAGTATGCCGTACCCGAACCCGTACCCTAAGCCTTACCCTAACAATAACCCTAACCCTAACCCTAAGCTACCCTTGACTGCTTTGCCTCCAATAGATTTCCTAAGCACTAGTGTTTTAAGGAACAGGTTAAAAAGAGAATCCTAATGTGATTTCTTGATAATGGGTGTGTTCCTTATCTTCTCCTAGTGTCTAAACTCTTCTCCATGGCTGGACCCCCAAATAATATTCCTTGACGTGCTAAGGGGTATCTAGAGAGTGGGATAGGTTTAATAACTACCCTAACCCTAACGCGTACCCTAACCCTAACCCCTGCCCTAACCCTAACACGTACCCTAATCCTAACCCGTAACCTAAACCGAGCCCTAACCCTCAAACTAACCCTAACCCTAAACCTAACCCATACCCTACGCCGTACCCGAACCCGTACCCGAACCCGTTCCCGAACCCGTACCCTAAGCCGTACCCTAACCCTAACCCTAACCCTAAGCTACCCTTGACTGCTTCTGCCTCCAATAGATTTCCTAAGCACTAGTGTTTTAAGGAACAGGTTAAAAAGAGAATCCTAATGTGATTTCTTGATAATGGGTGTGTTCCTTATCTTCTCCTAGTGTCTAAACTCTTCTCCATGGCTGGACCCCCAAATAATATTCCTTGACGTGCTAAGGGGTATCTAGAGAGTGGGATAGGTTTAATAACTACCCTAACCCTAACGCGTACCCTAACCCTAACCCCTAACCTAACCCTAACACGTACCCTAATCCTAACCCGTACCCTAAACCGAGCCCTAAACCTCAAACTAACCCTAACCCTAACCCTAACCCATACCCTACGCCGTACCCGAACCCGTACCCTAAGCCGTACACTAACCCTAACCCTAACCGTAACTCTAACCCTAAGCTAACCTTGACTACTTCTGCCTCCAATAGATTTCCTAAGCACTAGTGTATTAAGAAACAGGTTAAAAAGAGAATCCTAATGTGATTTCAGGATAATGGGTGTGTTCTTTATCTTCTCCTAGTGTCTAAACTCTTCTCCATGGCTGGACCCCCAAATAATATTCCTTGACGTGCTAAGGGGTATCTAGAGAGTGGGATAGGTTTAATAACTACCCTAACCCTAACGCGTACCCTAACCCTAACCCCTACCCTAACCCTAACACGAACCCTAATCCTAACCCGTACCCTAAACCGAGCCCTAACCTTCAAACTAACCCTAACACTAACCCAAACCCATACCCTACGCCGTACACGAACCCGTACCCGAACCCGTACCCTAAGCCGTGTCCTAACCCTAGCCCTAACCCTAACCCTAACCCTAAGCTACCCTTGACTGCTTCTGCCTCCAATAGATTTCCTAAGCACTAGTGTTTTAAGGAACAGGTAAAAAGAGAATCCTAATGTGATTTCTTGATAATGGGTGTGTTCCTTATCTTCTCCTAGTGTCTAAACTCTTCTCCATGGCTGGACCCCCAAATAATATTCCTTGACGTGCTAAGGGGTATCTAGAGAGTGGGATAGGTTTAATAACTACCCTAACCCTAACGCATACCCTAACCCTAACCCCTACCCTAACCCTAACACGTACCCTAATCCTAACCCGTACCCTAAACCGAGCCCTAACCCTCAAACTAACCCTAACCCTAACCCTAACCCATACCCTATACCGTACCCGAAACCGTACCCGAACCCGTACCCTAAGCCTTACCCTAACAATAACCCTAACCCTAACCATAACTCTAAGCTACCCTTGACTGCTTCTGCCTCCAATAGATTTCGTAAGCACTAGTGTTTTAAGGAACAGGTTAAAAAGAGAATCCTAATGTGATTTCTTGATAATGGGTGTGTTCCTTATCTTCTCCTAGTGTCTAAACTCTTCTCCATGGCTGGACCCCCAAATAATATTCCTTGACGTGCTAAGGGGTATCTAGAGAGTGGGATAGGTTTAATAACTACCCTTACCCTAACGCGTACCCTAACCCTAACCTCTACCTTAACCCTAACACGTACACTAATCCTAACCCGTAACCTAAACCGAGCCCTAACCCTCAAATTAACCCTAACCCTAACCCTAACCCATACCCTACGCCGTACCCGAACCCTTACCCGAACCCGTACCCTAAGCCGTACCCTAAACCTAACCCTAACCCTAACCCTAACGCTAAGCTACCCTTGACTGCTTCTGCCTCCAATAGATTTCCTAAGCACTAGTGTATTAAGGAACAGGTTAAAAAGAGAATCCTAATGTGATTTCAGGATAATGGGTGTGTTCCTTATCTTCTCCTAGTGTCTAAAATCTTCTCCATGGCTGGACCCCCAAATAATATTCCTTGACGTGCTAAGGGGTATCTAGAGAGTGGGATAGCTTTAATAACTACCCTAAGCTTAACGTGTACCCTAACCCTAACCCCTACCCTAACCCTAACACGAACCCTAATCCTAACCCGTGCCCTAAACCGAGCCCTAACCTTCAAACTAACCCTAACCCTAACCCTAACCAATACCCTACGCCGTACGCGAACCCGTACCCGAACCCGTACCCTAAGCCGTACCCTAACCCTAACCCTAACCCTAACCCTAACCCTAAGCTACCCTTGACTGCTTCTGCCTCCAATAGATTTCCTAAGCACTAGTGTTTTAAGGAACAGGTTAAAAAGAGAATCCTAATGTGATTTCAGGATAATGGGTGTGTTCCTTATCTTCTCCTAGTGTCTAAACTCTTCTCCATGGCTGGACCCCCAAATAATATTCCTTGACGTGCTAAGGGGTATCTAGAGAGTGGGATAGGTTTAATAACTACCCTAACCTTAACGCGTACCCTAACCCTAACCCCTACCCTAACCCTAACACGAACCCTAATATTAACCCGTGCCCTAAACCGAGCCCTAACCTTCAAACTAACCCTAACCCTAACCCTAACCCATACCCTACGCCGTACACGAACCCGTACACGAACCCGTACCCTAAGCCGTACCCTAAACCTAACCCTAACCCTAACCCTAACCCTAAGCTACCCTTGACTGCTTCTGCCTCCAATAGATTTCCTAAGCACAAGTGTTTTAAGGAACAGGTTAAAAAGAGAATCCTAATGTGATTTCTTGATAATGGGTGTGTTCCTTATCTTCTCCTAGTGTCTAAACTCTTCTCCATGGCTGGACCCCCAAATAATATTCCTTGACGTGCTAAGGGGTATCTAGAGAGTGGGATAGGTTTAATAACTACCCTAACCCTAACGCGTACCATAACCCTAACCCCTACCCTAACCCTAACACGTACCCTAATCCTAAGCCGAAACCTAAACCGAGCCCTAACCTTCAAACTAACCCTAACCCTAACTCTAACCCATACCCTACGCCGTACACGAACCCGTACCCGAACCCGTACCCTATGCCGTACCCTAACTCTAGCCCTAACCCTAACCCTAACCCTAAGCTACCCTTGACTGCTTCTGCCTCCAATAGATTTCCTAAGCACTAGTGTTTTAAGGAACAGGTTAAAAAGTGAATCCTAATGTGTTTTCTTGATAATGGGTGTGTTCCTTATCTTCTCCTAGTGTCTAAACTCTTCTCCATGGCTGGACACCCAAATAATATTCCTTGACGTGCTAAGGGGTATCTAGAGAGTGGGATAGGTTTAATAACTACCCTAACCCTAACGCGTACTCTAACCCTAACCCCTACCCTAACCCTAACACGTACCCTAATCCTAACCCGTACCCTAAACCGAGCCCTAACCCTCAAACTAACCCTAACCCTAACCCTAACCCATATCCTACGCCATACCCAAAACCGTACCCGAACCCGTACACGAACCCGTACCCTAAGCCGTACCCTAACCCTAACCCTAACCCTAAGCTACCCTTGACTGCTTCTGCCTCCAATAGATTTCCTAAGCACTAGTGTTTTAAGGAACAGGTTAAAAAGAGAATCCTAATGTGATTTCTTGATGACGGGTGTGTTCCTTATCTTCTCCTAGTGTCTAAACTCTTCTCCATGGCTGGACCCCCAAATAATATTCCTTGACGTGCTAAGGGGTATCTAGAGAGTGGGATAGGTTTAATAAATACCCTAACCCTAACGCATACCCTAACCCTAACCCCTACCCTAACCCTAACACGTACCCTAATCCTAACCCGTACCCTAAACCGAGCCCTAACCCTCAAACTAACCCTAACCCTAACCCATACCCTATACCGTACCCGAAACCGTACCCGAACCCGTACCCTAAGCCTTACCCTAACAATAACCCTAACCCTAACCATAACTCTAAGCTACCCTTGACTGCTTCTGCCTCCAATAGATTTCCTAAGCACTAGTGTTTTAAGGAACAGGTTAAAAAGAGAATCCTAATGTGATTTCTTGATAATGGGTGTGTTCCTTATCTTCTCCTACTGTCTAAACTCTTCTCCATGGCTGGACCCCCAAATAATATTCCTTGACGTGCTAAGGGGTATCTAGGGAGTGGGATAGGTTTAATAACTACCCTAACCCTAACGCGTACCCTAACCCTAACCCCTACCCTAACCCTAACACGTACCCTACTCCTAACCCGTACCCTAAACCGAGCCCTAACCCTCAAACTAACCCTAACCCTAACCCTAACCCATACACTATGCCGTACCCGAACCCGTACCCTAAGCCTTACCCTAACAATAACCCTAACCCTAACCCTAACCGTAACCATAACCCTAAGCTACCCTTGACTGCTTCTGCCTCCAATAGATTTCCTAAGCACTAGTGTATTAAGGAACAGGTTAAAAAGGGAATCCTAATGTGATTTCAGGATAATGGGTGTGTTCCTTATCTTCTCCTAGTGTCTAAACTCTTCTCCATGCCTGGACCCCCAAATAATATTCCTTGACGTGCTAAGGGGTATCTAGAGAGTGGGATAGGTTTAATAACTACCCTAACCCTAACGCGTACCCTAACCCTAACCCCTACCCTAACCCTAACACGAACCCTAATCCTAACCCGTACCCTAAACCGAGCCCTAAACTTCAAACTAACCCTAGCCCTAACCCAAACCCATACCCTACGCCGTACACGAACCCGTACCCGAACCCGTACCCTAAGCCGTGCCCTAAACCTAGCCCTAACCCTAACGCTAACCCTAAGGTACCCTTGACTGCTTCTTCCTCCAATAGATTTCCTAAGCACTAGTGTTTTAAGGAACAGGTCAAAAAGAGAATCCTAATGTGATTTCTTGATAATGGGTGTGTTCCTTATCTTCTCCTACTGTCTAAACTCTTCTCCATGGCTGGTCCCCCAAATAATATTCCTTGACGTGCTAAGGGGTATCTAGGGAGTGGGATAGGTTTAATAACTACCCTAACCCTAACGCGTACCCTAACCCTAACCCCTACCCTAACCCTAACACGTACCCTAATCCTAACCCGTACCCTAAACCGAGCCCTAACCCTCAAACTAACCCTAACCCTAAACCTAACCCATACCCTATGCCGTACCCGAACGCGTACCCTAAGCCTTAACCTAACAATAACCCTAACCCTAACCCTAAGCTACCCTTGACTGCTTCTGCCTCCAATAGATTTCCTAAGCACTAGTGTTTTAAGGAACAGGTTAAAAAGAGAATCCTAATGTGATTTCTTGATAATGGGTGTGTTCCTTATCTTCTCCTAGTGTCTAAACTCTTCTCCATGGCTGGACCCCCAAATAATATTCCTTGACGTGCTAAGGGGTATCTAGAGAGTGGGATAGGTTTAATAACTACCCTAACCCTAACGCGTACCCTAACCCTAACCCCTACCCTAACCCTAACACGAACCCTAATCCTAACCCGTTCCCTAAACCGAGCCCTAACCTTCAAACTAACCCTAACCCTAACCCTAACCCATAACCTACGCCGTACACGAACCCGTACCCGAACCCGTACCCTAACCCTAACCCTAACCCTAACCCTAACCCTAACCCTAAGCTACCCTTGACTGCTTCTGCCTCCAATAGATTTCCTAAGCACTAGTGTTTTAAGGAACAGGTTAAAAAGAGAAATCTAATGTGATTTCTTGATGACGGGTGTGTTCCTTATCTTCTCCTAGTGTCTAAACTCTTCTCCATGGCTGGACCCCCAAATAATATTCCTTGACGTGCTAAGGGGTATCTAGAGAGTGGGATAGGTTTAATAAATACCCTAACCCTAACGCATACCCTAACCCTAACCCCTACCCTAACCCTAACACGTACCCTAATCCTAACCCGTACCCTAAACCGAGCCCTAACCCTCAAACTAACCCTAACCCTAACCCTAACCCATACCCTATACCGTACCCGAAACCGTACCCGAACCCGTACCCTAAGCCTTACCCTAACAATAACCCTAACCCTAACCATAACTCTAAGCTACCCTTGACTGCTTCTGCCTCCAATAGATTTCGTAAGCACTAGTGTTTTAAGGAACAGGTTAAAAAGAGAATCCTAATGTGATTTCTTGATAATGGGTGTGTTCCTTATCTTCTCCTAGTGTCTAAACTCTTCTCCATGGCTGGACCCCCAAATAATATTCCTTGACGTGCTAAGGGGTATCTAGAGAGTGGGATAGGTTTAATAACTACCCTTACCCTAACGCGTACCCTAACCCTAACCTCTACCTTAACACTAACACGTACACTAATCCTAACCCGTAACCTAAACCGCGCCCTAACCCTCAAATTAACCCTAACCCTAACCCTAACCCATACCCTACGCCGTACCCGAACCCTTACCCGAACCCGTACCCTAAGCCGTACCCTAAACCTAACCCTAACCCTAACCCTAACGCTAAGCTACCCTTGACTGCTTCTGCCTCCAATAGATTTCCTAAGCACTAGTGTATTAAGGAACAGGTTAAAAAGAGAATCCTAATGTGATTTCAGGATAATGGGTGTGTTCCTTATCTTCTCCTAGTGTCTAAAATCTTCTCCATGGCTGGACCCCCAAATAATATTCCTTGACGTGCTAAGGGGTATCTAGAGAGTGGGATAGCTTTAATAACTACCCTAAGCTTAACGTGTAACCTAACCCTAACCCCTACCCTAACCCTAACACGAACCCTAATCCTAACCCGTGCCCTAAACCGAGCCCTAACCTTCAAACTAACCCTAACCCTAACCCTAACCCATACCCTACGCCGTACTCGAACCCGTACCCGAACCCGTACCCTAAGCCGTACCCTAACCCTAACCCTAACCCTAACCCTAACCCTAAGCTACCCTTGACTGCTTCTGCCTCCAATAGATTTCCTAAGCACTAGTGTTTTAAGGAACAGGTTAAAAAGAGAATCCTAATGTGATTTCAGGATAATGGGTGTGTTCCTTATCTTCTCCTAGTGTCTAAACTCTTCTCCATGGCTGGACCCCCAAATAATATTCCTTGACGTGCTAAGGGGTATCTAGAGAGTGGGATAGGTTTAATAACTACCCTAACCTTAACGCGTACCCTAACCCTAACCCCTACCCTAACCCTAACACGAACCCTAATATTAACCCGTGCCCTAAACCGAGCCCTAACCTTCAAACTAACCCTAACCCTAACCCTAACCCATACCCTACGCCGTACACGAACCCGTACACGAACCCGTACCCTAAGCCGTACCCTAAACCTAACCCTAACCCTAACCCTAACCCTAAGCTACCCTTGACTGCTTCTGCCTCCAATAGATTTCCTAAGCACAAGTGTTTTAAGGAACAGGTTAAAAAGAGAATCCTAATGTGATTTCTTGATAATGGGTGTGTTCCTTATCTTCTCCTAGTGTCTAAACTCTTCTCCATGGCTGGACCCCCAAATAATATTCCTTGACGTGCTAAGGGGTATCTAGAGAGTGGGATAGGTTTAATAACTACCCTAAACCTAACGCGTACCATAACCCTAACCCCTACCCTAACCCTAACACGTACCCTAATCCTAAGCCTGAACCTAAACCGAGCCCTAACCTTCAAACTAACCCTAACCCTAACTCTAACCCATACCCTACGCCGTACACGAACCCGTACCCGAACCCGTACCCTATGCCGTACCCTAACTCTAGCCCTAACCCTAACCCTAACCCTAAGCTACCCTTGACTGCTTCTGCCTCCAATAGATTTCCTAAGCACTAGTGTTTTAAGGAACAGGTTAAAAAGTGAATCCTAATGTGTTTTCTTGATAATGGGTGTGTTCCTTATCTTCTCCTAGTGTCTAAACTCTTCTCCATGGCTGGACACCCAAATAATATTCCTTGACGTGCTAAGGGGTATCTAGAGAGTGGGATAGGTTTAATAACTACCCTAACCCTAACGCGTACTCTAACCCTAACCCCTACCCTAACCCTAACACGTACCCTAATCCTAACCCGTACCCTAAACCGAGCCCTAACCCTCAAACTAACCCTAACCCTAACCCTAACCCATATCCTACGCCATACCCAAAACCGTACCCAAACCCGTACACGAACCCGTACCCTAAGCCGTACCCTAACCCTAACCCTAACCCTAAGCTACCCTTGACTGCTTCTGCCTCCAATAGATTTCCTAAGCACTAGTGTTTTAAGGAACAGGTTAAAAAGAGAATCCTAATGTGATTTCTTGATGACGGGTGTGTTCCTTATCTTCTCCTAGTGTCTAAACTCTTCTCCATGGCTGGACCCCCAAATAATATTCCTTGACGTGCTAAGGGGTATCTAGAGAGTGGGATAGGTTTAATAAATACCCTAACCCTAACGCATACCCTAACCCTAACCCCTACCCTAACCCTAACACGTACCCTAATCCTAACCCGTATCCTAAACCGAGCCCTAACCCTCAAACTAACCCTAACCCTAACCCATACCCTATACCGTACCCGAAACCGTACCCGAACCCGTACCCTAAGCCTTACCCTAACAATAACCCTAACCCTAACCATAACTCTAAGCTACCCTTGACTGCTTCTGCCTCCAATAGATTTCCTAAGCACTAGTGTTTTAAGGAACAGGTTAAAAAGAGAATCCTAATGTGATTTCTTGATAATGGGTGTGTTCCTTATCTTCTCCTACTGTCTAAACTCTTCTCCATGGCTGGACCCCCAAATAATATTCCTTGACGTGCTAAGGGGTATCTAGGGAGTGGGATAGGTTTAATAACTACCCTAACCCTAACGCGTACCCTAACCCTAACCCCTACCCTAACCCTAACACGTACCCTACTCCTAACCCGTACCCTAAACCGAGCCCTAACCCTCAAACTAACCCTAACCCTAACCCTAACCCATACACTATGCCGTACCCGAACCCGTAACCTAAGCCTTACCCTAACAATAACCCTAACCCTAACCCTAACCGTAACCATAACCCTAAGCTACCCTTGACTGCTTCTGCCTCCAATAGATTTCCTAAGCACTAGTGTATTAAGGAACAGGTTAAAAAGGGAATCCTAATGTGATTTCAGGATAATGGGTGTGTTCCTTATCTTCTCCTAGTGTCTAAACTCTTCTCCATGCCTGGACCCCCAAATAATATTCCTTGACGTGCTAAGGGGTATCTAGAGAGTGGGATAGGTTTAATAACTACCCTAACCCTAACGCGTACCCTAACCCTAACCCCTACCCTAACCCTAACACGAACCCTAATCCTAACCCGTACCCTAAACCGAGCCCTAAACTTCAAACTAACCCTAGCCCTAACCCAAACCCATACCCTACGCCGTACACGAACCCGTACCCGAACCCGTACCCTATGCCGTGCCCTAAACCTAGCCCTAACCCTAACGCTAACCCTAAGGTACCCTTGACTGCTTCTTCCTCCAATAGATTTCCTAAGCACTAGTGTTTTAAGGAACAGGTTAAAAAGAGAATCCTAATGTGATTTCTTGATAATGGGTGTGTTCCTTATCTTCTCCTACTGTCTAAACTCTTCTCCATGGCTGGTCCCCCAAATAATATTCCTTGACGTGCTAAGGGGTATCTAGGGAGTGGGATAGGTTTAATAACTACCCTAACCCTAACGCGTACCCTAACCCTAACCCCTACCCTAACACTAACACGTACCCTAATCCTAACCCGTACCCTAAACCGAGCCCTAACCCTCAAACTAACCCTAACCCTAAACTTAACCCATACCCTATGCCGTACCCGAACGCGTACCCTAAGCCTTACCCTAACAATAACCCTAACCCTAACCCTAAGCTACCCTTGACTGCTTCTGCCTCCAATAGATTTCCTAAGCACTAGTGTTTTAAGGAACAGGTTAAAAAGAGAATCCTAATGTGATTTCTTGATAATGGGTGTGTTCCTTATCTTCTCCTAGTGTCTAAACTCTTCTCCATGGCTGGACCCCCAAATAATATTCCTTGACGTGCTAAGGGGTATCTAGAGAGTGGGATAGGTTTAATAACTACCCTAACCCTAACGCGTACCCTAACCCTAACCCCTACCCTAACCCTAACACGAACCCTAATCCTAACCCGTTCCCTAAACCGAGCCCTAACCTTCAAACTAACCCTAACCCTAACCCTAACCCATAACCTACGCCGTACACGAACCCATACCCGAACCCGTACCCTAACCCTAACCCTAACCCTAACCCTAACCCTAACCCTAAGCTACCCTTGACTGCTTCTGCCTCCAATAGATTTCCTAAGCACTAGTGTTTTAAGGAACAGGTTAAAAAGAGAATCCTTATGTGATTTCTTGATAATGGGTGTGTTCCTTATCTTCTCCTAGTGTCTAAACTCTTCTCCATGGCTGGTCCCCCAAATAATATTCCTTGACGTGCTAAGGGGCATCTAGGGAGTGGGATAGGTTTAATAACTACCCTAACCCTAACGCGTACCCTTACCCTAACCCCTACCCTAAACCTAACACGTACCCTAATCCTAACCCGTACCCTAAACCGAGCCCTAACACTCAAACTAACCCTAACCCTAACCCTAACCCATACCCTACGCCGTACCCGAACCCGTACCCGAACCCGTACCCTAAGCCGTAACCTAAACCTAACCCTAACCGTAACCCTAACCCTAAGCTACCCTTGACTACTTCTGCCTCCAATAGATTTCCTAAGCACTAGTGTATTAAGGAACAGGTTAAAAAGAGAATCCTAATGTGATTTCAGGATAATGGGTGTGTTCTTTATCTTCTCCTAGTGTCTAAACTCTTCTCCATAGCTGGACCCCCAAATAATATTCCTTGACGTGCTAAGGGGTATCTAGAGAGTGGGATAGGTTTAATAACTACCCTAACCCTAACGCGTACCCTAACCCTAACCCCTACCCTAACCCTAACACGAACCCTAATCCTAACCCGTACCCTAAACCGAGCCCTAACCTTCAAACTAACCCTAACACTAACCCAAACCCATACCCTACGCCGTACACGAACCCGTACCCGAACCCGTACCCTAAGCCGTGTCCTAACCCTAGCCCTAACCCTAACCCTAACCCTAAGCTACCCTTGACTGCTTCTGCCTCCAATAGATTTCCTAAGCACTAGTGTTTTAAGGAACAGGTTAAAAAGAGAATCCTAATGTGATTTCTTGATAATGGGTGTGTTCCTTATCTTCTCCTAGTGTCTAAACTCTTCTCCATGGCTGGACCCCCAAATAATATTCCTTGACGTGCTAAGGGGTATCTAGAGAGTGGGATAGGTTTAATAACTACCCTAACCCTAACCCCTACCCTAACCCTAACACGAACCCTAATCCTAACCCGTACCCTAATCCGAGCCCTAACCTTCAAACTAACCCTAACCCTATCCCAAACCCATACCCTACGCCGTACACGAACCCGTACCCGAACCCGTACCCTAAGCCGTGTCCTAACCCTAGCCCTAACCCTAACCCTAACCCTAAGCTACCCTTGACTGCTTCTGCCTCCAATAGATTTCCTAAGCACTAGTGTTTTAAGGAACAGGTTAAAAAGAGAATCCTAATGTGATTTCTTGATAATGTGTGTGTTCCTTATCTTCTCCTAGTGTCTAAACTCTTCTCCATGGCTGGACCCCCAAATAATATTCCTTGACGTGCTAAGGGGTATCTAGAGAGTGGGATAGGTTTAATAACTACCCTAACCCTAACGCGTACCCTAACCCTAACCCCTACCCTAACCCTAACACGAACCCTAATCCTAACCCGTACCCTAAACCGAGCCCTAACCTTCAAACTAACCCTAACCCTAACCCTAACCCATAACCTACGCCGTACACGAACCCGTACCCGAACCCGTACCCTAACCCTAACACTAACCCTAACCCTAACCCTAACCCTAAGCTACCCTTGAGTGCTTCTGCCTCCAATAGATTTCCTAAGCACTAGTGTTTTAAGGAACAGGTTAAAAAGAGAATCCTAATGTGATTTCTTGATAATGGGTGTGTTCCTTATCTTCTCCTAGTGTCTAAACTCTTCTCCATGGCTGGTCCCCCAAATAATATTCCTTGACGTGCTAAGGGGCATCTAGGGAGTGGGATAGGTTTAATAACTACCCTAACCCTAACGCGTACCCTAACCCTAACCCCTACCCTAAACCTAACACGTACCCTAATCCTAACCCGTACCCTAAACCGAGCCCTAACCCTCAAACTAACCCTAACCCTAACCCTAACCCATACCCTATGCCGTACCCGAACCCGTACCCTAAGCCTTACCCTAACAATAACCCTAACCCTAACCCTAAGCTACCCTTGACTGCTTTGCCTCCAATAGATTTCCTAAGCACTAGTGTTTTAAGGAACAGGTTAAAAAGAGAATCCTAATGTGATTTCTTGATAATGGGTGTGTTCCTTATCTTCTCCTAGTGTCTAAACTCTTCTCCATGGCTGGACCCCCAAATAATATTCCTTGACGTGATAAGGGGTATCTAGAGAGTGGGATAGGTTTAATAACTACCCTAACCCTAACGCGTACCCTAACCCTAACCCCTACCCTAACCCTAACACGTACCCTAATCCTAACCCGTAACCTAAACCGAGCCCTAACCCTCAAACTAACCCTAACCCTAAACCTAACCCATACCCTACGCCGTACCCGAACCCGTACCCGAACCCGTTCCCGAACCCGTACCCTAAGCCGTACCCTAACCCTAACCCTAACCCTAAGCTACCCTTGACTGCTTCTGCCTCCAATAGATTTCCTAAGCACTAGTGTTTTAAGGAACAGGTTAAAAAGAGAATCCTAATGTGATTTCTTGATAATGGGTGTGTTCCTTATCTTCTCCTAGTGTCTAAACTCTTCTCCATGGCTGGACCCCCAAATAATATTCCTTGACGTGCTAAGGGGTATCTAGAGAGTGGGATAGGTTTAATAACTACCCTAACCCTAACGCGTACCCTAACCCTAACCCCTACCCTAACCCTAACACGTACCCTAATCCTAAACCATACCCTAAATCGAGCCCTAAACCTCAAACTAACCCTAACCCTAACCCTAACCCATACCCTACGCCGTACCCGAACCCGTACCCTAAGCCGTACCCTAACCCTAACCCTAACCGTAACCCTAACCCTAAGCTACCCTTGACTACTTCTGCCTCCAATAGATTTCCTAAGCACTAGTGTATAAGGGAACAGGTTAAAAAGAGAATCCTAATGTGATTTCAGGATAATGGGTGTGTTCTTTATCTTCTCCTAGTGTCTAAACTCTTCTCCATGGCTGGACCCCCAAATAATATTCCTTGACGTGCTAAGGGGTATCTAGAGAGTGGGATAGGTTTAATAACTACCCTAACCCTAACGCGTACCCTAACCCTAACCCCTACCCTAACCCTAACACGAACCCTAATCCTAACCCGTACCCTAAACCGAGCCCTAACCTTCAAACTAACCCTAACACTAACCCAAACCCATACCCTACGCCGTACACGAACCCGTACCCGAACCCGTACCCTAAGCCGTGTCCTAACCCTAGCCCTAACCCTAACCCTAACCCTAAGCTACCCTTGACTGCTTCTGCCTCCAATAGATTTCCTAAGCACTAGTGTTTTAAGGAACAGGTTAAAAAGAGAATCCTAATGTGATTTCTTGATAATGGGTGTGTTCCTTATCTTCTCCTAGTGTCTAAACTCTTCTCCATGGCTGGACCCCCAAATAATATTCCTTGACGTGCTAAGGGGTATCTAGAGAGTGGGATAGGTTTAATAACTACCCTAAACCTAACGCATACCCTAACCCTAACCTCTACCCTAACCCTAACACGTACACTAATTCTAACCCGTATACTAAACCGAGCCCTAACCCTCAAACTAACCCTAACCCTAACCCTAACCCATACCCTACGCCGTACCCGAACCCGTACCCGAACCCGTACCCTAAGCCGTACCCTAACAATAACCCTAACCCTAACCCTAACCCTAAGCTACCCTTGACTGCTTCTGCCTCCAATAGATTTCCTAAGCACTAGTGTATTAAGGAACAGGTTAAAAAGAGAATCCTAATGTGATTTCAGGATAATGGGTGTGTTCCTTATCTTCTCCTAGTGTCTAAACTCTTCTCCATGGCTGGACCCCCAAATAATATTCCTTGACGTGCTAAGGGGTATCTAGAGAGTGGGATAGGTTTAATAACTACCCTAACCCTAACGCGTACCCTAACCCTAACCCCTACCCTAACCCTAACACGAACCCTAATCCTAACCCGTACCCTAAACCGAGCCCTAACCTTCAAACTAACCCTAACCCTAACCCAAACCCATACCCTACGCCGTACACGAACCCGTACCCGAACCCGTACCCTAAGCCTTACCCTAACAATAACCCTAACCCTAACCCTAAGCTACCCTTGACTGCTTCTGCCTCCAATAGATTTCCTAAGCACTAGTGTTTTAAGGAACAGGTTAAAAAGAGAATCCTAATGTGATTTCTTGATAATGGGTGTTTCCTTATGTTCTCCTAGTGTCTAAACTCTTCTCCATGGCTGGATCCCCAAATAATATTCCTTGACGTGCTAAGGGGTATCTAGAGAGTGGGATAGGTTTAATAACTACCCGAACCCTAACGCATACCCTAACCCTAACCTCTACCCTAACCCTAACACGTACACTAATCCTAACCCGTACCCTAAACCGAGCCCTAACCCTCAAACTAACCCTAACCCTAACCCTAACCCATAACCTACGCCGTACCCGAACCCATACCCGAACCCGTACCCTAAGCCGTACCCTAAACCTAACCCTAACCCTAACCCTAACCCTAAGCTACCCTTGACTGCTTCTGCCTCCAGTAGATTTCCTAAGCACTAGTGTTTTAAGGAACAGGTTAAAAAGAGAATCCTAATGTGATTTCTTGATAATGGGTGTGTTCCTTATCTTCTCCTAGTGTCTAAACTCTTCTCCATGGCTGGACCCCCAAATAATATTCCTTGACGTGCTAAGGGGTATCTAGAGAGTGGGATAGGTTTAATAACTACCCTAACGTTAACGCGTAGCCTAACCCTAACCTCTACCCTAACCTTAACACGTACACTAATCCTAACCCGTAACCTAAACCGAGCCCTAACCCTCAAACTAACCCTAACCCTAACCCTAAACCATACCCTACGCCGTACCCGAACCCGTACCCGAACCCGTACCCTTAGCCGTACCCTAACCCTAACCCTAACGCTAACCCTAACCCTAACCCTAACCCTAGCCCTAAGCTACCCTTGACTGCTTCTGCCTCCAATAGATTTCCTAAGCACTTGTGTATTAAGGAACAGGTTAAAAAGAGAATCCTATTGTGATTTCAGGATAATGGGTGTGTTCCTTATCTTCTCCTAGTGTCTAAACTCTTCTCCATGGCTGGACCCCCAAATAATATCCCTTGACGTACTAAGGGGTATCTAGAGAGTGGGATAGGTTTAATAACTACCCTAACCCTAACGCGTACCCTAACCCTAACACGTACACTAATCCTAACCCGTACCCTAAACCGATCCCTAACCCTCAAACTAAACCTAACCCTAACCCTAACCCATACCATACGCCGTACACGAACCCGTACCCGAACCCGTACACTAAGTCGTACCCTAAAGCTAACCCTAACCCTAACCCTAACCCTAACCCTAAGCTACCCTTGACTGCTTCTGCCTCCAATAGATTTCCTAAGCACTAGTGTTTTAAGGAACAGGTTAAAAAGAGAATCCTAATGTGATTTCTTGATAATGTGTATGTTCCTTATCTTCTCCTAGTGTCTAAACTCTTCTTCATGGCTGGACCCCCAAATAATATTCCTTGACGTGCTAAGGGGTATCTAGAGAGTGGGATAGGTTTAATAACTACCCTAACCCTAACGCGTACCCTAACCCTAACCCCTACCCTAACCCTAACACGAACCCTAATCCTAACCCGTACCCTAAACCGAGCCCTAACCTTCAAACTAACCCTAACCCTAACCCTAACCCATAACCTACGCCGTACACGAACCCGTACCCGAACCCGTACCCTAACCCTAACCCTAACCCTAACCCTAACCCTAACCCTAACCCTAAGCTACCCTTGACTTCTTCTGCCTCCAATAGATTTCCTAAGCACTAGTGTTTTAAGGAACAGGTTAAAAAGAGAATCCTAATGTGATTTCTTGATGACGGGTGTGTTCCTTATCTTCTCCTAGTGTCTAAACTCTTCTCCATGGCTGGACCCCCAAATAATATTCCTTGACGTGCTAAGGGGTATCTAGAGAGTGGGATAGGTTTAATAAATACCCTAACCCTAACGCATACCCTAACCCTAACCCCTACCCTAACCCTAACACGTACCCTAATCCTAACCCGTATCCTAAACCGAGCCCTAACCCTCAAACTAACCCTAACCCTAACCCATACCCTATACCGTACCCGAAACCGTACCCGAACCCGTACCCTAAGCCTTACCCTAACAATAACCCTAACCCTAACCATAACTCTAAGCTACCCTTGACTGCTTCTGCCTCCAATAGATTTCCTAAGCACTAGTGTTTTAAGGAACAGGTTAAAAAGAGAATCCTAATGTGATTTCTTGATAATGGGTGTGTTCCTTATCTTCTCCTACTGTCTAAACTCTTCTCCATGGCTGGACCCCCAAATAATATTCCTTGACGTGCTAAGGGGTATCTAGGGAGTGGGATAGGTTTAATAACTACCCTAACCCTAACGCGTACCCTAACCCTAACACCTACCCTAACCCTAACACGTACCCTACTCCTAACCCGTACCCTAAACCGAGCCCTAACCCTCAAACTAACCCTAACCCTAACCCTAACCCATACACTATGCCGTACCCGAACCCGTAACCTAAGCCTTACCCTAACAATAACCCTAACCCTAACCCTAAGCTACCCTTGACTGCTTTGCCTCCAATAGATTTCCTAAGCACTAGTGTTTTAAGGAACAGGTTAAAAAGAGAATCCTAATGTGATTTCTTGATAATGGGTGTGTTCCTTATCTTCTCCTAGTGTCTAAACTCTTCTCCATGGCTGGACCCCCAAATAATATTCCTTGACGTGCTAAGGGGTATCTAGAGAGTGGGATAGGTTTAATAACTACCCTAACCCTAACGCGTACCCTAACCCTAACCCCTACCCTAACCCTAACACGTACCCTAATCCTAACCCGTAACCTAAACCGAGCCCTAACCCTCAAACTAACCCTAACCCTAAACCTAACCCATACCCTACGCCGTACCCGAACCCGTACCCGAACCCGTTCCCGAACCCGTACCCTAAGCCGTACCCTAACCCTAACCCTAACCCTAAGCTACCCTTGACTGCTTCTGCCTCCAATAGATTTCCTAAGCACTAGTGTTTTAAGGAACAGGTTAAAAAGAGAATCCTAATGTGATTTCTTGATAATGGGTGTGTTCCTTATCTTCTCCTAGTGTCTAAACTCTTCTCCATGGCTGGACCCCCAAATAATATTCCTTGACGTGCTAAGGGGTATCTAGAGAGTGGGATAGGTTTAATAACTACCCTAACCCTAACGCGTACCCTAACCCTAACCCCTACCCTAACCCTAACACGTACCCTAATCCAAACCCGTACCCTAAACCGAGCCCTAACCCTCAAACTAACCCTAACCCTAACCCTAAACCATACCCTATGCCGTACCCAAACCCGTACCCTAAGTCGTACCCTAACCCTAACCCTACCCCTAACCCTAACCCTAAGCTACCCTTGACTGCTTCTGCCTCCAATAGATTTCCTAAGCACTAGTGTTTTAAGGAACAGGTTAAAAAGAGAATCCTAATGTGATTTCTTGATAATGGGTGTGTTCCTTATCTTCTCCTAGTGTCTAAACTCTTCTCCATGGCTGGACCCCCAAATAATATTCCTTGACGTGCTAAGGGGTATCTAGAGAGTGGGATAGGTTTAATAACTACCCTAACCTAACGCGTACCCTAACCCTAACCCCTACCCTAACCCTAACACGTACCCTAATCCTAACCCGTACCCTAAACCGAGCCCTAACCCTCAAACTAACCCTAACCCTAACACTAACCCATACCATACGCCATACCCGAACCCGTACCCGAACCCGTACCCTAAGCCGTACCCTAACCCTAACCCTAACCCTAACCCTAAGCTACCCTTGACTGCTTCTGCCTCCAATAGATTTCCTAAGCACTAGTGTTTTAAGGAACAGGTTAAAAAGAGAATCCTAATGTGATTTCTTGATAATGGCTGTGTTCCTTATCTTCTCCTAGTGTCTAAACTCTTCTCCATGGCTGGACCCCCAAATAATATTCCTTGACGTGCTAAGTGGTATCTAGAGACTGGGATAGGTTTAATAACTACCCTAACCCTAACGCGTACCCTAACCCTAACCCCTACCCTAACACTAACACGTACCCTAATCCTAACCCGTACCCTAAACCGAGCCCTAACCCTCAAACTAACCCTAACCCTAACCCTAACCCATACCCTACGCCGTACCCGAACCCGTACCCTAAGCCGTACCCTAAGCCGTACCCTAAACCTAACCCTAACCCTAAGCTACCCTTGACTGCTTCTGCCTCCAATAGATTTCCTAAGCACTAGTGTTTTAAGGAACAGGTTAAAAAGAGAATCCTAATGTGATTTCTTGATAATGGGTGTGTTCCTTATCTTCTCCTAGGGTATAAACTCTTCTCCATGGCTGGACCCCCAAATAATATTCCTTGACGTGCGAAGGGGTATCTAGAGAGTGGGATAGGTTTAATAACTACCCTAACCCTAACGCGTACCCTAACCCTAACCCCTACCCTAACCCTAACACGTACCCTAATCCTAACCCGTACCCTAAACCGAGCCCTAACCCTCAAACTAACCCTAGCCCTAACCCTAACCCATACCCTACGCCGTACCCGAACCCGTACCCGAACCCGTACCCTAAGCCGTACCCTAACCCTAACCCTAACCCTAACCCTAACCCTAAGCTACCCTTGACTGCTTCTGCCTCCAATAGATTTCCTAAGCACTAGTGTTTTAAGGAACAGGTTAAAAAGAGAATCCTAATGTGATTTCTTGATAATGGCTGTGTTCCTGATCTTCTCCTAGTGTCTAAACTCTTCTCCATGGCTGGACCCCCAAATAATATTCCTTGACGTGCTAAGGGGTATCTAGAGAGTGGGATAGGTTTAATAACTACCCTAACCCTAACGCGTACCCTAACCCTAAACCCTACCCTAACCCTAGCACGTACCCTAATCCTAACCCGTACCCTAAACCGAGCCCTAACCCTCAAACTAACCCTAACCCTAACCCTAAACCATACCCTACGCCGTACCCGAACCCGTACCCGAACCCGTACCCTAAGCCGTACCCTAACCCTAACCCTAACCCTAACCCTAACCCTAAGCTACCCTTGACTGCTTCTGCCTCCAATAGATTTCCTAAGCACTAGTGTTTTAAGGAACAGGTTAAAAAGAGAATCCTAATGTGATTTCTTGATAATGGCTGTGTTCCTTATCTTCTCCTAGTGTCTAAACTCTTCTCCATGGCTGGAACCCCAAATAATATTCCTTGATGTGCTAAGGGGTATCTAGAGAGTGGGATAGGTTTAATAACTACCCTAACCCTAACGCGTACCCTAACCCTAACCCCTACCCTAACCCTAGCACGAACCCTAATCCTAACCCGTACCCTAAACCGAGCCCTAACCCTCAAACTAACCCTAACCCTAACCCTAACCCATACCCTACGCCGCACCTGAACCCGTACCCGAACCCGTACCCTAAGCCGTACCCTAACCCTAACCCTAACCCTAACCCTAACCCTAAGCTACCCTTGACTGCTTCTGCCTCCAATAGATTTCCTAAGCACTAGTGTTTTAAGGAACAGGTTAAAAAGAGAATCCTAATGTGATTTCTTGATAATGGGTGTGTTCCTTATCTTCTCCTAGTGTCTAAACTCTTCTCCATGGCTGGACCCCCAAATAATATTCCTTGACGTGCTAAGGGGTATCTAGAGAGTGGGATAGGTTTAATAACTACCCTAACCCTAACGCATACCCTAACCCTAACACCTACCCTAACCCTAACACGTACCCTAATCCTAACCCGTACCCTAAACCGAGCCCTAACCCTCAAACTAACCCTAACTCTAACCCTAAACCATACCCTACGCCGTACCCGAACCCGTACCCGAACCCGTACCATAAGCCGTATCCTAACCCTAACCCTAACCCTAAGCTACCCTTGACTGCTTCTGCTTCCAATAGATTTCCTAAGCACTAGTGTTTTAAGGAACAGGTTAAAAAGAGAATCCTAATGTGATTTCTTGATGATGGCTGTGTTCCTTATGTTCTCCTAGTGTCTAAACTCTTCTCCATGGCTGGACCCCCAAATAATATTCCTTGACGTGCTAAGGGGTATCTAGAGAGTGGGATAGGTTCAATAACTACCCTAACCCTAACGCGTACCCTAACCCTAACCCCTACCCTAAGCCTAGCACGTACACTAATCCTAACCCGTTCCCTAAACCGAGCCCTAACCCTCAAACTAACCCTAACCCTAACCCTAACCCATACCCTACGCCGTACCCGAACCCGTACCCGAACCCGTACCCTAAGCCGTACCCTAACCCTAACCCTTACCCTAACCCTAACCCTAAGCTACCCTTGACTGCTTCTGCCTCCAATAGATTTCCTAAGCACTAGTGTTTTAAGGAACAGGTTAAAAAGAGAATCCTAATATCATTTCTTGATAATGGCTGTGTTCCTTATCTTCTCCTAGTGTCTAAACTCTTCTCCATGGCTGGACCCCCAAATAATATTCCTTGACGTGCTAAGGGGTATCTAGAGAGTGGGATAGGTTTAATAACTACCCTAACCCTAACGCGTTCCCTAACCCTAACCCCTACCCTAACCCTAGCACGTACCCTAATCCTAACCCGTACCCTAAACCGAGCCCTAACCCTCAAACTAACCCTAACCCTAACCCTAAACCATACCCTACGTCGTACCCGAAACGTACCCGAACCCGTACCCTAGGCCGTACCCTAACCCTAACCCTAACCCTAACCCTAAGCTACCCTTGACTGCTTCTGCCTCCAATAGATTTCCTAGGCACTAGTGTTTTAAGGAACAGGTTAAAAAGAGAATCCTAATGTGATTTCTTGATAATGGGTGTGTTCCTTATCTTCTCCTAGTGTCTAAACTCTTCGCCATGGCTGGACCCCCAAATAATATTCCTTGACGTGCTAAGGGGTATCTAGAGAGTGGGATAGGTTTAATAACTACCCTAACACTAATGCGTACCCTAACCCTAACCCCTACCCTAACCCTAACACGTACCCTAATCCTAACCCGTACCCTAAACCGAGCCCTAACCCTAACCCTGACCCATAACCTACGCCGTACCCGAACCCGTACCCGAAACCGTACCCTAAGCCGTACCCTAACCCTAACCCTAAACCTAAACCTAACCCTAAGCTACCCTTGACTGCTTCTGCCTCCAATAGATTTCCTAAGCACTAGTGTTTTAAGGAACAGGTTAAAAAGAGAATCCTAATGTGATTTCTTGATAATGGCTGTGTTCCTTATCTTCTCCTAGTGTCTAAACTCTTCTCCATGGCTGGACCCCCAAATAATATTCCTTGAAGTGCTAAGGGGTATCTAGAGAGTGGGATAGGTTTAATAACTACCCTAACCCTAACGCGTACCCTAACCCTAACCCCTACCCTAACACTAACACGTACCCTAATCCTAACCCGTACCCTAAACCGAGACCTAACCCTCAAACTAACCCTAACCCTAAGCCTAACCCATACCCTACGCCGTACCCGAACCCGTACCCTAAGCCGTACCCTAACCTTAACCGTAACCCTAACACTAACCCTAAGCTACCCTTGACTGCTTCTGCCTCCAATAGATTTCCTAAGCACTAGTGTTTTAAGGAACAGGTTAAAAAGAGAATCCTAATGTGATTTCTTGATAATGGGTGTGTTCCTTATCTTCTCCTAGGGTATAAACTCTTCTCCATGGCTGGACCCCCAAATAATATTCCTTGACGTGCGAAGGGGTATCTAGAGAGTGGGATAGGTTTAATAACTACCCTAACCCTAACGCGTACCCTAACCCTAACCCCTACCCTAACCCTAACACGTACCCTAATCCTAACCCGTACCCTAAACCGAGCCCTAACCCTCAAACTAACCCTAGCCCTAACCCTAACCCATACCCTACGCCGTACCCGAACCCGTACCCGAACCCGTACCCTAAGCCGTACCCTAACCCTAACCCTAACCCTAAGCTACCCTTGACTGCTTCTGCCTCCAATAGATTTCCTAAGCACTAGTGTTTTAAGGAACAGGTTAAAAAGAGAATCCTAATGTGATTTCTTGATAATGGCTGTGTTCCTGATCTTCTCCTAGTGTCTAAACTCTTCTCCATGGCTGGACCCCCAAATAATATTCCTTGACGTGCTAAGGGGTATCTAGAGAGTGGGATAGGTTTAATAACTACCCTAACCCTAACGCGTACCCTAACCCTAAACCCTACCCTAACCCTAGCACGTACCCTAATCCTAACCCGTACCCTAAACCGAGCCCTAACCCTCAAACTAACCCTAACCCTAACCCTAAACCATACCCTACGCCGTACCCGAACCCGTACCCGAACCCGTACCCTAAGCCGTACCCTAACCCTAACCCTAACCCTAACCCTAACCCTAAGCTACCCTTGACTGCTTCTGCCTCCAATAGATTTCCTAAGCACTAGTGTTTTAAGGAACAGGTTAAAAAGAGAATCCTAATGTGATTTCTTGATAATGGCTGTGTTCCTTATCTTCTCCTAGTGTCTAAACTCTTCTCCATGGCTGGAACCCCAAATAATATTCCTTGATGTGCTAAGGGGTATCTAGAGAGTGGGATAGGTTTAATAACTACCCTAACCCTAACGCGTACCCTAACCCTAACCCCTACCCTAACCCTAGCACGAACCCTAATCCTAACCCGTACCCTAAACCGAGCCCTAACCCTCAAACTAACCCTAACCCTAACCCTAACCCATACCCTACGCCGCACCTGAACCCGTACCCGAACCCGTACCCTAAGCCGTACCCTAACCCTAACCCTAACCCTAACCCTAACCCTAAGCTACCCTTGACTGCTTCTGCCTCCAATAGATTTCCTAAGCACTAGTGTTTTAAGGAACAGGTTAAAAAGAGAATCCTAATGTGATTTCTTGATAATGGGTGTGTTCCTTATCTTCTCCTAGTGTCTAAACTCTTCTCCATGGCTGGACCCCCAAATATTATTCCTTGACGTGCTAAGGGGTATCTAGAGAGTGGGATAGGTTTAATAACTACCCTAAACCTAACGCATACCCTAACCCTAACACCTACCCTAACCCTAACACGTACCCTAATCCTAACCCGTACCCTAAACCGAGCCCTAACCCTCAAACTAACCCTAACTCTAACCCTAAACCATACCCTACGCCGTACCCGAACCCGTACCCGAACCCGTACCATAAGCCGTATCCTAACCCTAAACCTAACCCTAAGCTACCCTTGACTGCTTCTGCTTCCAATAGATATCCTAAGCACTAGTGTTTTAAGGAACAGGTTAAAAAGAGAATCCTAATGTGATTTCTTGATGATGGCTGTGTTCCTTATCTTCTCCTAGTGTCTAAACTCTTCTCCATGGCTGGACCCCCAAATAATATTCCTTGACGTGCTAAGGGGTATCTAGAGAGTGGGATAGGTTCAATAACTACCCTAACCCTAACGCGTACCCTAACCCTAACCCCTACCCTAAGCCTAGCACGTACACTAATCCTAACCCGTTCCCTAAACCGAGCCCTAACCCTCAAACTAACCCTAACCCTAACCCTAACCCATACCCTACGCCGTACCCGAACCCGTACCCGAACCCGTACCCTAAGCCGTACCCTAACCCTAACCCTTACCCTAACCCTAACCCTAAGCTACCCTTGACTGCTTCTGCCTCCAATAGATTTCCTAAGCACTAGTGTTTTAAGGAACAGGTTAAAAAGAGAATCCTAATATCATTTCTTGATAATGGCTGTGTTCCTTATCTTCTCCTAGTGTCTAAACTCTTCTCCATGGCTGGACCCCCAAATAATATTCCTTGACGTGCTAAGGGGTATCTAGAGAGTGGGATAGGTTTAATAACTACCCTAACCCTAACGCGTTCCCTAACCCTAACCCCTACCCTAACCCTAGCACGTACCCTAATCCTAACCCGTACCCTAAACCGAGCCCTAACCCTCAAACTAACCCTAACCCTAACCCTAAACCATACCCTACGTCGTACCCGAACCGTTCCCGAACCCGTACCCTAGGCCGTACCCTAACCCTAACCCTAACCCTAACCCTAAGCTACCCTTGACTGCTTCTGCCTCCAATAGATTTCCTAGGCACTAGTGTTTTAAGGAACAGGTTAAAAAGAGAATCCTAATGTGATTTCTTGATAATGGGTGTGTTCCTTATCTTCTCCTAGTTTCTAAACTCTTCGCCATGGCTGGACCCCCAAATAATATTCCTTGACGTGCTAAGGGGTATCTAGAGAGTGGGATAGGTTTAATAACTACCCTAACACTAATGCGTACCCTAACCCTAACCCCTACCCTAACCCTAACACGTACCCTAATCCTAACCCGTACCCTAAACCGAGCCCTAACCCTAACCCTGACCCATAACCTACGCCGTACCCGAACCCGTACCCGAAACCGTACCCTAAGCCGTACCCTAACCCTAACCCTAAACCTAAACCTAACCCTAAGCTACCCTTGACTGCTTCTGCCTCCAATAGATTTCCTAAGCACTAGTGTTTTAAGGAACAGGTTAAAAAGAGAATCCTAATGTGATTTCTTGATAATGGCTGTGTTCCTTATCTTCTCCTAGGGACTAAACTCTTCTCCATTGCTGAACCCCCAAATAATATTCCTTGACGTGCGAAGGGGTATCTAGAGACTGGGATAGGTTTAATAACTACCCTAACCCTAACGCGTACCCTAACCCTAACCCCTACCCTAACCCTAACACGTACCCTAATCCTAACCCGTACCCTAAACCGAGCCTTAACCCTCAAACTAACCCTAAGCCTAACCCTAAACCATACCCTACGCCGTACCCGAACCCGTAACCGAACCCGTACCCTAAGCCGTACCCTAACACTAACCCTAACCCTAACCCTAACCCTAAGCTACCCTTGACTGCTTCTGCCTCCAATAGATTTCCTAAGCACTAGTGTTTTTAGGAACAGGTTAAAAAGAGAATCCTAATGTGATTTCTTGATAATGGGTGTGTTCCTTATCTTCTCCTAGTGTCTATACTCTTCTCCATGGCTGGACCCCCAAATAATATTCCTTGACGTGCTAAGGGGTATCTAGAGACTGGGATAGGTTTAATAACTACCCTAACCCTAATGCGTACCCTAACCCTAACCCCTACCCTAACACTAACACGTTCCCTAATCCTAACCCGTACCCTAAACCGAGCCCTAACCCTCAAACTAACCCTAACCCTAACCCTAACCCATACACTACGCCGTACCCGAACCCGTAACCGAACCCGTACCCTAAGCCGTACCCTAACCCTAACCCTCACCCTAAGCTACACTTGACTGCTTCTGCCTCCAATAGATTTCCTAAGCACTAGTGTTTTAAGGAACAGGTTAAAAAGAGAATCCTAATGTGATTTCTTGATAATGGCTGTGTTCCTTATCTTCTCCTAGTGTCTAAACTCTTCTCCATGGCTGGACCCCCAAATAATATTCCTTGACGTGCTAAGGGGTATCTAGAGAGTGGGATAGGTTTAATAACTACCCTAACCCTAACGCGTACCCTAACCCTAACCCCTACCCTAACCCTAACACGTACCCTAATCCTAACCCGTACCCTAAACCGAGCCCTAACCCTCAAACTAACCCAAAGCCTAACCCTAACCCATACCCTACGCCGTAGCCGAACCCGTAACCAATCCCGTACCCTAAGCCGTACCCTAACACTAACCCTAACCCTAACCCTAACCCTAAGCTACCCTTGACTGCTTCTGCCTCCAATAGATTTCCTAAGCACTAGTGTTTTTAGGAACAGTTTAAAAAGAGAATCCTAATGTGATTTCTTGATAATGGGTGTGTTCCTTATCTTCTCCTAGTGTCTAAACTCTTCTCCATGGCTGGAACCCCAAATAATATTCCTTGACGTGCTAAGGGGTATCTAGAGAGTGGGATAGGTTTAATAACTACCCTAACCCTAACGCGTACCCTAACCCTAACCCCTACCCTAACCCTAACACGTACCCTAATCCAAACCCGTACCCTAAACCGAGCCCTAACCCTCAAACTAACCCTAACCCTAACCCTAAACCATACCCTATGCCGTACCCAAACCCGTACCCTAAGTCGTACCCTAACCCTAACCCTAACCCTAACCCTAACCCTAAGCTACCCTTGACTGCTTCTGCCTCCAATAGATTTCCTAAGCACTAGTGTTTTAAGGAACAGGTTAAAAAGAGAATCCTAATGTGATTTCTTGATAATGGGTGTGTTCCTTATCTTCTCCTAGTGTCTAAACTCTTCTCCATGGCTGGACCCCCAAATAATATTCCTTGACGTGCTAAGGGGTATCTAGAGAGTGGGATAGGTTTAATAACTACCCTAACCTAACGCGTACCCTAACCCTAACCCCTACCCTAACCCTAACACGTACCCTAATCCTAACCCGTACCCTAAACCGAGCCCTAACCCTCAAACTAACCCTAACCCTAACCCTAACCCATACCATACGCCATACCCGAACCCGTACCCGAACCCGTACCCTAAGCCGTACCCTAACCCTAACCCTAACCCTAACCCTAACCCTAAGCTACCCTTGACTGCTTCTGCCTCCAATAGATTTCCTAAGCACTAGTGTTTTAAGGAACAGGTTAAAAAGAGAATCCTAATGTGATTTCTTGATAATGGGTGTGTTCCTTATCTTCTCCTAGTGTCTAAACTCTTCTCCATGGCTGGAACCCCAAATAATATTCCTTGACGTGCTAAGGGGTATCTAGAGAGTGGGATAGGTTTAATAACTACCCTAACCCTAACGCGTACCCTAACCCTAACCCCTACCCTAACCCTAACACGTACCCTAATCCAAACCCGTACCCTAAACCGAGCCCTAACCCTCAAACTAACCCTAACCCTAACCCTAAACCATACCCTATGCCGTACCCAAACCCGTACCCTAAGTCGTACCCTAACCCTAACCCTAACCCTAACCCCATCCCTAAGCTACCCTTGACTGCTTCTGCCTCCAATAGATTTCCTAAGCACTAGTGTTTTAAGGAACAGGTTAAAAAGAGAATCCTAATGTGATTTCTTGATAATGGGTGTGTTCCTTATCTTCTCCTAGTGTCTAAACTCTTCTCCATGGCTGGACCCCCAAATAATATTCCTTGACGTGCTAAGGGGTATCTAGAGAGTGGGATAGTTTTAATAACTACCCTAACCTAACGCGTACCCTAACCCTAACCCCTACCCTAACCCTAACACGTACCCTAATCCTAACCCGTACCCTAAACCGAGCCCTAACCCTCAAACTAACCCTAACCCTAACCCTAACCCATACCATACGCCATACCCGAACCCGTACCCGAACCCGTACCCTAAGCCGTACCCTAACCCTAACCCTAACTCTAACCCTAACCCTAAGCTACCCTTGACTGCTTCTGCCTCCAATAGATTTCCTAAGCACTAGTGTTTTAAGGAACAGGTTAAAAAGAGAATCCTAATGTGATTTCTTGATAATGGGTGTGTTCCTTATCTTCTCCTAGTGTCTAAACTCTTCTCCATGGCTGGACCCCCAAATAATATTCCTTGACGTGCTAAGTGGTATCTAGAGACTGGGATAGGTTTAATAACTACCCTAAACCTAACGCGTACCCTAACCCTAACCCCTACCCTAACACTAACACGTACCCTAATCCTAACCCGTACCCTAAACCGAGCCCTAACCCTCAAACTAACCCTAACCCTAACCCTAACCCATACCCTACGCCGTACCCGAACCCGTACCCTAAGCCGTACCCTAAGCCGTACCCTAAACCTAACCCTAACCCTAAGCTACCCTTGACTGCTTCTGCCTCCAATAGATTTCCTAAGCACTAGTGTTTTAAGGAACAGGTTAAAAAGAGAATCCTAATGTGATTTCTTGATAATGGGTGTGTTCCTTATCTTCTCCTAGTGTCTAAACTCTTCTCCATGGCTGGACCCCCAAATAATATTACTTGACGTGCTAAGGGGTATCTAGAGAGTGGGATAGGTTTAATAACTACCCTAACCCTAAGGCGTACCCTAACCCTAACCCCTACCCTAACCCTAACACGTACCCTAATCCTAACCCGTACCCTAAACCGAGCCCTAACCCTCAAAACTAACCCTAACCCTAACCCTAACCCATACCCTACGCTGTACCCGAACCCGTACCCTAACTCTAACCCTAACCCTAACCCTAACCCTAAGCTACCCTTGACTGCTTCTGCCTCCAATAGATTTCCTAAGCAGTAGTGTTTTAAGGAACAGGTTAAAAAGAGAATCCTAATGTGATTTCTTGATAATGGGTGTGTTGTTATCTTCTCCTAGGGTCTAAACTCTTCTCCATGGCTGGACCCCAAATAATATTCCTTGACGTGCTAAGGGGTATCTAGAGAGTGGGATAGGTTTAATAACTACCCTAACCCTAACGCGTACCCTAACCCTAACCCCTACCCTAACCCTAACACGTACCCTAATCCTAACCCGTACCCTAAACCGAGCCCTAACCCTCAAACTAACCCTAACCCTAACCCTAACCCATACCCTACGCCGTACCCGAACCCGTAACCAAACCCGTACCCTAAGCCGTACCCTAACCCTAACCCTAACCCTAACCCTAACCCTAAGCTACCCTTGACTGCTTCTGCCTCCAATAGATTTCCTAAGCACTAGTGTTTTAAGGAACAGTTTAAAAAGAGAATCCTAATGTGATTTCTTGATAATGGGTGTGTTCCTTATCTTCTCCTAGTGTCTGAACTCTTCTCCATGGCTGGACCCCCAAATAATATTCCTTTACGTGCTAAGGGGTATCTAGAGAGTGGGATAGGTTCAATAACTACCCTAACCCTAACGCGTACCCTAAACCTAACCCCTACCCTAAGCCTAGCACGTACACTAATCCTAACCCGTTCCCTAAACCGAGCCCTAACCCTCAAACTAACCCTAACCCTAACCCTAACCCATACCCTACGCCGTACCCGAACCCGTACCCGAACCCGTACCCTAAGCCGTACCCTAACCCTAACCCTTACCCTAACCCTAACCCTAACCTACCCTTGACTGCTTCTGCCTCCAATAGATTTCCTAAGCACTAGTGTTTTAAGGAACAGGTTAAAAAGAGAATCCTAATATCATTTCTTGATAATGGCTGTGTTCCTTATCTTCTCCTAGTGTCTAAACTCTTCTCCATGGCTGGACCCCCAAATAATATTCCTTGACGTGCTAAGGGGTATCTAGAGAGTGGGATAGGTTTAATAACTACCCTAACCCTAACGCGTACCCTAACCCTAACCCCTACCCTAACCCTAGCACGTACCCTAATCCTAACCCGTACCCTAAACCGAGCCCTAACCCTCAAACTAACCCTAACCCTAACCCTAAACCATACCCTACGTCGTACCCGAACCGTACCCGAACCCGTACCCTAGGCCGTACCCTAACCCTAACCCTAACCCTAACCCTAAGCTACCCTTGACTGCTTCTGCCTCCAATAGATTTCCTAGGCACTAGTGTTTTAAGGAACAGGTTAAAAAGAGAATCCTAATGTGATTTCTTGATAATGGGTGTGTTCCTTATCTTCTCCTAGTGTCTAAACTCTTCGCCATGGCTGGACCCCCAAATAATATTCCTTGACGTGCTAAGGGGTATCTAGAGAGTGGGATAGGTTTAATAACTACCCTAACACTAATGCGTACCCTAACCCTAACCCCTACCCTAACCCTAACACGTACCCTAATCCTAACCCGTACCCTAAACCGAGCCCTAACCCTAACCCTGACCCATAACCTACTCCGTACCCGAACCCGTACCCGAAACCGTACCCTAAGCCGTACCCTATCCCTAACCCTAACCCTAACCCTAACCCTAAGCTACCCTTGACTGCTTCTGCCTCCAATAGATTTCCTAAGCACTAGTGTTTTAAGGAACAGGTTAAAAAGAGAATCCTAATGTGATTTCTTGATAATGGCTGTGTTCCTTATCTTCTCCTAGTGTCTAAACTCTTCTCCATGGCTGGACCCCCAAATAATATTCCTTGAAGTGCTAAGGGGTATCTAGAGAGTGGGTTAGGTTTAATAACTACCCTAACCCTAACGCGTACCCTAACCCTAACCCCTACCCTAACCCTAACACGTACCCTAATCCTAACCCGTACCCTAAACCGAGCCCTAACCCTCAAACTAACCCTAACCCTAAGCCTAACCCATACCCTACGCCGTACCCGAACCCGTACCCTAAGCCGTACCCTAACCTTAACCGTAACCCTAACCCTAACCCTAAGCTACCCTTGACTGCTTCTGCCTCCAATAGATTTCCTAAGCACTAGTGTTTTAAGGAACAGGTTAAAAAGAGAATCCTAATGTGATTTCTTGATAATGGGTGTGTTCCTTATCTTCTCCTAGGGTCTAAACTCTTCTCCATAGCTGAACCCCCAAATAATATTCCTTGACGTGCGAAGGGGTATCTAGAGAGTGGGATAGGTTTAATAACTACCCTAACCCTAACGCGTACCCTAACCCTAACCCCTACCCTAACCCTAACACGTACCCTAATCCTAACCCGTACCCTAAATCGAGCCTTAACCCTCAAACTAACCCTAAGCCTAACCCTAACCCATACCCTACGCCGTACCCGAACCCGTAACCGAACCCGTACCCTAAGCCGTACCCTAACACTAACCCTAACCCTAACCCTAACCCTAAGCTACCCTTGACTGCTTCTGCCTCCAATAGATTTCCTAAGCACTAGTGTTTTTAGGAACAGGTTAAAAAGAGAATCCTAATGTGATTTCTTGATAATGGGTGTGTTCCTTATCTTCTCCTAGTGTCTAAACTCTTCTCCATGGCTGGACCCCCAAATAGTATTCCTTGACGTGCTAAGGGGTATCTAGAGACTGGGATAGGTTTAATAACTACCCTAACCCTAATGCGTACCCTAACCCTAACCCCTACCCTAACACTAACATGTTCCCTAATCCTAACCCGTACCCTAAACCGAGCCCTAACCCTCAAACTAACCCTAACCCTAACCCTAACCCATACACTACGCCGTACCCGAACCCGTAACCGAACCCATACCCTAAGCCGTATCCTAACCCTAACCCTCACCCTAAGCTACACTTGACTGCTTCTGCCTCCAATAGATTTCCTAAGCACTAGTGTTTTAAGGAACAGGTTAAAAAGAGAATCCTAATGTGATTTCTTGATAATGGCTGTGTTCCTTATCTTCTCCTAGTGTCTAAACTCTTCTCCATGGCTGGACCCCCAAATAATATTCCTTGACGTGCTAAGGGGTATCTAGAGAGTTGGATAGGTTTAATAACTACCCTAACCCTAACGCGTACCCTAACCCTAACCCCTACCCTAAACCTAACACGTAACCTAATCCTAACCCGTACCCTAAACCGAGCCCTAACCCTCAAACTAACCCAAAGCCTAACCCTAACCCATACCCTACGCCGTAGCCGAACCCGTAACCAAACCCGTACCCTAAGCCGTACCCTAACACTAAACCTAACCCTAACCCTAACCCTAAGCTACCCTTGACTGCTTCTGCCTCCAATAGATTTCCTAAGCACTAGTGTTTTTAGGAACAGGTTAAAAAGAGAATCCTAATGTGATTTCTTGATAATGGGTGTGTTCCTTATCTTCTCCTAGTGTCTAAACTCTTCTCCATGGCTGGAACCCCAAATAATATTCCTTGACGTGCTAAGGGGTATCTAGAGAGTGGGATAGGTTTAATAACTACCCTAACCCTAACGCGTACCCTAACCCTAACCCCTACCCTAACCCTAACACGTACCCTAATCCAAACCCGTACCCTAAACCGAGCCCTAACCCTCAAACTAACCCTAACCCTAACCCTAAACCATACCCTATGCCGTACCCAAACCCGTACCCTAAGTCGTACCCTAACCCTAACCCTACCCCTAACCCTAACCCTAAGCTACCCTTGACTGCTTCTGCCTCCAATAGATTTCCTAAGCACTAGTGTTTTAAGGAACAGGTTAAAAAGAGAATCCTAATGTGATTTCTTGATAATGGGTGTGTTCCTTATCTTCTCCTAGTGTCTAAACTCTTCTCCATGGCTGGACCCCCAAATAATATTCCTTGACGTGCTAAGGGGTATCTAGAGAGTGGGATAGGTTTAATAACTACCCTAACCTAACGCGTACCCTAACCCTAACCCCTACCCTAACCCTAACACGTACCCTAATCCTAACCCGTACCCTAAACCGAGCCCTAACCCTCAAACTAACCCTAACCCTAACACTAACCCATACCATACGCCATACCCGAACCCGTACCCGAACCCGTACCCTAAGCCGTACCCTAACCCTAACCCTAACCCTAACCCTAAGCTACCCTTGACTGCTTCTGCCTCCAATAGATTTCCTAAGCACTAGTGTTTTAAGGAACAGGTTAAAAAGAGAATCCTAATGTGATTTCTTGATAATGGGTGTGTTCCTTATCTTCTCCTAGTGTCTAAACTCTTCTCCATGGCTGGACCCCCAAATAATATTCCTTGACGTGCTAAGTGGTATCTAGAGACTGGGATAGGTTTAATAACTACCCTAACCCTAACGCGTACCCTAACCCTAACCCCTACCCTAACACTAACACGTACCCTAATCCTAACCCGTACCCTAAACCGAGCCCTAACCCTCAAACTAACCCTAACCCTAACCCTAACCCATACCCTACGCCGTACCCGAACCCGTACCCTAAGCCGTACCCTAAGCCGTACCCTAAACCTAACCCTAACCCTAAGCTACCCTTGACTGCTTCTGCCTCCAATAGATTTCCTAAGCACTAGTGTTTTAAGGAACAGGTTAAAAAGAGAATCCTAATGTGATTTCTTGATAATGGGTGTGTTCCTTATCTTCTCCTAGGGTATAAACTCTTCTCCATGGCTGGACCCCCAAATAATATTCCTTGACGTGCGAAGGGGTATCTAGAGAGTGGGATAGGTTTAATAACTACCCTAACCCTAACGCGTACCCTAACCCTAACCCCTACCCTAACCCTAACACGTACCCTAATCCTAACCCGTACCCTAAACCGAGCCCTAACCCTCAAACTAACCCTAGCCCTAACCCTAACCCATACCCTACGCCGTACCCGAACCCGTACCCGAACCCGTACCCTAAGCCGTACCCTAACCCTAACCCTAACCCTAACCCTAACCCTAAGCTACCCTTGACTGCTTCTGCCTCCAATAGATTTCCTAAGCACTAGTGTTTTAAGGAACAGGTTAAAAAGAGAATCCTAATGTGATTTCTTGATAATGGCTGTGTTCCTGATCTTCTCCTAGTGTCTAAACTCTTCTCCATGGCTGGACCCCCAAATAATATTCCTTGACGTGCTAAGGGGTATCTAGAGAGTGGGATAGGTTTAATAACTACCCTAACCCTAACGCGTACCCTAACCCTAAACCCTACCCTAACCCTAGCACGTACCCTAATCCTAACCCGTACCCTAAACCGAGCCCTAACCCTCAAACTAACCCTAACCCTAACCCTAAACCATACCCTACGCCGTACCCGAACCCGTACCCGAACCCGTACCCTAAGCCGTACCCTAACCCTAACCCTAACCCTAACCCTAACCCTAAGCTACCCTTGACTGCTTCTGCCTCCAATAGATTTCCTAAGCACTAGTGTTTTAAGGAACAGGTTAAAAAGAGAATCCTAATGTGATTTCTTGATAATGGCTGTGTTCCTTATCTTCTCCTAGTGTCTAAACTCTTCTCCATGGCTGGAACCCCAAATAATATTCCTTGATGTGCTAAGGGGTATCTAGAGAGTGGGATAGGTTTAATAACTACCCTAACCCTAACGCGTACCCTAACCCTAACCCCTACCCTAACCCTAGCACGAACCCTAATCCTAACCCGTACCCTAAACCGAGCCCTAACCCTCAAACTAACCCTAACCCTAACCCTAACCCATACCCTACGCCGCACCTGAACCCGTACCCGAACCCGTACCCTAAGCCGTACCCTAACCCTAACCCTAACCCTAACCCTAACCCTAAGCTACCCTTGACTGCTTCTGCCTCCAATAGATTTCCTAAGCACTAGTGTTTTAAGGAACAGGTTAAAAAGAGAATCCTAATGTGATTTCTTGATAATGGGTGTGTTCCTTATCTTCTCCTAGTGTCTAAACTCTTCTCCATGGCTGGACCCCCAAATAATATTCCTTGACGTGCTAAGGGGTATCTAGAGAGTGGGATAGGTTTAATAACTACCCTAACCCTAACGCATACCCTAACCCTAACACCTACCCTAACCCTAACACGTACCCTAATCCTAACCCGTACCCTAAACCGAGCCCTAACCCTCAAACTAACCCTAACTCTAACCCTAAACCATACCCTACGCCGTCCCCGAACCCGTACCCGAACCCGTACCATAAGCCGTATCCTAACCCTAACCCTAACCCTAAGCTACCCTTGACTGCTTCTGCTTCCAATAGATTTCCTAAGCACTAGTGTTTTAAGGAACAGGTTAAAAAGAGAATCCTAATGTGATTTCTTGATGATGGCTGTGTTCCTTATCTTCTCCTAGTGTCTAAACTCTTCTCCATGGCTGGACCCCCAAATAATATTCCTTGACGTGCTAAGGGGTATCTAGAGAGTGGGATAGGTTCAATAACTACCCTAACCCTAACGCGTACCCTAACCCTAACCCCTACCCTAAGCCTAGCACGTACACTAATCCTAACCCGTTCCCTAAACCGAGCCCTAACCCTCAAACTAACCCTAACCCTAACCCTAACCCATACCCTACGCCGTACCCGAACCCGTACCCGAACCCGTACCCTAAGCCGTACCCTAACCCTAACCCTTACCCTAACCCTAACCCTAAGCTACCCTTGACTGCTTCTGCCTCCAATAGATTTCCTAAGCACTAGTGTTTTAAGGAACAGGTTAAAAAGAGAATCCTAATATCATTTCTTGATAATGGCTGTGTTCCTTATCTTCTCCTAGTGTCTAAACTCTTCTCCATGGCTGGACCCCCAAATAATATTCCTTGACGTGCTAAGGGGTATCTAGAGAGTGGGATAGGTTTAATAACTACCCTAACCCTAACGCGTTCCCTAACCCTAACCCCTACCCTAACCCTAGCACGTACCCTAATCCTAACCCGTACCCTAAACCGAGCCCTAACCCTCAAACTAACCCTAACCCTAACCCTAAACCATACCCTACGTCGTACCCGAAACGTACCCGAACCCGTACCCTAGGCCGTACCCTAACCCTAACCCTAACCCTAACCCTAAGCTACCCTTGACTGCTTCTGCCTCCAATAGATTTCCTAGGCACTAGTGTTTTAAGGAACAGGTTAAAAAGAGAATCCTAATGTGATTTCTTGATAATGGGTGTGTTCCTTATCTTCTCCTAGTGTCTAAACTCTTCGCCATGGCTGGACCCCCAAATAATATTCCTTGACGTGCTAAGGGGTATCTAGAGAGTGGGATAGGTTTAATAACTACCCTAACACTAATGCGTACCCTAACCCTAACCCCTACCCTAACCCTAACACGTACCCTAATCCTAACCCGTACCCTAAACCGAGCCCTAACCCTAACCCTGACCCATAACCTACGCCGTACCCGAACCCGTACCCGAAACCGTACCCTAAGCCGTACCCTAACCCTAACCCTAAACCTAAACCTAACCCTAAGCTACCCTTGACTGCTTCTGCCTCCAATAGATTTCCTAAGCACTAGTGTTTTAAGGAACAGGTTAAAAAGAGAATCCTAATGTGATTTCTTGATAATGGCTGTGTTCCTTATCTTCTCCTAGTGTCTAAACTCTTCTCCATGGCTGGACCCCCAAATAATATTCCTTGAAGTGCTAAGGGGTATCTAGAGAGTGGGATAGGTTTAATAACTACCCTAACCCTAACGCGTACCCTAACCCTAACCCCTACCCTAACACTAACACGTACCCTAATCCTAACCCGTACCCTAAACCGAGCCCTAACCCTCAAACTAACCCTAACCCTAAGCCTAACCCATACCCTACGCCGTACCCGAACCCGTACCCTAAGCCGTACCCTAACCTTAACCGTAACCCTAACACTAACCCTAAGCTACCCTTGACTGCTTCTGCCTCCAATAGATTTCCTAAGCACTAGTGTTTTAAGGAACAGGTTAAAAAGAGAATCCTAATGTGATTTCTTGATAATGGGTGTGTTCCTTATCTTCTCCTAGGGTATAAACTCTTCTCCATGGCTGGACCCCCAAATAATATTCCTTGACGTGCGAAGGGGTATCTAGAGAGTGGGATAGGTTTAATAACTACCCTAACCCTAACGCGTACCCTAACCCTAACCCCTACCCTAACCCTAACACGTACCCTAATCCTAACCCGTACCCTAAACCGAGCCCTAACCCTCAAACTAACCCTAGCCCTAACCCTAACCCATACCCTACGCCGTACCCGAACCCGTACCCGAACCCGTACCCTAAGCCGTACCCTAACCCTAACCCTAACCCTAAGCTACCCTTGACTGCTTCTGCCTCCAATAGATTTCCTAAGCACTAGTGTTTTAAGGAACAGGTTAAAAAGAGAATCCTAATGTGATTTCTTGATAATGGCTGTGTTCCTGATCTTCTCCTAGTGTCTAAACTCTTCTCCATGGCTGGACCCCCAAATAATATTCCTTGACGTGCTAAGGGGTATCTAGAGAGTGGGATAGGTTTAATAACTACCCTAACCCTAACGCGTACCCTAACCCTAAACCCTACCCTAACCCTAGCACGTACCCTAATCCTAACCCGTACCCTAAACCGAGCCCTAACCCTCAAACTAACCCTAACCCTAACCCTAAACCATACCCTACACCGTACCCGAACCCGTACCCGAACCCGTACCCTAAGCCGTACCCTAACCCTAACCCTAACCCTAACCCTAACCCTAAGCTACCCTTGACTGCTTCTGCCTCCAATAGATTTCCTAAGCACTAGTGTTTTAAGGAACAGGTTAAAAAGAGAATCCTAATGTGATTTCTTGATAATGGGTGTGTTCCTTATCTTCTCCTAGTGTCTAAACTCTTCTCCATGGCTGGACCCCCAAATAATATTCCTTGACGTGCTAAGGGGTATCTAGAGAGTGGGATAGGTTTAATAACTACCCTAAACCTAACGCATACCCTAACCCTAACACCTACCCTAACCCTAACACGTACCCTAATCCTAACCCGTACCCTAAACCGAGCCCTAACCCTCAAACTAACCCTAACTCTAACCCTAAACCATACCCTACGCCGTACCCGAACCCGTACCCGAACCCGTACCATAAGCCGTATCCTAACCCTAAACCTAACCCTAAGCTACCCTTGACTGCTTCTGCTTCCAATAGATATCCTAAGCACTAGTGTTTTAAGGAACAGGTTAAAAAGAGAATCCTAATGTGATTTCTTGATGATGGCTGTGTTCCTTATCTTCTCCTAGTGTCTAAACTCTTCTCCATGGCTGGACCCCCAAATAATATTCCTTGACGTGCTAAGGGGTATCTAGAGAGTGGGATAGGTTCAATAACTACCCTAACCTTAACGCGTACCCTAACCCTAACCCCTACCCTAAGCCTAGCACGTACACTAATCCTAACCCGTTCCCTAAACCGAGCCCTAACCCTCAAACTAACCCTAACCCTAACCCTAACCCATACCCTACGCCGTACCCGAACCCGTACCCGAACCCGTACCCTAAGCCGTACCCTAACCCTAACCCTTACCCTAACCCTAACCCTAAGCTACCCTTGACTGCTTCTGCCTCCAATAGATTTCCTAAGCACTAGTGTTTTAAGGAACAGGTTAAAAAGAGAATCCTAATATCATTTCTTGATAATGGCTGTGTTCCTTATCTTCTCCTAGTGTCTAAACTCTTCTCCATGGCTGGACCCCCAAATAATATTCCTTGACGTGCTAAGGGGTATCTAGAGAGTGGGATAGGTTTAATAACTACCCTAACCCTAACGCGTTCCCTAACCCTAACCCCTACCCTAACCCTAGCACGTACCCTAATCCTAACCCGTACCCTAAACCGAGCCCTAACCCTCAAACTAACCCTAACCCTAACCCTAAACCATACCCTACGTCGTACCCGAACCGTTCCCGAACCCGTACCCTAGGCCGTACCCTAACCCTAACCCTAACCCTAACCCTAAGCTACCCTTGACTGCTTCTGCCTCCAATAGATTTCCTAGGCACTAGTGTTTTAAGGAACAGGTTAAAAAGAGAATCCTAATGTGATTTCTTGATAATGGGTGTGTTCCTTATCTTCTCCTAGTGTCTAAACTCTTCGCCATGGCTGGACCCCCAAATAATATTCCTTGACGTGCTAAGGGGTATCTAGAGAGTGGGATAGGTTTAATAACTACCCTAACACTAATGCGTACCCTAACCCTAACCCCTACCCTAACCCTAACACGTACCCTAATCCTAACCCGTACCCTAAACCGAGCCCTAACCCTAACCCTGACCCATAACCTACGCCGTACCCGAACCCGTACCCGAAACCGTACCCTAAGCCGTACCCTAACCCTAACCCTAAACCTAAACCTAACCCTAAGCTACCCTTGACTGCTTCTGCCTCCAATAGATTTCCTAAGCACTAGTGTTTTAAGGAACAGGTTAAAAAGAGAATCCTAATGTGATTTCTTGATAATGGCTGTGTTCCTTATCTTCTCCTAGTGTCTAAACTCTTCTCCATGGCTGGACCCCCAAATAATATTCCTTGAAGTGCTAAGGGGTATCTAGAGAGTGGGATAGGTTTAATAACTACCCTAACCCTAACGCGTACCCTAACCCTAACCCCTACCCTAACACTAACACGTACCCTAATCCTAACCCGTACCCTAAACCGAGCCCTAACCCTCAAACTAACCCTAACCCTAAGCCTAACCCATACCCTACGCCGTACCCGAACCCGTACCCTAAGCCGTACCCTAACCTTAACCGTAACCCTAACACTAACCCTAAGCTACCCTTGACTGCTTCTGCCTCCAATAGATTTCCTAAGCACTAGTGTTTTAAGGAACAGGTTAAAAAGAGAATCCTAATGTGATTTCTTGATAATGGGTGTGTTCCTTATCTTCTCCTAGGGACTAAACTCTTCTCCATTGCTGAACCCCCAAATAATATTCCTTGACGTGCGAAGGGGTATCTAGAGACTGGGATAGGTTTAATAACTACCCTAACCCTAAAGCGTACCCTAACCCTAACCCCTACCCTAACCCTAACACGTACCCTAATCCTAACCCGTACCCTAAACCGAGCCTTAACCCTCAAACTAACCCTAAGCCTAACCCTAAACCATACCCTACGCCGTACCCGAACCCGTAACCGAACCCGTACCCTAAGCCGTACCCTAACACTAACCCTAACCCTAACCCTAACCCTAAGCTACCCTTGACTGCTTCTGCCTCCAATAGATTTCCTAAGCACTAGTGTTTTTAGGAACAGGTTAAAAAGAGAATCCTAATGTGATTTCTTGATAATGGGTGTGTTCCTTATCTTCTCCTAGTGTCTATACTCTTCTCCATGGCTGGACCCCCAAATAATATTCCTTGACGTGCTAAGGGGTATCTAGAGACTGGGATAGGTTTAATAACTACCCTAACCCTAATGCGTACCCTAACCCTAACCCCTACCCTAACACTAACACGTTCCCTAATCCTAACCCGTACCCTAAACCGAGCCCTAACCCTCAAACTAACCCTAACCCTAACCCTAACCCATACACTACGCCGTACCCGAACCCGTAACCGAACCCGTACCCTAAGCCGTACCCTAACCCTAACCCTCACCCTAAGCTACACTTGACTGCTTCTGCCTCCAATAGATTTCCTAAGCACTAGTGTTTTAAGGAACAGGTTAAAAAGAGAATCCTAATGTGATTTCTTGATAATGGCTGTGTTCCTTATCTTCTCCTAGTGTCTAAACTCTTCTCCATGGCTGGACCCCCAAATAATATTCCTTGACGTGCTAAGGGGTATCTAGAGAGTGGGATAGGTTTAATAACTACCCTAACCCTAACGCGTACCCTAACCCTAACCCCTACCCTAACCCTAACACGTACCCTAATCCTAACCCGTACCCTAAACCGAGCCCTAACCCTCAAACTAACCCAAAGCCTAACCCTAACCCATACCCTACGCCGTAGCCGAACCCGTAACCAATCCCGTACCCTAAGCCGTACCCTAACACTAACCCTAACCCTAACCCTAACCCTAAGCTACCCTTGACTGCTTCTGCCTCCAATAGATTTCCTAAGCACTAGTGTTTTTAGGAACAGTTTAAAAAGAGAATCCTAATGTGATTTCTTGATAATGGGTGTGTTCCTTATCTTCTCCTAGTGTCTAAACTCTTCTCCATGGCTGGAACCCCAAATAATATTCCTTGACGTGCTAAGGGGTATCTAGAGAGTGGGATAGGTTTAATAACTACCCTAACCCTAACGCGTACCCTAACCCTAACCCCTACCCTAACCCTAACACGTACCCTAATCCAAACCCGTACCCTAAACCGAGCCCTAACCCTCAAACTAACCCTAACCCTAACCCTAAACCATACCCTATGCCGTACCCAAACCCGTACCCTAAGTCGTACCCTAACCCTAACCCTAACCCTAACCCTAACCCTAAGCTACCCTTGACTGCTTCTGCCTCCAATAGATTTCCTAAGCACTAGTGTTTTAAGGAACAGGTTAAAAAGAGAATCCTAATGTGATTTCTTGATAATGGGTGTGTTCCTTATCTTCTCCTAGTGTCTAAACTCTTCTCCATGGCTGGACCCCCAAATAATATTCCTTGACGTGCTAAGGGGTATCTAGAGAGTGGGATAGGTTTAATAACTACCCTAACCTAACGCGTACCCTAACCCTAACCCCTACCCTAACCCTAACACGTACCCTAATCCTAACCCGTACCCTAAACCGAGCCCTAACCCTCAAACTAACCCTAACCCTAACCCTAACCCATACCATACGCCATACCCGAACCCGTACCCTAAGCCGTACCCTAAGCCGTACCCTAACCCTAACCCTAACCCTAACCCTAACCCTAAGCTACCCTTGACTGCTTCTGCCTCCAATAGATTTCCTAAGCACTAGTGTTTTAAGGAACAGGTTAAAAAGAGAATCCTAATGTGATTTCTTGATAATGGGTGTGTTCCTTATCTTCTCCTAGGGTATAAACTCTTCTCCATGGCTGGACCCCCAAATAATATTCCTTGACGTGCGAAGGGGTATCTAGAGAGTGGGATAGGTTTAATAACTACCCTAACCCTAACGCGTACCCTAACCCTAACCCCTACCCTAACCCTAACACGTACCCTAATCCTAACCCGTACCCTAAACCGAGCCCTAACCCTCAAACTAACCCTAGCCCTAACCCTAACCCATACCCTACGCCGTACCCGAACCCGTACCCGAACCCGTACCCTAAGCCGTACCCTAACACTAACCCTAACCCTAACCCTAACCCTAAGCTACCCTTGACTGCTTCTGCCTCCAATAGATTTCCTAAGCACTAGTGTTTTAAGGAACAGGTTAAAAAGAGAATCCTAATGTGATTTCTTGATAATGGCTGTGTTCCTTATCTTCTCCTAGTGTCTAAACTCTTCTCCATGGCTGGACCCCCAAATAATATTCCTTGACGTGCTAAGGGGTATCTAGAGAGTGGGATAGGTTTAATAACTACCCTAACCCTAACGCGTACCCTAACCCTAAACCCTACCCTAACCCTAGCACGTACCCTAATCCTAACCCGTACCCTAAACCGAGCCCTAACCCTCAAACTAACCCTAACCCTAACCCTAAACCATACCCTACGCCGTACCCGAACCCGTACCCGAACCCGTACCCTAAGCCGTACCCTAACCCTAACCCTAACCCTAACCCTAACCCTAAGCTACCCTTGACTGCTTCTGCCTCCAATAGATTTCCTAAGCACTAGTGTTTTAAGGAACAGGTTAAAAAGAGAATCCTAATGTGATTTCTTGATAATGGCTGTGTTCCTTATCTTCTCCTAGTGTCTAAACTCTTCTCCATGGCTGGAACCCCAAATAATATTCCTTGATGTGCTAAGGGGTATCTAGAGAGTGTGATAGGTTTAATAACTACCCTAACCCTAATGCGTACCCTCACCCTAACCCCTACCCTAACCCTAACACGTACCCTAATCCTAACCCGTACCCTAAACCGAGCCCTAACCCTCAAACTAACCCTAACTCTAACCCTAAACCATACCCTTCGCCGTACCCGAACCCGTACCCGAACCCGTACCATAAGCCGTATCCTAACCCTAACCCTAACCCTAAGCTACCCTTGACTGCTTCTGCTTCCAATAGATTTCCTAAGCACTAGTGTTTTAAGGAACAGGTTAAAAAGAGAATCCTAATGTGATTTCTTGATGATGGCTGTGTTCCTTATCTTCTCCTAGTGTCTAAACTCTTCTCCATGGCTGGACCCCCAAATAATATTCCTTGACGTGCTAAGGGGTATCTAGAGAGTGGGATAGGTTTAATAACTACCCTAACCCTAACGCGTACCCTAACCCTAACACCTACCCTATCCCTAACACGTACCCTAATCCTAACCGGTACCCTAAACCGAGCCCTAACCCTCAAACTAACCCTAACCCTAACCCTAACCCATACCCTACGCCGTACCCGAAACCGTACCCGAACCCGTAACCTAAGCCGTACCCTAACCCTAACCCTAACCCTAACCCTAACCCTAAGCTACCCTTGACTGCTTCTGCCTCCAATAGATTTCCTAAGCACTAGTGTTTTAAGGAACAGGTTAAAAAGAGAATCCTAATGTGATTTCTTGATAATGGGTGTGTTCCTTATCTTCTCCTAGGGTCTAAACTCTTCTCCATGGCTGGACCCCAAATAATATTCCTTGACGTGCTAAGGGGTATCTAGAGAGTGGGATAGGTTTAATAACTACCCTAACCCTAACGCGTACCCTAACCCTAACCCCTACCCTAACCCTAACACGTACCCTAATCCTAACCCGTACCCTAAACCGAGCCCTAACCCTCAAACTAACCCTTACCCTAACCCTAACCCATACCCTACGCCGTACCCGAACCCGTAACCAAACCCGTACCCTAAGCCGTACCCTAACCCTAACCCTAACCCTAACCCTAACCCTAAGCTACCCTTGACTGCTTCTGCCTCCAATAGATTTCCTAAGCACTAGTGTTTTAAGGAACAGTTTAAAAAGAGAATCCTAATGTGATTTCTTGATAATGGGTGTGTTCCTTATCTTCTCCTAGTGTCTGAACTCTTCTCCATGGCTGGACCCCCAAATAATATTCCTTTACGTGCTAAGGGGTATCTAGAGAGTGGGATAGGTTCAATAACTACCCTAACCCTAACGCGTACCCTAACCCCTACCCTAAGCCTAGCACGTACACTAATCCTAACCCGTTCCCTAAACCGAGCCCTAACCCTCAAACTAACCCTAACCCTAACCCTAACCCATACCCTACGCCGTACCCGAACCCGTACCCGAACCCGTACCCTAAGCCGTACCCTAACCCTAACCCTTACCCTAACCCTAACCCTAAGCTACCCTTGACTGCTTCTGCCTCCAATAGATTTCCTAAGCACTAGTGTTTTAAGGAACAGGTTAAAAAGAGAATCCTAATATCATTTCTTGATAATGGCTGTGTTCCTTATCTTCTCCTAGTGTCTAAACTCTTCTCCATGGCTGGACCCCCAAATAATATTCCTTGACGTGCTAAGGGGTATCTAGAGAGTGGGATAGGTTTAATAACTACCCTAACCCTAACGCGTACCCTAACCCTAACCCCTACCCTAACCCTAGCACGTACCCTAATCCTAACCCGTACCCTAAACCGAGCCCTAACCCTCAAACTAACCCTAACCCTAACCCTAAACCATACCCTACGTCGTACCCGAACCGTACCCGAACCCGTACCCTAGGCCGTACCCTAACCCTAACCCTAACCCTAACCCTAAGCTACCCTTGACTGCTTCTGCCTCCAATAGATTTCCTAAGCACTAGTGTTTTAAGGAACAGGTTAAAAGGGAATCCTAATGTGATTTCTTGATAATGGGTGTGTTCCTTATCTTCTCCTAGGGTCTAAACTCTTCTCCATGGCTGGACCCCAAATAATATTCCTTGACGTGCTAAGGGGTATCTAGAGAGTGGGATAGGTTTAATAACTACCCTAACCCTAACGCGTACCCTAACCCTAACCCCTACCCTAACCCTAACACGTACCCTAATCCTAACCCGTACCCTAAACCGAGCCCTAACCCTCAAACTAACCCTTACCCTAACCCTAACCCATACCCTACGCCGTACCCGAACCCGTAACCAAACCCGTACCCTAAGCCGTACCCTAACCCTAACCCTAACCCTAACCCTAACCCTAAGCTACCCTTGACTGCTTCTGCCTCCAATAGATTTCCTAAGCACTAGTGTTTTAAGGAACAGTTTAAAAAGAGAATCCTAATGTGATTTCTTGATAATGGGTGTGTTCCTTATCTTCTCCTAGTGTCTGAACTCTTCTCCATGGCTGGACCCCCAAATAATATTCCTTTACGTGCTAAGGGGTATCTAGAGAGTGGGATAGGTTCAATAACTACCCTAACCCTAACGCGTACCCTAACCCCTACCCTAAGCCTAGCACGTACACTAATCCTAACCCGTTCCCTAAACCGAGCCCTAACCCTCAAACTAACCCTAACCCTAACCCTAACCCATACCCTACGCCGTACCCGAACCCGTACCCGAACCCGTACCCTAAGCCGTACCCTAACCCTAACCCTTACCCTAACCCTAACCCTAAGCTACCCTTGACTGCTTCTGCCTCCAATAGATTTCCTAAGCACTAGTGTTTTAAGGAACAGGTTAAAAAGAGAATCCTAATATCATTTCTTGATAATGGCTGTGTTCCTTATCTTCTCCTAGTGTCTAAACTCTTCTCCATGGCTGGACCCCCAAATAATATTCCTTGACGTGCTAAGGGGTATCTAGAGAGTGGGATAGGTTTAATAACTACCCTAACCCTAACGCGTACCCTAACCCTAACCCCTACCCTAACCCTAGCACGTACCCTAATCCTAACCCGTACCCTAAACCGAGCCCTAACCCTCAAACTAACCCTAACCCTAACCCTAAACCATACCCTACGTCGTACCCGAACCGTACCCGAACCCGTACCCTAGGCCGTACCCTAACCCTAACCCTAACCCTAACCCTAAGCTACCCTTGACTGCTTCTGCCTCCAATAGATTTCCTAGGCACTAGTGTTTTAAGGAACAGGTTAAAAAGAGAATCCTAATGTGATTTCTTGATAATGGGTGTGTTCCTTATCTTCTCCTAGTGTCTAAACTCTTCGCCATGGCTGGACCCCCAAATAATATTCCTTGACGTGCTAAGGGGTATCTAGAGAGTGGGATAGGTTTAATAACTACCCTAACACTAATGCGTACCCTAACCCTAACCCCTACCCTAACCCTAACACGTACCCTAATCCTAACCCGTACCCTAAACCGAGCCCTAACCCTAACCCTGACCCATAACCTACGCCGTACCCGAACCCGTACCCGAAACCGTACCCTAAGCCGTACCCTAACCCTAACCCTAAACCTAAACCTAACCCTAAGCTACCCTTGACTGCTTCTGCCTCCAATAGATTTCCTAAGCACTAGTGTTTTAAGGAACAGGTTAAAAAGAGAATCCTAATGTGATTTCTTGATAATGGCTGTGTTCCTTATCTTCTCCTAGTGTCTAAACTCTTCTCCATGGCTGGACCCCCAAATAATATTCCTTGAAGTGCTAAGGGGTATCTAGAGAGTGGGATAGGTTTAATAACTACCCTAACCCTAACGCGTACCCTAACCCTAACCCCTACCCTAACCCTAACACGTACCCTAATCCTAAACCGTACCCTAAACCGAGCCCTAACCCTCAAACTAACCCTAACCCTAAGCCTAACCCATACCCTACGCCGTACCCGAACCCGTACCCGAACCCGTACCCTAAGCCGTACCCTAACCCTAACCCTAACCCTAAGCTACCCTTGACTGCTTCTGCCTCCAATAGATTTCCTAAGCACTAGTGTTTTAAGGAACAGGTTAAAAAGAGAATCCTAATGTGATTTCTTGATAATGGCTGTGTTCCTGATCTTCTCCTAGTGTCTAAACTCTTCTCCATGGCTGGACCCCCAAATAATATTCCTTGACGTGCTAAGGGGTATCTAGAGAGTGGGATAGGTTTAATAACTACCCTAACCCTAACGCGTACCCTAACCCTAAACCCTACCCTAACCCTAGCACGTACCCTAATCCTAACCCGTACCCTAAACCGAGCCCTAACCCTCAAACTAACCCTAACCCTAACCCTAAACCATACCCTACGCCGTACCCGAACCCGTACCCGAACCCGTACCCTAAGCCGTACCCTAACCCTAACCCTAACCCTAACCCTAACCCTAAGCTACCCTTGACTGCTTCTGCCTCCAATAGATTTCCTAAGCACTAGTGTTTTAAGGAACAGGTTAAAAAGAGAATCCTAATGTGATTTCTTGATAATGGCTGTGTTCCTTATCTTCTCCTAGTGTCTAAACTCTTCTCCATGGCTGGAACCCCAAATAATATTCCTTGATGTGCTAAGGGGTATCTAGAGAGTGGGATAGGTTTAATAACTACCCTAACCCTAACGCGTACCCTAACCCTAACCCCTACCCTAACCCTAGCACGAACCCTAATCCTAACCCGTACCCTAAACCGAGCCCTAACCCTCAAACTAACCCTAACCCTAACCCTAACCCATACCCTACGCCGCACCTGAACCCGTACCCGAACCCGTACCCTAAGCCGTACCCTAACCCTAACCCTAACCCTAACCCTAACCCTAAGCTACCCTTGACTGCTTCTGCCTCCAATAGATTTCCTAAGCACTAGTGTTTTAAGGAACAGGTTAAAAAGAGAATCCTAATGTGATTTCTTGATAATGGGTGTGTTCCTTATCTTCTCCTAGTGTCTAAACTCTTCTCCATGGCTGGACCCCCAAATAATATTCCTTGACGTGCTAAGGGGTATCTAGAGAGTGGGATAGGTTTAATAACTACCCTAAACCTAACGCATACCCTAACCCTAACACCTACCCTAACCCTAACACGTACCCTAATCCTAACCCGTACCCTAAACCGAGCCCTAACCCTCAAACTAACCCTAACTCTAACCCTAAACCATACCCTACGCCGTACCCGAACCCGTACCCGAACCCGTACCATAAGCCGTATCCTAACCCTAAACCTAACCCTAAGCTACCCTTGACTGCTTCTGCTTCCAATAGATATCCTAAGCACTAGTGTTTTAAGGAACAGGTTAAAAAGAGAATCCTAATGTGATTTCTTGATGATGGCTGTGTTCCTTATCTTCTCCTAGTGTCTAAACTCTTCTCCATGGCTGGACCCCCAAATAATATTCCTTGACGTGCTAAGGGGTATCTAGAGAGTGGGATAGGTTCAATAACTACCCTAACCTTAACGCGTACCCTAACCCTAACCCCTACCCTAAGCCTAGCACGTACACTAATCCTAACCCGTTCCCTAAACCGAGCCCTAACCCTCAAACTAACCCTAACCCTAACCCTAACCCATACCCTACGCCGTACCCGAACCCGTACCCGAACCCGTACCGTAAGCCGTACCCTAACCCTAACCCTTACCCTAACCCTAAGCCTAAGCTACCCTTGACTGCTTCTGCCTCCAATAGATTTCCTAAGCACTAGTGTTTTAAGGAACAGGTTAAAAAGAGAATCCTAATATCATTTCTTGATAATGGCTGTGTTCCTTATCTTCTCCTAGTGTCTAAACTCTTCTCCATGGCTGGACCCCCAAATAATATTCCTTGACGTGCTAAGGGGTATCTAGAGAGTGGGATAGGTTTAATAACTACCCTAACCCTAACGCGTTCCCTAACCCTAACCCCTACCCTAACCCTAGCACGTACCCTAATCCTAACCCGTACCCTAAACCGAGCCCTAACCCTCAAACTAACCCTAACCCTAACCCTAAACCATACCCTACGTCGTACCCGAACCGTTCCCGAACCCGTACCCTAGGCCGTACCCTAACCCTAACCCTAACCCTAACCCTAAGCTACCCTTGACTGCTTCTGCCTCCAATAGATTTCCTAGGCACTAGTGTTTTAAGGAACAGGTTAAAAAGAGAATCCTAATGTGATTTCTTGATAATGGGTGTGTTCCTTATCTTCTCCTAGTGTCTAAACTCTTCGCCATGGCTGGACCCCCAAATAATATTCCTTGACGTGCTAAGGGGTATCTAGAGAGTGGGATAGGTTTAATAACTACCCTAACACTAATGCGTACCCTAACCCTAACCCCTACCCTAACCCTAACACGTACCCTAATCCTAACCCGTACCCTAAACCGAGCCCTAACCCTAACCCTGACCCATAACCTACGCCGTACCCGAACCCGTACCCGAAACCGTACCCTAAGCCGTACCCTAACCCTAACCCTAAACCTAAACCTAACCCTAAGCTACCCTTGACTGCTTCTGCCTCCAATAGATTTCCTAAGCACTAGTGTTTTAAGGAACAGGTTAAAAAGAGAATCCTAATGTGATTTCTTGATAATGGCTGTGTTCCTTATCTTCTCCTAGTGTCTAAACTCTTCTCCATGGCTGGACCCCCAAATAATATTCCTTGAAGTGCTAAGGGGTATCTAGAGAGTGGGATAGGTTTAATAACTACCCTAACCCTAACGCGTACCCTAACCCTAACCCCTACCCTAACACTAACACGTACCCTAATCCTAACCCGTACCCTAAACCGAGCCCTAACCCTCAAACTAACCCTAACCCTAAGCCTAACCCATACCCTACGCCGTACCCGAACCCGTACCCTAAGCCGTACCCTAACCTTAACCGTAACCCTAACACTAACCCTAAGCTACCCTTGACTGCTTCTGCCTCCAATAGATTTCCTAAGCACTAGTGTTTTAAGGAACAGGTTAAAAAGAGAATCCTAATGTGATTTCTTGATAATGGGTGTGTTCCTTATCTTCTCCTAGGGACTAAACTCTTCTCCATTGCTGAACCCCCAAATAATATTCCTTGACGTGCGAAGGGGTATCTAGAGACTGGGATAGGTTTAATAACTACCCTAACCCTAACCCCTACCCTAACCCTAACACGTACCCTAATCCTAACCCGTACCCTAAACCGAGCCTTAACCCTCAAACTAACCCTAAGCCTAACCCTAAACCATACCCTACGCCGTACCCGAACCCGTAACCGAACCCGTACCCTAAGCCGTACCCTAACACTAACCCTAACCCTAACCCTAACCCTAAGCTACCCTTGACTGCTTCTGCCTCCAATAGATTTCCTAAGCACTAGTGTTTTTAGGAACAGGTTAAAAAGAGAATCCTAATGTGATTTCTTGATAATGGGTGTGTTCCTTATCTTCTCCTAGTGTCTATACTCTTCTCCATGGCTGGACCCCCAAATAATATTCCTTGACGTGCTAAGGGGTATCTAGAGACTGGGATAGGTTTAATAACTACCCTAACCCTAATGCGTACCCTAACCCTAACCCCTACCCTAACACTAACACGTTCCCTAATCCTAACCCGTACCCTAAACCGAGCCCTAACCCTCAAACTAACCCTAACCCTAACCCTAACCCATACACTACGCCGTACCCGAACCCGTAACCGAACCCGTACCCTAAGCCGTACCCTAACCCTAACCCTCACCCTAAGCTACACTTGACTGCTTCTGCCTCCAATAGATTTCCTAAGCACTAGTGTTTTAAGGAACAGGTTAAAAAGAGAATCCTAATGTGATTTCTTGATAATGGCTGTGTTCCTTATCTTCTCCTAGTGTCTAAACTCTTCTCCATGGCTGGACCCCCAAATAATATTCCTTGACGTGCTAAGGGGTATCTAGAGAGTGGGATAGGTTTAATAACTACCCTAACCCTAACGCGTACCCTAACCCTAACCCCTACCCTAACCCTAACACGTACCCTAATCCTAACCCGTACCCTAAACCGTGCCCTAACCCTCAAACTAACCCAAAGCCTAACCCTAACCCATACCCTACGCCGTAGCCGAACCCGTAACCAATCCCGTACCCTAAGCCGTACCCTAACACTAACCCTAACCCTAACCCTAACCCTAAGCTACCCTTGACTGCTTCTGCCTCCAATAGATTTCCTAAGCACTAGTGTTTTTAGGAACAGTTTAAAAAGAGAATCCTAATGTGATTTCTTGATAATGGGTGTGTTCCTTATCTTCTCCTAGTGTCTAAACTCTTCTCCATGGCTGGAACCCCAAATAATATTCCTTGACGTGCTAAGGGGTATCTAGAGAGTGGGATAGGTTTAATAACTACCCTAACCCTAACGCGTACCCTAACCCTAACCCCTACCCTAACCCTAACACGTACCCTAATCCAAACCCGTACCCTAAACCGAGCCCTAACCCTCAAACTAACCCTAACCCTAACCCTAAACCATACCCTATGCCGTACCCAAACCCGTACCCTAAGTCGTACCCTAACCCTAACCCTAACCCTAACCCTAACCCTAAGCTACCCTTGACTGCTTCTGCCTCCAATAGATTTCCTAAGCACTAGTGTTTTAAGGAACAGGTTAAAAAGAGAATCCTAATGTGATTTCTTGATAATGGGTGTGTTCCTTATCTTCTCCTAGTGTCTAAACTCTTCTCCATGGCTGGACCCCCAAATAATATTCCTTGACGTGCTAAGGGGTATCTAGAGAGTGGGATAGGTTTAATAACTACCCTAACCTAACGCGTACCCTAACCCTAACCCCTACCCTAACCCTAACACGTACCCTAATCCTAACCCGTACCCTAAACCGAGCCCTAACCCTCAAACTAACCCTAACCCTAACCCTAACCCATACCATACGCCATACCCGAACCCGTACCCTAAGCCGTACCCTAAGCCGTACCCTAACCCTAACCCTAACCCTAACCCTAACCCTAAGCTACCCTTGACTGCTTCTGCCTCCAATACATTTCCTAAGCACTAGTGTTTTAAGGAACAGGTTAAAAAGAGAATCCTAATGTGATTTCTTGATAATGGGTGTGTTCCTTATCTTCTCCTAGTGTCTAAACTCTTCTCCATGGCTGGACCCCCAAATAATATTCCTTGACGTGCTAAGTGGTATCTAGAGACTGGGATAGGTTTAATAACTACCCTAACCCTAACGCGTACCCTAACCCTAACCCCTACCCTAACACTAACACGTACCCTAATCCTAACCCGTACCCTAAACCGAGCCCGAACCCTCAAACTAACCCTAACCCTAACCCTAACCCATACCCTACGCCGTACCCGAACCCGTACCCTAAGCCGTACCCTAAGCCGTACCCTAAACCTAACCCTAACCCTAAGCTACCCTTGACTGTTTCTGCCTCCAATAGATTTCCTAAGCACTAGTGTTTTAAGGAACAGGTTAAAAAGAGAATCCTAATGTGATTTCTTGATAATGGGTGTGTTCCTTATCTTCTCCTAGGGTATAAACTCTTCTCCATGGCTGGACCCCCAAATAATATTCCTTGACGTGCGAAGGGGTATCTAGAGAGTGGGATAGGTTTAATAACTACCCTAACCCTAACGCGTACCCTAACCCTAACCCCTACCCTAACCCTAACACGTACCCTAATCCTAACCCGTACCCTAAACCGAGCCCTAACCCTCAAACTAACCCTAGCCCTAACCCTAACCCATACCCTACGCCGTACCCGAACCCGTACCCGAACCCGTACCCTAAGCCGTACCCTAACCCTAACCCTAACCCTAACCCTAACCCTAAGCTACCCTTGACTGCTTCTGCCTCCAATAGATTTCCTAAGCACTAGTGTTTTAAGGAACAGGTTAAAAAGAGAATCCTAATGTGATTTCTTGATAATGGCTGTGTTCCTTATCTTCTCCTAGTGTCTAAACTCTTCTCCATGGCTGGACCCCCAAATAATATTCCTTGACGTGCTAAGGGGTATCTAGAGAGTGGGATAGGTTTAATAACTACCCTAACCCTAACGCGTACCCTAACCCTAAACCCTACCCTAACCCTAGCACGTACCCTAATCCTAACCCGTACCCTAAACCGAGCCCTAACCCTCAAACTAACCCTAACCCTAACCCTAAACCATACCCTACGCCGTACCCGAACCCGTACCCGAACCCGTACCCTAAGCCGTACCCTAACCCTAACCCTAACCCTAACCCTAACCCTAAGCTACCCTTGACTGCTTCTGCCTCCAATAGATTTCCTAAGCACTAGTGTTTTAAGGAACAGGTTAAAAAGAGAATCCTAATGTGATTTCTTGATAATGGCTGTGTTCCTTATCTTCTCCTAGTGTCTAAACTCTTCTCCATGGCTGGAACCCCAAATAATATTCCTTGATGTGCTAAGGGGTATCTAGAGAGTGTGATAGGTTTAATAACTACCATAACCCTAATGCGTACCCTCACCCTAACCCCTACCCTAACCCTAACACGTACCCTAATCCTAACCCGTACCCTAAACCGAGCCCTAACCCTCAAACTAACCCTAACTCTAACCCTAAACCATACCCTTCGCCGTACCCGAACCCGTACCCGAACCCGTACCATAAGCCGTATCCTAACCCTAACCCTAACCCTAAGCTACCCTTGACTGCTTCTGCTTCCAATAGATTTCCTAAGCACTAGTGTTTTAAGGAACAGGTTAAAAAGAGAATCCTAATGTGATTTCTTGATGATGGCTGTGTTCCTTATCTTCTCCTAGTGTCTAAACTCTTCTCCATGGCTGGACCCCCAAATAATATTCCTTGACGTGCTAAGGGGTATCTAGAGAGTGGGATAGGTTTAATAACTACCCTAACCCTAACGCGTAACCTAACCCTAACACCTACCCTATCCCTAACACGTACCCTAATCCTAACCGGTACCCTAAACCGAGCCCTAACCCTCAAACTAACCCTAACCCTAACCCTAACCCATACCCTACGCCGTACCCGAAACCGTACCCGAACCCGTACCCTAAGCCGTACCCTAACCCTAACCCTAACCCTAACCCTAACCCTAAGCTACCCTTGACTGCTTCTGCCTCCAATAGATTTCCTAAGCACTAGTGTTTTAAGGAACAGGTTAAAAAGAGAATCCTAATGTGATTTCTTGATAATGGGTGTGTTCCTTATCTTCTCCTAGGGTCTAAACTCTTCTCCATGGCTGGACCCCAAATAATATTCCTTGACGTGCTAAGGGGTATCTAGAGAGTGGGATAGGTTTAATAACTACCCTAACCCTAACGCGTACCCTAACCCTAACCCCTACCCTAACCCTAACACGTACCCTAATCCTAACCCGTACCCTAAACCGAGCCCTAACCCTCAAACTAACCCTTACCCTAACCCTAACCCATACCCTACGCCGTACCCGAACCCGTAACCAAACCCGTACCCTAAGCCGTACCCTAACCCTAACCCTAACCCTAACCCTAACCCTAAGCTACCCTTGACTGCTTCTGCCTCCAATAGATTTCCTAAGCACTAGTGTTTTAAGGAACAGTTTAAAAAGAGAATCCTAATGTGATTTCTTGATAATGGGTGTGTTCCTTATCTTCTCCTAGTGTCTGAACTCTTCTCCATGGCTGGACCCCCAAATAATATTCCTTTACGTGCTAAGGGGTATCTAGAGAGTGGGATAGGTTCAATAACTACCCTAACCCTAACGCGTACCCTAACCCCTACCCTAAGCCTAGCACGTACACTAATCCTAACCCGTTCCCTAAACCGAGCCCTAACCCTCAAACTAACCCTAACCCTAACCCTAACCCATACCCTACGCCGTACCCGAACCCGTACCCGAACCCGTACCCTAAGCCGTACCCTAACCCTAACCCTTACCCTAACCCTAACCCTAAGCTACCCTTGACTGCTTCTGCCTCCAATAGATTTCCTAAGCACTAGTGTTTTAAGGAACAGGTTAAAAAGAGAATCCTAATATCATTTCTTGATAATGGCTGTGTTCCTTATCTTCTCCTAGTGTCTAAACTCTTCTCCATGGCTGGACCCCCAAATAATATTCCTTGACGTGCTAAGGGGTATCTAGAGAGTGGGATAGGTTTAATAACTACCCTAACCCTAACGCGTACCCTAACCCTAACCCCTACCCTAACCCTAGCACGTACCCTAATCCTAACCCGTACCCTAAACCGAGCCCTAACCCTCAAACTAACCCTAACCCTAACCCTAAACCATACCCTACGTCGTACCCGAACCGTACCCGAACCCGTACCCTAGGCCGTACCCTAACCCTAACCCTAACCCTAACCCTAAGCTACCCTTGACTGCTTCTGCCTCCAATAGATTTCCTAGGCACTAGTGTTTTAAGGAACAGGTTAAAAAGAGAATCCTAATGTGATTTCTTGATAATGGGTGTGTTCCTTATCTTCTCCTAGTGTCTAAACTCTTCGCCATGGCTGGACCCCCAAATAATATTCCTTGACGTGCTAAGGGGTATCTAGAGAGTGGGATAGGTTTAATAACTACCCTAACACTAATGCGTACCCTAACCCTAACCCCTACCCTAACCCTAACACGTACCCTAATCCTAACCCGTACCCTAAACCGAGCCCTAACCCTAACCCTGACCCATAACCTACGCCGTACCCGAACCCGTACCCGAAACCGTACCCTAAGCCGTACCCTAACCCTAACCCTAAACCTAAACCTAACCCTAAGCTACCCTTGACTGCTTCTGCCTCCAATAGATTTCCTAAGCACTAGTGTTTTAAGGAACAGGTTAAAAAGAGAATCCTAATGTGATTTCTTGATAATGGCTGTGTTCCTTATCTTCTCCTAGTGTCTAAACTCTTCTCCATGGCTGGACCCCCAAATAATATTCCTTGAAGTGCTAAGGGGTATCTAGAGAGTGGGATAGGTTTAATAACTACCCTAACCCTAACGCGTACCCTAACCCTAACCCCTACCCTAACCCTAACACGTACCCTAATCCTAAACCGTACCCTAAACCGAGCCCTAACCCTCAAACTAACCCTAACCCTAAGCCTAACCCATACCCTACGCCGTACCCGAACCCGTACCCTAAGCCGTACCCTAACCTTAACCGTAACCCTAACACTAACCCTAAGCTACCCTTGACTGCTTCTGCCTCCAATAGATTTCCTAAGCACTAGTGTTTTAAGGAACAGGTTAAAAAGAGAATCCTAATGTGATTTCTTGATAATGGGTGTGTTCCTTATCTTCTCCTAGGGTCTAAACTCTTCTCCATTGCTGAACCCCCAAATAATATTCCTTGACGTGCGAAGGGGTATCTAGAGAGTGGGATAGGTTTAATAACTACCCTAACCCTAACGCGTACCCTAACCCTAACCCCTACCCTAACCCTAACACGTACCCTAATCCTAACCCGTACCCTAAACCGAGCCTTAACCCTCAAACTAACCCTAAGCCTAACCCTAAACCATACCCTACGCCGTACCCGAACCCGTAACCGAACCCGTACCCTAAGCCGTACCCTAACACTAACCCTAACCCTAACCCTAACCCTAAGCTACCCTTGACTGCTTCTGCCTCCAATAGATTTCCTAAGCACTAGTGTTTTTAGGAACAGGTTAAAAAGAGAATCCTAATGTGATTTCTTGATAATGGGTGTGTTCCTTATCTTCTCCTAGTGTCTAAACTCTTCTCCATGGCTGGAACCCCAAATAATATTCCTTGACGTGCTAAGGGGTATCTAGAGAGTGGGATAGGTTTAATAACTACCCTAACCCTAACGCGTACCCTAACCCTAACCCCTACCCTAACACTAACACGTACCCTAATCCAAACCCGTACCCTAAACCGAGCCCTAACCCTCAAACTAACCCTAACCCTAACCCTAAACCATACCCTATGCCGTACCCAAACCCGTACCCTAAGTCGTACCCTAACCCTAACCCTAACCCTAACCCTAACCCTAAGCTACCCTTGACTGCTTCTGCCTCCAATAGATTTCCTAAGCAGTAGTGTTTTAAGGAACAGGTTAAAAAGAGAATCCTAATGTGATTTCTTGATAATGGGTGTGTTCCTTATCTTCTCCTAGTGTCTAAACTCTTCTCCATGGCTGGACCCCCAAATAATATTCCTTGACGTGCTAAGGGGTATCTAGAGAGTGGGATAGGTTTAATAACTACCCTAACCTAACGCGTACCCTAACCCTAACCCCTACCCTAACCCTAACACGTACCCTAATCCTAACCCGTACCCTAAACCGAGCCCTAACCCTCAAACTAACCCTAACCCTAACCCTAACCCATACCATACGCCTTACCCGAACCCGTACCCGAACCCGTACCCTAAGCCGTACCCTAACCCTAACCCTAACCCTAACCCTAACCCTAACCCTAAGCTACCCTTGACTGCTTCTGCCTCCAATAGATTTCCTAAGCACTAGTGTTTTAAGGAACAGGTTAAAAAGAGAATCCTAATGTGATTTCTTGATAATGGGTGTGTTCCTTATCTTCTCCTAGTGTCTAAACTCTTCTCCATGGCTGGACCCCCAAATAATATTCCTTGACGTGCTAAGTGGTATCTAGAGACTGGGATAGGTTTAATAACTACCCTAACCCTAACGCGTACCCTAACCCTAACCGCTACCCTAACACTAACACGTACCCTAATCCTAACCCGTACCCTAAACCGAGCCCTAACCCTCAAACTAACCCTAACCCTAACCCTAACCCATACCCTACGCCGTACCCGAACCCGTACCCTAAGCCGTACCCTAAGCCGTACCCTAAACCTAACCCTAACCCTAAGCTACCCTTGACTGCTTCTGCCTCCAATAGATTTCCTAAGCACTAGTGTTTTAAGGAACAGGTTAAAAAGAGAATCCTAATGTGATTTCTTGATAATGGGTGTGTTCCTTATCTTCTCCTAGGGTATAAACTCTTCTCCATGGCTGGACCCCCAAATAATATTCCTTGACGTGCGAAGGGGTATCTAGAGAGTGGGATAGGTTTAATAACTACCCTAACCCTAACGCGTACCCTAACCCTAACCCCTACCCTAACCCTAACACGTACCCTAATCCTAACCCGTACCCTAAACCGAGCCCTAACCCTCAAACTAACCCTAGCCCTAACCCTAACCCATACCCTACGCCGTACCCGAACCCGTACCCGAACCCGTACCCTAAGCCGTACCCTAACCCTAACCCTAACCCTAACCCTAACCCTAAGCTACCCTTGACTGCTTCTGCCTCCAATAGATTTCCTAAGCACTAGTGTTTTAAGGAACAGGTTAAAAAGAGAATCCTAATGTGATTTCTTGATAATGGCTGTGTTCCTTATCTTCTCCTAGTGTCTAAACTCTTCTCCATGGCTGGACCCCCAAATAATATTCCTTGACGTGCTAAGGGGTATCTAGAGAGTGGGATAGGTTTAATAACTACCCTAACCCTAACGCGTACCCTAACCCTAAACCCTACCCTAACCCTAGCACGTACCCTAATCCTAACCCGTACCCTAAACCGAGCCCTAACCCTCAAACTAACCCTAACCCTAACCCTAAACCATACCCTACGCCGTACCCGAACCCGTACCCGAACCCGTACCCTAAACCTAACCCTAACCCTAACCCTAACCCTAACCCTAACCCTAAGCTACCCTTGACTGCTTCTGCCTCCAATAGATTTCCTAAGCACTAGTGTTTTAAGGAACAGGTTAAAAAGAGAATCCTAATGTGATTTCTTGATAATGGGAGTGTTCCTTATCTTCTCCTAGTGTCTAAACTCTTCTCCATGGCTGGACCCCCAAATAATATTCCTTGACGTGCTAAGGGGTATCTAGAGAGTGGGATAGGTTTAATAACTACCCTAACTCTAACACGTAACCTAACCCTAACCCCTACCCTAACTCTAACACGTACCCTAATCCTAACCCGTACCCTAAACCGAGCCCTAACCCTCAACCTAACCCTAACCCTAAGTCTAACCCATACCCTACGCTGTACCCGAACCCGTACCCTAAGCCGTACCCTAACCCTAACCGTAACCCTAACCCTAACCCTAAGCTACCCTTGACTGCTTCTGCCTCCAATAGATTTCCTAAGCACTAGTGTTTTAAGGAACAGGTTAAAAAGAGAATCCTAATGTGATTTCTTGATAATGGCTGTGTTCCTTATCTTCTCCTAGTGTCTAAACTCTTCTCCATGGCTGGACCCCCAAATAATATTCCTTGACGTGCTAAGGGGTATCTAGAGAGTGGGATAGGTTTAATAACTACCCTAACCCTAACACGTACCCTAACCCTAACCCCTACCCTAACCCTAACACGTACCCTAATCCTAACCCGTACCCTAAACCGAGCCCTAACCCTCAAACTAACCCTAGCCCTAACCCTAACCCATACCCTACGCCGTACCCGAACGCGTAACCGAACCCGTACCCTAAGCCGTACCCTAACCCTAACCCTAACCCTAACCCTAAGCTACCCTTGACTGCTTCTGCCTCCAATAGATTTCCTAAGCACTAGTGTTTTAAGGAACAGGTTAAAAAGAGAATCCTAATGTGATTTCTTGATAATGGCTATGTTCCTTATCTTCTCCTAGTGTCTAAACTCTTCTCCATGGCTGGACCCCCAAATAATATTCCTTGACGTGCTAAGGGGTATCTAGAGAGTGGGATAGGTTTAATAACTACCCTAACCCTAACGCGTAACCTAACCCTAACCCCTACCCTATCCCTAGCACGTACCCTAATCCTAACCCGTTCCCTAAACCGAGCCCTAACCCTCAAACTAACCCTAACCCTAACTCTAAACCATACCCTACGCCGTACCCGAACCCGTACCCGAACCCGTACCCTAAGCCGTACCGTAACCCTAACCCTAACCCTAACCCTAACCCTAAGCTACCCTTGACTGCTTCTGCCTCCAATAGATTTCCTAAGCACTAGTGTTTTAAGGAACAGGTTAAAAAGAGAATCCTAATGTGATTTCTTGATAATGGGTGTGTTCCTTATCTTCTCCTAGTGTCTAAACTCTTCTCCATGGCTGGACCCCCAAATAATATTCCTTGACGTGCGAAGGGGTATCTAGATAGTGGGATAGGTTTAATAACTACCCTAACCCTAACGCGTACCCTAACCCTAACCCCTACCCTACCCCTAACACGTACCCTAATCCTAACCCGTACCCTAAACCGAGCCCTAACGCTCAAACTAACCCTAAGCGTAACCCTAACCCATACCCTACGCCGTACCCGAACCCGTAACCGAACCCGTACCCTAAGCCGTACCCTAACCCTAACCCTAACCCTAACCCTAAGCTACCCTTGACTGCTTCTGCCTCCAATAGATTTCCTAAGCACTAGTGTTTTAAGGAACAGGTTAAAAAGAGAATCCTAATGTGATTTCTTGATAATGGCTGTGTTCCTTATCTTCTCCTAGTGTCTAAACTCTTCTCCATGGCTGGACCCCCAAATAATATTCCTTGACGTGCTAAGGGGTATCTAGAGAGTGGGATAGGTTTAATAACTACCCTAACCCTAACGCGTACCCTAACCCTAACCCCTACCCTAAACCTAGCACGTACCCTAATCCTAACCCGTACCCTAAACCGAGCCCTAACCCTCAAACTAACCCTAACCCTAACGCTAAATCATACCCTACGCCGTACCCGAACCCGTACCCGAACCCGTACCCTAAGCCGTACCCTAACCCTAACCCTAACCCTAACCCTAACCCTAAGCTACCCTTGACTGCTTCTGCCTCCAATAGATTTCCTAAGCACTAGTGTTTTAAGGAACAGGTTAAAAAGAGAATCCTAATGTGATTTCTTGATAATGGCTGTGTTCCTTATCTTCTCCTAGTGTCTAAACTCTTCTCCATGGCTGGAACCCCAAATAATATTCCTTGATGTGCTAAGGGGTATCTAGAGAGTGGGATAGGTTTAATAACTACCCTAACCCTAACGCGTACCCTAACCCTAACCCCTACCCCAACCCTAGCACGAACCCTAATCCTAACCCGTACCCTAAACCGAGCCCTAACCCTCAAACTAATCCTAACCCTAACCCTAACCCATACCCTACGCCATACCCGAACCCGTACCCTAAGCCGTACCCTAAACCTAACCCTAACCCTAACCCTAACCCTAACCCTAACCCTAAGCTACCCTTGACTGCTTCTGCCTCCAATAGATTTCCTAAGCACTAGTGTTTTAAGGAACAGGTTAAAAAGAGAATCCTAATGTGATTTCTTGATAATGGGAGTGTTCCTTATCTTCTCCTAGTGTCTAAACTCTTCTCCATGGCTGGACCCCCAAATAATATTCCTTGACGTGCTAAGGGGTATCTAGAGAGTGGGATAGGTTTAATAACTACCCTAACTCTAACACGTAACCTAACCCTAACCCCTACCCTAACTCTAACACGTACCCTAATCCTAACCCGTACCCTAAACCGAGCCCTAACCCTCAAACTAACCCTAGCCCTAACCCTAACCCATACCCTACGCCGTACCCGAACCCGTACCCGAAACCGTACCCTAAGCCGTACCCTAACCCTAACCCTAACCCTAACCCTAAGCTACCCTTGACTGCTTCTGCCTCCAATAGATTTCCTAAGCACTAGTGTTTTAAGGAACAGGTTAAAAAGAGAATCCTAATGTGATTTCTTGATAATGGCTGTGTTCCTTATCTTCTCCTAGTGTCTAAACTCTTCTCCATGGCTGGACCCCCAAATAATATTCCTTGACGTGCTAAGGGGTATCTAGAGAGTGGGATAGGTTTAATAACTACCCTAACCCTAACGCGTACCCTAACCCTAGCACGTACCCTAATCCTAACCCGTACCCTAAACCGAGCCCTAACCCTCAAACTAACCCTAACCCTAACGCTAAATCATACCCTACGCCGTACCCGAACCCGTACCCGAACCCGTACCCTAAGCCGTACCCTAACCCTAACCCTAACCCTAACCCTAACCCTAAGCTACCCTTGACTGCTTCTGCCTCCAATAGATTTCCTAAGCACTAGTGTTTTAAGGAACAGGTTAAAAAGAGAATCCTAATGTGATTTCTTGATAATGGCTGTGTTCCTTATCTTCTCCTAGTGTCTAAACTCTTCTCCATGGCTGGAACCCCAAATAATATTCCTTGATGTGCTAAGGGGTATCTAGAGAGTGGGATAGGTTTAATAACTACCCTAACCCGAACGCGTACCCTAACCCTAACCCCTACCCCAACCCTAGCACGAACCCTAATCCTAACCCGTACCCTAAACCGAGCCCTAACCCTCAAACTAATCCTAACCCTAACCCTAACCCATACCCTACGCCATACCCGAACCCGTACCCTAAGCCGTACCCTAAACCTAACCCTAACCCTAACCCTAACCCTAACCCTAACCCTAAGCTACCCTTGACTGCTTCTGCCTCCAATAGATTTCCTAAGCACTAGTGTTTTAAGGAACAGGTTAAAAAGAGAATCCTAATGTGATTTCTTGATAATGGGAGTGTTCCTTATCTTCTCCTAGTGTCTAAACTCTTCTCCATGGCTGGACCCCCAAATAATATTCCTTGACGTGCTAAGGGGTATCTAGAGAGTGGGATAGGTTTAATAACTACCCTAACTCTAACACGTAACCTAACCCTAACCCCTACCCTAACTCTAACACGTACCCTAATCCTAACCCGTACCCTAAACCGAGCCCTAACCCTCAAACTAACCCTAGCCCTAACCCTAACCCATACCCTACGCCGTACCCGAACCCGTACCCGAAACCGTACCCTAAGCCGTACCCTAACCCTAACCCTAACCCTAACCCTAAGCTACCCTTGACTGCTTCTGCCTCCAATAGATTTCCTAAGCACTAGTGTTTTAAGGAACACGTTAAAAAGAGAATCCTAATGTGATTTCTTGATAATGGCTGTGTTCCTTATCTTCTCCTAGTGTCTAAACTCTTCTCCATGGCTGGACCCCCAAATAATATTCCTTGACGTGCTAAGGGGTATCTAGAGAGTGGGATAGGTTTAATAACTACCCTAACCCTAACGCGTACCCTAACCCTAACCCCTACCCTAACCCTAGCACGTACCCTAATCCTAACCCGTACCCTAAACCGAGCCCTAACCCTCAAACTAACCCTAACCCTAACGCTAAATCATACCCTACGCCGTACCCGAACCCGTACCCGAACCCGTACCCTAAGCCGTACCCTAACCCTAACCCTAACCCTAACCCTAACCCTAAGCTACCCTTGACTGCTTCTGCCTCCAATAGATTTCCTAAGCACTAGTGTTTTAAGGAACAGGTTAAAAAGAGAATCCTAATGTGATTTCTTGATAATGGCTGTGTTCCTTATCTTCTCCTAGTGTCTAAACTCTTCTCCATGGCTGGAACGCCAAATAATATTCCTTGATGTGCTAAGGGGTATCTAGAGAGTGGGATAGGTTTAATAACTACCCTAACCCGAACGCGTACCCTAACCCTAACCCCTACCCTAACCCTAGCACGAACCCTAATCCTAACCCGTACCCTAAACCGAGCCCTAACCCTCAAACTAACCCTAACCCTAACCCTAACCCATACCCTACGCCATACCCGAACCCGTACCCTAAGCCGTACCCTAAACCTAACCCTAACCCTAACCCTAACCCTAACCCTAACCCTAACCCTAACCCTAAGCTACCCTTGACTGCTTCTGCCTCCAATAGATTTCCTAAGCACTAGTGTTTTAAGGAACAGGTTAAAAAGAGAATCCTAATGTGATTTCTTGATAATGGGAGTGTTCCTTATCTTCTCCTAGTGTCTAAACTCTTCTCCATGGCTGGACCCCCAAATAATATTCCTTGACGTGCTAAGGGGTATCTAGAGAGTGGGATAGGTTTAATAACTACCCTAACTCTAACACGTAACCTAACCCTAACCCCTACCCTAACCCTAACACGTACCCTAATCCTAACCCGTACCCTAAACCGAGCCCTAACCCTCAACCTAACCCTAACCCTAAGTCTAACCCATACCCTACGCCGTACCCGAACCCGTACCCTAAGCCGTACCCTAACCCTAACCGTAACCCTAACCCTAACCCTAAGCTACCCTTGACTGCTTCTGCCTCCAATAGATTTCCTAAGCACTAGTGTTTTAAGAAACAGGTTAAAAAGAGAATCCTAATGTGATTTCTTGATAATGGGTGTGTTCCTTATCTTCTCCTAGGGTATAAACTCTTCTCCATGGCTGGACCCCCAAATAATATTCCTTGACGTGCGAAGGGGTATCTAGAGAGTGGGATAGGTTTAATAACTACCCTAACCCTAACGCGTACCCTAACCCTAACCCCTACCCTAACCCTAACACGTACCCTAATCCTAACCCGTACCCTAAACCGAGCCCTAACCCTCAAACTAACCCTAGCCCTAACCCTAACCCATACCCTACGCCGTACCCGAACCCGTACCCGAACCCGTACCCTAAGCCGTACCCTAACCCTAACCCTAACCCTAACCCTAAGCTACCCTTGACTGCTTCTGCCTCCAATAGATTTCCTAAGCACTAGTGTTTTAAGGAACAGGTTAAAAAGAGAATCCTAATGTGATTTCTTGATAATGGCTGTGTTCCTTATCTTCTCCTAGTGTCTTATCTCTTCTCCATGGCTGGAACCCCAAATAATATTCCTTGATGTGCTAAGGGGTATCTAGAGAGTGGGATAGGTTTAATAACTACCCTAACCCGAACGCGTACCCTAACCCTAACCCCTACCCTAACCCTAGCACGAACCCTAATCCTAACCCGTACCCTAAACCGAGCCCTAACCCTCAAACTAACCCTAACCCTAACCCTAACCCATACCCTACGCCATACCCGAACCCGTACCCTAAGCCGTACCCTAAACCTAACCCTAACCCTAACCCTAACCCTAACCCTAACCCTAAGCTACCCTTGACTGCTTCTGCCTCCAATAGATTTCCTAAGCACTAGTGTTTTAAGGAACAGGTTAAAAAGAGAATCCTAATGTGATTTCTTGATAATGGGAGTGTTCCTTATCTTCTCCTAGTGTCTAAACTCTTCTCCATGGCTGGACCCCCAAATAATATTCCTTGACGTGCTAAGGGGTATCTAGAGAGTGGGATAGGTTTAATAACTACCCTAACTCTAACACGTAACCTAACCCTAACCCCTACCCTAACCCTAACACGTACCCTAATCCTAACCCGTACCCTAAACCGAGCCCTAACCCTCAACCTAACCCTAACCCTAAGTCTAACCCATACCCTACGCCGTACCCGAACCCGTACCCTAAGCCGTACCCTAACCCTAACCGTAACCCTAACCCTAACCCTAAGCTACCCTTGACTGCTTCTGCCTCCAATAGATTTCCTAAGCACTAGTGTTTTAAGGAACAGGTTAAAAAGAGAATCCTAATGTGATTTCTTGATAATGGGTGTGTTCCTTATCTTCTCCTAGGGTATAAACTCTTCTCCATGGCTGGACCCCCAAATAATATTCCTTGACGTGCGAAGGGGTATCTAGAGAGTGGGATAGGTTTAATAACTACCCTAACCCTAACGCGTACCCTAACCCTAACCCCTACCCTAACCCTAACACGTACCCTAATCCTAACCCGTACCCTAAACCGAGCCCTAACCCTCAAACTAACCCTAGCCCTAACCCTAACCCATACCCTACGCCGTACCCGAACCCGTACCCGAACCCGTACCCTAACCCTAACCCTAACCCTAACCCTAACCCTAAGCTACCCTTGACTGCTTCTGCCTCCAATAGATTTCCTAAGCACTAGTGTTTTAAGGAACAGGTTAAAAAGAGAATCTTAATGTGATTTCTTGATAATGGGTGTGTTCCTTATCTTCTCCTAGTGTCTAAACTCTTCTCCATGGCTGGACCCCCAAATAATATTCCTTGACGTGCTAAGTGGTATCTAGAGACTGGGATAGGTTTAATAACTACCCTAACCCTAACGCGTACCCTAACCCTAACCCCTACCCTAACACTAACACGTACCCTAATCCTAACCCGTACCCTAAACCGAGCCCTAACCCTCAAACTAACCCTAACCCTAACCCTAACCCATACCCTACGCCGTACCCGAACCCGTACCCTAAGCCGTACCCTAAGCCGTACCCTAAACCTAACCCTAACCCTAAGCTACCCTTGACTGCTTCTGCCTCCAATAGATTTCCTAAGCACTAGTGTTTTAAGGAACAGGTTAAAAAGAGAATCCTAATGTGATTTCTTGATAATGGGTGTGTTCCTTATCTTCTCCTAGGGTATAAACTCTTCTCCATGGCTGGACCCCCAAATAATATTCCTTGACGTGCGAAGGGGTATCTAGAGAGTGGGATAGGTTTAATAACTACCCTAACCCTAACGCGTACCCTAACCCTAACCCCTACCCTAACCCTAACACGTACCCTAATCCTAACCCGTACCCTAAACCGAGCCCTAACCCTCAAACTAACCCTAGCCCTAACCCTAACCCATACCCTACGCCGTACCCGAACCCGTACCCGAACCCGTACCCTAAGCCGTACCCTAACCCTAACCCTAACCCTAACCCTAACCCTAAGCTACCCTTGACTGCTTCTGCCTCCAATAGATTTCCTAAGCACTAGTGTTTTAAGGAACAGGTTAAAAAGAGAATCCTAATGTGATTTCTTGATAATGGCTGTGTTCCTTATCTTCTCCTAGTGTCTAAACTCTTCTCCATGGCTGGACCCCCAAATAATATTCCTTGACGTGCTAAGGGGTATCTAGAGAGTGGGATAGGTTTAATAACTACCCTAACCCTAACGCGTACCCTAACCCTAAACCCTACCCTAACCCTAGCACGTACCCTAATCCTAACCCGTACCCTAAACCGAGCCCTAACCCTCAAACTAACCCTAACCCTAACCCTAAACCATACCCTACGCCGTACCCGAACCCGTACCCGAACCCGTACCCTAAACCTAACCCTAACCCTAACCCTAACCCTAAGCTACCCTTGACTGCTTCTGCCTCCAATAGATTTCCTAAGCACTAGTGTTTTAAGGAACAGGTTAAAAAGAGAATCCTAAAGTGATTTCTTGATAATGGGAGTGTTCCTTATCTTCTCCTAGTGTCTAAACTCTTCTCCATGGCTGGACCCCCAAATAATATTCCTTGACGTGCTAAGGGGTATCTAGAGAGTGGGATAGGTTTAATAACTACCCTAACTCTAACACGTAACCTAACCCTAACCCCTACCCTAACTCTAACACGTACCCTAATCCTAACCCGTACCCTAAACCGAGCCCTAACCCTCAACCTAACCCTAACCCTAAGTCTAACCCATACCCTACGCTGTACCCGAACCCGTACCCTAAGCCGTACCCTAACCCTAACCGTAACCCTAACCCTAACCCTAAGCTACCCTTGACTGCTTCTGCCTCCAATAGATTTCCTAAGCACTAGTGTTTTAAGGAACAGGTTAAAAAGAGAATCCTAATGTGATTTCTTGATAATGGCTGTGTTCCTTATCTTCTCCTAGTGTCTAAACTCTTCTCCATGGCTGGACCCCCAAATAATATTCCTTGACGTGCGAAGGGGTATCTAGAGAGTGGGATAGGTTTAATAACTACCCTAACCCTAACACGTACCCTAACCCTAACCCCTACCCTAACCCTAACACGTACCCTAATCCTAACCCGTACCCTAAACCGAGCCCTAACCCTCAAACTAACCCTAGCCCTAACTCTAAACCATACCCTACGTCGTACCCGAACCCGTACCCGAACCCGTACCCTAAGCCGTACCGTAACCCTAACCCTAACCCTAACCCTAACCCTAAGCTACCCTTGACTGCTTCTGCCTCCAATAGATTTCCTAAGCACTAGTGTTTTAAGGAACAGGTTAAAAAGAGAATCCTAATGTGATTTCTTGATAATGGGTGTGTTCCTTATCTTCTCCTAGTGTCTAAACTCTTCTCCATGGCTGGACCCCCAAATAATATTCCTTGACGTGCGAAGGGGTATCTAGATAGTGGGTTAGGTTTAATAACTACCCTAACCCTAACGCGTACCCTAACCCTAACCCCTACCCTACCCCTAACACGTACCCTAATCCTAACCCGTACCCTAAACCGAGCCCTAACCCTCAAACTAACCCTAAGCGTAACCCTAACCCATACCCTACGCCGTACCCGAACCCGTAACCGAACCCGTACCCTAAGCCGTACCCTAACACTAACCCTAACCCTAACCCTAAGCTACCCTTGACTGCTTCTGCCTCCAATAGATTTCCTAAGCACTAGTGTTTTAAGGAACAGGTTAAAAAGAGAATCCTAATGTGATTTCTTGATAATGGCTGTGTTCCTTATCTTCTCCTAGTGTCTAAACTCTTCTCCATGGCTGGAACCCCAAATAATATTCCTTGATGTGCTAAGGGGTATCTAGAGACTGGGATAGGTTTAATAACTACCCTAACCCTAACGCGTACCCTAACCCTAACCCCTACCCTAACACTAACACGTACCCTAATCCTAACCCGTACCCTAAACCGAGCCCTAACCCTCAAACTAACCCTAACCCTAACCCTAACCCATACCCTACGCCGTACCCGAACCCGTACCCTAAGCCGTACCCTAAGCCGTACCCTAAACCTAAACCTAACCCTAAGCTACCCTTGAATGCTTCTGCCTCCAATAGATTTCCTAAGCACTAGTGTTTTAAGGAACAGGTTAAAAAGAGAATCCTAATGTGATTTCTTGATAATTGGTGTGTTCCTTATCTTCTCCTAGGGTATAAACTCTTCTCCATGGCTGGACCCCCAAATAATATTCCTTGACGTGCGAAGGGGTATCTAGAGAGTGGGATAGGTTTAATAACTACCCTAACCCTAACGCGTACCCTAACCCTAACCCCTACCCTAACCCTAGCACGTACCCTAATCCTAACCCGTACCCTAAACCGAGCCCTAACCCTCAAACTAACCCTAACCCTAACGCTAAATCATACCCTACGCCGTACCCGAACCCGTACCCGAACCCGTACCCTAAGCCGTACCCTAACCCTAACCCTAACCCTAACCCTAACCCTAAGCTACCCTTGACTGCTTCTGCCTCCAATAGATTTCCTAAGCACTAGTGTTTTAAGGAACAGGTTAAAAAGAGAATCCTAATGTGATTTCTTGATAATGGCTGTGTTCCTTATCTTCTCCTAGTGTCTAAACTCTTCTCCATGGCTGGAACCCCAAATAATATTCCTTGATGTGCTAAGGGGTATCTAGAGAGTGGGATAGGTTTAATAACTACCCTAACCCGAACGCGTACCCTAACCCTAACCCCTACCCTAACCCTAGCACGAACCCTAATCCTAACCCGTACCCTAAACCGAGCCCTAACCCTCAAACTAACCCTAACCCTAACCCTAACCCATACCCTACGCCATACCCGAACCCGTACCCTAAGCCGTACCCTAAACCTAACCCTAACCCTAACCCTAACCCTAACCCTAACCCTAACCCTAAGCTACCCTTGACTGCTTCTGCCTCCAATAGATTTCCTAAGCACTAGTGTTTTAAGGAACAGGTTAAAAAGAGAATCCTAATGTGATTTCTTGATAATGGGAGTGTTCCTTATCTTCTCCTAGTGTCTAAACTCTTCTCCATGGCTGGACCCCCAAATAATATTCCTTGACGTGCTAAGGGGTATCTAGAGAGTGGGATAGGTTTAATAACTACCCTAACTCTAACACGTAACCTAACCCTAACCCCTACCCTAACCCTAACACGTACCCTAATCCTAACCCGTACCCTAAACCGAGCCCTAACCCTCAACCTAACCCTAACCCTAAGTCTAACCCATACCCTACGCCGTACCCGAACCCGTACCCTAAGCCGTACCCTAACCCTAACCGTAACCCTAACCCTAACCCTAAGCTACCCTTGACTGCTTCTGCCTCCAATAGATTTCCTAAGCACTAGTGTTTTAAGAAACAGGTTAAAAAGAGAATCCTAATGTGATTTCTTGATAATGGGTGTGTTCCTTATCTTCTCCTAGGGTATAAACTCTTCTCCATGGCTGGACCCCCAAATAATATTCCTTGACGTGCGAAGGGGTATCTAGAGAGTGGGATAGGTTTAATAACTACCCTAACCCTAACGCGTACCCTAACCCTAACCCCTACCCTAACCCTAACACGTACCCTAATCCTAACCCGTACCCTAAACCGAGCCCTAACCCTCAAACTAACCCTAGCCCTAACCCTAACCCATACCCTACGCCGTACCCGAACCCGTACCCGAACCCGTACCCTAAGCCGTACCCTAACCCTAACCCTAACCCTAACCCTAAGCTACCCTTGACTGCTTCTGCCTCCAATAGATTTCCTAAGCACTAGTGTTTTAAGGAACAGGTTAAAAAGAGAATCCTAATGTGATTTCTTGATAATGGCTGTGTTCCTTATCTTCTCCTAGTGTCTTATCTCTTCTCCATGGCTGGAACCCCAAATAATATTCCTTGATGTGCTAAGGGGTATCTAGAGAGTGGGATAGGTTTAATAACTACCCTAACCCGAACGCGTACCCTAACCCTAACCCCTACCCTAACCCTAGCACGAACCCTAATCCTAACCCGTACCCTAAACCGAGCCCTAACCCTCAAACTAACCCTAACCCTAACCCTAACCCATACCCTACGCCATACCCGAACCCGTACCCTAAGCCGTACCCTAAACCTAACCCTAACCCTAACCCTAACCCTAACCCTAACCCTAAGCTACCCTTGACTGCTTCTGCCTCCAATAGATTTCCTAAGCACTAGTGTTTTAAGGAACAGGTTAAAAAGAGAATCCTAATGTGATTTCTTGATAATGGGAGTGTTCCTTATCTTCTCCTAGTGTCTAAACTCTTCTCCATGGCTGGACCCCCAAATAATATTCCTTGACGTGCTAAGGGGTATCTAGAGAGTGGGATAGGTTTAATAACTACCCTAACTCTAACACGTAACCTAACCCTAACCCCTACCCTAACCCTAACACGTACCCTAATCCTAACCCGTACCCTAAACCGAGCCCTAACCCTCAACCTAACCCTAACCCTAAGTCTAACCCATACCCTACGCCGTACCCGAACCCGTACCCTAAGCCGTACCCTAACCCTAACCGTAACCCTAACCCTAACCCTAAGCTACCCTTGACTGCTTCTGCCTCCAATAGATTTCCTAAGCACTAGTGTTTTAAGGAACAGGTTAAAAAGAGAATCCTAATGTGATTTCTTGATAATGGGTGTGTTCCTTATCTTCTCCTAGGGTATAAACTCTTCTCCATGGCTGGACCCCCAAATAATATTCCTTGACGTGCGAAGGGGTATCTAGAGAGTGGGATAGGTTTAATAACTACCCTAACCCTAACGCGTACCCTAACCCTAACCCCTACCCTAACCCTAACACGTACCCTAATCCTAACCCGTACCCTAAACCGAGCCCTAACCCTCAAACTAACCCTAGCCCTAACCCTAACCCATACCCTACGCCGTACCCGAACCCGTACCCGAACCCGTACCCTAACCGTAACCCTAACCCTAACCCTAACCCTAAGCTACCCTTGACTGCTTCTGCCTCCAATAGATTTCCTAAGCACTAGTGTTTTAAGGAACAGGTTAAAAAGAGAATCTTAATGTGATTTCTTGATAATGGGTGTGTTCCTTATCTTCTCCTAGTGTCTAAACTCTTCTCCATGGCTGGACCCCCAAATAATATTCCTTGACGTGCTAAGTGGTATCTAGAGACTGGGATAGGTTTAATAACTACCCTAACCCTAACGCGTACCCTAACCCTAACCCCTACCCTAACACTAACACGTACCCTAATCCTAACCCGTACCCTAAACCGAGCCCTAACCCTCAAACTAACCCTAACCCTAACCCTAACCCATACCCTACGCCGTACCCGAACCCGTACCCTAAGCCGTACCCTAAGCCGTACCCTAAACCTAACCCTAACCCTAAGCTACCCTTGACTGCTTCTGCCTCCAATAGATTTCCTAAGCACTAGTGTTTTAAGGAACAGGTTAAAAAGAGAATCCTAATGTGATTTCTTGATAATGGGTGTGTTCCTTATCTTCTCCTAGGGTATAAACTCTTCTCCATGGCTGGACCCCCAAATAATATTCCTTGACGTGCGAAGGGGTATCTAGAGAGTGGGATAGGTTTAATAACTACCCTAACCCTAACGCGTACCCTAACCCTAACCCCTACCCTAACCCTAACACGTACCCTAATCCTAACCCGTACCCTAAACCGAGCCCTAACCCTCAAACTAACCCTAGCCCTAACCCTAACCCATACCCTACGCCGTACCCGAACCCGTACCCGAACCCGTACCCTAAGCCGTACCCTAACCCTAACCCTAACCCTAACCCTAACCCTAAGCTACCCTTGACTGCTTCTGCCTCCAATAGATTTCCTAAGCACTAGTGTTTTAAGGAACAGGTTAAAAAGAGAATCCTAATGTGATTTCTTGATAATGGCTGTGTTCCTTATCTTCTCCTAGTGTCTAAACTCTTCTCCATGGCTGGACCCCCAAATAATATTCCTTGACGTGCTAAGGGGTATCTAGAGAGTGGGATAGGTTTAATAACTACCCTAACCCTAACGCGTACCCTAACCCTAAACCCTACCCTAACCCTAGCACGTACCCTAATCCTAACCCGTACCCTAAACCGAGCCCTAACCCTCAAACTAACCCTAACCCTAACCCTAAACCATACCCTACGCCGTACCCGAACCCGTACCCGAACCCGTACCCTAAACCTAACCCTAACCCTAACCCTAACCCTAAGCTACCCTTGACTGCTTCTGCCTCCAATAGATTTCCTAAGCACTAGTGTTTTAAGGAACAGGTTAAAAAGAGAATCCTAAAGTGATTTCTTGATAATGGGAGTGTTCCTTATCTTCTCCTAGTGTCTAAACTCTTCTCCATGGCTGGACCCCCAAATAATATTCCTTGACGTGCTAAGGGGTATCTAGAGAGTGGGATAGGTTTAATAACTACCCTAACTCTAACACGTAACCTAACCCTAACCCCTACCCTAACTCTAACACGTACCCTAATCCTAACCCGTACCCTAAACCGAGCCCTAACCCTCAACCTAACCCTAACCCTAAGTCTAACCCATACCCTACGCTGTACCCGAACCCGTACCCTAAGCCGTACCCTAACCCTAACCGTAACCCTAACCCTAACCCTAAGCTACCCTTGACTGCTTCTGCCTCCAATAGATTTCCTAAGCACTAGTGTTTTAAGGAACAGGTTAAAAAGAGAATCCTAATGTGATTTCTTGATAATGGCTGTGTTCCTTATCTTCTCCTAGTGTCTAAACTCTTCTCCATGGCTGGACCCCCAAATAATATTCCTTGACGTGCGAAGGGGTATCTAGAGAGTGGGATAGGTTTAATAACTACCCTAACCCTAACACGTACCCTAACCCTAACCCCTACCCTAACCCTAACACGTACCCTAATCCTAACCCGTACCCTAAACCGAGCCCTAACCCTCAAACTAACCCTAGCCCTAACTCTAAACCATACCCTACGTCGTACCCGAACCCGTACCCGAACCCGTACCCTAAGCCGTACCGTAACCCTAACCCTAACCCTAACCCTAACCCTAAGCTACCCTTGACTGCTTCTGCCTCCAATAGATTTCCTAAGCACTAGTGTTTTAAGGAACAGGTTAAAAAGAGAATCCTAATGTGATTTCTTGATAATGGGTGTGTTCCTTATCTTCTCCTAGTGTCTAAACTCTTCTCCATGGCTGGACCCCCAAATAATATTCCTTGACGTGCGAAGGGGTATCTAGATAGTGGGTTAGGTTTAATAACTACCCTAACCCTAACGCGTACCCTAACCCTAACCCCTACCCTACCCCTAACACGTACCCTAATCCTAACCCGTACCCTAAACCGAGCCCTAACCCTCAAACTAACCCTAAGCGTAACCCTAACCCATACCCTACGCCGTACCCGAACCCGTAACCGAACCCGTACCCTAAGCCGTACCCTAACACTAACCCTAACCCTAACCCTAAGCTACCCTTGACTGCTTCTGCCTCCAATAGATTTCCTAAGCACTAGTGTTTTAAGGAACAGGTTAAAAAGAGAATCCTAATGTGATTTCTTGATAATGGCTGTGTTCCTTATCTTCTCCTAGTGTCTAAACTCTTCTCCATGGCTGGAACCCCAAATAATATTCCTTGATGTGCTAAGGGGTATCTAGAGACTGGGATAGGTTTAATAACTACCCTAACCCTAACGCGTACCCTAACCCTAACCCCTACCCTAACACTAACACGTACCCTAATCCTAACCCATACCCTAAACCGAGCCCTAACCCTCAAACTAACCCTAACCCTAACCCTAACCCATACCCTACGCCGTACCCGAACCCGTACCCTAAGCCGTACCCTAAGCCGTACCCTAAACCTAAACCTAACCCTAAGCTACCCTTGAATGCTTCTGCCTCCAATAGATTTCCTAAGCACTAGTGTTTTAAGGAACAGGTTAAAAAGAGAATCCTAATGTGATTTCTTGATAATTGGTGTGTTCCTTATCTTCTCCTAGGGTATAAACTCTTCTCCATGGCTGGACCCCCAAATAATATTCCTTGACGTGCGAAGGGGTATCTAGAGAGTGGGATAGGTTTAATAACTACCCTAACCCTAACGCGTACCCTAACCCTAACCCCTACCCTAACCCTAACACGTACCCTAATCCTAACCCGAACCCTAAACCGAGCCCTAACCCTCAAACTAACCCTAGCCCTAACCCTAACCCATACCCTACGCCGTACCCGAACCCGTACCCGAACCCGTACCCTAAGCCGTACCCTAACCCTAACCCTAACCCTAACCCTAACCGTAAGCTACCCTTGACTGCTTCTGCCTCCAATAGATTTCCTAAGCACTAGTGTTTTAAGGAACAGGTTAAAAAGAGAATCCTAATGTGATTTCTTGATAATGGCTGTGTTCCTTATCTTCTCCTAGTGTCTAAACTCTTCTCCATGGCTGGACCCCCAAATAATATTCCTTGACGTGCTAAGGGGTATCTAGAGAGTGGGATAGGTTTAATAACTACCCTAACCCTAACGCGTACCCTAACCCTAACCCCTACCCTAACCCTAGCACGTACCCTAATCCTAACCCGTACCCTAAACCGAGCCCTAACCCTCAAACTAACCCTAACCCTAACGCTAAATCATACCCTACGCCGTACCCGAACCCGTACCCGAACCCGTACCCTAAGCCGTACCCTAACCCTAACCCTAACCCTAACCCTAACCCTAAGCTACCCTTGACTGCTTCTGCCTCCAATAGATTTCCTAAGCACTACTGTTTTAAGGAACAGGTTAAAAAGAGAATCCTAATGTGATTTCTTGATAATGGCTGTGTTCCTTATCTTCTCCTAGTGTCTAAACTCTTCTCCATGGCTGGAACCCCAAATAATATTCCTTGATGTGCTAAGGGGTATCTAGAGAGTGGGATAGGTTTAATAACTACCCTAACCCGAACGCGTACCCTAACCCTAACCCCTACCCTAACCCTAGCACGAACCCTAATCCTAACCCGTACCCTAAACCGAGCCCTAACCCTCAAACTAACCCTAACCCTAACCCTAACCCATACCCTACGCCATACCCGAACCCGTACCCTAAGCCGTACCCTAAACCTAACCCTAACCCTAACCCTAAACCTAACCCTAACCCTAAGCTACCCTTGACTGCTTCTGCCTCCAATAGATTTCCTAAGCACTAGTGTTTTAAGGAACAGGTTAAAAAGAGAATCCTAATGTGATTTCTTGATAATGGGAGTGTTCCTTATCTTCTCCTAGTGTCTAAACTCTTCTCCATGGCTGGACCCCCAAATAATATTCCTTGACGTGCTAAGGGGTATCTAGAGAGTGGGATAGGTTTAATAACTACCCTAACTCTAACACGTAACCTAACCCTAACCCCTACCCTAACCCTAACACGTACCCTAATCCTAACCCGTACCCTAAACCGAGCCCTAACCCTCAACCTAACCCTAACCCTAAGTCTAACCCATACCCTACGCCGTACCCGAACCCGTACCCTAAGCCGTACCCTAACCCTAACCGTAACCCTAACCCTAACCCTAAGCTACCCTTGACTGCTTCTGCCTCCAATAGATTTCCTAAGCACTAGTGTTTTAAGGAACAGGTTAAAAAGAGAATCCTAATGTGATTTCTTGATAATGGGTGTGTTCCTTATCTTCTCCTAGGGTATAAACTCTTCTCCATGGCTGGACCCCCAAATAATATTCCTTGACGTGCGAAGGGGTATCTAGAGAGTGGGATAGGTTTAATAACTACCCTAACCCTAACGCGTACCCTAACCCTAACCCCTACCCTAACCCTAACACGTACCCTAATCCTAACCCGTACCCTAAACCGAGCCCTAACCCTCAAACTAACCCTAGCCCTAACCCTAACCCATACCCTACGCCGTACCCGAACCCGTACCCGAACCCGTACCCTAACCCTAACCCTAACCCTAACCCTAACCCTAAGCTACCCTTGACTGCTTCTGCCTCCAATAGATTTCCTAAGCACTAGTGTTTTAAGGAACAGGTTAAAAAGAGAATCCTAATGTGATTTCTTGATAATGGCTGTGTTCCTTATCTTCTCCTAGTGTCTAAACTCTTCTCCATGGCTGGACCCCCAAATAATATTCCTTGACGTGCTAAGGGGTATCTAGAGAGTGGGATAGGTTTAATAACTACCCTAACCCTAACGCGTACCCTAACCCTAACCCCTACCCTAACCCTACCACGTACCCTAATCCTAACCCGTACCCTAAACCGAGCCCTAACCCTCAAACTAACCCTAACCCTAACCCTAAACCATACCCTACGCCGTACCCGAACCCGTACCCGAACCCGTACCCTAAGCCGTACCCTAACCCTAACCCTAACCCTAACCCTAACCCTAAGCTACCCTTGACTGCTTCTGCCTCCAATAGATTTCCTAAGCACTAGTGTTTTAAGGAACAGGTTAAAAAGAGAATCCTAATGTGATTTCTTGATAATGGCTGTGTTCCTTATCTTCTCCTAGTGTCTAAATTCTTCTCCATGGCTGGAACCCCAAATAATATTCCTTGATGTGCTAAGGGGTATCTAGAGAGTGGGATAGGTTTAATAACTACCCTAACCCTAACACGTACCCTAACCCTAACACCTACCCTAACCCTAGCACGAACCCTAATCCTAACCCGTACCCTAAACCGAGCCCTAACCCTCAAACTAACCCTAACCCTAACCCTAACCCATACCCTACGCCATACCCGAACCCGTACCCTAAGCCGTACCCTAAACCTAACCCTAACCCTAACCGTAACCCTAACCCTAACCCTAAGCTACCCTTGACTGCTTCTGCCTCCAATAGATTTCCTAAGCACTAGTGTTTTAAGGAACAGGTTAAAAAGAGAATCCTAATGTGATTTCTTGATAATGGGAGTGTTCCTTATCTTCTCCTAGTGTCTAAACTCTTCTCCATGGCTGGACCCCCAAATAATATTCCTTGACGTGCTAAGGGGTATCTAGAGAGTGGGATAGGTTTAATAACTACCCTAACTCTAACACGTAACCTAACCCTAACCCCTACCCTAACCCTAACACGTACCCTAATCCTAATCCGTACCCTAAACCGAGCCCTAACCCTCAAACTAACCCTAACCCTAAGCCTAACCCATACCCTACGCCGTACCCGAACCCGTACCCTAAGCCGTACCCTAAGCCGTACCCTAACCCTAACCCTAACCCTAAGCTACCCTTGACTTCTTCTGCCTCCAATAGATTTCCTAAGCACTAGTGTTTTAAGGAACAGGTTAAAAAGAGAATCCTAATGTGATTTCTTGATAATGGGTGTGTTCCTTATCTTCTCCTAGTGTCTAATCTGTTCTCCATGGCTGGACCCCCAAATGATATTCCTTGACGTGCTAAGGGGTATCTAGACAGTGGGATAGGTTTAATAACTACCATAACCTAACGCGTACACTAACCCTAACCCCTACCCTAACCCTAACACGTACCCTAATCCTAACACGTACCCTAAACCGAGCCCTAACCCTCAAACTGACCCTAACCGTAACCCTAACCCATACCCTACGCCATACCCGAACCCGTACCCGAACCCGTACCCTAAGCCGTACCCTAACCCTAACCCTAACGCTAACCCTAACCCTAAGCTACCCTTGACTGCTTCTGCCTCCAATAGATTTCCTAAGCACTAGTATTTTATGGAACAGGTTAAAAAGAGAATCCTAAAGTGATTTCTTGATAATGGGTGTGTTCCTTATCTTCTCCTAGTGTCTAAACTCTTCTCCATGGCTGGACCCCCAAATAATATTCCTTGACGTGCTAAGGGGTATCTAGAGAGTGGGATAGGTTTAATAACTACCCTAACCCTAACGCGTACCCTAACCCTAACCCCTACCCTAACCCTAACACGTACCCTAATCCTAACCCGTACCCTAAACCGAGCCCTAACCCTCAAACTAACCCTAACTCTAACCCTAAACCATACCCTACGCCGTACCCTAACCCGTAACCAAACCCGTACCCTAAGCCGTACCCTAACCCTAACCCTAACCCTAACCCTAACCCTAAGCTACCCTTGACTGCTTCTGCCTCCAATAGATTTCCTAAGCACTAGTGTTTTAAGGAACAGGTTAAAAAGAGAATCCTAATGTGATTTCTTGATAATGGGTGTGTTCCTTATCTTCTCCTAGTGTCTAAACTCTTCTCCATGGCTGGACCCCCAAATAATATTCCTTGACGTGCTAAGGGGTATCTAGAGAGTGGGATAGATTTAATAACTACCCTAACCCTAATGCGTACCATAACCCTAACCCCTACCCTAACCCTAACACGTACCCTAATCCTAACCCGTACCCTAAACCGAGCCCTAACCCTCAAACTAACCCTAACCCTAACCCTAACCCATACACTACGCCGTAACCGAACCCGTACCCTAAGCCATACCCTAAGCCGTACCCTAAACCTAACCCTAACCCTAAGCTACCCTTGACTGCTTCTGCCTCCAATAGATTTCCTAAGCACTAGTGTTTTAAGGAACAGGTTAAAAAGAGAATCCTAATGTGATTTCTTGATAATGGGTGTATTCCTTATCTTCTCCTAGTGTCTAAACTCTTCTCCATGGCTGGACCCCCAAATAATATTCCTTGACGGGCTAAGGGGTATCTAGAGAGTGGGATAGGTTTAATAACTACCCTAACCCTAACGCGTACCCTAACCCTAACCCCTACCCTAACCCTAACACGTACCCTAATCCTAACCCGTAACCTAAACCGAGCCCTAACCCTCAAACTAACCCTAACCCTAACCCTAACCCATACCCTATGCCGTACACGAACCCATACCCGAACCCGTACCCTAAGCCGTACCCTAACCCTAACCCTAACCGTAAGCTACCCTTGACTGCTTCAGGCTCCTATAGATTTCCTAAGCACTAGTGTTTTAAGGAACAGGTTAAAAAGAGAATCCTAATGTGATTTCTTGATAATGGGTGTGTTCCTTATCTTCTCCTAGTGTCTAAACTCTTCTCCATGGCTGGACCCCCAAATAATATTCCTTGACGTGCTAAGGGGTATCTAGAGAGTGGGATAGGTTTAATAACTACCCTAACCCTAACGCATACCCTAACCCTAACCCCTACCCTAACCCTAACCCGTACCCTATTCCTAACCCGTATCCTAAACCGAGCCCTAACCCTCAAACTAACCCTAAACCTAACCCTAACCCATACCCTACGCCATACCCGAACCCGTACCCGAACCCGTACCCTAAGCCGTACCCTAACTCTAACCCTAACCCTAACCCTAACCCTAAGCTACCCTTGACTGCTTCTGCCTCCAATAGATTTCCTAAGCACTAGTGTTTTAAGGAACAGGTTAAAAAGAGAATCCTAATGTGATTTCTTGATAATGGGTGTGTTCCTTATCTTCTCCTCGTGTCTAAACTCTTCTCGATGGCTGAACCCCCAAATAATATTCCTTGACGTGCTAAGGGGTATCTAGAGACTGGGATAGGTTTAATAACTACCCTAACCCTAACGCGTACCCTAACCCTAACCCCTACCCTAACCCTAACACGTACCCTAATCCTAACCCGTACCCTAAACCGAGCCCTAACCCTCAAAATAACCCTAACCCTAACCCTAACCCATACCCTACGCCGTACCCGAACCCGTACCCGAAACCGTACCCTAAGCCGTACCCTAACCCTAACCCTAACCGTAAGCTACCCTTGACTGCTTCTGGCTCCAATAGATTTCCTAATCACTAGTGTTTTAAGGAACAGGTTAAAAAGAGAATCCTAATGTGATTTCTTGATAATGGGTGTGTTCCTTATCTTCCCCGAGTGTCTAAACTCTTCTCCATGGCTGGACCCCCAAATAATATTCCTTGACGTGTTAAGGGGTATCTAGAGAGTGGGATAGGTTTAATAATTACCCTAACCCTAACGCGTACCCTAACCCTAACACCTACCCTAACCCTAGCACGTACCCTTATCCTATCCGGTACCCTAAACCGAGCCCTAACCCTCAAACTAACCCTAACCCTAACCCTAACCCATACCCTACGCCGTACACGAACCCGTACCCGAACCCGTACCCTAAGCCGTACCCTAACCCTAACCCTAACCCTAACCCTAACCCTAAGCTACCCTTGACTGCTTCTGCCTCCAATAGATTTCCTAAGCACTAGTGTTTTAAGGAACAGGTTAAAAAGAGATTCCTAATGTGATTTCTTGATAATGGGTGTGTTCCTTATCTTCTCCTAGTGTCTAAACTCTTCTCCATGGCTGGACCCCCAAATAATATTACTTGACGTGCTAAGGGGTATCTAGAGAGTGGGATAGGTTTAATAACTACCCTAACCTTAAGGGGTACCCTAACCCTAACCCCTACCCTAACCCTAACACGTACCCTAATCCTAACCCGTACCCTAAACCGAGCCCTAACCCTCAAACTAACCCTAACCCTAACCCTAACCCATACCCTACGCTGTACCCGAACCCGTACCCTAACTCTAACCCTAACCCTAACCCTAACCCTAAGCTACCCTTGACTGCTTCTGCCTCCAATAGATTTCCTAAGCAGTAGTGTTTTAAGGAACAGGTTAAAAAGAGAATCCTAATGTGATTTCTTGATAATGGGTGTGTTCCTTATCTTCTCCTAGTGTCTAAACTCTTCTCCATGGCTGGACCCCAAATAATATTCCTTGACGTGCTAAGGGGTATCTAGAGAGTGGGATAGGTTTAATAACTACCCTAACCCTAACGCGTACCCTAACCCTAACCCCTACCCTAACCCTAACAGGTACCCTAATCCTAACCCGTACCCTAAACCGAGCCCTAACCCTCAAACTAACCCTAACCCTAACCCTAACCCATACCCTACGCCATACCCGAACCCGTAACCGAACCCGTACCCTAACCCTAACCCTAACCCTAACCCTAAGCTACCCTTGACTGCTTCTGCCTCCAATAGATTTCCTAAGCACTAGTGTTTTAAGGAACAGGTTAAAAAGAGAATCCTAATGTGATTTCTTGATAATGGGTGTGTTCCTTATCTTCTCCTAGTATCTGAACTCTTCTCCAGGCTGGACCCCCAAATAATATTCCTTTACGTGCTAAGGGGTATCTAGAGAGTGGGATAGGTTCAATAACTACCCTAACCCTAACGCGTACCCTAACCCTAACCCCTACCCTAAGCCTAGCACGTACACTAATCCTAACCCGTTCCCTAAACCGAGCCCTAACCCTCAAACTAACCCTAACCCTAACCCTAACCCATACCCTACGCCGTACCCGAACCCGTACCCTAAGCCGTACCCTAACCCTAACCCTTACCCTAACCCTAACCCTAAGCTACCCTTAACTGCTTCTGCCTCCAATAGATTTCCTAAGCACTAGTGTTTTAAGGAACAGGTTAAAAAGAGAATCCTAATATCATTTCTTGATAATGGCTGTGTTCCTTATCTTCTCCTAGTGTCTAAACTCTTCTCCATGGCTGGACACCCAAATAATATTCCTTGACGTGCTAAGGGGTATCTAGAGAGTGGGATAGGTTTAATAACTACCCTAACCCTAACACGTACCCTAACCCTAACCCCTACCCTAACCCTAGCACGTACCCTAATCCTAACCCGTACCCTAAACCGAGCCCTAACCCTCAAACTAACCCTAACCCTAACCCTAAACCATACCCTACGTCGTACCCGAACCGTACCCGAACCCGTACCCTAGGACGTACCCTAACCCTAACCCTAATCCTAACCCTAAGCTACCCTTGACTGCTTCTGCCTCCAATAGATTTCCTAGGCACTAGTGTTTTAAGGAACAGGTTAAAAAGAGAATCCTAATGTGATTTCTTGATAATGGGTGTGTTCCTTATCTTCTCCTAGTGTCTAAACTCTTCTCCATGGCTGGACCCCCAAATAATATTCCTTGACGTGCTAAGGGGTATCTAGAGAGTGGGATAGGTTTAATAACTACCCTAACACTAATGCGTACCCTAACCCTAACCCCTACCCTAACCCTAACACGTACCCTAATCCTAAACCGTACCCTAAACCGAGCCCTAACCCTAACCCTAACCCATAACCTACGCCGTACCCGAACCCGTACCCGAAACCGTACCCTAAGCCGTACCCTAACCCTAACCCTAACCCTAACCCTAACCCTAAGCTACCCTTGACTGCTTCTACCTCCAATAGATTTCCTAAGCACTAGTGTTTTAAGGAACAGGTTAAAAAGAGAATCCTAATGTGATTTCTTGATAATGGGTGTGTTCCTTATCTTCTCCTAGTGTCTGAACTCTTCTCCGTGGCTGTACCCCCAAATAATATTCCTTGACGTGCTAAGGGGTATCTAGAGAGTGGGATAGGTTCAATAACTACCCTAACCCTAACGCGTACCCTAACCCTAACACCTACCCTAACCCTAGCACGTACCCTAATCCTAACCCGTACCCTAAACCGAGCCCTAACCCTCAAACTAACCCTAACCCTAACCCTAACCCATACCCTACGCCGCACCTGAACCCGTACCCGAACCCGTACCCTAAGCCGTACCCTAACCCTAACCCTAACCGTAAGCTACCCTTGACTGCTTCTGCCTCCAATAGATTTCCTAAGCACTAGTGTTTTAAGGAACAGGTTAAAAAGAGAATCCTAATGTGATTTCTTGATAATGGGTGTGTTCCTTATCTTCTCCTAGTGTCTAAACTCTTCTCCATTGCTGGACCCCCAAATAATATTACTTGACGTGCTAAGGGGTATCTAGAGAGTGGGATAGGTTTAATAACTACCCTAACCCTAAGGCGTACCCTAACCCTAACCCCTACCCTAACCCTAACACGTACCCTAATCCTAACCCGTACCCTAAACCGAGCCCTAACCCTCAAACTAACCCTAACCCTAACCCTAACCCATACCCTACGCTGTACCCGAACCCGTACCCTAACTCTAACCCTAACCCTAACCCTAACCCTAAGCTACCCTTGACTGCTTCTGCCTCCAATAGATTTCCTAAGCAGTAGTGTTTTAAGGAACAGGTTAAAAAGAGAATCCTAATGTGATTTCTTGATAATGGGTGTGTTCCTTATCTTCTCCTAGTGTCTAAACTCTTCTCCATGGCTGGACCCCCAAATAATATTCCTTGACGGGCTAAGGGGTATCTAGAGAGTGGGATAGGTTTAATAACTACCCTAACCCTAACGCGTACCCTAACCCTAACCCCTACCCTAACCCTAACACGTACCCTAATCCTAACCCGTAACCTAAACCGAGCCCTAACCCTCAAACTAACCCTAACCCTAACCCTAACCCATACCCTATGCCGTACACGAACCCATACCCGAACCCGTACCCTAAGCCGTACCCTAACCCTAACCCTAACCGTAAGCTACCCTTGACTGCTTCAGGCTCCTATAGATTTCCTAAGCACTAGTGTTTTAAGGAACAGGTTAAAAAGAGAATCCTAATGTGATTTCTTGATAATGGGTGTGTTCCTTATCTTCTCCTAGTGTCTGAACTCTTCTCCATGGCTGGACCCCCAAATAATATTCCTTGACGTGCTAAGGGGTATCTAGAGAGTGGGATAGGTTTAATAACTACCCTAACCCTAACGCATACCCTAACCCTAACCCCTACCCTAACCCTAACCCGTACCCTATTCCTAACCCGTATCCTAAACCGAGCCCTAACCCTCAAACTAACCCTAAACCTAACCCTAACCCATACCCTACGCCATACCCGAACCCGTACCCGAACCCGTACCCTAAGCCGTACCCTAACTCTAACCCTAACCCTAACCCTAACCCTAAGCTACCCTTGACTGCTTCTGCCTCCAATAGATTTCCTAAGCACTAGTGTTTTAAGGAACAGGTTAAAAAGAGAATCCTAATGTGATTTCTTGATAATGGGTGTGTTCCTTATCTTCTCCTAGTGTCTAAACTCTTCTCGATGGCTGAACCCCCAAATAATATTCCTTGACGTGCTAAGGGGTATCTCGAGAGTGGGATAGGTTTAATAACTACCCTAACCCTAACGCGTACCCTAACCCTAACCCCTACCCTAACCCTAACACGTACCCTAATCCTAACCCGTACCCTAAACCGAGCCCTAACCCTCAAACTAACCCTAACCCTAACCCTAACCCATACCCTACGCCGTACCCGAACCCGTACCCGAAACCGTACCCTAAGCCGTACCCTAACCCTAACCCTAACCGTAAGCTACCCTTGACTGCTTCTGGCTCCAATAGATTTCCTAATCACTAGTGTTTTAAGGAACAGGTTAAAAAGAGAATCCTAATGTGATTTCTTGATAATGGGTGTGTTCCTTATCTTCCCCGAGTGTCTAAACTCTTCTCCATGGCTGGACCCCCAAATAATATTCCTTGACGTGTTAAGGGGTATCTAGAGAGTGGGATAGGTTTAATAACTACCCTAACCCTAACGCGTACCCTAACCCTAACCCCTACCCTAACACTAACACGTACCCTAATCCTAACCCGAACCCTAAACCGAGCCCTAACCCTCAAACTAACCCTAACCCTAACCCTAACCCATACCCTACGCCGTACCCGAACCCGTACCCTAAGCCGTACCCTAAGCCGTACCCTAAACCTAAACCTAACCCTAAGCTACCCTTGAATGCTTCTGCCTCCAATAGATTTCCTAAGCACTAGTGTTTTAAGGAACAGGTTAAAAAGAGAATCCTAATGTGATTTCTTGATAATGGGTGTGTTCCTTATCTTCTCCTAGGGTATAAACTCTTCTCCATGGCTGGACCCCCAATTAATATTCCTTGACGTGCGAAGGGGTATCTAGAGAGTGGGATAGGTTTAATAACTACCCTAACCCTAACGCGTACCCTAACCCTAACCCCTACCCTAACCCTAACACGTACCCTAATCCTAACCCGAACCCTAAACTGAGCCCTAACCCTCAAACTAACCCTAGCCCTAACCCTAACCCATACCCTACGCCGTACCCGAACCCGTACCCGAACCCGTACCCTAAGCCGTACCCTAACCCTAACCCTAACCCTAACCATAACCCTAAGCTACCCTTGACTGCTTCTGCCTCCAATAGATTTCCTAAGCACTAGTGTTTTAAGGAACAGGTTAAAAAGAGAATCCTAATGTGATTTCTTAATAATGGCTGTGTTCCTTATCTTCTCCTAGTGTCTAAACTCTTCTCCATGGCTGGACCCCCAAATAATATTCCTTGACGTGCTAAGGGGTATCTAGAGAGTGGGATAGGTTTAATAACTACCCTAACCCTAACGCGTACCCTAACCCTAACCCCTACCCTAACCCTAGCACGTACCCTAATCCTAACCCGTACCCTAAACCGAGCCCTAACCCTCAAACTAACCCTAACCCTAACGCTAAATCATACCCTACGCCGTACCCGAACCCGTACCCGAACCCGTACCCTAAGCCGTACCCTAACCCTAACCCTAACCCTAACCCTAACCCTAAGCTACCCTTGACTGCTTCTGCCTCCAATAGATTTCCTAAGCACTAGTGTTTTAAGGAACAGGTTAAAAAGAGAATCCTAATGTTATTTCTTGATAATGGCTGTGTTCCTTATCTTCTCCTAGTGTCTAAACTCTTCTCCATGGCTGGAACCCCAAATAATATTCCTTGATGTGCTAAGGGGTATCTAGAGAGTGGGATAGGTTTAATAACTACCCTAACCCGAACGCGTACCCTAACCCTAACCCCTACCCTAACCCTAGCACGAACCCTAATCCTAACCCGTACCCTAAACCGAGCCCTAACCCTCAAACTAACCCTAACCCTAACCCTAACCCATACCCTACGCCATACCCGAACCCGTACCCTAAGCCGTACCCTAAACCTAACCCTAACCCTAACCCTAACCCTAACCCTAACCCTAAGCTACCCTTGACTGCTTCTGCCTCCAATAGATTTCCTAAGCACTAGTGTTTTAAGGAACAGGTTAAAAAGAGAATCCTAATGTGATTTCTTGATAATGGGAGTGTTCCTTATCTTCTCCTAGTGTCTAAACTCTTCTCCATGGCTGGACCCCCAAATAATATTCCTTGACGTGCTAAGGGGTATCTAGAGAGTGGGATAGGTTTAATAACTACCCTAACTCTAACACGTAACCTAACCCTAACCCCTACCCTAACCCTAACACGTACCCTAATCCTAACCCGTACCCTAAACCGAGCCCTAACCCTCAACCTAACCCTAACCCTAAGTCTAACCCATACCCTACGCCGTACCCGAACCCGTACCCTAAGCCGTACCCTAACCCTAACCGTAACCCTAACCCTAACCCTAAGCTACCCTTGACTGCTTCTGCCTCCAATAGATTTCCTAAGCACTAGTGTTTTAAGGAACAGGTTAAAAAGAGAATCCTAATGTGATTTCTTGATAATGGGTGTGTTCCTTATCTTCTCCTAGGGTATAAACTCTTCTCCATGGCTGGACCCCCAAATAATATTCCTTGACGTGCGAAGGGGTATCTAGAGAGTGGGATAGGTTTAATAACTACCCTAACCCTAACGCGTACCCTAACCCTAACCCCTACCCTAACCCTAACACGTACCCTAATCCTAACCCGTACCCTAAACCGAGCCCTAACCCTCAAACTAACCCTAGCCCTAACCCTAACCCATACCCTACGCCGTACCCGAACCCGTACCCGAACCCGTACCCTAAGCCGTACCCTAACCCTAACCCTAACCCTAACCCTAACCCTAAGCTACCCTTGACTGCTTCTGCCTCCAATAGATTTCCTAAGCACTAGTGTTTTAAGGAACAGGTTAAAAAGAGAATCCTAATGTGATTTCTTGATAATGGCTGTGTTCCTTATCTTCTCCTAGTGTCTAAACTCTTCTCCATGGCTGGAACCCCAAATAATATTCCTTGATGTGCTAAGGGGTATCTAGAGAGTGGGATAGGTTTAATAACTACCCTAACCCGAACGCGTACCCTAACCCTAACCCCTACCCTAACCCTAGCACGAACCCTAATCCTAACCCGTACCCTAAACCGAGCCCTAACCCTCAAACTAACCCTAACCCTAACCCTAACCCATACCCTACGCCGTACCCGAACCCGTACCCGAACCCGTACCCTAAGCCGTACCCTAACCCTAACCCTAACCCTAACCCTAACCCTAAGCTACCCTTGACTGCTTCTGCCTCCAATAGATTTCCTAAGCACTAGTGTTTTAAGGAACAGGTTAAAAAGAGAATCCTAATGTGATTTCTTGATAATGGGTGTGTTCCTTATCTTCTCCTAGGGTATAAACTCTTCTCCATGGCTGGACCCCCAAATAATATTCCTTGACGTGCGAAGGGGTATCTAGAGAGTGGGATAGGTTTAATAACTACCCTAACCCTAACGCGTACCCTAACCCTAACCCCTACCCTAACCCTAACACGTACCCTAATCCTAACCCGTACCCTAAACCGAGCCCTAACCCTCAAACTAACCCTAGCCCTAACCCTAACCCATACCCTACGCCGTACCCGAACCCGTACCCGAACCCGTACCCTAAGCCGTACCCTAACCCTAACCCTAACCCTAACCCTAACCCTAAGCTACCCTTGACTGCTTCTGCCTCCAATAGGTTTCCTAAGCACTAGTGTTTTAAGGAACAGGTTAAAAAGAGAATCCTAATGTGATTTCTTGATAATGGGTGTGTTCCTTATCTTCTCCTAGTGTCTAAACTCTTCTCCATGGCTGGACCCCCAAATAATATTCCTTGACGTGCTAAGTGGTATCTAGAGACTGGGATAGGTTTAATAACTACCCTAACCCTAACGCGTACCCTAACCCTAACCCCTACCCTAACACTAACACGTACCCTAATCCTAACCCGTACCCTAAACCGAGCCCTAACCCTCAAACTAACCCTAACCCTAACCCTAACCCATACCCTACGCCGTACCCGAACCCGTACCCTAAGCCGTACCCTAAGCCGTACCCTAAACCTAACCCTAACCCTAAGCTACCCTTGACTGCTTCTGCCTCCAATAGATTTCCTAAGCACTAGTGTTTTAAGGAACAGGTTAAAAAGAGAATCCTAATGTGATTTCTTGATAATGGGTGTGTTCCTTATCTTCTCCTAGGGTATAAACTCTTCTCCATGGCTGGACCCCCAAATAATATTCCTTGACGTGCGAAGGGGTATCTAGAGAGTGGGATAGGTTTAATAACTACCCTAACCCTAACGCGTACCCTAACCCTAACCCCTACCCTAACCCTAACACGTACACTAATCCTAACCCGTACCCTAAACCGAGCCCTAACCCTCAAACTAACCCTAGCCCTAACCCTAACCCATACCCTACGCCGTACCCGAACCCGTACCCGAACCCGTACCCTAAGCCGTACCCTAACCCTAACCCTAACCCTAACCCTAACCCTAAGCTACCCTTGACTGCTTCTGCCTCCAATAGATTTCCTAAGCACTAGTGTTTTAAGGAACAGGTTAAAAAGAGAATCCTAATGTGATTTCTTGATAATGGCTGTGTTCCTTATCTTCTCCTAGTGTCTAAACTCTTCTCCATGGCTGGACCCCCAAATAATATTCCTTGACGTGCTAAGGGGTATCTAGAGAGTGGGATAGGTTTAATAACTACTCTAACTCTAACATGTAACCTAACCCTAACCCCTACCCTAACTCTAACACGTACCCTAATCCTAACCCGTACCCTAAACCGAGCCCTAACCCTCAACCTAACCCTAACCCTAAGTCTAACCCATACCCTACGCTGTACCCGAACCCGTACCCTAAGCCGTACCCTAACCCTAACCGTAACCCTAACCCTAACCCTAAGCTACCCTTGACTGCTTCTGCCTCCAATAGATTTCCTAAGCACTAGTGTTTTAAGGAACAGGTTAAAAAGAGAATCCTAATGTGATTTCTTGATAATGGCTGTGTTCCTTATCTTCTCCTAGTGTCTAAACTCTTCTCCATGGCTGGACCCCCAAATAATATTCCTTGACGTGCGAAGGGGTATCTAGAGAGTGGGATAGGTTTAATAACTACCCTAACCCTAACACGTACCCTAACCCTAACCCCTACCCTAACCCTAACACGTACCCTAATCCTAACCCGTACCCTAAACCGAGCCCTAACCCTCAAACTAACCCTAGCCCTAACCCTAACCCATACCCTACGCCGTACCCGAACGCGTACCCGAACCCATACCCTAAGCCGTACCCTAACCCTAACCCTAACCCTAACCCTAAGCTACCCTTGACTGCTTCTGCCTCCAATAGATTTCCTAAGCACTAGTGTTTTAAGGAACAGGTTAAAAAGAGAATCCTAATGTGATTTCTTGATAATGGCTATGTTCCTTATCTTCTCCTAGTGTCTAAACTCTTCTCCATGGCTGGACCCCCAAATAATATTCCTTGACGTGCTAAGGGGTATCTAGAGAGTGGGATAGGTTTAATAACTACCCTAACCCTAACGCGTAACCTAACCCTAACACCTACCATATCCCTAGCACGTACCCTAATCCTAACCCGTACCCTAAACCGAGCCCTAACCCTCAAACTAACCCTAACCCTAACTCTAAACCATACCCTACGCCGTACCCGAACCCGTACCCGAACCCGTACCCTAAGCCGTACCGTAACCCTAACCCTAACCCTAACCCTAACCCTAAGCTACCCTTGACTGCTTCTGCCTCCAATAGATTTCCTAAGCACTAGTGTTTTAAGGAACAGGTTAAAAAGAGAATCCTAATGTGATTTCTTGATAATGGGTGTGTTCCTTATCTTCTCCTAGTGTCTAAACTCTTCTCCATGGCTGGACCCCCAAATAATATTCCTTGACGTGCGAAGGGGTATCTAGATAGTGGGATAGGTTTAATAACTACCCTAACCCTAACGCGTACCCTAACCCTAACCCCTACCCTACCCCTAACACGTACCCTAATCCTAACCCGTACCCTAAACCGAGCCCTAACCCTCAAACTAACCCTAAGCGTAACACTAACCCATACCCTACGCCGTACCCGAACCCGTAACCGAACCCGTACCCTAAGCCGTACCCTAACCCTAACCCTAACCCTAACCCTAAGCTACCCTTGACTGCTTCTGCCTCCAATAGATTTCCTAAGCACTAGTGTTTTAAGGAACAGGTTAAAAAGAGAATCCTAATGTGATTTCTTGATAATGGCTGTGTTCCTTATCTTCTCCTAGTGTCTAAACTCTTCTCCATGGCTGGAACCCCAAATAATATTCCTTGATGTGCTAAGGGGTATCTAGAGAGTGGGATAGGTTTAATAACTACCCTAACCCGAACGCGTACCCTAACCCTAACCCCTACCCTAACCCTAGCACGAACCCTAATCCTAACCCGTACCCTAAACCGAGCCCTAACCCTCAAACTAACCCTAACCCTAACCCTAACCCATACCCTACGCCGTACCCGAACCCGTACCCGAACCCGTACCCTAAGCCGTACCCTAACCCTAACCCTAACCCTAACCCTAACCCTAAGCTACCCTTGACTGCTTCTGCCTCCAATAGATTTCCTAAGCACTAGTGTTTTAAGGAACAGGTTAAAAAGAGAATCCTAATGTGATTTCTTGATAATGGGTGTGTTCCTTATCTTCTCCTAGGGTATAAACTCTTCTCCATGGCTGGACCCCCAAATAATATTCCTTGACGTGCGAAGGGGTATCTAGAGAGTGGGATAGGTTTAATAACTACCCTAACCCTAACGCGTACCCTAACCCTAACCCCTACCCTAACCCTAACACGTACCCTAATCCTAACCCGTACCCTAAACCGAGCCCTAACCCTCAAACTAACCCTAGCCCTAACCCTAACCCATACCCTACGCCGTACCCGAACCCGTACCCGAACCCGTACCCTAAGCCGTACCCTAACCCTAACCCTAACCCTAACCCTAACCCTAAGCTACCCTTGACTGCTTCTGCCTCCAATAGGTTTCCTAAGCACTAGTGTTTTAAGGAACAGGTTAAAAAGAGAATCCTAATGTGATTTCTTGATAATGGGTGTGTTCCTTATCTTCTCCTAGTGTCTAAACTCTTCTCCATGGCTGGACCCCCAAATAATATTCCTTGACGTGCTAAGTGGTATCTAGAGACTGGGATAGGTTTAATAACTACCCTAACCCTAACGCGTACCCTAACCCTAACCCCTACCCTAACACTAACACGTACCCTAATCCTAACCCGTACCCTAAACCGAGCCCTAACCCTCAAACTAACCCTAACCCTAACCCTAACCCATACCCTACGCCGTACCCGAACCCGTACCCTAAGCCGTACCCTAAGCCGTACCCTAAACCTAACCCTAACCCTAAGCTACCCTTGACTGCTTCTGCCTCCAATAGATTTCCTAAGCACTAGTGTTTTAAGGAACAGGTTAAAAAGAGAATCCTAATGTGATTTCTTGATAATGGGTGTGTTCCTTATCTTCTCCTAGGGTATAAACTCTTCTCCATGGCTGGACCCCCAAATAATATTCCTTGACGTGCGAAGGGGTATCTAGAGAGTGGGATAGGTTTAATAACTACCCTAACCCTAACGCGTACCCTAACCCTAACCCCTACCCTAACCCTAACACGTACACTAATCCTAACCCGTACCCTAAACCGAGCCCTAACCCTCAAACTAACCCTAGCCCTAACCCTAACCCATACCCTACGCCGTACCCGAACCCGTACCCGAACCCGTACCCTAAGCCGTACCCTAACCCTAACCCTAACCCTAACCCTAACCCTAAGCTACCCTTGACTGCTTCTGCCTCCAATAGATTTCCTAAGCACTAGTGTTTTAAGGAACAGGTTAAAAAGAGAATCCTAATCTGATTTCTTGATAATGGCTGTGTTCCTTATCTTCTCCTAGTGTCTAAACTCTTCTCCATGGCTGGACCCCCAAATAATATTCCTTGACGTGCTAAGGGGTATCTAGAGAGTGGGATAGGTTTAATAACTACTCTAACTCTAACATGTAACCTAACCCTAACCCCTACCCTAACTCTAACACGTACCCTAATCCTAACCCGTACCCTAAACCGAGCCCTAACCCTCAACCTAACCCTAACCCTAAGTCTAACCCATACCCTACGCTGTACCCGAACCCGTACCCTAAGCCGTACCCTAACCCTAACCGTAACCCTAACCCTAACCCTAAGCTACCCTTGACTGCTTCTGCCTCCAATAGATTTCCTAAGCACTAGTGTTTTAAGGAACAGGTTAAAAAGAGAATCCTAATGTGATTTCTTGATAATGGCTGTGTTCCTTATCTTCTCCTAGTGTCTAAACTCTTCTCCATGGCTGGACCCCCAAATAATATTCCTTGACGTGCGAAGGGGTATCTAGAGAGTGGGATAGGTTTAATAACTACCCTAACCCTAACACGTACCCTAACCCTAACCCCTACCCTAACCCTAACACGTACCCTAATCCTAACCCGTACCCTAAACCGAGCCCTAACCCTCAAACTAACCCTAGCCCTAACCCTAACCCATACCCTACGCCGTACCCGAACGCGTACCCGAACCCATACCCTAAGCCGTACCCTAACCCTAACCCTAACCCTAACCCTAAGCTACCCTTGACTGCTTCTGCCTCCAATAGATTTCCTAAGCACTAGTGTTTTAAGGAACAGGTTAAAAAGAGAATCCTAATGTGATTTCTTGATAATGGCTATGTTCCTTATCTTCTCCTAGTGTCTAAACTCTTCTCCATGGCTGGACCCCCAAATAATATTCCTTGACGTGCTAAGGGGTATCTAGAGAGTGGGATAGGTTTAATAACTACCCTAACCCTAACGCGTAACCTAACCCTAACACCTACCATATCCCTAGCACGTACCCTAATCCTAACCCGTACCCTAAACCGAGCCCTAACCCTCAAACTAACCCTAACCCTAACTCTAAACCATACCCTACGCCGTACCCGAACCCGTACCCGAACCCGTACCCTAAGCCGTACCGTAACCCTAACCCTAACCCTAACCCTAACCCTAAGCTACCCTTGACTGCTTCTGCCTCCAATAGATTTCCTAAGCACTAGTGTTTTAAGGAACAGGTTAAAAAGAGAATCCTAATGTGATTTCTTGATAATGGGTGTGTTCCTTATCTTCTCCTAGTGTCTAAACTCTTCTCCATGGCTGGACCCCCAAATAATATTCCTTGACGTGCGAAGGGGTATCTAGATAGTGGGATAGGTTTAATAACTACCCTAACCCTAACGCGTACCCTAACCCTAACCCCTACCCTACCCCTAACACGTACCCTAATCCTAACCCGTACCCTAAACCGAGCCCTAACCCTCAAACTAACCCTAAGCGTAACACTAACCCATACCCTACGCCGTACCCGAACCCGTAACCGAACCCGTACCCTAAGCCGTACCCTAACCCTAACCCTAACCCTAACCCTAAGCTACCCTTGACTGCTTCTGCCTCCAATAGATTTCCTAAGCACTAGTGTTTTAAGGAACAGGTTAAAAAGAGAATCCTAATGTGATTTCTTGATAATGGCTGTGTTCCTTATCTTCTCCTAGTGTCTAAACTCTTCTCCATGGCTGGAACCCCAAATAATATTCCTTGATGTGCTAAGGGGTATCTAGAGACTGGGATAGGTTTAATAACTACCCTAACCCTAACGCGTACCCTAACCCTAACCCCTACCCTAACACTAACACGTACCCTAATCCTAACCCGTACCCTAAACCGAGCCCTAACCCTCAAACTAACCCTAACCCTAACCCTAACCCATACCCTACGCCGTACCCGAACCCGTACCCTAAGCCGTACCCTAAGCCGTACCCTAAACCTAAACCTAACCCTAAGCTACCCTTGAATGCTTCTGCCTCCAATAGATTTCCTAAGCACTAGTGTTTTAAGGAACAGGTTAAAAAGAGAATCCTAATGTGATTTCTTGATAATGGGTGTGTTCCTTATCTTCTCCTAGGGTATAAACTCTTCTCCATGGCTGGACCCCCAAATAATATTCCTTGACGTGCGAAGGGGTATCTAGAGAGTGGGATAGGTTTAATAACTACCCTAACCCTAACGCGTACCCTAACCCTAACCCCTACCCTAACCCTAACACGTACCCTAATCCTAACCCGAACCCTAAACCGAGCCCTAACCCTCAAACTAACCCTAGCCCTAACCCTAACCCATACCCTACGCCGTACCCGAACCCGTACCCGAACCCGTACCCTAAGCCGTACCCTAACCCTAACCCTAACCCTAACCCTAACCCTAAGCTACCCTTGACTGCTTCTGCCTCCAATAGATTTCCTAAGCACTAGTGTTTTAAGGAACAGGTTAAAAAGAGAATCCTAATGTGATTTCTTGATAATGGCTGTGTTCCTTATCTTCTCCTAGTGTCTAAACTCTTCTCCATGGCTGGAACCCCAAATAATATTCCTTGATGTGCTAAGGGGTATCTAGAGAGTGGGATAGGTTTAATAACTACCCTAACCCGAACGCGTACCCTAACCCTAACCCCTACCCTAACCCTAGCACGAACCCTAATCCTAACCCGTACCCTAAACCGAGCCCTAACCCTCAAACTAACCCTAACCCTAACCCTAACCCATACCCTACGCCATACCCGAACCCGTACCCTAAGCCGTACCCTAAACCTAACCCTAAACCTAACCCTAACCCTAACCCTAACCCTAAGCTACCCTTGACTGCTTCTGCCTCCAATAGATTTCCTAAGCACTAGTGTTTTAAGGAACAGGTTAAAAAGAGAATCCTAATGTGATTTCTTGATAATGGGAGTGTTCCTTATCTTCTCCTAGTGTCTAAACTCTTCTCCATGGCTGGACCCCCAAATAATATTCCTTGACGTGCTAAGGGGTATCTAGAGAGTGGGATAGGTTTAATAACTACCCTAACTCTAACACGTAACCTAACCCTAACCCCTACCCTAACCCTAACACGTACCCTAATCCTAACCCGTACCCTAAACCGAGCCCTAACCCTCAACCTAACCCTAACCCTAAGTCTAACCCATACCCTACGCCGTACCCGAACCCGTACCCTAAGACGTACCCTAACCCTAACCGTAACCCTAACCCTAACCCTAAGCTACCCTTGACTGCTTCTGCCTCCAATAGATTTCCTAAGCACTAGTGTTTTAAGGAACAGGTTAAAAAGAGAATCCTAATGTGATTTCTTGATAATGGGTGTGTTCCTTATCTTCTCCTAGGGTATAAACTCTTCTCCATGGCTGGACCCCCAAATAATATTCCTTGACGTGCGAAGGGGTATCTAGAGAGTGGGATAGGTTTAATAACTACCCTAACCCTAACGCGTACCCTAACCCTAACCCCTACCCTAACCCTAACACGTACCCTAATCCTAACCCGTACCCTAAACCGAGCCCTAACCCTCAAACTAACCCTAGCCCTAACCCTAACCCATACCCTACGCCGTACCCGAACCCGTACCCGAACCCGTACCCTAACCCTAACCCTAACCCTAACCCTAACCCTAAGCTACCCTTGACTGCTTCTGCCTCCAATAGATTTCCTAAGCACTAGTGTTTTAAGGAACAGGTTAAAAAGAGAATCCTAATGTGATTTCTTGATAATGGCTGTGTTCCTTATCTTCTCCTAGTGTCTAAACTCTTCTCCATGGCTGGACCCCCAAATAATATTCCTTGACGTGCTAAGGGGTATCTAGAGAGTGGGATAGGTTTAATAACTACCCTAACCCTAACGCGTACCCTAACCCTAACCCCTACCCTAACCCTAGCACGTACCCTAATCCTAACCCGTACCCTAAACCGAGCCCTAACCCTCAAACTAACCCTAACCCTAACCCTAAACCATACCCTACGCCGTACCCGAACCCGTACCCGAACCCGTACCCTAAGCCGTACCCTAACCCTAACCCTAACCCTAACCCTAACCCTAAGCTACCCTTGACTGCTTCTGCCTCCAATAGATTTCCTAAGCACTAGTGTTTTAAGGAACAGGTTAAAAAGAGAATCCTAATGTGATTTCTTGATAATGGCTGTGTTCCTTATCTTCTCCTAGTGTCTAAATTCTTCTCCATGGCTGGAACCCCAAATAATATTCCTTGATGTGCTAAGGGGTATCTAGAGAGTGGGATAGGTTTAATAACTTCCCTAACCCTAACACGTACCCTAACCCTAACCCCTACCCTAACCCTAGCACGAACCCTAATCCTAACCCGTACCCTAAACCGAGCCCTAACCCTCAAACTAACCCTAACCCTAACCCTAACCCATACCCTACGCCATACCCGAACCCGTACCCTAAGCCGTACCCTAAACCTAACCCTAACCCTAACCCTAACCCTAACCCTAACCCTAAGCTACCCTTGACTGCTTCTGCCTCCAATAGATTTCCTAAGCACTAGTGTTTTAAGGAACAGGTTAAAAAGAGAATCCTAATGTGATTTCTTGATAATGGCTGTGTTCCTTATCTTCTCCTAGTGTCTAAACTCTTCTCCATGGCTGGAACCCCAAATAATATTCCTTGATGTGCTAAGGGGTATCTAGAGAGTGGGATAGGTTTAATAACTACCCTAACCCGAACGCGTACCCTAACCCTAACCCCTACCCTAACCCTAGCACGAACCCTAATCCTAACCCGTACCCTAAACCGAGCCCTAACCCTCAAACTAACCCTAACCCTAACCCTAACCCATACCCTACGCCATACCCGAACCCGTACCCTAAGCCGTACCCTAAACCTAACCCTAAACCTAACCCTAACCCTAACCCTTACCCTAAGCTACCCTTGACTGCTTCTGCCTCCAATAGATTTCCTAAGCACTAGTGTTTTAAGGAACAGGTTAAAAAGAGAATCCTAATGTGATTTCTTGATAATGGGAGTGTTCCTTATCTTCTCCTAGTGTCTAAACTCTTCTCCATGGCTGGACCCCCAAATAATATTCCTTGACGTGCTAAGGGGTATCTAGAGAGTGGGATAGGTTTAATAACTACCCTAACTCTAACACGTAACCTAACCCTAACCCCTACCCTAACCCTAACACGTACCCTATTCCTAACCCGTACCCTAAACCGAGCCCTAACCCTCAACCTAACCCTAACCCTAAGTCTAACCCATACCCTACGCCGTACCCGAACCCGTACCCTAAGCCGTACCCTAACCCTAACCGTAACCCTAACCCTAACCCTAAGCTACCCTTGACTGCTTCTGCCTCCAATAGATTTCCTAAGCACTAGTGTTTTAAGGAACAGGTTAAAAAGAGAATCCTAATGTGATTTCTTGATAATGGGTGTGTTCCTTATCTTCTCCTAGGGTATAAACTCTTCTCCATGGCTGGACCCCCAAATAATATTCCTTGACGTGCGAAGGGGTATCTAGAGAGTGGGATAGGTTTAATAACTACCCTAACCCTAACGCGTACCCTAACCCTAACCCCTACCCTAACCCTAACACGTACCCTAATCCTAACCCGTACCCTAAACCGAGCCCTAACCCTCAAACTAACCCTAGCCCTAACCCTAACCCATACCCTACGCCGTACCCGAACCCGTACCCGAACCCATACCCTAAGCCGTACCCTAACCCTAACCCTAACCCTAACCCTAACCCTAAGCTACCCTTGACTGCTTCTGCCTCCAATAGATTTCCTAAGCACTAGTGTTTTAAGGAACAGGTTAAAAAGAGAATCCTAATGTGATTTCTTGATAATGGCTGTGTTCCTTATCTTCTCCTAGTGTCTAAACTCTTCTCCATGGCTGGACCCCCAAATAATATTCCTTGACGTGCTAAGGGGTATCTAGAGAGTGGGATAGGTTTAATAACTACCCTAACCCTAACGCGTACCCTAACCCTAACCCCTACCCTAACCCTAGCACGTACCCTAATCCTAACCCGTACCCTAAACCGAGCCCTAACCCTCAAACTAACCCTAACCCTAACCCTAAACCATACCCTACGCCGTACCCGAACCCGTACCCGAACCCGTACCCTAAGCCGTACCCTAACCCTAACCCTAACCCTAACCCTAACCCTAAGCTACCCTTGACTGCTTCTGCCTCCAATAGATTTCCTAAGCACTAGTGTTTTAAGGAACAGGTTAAAAAGAGAATCCTAATGTGATTTCTTGATAATGGCTGTGTTCCTTATCTTCTCCTAGTGTCTAAATTCTTCTCCATGGCTGGAACCCCAAATAATATTCCTTGATGTGCTAAGGGGTATCTAGAGAGTGGGATAGGTTTAATAACTACCCTAACCCTAACACGTACCCTAACCCTAACCCCTACCCTAACCCTAGCACGAACCCTAATCCTAACCCGTACCCTAAACCGAGCCCTAACCCTCAAACTAACCCTAACCCTAACCCTAACCCATACCCTACGCCATACCCGAACCCGTACCCTAAGCCGTACCCTAAACCTAACCCTAACCCTAACCCTAACCCTAACCCTAACCCTAAGCTACCCTTGACTGCTTCTGCCTCCAATAGATTTCCTAAGCACTAGTGTTTTAAGGAACAGGTTAAAAAGAGAATCCTAATGTGATTTCTTGATAATGGGTGTGTTCCTTATCTTCTCCTAGTGTCTAATCTGTTCTCCATGGCTGGACCCCCAAATGATATTCCTTGACGTGCTAAGGGGTATCTAGACAGTGGGATAGGTTTAATAACTACCATAACCTAACGCGTACACTAACCCTAACCCCTACCCTAACCCTAACACGTACCCTAATCCTAACACGTACCCTAAACCGAGCCCTAACCCTCAAACTGACCCTAACCGTAACCCTAACCCATACCCTACGCCATACCCGAACCCGTACCCGAACCCGTACCCTAAGCTGTACCCCAACCCTAACCCTAACGCTAACCCTAACCCTAAGCTACCCTTGACTGCTTCTGCCTCCAATAGATTTCCTAAGCACTAGTATTTTATGGAACAGGTTAAAAAGAGAATCCTAAAGTGATTTCTTGATAATGGGTGTGTTCCTTATCTTCTCCTAGTGTCTAAACTCTTCTCCATGGCTGGACCCCCAAATAATATTCCTTGACGTGCTAAGGGGTATCTAGAGAGTGGGATAGGTTTAATAACTACCCTAACCCTAACGCGTACCCTAACCCTAACCCCTACCCTAACCCTAACACGTACCCTAATCCTAACCCGTACCCTAAACCGAGCCCTAACCCTCAAACTAACCCTAACTCTAACCCTAAACCATACCCTACGCCGTACCCTAACCCGTAACCAAACCCGTACCCTAAGCCGTACCCTAACCCTAACCCTAACCCTAACCCTAACCCTAAGCTACCCTTGACTGCTTCTGCCTCCAATAGATTTCCTAAGCACTAGTGTTTTAAGGAACAGGTTAAAAAGAGAATCCTAATGTGATTTCTTGATAATGGGTGTGTTCCTTATCTTCTCCTAGTGTCTAAACTCTTCTCCATGGCTGGACCCCCAAATAATATTCCTTGACGTGCTAAGTGGTATCTAGAGAGTGGGATAGGTTTAATAACTACCCTAACCCTAATGCGTACCATAACCCTAACCCCTACCCTAACCCTAACACGTACCCTAATCCTAACCCGTACACTAAACCGAGCCCTAACCCTCAAACTAACCCTAACCCTAACCCTAACCCATACACTACGCCGTAACCGAACCCGTACCCTAAGCCATACCCTAAGCCGTACCCTAAACCTAACCCTAACCCTAAGCTACCCTTGACTGCTTCTGCCTCCAATAGATTTCCTAAGCACTAGTGTTTTAAGGAACAGGTTAAAAAGAGAATCCTAATGTGATTTCTTGATAATGGGTGTATTCCTTATCTTCTCCTAGTGTCTAAACTCTTCTCCATGGCTGGACCCCCAAATAATATTCCTTGACGGGCTAAGGGGTATCTAGAGAGTGGGATAGGTTTAATAACTACCCTAACCCTAACGCGTACCCTAACCCTAACCCCTACCCTAACACTAACACGTACCCTAATCCTAACCCGTAACCTAAACCGAGCCCTAACCCTCAAACTAACCCTAACCCTAACCCTAACCCATACCCTATGCCGTACACGAACCCATACCCGAACCCGTACCCTAAGCCGTACCCTAACCCTAACCCTAACCGTAAGCTACCCTTGACTGCTTCAGGCTCCTATAGATTTCCTAAGCACTAGTGTTTTAAGGAACAGGTTAAAAAGAGAATCCTAATGTGATTTCTTGATAATGGGTGTGTTCCTTATCTTCTCCTAGTGTCTAAACTCTTCTCCATGGCTGGACCCCCAAATAATATTCCTTGACGTGCTAAGGGGTATCTAGAGAGTGGGATAGGTTTAATAACTACCCTAACCCTAACGCATACCCTAACCCTAACCCCTACCCTAACCCTAACCCGTACCCTATTCCTAACCCGTATCCTAAACCGAGCCCTAACCCTCAAACTAACCCTAAACCTAACCCTAACCCATACCCTACGCCATACCCGAACCCGTACCCTAAGCCGTACCCTAACTCTAACCCTAACCCTAACCCTAACCCTAAGCTACCCTTGACTGCTTCTGCCTCCAATAGATTTCCTAAGCACTAGTGTTTTAAGGAACAGGTTAAAAAGAGAATCCTAATGTGATTTCTTGATAATGGGTGTGTTCCTTATCTTCTCCTAGTGTCTAAACTCTTCTCGATGGCTGAACCCCCAAATAATATTCCTTGACGTGCTAAGGGGTATCTCGAGAGTGGGATAGGTTTAATAACTACCCTAACCCTAACGCGTACCCTAACCCTAACCCCTACCCTAACCCTAACACGTACCCTAATCCTAACCCGTACCCTAAACCGAGCCCTAACCCTCAAACTAACCCTAACCCTAACCCTAACCCATACCCTACGCCGTACCCGAACCCGTACCCGAAACCGTACCCTAAGCCGTACCCTAACCCTAACCCTAACCGTAAGCTACCCTTGACTCCTTCTGGCTCCAATAGATTTCCTAATCACTAGTGTTTTAAGGAACAGGTTAAAAAGAGAATCCTAATGTGATTTCTTGATAATGGGTGTGTTCCTTATCTTCCCCGAGTGTCTAAACTCTTCTCCATGGCTGGACCCCCAAATAATATTCCTTGACGTGTTAAGGGGTATCTAGAGAGTGGGATAGGTTTAATAACTACCCTAACCCTAACGCGTACCCTAACCCTAACCCCTACCCTAACACTAACACGTACCCTAATCCTAACCCGAACCCTAAACCGAGCCCTAACCCTCAAACTAACCCTAACCCTAACCCTAACCCATACCCTACGCCGTACCCGAACCCGTACCCTAAGCCGTACCCTAAGCCGTACCCTAAACCTAAACCTAACCCTAAGCTACCCTTGAATGCTTCTGCCTCCAATAGATTTCCTAAGCACTAGTGTTTTAAGGAACAGGTTAAAAAGAGAATCCTAATGTGATTTCTTGATAATGGGTGTGTTCCTTATCTTCTCCTAGGGTATAAACTCTTCTCCATGGCTGGACCCCCAAATAATATTCCTTGACGTGCGAAGGGGTATCTAGAGAGTGGGATAGGTTTAATAACTACCCTAACCCTAACGCGTACCCTAACCCTAACCCCTACCCTAACCCTAACACGTACCCTAATCCTAACCCGAACCCTAAACTGAGCCCTAACCCTCAAACTAACCCTAGCCCTAACCCTAACCCATACCCTACGCCGTACCCGAACCCGTACCCGAACCCGTACCCTAAGCCGTACCCTAACCCTAACCCTAACCCTAACCCTAACCCTAAGCTACCCTTGACTGCTTCTGCCTCCAATAGATTTCCTAAGCACTAGTGTTTTAAGGAACAGGTTAAAAAGAGAATCCTAATGTGATTTCTTAATAATGGCTGTGTTCCTTATCTTCTCCTAGTGTCTAAACTCTTCTCCATGGCTGGACCCCCAAATAATATTCCTTGACGTGCTAAGGGGTATCTAGAGAGTGGGATAGGTTTAATAACTACCCTAACCCTAACGCGTACCCTAACCCTAACCCCTACCCTAACCCTAGCACGTACCCTAATCCTAACCCGTACCCTAAACCGAGCCCTAACCCTCAAACTAACCCTAACCCTAACGCTAAATCATACCCTACGCCGTACCCGAACCCGTACCCGAACCCGTACCCTAAGCCGTACCCTAACCCTAACCCTAACCCTAACCCTAACCCTAAGCTACCCTTGACTGCTTCTGCCTCCAATAGATTTCCTAAGCACTAGTGTTTTAAGGAACAGGTTAAAAAGAGAATCCTAATGTTATTTCTTGATAATGGCTGTGTTCCTTATCTTCTCCTAGTGTCTAAACTCTTCTCCATGGCTGGAACCCCAAATAATATTCCTTGATGTGCTAAGGGGTATCTAGAGAGTGGGATAGGTTTAATAACTACCCTAACCCGAACGCGTACCCTAACCCTAACCCCTACCCTAACCCTAGCACGAACCCTAATCCTAACCCGTACCCTAAACCGAGCCCTAACCCTCAAACTAACCCTAACCCTAACCCTAACCCATACCCTACGCCATACCCGAACCCGTACCCTAAGCCGTACCCTAAACCTAACCCTAACCCTAACCCTAACCCTAACCCTAACCCTAAGCTACCCTTGACTGCTTCTGCCTCCAATAGATTTCCTAAGCACTAGTGTTTTAAGGAACAGGTTAAAAAGAGAATCCTAATGTGATTTCTTGATAATGGGAGTGTTCCTTATCTTCTCCTAGTGTCTAAACTCTTCTCCATGGCTGGACCCCCAAATAATATTCCTTGACGTGCTAAGGGGTATCTAGAGAGTGGGATAGGTTTAATAACTACCCTAACTCTAACACGTAACCTAACCCTAACCCCTACCCTAACCCTAACACGTACCCTAATCCTAACCCGTACCCTAAACCGAGCCCTAACCCTCAACCTAACCCTAACCCTAAGTCTAACCCATACCCTACGCCGTACCCGAACCCGTACCCTAAGCCGTACCCTAACCCTAACCGTAACCCTAACCCTAACCCTAAGCTACCCTTGACTGCTTCTGCCTCCAATAGATTTCCTAAGCACTAGTGTTTTAAGGAACAGGTTAAAAAGAGAATCCTAATGTGATTTCTTGATAATGGGTGTGTTCCTTATCTTCTCCTAGGGTATAAACTCTTCTCCATGGCTGGACCCCCAAATAATATTCCTTGACGTGCGAAGGGGTATCTAGAGAGTGGGATAGGTTTAATAACTACCCTAACCCTAACGCGTACCCTAACCCTAACCCCTACCCTAACCCTAACACGTACCCTAATCCTAACCCGTACCCTAAACCGAGCCCTAACCCTCAAACTAACCCTAGCCCTAACCCTAACCCATACCCTACGCCGTACCCGAACCCGTACCCGAACCCGTACCCTAAGCCGTACCCTAACCCTAACCCTAACCCTAACCCTAACCCTAAGCTACCCTTGACTGCTTCTGCCTCCAATAGATTTCCTAAGCACTAGTGTTTTAAGGAACAGGTTAAAAAGAGAATCCTAATGTGATTTCTTGATAATGGCTGTGTTCCTTATCTTCTCCTAGTGTCTAAACTCTTCTCCATGGCTGGAACCCCAAATAATATTCCTTGATGTGCTAAGGGGTATCTAGAGAGTGGGATAGGTTTAATAACTACCCTAACCCGAACGCGTACCCTAACCCTAACCCCTACCCTAACCCTAGCACGAACCCTAATCCTAACCCCTACCCTAAACCGAGCCCTAACCCTCAAACTAACCCTAACCCTAACCCTAACCCATACCCTACGCCGTACCCGAACCCGTACCCGAACCCGTACCCTAAGCCGTACCCTAACCCTAACCCTAACCCTAACCCTAACCCTAAGCTACCCTTGACTGCTTCTGCCTCCAATAGATTTCCTAAGCACTAGTGTTTTAAGGAACAGGTTAAAAAGAGAATCCTAATGTGATTTCTTGATAATGGGTGTGTTCCTTATCTTCTCCTAGGGTATAAACTCTTCTCCATGGCTGGACCCCCAAATAATATTCCTTGACGTGCGAAGGGGTATCTAGAGAGTGGGATAGGTTTAATAACTACCCTAACCCTAACGCGTACCCTAACCCTAACCCCTACCCTAACCCTAACACGTACCCTAATCCTAACCCGTACCCTAAACCGAGCCCTAACCCTCAAACTAACCCTAGCCCTAACCCTAACCCATACCCTACGCCGTACCCGAACCCGTACCCGAACCCGTACCCTAAGCCGTACCCTAACCCTAACCCTAACCCTAACCCTAACCCTAAGCTACCCTTGACTGCTTCTGCCTCCAATAGGTTTCCTAAGCACTAGTGTTTTAAGGAACAGGTTAAAAAGAGAATCCTAATGTGATTTCTTGATAATGGGTGTGTTCCTTATCTTCTCCTAGTGTCTAAACTCTTCTCCATGGCTGGACCCCCAAATAATATTCCTTGACGTGCTAAGTGGTATCTAGAGACTGGGATAGGTTTAATAACTACCCTAACCCTAACGCGTACCCTAACCCTAACCCCTACCCTAACACTAACACGTACCCTAATCCTAACCCGTACCCTAAACCGAGCCCTAACCCTCAAACTAACCCTAACCCTAACCCTAACCCATACCCTACGCCGTACCCGAACCCGTACCCTAAGCCGTACCCTAAGCCGTACCCTAAACCTAACCCTAACCCTAAGCTACCCTTGACTGCTTCTGCCTCCAATAGATTTCCTAAGCACTAGTGTTTTAAGGAACAGGTTAAAAAGAGAATCCTAATGTGATTTCTTGATAATGGGTGTGTTCCTTATCTTCTCCTAGGGTATAAACTCTTCTCCATGGCTGGACCCCCAAATAATATTCCTTGACGTGCGAAGGGGTATCTAGAGAGTGGGATAGGTTTAATAACTACCCTAACCCTAACGCGTACCCTAACCCTAACCCCTACCCTAACCCTAACACGTACACTAATCCTAACCCATACCCTAAACCGAGCCCTAACCCTCAAACTAACCCTAGCCCTAACCCTAACCCATACCCTACGCCGTACCCGAACCCGTACCCGAACCCGTACCCTAAGCCGTACCCTAACCCTAACCCTAACCCTAACCCTAACCCTAAGCTACCCTTGACTGCTTCTGCCTCCAATAGATTTCCTAAGCACTAGTGTTTTAAGGAACAGGTTAAAAAGAGAATCCTAATGTGATTTCTTGATAATGGCTGTGTTCCTTATCTTCTCCTAGTGTCTAAACTCTTCTCCATGGCTGGACCCCCAAATAATATTCCTTGACGTGCTAAGGGGTATCTAGAGAGTGGGATAGGTTTAATAACTACCCTAACTCTAACACGTAACCTAACCCTAACCCCTACCCTAACTCTAACACGTACCCTAATCCTAACCCGTACCCTAAACCGAGCCCTAACCCTCAACCTAACCCTAACCCTAAGTCTAACCCATACCCTACGCTGTACCCGAACCCGTACCCTAAGCCGTACCCTAACCCTAACCGTAACCCTAACCCTAACCCTAAGCTACCCTTGACTGCTTCTGCCTCCAATAGATTTCCTAAGCACTAGTGTTTTAAGGAACAGGTTAAAAAGAGAATCCTAATGTGATTTCTTGATAATGGCTGTGTTCCTTATCTTCTCCTAGTGTCTAAACTCTTCTCCATGGCTGGACCCCCAAATAATATTCCTTGACGTGCGAAGGGGTATCTAGAGAGTGGGATAGGTTTAATAACTACCCTAACCCTAACACGTACCCTAACCCTAACCCCTACCCTAACCCTAACACGTACCCTAATCCTAACCCGTACCCTAAACCGAGCCCTAACCCTCAAACTAACCCTAGCCCTAACCCTAACCCATACCCTACGCCGTACCCGAACGCGTACCCGAACCCATACCCTAAGCCGTACCCTAACCCTAACCCTAACCCTAACCCTAAGCTACCCTTGACTGCTTCTGCCTCCAATAGATTTCCTAAGCACTAGTGTTTTAAGGAACAGGTTAAAAAGAGAATCCTAATGTGATTTCTTGATAATGGCTATGTTCCTTATCTTCTCCTAGTGTCTAAACTCTTCTCCATGGCTGGACCCCCAAATAATATTCCTTGACGTGCTAAGGGGTATCTAGAGAGTGGGATAGGTTTAATAACTACCCTAACCCTAACGCGTAACCTAACCCTAACACCTACCATATCCCTAGCACGTACCCTAATCCTAACCCGTACCCTAAACCGAGCCCTAACCCTCAAACTAACCCTAACCCTAACTCTAAACCATACCCTACGCCGTACCCGAACCCGTACCCGAACCCGTACCCTAAGCCGTACCGTAACCCTAACCCTAACCCTAACCCTAACCCTAAGCTACCCTTGACTGCTTCTGCCTCCAATAGATTTCCTAAGCACTAGTGTTTTAAGGAACAGGTTAAAAAGAGAATCCTAATGTGATTTCTTGATAATGGGTGTGTTCCTTATCTTCTCCTAGTGTCTAAACTCTTCTCCATGGCTGGACCCCCAAATAATATTCCTTGACTTGCGAAGGGGTATCTAGATAGTGGGATAGGTTTAATAACTACCCTAACCCTAACGCGTACCCTAACCCTAACCCCTACCCTACCCCTAACACGTACCCTAATCCTAACCCGTACCCTAAACCGAGCCCTAACCCTCAAACTAACCCTAAGCGTAACACTAACCCATACCCTACGCCGTACCCGAACCCGTAACCGAACCCGTACCCTAAGCCGTACCCTAACCCTAACCCTAACCCTAACCCTAAGCTACCCTTGACTGCTTCTGCCTCCAATAGATTTCCTAAGCACTAGTGTTTTAAGGAACAGGTTAAAAAGAGAATCCTAATGTGATTTCTTGATAATGGCTGTGTTCCTTATCTTCTCCTAGTGTCTAAACTCTTCTCCATGGCTGGAACCCCAAATAATATTCCTTGATGTGCTAAGGGGTATCTAGAGACTGGGATAGGTTTAATAACTACCCTAACCCTAACGCGTACCCTAACCCTAACCCCTACCCTAACACTAACACGTACCCTAATCCTAACCCGTACCCTAAACCGAGCCCTAACCCTCAAACTAACCCTAACCCTAACCCTAACCCATACCCTACGCCGTACCCGAACCCGTACCCTAAGCCGTACCCTAAGCCGTACCCTAAACCTAAACCTAACCCTAAGCTACCCTTGAATGCTTCTGCCTCCAATAGATTTCCTAAGCACTAGTGTTTTAAGGAACAGGTTAAAAAGAGAATCCTAATGTGATTTCTTGATAATGGGTGTGTTCCTTATCTTCTCCTAGGGTATAAACTCTTCTCCATGGCTGGACCCCCAAATAATATTCCTTGACGTGCGAAGGGGTATCTAGAGAGTGGGATAGGTTTAATAACTACCCTAACCCTAACGCGTACCCTAACCCTAACCCCTACCCTAACCCTAACACGTACCCTAATCCTAACCCGAACCCTAAACCGAGCCCTAACCCTCAAACTAACCCTAGCCCTAACCCTAACCCATACCCTACGCCGTACCCGAACCCGTACCCGAACCCGTACCCTAAGCCGTACCCTAACCCTAACCCTAACCCTAACCCTAACCCTAAGCTACCCTTGACTGCTTCTGCCTCCAATAGATTTCCTAAGCACTAGTGTTTTAAGGAACAGGTTAAAAAGAGAATCCTAATGTGATTTCTTGATAATGGCTGTGTTCCTTATCTTCTCCTAGTGTCTAAACTCTTCTCCATGGCTGGAACCCCAAATAATATTCCTTGATGTGCTAAGGGGTATCTAGAGAGTGGGATAGGTTTAATAACTACCCTAACCCGAACGCGTACCCTAACCCTAACCCCTACCCTAACCCTAGCACGAACCCTAATCCTAACCCGTACCCTAAACCGAGCCCTAACCCTCAAACTAACCCTAACCCTAACCCTAACCCATACCCTACGCCATACCCGAACCCGTACCCTAAGCCGTACCCTAAACCTAACCCTAAACCTAACCCTAACCCTAACCCTAACCCTAAGCTACCCTTGACTGCTTCTGCCTCCAATAGATTTCCTAAGCACTAGTGTTTTAAGGAACAGGTTAAAAAGAGAATCCTAATGTGATTTCTTGATAATGGGAGTGTTCCTTATCTTCTCCTAGTGTCTAAACTCTTCTCCATGGCTGGACCCCCAAATAATATTCCTTGACGTGCTAAGGGGTATCTAGAGAGTGGGATAGGTTTAATAACTACCCTAACTCTAACACGTAACCTAACCCTAACCCCTACCCTAACCCTAACACGTACCCTAATCCTAACCCGTACCCTAAACCGAGCCCTAACCCTCAACCTAACCCTAAACCTAAGTCTAACCCATACCCTACGCCGTACCCGAACCCGTACCCTAAGCCGTACCCTAACCCTAACCGTAACCCTAACCCTAACCCTAAGCTACCCTTGACTGCTTCTGCCTCCAATAGATTTCCTAAGCACTAGTGTTTTAAGGAACAGGTTAAAAAGAGAATCCTAATGTGATTTCTTGATAATGGGTGTGTTCCTTATCTTCTCCTAGGGTATAAACTCTTCTCCATGGCTGGACCCCCAAATAATATTCCTTGACGTGCGAAGGGGTATCTAGAGAGTGGGATAGGTTTAATAACTACCCTAACCCTAACGCGTACCCTAACCCTAACCCCTACCCTAACCCTAACACGTACCCTAATCCTAACCCGTACCCTAAACCGAGCCCTAACCCTCAAACTAACCCTAGCCCTAACCCTAACCCATACCCTACGCCGTACCCGAACCCGTACCCGAACCCGTACCCTAACCCTAACCCTAACCCTAACCCTAACCCTAAGCTACCCTTGACTGCTTCTGCCTCCAATAGATTTCCTAAGCACTAGTGTTTTAAGGAACAGGTTAAAAAGAGAATCCTAATGTGATTTCTTGATAATGGCTGTGTTCCTTATCTTCTCCTAGTGTCTAAACTCTTCTCCATGGCTGGACCCCCAAATAATATTCCTTGACGTGCTAAGGGGTATATAGAGAGTGGGATAGGTTTAATAACTACCCTAACCCTAACGCGTACCCTAACCCTAACCCCTACCCTAACCCTAGCACGTACCCTAATCCTAACCCGTACCCTAAACCGAGCCCTAACCCTCAAACTAACCCTAACCCTAACCCTAAACCATACCCTACGCCGTACCCGAACCCGTACCCGAACCCGTACCCTAAGCCGTACCCTAACCCTAACCCTAACCCTAACCCTAACCCTAAGCTACCCTTGACTGCTTCTGCCTCCAATAGATTTCCTAAGCACTAGTGTTTTAAGGAACAGGTTAAAAAGAGAATCCTAATGTGATTTCTTGATAATGGCTGTGTTCCTTATCTTCTCCTAGTGTCTAAATTCTTCTCCATGGCTGGAACCCCAAATAATATTCCTTGATGTGCTAAGGGGTATCTAGAGAGTGGGATAGGTTTAATAACTTCCCTAACCCTAACACGTACCCTAACCCTAACCCCTACCCTAACCCTAGCACGAACCCTAATCCTAACCCGTACCCTAAACCGAGCCCTAACCCTCAAACTAACCCTAACCCTAACCCTAACCCATACCCTACGCCATACCCGAACCCGTACCCTAAGCCGTACCCTAAACCTAACCCTAACCCTAACCCTAACCCTAACCATAACCCTAAGCTACCCTTGACTGCTTCTGCCTCCAATAGATTTCCTAAGCACTAGTGTTTTAAGGAACAGGTTAAAAAGAGAATCCTAATGTGATTTCTTGATAATGGCTGTGTTCCTTATCTTCTCCTAGTGTCTAAATTCTTCTCCATGGCTGGAACCCCAAATAATATTCCTTGATGTGCTAAGGGGTATCTAGAGAGTGGGATAGGTTTAATAACTACCCTAACCCTAACACGTACCCTAACCCTAACCCCTACCCTAACCCTAGCACGAACCCTAATCCTAACCCGTACCCTAAACCGAGCCCTAACCCTCAAACTAACCCTAACCCTAACCCTAACCCATACCCTACGCCATACCCGAACCCGTACCCTAAGCCGTACCCTAAACCTAACCCTAAACCTAACCCTAACCCTAACCCTAACCCTAAGCTACCCTTGACTGCTTCTGCCTCCAATAGATTTCCTAAGCACTAGTGTTTTAAGGAACAGGTTAAAAAGAGAATCCTAATGTGATTTCTTGATAATGGGTGTGTTCCTTATCTTCTCCTAGTGTCTAATCTGTTCTCCATGGCTGGACCCCCAAATGATATTCCTTGACGTGCTAAGGGGTATCTAGACAGTGGGATAGGTTTAATAACTACCATAACCTAACGCGTACACTAACCCTAACCCCTACCCTAACCCTAACACGTACCCTAATCCTAACACGTACCCTAAACCGAGCCCTAACCCTCAAACTGACCCTAACCGTAACCCTAACCCATACCCTACGCCATACCCGAACCCGTACCCGAACCCGTACCCTAAGCTGTACCCCAACCCTAACCCTAACGCTAACCCTAACCCTAAGCTACCCTTGACTGCTTCTGCCTCCAATAGATTTCCTAAGCACTAGTATTTTATGGAACAGGTTAAAAAGAGAATCCTAAAGTGATTTCTTGATAATGGGTGTGTTCCTTATCTTCTCCTAGTGTCTAAACTCTTCTCCATGGCTGGACCCCCAAATAATATTCCTTGACGTGCTAAGGGGTATCTAGAGAGTGGGATAGGTTTAATAACTACCCTAACCCTAACGCGTACCCTAACCCTAACCCCTACCCTAACCCTAACACGTACCCTAATCCTAACCCGTACCCTAAACCGAGCCCTAACCCTCAAACTAACCCTAACTCTAACCCTAAACCATACCCTACGCCGTACCCTAACCCGTAACCAAACCCGTACCCTAAGCCGTACCCTAACCCTAACCCTAACCCTAACCCTAACCCTAAGCTACCCTTGACTGCTTCTGCCTCCAATAGATTTCCTAAGCACTAGTGTTTTAAGGAACAGGTTAAAAAGAGAATCCTAATGTGATTTCTTGATAATGGGTGTGTTCCTTATCTTCTCCTAGTGTCTAAACTCTTCTCCATGGCTGGACCCCCAAATAATATTCCTTGACGTGCTAAGTGGTATCTAGAGAGTGGGATAGGTTTAATAACTACCCTAACCCTAATGCGTACCATAACCCTAACCCCTACCCTAACCCTAACACGTACCCTAATCCTAACACGTACCCTAAACCGAGCCCTAACCCTCAAACTAACCCGAACCCTAACCCTAACCCATACACTACGCCGTAACCGAACCCGTACCCTAAGCCATACCCTAAGCCGTACCCTAAACCTAACCCTAACCCTAAGCTACCCTTGACTGCTTCTGCCTCCAATAGATTTCCTAAGCACTAGTGTTTTAAGGAACAGGTTAAAAAGAGAATCCTAATGTGATTTCTTGATAATGGGTGTATTCCTTATCTTCTCCTAGTGTCTAAACTCTTCTCCATGGCTGGACCCCCAAATAATATTCCTTGACGGGCTAAGGGGTATCTAGAGAGTGGGATAGGTTTAATAACTACCCTAACCCTAACGCGTACCCTAACCCTAACCCCTACCCTAACACTAACACGTACCCTAATCCTAACCCGTAACCTAAACCGAGCCCTAACCCTCAAACTAACCCTAACCCTAACCCTAACCCATACCCTATGCCGTACACGAACCCATACCCGAACCCGTACCCTAAGCCGTACCCTAACCCTAACCCTAACCGTAAGCTACCCTTGACTGCTTCAGGCTCCTATAGAATTCCTAAGCACTAGTGTTTTAAGGAACAGGTTAAAAAGAGAATCCTAATGTGATTTCTTGATAATGGGTGTGTTCCTTATCTTCTCCTAGTGTCTAAACTCTTCTCCATGGCTGGACCCCCAAATAATATTCCTTGACGTGCTAAGGGGTATCTAGAGAGTGGGATAGGTTTAATAACTACCCTAACCCTAACGCATACCCTAACCCTAACCCCTACCCTAACCCTAACCCGTACCCTATTCCTAACCCGTATCCTAAACCGAGCCCTAACCCTCAAACTAACCCTAAACCTAACCCTAACCCATACCCTACGCCATACCCGAACCCGTACCCTAAGCCGTACCCTAACTCTAACCCTAACCCTAACCCTAACCCTAAGCTACCCTTGACTGCTTCTGCCTCCAATAGATTTCCTAAGCACTAGTGTTTTAAGGAACAGGTTAAAAAGAGAATCCTAATGTGATTTCTTGATAATGGGTGTGTTCCTTATCTTCTCCTAGTGTCTAAACTCTTCTCGATGGCTGAACCCCCAAATAATATTCCTTGACGTGCTAAGGGGTATCTAGAGACTGGGATAGGTTTAATAACTACCCTAACCCTAACGCGTACCCTAACCCTAACCCCTACCCTAACCCTAACACGTACCCTAATCCTAACCCGTACCCTAAACCGAGCCCTAACCCTCAAACTAACCCTAACCCTAACCCTAACCCATACCCTACGCCGTACCCGAACCCGTACCCGAAACCGTACCCTAAGCCGTACCCTAACCCTAACCCTAACCGTAAGCTACCCTTGACTGCTTCTGGCTCCAATAGATTTCCTAATCACTAGTGTTTTAAGGAACAGGTTAAAAAGAGAATCCTAATGTGATTTCTTGATAATGGGTGTGTTCCTTATCTTCCCCGAGTGTCTAAACTCTTCTCCATGGCTGGACCCCCAAATAATATTCCTTGACGTGTTAAGGGGTATCTAGAGAGTGGGATAGGTTTAATAATTACCCTAACCCTAACGCGTACCCTAACCCTAACACCTACCCTAACCCTAGCACGTACCCTTATCCTAACCGGTACCCTAAACCGAGCCCTAACCCTCAAACTAACCCTAACCCTAACCCTAACCCATACCCTACGCCGTACACGAACCCGTACCCGAACCCGTACCCTAAGCCGTACCCTAACCCTAACCCTAACCCTAACCCTAACCCTAACCTACCCTTGACTGCTTCTGCCTCCAATAGATTTCCTAAGCACTAGTGTTTTAAGGAACAGGTTAAAAAGAGATTCCTAATGTGAATTCTTGATAATGGGTGTGTTCCTTATCTTCTCCTAGTGTCTAAACTCTTCTCCATGGCTGGACCCCCAAATAATATTACTTGACGTGCTAAGGGGTATCTAGAGAGTGGGATAGGTTTAATAACTACCCTAACCTTAAGGGGTACCCTAACCCTAACCCCTACCCTAACCCTAACACGTACCCTAATCCTAACCCGTACCCTAAACCGAGCCCTAACCCTCAAACTAACCCTAACCCTAACCCTAACCCATACCCTACGCTGTACCCGAACCCGTACCCTAACTCTAACCCTAACCCTAACCCTAACCCTAAGCTACCCTTGACTGCTTCTGCCTCCAATAGATTTCCTAAGCAGTAGTGTTTTAAGGAACAGGTTAAAAAGAGAATCCTAATGTGATTTCTTGATAATGGGTGTGTTCCTTATCTTCTCCTAGTGTCTAAACTCTTCTCCATGGCTGGACCCCAAATAATATTCCTTGACGTGCTAAGGGGTATCTAGAGAGTGGGATAGGTTTAATAACTACCCTAACCCTAACGCGTACCCTAACCCTAACCCCTACCCTAACCCTAACACGTACCCTAATCCTAACCCGTACCCTAAACCGAGCCCTAACCCTCAAACTAACCCTAACCCTAACCCTAACCCATACCCTACGCCATACCCGAACCCGTAACCGAACCCGTACCCTAAGCCTTACCCTAACCCTAACCCTAACCCGAACCCTAACCCTAAGCTACCCTTGACTGCTTCTGCCTCCAATAGATTTCCTAAGCACTAGTGTTTTAAGGAACAGGTTAAAAAGAGAATCCTAATGTGATTTCTTGATAATGGGTGTGTTCCTTATCTTCTCCTAGTATCTGAACACTTCTCCAGGCTGGACCCCCAAATAATATTCCTTTACGTGCTAAGGGGTATCTAGAGAGTGGGATAGGTTCAATAACTACCCTAACCCTAACGCGTACCCTAACCCTAACCCCTACCCTAAGCCTAGCACGTACACTAATCCTAACCCGTTCCCTAAACCGAGCCCTAACCCTCAAACTAACCCTAACCCTAACCCTAACCCATACCCTACGCCGTACCCGAACCCGTACCCTAAGCCGTACCCTAACCCTCACCCTTACCCTAACCCTAACCCTAAGCTACCCTTAACTGCTTCTGCCTCCAATAGATTTCCTAAGCACTAGTGTTTTAAGGAACAGGTTAAAAAGAGAATCCTAACATCATTTCTTGATAATGGCTGTGTTCCTTATCTTCTCCTAGTGTCTAAACTCTTCTCCATGGCTGGACACCCAAATAATATTCCTTGACGTGCTAAGGGGTATCTAGAGAGTGGGATAGGTTTAATAACTACCCTAACCCTAACACGTACCCTAACCCTAACCCCTACCCTAACCCTAGCACGTACCCTAATCCTAACCCGTACCCTAAACCGAGCCCTAACCCTCAAACTAACCCTAACCCTAACCCTAAACCATACCCTACGTCGTACCCGAACCGTACCCGAACCCGTAGCCTAGGCCGTACCCTAACCCTAACCCTAATCCTAACCCTAAGCTACCCTTGACTGCTTCTGCCTCCAATAGATTTCCTAGGCACTAGTCTTTTAAGGAACAGGTTAAAAAGAGAATCCTAATGTGATTTCTTGATAATGGGTGTGTTCCTTATCTTCTCCTAGTGTCTAAACTCTTCTCCATGGCTGGACCCCCAAATAATATTCCTTGACGTGCTAAGGGGTATCTAGAGAGTGGGATAGGTTTAATAACTACCCTAACACTAATGCGTACCCTAACCCTAACCCCTACCCTAACCCTAACACGTACCCTAATCCTAACCCGTACCCTAAACCGAGCCCTAACCCTAACCCTAACCCATAACCTACGCCGTACCCGAACCCGTACCCGAAACCGTACCCTAAGCCGTACCCTAACCCTAACCCTAACCCTAACCCTAACCCTAAGCTACCCTTGACTGCTTCTACCTCCAATAGATTTCCTAAGCACTAGTGTTTTAAGGAACAGGTTAAAAAGAGAATCCTAATGTGATTTCTTGATAATGGGTGTGTTCCTTATCTTCTCCTAGTGTCTGAACTCTTCTCCGTGGCTGTACCCCCAAATAATATTCCTTGACGTGCTAAGGGGTATCTAGAGAGTGGGATAGGTTCAATAACTACCCTAACCCTAACGCGTACCCTAACCCTAACACCTACCCTAACCCTAGCACGTACCCTAATCCTAACCCGTACCCTAAACCGAGCCCTAACCCTCAAACTAACCCTAACCCTAACCCTAACCCATACCCTACGCCGCACCTGAACCCGTACCCGAACCCGTACCCTAAGCCGTACCCTAACCCTAACCCTAACCGTAAGCTACCCTTGACTGCTTCTGCCTCCAATAGATTTCCTAAGCACTAGTGTTTTAAGGAACAGGTTAAAAAGAGAATCCTAATGTGATTTCTTGATAATGGGTGTGTTCCTTATCTTCTCCTAGTGTCTAAACTCTTCTCCATTGCTGGACCCCCAAATAATATTACTTGACGTGCTAAGGGGTATCTAGAGAGTGGGATAGGTTTAATAACTACCCTAACCCTAAGGCGTACCCTAACCCTAACCCCTACCCTAACCCTAACACGTACCCTAATCCTAACCCGTACCCTAAACCGAGCCCTAACCCTCAAACTAACCCTAACCCTAACCCTAACCTATACCCTACGCTGTACCCGAACCCGTACCCTAACTCTAACCCTAACCCTAACCCTAACCCTAAGCTACCCTTGACTGCTTCTGCCTCCAATAGATTTCCTAAGCAGTAGTGTTTTAAGGAACAGGTTAAAAAGAGAATCCTAATGTGATTTCTTGATAATGGGTGTGTTCCTTATCTTCTCCTAGTGTCTAAACTGTTCTCCATGGCTGGACCCCCAAATAATATTCCTTGACGGGCTAAGGGGTATCTAGAGAGTGGGATAGGTTTAATAACTACCCTAACCCTAACGCGTACCCTAACCCTAACCCCTACCCTAACCCTAACACGTACCCTAATCCTAACCCGTAACCTAAACCGAGCCCTAACCCTCAAACTAACCCTAACCCTAACCCTAACCCATACCCTATGCCGTACACGAACCCATACCCGAACCCGTACCCTAAGCCGTACCCTAACCCTAACCCTAACCGTAAGCTACCCTTGACTGCTTCAGGCTCCTATAGATTTCCTAAGCACTACTGTTTTAAGGAACAGGTTAAAAAGAGAATCCTAAAGTGATTTCTTGATAATGGGTGTGTTCCTTATCTTCTCCTAGTGTCTAAACTCTTCTCCATGGCTGGACCCCCAAATAATATTCCTTGACGTGCTAAGGGGTATCTAGAGAGTGGGATAGGTTTAATAACTACCCTAACCCTAACGCATACCCTAACCCTAACCCCTACCCTAACCCTAACCCGTACCCTATTCCTAACCCGTATCCTAAACCGAGCCCTAACCCTCAAACTAACCCTAAACCTAACCCTAACCCATACCCTATGCCATACCCGAACCCGTACCCGAACCCGTACCCTAAGCCGTACCCTAACTCTAACCCTAACCCTAACCCTAACCCTAAGCTACCCTTGACTGCTTCTGCCTCCAATAGATTTCCTAAGCACTAGTGTTTTAAGGAACAGGTTAAAAAGAGAATCCTAATGTGATTTCTTGATAATGGGTGTGTTCCTTATCTTCTCCTAGTGTCTAAACTCTTCTCGATGGCTGAACCCCCAAATAATATTCCTTGACGTGCTAAGGGGTATCTAGTGACTGGGATAGGTTTAATAACTACCCTAACCCTAACGCGTACCCTAACCCTAACCCCTACCCTAACCCTAACACGTACCCTAATCCTAACCCGTACCCTAAACCGAGCCCTAACCCTCAAACTAACCCTAACCCTAACCCTAACCCATACCCTACGCCGTACCCGAACCCGTACCCGAAACCGTACCCTAAGCCGTACCCTAACCCTAACCCTAACCGTAAGCTACCCTTGACTGCTTCTGGCTCCAATAGATTTCCTAATCACTAGTGTTTTAAGGAACAGGTTAAAAAGAGAATCCTAATGTGATTTCTTGATAATGGGTGTGTTCCTTATCTTCCCCGAGTGTCTAAACTCTTCTCCATGTCTGGACCCCCAAATAATATTCCTTGACGTGTTAAGGGGTATCTAGAGAGTGGGATAGGTTTAATAATTACCCTAATCCTAACGCGTACCCTAACCCTAACACCTACCCTAACCCTAGCACGTACCCTTATCCTAACCGGTACCCTAAACCGAGCCCTAACCCTCAAACTAACCCTAACCCTAACCCTAACCCATACCCTACGCCGTACACGAACCCGTACCCGAACCCGTACCCTAAGCCGTACCCTAACCCTAACCCTAACCCTAACCCTAACCCTAAGCTACCCTTGACTGCTTCTGCCTCCAATAGATTTCCTAAGCACTAGTGTTTTAAGGAACAGGTTAAAAAGAGATTCCTAATGTGATTTCTTGATAATGGGTGTGTTCCTTATCTTCTCCTAGTGTCTAAACTCTTCTCCATGGCTGGACCCCCAAATAATATTACTTGACGTGCTAAGGGGTATCTAGAGAGTGGGATAGGTTTAATAACTACCCTAACCTTAAGGCGTACCCTAACCCTAACCCCTACCCTAACCCTAACACGTACCCTAATCCTAACCCGTACCCTAAACCGAGCCCTAACCCTAACCCTAACCCATAACCTACGCCGTACCCGAACCCGTACCCGAAACCGTACCCTAAGCCGTACCCTAACCCTAACCCTAATCCTAACCCTAACCCTAACCCGTACCCGAACCCGTACCCTAAGCCGTACCCTAACCCTAACCCTAACCGTAAGCTACCCTTGACTGCTTCTGCCTCCAATAGATTTCCTAAGCACTAGTGTTTTAAGGAACAGGTTAAAAAGAGAATCCTAATGTGATTTCTTGATAATGGGTGTGTTCCTTATCTTCTCCTAGTGTCTAAACTCTTCTCCATTGCTGGACCCCCAAATAATATTACTTGACGTGCTAAGGGGTATCTAGAGAGTGGGATAGGTTTAATAACTACCCTAACCCTAAGGCGTACCCTAACCCTAACCCCTACCCTAACCCTAACACGTACCCTAATCCTAACCCGTACCCTAAACCGAGCCCTAACCCTCAAACTAACCCTAACCCTAACCCTAACCCATACCCTACGCTGTACCCGAACCCGTACCCTAACTCTAACCCTAACCCTAACCCTAACCCTAAGCTACCCTTGACTGCTTCTGCCTCCAATAGATTTCCTAAGCAGTAGTGTTTTAAGGAACAGGTTAAAAAGAGAATCCTAATGTGATTTCTTGATAATGGGTGTGTTCCTTATCTTCTCCTAGTGTCTAAACTCTTCTCCATGGCTGGACCCCAAATAATATTCCTTGACGTGCTAAGGGGTATCTAGAGAGTGGGATAGGTTTAATAACTACCCTAACCCTAACGCGTACCCTAACCCTAACCCCTACCCTAACCCTAACACGTACCCTAATCCTAACCCGTACCCTAAACCGAGCCCTAACCCTCAAACTAACCCTAACCCTAAACCTAACCCATACCCTACGCCGTACCCGAAACCGTAACCGAACCCGTACCCTAAGCCGTACCCTAACCCTAACCCTAACCCTAACCCTAAGCTACCCTTGACTGCTTCTGCCTCCAATAGATTTCCTAGGCACTAGTGTTTTAAGGAACAGGTTAAAAAGAGAATCCTAATGTGATTTCTTGATAATGGTTGTGTTCCTTATCTTCTCCTAGTGTCTAAACTCTTCTCCATGGCTGGACCCCCAAATAATATTCCTTGACGTGCTAAGGGGTATCTAGAGAGTGGGATAGATTTAATAACTACCCTAACACTAATGCGTACCCTAACCCTAACCCCTACCCTAACCCTAACACGTACCCTAATCCTAACCCGTACCCTAAACCGAGCCCTAACCCTAACCTTAACCCATAACCTACGCCGTACCCGAACCCGTACCCGAAACCGTACCCTAAGCCGTACCCTAACCCTAACCCTAACCCTAAACCTAACCCTAAGCTACCCTTGACTGCTTCTGCCTCCAATAGATTTCCTAAGCACTAGTTTTTTAAGGAACAGGTTAAAAAGAGAATCCTAATGTGATTTCTTGATAATGGGTGTGTTCCTTATCTTCTCCTCGTGTCTAAACTCTTCTCCATGGCTGGACCCCCAAATAATATTCCTTTACGTGCTAAGGGGTATCTAGAGAGTGGGATAGGTTAAATAACTACCCTAACCCTAACGCGTACCCTAACCCTAACCCCTACCCTAACCCTAACACGTATCCTTATCCTAACCCGTACCCTAAACCGAGCCCTAACCCTCAAACTAACCCTAACCCTAACCCTAACCCATACCCTACGCCGTAACCGAACCCGTACCCTAAGCCGTACCCTAAGCCGTACCCTAAACCTAACCCTAACCCTAAGCTATCCTTGACTGCTTCTGCCTCCAATAGATTTCCTAAGCACCAGTGTTTTAAGGAACAGGTTAAAAAGAGAATCCTAATGTGATTTCTTGATAATGGGTGTGTTCCTTATCTTCTCCTAGTGTCTGAACTCTTCTCCATGGCTGGACCCCCAAATAATATTCCTTGACGTGCTAAGGGGTATCTAGAGAGTGGGATAGGTTTAATAACTACCCTAACCCTAACGCGTACCCTAACCCTAACGGCTACCCTAACACTAACACGTACCCTAATCCTAACCCGTACCCTAAACCGAGCCCTAACCCTCAAACTAACCCTAACCCTAACCCTAACCCATACCCTTCACCGTACCCGAACCCGTACCCTAAGCCGTAGCCTACCTCTAACCCTAACCCTAACCCTAACCCTAAGCTACCCTTGACTGCTTCTGCCTCCAATAGATTTCCTAAGCACTAGTGTTTTAAGGAATAGGTTAAAAAGAGAATCCTAATGTGATTTCTTGATAATGGGTGTGTTCCTTATCTTCTCCTAGTGTCTAAACTCTTCTCCATGGCTGGACCCCCAAATAATATTCCTTGACGTGCTAAGGGGTATCTAGAGAGTGGGATAGGTTTAATAACTACCCTAACCCTAATGCGTACCCTAACCCTAACCCCTACCCTAACCCTAACACGTAACCTAATCCTAACCCGTACTCTAAACCGAGCCCTAACCCTCAAACTAACCCTAACCCTAACCCATACCCTACGCCGTACCCGAACCCGTACCCCAAACCGTACCCTAAGCCGTACCCTAACCCTAACCCTAACCCTAACCCTAACCCGAAGCTACCCTTGACTGCTTCTGCCTCCAATAGATTTCCTAAGCACTAGTGTTTTAAGGAACAGGTTAAAAAGGGAATCCTAATGTGATTTCTTTATAATGGGTGTGTTCCTTATCTTCTCCTAGTGTCTAAACTCTTCTCCATGGCTGGACCCACAAATAATATTCCTTGACGTGCTAAGGGGTATCTAGAGAGTGGGATAGGTTAAATAATTACCCTACCCCTAACGCGTACCCTAACCCTAACCCCGACCCTAACCCTTACACGTATCCTAATCTTAACCCGTACCCTAAACCGAGCCCTAACCCTCAAACTAACCCTAACCCTAACCCTAAACCATACCCTACGCCGTAACCGAACCCGTACCCTAAGCCGTACCCTAAGCCGTACCCTAAACCTAACCCTAACCCTAAGCTACCCTTGACTGCTTCTGCCTCCAATAGATTTCCTAAGCACTACTGTTTTAATGAACAGGTTAAAAAGAGAATCCAATGTGATTTCTTGATAATGGGTGTGTTCCTTATCTTCTCCTAGTGTCTGAACTCTTCTCCATGGCTGGACACACAAATAATATTCCTTGACGTGCTAAGGGGTATCTAGAGAGTGGGATAGGTTTAATAACTACCCTAACACTAATGCGTACCCTAACCCTAACCTCTACCCTAATCCTAACACGTACCCTAATCCTCACCCGTACCCTAAACCGAGCCCTAACCCTCAAACTAACCCTAACCCTAACCCTAAACCATACCCTATGCCGTACCCGAACCCGTATCCGAAACCGTACCCTAAGCCATACCCTAACCCTAACCCTAACCCTAACCCTAACCCTAAGCTACCCTTGACTGCTTCTGCCTCCAATAGATTTCCTAGGCACTAGTGTTTTAAGGAACAGGTTAAAAAGAGAATCCTAATGTGATTTCTTGATAATGGTTGTGTTCCTTATCTTCTCCTAGTGTCTAAACTCTTCTCCATGGCTGGACCCCCAAATAATATTCCTTGACGTGCTAAGGGGTATCTAGAGAGTGGGATAGATTTAATAACTACACTAACACTAATGCGTACCCTAACCCTAACCCCTACCCTAACCCTAACACGTACCCTAATCCTAACCCGTACCCTAAACCGAGCCCTAACCCTAACCTTAACCCATAACCTACGCCATACCCGAACCCGTACCCGAAACCGTACCCTAAGCCGTACCCTAACCCTAACCCTAACCCTAACCCTAACCCTAAGCTACCCTTGACTGCTTCTGCCTCCAATAGATTTCCTAAGCACTAGTTTTTTAAGGAACAGGTTAAAAAGAGAATCCTAATGTGATTTCTTGATAATGGGTGTGTTCCTTATCTTCTCCTCGTGTCTAAACTCTTCTCCATGGCTGGACCCCCAAATAATATTCCTTTACGTGCTAAGGGGTATCTACAGAGTGGGATAGGTTAAATAACTACCCTAACCCTAACGCGTACCCTAACCCTAACCCCTACCCTAACCCTAACACGTATCCTTATCCTAACCCGTACCCTAAACCGAGCCCTAACCCTCAAACTAACCCTAACCCTAACCCTAACCCATACCCTACGCCGTAACCGAACCCGTACCCTAAGCCGTACCCTAAGCCGTACCCTAAACCTAACCCTAACCCTAAGCTATCCTTGACTGCTTCTGCCTCCAATAGATTTCCTAAGCAGCAGTGTTTTAAGGAACAGGTTAAAAAGAGAATCCTAATGTGATTTCTTGATAATGGGTGTGTTCCTTATCTTCTCCTAGTGTCTGAACTCTTCTCCATGGCTGGACCCCCAAATAATATTCCTTGACGTGCTAAGGGGTATCTAGAGAGTGGGATAGGTTTAATAACTACCCTAACCCTAACGCGTACCCTAACCCTAACGGCTACCCTAACACTAACACGTACCCTAATCCTAACCCGTACCCTAAACCGAGCCCTAACCCTCAAACTAACCCTAACCCTAACCCTAACCCATACCCTTCACCATACCCGAACCCGTACCCTAAGCCGTAGCCTACCTCTAACCCTAACCCTAACCCTAACCCTAAGCTACCCTTGACTGCTTCTGCCTCCAATAGATTTCCTAAGCACTAGTGTTTTAAGGAACAGGCTAAAAAGAGAATCCTAATGTGATTTATTGATAATTGGTGTGTTCCTTATCTTCTCCTAGTGTCTAAACTCTTCTCCATGGCTGGACCCCCAAATAATATTCCTTGACGTGCTAAGGGGTATCTAGAGAGTGGGATAGGTTTAATAACTACCCTAACCCTAATGCGTACCCTAACCCTAACCCCTACCCTAACCCTAACACGTAACCTAATCCTAACCCGTACTCTAAACCGAGCCCTAACCCTCAAACTAACCCTAACCCTAACCCTAACCCATACCCTACGCCGTACCCGAACCCGTACCCCAAACCGTACCCTAAGCCGTACCCTAACCCTAACCCTAACCCTAACCCTAACCCGAAGCTACCCTTGACTGCTTCTGCCTCCAATAAATTTCCTAAGCACTAGTGTTTTAAGGAACAGGTTAAAAAGGGAATCCTAATGTGATTTCTTTATAATGGGTGTGTTCCTTATCTTCTCCTAGTGTCTAAACTCTTCTCCATGGCTGGACCCACAAATAATATTCCTTGACGTGCTAAGGGGTATCTAGAGAGTGGGATAGGTTAAATAATTACCCTACCCCTAACGCGTACCCTAACCCTAACCCCGACCCTAACCCTTACACGTATCCTAATCTTAACCCGTACCCTAAACCGAGCCCTAACCCTCAAACTAACCCTAACCCTAACCCTAAACCATACCCTACGCCGTAACCGAACCCGTACCCTAAGCCGTACCCTAAGCCGTACCCTAAACCTAACCCTAACCCTAAGCTACCCTTGACTGCTTCTGCCTCCAATAGATTTCCTAAGCACTACTGTTTTAAGGAACAGGTTAAAAAGAGAATCCAATGTGATTTCTTGATAATGGGTGTGTTCCTTATCTTCTCCTAGTGTCTGAACTCTTCTCCATGGCTGGACACCCAAATAATATTCCTTGACGTGCTAAGGGGTATCTAGAGAGTGGGATAGGTTTAATAACTACCCTAACACTAATGCGTACCCTAACCCTAACCTCTACCCTAATCCTAACACGTACCCTAATCCTCACCCGTACCCTAAACCGAGCCCTAACCCTCAAACTAACCCTAACCCTAACCCTAAACCATACCCTATGCCGTACCCGTACCCGTACCCGAAACCGTACCCTAAGCCGTACCCTAACCCTAACCCTAACCCCAACCCTAACCCTAAGCTACCCTTGACTGCTTCTGCCTCCAATAGATTTCCTAAGCACTAGTGTTTTAAGGAACAGGTTAAAAAGGGAATTCTAATGTGATTTCTTGATAATGGGTGTGTTCCTTATCTTCTCCTAGTGTCTAAACTCTTCTCCATGGCTGGACCCCCAAATAATATTCCTTGACGTGCTAAGGGGTATCTAGAGAGTGGGATAGGTTTAATAACTACCCTAACCCTAACGCGTACCCTAACCCTAACCCCTACCCTAACCCTAACACGTACCCTAATCCTAACCCGTACCCTAAACCGAGCCCTAACCCTCAAACTAACCCTAACCCTAACCCTAACCCATACCCTACACCGTACCCGAACCCGTACCCTAAGCCGTACCCTAACTCTAACCCTAACCCTAACCCTAACCCTAAGCTACCCTTGACTGCTTCTGCCTCCAATAGATTTCCTAAGCACTGGTGTTTTAAGGAACAGGTTAAAAAGAGAATCCTAATGTGATTTCTTGATAATGAGTGTGTTCCTTATCTTCTCCTAGTGTCTAAACGCTTCTCCATGGCTGGACCCCCAAATAATATTCCTTTACGTGCTAAGGGGTATCTAGAGAGTGGGATAGGTTCAATAAATACCCTAACCCTAACGCGTACCCTAACCCTAATCCCTACCCTAACCCTAGCACGTACCCTAATCCTAACCCGTACCCTAAACCGAGCCCTAACCCTCAAACTAACCCTAACCCTAACCCTAACCCATACCCTACGCCGTAACCGAACCCGTACCCGAACCCGTACCCTAAGCCGAACCCTAACCCTAACCCTAACCCTAAACCTAACCCATACCCTATGCCGTACCCGAACCCGTACCCGAACCCGTACCCTAAGCCGTAACCTAACCCTAACCCTAACCGTAAGCTACCCTTGACTGCTTCTGGCTCCAATAGATTTCCTAAGCACTAGTGTTTTAAGGAACAGGTTAAAAAGAGAATCCTAATGTGATTTCTTGATAATGGGTGTGTTCCTTATCTTCTCCTAGTGTCTAAACTCTTCTCCATGGCTGGACCCCCAAATAATATTCCTTGACGTGCTAAGGGGTATCTAGAGAGTGGGATAGGTTTAATAACTACCCTAACCCTAATGCGTACCCTAACCCTAACTCCTACCCTACGCCGTACCCAAACCCGTACCCTAAGCCGTACCCTAACCCTAACCCTAACCCCTACCCTAACCCTAACACGTACCCTAATCCAAACCCGTACCCTAAACCGAGCCCTAACCCTCAAACTAACCCTAACCCTAACCCTAAACCATACCCTATGCCGTACCAAAACCCGTAACCTAAGTCGTACCCTAACCCTAACCCTAACCCTAACCCTAACCCTAAGCTACCCTTGACTGCTTCTGCCTCCAATAGATTTCCTAAGCACTAGTGTTTTAAGGAACAGGTTAAAAAGAGAATCCTAATGTGATTTCTTGATAATGGGTGTGTTCCTTATCTTCTCCTAGTGTCTAACCTCTTCTCCATGGCTGGACCCCCAAATAATATTCCTTGACGTGCTAAGGGGTATCTAGAGAGTGGGATAGGTTTAATAACTACCCTAACCTAACGCGTACCCTAACCCTAACCCCTACCCTAACCCTAACACGTACCCTAATCCTAACCCGTACCCTAAACCGAGCCCTAACCCTCAAACTAACCCTAACCCTAACCCTAACCCATACCATACGCCATACCCGAACCCGTAACCGAACCCGTACCCTAAGCCGTACCCTAACCCTAACCCTAACCCTAACCCTAACCCTAAGCTACCCTTGACTGCTTCTGCCTCCAATAGATTTCCTAGGCAGTAGTGTTTTAAGGAACAGGTTAAAAAGAGAATCCTAATGTGATTTCTTGATAATGGGTGTGTTCCTTATCTTCTCCTAGTGTCTAAACTCTTCTCCATGGCTGGACCCCCAAATAATATTCCTTGACGGGCTAAGGGGTATCTAGAGAGTGGGATAGGTTTAATAACTACCCTAACCCTAACGCGTACCCTAACCCTAACCCCTACCCTAACCCTAACACGTACCCTAATCCTAACCCGTAACCTAAACCGAGCCCTAACCCTCAAACTAACCCTAACCCTAACCCTAACCCATACCCTATGCCGTACACGAACCCATACCCGAACCCGTACCCTAAGCCGTACCCTAACCCTAACCCTAACCGTAAGCTACCCTTGACTGCTTCAGGCTCCTATAGATTTCCTAAGCACTAGTGTTTTAAGGAACAGGTTAAAAAGAGAATGCTAATGTGATTTCTTGATAATGGGTGTGTTCCTTATCTTCTCCTAGTGTCTAAACTCTTCTCCATGGCTGGACCCCCAAATAATATTCCTTGACGTGCTAAGGGGTATCTAGAGAGTGGGATAGGTTTAATAACTACCCTAACCCTAACGCATACCCTAACCCTAACCCCTACCCTAACCCTAACCCGTACCCTATTCCTAACCCGTATCCTAAACCGAGCCCTAACCCTCAAACTAACCCTAAACCTAACCCTAACCCATACCCTACGCCATACCCGAACCCGTACCCGAATCCGTACCCTAAGCCGTACCCTAACTCTAACCCTAACCCTAACCCTAACCCTAAGCTACCCTTGACTGCTTCTGCCTCCAATAGATTTCCTAAGCACTAGTGTTTTAAGGAACAGTTTAAAAAGAGAATCCTAATGTGATTTCTTGATAATGGGTGTGTTCCTTATCTTCTCCTAGTGTCTAAACTCTTCTCGATGGCTGAACCCCCAAATAATATTCCTTGACGTGCTAAGGGGTATCTAGAGACTGGGATAGGTTTAATAACTACCCTAACCCTAACGCGTACCCTAACCCTAACCCCTACCCTAACCCTAACACGTACCCTAATCCTAACCCGTACCCTAAACCGAGCCCTAATCCTCAAACTAACCCTAACCCTAACCCTAACCCATACCCTACGCCGTACCCGAACCCGTACCCGAAACCGTACCCTAAGCCGTACCCTAACCCTAACCCTAACCGTAAGCTACCCTTGACTGCTTCTGGCTCCAATAGATTTCCTAATCACTAGTGTTTTAAAGAACAGGTTAAAAAGAGAATCCTAATGTGATTTCTTGATAATGGGTGTGTTCCTTTTCTTCCCCGAGTGTCTAAACTCTTCTCCATGGCTGGACCCCCAAATAATATTCCTTGACGTGTTAAGGGGTATCTAGAGAGTGGGATAGGTTTAATAATTACCCTAACCCTAACGCGTACCCTAACCCTAACACCTACCCTAACCCTAGCACGTACCCTTATCCTAACCGGTACCCTAAACCGAGCCCTAACCCTCAAACTAACCCTAACCCTAACCCTAACCCATACCCTACGCCGTACACGAACCCGTACCCGAACCCGTACCCTAAGCCGTACCCTAACCCTAACCCTAACCCTAACCCTAACCCTAAGCTACCCTTGACTGCTTCTGCCTCCAATAGATTTCCTAAGCACTAGTGTTTTAAGGAACAGGTTAAAAAGAGATTCCTAATGTGATTTCTTGATAATGGGTGTGTTCCTTATCTTCTCCTAGTGTCTAAACTCTTCTCCATGGCTGGACCCCCAAATAATATTACTTGACGTGCTAAGGGGTATCTAGAGAGTGGGATAGGTTTAATAACTACCCTAACCTTAAGGCGTACCCTAACCCTAACCCCTACCCTAACCCTAACACGTACCCTAATCCTAACCCGTACCCTAAACCGAGCCCTAACCCTCAAACTAACCCTAACCCTAACCCTAACCCATACCCTACGCTGTACCCGAACCCGTACCCTAACTCTAACCCTAACCCTAACCCTAACCCTAAGCTACCCTTGACTGCTTCTGCCTCCAATAGATTTCCTAAGCAGTAGTGTTTTAAGGAACAGGTTAAAAAGAGAATCCTAATGTGATTTCTTGATAATGGGTGTGTTCCTTATCTTCTCCTAGTGTCTAAACTCTTCTCCATGGCTGGACCCCAAATAATATTCCTTGACGTGCTAAGGGGTATCTAGAGAGTGGGATAGGTTTAATAACTACCCTAACCCTAACGCGTACCCTAACCCTAACCCCTACCCTAACCCTAACACGTACCCTAATCCTAACCCGTACCCTAAACCGAGCCCTAACCCTCAAACTAACCCTAACCCTAACCCTAACCCATACCCTACGCCATACCCGAACCCGTAACCGAACCCGTACCCTAAGCCGTACCCTAACCCTAACCCTAACCCTAAGCTACCCTTGACTGCTTCTGCCTCCAATAGATTTCCTAAGCACTAGTGTTTTAAGGAACAGGTTAAAAAGAGAATCCTAATGTGATTTCTTGATAATGGGTGTGTTCCTTATCTTCTCCTAGTATCTGAACTCTTCTCCAGGCTGGACCCCCAAATAATATTCCTTTACGTGCTAAGGGGTATCTAGAGAGTGGGATAGGTTCAATAACTACCCTAACCCTAACGCGTACCCTAACCCTAACCCCTACCCTAAGCCTAGCACGTACACTAATCCTAACCCGTTCCCTAAACCGAGCCCTAACCCTCAAACTAACCCTAACCCTAACCCTAACCCATACCCTACGCCGTACCCGAACCCGTACCCTAAGCCGTACCCTAACCCTAACCCTTACCCTAACCCTAACCCTAAGCTACCCTTAACTGCTTCTGCCTCCAATAGATTTCCTAAGCACTAGTGTTTTAAGGAACAGGTTAAAAAGAGAATCCTAATATCATTTCTTGATAATGGCTGTGTTCCTTATCTTCTCCTAGTGTCTAAACTCTTCTCCATGGCTGGACACCCAAATAATATTCCTTGACGTGCTAAGGGGTATCTAGAGAGTGGGATAGGTTTAATAACTACCCTAACCCTAACACGTACCCTAACCCTAACCCCTACCCTAACCCTAGCACGTACCCTAATCCTAACCCGTACTCTAAACCGAGCCCTAACCCTCAAACTAACCCTAACCCTAACCCTAAACCATACCCTACGTCGTACCCGAACCGTACCCGAACCCGTACCCTAGGCCGTACCCTAACCCTAACCCTAACCCTAACCCTAAGCTACCCTTGACTGCTTCTGCCTCCAATAGATTTCCTAGGCACTAGTGTTTTAAGGAACAGGTTAAAAAGAGAATCCTAATGTGATTTCTTGATAATGGGTGTGTTCCTTATCTTCTCCTAGTGTCTAAACTCTTCTCCATGGCTGGACCCCCAAATAATATTCCTTGACGTGCTAAGGGGTATCTAGAGAGTGGGATAGGTTTAATAACTACCCTAACACTAATGCGTACCCTAACCCTAACCCCTACCCTAACCCTAACACGTACCCTAATCCTAACCCGTACCCTAAACCGAGCCCTAACCCTAACCCTAACCCATAACCTACGCCGTACCCGAACCCGTACCCGAAACCGTACCCTAAGCCGTACCCTAACCCTAACCCTAACCCTAACCCTAACCCTAAGCTACCCTTGACTGCTTCTACCTCCAATAGATTTCCTAAGCACTAGTGTTTTAAGGAACAGGTTAAAAAGAGAATCCTAATGTGATGTCTTGATAATGGGTGTGTTCCTTATCTTCTCCTAGTGTCTGAACTCTTCTCCGTGGCTGTACCCCTAAATAATATTCCTTGACGTGCTAAGGGGTATCTAGAGAGTGGGATAGGTTCAATAACTACCCTAACCCTAACGCGTACCCTAACCCTAACACCTACCCTAACCCTAGCACGTACCCTAATCCTAACCCGTACCCTAAACCGAGCCCTAACCCTCAAACTAACCCTAACCCTAACCCTAACCCATACCCTACGCCGCACCTGAACCCGTACCCGAACCCGTACCCTAAGCCGTACCCTAACCCTAACCCTAACCGTAAGCTACCCTTGACTGCTTCTGCCTCCAATAGATTTCCTAAGCACTAGTGTTTTAAGGAACAGGTTAAAAAGAGAATCCTAATGTGATTTCTTGATAATGGGTGTGTTCCTTATCTTCTCCTAGTGTCTAAACTCTTCTCCATTGCTGGACCCCCAAATAATATTACTTAACGTGCTAAGGGGTATCTAGAGAGTGGGATAGGTTTAATAACTACCCTAACCCTAAGGCGTACCCTAACCCTAACCCCTACCCTAACCCTAACACGTACCCTAATCCTAACCCGTACCCTAAACCGAGACCTAACCCTCAAACTAACCCTAACCCTAACCCTAACCCATACCCTACGCTGTACCCGAACCCGTACCCTAACTCTAACCCTAACCCTAACCCTAACCCTAAGCTACCCTTGACTGCTTCTGCCTCCAATAGATTTCCTAAGCAGTAGTGTTTTAAGGAACAGGTTAAAAAGAGAATCCTAATGTGATTTCTTGATAATGGGTGTGTTCCTTATCTTCTCCTAGTGTCTAAACTCTTCTCCATGGCTGGACCCCAAATAATATTCCTTGACGTGCTAACGGGTATCTAGAGAGTGGGATAGGTTTAATAACTACCCTAACCCTAACGCGTACCCTAACCCTAACCCCTACCCTAACCCTAACACGTACCCTAATCCTAACCCGTACCCTAAACCGAGCCCTAACCCTCAAACTAACCCTAACCCTAAACCTAACCCATACCCTACGCCGTACCCGAAACCGTAACCGAACCCGTACCCTAAGCCGTACCCTAACCCTAACCCTAACCCTAACCCTAACCCTAAGCTACCCTTGACTGCTTCTGCCTCCAATAGATTTCCTAGGCACTAGTGTTTTAAGGAACAGGTTAAAAAGAGAATCCTAATGTGATTTCTTGATAATGGTTGTGTTCCTTATCTTCTCCTAGTGTCTAAACTCTTCTCCATGGCTGGACCCCCAAATAATATTACTTGACGTGCTAAGGGGTATCTAGAGAGTGGGATAGGTTTAATAACTACCCTAACCTTAAGGCGTACCATAACCCTAACCCCTACCCTAACCCTAACACGTACCCTAATCCTAACCCGTACCCTAAACCGAGCCCTAACCCTCAAACTAACCCTAACCCTAACCCTAACCCATACCCTACGCTGTACCCGAATCCGTACCCTAACTCTAACCCTAACCCTAACCCTAACCCTAAGCTACCCTTGACTGCTTCTGCCTCCAATAGATTTCCTAAGCAGTAGTGTTTTAAGGAACAGGTTAAAAAGAGAATCCTAATGTGATTTCTTGATAATGGGTGTGTTCCTTATCTTCTCCTAGTGTCTAAACTCTTCTCCATGGCTGGACCCCAAATAATATTCCTTGACGTGCTAAGGGGTATCTAGAGAGTGGGATAGGTTTAATAACTACCCTAACCCTAACGCGTACCCTAACCCTAACCCCTACCCTAACCATAACACGTACCCTAATCCTAACCCGTACCCTAAACCGAGCCCTAACCCTCAAACTAACCCTAACCCTAACCCTAACCCATACCCTACGCCATACCCGAACCCGTAACCGAACCCGTACCCTAAGCCGTACCCTAACCCTAACCCTAACCCTAACCCTAACCCTAAGCTACCCTTGACTGCTTCTGCCTCCAATAGATTTCCTAAGCACTAGTGTTTTAAGGAACAGGTTAAAAAGAGAATCCTAATGTGATTTCTTGATAATGGGTGTGTTCCTTATCTTCTCCTAGTATCTGAACTCTTCTCCAGGCTGGACCCCCAAATAATATTCCTTTACGTGCTAAGGGGTATCTAGAGAGTGGGATAGGTTCAATAACTACCCTAACCCTAACGCGTACCCTAACCCTAACCCCTACCCTAAGCCTAGCACGTACACTAATCCTAACCCGTTCCCTAAACCGAGCCCTAAACCTCAAACTAACCCTAACCCTAACCCTAACCCATACCCTACGCCGTACCCGAACCCGTACCCTAAGCCGTACCCTAACCCTAACCCTTACCCTAACCCTAACCCTAAGCTACCCTTAACTGCTTCTGCCTCCAATAGATTTCCTAAGCACTAGTGTTTTAAGGAACAGGTTAAAAAGAGAATCCTAATATCATTTCTTGATAATGGCTGTGTTCCTTATCTTCTCCTAGTGTCTAAACTCTTCTCCATGGCTGGACACCCAAATAATATTCCTTGATGTGCTAAGGGGTATCTACAGAGTGGGATAGGTTTAATAACTACCCTAACCCTAACACGTACCCTAACCCTAACCCCTACCCTAACCCTAGCACGTACCCTAATCCTAACCCGTACCCTAAACCGAGCCCTAACCCTCAAACTAACCCTAACCCTAACCCTAAACCATACCCTACGTCGTACCCGAACCGTACCCGAACCCGTACCCTAGGCCGTACCCTAACCCTAACCCTAACCCTAACCCTAAGCTACCCTTGACTGCTTCTGCCTCCAATAGATTTCCTAGGCACTAGTGTTTTAAGGAACAGGTTAAAAAGAGAATCCTAATGTGATTTCTTGATAATGGGTGTGTTCCTTATCTTCTCCTAGTGTCTAAACTCTTCTCCATGGCTGGACCCCCAAATAATATTCCTTGACGTGCTAAGGGGTATCTAGAGAGTGGGATAGGTTTAATAACTACCCTAACACTAATGCGTACCCTAACCCTAACCCCTACCCTAACCCTAACACGTACCCTAATCCTAACCCGTACTCTAAACCGAGCCCTAACCCTCAAACTAACCCTAACCCTAACCCTAACCCATACCCTACGCCGTACCCGAACCCGTACCCCAAACCGTACCCTAAGCCGTACCCTAACCCTAACCCTAACCCTAACCCTAACCCGAAGCTACCCTTGACTGCTTCTGCCTCCAATAGATTTCCTAAGCACTAGTGTTTTAAGGAACAGGTTAAAAAGGGAATCCTAATGTGATTTCTTTATAATGGGTGTGTTCCTTATCTTCTCCTAGTGTCTAAACTCTTCTCCATGGCTGGACCCACAAATAATATTCCTTGACGTGCTAAGGGGTATCTAGAGAGTGGGATAGGTTAAATAATTACCCTACCCCTAACGCGTACCCTAACCCTAACCCCTACCCTAACCCTTACACGTATCCTAATCTTAACCTGTACCCTAAACCGAGCCCTAACCCTCAAACTAACCCTAACCCTAACCCTAAACCATACCCTACGCCGTAACCGAACCCGTACCCTAAGCCGTACCCTAAGCCGTACCCTAAACCTAACCCTAACCCTAAGCTACCCTTGACTGCTTCTGCCTCCAATAGATTTCCTAAGCACTACTGTTTTAAGGAACAGGTTAAAAAGAGAATCCAATGTGATTTCTTGATAATGGGTGTGTTCCTTATCTTCTCCTAGTGTCTGAACTCTTCTCCATGGCTGGACACCCAAATAATATTCCTTGACGTGCTAAGGGGTATCTAGAGAGTGGGATAGGTTTAATAACTACCCTAACACTAATGCGTACCCTAACCCTAACCTCTACCCTAATCCTAACACGTACCCTAATCCTAACCCGTACCCTAAACCGAGCCCTAACCCTCAAACTAACCCTAACCCTAACCCTAACCCATAGCCTACACCGTACCCGAACCCGTACCCTAAGCCGTACCCTAACTCTAACCCTAACCCTAACCCTAACCCTAAGCTACCCTTGACTGCTTCTGCCTCCAATAGATTTCCTAAGCACTAGTGTTTTAAGGAACAGGTTAAAAAGAGAATCCTAATGTGATTTCTTGATAATGAGTGTGTTCCTTATCTTCTCCTAGTGTCTGAACGCTTCTCCATGGCTGGACCCCCAAATAATATTCCTTTACGTGCTAAGGGGTATCTAGAGAGTGGGATAGGTTCAATAACTACCCTAACCCTAACGCGTACCCTAACCCTAACCCCTACCCTAACCCTAGCACATACCCTAATCCTAACCCGTACCCTAAACCGAGCCCTAACCCTCAAACTAACCCTAACCCTAACCCTAACCCATACCCTACGCCGTAACCGAACCCGTACCCGAACCCGTACCCTAAGCCGAACCCTAACCCTAACCCTAACCCTAACCCTAAACCTAACCCATACCCTATGCCGTACCCGAACCCGTACCCGAACCCGTACCCTAAGCCGTAACCTAACCCTAACCCTAACCGTAAGCTACCCTTGACTGCTTCTGGCTCCAATAGATTTCCTAAGCACTAGTGTTTTAAGGAACAGGTTAAAAAGAGAATCCTAATGTGATTTCTTGATAATGGGTGTGTTCCTTATCTTCTCCTAGTGTCTAAACTCTTCTCCATGGCTGGACCCCCAAATAATATTCTTTGATGTGCTAAGGGGTATCTAGAGAGTGGGATAGGTTTAATAACTACCCTAACCCTAACGCGTACCCTAACCCTAACCCCTACCCTAACCCTAGCACGAACCCTAATCCTAACCCGTACCCTAAACCGATCCCTAACCCTCAAACTAACCCTAACCCTAACCCTAACCCATACCCTACGCCTTACCCGAACCCGTACCCGAACCCGTACCCTAAGCCGTACCCTAACCCTAACCCTAACCCTAACCCTAAGCTACCCTTGACTGCTTCTGCCTCCAATAGATTTCCTAAGCACTAGTGTTTTAAGGAACAGGTTAAAAAGAGAATCCTAATGTGATTTCTTGATAATGGGAGTGTTCCTTATCTTCTCCTAGTGTCTAAACTCTTCTCCATGGCTGGACCCCCAAATAATATTCCTTGACGTGCTAAGGGGTATCTAGAGAGTGGGATAGGTTTAATAACTACCCTAACTCTAACACGTAACCTAACCCTAACCCCTACCCTAACTCTAACACGTACCCTAATCCTAACCCGTACCCTAAACCGAGCCCTAACCCTCAACCTAACCCTAACCCTAAGCCTAACCCATAACCTACGCTGTACCTGAACCCGTACCCTAAGCCGTACCCTAACCCTAACCGTAACCCTAACCCTAAACCTAAGCTACCCTTGACTGCTTCTGCCTCCAATAGATTTCCTAAGCACTAGTGTTTTAAGGAACAGGTTAAAAAGAGAATCCTAATGTGATTTCTTGATAATGGCTGTGTTCCTTATCTTCTCCTAGTGTCTAAACTCTTCTCCATGGCTGGACCCCCAAATAATATTCCTTGACGTGCTAAGGGGTATCTAGAGAGTGGGATAGGTTTAATAAGTACCCTAACCTAACGCGTACCCTAACCCTAACCCCTACCCTAACCCTAACACGTACCCTAATCCTAACCAGTACCCTAAACCGAGCCCTAACCCTCAAACTAACACTAACCCTAACCCTAACCCATACCCTACGCCATACCCGAACCCGTACCCGAACCCGTACCCTAAGCCGTACCCTAACCCTAACCCTAACCCTAACCCTAACCCTAACCAAGCTACCCTTGAGTGCTTCTGCCTCCAATAGATTTCCTAATCACTAGTGTTTTAAGGAACAGGTTAAAAAGAGAATCCTAATGTGATTTCTTGATAATGGGTGTGTTCCTTATCTTCTCCTAGTGTCTAAACTCTTCTCCATGGCTGGACCCCCAAATAATATTCCTTGACGTGCTAAGTGGTATCTAGAGACTGGGATAGGTTTAATAACTACCCTAACCCTAACGCGTACCCTAACCCTAACCCCTACCCTAACACTAACACGTACCCTAATCCTAACCCGTACCCTAAACCGAGCCCTAACCCTCAAACTAACCCTAAACCTAACCCTAACCCTAACCCATACCCTACGCCGTACCCGAACCCGTACCCTAAGCCGTACCCTAAGCCGTACCCTAAACCTAAACCTAACCCTAAGCTACCCTTGACTTCTTCTGCCTCCAATAGATTTCCTAAGCACTAGTGTTTTAAGGAACAGGTTAAAAAGAGAATCCTAATGTGATTTCTTGATAATGGCTGTGTTCCTTATCTTCTCCTAGTGTCTAAACTCTTCTCCATGGCTGGACCCCCAAATAATATTCCTTGACGTGCGAAGGGGTATCTAGAGAGTGGGATAGGTTTAATAACTACCCTAACCCTAACGCGTACCCTAACCCTAACCCCTACCCTAACTCTAACACGTACCCTAATCCTAACCCGTACCCTAAACCGAGCCCTAACCCTCAACCTAACCCTAACCCTAAGCCTAACCCATAACCTACGCTGTACCCGAACCCATACCCTAAGCCGTACCCTAACCCTAACCGTAACCCTAACCCTAACCCTAAGCTACCCTTGACTGCTTCTGCCTCCAATAGATTTCCTAAGCACTAGTGTTTTAAGGAACAGGTTAAAAAGAGAATCCTAATGTGATTTCTTGATAATGGCTGTGTTCCTTATCTTCTCCTAGTGTCTAAACTCTTCTCCATGGCTGGACCCCCAAATAATATTCCTTGACGTGCTAAGGGGTATCTAGAGAGTGGGATAGGTTTAATAAGTACCCTAACCTAACGCGTACCCTAACCCTAACCCCTACCCTAACCCTAACACGTACCCTAATCCTAACCAGTACCCTAAACCGAGCCCTAACCCTCAAACTAACACTAACCCTAACCCTAACCCATACCCTACGCCATACCCGAACCCGTACCCGAACCCGTACCCTAAGCCGTACCCTAACCCTAACCCTAACCCTAACCCTAACCCTAACCAAGCTACCCTTGAGTGCTTCTGCCTCCAATAGATTTCCTAATCACTAGTGTTTTAAGGAACAGGTTAAAAAGAGAATCCTAATGTGATTTCTTGATAATGGGTGTGTTCCTTATCTTCTCCTAGTGTCTAAACTCTTCTCCATGGCTGGACCCCCAAATAATATTCCTTGACGTGCTAAGTGGTATCTAGAGACTGGGATAGGTTTAATAACTACCCTAACCCTAACGCGTACCCTAACCCTAACCCCTACCCTAACACTAACACGTACCCTAATCCTAACCCGTACCCTAAACCGAGCCCTAACCCTCAAACTAACCCTAAACCTAACCCTAACCCTAACCCATACCCTACGCCGTACCCGAACCCGTACCCTAAGCCGTACCCTAAGCCGTACCCTAAACCTAAACCTAACCCTAAGCTACCCTTGACTTCTTCTGCCTCCAATAGATTTCCTAAGCAATAGTGTTTTAAGGAACAGGTTAAAAAGAGAATCCTAATGTGATATCTTGATAATGGCTGTGTTCCTTATCTTCTCCTAGTGTCTAAACTCTTCTCCATGGCTGGACCCCCAAATAATATTCCTTGACGTGCGAAGGGGTATCTAGAGAGTGGGATAGGTTTAATAACTACCCTAACCCTAACGCGTACCCTAACCCTAACCCCTACCCTAACCCTAACACGTACCCTAATCCTAACCCGTACCCTAAACCGAGCCCTAACCCTCAACCTAACCCTAGCCCTAACCCTAACCCATACCCTACGCCGTGCCCGAACGCGTACCCGAACCCGTACCCTAAGCCGTAACCTAACCCTAACCCTAACCGTAAGCTACCCTTGACTGCTTCTGGCTCCAATAGATTTCCTAAGCACTAGTGTTTTAAGGAACAGGTTAAAAAGAGAATCCTAATGTGATTTCTTGATAATGGGTGTGTTCCTTATCTTCTCCTAGTGTCTAAACTCTTCTCCATGGCTGGACCCCCAAATAATATTCCTTGACGTGCTAAGGGGTATCTAGAGAGTGGGATAGGTTTAATAACTACCCTAACCCTAATGCGTACCCTAACCCTAACTCCTACCCTACGCCGTACCCAAACCCGTACCCTAAGCCGTACCCTAACCCTAACCCTAACCCCTACCCTAACCCTAACACGTACCCTAATCCAAACCCGTACCCTAAACCGAGCCCTAACCCTCAAACTAACCCTAACCCTAACCCTAAACCATACCCTATGCCGTACCCAAACCCGTAACCTAAGTCGTACCCTAACCCTAAACCTAACCCTAAGCTACCCTTCACTGCTTCTGCCTCCAATAGATTTCCTAAGCACTAGTGTTTTAAGGAACAGGTTAAAAAGAGAATCCTAATGTGATTTCTTGATAATGGCTGTGTTCCTTATCTTCTCCTAGTGTCTAAACTCTTCTCCATGGCTGGACCCCCAAATAATATTCTTTGATGTGCTAAGGGGTATCTAGAGAGTGGGATAGGTTTAATAACTACCCTAACCCTAACGCGTACCCTAACCCTAACCCCTACCCTAACCCTAGCACGAACCCTAATCCTAACCCGTACCCTAAACCGATCCCTAACCCTCAAACTAACCCTAACCCTAACCCTAACCCATACCCTACGCCTTACCCGAACCCGTACCCGAACCCGTACCCTAAGCCGTACCCTAACCCTAACCCTAACCCTAACCCTAACCCTAAGCTACCCTTGACTGCTTCTGCCTCCAATAGATTTCCTAAGCACTAGTGTTTTAAGGAACAGGTTAAAAAGAGAATCCTAATGTGATTTCTTGATAATGGGAGTGTTCCTTATCTTCTCCTAGTGTCTAAACTCTTCTCCATGGCTGGACCCCCAAATAATATTCCTTGACGTGCTAAGGGGTATCTAGAGAGTGGGATAGGTTTAATAAGTACCCTAACCTAACGCGTACCCTAACCCTAACCCCTACCCTAACCCTAACACGTACCCTAATCCTAACCAGTACCCTAAACCGAGCCCTAACCCTCAAACTAACACTAACCCTAACCCTAACCCATACCCTACGCCATACCCGAACCCGTACCCGAACCCGTACCCTAAGCCGTACCCTAACCCTAACCCTAACCCTAACCCTAACCCTAACCAAGCTACCCTTGAGTGCTTCTGCCTCCAATAGATTTCCTAATCACTAGTGTTTTAAGGAACAGGTTAAAAAGAGAATCCTAATGTGATTTCTTGATAATGGGTGTGTTCCTTATCTTCTCCTAGTGTCTAAACTCTTCTCCATGGCTGGACCCCCAAATAATATTCCTTGACGTGCTAAGTGGTATCTAGAGACTGGGATAGGTTTAATAACTACCCTAACCCTAACGCGTACCCTAACCCTAACCCCTACCCTAACACTAACACGTACCCTAATCCTAACCCGTACCCTAAACCGAGCCCTAACCCTCAAACTAACCCTAAACCTAACCCTAACCCTAACCCATACCCTACGCCGTACCCGAACCCGTACCCTAAGCCGTACCCTAAGCCGTACCCTAAACCTAAACCTAACCCTAAGCTACCCTTGACTTCTTCTGCCTCCAATAGATTTCCTAAGCACTAGTGTTTTAAGGAACAGGTTAAAAAGAGAATCCTAATGTGATTTCTTGATAATGGCTGTGTTCCTTATCTTCTCCTAGTGTCTAAACTCTTCTCCATGGCTGGACCCCCAAATAATATTCCTTGACGTGCGAAGGGGTATCTAGAGAGTGGGATAGGTTTAATAACTACCCTAACCCTAACGCGTACCCTAACCCTAACCCCTACCCTAACTCTAACACGTACCCTAATCCTAACCCGTACCCTAAACCGAGCCCTAACCCTCAACCTAACCCTAACCCTAAGCCTAACCCATAACCTACGCTGTACCCGAACCCGTACCCTAAGCCGTACCCTAACCCTAACCGTAACCCTAACCCTAACCCTAAGCTACCCTTGACTGCTTCTGCCTCCAATAGATTTCCTAAGCACTAGTGTTTTAAGGAACAGGTTAAAAAGAGAATCCTAATGTGATTTCTTGATAATGGCTGTGTTCCTTATCTTCTCCTAGTGTCTAAACTCTTCTCCATGGCTGGACCCCCAAATAATATTCCTTGACGTGCTAAGGGGTATCTAGAGAGTGGGATAGGTTTAATAAGTACCCTAACCTAACGCGTACCCTAACCCTAACCCCTACCCTAACCCTAACACGTACCCTAATCCTAACCAGTACCCTAAACCGAGCCCTAACCCTCAAACTAACACTAACCCTAACCCTAACCCATACCCTACGCCATACCCGAACCCGTACCCGAACCCGTACCCTAAGCCGTACCCTAACCCTAACCCTAACCCTAACCCTAACCCTAACCAAGCTACCCTTGAGTGCTTCTGCCTCCAATAGATTTCCTAAGCACTAGTGTTTTAAGGAACAGGTTAAAAAGAGAATCCTAATGTGATTTCTTGATAATGGGTGTGTTCCTTATCTTCTCCTAGTGTCTAAACTCTTCTCCATGGCTGGACCCCCAAATAATATTCCTTGACGTGCTAAGTGGTATCTAGAGACTGGGATAGGTTTAATAACTACCCTAACCCTAACGCGTACCCTAACCCTAACCCCTACCCTAACACTAACACGTACCCTAATCCTAACCCGTACCCTAAACCGAGCCCTAACCCTCAAACTAACCCTAAACCTAACCCTAACCCTAACCCATACCCTACGCCGTACCCGAACCCGTACCCTAAGCCGTACCCTAAGCCGTACCCTAAACCTAAACCTAACCCTAAGCTACCCTTGACTTCTTCTGCCTCCAATAGATTTCCTAAGCAATAGTGTTTTAAGGAACAGGTTAAAAAGAGAATCCTAATGTGATATCTTGATAATGGCTGTGTTCCTTATCTTCTCCTAGTGTCTAAACTCTTCTCCATGGCTGGACCCCCAAATAATATTCCTTGACGTGCGAAGGGGTATCTAGAGAGTGGGATAGGTTTAATAACTACCCTAACCCTAACGCGTACCCTAACCCTAACCCCTACCCTAACCCTAACACGTACCCTAATCCTAACCCGTACCCTAAACCGAGCCCTAACCCTCAAACTAACCCTAGCCCTAACCCTAACCCATACCCTACGCCGTACCCGAACGCGTACCCGAACCCGTACCCTAAGCCGTACCCTAACCCTAACCCTAACCCTAACCCTAAGCTACCCTTGACTGCTTCTGCCTCCAATAGATTTCCTAAGCACTAGTGTTTTAAGGAACAGGTTAAAAAGAGAATCCTAATGTGATTTCTTGATAATGGGTGTGTTCCTTATCTTCTCCTAGTGTCTAAACTCTTCTCCATGGCTGGACCCCCAAATAATATTCCTTGACGTGCGAAGGGGTATCTAGATAGTGGGATAGGTTTAATAACTACCATAACCCTAACGCGTACCCTAACCCTAACCCCTACCCTACCCCTAACACGTACCCTAATCCTAACCCGTACCCTAAACCGAGCTCTAACCCTCAAACTAACCCTAAGCGTAACCCTAACCCATACCCTACGTCGTACCCGAACCCGTAACCGAACCCGTACCCTAAGCCGTACCCTAACCCTAACCCTAACCCTAACCCTAAGCTACCCTTGACTGCTTCTGCCTCCAATAGATTTCCTAAGCACTAGTGTTTTAAGGAACAGGTTAAAAAGAGAATCCTAATGTGATTTCTTGATAATGGCTGTGTTCCTTATCTTCTCCTAGTGTCTAAACTCTTCTCCATGGCTGGAACCCCAAATAATATTCCTTGATGTGCTAAGGGGTATCTAGAGACTGGGATAGGTTTAATAACTACCCTAACCCTAACGCGTACCCTAACCCTAACCCCTACCCTAACACTAACACGTACCCTAATCCTAACCCGTACCCTAAACCGAGCCCTAACCCTCAAACTAACCCTAACCCTAACCCTAACCCATACCCTACACCGTACCCGAACCCGTACCCTAAGCCGTACCCTAAGCCGTACCCTAAACCTAAACCTAACCCTAAGCTACCCTTGAATGCTTCTGCCTCCAATAGATTTCCTAAGCACTAGTGTTTTAAGGAACAGGTTAAAAAGAGAATCCTAATGTGATTTCTTGATAATGGGTGTGTTCCTTATCTTCTCCTAGGGTATAAACTCTTCTCCATGGCTGGACCCCCAAATAATATTCCTTGACGTGCGAAGGGGTATCTAGAGAGTGGGATAGGTTTAATAACTACCCTAACCCTAACGCGTACCCTAACCCTAACCCCTACCCTAACCCTAACACGTACCCTAATCCTAACCCGAACCCTAAACCGAGCCCTAACCCTCAAACTAACCCTAGCCCTAACCCTAACCCATACCCTACGCCGTACCCGAACCCGTACCCGAACCCGTACCCGAACCCGTACCCTAAGCCGTACCCTAACCCTAACCCTAACCCTAACCCTAACCCTAAGCTACCCTTGACTGCTTCTGCCTCCAATAGATTTCCTAAGCACTAGTGTTTTAAGGAACAGGTTAAAAAGAGAATCCTAATGTGATTTCTTGATAATGGCTGTGTTCCTTATCTTCTCCTAGTGTCTAAACTCTTCTCCATGGCTGGAACCCCAAATAATATTCCTTGATGTGCTAAGGGGTATCTAGAGAGTGGGATAGGTTTAATAACTACCCTAACCCTAACGCGTACCCTAACCCTAACCCCTACCCTAACCCTAGCACGAACCCTAATCCTTACCCGTACCCTAAACCGAGCCCTAACCCTCAAACTAACCCTAACCCTAACCCTAACCCATACCCTACGCCATACCCGAACCCGTACCCTAAGCCGTACCCTAAACCTAACCCTAACCCTAACCCTAACCCTAACCCTAACCCTAAGCTACCCTTGACTGCTTCTGCCTCCAATAGATTTCCTAAGCACTAGTGTTTTAAGGAACAGGTTAAAAAGAGAATCCTAATGTGATTTCTTGATAATGGGAGTGTTCCTTATCTTCTCCTAGTGTCTAAACTCTTCTCCATGGCTGGACCCCCAAATAATATTCCTTGACGTGCTAAGGGGTATCTAGAGAGTGGGATAGGTTTAATAACTACCCTAACTCTAACACGTAACCTAACCCTAACCCCTACCCTAACCCTAACACGTACCCTAATCCTAACCCGTACCCTAAACCGAGCCCTAACCCTCAACCTAACCCTAACCCTAAGTCTAACCCATACCCTACGCCGTACCCGAACCCGTACCCTAAGCCGTACCCTAACCCTAACCGTAACCCTAACCCTAACCCTAAGCTACCCTTGACTGCTTCTGCCTCCAATAGATTTCCTAAGCACTAGTGTTTTAAGGAACAGGTTAAAAAGAGAATCCTAATGTGATTTCTTGATAATGGGTGTGTTCCTTATCTTCTCCTAGGGTATAAACTCTTCTCCATGGCTGGACCCCCAAATAATATTCCTTGACGTGCGAAGGGGTATCTAGAGAGTGGGATAGGTTTAATAACTACCCTAACCCTAACGCGTACCCTAACCCTAACCCCTACCCTAACCCTAACACGTACCCTAATCCTAACCCGTACCCTAAACCGAGCCCTAACCCTCAAACTAACCCTAGCCCTAACCCTAACCCATACCCTACGCCGTACCCGAACCCGTACCCGAACCCGTACCCTAAGCCGTACCCTAACCCTAACCCTAACCCTAACCCTAACCCTAAGCTACCCTTGACTGCTTCTGCCTCCAATAGATTTCCTAAGCACTAGTGTTTTAAGGAACAGGTTAAAAAGAGAATCCTAATGTGATTTCTTGATAATGGCTGTGTTCCTTATCTTCTCCTAGTGTCTAAACTCTTCTCCATGGCTGGACCCCCAAATAATATTCCTTGACGTGCTAAGGGGTATCTAGAGAGTGGGATAGGTTTAATAACTACCCTAACCCTAACGCGTACCCTAACCCTAACCCCTACCCTAACCCTAGCACGTACCCTAATCCTAACCCGTACCCTAAACCGAGCCCTAACCCTCAAATTAACCCTAACGCTAACCCTAAACCATACCCTACGCCGTACCCGAACCCGTACCCGAACCCGTACCCTAAGCCGTACCCTAACCCTAACCCTAACCCTAACCCTAACCCTAAGCTACCCTTGACTGCTTCTGCCTCCAATAGATTTCCTAAGCACTAGTGTTTTAAGGAACAGGTTAAAAAGAGAATCCTAATGTGATTTCTTGATAATGGGTGTGTTCCTTATCTTCTCCTAGTGTCTAAACTCTTCTCCATGGCTGGACCCCAAATAATATTCCTTGACGTGCTAAGGGGTATCTAGAGAGTTGGATAGGTTTAATAACTACCCTAACTCTAACACGTAACCTAACCCTAACCCCTACCCTAACTCTAACACGTACCCTAATCCTAACCCGTACCCTAAACCGAGCCCTAACCCTCAACCTAACCCTAACCCTAAGCCTAACCCATACCCTACGCTGTACCCGAACCCGTACCCTAAGCCGTACCCTAACCCTAACCGTAACCCTAACCCTAACCCTAAGCTACCCTTGACTGCTTCTGCCTCCAATAGATTTCCTAAGCACTAGTGTTTTAAGGAACAGGTTAAAAAGAGAATCCTAATGTGATTTCTTGATAATGGCTGTGTTCCTTATCTTCTCCTAGTGTCTAAACTCTTCTCCATGGCTGGACCCCCAAATAATATTCCTTGACGTGCTAAGGGGTATCTAGAGAGTGGGATAGGTTTAATAAGTACCCTAACCTAACGCGTACCCTAACCCTAACCCCTACCCTAACCCTAACACGTACCCTAATCCTAACCCGTACCCTAAACCGAGCCCTAACCCTCAAACTAACACTAACCCTAACCCTAACCCATACCCTACGCCATACCCGAACCCGTACCCGAACCCGTACCCTAAGCCGTACCCTAACCCTAACCCTAACCCTAACCCTAACCCTAACCAAGCTACCCTTGACTGCTTCTGCCTCCAATAGATTTCCTAAGCACTAGTGTTTTAAGGAACAGGTTAAAAAGAGAATCCTAATGTGATTTCTTGATAATGGGTGTGTTCCTTATCTTCTCCTAGTGTCTAAACTCTTCTCCATGGCTGGACCCCCAAATAATATTCCTTGACGTGCTAAGTGGTATCTAGAGACTGGGATAGGTTTAATAACTACCCTAACCCTAACGCGTACCCTAACCCTAACCCCTACCCTAACACTAACACGTACCCTAATCCTAACCCGTACCCTAAACCGAGCCCTAACCCTCAAACTAACCCTAACCCTAACCCTAACCCATACCCTACGCCGTACCCGAACCCGTACCCTAAGCCGTACCCTAAGCCGTACCCTAAACCTAAACCTAACCCTAAGCTACCCTTGACTTCTTCTGCCTCCAATAGATTTCCTAAGCACTAGTGTTTTAAGGAACAGGTTAAAAAGAGAATCCTAATGTGATTTCTTGATAATGGCTGTGTTCCTTATCTTCTCCTAGTGTCTAAACTCTTCTCCATGGCTGGACCCCCAAATAATATTCCTTGACGTGCGAAGGGGTATCTAGAGAGTGGGATAGGTTTAATAACTACCCTAACCCTAACGCGTACCCTAACCCTAACCCCTACCCTAACCCTAACACGTACCCTAATCCTAACCCGTACCCTAAACCGAGCCCTAACCCTCACACTAACCCTAGCCCTAACCCTAACCCATACCCTACGCCGTACCCGAACGCGTACCCGAACCCGTACCCTAAGCCGTACCCTAACCCTAACCCTAACCCTAACCCTAAGCTACCCTTGACTGCTTCTGCCTCCAATAGATTTCCTAAGCACTAGTGTTTTAAGGAACAGGTTAAAAAGAGAATCCTAATGTGATTTCTTGATAATGGCTATGTTCCTTATCTTCTCCTAGTGTCTAAACTCTTCTCCATGGCTGGACCCCCAAATAATATTCCTTGACGTGCTAAGGGGTATCTAGAGAGTGGGATAGGTTTAATAACTACCCTAACCCTAACGCGTAACCTAACCCTAACCCCTACCCTAAACCTAGCACGTACCCTAATTCTAACCCGTACCCTAAACCGAGCCCTAACCCTCAAACTAACCCTAACCCTAACTCTAAACCATACCCTACGCCGTACCCGAACCCGTACCCGAACCCGTACCCTAAGCCGTACCGTAACCCTAACCCTAACCCTAACCCTAACCCTAAGCTACCCTTGACTGCTTCTGCCTCCAATAGATTTCCTAAGCACTAGTGTTTTAAGGAACAGGTTAAAAAGAGAATCCTAATGTGATTTCTTGATAATGGGTGTGTTCCTTATCTTCTCCTAGTGTCTAAACTCTTCTCCATGGCTGGACCCCCAAATAATATTCCTTGACGTGCGAAGGGGTATCTAGATAGTGGGATAGGTTTAATAACTACCCTAACCCTAACGCGTACCCTAACCCTAACCCCTACCCTACCCCTAACACGTACCCTAATCCTAACCCGTACCCTAAACCGAGCCCTAACCCTCAAACTAATCCTAAGCGTAACCCTAACCCATACCCTACGCCGTACCCGAACCCGTAACCGAACCCGTACCCTAAGCCGTACCCTAACCCTAACCCTAACCCTAACCCTAAGCTACCCTTGACTGCTTCTGCCTCCAATAGATTTCCTAAGCACTAGTGTTTTAAGGAACAGGTTAAAAAGAGAATCCTAATGTGATTTCTTGATAATGGCTGTGTTCCTTATCTTCTCCTAGTGTCTAAACTCTTCTCCATGGCTGGAACCCCAAATAATATTCCTTGATGTGCTAAGGGGTATCTAGAGACTGGGATAGGTTTAATAACTACCCTAACCCTAACGCGTACCCTAACCCTAACCCCTACCCTAACACTAACACGTACCCTAATTCTAACCCGTACCCTAAACCGAGCCCTAACCCTCAAACTAACCCTAACCCTAACCCTAACCCATACCCTACGCCGTACCCGAACCCGTACCCTAAGCCGTACCCTAAGCCGTACCCTAAACCTAAACCTAACCCTAAGCTACCCTTGAATGCTTCTGCCTCCAATAGATTTCCTAAGCACTAGTGTTTTAAGGAACAGGTTAAAAAGAGAATCCTAATGTGACTTCTTGATAATGGGTGTGTTCCTTATCTTCTCCTAGGGTATAAACTCTTCTCCATGGCTGGACCCCCAAATAATATTCCTTGACGTGCGAAGGGGTATCTAGAGAGTGGGATAGGTTTAATAACTACCCTAACCCTAACGCGTACCCTAACCCTAACCCCTACCCTAACCCTAACACGTACCCTAATCCTAACCCGAACCCTAAACCGAGCCCTAACCCTCAAACTAACCCTAGCCCTAACCCTAACCCATACCCTACGCCGTACCCGAACCCGTACCCGAACCCGTACCCTAAGCCGTACCCTAACCCTAACCCTAACCCTAAGCTACCCTTGACTGCTTCTGCCTCCAATAGATTTCCTAAGCACTAGTGTTTTAAGGAACAGGTTAAAAAGAGAATCCTAATGTGATTTCTTGATAATGGCTGTGTTCCTTATCTTCTCCTAGTGTCTAAACTCTTCTCCATGGCTGGACCCCCAAATAATATTCCTTGACGTGCTAAGGGGTATCTAGAGAGTGGGATAGGTTTAATAACTACCCTAACCCTAACGCGTACCCTAACCCTAACCCCTACCCTAACCCTAACACGTACACTAATCCTAACCCGTACCCTAAACCGAGCCCTAACCCTCAAACTAACCCTAACCCTAACGCTAAACCATACCCTACGCCGTACCCGAACCCGTACCCGAACCCGTACCCTAAGCCGTACCCTAACCCTAACCCTAACCCTAACCCTAACCCTAAGCTACCCTTGACTGCTTCTGCCTCCAATAGATTTCCTAAGCACTAGTGTTTTAAGGAACAGGTTAAAAAGAGAATCCTAATGTGATTTCTTGATAATGGCTGTGTTCCTTATCTTCTCCTAGTGTCTAAACTCTTCTCCATGGCTGGAACCCCAAATAATATTCCTTGATGTGCTAAGGGGTATCTAGAGAGTGGGATAGGTTTAATAACTACCCTAACCCTAACGCGTACCCTAACCCTAACCCCTACCCTAACCCTAGCACGAACCCTAATCCTAACCCGTACCCTAAACCGAGCCCTAACCCTCAAACTAACCCTAACCCTAACCCTAACCCATACCCTACGCCATACCCGAACCCGTACCCTAAGCCGTACCCTAAACCTAACCCTAACCCTAACCCTAACCCTAACCCTAACCCTAAGCTACCCTTGACTGCTTCTGCCTCCAATAGATTTCCTAAGCACTAGTGTTTTAAGGAACAGGTTAAAAAGAGAATCCTAATGTGATTTCTTGATAATGGGAGTGTTCCTTATCTTCTCCTAGTGTCTAAACTCTTCTCCATGGCTGGACCCCCAAATAATATTCCTTGACGTGCTAAGGGGTATCTAGAGAGTGGGATAGGTTTAATAACTACCCTAACTCTAACACGTAACCTAACCCTAACCCCTACCCTAACCCTAACACGTACCCTAATCCTAACCCGTACCCTAAACCGAGCCCTAACCCTCAACCTAACCCTAACCCTAAGTCTAACCCATACCCTACGCCGTACCCGAACCCGTACCCTAAGCCGTACCCTAACCCTAACCGTAACCCTAACCCTAACCCTAAGCTACCCTTGACTGCTTCTGCCTCCAATAGATTTCCTAAGCACTAGTGTTTTAAGGAACAGGTTAAAAAGAGAATCCTAATGTGATTTCTTGATAATGGGTGTGTTCCTTATCTTCTCCTAGGGTATAAACTCTTCTCCATGGCTGGACCCCCAAATAATATTCCTTGACGTGCGAAGGGGTATCTAGAGAGTGGGATAGGTTTAATAACTACCCTAACCCTAACGCGTACCCTAACCCTAACCCCTACCCTAACCCTAACACGTACCCTAATCCTAACCCGTACCCTAAACCGAGCCCTAACCCTCAAACTAACCCTAGCCCTAACCCTAACCCATACCCTACGCCGTACCCGAACCCGTACCCGAACCCGTACCCTAAGCCGTACCCTAACCCTAACCCTAACCCTAACCCTAACCCTAAGCTACCCTTGACTGCTTCTGCCTCCAATAGATTTCCTAAGCACTAGTGTTTTAAGGAACAGGTTAAAAAGAGAATCCTAATGTGATTTCTTGATAATGGCTGTGTTCCTTATCTTCTCCTAGTGTCTAAACTCTTCTCCATGGCTGGACCCCCAAATAATATTCCTTGACGTGCTAAGGGGTATCTAGAGAGTGGGATAGGTTTAATAACTACCCTAACCCTAACGCGTACCCTAACCCTAACCCCTACCCTAACCCTAGCACGTACCCTAATCCTAACCCGTACCCTAAACCGAGCCCTAACCCTCAAATTAACCCTAACGCTAACCCTAAACCATACCCTACGCCGTACCCGAACCCGTACCCGAACCCGTACCCTAAGCCGTACCCTAACCCTAACCCTAACCCTAACCCTAACCCTAAGCTACCCTTGACTGCTTCTGCCTCCAATAGATTTCCTAAGCACTAGTGTTTTAAGGAACAGGTTAAAAAGAGAATCCTAATGTGATTTCTTGATAATGGGTGTGTTCCTTATCTTCTCCTAGTGTCTAAACTCTTCTCCATGGCTGGACCCCAAATAATATTCCTTGACGTGCTAAGGGGTATCTAGAGAGTTGGATAGGTTTAATAACTACCCTAACTCTAACACGTAACCTAACCCTAACCCCTACCCTAACTCTAACACGTACCCTAATCCTAACCCGTACCCTAAACCGAGCCCTAACCCTCAACCTAACCCTAACCCTAAGCCTAACCCATACCCTACGCTGTACCCGAACCCGTACCCTAAGCCGTACCCTAACCCTAACCGTAACCCTAACCCTAACCCTAAGCTACCCTTGACTGCTTCTGCCTCCAATAGATTTCCTAAGCACTAGTGTTTTAAGGAACAGGTTAAAAAGAGAATCCTAATGTGATTTCTTGATAATGGCTGTGTTCCTTATCTTCTCCTAGTGTCTAAACTCTTCTCCATGGCTGGACCCCCAAATAATATTCCTTGACGTGCTAAGGGGTATCTAGAGAGTGGGATAGGTTTAATAAGTACCCTAACCTAACGCGTACCCTAACCCTAACCCCTACCCTAACCCTAACACGTACCCTAATCCTAACCCGTACCCTAAACCGAGCCCTAACCCTCAAACTAACACTAACCCTAACCCTAACCCATACCCTACGCCATACCCGAACCCGTACCCGAACCCGTACCCTAAGCCGTACCCTAACCCTAACCCTAACCCTAACCCTAACCCTAACCAAGCTACCCTTGACTGCTTCTGCCTCCAATAGATTTCCTAAGCACTAGTGTTTTAAGGAACAGGTTAAAAAGAGAATCCTAATGTGATTTCTTGATAATGGGTGTGTTCCTTATCTTCTCCTAGTGTCTAAACTCTTCTCCATGGCTGGACCCCCAAATAATATTCCTTGACGTGCTAAGTGGTATCTAGAGACTGGGATAGGTTTAATAACTACCCTAACCCTAACGCGTACCCTAACCCTAACCCCTACCCTAACACTAACACGTACCCTAATCCTAACCCGTACCCTAAACCGAGCCCTAACCCTCAAACTAACCCTAACCCTAACCCTAACCCATACCCTACGCCGTACCCGAACCCGTACCCTAAGCCGTACCCTAAGCCGTACCCTAAACCTAAACCTAACCCTAAGCTACCCTTGACTTCTTCTGCCTCCAATAGATTTCCTAAGCACTAGTGTTTTAAGGAACAGGTTAAAAAGAGAATCCTAATGTGATTTCTTGATAATGGCTGTGTTCCTTATCTTCTCCTAGTGTCTAAACTCTTCTCCATGGCTGGACCCCCAAATAATATTCCTTGACGTGCGAAGGGGTATCTAGAGAGTGGGATAGGTTTAATAACTACCCTAACCCTAACGCGTACCCTAACCCTAACCCCTACCCTAACCCTAACACGTACCCTAATCCTAACCCGTACCCTAAACCGAGCCCTAACCCTCAAACTAACCCTAGCCCTAACCCTAACCCATACCCTACGCCGTACCCGAACGCGTACCCGAACCCGTACCCTAAGCCGTACCCTAACCCTAACCCTAACCCTAACCCTAAGCTACCCTTGACTGCTTCTGCCTCCAATAGATTTCCTAAGCACTAGTGTTTTAAGGAACAGGTTAAAAAGAGAATCCTAATGTGATTTCTTGATAATGGCTATGTTCCTTATCTTCTCCTAGTGTCTAAACTCTTCTCCATGGCTGGACCCCCAAATAATATTCCTTGACGTGCTAAGGGGTATCTAGAGAGTGGGATAGGTTTAATAACTACCCTAACCCTAACGCGTAACCTAACCCTAACCCCTACCCTAAACCTAGCACGTACCCTAATTCTAACCCGTACCCTAAACCGAGCCCTAACCCTCAAACTAACCCTAACCCTAACTCTAAACCATACCCTACGCCGTACCCGAACCCGTACCCGAACCCGTACCCTAAGCCGTACCGTAACCCTAACCCTAACCCTAACCCTAACCCTAAGCTACCCTTGACTGCTTCTGCCTCCAATAGATTTCCTAAGCACTAGTGTTTTAAGGAACAGGTTAAAAAGAGAATCCTAATGTGATTTCTTGATAATGGGTGTGTTCCTTATCTTCTCCTAGTGTCTAAACTCTTCTCCATGGCTGGACCCCCAAATAATATTCCTTGACGTGCGAAGGGGTATCTAGATAGTGGGATAGGTTTAATAACTACCCTAACCCTAACGCGTACCCTAACCATAACCCCTACCCTACCCCTAACATGTACCCTAATCCTAACCCGTACCCTAAACCGAGCCCTAACCCTCAAACTAATCCTAAGCGTAACCCTAACCCATACCCTACGCCGTACCCGAACCCGTAACCGAACCCGTACCCTAAGCCGTACCCTAACCCTAACCCTAACCCTAACCCTAAGCTACCCTTGACTGCTTCTGCCTCCAATAGATTTCCTAAGCACTAGTGTTTTAAGGAACAGGTTAAAAAGAGAATCCTAATGTGATTTCTTGATAATGGCTGTGTTCCTTATCTTCTCCTAGTGTCTAAACTCTTCTCCATGGCTGGAACCCCAAATAATATTCCTTGATGTGCTAAGGGGTATCTAGAGACTGGGATAGGTTTAATAACTACCCTAACCCTAACGCGTACCCTAACCCTAACCCCTACCCTAACACTAACACGTACCCTAATTCTAACCCGTACCCTAAACCGAGCCCTAACCCTCAAACTAACCCTAACCCTAACCCTAACCCATACCCTACGCCGTACCCGAACCCGTACCCTAAGCCGTACCCTAAGCCGTACCCTAAACCTAAACCTAACCCTAAGCTACCCTTGAATGCTTCTGCCTCCAATAGATTTCCTAAGCACTAGTGTTTTAAGGAACAGGTTAAAAAGAGAATCCTAATGTGACTTCTTGATAATGGGTGTGTTCCTTATCTTCTCCTAGGGTATAAACTCTTCTCCATGGCTGGACCCCCAAATAATATTCCTTGACGTGCGAAGGGGTATCTAGAGAGTGGGATAGGTTTAATAACTACCCTAACCCTAACGCGTACCCTAACCCTAACCCCTACCCTAACCCTAACACGTACCCTAATCCTAACCCAAACCCTAAACCGAGCCCTAACCCTCAAACTAACCCTAGCCCTAACCCTAACCCATACCCTACGCCGTACCCGAACCCGTACCCGAACCCGTACCCTAAGCCGTACCCTAACCCTAACCCTAACCCTAAGCTACCCTTGACTGCTTCTGCCTCCAATAGATTTCCTAAGCACTAGTGTTTTAAGGAACAGGTTAAAAAGAGAATCCTAATGTGATTTCTTGATAATGGCTGTGTTCCTTATCTTCTCCTAGTGTCTAAACTCTTCTCCATGGCTGGACCCCCAAATAATATTCCTTGACGTGCTAAGGGGTATCTAGAGAGTGGGATAGGTTTAATAACTACCCTAACCCTAACGCGTACCCTAACCCTAACCCCTACCCTAACCCTAACACGTACACTAATCCTAACCCGTACCCTAAACCGAGCCCTAACCCTCAAACTAACCCTAACCCTAACGCTAAACCATACCCTACGCCGTACCCGAACCCGTACCCGAACCCGTACCCTAAGCCGTACCCTAACCCTAACCCTAACCCTAACCCTAACCCTAAGCTACCCTTGACTGCTTCTGCCTCCAATAGATTTCCTAAGCACTAGTGTTTTAAGGAACAGGTTAAAAAGAGAATCCTAATGTGATTTCTTGATAATGGCTGTGTTCCTTATCTTCTCCTAGTGTCTAAACTCTTCTCCATGGCTGGAACCCCAAATAATATTCCTTGATGTGCTAAGGGGTATCTAGAGAGTGGGATAGGTTTAATAACTACCCTAACCCTAACGCGTACCCTAACCCTAACCCCTACCCTAACCCTAGCACGAACCCTAATCCTAACCCGTACCCTAAACCGAGCCCTAACCCTCAAACTAACCCTAACCCTAACCCTAACCCATACCCTACGCCATACCCGAACCCGTACCCTAAGCCGTACCCTAAACCTAACCCTAACCCTAACCCTAACCCTAACCCTAACCCTAAGCTACCCTTGACTGCTTCTGCCTCCAATAGATTTCCTAAGCACTAGTGTTTTAAGGAACAGGTTAAAAAGAGAATCCTAATGTGATTTCTTGATAATGGGAGTGTTCCTTATCTTCTCCTAGTGTCTAAACTCTTCTCCATGGCTGGACCCCCAAATAATATTCCTTGACGTGCTAAGGGGTATCTAGAGAGTGGGATAGGTTTAATAACTACCCTAACTCTAACACGTAACCTAAACCTAACCCCTACCCTAACCCTAACACGTACCCTAATCCTAACCCGTACCCTAAACCGAGCCCTAACCCTCAACCTAACCCTAACCCTAAGTCTAACCCATACCCTACGCCGTACCCGAACCCGTACCCTAAGCCGTATCCTAACCCTAACCGTAACCCTAACCCTAACCCTAAGCTACCCTTGACTGCTTCTGCCTCCAATAGATTTCCTAAGCACTAGTGTTTTAAGGAACAGGTTAAAAAGAGAATCCTAATGTGATTTCTTGATAATGGGTGTGTTCCTTATCTTCTCCTAGTGTCTAAACTCTTCTCCATGGCTGGACCCCCAAATAATATTCCTTGACGTGCTAAGGGGTATCTAGAGAGTGGGATAGGTTTAATAACTACCCTAACACTAATGCGTACCCTAACCCTAACGCCTACCCTAACCCTAACACGTACCCTAATCCTAACCCGTACCCTAAACCGAGCCCTAACCCTCAAACTAACCCTAGCCCTAACCCTAACCCATACCCTACGCCGTACCCGAACCCGTACCCGAACCCGTACCCTAAGCCGTACCCTAACCCTAACCCTAACCCTAACCCTAACCCTAAGCTACCCTTGACTGCTTCTGCCTCCAATAGATTTCCTAAGCACTAGTGTTTTAAGGAACAGGTTAAAAAGAGAATCCTAATGTGATTTCTTGATAATGGCTGTGTTCCTTATCTTCTCCTAGTGTCTAAACTCTTCCCCATGCTGGACCCCCAAATAATATTCCTTGACGTGCTAAGGGGTATCTAGAGAGTGGGATAGGTTTAATAACTACCCTAACCCTAACGCGTACCCTAACCCTAACCCCTACCCTAACCCTAGCACGTACCCTAATCCTAACCCGTACCCTAAACCGAGCCCTAACCCTCAAACTAACCCTAACCCTAACCCTAAACCATACCCTACGCCGTACCCGAACCCGTAACCGAACCCGTACCCTAAGCCGTACCCTAACCCTAACCCTAACCCTAACCCTAACCCTAAGCTACCCTTGACTGCTTCTGCCTCCAATAGATTTCCTAAGCACTAGTGTTTTAAGGAACAGGTTAAAAAGAGAATCCTAATGTGATTTCTTGATAATGGCTGTGTTCCTTATCTTCTCCTAGTGTCTAAATTCTTCTCCATGGCTGGAACCCCAAATAATATTCCTTGATGTGCTAAGGGGTATCTAGAGAGTGGGATAGGTTTAATAACTACCCTAACCCTAACACGTACCCTAACCCTAACCCCTACCCTAACCCTAGCACGAACCCTAATCCTAACCCGTACCCTAAACCGAGCCCTAACCCTCAAACTAACCCTAACCCTAACCCTAACCCATACCCTACGCCATACCCGAACCCGTACCCTAAGCCGTACCCTAAACCTAACCCTAACCCTAACCCTAACCCTAACCCTAACCCTAAGCTACCCTTGACTGCTTCTGCCTCCAATAGATTTCCTAAGCACTAGTGTTTTAAGGAACAGGTTAAAAAGAGAATCCTAATGTGATTTCTTGATAATGGGAGTGTTCCTTATCTTCTCCTAGTGTCTAAACTCTTCTCCATGGCTGGACCCCCAAATAATATTCCTTGACGTGCTAAGGGGTATCTAGAGAGTGGGATAGGTTTAATAACTACCCTAACTCTAACACGTAACCTAACCCTAACCCCTACCCTAACCCTAACACGTACCCTAATCCTAACCCGTACCCTAAACCGAGCCCTAACCCTCAAACTAACCCTAACCCTAAGCCTAACCCATACCCTACGCCGTACCCGAACCCGTACCCTAAGCCGTACCCTAAGCCGTACCCTAACCCTAAACCTAACCCTAAGCTACCCTTGACTTCTTCTGCCTCCAATAGATTTCCTAAGCACTAGTGTTTTAAGGAACAGGTTAAAAAGAGAATCCTAATGTGATTTCTTGATAATGGGTGTGTTCCTTATCTTCTCCTAGTGTCTAATCTGTTCTCCATGGCTGGACCCCCAAATGATATTCCTTGACGTGCTAAGGGGTATCTAGACAGTGGGATAGGTTTAATAACTACCATAACCTAACGCGTACACTAACCCTAACCCCTACCCTAACCCTAACACGTACCCTAATCCTAACACGTACCCTAAACCGAGCCCTAACCCTCAAACTGACCCTAACCGTAACCCTAACCCATACCCTACGCCATACCCGAACCCGTACCCGAACCCGTACCCTAAGCCGTACCCTAACCTTAACCCTAACGCTAACCCTAACCCTAAGCTACCCTTGACTGCTTCTGCCTCCAATAGATTTCCTAAGCACTAGTATTTTATGGAACAGGTTAAAAAGAGAATCCTAAAGTGATTTCTTGATAATGGGTGTGTTCCTTATCTTCTCCTAGTGTCTAAACTCTTCTCCATGGCTGGACCCCCAAATAATATTCCTTGACGTGCTAAGGGGTATCTAGAGAGTGGGATAGGTTTAATAACTACCCTAACCCTAACGCGTACCCTAACCCTAACCCCTACCCTAACCCTAACACGTACCCTAATCCTAACCCGTACCCTAAACCGAGCCCTAACCCTCAAACTAACCCTAACTCTAACCCTAAACCATATCCTACGCCGTACCCTAACCCGTAACCAAACCCGTACCCTAAGCCGTACCCTAACCCTAACCCTAACCCTAACCCTAACCCTAAGCTACCCTTGACTGCTTCAGGCTCCTATAGATTTCCTAAGCACTAGTGTTTTAAGGAACAGGTTAAAAAGAGAATCCTAATGTGATTTCTTGATAATGGGTGTGTTCCTTATCTTCTCCTAGTGTCTAAACTCTTCTCCATGGCTGGACCCCCAAATAATATTCCTTGACGTGCTAAGGGTTATCTAGAGAGTGGGATAGGTTTAATAACTACCCTAACCCTAACGCATACCCTAACCCTAACCCCTACCCTAACCCTAACCCGTACCCTATTCCTAACCCGTATCCTAAACCGAGCCCTAACCCTCAAACTAACCCTAAACCTAACCCTAACCCATACCCTACTCCATACCCGAACCCGTACCCGAACCCGTACCCTAAGCCGTACCCTAACTCTAACCCTAACCCTAACCCTAACCCTAAGCTACCCTTGACTGCTTCTGCCTCCAATAGATTTCCTAAGCACTAGTGTTTTAAGGAACAGGTTAAAAAGAGAATCCTAATGTGATTTCTTGATAATGGGTGTGTTCCTTATCTTCTCCTAGTGTCTAAACTCTTCTCGATGGCTGAACCCCCAAATAATATTCCTTGACGTGCTAAGGGGTATCTAGAGACTGGGATAGGTTTAATAACTACCCTAACCCTAACGCGTACCCTAACCCTAACCCCTACCCTAACACTAACACGTACCCTAATCCTAACCCGTACCCTAAACCGAGCCCTAACCCTCAAACTAACCCTAACCCTAACCCTAACCCATACCCTACGCCGTACCCGAACCCGTACCCGAAACCGTACCCTAAGCCGTACCCTAACCCTAACCCTAACCGTAAGCTACCCTTGACTGCTTCTGGCTCCAATAGATTTCCTAATCACTAGTGTTTTAAGGAACAGGTTAAAAAGAGAATCCTAATGTGATTTCTTGATAATGGGTGTGTTCCTTATCTTCCCCGAGTGTCTAAACTCTTCTCCATGGCTGGACCCCCAAATAATATTCCTTCACGTGTTAAGGGGTATCTAGAGAGTGGGATAGGTTTAATAATTACCCTAACCCTAACGCGTACCCTAACCCTAACACCTACCCTAACCCTAGCACGTACCCTTATCCTAACCGGTACCCTAAACCGAGCCCTAACCCTCAAACTAACCCTAACCCTAACCCTAACCCATACCCTACGCCGTACACGAACCCGTACCCGAACCCGTACCCTAAGCCGTACCCTAACCCTAACCCTAACCCTAACCCTAACCCTAAGCTACCCTTGACTGCTTCTGCCTCCAATAGATTTCCTAAGCACTAGTGTTTTAAGGAACAGGTTAAAAAGAGATTCCTAATGTGATTTCTTGATAATGGGTGTGTTCCTTATCTTCTCCTAGTGTCTAAACTCTTCTCCATGGCTGGACCCCCAAATAATATTACTTGACGTGCTAAGGGGTATCTAGAGAGTGGGATAGGTTTAATAACTACCCTAACCTTAAGGGGTACCCTAACCCTAACCCCTACCCTAACCCTAACACGTACCCTAATCCTAAACCGTACCCTAAACCGAGCCCTAACCCTCAAACTAACCCTAACCCTAACCCTAACCCATACCCTACGCTGTACCCGAAACCGTACCCTAACTCTAACCCTAACCCTAACCCTAACCCTAAGCTACCCTTGACTGCTTCTGCCTCCAATAGATTTCCTAAGCAGTAGTGTTTTAAGGAACAGGTTAAAAAGAGAATCCTAATGTGATTTCTTGATAATGGGTGTGTTCCTTATCTTCTCCTAGTGTCTAAACTCTTCTCCATGGCTGGACCCCACATAATATTCCTTGACGTGCTAAGGGGTATCTAGAGAGTGGGATAGGTTTAATAACTACCCTAACCCTAACGCGTACCCTAACCCTAACCCCTACCCTAACCCTAACACGTACCCTAATCCTAACCCGTACCCTAAACCGAGCCCTAACCCTCAAACTAACCCTAACCCTAACCCTAACCCATACCCTACGCCATACCCGAACCCGTAACCGAACCCGTACCCTAAGCCGTACCCTAACCCTAACCCTAACCCTAACCCTAACCCTAAGCTACCCTTGACTGCTTCTGCCTCCAATAGATTTCCTAAGCACTAGTGTTTTAAGGAACAGGTTAAAAAGAGAATCCTAATGTGATTTCTTGATAATGGGTGTGTTCCTTATCTTCTCCTAGTATCTGAACTCTTCTCCAGGCTGGACCCCCAAATAATATTCCTTTACGTGCTAAGTGGTATCTAGAGAGTGGGATAGGTTCAATAACTACCCTAACCCTAACGCGTACCCTAACCCTAACCCCTACCCTAAGCCTAGCACGTACACTAATCCTAACCCGTTCCCTAAACCGAGCCCTAACCCTCAAACTAACCCTAACCCTAACCCTAACCCATACCCTACGCCGTACCCGAACCCGTACCCTAAGCCGTACCCTAACCCTAACCCTTACCCTAACCCTAACCCTAAGCTACCCTTAACTGCTTCTGCCTCCAATAGATTTCCTAAGCACTAGTGTTTTAAGGAACAGGTTAAAAAGAGAATCCTAATATCATTTCTTGATAATGGCTGTGTTCCTTATCTTCTCCTAGTGTCTAAACTCTTCTCCATGGCTGGACACCCAAATAATATTCCTTGACGTGCTAAGGGGTATCTAGAGAGTGGGATAGGTTTAATAACTACCCTAACCCTAACACGTACCCTAACCCTAACCCCTACCCTAACCCTAGCACGTACCCTAATCCTAACCCGTACCCTAAACCGAGCCCTAACCCTCAAACTAACCCTAACCCTAACCCTAAACCATACCCTACGTCGTACCCGAACCGTACCCGAACCCGTACCCTAGGCCGTACCCTAACCCTAACCCTAATCCTAACCCTAAGCTACCCTTGACTGCTTCTGCCTCCAATAGATTTCCTAGGCACTAGTGTTTTAAGGAACAGGTTAAAAAGAGAATCCTAATGTGATTTCTTGATAATGGGTGTGTTCCTTATCTTCTCCTAGTGTCTAAACTCTTCTCCATGGCTGGACCCCCAAATAATATTCCTTGACGTGCTAAGGGGTATCTAGAGAGTGGGATAGGTTTAATAACTACCCTAACACTAATGCGTACCCTAACCCTAACCCCTACCCTAACCCTAACACGTACCCTAATCCTAACCCGTACCCTAAACCGAGCCCTAACCCTAACCCTAACCCATAACCTACGCCGTACCCGAACCCGTACCCGAAACCGTACCCTAAGCCGTACCCTAACCCTAACCCTAACCCTAACCCTAACCCTAAGCTACCCTTGACTGCTTCTACCTCCAATAGATTTCCTAAGCACTAGTGTTTTAAGGAACAGGTTAAAAAGAGAATCCTAATGTGATTTCTTGATAATGGGTGTGTTCCTTATCTTCTCCTAGTGTCTGAACTCTTCTCCGTGGCTGTACCCCCAAATAATATTCCTTGACGTGCTAAGGGGTATCTAGAGAGTGGGATAGGTTCAATAACTACCCTAACCCTAACGCGTACCCTAACCCTAACACCTACCCTAACCCTAGCACGTACCCTAATCCTAACCCGTACCCTAAACCGAGCTCTAACCCTCAAACTAACCCTAACCCTAACCCTAACCCATACCCTACGCCGCACCTGAACCCGTACCCGAACCCGTACCCTAAGCCGTACCCTAACCCTAACCCTAACCGTAAGCTACCCTTGACTGCTTCTGCCTCCAATAGATTTCCTAAGCACTAGTGTTTTAAGGAACAGGTTAAAAAGAGAATCCTAATGTGATTTCTTGATAATGGGTGTGTTCCTTATCTTCTCCTAGTGTCTAAACTCTTCTCCATTGCTGGACCCCCAAATAATATTACTTGACGTGCTAAGGGGTATCTAGAGATTGGGATAGGTTTAATAACTACCCTAACCCTAAGGCGTACGCTAACCCTAACCCCTACCCTAACCCTAACACGTACCCTAATCCTAACCCGTACCCTAAACCGAGCCCTAACCCTCAAACTAACCCTAACCCTAACCCTAACCCATACCCTACGCTGTACCCGAACCCGTACCCTAACTCTAACCCTAACCCTAACCCTAACCCTAAGCTACCCTTGACTGCTTCTGCCTCCAATAGATTTCCTAAGCAGTAGTGTTTTAAGGAACAGGTTAAAAAGAGAATCCTAATGTGATTTCTTGATAATGGGTGTGTTCCTTATCTTCTCCTAGTGTCTAAACTCTTCTCCATGGCTGGACCCCCAAATAATATTCCTTGACGGGCTAAGGGGTATCTAGAGAGTGGGATAGGTTTAATAACTACCCTAACCCTAACGCGTACCCTAACCCTAACCCCTACCCTAACCCTAACACGTACCCTAATCCTAACCCGTACCCTAAACCGAGCCCTAACCCTCAAACTAACCCTAACCCTAACCCTAACCCATACCCTACGCCGTACCCGAACCCGTACCCGAAACCGTACCCTAAGCCGTACCCTAACCCTAACCCTAACCGTAAGCTACCCTTGACTGCTTCTGGCTCCAATAGATTTCCTAATCACTAGTGTTTTAAGGAACAGGTTAAAAAGAGAATCCTAATGTGATTTCTTGATAATGGGTGTGTTCCTTATCTTCCCCGAGTGTCTAAACTCTTCTCCATGGCTGGACCCCCAAATAATATTCCTTGACGTGTTAAGGGGTATCTAGAGAGTGGGATAGGTTTAATAATTACCCTAACCCTAACGCGTACCCTAACCCTAACACCTACCCTAACCCTAGCACGTACCCTTATCCTAACCGGTACCCTAAACCGAGCCCTAACCCTCAAACTAACCCTAACCCTAACCCTAACCCATACCCTACGCCGTACACGAACCCATACCCGAACCCGTACCCTAAGCCGTACCCTAACCCTAACCCTAACCCTAACCCTAACCCTAAGCTACCCTTGACTGCTTCTGCCTCCAATAGATTTCCTAAGCACTAGTGTTTTAAGGAACAGGTTAAAAAGAGATTCCTAATGTGATTTCTTGATAATGGGTGTGTTCCTTATCTTCTCCTAGTGTCTAAACTCTTCTCCATGGCTGGACCCCCAAATAATATTACTTGACGTGCTAAGGGGTATCTAGAGAGTGGGATAGGTTTAATAACTACCCTAACCCTAACGCGTACCCTAACCCTAACCCCTACCCTAACCCTAACACGTACCCTAATCCTAACCCGTACCCTAAACCGAGCCCTAACCCTCAAACTAACCCTAACCCTAACCCTAACCCATACCCTACGCCATACCCGAACCCGTAACCGAACCCGTACCCTAAGCCGTACCCTAACCCTAACCCTAACCCTAACCCTAACCCTAAGCTACCCTTGACTGCTTCTGCCTCCAATAGATTTCCTAAGCACTAGTGTTTTAAGGAACAGGTTAAAAAGAGAATCCTAATGTGATTTCTTGATAATGGGTGTGTTCCTTATCTTCTCTTAGTATCTGAACTCTTCTCCAGGCTGGACCCCCAAATAATATTCCTTTACGTGCTAAGGGGTATCTAGAGAGTGGGATAGGTTCAATAACTACCCTAACCCTAACGCGTACCCTAACCCTAACCCCTACCCTAAGCCTAGCACGTACACTAATCCTAACCCGTTCCCTAAACCGAGCCCTAACCCTCAAACTAACCCTAACCCTAACCCTAACCCATACCCTACGCCGTACCCGAACCCGTACCCTAAGCCGTACCCTAACCCTAACCCTTACCCTAACCCTAACCCTAAGCTACCCTTAACTGCTTCTGCCTCCAATAGATTTCCTAAGCACTAGTGTTTTAAGGAACAGGTTAAAAAGAGAATCCTAATATCATTTCTTGATAATGGCTGTGTTCCTTATCTTCTCCTAGTGTCTAAACTCTTCTCCATGGCTGGACACCCAAATAATATTCCTTGACGTGCTAAGGGGTATCTAGAGAGTGGGATAGGTTTAATAACTACCCTAACCCTAACACGTACCCTAACCCTAACCCCTACCCTAACCCTAGCACGTACCCTAATCCTAACCCGTACCCTAAACCGAGCCCTAACCCTCAAACTAACCCTAACCCTAACCCTAAACCATACCCTACGTCGTACCCGAACCGTACCCGAACCCGTACCCTAGGCCGTACCCTAACCCTAACCCTAACCCTAACCCTAAGCTACCCTTGACTGCTTCTGCCTCCAATAGATTTCCTAGGCACTAGTGTTTTAAGGAACAGGTTAAAAAGAGAATCCTAATGTGATTTCTTGATAATGGGTGTGTTCCTTATCTTCTCCTAGTGTCTAAACTCTTCTCCATGGCTGGACCCCCAAATAATATTCCTTGACGTGCTAAGGGGTATCTAGAGAGTGGGATAGGTTTAATAACTACCCTAACACTAATGCGTACCCTAACCCTAACCCCTACCCTAACCCTAACACGTACCCTAATCCTAACCCGTACCCTAAACCGAGCCCTAACCCTAACCCTAACCCATAACCTACGCCGTACCCGAACCCGTACCCGAAACCGTACCCTAAGCCGTACCCTAACCCTAACCCTAACCCTAACCCTAACCCTAAGCTACCCTTGACTGCTTCTACCTCCAATAGATTTCCTAAGCACTAGTGTTTTAAGGAACAGGTTAAAAAGAGAATCCTAATGTGATGTCTTGATAATGGGTGTGTTCCTTATCTTCTCCTAGTGTCTGAACTCTTCTCCGTGGCTGTACCCCTAAATAATATTCCTTGACGTGCTAAGGGGTATCTAGAGAGTGGGATAGGTTCAATAACTACCCTAACCCTAACGCGTACCCTAACCCTAACACCTACCCTAACCCTAGCACGTACCCTAATCCTAACCCGTACCCTAAACCGAGCCCTAACCCTCAAACTAACCCTAACCCTAACCCTAACCCATACCCTACGCCGCACCTGAACCCGTACCCGAACCCGTACCCTAAGCCGTACCCTAACCCTAACCCTAACCGTAAGCTACCCTTGACTGCTTCTGCCTCCAATAGATTTCCTAAGCACTAGTGTTTTAAGGAACAGGTTAAAAAGAGAATCCTAATGTGATTTCTTGATAATGGGTGTGTTCCTTATCTTCTCCTAGTGTCTAAACTCTTCTCCATTGCTGGACCCCCAAATAATATTACTTGACGTGCTAAGGGGTATCTAGAGAGTGGGATAGGTTTAATAACTACCCTAACCCTAAGGCGTACCCTAACCCTAACCCCTACCCTAACCCTAACACGTACCCTAATCCTAACCCGTACCCTAAACCGAGACCTAACCCTCAAACTAACCCTAACCCTAACCCTAACCCATACCCTACGCTGTACCCGAACCCGTACCCTAACTCTAACCCTAACCCTAACCCTAACCCTAAGCTACCCTTGACTGCTTCTGCCTCCAATAGATTTCCTAAGCAGTAGTGTTTTAAGGAACAGGTTAAAAAGAGAATCCTAATGTGATTTCTTGATAATGGGTGTGTTCCTTATCTTCTCCTAGTGTCTAAACTCTTCTCCATGGCTGGACCCCAAATAATATTCCTTGACGTGCTAACGGGTATCTAGAGAGTGGGATAGGTTTAATAACTACCCTAACCCTAACGCGTACCCTAACCCTAACCCCTACCCTAACCCTAACACGTACCCAAATCCTAACCCGTACCCTAAACCGAGCCCTAACCCTCAAACTAACCCTAACCCTAAACCTAACCCATACCCTACGCCGTACCCGAAACCGTAACCGAACCCGTACCCTAAGCCGTACCCTAACCCTAACCCTAACCCTAACCCTAACCCTAAGCTACCCTTGACTGCTTCTGCCTCCAATAGATTTCCTAGGCACTAGTGTTTTAAGGAACAGGTTAAAAAGAGAATCCTAATGTGATTTCTTGATAATGGTTGTGTTCCTTATCTTCTCCTAGTGTCTAAACTCTTCTCCATGGCTGGACCCCCAAATAATATTACTTGACGTGCTAAGGGGTATCTAGAGAGTGGGATAGGTTTAATAACTACCCTAACCTTAAGGCGTACCATAACCCTAACCCCTACCCTAACCCTAACACGTACCCTAATCCTAACCCGTACCCTAAACCGAGCCCTAACCCTCAAACTAACCCTAACCCTAACCCTAACCCATACCCTACGCTGTACCCGAACCCGTACCCTAACTCTAACCCTAACCCTAACCCTAAACCTAAGCTACCCTTGACTGCTTCTGCCTCCAATAGATTTCCTAAGCAGTAGTGTTTTAAGGAACAGGTTAAAAAGAGAATCCTAATGTGATTTCTTGATAATGGGTGTGTTCCTTATCTTCTCCTAGTGTCTAAACTCTTCTCCATGGCTGGACCCCAAATAATATTCCTTGACGTGCTAAGGGGTATCTAGAGAGTGGGATAGGTTTAATAACTACCCTAACCCTAACGCGTACCCTAACCCTAACCCCTACCCTAACCCTAACACGTACCCTAATCCTAACCCGTACCCTAAACCGAGCCCTAACCCTCAAACTAACCCTAACCCTAACCCTAACCCATACCCTACGCCATACCCGAACCCGTAACCGAACCCGTACCCTAAGCCGTACCCTAACCCTAACCCTAACCCTAACCCTAACCCTAAGCTACCCTTGACTGCTTCTGCCTCCAATAGATTTCCTAAGCACTAGTGTTTTAAGGAACAGGTTAAAAAGAGAATCCTAATGTGATTTCTTGATAATGGGTGTGTTCCTTATCTTCTCCTAGTATCTGAACTCTTCTCCAGGCTGGACCCCCAAATAATATTCCTTTACGTGCTAAGGGGTATCTAGAGAGTGGGATAGGTTCAATAACTACCCTAACCCTAACGCGTACCCTAACCCTAACCCCTACCCTAAGCCTAGCACGTACACTAATCCTAACCCGTTCCCTAAACCGAGCCCTAACCCTCAAACTAACCCTAACCCTAACCCTAACCCATACCCTACGCCGTACCCGAACCCGTACCCTAAGCCGTACCCTAACCCTAACCCTAACCCTAAGCTACCCTTAACTGCTTCTGCCTCCAATAGATTTCCTAAGCACTAGTGTTTTAAGGAACAGGTTAAAAAGAGAATCCTAATATCATTTCTTGATAATGGCTGTGTTCCTTATCTTCTCCTAGTGTCTAAACTCTTCTCCATGGCTGGACACCCAAATAATATTCCTTGACGTGCTAAGGGGTATCTACAGAGTGGGATAGGTTTAATAACTACCCTAACCCTAACACGTACCCTAACCCTAACCCCTACCCTAACCCTAGCACGTACCCTAATCCTAACCCGTACCCTAAACCGAGCCCTAACCCTCAAACTAACCCTAACCCTAACCCTAAACCATACCCTACGTCGTACCCGAACCGTACCCGAACCCGTACCCTAGGCCGTACCCTAACCCTAACCCTAACCCTAACCCTAAGCTACCCTTGACTGCTTCTGCCTCCAATAGATTTCCTAGGCACTAGTGTTTTAAGGAACAGGTTAAAAAGAGAATCCTAATGTTATTTCTTGATAATGGGTGTGTTCCTTATCTTCTCCTAGTGTCTAAACTCTTCTCCATGGCTGGACCCCCAAATAATATTCCTTGACGTGCTAAGGGGTATCTAGAGAGTGGGATAGGTTTAATAACTACCCTAACACTAATGCGTACCCTAACCCTAACCCCTACCCTAACCCTAACACGTACCCTAATCCTAACCCGTACCCTAAACCGAGCCCTAACCCTAACCCTAACCCTAAACCGAGCCCTAACCCTCAAACTAACCCTAACCCTAACCCTAACCCATACCCTACGCTGTACCCGAACCCGTACCCTAACTCTAACCCTAACCCTAAGCTACCCTTGACTGCTTCTGCCTCCAATAGATTTCCTAGGCACTAGTGTTTTAAGGAACAGGTTAAAAAGAGAATCCTAATGTGATTTATTGATAATGGGTGTGTTCCTTATCTTCTCCTAGTGTCTAAACTCTTCTCCATGGCTGGACCCCCAAATAATATTCCTTGACGTGCTAAGGGGTATCTAGAGAGTGGGATAGGTTTAATAACTACCCTAACCCTAATGCGTACCCTAACCCTAACCCCTACCCTAACCCTAACACGTAACCTAATCCTAACCCGTACTCTAAACCGAGCCCTAACCCTCAAACTAACCCTAACCCTAACCCTAACCCATACCCTACGCCGTACCCGAACCCGTACCCCAAACCGTACCCTAAGCCGTACCCTAACCCTAACCCTAACCCTAACCCTAACCCGAAGCTACCCTTGACTGCTTCTGCCTCCAATAGATTTCCTAAGCACTAGTGTTTTAAGGAACAGGTTAAAAAGGGAATCCTAATGTGATTTCTTTATAATGGGTGTGTTCCTTATCTTCTCCTAGTGTCTAAACTCTTCTCCATGGCTGGACCCACAAATAATATTCCTTGACGTGCTAAGGGGTATCTAGAGAGTGGGATAGGTTAAATAATTACCCTACCCCTAACGCGTACCCTAACCCTAACCCCTACCCTAACCCTTACACGTATCCTAATCTTAACCTGTACCCTAAACCGAGCCCTAACCCTCAAACTAACCCTAAACCTAACCCTAAACCATACCCTACGCCGTAACCGAACCCGTACCCTAAGCCGTACCCTAAGCCGTACCCTAAACCTAACCCTAACCCTAAGCTACCCTTGACTGCTTCTGCCTCCAATAGATTTCCTAAGCACTACTGTTTTAAGGAACAGGTTAAAAAGAGAATCCAATGTGATTTCTTGATAATGGGTGTGTTCCTTATCTTCTCCTAGTGTCTGAACTCTTCTCCATGGCTGGACACCCAAATAATATTCCTTGACGTGCTAAGGGGTATCTAGAGAGTGGGATAGGTTTAATAACTACCCTAACACTAATGCGTACCCTAACCCTAACCTCTACCCTAATCCTAACACGTACCCTAATCCTCACCCGTACCCTAAACCGAGCCCTAACCCTCAAACTAACCCTAACCCTAACCCTAAACCATACCCTATGCCGTACCCGAACCCGTACCCGAAACCGTACCCTTAGCCGTACCCTAACCCTAACCCTAACCCCAAACCTAACCCTAAGCTACCCTTGACTGCTTCTGCCTCCAATAGATTTCCTAAGCACTAGTGTTTTAAGGAACAGGTTAAAAAGGGAATTCTAATGTGATTTCTTGATAATGGGTGTGTTCCTTATCTTCTCCTAGTGTCTAAACTCTTCTCCATGGCTGGACCCCCAAATAATATTCCTTGACGTGCTAAGGGGTATCTAGAGAGTGGGATAGGTTTAATAACTACCCTAACCCTAACGCGTACCCTAACCCTAACCCCAACCCTAACCCTAACACGTACCCTAATCCTAACCCGTACCCTAAACCGAGCCCTAACCCTCAAACTAACCCTAACCCTAACCCTAACCCATACCCTACACCGTACCCGAACCCGTACCCTAAGCCGTACCCTAACTCTAACCCTAACCCTAACCCTAACCCTAAGCTACCCTTGACTGCTTCTGCCTCCAATAGATTTCCTAAGCACTAGTGTTTTAAGGAACAGGTTAAAAAGAGAATCCTAATGTGATTTCTTGATAATGAGTGTGTTCCTTATCTTCTCCTAGTGTCTGAACGCTTCTCCATGGCTGGACCCCCAAATAATATTCCTTTACGTGCTAAGGGGTATCTAGAGAGTGGGATAGGTTCAATAACTACCCTAACCCTAACGCGTACCCTAACCCTAACCCCTACCCTAACCCTAGCACGTACCCTAATCCTAACCCGTACCCTAAACCGAGCCCTAACCCTCAAACTAACCCTAACCCTAACCCTAACCCATACCCTACGCCGTAACCGAACCCGTACCCGAACCCGTACCCTAAGCCGAACCCTAACCCTAACCCTAACCCTAACCCTAAACCTAACCCATACCCTATGCCGTACCCGAACCCGTACCCGAACCCGTACCCTAAGCCGTAACCTAACCCTAACCCTAACCGTAAGCTACCCTTGACTGCTTCTGGCTCCAATAGATTTCCTAAGCACTAGTGTTTTAAGGAACAGGTTAAAAAGAGAATCCTAATGTGATTTCTTGATAATGGGTGTGTTCCTTATCTTCTCCTAGTGTCTAAACTCTTCTCCATGGCTGGACCCCCAAATAATATTCATTGACGTGCTAAGGGGTATCTAGAGAGTGGGATAGGTTTAATAACTACCCTAACCCTAATGCGTACCCTAACCCTAACTCCTACCCTACGCCGTACCCAAACCCGTACCCTAAGCCGTACCCTAACCCTAACCCTAACCACTACCCTAACCCTAACACGTACCCTAATCCAAACCCGTACCCTAAACCGAGCCCTAACCCTCAAACTAACCCTAACCCTAACCCTAAACCATACCCTATGCCGTACCCAAACCCGTAACCTAAGTCGTACCCTAACCCTAACCCTAACCCTAAGCTACCCTTCACTGCTTCTGCCTCCAATAGATTTCCTAAGCACTAGTGTTTTAAGGAACAGGTTAAAAAGAGAATCCTAATGTGATTTCTTGATAATGGGAGTGTTCCTTATCTTCTCCTAGTGTCTAAACTCTTCTCCATGGCTGGACCCCCAAATAATATTCCTCGACGTGCTAAGGGGTATCTAGAGAGTGGGATAGGTTTAATAACTACCCTAACTCTAACACGTAACCTAACCCTAACCCCTACCCTAACTCTAACACGTACCCTAATCCTAACCCGTACCCTAAACCGAGCCCTAACCCTCAACCTAACCCTAACCCTAAGCCTAACCCATAACCTACGCTGTACCCGAACCCGTACCCTAAGCCGTACCCTAACCCTAACCGTAATCCTAACCCTAACCCTAAGCTACCCTTGACTGCTTCTGCCTCCAATAGATTTCCTAAGCACTAGTGTTTTAAGGAACAGGTTAAAAAGAGAATCCTAATGTGATTTCTTGATAATGGCTGTGTTCCTTATTTTCTCCTAGTGTCTAAACTCTTCTCCATGGCTGGACCCCCAAATAATATTCCTTGACGTGCTAAGGGGTATCTAGAGAGTGGGATAGGTTTAATAAGTACCCTAACCTAACGCGTACCCTAACCCTAACCCCTACCCTAACCCTAACACGTACCCTAATCCTAACCAGTACCCTAAACCGAGCCCTAACCCTCAAACTAACACTAACCCTAACCCTAACCCATACCCTACGCCATACCCGAACCCGTACCCGAACCCGTACCCTAAGCCGTACCCTAACCCTAACCCTAACCCTAACCCTAACCCTAACCAAGCTACCCTTGACTGCTTCTGCCTCCAATAGATTTCCTAAGCACTAGTGTTTTAAGGAACAGGTTAAAAAGAGAATCCTAATGTGATTTCTTGATAATGGGTGTGTTCCTTATCTTCTCCTAGTGTCTAAACTCTTCTCCATGGCTGGACCCCCAAATAATATTCCTTGACGTGCTAAGTGGTATCTAGAGACTGGGATAGGTTTAATAACTACCCTAACCCTAACGCGTACCCTAACCCTAACCCCTACCCTAACACTAACACGTACCCTAATCCTAACCCGTACCCTAAACCGAGCCCTAACCCTCAAACTAACCCTAGCCCTAACCCTAACCCATACCCTACGCCGTACCCGAACGCGTACCCGAACCCGTACCCTAAGCCGTACCCTAACCCTAACCCTAACCCTAACCCTAAGCTACCCTTGACTGCTTCTGCCTCCAATAGATTTCCTAAGCACTAGTGTTTTAAGGAACAGGTTAAAAAGAGAATCCTAATGTGATTTCTTGATAATGGCTATGTTCCTTATCTTCTCCTAGTGTCTAAACTCTTCTCCATGGCTGGACCCCCAAATAATATTCCTTGACGTGCTAAGGGGTATCTAGAGAGTGGGATAGGTTTAATAACTACCCTAACCCTAACGCGTAACCTAACCCTAACCCCTACCCTAACCCTAGCACGTACCCTAATTCTAACCCGTACCCTAAACCGAGCCCTAACCCTCAAACTAACCCTAACCCTAACTCTAAACCATACCCTACGCCGTACCCGAACCCGTACCCGAACCCGTACCCTAAGCCGTACCGTAACCCTAACCCTAACCCTAACCCTAACCCTAAGCTACCCTTGACTGCTTCTGCCTCCAATAGATTTCCTAAGCACTAGTGTTTTAAGGAACAGGTTAAAAAGAGAATCCTAATGTGATTTCTTGATAATGGGTGTGTTCCTTATCTTCTCCTAGTGTCTAAACTCTTCTCCATGGCTGGACCCCCAAATAATATTCCTTGACGTGCGAAGGGGTATCTAGATAGTGGGATAGGTTTAATACCTACCATAACCCTAACGCGTACCCTAACCCTAACCCCTACCCTACCCCTAACACGTACCCTAATCCTAACCCGTACCCTAAACCGAGCCCTAACCCTCAAACTAACCCTAAGCGTAACCCTAACCCATACCCTACGCCGTACCCGAACCCGTAACCGAACCCGTACCCTAAGCCGTACCCTAACCCTAACCCTAACCCTAACCCTAAGCTACCCTTGACTGCTTCTGCCTCCAATAGATTTCCTAAGCACTAGTGTTTTAAGGAACAGGTTAAAAAGAGAATCCTAATGTGATTTCTTGATAATGGCTGTGTTCCTTATCTTCTCCTAGTGTCTAAACTCTTCTCCATGGCTGGAACCCCAAATAATATTCCTTGATGTGCTAAGGGGTATCTAGAGACTGGGATAGGTTTAATAACTACCCTAACCCTAACGCGTACCCTAACCCTAACCCCTACCCTAACACTAACACGTACCCTAATCCTAACCCGTACCCTAAACCGAGCCCTAACCCTCAAACTAACCCTAACCCTAACCCTAACCCATACCCTACGCCGTACCCGAACCCGTACCCTAAGCCGTACCCTAACCCTAACCGTAACCCTAACCCTAACCCTAAGCTACCCTTGACTGCTTCTGCCTCCAATAGATTTCCTAAGCACTAGTGTTTTAAGGAACAGGTTAAAAAGAGAATCCTAATGTGATTTCTTGATAATGGGTGTGTTCCTTATCTTCTCCTAGGGTATAAACTCTTCTCCATGGCTGGACCCCCAAATAATATTCCTTGACGTGCGAAGGGGTATCTAGAGAGTGGGATAGGTTTAATAACTACCCTAACCCTAACGCGTACCCTAACCCTAACCCCTACCCTAACCCTAACACATACCCTAATCCTAACCCGTACCCTAAACCGAGCCCTAACCCTCAAACTAACCCTAGCCCTAACCCTAACCCATACCCTACGCCGTACCCGAACCCGTACCCGAACCCGTACCCTAAGCCGTACCCTAACCCTAACCCTAACCCTAACCCTAACCCTAAGCTACCCTTGACTGCTTCTGCCTCCAATAGATTTCCTAAGCACTAGTGTTTTAAGGAACAGGTTAAAAAGAGAATCATAATGTGATTTCTTGATAATGGCTGTGTTCCTTATCTTCTCCTAGTGTCTAAACTCTTCTCCATGGCTGGACCCCCAAATAATATTCCTTGACGTGCTAAGGGGTATCTAGAGAGTGGGATAGGTTTAATAACTACCCTAACCCTAACGCGTACCCTAACCCTAACCCCTACCCTAACCCTAGCACGTACCCTAATCCTAACCCGTACCCTAAACCGAGCCCTAACCCTCAAATTAACCCTAACGCTAACCCTAAACCATACCCTACGCCGTACCCGAACCCGTAACCGAACCCGTACCCTAAGCCGTACCCTAACCCTAACCCTAACCCTAACCCTAACCCTAAGCTACCCTTGACTGCTTCTGCCTCCAATAGATTTCCTAAGCACTAGTGTTTTAAGGAACAGGTTAAAAAGACAATCCTAATGTGATTTCTTGATAATGGGTGTGTTCCTTATCTTCTCCTAGTGTCTAAACTCTTCTCCATGGCTGGACCCCAAATAATATTCCTTGACGTGCTAAGGGGTATCTAGAGAGTGGGATAGGTTTAATAACTACCCTAACTCTAACACGTAACCTAACCCTAACCCCTACCCTAACTCTAACACGTACCCTAATCCTAACCCGTACCCTAAACCGAGCCCTAACCCTCAACCTAACCCTAACCCTAAGCCTAACCCATACCCTACGCTGTACCCGAACCCGTACCCTAAGCCGTACCCTAACCCTAACCGTAACCCTAACCCTAACCCTAAGCTACCCTTGACTGCTTCTGCCTCCAATAGATTTCCTAAGCACTAGTGTTTTAAGGAACAGGTTAAAAAGAGAATCCTAATGTGATTTCTTGATAATGGCTGTGTTCCTTATCTTCTCCTAGTGTCTAAACTCTTCTCCATGGCTGGACCCCCAAATAATATTCCTTGACGTGCTAAGGGGTATCTAGAGAGTGGGATAGGTTTAATAACTACCCTAACCTAACGCGTACCCTAACCCTAACCCCTACCCTAACCCTAACACGTACCCTAATCCTAACCCGTACCCTAAACCGAGCCCTAACCCTCAAACTAACACTAACCCTAACCCTAACCCATACCCTACGCCATACCCGAACCCGTACCCGAACCCGTACCCTAAGCCGTACCCTAACCCTAACCCTAACCCTAACCCTAACCCTAACCAAGCTACCCTTGACTGCTTCTGCCTCCAATAGATTTCCTAAGCACTAGTGTTTTAAGGAACAGGTTAAAAAGAGAATCCTAATGTGATTTCTTGATAATGGGTGTGTTCCTTATCTTCTCCTAGTGTCTAAACTCTTCTCCATGGCTGGACCCCCAAATAATATTCCTTGACGTGCTAAGTGGTATCTAGAGACTGGGATAGGTTTAATAACTACCCTAACCCTAACGCGTACCCTAACCCTAACCCCTACCCTAACACTAACACGTACCCTAATCCTAACCCGTACCCTAAACCGAGCCCTAACCCTCAAACTAACCCTAACCCTAACCCTAACCCATACCCTACGCCGTACCCGAACCCGTACCCTAAGCCGTACCCTAAGCCGTACCCTAAACCTAAACCTAACCCTAAGCTACCCTTGACTTCTTCTGCCTCCAATAGATTTCCTAAGCACTAGTGTTTTAAGGAACAGGTTAAAAAGAGAATCCTAATGTGATTTCTTGATAATGGCTGTGTTCCTTATCTTCTCCTAGTGTCTAAACTCTTCTCCATGGCTGGACCCCCAAATAATATTCCTTGACGTGCGAAGGGGTATCTAGAGAGTGGGATAGGTTTAATAACTACCCTAACCCTAACGCGTACCCTAACCCTAACCCCTACCCTAACCCTAACACGTACCCTAATCCTAACCCGTACCCTAAACCGAGCCCTAACCCTCAAACTAACCCTAGCCCTAACGCTAACCCATACCCTACGCCGTACCCGAACGCGTACCCGAACCCGTACCCTAAGCCGTACCCTAACCCTAACCCTAACCCTAACCCTAAGCTACCCTTGACTGCTTCTGCCTCCAATAGATTTCCTAAGCACTAGTGTTTTAAGGAACAGGTTAAAAAGAGAATCCTAATGTGATTTCTTGATAATGGCTATGTTCCTTATCTTCTCCTAGTGTCTAAACTCTTCTCCATGGCTGGACCCCCAAATAATATTCCTTGACGTGCTAAGGGGTATCTAGAGAGTGGGATAGGTTTAATAACTACCCTAACCCTAACGCGTAACCTAACCCTAACCCCTACCCTAAACCTAGCACGTACCCTAATTCTAACCCGTACCCTAAACCGAGCCCTAACCCTCAAACTAACCCTAACCCTAACTCTAAACCATACCCTACGCCGTACCCGAACCCGTACCCGAACCCGTACCCTAAGCCGTACCGTAACCCTAACCCTAACCCTAACCCTAACCCTAAGCTACCCTTGACTGCTTCTGCCTCCAATAGATTTCCTAAGCACTAGTGTTTTAAGGAACAGGTTAAAAAGAGAATCCTAATGTGATTTCTTGATAATGGGTGTGTTCCTTATCTTCTCCTAGTGTCTAAACTCTTCTCCATGGCTGGACCCCCAAATAATATTCCTTGACGTGCGAAGGGGTATCTAGATAGTGGGATAGGTTTAATAACTACCCTAACCCTAACGCGTACCCTAACCCTAACCCCTACCCTAACCCTAACACGTACCCTAATCCTAACCCGTACCCTAAACCGAGCCCTAACCCTCAAACTAATCCTAAGCGTAACCCTAACCCATACCCTACGCCGTACCCGAACCCGTAACCGAACCCGTACCCTAAGCCGTACCCTAACCCTAACCCTAACCCTAACCCTAAGCTACCCTTGACTGCTTCTGCCTCCAATAGATTTCCTAAGCACTAGTGTTTTAAGGAACAGGTTAAAAAGAGAATCCTAATGTGATTTCTTGATAATGGCTGTGTTCCTTATCTTCTCCTAGTGTCTAAACTCTTCTCCATGGCTGGAACCCCAAATAATATTCCTTGATGTGCTAAGGGGTATCTAGAGACTGGGATAGGTTTAATAACTACCCTAACCCTAACGCGTACCCTAACCCTAACCCCTACCCTAACACTAACACGTACCCTAATTCTAACCCGTACCCTAAACCGAGCCCTAACCCTCAAACTAACCCTAACCCTAACCCTAACCCATACCCTACGCCGTACCCGAACCCGTACCCTAAGCCGTACCCTAAGCCGTACCCTAAACCTAAACCTAACCCTAAGCTACCCTTGAATGCTTCTGCCTCCAATAGATTTCCTAAGCACTAGTGTTTTAAGGAACAGGTTAAAAAGAGAATCCTAATGTGACTTCTTGATAATGGGTGTGTTCCTTATCTTCTCCTAGGGTATAAACTCTTCTCCATGGCTGGACCCCCAAATAATATTCCTTGACGTGCGAAGGGGTATCTAGAGAGTGGGATAGGTTTAATAACTACCCTAACCCTAACGCGTACCCTAACCCTAACCCCTACCCTAACCCTAACACGTACCCTAATCCTAACCCGAAACCTAAACCGAGCCCTAACCCTCAAACTAACCCTAGCCCTAACCCTAACCCATACCCTACGCCGTACCCGAACCCGTACCCGAACCCGTACCCTAAGCCGTACCCTAACCCTAACCCTAACCCTAAGCTACCCTTGACTGCTTCTGCCTCCAATAGATTTCCTAAGCACTAGTGTTTTAAGGAACAGGTTAAAAAGAGAATCCTAATGTGATTTCTTGATAATGGCTGTGTTCCTTATCTTCTCCTAGTGTCTAAACTCTTCTCCATGGCTGGACCCCCAAATAATATTCCTTGACGTGCTAAGGGGTATCTAGAGAGTGGGATAGGTTTAATAACTACCCTAACCCTAACGCGTACCCTAACCCTAACCCCTACCCTAACCCTAACACGTACCCTAATCCTAACCCGTACCCTAAACCGAGCCCTAACCCTCAAACTAACCCTAACCCTAACGCTAAAACATACCCTACGCCGTACCCGAACCCGTACCCGAACCCGTACCCTAAGCCGTACCCTAACCCTAACCCTAACCCTAACCCTAACCCTAAGCTACCCTTGACTGCTTCTGCCTCCAATAGATTTCCTAAGCACTAGTGTTTTAAGGAACAGGTTAAAAAGAGAAACCTAATGTGATTTCTTGATAATGGGAGTGTTCCTTATCTTCTCCTAGTGTCTAAACTCTTCTCCATGGCTGGACCCCCAAATAATATTCCTTGACGTGCTAAGGGGTATCTAGAGAGTGGGATAGGTTTAATAACTACCCTAACTCTAACACGTAACCTAACCCTAACCCCTACCCTAACCCTAACACGTACCCTAATCCTAACCCGTACCCTAAACCGAGCCCTAACCCTCAAACTAACCCTAACCCTAAGCCTAACCCATACCCTACGCCGTACCCGAACCCGTACCCTAAGCCGTACCCTAAGCCGTACCCTAACCCTAACCCTAACCCTAAGCTACCCTTGACTTCTTCTGCCTCCAATAGATTTCCTAAGCACTAGTGTTTTAAGGAACAGGTTAAAAAGAGAATCCTAATGTGATTTCTTGATAATGGGTGTGTTCCTTATCTTCTCCTAGTGTCTAATCTGTTCTCCATGGCTGGACCCCCAAATGATATTCCTTGACGTGCTAAGGGGTATCTAGACAGTGGGATAGGTTTAATAACTACCATAACCTAACGCGTACACTAACCCTAACCCCTACCCTAACCCTAACACGTACCCTAATCCTAACACGTACCCTAAACCGAGCCCTAACCCTCAAACTGACCCTAACCGTAACCCTAACCCATACCCTACGCCATACCCGAACCCGTACCCGAACCCGTACCCTAAGCCGTACCCTAACCCTAACCCTAACGCTAACCCTAACCCTAAGCTACCCTTGACTGCTTCTGCCTCCAATAGATTTCCTAAGCACTAGTATTTTATGGAACAGGTTAAAAAGAGAATCCTAAAGTGATTTCTTGATAATGGGTGTGTTCCTTATCTTCTCCTAGTGTCTAAACTCTTCTCCATGGCTGGACCCCCAAATAATATTCCTTGACGTGCTAAGGGGAATCTAGAGAGTGGGATAGGTTTAATAACTACCCTAACCCTAACGCGTACCCTAACCCTAACCCCTACCCTAACCCTAACACGTACCCTAATCCTAACCCGTACCCTAAACCGAGCCCTAACCCTCAAACTAACCCTAACTCTAACCCTAAACCATATCCTACGCCGTACCCTAACCCGTAACCAAACCCGTACCCTAAGCCGTACCCTAACCCTAACCCTAACCCTAACCCTAACCCTAAGCTACCCTTGACTGCTTCTGCCTCCAATAGATTTCCTAAGCACTAGTGTTTTAAGGAACAGGTTAAAAAGAGAATCCTAATGTGATTTCTTGATAATGGGTGTGTTCCTTATCTTCTCCTAGTGTCTAAACTCTTCTCCATGGCTGGACCCCCAAATAATATTCCTTGACGTGCTAAGGGGTATCTAGAGAGTGGGATAGGTTTAATAACTACCCTAACCCTAATGCGTACCATAACCCTAACCCCTACCCTAACCCTAACACGTACCCTAATCCTAACCCGTACCCTAAACCGAGCCCTAACCCTCAAACTAACCCTAACCCTAACCCTAACCCATACACTACGCCGTAACCGAACCCGTACCCTAAGCCATACCCTAAGCCGTACCCTAAACCTAACCCTAACCCTAAGCTACCCTTGACTGCTTCTGCCTCCAATAGATTTCCTAAGCACTAGTGTTTTAAGGAACAGGTTAAAAAGAGAATCCTAATGTGATTTCTTGATAATGGGTGTATTCCTTATCTTCTCCTAGTGTCTAAACTCTTCTCCATGGCTGGACCCCAAATAATATTCCTTGACGGTCTAAGGGGTATCTAGAGAGTGGGATAGGTTTAATAACTACCCTAACCCTAACGCGTACCCTAACCCTAACCCCTACCCTAACCCTAACACGTACGCTAATCCTAACCCGTAACCTAAACCGAGCCCTAACCCTCAAACTAACCCTAACCCTAACCCTAACCCATACCCTATGCCGTACACGAACCCATACCCGAACCCGTACCCTAAGCCGTACCCTAACCCTAACCCTAACCGTAAGCTACCCTTGACTGCTTCAGGCTCCTATAGATTTCCTAAGCACTAGTGTTTTAAGGAACAGGTTAAAAAGAGAATCCTAATGTGATTTCTTGATAATGGGTGTGTTCCTTATCTTCTCCTAGTGTCTAAACTCTTCTCCATGGCTGGACCCCCAAATAATATTCCTTGACGTGCTAAGGGTTATCTAGAGAGTGGGATAGGTTTAATAACTACCCTAACCCTAACGCATACCCTAACCCTAACCCCTACCCTAACCCTAACCCGTACCCTATTCCTAACCCGTATCCTAAACCGAGCCCTAACCCTCAAACTAACCCTAAACCTAACCCTAACCCATACCCTACGCCATACCCGAACCCGTACCCGAACCCGTACCCTAAGCCGTACCCTAACTCTAACCCTAACCCTAACCCTAACCCTAAGCTACCCTTGACTGCTTCTGCCTCCAATAGATTTCCTAAGCACTAGTGTTTTAAGGAACAGGTTAAAAAGAGAATCCTAATGTGATTTCTTGATAATGGGTGTGTTCCTTATCTTCTCCTAGTGTCTAAACTCTTCTCGATGGCTGAACCCCCAAATAATATTCCTTGACGTGCTAAGGGGTATCTAGAGACTGGGATAGGTTTAATAACTACCCTAACCCTAACGCGTACCCTAACCCTAACCCCTACCCTAACCCTAACACGTACCCTAATCCTAACCCTTACCCTAAACCGAGCCCTAACCCTCAAACTAACCCTAACCCTAACCCTAACCCATACCCTACGCCGTACCCGAACCCGTACCCGAAACCGTACCCTAAGCCGTACCCTAACCCTAACCCTAACCGTAAGCTACCCTTGACTGCTTCTGCCTCCAATAGATTTCCTAAGCACTAGTGTTTTAAGGAACAGGTTAAAAAGAGAATCCTAATGTGATTTCTTGATAATGGCTGTGTTCCTTATCTTCTCCTAGTGTCTAAACTCTTCTCCATGGCTGGACCCCCAAATAATATTCCTTGACGTGCTAAGGGGTATCTAGAGAGTGGGATAGGTTTAATAACTACCCTAACCCTAACGCGTACCCTAACCCTAACCCCTACCCTAACCCTAGCACGTACCCTAATCCTAACCCGTACCCTAAACCGAGCCCTAACCCTCAAATTAACCCTAACGCTAACCCTAAACCATACCCTACGCCGTACCCGAACCCGTACCCGAACCCGTACCCTAAGCCGTACCCTAACCCTAACCCTAACCCTAACCCTAACCCTAAGCTACCCTTGACTGCTTCTGCCTCCAATAGATTTCCTAAGCACTAGTGTTTTAAGGAACAGGTTAAAAAGAGAATCCTAATGTGATTTCTTGATAATGGGTGTGTTCCTTATCTTCTCCTAGTGTCTAAACTCTTCTCCATGGCTGGACCCCGAATAATATTCCTTGACGTGCTAAGGGGTATCTAGAGAGTTGGATAGGTTTAATAACTACCCTAACTCTAACACGTAACCTAACCCTAACCCCTACCCTAACTCTAACACGTACCCTAATCCTAACCCGTACCCTAAACCGAGCCCTAACCCTCAACCTAACCCTAACCCTAAGCCTAACCCATACCCTACGCTGTACCCGAACCCGTACCCTAAGCCGTACCCTAACCCTAACCGTAACCCTAACCCTAACCCTAAGCTACCCTTGACTGCTTCTGCCTCCAATAGATTTCCTAAGCACTAGTGTTTTAAGGAACAGGTTAAAAAGAGAATCCTAATGTGATTTCTTGATAATGGCTGTGTTCCTTATCTTCTCCTAGTGTCTAAACTCTTCTCCATGGCTGGACCCCCAAATAATATTCCTTGACGTGCTAAGGGGTATCTAGAGAGTGGGATAGGTTTAATAAGTACCCTAACCTAACGCGTACCCTAACCCTAACCCCTACCCTAACCCTAACACGTACCCTAATCCTAACCCGTACCCTAAACCGAGCCCTAACCCTCAAACTAACACTAACCCTAACCCTAACCCATACCCTACGCCATACCCGAACCCGTACCCGAACCCGTACCCTAAGCCGTACCCTAACCCTAACCCTAACCCTAACCCTAACCCTAACCAAGCTACCCTTGACTGCTTCTGCCTCCAATAGATTTCCTAAGCACTAGTGTTTTAAGGAACAGGTTAAAAAGAGAATCCTAATGTGATTTCTTGATAATGGGTGTGTTCCTTATCTTCTCCTAGTGTCTAAACTCTTCTCCATGGCTGGACCCCCAAATAATATTCCTTGACGTGCTAAGTGGTATCTAGAGACTGGGATAGGTTTAATAACTACCCTAACCCTAACGCGTACCCTAACCCTAACCCCTACCCTAACACTAACACGTACCCTAATCCTAACCCGTACCCTAAACCGAGCCCTAACCCTCAAACTAACCCTAACCCTAACCCTAACCCATACCCTACGCCGTACCCGAACCCGTACCCTAAGCCGTACCCTAAGCCGTACCCTAAACCTAAACCTAACCCTAAGCTACCCTTGACTTCTTCTGCCTCCAATAGATTTCCTAAGCACTAGTGTTTTAAGGAACAGGTTAAAAAGAGAATCCTAATGTGATTTCTTGATAATGGCTGTGTTCCTTATCTTCTCCTAGTGTCTAAACTCTTCTCCATGGCTGGACCCCCAAATAATATTCCTTGACGTGCGAAGGGGTATCTAGAGAGTGGGATAGGTTTAATAACTACCCTAACCCTAACGCGTACCCTAACCCTAACCCCTACCCTAACCCTAACACGTACCCTAATCCTAACCCGTACCCTAAACCGAGCCCTAACCCTCAAACTAACCCTAGCCCTAACCCTAACCCATACCCTACGCCGTACCCGAACGCGTACCCGAACCCGTACCCTAAGCCGTACCCTAACCCTAACCCTAACCCTAACCCTAAGCTACCCTTGACTGCTTCTGCCTCCAATAGATTTCCTAAGCACTAGTGTTTTAAGGAACAGGTTAAAAAGAGAATCCTAATGTGATTTCTTGATAATGGGTGTGTTCCTTATCTTCTCCTAGTGTCTAAACTCTTCTCCATGGCTGGACCCCCAAATAATATTCCTTGACGTGCGAAGGGGTATCTAGATAGTGGGATAGGTTTAATAACTACCCTAACCCTAACGCGTACCCTAACCCTAACCCCTACCCTACCCCTAACACGTACCCTAATCCTAACCCGTACCCTAAACCGAGCCCTAACCCTCAAACTAATCCTAAGCGTAACCCTAACCCATACCCTACGCCGTACCCGAACCCGTAACCGAACCCGTACCCTAAGCCGTACCCTAACCCTAACCCTAACCCTAACCCTAAGCTACCCTTGACTGCTTCTGCCTCCAATAGATTTCCTAAGCACTAGTGTTTTAAGGAACAGGTTAAAAAGAGAATCCTAATGTGATTTCTTGATAATGGCTGTGTTCCTTATCTTCTCCTAGTGTCTAAACTCTTCTCCATGGCTGGAACCCCAAATAATATTCCTTGATGTGCTAAGGGGTATCTAGAGACTGGGATAGGTTTAATAACTACCCTAACCCTAACGCGTACCCTAACCCTAACCCCTACCCTAACACTAACACGTACCCTAATTCTAACCCGTACCCTAAACCGAGCCCTAACCCTCAAACTAACCCTAACCCTAACCCTAACCCATACCCTACGCCGTACCCGAACCCGTACCCTAAGCCGTACCCTAAGCCGTACCCTAAACCTAAACCTAACCCTAAGCTACCCTTGAATGCTTCTGCCTCCAATAGATTTCCTAAGCACTAGTGTTTTAAGGAACAGGTTAAAAAGAGAATCCTAATGTGATTTCTTGATAATGGGTGTGTTCCTTATCTTCTCCTAGTGTCTAAACTCTTCTCCATGGCTGGACCCCCAAATAATATTCCTTGACGTGCTAAGGGGTATCTAGAGAGTGGGATAGGTTTAATAACTACCCTAACACTAATGCGTACCCTAACCCTAACGCCTACCCTAACCCTAACACGTACCCTAATCCTAACCCGTACCCTAAACCGAGCCCTAACCCTCAAACTAACCCTAGCCCTAACCCTAACCCATACCCTACGCCGTACCCGAACCCGTACCCGAACCCGTACCCTAAGCCGTACCCTAACCCTAACCCTAACCCTAACCCTAACCCTAAGCTACCCTTGACTGCTTCTGCCTCCAATAGATTTCCTAAGCACTAGTGTTTTAAGGAACAGGTTAAAAAGAGAATCCTAATGTGATTTCTTGATAATGGCTGTGTTCCTTATCTTCTCCTAGTGTCTAAACTCTTCCCCATGCTGGACCCCCAAATAATATTCCTTGACGTGCTAAGGGGTATCTAGAGAGTGGGATAGGTTTAATAACTACCCTAACCCTAACGCGTACCCTAACCCTAACCCCTACCCTAACCCTAGCACGTACCCTAATCCTAACCCGTACCCTAAACCGAGCCCTAACCCTCAAACTAACCCTAACCCTAACCCTAAACCATACCCTACGCCGTACCCGAACCCGTAACCGAACCCGTACCCTAAGCCGTACCCTAACCCTAACCCTAACCCTAACCCTAACCCTAAGCTACCCTTGACTGCTTCTGCCTCCAATAGATTTCCTAAGCACTAGTGTTTTAAGGAACAGGTTAAAAAGAGATTCCTAATGTGATTTCTTGATAATGGCTGTGTTCCTTATCTTCTCCTAGTGTCTAAATTCTTCTCCATGGCTGGAACCCCAAATAATATTCCTTGATGTGCTAAGGGGTATCTAGAGAGTGGGATAGGTTTAATAACTACCCTAACCCTAACACGTACCCTAACCCTAACCCCTACCCTAACCCTAGCACGAACCCTAATCCTAACCCGTACCCTAAACCGAGCCCTAACCCTCAAACTAACCCTAACCCTAACCCTAACCCATACCCTACGCCATACCCGAACCCGTACCCTAAGCCGTACCCTAAACCTAACCCTAACCCTAACCCTAACCCTAACCCTAACCCTAACCCTAAGCTACCCTTGACTGCTTCTGCCTCCAATAGATTTCCTAAGCACTAGTGTTTTAAGGAACAGGTTAAAAAGAGAATCCTAATGTGATTTCTTGATAATGGGAGTGTTCCTTATCTTCTCCTAGTGTCTAAACTCTTCTCCATGGCTGGACCCCCAAATAATATTCCTTGACGTGCTAAGGGGTATCTAGAGAGTGGGATAGGTTTAATAACTACCCTAACTCTAACACGTAACCTAACCCTAACCCCTACCCTAACCCTAACACGTACCCTAATCCTAACCCGTACCCTAAACCGAGCCCTAACCCTCAAACTAACCCTAACCCTAAGCCTAACCCATACCCTACGCCGTACCCGAACCCGTACCCTAAGCCGTACCCTAAGCCGTACCCTAACCCTAACCCTAACCCTAAGCTACCCTTGACTTCTTCTGCCTCCAATAGATTTCCTAAGCACTAGTGTTTTAAGGAACAGGTTAAAAAGAGAATCCTAATGTGATTTCTTGATAATGGGTGTGTTCCTTATCTTCTCCTAGTGTCTAATCTGTTCTCCATGGCTGGACCCCCAAATGATATTCCTTGACGTGCTAAGGGGTATCTAGACAGTGGGATAGGTTTAATAACTACCATAACCTAACGCGTACACTAACCCTAACCCCTACCCTAACCCTAACACGTACCCTAATCCTAACACGTACCCTAAACCGAGCCCTAACCCTCAAACTGACCCTAACCGTAACCCTAACCCATACCCTACGCCATACCCGAACCCGTACCCGAACCCGTACCCTAAGCCGTACCCTAACCCTAACCCTAACGCTAACCCTAATCCTAAGCTACCCTTGACTGCTTCTGCCTCCAATAGATTTCCTAAGCACTAGTATTTTATGGAACAGGTTAAAAAGAGAATCCTAAAGTGATTTCTTGATAATGGGTGTGTTCCTTATCTTCTCCTAGTGTCTAAACTCTTCTCCATGGCTGGACCCCCAAATAATATTCCTTGACGTGCTAAGGGGTATCTAGAGAGTGGGATAGGTTTAATAACTACCCTAACCCTAACGCGTACCCTAACCCTAACCCCTACCCTAACCCTAACACGTACCCTAATCCTAACCCGTACCCTAAACCGAGCCCTAACCCTCAAACTAACCCTAACTCTAACCCTAAACCATATCCTACGCCGTACCCTAACCCGTAACCAAACCCGTACCCTAAGCCGTACCCTAACCCTAACCCTAACCCTAACCCTAACCCTAAGCTACCCTTGACTGCTTCAGGCTCCTATAGATTTCCTAAGCACTAGTGTTTTAAGGAACAGGTTAAAAAGAGAATCCTAATGTGATTTCTTGATAATGGGTGTGTTCCTTATCTTCTCCTAGTGTCTAAACTCTTCTCCATGGCTGGACCCCCAAATAATATTCCTTGACGTGCTAAGGGTTATCTAGAGAGTGGGATAGGTTTAATAACTACCCTAACCCTAAAGCATACCCTAACCCTAACCCCTACCCTAACCCTAACCCGTACCCTATTCCTAACCCGTATCCTAAACCGAGCCCTAACCCTCAAACTAACCCTAAACCTAACCCTAACCCATACCCTACTCCATACCCGAACCCGTACCCGAACCCGTACCCTAAGCCGTACCCTAACTCTAACCCTAACCCTAACCCTAACCCTAAGCTACCCTTGACTGCTTCTGCCTCCAATAGATTTCCTAAGCACTAGTGTTTTAAGGAACAGGTTAAAAAGAGAATCCTAATGTGATTTCTTGATAATGGGTGTGTTCCTTATCTTCTCCTAGTGTCTAAACTCTTCTCGATGGCTGAACCCCCAAATAATATTCCTTGACGTGCTAAGGGGTATCTAGAGACTGGGATAGGTTTAATAACTACCCTAACCCTAACGCGTACCCTAACCCTAACCCCTACCCTAACCCTAACACGTACCCTAATCCTAACCCGTACCCTAAACCGAGCCCTAACCCTCAAACTAACCCTAACCCTAACCCTAACCCATACCCTACGCCGTACCCGAACCCGTACCCGAAACCGTACCCTAAGCCGTACCCTAACCCTAACCCTAACCGTAAGCTACCCTTGACTGCTTCTGGCTCCAATAGATTTCCTAATCACTAGTGTTTTAAGGAACAGGTTAAAAAGAGAATCCTAATGTGATTTCTTGATAATGGGTGTGTTCCTTATCTTCCCCGAGTGTCTAAACTCTTCTCCATGGCTGGACCCCCAAATAATATTCCTTGACGTGTTAAGGGGTATCTAGAGAGTGGGATAGGTTTAATAATTACCCTAACCCTAACGCGTACCCTAACCCTAACACCTACCCTAACCCTAGCACGTACCCTTATCCTAACCGGTACCCTAAACCGAGCCCTAACCCTCAAACTAACCCTAACCCTAACCCTAACCCATACCCTACGCCGTACACGAACCCGTACCCGAACCCGTACCCTAAGCCGTACCCTAACCCTAACCCTAACCCTAACCCTAACCCTAAGCTACCCTTGACTGCTTCTGCCTCCAATAGATTTCCTAAGCACTAGTGTTTTAAGGAACAGGTTAAAAAGAGATTCCTAATGTGATTTCTTGATAATGGGTGTGTTCCTTATCTTCTCCTAGTGTCTAAACTCTTCTCCATGGCTGGACCCCCAAATAATATTACTTGAAGTGCTAAGGGGTATCTAGAGAGTGGGATAGGTTTAATAACTACCCTAACCTTAAGGGGTACCCTAACCCTAACCCCTACCCTAACCCTAACACGTACCCTAATCCTAACCCGTACCCTAAACCGAGCCCTAACCCTCAAACTAACCCTAACCCTAACCCTAACCCATACCCTACGCTGTACCCGAAACCGTACCCTAACTCTAACCCTAACCCTAACCCTAACCCTAAGCTACCCTTGACTGCTTCTGCCTCCTATAGATTTCCTAAGCAGTAGTGTTTTAAGGAACAGGTTAAAAAGAGAATCCTAATGTGATTTCTTGATAATGGGTGTGTTCCTTATCTTCTCCTAGTGTCTAAACTCTTCTCCATGGCTGGACCCCACATAATATTCCTTGACGTGCTAAGGGGTATCTAGAGAGTGGGATAGGTTTAATAACTACCCTAACCCTAACGCGTACCCTAACCCTAACCCCTACCCTAACCCTAACACGTACCCTAATCCTAACCCGTACCCTAAACCGAGCCCTAACCCTCAAACTAACCCTAACCCTAACCCTAACCCATACCCTACGCCATACCCGAACCCGTAACCGAACCCGTACCCTAAGCCGTACCCTAACCCTAACCCTAACCCTAACCCTAACCCTAAGCTACCCTTGACTGCTTCTGCCTCCAATAGATTTCCTAAGCACTAGTGTTTTAAGGAACAGGTTAAAAAGAGAATCCTAATGTGATTTCTTGATAATGGGTGTGTTCCTTATCTTCTCCTAGTATCTGAACTCTTCTCCAGGCTGGACCCCCAAATAATATTCCTTTACGTGCTAAGGGGTATCTAGAGAGTGGGATAGGTTCAATAACTACCCTAACCCTAACGCGTACCCTAACCCTAACCCCTACCCTAAGCCTAGCACGTACACTAATCCTAACCCGTTCCCTAAACCGAGCCCTAACCCTCAAACTAACCCTAACCCTAACCCTAACCCATACCCTACGCCGTACCCGAACCCGTACCCTAAGCCGTACCCTAACCCTAACCCTTACCCTAACCCTAACCCTAAGCTACCCTTAACTGCTTCTGCCTCCAATAGATTTCCTAAGCACTAGTGTTTTAAGGAACAGGTTAAAAAGAGAATCCTAATATCATTTCTTGATAATGGCTGTGTTCCTTATCTTCTCCTAGTGTCTAAACTCTTCTCCATGGCTGGACACCCAAATAATATTCCTTGACGTGCTAAGGGGTATCTAGAGAGTGGGATAGGTTTAATAACTACCCTAACCCTAACACGTACCCTAACCCTAACCCCTACCCTAACCCTAGCACGTACCCTAATCCTAACCCGTACCCTAAACCGAGCCCTAACCCTCAAACTAACCCTAACCCTAACCCTAAACCATACCCTACGTCGTACCCGAACCGTACCCGAACCCGTACCCTAGGCCGTACCCTAACCCTAACCCTAATCCTAACCCTAAGCTACCCTTGACTGCTTCTGCCTCCAATAGATTTCCTAGGCACTAGTGTTTTAAGGAACAGGTTAAAAAGAGAATCCTAATGTGATTTCTTGATAATGGGTGTGTTCCTTATCTTCTCCTAGTGTCTAAACTCTTCTCCATGGCTGGACCCCCAAATAATATTCCTTGACGTGCTAAGGGGTATCTAGAGAGTGGGATAGGTTTAATAACTACCCTAACACTAATGCGTACCCTAACCCTAACCCCTACCCTAACCCTAACACGTACCCTAATCCTAACCCGTACCCTAAACCGAGCCCTAACCCTAACCCTAACCCATAACCTATGCCGTACCCGAACCCGTACCCGAAACCGTACCCTAAGCCGTACCCTAACCCTAACCCTAACCCTAACCCTAACCCTAAGCTACCCTTGACTGCTTCTACCTCCAATAGATTTCCTAAGCACTAGTGTTTTAAGGAACAGGTTAAAAAGAGAATCCTAATGTGATGTCTTGATAATGGGTGTGTTCCTTATCTTCTCCTAGTGTCTGAACTCTTCTCCGTGGCTGTACCCCTAAATAATATTCCTTGACGTGCTAAGGGGTATCTAGAGAGAGGGATAGGTTCAATAACTACCCTAACCCTAACGCGTACCCTAACCCTAACACCTACCCTAACCCTAGCACGTACCCTAATCCTAACCCGTACCCTAAACCGAGCCCTAACCCTCAAACTAACCCTAACCCTAACCCTAACCCATACCCTACGCCGCACCTGAACCCGTACCCGAACCCGTACCCTAAGCCGTACCCTAACCCTAACCCTAACCGTAAGCTACCCTTGACTGCTTCTGCCTCCAATAGATTTCCTAAGCACTAGTGTTTTAAGGAACAGGTTAAAAAAAGAATCCTAATGTGATTTCTTGATAATGGGTGTGTTCCTTATCTTCTCCTAGTGTCTAAACTCTTCTCCATTGCTGGACCCCCAAATAATATTACTTGACGTGCTAAGGGGTATCTAGAGAGTGGGATAGGTTTAATAACTACCCTAACCCTAAGGCGTACCCTAACCCTAACCCCTACCCTAACCCTAACACGTACCCTAATCCTAACCCGTACCCTAAACCGAGACCTAACCCTCAAACTAACCCTAACCCTAACCCTAACCCATACCCTACGCTGTACCCGAACCCGTACCCTAACTCTAACCCTAACCCTAACCCTAACCCTAAGCTACCCTTGACTGCTTCTGCCTCCAATAGATTTCCTAAGCAGTAGTGTTTTAAGGAACAGGTTAAAAAGAGAATCCTAATGTGATTTCTTGATAATGGGTGTGTTCCTTATCTTCTCCTAGTGTCTAAACTCTTCTCCATGGCTGGACCCCAAATAATATTCCTTGACGTGCTAACGGGTATCTAGAGAGTGGGATAGGTTTAATAACTACCCTAACCCTAACACGTACCCTAACCCTAACCCCTACCCTAACCCTAGCACGAACCCTAATCCTAACCCGTACCCTAAACCGAGCCCTAACCCTCAAACTAACCCTAACCCTAACCCTAACCCATACCCTACGCCATACCCGAACCCGTACCCTAAGCCGTACCCTAAACCTAACCCTAACCCTAACCCTAACCCTAACCCTAACCCTAACCCTAAGCTACCCTTGACTGCTTCTGCCTCCAATAGATTTCCTAAGCACTAGTGTTTTAAGGAACAGGTTAAAAAGAGAATCCTAATGTGATTTCTTGATAATGGGAGTGTTCCTTATCTTCTCCTAGTGTCTAAACTCTTCTCCATGGCTGGACCCCCAAATAATATTCCTTGACGTGCTAAGGGGTATCTAGAGAGTGGGATAGGTTTAATAACTACCCTAACTCTAACACGTAACCTAACCCTAACCCCTACCCTAACCCTAACACGTACCCTAATCCTAACCCGTACCCTAAACCGAGCCCTAACCCTCAAACTAACCCTAACCCTAAGCCTAACCCATACCCTACGCCGTACCCGAACCCGTACCCTAAGCCGTACCCTAAGCCGTACCCTAACCCTAACCCTAACCCTAAGCTACCCTTGACTTCTTCTGCCTCCAATAGATTTCCTAAGCACTAGTGTTTTAAGGAACAGGTTAAAAAGAGAATCCTAATGTGATTTCTTGATAATGGGTGTGTTCCTTATCTTCTCCTAGTGTCTAATCTGTTCTCCATGGCTGGACCCCCAAATGATATTCCTTGACGTGCTAAGGGGTATCTAGACAGTGGGATAGGTTTAATAACTACCATAACCTAACGCGTACACTAACCCTAACCCCTACCCTAACCCTAACACGTACCCTAATCCTAACACGTACCCTAAACCGAGCCCTAACCCTCAAACTGACCCTAACCGTAACCCTAACCCATACCCTACGCCATACCCGAACCCGTACCCGAACCCGTACCCTAAGCCGTACCCTAACCCTAACCCTAACGCTAACCCTAATCCTAAGCTACCCTTGACTGCTTCTGCCTCCAATAGATTTCCTAAGCACTAGTATTTTATGGAACAGGTTAAAAAGAGAATCCTAAAGTGATTTCTTGATAATGGGTGTGTTCCTTATCTTCTCCTAGTGTCTAAACTCTTCTCCATGGCTGGACCCCCAAATAATATTCCTTGACGTGCTAAGGGGTATCTAGAGAGTGGGATAGGTTTAATAACTACCCTAACCCTAACGCGTACCCTAACCCTAACCCCTACCCTAACCCTAACACGTACCCTAATCCTAACCCGTACCCTAAACCGAGCCCTAACCCTCAAACTAACCCTAACTCTAACCCTAAACCATATCCTACGCCGTACCCTAACCCGTAACCAAACCCGTACCCTAAGCCGTACCCTAACCCTAACCCTAACCCTAACCCTAACCCTAAGCTACCCTTGACTGCTTCAGGCTCCTATAGATTTCCTAAGCACTAGTGTTTTAAGGAACAGGTTAAAAAGAGAATCCTAATGTGATTTCTTGATAATGGGTGTGTTCCTTATCTTCTCCTAGTGTCTAAACTCTTCTCCATGGCTGGACCCCCAAATAATATTCCTTGACGTGCTAAGGGTTATCTAGAGAGTGGGATAGGTTTAATAACTACCCTAACCCTAAAGCATACCCTAACCCTAACCCCTACCCTAACCCTAACCCGTACCCTATTCCTAACCCGTATCCTAAACCGAGCCCTAACCCTCAAACTAACCCTAAACCTAACCCTAACCCATACCCTACTCCATACCCGAACCCGTACCCGAACCCGTACCCTAAGCCGTACCCTAACTCTAACCCTAACCCTAACCCTAACCCTAAGCTACCCTTGACTGCTTCTGCCTCCAATAGATTTCCTAAGCACTAGTGTTTTAAGGAACAGGTTAAAAAGAGAATCCTAATGTGATTTCTTGATAATGGGTGTGTTCCTTATCTTCTCCTAGTGTCTAAACTCTTCTCGATGGCTGAACCCCCAAATAATATTCCTTGACGTGCTAAGGGGTATCTAGAGACTGGGATAGGTTTAATAACTACCCTAACCCTAACGCGTACCCTAACCCTAACCCCTACCCTAACCCTAACACGTACCCTAATCCTAACCCGTACCCTAAACCGAGCCCTAACCCTCAAACTAACCCTAACCCTAACCCTAACCCATACCCTACGCCGTACCCGAACCCGTACCCGAAACCGTACCCTAAGCCGTACCCTAACCCTAACCCTAACCGTAAGCTACCCTTGACTGCTTCTGGCTCCAATAGATTTCCTAATCACTAGTGTTTTAAGGAACAGGTTAAAAAGAGAATCCTAATGTGATTTCTTGATAATGGGTGTGTTCCTTATCTTCCCCGAGTGTCTAAACTCTTCTCCATGGCTGGACCCCCAAATAATATTCCTTGACGTGTTAAGGGGTATCTAGAGAGTGGGATAGGTTTAATAATTACCCTAACCCTAACGCGTACCCTAACCCTAACACCTACCCTAACCCTAGCACGTACCCTTATCCTAACCGGTACCCTAAACCGAGCCCTAACCCTCAAACTAACCCTAACCCTAACCCTAACCCATACCCTACGCCGTACACGAACCCGTACCCGAACCCGTACCCTAAGCCGTACCCTAACCCTAACCCTAACCCTAACCCTAACCCTAAGCTACCCTTGACTGCTTCTGCCTCCAATAGATTTCCTAAGCACTAGTGTTTTAAGGAACAGGTTAAAAAGAGATTCCTAATGTGATTTCTTGATAATGGGTGTGTTCCTTATCTTCTCCTAGTGTCTAAACTCTTCTCCATGGCTGGACCCCCAAATAATATTACTTGAAGTGCTAAGGGGTATCTAGAGAGTGGGATAGGTTTAATAACTACCCTAACCTTAAGGGGTACCCTAACCCTAACCCCTACCCTAACCCTAACACGTACCCTAATCCTAACCCGTACCCTAAACCGAGCCCTAACCCTCAAACTAACCCTAACCCTAACCCTAACCCATACCCTACGCTGTACCCGAAACCGTACCCTAACTCTAACCCTAACCCTAACCCTAACCCTAAGCTACCCTTGACTGCTTCTGCCTCCTATAGATTTCCTAAGCAGTAGTGTTTTAAGGAACAGGTTAAAAAGAGAATCCTAATGTGATTTCTTGATAATGGGTGTGTTCCTTATCTTCTCCTAGTGTCTAAACTCTTCTCCATGGCTGGACCCCACATAATATTCCTTGACGTGCTAAGGGGTATCTAGAGAGTGGGATAGGTTTAATAACTACCCTAACCCTAACGCGTACCCTAACCCTAACCCCTACCCTAACCCTAACACGTACCCTAATCCTAACCCGTACCCTAAACCGAGCCCTAACCCTCAAACTAACCCTAACCCTAACCCTAACCCATACCCTACGCCATACCCGAACCCGTAACCGAACCCGTACCCTAAGCCGTACCCTAACCCTAACCCTAACCCTAACCCTAACCCTAAGCTACCCTTGACTGCTTCTGCCTCCAATAGATTTCCTAAGCACTAGTGTTTTAAGGAACAGGTTAAAAAGAGAATCCTAATGTGATTTCTTGATAATGGGTGTGTTCCTTATCTTCTCCTAGTATCTGAACTCTTCTCCAGGCTGGACCCCCAAATAATATTCCTTTACGTGCTAAGGGGTATCTAGAGAGTGGGATAGGTTCAATAACTACCCTAACCCTAACGCGTACCCTAACCCTAACCCCTACCCTAAGCCTAGCACGTACACTAATCCTAACCCGTTCCCTAAACCGAGCCCTAACCCTCAAACTAACCCTAACCCTAACCCTAACCCATACCCTACGCCGTACCCGAACCCGTACCCTAAGCCGTACCCTAACCCTAACCCTTACCCTAACCCTAACCCTAAGCTACCCTTAACTGCTTCTGCCTCCAATAGATTTCCTAAGCACTAGTGTTTTAAGGAACAGGTTAAAAAGAGAATCCTAATATCATTTCTTGATAATGGCTGTGTTCCTTATCTTCTCCTAGTGTCTAAACTCTTCTCCATGGCTGGACACCCAAATAATATTCCTTGACGTGCTAAGGGGTATCTAGAGAGTGGGATAGGTTTAATAACTACCCTAACCCTAACACGTACCCTAACCCTAACCCCTACCCTAACCCTAGCACGTACCCTAATCCTAACCCGTACCCTAAACCGAGCCCTAACCCTCAAACTAACCCTAACCCTAACCCTAAACCATACCCTACGTCGTACCCGAACCGTACCCGAACCCGTACCCTAGGCCGTACCCTAACCCTAACCCTAACCCTAACCCTAAGCTACCCTTGACTGCTTCTGCCTCCAATAGATTTCCTAGGCACTAGTGTTTTAAGGAACAGGTTAAAAAGAGAATCCTAATGTGATTTCTTGATAATGGGTGTGTTCCTTATCTTCTCCTAGTGTCTAAACTCTTCTCCATGGCTGGACCCCCAAATAATATTCCTTGACGTGCTAAGGGGTATCTAGAGAGTGGGATAGGTTTAATAACTACCCTAACACTAATGCGTACCCTAACCCTAACCCCTACCCTAACCCTAACACGTACCCTAATCCTAACCCGTACCCTAAACCGAGCCCTAACCCTAACCCTAACCCATAACCTATGCCGTACCCGAACCCGTACCCGAAACCGTACCCTAAGCCGTACCCTAACCCTAACCCTAACCCTAACCCTAACCCTAAGCTACCCTTGACTGCTTCTACCTCCAATAGATTTCCTAAGCACTAGTGTTTTAAGGAACAGGTTAAAAAGAGAATCCTAATGTGATGTCTTGATAATGGGTGTGTTCCTTATCTTCTCCTAGTGTCTGAACTCTTCTCCGTGGCTGTACCCCTAAATAATATTCCTTGACGTGCTAAGGGGTATCTAGAGAGAGGGATAGGTTCAATAACTACCCTAACCCTAACGCGTACCCTAACCCTAACACCTACCCTAACCCTAGCACGTACCCTAATCCTAACCCGTACCCTAAACCGAGCCCTAACCCTCAAACTAACCCTAACCCTAACCCTAACCCATACCCTACGCCGCACCTGAACCCGTACCCGAACCCGTACCCTAAGCCGTACCCTAACCCTAACCCTAACCGTAAGCTACCCTTGACTGCTTCTGCCTCCAATAGATTTCCTAAGCACTAGTGTTTTAAGGAACAGGTTAAAAAAAGAATCCTAATGTGATTTCTTGATAATGGGTGTGTTCCTTATCTTCTCCTAGTGTCTAAACTCTTCTCCATTGCTGGACCCCCAAATAATATTACTTGACGTGCTAAGGGGTATCTAGAGAGTGGGATAGGTTTAATAACTACCCTAACCCTAAGGCGTACCCTAACCCTAACCCCTACCCTAACCCTAACACGTACCCTAATCCTAACCCGTACCCTAAACCGAGACCTAACCCTCAAACTAACCCTAACCCTAACCCTAACCCATACCCTACGCTGTACCCGAACCCGTACCCTAACTCTAACCCTAACCCTAACCCTAACCCTAAGCTACCCTTGACTGCTTCTGCCTCCAATAGATTTCCTAAGCAGTAGTGTTTTAAGGAACAGGTTAAAAAGAGAATCCTAATGTGATTTCTTGATAATGGGTGTGTTCCTTATCTTCTCCTAGTGTCTAAACTCTTCTCCATGGCTGGACCCCAAATAATATTCCTTGACGTGCTAACGGGTATCTAGAGAGTGGGATAGGTTTAATAACTACCCTAACCCTAACGCGTACCCTAACCCTAACCCCTACCCTAACCCTAACACGTACCCTAATCCTAACCCGTACCCTAAACCGAGCCCTAACCCTCAAACTAACCCTAACCCTAAACCTAACCCATACCCTACGCCGTACCCGAAACCGTAACCGAACCCGTACCCTAAGCCGTACCCTAACCCTAACCGTAACCCTAACCCTAACCCTAAGCTACCCTTGACTGCTTCTGCCTCCAATAGATTTCCTAGGCACTAGTGTTTTAAGGAACAGGTTAAAAAGAGAATCCTAATGTGATTTCTTGATAATGGGTGTGTTCCTTATCTTCTCCTAGTGTCTAAACTCTTCTCCATGGCTGGACCCCCAAATAATATTCCTTGACGTGCTAAGGGGTATCTAGAGAGTGGGATAGGTTTAATAACTACCCTAACACTAATGCGTACCCTAACCCTAACGCCTACCCTAACCCTAACACGTACCCTAATCCTAACCCGTACCCTAAACCGAGCCCTAACCCTCAAACTAACCCTAGCCCTAACCCTAACCCATACCCTACGCCGTACCCGAACCCGTACCCGAACCCGTACCCTAAGCCGTACCCTAACCCTAACCCTAACCCTAACCCTAACCCTAAGCTACCCTTGACTGCTTCTGCCTCCAATAGATTTCCTAAGCACTAGTGTTTTAAGGAACAGGTTAAAAAGAGAATCCTAATGTGATTTCTTGATAATGGCTGTGTTCCTTATCTTCTCCTAGTGTCTAAACTCTTCCCCATGCTGGACCCCCAAATAATATTCCTTGACGTGCTAAGGGGTATCTAGAGAGTGGGATAGGTTTAATAACTACCCTAACCCTAACGCGTACCCTAACCCTAACCCCTACCCTAACCCTAGCACGTACCCTAATCCTAACCCGTACCCTAAACCGAGCCCTAACCCTCAAACTAACCCTAACCCTAACCCTAAACCATACCCTACGCCGTACCCGAACCCGTAACCGAACCCGTACCCTAAGCCGTACCCTAACCCTAACCCTAACCCTAACCCTAACCCTAAGCTACCCTTGACTGCTTCTGCCTCCAATAGATTTCCTAAGCACTAGTGTTTTAAGGAACAGGTTAAAAAGAGATTCCTAATGTGATTTCTTGATAATGGCTGTGTTCCTTATCTTCTCCTAGTGTCTAAATTCTTCTCCATGGCTGGAACCCCAAATAATATTCCTTGATGTGCTAAGGGGTATCTAGAGAGTGGGATAGGTTTAATAACTACCCTAACCCTAACACGTACCCTAACCCTAACCCCTACCCTAACCCTAGCACGAACCCTAATCCTAACCCGTACCCTAAACCGAGCCCTAACCCTCAAACTAACCCTAACCCTAACCCTAACCCATACCCTACGCCATACCCGAACCCGTACCCTAAGCCGTACCCTAAACCTAACCCTAACCCTAACCCTAACCCTAACCCTAACCCTAAGCTACCCTTGACTGCTTCTGCCTCCAATAGATTTCCTAAGCACTAGTGTTTTAAGGAACAGGTTAAAAAGAGAATCCTAATGTGATTTCTTGATAATGGGAGTGTTCCTTATCTTCTCCTAGTGTCTAAACTCTTCTCCATGGCTGGACCCCCAAATAATATTCCTTGACGTGCTAAGGGGTATCTAGAGAGTGGGATAGGTTTAATAACTACCCTAACTCTAACACGTAACCTAACCCTAACCCCTACCCTAACCCTAACACGTACCCTAATCCTAACCCGTACCCTAAACCGAGCCCTAACCCTCAAACTAACCCTAACCCTAAGCCTAACCCATACCCTACGCCGTACCCGAACCCGTACCCTAAGCCGTACCCTAAGCCGTACCCTAACCCTAACCCTAACCCTAAGCTACCCTTGACTTCTTCTGCCTCCAATAGATTTCCTAAGCACTAGTGTTTTAAGGAACAGGTTAAAAAGAGAATCCTAATGTGATTTCTTGATAATGGGTGTGTTCCTTATCTTCTCCTAGTGTCTAATCTGTTCTCCATGGCTGGACCCCCAAATGATATTCCTTGACGTGCTAAGGGGTATCTAGACAGTGGGATAGGTTTAATAACTACCATAACCTAACGCGTACACTAACCCTAACCCCTACCCTAACCCTAACACGTACCCTAATCCTAACACGTACCCTAAACCGAGCCCTAACCCTCAAACTGACCCTAACCGTAACCCTAACCCATACCCTACGCCATACCCGAACCCGTACCCGAACCCGTACCCTAAGCCGTACCCTAACCCTAACCCTAACGCTAACCCTAATCCTAAGCTACCCTTGACTGCTTCTGCCTCCAATAGATTTCCTAAGCACTAGTATTTTATGGAACAGGTTAAAAAGAGAATCCTAAAGTGATTTCTTGATAATGGGTGTGTTCCTTATCTTCTCCTAGTGTCTAAACTCTTCTCCATGGCTGGACCCCCAAATAATATTCCTTGACGTGCTAAGGGGTATCTAGAGAGTGGGATAGGTTTAATAACTACCCTAACCCTAACGCGTACCCTAACCCTAACCCCTACCCTAACCCTAACACGTACCCTAATCCTAACCCGTACCCTAAACCGAGCCCTAACCCTCAAACTAACCCTAACTCTAACCCTAAACCATATCCTACGCCGTACCCTAACCCGTAACCAAACCCGTACCCTAAGCCGTACCCTAACCCTAACCCTAACCCTAACCCTAACCCTAAGCTACCCTTGACTGCTTCAGGCTCCTATAGATTTCCTAAGCACTAGTGTTTTAAGGAACAGGTTAAAAAGAGAATCCTAATGTGATTTCTTGATAATGGGTGTGTTCCTTATCTTCTCCTAGTGTCTAAACTCTTCTCCATGGCTGGACCCCCAAATAATATTCCTTGACGTGCTAAGGGTTATCTAGAGAGTGGGATAGGTTTAATAACTACCCTAACCCTAAAGCATACCCTAACCCTAACCCCTACCCTAACCCTAACCCGTACCCTATTCCTAACCCGTATCCTAAACCGAGCCCTAACCCTCAAACTAACCCTAAACCTAACCCTAACCCATACCCTACTCCATACCCGAACCCGTACCCGAACCCGTACCCTAAGCCGTACCCTAACTCTAACCCTAACCCTAACCCTAACCCTAAGCTACCCTTGACTGCTTCTGCCTCCAATAGATTTCCTAAGCACTAGTGTTTTAAGGAACAGGTTAAAAAGAGAATCCTAATGTGATTTCTTGATAATGGGTGTGTTCCTTATCTTCTCCTAGTGTCTAAACTCTTCTCGATGGCTGAACCCCCAAATAATATTCCTTGACGTGCTAAGGGGTATCTAGAGACTGGGATAGGTTTAATAACTACCCTAACCCTAACGCGTACCCTAACCCTAACCCCTACCCTAACCCTAACACGTACCCTAATCCTAACCCGTACCCTAAACCGAGCCCTAACCCTCAAACTAACCCTAACCCTAACCCTAACCCATACCCTACGCCGTACCCGAACCCGTACCCGAAACCGTACCCTAAGCCGTACCCTAACCCTAACCCTAACCGTAAGCTACCCTTGACTGCTTCTGGCTCCAATAGATTTCCTAATCACTAGTGTTTTAAGGAACAGGTTAAAAAGAGAATCCTAATGTGATTTCTTGATAATGGGTGTGTTCCTTATCTTCCCCGAGTGTCTAAACTCTTCTCCATGGCTGGACCCCCAAATAATATTCCTTGACGTGTTAAGGGGTATCTAGAGAGTGGGATAGGTTTAATAATTACCCTAACCCTAACGCGTACCCTAACCCTAACACCTACCCTAACCCTAGCACGTACCCTTATCCTAACCGGTACCCTAAACCGAGCCCTAACCCTCAAACTAACCCTAACCCTAACCCTAACCCATACCCTACGCCGTACACGAACCCGTACCCGAACCCGTACCCTAAGCCGTACCCTAACCCTAACCCTAACCCTAACCCTAACCCTAAGCTACCCTTGACTGCTTCTGCCTCCAATAGATTTCCTAAGCACTAGTGTTTTAAGGAACAGGTTAAAAAGAGATTCCTAATGTGATTTCTTGATAATGGGTGTGTTCCTTATCTTCTCCTAGTGTCTAAACTCTTCTCCATGGCTGGACCCCCAAATAATATTACTTGAAGTGCTAAGGGGTATCTAGAGAGTGGGATAGGTTTAATAACTACCCTAACCTTAAGGGGTACCCTAACCCTAACCCCTACCCTAACCCTAACACGTACCCTAATCCTAACCCGTACCCTAAACCGAGCCCTAACCCTCAAACTAACCCTAACCCTAACCCTAACCCATACCCTACGCTGTACCCGAAACCGTACCCTAACTCTAACCCTAACCCTAACCCTAACCCTAAGCTACCCTTGACTGCTTCTGCCTCCAATAGATTTCCTAAGCAGTAGTGTTTTAAGGAACAGGTTAAAAAGAGAATCCTAATGTGATTTCTTGATAATGGGTGTGTTCCTTATCTTCTCCTAGTGTCTAAACTCTTCTCCATGGCTGGACCCCACATAATATTCCTTGACGTGCTAAGGGGTATCTAGAGAGTGGGATAGGTTTAATAACTACCCTAACCCTAACGCGTACCCTAACCCTAACCCCTACCCTAACCCTAACACGTACCCTAATCCTAACCCGTACCCTAAACCGAGCCCTAACCCTCAAACTAACCCTAACCCTAACCCTAACCCATACCCTACGCCATACCCGAACCCGTAACCGAACCCGTACCCTAAGCCGTACCCTAACCCTAACCCTAACCCTAACCCTAACCCTAAGCTACCCTTGACTGCTTCTGCCTCCAATAGATTTCCTAAGCACTAGTGTTTTAAGGAACAGGTTAAAAAGAGAATCCTAATGTGATTTCTTGATAATGGGTGTGTTCCTTATCTTCTCCTAGTATCTGAACTCTTCTCCAGGCTGGACCCCCAAATAATATTCCTTTACGTGCTAAGGGGTATCTAGAGAGTGGGATAGGTTCAATAACTACCCTAACCCTAACGCGTACCCTAACCCTAACCCCTACCCTAAGCCTAGCACGTACACTAATCCTAACCCGTTCCCTAAACCGAGCCCTAACCCTCAAACTAACCCTAACCCTAACCCTAACCCATACCCTACGCCGTACCCGAACCCGTACCCTAAGCCGTACCCTAACCCTAACCCTTACCCTAACCCTAACCCTAAGCTACCCTTAACTGCTTCTGCCTCCAATAGATTTCCTAAGCACTAGTGTTTTAAGGAACAGGTTAAAAAGAGAATCCTAATATCATTTCTTGATAATGGCTGTGTTCCTTATCTTCTCCTAGTGTCTAAACTCTTCTCCATGGCTGGACACCCAAATAATATTCCTTGACGTGCTAAGGGGTATCTAGAGAGTGGGATAGGTTTAATAACTACCCTAACCCTAACACGTACCCTAACCCTAACCCCTACCCTAACCCTAGCACGTACCCTAATCCTAACCCGTACCCTAAACCGAGCCCTAACCCTCAAACTAACCCTAACCCTAACCCTAAACCATACCCTACGTCGTACCCGAACCGTACCCGAACCCGTACCCTAGGCCGTACCCTAACCCTAACCCTAACCCTAACCCTAAGCTACCCTTGACTGCTTCTGCCTCCAATAGATTTCCTAGGCACTAGTGTTTTAAGGAACAGGTTAAAAAGAGAATCCTAATGTGATTTCTTGATAATGGGTGTGTTCCTTATCTTCTCCTAGTGTCTAAACTCTTCTCCATGGCTGGACCCCCAAATAATATTCCTTGACGTGCTAAGGGGTATCTAGAGAGTGGGATAGGTTTAATAACTACCCTAACACTAATGCGTACCCTAACCCTAACCCCTACCCTAACCCTAACACGTACCCTAATCCTAACCCGTACCCTAAACCGAGCCCTAACCCTAACCCTAACCCATAACCTACGCCGTACCCGAACCCGTACCCGAAACCGTACCCTAAGCCGTACCCTAACCCTAACCCTAACCCTAACCCTAACCCTAAGCTACCCTTGACTGCTTCTACCTCCAATAGATTTCCTAAGCACTAGTGTTTTAAGGAACAGGTTAAAAAGAGAATCCTAATGTGATGTCTTGATAATGGGTGTGTTCCTTATCTTCTCCTAGTGTCTGAACTCTTCTCCGTGGCTGTACCCCTAAATAATATTCCTTGACGTGCTAAGGGGTATCTAGAGAGTGGGATAGGTTCAATAACTACCCTAACCCTAACGCGTACCCTAACCCTAACACCTACCCTAACCCTAGCACGTACCCTAATCCTAACCCGTACCCTAAACCGAGCCCTAACCCTCAAACTAACCCTAACCCTAACCCTAACCCATACCCTACGCCGCACCTGAACCCGTACCCGAACCCGTACCCTAAGCCGTACCCTAACCCTAACCCTAACCGTAAGCTACCCTTGACTGCTTCTGCCTCCAATAGATTTCCTAAGCACTAGTGTTTTAAGGAACAGGTTAAAAAGAGAATCCTAATGTGATTTCTTGATAATGGGTGTGTTCCTTATCTTCTCCTAGTGTCTAAACTCTTCTCCATTGCTGGACCCCCAAATAATATTACTTGACGTGCTAAGGGGTATCTAGAGAGTGGGATAGGTTTAATAACTACCCTAACCCTAAGGCGTACCCTAACCCTAACCCCTACCCTAACCCTAACACGTACCCTAATCCTAACCCGTACCCTAAACCGAGACCTAACCCTCAAACTAACCCTAACCCTAACCCTAACCCATACCCTACGCTGTACCCGAACCCGTACCCTAACTCTAACCCTAACCCTAACCCTAACCCTAAGCTACCCTTGACTGCTTCTGCCTCCAATAGATTTCCTAAGCAGTAGTGTTTTAAGGAACAGGTTAAAAAGAGAATCCTAATGTGATTTCTTGATAATGGGTGTGTTCCTTATCTTCTCCTAGTGTCTAAACTCTTCTCCATGGCTGGACCCCAAATAATATTCCTTGACGTGCTAACGGGTATCTAGAGAGTGGGATAGGTTTAATAACTACCCTAACCCTAACGCGTACCCTAACCCTAACCCCTACCCTAACCCTAACACGTACCCTAATCCTAACCCGTACCCTAAACCGAGCCCTAACCCTCAAACTAACCCTAACCCTAAACCTAACCCATACCCTACGCCGTACCCGAAACCGTAACCGAACCCGTACCCTAAGCCGTACCCTAACCCTAACCCTAACCCTAACCCTAACCCTAAGCTACCCTTGACTGCTTCTGCCTCCAATAGATTTCCTAGGCACTAGTGTTTTAAGGAACAGGTTAAAAAGAGAATCCTAATGTGATTTCTTGATAATGGTTGTGTTCCTTATCTTCTCCTAGTGTCTAAACTCTTCTCCATGGCTGGACCCCCAAATAATATTACTTGACGTGCTAAGGGGTATCTAGAGAGTGGGATAGGTTTAATAACTACCCTAACCTTAAGGCGTACCATAACCCTAACCCCTACCCTAACCCTAACACGTACCCTAATCCTAACCCGTACCCTAAACCGAGCCCTAACCCTCAAACTAACCCTAACCCTAACCCTAACCCATACCCTACGCTGTACCCGAACCCGTACCCTAACTCTAACCCTAACCCTAACCCTAACCCTAAGCTACCCTTGACTGCTTCTGCCTCCAATAGATTTCCTAAGCAGTAGTGTTTTAAGGAACAGGTTAAAAAGAGAATCCTAATGTGATTTCTTGATAATGGGTGTGTTCCTTATCTTCTCCTAGTGTCTAAACTCTTCTCCATGGCTGGACCCCAAATAATATTCCTTGACGTGCTAAGGGGTATCTAGAGAGTGGGATAGGTTTAATAACTACCCTAACCCTAACGCGTACCCTAACCCTAACCCCTACCCTAACCCTAACACGTACCCTAATCCTAACCCGTACCCTAAACCGAGCCCTAACCCTCAAACTAACCCTAACCCTAACCCTAACCCATACCCTACGCCATACCCGAACCCGTAACCGAACCCGTACCCTAAGCCGTACCCTAACCCTAACCCTAACCCTAACCCTAACCCTAAGCTACCCTTGACTGCTTCTGCCTCCAATAGATTTCCTAAGCACTAGTGTTTTAAGGAACAGGTTAAAAAGAGAATCCTAATGTGATTTCTTGATAATGGGTGTGTTCCTTATCTTCTCCTAGTATCTGAACTCTTCTCCAGGCTGGACCCCCAAATAATATTCCTTTACGTGCTAAGGGGTATCTAGAGAGTGGGATAGGTTCAATAACTACCCTAACCCTAACGCGTACCCTAACCCTAACCCCTACCCTAAGCCTAGCACGTACACTAATCCTAACCCGTTCCCTAAACCGAGCCCTAACCCTCAAACTAACCCTAACCCTAACCCTAACCCATACCCTACGCCGTACCCGAACCCGTACCCTAAGCCGTACCCTAACCCTAACCCTAACCCTAAGCTACCCTTAACTGCTTCTGCCTCCAATAGATTTCCTAAACACTAGTGTTTTAAGGAACAGGTTAAAAAGAGAATCCTAATATCATTTCTTGATAATGGCTGTGTTCCTTATCTTCTCCTAGTGTCTAAACTCTTCTCCATGGCTGGACACCCAAATAATATTCCTTGACGTGCTAAGGGGTATCTACAGAGTGGGATAGGTTTAATAACTACCCTAACCCTAACACGTACCCTAACCCTAACCCCTACCCTAACCCTAGCACGTACCCTAATCCTAACCCGTACCCTAAACCGAGCCCTAACCCTCAAACTAACCCTAACCCTAACCCTAAACCATACCCTACGTCGTACCCGAACCGTACCCGAACCCGTACCCTAGGCCGTACCCTAACCCTAACCCTAACCCTAACCCTAAGCTACCCTTGACTGCTTCTGCCTCCAATAGATTTCCTAGGCACTAGTGTTTTAAGGAACAGGTTAAAAAGAGAATCCTAATGTGATTTCTTGATAATGGGTGTGTTCCTTATCTTCTCCTAGTGTCTAAACTCTTCTCCATGGCTGGACCCCCAAATAATATTCCTTGACGTGCTAAGGGGTATCTAGAGAGTGGGATAGGTTTAATAACTACCCTAACACTAATGCGTACCCTAACCCTAACCCCTACCCTAACCCTAACACGTACCCTAATCCTAACCCGTACCCTAAACCGAGCCCTAACCCTAACCCTAACCCTAAACCGAGCCCTAACCCTCAAACTAACCCTAACCCTAACCCTAACCCATACCCTACGCTGTACCCGAACCCGTACCCTAACTCTAACCCTAACCCTAACCCTAACCCTAAGCTACCCTTGACTTCTTCTGCCTCCAATAGATTTCCTAGGCACTAGTGTTTTAAGGAACAGGTTAAAAAGAGAATCCTAATGTGATTTATTGATAATGGGTGTGTTCCTTATCTTCTCCTAGTGTCTAAACTCTTCTCCATGGCTGGACCCCCAAATAATATTCCTTGACGTGCTAAGGGGTATCTAGAGAGTGGGATAGGTTTAATAACTACCCTAACCCTAATGCGTACCCTAACCCTAACCCCTACCCTAACCCTAACACGTAACCTAATCCTAACCCGTACTCTAAACCGAGCCCTAACCCTCAAACTAACCCTAACCCTAACCCTAACCCATACCCTACGCCGTACCCGAACCCGTACCCCAAACCGTACCCTAAGCCGTACCCTAACCCTAACCCTAACCCTAACCCTAACCCGAAGCTACCCTTGACTGCTTCTGCCTCCAATAGATTTCCTAAGCACTAGTGTTTTAAGGAACAGGTTAAAAAGGGAATCCTAATGTGATTTCTTTATAATGGGTGTGTTCCTTATCTTCTCCTAGTGTCTAAACTCTTCTCCATGGCTGGACCCACAAATAATATTCCTTGACGTGCTAAGGGGTATCTAGAGAGTGGGATAGGTTAAATAATTACCCTACCCCTAACGCGTACCCTAACCCTAACCCCTACCCTAACCCTTACACGTATCCTAATCTTAACCTGTACCCTAAACCGAGCCCTAACCCTCAAACTAACCCTAAACCTAACCCTAAACCATACCCTACGCCGTAACCGAACCCGTACCCTAAGCCGTACCCTAAGCCGTACCCTAAACCTAACCCTAACCCTAAGCTACCCTTGACTGCTTCTGCCTCCAATAGATTTCCTAAGCACTACTGTTTTAAGGAACAGGTTAAAAAGAGAATCCAATGTGATTTCTTGATAATGGGTGTGTTCCTTATCTTCTCCTAGTGTCTGAACTCTTCTCCATGGCTGGACACCCAAATAATATTCCTTGACGTGCTAAGGGGTATCTAGAGAGTGGGATAGGTTTAATAACTACCCTAACACTAATGCGTACCCTAACCCTAACCTCTACCCTAATCCTAACACGTACCCTAATCCTAACCCGTACCCTAAACCGAGCCCTAACCCTAACCCTAACCCATAACCTACGCCGTACCCGAACCCGTACCCGAAACCGTACCCTAAGCCGTACCCTAACCCTAACCCTAACCCCAAACCTAACCCTAAGCTACCCTTGACTGCTTCTGCCTCCAATAGATTTCCTAAGCACTAGTGTTTTAAGGAACAGGTTAAAAAGGGAATTCTAATGTGATTTCTTGATAATGGGTGTGTTCCTTATCTTCTCCTAGTGTCTAAACTCTTCTCCATGGCTGGACCCCCAAATAATATTCCTTGACGTGCTAAGGGGTATCTAGAGAGTGGGATAGGTTTAATAACTACCCTAACCCTAACGCGTACCCTAACCCTAACCCCAACCCTAACCCTAACACGTACCCTAATCCTAACCCGTACCCTAAACCGAGCCCTAACCCTCAAACTAACCCTAACCCTAACCCTAACCCATACCCTACACCGTACCCGAACCCGTACCCTAAGCCGTACCCTAACTCTAACCCTAACCCTAACCCTAACCCTAAGCTACCCTTGACTGCTTCTGCCTCCAATAGATTTCCTAAGCACTAGTGTTTTAAGGAACAGGTTAAAAAGAGAATCCTAATGTGATTTCTTGATAATGAGTGTGTTCCTTATCTTCTCCTAGTGTCTGAACGCTTCTCCATGGCTGGACCCCCAAATAATATTCCTTTACGTGCTAAGGGGTATCTAGAGAGTGGGATAGGTTCAATAACTACCCTAACCCTAACGCGTACCCTAACCCTAACCCCTACCCTAACCCTAGCACGTACCCTAATCCTAACCCGTACCCTAAACCGAGCCCTAACCCTCAAACTAACCCTAACCCTAACCCTAACCCATACCCTACGCCGTAACCGAACCCGTACCCGAACCCGTACCCTAAGCCGAACCCTAACCCTAACCCTAACCCTAACCCTAAACCTAACCCATACCCTATGCCGTACCCGAACCCGTACCCGAACCCGTACCCTAAGCCGTAACCTAACCCTAACCCTAACCGTAAGCTACCCTTGACTGCTTCTGGCTCCAATAGATTTCCTAAGCACTAGTGTTTTAAGGAACAGGTTAAAAAGAGAATCCTAATGTGATTTCTTGATAATGGGTGTGTTCCTTATCTTCTCCTAGTGTCTAAACTCTTCTCCATGGCTGGACCCCCAAATAATATTCCTTGACGTGCTAAGGGGTATCTAGAGAGTGGGATAGGTTTAATAACTACCCTAACCCTAATGCGTACCCTAACCCTAACTCCTACCCTACGCCGTACCCAAACCCGTACCCTAAGCCGTACCCTAACCCTAACCCTAACCCCTACCCTAACCCTAACACGTACCCTAATCCAAACCCGTACCCTAAACCGAGCCCTAACCCTCAAACTAACCCTAACCCTAACCCTAAACCATACCCTATGCCGTACCCAAACCCGTAACCTAAGTCGTACCCTAACCCTAACCCTAACCCTAAGCTACCCTTCACTGCTTCTGCCTCCAATAGATTTCCTAAGCACTAGTGTTTTAAGGAACAGGTTAAAAAGAGAATCCTAATGTGATTTCTTGATAATGGCTGTGTTCCTTATCTTCTCCTAGTGTCTAAACTCTTCTCCATGGCTGGACCCCCAAATAATATTCCTTGATGTGCTAAGGGGTATCTAGAGAGTGGGATAGGTTTAATAACTACCCTAACCCTAACGCGTACCCTAACCCTAACCCCTACCCTAACCCTAGCACGAACCCTAATCCTAACCCGTACCCTAAACCGATCCCTAACCCTCAAACTAACCCTAACCCTAACCCTAACCCATACCCTACGCCTTACCCGAACCCGTACCCGAACCCGTACCCTAAGCCGTACCCTAACCCTAACCCTAACCCTAACCCTAACCCTAAGCTACCCTTGACTGCTTCTGCCTCCAATAGATTTCCTAAGCACTAGTGTTTTAAGGAACAGGTTAAAAAGAGAATCCTAATGTGATTTCTTGATAATGGGAGTGTTCCTTATCTTCTCCTAGTGTCTAAACTCTTCTCCATGGCTGGACCCCCAAATAATATTCCTCGACGTGCTAAGGGGTATCTAGAGAGTGGGATAGGTTTAATAACTACCCTAACTCTAACACGTAACCTAACCCTAACCCCTACCCTAACTCTAACACGTACCCTAATCCTAACCCGTACCCTAAACCGAGCCCTAACCCTCAACCTAACCCTAACCCTAAGCCTAACCCATAACCTACGCTGTACCCGAACCCGTACCCTAAGCCGTACCCTAACCCTAACCGTAACCCTAACCCTAACCCTAAGCTACCCTTGACTGCTTCTGCCTCCAATAGATTTCCTAAGCACTAGTGTTTTAAGGAACAGGTTAAAAAGAGAATCCTAATGTGATTTCTTGATAATGGCTGTGTTCCTTATCTTCTCCTAGTGTCTAAACTCTTCTCCATGGCTGGACCCCCAAATAATATTCCTTGACGTGCTAAGGGGTATCTAGAGAGTGGGATAGGTTTAATAAGTACCCTAACCTAACGCGTACCCTAACCCTAACCCCTACCCTAACCCTAACACGTACCCTAATCCTAACCAGTACCCTAAACCGAGCCCTAACCCTCAAACTAACACTAACCCTAACCCTAACCCATACCCTACGCCATACCCGAACCCGTACCCGAACCCGTACCCTAAGCCGTACCCTAACCCTAACCCTAACCCTAACCCTAACCCTAACCAAGCTACCCTTGACTGCTTCTGCCTCCAATAGATTTCCTAAGCACTAGTGTTTTAAGGAACAGGTTAAAAAGAGAATCCTAATGTGATTTCTTGATAATGGGTGTGTTCCTTATCTTCTCCTAGTGTCTAAACTCTTCTCCATGGCTGGACCCCCAAATAATATTCCTTGACGTGCTAAGTGGTATCTAGAGACTGGGATAGGTTTAATAACTACCCTAACCCTAACGCGTACCCTAACCCTAACCCCTACCCTAACACTAACACGTACCCTAATCCTAACCCGTACCCTAAACCGAGCCCTAACCCTCAAACTAACCCTAAACCTAACCCTAACCCTAACCCATACCCTACGCCGTACCCGAACCCGTACCCTAAGCCGTACCCTAAGCCGTACCCTAAACCTAAACCTAACCCTAAGCTACCCTTGACTTCTTCTGCCTCCAATAGATTTCCTAAGCACTAGTGTTTTAAGGAACAGGTTAAAAAGAGAATCCTAATGTGATTTCTTGATAATGGCTGTGTTCCTTATCTTCTCCTAGTGTCTAAACTCTTCTCCATGGCTGGACCCCCAAATAATATTCCTTGACGTGCGAAGGGGTATCTAGAGAGTGGGATAGGTTTAATAACTACCCTAACCCTAACGCGTACCCTAACCCTAACCCCTACCCTAACCCTAACACGTACCCTAATCCTAACCCGTACCCTAAACCGAGCCCTAACCCTCAAACTAACCCTAGCCCTAACCCTAACCCATACCCTACGCCGTACCCGAACGCGTACCCGAACCCGTACCCTAAGCCGTACCCTAACCCTAACCCTAACCCTAACCCTAAGCTACCCTTGACTGCTTCTGCCTCCAATAGATTTCCTAAGCACTAGTGTTTTAAGGAACAGGTTAAAAAGAGAATCCTAATGTGATTTCTTGATAATGGCTATGTTCCTTATCTTCTCCTAGTGTCTAAACTCTTCTCCATGGCTGGACCCCCAAATAATATTCCTTGACGTGCTAAGGGGTATCTAGAGAGTGGGATAGGTTTAATAACTACCCTAACCCTAACGCGTAACCTAACCCTAACCCCTACCCTAACCCTAGCACGTACCCTAATTCTAACCCGTACCCTAAACCGAGCCCTAACCCTCAAACTAACCCTAACCCTAACTCTAAACCATACCCTACGCCGTACCCGAACCCGTACCCGAACCCGTACCCTAAGCCGTACCGTAACCCTAACCCTAACCCTAACCCTAACCCTAAGCTACCCTTGACTGCTTCTGCCTCCAATAGATTTCCTAAGCACTAGTGTTTTAAGGAACAGGTTAAAAAGAGAATCCTAATGTGATTTCTTGATAATGGGTGTGTTCCTTATCTTCTCCTAGTGTCTAAACTCTTCTCCATGGCTGGACCCCCAAATAATATTCCTTGACGTGCGAAGGGGTATCTAGATAGTGGGATAGGTTTAATAACTACCATAACCCTAACGCGTACCCTAACCCTAACCCCTACCCTACCCCTAACACGTACCCTAATCCTAACCCGTACCCTAAACCGAGCCCTAACCCTCAAACTAACCCTAAGCGTAACCCTAACCCATACCCTACGCCGTACCCGAACCCGTAACCGAACCCGTACCCTAAGCCGTACCCTAACCCTAACCCTAACCCTAACCCTAAGCTACCCTTGACTGCTTCTGCCTCCAATAGATTTCCTAAGCACTAGTGTTTTAAGGAACAGGTTAAAAAGAGAATCCTAATGTGATTTCTTGATAATGGCTGTGTTCCTTATCTTCTCCTAGTGTCTAAACTCTTCTCCATGGCTGGAACCCCAAATAATATTCCTTGATGTGCTAAGGGGTATCTAGAGAGTGGGATAGGTTTAATAACTACCCTAACCCTAACGCGTACCTTAACCCTAACCCCTACCCTAACCCTAGCACGAACCCTAATCCTAACCCGTACCCTAAACCGAGCCCTAACCCTCAAACTAACCCTAACCCTAACCCTAACCCATACCCTACGCCATACCCGAACCCGTACCCTAAGCCGTACCCTAAACCTAACCCTAACCCTAACCCTAACCCTAACCCTAACCCTAAGCTACCCTTGACTGCTTCTGCCTCCAATAGATTTCCTAAGCACTAGTGTTTTAAGGAACAGGTTAAAAAGAGAATCCTAATGTGATTTCTTGATAATGGGAGTGTTCCTTATCTTCTCCTAGTGTCTAAACTCTTCTCCATGGCTGGACCCCCAAATAATATTCCTTGACGTGCTAAGGGGTATCTAGAGAGTGGGATAGGTTTAATAACTACCCTAACTCTAACACGTAACCTAACCCTAACCCCTACCCTAACCCTAACACGTACCCTAATCCTAACCCGTACCCTAAACCGAGCCCTAACCCTCAAACTAACCCTAGCCCTAACCCTAACCCATACCCTACGCCGTACCCGAACCCGTACCCGAACCCGTACCCTAAGCCGTACCCTAACCCTAACCCTAACCCTAACCCTAACCCTAAGCTACCCTTGACTGCTTCTGCCTCCAATAGATTTCCTAAGCACTAGTGTTTTAAGGAACAGGTTAAAAAGAGAATCCTAATGTGATTTCTTGATAATGGCTGTGTTCCTTATCTTCTCCTAGTGTCTAAACTCTTCTCCATGGCTGGACCCCCAAATAATATTCCTTGACGTGCTAAGGGGTATCTAGAGAGTGGGATAGGTTTAATAACTACCCTAACCCTAACGCGTACCCTAACCCTAACCCCTACCCTAACCCTAGCACGTACCCTAATCCTAACCCGTACCCTAAACCGAGCCCTAACCCTCAAATTAACCCTAACGCTAACCCTAAACCATACCCTACGCCGTACCCGAACCCGTAACCGAACCCGTACCCTAAGCCGTACCCTAACCCTAACCCTAACCCTAACCCTAACCCTAAGCTACCCTTGACTGCTTCTGCCTCCAATAGATTTCCTAAGCACTAGTGTTTTAAGGAACAGGTTAAAAAGACAATCCTAATGTGATTTCTTGATAATGGGTGTGTTCCTTATCTTCTCCTAGTGTCTAAACTCTTCTCCATGGCTGGACCCCAAATAATATTCCTTGACGTGCTAAGGGGTATCTAGAGAGTGGGATAGGTTTAATAACTACCCTAACTCTAACACGTAACCTAACCCTAACCCCTACCCTAACTCTAACACGTACCCTAATCCTAACCCGTACCCTAAACCGAGCCCTAACCCTCAACCTAACCCTAACCCTAAGCCTAACACATACCCTACGCTGTACCCGAACCCGTACCCTAAGCCGTACCCTAACCCTAACCGTAACCCTAACCCTAACCCTAAGCTACCCTTGACTGCTTCTGCCTCCAATAGATTTCCTAAGCACTAGTGTTTTAAGGAACAGGTTAAAAAGAGAATCCTAATGTGATTTCTTGATAATGGCTGTGTTCCTTATCTTCTCCTAGTGTCTAAACTCTTCTCCATGGCTGGACCCCCAAATAATATTCCTTGACGTGCTAAGGGGTATCTAGAGAGTGGGATAGGTTTAATAACTACCCTAACCTAACGCGTACCCTAACCCTAACCCCTACCCTAACCCTAACACGTACCCTAATCCTAACCCGTACCCTAAACCGAGCCCTAACCCTCAAACTAACACTAACCCTAACCCTAACCCATACCCTACGCCATACCCGAACCCGTACCCGAACCCGTACCCTAAGCCGTACCCTAACCCTAACCCTAACCCTAACCCTAACCCTAACCAAGCTACCCTTGACTGCTTCTGCCTCCAATAGATTTCCTAAGCACTAGTGTTTTAAGGAACAGGTTAAAAAGAGAATCCTAATGTGATTTCTTGATAATGGGTGTGTTCCTTATCTTCTCCTAGTGTCTAAACTCTTCTCCATGGCTGGACCCCCAAATAATATTCCTTGACGTGCTAAGTGGTATCTAGAGACTGGGATAGGTTTAATAACTACCCTAACCCTAACGCGTACCCTAACCCTAACCCCTACCCTAACACTAACACGTACCCTAATCCTAACCCGTACCCTAAACCGAGCCCTAACCCTCAAACTAACCCTAACCCTAACCCTAACCCATACCCTACGCCGTACCCGAACCCGTACCCTAAGCCGTACCCTAAGCCGTACCCTAAACCTAAACCTAACCCTAAGCTACCCTTGACTTCTTCTGCCTCCAATAGATTTCCTAAGCACTAGTGTTTTAAGGAACAGGTTAAAAAGAGAATCCTAATGTGATTTCTTGATAATGGCTGTGTTCCTTATCTTCTCCTAGTGTCTAAACTCTTCTCCATGGCTGGACCCCCAAATAATATTCCTTGACGTGCGAAGGGGTATCTAGAGAGTGGGATAGGTTTAATAACTACCCTAACCCTAACGCGTACCCTAACCCTAACCCCTACCCTAACCCTAACACGTACCCTAATCCTAACCCGTACCCTAAACCGAGCCCTAACCCTCAAACTAACCCTAGCCCTAACGCTAACCCATACCCTACGCCGTACCCGAACGCGTACCCGAACCCGTACCCTAAGCCGTACCCTAACCCTAACCCTAACCCTAACCCTAAGCTACCCTTGACTGCTTCTGCCTCCAATAGATTTCCTAAGCACTAGTGTTTTAAGGAACAGGTTAAAAAGAGAATCCTAATGTGATTTCTTGATAATGGCTATGTTCCTTATCTTCTCCTAGTGTCTAAACTCTTCTCCATGGCTGGACCCCCAAATAATATTCCTTGACGTGCTAAGGGGTATCTAGAGAGTGGGATAGGTTTAATAACTACCCTAACCCTAACGCGTAACCTAACCCTAACCCCTACCCTAAACCTAGCACGTACCCTAATTCTAACCCGTACCCTAAACCGAGCCCTAACCCTCAAACTAACCCTAACCCTAACTCTAAACCATACCCTACGCCGTACCCGAACCCGTACCCGAACCCGTACCCTAAGCCGTACCGTAACCCTAACCCTAACCCTAACCCTAACCCTAAGCTACCCTTGACTGCTTCTGCCTCCAATAGATTTCCTAAGCACTAGTGTTTTAAGGAACAGGTTAAAAAGAGAATCCTAATGTGATTTCTTGATAATGGGTGTGTTCCTTATCTTCTCCTAGTGTCTAAACTCTTCTCCATGGCTGGACCCCCAAATAATATTCCTTGACGTGCGAAGGGGTATCTAGATAGTGGGATAGGTTTAATAACTACCCTAACCCTAACGCGTACCCTAACCCTAACCCCTACCCTAACCCTAACACGTACCCTAATCCTAACCCGTACCCTAAACCGAGCCCTAACCCTCAAACTAATCCTAAGCGTAACCCTAACCCATACCCTACGCCGTACCCGAACCCGTAACCGAACCCGTACCCTAAGCCGTACCCTAACCCTAACCCTAACCCTAACCCTAAGCTACCCTTGACTGCTTCTGCCTCCAATAGATTTCCTAAGCACTAGTGTTTTAAGGAACAGGTTAAAAAGAGAATCCTAATGTGATTTCTTGATAATGGCTGTGTTCCTTATCTTCTCCTAGTGTCTAAACTCTTCTCCATGGCTGGAACCCCAAATAATATTCCTTGATGTGCTAAGGGGTATCTAGAGACTGGGATAGGTTTAATAACTACCCTAACCCTAACGCGTACCCTAACCCTAACCCCTACCCTAACACTAACACGTACCCTAATTCTAACCCGTACCCTAAACCGAGCCCTAACCCTCAAACTAACCCTAACCCTAACCCTAACCCATACCCTACGCCGTACCCGAACCCGTACCCTAAGCCGTACCCTAAGCCGTACCCTAAACCTAAACCTAACCCTAAGCTACCCTTGAATGCTTCTGCCTCCAATAGATTTCCTAAGCACTAGTGTTTTAAGGAACAGGTTAAAAAGAGAATCCTAATGTGACTTCTTGATAATGGGTGTGTTCCTTATCTTCTCCTAGGGTATAAACTCTTCTCCATGGCTGGACCCCCAAATAATATTCCTTGACGTGCGAAGGGGTATCTAGAGAGTGGGATAGGTTTAATAACTACCCTAACCCTAACGCGTACCCTAACCCTAACCCCTACCCTAACCCTAACACGTACCCTAATCCTAACCCGAAACCTAAACCGAGCCCTAACCCTCAAACTAACCCTAGCCCTAACCCTAACCCATACCCTACGCCGTACCCGAACCCGTACCCGAACCCGTACCCTAAGCCGTACCCTAACCCTAACCCTAACCCTAAGCTACCCTTGACTGCTTCTGCCTCCAATAGATTTCCTAAGCACTAGTGTTTTAAGGAACAGGTTAAAAAGAGAATCCTAATGTGATTTCTTGATAATGGCTGTGTTCCTTATCTTCTCCTAGTGTCTAAACTCTTCTCCATGGCTGGACCCCCAAATAATATTCCTTGACGTGCTAAGGGGTATCTAGAGAGTGGGATAGGTTTAATAACTACCCTAACCCTAACGCGTACCCTAACCCTAACCCCTACCCTAACCCTAACACGTACCCTAATCCTAACCCGTACCCTAAACCGAGCCCTAACCCTCAAACTAACCCTAACCCTAACGCTAAACCATACCCTACGCCGTACCCGAACCCGTACCCGAACCCGTACCCTAAGCCGTACCCTAACCCTAACCCTAACCCTAACCCTAACCCTAAGCTACCCTTGACTGCTTCTGCCTCCAATAGATTTCCTAAGCACTAGTGTTTTAAGGAACAGGTTAAAAAGAGAATCCTAATGTGATTTCTTGATAATGGCTGTGTTCCTTATCTTCTCCTAGTGTCTAAACTCTTCTCCATGGCTGGAACCCCAAATAATATTCCTTGATGTGCTAAGGGGTATCTAGAGAGTGGGATAGGTTTAATAACTACCCTAACCCTAACGCGTACCCTAACCCTAACCCCTACCCTAACCCTAGCACGAACCCTAATCCTAACCCGTACCCTAAACCGAGCCCTAACCCTCAAACTAACCCTAACCCTAACCCTAACCCATACCCTACGCCATACCCGAACCCGTACCCTAAGCCGTACCCTAAACCTAACCCTAACCCTAACCCTAACCCTAACCCTAACCCTAAGCTACCCTTGACTGCTTCTGCCTCCAATAGATTTCCTAAGCACTAGTGTTTTAAGGAACAGGTTAAAAAGAGAATCCTAATGTGATTTCTTGATAATGGGAGTGTTCCTTATCTTCTCCTAGTGTCTAAACTCTTCTCCATGGCTGGACCCCCAAATAATATTCCTTGACGTGCTAAGGGGTATCTAGAGAGTGGGATAGGTTTAATAACTACCCTAACTCTAACACGTAACCTAAACCTAACCCCTACCCTAACCCTAACACGTACCCTAATCCTAACCCGTACCCTAAACCGAGCCCTAACCCTCAACCTAACCCTAACCCTAAGTCTAACCCATACCCTACGCCGTACCCGAACCCGTACCCTAAGCCGTACCCTAACCCTAACCGTAACCCTAACCCTAACCCTAAGCTACCCTTGACTGCTTCTGCCTCCAATAGATTTCCTAAGCACTAGTGTTTTAAGGAACAGGTTAAAAAGAGAATCCTAATGTGATTTCTTGATAATGGGTGTGTTCCTTATCTTCTCCTAGTGTCTAAACTCTTCTCCATGGCTGGACCCCCACATAATATTCCTTGACGTGCTAAGGGGTATCTAGAGAGTGGGATAGGTTTAATAACTACCCTAACACTAATGCGTACCCTAACCCTAACGCCTACCCTAACCCTAACACGTACCCTAATCCTAACCCGTACCCTAAACCGAGCCCTAACCCTCAAACTAACCCTAGCCCTAACCCTAACCCATACCCTACGCCGTACCCGAACCCGTACCCGAACCCGTACCCTAAGCCGTACCCTAACCCTAACCCTAACCCTAACCCTAACCCTAAGCTACCCTTGACTGCTTCTGCCTCCAATAGATTTCCTAAGCACTAGTGTTTTAAGGAACAGGTTAAAAAGAGAATCCTAATGTGATTTCTTGATAATGGCTGTGTTCCTTATCTTCTCCTAGTGTCTAAACTCTTCCCCATGCTGGACCCCCAAATAATATTCCTTGACGTGCTAAGGGGTATCTAGAGAGTGGGATAGGTTTAATAACTACCCTAACCCTAACGCGTACCCTATCCCTAACCCCTACCCTAACCCTAGCACGTACCCTAATCCTAACCCGTACCCTAAACCGAGCCCTAACCCTCAAACTAACCCTAACCCTAACCCTAAACCATACCCTACGCCGTAACCGAACCCGTACCCGAACCCGTACCCTAAGCCGTACCCTAACCCTAACCCTAACCCTAACCCTAACCCTAAGCTACCCTTGACTGCTTCTGCCTCCAATAGATTTCCTAAGCACTAGTGTTTTAAGGAACAGGTTAAAAAGAGAATCCTAATGTGATTTCTTGATAATGGCTGTGTTCCTTATCTTCTCCTAGTGTCTAAATTCTTCTCCATGGCTGGAACCCCAAATAATATTCCTTGATGTGCTAAGGGGTATCTAGAGAGTGGGATAGGTTTAATAACTACCCTAACCCTAACACGTACCCTAACCCTAACCCCTACCCTAACCCTAGCACGAACCCTAATCCTAACCCGTACCCTAAACCGAGCCCTAACCCTCAAACTAACCCTAACCCTAACCCTAACCCATACCCTACGCCATACCCGAACCCGTACCCTAAGCCGTACCCTAAACCTAACCCTAACCCTAACCCTAACCCTAACCCTAACCCTAAGCTACCCTTGACTGCTTCTGCCTCCAATAGATTTCCTAAGCACTAGTGTTTTAAGGAACATGTTAAAAAGAGAATCCTAATGTGATTTCTTGATAATGGGAGTGTTCCTTATCTTCTCCTAGTGTCTAAACTCTTCTCCATGGCTGGACCCCCAAATAATATTCCTTGACGTGCTAAGGGGTATCTAGAGAGTGGGATAGGTTTAATAACTACCCTAACTCTAACACGTAACCTAACCCTAACCCCTACCCTAACCCTAACACGTACCCTAATCCTAACCCGTACCCTAAACCGAGCCCTAACCCTCAAACTAACCCTAACCCTAAGCCTAACCCATACCCTACGCCGTACCCGAACCCGTACCCTAAGCCGTACCCTAAGCCGTACCCTAACCCTAACCCTAACCCTAAGCTACCCTTGACTTCTTCTGCCTCCAATAGATTTCCTAAGCACTAGTGTTTTAAGGAACAGGTTAAAAAGAGAATCCTAATGTGATTTCTTGATAATGGGTGTGTTCCTTATCTTCTCCTAGTGTCTAATCTGTTCTCCATGGCTGGACCCCCAAATGATATTCCTTGACGTGCTAAGGGGTATCTAGACAGTGGGATAGGTTTAATAACTACCATAACCTAACGCGTACACTAACCCTAACACCTACCCTAACCCTAACACGTACCCTAATCCTAACACGTACCCTAAACCGAGCCCTAACCCTCAAACTGACCCTAACCGTAACCCTAACCCATACCCTACGCCATACCCGAACCCGTACCCGAACCCGTACCCTAAGCCGTACCCTAACCCTAACCCTAACGCTAACCCTAACCCTAAGCTACCCTTGACTGCTTCTGCCTCCAATAGATTTCCTAAGCACTAGTATTTTATGGAACAGGTTAAAAAGAGAATCCTAAAGTGATTTCTTGATAATGGGTGTGTTCCTTATCTTCTCCTAGTGTCTAAACTCTTCTCCATGGCTGGACCCCCAAATAATATTCCTTGACGTGCTAAGGGGTATCTAGAGAGTGGGATAGGTTTAATAACTACCCTAACCCTAACGCGTACCCTAACCCTAACCCCTACCCTAACCCTAACACGTACCCTAATCCTAACCCGTACCCTAAACCGAGCCCTAACCCTCAAACTAACCCTAACTCTAACCCTAAACCATATCCTACGCCGTACCCTAACCCGTAACCAAACCCGTACCCTAAGCCGTACCCTAACCCTAACCCTAACCCTAACCCTAACCCTAAGCTACCCTTGACTGCTTCTGCCTCCAATAGATTTCCTAAGCACTAGTGTTTTAAGGAACAGGTTAAAAAGAGAATCCTAATGTGATTTCTTGATAATGGGTGTGTTCCTTATCTTCTCCTAGTGTCTAAACTCTTCTCCATGGCTGGACCCCCAAATAATATTCCTTGACGTGCTAAGGGGTATCTAGAGAGTGGGATAGGTTTAATAACTACCCTAACCCTAATGCGTACCATAACCCTAACCCCTACCCTAACCCTAACACGTACCCTAATCCTAACCCGTACCCTAAACCGAGCCCTAACCCTCAAACTAACCCTAACCCTAACCCTAACCCATACACTACGCCGTAACCGAACCCGTACCCTAAGCCATACCCTAAGCCGTACCCTAAAGCTAACCCTAACCCTAAGCTACCCTTGACTGCTTCTGCCTCCAATAGATTTCCTAAGCACTAGTGTTTTAAGGAACAGGTTAAAAAGAGAATCCTAATGTGATTTCTTGATAATGGGTGTATTCCTTATCTTCTCCTAGTGTCTAAACTCTTCTCCATGGCTGGACCCCCAAATAATATTCCTTGACGGGCTAAGGGGTATCTAGAGAGTGGGATAGGTTTAATAACTACCCTAACCCTAACGCGTACCCTAACCCTAACCCCTACCCTAACCCTAACACGTACCCTAATCCTAACCCGTAACCTAAACCGAGCCCTAACCCTCAAACTAACCCTAACCCTAACCCTAACCCATACCCTATGCCGTACACGAACCCATACCCGAACCCGTACCCTAAGCCGTACCCTAACCCTAACCCTAACCGTAAGCTACCCTTGACTGCTTCAGGCTCCTATAGATTTCCTAAGCACTAGTGTTTTAAGGAACAGGTTAAAAAGAGAATCCTAATGTGATTTCTTGATAATGGTTGTGTTCCTTATCTTCTCCTAGTGTCTAAACTCTTCTCCATGGCTGGACCCCCAAATAATATTCCTTGACGTGCTAAGGGTTATCTAGAGAGTGGGATAGGTTTAATAACTACCCTAACCCTAACGCATACCCTAACCCTAACCCCTACCCTAACCCTAACCCGTACCCTATTCCTAACCCGTATCCTAAACCGAGCCCTAACCCTCAAACTAACCCTAAACCTAACCCTAACCCATACCCTACGCCATACCCGAACCCGTACCCGAACCCGTACCCTAAGCCGTACCCTAACTCTAACCCTAACCCTAACCCTAACCCTAAGCTACCCTTGACTGCTTCTGCCTCCAATAGATTTCCTAAGCAGTAGTGTTTTAAGGAACAGGTTAAAAAGAGAATCCTAATGTGATTTCTTGATAATGGGTGTGTTCCTTATCTTCTCCTAGTGTCTAAACTCTTCTCCATGGCTGGACCCCAAATAATATTCCTTGACGTGCTAAGGGGTATCTAGAGAGTGGGATAGGTTTAATAACTACCCTAACCCTAACGCGTACCCTAACCCTAACACGTACCCTAATCCTAACCCGTACACTAAACCGAGCCCTAACCCTCAAACTAACCCTAACCCTAACCCTAACCCATACCCTACGCCATACCCGAACCCGTAACCGAACCCGTACCCTAAGCCGTACCCTAACCCTAACCCTAACCCTAACCCTAACCCTAAGCTACCCTTGACTGCTTCTGCCTCCAATAGATTTCCTAAGCACTAGTGTTTTAAGGAACAGGTTAAAAAGAGAATCCTAATGTGATTTCTTGATAATGGGTGTGTTCCTTATCTTCTCCTAGTATCTGAACTCTTCTCCAGGCTGGACCCCCAAATAATATTCCTTTACGTGCTAAGGGGTATCTAGAGAGTGGGATAGGTTCAATAACTACCCTAACCCTAACGCGTACCCTAACCCTAACCCCTACCCTAAGCCTAGCACGTACACTAATCCTAACCCGTTCCCTAAACCGAGCCCTAACCCTCAAACTAACCCTAACCCTAACCCTAACCCATACCCTACGCCGTACCCGAACCCGTACCCTAAGCCGTACCCTAACCCTAACCCTTACCCTAACCCTAACCCTAAGCTACCCTTAACTGCTTCTGCCTCCAATAGATTTCCTAAGCACTAGTGTTTTAAGGAACAGGTTAAAAAGAGAATCCTAATATCATTTCTTGATAATGGCTGTGTTCCTTATCTTCTCCTAGTGTCTAAACTCTTCTCCATGGCTGGACACCCAAATAATATTCCTTGACGTGCTAAGGGGTATCTAGAGAGTGGGATAGGTTTAATAACTACCCTAACCCTAACACGTACCCTAACCCTAACCCCTACCCTAACCCTAGCACGTACCCTAATCCTAACCCGTACCCTAAACCGAGCCCTAACCCTCAAACTAACCCTAACCCTAACCCTAAACCATACCCTACGTCGTACCCGAACCGTACCCGAACCCGTACCCTAGGCCGTACACTAACCCTAACCCTAATCCTAACCCTAAGCTACCCTTGACTGCTTCTGCCTCCAATAGATTTCCTAGGCACTAGTGTTTTAAGGAACAGGTTAAAAAGAGAATCCTAATGTGATTTCTTGATAATGGGTGTGTTCCTTATCTTCTCCTAGTGTCTAAACTCTTCTCCATGGCTGGACCCCCAAATAATATTCCTTGACGTGCTAAGGGGTATCTAGAGAGTGGGATAGGTTTAATAACTACCCTAACACTAATGCGTACCCTAACCCTAACCCCTACCTTAACCCTAACACGTACCCTAATCCTAACCCGTACCCTAAACCGAGCCCTAACCCTAACCCTAACCCATAACCTACGCCGTACCCGAACCCGTACCCGAAACCGTACCCTAAGCCGTACCCTAACCCTAACCCTAACCCTAACCCTAACCCTAAGCTACCCTTGACTGCTTCTACCTCCAATAGATTTCCTAAGCACTAGTGTTTTAAGGAACAGGTTAAAAAGAGAATCCTAATGTGATTTCTTGATAATGGGTGTGTTCCTTATCTTCTCCTAGTGTCTGAACTCTTCTCCGTGGCTGTACCCCCAAATAATATTCCTTGACGTGCTAAGGGGTATCTAGAGAGTGGGATAGGTTCAATAACTACCCTAACCCTAACGCGTACCCTAACCCTAACACCTACCCTAACCCTAGCACGTACCCTAATCCTAACCCGTACCCTAAACCGAGCTCTAACCCTCAAACTAACCCTAACCCTAACCCTAACCCATACCCTACGCCGCACCTGAACCCGTACCCGAACCCGTACCCTAAGCCGTACCCTAACCCTAACCCTAACCGTAAGCTACCCTTGACTGCTTCTGCCTCAAATAGATTTCCTAAGCACTAGTGTTTTAAGGAACAGGTTAAAAAGAGAATCCTAATGTGATTTCTTGATAATGGGTGTGTTCCTTATCTTCTCCTAGTGTCTAAACTCTTCTCCATTGCTGGACCCCCAAATAATATTACTTGACGTGCTAAGGGGTATCTAGAGATTGGGATAGGTTTAATAACTACCCTAACCCTAAGGCGTACGCTAACCCTAACCCCTACCCTAACCCTAACACGTACCCTAATCCTAACCCGTACCCTAAACCGAGCCCTAACCCTCAAACTAACCCTAACCCTAACCCTAACCCATACCCTACGCTGTACCCGAACCCGTACCCTAACTCTAACCCTAACCCTAACCCTAACCCTAAGCTACCCTTGACTGCTTCTGCCTCCAATAGATTTCCTAAGCAGTAGTGTTTTAAGGAACAGGTTAAAAAGAGAATCCTAATGTGATTTCTTGATAATGGGTGTGTTCCTTATCTTCTCCTAGTGTCTAAACTCTTCTCCATGGCTGGACCCCCAAATAATATTCCTTGACGGGCTAAGGGGTATCTAGAGAGTGGGATAGGTTTAATAACTACCCTAACCCTAACGCGTACCCTAACCCTAACCCCTACCCTAACCCTAACACGTACCCTAATCCTAACCCGTAACCTAAACCGAGCCCTAACCCTCAAACTAACCCTAACCCTAACCCTAACCCATACCCTATGCCGTACACGAACCCATACCCGAACCCGTACCCTAAGCCGTACCCTAACCCTAACCCTAACCGTAAGCTACCCTTGACTGCTTCAGGCTCCTATAGATTTCCTAAGCACTAGTGTTTTAAGGAACAGGTTAAAAAGAGAATCCTAATGTGATTTCTTGATAATGGGTGTGTTCCTTATCTTCTCCTAGTGTCTAAACTCTTCTCCATGGCTGGACCCCCAAATAATATTCCTTGACGTGCTAAGGGGTATCTAGAGAGTGGGATAGGTTTAATAACTACCCTAACCCTAACGCATACCCTAACCCTAACCCCTACCCTAACCCTAACCCGTACCCTATTCCTAACCCGTATCCTAAACCGAGGCCTAACCCTCAAACTAACCCTAAACCTAACCCTAACCCATACCCTACGCCATACCCGAACCCGTACCCGAACCCGTACCCTAAGCCGTACCCTAACTCTAACCCTAACCCTAACCCTAACCCTAAGCTACCCTTGACTGCTTCTGCCTCCAATAGATTTCCTAAGCACTAGTGTTTTAAGGAACAGGTTAAAAAGAGAATCCTAATGTGATTTCTTGATAATGGGTGTGTTCCTTATCTTCTCCTAGTGTCTAAACTCTTCTCGATGGCTGAACCCCCAAATAATATTCCTTGACGTGCTAAGGGGTATCTAGAGACTGGGATAGGTTTAATAACTACCCTAACCCTAACGCGTACCCTAACCCTAACCCCTACCCTAACCCTAACACGTACCCTAATCCTAACCCGTACCCTAAACCGAGCCCTAACCCTCAAACTAACCCTAACCCTAACCCTAACCCATACCCTACGCCGTACCCGAACCCGTACCCGAAACCGTACCCTAAGCCGTACCCTAACCCTAACCCTAACCGTAAGCTACCCTTGACTGCTTCTGGCTCCAATAGATTTCCTAATCACTAGTGTTTTAAGGAACAGGTTAAAAAGAGAATCCTAATGTGATTTCTTGATAATGGGTGTGTTCCTTATCTTCCCCGAGTGTCTAAACTCTTCTCCATGGCTGGACCCCCAAATAATATTCCTTGACGTGTTAAGGGGTATCTAGAGAGTGGGATAGGTTTAATAATTACCCTAACCCTAACGCGTACCCTAACCCTAACACCTACCCTAACCCTAGCACGTACCCTTATTCTAACCGGTACCCTAAACCGAGCCCTAACCCTCAAACTAACCCTAACCCTAACCCTAACCCATACCCTACGCCGTACACGAACCCATACCCGAACCCGTACCCTAAGCCGTACCCTAACCCTAACCCTAACCCTAACCCTAAGCTACCCTTGACTGCTTCTGCCTCCAATAGATTTCCTAAGCACTAGTGTTTTAAGGAACAGGTTAAAAAGAGATTCCTAATGTGATTTCTTGATAATGGGTGTGTTCCTTATCTTCTCCTAGTGTCTAAACTCTTCTCCATGGCTGGACCCCCAAATAATATTACTTGACGTGCTAAGGGGTATCTAGAGAGTGGGATAGGTTTAATAACTACCCTAACCTTAAGGCGTACCCTAACCCTAACCCCTACCCTAACCCTAACACGTACCCTAATCCTAACCCGTACCCTAAACCGAGCCCTAACCCTCAAACTAACCCTAACCCTAACCCTAACCCATACCCTACGCTGTACCCGAACCCGTACCCTAACTCTAACCCTAACCCTAACCCTAACCCTAAGCTACCCTTGACTGCTTCTGCCTCCAATAGATTTCCTAAGCAGTAGTGTTTTAAGGAACAGGTTAAAAAGAGAATCCTAATGTGATTTCTTGATAATGGGTGTGTTCCTTATCTTCTCCTAGTGTCTAAACTCTTCTCCATGGCTGGACCCCAAATAATATTCCTTGACGTGCTAAGGGGTATCTAGAGAGTGGGATAGGTTTAATAACTACCCTAACCCTAACGCGTACCCTAACCCTAACCCCTACCCTAACCCTAACACGTACCCTAATCCTAACCCGTACCCTAAACCGAGCCCTAACCCTCAAACTAACCCTAACCCTAACCCTAACCCATACCCTACGCCATACCCGAACCCGTAACCGAACCCGTACCCTAAGCCGTACCCTAACCCTAACCCTAACCCTAACCCTAACCCTAAGCTACCCTTGACTGCTTCTGCCTCCAATAGATTTCCTAAGCACTAGTGTTTTAAGGAACAGGTTAAAAAGAGAATCCTAATGTGATTTCTTGATAATGGGTGTGTTCCTTATCTTCTCCTAGTATCTGAACTCTTCTCCAGGCTGGACCCCCAAATAATATTCCTTTACGTGCTAAGGGGTATCTAGAGAGTGGGATAGGTTCAATAACTACCCTAACCCTAACGCGTACCCTAACCCTAACCCCTACCCTAAGCCTAGCACGTACACTAATCCTAACCCGTTCCCTAAACCGAGCCCTAACCCTCAAACTAACCCTAACCCTAACCCTAACCCATACCCTACGCCGTACCCGAACCCGTACCCTAAGCCGTACCCTAACCCTACCCCTTACCCTAACCCTAACCCTAAGCTACCCTTAACTGCTTCTGCCTCCAATAGATTTCCTAAGCACTAGTGTTTTAAGGAACAGGTTAAAAAGAGAATCCTAATATCATTTCTTGATAATGGCTGTGTTCCTTATCTTCTCCTAGTGTCTAAACTCTTCTCCATGGCTGGACACCCAAATAATATTCCTTGACGTGCTAAGGGGTATCTAGAGAGTGGGATAGGTTTAATAACTACCCTAACCCTAACGCGTACCCTAACCCTAACCCTAACCCTAACCCTAACCCTAACCCTAACCCTAACCCTAACCCTAACCCTAACCCTCAAACTAACCCTAACCCTAACCCTAAACCATACCCTACGTCGTACCCGAACCGTACCCGAACCCGTACCGTAGGCCGTACCCTAACCCTAACCCTAACCCTAACCCTAAGCTACCCTTGACTGCTTCTGCCTCCAATAGATTTCCTAGGCACTAGTGTTTTAAGGAACAGGTTAAAAAGAGAATCCTAATGTGATTTCTTGATAATGGGTGTGTTCCTTATCTTCTCCTAGTGTCTAAACTCTTCTCCATGGCTGGACCCCCAAATAATATTCCTTGACGTGCTAAGGGGTATCTAGAGAGTGGGATAGGTTTAATAACTACCCTAACACTAATGCGTACCCTAACCCTAACCCCTACCCTAACCCTAACACGTACCCTAATCCTAACCCGTACCCTAAACCGAGCCCTAACCCTAACCCTAACCCATAACCTACGCCGTACCCGAACCCGTACCCGAAACCGTACCCTAAGCCGTACCCTAACCCTAACCCTAACCCTAACCCTAACCCTAAGCTACCCTTGACTGCTTCTACCTCCAATAGATTTCCTAAGCACTAGTGTTTTAAGGAACAGGTTAAAAAGAGAATCCTAATGTGATTTCTTGATAATGGGTGTGTTCCTTATCTTCTCCTAGTGTCTGAACTCTTCTCCGTGGCTGTACCCCCAAATAATATTCCTTGACGTGCTAAGGGGTATCTAGAGAGTGGGATAGGTTCAATAAGTACCCTAACCCTAACGCGTACCCTAACCCTAACACCTACCCTAACCCTAGCACGTACCCTAATCCTAACCCGTACCCTAAACCGAGCCCTAACCCTCAAACTAACCCTAACCCTAACCCTAACCCATACCCTACGCCGCACCTGAACCCGTACCCGAACCCGTACCCTAAACCGTACCCTAACCCTAACCCTAACCGTAAGCTACCCTTGACTGCTTCTGCCTCCAATAGATTTCCTAAGCACTAGTGTTTTAAGGAACAGGTTAAAAAGAGAATCCTAATGTGATTTCTTGATAATGGGTGTGTTCCTTATCTTCTCCTAGTGTCTAAACTCTTCTCCATTGCTGGACCCCCAAATAATATTACTTGACGTGCTAAGGGGTATCTAGAGAGTGGGATAGGTTTAATAACTACCCTAACCCTAAGGCGTACCCTAACCCTAACCCCTACCCTAACCCTAACACGTACCCTAATCCTAACCCGTACCCTAAACCGAGCCCTAACCCTCAAACTAACCCTAACCCTAACCCTAACCCATACCCTACGCTGTACCCGAACCCGTACCCTACCTCTAACCCTAACCCTAACCCTAACCCTAAGCTACCCTTGACTGCTTCTGCCTCCAATAGATTTCCTAAGCACTAGTGTTTTAAGGAACAGGCTAAAAAGAGAATCCTAATGTGATTTATTGATAATGGGTGTGTTCCTTATCTTCTCCTAGTGTCTAAACTCTTCTCCATGGCTGGACCCCCAAATAATATTCCTTGACGTGCTAAGGGGTATCTAGAGAGTGGGATAGGTTTAATAACTACCCTAACCCTAATGCGTACCCTAACCCTAACCCCTACCCTAACCCTAACACGTAACCTAATCCTAACCCGTACTCTAAACCGAGCCCTAACCCTCAAACTAACCCTAACCCTAACCCTAACCCATACCCTACGCCGTACCCGAACCCGTACCCCAAACCGTACCCTAAGCCGTACCCTAAACCTAACCCTAACCCTAACCCTAACCCGAATCTACCCTTGACTGCTTCTGCCTCCAATAGATTTCCTAAGCACTATTGTTTTAAGGAACAGGTTAAAAAGGGAATCCTAATGTGATTTCTTTATAATGGGTGTGTTCCTTATCTTCTCCTAGTGTCTAAACTCTTCTCCATGGCTGGACCCACAAATAATATTCCTTGACGTGCTAAGGGGTAGCTAGAGAGTGGGATAGGTTAAATAATTACCCTACCCCTAACGCGTACCCTAACCCTAACCCCTACCCTAACCCTTACACGTATCCTAATCTTAACCCGTACCCTAAAACGAGCCCTAACCCTCAAACTAACCCTAACCCTAACCCTAAACCATACCCTACGCCGTAACCGAACCCGTACCCTAAGCCGTACCCTAAACCTAACCCTAACCCTAAGCTACCCTTGACTTCTTCTGCCTCCAATAGATTTCCTAAGCACTACTGTTTTAAGGAACAGGTTAAAAAGAGAATCCAATGTGATTTCTTGATAATGGGTGTGTTCCTTATCTTCTCCTAGTGTCTGAACTCTTCTCCATGGCTGGACACCCAAATAATATTCCTTGACGTGCTAAGGGGTATCTAGAGAGTGGGATAGGTTTAATAACTACCCTAACACTAATGCGTACCCTAACCCTAACCTCTACCCTAATCCTAACACGTACCCTAATCCTCACCCGTACCCTAAACCGAGCCCTAACCCTCAAACTAACCCTAACCCTAACCCTAAACCATACCCTATGCCGTACCCGAACCCGTACCCGAAACCGTACCCTAAGCCGTACCCTAACCCTAACCCTAACCCCAACCCTAACCCTAAGCTACCCTTGACTGCTTCTGCCTCCAATAGATTTCCTAAGCACTAGTGTTTTAAGGAACAGGTTAAAAAGGGAATTCTAATGTGATTTCTTGATAATGGGTGTGTTTCTTATCTTCTCCTAGTGTCTAAACTCTTCTCCATGGCTGGACCCCCAAATAATATTCCTTGACGTGCTAAGGGGTATCTAGAGAGTGGGATAGGTTTAATAACTACTCTAACCCTAACGCGTACCCTAACCCTAACCCCGACCCTAACCCTAACACGTACCCTAATCCTAACCCGTACCCTAAACAGAGCCCTAACCCTCAAACTAACCCTAACCCTAACCCTAACCCATACCCTACACCGTACCCGAACCCGTACCCTAAGCCGTACCCTAACTCTAACCCTAACCCTAACCCTAACCCTAAGCTACCCTTGACTGCTTCTGCCTCCAATAGATTTCCTAAGCACTAGTGTTTTAAGGAACAGGTTAAAAAGAGAATCCTAATGTGATTTCTTGATAATGAGTGTGTTCCTTATCTTCTCCTAGTGTCTGAACGCTTCTCCATGGCTGGACCCCCAAATAATATTCCTTTTCGTGCTAAGGGGTATCTAGAGAGTGGGATAGGTTCAATAACTACCCTAACCCTAACGCGTACCCTAACCCTAACCCCTACACTAACCCTAGCACGTACCCTAATCCTAACCCGTACCCTAAACCGAGCCCTAACCCTCAAACTAACCCTAACCCTAACCCTAACCCATACCCTACGCCGTAACCGAACCCGTACCCGAACCCGTACCCTAAGCCGTACCCTAACCCTAACCCTAACCCTAACCCTAAACCTAACCCATACCCTATGCCGTACCCGAACCCGTACCCGAACCCGTACCCTAAGCCGTAACCTAACCCTAACCCTAACCGTAAGCTACCCTTGACTGCTTCTGGCTCCAATAGATTTCCTAAGCACTAGTGTTTTAAGGAACAGGTTAAAAAGAGAATCCTAATGTGATTTCTTGATAATGGGTGTGTTCCTTATCTTCTCCTAGTGTCTAAACTCTTCTCCATGGCTGGACCCCCAAATAATATTCCTTGACGTGCTAAGGGGTATCTAGAGAGTGGGATAGGTTTAATAACTACCCTAACCCTAATGCGTACCCTAACCCTAACTCCTACCCTACGCCGTACCCAAACCCGTACCCTAAGCCGTAGCCTAACCCTAACCCTAACCCCTACCCTAACCCTAACACGTACCCTAATCCAAACCCGTACCCTAAACCGAGCCCTAACCCTCAAACTAACCCTAACCCTAACCCTAAACCATACCCTATGCCGTACCCAAACCCGTAACCTAAGTCGTTCCCTAACCCTAACCCTAACCCTAACCCTAACCCTAAGCTACCCTTGACTGCTTCTGCCTCCAATAGATTTCCTAAGCACTAGTGTTTTAAGGAACAGGTTAAATAGAGAATCCTAATGTGATTTCTTGATAATGGGTGTGTTCCTTATCTTCTCCTAGTGTCTAACCTCTTCTCCATGGCTGGACCCCCAAATAATATTCCTTGACGTGCTAAGGGGTATCTAGAGAGTGGGATAGGTTTAATAACTACCCTAACCTAACGCGTACCCTAACCCTAACCCCTAACCTAACCCTAACACGTACCCTAATCCTAACCCGTACCCTAAACCGAGCCCTAACCCTCAAACTAACCCTAACCCTAACCCTAACCCATACCATACGCCATACCCGAACCCGTACCCGAACCCGTACCCTAAGCCGTACCCTAACCCTAACCCTAACCCTAACCCTAACCCTAAGCTACCCTTGACTGCTTCTGCCTCCAATAGATTTCCTAAGCACTAGTGTTTTAAGGAACAGGTTAAGAAGAGAATCCTAATGTGATTTCTTGATAATGGGTGTGTTCCTTATCTTCCCCTAGTGTCTAAACTCTTCTCCATGGCTGGACCCCCAAATAATATTACTTGACGTGCTAAGGGGTATCTAGAGAGTGGGATAGGTTTAATAACTACCCTAACCCTAAGGCGTACCCTAACCCTAACCCCTACCCTAACCCTAACACGTACCCTAATCCTAACCCGTACCCTAAACCGAGCCCTAACCCTCAAACTAACCCTAACCCTAACCCTAACCCATACCCTACGCCGTACCCGAACCCGTACCCGAAACCGTACCCTAAGCCGTACCCTAACCCTAACCCTAACCGTAAGCTACCCTTGACTGCTTCTGGCTCCAATAGATTTCCTAATCACTAGTGTTTTAAGGAACAGGTTAAAAAGAGAATCCTAATGTGATTTCTTGATAATGGGTGTGTTCCTTATCTTCCCCGAGTGTCTAAACTCTTCTCCATGGCTGGACCCCCAAATAATATTCCTTGACGTGTTAAGGGGTATCTAGAGAGTGGGATAGGTTTAATAATTACCCTAACCCTAACGCGTACCCTAACCCTAACACCTACCCTAACCCTAGCACGTACCCTTATCCTAACCGGTACCCTAAACCGAGCCCTAACCCTCAAACTAACCCTAACCCTAACCCTAACCCATACCCTACGCCGTACACGAACCCGTACCCGAACCCGTACCCTAAGCCGTACCCTAACCCTAACCCTAACCCTAACCCTAACCCTAAGCTACCCTTGACTGCTTCTGCCTCCAATAGATTTCCTAAGCACTAGTGTTTTAAGGAACAGGTTAAAAAGAGATTCCTAATGTGATTTCTTGATAATGGGTGTGTTCCTTATCTTCTCCTAGTGTCTAAACTCTTCTCCATGGCTGGACCCCCAAATAATATTACTTGACGTGCTAAGGGGTATCTAGAGAGTGGGATAGGTTTAATAACTACCCTAACCTTAAGGCGTACCCTAACCCTAACCCCTACCCTAACCCTAACACGTACCCTAATCCTAACCCGTACCCTAAACCGAGCCCTAACCCTCAAACTAACCCTAACCCTAACCCTAACCCATACCCTACGCTGTACCCGAACCCGTACCCTAACTCTAACCCTAACCCTAACCCTAACCCTAAGCTACCCTTGACTGCTTCTGCCTCCAATAGATTTCCTAAGCAGTAGTGTTTTAAGGAACAGGTTAAAAAGAGAATCCTAATGTGATTTCTTGATAATGGGTGTGTTCCTTATCTTCTCCTAGTGTCTAAACTCTTCTCCATGGCTGGACCCCAAATAATATTCCTTGACGTGCTAAGGGGTATCTAGAGAGTGGGATAGGTTTAATAACTACCCTAACCCTAACGCGTACCCTAACCCTAACCCCTACCCTAACCCTAACACGTACCCTAATCCTAACCCGTACCCTAAACCGAGCCCTAACCCTCAAACTAACCCTAACCCTAACCCTAACCCATACCCTACGCCATACCCGAACCCGTAACCGAACCCGTACCCTAAGCCGTACCCTAACCCTAACCCTAACCCTAACCCTAATCCTAAGCTACCCTTGACTGCTTCTGCCTCCAATAGATTTCCTAAGCACTAGTGTTTTAAGGAACAGGTTAAAAAGAGAATCCTAATGTGATTTCTTGATAATGGGTGTGTTCCTTATCTTCTCCTAGTATCTGAACTCTTCTCCAGGCTGGACCCCCAAATAATATTCCTTTACGTGCTAAGGGGTATCTAGAGAGTGGGATAGGTTCAATAACTACCCTAACCCTAACGCGTACCCTAACCCTAACCCCTACCCTAAGCCTAGCACGTACACTAATCCTAACCCGTTCCCTAAACCGAGCCCTAACCCTCAAACTAACCCTAACCCTAACCCTAACCCATACCCTACGCCGTAACCGAACCCGTACCCTAAGCCGTACCCTAACCCTAACCCTTACCCTAACCCTAACCCTAAGCTACCCTTAACTGCTTCTGCCTCCAATAGATTTCCTAAGCACTAGTGTTTTAAGGAACAGGTTAAAAAGAGAATCCTAATATCATTTCTTGATAATGGCTGTGTTCCTTATCTTCTCCTAGTGTCTAAACTCTTCTCCATGGCTGGACACCCAAATAATATTCCTTGACGTGCTAAGGGGTATCTAGAGAGTGGGATAGGTTTAATAACTACCCTAACCCTAACACGTACCCTAACCCTAACCCCTACCCTAACCCTAGCACGTACCCTAATCCTAACCCGTACCCTAAACCGAGCCCTAACCCTCAAACTAACCCTAACCCTAACCCTAAACCATACCCTACGTCGTACCCGATCCGTACCCGAACCCGTACCCTAGGCCGTACCCTAACCCTAACCCTAACCCTAAGCTACCCTTGACTGCTTCTGCCTCCAATAGATTTCCTAGGCACTAGTGTTTTAAGGAACAGGTTAAAAAGAGAATCCTAATGTGATTTCTTGATAATGGGTGTGTTCCTTATCTTCTCCTAGTGTCTAAACTCTTCTCCATGGCTGGACCCCCAAATAATATTCCTTGACGTGCTAAGGGGTATCTAGAGAGTGGGATAGGTTTAATAACTACCCTAACACTAATGCGTACCCTAACCCTAACCCCTACCCTAACCCTAACACGTACCCTAATCCTAACCCGTACCCTAAACCGAGCCCTAACCCTAACCCTAACCCATAACCTACGCCGTACCCGAACCCGTACCCGAAACCGTACCCTAAGCCGTACCCTAACCCTAACCCTAACCCTAACCCTAACCCTAAGCTACCCTTGACTGCTTCTACCTCCAATAGATTTCCTAAGCACTAGTGTTTTAAGGAACAGGTTAAAAAGAGAATCCTAATGTGATGTCTTGATAATGGGTGTGTTCCTTATCTTCTCCTAGTGTCTGAACTCTTCTCCGTGGCTGTACCCCCAAATAATATTCCTTGACGTGCTAAGGGGTATCTAGAGAGTGGGATAGGTTCAATAACTACCCTAACCCTAACGCGTACCCTAACCCTAACACCTACCCTAACCCTAGCACGTACCCTAATCCTAACCCGTACCCTACACCGAGCCCTAACCCTCAAACTAACCCTAACCCTAACCCTAACCCATACACTACGCCGCACCTGAACCCGTACCCGAACCCGTACCCTAAGCCGTACCCTAACCCTAACCCTAACCGTAAGCTACCCTTGACTGCTTCTGCCTCCAATAGATTTCCTAAGCACTAGTGTTTTAAGGAACAGGTTAAAAAGAGAATCCTAATGTGATTTCTTGATAATGGCTGTGTTCCTTATCTTCTCCTAGTGTCTAAACTCTTCTCCATTGCTGGACCCCCAAATAATATTACTTGACGTGCTAAGGGGTATCTAGAGAGTGGGATAGGTTTAATAACTACCCTAACCCTAAGGCGTACCCTAACCCTAACCCCTACCCTAACCCTAACAAGTACCCTAATCCTAACCCGTACCCTAAACCGAGCCCTAACCCTCAAACTAACCCTAACCCTAACCCTAACCCATACCCTACGCTGTACCCGAACCCGTGCCCTAACTCTAACCCTAACCCTAACCCTAACCCTAAGCTACCCTTGACTGCTTCTGCCTCCAATAGATTTCCTAAGCAGTAGTGTTTTAAGGAACAGGTTAAAAAGAGAATCCTAATGTGATTTCTTGATAATGGGTGTGTTCCTTATCTTCTCCTAGTGTCTAAACTCTTCTCCATGGCTGGACCCCAAATAATATTCCTTGACGTGCTAACGGGTATCTAGAGAGTGGGATAGGTTTAATAACTACCCTAACCCTAACGCGTACCCTAACCCTAACCCCTACCCTAACCCTAACACGTACCCTAATCCTAACCCGTACCCTAAACCGAGCCCTAACCCTCAAACTAACCCTAACCCTAAACCTAACCCATACCCTACGCCGTACCCGAAACCGTAACCGAACCCGTACCCTAAGCCGTACCCTAACCCTAACCCTAACCCTAACCCTAACCCTAAGCTACCCTTGACTGCTTCTGCCTCCAATAGATTTCCTAGGCACTAGTGTTTTAAGGAACAGGTTAAAAAGAGAATCCTAATGTGATTTCTTGATAATGGTTGTGTTCCTTATCTTCTCCTAGTGTCTAAACTCTTCTCCATGGCTGGACCCCCAAATAATATTCCTTGACGTGCTAAGGGGTATCTAGAGAGTGGGATAGATTTAATAACTACCCTAACACTAATGCGTACCCTAACCCTAACCCCTACCCTAACCCTAACACGTACCCTAATCCTAACCCGTACCCTAAACCGAGCCCTAACCCTAACCTTAACCCATAACCTACGCCGTACCCGAACCCGTACCCGAAACCGTACCCTAAGCCGTACCCTAACCCTAACCCTAACCCTAACCCTAAACCTAAGCTACCCTTGACTGCTTCTGCCTCCAATAGATTTCCTAAGCACTAGTTTTTTAAGGAACAGGTTAAAAAGAGAATCCTAATGTGATTTCTTGATAATGGGTGTGTTCCTTATCTTCTCCTCGTGTCTAAACTCTTCTCCATGGCTGGACCCCCAAATAATATTCCTTGACGTGCTAAGGGGTATCTAGAGAGTGGGATAGGTTAAATAACTACCCTAACCCTAACGCGTACCCTAACCCTAACCCCTACCCTAACCCTAACACGTATCCTTATCCTAACCCGTACCCTAAACCGAGCCCTAACCCTCAAACTAACCCTAACCCTAACCCTAACCCATACCCTACGCCGTAACCGAACCCGTACCCTAAGCCGTACCCTAAGCCGTACCCTAAACCTAACCCTAACCCTAAGCTATCCTTGACTGCTTCTGCCTCCAATAGATTTCCTAAGCACCAGTGTTTTAAGGAACAGGTTAAAAAGAGAATCCTAATGTGATTTCTTGATAATGGGTGTGTTCCTTATCTTCTCCTAGTGTCTGAACTCTTCTCCATGGCTGGACCCCCAAATAATATTCCTTGACGTGCTAAGGGGTATCTAGAGAGTGGGATAGGTTTAATAACTACCCTAACCCTAACGCGTACCCTAACCCTAACGGCTACCCTAACACTAACACGTACCCTAATCCTAACCCGTACCCTAAACCGAGCCCTAACCCTCAAACTAACCCTAACCCTAACCCTAACCCATACCCTTCACCGTACCCGAACCCGTACCCTAAGCCGTAGCCTACCTCTAACCCTAACCCTAACCCTAACCCTAAGCTACCCTTGACTGCTTCTGCCTCCAATAGATTTCCTAAGCACTAGTGTTTTAAGGAACAGGCTAAAAAGAGAATCCTAATGTGATTTATTGATAATGGGTGTGTTCCTTATCTTCTCCTAGTGTCTAAACTCTTCTCCATGGCTGGACCCCCAAATAATATTCCTTGACGTGCTAAGGGGTATCTAGAGAGTGGGATAGGTTTAATAACTACCCTAACCCTAATGCGTACCCTAACCCTAACCCCTACCCTAACCCTAACACGTAACCTAATCCTAACCCGTACTCTAAACCGAGCCCTAACCCTCAAACTAACCCTAACCCTAACCCTAACCCATACCCTACGCCGTACGCGAACCCGTACCCCAAACCGTACCCTAAGCCGTACCCTAACCCTAACCCTAACCCTAACCCTAACCCTAACCCGAAGCTACCCTTGACTGCTTCTGCCTCCAATAGATTTCCTAAGCACTAGTGTTTTAAGGAACAGGTTAAAAAGGGAATCCTAATGTGATTTCTTTATAATGGGTGTGTTCCTTATCTTCTCCTAGTGTCTAAACTCTTCTCCATGGCTGGACCCACAAATAATATTCCTTGACGTGCTAAGGGGTATCTAGAGAGTGGGATAGGTTAAATAATTACCCTACCCCTAACGCGTACCCTAACCCTAACCCCTACCCTAACCCTTACACGTATCCTAATCTTAACCCGTACCCTAAACCGAGCCCTAACCCTCAAACTAACCCTAACCCTAACCCTAAACCATACACTACGCCGTAACCGAACCCGTACCCTAAGCCGTACCCTAAGCCGTACCCTAAACCTAACCCTAACCCTAAGCTACCCTTGACTGCTTCTGCCTCCAATAGATTTCCTAAGCACTACTGTTTTAAGGAACAGGTTAAAAAGAGAATCCAATGTGATTTCTTGATAATGGGTGTGTTCCTTATCTTCTCCTAGTGTCTGAACTCCTCTCCATGGCTGGACACCCAAATAATATTCCTTGACGTGCTAAGGGGTATCTAGAGAGTGGGATAGGTTTAATAACTACCCTAACACTAATGCGTACCCTAAACCTAACCTCTACCCTAATCCTAACACGTACCCTAATCCTCACCCGTACCCTAAACCGAGCCCTAACCCTCAAACTAACCCTAACCCTAACCCTAAACCATACCCTATGCCGTACCCGAACCCGTACCCGAAACCGTACCCTAAGCCGTACCCTAACCCTAACCCTAACCCCAACCCTAACCCTAAGCTACCCTTGACTGCTTCTGCCTCCAATAGATTTCCTAAGCACTAGTGTTTTAAGGAACAGGTTAAAAAGGGAATTCTAATGTGATTTCTTGATAATGGGTGTGTTCCTTATCTTCTCCTAGTGTCTAAACTCTTCTCCATGGCTGGACACCCAAATAATATTCCTTGACGTGCTAAGGGGTATCTAGAGAGTGGGATAGGTTTAATAACTACCCTAACCCTAACGCGTACCCTAACCCTAACCCCAACCCTAACCCTAACACGTACCCTAATCCTAACCCGTACCCTAAACCGAGCCCTAACCCTCAAACTAACCCTAACCCTAACCCTAACCCATACCCTACACCGTACCCGAACCCGTACCCTAAGCCGTACCCTAACTCTAACCCTAACCCTAACCCTAACCCTAAGCTACCCTTGACTGCTTCTGCCTCCAATAGATTTCCTAAGCACTAGTGTTTTAAGGAACAGGTTAAAAAGAGAATCCTAATGTGATTTCTTGATAATGAGTGTGTTCCTTATCTTCTCCTAGTGTCTGAACGCTTCTCCATGGCTGGACCCCCAAATAATATTCCTTTTCGTGCTAAGGGGTATCTAGAGAGTGGGATAGGTTCAATAACTACCCTAACCCTAACGCGTACCCTAACCCTAACCCCTACCCTAACCCTAGCACGTACCCTAATCCTAACCCGTACCCTAAACCGAGCCCTAACCCTCAAACTAACCCTAACCCTAACCCTAACCCATACCCTACGCCGTAACCGAACCCGTACCCGAACCCGTACCCTAAGCCGAACCCTAACCCTAACCCTAACCCTAACCCTAAACCTAACCCATACCCTATGCCATACCCGAACCCGTACCCGAACCCGTACCCTAAGCCGTAACCTAACCCTAACCCTAACCGTAAGCTACCCTTGACTGCTTCTGGCTCCAATAGATTTCCTAAGCACTAGTGTTTTAAGGAACAGGTTAAAAAGAGAATCCTAATGTGATTTCTTGATAATGGGTGTGTTCCTTATCTTCTCCTAGTGTCTAAACTCTTCTCCATGGCTGGACCCCCAAATAATATTCCTTGACGTGCTAAGGGGTATCTAGAGAGTGGGATAGGTTTAATAACTACCCTAACCCTAATGCGTACCCTAACCCTAACTCCTACCCTACGCCGTACCCAAACCCGTACCCTAAGCCGTACCCTAACCCTAACCCTAACCCCTACCCTAACCCTAACACGTACCCTAATCCAAACCCGTACCCTAAACCGAGCCCTAACCCTCAAACTAACCCTAACCCTAACCCTAAACCATACCCTATGCCGTACCCAAACCCGTAACCTAAGTCGTACCCTAACCCTAACCCTAACCCTAACCCTAACCCTAAGCTACCCTTGACTGCTTCTGCCTCCAATAGATTTCCTAAGCACTAGTGTTTTAAGGAACAGGTTAAAAAGAGAATCCTAATGTGATTTCTTGATAATGGGTGTGTTCCTTATCTTCTCCTAGTGTCTAAACTCTTCTCCATGGCTGGACCCCAAATAATATTCCTTGACGTGCTAAGGGGTATCTAGAGAGTGGGATAGGTTTAATAACTACCCTAACACTAATGCGTACCCTAACCCTAACCTCTACCCTAATCCTAACACGTACCCTAATCCTCACCCGTACCCTAAACCGAGCCCTAACCCTCAAACTAACCCTAACCCTAACCCTAAACCATACCCTATGCCGTACCCGAACCCGTACCCGAAACCGTACCCTAAGCCGTACCCTAACCCTAACCCTAACCCCAACCCTAACCCTAAGCTACCCTTGACTGCTTCTGCCTCCAATAGATTTCCTAAGCACTAGTGTTTTAAGGAACAGGTTAAAAAGGGAATTCTAATGTGATTTCTTGATAATGGGTGTGTTTCTTATCTTCTCCTAGTGTCTAAACTCTTCTCCATGGCTGGACCCCCAAATAATATTCCTTGACGTGCTAAGGGGTATCTAGAGAGTGGGATAGGTTTAATAACTACTCTAACCCTAACGCGTACCCTAACCCTAACCCCGACCCTAACCCTAACACGTACCCTAATCCTAACCCGTACCCTAAACAGAGCCCTAACCCTCAAACTAACCCTAACCCTAACCCTAACCCATACCCTACACCGTACCCGAACCCGTACCCTAAGCCGTACCCTAACTCTAACCCTAACCCTAACCCTAACCCTAAGCTACCCTTGACTGCTTCTGCCTCCAATAGATTTCCTAAGCACTAGTGTTTTAAGGAACAGGTTAAAAAGAGAATCCTAATGTGATTTCTTGATAATGAGTGTGTTCCTTATCTTCTCCTAGTGTCTGAACGCTTCTCCATGGCTGGACCCCCAAATAATATTCCTTTTCGTGCTAAGGGGTATCTAGAGAGTGGGATAGGTTCAATAACTACCCTAACCCTAACGCGTACCCTAACCCTAACCCCTACCCTAACCCTAGCACGTACCCTAATCCTAACCCGTACCCTAAACCGAGCCCTAACCCTCAAACTAACCCTAACCCTAACCCTAACCCATACCCTACGCCGTAACCGAACCCGTACCCGAACCCGTACCCTAAGCCGTACCCTAACCCTAACCCTAACCCTAACCCTAAACCTAACCCATACCCTATGCCGTACCCGAACCCGTACCCGAACCCGTACCCTAAGGCGTAACCTAACCCTAACCCTAACCGTAAGCTACCCTTGACTGCTTCTGGCTCCAATAGATTTCCTAAGCACTAGTGTTTTAAGGAACAGGTTAAAAAGAGAATCCTAATGTGATTTCTTGATAATGGGTGTGTTCCTTATCTTCTCCTAGTGTCTAAACTCTTCTCCATGGCTGGACCCCCAAATAATATTCCTTGACGTGCTAAGGGGTATCTAGAGAGTGGGATAGGTTTAATAACTACCCTAACCCTAATGCGTACCCTAACCCTAACTCCTACCCTACGCCGTACCCAAACCCGTACCCTAAGCCGTACCCTAACCCTAACCCTAACCCCTACCCTAACCCTAACACGTACCCTAATCCAAACCCGTACCCTAAACCGAGCCCTAACCCTCAAACTAACCCTAACCCTAACCCTAAACCATACCCTATGCCGTACCCAAACCCGTAACCTAAGTCGTTCCCTAACCCTAACCCTAACCCTAACCCTAACCCTAAGCTACCCTTGACTGCTTCTGCCTCCAATAGATTTCCTAAGCACTAGTGTTTTAAGGAACAGGTTAAATAGAGAATCCTAATGTGATTTCTTGATAATGGGTGTGTTCCTTATCTTCTCCTAGTGTCTAACCTCTTCTCCATGGCTGGACCCCCAAATAATATTCCTTGACGTGCTAAGGGGTATCTAGAGAGTGGGATAGGTTTAATAACTACCCTAACCTAACGCGTACCCTAACCCTAACCCCTACCCTAACCCTAACACGTACCCTAATCCTAACCCGTACCCTAAACCGAGCCCTAACCCTCAAACTAACCCTAACCCTAACCCTAACCCATACCATACGCCATACCCGAACCCGTACCCGAACCCGTACCCTAAGCCGTACCCTAACCCTAACCCTAACCCTAACCCTAACCCTAAGCTACCCTTGACTGCTTCTGCCTCCAATAGATTTCCTAAGCACTAGTGTTTTAAGGAACAGGTTAAAAAGAGAATCCTAATGTGATTTCTTGATAATGGGTGTGTTCCTTATCTTCCCCTAGTGTCTAAACTCTTCTCCATGGCTGGACCCCCAAATAATATTACTTGACGTGCTAAGGGGTATCTAGAGAGTGGGATAGGTTTAATAACTACCCTAACCCTAAGGCGTACCCTAACCCTAACCCCTACCCTAACCCTAACACGTACCCTAATCCTAACCCGTACCCTAAACCGAGCCCTAACCCTCAAACTAACCCTAACCCTAACCCTAACCCATACCCTACGCCGTACCCGAACCCGTACCCGAAACCGTACCCTAAGCCGTACCCTAACCCTAACCCTAACCGTAAGCTACCCTTGACTGCTTCTGGCTCCAATAGATTTCCTAATCACTAGTGTTTTAAGGAACAGGTTAAAAAGAGAATCCTAATGTGATTTCTTGATAATGGGTGTGTTCCTTATCTTCCCCGAGTGTCTAAACTCTTCTCCATGGCTGGACCCCCAAATAATATTCCTTGACGTGTTAAGGGGTATCTAGAGAGTGGGATAGGTTTAATAATTACCCTAACCCTAACGCGTACCCTAACCCTAACACCTACCCTAACCCTAGCACGTACCCTTATCCTAACCGGTACCCTAAACCGAGCCCTAACCCTCAAACTAACCCTAACCCTAACCCTAACCCATACCCTACGCCGTACACGAACCCGTACCCGAACCCGTACCCTAAGCCGTACCCTAACCCTAACCCTAACCCTAACTCTAACGCTAAGCTACCCTTGACTGCTTCTGCCTCCAATAGATTTCCTAAGCACTAGTGTTTTAAGGAACAGGTTAAAAAGAGATTCCTAATGTGATTTCTTGATAATGGGTGTGTTCCTTATCTTCTCCTAGTGTCTAAACTCTTCTCCATGGCTGGACCCCCAAATAATATTACTTGACGTGCTAAGGGGTATCTAGAGAGTGGGATAGGTTTAATAACTACCCTAACCTTAAGGCGTACCCTAACCCTAACCCCTACCCTAACCCTAACACGTACCCTAATCCTAACCCGTACCCTAAACCGAGCCCTAACCCTCAAACTAACCCTAACCCTAACCCTAACCCATACCCTACGCTGTACCCGAACCCGTACCCTAACTCTAACCCTAACCCTAACCCTAACCCTAAGCTACCCTTGACTGCTTCTGCCTCCAATAGATTTCCTAAGCAGTAGTGTTTTAAGGAACAGGTTAAAAAGAGAATCCTAATGTGATTTCTTGATAATGGGTGTGTTCCTTATCTTCTCCTAGTGTCTAAACTCTTCTCCATGGCTGGACCCCAAATAATATTCCTTGACGTGCTAAGGGGTATCTAGAGAGTGGGATAGGTTTAATAACTACCCTAACCCTAACGCGTACCCTAACCCTAACCCCTACCCTAACCCTAACACGTACCCTAATCCTAACCCGTACCCTAAACCGAGCCCTAACCCTCAAACTAACCCTAACCCTAACCCTAACCCATACCCTACGCCATACCCGAACCCGTAACCGAACCCGTACCCTAAGCCGTACCCTAACCCTAACCCTAACCCTAACCCTAAACCTAAGCTACCCTTGACTGCTTCTGCCTCCAATAGATTTCCTAAGCACTAGTTTTTTAAGGAACAGGTTAAAAAGAGAATCCTAATGTGATTTCTTGATAATGGGTGTGTTCCTTATCTTCTCCTCGTGTCTAAACTCTTCTCCATGGCTGGACCCCCAAATAATATTCCTTGACGTGCTAAGGGGTATCTAGAGAGTGGGATAGGTTAAATAACTACCCTAACCCTAACGCGTACCCTAACCCTAACCCCTACCCTAACCCTAACACGTATCCTTATCCTAACCCGTACCCTAAACCGAGCCCTAACCCTCAAACTAACCCTAACCCTAACCCTAACCCATACCCTACGCCGTAACCGAACCCGTACCCTAAGCCGTACCCTAAGCCGTACCCTAAACCTAACCCTAACCCTAAGCTATCCTTGACTGCTTCTGCCTCCAATAGATTTCCTAAGCACCAGTGTTTTAAGGAACAGGTTAAAAAGAGAATCCTAATGTGATTTCTTGATAATGGGTGTGTTCCTTATCTTCTCCTAGTGTCTGAACTCTTCTCCATGGCTGGACCCCCAAATAATATTCCTTGACGTGCTAAGGGGTATCTAGAGAGTGGGATAGGTTTAATAACTACCCTAACCCTAACGCGTACCCTAACCCTAACGGCTACCCTAACACTAACACGTACCCTAATCCTAACCCGTACCCTAAACCGAGCCCTAACCCTCAAACTAACCCTAACCCTAACCCTAACCCATACCCTTCACCGTACCCGAACCCGTACCCTAAGCCGTAGCCTACCTCTAACCCTAACCCTAACCCTAACCCTAAGCTACCCTTGACTGCTTCTGCCTCCAATAGATTTCCTAAGCACTAGTGTTTTAAGGAACAGGCTAAAAAGAGAATCCTAATGTGATTTATTGATAATGGGTGTGTTCCTTATCTTCTCCTAGTGTCTAAACTCTTCTCCATGGCTGGACCCCCAAATAATATTCCTTGACGTGCTAAGGGGTATCTAGAGAGTGGGATAGGTTTAATAACTACCCTAACCCTAATGCGTACCCTAACCCTAACCCCTACCCTAACCCTAACACGTAACCTAATCCTAACCCGTACTCTAAACCGAGCCCTAACCCTCAAACTAACCCTAACCCTAACCCTAACCCATACCCTACGCCGTACGCGAACCCGTACCCCAAACCGTACCCTAAGCCGTACCCTAACCCTAACCCTAACCCTAACCCTAACCCGAAGCTACCCTTGACTGCTTCTGCCTCCAATAGATTTCCTAAGCACTAGTGTTTTAAGGAACAGGTTAAAAAGGGAATCCTAATGTGATTTCTTTATAATGGGTGTGTTCCTTATCTTCTCCTAGTGTCTAAACTCTTCTCCATGGCTGGACCCACAAATAATATTCCTTGACGTGCTAAGGGGTATCTAGAGAGTGGGATAGGTTAAATAATTACCCTACCCCTAACGCGTACCCTAACCCTAACCCCTACCCTAACCCTTACACGTATCCTAATCTTAACCCGTACCCTAAACCGAGCCCTAACCCTCAAACTAACCCTAACCCTAACCCTAAACCATACACTACGCCGTAACCGAACCCGTACCCTAAGCCGTACCCTAAGCCGTACCCTAAACCTAACCCTAACCCTAAGCTACCCTTGACTGCTTCTGCCTCCAATAGATTTCCTAAGCACTACTGTTTTAAGGAACAGGTTAAAAAGAGAATCCAATGTGATTTCTTGATAATGGGTGTGTTCCTTATCTTCTCCTAGTGTCTGAACTCCTCTCCATGGCTGGACACCCAAATAATATTCCTTGACGTGCTAAGGGGTATCTAGAGAGTGGGATAGGTTTAATAACTACCCTAACACTAATGCGTACCCTAAACCTAACCTCTACCCTAATCCTAACACGTACCCTAATCCTCACCCGTACCCTAAACCGAGCCCTAACCCTCAAACTAACCCTAACCCTAACCCTAAACCATACCCTATGCCGTACCCGAACCCGTACCCGAAACCGTACCCTAAGCCGTACCCTAACCCTAACCCTAACCCCAACCCTAACCCTAAGCTACCCTTGACTGCTTCTGCCTCCAATAGATTTCCTAAGCACTAGTGTTTTAAGGAACAGGTTAAAAAGGGAATTCTAATGTGATTTCTTGATAATGGGTGTGTTCCTTATCTTCTCCTAGTGTCTAAACTCTTCTCCATGGCTGGACACCCAAATAATATTCCTTGACGTGCTAAGGGGTATCTAGAGAGTGGGATAGGTTTAATAACTACCCTAACCCTAACGCGTACCCTAACCCTAACCCCAACCCTAACCCTAACACGTACCCTAATCCTAACCCGTACCCTAAACCGAGCCCTAACCCTCAAACTAACCCTAACCCTAACCCTAACCCATACCCTACACCGTACCCGAACCCGTACCCTAAGCCGTACCCTAACTCTAACCCTAACCCTAACCCTAACCCTAAGCTACCCTTGACTGCTTCTGCCTCCAATAGATTTCCTAAGCACTAGTGTTTTAAGGAACAGGTTAAAAAGAGAATCCTAATGTGATTTCTTGATAATGAGTGTGTTCCTTATCTTCTCCTAGTGTCTGAACGCTTCTCCATGGCTGGACCCCCAAATAATATTCCTTTTCGTGCTAAGGGGTATCTAGAGAGTGGGATAGGTTCAATAACTACCCTAACCCTAACGCGTACCCTAACCCTAACCCCTACCCTAACCCTAGCACGTACCCTAATCCTAACCCGTACCCTAAACCGAGCCCTAACCCTCAAACTAACCCTAACCCTAACCCTAACCCATACCCTACGGCGTAACCGAACCCGTACCCGAACCCGTACCCTAAGCCGAACCCTAACCCTAACCCTAACCCTAATCCTAAACCTAACCCATACCCTATGCCATACCCGAACCCGTACCCGAACCCGTACCCTAAGCCGTAACCTAACCCTAACCCTAACCGTAAGCTACCCTTGACTGCTTCTGGCTCCAATAGATTTCCTAAGCACTAGTGTTTTAAGGAACAGGTTAAAAAGAGAATCCTAATGTGATTTCTTGATAATGGGTGTGTTCCTTATCTTCTCCTAGTGTCTAAACTCTTCTCCATGGCTGGACCCCCAAATAATATTCCTTGACGTGCTAAGGGGTATCTAGAGAGTGGGATAGGTTTAATAACTACCCTAACCCTAATGCGTACCCTAACCCTAACTCCTACCCTACGCCGTACCCAAACCCGTACCCTAAGCCGTACCCTAACCCTAACCCTAACCCCTACCCTAACCCTAACACGTACCCTAATCCAAACCCGTACCCTAAACCGAGCCCTAACCCTCAAACTAACCCTAACCCTAACCCTAAACCATACCCTATGCCGTACCCAAACCCGTAACCTAAGTCGTACCCTAACCCTAACCCTAACCCTAACCCTAACCCTAAGCTACCCTTGACTGCTTCTGCCTCCAATAGATTTCCTAAGCACTAGTGTTTTAAGGAACAGGTTAAAAAGAGAATCCTAATGTGATTTCTTGATAATGGGTGTGTTCCTTATCTTCTCCTAGTGTCTAAACTCTTCTCCATGGCTGGACCCCAAATAATATTCCTTGACGTGCTAAGGGGTATCTAGAGAGTGGGATAGGTTTAATAACTACCCTAACACTAATGCGTACCCTAACCCTAACCTCTACCCTAATCCTAACACGTACCCTAATCCTCACCCGTACCCTAAACCGAGCCCTAACCCTCAAACTAACCCTAACCCTAACCCTAAACCATACCCTATGCCGTACCCGAACCCGTACCCGAAACCGTACCCTAAGCCGTACCCTAACCCTAACCCTAACCCCAACCCTAACCCTAAGCTACCCTTGACTGCTTCTGCCTCCAATAGATTTCCTAAGCACTAGTGTTTTAAGGAACAGGTTAAAAAGGGAATTCTAATGTGATTTCTTGATAATGGGTGTGTTTCTTATCTTCTCCTAGTGTCTAAACTCTTCTCCATGGCTGGACCCCCAAATAATATTCCTTGACGTGCTAAGGGGTATCTAGAGAGTGGGATAGGTTTAATAACTACTCTAACCCTAACGCGTACCCTAACCCTAACCCCGACCCTAACCCTAACACGTACCCTAATCCTAACCCGTACCCTAAACAGAGCCCTAACCCTCAAACTAACCCTAACCCTAACCCTAACCCATACCCTACACCGTACCCGAACCCGTACCCTAAGCCGTACCCTAACTCTAACCCTAACCCTAACCCTAACCCTAAGCTACCCTTGACTGCTTCTGCCTCCAATAGATTTCCTAAGCACTAGTGTTTTAAGGAACAGGTTAAAAAGAGAATCCTAATGTGATTTCTTGATAATGAGTGTGTTCCTTATCTTCTCCTAGTGTCTGAACGCTTCTCCATGGCTGGACCCCCAAATAATATTCCTTTTCGTGCTAAGGGGTATCTAGAGAGTGGGATAGGTTCAATAACTACCCTAACCCTAACGCGTACCCTAACCCTAACCCCTACCCTAACCCTAGCACGTACCCTAATCCTAACCCGTACCCTAAACCGAGCCCTAACCCTCAAACTAACCCTAACCCTAACCCTAACCCATACCCTACGCCGTAACCGAACCCGTACCCGAACCCGTACCCTAAGCCGTACCCTAACCCTAACCCTAACCCTAACCCTAAACCTAACCCATACCCTATGCCGTACCCGAACCCGTACCCGAACCCGTACCCTAAGCCGTAACCTAACCCTAACCCTAACCGTAAGCTACCCTTGACTGCTTCTGGCTCCAATAGATTTCCTAAGCACTAGTGTTTTAAGGAACAGTTTAAAAAGAGAATCCTAATGTGATTTCTTGATAATGGGTGTGTTCCTTATCTTCTCCTAGTGTCTAAACTCTTCTCCATGGCTGGACCCCCAAATAATATTCCTTGACGTGCTAAGGGGTATCTAGAGAGTGGGATAGGTTTAATAACTACCCTAACCCTAATGCGTACCCTAACCCTAACTCCTACCCTACGCCGTACCCAAACCCGTACCCTAAGCCGTACCCTAACCCTAACCCTAACCCCTACCCTAACCCTAACACGTACCCTAATCCAAACCCGTACCCTAAACCGAGCCCTAACCCTCAAACTAACCCTAACCCTAACCCTAAACCATACCCTACGTCGTACCCGATCCGTACCCGAACCCGTACCCTAGGCCGTACCCTAACCCTAACCCTAACCCTAAGCTACCCTTGACTGCTTCTGCCTCCAATAGATTTCCTAGGCACTAGTGTTTTAAGGAACAGGTTAAAAAGAGAATCCTAATGTGATTTCTTGATAATGGGTGTGTTCCTTATCTTCTCCTAGTGTCTAAACTCTTCTCCATGGCTGGACCCCCAAATAATATTCCTTGACGTGCTAAGGGGTATCTAGAGAGTGGGATAGGTTTAATAACTACCCTAACACTAATGCGTACCCTAACCCTAACCCCTACCCTAACCCTAACACGTACCCTAATCCTAACCCGTACCCTAAACCGAGCCCTAACCCTAACCCTAACCCATAACCTACGCCGTACCCGAACCCGTACCCGAAACCGTACCCTAAGCCGTACCCTAACCCTAACCCTAACCCTAACCCTAACCCTAAGCTACCCTTGACTGCTTCTACCTCCAATAGATTTCCTAAGCACTAGTGTTTTAAGGAACAGGTTAAAAAGAGAATCCTAATGTGATGTCTTGATAATGGGTGTGTTCCTTATCTTCTCCTAGTGTCTGAACTCTTCTCCGTGGCTGTACCCCCAAATAATATTCCTTGACGTGCTAAGGGGTATCTAGAGAGTGGGATAGGTTCAATAACTACCCTAACCCTAACGCGTACCCTAACCCTAACACCTACCCTAACCCTAGCACGTACCCTAATCCTAACCCGTACCCTAAACCGAGCCCTAACCCTCAAACTAACCCTAACCCTAACCCTAACCCATACACTACGCCGCACCTGAACCCGTACCCGAACCCGTACCCTAAGCCGTACCCTAACCCTAACCCTAACCGTAAGCTACCCTTGACTGCTTCTGCCTCCAATAGATTTCCTAAGCACTAGTGTTTTAAGGAACAGGTTAAAAAGAGAATCCTAATGTGATTTCTTGATAATGGCTGTGTTCCTTATCTTCTCCTAGTGTCTAAACTCTTCTCCATTGCTGGACCCCCAAATAATATTACTTGACGTGCTAAGGGGTATCTAGAGAGTGGGATAGGTTTAATAACTACCCTAACCCTAAGGCGTACCCTAACCCTAACCCCTACCCTAACCCTAACAAGTACCCTAATCCTAACCCGTACCCTAAACCGAGCCCTAACCCTCAAACTAACCCTAACCCTAACCCTAACCCATACCCTACGCTGTACCCGAACCCGTGCCCTAACTCTAACCCTAACCCTAACCCTAACCCTAAGCTACCCTTGACTGCTTCTGCCTCCAATAGATTTCCTAAGCAGTAGTGTTTTAAGGAACAGGTTAAAAAGAGAATCCTAATGTGATTTCTTGATAATGGGTGTGTTCCTTATCTTCTCCTAGTGTCTAAACTCTTCTCCATGGCTGGACCCCAAATAATATTCCTTGACGTGCTAACGGGTATCTAGAGAGTGGGATAGGTTTAATAACTACCCTAACCCTAACGCGTACCCTAACCCTAACCCCTACCCTAACCCTAACACGTACCCTAATCCTAACCCGTACCCTAAACCGAGCCCTAACCCTCAAACTAACCCTAACCCTAACCCTAACCCATACCCTACGCCATACCCGAACCCGTAACCGAACCCGTACCCTAAGCCGTACCCTAACCCTAACCCTAACCCTAACCCTAATCCTAAGCTACCCTTGACTGCTTCTGCCTCCAATAGATTTCCTAAGCACTAGTGTTTTAAGGAACAGGTTAAAAAGAGAATCCTAATGTGATTTCTTGATAATGGGTGTGTTCCTTATCTTCTCCTAGTATCTGAACTCTTCTCCAGGCTGGACCCCCAAATAATATTCCTTTACGTGCTAAGGGGTATCTAGAGAGTGGGATAGGTTCAATAACTACCCTAACCCTAACGCGTACCCTAACCCTAACCCCTACCCTAAGCCTAGCACGTACACTAATCCTAACCCGTTCCCTAAACCGAGCCCTAACCCTCAAACTAACCCTAACCCTAACCCTAACCCATACCCTACGCCGTAACCGAACCCGTACCCTAAGCCGTACCCTAACCCTAACCCTTACCCTAACCCTAACCCTAAGCTACCCTTAACTGCTTCTGCCTCCAATAGATTTCCTAAGCACTAGTGTTTTAAGGAACAGGTTAAAAAGAGAATCCTAATATCATTTCTTGATAATGGCTGTGTTCCTTATCTTCTCCTAGTGTCTAAACTCTTCTCCATGGCTGGACACCCAAATAATATTCCTTGACGTGCTAAGGGGTATCTAGAGAGTGGGATAGGTTTAATAACTACCCTAACCCTAACACGTACCCTAACCCTAACCCCTACCCTAACCCTAGCACGTACCCTAATCCTAACCCGTACCCTAAACCGAGCCCTAACCCTCAAACTAACCCTAACCCTAACCCTAAACCATACCCTACGTCGTACCCGATCCGTACCCGAACCCGTACCCTAGGCCGTACCCTAACCCTAACCCTAACCCTAAGCTACCCTTGACTGCTTCTGCCTCCAATAGATTTCCTAGGCACTAGTGTTTTAAGGAACAGGTTAAAAAGAGAATCCTAATGTGATTTCTTGATAATGGGTGTGTTCCTTATCTTCTCCTAGTGTCTAAACTCTTCTCCATGGCTGGACCCCCAAATAATATTCCTTGACGTGCTAAGGGGTATCTAGAGAGTGGGATAGGTTTAATAACTACCCTAACACTAATGCGTACCCTAACCCTAACCCCTACCCTAACCCTAACACGTACCCTAATCCTAACCCGTACCCTAAACCGAGCCCTAACCCTAACCCTAACCCATAACCTACGCCGTACCCGAACCCGTACCCGAAACCGTACCCTAAGCCGTACCCTAACCCTAACCCTAACCCTAACCCTAACCCTAAGCTACCCTTGACTGCTTCTACCTCCAATAGATTTCCTAAGCACTAGTGTTTTAAGGAACAGGTTAAAAAGAGAATCCTAATGTGATGTCTTGATAATGGGTGTGTTCCTTATCTTCTCCTAGTGTCTGAACTCTTCTCCGTGGCTGTACCCCCAAATAATATTCCTTGACGTGCTAAGGGGTATCTAGAGAGTGGGATAGGTTCAATAACTACCCTAACCCTAACGCGTACCCTAACCCTAACACCTACCCTAACCCTAGCACGTACCCTAATCCTAACCCGTACCCTAAACCGAGCCCTAACCCTCAAACTAACCCTAACCCTAACCCTAACCCATACACTACGCCGCACCTGAACCCGTACCCGAACCCGTACCCTAAGCCGTACCCTAACCCTAACCCTAACCGTAAGCTACCCTTGACTGCTTCTGCCTCCAATAGATTTCCTAAGCACTAGTGTTTTAAGGAACAGGTTAAAAAGAGAATCCTAATGTGATTTCTTGATAATGGCTGTGTTCCTTATCTTCTCCTAGTGTCTAAACTCTTCTCCATTGCTGGACCCCCAAATAATATTACTTGACGTGCTAAGGGGTATCTAGAGAGTGGGATAGGTTTAATAACTACCCTAACCCTAAGGCGTACCCTAACCCTAACCCCTACCCTAACCCTAACAAGTACCCTAATCCTAACCCGTACCCTAAACCGAGCCCTAACCCTCAAACTAACCCTAACCCTAACCCTAACCCATACCCTACGCTGTACCCGAACCCGTGCCCTAACTCTAACCCTAACCCTAACCCTAACCCTAAGCTACCCTTGACTGCTTCTGCCTCCAATAGATTTCCTAAGCAGTAGTGTTTTAAGGAACAGGTTAAAAAGAGAATCCTAATGTGATTTCTTGATAATGGGTGTGTTCCTTATCTTCTCCTAGTGTCTAAACTCTTCTCCATGGCTGGACCCCAAATAATATTCCTTGACGTGCTAACGGGTATCTAGAGAGTGGGATAGGTTTAATAACTACCCTAACCCTAACGCGTACCCTAACCCTAACCCCTACCCTAACCCTAACACGTACCCTAATCCTAACCCGTACCCTAAACCGAGCCCTAACCCTCAAACTAACCCTAACCCTAAACCTAACCCATACCCTACGCCGTACCCGAAACCGTAACCGAACCCGTACCCTAAGCCGTACCCTAACCCTAACCCTAACCCTAACCCTAACCCTAAGCTACCCTTGACTGCTTCTGCCTCCAATAGATTTCCTAGGCACTAGTGTTTTAAGGAACAGGTTAAAAAGAGAATCCTAATGTGATTTCTTGATAATGGTTGTGTTCCTTATCTTCTCCTAGTGTCTAAACTCTTCTCCATGGCTGGACCCCCAAATAATATTCCTTGACGTGCTAAGGGGTATCTAGAGAGTGGGATAGATTTAATAACTACCCTAACACTAATGCGTACCCTAACCCTAACCCCTACCCTAACCCTAACACGTACCCTAATCCTAACCCGTACCCTAAACCGAGCCCTAACCCTAACCTTAACCCATAACCTACGCCGTACCCGAACCCGTACCCGAAACCGTACCCTAAGCCGTACCCTAACCCTAACCCTAACCCTAACCCTAAACCTAAGCTACCCTTGACTGCTTCTGCCTCCAATAGATTTCCTAAGCACTAGTTTTTTAAGGAACAGGTTAAAAAGAGAATCCTAATGTGATTTCTTGATAATGGGTGTGTTCCTTATCTTCTCCTCGTGTCTAAACTCTTCTCCATGGCTGGACCCCCAAATAATATTCCTTGACGTGCTAAGGGGTATCTAGAGAGTGGGATAGGTTAAATAACTACCCTAACCCTAACGCGTACCCTAACCCTAACCCCTACCCTAACCCTAACACGTATCCTTATCCTAACCCGTACCCTAAACCGAGCCCTAACCCTCAAACTAACCCTAACCCTAACCCTAACCCATACCCTACGCCGTAACCGAACCCGTACCCTAAGCCGTACCCTAAGCCGTACCCTAAACCTAACCCTAACCCTAAGCTATCCTTGACTGCTTCTGCCTCCAATAGATTTCCTAAGCACCAGTGTTTTAAGGAACAGGTTAAAAAGAGAATCCTAATGTGATTTCTTGATAATGGGTGTGTTCCTTATCTTCTCCTAGTGTCTGAACTCTTCTCCATGGCTGGACCCCCAAATAATATTCCTTGACGTGCTAAGGGGTATCTAGAGAGTGGGATAGGTTTAATAACTACCCTAACCCTAACGCGTACCCTAACCCTAACGGCTACCCTAACACTAACACGTACCCTAATCCTAACCCGTACCCTAAACCGAGCCCTAACCCTCAAACTAACCCTAACCCTAACCCTAACCCATACCCTTCACCGTACCCGAACCCGTACCCTAAGCCGTAGCCTACCTCTAACCCTAACCCTAACCCTAACCCTAAGCTACCCTTGACTGCTTCTGCCTCCAATAGATTTCCTAAGCACTAGTGTTTTAAGGAACAGGCTAAAAAGAGAATCCTAATGTGATTTATTGATAATGGGTGTGTTCCTTATCTTCTCCTAGTGTCTAAACTCTTCTCCATGGCTGGACCCCCAAATAATATTCCTTGACGTGCTAAGGGGTATCTAGAGAGTGGGATAGGTTTAATAACTACCCTAACCCTAATGCGTACCCTAACCCTAACCCCTACCCTAACCCTAACACGTAACCTAATCCTAACCCGTACTCTAAACCGAGCCCTAACCCTCAAACTAACCCTAACCCTAACCCTAACCCATACCCTACGCCGTACGCGAACCCGTACCCCAAACCGTACCCTAAGCCGTACCCTAACCCTAACCCTAACCCTAACCCTAACCCGAAGCTACCCTTGACTGCTTCTGCCTCCAATAGATTTCCTAAGCACTAGTGTTTTAAGGAACAGGTTAAAAAGGGAATCCTAATGTGATTTCTTTATAATGGGTGTGTTCCTTATCTTCTCCTAGTGTCTAAACTCTTCTCCATGGCTGGACCCACAAATAATATTCCTTGACGTGCTAAGGGGTATCTAGAGAGTGGGATAGGTTAAATAATTACCCTACCCCTAACGCGTACCCTAACCCTAACCCCTACCCTAACCCTTACACGTATCCTAATCTTAACCCGTACCCTAAACCGAGCCCTAACCCTCAAACTAACCCTAACCCTAACCCTAAACCATACACTACGCCGTAACCGAACCCGTACCCTAAGCCGTACCCTAAGCCGTACCCTAAACCTAACCCTAACCCTAAGCTACCCTTGACTGCTTCTGCCTCCAATAGATTTCCTAAGCACTACTGTTTTAAGGAACAGGTTAAAAAGAGAATCCAATGTGATTTCTTGATAATGGGTGTGTTCCTTATCTTCTCCTAGTGTCTGAACTCCTCTCCATGGCTGGACACCCAAATAATATTCCTTGACGTGCTAAGGGGTATCTAGAGAGTGGGATAGGTTTAATAACTACCCTAACACTAATGCGTACCCTAAACCTAACCTCTACCCTAATCCTAACACGTACCCTAATCCTCACCCGTACCCTAAACCGAGCCCTAACCCTCAAACTAACCCTAACCCTAACCCTAAACCATACCCTATGCCGTACCCGAACCCGTACCCGAAACCGTACCCTAAGCCGTACCCTAACCCTAACCCTAACCCCAACCCTAACCCTAAGCTACCCTTGACTGCTTCTGCCTCCAATAGATTTCCTAAGCACTAGTGTTTTAAGGAACAGGTTAAAAAGGGAATTCTAATGTGATTTCTTGATAATGGGTGTGTTCCTTATCTTCTCCTAGTGTCTAAACTCTTCTCCATGGCTGGACACCCAAATAATATTCCTTGACGTGCTAAGGGGTATCTAGAGAGTGGGATAGGTTTAATAACTACCCTAACCCTAACGCGTACCCTAACCCTAACCCCAACCCTAACCCTAACACGTACCCTAATCCTAACCCGTACCCTAAACCGAGCCCTAACCCTCAAACTAACCCTAACCCTAACCCTAACCCATACCCTACACCGTACCCGAACCCGTACCCTAAGCCGTACCCTAACTCTAACCCTAACCCTAACCCTAACCCTAAGCTACCCTTGACTGCTTCTGCCTCCAATAGATTTCCTAAGCACTAGTGTTTTAAGGAACAGGTTAAAAAGAGAATCCTAATGTGATTTCTTGATAATGAGTGTGTTCCTTATCTTCTCCTAGTGTCTGAACGCTTCTCCATGGCTGGACCCCCAAATAATATTCCTTTTCGTGCTAAGGGGTATCTAGAGAGTGGGATAGGTTCAATAACTACCCTAACCCTAACGCGTACCCTAACCCTAACCCCTACCCTAACCCTAGCACGTACCCTAATCCTAACCCGTACCCTAAACCGAGCCCTAACCCTCAAACTAACCCTAACCCTAACCCTAACCCATACCCTACGCCGTAACCGAACCCGTACCCGAACCCGTACCCTAAGCCGAACCCTAACCCTAACCCTAACCCTAACCCTAAACCTAACCCATACCCTATGCCATACCCGAACCCGTACCCGAACCCGTACCCTAAGCCGTAACCTAACCCTAACCCTAACCGTAAGCTACCCTTGACTGCTTCTGGCTCCAATAGATTTCCTAAGCACTAGTGTTTTAAGGAACAGGTTAAAAAGAGAATCCTAATGTGATTTCTTGATAATGGGTGTGTTCCTTATCTTCTCCTAGTGTCTAAACTCTTCTCCATGGCTGGACCCCCAAATAATATTCCTTGACGTGCTAAGGGGTATCTAGAGAGTGGGATAGGTTTAATAACTACCCTAACCCTAATGCGTACCCTAACCCTAACTCCTACCCTACGCCGTACCCAAACCCGTACCCTAAGCCGTACCCTAACCCTAACCCTAACCCCTACCCTAACCCTAACACGTACCCTAATCCAAACCCGTACCCTAAACCGAGCCCTAACCCTCAAACTAACCCTAACCCTAACCCTAAACCATACCCTATGCCGTACCCAAACCCGTAACCTAAGTCGTACCCTAACCCTAACCCTAACCCTAACCCTAACCCTAAGCTACCCTTGACTGCTTCTGCCTCCAATAGATTTCCTAAGCACTAGTGTTTTAAGGAACAGGTTAAAAAGAGAATCCTAATGTGATTTCTTGATAATGGGTGTGTTCCTTATCTTCTCCTAGTGTCTAAACTCTTCTCCATGGCTGGACCCCAAATAATATTCCTTGACGTGCTAACGGGTATCTAGAGAGTGGGATAGGTTTAATAACTACCCTAACCCTAACGCGTACCCTAACCCTAACCCCTACCCTAACCCTAACACGTACCCTAATCCTAACCCGTACCCTAAACCGAGCCCTAACCCTCAAACTAACCCTAACCCTAAACCTAACCCATACCCTACGCCGTACCCGAAACCGTAACCGAACCCGTACCCTAAGCCGTACCCTAACCCTAACCCTAACCCTAACCCTAACCCTAAGCTACCCTTGACTGCTTCTGCCTCCAATAGATTTCCTAGGCACTAGTGTTTTAAGGAACAGGTTAAAAAGAGAATCCTAATGTGATTTCTTGATAATGGTTGTGTTCCTTATCTTCTCCTAGTGTCTAAACTCTTCTCCATGGCTGGACCCCCAAATAATATTCCTTGACGTGCTAAGGGGTATCTAGAGAGTGGGATAGATTTAATAACTACCCTAACACTAATGCGTACCCTAACCCTAACCCCTACCCTAACCCTAACACGTACCCTAATCCTAACCCGTACCCTAAACCGAGCCCTAACCCTAACCTTAACCCATAACCTACGCCGTACCCGAACCCGTACCCGAAACCGTACCCTAAGCCGTACCCTAACCCTAACCCTAACCCTAACCCTAAACCTAAGCTACCCTTGACTGCTTCTGCCTCCAATAGATTTCCTAAGCACTAGTTTTTTAAGGAACAGGTTAAAAAGAGAATCCTAATGTGATTTCTTGATAATGGGTGTGTTCCTTATCTTCTCCTCGTGTCTAAACTCTTCTCCATGGCTGGACCCCCAAATAATATTCCTTGACGTGCTAAGGGGTATCTAGAGAGTGGGATAGGTTAAATAACTACCCTAACCCTAACGTGTACCCTAACCCTAACCCCTACCCTAACCCTAACACGTATCCTTATCCTAACCCGTACCCTAAACCGAGCCCTAACCCTCAAACTAACCCTAACCCTAACCCTAACCCATACCCTACGCCGTAACCGAACCCGTACCCTAAGCCGTACCCTAAGCCGTACCCTAAACCTAACCCTAACCCTAAGCTATCCTTGACTGCTTCTGCCTCCAATAGATTTCCTAAGCACCAGTGTTTTAAGGAACAGGTTAAAAAGAGAATCCTAATGTGATTTCTTGATAATGGGTGTGTTCCTTATCTTCTCCTAGTGTCTGAACTCTTCTCCATGGCTGGACCCCCAAATAATATTCCTTGACGTGCTAAGGGGTATCTAGAGAGTGGGATAGGTTTAATAACTACCCTAACCCTAACGCGTACCCTAACCCTAACGGCTACCCTAACACTAACACGTACCCTAATCCTAACCCGTACCCTAAACCGAGCCCTAACCCTCAAACTAACCCTAACCCTAACCCTAACCCATACCCTTCACCGTACCCGAACCCGTACCCTAAGCCGTAGCCTACCTCTAACCCTAACCCTAACCCTAACCCTAAGCTACCCTTGACTGCTTCTGCCTCCAATAGATTTCCTAAGCACTAGTGTTTTAAGGAACAGGCTAAAAAGAGAATCCTAATGTGATTTATTGATAATGGGTGTGTTCCTTATCTTCTCCTAGTGTCTAAACTCTTCTCCATGGCTGGACCCCCAAATAATATTCCTTGACGTGCTAAGGGGTATCTAGAGAGTGGGATAGGTTTAATAACTACCCTAACCCTAATGCGTACCCTAACCCTAACCCCTACCCTAACCCTAACACGTAACCTAATCCTAACCCGTACTCTAAACCGAGCCCTAACCCTCAAACTAACCCTAACCCTAACCCTAACCCATACCCTACGCCGTACCCGAACCCGTACCCCAAACCGTACCCTAAGCCGTACCCTAACCCTAACCCTAACCCTAACCCTAACCCGAAGCTACCCTTGACTGCTTCTGCCTCCAATAGATTTCCTAAGCACTAGTGTTTTAAGGAACAGGTTAAAAAGGGAATCCTAATGTGATTTCTTTATAATGGGTGTGTTCCTTATCTTCTCCTAGTGTCTAAACTCTTCTCCATGGCTGGACCCACAAATAATATTCCTTGACGTGCTAAGGGGTATCTAGAGAGTGGGATAGGTTAAATAATTACCCTACCCCTAACGCGTACCCTAACCCTAACCCCTACCCTAACCCTTACACGTATCCTAATCTTAACCCGTACCCTAAACCGAGCCCTAACCCTCAAACTAACCCTAACCCTAACCCTAAACCATACCCTACGCCGTAACCGAACCCGTACCCTAAGCCGTACCCTAAGCCGTACCCTAAACCTAACCCTAACCCTAAGCTACCCTTGACTGCTTCTGCCTCCAATAGATTTCCTAAGCACTACTGTTTTAAGGAACAGGTTAAAAAGAGAATCCAATGTGATTTCTTGATAATGGGTGTGTTCCTTATCTTCTCCTAGTGTCTGAACTCCTCTCCATGGCTGGACACCCAAATAATATTCCTTGACGTGCTAAGGGGTATCTAGAGAGTGGGATAGGTTTAATAACTACCCTAACACTAATGCGTACCCTAAACCTAACCTCTACCCTAATCCTAACACGTACCCTAATCCTCACCCGTACCCTAAACCGAGCCCTAACCCTCAAACTAAACCTAACCCTAAACCTAACCCATACCCTACGCTGTACCCGAACCCGTACCCGAACCCGTACCCTAAGCCGTACCCTAACCCTAACCCTAACCCTAACCCTAACCCTAACCCTAAGCTACCCTTGACTGCTTCTGCCTCCAATAGATTTCCTAAGCACTAGTGTTTTAAGGAACAGGTTAAAAAGAGAATCCTAATGTGATTTCTTGATAATGGGTGTGTTCCTTATCTTCTCCTAGTGTCTAACCTCTTCTCCATGGCTGGACCCCCAAATAATATTCCTTGACGTGCTAAGGGGTATCTAGAGAGTGGGATAGGTTTAATAACTACCCTAACCTAACGCGTACCCTAACCCTAACCCCTACCCTAACCCTAACACGTACCCTAATCCTAACCCGTACCCTAAACCGAGCCCTAACCCTCAAACTAACCCTAACCCTAAACCTAACCCATACCCTACGCCGTACCCGAAACCGTAACCGAACCCGTACCCTAAGCCGTACCCTAACCCTAACCCTAACCCTAACCCTAACCCTAAGCTACCCTTGACTGCTTCTGCCTCCAATAGATTTCCTAGGCACTAGTGTTTTAAGGAACAGGTTAAAAAGAGAATCCTAATGTGATTTCTTGATAATGGTTGTGTTCCTTATCTTCTCCTAGTGTCTAAACTCTTCTCCATGGCTGGACCCCCAAATAATATTCCTTGACGTGCTAAGGGGTATCTAGAGAGTGGGATAGATTTAATAACTACCCTAACACTAATGCGTACCCTAACCCTAACCCCTACCCTAACCCTAACACGTACCCTAATCCTAACCCGTACCCTAAACCGAGCCCTAACCCTAACCTTAACCCATAACCTACGCCGTACCCGAACCCGTACCCGAAACCGTACCCTAAGCCGTACCCTAACCCTAACCCTAACCCTAACCCTAAACCTAAGCTACCCTTGACTGCTTCTGCCTCCAATAGATTTCCTAAGCACTAGTTTTTTAAGGAACAGGTTAAAAAGAGAATCCTAATGTGATTTCTTGATAATGGGTGTGTTCCTTATCTTCTCCTCGTGTCTAAACTCTTCTCCATGGCTGGACCCCCAAATAATATTCCTTGACGTGCTAAGGGGTATCTAGAGAGTGGGATAGGTTAAATAACTACCCTAACCCTAACGCGTACCCTAACCCTAACCCCTACCCTAACCCTAACACGTATCCTTATCCTAACCCGTACCCTAAACCGAGCCCTAACCCTCAACCTAACCCTAACCCTAACCCTAACCCATACCCTACGCCGTAACCGAACCCGTACCCTAAGCCGTACCCTAAGCCGTACCCTAAACCTAACCCTAACCCTAAGCTATCCTTGACTGCTTCTGCCTCCAATAGATTTCCTAAGCACCAGTGTTTTAAGGAACAGGTTAAAAAGAGAATCCTAATGTGATTTCTTGATAATGGGTGTGTTCCTTATCTTCTCCTAGTGTCTGAACTCTTCTCCATGGCTGGACCCCCAAATAATATTCCTTGACGTGCTAAGGGGTATCTAGAGAGTGGGATAGGTTTAATAACTACCCTAACCCTAACGCGTACCCTAACCCTAACGGCTACCCTAACACTAACACGTACCCTAATCCTAACCCGTACCCTAAACCGAGCCCTAACCCTCAAACTAACCCTAACCCTAACCCTAACCCATACCCTTCACCGTACCCGAACCCGTACCCTAAGCCGTAGCCTACCTCTAACCCTAACCCTAACCCTAACCCTAAGCTACCCTTGACTGCTTCTGCCTCCAATAGATTTCCTAAGCACTAGTGTTTTAAGGAACAGGCTAAAAAGAGAATCCTAATGTGATTTATTGATAATGGGTGTGTTCCTTATCTTCTCCTAGTGTCTAAACTCTTCTCCATGGCTGGAACCCCAAATAATATTCCTTGACGTGCTAAGGGGTATCTAGAGAGTGGGATAGGTTTAATAACTACCCTAACCCTAATGCGTACCCTAACCCTAACCCCTACCCTAACCCTAACACGTAACCTAATCCTAACCCGTACTCTAAACCGAGCCCTAACCCTCAAACTAACCCTAACCCTAACCCTAACCCATACCCTACGCCGTACCCGAACCCGTACCCCAAACCGTACCCTAAGCCGTACCCTAACCCTAACCCTAACCCTAACCCTAACCCGAAGCTACCCTTGACTGCTTCTGCCTCCAATAGATTTCCTAAGCACTAATGTTTTAAGGAACAGGTTAAAAAGGGAATCCTAATGTGATTTCTTTATAATGGGTGTGTTCCTTATCTTCTCCTAGTGTCTAAACTCTTCTCCATGGCTGGACCCACAAATAATATTCCTTGACGTGCTAAGGGGTATCTAGAGAGTGGGATAGGTTAAATAATTACCCTACCCCTAACGCGTACCCTAACCCTAACCCCTACCCTAACCCTTACACGTATCCTAATCTTAACCCGTACCCTAAACCGAGCCCTAACCCTCAAACTAACCCTAACCCTAACCCTAAACCATACCCTACGCCGTAACCGAACCCGTACCCTAAGCCGTACCCTAAGCCGTACCCTAAACCTAACCCTAACCCTAAGCTACCCTTGACTGCTTCTGCCTCCAATAGATTTCCTAAGCACTACTGTTTTAAGGAACAGGTTAAAAAGAGAATCCAATGTGATTTCTTGATAATGGGTGTGTTCCTTATCTTCTCCTAGTGTCTGAACTCCTCTCCATGGCTGGACACCCAAATAATATTCCTTGACGTGCTAAGGGGTATCTAGAGAGTGGGATAGGTTTAATAACTACCCTAACACTAATGCGTACCCTAAACCTAACCTCTACCCTAATCCTAACACGTACCCTAATCCTCACCCGTACCCTAAACCGAGCCCTAACCCTCAAACTAACCCTAACCCTAACCCTAAACCATACCCTATGCCGTACCCGAACCCGTACCCGAAACCGTACCCTAAGCCGTACCCTAACCCTAACCCTAACCCCAACCCTAACCCTAAGCTACCCTTGACTGCTTCTGCCTCCAATAGATTTCCTAAGCACTAGTGTTTTAAGGAACAGGTTAAAAAGGGAATTCTAATGTGATTTCTTGATAATGGGTGTGTTCCTTATCTTCTCCTAGTGTCTAAACTCTTCTCCATGGCTGGACCCCCAAATAATATTCCTTGACGTGCTAAGGGGTATCTAGAGAGTGGGATAGGTTTAATAACTACCCTAACCCTAACGCGTACCCTAACCCTAACCCCAACCCTAACCCTAACACGTACCCTAATCCTAACCCGTACCCTAAACCGAGCCCTAACCCTCAAACTAACCCTAAACCTAACCCTAACCCATACCCTACACCGTACCCGAACCCGTACCCGAACCCGTACACTAACTCTAACCCTAACCCTAACCCTAACCCTAAGCTACCCTTGACTGCTTCTGCCTCCAATAGATTTCCTAAGCACTAGTGTTTTAAGGAACAGGTTAAAAAGAGAATCCTAATGTGATTTCTTGATAATGGGTGTGTTCCTTATCTTCTCCTAGTGTCTAAACTCTTCTCCATGGCTGGACCCCCAAATAATATTCCTTGACGTGCTAAGGGGTATCTAGAGAGTGGGATAGGTTTAATAACTACCCTAACCCTAATGCGTACCCTAACCCTAACTCCTACCCTACGCCGTACCCAAACCCGTACCCTAAGCCGTACCCTAACCCTAACCCTAACCCCTACCCTAACCCTAACACGTACCCTAATCCAAACCCGTACCCTAAACCGAGCCCTAACCCTCAAACTAACCCTAACCCTAACCCTAAACCATACCCTATGCCGTACCCAAACCCGTAACCTAAGTCGTACCCTAACCCTAACCCTAACCCTAACCCTAACCCTAAGCTACCCTTGACTGCTTCTGCCTCCAATAGATTTCCTAAGCACTAGTGTTTTAAGGAACAGGTTAAAAAGAGAATCCTAATGTGATTTCTTGATAATGGGTGTGTTCCTTATCTTCTCCTAGTGTCTAACCTCTTCTCCATGGCTGGACCCCCAAATAATATTCCTTGACGTGCTAAGGGGTATCTAGAGAGTGGGATAGGTTTAATAACTACCCTAACCTAACGCGTACCCTAACCCTAACCCCTACCCTAACCCTAACACGTACCCTAATCCTAACCCGTACCCTAAACCGAGCCCTAACCCTCAAACTAACCCTAACCCTAACCCTAACCCATACCATACGCCATACCCGAACCCGTACCCGAACCCGTACCCTAAGCCGTACCCTAACCCTAACCCTAACCCTAACCCTAAGCTACCCTTGACTGCTTCTGCCTCCAATAGATTTCCTAAGCACTAGTGTTTTAAGGAACAGGTTAAAAAGAGAATCCTAATGTGATTTCTTGATAATGGGTGTGTTCCTTATCTTCTCCTAGTGTCTAAACTCTTCTCCATGGCTGGACCCCCAAATAATATTCCTTGACGTGCTAAGTGGTATCTAGAGACTGGGATAGGTTTAATAACTATCCTAACCCTAACGCGTACCCTAACCCTAACCCCTACCCTAACACTAACACGTACCCTAATCCTAACCCGTACCCTAAACCGAGCCCTAACCCTCAAACTAACCCTAACCCTAACCCTAACCCATACCCTACGCCGTACCCGAACCCGTACCCTAAGCCGTACCCTAAGCCGTACCCTAAACCTAACCCTAACCCTAAGCTACCCTTGACTGCTTCTGCCTCCAATAGATTTCCTAAGCACTAGTGTTTTAAGGAACAGGTTAAAAAGAGAATCCTAATGTGATTTCTTGATAATGGGTGTGTTCCTTATCTTCTCCTAGGGTATAAACTCTTCTCCATGGCTGGACCCCCAAATAATATTCCTTGACGTGCGAAGGGGTATCTAGAGAGTGGGATAGGTTTAATAACTACCCTAACCCTAACGCGTACCCTAACCCTAACCCCTACCCTAACCCTAACACGTACCCTAATCCTAACCCGTACCCTAAACCGAGCCCTAACCCTCAAACTAACCCTAGCCCTAACCCTAACCCATACCCTACGTCGTACCCGAACCCGTACCCGAACCCATACCCTAAGCCGTACCCTAACCCTAACCCTAACCCTAACCCTAACCCTAAGCTACCCTTGACTGCTTCTGCCTCCAATAGATTTCCTAAGCACTAGTGTTTTAAGGAACAGGTTAAAAAGAGAATCCTAATGTGATTTCTTGATAATGGGAGTGTTCCTTATCTTCTCCTAGTGTCTAAACTCTTCTCCATGGCTGGACCCCCAAATAATATTCCTTGACGTGCTAAGGGGTATCTAGAGAGTGGGATAGGTTTAATAACTACCCTAACTCTAACACGTAACCTAACCCTAACCCCTACCCTAACTCTAACACGTACCCTAATCCTAACCCGTACCCTAAACCGAGCCCTAACCCTCAACCTAACCCTAACCCTAAGCCTAACCCATAACCTACGCTGTACCCGAACCCGTACCCTAAGCCGTACCCTAACCCTAACCGTAACCCTAACCCTAACCCTAAGCTACCCTTGACTGCTTCTGCCACCAATAGATTTCCTAAGCACTAGTGTTTTAAGGAACAGGTTAAAAAGAGAATCCTAATGTGATTTCTTGATAATGGCTGTGTTCCTTATCTTCTCCTAGTGTCTAAACTCTTCTCCATGGCTGGACCCCCAAATAATATTCCTTGACGTGCTAAGGGGTATCTAGAGAGTGGGATAGGTTTAATAAGTACCCTAACCTAACGCGTACCCTAACCCTAACCCCTACCCTAACCCTAACACGTACCCTAATCCTAACCCGTACCCTAAACCGAGCCCTAACCCTCAAACTAACACTAACCCTAACCCTAACCCATACCCTACGCCATACCCGAACCCGTACCCGAACCCGTACCCTAAGCCGTACCCTAACCCTAACCCTAACCCTAACCCTAACCCTAACCAAGCTACCCTTGACTGCTTCTGCCTCCAATAGATTTCCTAAGCACTAGTGTTTTAAGGAACAGGTTAAAAAGAGAATCCTAATGTGATTTCTTGATAATGGGTGTGTTCCTTATCTTCTCCTAGTGTCTAAACTCTTCTCCATGGCTGGACCCCCAAATAATATTCCTTGACGTGCTAAGTGGTATCTAGAGACTGGGATAGGTTTAATAACTACCCTAACCCTAACGCGTACCCTAACCCTAACCCCTACCCTAACACTAACACGTACCCTAATCCTAACCCGTACCCTAAACCGAGCCCTAACCCTCAAACTAACCCTAACCCTAACCCTAACCCATACCCTACGCCGTACCCGAACCCGTACCCTAAGCCGTACCCTAAGCCGTACCCTAAACCTAAACCTAACCCTAAGCTACCCTTGACTTCTTCTGCCTCCAATAGATTTCCTAAGCACTAGTGTTTTAAGGAACAGGTTAAAAAGAGAATCCTAATGTGATTTCTTGATAATGGCTGTGTTCCTTATCTTCTCCTAGTGTCTAAACTCTTCTCCATGGCTGGACCCCCAAATAATATTCCTTGACGTGCGAAGGGGTATCTAGAGAGTGGGATAGGTTTAATAACTACCCTAACCCTAACGCGTACCCTAACCCTAACCCCTACCCTAACCCTAACACGTACCCTAATCCTAACCCGTACCCTAAACCGAGCCCTAACCCTCAAACTAACCCTAGCCCTAACCCTAACCCATACCCTACGCCGTACCCGAACGCGTACCCGAACCCGTACCCTAAGCCGTACCCTAACCCTAACCCTAACCCTAACCCTAAGCTACCCTTGACTGCTTCTGCCTCCAATAGATTTCCTAAGCACTAGTGTTTTAAGGAACAGGTTAAAAAGAGAATCCTAATGTGATTTCTTGATAATGGCTATGTTCCTTATCTTCTCCTAGTGTCTAAACTCTTCTCCATGGCTGGACCCCCAAATAATATTCCTTGACGTGCTAAGCGGTATCTAGAGAGTGGGATAGGTTTAATAACTACCCTAACCCTAACGCGTAACCTAACCCTAACCCCTACCCTAACCCTAGCACGTACCCTAATTCTAACCCGTACCCTAAACCGAGCCCTAACCCTCAAACTAACCCTAACCCTAACTCTAAACCATACCCTACGCCGTACCCGAACCCGTACCCGAACCCGTACCCTAAGCCGTACCGTAACCCTAACCCTAACCCTAACCCTAACCCTAAGCTACCCTTGACTGCTTCTGCCTCCAATAGATTTCCTAAGCACTAGTGTTTTAAGGAACAGGTTAAAAAGAGAATCATAATGTGATTTCTTGATAATGGGTGTGTTCCTTATCTTCTCCTAGTGTCTAAACTCTTCTCCATGGCTGGACCCCCAAATAATATTCCTTGACGTGCGAAGGGGTATCTAGATAGTGGGATAGGTTTAATAACTACCATAACCCTAACGCGTACCCTAATCCTAACCCCTACCCTACCCCTAACACGTACCCTAATCCTAACCCGTACCCTAAACCGAGCCCTAACCCTCAAACTAACCCTAAGCGTAACCCTAACCCATACCCTACGCCGTACCCGAACCCGTAACCGAACCCGTACCCTAAGCCGTACCCTAACCCTAACCCTAACCCTAACCCTAAGCTACCCTTGACTGCTTCTGCCTCCAATAGATTTCCTAAGCACTAGTGTTTTAAGGAACAGGTTAAAAAGAGAATCCTAATGTGATTTCTTGATAATGGCTGTGTTCCTTATCTTCTCCTAGTGTCTAAACTCTTCTCCATGGCTGGAACCCCAAATAATATTCCTTGATGTGCTAAGGGGTATCTAGAGACTGGGATAGGTTTAATAACTACCCTAACCCTAACGCGTACCCTAACCCTAACCCCTACCCTAACACTAACACGTACCCTAATCCTAACCCGTACCCTAAACCGAGCCCTAACCCTCAAACTAACCCTAACCCTAACCCTAACCCATACCCTACGCCGTACCCGAACCCGTACCCTAAGCCGTACCCTAAGCCGTACCCTAAACCTAAACCTAACCCTAAGCTACCCTTGAATGCTTCTGCCTCCAATAGATTTCCTAAGCACTAGTGTTTTAAGGAACAGGTTAAAAAGAGAATCCTAATGTGATTTCTTGATAATGGGTGTGTTCCTTATCTTCTCCTAGGGTATAAACTCTTCTCCATGGCTGGACCCCCAAATAATATTCCTTGACGTGCGAAGGGGTATCTAGAGAGTGGGATAGGTTTAATAACTACCCTAACCCTAACGCGTACCCTAACCCTAACCCCTACCCTAACCCTAACACGTACCCTAATCCTAACCCGAACCCTAAACCGAGCCCTAACCCTCAAACTAACCCTAGCCCTAACCCTAACCCATACCCTACGCCGTACCCGAACCCGTACCCGAACCCGTACCCTAAGCCGTACCCTTACCCTAACCCTAACCCTAACCCTAACCCTAAGCTACCCTTGACTGCTTCTGCCTCCAATAGATTTCCTAAGCACTAGTGTTTTAAGGAACAGGTTAAAAAGAGAATCCTAATGTGATTTCTTGATAATGGCTGTGTTCCTTATCTTCTCCTAGTGTCTAAACTCTTCTCCATGGCTGGAACCCCAAATAATATTCCTTGATGTGCTAAGGGGTATCTAGAGAGTGGGATAGGTTTAATAACTACCCTAACCCTAACGCGTACCCTAACCCTAACCCCTACCCTAACCCTAGCACGAACCCTAATCCTAACCCGTACCCTAAACCGAGCCCTAACCCTCAAACTAACCCTAACCCTAACCCTAACCCATACCCTACGCCATACCCGAACCCGTACCCTAAGCCGTACCCTAAACCTAACCCTAACCCTAACCCTAACCCTAACCCTAACCCTAAGCTACCCTTGAATGCTTCTGCCTCCAATAGATTTCCTAAGCACTAGTGTTTTAAGGAACAGGTTAAAAAGAGAATCCTAATGTGATTTCTTGATAATGGGAGTGTTCCTTATCTTCTCCTAGTGTCTAAACTCTTCTCCATGGCTGGACCCCCAAATAATATTCCTTGACGTGCTAAGGGGTATCTAGAGAGTGGGATAGGTTTAATAACTACCCTAACTCTAACACGTAACCTAACCCTAACCCCTACCCTAACCCTAACACGTACCCTAATCCTAACCCGTACCCTAAACCGAGCCCTAACCCTAAACCTAACCCTAACCCTAAGTCTAACCCATACCCTACGCCGTACCCGAACCCGTACCCTAAGCCGTACCCTAACCCTAACCGTAACCCTAACCCTAACCCTAAGCTACCCTTGACTGCTTCTGCCTCCAATAGATTTCCTAAGCACTAGTGTTTTAAGGAACAGGTTAAAAAGAGAATCCTAATGTGATTTCTTGATAATGGGTGTGTTCCTTATCTTCTCCTAGGGTATAAACTCTTCTCCATGGCTGGAACCCCAAATAATATTCCTTGACGTGCGAAGGTGTATCTAGAGAGTGGGATAGGTTTAATAACTACCCTAACCCTAACGCGTACCCTAACCCTAACCCCTACCCTAACCCTAACACGTACCCTAATCCTAACCCGTACCCTAAACCGAGCCCTAACCCTCAAACTAACCCTAGCCCTAACCCTAACCCATACCCTACGCCGTACCCGAACCCGTACCCGAACCCGTACCCTAAGCCGTACCCTAACCCTAACCCTAACCCTAACCCTAACCCTAAGCTACCCTTGACTGCTTCTGCCTCCAATAGATTTCCTAAGCACTAGTGTTTTAAGGAACAGGTTAAAAAGAGAATCCTAATGTGATTTCTTGATAATGGCTGTGTTCCTTATCTTCTCCTAGTGTCTAAACTCTTCTCCATGGCTGGACCCCCAAATAATATTCCTTGACGTGCTAAGGGGTATCTAGAGAGTGGGATAGGTTTAATAACTACCCTAACCCTAACGCGTACCCTAACCCTAACCCCTACCCTAACCCTAGCACGTACCCTAATCCTAACCCGTACCCTAAACCGAGCCCTAACCCTCAAATTAACCCTAACGCTAACCCTAAACCATACCCTACGCCGTACCCGAACCCGTACCCGAACCCGTACCCTAAGCCGTACCCTAACCCTAACCCTAACCCTAACCCTAACCCTAAGCTACCCTTGACTGCTTCTGCCTCCAATAGATTTCCTAAGCACTAGTGTTTTAAGGAACAGGTTAAAAAGAGAATCCTAATGTGATTTCTTGATAATGGGTGTGTTCCTTATCTTCTCCTAGTGTCTAAACTCTTCTCCATGGCTGGACCCCAAATAATATTCCTTGACGTGCTAAGGGGTATCTAGAGAGTGGGATAGGTTTAATAACTACCCTAACTCTAACACGTAACCTAACCCTAACCCCTACCCTAACTCTAACACGTACCCTAATCCTAACCCGTACCCTAAACCGAGCCCTAACCCTCAACCTAACCCTAACCCTAAGCCTAACCCATACCCTACGCTGTACCCGAACCCGTACCCTAAGCCGTACCCTAACCCTAACCGTAACCCTAACCCTAACCCTAAGCTACCCTTGACTGCTTCTGCCTCCAATAGATTTCCTAAGCACTAGTGTTTTAAGGAACAGGTTAAAAAGAGAATCCTAATGTGATTTCTTGATAATGGCTGTGTTCCTTATCTTCTCCTAGTGTCTAAACTCTTCTCCATGGCTGGAACCCCAAATAATATTCCTTGACGTGCTAAGGGGTATCTAGAGAGTGGGATAGGTTTAATAACTACCCTAACCTAACGCGTACCCTAACCCTAACCCCTACCCTAACCCTAACACGTACCCTAATCCTAACCCGTACCCTAAACCGAGCCCTAACCCTCAAACTAACACTAAACCTAACCCTAACCCATACCCTACGCCATACCCGAACCCGTACCCGAACCCGTACCCTAAGCCGTACCCTAACCCTAACCCTAACCCTAACCCTAACCCTAACCAAGCTACCCTTGACTGCTTCTGCCTCCAATAGATTTCCTAAGCACTAGTGTTTTAAGGAACAGGTTAAAAAGAGAATCCTAATGTGATTTCTTGATAATGGGTGTGTTCCTTATCTTCTCCTAGTGTCTAAACTCTTCTCCATGGCTGGACCCCCAAATAATATTCCTTGACGTGCTAAGTGGTATCTAGAGACTGGGATAGGTTTAATAACTACCCTAACCCTAACGCGTACCCTAACCCTAACCCCTACCCTAACACTAACACGTACCCTAATCCTAACCCGTACCCTAAACCGAGCCCTAACCCTCAAACTAACCCTAACCCTAACCCTAACCCATACCCTACGCCGTACCCGAACCCGTACCCTAAGCCGTACCCTAAGCCGTACCCTAAACCTAAACCTAACCCTAAGCTACCCTTGACTTCTTCTGCCTCCAATAGATTTCCTAAGCACTAGTGTTTTAAGGAACAGGTTAAAAAGAGAATCCTAATGTGATTTCTTGATAATGGCTGTGTTCCTTATCTTCTCCTAGTGTCTAAACTCTTCTCCATGGCTGGACCCCCAAATAATATTCCTTGACGTGCGAAGGGGTATCTAGAGAGTGGGATAGGTTTAATAACTACCCTAACCCTAACGCGTACCCTAACCCTAACCCCTACCCTAACCCTAACACGTACCCTAATCCTAACCCGTACCCTAAACCGAGCCCTAACCCTCAAACTAACCCTAGCCCTAACCCTAACCCATACCCTACGCCGTACCCGAACGCGTACCCGAACCCGTACCCTAAGCCGTACCCTAACCCTAACCCTAACCCTAACCCTAAGCTACCCTTGACTGCTTCTGCCTCCAATAGATTTCCTAAGCACTAGTGTTTTAAGGAACAGGTTAAAAAGAGAATCCTAATGTGATTTCTTGATAATGGCTATGTTCCTTATCTTCTCCTAGTGTCTAAACTCTTCTCCATGGCTGGACCCCCAAATAATATTCCTTGACGTGCTAAGCGGTATCTAGAGAGTGGGATAGGTTTAATAACTACCCTAACCCTAACGCGTAACCTAACCCTAACCCCTACCCTAACCCTAGCACGTACCCTAATTCTAACCCGTACCCTAAACCGAGCCCTAACCCTCAAACTAACCCTAACCCTAACTCTAAACCATACCCTACGCCGTACCCGAACCCGTACCCGAACCCGTACCCTAAGCCGTACCGTAACCCTAACCCTAACCCTAACCCTAACCCTAAGCTACCCTTGACTGCTTCTGCCTCCAATAGATTTCCTAAGCACTAGTGTTTTAAGGAACAGGTTAAAAAGAGAATCATAATGTGATTTCTTGATAATGGGTGTGTTCCTTATCTTCTCCTAGTGTCTAAACTCTTCTCCATGGCTGGACCCCCAAATAATATTCCTTGACGTGCGAAGGGGTATCTAGATAGTGGGATAGGTTTAATAACTACCATAACCCTAACGCGTACCCTAATCCTAACCCCTACCCTACCCCTAACACGTACCCTAATCCTAACCCGTACCCTAAACCGAGCCCTAACCCTCAAACTAACCCTAAGCGTAACCCTAACCCATACCCTACGCCGTACCCGAACCCGTAACCGAACCCGTACCCTAAGCCGTACCCTAACCCTAACCCTAACCCTAACCCTAAGCTACCCTTGACTGCTTCTGCCTCCAATAGATTTCCTAAGCACTAGTGTTTTAAGGAACAGGTTAAAAAGAGAATCCTAATGTGATTTCTTGATAATGGCTGTGTTCCTTATCTTCTCCTAGTGTCTAAACTCTTCTCCATGGCTGGAACCCCAAATAATATTCCTTGATGTGCTAAGGGGTATCTAGAGACTGGGATAGGTTTAATAACTACCCTAACCCTAACGCGTACCCTAACCCTAACCCCTACCCTAACACTAACACGTACCCTAATCCTAACCCGTACCCTAAACCGAGCCCTAACCCTCAAACTAACCCTAACCCTAACCCTAACCCATACCCTACGCCGTACCCGAACCCGTACCCTAAGCCGTACCCTAAGCCGTACCCTAAACCTAAACCTAACCCTAAGCTACCCTTGAATGCTTCTGCCTCCAATAGATTTCCTAAGCACTAGTGTTTTAAGGAACAGGTTAAAAAGAGAATCCTAATGTGATTTCTTGATAATGGGTGTGTTCCTTATCTTCTCCTAGGGTATAAACTCTTCTCCATGGCTGGACCCCCAAATAATATTCCTTGACGTGCGAAGGGGTATCTAGAGAGTGGGATAGGTTTAATAACTACCCTAACCCTAACGCGTACCCTAACCCTAACCCCTACCCTAACCCTAACACGTACCCTAATCCTAACCCGAACCCTAAACCGAGCCCTAACCCTCAAACTAACCCTAGCCCTAACCCTAACCCATACCCTACGCCGTACCCGAACCCGTACCCGAACCCGTACCCTAAGCCGTACCCTTACCCTAACCCTAACCCTAACCCTAACCCTAAGCTACCCTTGACTGCTTCTGCCTCCAATAGATTTCCTAAGCACTAGTGTTTTAAGGAACAGGTTAAAAAGAGAATCCTAATGTGATTTCTTGATAATGGCTGTGTTCCTTATCTTCTCCTAGTGTCTAAACTCTTCTCCATGGCTGGAACCCCAAATAATATTCCTTGATGTGCTAAGGGGTATCTAGAGAGTGGGATAGGTTTAATAACTACCCTAACCCTAACGCGTACCCTAACCCTAACCCCTACCCTAACCCTAGCACGAACCCTAATCCTAACCCGTACCCTAAACCGAGCCCTAACCCTCAAACTAACCCTAACCCTAACCCTAACCCATACCCTACGCCATACCCGAACCCGTACCCTAAGCCGTACCCTAAACCTAACCCTAACCCTAACCCTAACCCTAACCCTAACCCTAAGCTACCCTTGAATGCTTCTGCCTCCAATAGATTTCCTAAGCACTAGTGTTTTAAGGAACAGGTTAAAAAGAGAATCCTAATGTGATTTCTTGATAATGGGAGTGTTCCTTATCTTCTCCTAGTGTCTAAACTCTTCTCCATGGCTGGACCCCCAAATAATATTCCTTGACGTGCTAAGGGGTATCTAGAGAGTGGGATAGGTTTAATAACTACCCTAACCCTAACGCGTACCCTAACCCTAACCCCTACCCTAACCCTAACACGTACCCTAATCCTAACCCGTACCCTAAACCGAGCCCTAACCCTCAAACTAACCCTAGCCCTAACCCTAACCCATACCCTACGCCGTACCCGAACGCGTACCCGAACCCGTACCCTAAGCCGTACCCTAACCCTAACCCTAACCCTAACCCTAAGCTACCCTTGACTGCTTCTGCCTCCAATAGATTTCCTAAGCACTAGTGTTTTAAGGAACAGGTTAAAAAGGGAATTCTAATGTGATTTCTTGATAATGGGTGTGTTCCTTATCTTCTCCTAGGGTATAAACTCTTCTCCATGGCTGGAACCCCAAATAATATTCCTTGACGTGCGAAGGTGTATCTAGAGAGTGGGATAGGTTTAATAACTACCCTAACCCTAACGCGTACCCTAACCCTAACCCCTACCCTAACCCTAACACGTACCCTAATCCTAACCCGTACCCTAAACCGAGCCCTAACCCTCAAACTAACCCTAGCCCTAACCCTAACCCATACCCTACGCCGTACCCGAACCCGTACCCGAACCCGTACCCTAAGCCGTACCCTAACCCTAACCCTAACCCTAACCCTAACCCTAAGCTACCCTTGACTGCTTCTGCCTCCAATAGATTTCCTAAGCACTAGTGTTTTAAGGAACAGGTTAAAAAGAGAATCCTAATGTGATTTCTTGATAATGGCTGTGTTCCTTATCTTCTCCTAGTGTCTAAACTCTTCTCCATGGCTGGACCCCCAAATAATATTCCTTGACGTGCTAAGGGGTATCTAGAGAGTGGGATAGGTTTAATAACTACCCTAACCCTAACGCGTACCCTAACCCTAACCCCTACCCTAACCCTAGCACGTACCCTAATCCTAACCCGTACCCTAAACCGAGCCCTAACCCTCAAATTAACCCTAACGCTAACCCTAAACCATACCCTACGCCGTACCCGAACCCGTACCCGAACCCGTACCCTAAGCCGTACCCTAACCCTAACCCTAACCCTAACCCTAACCCTAAGCTACCCTTGACTGCTTCTGCCTCCAATAGATTTCCTAAGCACTAGTGTTTTAAGGAACAGGTTAAAAAGAGAATCCTAATGTGATTTCTTGATAATGGGTGTGTTCCTTATCTTCTCCTAGTGTCTAAACTCTTCTCCATGGCTGGACCCCAAATAATATTCCTTGACGTGCTAAGGGGTATCTAGAGAGTGGGATAGGTTTAATAACTACCCTAACTCTAACACGTAACCTAACCCTAACCCCTACCCTAACTCTAACACGTACCCTAATCCTAACCCGTACCCTAAACCGAGCCCTAACCCTCAACCTAACCCTAACCCTAAGCCTAACCCATACCCTACGCTGTACCCGAACCCGTACCCTAAGCCGTACCCTAACCCTAACCGTAACCCTAACCCTAACCCTAAGCTACCCTTGACTGCTTCTGCCTCCAATAGATTTCCTAAGCACTAGTGTTTTAAGGAACAGGTTAAAAAGAGAATCCTAATGTGATTTCTTGATAATGGCTGTGTTCCTTATCTTCTCCTAGTGTCTAAACTCTTCTCCATGGCTGGAACCCCAAATAATATTCCTTGACGTGCTAAGGGGTATCTAGAGAGTGGGATAGGTTTAATAACTACCCTAACCTAACGCGTACCCTAACCCTAACCCCTACCCTAACCCTAACACGTACCCTAATCCTAACCCGTACCCTAAACCGAGCCCTAACCCTCAAACTAACACTAAACCTAACCCTAACCCATACCCTACGCCATACCCGAACCCGTACCCGAACCCGTACCCTAAGCCGTACCCTAACCCTAACCCTAACCCTAACCCTAACCCTAACCAAGCTACCCTTGACTGCTTCTGCCTCCAATAGATTTCCTAAGCACTAGTGTTTTAAGGAACAGGTTAAAAAGAGAATCCTAATGTGATTTCTTGATAATGGGTGTGTTCCTTATCTTCTCCTAGTGTCTAAACTCTTCTCCATGGCTGGACCCCCAAATAATATTCCTTGACGTGCTAAGTGGTATCTAGAGACTGGGATAGGTTTAATAACTACCCTAACCCTAACGCGTACCCTAACCCTAACCCCTACCCTAACACTAACACGTACCCTAATCCTAACCCGTACCCTAAACCGAGCCCTAACCCTCAAACTAACCCTAACCCTAACCCTAACCCATACCCTACGCCGTACCCGAACCCGTACCCTAAGCCGTACCCTAAGCCGTACCCTAAACCTAAACCTAACCCTAAGCTACCCTTGACTTCTTCTGCCTCCAATAGATTTCCTAAGCACTAGTGTTTTAAGGAACAGGTTAAAAAGAGAATCCTAATGTGATTTCTTGATAATGGCTGTGTTCCTTATCTTCTCCTAGTGTCTAAACTCTTCTCCATGGCTGGACCCCCAAATAATATTCCTTGACGTGCGAAGGGGTATCTAGAGAGTGGGATAGGTTTAATAACTACCCTAACCCTAACGCGTACCCTAACCCTAACCCCTACCCTAACCCTAACACGTACCCTAATCCTAACCCGTACCCTAAACCGAGCCCTAACCCTCAAACTAACCCTAGCCCTAACCCTAACCCATACCCTACGCCGTACCCGAACGCGTACCCGAACCCGTACCCTAAGCCGTACCCTAACCCTAACCCTAACCCTAACCCTAAGCTACCCTTGACTGCTTCTGCCTCCAATAGATTTCCTAAGCACTAGTGTTTTAAGGAACAGGTTAAAAAGAGAATCCTAATGTGATTTCTTGATAATGGCTATGTTCCTTATCTTCTCCTAGTGTCTAAACTCTTCTCCATGGCTGGACCCCCAAATAATATTCCTTGACGTGCTAAGCGGTATCTAGAGAGTGGGATAGGTTTAATAACTACCCTAACCCTAACGCGTAACCTAACCCTAACCCCTACCCTAACCCTAGCACGTACCCTAATTCTAACCCGTACCCTAAACCGAGCCCTAACCCTCAAACTAACCCTAACCCTAACTCTAAACCATACCCTACGCCGTACCCGAACCCGTACCCGAACCCGTACCCTAAGCCGTACCGTAACCCTAACCCTAACCCTAACCCTAACCCTAAGCTACCCTTGACTGCTTCTGCCTCCAATAGATTTCCTAAGCACTAGTGTTTTAAGGAACAGGTTAAAAAGAGAATCATAATGTGATTTCTTGATAATGGGTGTGTTCCTTATCTTCTCCTAGTGTCTAAACTCTTCTCCATGGCTGGACCCCCAAATAATATTCCTTGACGTGCGAAGGGGTATCTAGATAGTGGGATAGGTTTAATAACTACCATAACCCTAACGCGTACCCTAATCCTAACCCCTACCCTACCCCTAACACGTACCCTAATCCTAACCCGTACCCTAAACCGAGCCCTAACCCTCAAACTAACCCTAAGCGTAACCCTAACCCATACCCTACGCCGTACCCGAACCCGTAACCGAACCCGTACCCTAAGCCGTACCCTAACCCTAACCCTAACCCTAACCCTAAGCTACCCTTGACTGCTTCTGCCTCCAATAGATTTCCTAAGCACTAGTGTTTTAAGGAACAGGTTAAAAAGAGAATCCTAATGTGATTTCTTGATAATGGCTGTGTTCCTTATCTTCTCCTAGTGTCTAAACTCTTCTCCATGGCTGGAACCCCAAATAATATTCCTTGATGTGCTAAGGGGTATCTAGAGACTGGGATAGGTTTAATAACTACCCTAACCCTAACGCGTACCCTAACCCTAACCCCTACCCTAACACTAACACGTACCCTAATCCTAACCCGTACCCTAAACCGAGCCCTAACCCTCAAACTAACCCTAACCCTAACCCTAACCCATACCCTACGCCGTACCCGAACCCGTACCCTAAGCCGTACCCTAAGCCGTACCCTAAACCTAAACCTAACCCTAAGCTACCCTTGAATGCTTCTGCCTCCAATAGATTTCCTAAGCACTAGTGTTTTAAGGAACAGGTTAAAAAGAGAATCCTAATGTGATTTCTTGATAATGGGTGTGTTCCTTATCTTCTCCTAGGGTATAAACTCTTCTCCATGGCTGGACCCCCAAATAATATTCCTTGACGTGCGAAGGGGTATCTAGAGAGTGGGATAGGTTTAATAACTACCCTAACCCTAACGCGTACCCTAACCCTAACCCCTACCCTAACCCTAACACGTACCCTAATCCTAACCCGAACCCTAAACCGAGCCCTAACCCTCAAACTAACCCTAGCCCTAACCCTAACCCATACCCTACGCCGTACCCGAACCCGTACCCGAACCCGTACCCTAAGCCGTACCCTTACCCTAACCCTAACCCTAACCCTAACCCTAAGCTACCCTTGACTGCTTCTGCCTCCAATAGATTTCCTAAGCACTAGTGTTTTAAGGAACAGGTTAAAAAGAGAATCCTAATGTGATTTCTTGATAATGGCTGTGTTCCTTATCTTCTCCTAGTGTCTAAACTCTTCTCCATGGCTGGAACCCCAAATAATATTCCTTGATGTGCTAAGGGGTATCTAGAGAGTGGGATAGGTTTAATAACTACCCTAACCCTAACGCGTACCCTAACCCTAACCCCTACCCTAACCCTAGCACGAACCCTAATCCTAACCCGTACCCTAAACCGAGCCCTAACCCTCAAACTAACCCTAACCCTAACCCTAACCCATACCCTACGCCATACCCGAACCCGTACCCTAAGCCGTACCCTAAACCTAACCCTAACCCTAACCCTAACCCTAACCCTAACCCTAAGCTACCCTTGAATGCTTCTGCCTCCAATAGATTTCCTAAGCACTAGTGTTTTAAGGAACAGGTTAAAAAGAGAATCCTAATGTGATTTCTTGATAATGGGAGTGTTCCTTATCTTCTCCTAGTGTCTAAACTCTTCTCCATGGCTGGACCCCCAAATAATATTCCTTGACGTGCTAAGGGGTATCTAGAGAGTGGGATAGGTTTAATAACTACCCTAACTCTAACACGTAACCTAACCCTAACCCCTACCCTAACCCTAACACGTACCCTAATCCTAACCCGTACCCTAAACCGAGCCCTAACCCTAAACCTAACCCTAACCCTAAGTCTAACCCATACCCTACGCCGTACCCGAACCCGTACCCTAAGCCGTACCCTAACCCTAACCGTAACCCTAACCCTAACCCTAAGCTACCCTTGACTGCTTCTGCCTCCAATAGATTTCCTAAGCACTAGTGTTTTAAGGAACAGGTTAAAAAGAGAATCCTAATGTGATTTCTTGATAATGGGTGTGTTCCTTATCTTCTCCTAGGGTATAAACTCTTCTCCATGGCTGGAACCCCAAATAATATTCCTTGACGTGCGAAGGTGTATCTAGAGAGTGGGATAGGTTTAATAACTACCCTAACCCTAACGCGTACCCTAACCCTAACCCCTACCCTAACCCTAACACGTACCCTAATCCTAACCCGTACCCTAAACCGAGCCCTAACCCTCAAACTAACCCTAGCCCTAACCCTAACCCATACCCTACGCCGTACCCGAACCCGTACCCGAACCCGTACCCTAAGCCGTACCCTAACCCTAACCCTAACCCTAACCCTAACCCTAAGCTACCCTTGACTGCTTCTGCCTCCAATAGATTTCCTAAGCACTAGTGTTTTAAGGAACAGGTTAAAAAGAGAATCCTAATGTGATTTCTTGATAATGGCTGTGTTCCTTATCTTCTCCTAGTGTCTAAACTCTTCTCCATGGCTGGACCCCCAAATAATATTCCTTGACGTGCTAAGGGGTATCTAGAGAGTGGGATAGGTTTAATAACTACCCTAACCCTAACGCGTACCCTAACCCTAACCCCTACCCTAACCCTAGCACGTACCCTAATCCTAACCCGTACCCTAAACCGAGCCCTAACCCTCAAATTAACCCTAACGCTAACCCTAAACCATACCCTACGCCGTACCCGAACCCGTACCCGAACCCGTACCCTAAGCCGTACCCTAACCCTAACCCTAACCCTAACCCTAACCCTAAGCTACCCTTGACTGCTTCTGCCTCCAATAGATTTCCTAAGCACTAGTGTTTTAAGGAACAGGTTAAAAAGAGAATCCTAATGTGATTTCTTGATAATGGGTGTGTTCCTTATCTTCTCCTAGTGTCTAAACTCTTCTCCATGGCTGGACCCCAAATAATATTCCTTGACGTGCTAAGGGGTATCTAGAGAGTGGGATAGGTTTAATAACTACCCTAACTCTAACACGTAACCTAACCCTAACCCCTACCCTAACTCTAACACGTACCCTAATCCTAACCCGTACCCTAAACCGAGCCCTAACCCTCAACCTAACCCTAACCCTAAGCCTAACCCATACCCTACGCTGTACCCGAACCCGTACCCTAAGCCGTACCCTAACCCTAACCGTAACCCTAACCCTAACCCTAAGCTACCCTTGACTGCTTCTGCCTCCAATAGATTTCCTAAGCACTAGTGTTTTAAGGAACAGGTTAAAAAGAGAATCCTAATGTGATTTCTTGATAATGGCTGTGTTCCTTATCTTCTCCTAGTGTCTAAACTCTTCTCCATGGCTGGAACCCCAAATAATATTCCTTGACGTGCTAAGGGGTATCTAGAGAGTGGGATAGGTTTAATAACTACCCTAACCTAACGCGTACCCTAACCCTAACCCCTACCCTAACCCTAACACGTACCCTAATCCTAACCCGTACCCTAAACCGAGCCCTAACCCTCAAACTAACACTAAACCTAACCCTAACCCATACCCTACGCCATACCCGAACCCGTACCCGAACCCGTACCCTAAGCCGTACCCTAACCCTAACCCTAACCCTAACCCTAACCCTAACCAAGCTACCCTTGACTGCTTCTGCCTCCAATAGATTTCCTAAGCACTAGTGTTTTAAGGAACAGGTTAAAAAGAGAATCCTAATGTGATTTCTTGATAATGGGTGTGTTCCTTATCTTCTCCTAGTGTCTAAACTCTTCTCCATGGCTGGACCCCCAAATAATATTCCTTGACGTGCTAAGTGGTATCTAGAGACTGGGATAGGTTTAATAACTACCCTAACCCTAACGCGTACGCTAACCCTAACCCCTACCCTAACACTAACACGTACCCTAATCCTAACCCGTACCCTAAACCGAGCCCTAACCCTCAAACTAACCCTAACCCTAACCCTAACCCATACCCTACGCCGTACCCGAACCCGTACCCTAAGCCGTACCCTAAGCCGTACCCTAAACCTAAACCTAACCCTAAGCTACCCTTGACTTCTTCTGCCTCCAATAGATTTCCTAAGCACTAGTGTTTTAAGGAACAGGTTAAAAAGAGAATCCTAATGTGATTTCTTGATAATGGCTGTGTTCCTTATCTTCTCCTAGTGTCTAAACTCTTCTCCATGGCTGGACCCCCAAATAATATTCCTTGACGTGCGAAGGGGTATCTAGAGAGTGGGATAGGTTTAATAACTACCCTGACCCTAACGCGTACCCTAACCCTAACCCCTACCCTAACCCTAACACGTACCCTAACCCTAACCCCTACCCTAACACTAACACGTACACTAATACTAACCCGTACCCTAAACCGAGCCCTAACCCTCAAACTAACCCTAACCCTATCAATAACCCATACCCTACGCCGTACCCGAACCCGTAACCTAAGCCGTACCCTAAGCCGTATCCTAAACCTAAAGCTAACCCTAAGCTACCCTTGACTGCTTCTGCCTCCAATAGATTTCCTAAGCCCTAGTGTTTTAAGGAACAGGTTAAAAAGAGAATCCTAATGTGATTTCTTGATAATGGGTGTGTTCCTTATCTTCTCCTAGTGTCTAAACTCTTCTCCATGGCTGGACCCCCAAATAATATTCCTTGACGTGCTAAGGGGTATCTAGAGAGTGGGATAGGTTTAATAACTACCCTAACCCTAACGCATACCCTAACCCTAACCCCTACCCTAACCCTAACCCGTACCCTATTCCTAACCCGTATCCTAAACCGAGCCCTAACCCTCAAACTAACCCTAAACCTAACCCTAACCCATACCCTACGCCATACCCGAACCCGTACCCGAACCCGTACCCTAAGCCGTACCCTAACTCTAACCCTAACCCTAACCCTAACCCTAAGCTACCCTTGACTGCTTCTGCCTCCAATAGATTTCCTAAGCACTAGTGTTTTAAGGAACAGGTTAAAAAGAGAATCCTAATGTGATTTCTTGATAATGGGTGTGTTCCTTTTCTTCCCCTAGTGTCTAAACTCTTCTCGATGGCTGAACCCCCAAATAATATTCCTTGACGTGCTAAGGGGTATCTAGAGACTGGGATAGGTTTAATAACTACCCTAACCCTAACGCGTACCCTAACCCTAACCCCTACCCTAACCCTAACACGTACCCTAATCCTAACCCGTACCCTAAACCGAGCCCTAACCCTCAAACTAACCCTAACCCTAACCCTAACCCATACCCTACGCCGTACCCGAACCCGTACCCGAAACCGTACCCTAAGCCGTACCCTAACCCTAACCCTAACCGTAAGCTACCCTTGACTGCTTCTGGCTCCAATAGATTTCCTAATCACTAGTGTTTTAAGGAACAGGTTAAAAAGAAAATCCTAATGTGATTTCTTGATAATGGGTGTGTTCCTTATCTTCCCCGAGTGTCTAAACTCTTCTCCATGGCTGGACCCCCAAATAATATTCCTTGACGTGCTAAGGGGTATCTAGAGAGTGGGATAGTTTTAATAACTACCCTAACCCTAACGCGTACCCTAACCCTAACGGCTACCCTAACACTAACACGTACCCTATTCCTAACCCGTACCCTAAACCGAGCCCTAACCCTCAAACTAAGCCTAACCCTAAACCTAACCCATACCCTACACCGTACCCGAACCCGTACCCGAACCCGTACCCTAAGCCGTACCCTAACCCTAACCCTAACCCTAAGGTACCCTTGACTGCTTCTGCCTCCAATAGATTTCCTAAGCACTAGTGTTTTAAGGAACAGGTTAAAAAGAGAATCCTAATGTGATTTCTTGATAATGGCTGTGTTCCTTATCTTCTCCTAGTGTCTAAACTCTTCTCCATGGCTGGACCCCCAAATAATATTCCTTGACGTGCTAAGGGGTATCTAGAGAGTGGGATAGGTTTAATAACTACCCTAACCCTAACGCGTACCCTAACCCTAACCCCTACCCTAACCCTAACACGTACCCTAATCCTACCCCGTACCCTAAACCGAGCCCTAACCCTCAAACTAACCCTAACCCTAACCCTAACCCATACCCTACGCCATACCCGAACCCGTACCCGAACCCGTACCCTAAGCCGTACCCTAACCCTAACCCTAACGCTAACCCTAACCCTAAGCTACCCTTGACTGCTTCTGCCTCCAATAGATTTCCTAAGCACTAGTATTTTATGGAACAGGTTAAAAAGAGAATCCTAAAGTGATTTCTTGATAATGGGTGTGTTCCTTATCTTCTCCTAGTGTCTAAACTCTTCTCCATGGCTGGACCCCCAAATAATATTCCTTGACGTGCTAAGGAGTATCTAGAGAGTGGGATAGGTTTAATAATTACCCTAACCCTAACGCGTACCCTAACCCTAACCCCGACCCTACCCCTAACACGTACCCTAATCCTAACCCGTACCCTAAACCGAGCCCTAACCCTCAAACTAACCCTAACCCTAACCCTAACCCATACCCTACGCCGCACCTGAACCCGTACCCGAACCCGTACCCTAAGCCGTACCCTAACCCTAACCCTAACCCTAACCCTAAGCTACCCTTGACTGCTTCTGCCTCCAATAGATTTCCTAAGCACTAGTGTTTTAAGGAACAGGTTAAAAAGAGAATCCTAATGTGATTTCTTGATAATGGGTGTGTTCCTTATCTTCTCCTAGTGTCTAAACTCTTCTCCGTGGCTGGACCCCCAAATAATATTCCTTGACGTGCTAAGGGGTATCTAGAGAGTGGGATAGGTTTAATAACTACCCTAACCCTAACGCGTACCCTAACCCTAACCCCTACCCTAACCCTAACACGTACCCTAATCCTAACCCGTACCCTAAACCGAGCCCTAACCCTCAAACTAACCCTAACCCTAACCCTATGCCGTACCCGAACCCGTACCCGAACCAGTACCCTAAGCCGTACCCTAACCCTAACCCTAACCGTAAGCTACCCTTGACTGCTTCAGGCTCCAATAGATTTCCTAAGCACTAGTGTTTTAAGGAACAGGTTAAAAAGAGAATCCTAATGTGATTTCTTGATAATGGGTGTGTTCCTTATCTTCTCCTAGTGTCTAAACTCTTCTCCATGGCTGGACCCCCAAATAATATTCCTTGACGTGCTAAGGGGTATCTAGAGAGTGGGATAGGTTTAATAACTACCCTAACACTAACGCATACCCTAACCCTAACCCTAACACGTACCTTAATCCTAACCCGTATCCTAAACAGAGCCCTAACCCTCAAACTAACCCTAAACCTAACCCTAACCCATACCCTACGCCATACCCGAACCCGTACCCGAACCCGTACCCTAAGCCGTACCCTAACTCTAACCCTAACCCTAACCCTAACCCTAAGCTACCCTTGACTGCTTCTGCCTCCAATAGATTTCCTAAGCACTAGTGTTTTAAGGAACAGTTTAAAAAGAGAATCCTAATGTGATTTCTTGATAATGTGTGTGTTCCTTATCTTCTCCTAGTGTCTAAACTCTTCTCCATGGCTGAACCCCCAAATAATATTCCTTGACGTGCTAAGGGGTATCTAGAGACTGGGATAGGTTTAATAACTACCCTAACCCTAACGCGTACCCTAACCCTAACCCCTACCCTAACCATAACACGTACCCTAATCCTAACCCGTAACCTAAACCGAGCCCTAACCCTCAAACTAACCCTAACCCTAACCCTAACCCATACCCTACGCCGTAACCGAACCCGTACCCGAACCCGTACCCTAAGCCGTACCCTAACCCTAACCCTAACCGTAAGCTACCCTTGACTGCTTCTGGCTCCAATAGATTTCCTAATCACTAGTGTTTTAAGGAACAGGTTAAAAAGAGAATCCTAATGTGAGTTCTTGATAATGGGTGTGTTCCTTATCTTCCCCTAGTGTCTAAACTCTTCTCCATGGCTGGACCCCCAAATAATATTCCTTGACGTGCTAAGGGGTATCTAGAGAGTGGGATAGTTTTAATAACTACCCTAACCCTAATGCGTACCCTAACCCTAACGGCTACCCTAACAGTAACACGTACCCTATTCCTAACCCGTACCCTAAACCGAGCCCTAACCCTCAAACTAACCCTAACCCTAACCCTAACCCATACCCTACACCGTATCCGAACCCGTACCCGAACCCGTACCCTAAGCCGTACCCTAACCCTAACCCTAACCCTAAGGTAACCTTGACTGCTTCTGCCTCCAATAGATTTCCTAAGCACTAGTGTTTTAAGGATCAGGTTAAAAAGAGAATCCTAATGTGATTTCTTGATAATGGGTGTGTCCCTTATCTTCTCCTAGTGTCTAAACTCTTCTCCATGGCTGGACCCCCAAATAATATTCCTTGACGTGCTAAGGGGTATCTAGAGAGTGGGATAGGTTTAATAACTACCCTAACCCAAAAGCGTACCCTAACCCTAACCCCTACCCTAACCCTAACACGTACCCTAATCCTAACCCGTACCCTAAACCGAGCCCTAACCCTCAAACTAACCCTAACTCTAACCCTAAACCATACCCTACGCCGTACCCGAACCCGTACCCGAACCCGTACCCTAAGCCGTACCCTAACCCTAACCCTAACCCTAAGCTACCCTTGACTGCTTCTGCTTCCAATAGATTTCCTAAGCACTAGTGTTTTAAGGAACAGATTAAAAAGAGAATCCTAATGTGATTTCTTGATAATGGGTGTGTTCCTTATCTTCTCCTAGTGTCTAAACTCTTCTCCATGGCTGGACCCCCAAATAATATTCCTTGACGTGCTAAGGGGTATCTAGAGAGTGGGATAGGTTTAATAACTACCCTAACCCTAACGCATACCCTAACCCTAACCCCTACCCTAACCCTAACCCGTACCCTATTCCTAACCCGTATCCTAAACCGAGCCCTAACCCTCAAACTAACCCTAAACCTAACCCTAACCCATACCCTACGCCATACCCGAACCCGTACCCGAACCCGTACCCTAAGCCGTACCCTAACTCTAACCCTAACCCTAACCCTAACCCTAAGCTACCCTTGACTGCTTCTGCCTCCAATAGATTTCCTAAGCACTAGTGTTTTAAGGAACAGGTTAAAAAGAGAATCCTAATGTGATTTCTTGATAATAGGTGTGTTCCTTTTCTTCCCCTAGTGTCTAAACTCTTCTCGATGGCTGAACCCCCAAATAATATTCCTTGACGTGCTAAGGGGTATCTAGAGACTGGGATAGGTTTAATAACTACCCTAACCCTAACGCGTACCCTAACCCTAACCCCTACCCTAACCCTAACACGTACCCTAATCCTAACCCGTACCCTAAACTGAGCCCTAACCCTCAAACTAACCCTAACCCTAACCCTAACCCATACCCTACGCCGTACCCGAACCCGTACCCGAAACCGTACCCTAAGCCGTACCCTAACCCTAACCCTAACCGTAAGCTACCCTTGACTGCTTCTGGCTCCAATAGATTTCCTAATCACTAGTGTTTTAAGGAACAGGTTAAAAAGAAAATCCTAATGTGATTTCTTGATAATGGGTGTGTTCCTTATCTTCCCCGAGTGTCTAAACTCTTCTCCATGGCTGGACCCCCAAATAATATTCCTTGACGTGCTAAGGGGTATCTAGAGAGTGGGATAGTTTTAATAACTACCCTAACCCTAACGCGTACCCTAACCCTAACGGCTACCCTAACACTAACACGTACCCTATTCCTAACCCGTACCCTAAACCGAGCCCTAACCCTCAAACTAAGCCTAACCCTAAACCTAACCCATACCCTACACCGTACCCGAACCCGTACCCGAACCCGTACCCTAAGCCGTACCCTAACCCTAACCCTAACCCTAAGGTACCCTTGACTGCTTCTGCCTCCAATAGATTTCCTAAGCACTAGTGTTTTAAGGAACAGGTTAAAAAGAGAATCCTAATGTGATTTCTTGATAATGGCTGTGTTCCTTATCTTCTCCTAGTGTCTAAACTCTTCTCCATGGCTGGACCCCCAAATAATATTCCTTGACGTGCTAAGGGGTATCTAGAGAGTGGGATAGGTTTAATAACTACCCTAACCCTAACGCGTACCCTAACCCTAACACCTACCCTAACCCTAGCACGTACCCTTATCCTAACCGGTACCCTAAACCGAGCCCTAACCCTCAAACTAACCCTAACCCTAACCCTAACCCATACCCTACGCCGTACACGAACCCGTACCCGAACCCGTACCCTAAGCCGTACCCTAACCCTAACCCTAACGCTAACCCTAACCCTAAGCTACCCTTGACTGCTTCTGCCTCCAATAGATTTCCTAAGCACTAGTGTTTTAAGGAACAGGTTAAAAAGAGATTCCTAATGTGATTTCTTGATAATGGGTGTGTTCCTTATCTTCTCCTAGTGTCTAAACTCTTCTCCATGGCTGGACCCCCAAATAATATTACTTGACGTGCTAAGGGGTATCTAGAGAGTGGGATAGGTTTAATAACTACCCTAACCTTAAGGCGTACCCTAACCCTAACCTCTACCCTAACCCTAACACGTACCCTAATCCTAACCCGTACCCTAAACCGAGCCCTAACCCTCAAACTAACCCTAACCCTAACCCTAACCCATACCCTACGCTGTACCCGAACCCGTACCCTAACTCTAACCCTAACCCTAACCCTAACCCTAAGCTACCCTTGACTGCTTCTGCCTCCAATAGATTTCCTAAGCAGTAGTGTTTTAAGGAACAGGTTAAAAAGAGAATCCTAATGTGATTTCTTGATAATGGGTGTGTTCCTTATCTTCTCCTAGTGTCTAAACTCTTCTCCATGGCTGGACCCCAAATAATATTCCTTGACGTGCTAAGGGGTATCTAGAGAGTGGGATAGGTTTAATAACTACCCTAACCCTAACGCGTACCCTAACCCTAACCCCTACCCTAACACTAACACGTACCCTAATCCTAACCCGTACCCTAAACCGAGCCCTAACCCTCAAACTAACCCTAACCCTAACCCTAACCCATACCCTACGCCATACCCGAACCCGTACCCGAACCCGTACCCTAAGCCGTACCCTAACCCTAACCCTAACGCTAACCCTAACCCTAAGCTACCCTTGACTGCTTCTGCCTCCAATAGATTTCCTAAGCACTAGTATTTTATGGAACAGGTTAAAAAGAGAATCCTAAAGTGATTTCTTGATAATGGGTGTGTTCCTTATCTTCTCCTAGTGTCTAAACTCTTCTCCATGGCTGGACCCCCAAATAATATTCCTTGACGTGCTAAGGGGTATCTAGAGAGTGGGATAGGTTTAATAATTACCCTAACCCTAACGCGTACCCTAACCCTAACCCCGACCCTAACCCTAGCACGTACCCTAATCCTAACCCGTACCCTAAACCGAGCCCTAACCCTCAAACTAACCCTAACCCTAACCCTAACCCATACCCTACGCCGCACCTGAACCCGTACCCGAACCCGTACCCTAAGCCGTACCCTAACCCTAACCCTAACCCTAACCCTAAGCTACCCTTGACTGCTTCTGCCTCCAATAGATTTCCTAAGCACTAGTGTTTTAAGGAACAGGTTAAAAAGAGAATCCTAATGTGATTTCTTGATAATGGGTGTGTTCCTTATCTTCTCCTAGTGTCTAAACTCTTCTCCGTGGCTGGACCCCCAAATAATATTCCTTGACGTGCTAAGGGGTATCTAGAGAGTGGGATAGGTTTAATAACTACCCTAACCCTAACGCGTACCCTAACCCTAACCCCTACCCTAACCCTAACACGTACCCTAATCCTAACCCGTACCCTAAACCGAGCCCTAACCCTCAAACTAACCCTAACCCTAACCCTATGCCGTACCCGAACCCGTACCCGAACCAGTACCCTAAGCCGTACCCTAACCCTAACCCTAACCGTAAGCTACCCTTGACTGCTTCAGGCTCCAATAGATTTCCTAAGCACTAGTGTTTTAAGGAACAGCTTAAAAAGAGAATCCTAATGTGATTTCTTGATAATGGGTGTGTTCCTTATCTTCTCCTAGTGTCTAAACTCTTCTCCATGGCTGGACCCCCAAATAATATTCCTTGACGTGCTAAGGGGTATCTAGAGAGTGGGATAGGTTTAATAACTACCCTAACACTAACGCATACCCTAACCCTAACCCTAACACGTACCTTAATCCTAACCCGTATCCTAAACAGAGCCCTAACCCTCAAACTAACCCTAAACCTAACCCTAACCCATACCCTACGCCATACCCGAACCCGTACCCGAACCCGTACCCTAAGCCGTACCCTAACTCTAACCCTAACCCTAACCCTAACCCTAAGCTACCCTTGACTGCTTCTGCCTCCAATAGATTTCCTAAGCACTAGTGTTTTAAGGAACAGGTTAAAAAGAGAATCCTAATGTGATTTCTTGATAATGTGTGTGTTCCTTATCTTCTCCTAGTGTCTAAACTCTTCTCCATGGCTGAACCCCCAAATAATATTCCTTGACGTGCTAAGGGGTATCTAGAGACTGGGATAGGTTTAATAACTACCCTAACCCTAACGCGTACCCTAACCCTAACCCCTACCCTAACCATAACACGTACCCTAATCCTAACCCGTAACCTAAACCGAGCCCTAACCCTCAAACTAACCCTAACCCTAACCCTAACCCATACCCTACGCCGTAACCGAACCCGTACCCGAACCCGTACCCTAAGCCGTACCCTAACCCTAACCCTAACCGTAAGCTACCCTTGACTGCTTCTGGCTCCAATAGATTTCCTAATCACTAGTGTTTTAAGGAACAGGTTAAAAAGAGAATCCTAATGTGAGTTCTTGATAATGGGTGTGTTCCTTATCTTCCCCTAGTGTCTATACTCTTCTCCATGGCTGGACCCCCAAATAATATTCCTTGACGTGCTAAGGGGTATCTAGAGAGTGGGATAGTTTTAATAACTACCCTAACCCTAATGCGTACCCTAACCCTAACGGCTACCCTAACAGTAACACGTACCCTATTCCTAACCCGTACCCTAAACCGAGCCCTAACCCTCAAACTAACCCTAACCCTAACCCTAACCCATACCCTACACCGTATCCGAACCCGTACCCGAACCCGTACCCTAAGCCGTACCCTAACCCTAACCCTAACCCTAAGGTAACCTTGACTGCTTCTGCCTCCAATAGATTTCCTAAGCACTAGTGTTTTAAGGATCAGGTTAAAAAGAGAATCCTAATGTGATTTCTTGATAATGGGTGTGTTCCTTATCTTCTCCTAGTGTCTAAACTCTTCTCCATGGCTGGACCCCCAAATAATATTCCTTGACGTGCTAAGGGGTATCTAGAGAGTGGGATAGGTTTAATAACTACCCTAACCCAAAAGCGTACCCTAACCCTAACCCCTACCCTAACCCTAACACGTACCCTAATCCTAACCCGTACCCTAAACCGAGCCCTAACCCTCAAACTAACCCTAACTCTAACCCTAAACCATACCCTACGCCGTACCCGAACCCGTACCCGAACCCGTACCCTAAGCCGTACCCTAACCCTAACCCTAACCCTAAGCTACCCTTGACTGCTTCTGCTTCCAATAGATTTCCTAAGCACTAGTGTTTTAAGGAACAGGTTAAAAAGAGAATCCTAATGTGATTTCTTGATAATGGCTGTGTTCCTTATCTTCTCCTAGTGTCTAAACTCTTCTCCATGGCTGGACCCCCAAATAATATTCCTTGACGTGCTAAGGGGTATCTAGAGAGTGGGATAGGTTTAATAACTACCCTAACCCTAACGCGTACCCTAACCCTAACACCTACCCTAAACCTAGCACGTACCCTAATCCTAACCGGTACCCTAAACCGAGCCCTAACCCTCAAACTAACCCTAACCCTAACCCTAACCCATAACCTACGCCATACCCGAACCCGTACCCGAACCCGTACCCTAAGCCGTACCCTAACCCTAACCCTAACCCTAACCCTAACCCTAAGCTACCCTTGACTGCTTCTGCCTCCAATAGATTTCCTAAGCACTAGTGTTTTAAGGAACAGGTTAAAAAGAGAATCCTAATGTGATTTCTTGATAATGGGTGTGTTCCTTATCTTCTCCTAGTGTCTAAACTCTTCTCCATTGCTGGACCCCCAAATAATATTACTTGACGTGCTAAGGGGTATCTACAGAGTGGGATAGGTTTAATAACTAACCTAACCCTAAGGCGTACCCTAACCCTAACCCCTACCCTAACCCTAACACGTACCCTAATCCTAACCCGTACCCTAAACCGAGCCCTAACCCTCAAACTAACCCTAACCCTAACCCTAACCCATACCCTACGCTGTACCCGAACCCGTACCCTAACTCTAACCCTAACCCTAACCCTAACCCTAAGCTACCCTTGACTGCTTCTGCCTCCAATAGATTTCCTAAGCAGTAGTGTTTTAAGGAACAGGTTAAAAAGAGAATCCTAATGTGATTTCTTGATAATGGGTGTGTTCCTTATCTTCTCCTAGTGTCTAAACTCTTCTCCATGGCTGGACCCCAAATAATATTCCTTGACGTGCTAAGGGGTATCTAGAGAGTGGGATAGGTTTAATAACTACCCTAACCCTAACGCGTACCCTAACCCTAACCCCTACCCTAACCCTAACACGTACCCTAATCCTAACCCGTACCCTAAACCGAGCCCTAACCCTCAAACTAACCCTAACCCTAAACCTAACCCATACCCTACGCCGTACCCGAACCCGTAACCGAACCCGTACCCTAAGCCGTACCCTAACCCTAACCCTAACCCTAACCCTAACCCTAAGCTACCCTTGACTGCTTCTGCCTCCAATAGATTTCCTAGGCACTAGTGTTTTAAGGAACAGGTTAAAAAGAGAATCCTAATGTGATTTCTTGATAATGGTTGTGTTCCTTATCTTCTCCTAGTGTCTAAACTCTTCTCCATGGCTGGACCCCCAAATAATATTCCTTGACGTGCTAAGGGGTATCTAGAGAGTGGGATAGATTTAATAACTACCCTAACACTAATGCGTACCCTAACCCTAACCCCTACCCTAACCCTAACACGTACCCTAATCCTAACCCGTACCCTAAACCGAGCCCTAACCCTAACCTTAACCCATAACCTACGCCGTACCCGAACCCGTACCCGAAACCGTACCCTAAGCCGTACCCTAACCCTAACCCTAACCCTAACCCTAACCCTAAGCTACCCTTGACTGCTTCTGCCTCCAATAGATTTCCTAAGCACTAGTTTTTTAAGTAACAGGTTAAAAAGAGAATCCTAATGTGATTTCTTGATAATGGGTGTGTTCCTTATCTTCTCCTCGTGTCTAAACTCTTCTCCATGGCTGGACCCCAAATAATATTCCTTGACGTGCTAAGGGGTATCTAGAGAGTGGGATAGGTTAAATAACTACCCTAACCCTAACGCGTAACCTAACCCTAACCCCTACCCTAACCCTAACACGTATCCTTATCCTAACCCGTACCCTAAACCGAGCCCTAACCCTCAAACTAACCCTAACCCTAACCCTAACCCATACCCTACGCCGTAACCGAACCCGTACCCTAAGCCGTACCCTAAGCCGTACCCTAAACCTAACCCTAACCCTAAGCTATCCTTGACTGCTTCTGCCTCCAATAGATTTCCTAAGCACCAGTGTTTTAAGGAACAGGTTAAAAAGAGAATCCTAATGTGATTTCTTGATAATGGGTGTGTTCCTTATCTTCTCCTAGTGTCTGAACTCTTCTCCATGGCTGGACCCCCAAATAATATTCCTTGACGTGCTAAGGGGTATCTAGAGAGTGGGATAGGTTTAATAACTACCCTAACCCTAACGCGTACCCTAACCCTAACGGCTACCCTAACACTAACACGTACCCTAATCCTAACACGTACCCTAAACCGAGCCCTAACCCTCAAACTAACCCTAACCCTAACCCTAACCCATACCCTACGCCGTAACCGAACCCGTACCCTAAGCCGTACCCTAAGCCGTACCCTAAACCTAACCCTAACCCTAAGCTACCCTTGACTGCTTCTGCCTCCAATAGATTTCCTAAGCACTAGTGTTTTAAGGAACAGGTTAAAAAGAGAATCCAATGTGATTTCTTGATAATGGGTGTGTTCCTTATCTTCTCCTAGTGTCTGAACTCTTCTCCATGGCTGGACACCCAAATAATATTCCTTGACGTGCTAAGGGGTATCTAGAGAGTGGGATAGGTTTAATAACTACCCTAACACTAATGCGTACCCTAACCCTAACCTCTACCCTAATCCTAACACGTACCCTAATCCTCACCCGTAACCTAAACCGAGCCCTAACCCTCAAACTAACCCTAACCCTAACCCTAAACCATACCCTATGCCGTACCCGAACCCGTACCCGAAACCGTACCCTAAGCCGTACCCTAACCATAACCCTAACCCCAACCCTAACCCTAAGCTACCCTTGACTGCTTCTGCCTCCAATAGATTTCCTAAGCACTAGTGTTTTAAGGAACAGGTTAAAAAGGGAATTCTAATGTGATTTCTTGATAATGGGTGTGTTCCTTATCTTCTCCTAGTGTCTAAACTCTTCTCCATGGCTGGACCCCCAAATAATATTCCTTGACGTGCTAAGGGGTATCTAGAGAGTGGGATAGGTTTAATAACTACCCTAACCCTAACGCGTACCCTAACCCTAACCCCTACCCTAACCCTAACACGTACCCTAATCCTAACCCGTACCCTAAACCGAGCCCTAACCGTCAAACTAACCCTAACCCTAACCCTAACCCATACCCTACGCCGTACGCAAACACGTACCCGAACCCGTACCCTAAGCCGTAACCTAACCCTAACCCTAACCGTAAGCTACCCTTGACTGCTTCTGGCTCCAATAGATTTCCTAAGCACTAGTGTTTTAAGGAACAGGTTAAAAAGAGAATCCTAATGTGATTTCTTGATAATGGGTGTGTTCCTTATCTTCCCCTAGTGTCTAAACTCTTCTCCATGGCTGGACCCCCAAATAATATTCCTTGACGTGCTAAGGGGTATCTAGAGAGTGGGATAGTTTTAATAACTACCCTAACCCTAATGCTTACCCTAACCCTAACGGCTACCCTAACACTAACACGTACCCTAATCCTAACCCGTACCCTAAACCGAGCCCTAAACCTCAAACTAACCCTAACCCTAACCCTAACCCATACCCTACACCGTACCCGAACCCGTACCCTAAGCCGTACCCTAACTCTAACCCTAACCCTAACCCTAACCCTAAGCTACCCTTGACTGCTTCTGCCTCCAATAGATTTCCTAAGCACTACTGTTTTAAGGAACAGGTTAAAAAGAGAATCCAATGTGATTTCTTGATAATGGGTGTGTTCCTTATCTTCTCCTAGTGTCTGAACTCCTCTCCATGGCTGGACACCCAAATAATATTCCTTGACGTGCTAAGGGGTATCTAGAGAGTGGGATAGTTTTAATAACTACCCTAACCCTAACACGTACCCTAACCCTAACCCCTACCCTAACCCTAGCACGTACCCTAATCCTAACCCGTACCCTAAACCGAGCCCTAACCCTCAAACTAACCCTAACCCTAACCCTAACCCATACCCTACGCCGTAACCGAACCCGTACCCGAACCCGTACCCTAAGCCGTACCCTAACCCTAACCCTAACCCTAACCCTAAACCTAACCCATACCCTATGCCGTACCCGAACCCGTACCCGAACCCGTACCCTAAGCCGTAACCTAACCCTAACCCTAACCGTAAGCTACACTTGACTGCTTCTGGCTCCAATAGATTTCCTAAGCACTAGTGTTTTAAGGAACAGGTTAAAAAGAGAATCGTAATGTGATTTCTTGATAATGGGTGTGTTCCTTATCTTCTCCTAGTGTCTAAACTCTTCTCCATGGCTGGACCCCCAAATAATATTCCTTGACGTGCTAAGGGGTATCTAGAGAGTGGGATAGATTTAATAACTACCCTAACCCTAATGCGTACCCTAACCCTAACTCCTACCCTACGCCGTACCCAAACCCGTACCCTAAGCCGTACCCTAACCCTAACCCTAACCCTAACCCTAACCCTAAGCTACCCTTGACTGCTTCTGCCTCCAATAGATTTCCTAAGCACTAGTTTTTTAAGGAACAGGTTAAAAAGAGAATCCTAATGTGATTTCTTGATAATGGGTGTTTTCCTTATCTTCTCCTAGTGCCTAAACTCTTCTCCATGGCTGGACCCCCAAATAATATTCCTTGACGTGCTAAGGGGTATCTAGAGAGTGGGATAGGTTAAATAACTACCCTAACCCTAACGCGTACCCTAACCCTAACCCCTACCCTAACCCTAACACGTATCCTTATCCTAACCTGTACCCTAAACCGAGCCCTAACCCTCAAACTAACCCTAACCCTAACCCTAACCCATACCCTACGCCGTAACCGAACCCGTACCCTAAGCCGTACCCTAAACCTAACCCTAACCCTAAGCTACCCTTGACTGCTTCTGCCTCCAATAGATTTCCTAAGCACCAGTGTTTTAAGGAACAGGTTAAAAAGAGAATCCTAATGTGATTTCTTGATAATGGGTGTGTTCCTTATCTTCTCCTAGTGTCTGAACTCTTCTCCATGGCTGGACCCCCAAATAATATTCCTTGACGTGCTAAGGGGTATCTAGAGAGTGGGATAGGTTTAATAACTACCCTAACCCTAACGCGTACCCTAACCCTAACCCCTACCCTAACCCTAACACGTACCCTAATCCTAACCCGTACCCTAAACCGAGCCCTAACCCTCAAACTAACCCTAACCCTAACCCTAACCCATACCCTTCACCGTACCCGAACCCGTACCCTAAGCCGTAGCCTACCTCTAACCCTAACCCTAACCCTAACCCTAAGCTACCCTTGACTGCTTCTGCCTCCAATAGATTTCCTAAGCACTAGTGTTTTAAGGAACAGGCTAAAAAGAGAATCCTAATGTGATTTATTGATAATGGGTGTGTTCCTTATCTTCTCCTAGTGTCTAAACTCTTCTCCATGGCTGGACCCCCAAATAATATTCCTTGACGTGCTAAGGGGTATCTAGAGAGTGGGATAGGTTTAATAACTACCCTAACCCTAATGCGTACCCTAACCCTAACCCCTACCCTAACCCTAACACGTAACCTAATCCTAACCCGTACTCTAAACCGAGCCCTAACCCTCAAACTAACCCTAAACCTAACCCTAACCCATACCCTACGCCGTACCCGAACCCGTACCCGAAACCGTACCCTAAGCCGTACCCTAACCCTAACCCTAACCCTAAACCGAGCCCTAACCCTCAAACTAACCCTAACCCTAACCCTAAACCATACCCTACGCCGTAACCGAACCCGTACCCTAAGCCGTACCCTAAGCCGTACCCTAAACCTAACCCTAACCCTAAGCTACCCTTGACTGCTTCTGCCTCCAATAGATTTCCTAAGCACTAGTGTTTTAAGGAACAGGTTAAAAAGAGAATCCAATGTGATTTCTAAATAATGGGTGTGTTCCTTATCTTCTCCTAGTGTCTGAACTCTTCTCCATGGCTGGACACCCAAATAATATTCCTTGACGTGCTAAGGGGTATCTAGAGAGTGGGATAGGTTTAATAACTACCCTAACACTAATGCGTACCCTAACCCTAACCCCTACCCTAATCCTAACACGTACCCTAATCCTCACCCGTACCCTAAACCGAGCCCTAACCCTCAAACTAACCCTAACCCTAACCCTAAACCATACCCTATGCCGTACCCGAACCCGTACCCGAAACCGTACACCTAACCCTAACGCGTACCCTAACCCTAGCACGTACCCTTATCCTAACCCGTACCCTAAACCGAGCCCTAACCCTCAAACTAACCCTAACCCTAAACCATACCCTACGCCGTACCCGAACCCGTACCCGAACCCGTACCCTAAGCCGTACCCTAACCCTAACCCTAACCCTAACCCTAACCCTAAGCTACCCTTGACTGCTTCTGCCTCCAATAGATTTCCTAAGCACTAGTGTTTTAAGGAACAGGTTAAAAAGAGAATCCTAATGTGATTTCTTGATAATGGGTGTGTTCCTTATCTTCTCCTAGTGTCTAAACTCTTCTCCATGGCTGAACCCCTAAATAATATTCCTTGACGTGCTAAGGGGTATCTAGAGAGTGGGATAGGTTTAATAACTACCCTAACCCTAACGCGTACCCTAACCCTAACCCCTACCCTAACCCTAACACGTACCCTAATCCTAACCCGTACCCTAAACCGAGCCCTAACCCTCAAACTAACCCTAACCCTAACCCTAACACATACCCTACGCCGTACCCGAACCCGTACCCGAACCCGTACCCTAAGCCGTACCCTAACCCTAACCCTAACCCTAACCCTAACCCTAAGCTACCCTTGACTGCTTCTGCCTCCAATAGATTTCCTAAGCACTAGTGTTTTAAGGAACAGGTTAAAAAGAGAATCCTAATGTGATTTCTTGATAATGGGTGTGTTCCTTATCTTCTCCTAGTGTCTAAACTCTTCTCCATGGCTGGACCCCCAAATAATATTCCTTGATGTGCTAAGGGGTATCTAGAGAGTGGGATAGGTTTAATAACTACCCTAACCCTAACGCGTACCCTAACCCTAACCCCTACGCTACCCCTAACACGTACCCTAATCCTAACCCGTACCCTAAACCGAGCCCTAACCCTCAAACTAACCCTAAGCGTAACCCTAACCCATACCCTACGCCGTACCCGAACCCGTAACCGAACCCGTACCCTAAGCCGTACCCTAACCCTAACCCTAACCCTAACCCTAACCCTAAGCTACCCTTGACTGCTTCTGCCTCCAATAGATTTCCTAAGCACTAGTGTTTTAAGGAACAGGTTAAAAAGAGAATCCTAATGTGATTTCTTGATAATGGGAGTGTTCCTTATCTTCTCCTAGTGTCTAAACTCTTCTCCATGGCTGGACCCCCAAATAATATTCCTTGATGTGCTAAGGGGTATCTAGAGAGTGGGATAGGTTTAATAACTACCCTAACCCTAACGCGTACCGTAACCCTAACCCCTACCCTAACCCTATCACGTACCCTAATCCTAACCCGTACCCTAAACCTAGCCCTAACCCTCAAACTAACCCTAACCCTAACCCTAACCCATACCCTACGCCGTACCCGAACCCGTACCCTAAGCCGTACCCTAACCCTAACCCTAACCCTAACCCTAAGCTACCCTTGACTGCTTCTGCCTCCAATAGATTTCCTAAGCACTAGTGTTTTAAGGAACAGGTTAAAAAGAGAATCCTAATGTGATTTCTTGATAATGGGTGTGTTCCTTATCTTCTCCTAGTGTCTAAACTCTTCTCCATGGCTGGACCCCCAAATAATATTCCTTGACGTGCTAAGGGGTATCTACAGACTGGTATAGGTTTAATAACTACCCTAACCCTAACACGTAACCTAACCCTAACCCCTACCCTAACACTAACACGTACACTAATACTAACCCGTACCCTAAACCGAGCCCTAACCCTCAAACTAACCCTAACCCTATCCCTAACCCATACCCTACGCCGTACCCGAACCCGTACCCTAAGCCGTACCCTAAGCCGTATCCTAAACCTAAAGCTAACCCTAAGCTACCCTTGACTGCTTCTGCCTCCAATAGATTTCCTAAGCACTAGTGTTTTAAGGAACAGGTTAAAAAGAGAATCCTAATGTGATTTCTTGATAATGGGTGTGTTCCTTATCTTCCCCTAGTGTCTAAACTCTTCTCCATGGCTGGACCCCCAAATAATATTCCTTGACGTGCGAAGGGGTATCTAGAGAGTGGGATAGGTTTAATAACTACCCTAACCCTAACGCGTATCCTAACTCTAACCCCTACCCTAACCCTAGCACGTACCCTTATGCTAACCCGTACCCTAAACCGAGCCCTAACCCTCAAACTAACCCTAACCCTAAACCATACCCTACGCCGTACCCGAACCCGTACCCGAACCCGTACAGTAAGCCGTACCCTAACCCTAACCCTAACCCTAAGCTACCCTTGACTGCTTCTGCCTCCAATAGATTTCCTAAGCACTACTGTTTTAAGGAACAGGTTAAAAAGAGAATCCTAATGTGATTTCTTGATAATGGCTGTGTTCCTTATCTTCTCCTAGTGTCTAAACTCTTCTCCATGGCTGGACCCCCAAATAATATTCCTTGACGTGCTAAGGGGTATCTAGAGAGTGGGATAGGTTTAATAACTACCCTAACCCTAACGCGTACCCTAACCCTAACCCCTACCCTAACCCTAACACGTACCCTAATCCTACCCCGTACCCTAAACCGAGCCCTAACCCTCAAACTAACCCTAACCCTAACCCTAACCCATACCCTATGCCGTACCCGAACCCGTACCCGAACCCGTACCCTAAGCCGTACCCTAACCCTAACCCTAACCCTAACCCTAACCCTAAGCTACCCTTGACTGCTTCTGCCTCCAATAGATTTCCTAAGCACTAGTGTTTTAAGGAACAGGTTAAAAAGAGAATCCTAATGTGATTTCTTGATAATGGGTCTGTTCCTTATCTTCTCCTAGTGTCTAAACTCTTCTCCATGGCTGGACCCCCAAATAATATTCCTTGACGTGCTAAGGGGTATCTAGAGAGTGGGATAGGTTTAATAACTACCCTAACCCTAACGCGTATCCTAACCCTAACCCCTACCCTAACACTAGCACGTAAACTTATCCTAACCCGTACCCTAAACCGAGCCCTAACCCTCAAACTAACCGTAACCCTAAACCATACCCTACGCCGTACCCGAACCCGTACCCGAACCCGTACCCTAAGCCGTACCCTAACCTTAACCCTAACCCTAACCCTAACCCTAAGCTACCCTGGACTGCTTCTGCCTCCAATAGATTTCCTAAGCACTAGTGTTTTAAGGAACAGGTTAAAAAGAGAATCCTAATGTGATTTCTTGATAATGGGTGTGTTCCTTATCTTCTCCTAGTGTCTAAACTCTTCTCCATGGCTGGAACCCCAAATAATATTCCTTGACGTGCGAAGGGGTATCTAGAGAGTGGGATAGGTTTAATAACTACCCTAACCCTAACGCGTACCCTAACCCTAACCCCTACCCTAACCCTAACACGTACCCTAATCCTAACCCGTACCCTAAACCGAGCCCTAACCCTCAAACTAACCCTAACCCTAACCCTAACCCATACCCAACGCCGTACCCGAACCCGTACCCGAACCCGTACCCTAAGCCGTACCCTAACCCTAAAGCTAACCCTAAGCTACCCTTGACTGCTTCTGCCTCCAATAGATTTCCTAAGCACCAGTGTTTTAAGGAACAGGTTAAAAAGAGAATCCTAACGTGATTTCTTGATAATGGGTGTGTTCCTTATCTTCTCCTAGTGTCTGAACTCTTCTCCATGGCTGGACCCCCAAATAATATTCCTTGACGTGCTAAGGGGTATCTAGAGAGTGGGATAGGTTTAATAACTACCCTAACCCTAACGCGTACCCTAACCCTAACCCCTACCCTAACCCTAACACGTACCCTAATCCTAACCCGTACCCTAAACCGAGCACTAATCCTCAAACTAACCCTAACCCTAACCCTAACCCATACCCTTCACCGTACCCGAACCCGTACCCTAAGCCGTAGCCTACCTCTAACCCTAACCCTAACCCTAACCCTAAGCTACCCTTGACTGCTTCTGCCTCCAATAGATTTCCTAAGCACTAGTGTTTTAAGGAACAGGCTAAAAAGAGAATCCTAATGTGATTTATTGATAATGGGTGTGTTCCTTATCTTCTCCTAGTGTCTAAACTCTTCTCCATGGCTGGACCCCCAAATAATATTCCTTGACGTGCTAAGGGGTATCTAGAGAGTGGGATAGGTTTAATAACTACCCTAACCCTAATGCGTACCCTAACCCTAACCCCTACCCTAACCCTAACACGTAACCTAATCCTAACCCGTACTCTAAACCGAGCCCTAACCCTCAAACTAACCCTAAACCTAACCCTAACCCATACCCTACGCCGTACCCGAACCCGTACCCGAAACCGTACCCTTAGCCGTACCCTAACCCTAACCCTAACCCTAAACCGAGCCCTAACCCTCAAACTAACCCTAACCCTAACCCTAAACCATACCCTACGCCGTAACCGAACCCGTACCTTAAGCCGTACCCTAAGCCGTACCCTAAACCTAACCCTAACCCTAAGCTACCCTTGAATGCTTCTGCCTCCAATAGATTTCCTAAGCACTAGTGTTTTAAGGAACAGGTTAAAAAGAGAATCCAATGTGATTTCTTCATAATGGGTGTGTTCCTTATCTTCTCCTAGTGTCTGAACTCTTCTCCATGGCTGGACACCCAAATAATATTCCTTGACGTGCTAAGGGGTATCTAGAGAGTGGGATAGGTTTAATAACTACCCTAACACTAATGCGTACCCTAACCCTAACCCCTACCCTAATCCTAACACGTACCCTAATCCTCACCCGTACCCTAAACCGAGCCCTAACCCTCAAACTAACCCTAACCCTAACCCTAAACCATACCCTATGCCGTACCCGAACCCGTACCCGAAACCGTACACCTAACCCTAACGCGTACCCTAACCCTAGCACGTAACCTTATCCTAACCCGTACCCTAAACCGAGCCCTAACCCTCAAACTAACCCTAACCCTAAACCATACCCTACGCCGTACCCGAACCCGTACCCGAACCCGTACCCTAAGCCGTACCCTAACCCTAACCCTAACCCTAACCCTAACCCTAAGCTACCCTTGACTGCTTCTGCCTCCAATAGATTTCCTAAGCACTAGTGTTTTAAGGAACAGGTTAAAAAGAGAATCCTAATGTGATTTCTTGATAATGGGTGTGTTCCTTATCTTCTCCTAGTGTCTAAACTCTTCTCCATGGCTGAACCCCTAAATAATATTCCTTGACGTGCTAAGGGGTATCTAGAGAGTGGGATAGGTTTAATAACTACCCTAACCCTAACGCGTACCCTAACCCTAACCCCTACCCTAACCCTAACACGTACCCTAATCCTAACCCGTACCCTAAACCGAGCCCTAACCCTCAAACTAACCCTAACCCTAACCCTAACACATACCCTACGCCGTACCCGAACCCGTACCCGAACCCGTACCCTAAGCCGTACCCTAACCCTAACCCTAACCCTAACCCTAACCCTAAGCTACCCTTGACTGCTTCTGCCTCCAATAGATTTCCTAAGCACTAGTGTTTTAAGGAACAGGTTAAAAAGAGAATCCTAATGTGATTTCTTGATAATGGGTGTGTTCCTTATCTTCTCCTAGTGTCTAAACTCTTCTCCATGGCTGGACCCCCAAATAATATTCCTTGATGTGCTAAGGGGTATCTAGAGAGTGGGATAGGTTTAATAACTACCCTAACCCTAACGCGTACCCTAACCCTAACACCTACGCTACCCCTAACACGTACCCTAATCCTAACCCGTACCCTAAACCGAGCCCTAACCCTCAAACTAACCCTAAGCGTAACCCTAACCCATACCCTACGCCGTACCCGAACCCGTAACCGAACCCGTACCCTAAGCCGTACCCTAACCCTAACCCTAACCCTAACCCTAACCCTAAGCTACCCTTGACTGCTTCTGCCTCCAATAGATTTCCTAAGCACTATTGTTTTAAGGAACAGGTTAAAAAGAGAATCCTAATGTGATTTCTTGATAATGGGAGTGTTCCTTATCTTCTCCTAGTGTCTAAACTCTTCTCCATGGCTGGACCCCCAAATAATATTCCTTGATGTGCTAAGGGGTATCTAGAGAGTGGGATAGGTTTAATAACTACCCTAACCCTAACGCGTACCGTAACCCTAACCCCTACCCTAACCCTATCACGTACCCTAATCCTAACCCGTACCCTAAACCTAGCCCTAACCCTCAAACTAACCCTAACCCTAACCCTAACCCATACCCTACGCCGTACCCGAACCCGTACCCTAAGCCGTACCCTAACCCTAACCCTAACCCTAACCCTAAGCTACCCTTGACTGCTTCTGCCTCCAATAGATTTCCTAAGCACTAGTGTTTTAAGGAACAGGTTAAAAAGAGAATCCTAATGTGATTTCTTGATAATGGGTGTGTTCCTTATCTTCTCCTAGTGTCTAAACTCTTCTCCATGGCTGGACCCCCAAATAATATTCCTTGACGTGCTAAGGGGTATCTACAGACTGGTATAGGTTTAATAACTACCCTAACCCTAACACGTAACCTAACCCTAACCCCTACCCTAACACTAACACGTACACTAATACTAACCCGTACCCTAAACCGAGCCCTAACCCTCAAACTAACCCTAACCCTATCCCTAACCCATACCCTACGCCGTACCCGAACCCGTACCCTAAGCCGTACCCTAAGCCGTATCCTAAACCTAAAGCTAACCCTAAGCTACCCTTGACTGCTTCTGCCTCCAATAGATTTCCTAAGCACTAGTGTTTTAAGGAACAGGTTAAAAAGAGAATCCTAATGTGATTTCTTGATAATGGGTGTGTTCCTTATCTTCCCCTAGTGTCTGAACTCTTCTCCATGGCTGGACCCCCAAATAATATTCCTTGACGTGCTAAGGGGTATCTAGAGAGTGGGATAGGTTTAATAACTACCCTAACCCTAACGCGTATCCTAACTCTAACCCCTACCCTAACCCTAGCACGTACCCTTATGCTAACCCGTACCCTAAACCGAGCCCTAACCCTCAAACTAACCCTAACCCTAAACCATACCCTACGCCGTACCCGAACCCGTACCCGAACCCGTACAGTAAGCCGTACCCTAACCCTAACCCTAACCCTAAGCTACCCTTGACTGCTTCTGCCTCCAATAGATTTCCTAAGCACTACTGTTTTAAGGAACAGGTTAAAAAGAGAATCCTAATGTGATTTCTTGATAATGGCTGTGTTCCTTATCTTCTCCTAGTGTCTAAACTCTTCTCCATGGCTGGACCCCCAAATAATATTCCTTGACGTGCTAAGGGGTATCTAGAGAGTGGGATAGGTTTAATAACTACCCTAACCCTAACGCGTACCCTAACCCTAACCCCTACCCTAACCCTAACACGTACCCTAATCCTACCCCGTACCCTAAACCGAGCCCTAACCCTCAAACTAACCCTAACCCTAACCCTAAACCATACCCTATGCCGTACCCGAACCCGTACCCGAACCCGTACCCTAAGCCGTACCCTAACCCTAACCCTAACCCTAACCCTAACCCTAAGCTACCCTTGACTGCTTCTGCCTCCAATAGATTTCCTAAGCACTAGTGTTTTAAGGAACAGGTTAAAAAGAGAATCCTAATGTGATTTCTTGATAATGGGTCTGTTCCTTATCTTCTCCTAGTGTCTAAACTCTTCTCCATGGCTGGACCCCCAAATAATATTCCTTGACGTGCTAAGGGGTATCTAGAGAGTGGGATAGGTTTAATAACTACCCTAACCCTAACGCGTATCCTAACCCTAACCCCTACCCTAACACTAGCACGTAAACTTATCCTAACCCGTACCCTAAACCGAGCCCTAACCCTCAAACTAACCGTAACCCTAAACCATACCCTACGCCGTACCCGAACCCGTACCCGAACCCGTACCCTAAGCCGTACCCTAACCTTAACCCTAACCCTAACCCTAACCCTAAGCTACCCTGGACTGCTTCTGCCTCTAATAGATTTCCTAAGCACTAGTGTTTTAAGGAACAGGTTAAAAAGAGAATCCTAATGTGATTTCTTGATAATGGGTGTGTTCCTTATCTTCTCCTAGTGTCTAAACTCTTCTCCATGGCTGGAACCCCAAATAATATTCCTTGACGTGCGAAGGGGTATCTAGAGAGTGGGATAGGTTTAATAACTACCCTAACCCTAACGCGTACCCTAACCCTAACCCCTACCCTAACCCTAACACGTACCCTAATCCTAACCCGTACCCTAAACCGAGCCCTAACCCTCAAACTAACCCTAACCCTAACCCTAACCCATACCCAACGCCGTACCCGAACCCGTACCCGAACCCGTACCCTAAGCCGTACCCTAACCCTAAAGCTAACCCTAAGCTACCCTTGACTGCTTCTGCCTCCAATAGATTTCCTAAGCACCAGTGTTTTAAGGAACACGTTAAAAAGAGAATCCTAATGTGATTTCTTGATAATGGGTGTGTTCCTTATCTTCTCCTAGTGTCTAAACTCTTCTCCATGGCTGGACCCCCAAATAATATTCCTTGACGTGCGAAGGGGTATCTAGAGAGTGGGATAGGTTTAATAACTACCCTAACCCTAACGCGTACCCTAACCCTAACCCCTACCCTAACCCTAACACGTACCCTAATCCTAACCCGTACCCTAAACCGAGCCCTAACCCTCAAACTAACCCTAACCCTAACCCATACCCAACGCCGTACCCGAACCCGTACCCGAACCCGTACCCTAAGCCGTACCCTAACCCTAACCCTAACCCTAACCCTAACCCTAACCCTAACCCTAAGCTACCCTTGACTGCTTCTGCCTCCAATAGATTTCCTAAGCACTAGTGTTTTAAGGAACAGGTTAAAAAGAGAATCCTAATGTGATTTCTTGATAATGGGTGTGTTCCTTATCTTCTCCTAGTGTCTAAACTCTTCTCCATGGCTGGACCCCCAAATAATATTCCTTGACGTGCTAAGGGGTATCTAGAGAGTGGGATAGGTTTAATAACTACCCTAACCCTAACGCGTACCCTAACCCTAGCACGTACCCTTATCCTAACCCGTACCCTAAACCGAGCCCTAACCCTCAAACTAACCCTAACCCTAAACCATACCCTACGCCGTACCCGAACCCGTACCCGAACCCGTACCCTAAGCCGTACCCTAACCCTAACCCTAACCCTAACCCTAACCCTAAGCTACCCTTGACTGCTTCTGCCTCCAATAGATTTCCTAAGCACTAGTGTTTTAAGGAACAGGTTAAAAAGAGAATCCTAATGTGATTTCTTGATAATGGGTGTGTTCCTTATCTTCTCCTAGTGTCTAAACTCTTCTCCATGGCTGAACCCCCAAATAATATTCCTTGACGTGCTAAGGGGTATCTAGAGAGTGGGATAGGTTTAATAACTACCCTAACCCTAACGCGTACCCTAACCCTAACCCCTACCCTAACCCTAACACGTACCCTAATCCTAACCCGTACCCTAAACCGAGCCCTAACCCTCAAACTAACCCTAACCCTAACCCTAACACATACCCTACGCCGTACCCGAACCCGTACCCGAACCCGTACCCTAAGCCGTACCCTAACCCTAACCCTAACCCTAACCCTAACCCTAAGCTACCCTTGACTGCTTCTGCCTCCAATAGATTTCCTAAGCACTAGTGTTTTAAGGAACAGGTTAAAAAGAGAATCCTAATGTGATTTCTTGATAATGGGTGTGTTCCTTATCTTCTCCTAGTGTCTAAACTCTTCTCCATGGCTGGACCCCCAAATAATATTCCTTGATGTGCTAAGGGGTATCTAGAGAGTGGGATAGGTTTAATAACTACCCTAACCCTAACGCGTACCCTAACCCTAACCCCTACGCTACCCCTAACACGTACCCTAATCCTAACCCGTACCCTAAACCGAGCCCTAACCCTCAAACTAACCCTAACCCTAACCCTAACCCATACCCTACGCCGTACCCGAACCCGTACCCTAAGCCGTACCCTAACCCTAACCCTAACCCTAACCCTAAGCTACCCTTGACTGCTTCTGCCTCCAATAGATTTCCTAAGCACTAGTGTTTTAAGGAACAGGTTAAAAAGAGAATCCTAATGTGATTTCTTGATAATGGGTGTGTTCCTTATCTTCTCCTAGTGTCTAAACTCTTCTCCATGGCTGGACCCCCAAATAATATTCCTTGACGTGCTAAGGGGTATCTACAGACTGGTATAGGTTTAATAACTACCCTAACCCTAACACGTAACCTAACCCTAACCCCTACCCTAACACTAACACGTACACTAATACTAACCCGTACCCTAAACCGAGCCCTAACCCTCAAACTAACCCTAACCCTATCCCTAACCCATACCCTACGCCGTACCCGAACCCGTACCCTAAGCCGTACCCTAAGCCGTATCCTAAACCTAAAGCTAACCCTAAGCTACCCTTGACTGCTTCTGCCTCCAATAGATTTCCTAAGCACTAGTGTTTTAAGGAACAGGTTAAAAAGAGAATCCTAATGTGATTTCTTGATAATGGGTGTGTTCCTTATCTTCCCCTAGTGTCTGAACTCTTCTCCATGGCTGGACCCCCAAATAATATTCCTTGACGTGCTAAGGGGTATCTAGAGAGTGGGATAGGTTTAATAACTACCCTAACCCTAACGCGTATCCTAACTCTAACCCCTACCCTAAACCTAGCACGTACCCTTATGCTAACCCGTACCCTAAACCGAGCCCTAACCCTCAAACTAACCCTAACCCTAAACCATACCCTACGCCGTACCCGAACCCGTACCCGAACCCGTACACTAAGCCGTACCCTAACCCTAACCCTAACCCTAAGCTACCCTTGACTGCTTCTGCCTCCAATAGATTTCCTAAGCACTACTGTTTTAAGGAACAGGTTAAAAAGAGAATCCTAATGTGATTTCTTGATAATGGCTGTGTTCCTTATCTTCTCCTAGTGTCTAAACTCTTCTCCATGGCTGGACCCCCAAATAATATTCCTTGACGTGCTAAGGGGTATCTAGAGAGTGGGATAGGTTTAATAACTACCCTAACCCTAACGCGTACCCTAACCCTAACCCCTACCCTAACCCTAACACGTACCCTAATCCTACCCCGTACCCTAAACCGAGCCCTAACCCTCAAACTAACCCTAACCCTAACCCTAACCCATACCCTATGCCGTACCCGAACCCGTCCCCGAACCCGTACCCTAAGCCGTACCCTAACCCTAACCCTAACCCTAACCCTAACCCTAAGCTACCCTTGACTGCTTCTGCCTCCAATAGATTTCCTAAGCACTAGTGTTTTAAGGAACAGGTTAAAAAGAGAATCCTAATGTGATTTCTTGATAATGGGTCTGTTCCTTATCTTCTCCTAGTGTCTAAACTCTTCTCCATGGCTGGACCCCCAAATAATATTCCTTGACGTGCTAAGGGGTATCTAGAGAGTGGGATAGGTTTAATAACTACCCTAACCCTAACGCGTATCCTAACCCTAACCCCTACCCTAACACTAGCACGTAAACTTATCCTAACCCGTACCCTAAACCGAGCCCTAACCCTCAAACTAACCGTAACCCTAAACCATACCCTACGCCGTACCCGAACCCGTACCCGAACCCGTACCCTAAGCCGTACCCTAACCTTAACCCTAACCCTAACCCTAACCCTAAGCTACCCTGGACTGCTTCTGCCTCTAATAGATTTCCTAAGCACTAGTGTTTTAAGGAACAGGTTAAAAAGAGAATCCTAATGTGATTTCTTGATAATGGGTGTGTTCCTTATCTTCTCCTAGTGTCTAAACTCTTCTCCATGGCTGGAACCCCAAATAATATTCCTTGACGTGCGAAGGGGTATCTAGAGAGTGGGATAGGTTTAAAAACTACCCTAACCCTAACGCGTACCCTAACCCTAACCCCTACCCTAACCCTAACACGTACCCTAATCCTAACCCGTACCCTAAACCGAGCCCTAACCCTCAAACTAACCCTAACCCTAACCCTAACCCATACCCAACGCCGTACCCGAACCCGTACCCGAACCCGTACCCTAAGCCGTACCCTAACCCTAAAGCTAACCCTAAGCTACCCTTGACTGCTTCTGCCTCCAATAGATTTCCTAAGCACCAGTGTTTTAAGGAACACGTTAAAAAGAGAATCCTAATGTGATTTCTTGATAATGGGTGTGTTCCTTATCTTCTCCTAGTGTCTAAACTCTTCTCCATGGCTGGACCCCCAAATAATATTCCTTGACGTGCGAAGGGGTATCTAGAGAGTGGGATAGGTTTAATAACTACCCTAACCCTAACGCGTACCCTAACCCTAACCCCTACCCTAACCCTAACACGTACCCTAATCCTAACCCGTACCCTAAACCGAGCCCTAACCCTCAAACTAACCCTAACCCTAACCCATACCCAACGCCGTACCCGAACCCGTACCCGAACCCGTACCCTAAGCCGTACCCTAACCCTAACCCTAACCCTAACCCTAACCCTAACCCTAACCCTAAGCTACCCTTGACTGCTTCTGCCTCCAATAGATTTCCTAAGCACTAGTGTTTTAAGGAACAGGTTAAAAAGAGAATCCTAATGTGATTTCTTGATAATGGGTGTGTTCCTTATCTTCTCCTAGTGTCTAAACTCTTCTCCATGGCTGGACCCCCAAATAATATTCCTTGACGTGCTAAGGGGTATCTAGAGAGTGGGATAGGTTTAATAACTACCCTAACCCTAACGCGTACCCTAACCCTAGCACGAACCCTTATCCTAACCCGTACCCTAAACCGAGCCCTAACCCTCAAACTAACCCTAACCCTAAACCATACCCTACGCCGTACCCGAACCCGTACCCGAACCCGTACCCTAAGCCGTACCCTAACCCTAACCCTAACCCTAACCCTAACCCTAAGCTACCCTTGACTGCTTCTGCCTCCAATAGATTTCCTAAGCACTAGTGTTTTAAGGAACAGGTTAAAAAGAGAATCCTAATGTGATTTCTTGATAATGGGTGTGTTCCTTATCTTCTCCTAGTGTCTAAACTCTTCTCCATGGCTGAACCCCCAAATAATATTCCTTGACGTGCTAAGGGGTATCTAGAGAGTGGGATAGGTTTAATAACTACCCTAACCCTAACGCGTACCCTAACCCTAACCCCTACCCTAACCCTAACTCGTACCCTAATCCTAACCCGTACCCTAAACCGAGCCCTAACCCTCAAACTAACCCTAACCCTAACCCTAACACATACCCTACGCCGTACCCGAACCCGTACCCGAACCCGTACCCTAAGCCGTACCCTAACCCTAACCCTAACCCTAACCCTAACCCTAAGCTACCCTTGACTGCTTCTGCCTCCAATAGATTTCCTAAGCACTAGTGTTTTAAGGAACAGGTTAAAAAGAGAATCCTAATGTGATTTCTTGATAATGGGTGTGTTCCTTATCTTCTCCTAGTGTCTAAACTCTTCTCCATGGCTGGACCCCCAAATAATATTCCTTGATGTGCTAAGGGGTATCTAGAGAGTGGGATAGGTTTAATAACTACCCTAACCCTAACGCGTACCCTAACCCTAACCCCTACGCTACCCCTAACACGTACCCTAATCCTAACCCGTACCCTAAACCGAGCCCTAACCCTCAAACTAACCCTAACCCTAACCCTAACCCATACCCTACGCCGTACCCGAACCTGTACCCTAAGCCGTACCCTAACCCTAACCCTAACCCTAACCCTAAGCTACCCTTGACTGCTTCTGCCTCCAATAGATTTCCTAAGCACTAGTGTTTTAAGGAACAGGTTAAAAAGAGAATCCTAATGTGATTTCTTGATAATGGGTGTGTTCCTTATCTTCTCCTAGTGTCTAAACTCTTCTCCATGGCTGGACCCCCAAATAATATTCCTTGACGTGCTAAGGGGTATCTACAGACTGGTATAGGTTTAATAACTACCCTAACCCTAACACGTACCCTAACCCTAACCCCTACCCTAACACTAACACGTACACTAATACTAACCCGTACCCTAAACCGAGCCCTAACCCTCAAACTAACCCTAACCCTATCAATAACCCATACCCTACGCCGTACCCGAACCCGTAACCTAAGCCGTACCCTAAGCCGTATCCTAAACCTAAAGCTAACCCTAAGCTACCCTTGACTGCTTCTGCCTCCAATAGATTTCCTAAGCCCTAGTGTTTTAAGGAACAGGTTAAAAAGAGAATCCTAATGTGATTTCTTGATAATGGGTGTGTTCCTTATCTTCTCCTAGTGTCTAAACTTTTCTCCATGGCTGGACCCCCAAATAATATTCCTTGACGTGCTAAGGGGTATCTAGAGAGTGGGATAGGTTTAATAACTACCCTAACCCTAACGCGTACCCTAACCCTAACCCCTACCCTAACCCTAACACGTACCCTAATCCTAACCCGTACCCTAAACCGAGCCCTAACCCTCAAACTAACCCTAACCCTAACCCTAACCCATACCCAACGCCGTACCCGAACCCGTACCCGAACCCATACCCTAAGCCGTACCCTAACCCTAACCCTAACCCTAAGCTACCCTTGACTGCTTCTGCCTCCAATAGATTTCCTAAGCACTAGTGTTTTAAGGAACAGGTTAAAAAGAGAATCCTAATGTGATTTCTTGATAATGGGTGTGTTCCTTATTTTCTCCTAGTGTCTAAACTCTTCTCCATGGCTGGACCCCCAAATAATATTCCTTGACGTGCTAAGGGGTATCTAGAGAGTGTGATAGGTTTAATAACTACCCTAACCCTAACGCGTATCCTAACCCTAACCCCTACCCTAACGCTAGCACGTACCCTTATCCTAACCCGTACCCTAAACCGAGCCCTAACCCTCAAACTAACCCGAACCCTAAACCATACCCTACGCCGTACCCGAACCCGTACCCGAACCCGTACCCTAAGCCGTACCCTAACCCTAACCCTAACCCTAACCCTAACCCTAAGCTACCCTTGACTGCTTCTGCCTCCAATAGATTTCCTAAGCACTAGTGTTTTAAGGAACAGGTTAAAAAGAGAATCCTAATGTGATTTCTTGATAATGGGTGTGTTCCTTATCTTCTCCTAGTGTCTAAACTCTTCTCCATGGCTGAACCCCTAAATAATATTCCTTGACGTGCTAAGGGGTATCTAGAGAGTGGGACAGGTTTAATAACTACCCTAACCCTAACGCGTACCCTAACCCTAACCCCTACCCTAACCCTAACACGTACCCTAATCCTAACCCGTACCCTAAACCGAGCCCTAACCCTAACCCTAACCCTAACACATACCCTACGCCGTACCCGAACCCGTACCCGAACCCGTACCCTAAGCCGTACCCTAACCCTAACCCTAACCCTAACCCTAACCCTAAGCTACCCTTGACTGCTTCTGCCTCCAATAGATTTCCTAAGCACTAGTGTTTTAAGGAACAGGTTAAAAAGAGAATCCTAATGTGATTTCTTGATAATGGGTGTGTTCCTTATCTTCTCCTAGTGTCTAAACTCTTCTCCATGGCTGGACCCCCAAATAATATTCCTTGATGTGCTAAGGGGTATCTAGAGAGTGGGATAGGTTTAATAACTACCCTAACCCTAACGCGTACCCTAACCCTAACCCCTACGCTACCCCTAACACGTACCCTAATCCTAACCCGTACCCTAAACCGAGCCCTAACCCTCAAACTAACCCTAAGCGTAACCCTAACCCATACCCTACGCCGTACCCGAACCCGTAACCGAACCCGTACCCTAAGCCGTACCCTAACCCTAACCCTAACCCTAACCCTAACCCTAAGCTACCCTTGACTGCTTCTGCCTCCAATAGATTTCCTAAGCACTAGTGTTTTAAGGAACAGGTTAAAAAGAGAATCCTAATGTGATTTCTTGATAATGGGAGTGTTCCTTATCTTCTCCTAGTGTCTAAACTCTTCTCCATGGCTGGACCCCCAAATAATATTCCTTGATGTGCTAAGGGGTATCTAGAGAGTGGGATAGGTTTAATAACTACCCTAACCCTAACGCGTACCGTAACCCTAACCCCTACCCTAACCCTATCACGTACCCTAATCCTAACCCGTACCCTAAACCTAGCCCTAACCCTCAAACTAACCCTAACCCTAACCCTAACCCATACCCTACGCCGTACCCGAACCCGTACCCTAAGCCGTACCCTAACCCTAACCCTAACCCTAACCCTAAGCTACCCTTGACTGCTTCTGCCTCCAATAGATTTCCTAAGCACTAGTGTTTTAAGGAACAGGTTAAAAACAGAATCCTAATGTGATTTCTTGATAATGGGTGTGTTCCTTATCTTCTCCTAGTGTCTAAACTCTTCTCCATGGCTGGACCCCCAAATCCTTGACGTGCTAAGGGGTATCTACAGACTGGTATAGGTTTAATAACTACCCTAACCCTAACACGTAACCTAACCCTAACCCCTACCCTAACACTAACACGTACACTAATACTAACCCGTACCCTAAACCGAGCCCTAACCCTCAAACTAACCCTAACCCTATCCCTAACCCATACCCTACGCCGTACCCGAACCCGTACCCTAAGCCGTACCCTGAGCCGTATCCTAAACCTAAAGCTAACCCTAAGCTACCCTTGACTGCTTCTGCCTCCAATAGATTTCCTAAGCACTAGTGTTTTAAGGAACAGGTTAAAAAGAGAATCCTAATGTGATTTCTTGATAATGGGTGTGTTCCTTATCTTCTCCTAGTGTCTAAACTCTTCTCCATGGCTGGACCCCCAAATAATATTCCTTGACGTGCGAAGGGGTATCTAGAGAGTGGGATAGGTTTAATAACTACCCTAACCCTAACGCGTATCCTAACTCTAACCCCTACCCTAACCCTAGCACGTACCCTTATGCTAACCCGTACCCTAAACCGAGCCCTAACCCTCAAACTAACCCTAACCCTAAACCATACCCTACGCCGTACCCGAACCCGTACCCGAACCCGTACAGTAAGCCGTACCCTAACCCTAACCCTAACCCTAAGCTACCCTTGACTGCTTCTGCCTCCAATAGATTTCCTAAGCACTACTGTTTTAAGGAACAGGTTAAAAAGAGAATCCTAATGTGATTTCTTGATAATGGCTGTGTTCCTTATCTTCTCCTAGTGTCTAAACTCTTCTCCATGGCTGGACCCCCAAATAATATTCCTTGACGTGCTAAGGGGTATCTAGAGAGTGGGATAGGTTTAATAACTACCCTAACCCTAACGCGTACCCTAACCCTAACCCCTACCCTAACCCTAACACGTACCCTAATCCTAACCCGTACCCTAAACCGAGCCCTAACCCTCAAACTAACCCTAACCCTAACCCTAACACATACCCTACGCCGTACCCGAACCCGTACCCGAACCCGTACCCTAAGCCGTACCCTAACCCTAACCCTAACCCTAACCCTAACCCTAAGCTACCCTTGACTGCTTCTGCCTCCAATAGATTTCCTAAGCACTAGTGTTTTAAGGAACAGGTTAAAAAGAGAATCCTAATGTGATTTCTTGATAATGGGTCTGTTCCTTATCTTCTCCTAGTGTCTGAACTCTTCTCCATGGCTGGACCCCCAAATAATATTCCTTGACGTGCTAAGGGGTATCTAGAGAGTGGGATAGGTTTAATAACTACCCTAACCCTAACGCGTATCCTAACCCTAACCCCTACCCTAACACTAGCACGTAAACTTATCCTAACCCGTACCCTAAACCGAGCCCTAACCCTCAAACTAACCGTAACCCTAAACCATACCCTACGCCGTACCCGAACCCGTACCCGAACCCGTACCCTAAGCCGTACCCTAACCTTAACCCTAACCCTAACCCTAACCCTAAGCTACCCTTGACTGCTTCTGCCTCCAATAGATTTCCTAAGCACTAGTGTTTTAAGGAACAGGTTAAAAAGAGAATCCTAATGTGATTTCTTGATAATGGGTGTGTTCCTTATCTTCTCCTAGTGTCTAAACTCTTCTCCATGGCTGGAACCCCAAATAATATTCCTTGACGTGCGAAGGGGTATCTAGAGAGTGGGATAGGTTTAATAACTACCCTAACCCTAACGCGTACCCTAACCCTAACCCCTACCCTAACCCTAACACGTACCCTAATCCTAACCCGTACCCTAAACCGAGCCCTAACCCTCAAACTATCCCTAACCCTAACCCTAACCCATACCCAACGCCGTACCCGAACCCGTACCCGAACCAGTACCCTAAGCCGTACCCTAACCCTAAAGCTAACCCTAAGCTACCCTTGACTGCTTCTGCCTCCAATAGATTTCCTAAGCACCAGTGTTTTAAGGAACACGTTAAAAAGAGAATCCTAATGTGATTTCTTGATAATGGGTGTGTTCCTTATCTTCTCCTAGTGTCTAAACTCTTCTCCATGGCTGGACCCCCAAATAATATTCCTTGACGTGCGAAGGGGTATGTAGAGAGTGGGATAGGTTTAATAACTACCCTAACCCTAACGCGTACCCTAACCCTAACCCCTACCCTAACCCTAACACGTACCCTAATCCTAACCCGTACCCTAAACCGAGCCCTAACCCTCAAACTAACCCTAACCCTAACCCTAACCCATACCCAACGCCGTACCCGAACCCGTACCCGAACCCGTACCCTAAGCCGTACCCTAACCCTAACCCTAACCCTAACCCTAACCCTAACCCTAAGCTACCCTTGACTGCTTCTGCCTCCAATAGATTTCCTAAGCACTAGTGTTTTAAGGAACAGGTTAAAAAGAGAATCCTAATGTGATTTCTTGATAATGGGTGTGTTCCTTATCTTCTCCTAGTGTCTAAACTCTTCTCCATGGCTGGACCCCCAAATAATATTCCTTGACGTGCTAAGGGGTATCTAGAGAGTGGGATAGGTTTAATAACTACCCTAACCCTAACGCGTACCCTAACCCTAGCACGTACCCTTATCCTAACCCGTACCCTAAACCGAGCCCTAACCCTCAAACTAACCCTAACCCTAAACCATACCCTACGCCGTACCCGAACCCGTATCCGAACCCGTACCCTAAGCCGTACCCTAACCCTAACCCTAACCCTAAGCTACCCTTGACTGCTTCTGCCTCCAATAGATTTCCTAAGCACTAGTGTTTTAAGGAACAGGTTAAAAAGAGAATCCTAATGTGATTTCTTGATAATGGGTGTGTTCCTTATCTTCTCCTAGTGTCTAAACTCTTCTCCATGGCTGAACCCCCAAATAATATTCCTTGACGTGCTAAGGGGTATCTAGAGAGTGGGATAGGTTTAATAACTACCCTAACCCTAACGCGTACCCTAACCCTAACCCCTACCCTAACCCTAACACGTACCCTAATCCTAACCCGTACCCTAAACCGAGCCCTAACCCTCAAACTAACCCTAACCCTAACCCTAACACATACCCTACGCCGTACCCGAACCCGTACTCGAACCCGTACCCTAAGCCGTACCCTAACCCTAACCCTAACCCTAACCCTAACCCTAAGCTACCCTTGACTGCTTCTGCCTCCAATAGATTTCCTAAGCACTAGTGTTTTAAGGAACAGGTTATAAAGAGAATCCTAATGTGATTTCTTGATAATGGGTGTGTTCCTTATCTTCTCCTAGTGTCTAAACTCTTCTCCATGGCTGGACCCCCAAATAATATTCCTTGATGTGCTAAGGGGTATCTAGAGAGTGGGATAGGTTTAATAACTACCCTAACCCTAACGCGTACCCTAACCCTAACCCCTACGCTACCCCTAACACGTACCCTAATCCTAACCTGTACCCTAAACCGAGCCCTAACCCTCAAACTAACCCTAACCCTAACCCTAACCCATACCCTACGCCGTACCCGAACCCGTACCCTAAGCCGTACCCTAAGCCGTATCCTAAACCTAAAGCTAACCCTAAGCTACCCTTGACTGCTTCTGCCTCCAATAGATTTCCTAAGCACTAGTGTTTTAAGGAACAGGTTAAAAAGAGAATCCTAATGTGATTTCTTGATAATGGGTGTGTTCCTTATCTTCTCCTAGTGTCTAAACTTTTCTCCATGGCTGGACCCCCAAATAATATTCCTTGACGTGCTAAGGGGTATCTAGAGAGTGGGATAGGTTTAATAACTACCCTAACCCTAACGCGTACCCTAACCCTAACCCCTACCCTAACCCTAACACGTACCCTAATCCTAACCCGTACCCTAAACCGAGCCCTAACCCTCAAACTAACCCTAACCCTAACCCTAACCCATACCCAACGCCGTACCCGAACCCGTACCCGAACCCATACCCTAAGCCGTACCCTAACCCTAACCCTAACCCTAACCCTAACCCTAAGCTACCCTTGACTGCTTCTGCCTCCAATAGATTTCCTAAGCACTAGTGTTTTAAGGAACAGGTTAAAAAGAGAATCCTAATGTGATTTCTTGATAATGGGTGTGTTCCTTATCTTCTCCTAGTGTCTAAACTCTTCTCCATGGCTGGACCCCCAAATAATATTCCTTGACGTGCTAAGGGGTATCTAGAGAGTGGGATAGGTTTAATAACTACCCTAACCCTAACGCGTACCCTAACCCTAGCACGTACCCTTATCCTAACCCGTACCCTAAACCGAGACCTAACCCTCAAACTAACCCTAACCCTAAACCATACCCTACGCCGTACCCGAACCCGTAACCGAACCCGTACCCTAAGCCGTACCCTAACCCTAACCCTAACCCTAACCCTAACCCTAAGCTACCCTTGACTGCTTCTGCCTCCAATAGATTTCCTAAGCACTAGTGTTTTAAGGAACAGGTTAAAAAGAGAATCCTAATGTGATTTCTTGATAATGGGTGTGTTCCTTATCTTCTCCTAGTGTCTAAACTCTTCTGCATGGCTGAACCCCCAAATAATATTCCTTGACGTGCTAAGGGGTATCTAGAGAGTGGGATAGGTTTAATAACTACCCTAACCCTAACGCGTACCCTAACCCTAACCCCTACCCTAACCCTAACACGTACCCTAATCCTAACCCGTACCCTAAACCGAGCCCTAACCCTCAAACTAACCCTAACCCTAACCCTAACACATACCCTACGCCGTACCCGAACCCGTACCCGAACCCGTACCCTAAGCCGTACCCTAACCCTAACCCTAACCCTAACCCTAACCCTAAGCTACCCTTGACTGCTTCTGCCTCCAATAGATTTCCTAAGCACTAGTGTTTTAAGGAACAGGTTAAAAAGAGAATCCTAATGTGATTTCTTGATAATGGGTGTGTTCCTTATCTTCTCCTAGTGTCTAAACTCTTCTCCATGGCTGGACCCCCAAATAATATTCCTTGATGTGCTAAGGGGTATCTAGAGAGTGGGATAGGTTTAATAACTACCCTAACCCTAACGCGTACCCTAACCCTAACCCCTACGCTACCCCTAACACGTACCCTAATCCTAACCCGTACCCTAAACCGAGCCCTAACCCTCAAACTAACCCTAAGCGTAACCCTAACCCATACCCTACGCCGTACCCGAACCCGTAACCGAACCCGTACCCTAAGCCGTACCCTAACCCTAACCCTAACCGTAACCCTAACCCTAAGCTACCCTTGACTGCTTCTGCCTCCAATAGATTTCCTAAGCACTAGTGTTTTAAGGAACAGGTTAAAAAGAGAATCCTAATGTGATTTCTTGATAATGGGAGTGTTCCTTATCTTCTGCTAGTGTCTAAACTCTTCTCCATGGCTGGACCCCCAAATAATATTTCTTGATGTGCTAAGGGGTATCTAGAGAGTGGGATAGGTTTAATAACTACCCTAACCCTAATGCGTACCGTAACACTAACCCCTACCCTAACACTATCACGTACGCTAATCCTAACCGTACCCTAAACCGAGCCCTAACCCTCAAACTAACCCTAACCCTAACCCTAACCCATACCCTACGCCGTACCCGAACCCGTACCCTAAGCCGTACCCTAACCCTAACCCTAACCCTAACCCTAAGCTACCCTTGACTGCTTCTGCCTCCAATAGATTTCCTAAGAACTAGTGTTTTAAGGAACAGTTTAAAAAGAGAATCCTAATGTGATTTCTTGATAATGGGTGTGTTCCTTATCTTCTCCTAGTGTCTAAACTCTTCTCCATGGCTGGACCCCCAAATAATATTCCTTGACGTGCTAAGGGGTATCTACAGACTGGTATAGGTTTAATAACTACCCTAACCCTAACACGTACCCTAACCCTAAACCCTACCCTAACACTAACACGTACACTAATACTAACCCGTACCCTAAACCGAGCCCTAACCCTCAAACTAACCCTAACCCTATCCCTAACCCATACCCTACGCCGTACCCGAACCCGTACCCTAAGCCGTACCCTAAGCCGTATCCTAAACCTAAAGCTAACCCTAAGCAACCCTTGACTGCTTCTGCCTCCAATAGATTTCCTAAGCACTAGTGTTTTAAGGAACAGGTTAAAAAGAGAATCCTAATGTGATTTCTTGATAATGGGTGTGTTCCTTATCTTCTCCTAGTGTCTAAACTCTTCTCCATGGCTGGACCCCCAAATAATATTCCTTGACGTGCTAAGGGGTATCTAGAGAGTGGGATAGGTTTAATAACTACCCTAACCCTAACGCGTACCCTAACCCTAGCACGTACCCTTATCCTAACCCGTACCCTAAACCGAGCCCTAACCCTCAAACTAACCCTAACCCTAAACCATACCCTACGCCGTACCCGAACCCGTAACCGAACCCGTACCCTAAGACGTACCCTAACCCTAACCCTAACCCTAACCCTAACCCGAAGCTACCCTTGACTGCTTCTGCCTCCAATAGATTTCCTAAGCACTAGTGTTTTAAGGAACAGGTTAAAAAGAGAATCCTAATGTGATTTCTTGATAATGGGTGTGTTCCTTATCTTCTCCTAGTGTCTAAACTCTTCTGCATGGCTGAACCCCCAAATAATATTCCTTGACGTGCTAAGGGGTATCTAGAGAGTGGGATAGGTTTAATAACTACCCTAACCCTAACGCGTACCCTAACCCTAACCCCTACCCTAACCCTAACACGTACCCTAATCCTAACCCGTACCCTAAACCGAGCCCTAACCCTCAAACTAACCCTAACCCTAACCCTAACACATACCCTACGCCGTACCCGAACCCGTACCCGAACCCGTACCCTAAGCCGTACCCTAACCCTAACCCTAACCCTAACCCTAACCCTAAGCTACCCTTGACTGCTTCTGCCTCCAATAGATTTCCTAAGCACTAGTGTTTTAAGGAACAGGTTAAAAAGAGAATCCTAATGTGATTTCTTGATAATGGGTGTGTTCCTTATCTTCTCCTAGTGTCTAAACTCTTCTCCATGGCTGGACCCCCAAATAATATTCCTTGATGTGCTAAGGGGTATCTAGAGAGTGGGATAGGTTTAATAACTACCCTAACCCTAACGCGTACCCTAACCCTAACCCCTACGCTACCCCTAACACGTACCCTAATCCTAACCCGTACCCTAAACCGAGCCCTAACCCTCAAACTAACCCTAAGCGTAACCCTAACCCATACCCTACGCCGTACCCGAACCCGTAACCGAACCCGTACCCTAAGCCGTACCCTAACCCTAACCCTAACCGTAACCCTAACCCTAAGCTTCCCTTGACTGCTTCTGCCTCCAATAGATTTCCTAAGCACTAGTGTTTTAAGGAACAGGTTAAAAAGAGAATCCTAATGTGATTTCTTGATAATGGGAGTGTTCCTTATCTTCTGCTAGTGTCTAAACTCTTCTCCATGGCTGGACCCCCAAATAATATTTCTTGATGTGCTAAGGGGTATCTAGAGAGTGGGATAGGTTTAATAACTACCCTAACCCTAATGCGTACCGTAACACTAACCCCTACCCTAACACTATCACGTACGCTAATCCTAACCGTACCCTAAACCGAGCCCTAACCCTCAAACTAACCCTAACCCTAACCCATACCCTACGCCGTACCCGAACCCGTACCCTAAGCCGTACCCTAACCCTAACCCTAACCCTAACCCTAAGCTACCCTTGACTGCTTCTGCCTCCAATAGATTTCCTAAGCACTAGTGTTTTAAGGAACAGTTTAAAAAGAGAATCCTAATGTGATTTCTTGATAATGGGTGTGTTCCTTATCTTCTCCTAGTGTCTAAACTCTTCTCCATGGCTGGACCCCCAAATAATATTCCTTGACGTGCTAAGGGGTATCTACAGACTGGTATAGGTTTAATAACTACCCTAACCCTAACACGTACCCTAACCCTAAACCCTACCCTAACACTAACACGTACACTAATACTAACTCGTACCCTAAACCGAGCCCTAACCCTCAAACTAACCCTAACCCTATCCCTAACCCATACCCTACGCCGTACCCGAACCCGTACCCTAAGCCGTACCCTAAGCCGTATCCTAAACCTAAAGCTAACCCTAAGCAACCCTTGACTGCTTCTGCCTCCAATAGATTTCCTAAGCACTAGTGTTTTAAGGAACAGGTTAAAAAAAGAATCCTAATGTGATTTCTTGATAATGGGTGTGTTCCTTATCTTCTCCTAGTGTCTAAACTCTTCTCCATGGCTGGACCCCCAAATAATATTCCTTGACGTGCTAAGGGGTATCTAGAGAGTGGGATAGGTTTAATAACTACCCTAACCCTAACGCGTACCCTAACCCTAACCCCTACCCTAACCCTAACACGTACCCTAATCCTAACCCGTACCCTAAACCGAGCCCTAACCCTCAAACTAACCCTAACCCTAACCCTAAACCATACCCAACGCCGTACCCGAACCCGTACCCGAACCCATACCCTAAGCCGTACCCTAACCCTAACCCTAACCCTAACCCTAACCCTAAGCTACCCTTGACTGCTTCTGCCTCCAATAGATTTCCTAAGCACTAGTGTTTTAAGGAACAGGTTAAAAAGAGAATCCTAATGTGATTTCTTGATAATGGCTGTGTTCCTTATCTTCTCCTAGTGTCTAAACTCTTCTCCATGGCTGGACCCCCAAATAATATTCCTTGACGTGCTAAGGGGTATCTAGAGAGTGGGATAGGTTTAATAACTACCCTAACCCTAACGCGTACCCTAACCCTAACCCCTACCCTAACCCTAACACGTACCCTAATCCTAACCCGTACCCTAAACCGAGCCCTAACCCTCAAACTAACCCTAACCCTAACCCTAACACATACCCTACGCCGTACCCGAACCCGTACCCGAACCCGTACCCTAAGCCGTACCCTAACCCTAACCCTAACCCTAACCCTAAGCTACCCTTGACTGCTTCTGCCTCCAATAGATTTCCTAAGCACTAGTGTTTTAAGGAACAGGTTAAAAAGAGAATCCTAATGTGATTTCTTGATAATGGGTGTGTTCCTTATCTTCTCCTAGTGTCTAAACTCTTCTCCATGGCTGGACCCCCAAATAATATTCCTTGACGTGCTAAGGGGTATCTAGAGAGTGGGATAGGTTTAATAACTACCCTAACCCTAACGCGTATCCTAACCCTAACCCCTACCCTAACACTAGCACGTAACCTTATCCTAACCCGTACCCTAAACCGAGCCCTAACCCTCAAACTAACCGTAACCCTAAACCATACCCTACGCCGTACCCGAACCCGTACCCGAACCCGTACCCTAAGCCGTATCCTAACCCTAACCCTAACCCTAACCCTAACCCTAAGCTACCCTTGACTGCTTCTGCCTCCAATAGATTTCCTAAGCACTAGTGTTTTAAGGAACAGGTTAAAAAGAGAATCCTAATGTGATTTCTTGATAATGGGTGTGTTCCTTATCTTCTCCTAGTGTCTAAACTCTTCTCCATGGCTGGACCCCCAAATAATATTCCTTGACGTGCTAAGGGGTATCTAGAGAGTGGGATAGGTTTAATAACTACCCTAACCCTAACGCGTACCCTAACCCTAACCCCTACCCTAACCCTAACACGTACCCTAATCCTAACCCGTACCCTAAACCGAGCCCTAACCCTCAAACTAACCCTAACCCTAACCCTAACACATACCCTACGCCGTACCCGAACCCGTACCCGAACCCGTACCCTAAGCCGTACCCTAACCCTAACCCTAACCCTAACCCTAAGCTACCCTTGACTGCTTCTGCCTCCAATAGATTTCCTAAGCACTAGTGTTTTAAGGAACAGGTTAAAAAGAGAATCCTAATGTGATTTCTTGATAATGGGTGTGTTCCTTATCTTCTCCTAGTGTCTAAACTCTTCTCCATGGCTGGACCCCCAAATAATATTCCTTGACGTGCTAAGGGGTATCTAGAGAGTGGGATAGGTTTAATAACTACCCTAACCCTAACGCGTATCCTAACCCTAACCCCTACCCTAACACTAGCACGTAACCTTATCCTAACCCGTACCCTAAACCGAGCCCTAACCCTCAAACTAACCGTAACCCTAAACCATACCCTACGCCGTACCCGAACCCGTACCCGAACCCGTATCCTAAGCCGTATCCTAACCCTAACCCTAACCCTAACCCTAACCCTAAGCTACCCTTGACTGCTTCTGCCTCCAATAGATTTCCTAAGCACTAGTGTTTTAAGGAACAGGTTAAAAAGAGAATCCTAATATGATTTCTTGATAATGGGTGTGTTCCTTATCTTCTCCTAGTGTCTAAACTCTTCTCCATGGCTGGACCCCCAAATAATATTCCTTGACGTGCTAAGGGGTATCTAGAGAGTGGGATAGGTTTAATAACTACCCTAACCCTAACGCGTACCCTAACCCTAACCCCTACCCTAACCCTAACACGTACCCTAATTCTAACCCGTAACCTAAACCGAGCCCTAACCCTCAAACTAACCCTAACCCTAACCCTAACACATACCCTATGCCGTACCCGAACCCGTACCCGAACCCGTACCCTAAGCCGTACCCTAACACTAACCCTAACCCTAAGCTACCCTTGACTGCTTCTGCCTCCAATAGATTTCCTAAGCACTAGTGTTTTAAGGAACAGGTTAAAAAGAGAATCCTAATGTGATTTCTTGATAATGGGTGTGTTCCTTATCTTCTCCTAGTGTCTAAACTCTTCTCCATGGCTGGACCCCCAAATAATATTCCTTGACGTGCTAAGGGGTATCTAGAGAGTGGGATAGGTTTAATAACTACCCTAACCCTAACGCGTATCCTAACCCTAACCCCTACCCTAACCCTAGCACGTACCCTTATCCTAACCCGTACCCTAAACCGAGCCCTAACCCTCAAACTAACCCTAACCCTAAACCATACCCTACGCCGTACCCGAACCCGTACCCGAACCCGTACAGTAAGCCGTACCCTAACCCTAACCCTAACGCTAAGCTACCCTTGACTGCTTCTGCCTCCAATAGATTTCCTAAGCACTACTGTTTTAAGGAACAGGTTAAAAAGAGAATCCTAATGTGATTTCTTGATAATGGCTGTGTTCCTTATCTTCTCCTAGTGTCTAAACTCTTCTCCATGGCTGGACCCACAAATAATATTCCTTGACGTGCTAAGGGGTATCTAGAGAGTGGGATAGGTTTAATAACTACCCTAACCCTAACGCGTACCCTAACCCTAACCCCTACCCTAACCCTAACACGTACCCTAATCCTAACCCGTACCCTAAACCGAGCCCTAACCCTCAAACTAACCCTAACCCTAACCCTAACACATACCCTACGCCGTACCCGAACCCGTACCCGAACCCGTACCCTAAGCCGTACCCTAACCCTAACCCTAACCCTAACCCTAAGCTACCCTTGACTGCTTCTGCCTCCAATAGATTTCCTAAGCACTAGTGTTTTAAGGAACAGGTTAAAAGAGAATCCTAATGTGATTTCTTGATAATGGGTGTGTTCCTTATCTTCTCCTAGTGTCTAAACTCTTCTCCATGGCTGGACCCCCAAATAATATTCCTTGACGTGCTAAGGGGTATCTAGAGAGTGGGATAGTTTTAATAACTACCCTAACCCTAACGCGTATCCTAACCCTAACCCCTACCCTAACACTAGCACGTACCCTTATCCTAACCCGTACCCTAAACCGAGCCCTAACCCTCAAACTAACCCTAACCCTAACCCTAACCCATACCCTACGCCATATCCGAACCCGTACCCTAAGCCGTACCCTAACCCTAACCCTAACCCTAACCCTAACCCTAAGCTACCCTTGACTGCTTCTGCCTCCAATAGATTTCCTAAGCACTAGTGTTTTAAGGAACAGGTTAAAAAGAGAATCCTAATGTGATTTCTTGATAATAGCTGTGTTCCTTATCTTCTCCTAGTGTCTAAACTCTTCTCCATGGCTGGACCCCCAAATAATATTCCTTGACGTGCTAAGGGGTATCTAGAGAATGGGATAGGTTTAATAACTACCCTAACCCTAACGCGTACCCTAACCCTAACCCCTAACCTAACCCTAACACGTACCCTAATCCTAACCCGTACCCTAAACCAAGCCCTAACCCTCAAACTAACCCTAACCCTAACCCATACCCTACGCCGTACCCGAACCCGTACCCTAAGCCGTACCCTAAGCCGTACCCTAAACCTAAACCTAACCCTAAGCTACCCTTGACTGCTTCTGCCTCCAATAGATTTCCTACGCACTAGTGTTTTAAGGAACAGGTTATAAAGAGAATCCTAATGTGATTTCTTGATAATGGCTGTGTTCCTTATCTTCTCCTAGTGTCTAAACTCTTCTCCATGGCTGGACCCGCAAATAATATTCCTTGACGTGCTAAGGGGTATCTAGAGAGTGGGATAGGTTTAATAACTACCCTAACCCTAACGCGTACCCTAACCCTAACCACTACCCTAACCCTAGCACGTACCCTAATTTTAACCCGTACCCTAAACCGATCCCTAACCCTCAAACTAACCCTAACCCTAACCCTAAACCATACCGTACGCCGTACCCGGACCCGTACGCGAACCCGTACCCTAAGCCGTACCCTAACCCTAACCCTAACCCTAACCCTAAGCTACCCTTGACTGCTTCTGCCTCCAATAGATTTCCTAAGCATTAGTGTTTTAAGGAACAGGTTAAAAAGAGAATCCTAATGTGATTTCTTGATAATGGGTGTGTTCCATATCTTCTCCTAGTGTCTAAACTCTTCTCCATGGCTGGACCCCCAAATAATATTCCTTGACGTGCTAAGGGGTATCTAGAGAGTGGGATAGGTTTAATAACTACCCTAACCCTAACGCGTACTCTAACCCTAACCCTTACCCTAACCCTAACACGTACCCTAATCCTAACCCGTACCCTAAACCGAGCCCTAACCCTCAAACTAACCCTAAGCCTAACCCTAACCCATACCCTACGCCGTACCCAAACCCGTACCCTAAGCCGTACCCTAACCCTAACCCTAACCCTAACCCTAACCCTAAGCTACCCTTGACTGCTTCTGCCTCCAATAGATTTCCTAAGCACTAGTGTTTTAAGGAACAGGTTAAAAAGAGAATCCTAATGTGATTTCTTGATAATGGCTGTGTTCCTTATCTTCTCCTAGTGTCTAAACTCTTCTCCATGGCTGGACCCCCAAATAATATTACTTGACGTGCTAAGGGGTATCTAGAGAGTGGGATAGGTTTAATAACTACCCTAACCCTAACGCGTACCCTGACCCTAACCCCTACCCTAACACTAGCACGTACCCTAATCCTAACCCGTACCCTAAACCGAGCCCTAACCCTCAAACTAACCCTAACCCTAACCCTAAACCATACCCTACGCCGTACCCGAACCCGTACCCTAAGCCGTACCCTAACCCTAACCCTAACCCTAACCCTAAGCTACCCTTGACTGCTTCTGCCTCCAATAGATTTCCTCAGCACTAGTGTTTTAAGGAACAGGTAAAAAGAGAATCCTAATGTGATTTCTTGATAATGGGTGTGTTCCTTATCTTCTCCTAGTGTCTAAACTCTTCTCCATGGCTGGACCCCCAAATAATATTCCTTGACGTGCTAAGGGGTATCTAGAAAGTGGGATAGGTTTAATAACTACCCTAACCCTAACGCGTACCCTAACCCTAACCCCTACCGTAACACTAACACGTACCCTAATCCTAACCCGTACCCTAAACCGAGCCCTAACCCTCAAACTAACCCTAACCCTAACCCTAAACCATACCCTATGCCGTACCCAAACCCGTACCCTAAGCCGTACCCTAACCCTAACACTAACCCTAACCCTAACCCTAACCCTAAGCTACCCTTGACTGCTTCTGCCTCCAATAGATTTCCTAAGCACTAGTGTTTTAAGGAACAGGTTAAAAAGAGAATCCTAATGTGATTTCTTGATAATGGCTGTGTTCCTTATCTTCTCCTAGTGTCTAAACTCTTCTCCATGGCTGGACCCCCACATAATATTCCTTGACGTGCTAAGGGGTATCTAGAGAGTGGGATAGGTTTAATAACTACCCTAACCCTAACGCGTACCCTAACCCTAACCCCTACCCTAACCCTAACAGGTACCCTAATCCTAACCCGTACCCTAAACCGAGCCATAACCCTCAAACTAACCCTAACCCTAAGCCTAACCCATACCCTACGCCGTACCCGAACCCGTACCCTAAGCCGTACCCTAACCCTAACCGTAGCCCTAACCCTAACCCTAAGCTACCCTTGACTGCTTCTGCCTCCAATAGATTTCCTAAGCACTAGTGTTTTAAGGAACAGGTTAAAAAGAGAATCCTAATGTGATTTCTTGATTATGGGTGTGTTCCTTATCTTCTCCTAGTGTCTAAACTCTTCTCCATGGCTGGACCCCCAAATAATATTCCTTGACGTGCTAAGGGGTATCTAGAGAGTGGGATAGGTTTAATAACTACCCTAACCTAACGCGTACCCTAACCCTAACCCCTACCCTAACCCTAACACGTACCCTAATCCTAACCCGTACCCTAAACCAAGCCCTAACCCTCAAACTAACCCTAACCGTAACCCTAACCCATACCCTACGCCATACCCGAACCCGTACCCGAACCCGTACCCTAAGCCGTACCCTAACCCTAACCCTAACCCTAACCCTAACCCTAAGCTACCCTTGACTGCTTCTGCCTCCAATAGATTTCCTAAGCACTAGTGTTTTAAGGAACAGGTTAAAAAGAGAATCCTAATGTGATTTCTTGATAATAGCTGTGTTCCTTATCTTCTCCTAGTGTCTAAACTCTTCTCCATGGCTGGACCCCCAAATAATATTCCTTGACGTGCTAAGGGGTATCTAGAGAATGGGATAGGTTTAATAACTACCCTAACCCTAACGCGTACCCTAACCCTAACCCCTAACCTAACCCTAACACGTACCCTAATCCTAACCCGTACCCTAAACCAAGCCCTAACCCTCAAACTAACCCTAACCCTAACCCATACCCTACGCCGTACCCGAACCCGTACCCTAAGCCGTACCCTAAGCCGTACCCTAAACCTAAACCTAACCCTAAGCTACCCTTGACTGCTTCTGCCTCCAATAGATTTCCTACGCACTAGTGTTTTAAGGAACAGGTTATAAAGAGAATCCTAATGTGATTTCTTGATAATGGCTGTGTTCCTTATCTTCTCCTAGTGTCTAAACTCTTCTCCATGGCTGGACCCGCAAATAATATTCCTTGACGTGCTAAGGGGTATCTAGAGAGTGGGATAGGTTTAATAACTACCCTAACCCTAACGCGTACCCTAACCCTAACCACTACCCTAACCCTAGCACGTACCCTAATTTTAACCCGTACCCTAAACCGATCCCTAACCCTCAAACTAACCCTAACCCTAACCCTAAACCATACCGTACGCCGTACCCGGACCCGTACGCGAACCCGTACCCTAAGCCGTACCCTAACCCTAACCCTAACCCTAACCCTAAGCTACCCTTGACTGCTTCTGCCTCCAATAGATTTCCTAAGCATTAGTGTTTTAAGGAACAGGTTAAAAAGAGAATCCTAATGTGATTTCTTGATAATGGGTGTGTTCCATATCTTCTCCTAGTGTCTAAACTCTTCTCCATGGCTGGACCCCCAAATAATATTCCTTGACGTGCTAAGGGGGATCTAGAGAGTGGGATAGGTTTAATAACTACCCTAACCCTAACGCGTACTCTAACCCTAACCCTTACCCTAACCCTAACACGTACCCTAATCCTAACCCGTACCCTAAACCGAGCCCTAACCCTCAAACTAACCCTAAGCCTAACCCTAACCCATACCCTACGCCGTACCCAAACCCGTACCCTAAGCCGTACCCTAACCCTAACCCTAACCCTAACCCTAACCCTAAGCTACCCTTGACTGCTTCTGCCTCCAATAGATTTCCTAAGCACTAGTGTTTTAAGGAACAGGTTAAAAAGAGAATCCTAATGTGATTTCTTGATAATGGCTGTGTTCCTTATCTTCTCCTAGTGTCTAAACTCTTCTCCATGGCTGGACCCCCAAATAATATTACTTGACGTGCTAAGGGGTATCTAGAGAGTGGGATAGGTTTAATAACTACCCTAACCCTAACGCGTACCCTGACCCTAACCCCTACCCTAACACTAGCACGTACCCTAATCCTAACCCGTACCCTAAACCGAGCCCTAACCCTCAAACTAACCCTAACCCTAACCCTAAACCATACCCTACGCCGTACCCGAACCCGTACCCTAAGCCGTACCCTAACCCTAACCCTAACCCTAACCCTAAGCTACCCTTGACTGCTTCTGCCTCCAATAGATTTCCTCAGCACTAGTGTTTTAAGGAACAGGTAAAAAGAGAATCCTAATGTGATTTCTTGATAATGGGTGTGTTCCTTATCTTCTCCTAGTGTCTAAACTCTTCTCCATGGCTGGACCCCCAAATAATATTCCTTGACGTGCTAAGGGGTATCTAGAAAGTGGGATAGGTTTAATAACTACCCTAACCCTAACGCGTACCCTAACCCTAACCCCTACCGTAACACTAACACGTACCCTAATCCTAACCCGTACCCTAAACCGAGCCCTAACCCTCAAACTAACCCTAACCCTAACCCTAAACCATACCCTATGCCGTACCCAAACCCGTACCCTAAGCCGTACCCTAACCCTAACACTAACCCTAACCCTAACCCTAACCCTAAGCTACCCTTGACTGCTTCTGCCTCCAATAGATTTCCTAAGCACTAGTGTTTTAAGGAACAGGTTAAAAAGAGAATCCTAATGTGATTTCTTGATAATGGCTGTGTTCCTTATCTTCTCCTAGTGTCTAAACTCTTCTCCATGGCTGGACCCCCACATAATATTCCTTGACGTGCTAAGGGGTATCTAGAGAGTGGGATAGGTTTAATAACTACCCTAACCCTAACGCGTACCCTAACCCTAACCCCTACCCTAACCCTAACAGGTACCCTAATCCTAACCCGTACCCTAAACCGAGCCATAACCCTCAAACTAACCCTAACCCTAAGCCTAACCCATACCCTACGCCGTACCCGAACCCGTACCCTAAGCCGTACCCTAACCCTAACCGTAGCCCTAACCCTAACCCTAAGCTACCCTTGACTGCTTCTGCCTCCAATAGATTTCCTAAGCACTAGTGTTTTAAGGAACAGGTTAAAAAGAGAATCCTAATGTGATTTCTTGATTATGGGTGTGTTCCTTATCTTCTCCTAGTGTCTAAACTCTTCTCCATGGCTGGACCCCCAAATAATATTCCTTGACGTGCTAAGGGGTATCTAGAGAGTGGGATAGGTTTAATAACTACCCTAACCTAACGCGTACCCTAACCCTAACCCCTACCCTAACCCTAACACGTACCCTAATCCTAACCCGTACCCTAAACCAAGCCCTAACCCTCAAACTAACCCTAACCGTAACCCTAACCCATACCCTACGCCATACCCGAACCCGTACCCGAACCCGTACCCTAAGCCGTACCCTAACCCTAACCCTAACCCTAACCCTAACCCTAAGCTACCCTTGACTGCTTCTGCCTCCAATAGATTTCCTAAGCACTAGTGTTTTAAGGAACAGGTTAAAAAGAGAATCCTAATGTGATTTCTTGATAATGGGTGTGTTCCTTATCTTCTCCTAGGGTCTAAACTCTTCTCCATGGCTGGACCCCCAAATAATATTCCCTGACGTGCGAAGGGGTATCTAGAGAGTGGGATAGGTTTAATAACTACCCTAACCCTAACGCGTACCCTAACCCTAACCCCTACCCTAAACCTAACACGTACCCTAATCCTAACCCGTACCCTAAACCGAGCCCTAACCCTCAAACTAACCCTAGCCCTAACCGTAACCCATTCCCTACGCTGTACCCGAACCCGTACCCGAACCCGTACCCTAAGCCGTACCCTAACCCTAACCCTAACCCTAACCCTAATCCTAAGCTACCCTTGACTGCTTCTGCCTCCAATAGATTTCCTAAGCACTAGTGTTTTAAGGAACAGGTTAAAAAGAGAATCCTAATGTGATTTCTTGATAATGGCTGTGTTCCTTATCTTCTCCTAGTGTCTAAACTCTTCTCCATGGCTGGACCCCCAAATAATATTCCTTGACGTGCTAAGGGGTATCTAGAGAGTGGGATAGGTTTAATAACTACCCTAACCCTAACGCGTACCCTGACCCTAACCCCTACCCTAACCCTAGCACGTACCCTAATCCTAACCCGTACCCTAAACTGAGCCCTAACCCTCAAACTAACCCTAACCCTAACCCTAAACCATACCCTACGCCGTACCCGAACCCGTACCCGAACCCGTACCCTAAGCCGTACCCTAACCCTAACCCTAACCCTAACCCTAAGCTACCCTTGACTGCTTCTGCCTCAAATAGATTTCCTCAGCACTAGTGTTTTAAGGAACAGGTTAAAAAGAGAATCCTAATGTGATTTCTTCATAATGGGTGTGTTCCTTATCTTCTCCTAGTGTCTAAACTCTTCTCCATGGCTGGACCCCCAAATAATATTCCTTGACGTGCTAAGGGGTATCTAGAGAGTGGGATAGGTTTAATAACTACCCTAACCCTAACGCGTACCCTAACCCTAACCCCTACCCTAACCCTAGCACGTACCCTAATTCTAACCCGTACCCTAAACCGAGCCCTAACCCTCAAACTAACCCTAACCCTAACCCTAAACCATACCCTATGCCGTACCCGAACCCTTACCCGAACCCGTACCCTAAGCCGTACCCTAACCCTAACCCTAACCCTAACCCTAACCCTAAGCTACCCTTGACTGCTTCTGCCTCCAATAGATTTCCTAAGCACTAGTGTTTTAAGGAACAGGTTAAAAAGAGAATCCTAATGTGATTTCTTGATAATGGGTGTGTTCCTTATCTTCTCCTAGTGTCTAAACTCTTCTCAATGGCTCGACCACCAACTAATATTCCTTGACGTGCTAAGGGGTATCTAGAGAGTGGGATAGGTTTAATAACTACCCTAACCCTAACACGTACCCTAACCCTAACCCCTACCCTACCCCTAACACGTACCCTAATCCTAACCCGTACCCTAAACCGAGTCCTAACCCTCAAACTAACCCTAAGCCTAACCCTAACCCATACCCTACTCCGTACCCGAACCCGTAACCGAACCCGTACCCTAAGCCGTACCCTAAACCTAACCCTAACCCTAACCCTAACCCTAAGCTACCCTTGACTGCTTCTGCCTCCAATAGATTTCCTAAGCACTAGTGTTTTAAGGAACAGGTTAAAAAGAGAATCCTAATGTGATTTCTTGATAATGGCTGTGTTCCTTATCTTCTCCTAGTGTCTAAACTCTTCTCCATGGCTGGAACCCCAAATATTATTCCTTGATGTGCTAAGGGGTATCTAGAGAGTGGGATAGGTTTAATAACTACCCTAACCCTAACGCGTACCCTAACCCTAACCCCTACCCTAACCCTAGCACGTACCCTAATCCTAACCCGTACCCTAAACTGAGCCCTAACCCTCAAACTAACCCTAACCCTAACCCTAACCCATACCCTACGCCATACCCGAACCCGTACCCTAAGCTGTACCCTAAGCCTAACCCTAAGCCTAACCCTAACCCTAACCCTAACCCTAACCCTAACCCTAACCCTAAGCTACCCTTGACTGCTTCTGCCTCCAATAGATTTCCTAAGCACTAGTGTTTTAAGGAACAGGTTAAAAAGAGAATCCTAATGTGATTTCTTGATAATGGGTGTGTTCCTTACCTTCTCCTAGTGTCTAAACTCTTCTCCATGGCTGGACCCCCAAATAATATTCCTTGATGTGCTAAGGGGTATCTAGAGACTGGGATAGGTTTAATAACTACCCTAACCCTAACGCGTACCCTAACCCTAACCCCTACCCTAACCCTAGCACGTACCCTAAACCGAGCCCTAACCCTCAAACTAACCCTAAACCTAACCCTAAACCATACCCTACGCCGTACCCGAACCCGTACCCTAAGCCGTACCCTAACCCTAACCCTAACCCTAACCCTAACCCTAACCCTAAGCTACCCTTGACTGCTTCTGCCTGCAATAGAATTCCTAAGCACTAGTGTTTTAAGGAACAGGTTAAAAAGAGAATCCTAATGTGATTTCTTGATAATGGGTGTGTTCCTTATCTTCTCCTAGTGTCTAAACTCTTCTCCATGGCTGGACCCCCAAATAATATTCCTTGACGTGCTAAGGGGTATCTACAGACTGGTATAGGTTTAATAACTACCCTAACCCTAACGCGTACCCTAACCCTAACCCCTACCCTAACACTAACACGTACCCTAATACTAACCCGTACCCTAAACCGAGCCCTAACCCTCAAACTAACCCTAAACCTATCCCTAACCCATACCCTACGCCGTACCCGAACCCGTACCCTAAGCCGTACCCTAAGCCGTATCCTAAACCTAAACCTAACCCTAAGCTACCCTTGACTGCTTCTGCCTCCAATAGATTTCCTAAGCACTAGTGTTTTAAGGAACAGGTTAAAAAGAGAATCCTAATGTGATTTCTTGATAATGGGTGTGTTCCTTATCTTCTCCTAGTGTCTAAACTCTTCTCCATGGCTGGACCCCCAAATAATATTCCTTGACGTGCTAAGGGGTATCTACAGAGTGGGATAGGTTTAATAATAACCCTAACCCTAACGCGTACCCTAACCCTAACCCCTACCCTAACCCTAGCACGTACCCTAATCCTAACCCGTACCCTAAACCGAGCCCTAACCCTCAAACTTACCCTAAACCTAAACCATACCCTACGCCGTACCCGAACCCGTACCCGAACCCGTACCCTAAGCCGTACCCTAACCCTAACCCTAACCCTAACCCTAACCCTAAGCTACCCTTGACTGCTTCTGCCTCCAATAGATTTCCTAAGCACTAGTGTTTTAAGGAACAGGTTAAAAAGAGAATCCTAATGTGATTTCTTGATAATGGGTGTGTTCCTTATCTTCTCCTAGTGTCTAAACTCTTCTCCATGGCTGGACCCCCAAATAATATTCCTTGACGTGCTAAGGGGTATCTAGAGAGTGGGATAGGTTTAATAACTACCCTAACCCTAACGCGTACCCTAACCCTAACCCCTAACCTAACCCTAACACGTACCCTAATCCTAACCCGTACCCAAAACCGAGCCCTAACCCTCAAACTAACCCTAACCCTAACCCTAATACATACCCTACGCCGTACCCGAACCCGTACCCGAACCCGTACCCTAAGCCGTACCCTAACCCTAACCCTAACCCTAACCCTAACCCTAAGCTACCCTTGACTGCTTCTGCCTCCAATAGATTTCCTAAGCACTAGTGTTTTAAGGAACAGGTTAAAAAGAGAATCCTAATGTGATTTCTTGATAATGGCTGTGTTCCTTATCTTCTCCTAGTGTCTAAACTCTTCTCCATTGCTGGAACCCCAGATAATATTCCTTGATGTGCTAAGGGGTATCTAGAGAGTGGGATAGGTTTAATAACTACCCTAACCCTAACGCGTACCCTAACCCTAACCCCTACCCTAACCCTAGCACGTACCCTAATCCTAACCCGTACCCTAAACCGAGCCCTAACCCTCAAACTAACCCTAACCCTAACCCTAACCCATACCCTACGCCATACCCGAACCCGTACCCTAAGCCGTACCCTAACCCTAACCCTAACCCTAACCCTAACCCTAACCCTAAGCTACCCTTGACTGCTTCTGCCTCCAATAGATTTCCTAAGCACTAGTGTTTTAAGGAACAGGTTAAAAAGAGAATCCTAATGTGATTTCTTGATAATGGGTGTGTTCCTTATCTTCTCCTAGTGTCTAAACTCTTCTCCATGGCTGGACCCCCAAATAATATTCCTTGACGTGCGAAGGGGTATCTAGAGAGTGGGATAGGTTTAATAACTACCCTAACCCTAACGCGTACCCTAACCCTAACCACTAACCTAACCCTAACACGTACCCTAATCCTAACCCGTACCCTAAACCGAGCCCTAACCCTCAAACTAACCCTAACCCTAACCCTAACCCATACCCAACGCCGTACCCGAACCCGTACCCGAAACCGTACCCTAAGCCGTACCCTAACCCTAACCCTAACCCTAACCCTAACCCTAAGCTACCCTTGACTGCTTCTGCCTCCAATAGATTTCCTAAGCACTAGTGTTTTAAGGAACAGGTTAAAAAGAGAATCCTAATGTGATTTCTTGATAATAGCTGTGTTCCTTATCTTCACCTAGTGTCTAAACTCTTCTCCATGGCTGGACCCCCAAATAATATTCCTTGACGTGCTAAGGGGTATCTACAGAGTGGGATAGGTTTAATAACTAGCCTAACCCTAACGCGTACACTAACCCTAACCCCTACCCTAACCCTAGCACGTACCCTAATCCTAACCCGTACCCTAAACCGAGCCCTAACCCTCAAACTAACCCTAACCCTAACCCTAACACATACCCTACGCCGTACCCGAACCCGTACCCGAACCCGTACCCTAAGCCATACCCTAACCCTAACCCTAACACTAACCCTAAGCTACCCTTGACTGCTTCTGCCTCCAATAGATTTCCTAAGCACTAGTGTTTTAAGGAACAGGTTAAAAAGAGAATCCTAATGTGATTTCTTGATAATGGGTGTGTTCCTTATCTTCTCCTAGTGTCTAAACTCTTCTCCATGGCTGGACCCCCAAATAATATTCCTTGACGTGCTAAGGGGTATCTAGAGAGTGGGATAGGTTTAATAACTACCCTAAACCTAACGCGTACCCTAACCCTAACCCTTACCCTAACCCTAGCACGTACCCTAATTCTAACCCGTACCCTAAACCGAGCCGTAACCCTCAAACTAACCCTAACCCTAACCCTAAACCATACCCTACGCCATACCCGAACCCGTACCCGAACCCGTACCCTAAGCCGTACCCTAACCCTAACCCTAACCCTAACCCTAAGCTACCCTTGACTGCTTCTGCCTCCAATAGATTTCCTAAGCACTAGTGTTTTAAGGAACAGGTTAAAAAGAGAATCCTAATGTGATTTCTTGATAATGGCTGTGTTCCTTATCTTCTCCTAGTGTCTAAACTCTTCTCCATGGCTGGACCCCCAAATAATATTCCTTGACGTGCTAAGGGGTATCTAGAGAGTGGGATAGGTTTAATAACTACCCTAACCCTAACGCGTACCCTAACCCTAACCCCTACCCTAACCCTAACACGTACCCTAATCCTAACCCGTACCCTAAACCGAGCCCTAACCCTCAAACTAACCCTAACCCTAACCCTAACACATACCCTACGCCGTACCCGAACCCGTACCCGAACCCGTACCCTAAGCCGTACCCTAACCCTAACCCTAACCCTAACCCTAACCCTAAGCTACCCTTGACTGCTTCTGCCTCCAATAGATTTCCTAAGCACTAGTGTTTTAAGGAACAGGTTAAAAAGAGAATCCTAATGTGATTTCTTGATAATGGGTGTGTTCCTTATCTTCTCCTAGTGTCTAAACTCTTCTCCATGGCTGGACCCCCAAATAATATTCCTTGACGTGCTAAGGGATATCTAGAGAGTGGGATAGTTTTAATAACTACCCTAACCCTAACGCGTATCCTAACCCTAACCCCTACCCTAACACTAGCACGTACCCTTATCCTAACCCGTACCCTAAACCGAGCCCTAACCCTCAAACTAACCGTAACCCTAAACCATACCCTACGCCGTACCCGAACCCGTACCCGAACCCGTACCCTAAGCCGTACCCTAACCCTAACCCTAACCCTAACCCTAACCCTAAGCTACCCTTGACTGCTTCTGCCTCCAATAGATTTCCTAAGCACTAGTGTTTTAAGGAACAGGTTAAAAAGAGAATCCTAATGTGATTTCTTGATAATGGGTGTGTTCCTTATCTTCTCCTAGTGTCTAAACACTTCTCCATGGCTGGACCCCCAAATAATATTCCTTGACGTGCTAAGGGGTATCTAGAGAGTGAGATAGGTTTAATAACTAACCTAACCCTAACGCGTACCCTAACCCTAACCCCTACCCTAACCCTAACACGTACCCTAATCCTAACCCGTACCCTAAACCGAGCCCTAACCCTCAAACTAACCCTAACCCTAACCCTAACACATACCCTATGCCGTACCCGAACTCGTACCCGAACCCGTACCCTAAGCCGTACCCTAACCCTAACCCTAACCCTAACCCTAACCCTAAGCTACCCTTGACTGCTTCTGCCTCCTATAGATTTCCTAAGCACTAGTGTTTTAAGGAACAGGTTAAAAAGAGAATCCTAATGTGATTTCTTGATAATGGGTGTGTTCCTTATCTTCTCCTAGTGTCTAAACTCTTCTCCATGGCTGGACCCCCAAATAATATTCCTTGACGTGCTAATGGGTATCTAGAGAGTGGGATAGGTTTAATAACTACCCTAACCCTAACGCGTACCCTAACCCTAACCCCTACCCTAACCCTAGCACGTAACCTAATTATAACCCGTACCCTAAACCGAGCCGTAACCCTCAAACTAACCCTAACCCTAACCCTAAACCATACCCTACGCCGTACCCGAACCCGTACCCGAACCCGTACCCTAAGCCGTACCCTAACCCTAACCCTAACCCTAAGCTACCCTTGACTGCTTCTGCCTCCAATAGATTTCCTAAGCACTAGTGTTTTAAGGAACAGGTTAAAAAGAGAATCCTAATGTGATTTCTTGATAATGGCTGTGTTCCTTATCTTCTCCTAGTGTCTAAACTCTTCTCCATGGCTGGACCCCCAAATAATATTCCTTGATGTGCTAAGGGGTATCTAGAGAGTGGGATAGGTTTAATAACTACCCTAACCCTAACGCGTACCCTAACCCTAACCCCTACCCTAACCCTAGCACGTACCCTAATCCTAACCCGTACCCTAAACCGAGCCCTAACCCTCAAACTAACCCTAACCCTAACCCTAACCCATACCCTACGCCATACCCGAACCCGTACCCTAAGCCGTACCCTAACCCTAACCCTAACCCTAACCCTAACCCTAAGCTACCCTTGACTGCTTCTGCCTCCAATAGATTTCCTAAGCACTAGTGTTTTAAGGAACAGGTTAAAAAGAGAATCCTAATGTGATTTCTTGATAATGGGAGTGTTCCTTATCTTCTCCTAGTGTCTAAACTCTTCTCCATGGCTGGACCCCCAAATAATATTCCTTGACGTGCTAAGGGGTATCTAGAGAGTGGGATAGGTTTAATAACTACCCTAAACCTAACGCGTATCCTGACCCTAACCTCGACCCTAACCCTAGCACGTAGCCTAATCCTAACCCGTACCCTAAACCGAGCCCTAACCCTCAAACTAACCCTAACCCTAACCCTAAACCATACCCTACGCCGTACCCGAACCCGTACACTAAGCCGTACCCTAACCCTAACCCTAACCCTAAGCTACCCTTGTCTGCTTCTGCCTCCAATAGATTTCCTAAGCACTACTGTTTTAAGGAACAGGTTAAAAAGAGAATCCTAATGTGATTTCTTGATAATGGGTGTGTTCCTTATCTTCTCCTAGTGTCTAAACTCTTCTCCATGGCTGGACGCCCAAATAATATTCCTTGACGTGCTAAGGGGTATCTAGAGAGTGGGATAGGTTTAATAACTACCTTAACCCTAACGCGTACCCTAACCCTAACCCCTACCCTAACCCTAACACGTACCCTAATCCTAACCCGTACCCTAAACCGAGCCCTAACCCTCAAACTAACCCTAACCCTAACCCTAACACATACCCTACGCTGTACCCGAACCCGTACCCGAACCCGTACCCTAAGCCGTACCCTAAACCTAACCCTAACCCTAACCCTAACCTTAACCCTAAGCTACCCTTGACTGCTTCTGCCTCCAATAGATTTCCTAAGCACTAGTGTTTTAAGGAACAGGTTAAAAAGAGAATCCTAATGTGATTTCTTGATAATGGGTGTGTTCCTTATCTTCTCCTAGTGTCTAAACTCTTCTCCATGGCTGGACCCCCAAATAATATTCCTTGACGTGCTAAGGGGTATCTAGAGAGTGGGATAGGTTTAATAACTACCCTAACCCTAACGCGTACCCTAACCCTAACCCCTACCCTAACCCTAGCACGTACCCTAATCCTAACCCGTACCCTAAACCGAGCCCTAACCCTCAAACTAACCCTAACCCTAACCCTAACCCATACCCTACGCCATACCCGAACCCGTACCCTAAGCCGTACCCTAACCCTAACCCTAACCCTAACCCTAACCCTAAGCTACCCTTGACTGCTTCTGCCTCCAATAGATTTCCTAAGCACTAGTGTTTTAAGGAACAGGTTAAAAAGAGAATCCTAATGTGATTTCTTGATAATGGCTGTGTTCCTTATCTTCTCCTAGTGTCTAAACTCTTCTCCATGGCTGGACCCCCAAATAATATTACTTGACGTGCTAAGGGGTATCTAGAGAGTGGGATAGGTTTAATAACTACCCTAACCCTAACGCGTACCCTGACCCTAACCCCTACCCTAACACTAGCACGTACCCTAATCCTAACCCGTACCCTAAACCGAGCCCTAACCCTCAAACTAACCCTAACCCTAACCCTAAACCATACCCTACGCCGTACCCGAACCCGTACCCGAACCCGTACCCTAAGCCGTACCCTAACCCTAACACTAACCCTAACCCTAACCCTAACCCTAAGCTACCCTTGACTGCTTCTGCCTCCAATAGATTTCCTAAGCACTAGTGTTTTAAGGAACAGGTTAAAAAGAGAATCCTAATGTGATTTCTTGATAATGGCTGTGTTCCTTATCTTCTCCTAGTGTCTAAACTCTTCTCCATGGCTGGACCCCCACATAATATTCCTTGACGTGCTAAGGGGTATCTAGAGAGTGGGATAGGTTTAATAACTACCCTAACCCTAACGCGTACCCTAACCCTAACCCCTACCCTAACCCTAACAGGTACCCTAATCCTAACCCGTACCCTAAACCGAGCCATAACCCTCAAACTAACCCTAACCCTAAGCCTAACCCATACCCTACGCCGTACCCGAACCCGTACCCTAAGCCGTACCCTAACCCTAACCGTAGCCCTAACCCTAACCCTAAGCTACCCTTGACTGCTTCTGCCTCCAATAGATTTCCTAAGCACTAGTGTTTTAAGGAACAGGTTAAAAAGAGAATCCTAATGTGATTTCTTGATTATGGGTGTGTTCCTTATCTTCTCCTAGTGTCTAAACTCTTCTCCATGGCTGGACCCCCAAATAATATTCCTTGACGTGCTAAGGGGTATCTAGAGAGTGGGATAGGTTTAATAACTACCCTAACCTAACGCGTACCCTAACCCTAACCCCTACCCTAACCCTAGCACGTACCCTAATTCTAACCCGTACCCTAAACCGAGCCCTAACCCTCAAACTAACCCTAACCGTAACCCTAAGCCATACCCTATGCCGTACCCGAACCCTTACCCGAACCCGTACCCTAAGCCGTACCCTAACCCTAACCCTAACCCTAACCCTAACCCTAAGCTACCCTTGACTGCTTCTGCCTCCAATAGATTTCCTAAGCACTAGTGTTTTAAGGAACAGGTGAAAAAGAGAATCCTAATGTGATTTCTTGATAATGGGTGTGTTCCTTATCTTCTCCTAGTGTCTAAACTCTTCTCAATGGCTCGACCACCAACTAATATTCCTTGACGTGCTAAGGGGTATCTAGAGAGTGGGATAGGTTTAATAACTACCCTAACCCTAACACGTACCCTAACCCTAACCCCTACCCTACCCCTAACACGTACCCTAATCCTAACCCGTACCCTAAACCGAGCCCTAACCCTCAAACTAACCCTAAGCCTAACCCTAACCCATACCCTACTCCGTACCCGAACCCGTAACCGAACCCGTACCCTAAGCCGTACCCTAACCCTAACCCTAACCCTAACCCTAAGCTACCCTTGAGTGCTTCTGCCTCCAATAGATTTCCTAAGCACTAGTGTTTTAAGGAACAGGTTAAAAAGAGAATCCTAATGTGATTTCTTGATAATGGCTGTGTTCCTTATCTTCTCCTAGTGTCTAAACTCTTCTCCATGGCTGGAACCCCAAATATTATTCCTTGATGTGCTAAGGGGTATCTAGAGAGTGGGATAGGTTTAATAACTACCCTAACCCTAACGCGTACCCTAACCCTAACCCCTACCCTAACCCTAGCACGTACCCTAATCCTAACCCGTACCCTAAACCGAGCCCTAACCCTCAAACTAACCCTAACCCTAACCCTAACCCATACCCTACGCCATACCCGAACCCGTACCCTAAGCCGTACCCTAAGCCTAACCCTAACCCTAACCCTAACCCTAACCCTAACCCTAACCCTAACCCTAAGCTACCCTTGACTGCTTCTGCCTCCAATAGATTTCCTAAGCACTAGTGTTTTAAGGAACAGGTTAAAAAGAGAATCCTAATGTGATTTCTTGATAATGGGTGTGTTCCTTACCTTCTCCTAGTGTCTAAACTCTTCTCCATGGCTGGACCCCCAAATAATATTCCTTGATGTGCTAAGGGGTATCTAGAGACTGGGATAGGTTTAATAACTACCCTAACCCTAACGCGTACCCTAACCCTAACCCCTACCCTAACCCTAGCACGTACCCTAATCCTAACCCGTACCCTAAACCGAGCCCTAACCCTCAAACTAACCCTAAACCTAACCCTAACCCATACCCTACGCCGTACCCGAACCCGTACCCTAAGCCGTACCCTAACCCTAACCCTAACCCTAACCCTAACCCTAACCCGAAGCTACCCTTGACTGCTTCTGCCTCCAATAGATTTCCTAAGCACTAGTGTTTTAAGGAACAGGTTAAAAAGAGAATCCTAATGTGATTTCTTGATAATGGGTGTGTTCCTTATCTTCTCCTAGTGTCTAAACTCTTCTCCATGGCTGGACCCCCAAATAATATTCCTTGACGTGCTAAGGGGTATCTAGAGAGTGGGATAGGTTTAATAACTACCCTAAACCTAACGCGTACCCTAACCCTAACCCTTACCCTAACCCTAGCACGTACCCTAATTCTAACCCGTACCCTAAACCGAGCCGTAACCCTCAAACTAACCCTAACCCTAACCCTTAACCATACCCTACGCCATACCCGAACCCGTACCCGAACCCGTACCCTAAGCCGTACCCTAAACCTAACCCTAACCCTAACCCTAAGCTACCCTTGACTGCTTCTGCCTCCAATAGATTTCCTAAGCACTAGTGTTTTAAGGAACAGGTTAAAAAGAGAATCCTAATGTGATTTCTTGATAATGGCTGTGTTCCTTATCTTCTCCTAGTGTCTAAACTCTTCTCCATGGCTGGACCCCCAAATAATATTCCTTGACGTGCTAAGGGGTATCTAGAGAGTGGGATAGGTTTAATAACTACCCTAACCCTAACGCGTACCCTAACCCTAACCCCTACCCTAACCCTAACACGTACCCTAATCCTAACCCGTACCCTAAACCGAGCCCTAACCCTCAAACTAACCCTAACCCTAACCCTAACACATACCCTACGCCGTACCCGAACCCGTACCCGAACCCGTACCCTAAGCCGTACCCTAACCCTAACCCTAACCCTAACCCTAACCCTAAGCTACCCTTGACTGCTTCTGCCTCCAATAGATTTCCTAAGCACTAGTGTTTTAAGGAACAGGTTAAAAAGAGAATCCTAATGTGATTTCTTGATAATGGGTGTGTTCCTTATCTTCTCCTAGTGTCTAAACTCTTCTCCATGGCTGGACCCCCAAATAATATTCCTTGACGTGCTAAGGGATATCTAGAGAGTGGGATAGTTTTAATAACTACCCTAACCCTAACGCGTATCCTAACCCTAACCCCTACCCTAACACTAGCACGTACCCTTATCCTAACCCGTACCCTAAACCGAGCCCTAACCCTCAAACTAACCGTAACCCTAAACCATACCCTACGCCGTACCCGAACCCGTACCCGAACCCGTACCCTAAGCCGTACCCTAACCCTAACCCTAACCCTAACCCTAACCCTAAGCTACCCTTGACTGCTTCTGCCTCCAATAGATTTCCTAAGCACTAGTGTTTTAAGGAACAGGTTAAAAAGAGAATCCTAATGTGATTTCTTGATAATGGGTGTGTTCCTTATCTTCTCCTAGTGTCTAAACACTTCTCCATGGCTGGACCCCCAAATAATATTCCTTGACGTGCTAAGGGGTATCTAGAGAGTGGGATAGGTTTAATAACTAACCTAACCCTAACGCGTACCCTAACCCTAACCCCTACCCTAACCCTAACACGTACCCTAATCCTAACCCGTACCCTAAACCGAGCCCTAACCCTCAAACTAACCCTAACCCTAACCCTAACACATACCCTATGCCGTACCCGAACTCGTACCCGAACCCGTACCCTAAGCCGTACCCTAACCCTAACCCTAACCCTAACCCTAACCCTAAGCTACCCTTGACTGCTTCTGCCTCCAATAGATTTCCTAAGCACTAGTGTTTTAAGGAACAGGTTAAAAAGAGAATCCTAATGTGATTTCTTGATAATGGGTGTGTTCCTTATCTTCTCCTAGTGTCTAAACTCTTCTCCATGGCTGGACCCCCAAATAATATTCCTTGACGTGCTAAGGGGTATCTAGAGAGTGGGATAGGTTTAATAACTACCCTAACCCTAACGCGTACCCTAACCCTAACCCCTACCCTAACCCTAGCACGTACCCTAATTATAACCCGTACCCTAAACCGAGCCCTAACCCTCAAACTAACCCTAACCCTAACCCTAAACCATACCCTACGCCGTACCCGAACCCGTACCCGAACCCGTACCCTAAGCCGTACCCTAACCCTAACCCTAACCCTAAGCTACCCTTGACTGCTTCTGCCTCCAATAGATTTCCTAAGCACTAGTGTTTTAAGGAACAGGTTAAAAAGAGAATCCTAATGTGATTTCTTGATAATGGCTGTGTTCCTTATCTTCTCCTAGTGTCTAAACTCTTCTCCATGGCTGGACCCCCAAATAATATTCCTTGATGTGCTAAGGGGTATCTAGAGAGTGGGATAGGTTTAATAACTACCCTAACCCTAACGCGTACCCTAACCCTAACCCCTACCCTAACCCTAGCACGTACCCTAATCCTAACCCGTACCCTAAACCGAGCCCTAACCCTCAAACTAACCCTAACCCTAACCCTAACCCATACCCTACGCCATACCCGAACCCGTACCCTAAGCCGTACCCTAACCCTAACCCTAACCCTAACCCTAACCCTAAGCTACCCTTGACTGCTTCTGCCTCCAATAGATTTCCTAAGCACTAGTGTTTTAAGGAACAGGTTAAAAAGAGAATCCTAATGTGATTTCTTGATAATGGGTGTGTTCCTTATCTTCTCCTAGTGTCTAAACTCTTCTCCATGGCTGGACCCCCAAATAATATTCCTTGACGTGCTAAGGGGTATCTAGAGAGTGGGATAGGTTTAATAACTACCCTAAACCTAACGCGTATCCTGACCCTAACCTCGACCCTAACCCTAGCACGTAGCCTAATCCTAACCCGTACCCTAAACCGAGCCCTAACCCTCAAACTAACCCTAACCCTAACCCTAAACCATACCCTACGCCGTACCCGAACCCGTACACTAAGCCGTACCCTAACCCTAACCCTAACCCTAAGCTACCCTTGACTGCTTCTGCCTCCAATAGATTTCCTAAGCACTACTGTTTTAAGGAACAGGTTAAAAAGAGAATCCTAATGTGATTTCTTGATAATGGGTGTGTTCCTTATCTTCTCCTAGTGTCTAAACTCTTCTCCATGGCTGGACGCCCAAATAATATTCCTTGACGTGCTAAGGGGTATCTAGAGAGTGGGATAGGTTTAATAACTACCTTAACCCTAACGCGTACCCTAACCCTAACCCCTACCCTAACCCTAACACGTACCCTAATCCTAACCCGTACCCTAAACCGAGCCCTAACCCTCAAACTAACCCTAACCCTAACCCTAACACATACCCTACGCTGTACCCGAACCCGTACCCGAACCCGTACCCTAAGCCGTACCCTAAACCTAACCCTAACCCTAACCCTAACCTTAACCCTAAGCTACCCTTGACTGCTTCTGCCTCCAATAGATTTCCTAAGCACTAGTGTTTTAAGGAACAGGTTAAAAAGAGAATCCTAATGTGATTTCTTGATAATGGGTGTGTTCCTTATCTTCTCCTAGTGTCTAAACTCTTCTCCATGGCTGGACCCCCAAATAATATTCCTTGACGTGCTAAGGGGTATCTAGAGAGTGGGATAGGTTTAATAACTACCCTAACCCTAACGCGTACCCTAACCCTAACCCCTACCCTAACCCTAGCACGTACCCTAATCCTAACCCGTACCCTAAACCGAGCCCTAACCCTCAAACTAACCCTAACCCTAACCCTAACCCATACCCTACGCCATACCCGAACCCGTACCCTAAGCCGTACCCTAACCCTAACCCTAACCCTAACCCTAACCCTAAGCTACCCTTGACTGCTTCTGCCTCCAATAGATTTCCTAAGCACTAGTGTTTTAAGGAACAGGTTAAAAAGAGAATCCTAATGTGATTTCTTGATAATGGCTGTGTTCCTTATCTTCTCCTAGTGTCTAAACTCTTCTCCATGGCTGGACCCCCAAATAATATTACTTGACGTGCTAAGGGGTATCTAGAGAGTGGGATAGGTTTAATAACTACCCTAACCCTAACGCGTACCCTGACCCTAACCCCTACCCTAACACTAGCACGTACCCTAATCCTAACCCGTACCCTAAACCGAGCCCTAACCCTCAAACTAACCCTAACCCTAACCCTAAACCATACCCTACGCCGTACCCGAACCCGTACCCGAACCCGTACCCTAAGCCGTACCCTAACCCTAACACTAACCCTAACCCTAACCCTAACCCTAAGCTACCCTTGACTGCTTCTGCCTCCAATAGATTTCCTAAGCACTAGTGTTTTAAGGAACAGGTTAAAAAGAGAATCCTAATGTGATTTCTTGATAATGGCTGTGTTCCTTATCTTCTCCTAGTGTCTAAACTCTTCTCCATGGCTGGACCCCCACATAATATTCCTTGACGTGCTAAGGGGTATCTAGAGAGTGGGATAGGTTTAATAACTACCCTAACCCTAACGCGTACCCTAACCCTAACCCCTACCCTAACCCTAACACGTACCCTAATCCTAACCCGTACCCTAAACCGAGCCATAACCCTCAAACTAACCCTAACCCTAAGCCTAACCCATACCCTACGCCGTACCCGAACCCGTACCCTAAGCCGTACCCTAACCCTAACCGTAGCCCTAACCCTAACCCTAAGCTACCCTTGACTGCTTCTGCCTCCAATAGATTTCCTAAGCACTAGTGTTTTAAGGAACAGGTTAAAAAGAGAATCCTAATGTGATTTCTTGATTATGGGTGTGTTCCTTATCTTCTCCTAGTGTCTAAACTCTTCTCCATGGCTGGACCCCCAAATAATATTCCTTGACGTGCTAAGGGGTATCTAGAGAGTGGGATAGGTTTAATAACTACCCTAACCTAACGCGTACCCTAACCCTAACCCCTACCCTAACCCTAACACGTACCCTAATCCTAACCCGTACCCTAAACCAAGCCCTAACCCTCAAACTAACCCTAACCGTAACCCTAACCCATACCCTACGCCATACCCGAACCCGTACCCGAACCCGTACCCTAAGCCGTACCCTAACCCTAACCCTAACCCTAACCCTAACCCTAAGCTACCCTTGACTGCTTCTGCCTCCAATAGATTTCCTAAGCACTAGTGTTTTAAGGAACAGGTTAAAAAGAGAATCCTAATGTGATTTCTTGATAATGGGTGTGTTCCTTATCTTCTCCTAGGGTCTAAACTCTTCTCCATGGCTGGACCCCCAAATAATATTCCCTGACGTGCGAAGGGGTATCTAGAGAGTGGGATAGGTTTAATAACTACCCTAACCCTAACGCGTACCCTAACCCTAACACCTACCCTAAACCTAACACGTACCCTAATCCTAACCCGTACCCTAAACCGAGCCCTAACCCTCAAACTAACCCTAGCCGTAACCGTAACCCATTCCCTACGCCGTACCCGAACCCGTACCCGAACCCGTACCCTAAGCCGTACCCTAACCCTAACCCTAACCCTAACCCTAATCCTAAGCTACCCTTGACTGCTTCTGCCTCCAATAGATTTCCTAAGCACTAGTGTTTTAAGGAACAGGTTAAAAAGAAAATCCTAATGTGATTTCTTGATAATGGCTGTGTTCCTTATCTTCTCCTAGTGTCTAAACTCTTCTCCATGGCTGGACCCCCAAATAATATTCCTTGACGTGCTAAGGGGTATCTAGAGAGTGGGATAGGTTTAATAACTACCCTAACCCTAACGCGTACCCTGACCCTAACCCCTAACCTAACCCTAGCACGTACCCTAATCCTAACCCGTACCCTAAACCGAGCCCTAACCCTCAAACTAACCCTAAACCTAACCCTAACCCATACCCTACGCCGTACCCGAACCCATACCCTAAGCCGTACCCTAACCCTAACCCTAACCCTAACCCTAACCCTAACCCTAAGCTACCCTTGACTGCTTCTGCCTGCAATAGAATTCCTAAGCACTAGTGTTTTAAGGAACAGGTTAAAAAGAGAATCCTAATTTGATTTCTTGATAATGGGTGTGTTCCTTATCTTCTCCTAGTGTCTAAACTCTTCTCCATGGCTGGACCCCCAAATAATATTCCTTGACGTGCTAAGGGGTATCTACAGACTGGTATAGGTTTAATAACTACCCTAACCCTAACGCGTACCCTAACCCTAACCCCTACCCTAACACTAACACGTACCCTAATACTAACCCGTACCCTAAACCGAGCCCTAACCCTCAAACTAACCCTAACCCTATCCCTAACCCATACCCTACGCCGTACCCGAACCCGTACCCTAAGCCGTACCCTAAGCCGTATCCTAAACCTAAACCTAACCCTAAGCTACCCTTGACTGCTTCTGCCTCCAATAGATTTCCTAAGCACTAGTGTTTTAAGGAACAGGTTAAAAAGAGAATCCTAATGTGATTTCTTGATAATGGGTGTGTTCCTTATCTTCTCCTAGTGTCTAAACTCTTCTCCATGGCTGGACCCCCAAATAATATTCCTTGACGTGCTAAGGGGTATCTACAGAGTGGGATAGGTTTAATAATAACCCTAACCCTAACGCGTACCCTAACCCTAACCCCTACCCTAACCCTAGCACGTACCCTAATCCTAACCCGTACCCTAAACCGAGCCCTAACCCTCAAACTTACCCTAACCCTAAACCATACCCTACGCCGTACCCGAACCCGTACCCGAACCCGTACCCTAAGCCGTACCCTAACCCTAACCCTAACCCTAACCCTAACCCTAAGCTACCCTTGACTGCTTCTGCCTCCAATAGATTTCCTAAGCACTAGTGTTTTAAGGAACAGGTTAAAAAGAGAATCCTAATGTGATTTCTTGATAATGGGTGTGTTCCTTATCTTCTCCTAGTGTCTAAACTCTTCTCCATGGCTGGACCCCCAAATAATATTCCTTGACGTGCTAAGGGGTATCTAGAGAGTGGGATAGGTTTAATAACTACCCTAACCCTAACGCGTACCCTAACCCTAACCCCTAACCTAACCCTAACACGTACCCTAATCCTAACCCGTACCCAAAACCGAGCCCTAACCCTCAAACTAACCCTAACCCTAACCCTAATACATACCCTACGCCGTACCCTAACCCGTACCCGAACCCGTACCCTAAGCCGTACCCTAACCCTAACCCTAACCCTAACCCTAACCCTAAGCTACCCTTGACTGCTTCTGCCTCCAATAGATTTCCTAAGCACTAGTGTTTTAAGGAACAGGTTAAAAAGAGAATCCTAATGTGATTTCTTGATAATGGCTGTGTTCCTTATCTTCTCCTAGTGTCTAAACTCTTCTCCATGGCTGGAACCCCAGATAATATTCCTTGATGTGCTAAGGGGTATCTAGAGAGTGGGATAGGTTTAATAACTACCCTAACCCTAACGCGTACCCTAACCCTAACCCCTACCCTAACCCTAGCACGTACCCTAATCCTAACCCGTACCCTAAACCGAGCCCTAACCCTCAAACTAACCCTAACCCTAACCCTAACCCATACCCTACGCCATACCCGAACCCGTACCCTAAGCCGTACCCTAACCCTAACCCTAACCCTAACCCTAACCCTAACCCTAAGCTACCCTTGACTGCTTCTGCCTCCAATAGATTTCCTAAGCACTAGTGTTTTAAGGAACAGGTTAAAAAGAGAATCCTAATGTGATTTCTTGATAATGGGTGTGTTCCTTATCTTCTCCTAGTGTCTAAACTCTTCTCCATGGCTGGACCCCCAAATAATATTCCTTGACGTGCGAAGGGGTATCTAGAGAGTGGGATAGGTTTAATAACTACCCTAACCCTAACGCGTACCCTAACCCTAACCACTAACCTAACCCTAACTCGTACCCTAATCCTAACCCGTACCCTAAACCGAGCCCTAACCCTCAAACTAACCCTAACCCTAACCCTAACCCATACCCAACGCCGTACCCGAACCCGTACCCGAAACCGTACCCTAAGCCGTACCCTAACCCTAACCCTAACCCTAACCCTAACCCTAAGCTACCCTTGACTGCTTCTGCCTCCAATAGATTTCCTAAGCACTAGTGTTTTAAGGAACAGGTTAAAAAGAGAATCCTAATGTGATTTCTTGATAATAGCTGTGTTCCTTATCTTCACCTAGTGTCTAAACTCTTCTCCATGGCTGGACCCCCAAATAATATTCCTTGACGTGCTAAGGGGTATCTACAGAGTGGGATAGGTTTAATAACTAGCCTAACCCTAACGCGTACCCTAACCCTAACCCCTACCCTAACCCTAGCACGTACCCTAATCCTAACCCGTACCCTAAACCGAGCCCTAACCCTCAAACTAACCCTAACCCTAACCCTAACCCATACCCTACGCCATACCCGAACCCGTACCCTAAGCCGTACCCTAACCCTAACCCTAACCCTAACCCTAACCCTAAGCTACCCTTGACTGCTTCTGCCTCCAATAGATTTCCTAAGCACTAGTGTTTTAAGGAACAGGTTAAAAAGAGAATCCTAATGTGATTTCTTGATAATGGGTGTGTTCCTTATCTTCTCCTAGTGTCTAAACTCTTCTCCATGGCTGGACCCCCAAATAATATTCCTTGACGTGCTAAGGGGTATCTAGAGAGTGGGATAGGTTTAATAACTACCCTAAACCTAACGCGTATCCTGACCCTAACCTCGACCCTAACCCTAGCACGTAGCCTAATCCTAACCCGTACCCTAAACCGAGCCCTAACCCTCAAACTAACCCTAACCCTAACCCTAAACCATACCCTACGCCGTACCCGAACCCGTACCCTAAGCCGTACCCTAACCCTAACCCTAACCCTAAGCTACCCTTGACTGCTTCTGCCTCCAATAGATTTCCTAAGCACTACTGTTTTAAGGAACAGGTTAAAAAGAGAATCCTAATGTGATTTCTTGATAATGGGTGTGTTCCTTATCTTCTCCTAGTGTCTAAACTCTTCTCCATGGCTGGACGCCCAAATAATATTCCTTGACGTGCTAAGGGGTATCTAGAGAGTGGGATAGGTTTAATAACTACCTTAACCCTAACGCGTACCCTAACCCTAACCCCTACCCTAACCCTAACACGTACCCTAATCCTAACCCGTACCCTAAACCGAGCCCTAACCCTCAAACTAACCCTAAACCTAACCCTAACACATACCCTACGCCGTACCCGAACCCGTACCCGAACCCGTACCCTAAGCCGTACCCTAAACCTAACCCTAACCCTAACCCTAACCTTAACCCTAAGCTACCCTTGACTGCTTCTGCCTCCAATAGATTTCCTAAGCACTAGTGTTTTAAGGAACAGGTTAAAAAGAGAATCCTAATGTGATTTCTTGATAATGGGTGTGTTCCTTATCTTCTCCTAGTGTCTAAACTCTTCTCCATGGCTGGACCCCCAAATAATATTCCTTGACGTGCTAAGGGGTATCTAGAGAGTGGGATAGGTTTAATAACTACCCTAACCCTAACGCGTACCCTAACCCTAACCCCTACCCTAACCCTAACACGTACCCTAATCCTAACCCGTACCCTAAACCGAGCCCTAACCCTCAAACTAACCCTAACCCTAACCCTAACCCATACCCTACGCCATATCCGAACCCGTACCCGAACCCGTACCCTAAGCCGTACCCTAACCCTAACCCTAACCCTAACCCTAACCCTAAGCTACCCTTGACTGCTTCTGCCTCCAATAGATTTCCTAAGCACTAGTGTTTTAAGGAACAGGTTAAAAAGAGAATCCTAATGTGATTTCTTGATAATGGGTGTGTTCCTTATCTTCTCCTAGGGTCTAAACTCTTCTCCATGGCTGGACCCCCAAATAATATTCCCTGACGTGCGAAGGGGTATCTAGAGAGTGGGATAGGTTTAATAACTACCCTAACCCTAACGCGTACCCTAACCCTAACCCCTACCCTAAACCTAACACGTACCCTAATCCTAACCCGTACCCTAAACCGAGCCCTAACCCTCAAACTAACCCTAGCCCTAACCCTAACCCATTCCCTACGCCGTACCCGAACCCGTACCCGAACCCGTACCCTAAGCCGTACCCTAACCCTAACCCTAACCCTAACCCTAATCCTAAGCTACCCTTGACTGCTTCTGCCTCCAATAGATTTCCTAAGCACTAGTGTTTTAAGGAACAGGTTAAAAAGAGAATCCTAATGTGATTTCTTGATAATGGCTGTGTTCCTTATCTTCTCCTAGTGTCTAAACTCTTCTCCATGGCTGGACCCCCAAATAATATTCCTTGACGTGCTAAGGGGTATCTAGAGAGTGGGATAGGTTTAATAACTACCCTAAACCTAACGCGTACCCTGACCCTAACCCCTACCCTAACCCTAGCACGTACCCTAATCCTAACCCGTACCCTAAACTGAGCCCTAACCCTCAAACTAACACTAACCCTAACCCTAAACCATACCCTACGCCGTACCCGAACCCGTACCCGAACCCGTACCCTAAGCCGTACCCTAACCCTAACCCTAACCCTAACCCTAACACTAAGCTACCCTTGACTGCTTCTGCCTCCAATAGATTTCCTAAGCACTAGTGTTTTAAGGAACAGGTTAAAAAGAGAATCCTAATGTGATTTCTTGATAATGGGTGTGTTCCTTATCTTCTCCTAGTGTCTAAACTCTTCTCCATGGCTGGACCCCCAAATAATATTCCTTGACGTGCTAAGGGGTATCTAGAGAGTGGGATAGGTTTAATAACTACCCTAACCCTAACGCGTACCCTAACCCTAACCCCTAACCTAACCCTAACACGTACCCTAATCCTAACCCGTACCCAAAACCGAGCCCTAACCCTCAAACTAACCCTAACCCTAACCCTAATACATACCCTACGCCGTACCCGAACCCGTACCCGAACCCGTACCCTAAGCCGTACCCTAACCCTAACCCTAACCCTAACCCTAACCCTAAGCTACCCTTGACTGCTTCTGCCTCCAATAGATTTCCTAAGCACTAGTGTTTTAAGGAACAGGTTAAAAAGAGAATCCTAATGTGATTTCTTGATAATGGCTGTGTTCCTTATCTTCTCCTAGTGTCTAAACTCTTCTCCATGGCTGGAACCCCAGATAATATTCCTTGATGTGCTAAGGGGTATCTAGAGAGTGGGATAGGTTTAATAACTACCCTAACCCTAACGCGTACCCTAACCCTAACCCCTACCCTAACCCTAGCACGTACCCTAATCCTAACCCGTACCCTAAACCGAGCCCTAACCCTCAAACTAACCCTAACCCTAACCCTAACACATACTCTATGCCGTACCCGAACCCGTACCCGAACCCGTACCCTAAGCCGTACCCTAACCCTAACCCTAACCCTAACCCTAACCCTAAGCTACCCTTGACTGCTTCTGCCTCCAATAGAATTCCTAAGCACTAGTGTTTTAAGGAACAGGTTAAAAAGAGAATCCTAATGTGATTTCTTGATAATGGGGGTGTTCCTTATCTTCTCCTAGTGTCTAAACTCTTCTCCATGGCTGGACCCCCAAATAATATTCCTTGACGTGCTAAGGGGTATCTAGAGAGTGGGATAGGTTTAATAACTACCCTAACCCTAACGCGTACCCTAACCCTAACCCCTACCCTAACCCTAGCACGTACCCTAATTATAACCCGTACCCTAAACCGAGCCCTAACCCTCAAACTAACCCTAACCCTAACCCTAAACCATACCCTACGCCGTACCCGAACCCGTACCCGAACCCGTACCCTAAGCCGTACCCTAACCCTAACCCTAACCCTAAGCTACCCTTGACTGCTTCTGCCTCCAATAGATTTCCTAAGCACTAGTGTTTTAAGGAACAGGTTAAAAAGAGAATCCTAATGTGATTTCTTGATAATGGCTGTGTTCCTTATCTTCTCCTAGTGTCTAAACTCTTCTCCATGGCTGGACCCCCAAATAATATTCCTTGATGTGCTAAGGGGTATCTAGAGAGTGGGATATGTTTAATAACTACCCTAACCCTAACGCGTACCCTAACCCTAACCCCTACCCTAACCCTAGCACGTACCCTAATCCTAACCCGTACCCTAAACCGAGCCCTAACCCTCAAACTAACCCTAACCCTAACCCTAACCCATACCCTACGCCGTACCCGAACCCGTACCCTAAGCCGTACCATAACCCTAACCCTAACCCTAACCCTAACCCTAACCCTAAGCTACCCTTGACTGCTTCTGCCTGCAATAGAATTCCTAAGCACTAGTGTTTTAAGGAACAGGTTAAAAAGAGAATCCTAATGTGATTTCTTGATAATGGGTGTGTTCCTTATCTTCTCCTAGTGTCTAAACTCTGCTCCATGGCTGGACCCCCAAATAATATTCCTTGACGTGCTAAGGGGTATCTACAGACTGGTATAGGTTTAATAACTACCCTAACCCTAACGCGTACCCTAACCCTAACCCCTACCCTAACACTAACACGTACCCTAATACTAACCCGTACCCTAAACCGAGCCCTAACCCTCAAACTAACCCTAACCCTATCCCTAACCCATACCCTACGCCGTACCCGAACCCGTACCCTAAGCCGTACCCTAAGCCGTATCCTAAACCTAAACCTAACCCTAAGCTACCCTTGACTGCTTCTGCCTCCAATAGATTTCCTAAGCACTAGTGTTTTAAGGAACAGGTTAAAAAGAGAATCCTAATGTGATTTCTTGATAATGGGTGTGTTCCTTATCTTCTCCTAGTGTCTAAACTCTTCTCCATGGCTGGACCCCCAAATAATATTCCTTGACGTGCTAAGGGGTATCTAGAGAGTGGGATAGGTTTAATAATAACCGTAACCCTAACGCGTACCCTAACCCTAACCCCTACCCTAACCCTAGCACGTACCCTAATCCTAACCCGTACCCTAAACCGAGCCCTAACCCTCAAACTTACCCTAACCCTAAACCATACCCTACGCCGTACCCGAACCCGTACCCGAACCCGTACCCTAAGCCGTACCCTAACCCTAACCCTAACCCTAACCCTAACCCTACGCCGTACCCGAACCCGTACCCTAAGCCGTACCCTAACCCTAACCCTAACCCTAAGCTACCCTTGACTGCTTCTGCCTCCAATAGATTTCCTAAGCACTAGTGTTTTAAGGAACAGGTTAAAAAGAGAATCCTAATGTGATTTCTTGATAATGGGTGTGTTCCTTATCTTCTCCTAGTCTCTAAACTCTTCTCCATGGCTGGACCCCCAAATAATATTCCTTGACGTGCTAAGGGGTATCTAGAGAGTGGGATAGGTTTAATAACTACCCTAACCCTAACGCGTACCCTAACCCTAACCCCTACCCTAACCCTAGCACGTACCCTAATCCTAACCCGTACCCTAAACCGAGCCCTAACCCTCAAACTAACCCTAACCCTAACCCTAACCCATACCCTACGCCGTACCCGAACCCGTACCCTAAGCCGTACCCTAACCCTAACCCTAACCCTAACCCTAACCCTAAGCTACCCTTGACTGCTTCTGCCTCCAATAGATTTCCTAAGCACTAGTGTTTTAAGGAACAGGTTAAAAAGAGAATCCTAATGTGATTTCTTGATAATGGGTGTGTTCCTTATCTTCTCCTAGTGTCTAAACTCTTCTCCATGGCTGGACCCCCAAATAATATTCCTTGACGTGCTAAGGGGTATCTAGAGAATGGGATAGGTTTAATAACTACCCTAACCCTAACGCGTACCCTAACCCTAACCCCTAACCTAACCCTAACACGTACCCTAATCCTAACCCGTACCCTAAACCGAGCCCTAACCCTCAAACTAACCCTAACCCTAACCCTAACACATACCCTACGCCGTACCCGAACCCGTACCCGAACCCGTACCCTAAGCCATACCCTAACCCTAACCCTAACCCTAACCCTAACCCTAAGCTACCCTTGACTGCTTCTGCCTCCAATAGATTTCCTAAGCACTAGTGTTTTAAGGAACAGGTTAAAAAGAGAATCCTAATGTGATTTCTTGATAATGGGTGTGTTCCTTATCTTCTCCTAGTGTCTAAACTCTTCTCCATGGCTGGACCCCCAAGTAATATTCCTTGACGTGCTAAGGGGTATCTAGAGAGTGGGATAGGTTTAATAACTACCCTAACCCTAACGCGTACCCTAACCCTAACCCTTACCCTAACCCTAGCACGTACCCTAATTCTAACCCGTACACTAAACCGAGCCCTAACCCTCAAACTAACCCTAACCCTAACCCTAAACCATACCCTACGCCATACCCGAACCCGTACCCGAACCCGTACCCTAAGCCGTACCCTAACCCTAACCCTAAGCTTAACCCTAAGCTACCCTTGACTGCTTCTGCCTCCAATAGATTTCCTAAGCACTAGTGTTTTAAGGAACAGGTTAAAAAGAGAATCCTAATGTGATTTCTTTATAATGGGTGTGTTCCTTATCTTCTCCTAGTGTCTAAACTCTTCTCCATGGCTGGACCCCAAATAATATTCCTTTACGTGCTAAGGGCTATCTAGAGAGTGGGAAAGGTTTAATAACTACCCTAACCCTAACGCGTACCCTAACCCTAACACCTACCCTAACCCTAACAAGTACCCTATTCCTAACCCGTTCCCTAAACCGAGCCCTAACCCTAACACTAACTCTAACCCATACCCTGCGCCGTACCCGAATCCGTACCCGAATCCGTACCCTAAGCCGTAGCCTCACCCTAACCCTAACCCTAATCCGTACCCTAACCCTAACCCTTACCCTAAGCTACGCTTGACTTCTTCTGCCTCCAATAGATTTCCTAAGCACTAGTGTTTTAAGGAACAGGTTAAAAAGAGAATCCTAATGTGATTTCTTGATAATGGGTGTGTTCCTTATCTTATCCTAGTGTCTGAACTCTTCTCCATGGCTGGACCCCAAATAATATTCCTTTACCTGCTAAGTGGTATCTAGAGAGTGGGATAAGTTTAATAAATTCCCTAACCCTAATGCGTTCACTAACCCTAACCCCTACCCTCAACCTAACACGTACCCTAATCCTATCCCGTACCCTAAACCGATCCCTAACCCTAAAACTAACCCTAACCCTACCCCTAACCCATACCCTACGCCGTACCCGAACCCGTACCCTAAGCCGTAGCCTAACCCTAACCCTAACCCTAAGCGTAACCCTAACCTACCCTTGACTGCTTCTGCCTCCAATAGATTTCCTAAGCACTATTGTTTTTAGGAACAGGTTAAAAAGAGAATCCTAATGTGATTTCTTGATAATGGGTGTGTTCTTTATCTTCTCCTAGTGTCTAAACTCTTCTCCATGGCTGGACCCCCAAATAATATTCCTTGACGTGCTAAGTGGTATCTAGAGAGTGGGATAGGTTTAATAAATACCCTAACCCTAATGCGTACCCTAACCCTAACCCGTACCCTAACCCTATCACGTACCCTAATCCTAACCCATACCCTAAACCGAGCCCTAACCTTTAAACTAACCCTAACCCTAACCCATACCCTACGCCATACCCAAACCCCTACCCGAACCCGTACCCTAAGCTGTACCCTAACCCTAACCCTAACCCTAAGCTACCCTTGACTGCTTCTGCCTCCAATAGATTTCCTAAGCACTAGTGTTTTAAGAAACAGGTTAAAAATATGTATTTAAGTATGTAAGAATTATGTATAAAAGTATTAAAATATGAAAAATATGTATATATATATGTGTATATATATATATATATATATATACGTATATGAATCACTTTGCTGTACAGCAGAAATTAACACAATATTGTAATCTACTATACTTCAGTATCAATTAGTTTGAAGGCACTTTTATAAATTAGGCCATATTTCTCTTTTCCTTCCATCCTGGGAAATATGTATAACGGAAACTATCCTGGATTACTCCAGGATGAATTCATATCACACAGAACTTTAATTGTTGAACAAACCATTAATACCAGTTACACCATGGGATGTCCTGATCCAATATGAAGTTTGTAAACTTTGTATCAAGCCTGCAGAATGCACTAAATTTGGAAATTCAAACTGCAATGAAGGCAACTATCCCGTGACTTCTCCACAACTAGTTATACAACATCAGTTGGAAACCATATACAATCAAATGAATGTAGACAGAAACAACTATAGCTTTCCTTTTTTTCCTTTTAGATGAAGACGGTATTTAAGGTGATGGCTTGGGCCGTTTCACGGTGTTACTCAATTTCCTGGGTATCTCCCATGCACACAGGAGGTACACATGTTAGTTAACTTGTTTGTGCAACTATATTAAGGTAGTTAATACCACAAAACTGTATACGTAAAAAGAATTAAATGTTAAAGTCATGTTTTGTATTTTTAATGACGATGAAAAAAAGTGTAGTGCTGATATTTGTTACAAAAATGAACATTAAAAACATTCTTAGTGAAAAAAAGCCATACAGAAAAGGCAACCTAGATCCCATGCTCATCTTGTCTGCTTCAAATCCATCAAGGCTGTCCAAATGAGGGGGAAACTCAGTAATGGTTCCAGAAAAAGAATACTGGATCAGGATGGAAAAAGACATTTTCATACAGTTGGGACAGCAGGTGAAAGTTGAAGTGGGGCTGAGTATTAAATTATAATGTAGACATCAGGATTTCCTCATTTAGGGGTTATGTGCTGGTACCTTGGGCAAAACACACTGAGCATTTTGTGTGAGGTGGCAAATGTGAGTACTTTTGGCCATTACTGAAACTTTTCTGTACATTTTAAATTACTGGTAAGTAAATTACTTTTCTAGACAACCGTGTCAGTATCATGCCAGAAAATCAGACAAGACAGACATCAAATTTTGTTATAGAGGCCAAGACTTACCCAGACCAAGTTCAACCAAAGTTGTGATACTTATTTCCCTTGTAGGAGTCCACATGGTATTAAGAGGCACCGTGGGAAGAGTATATTAGTAGCTACCATGTCTTGGGTCCTGTGGATTACCTGGGGTGCAGTAGAAACTGTGAGATTTTAGTATTGCAATTTTTCACATTACTTCAAAAAATATGTTAAAAAATAAATTCAGTAAAGTTGCAAAATATGGAATCAATATACACAAATCAGTTTTGTTTCTATACACTAATAATGAACACCAACAAGAAAAATTAAGAAAACAATCCCATTTTCAATTCCATCAAAAAGAACAAACTATTTAGGAATAAATTTAACCAAGGGCATGAAAGACCTATACTCAGAAAATTATAAAGCACTGATAAAGAAATTGAAGACACAATAGAAAACAATATTCCATGCTCATGCATCAGAAAAATTACAATTATTAAAATGTTTATTCTATCCAAAGCCATCAACAAACAGTGCCAGGAAAACTAGACACCAGACCCCAAAGAACGACACTGGTCACCATCTACACTGCACATAAAACTAACTAAAAGTGCACAGTATTCCACATTAAACCCTTTCTCTCCTGAGTCCCCTGAAGAAGCACCCCACCCACCCAGCAGTCAGCTGCACAGGAAGATTCTCCACACTTGCTCGTTTTTTCCTCTTGTGGAGTCTCCTCACCAGTGGTTCCTGAGAAAACCCAGCTGCTGTCAGTGTGGACAATGCCTCATGGTCCAGAAGCCTAAGCCCTGACAGGAGACAAAGCTCCTGTCTGTTTGTCACAGAGCAAAGTCTGTGGGCAGGGTGCACCTGTGCCCCCAGGGTCAGACAGGTGGGTTCGGCGCCCCCTGTGGGACGTCAGAGAAGTGCCGGGAGTGCCGCACTCACAAACCCAGAGGCCTCATCCGGAAGGCAGTTCTGCTGTATATACTAAGTTTGGAAATCCAAACTGAAATGGAGCCAAGTATCTCACTGTATCTTCTCAAAAGATGGTTAAGGAGCAATTAATTACAAACCATATGTAATGAAATGAATTTAGACACAAACTTTACAACTTAAACCAAAATTCACTCAAAATTGCCCATAGACAAATTTAAATTACCAAACTATAAAAAATCCTAGAAAAAAAAAGATAATCTACATGACTTTGGGTCTGGTGACCTTATTCAGAAAACCGGAAGACAAACCACAAACTGCAAGAAACTATTTCCAAAGCACATATCTGATAAAGGATTTGTACTCAAATTATGCCAACGCCATTAAAATTTGGTAAAGATTGAAACACACACCTGGCCCAAGAAGATAAACAGGCAGTAAATAAGCATACAAGAATATACTCAAGATGCTGGTGGAATGCATGTACAACCAACTTTGGAAGACAGTTTGGCAATTTTTTCCAAATCTAAAAAGTCTCACCTTAGGATCCAAGAAGTGTACCTCTTGTATTTAGACAACTGCTTTGAAAAACTGTGTTCAAACCCAAACTAGCATCAAGTAATGTACAGCAGCTCTATTCATAATGGCTAAAAACTTAAAGATATCAGGATGTCCTTCTGTAGGTGAATTCATAAGCAAATTAGGGCACATACATGTCAAGGAGAGCAGAATACACCACCCCAAAATATGCCCATTTGACAAAAGGATTATTTTGGACTGATTAATAAGAAAGAGCAGACCCAGGAGAATCTTTCAAAGCCAAGTAGAAAATGCCCTTTTATGAGGTAAATTTACATTTATTAAGGATATCTCCATTTGTAAGGGTTTGTCCCTCTCTGGACCAGGAATTGAATGATGACTAAATATCAAGAAAAGCTTGTTGGGACTTCCCTGCTGGTCCAGTGGCTAAGGCTCCATGCTCCCAATGCAGGGGGCCAGGGTTCAACTCCTGGTCATGGAACTAGATCCCACATGCTGCAACTAGGAGCCCACATGCCGCAACTAAAGATTCCACAGGCCGCAACTAAGACCTGGCACAGCCAAATAAATAAATGTTTTTTATAAAAAAAAAAAAAACCTTGTCAATGAAATAGGCCTGGATGTAAATCTGTGTAACAACCATACCCTTGTTTACTGTGCTTTGCCTAATAACCTCCTTTAAATGGCTTCATTCCATTCCCTAACATCTTTCTTTTGTTCTCAGCAGAAGACAGCATTTAAGGTAACGGCTTGGGCCAATTCAGGGAGTGACTCAGTTTTCCTAGGTAACTTTCAAGTATACAGGAGGTATGCATGGTATATATTAAACTTCTGATTGTTTTCTCTAGTTCCTCTCTTTTTCATTACAAGGGAGATCTCAATAAAGAACATAGAAGGGTAGAGGGAAAATTATTTTTCCTCTAATATACATGCAATGCAATAGTATTCAGAGATATAAAGGAATGGACCATCAACCCGTGCAAAAAAAAAAAAAATAGATACATCTAACTTACATTGCTAAGTGAAAGAATCCAGTCTGAAGTGCTACACACTGTATGGCTTCATTTATATGACATTCTAGAAAAGGCAAAACTGACATGGTAAACAATGTATAGAATATGTGGTTGAAATAGTCCATATGATACTTTAGTGGTGAATACCTGTCACTATGCATTTGTCTATACCCACAGATTTTTACAACCCAACAAGTAAATTACAATCTATTCAAACTTAGCTGCTTAGGATATGGGAGTGTCAAAGACTGGAATACAGAATGTAACAAAGAATCTGATTCAGAAATGTATGAAAAAACTCACTGTTGTTAGTGGGACAAATGGGTTGACCTAAGTTAACTTTGGAAATGTACAGAATCTGTAGGCCAAAGACAAAATGTGTCATACATACACGGTGGACTCTATGTTCTTTCCATGAGGGGGTAGTAGCTAATACTACTGAAACTACTATATCAGTAATTGAATGGAACAAGCACTGAATTTAATAAATGACAAATGGTGGAAACCAGGTTTCTTACCACTGGAGTGGGATGTTACAGTCAAACAAAGGGAGAAGGTTACAATATCCATGTCATAACAGATCCGGTTGGAGATATCAGTATAAACTCTCTTTAGCCTGCACATAGTTCCACATGGAAATCTTTATAATTATGTGTGTATGCATAGGCTGGGATACTTGCATATATTTCCATGCACTGTCAGCTGAGCATATTTAGCTCCCACATGTACGTTTTTAATACCATTCTCTAATAAAAGGAACAGGGCTCTTTGAAGAAAGGGCTGATACTAGGACTGAGACAGTAAATATATGAAGCAGGATAATCTTAAAATATCAGAAAGTAAAGAAGTACCAAAAATTTTAAAAACCCACAAAAGGGAAATTATGTAAAATGAAAACAGGAGCAAATGGAAAAAGCTCTCAACAGCCAAAGCAAGAATTAACTAAGCAGTCTTATAATGTAGCACTGGATTATAACCAAAAGTTTACAATAATTATTCACGTGCCCAAACTGGTAAAAATAAATTACATAGTTTTTGATGAACGGTGTTAAAAAGAAATCTCCTATGCAGAAAGCTTCTAAACAATTTATATAGCCACTCTGCTGTCCATCAAGGATGTGAAGCTAACCCCTCTCTCCTCAAGTGTGGGTTCTGCATTATGACTTCCTCCTAAATAAGACACACAGGATGGACATGGGAAAAAATTAACTTCACTGTGGGAACACTTGACAAACACTACCTCAGCTAGGTGACCAAAGTTGAGAATATAAGTGAGAAGTTCCCTTGAGAGCCTGTCCTCTTGACATACAGTGAAGAGGAAGCACTTCACCTCTGTGATCTGCTTTTTCAAAGCCAAGTCTAACCACAACAAAAACACCAAGCAAATCCCAGTGCCCAGCAGTCTATAAAATACCTGACCAGTCCTCCTCCACACTGTCAAGGTCATGGAAACAAGGAGAGTCTGAGCAACTGTCAAAGCCCAGAAGAGACTAAATAGATATGATGACCCCATGTCCTTTGAGATCCTGGAACAAGGAAAGGTATAACAAAGGGAACATGAATAGGGACTTCGGTTAATAATAGAGTATCAATATTTGTTCATTATTTGTCATGATTCTGTAGAAAATTAGACAGGAAAAATGAAACGTCAAATAAGAGAAACCTACTGTAACAAACTGGAAATCTAGAAGAAACGGGTGATTTCTTTGTAAAAACACATTACCAAAATGAACACTAAATTAAGGAAAATACAAAAAGACCAATTAATCACTGAGGAACCTCTTCCCCATACTGGTTATCTTATCACTGTTCCAGGGTTTCCCTCTCCCGGGACAGGGAAGGAACAGGGGCAGAGCTGTTTGGCAGCTCCACTAATATCTGGTCCCACCCAGAATCTTCATCTCCCCCAGCCATGCCTACCCAGTGAGGACACTGGAGGAAGGATCAGGGATTATTGATTCAGATGTATCAACTACGAATTTTTCTTTTCCCAACGACTGGACACACTTACTGAAGTAAAATAAGTTAGTATTTATTGTAAGGGTAGAAATAAATTAATACTTGCAAGTGGCAAGTTAAAGAATGGGTTTGGACCTGGTAGGTCCAGTGGCTCACACTATCTCAGTGTGACCTTGCTTCTCTCCAAAACTTTGTCCTGCTCAGTGCCTTTGGGGGACCCCATTCACAGGCACAGGCTCTCTCATTGCCCTTGGGCCAACAACAATTCTAGGCTGACAACCACTCACCATCCATTTTCCAAGAAAGAGTTTCTCCTTTTCTTGGGTTCCAAGAAAGTCATGGTTTTAAATGCCTTTGATCTGGCTTGGGTTGCATTCTCATCCTTGACCCATCACCAGAAGATGGAAAATGGGACTGACCAGATGTGGGTTGTAAACCCATCTTCAAGCTGGGTGGAACATGGGGTCATCCTTCTGCAACTGTTTGGACTGGAAGCAGGTGAGATGTAATTCCCAAAGGAAAACTGAGGCACTTGGGCCTGAGAACAGATGCTGGCTGGCAGAAAGCAACAGATTCTAAGTCAATGACAGCTCACTGCACAGCACAGAATCTGACACAAAAGGAAGAAAGGGGTTCAACTCAGGGTCAGGGGCTGCAGCTACTCATCCAGTGCTCTTACTGTCCTCCCAAGACTGCAAGAAGTTCTTTCACTTGTTGACAAGTCAGGATCGTTGGTGGTGGTAAACTCAAGTCTCTTTCCTTGGGCATCAGGTCCTCACATCTCAGAGGTGGGCCCAAAACAGCCCATGTGCCCTCAGAAGACACACAGACCTCATTCCTGCCCCTGAGAGGTGGGAGCCCTTGAGTTATGCCATCTCCCTGGCCATATTAATTGCCCATCCCTGAAAAACAATACTGCTCATTTTCCAGTTTCTAGTTTCCAGTTTTTTTTTACACATTCCAATGTTTTTCCATTTTCCATTTTCTAGTTTCCAGTTTCCAGTTGTTTTTTTTTTTTACACATTCCAATGTTTAGAGGATTATTACCTCTCTTGGCAGCCTATGAGGCTGTGAGGGGGAGGCCTTTTTCTCAACCACATGGATGTTGGTAGCTGAAACTTCTCAAAGGAATGTCTACACTGCCTAGGTAGCTGTTGAATTGCCCGGCATCACGGTCAGCTCTGTAACTATACATGAGGGCCTGGCAATGCCCAGGCTGGACTGAGCTAGAGGACCACAGATGTCTGCCTGGATAGTCAGAGGTCAAGGGCTGTCCTGCCTGAGACCTGATCATCTATTCATGCCCACTCAGATGGGACAAAGGATGCCTCCAGTGTCAGGAGGGCCCCACCAGCCCTTAAGAAGGCAACATCTGGGGGCTGGCAGGTCACTGCACCCAGTCCTGTATAAACCCACACATGTCCACTGAGTGCCCTGCTGTCTGGGCTGTGCTGGAACCTGGGGCTGCCCAGGCAGAGTAGGGCCAGCATCACCCTTCCCAGGTAGGAGGGCAGAAGGAAACCATGCATGACTTCTGACACCCTCCCCAATCCTTGACAGAGGTTGAGTTGGGTAAGAAACAGTCCGAGACAAAAACAGACATTTCATTCTTCTCTCAGAGCCCAGGACTGAGGGAAGGGAGGCCAGAAAAACAGTTATTGACCTCAGCTCCCTGACTCCTGTCTGACCCTGGGCAAGTCCTATCCATTCTGGAGGCTTCAGAGAGAAGGAGAGGGGAGGGCAATGAGGGCCAATTGTGCTTAAACATAACTCTAACCTTTACCCTAAGAACCCTAACTTCTAACCTTAACCCCCTAACAACCCTAGCCCCAGACCCTTAGACCCTCGCCCCTGACCCCTAAACTCTAATCCCCGACCCTGACCCTTTAACCACAACCCTCTACCATGACTCTCCAACAATGACCCATAACCCTAAACTGTGACCCCTGAACCCTCACACTGACTCAACCCCAGGCCTAAAGCCTGGCCTAGTGGGTGCCGAGGGATGACTGTATGAACTCTCAAATAAACCAAGGAATTAAATCTTCTTGACCATGAATTTAGCAATGGTTTCTTAGATTTGACAGTAAAGCATAAGAAATGAAAGGAAAAAAATAGACAAATTGGATTTCCTCAAAATTACAAACCTTTGTGCATCAAAAGAGGCTATCCAGAAAGTAAAAAGACGGCCCACAGAATGGAAGACAATATTGGCACGTTGTATATCTGATAAGACTGTTTACCTAGAATATACCCAGGGCTTTTACAACTCATCAACAAAAAGACAAACAATAAAATTTTTGAAACAGACAAATGGCTTGCATGGACTGCTCTTCAGGCAAGACATACAAATGGTCAACAAGGACATGAAAAGACGTCAAACATCAGTAGTCATGATGAAAATGCAAATTAAAGCCACGATGTGATGCCCCTTCACACACACTAGAATAAAAATAAATTTTTAAATATATAAATAAAAATAACAAATGTTGGCAACAATGTAGAGAAATTAGAAGCCTTAAAACTTACTTGTGGAGATGTACAATGGTGCAGTCTATATGTACAAAACTTTAGCATTTACTCAAAAATATAAAATATAATTACCATGTGGTTCAACAACTCCACTCCTAGACATATTCCCAAAAAATTGAAAACAGGTGTTCAAACAAAAACTTGTTCACCAATTATTCATAGCAGCACTGTTCACAGTAGCCCAAGGTAGAAAAGATTTAAATGTCCATCAGCAGGTAAACAGATAAGCAAAATAAGGTAGACCCATAAGCTGCATTATTCTGTCATATAAAGGAATAAAGTAAAATTATACAGCCACTGTGGAAAACTGTATGGTGGCTCCTCAAAAACATGGAAAATGTATGATCCCTTGATTCCACTCCAGGGTGTACACCCAAAATATTAGAAAGCAAGGACTGGAACAGATATCTGTACCCCATATTCATAGCAACATTATTCACAATAGCCAAAAGGTGGAAGCAACACAACACATCCTTCAACGGATGAATGGATAAGTACAGTGTAGTATATACACAATGGAATATGACTCAACCTTTAAAACTAAGGTAATTCTCACACATGCTACAATGTGATGAACCTTGAAGTTATTATGCTAAGTGAAACAAGCCAGACACAGAAAGGACAAACGTTCTATGATTCCACTAGTATGAGGTATCCAGATAAGTCAAATTCAAAGAAAAAGTAGAATAAGGTTGCCAGAGGTTGAGGTGAGTTAGTGTTTAATGGCTATGGTTTCACATGGGGAAAATAAAGTTCTGGAGATGGATGGTGAGGATATTTTTACAACAATGTGAATGTAGTTAACGCCATAGCACTGTACACTTAAAAATGGTTTAAATGGGTCTTCCCTCGTGGCACAGTGGTTAAGAATCCGCCTGCCAATGCAGGGGACACGGGTTCAAGCGCTGGTCCTGGAAGATCCCGCATGCCGTGGAGCAACTAAGCCCATGCGCCACAAATACTGACCCTGCGCTCTAGAGCCCGTGCTCCGCAAGAGAAGCCACCGCAATGAGAAGCCTGCACACAGCAACTAAGAGTAGCCCCCGCTCGCCGCAACTAGAGAAAGCCTGCACACAGCAACAAACACCCGACACAGCCAAAAAATAAAATAAAATAAATTTTTTTAAAAAGCTTTAAAAAATGGTTTAAGTGGTAAATGTTACGTGTTTTTAATCACAATGGAAAAATGAATGAAATAATGATCAATGTTACAATGTGGATAAACACTGAAAACATCCTAAGTGAAAGAAGCCACACAGAAAAACCACCCAGATCATGCTCATCTTGTACACTTTAAATCCAGCAAGGTTTTTAAAGTGAGGAAAAGCCCCAGTGATGGTTCCAAGAAAAGAAAACTGGATTCGAATGGAAAAATACGTTTCCACAAAGCTGGGGCAGCTGGTGAAAGTTGAAGCAGGTCTGGGGATAGGATTATAATGTGGAAACCATAATTATTCCCCATTTTGGGGTTATGTGCTGGTTCCCTGGGAGAGTGGCCCTCCCACTCTCACAGGGTAAAACAAACTGGTGTATTTTGTGAATGTGGAAAACTTGATGCTGCTATCTGAAGTTTTTTATACACTTGAAATTTACTAGAAAATAAAGTGCTTATCAAACAACCATGTCGTACCACGCCAGAAATACAGACATCAAACTTTGTTATAGAGGCCAAGCTCTACCCAGATCCAGCTCACCCACAGTGGTGATGCCAATCACCCTTGTAGGAGGCCACATACTACAGGAGGCACCGTGGGAAGATTACATTGGGAGCCACTATGTCCTGGGTGCTGTGGATGACCTAGATGTAGTTGAAACAGTGGGATTTCTGAATTCTAGTTTTCCACATTCAACCAACAAAAAACTGTTACAACTAAAAAATGAATTCAGTAAAGCTGCAGGATACAAAAGAAAGAAAAATCAATGCACAAAAATCATTTGTGATTCTATACACTGATAATGAACCATCAGAAAAAGAATTTTAAAAAAATCCCACTTACAATTGCATCCAAAAAGATAACTAGGAGTAAATTTAACCAAGGACGTGAAGGACCTGCACACTGAAAACTGGAAGACACTGATAAAGGAAACTGAACAGACAAAAATAAACGGAAAGATACCCCGTGCTCATGGGTCAAAAGAATAGTGTGAAAATATGCATTCTAACATGGGACCTTCCCTGGCCGTCCAGGGGTTGGGACTCTGCGCTCCCACTGCAGGGGGCGCAGGTTCGAGCCCTGGTTGGGGAACTAAGATCCCACATCCTGCATGCCACATGGTGTGGCCCAAAATTTTTTTTTTAATTTTAAAAAATATGCATTCTAGCCAAATTAATGTACACATTCAACACAATCCCTACCAAAAGTCCAAAGACATTTTCCATAGAAACAGAGCAAACAATCTTAAGATGTGTGTGGAACCACAAAGGACCCAGAAGAGCCAAAGCCACCCTGAGGAAGGAGAATGGGCTGGAGGCATCTCGCTCCCTGACTTCACACTTCATTACGAAGCTACATTCCCAAAATGTGTGGAATTGGCACAAAAACAGGCGCACAGACCAGAGGAACAGAGCAGAGAGCCCAGGAACAAACCTACAGGTATGTGATCAGTTAATTCACAAGCAAGGAGCCAAGAACATACACCAGGGAAAGGACAGTCCCCTCAATGAACGGTGCTGGGAAAACCGGATGCCACCCGCCAAAGAACAACACTGCACTCTGTCTACACCACACACAAAAGCGGCCAAAAACCCAGTTTTCCACATCAAGCCCCTCCTCTGAAGACAGACACCCTCAGCGGTCAGCCACGCACAGGAAGCTTCTGCCCACTTTTCCTCACCTTTTCCCTCAGTGGTGTCACCTCCCGGCAGGTCCTGAGGAGACCAGGCTCCTCTCAGCATGAACTGGACCCCACAGCGTCCCAAAGCTGAAGCCTCAGGGGGTCCTGAGGAGACTCGGCTTCTGTTAGTGTGGACTCGACCCCAGCTTGTCCTGAAGCCCGGCCGTCAGCGTGGACGCAACCCGCGTGTCCCAGAAGCCGAAGCCCCAGTGGGTCCTGAGGAGACAGGGCTCCTCTAAGCATGAACGTGAACAGCATGATCTGAACAGACATCCCACCAAAAAAGATATACAGATAGTAAAAGTCATACAGAAACAAGCTCAACATCATATACCATTAGGGAATCACAAATTAAAATCATGAGATATCACAGCACACCTATTAGCACTGCTAAACTCCAAAAATATGACAATACCAATTGCTAGAGGGTGAGGAACAAAAGGAGCTCTCCTTCATAGCTGGGGGGATGCATGTGCAGCCACTTTGTAAGACAATTTGGCAGTTTTTTCCAAAACTAAACAAGTCTCACGTTGGGATCCAACAATCATGCTTCCAGTATTCAGGCAACTGCTTTGAAAATCTATGTCCAAATGCAAACAAGGATGCAATTATGCACAGCAGCACTTTCATAATGGCTAAAAACTTGAAGAAATCAGGATATCCTTCAAAAGATGAATGTATAAGCAAATTGGGGTACATCCATGTCAAGGCGAGTAGAATATGCCACCCCAAAATATGTCTCTCTGGCATAAGGATTATTGGTCTGCTTTTTTAAAAAAAGGGGGCTTCCCTGGAGGCTCAGTGGTTAAGAGTCTGCCTGCCAATGCAGGGGACACGGGTTCGAGCCCTGGTCCGGGAAGATCCCACATGCCGCAGAGCAACTAAGCCCGTGCTCCACAACTACTGAGCCTGCGCTCTAGAGCCCACGAGCCACAACTATTGACCCCGTGTGCCACAACTACTGAAGCCTGCACACCTAGAGCCTGTGCTCCGCGACAAGAAAAGCCACAATGAGAAGCCCATGCACTGCAAAGAAAAGTAGCCCCTGCTCGCCACAACCAGAGAAAAGCCTGCACACAGCAACGAAGACCCAATGCAGCCAAAAATAAAATAATATATCCAACAAAAATATCTCAGAAAACTGAGATTGCTGTTTTATGAAAGACATTTACAATACAGAAGTCTCCATTTATAAGGGTATGTCCCTCTTTGCACCAAAAATGGAAGGATAATTAAATCTTAAGTAACTCTTTTCAATGGAGAAGTCCTGACTTAAATGTGCAAACACTCATACCCTTGTTTACTGTGCTTTGCATGATAACCTGCCATAAGTGGTCTTCCCCCCTTCCCCAGCATATTTCTTCTGTTTTTAGCTGAAGAGGTATTTAAGGGGATGGTTTTGGTCATTTCAGGGAGTGACTCAGTTTTCCGTGGTATCCCCCCTGTATTCACAAGATATACATGTTATTAAACATCTGCTTTTCTCCTGGTAATCTGTCTTTTATTTCAGGGGCAGGGGGGCCTCAACCAAGAACCTAGAAAAGTAGAGGGGAAATTGTCTTTCCGCCCATACACGTGCAGTGGAATACCACTCCGCAGAAAGGAATGCACCATCAGCCTGTGGAAAGACATGGATAAACCCTCAGTATATACTGCTACGTGAAAGCAACCAGGCTGAGGAGGCTGCACACAGTATGACCCCATTGGTGACACTCTGGGAAAGGCAAAGCTGCACAGATGATAAGCAGATCATGCGGTGGGGGGTTTGAAGTGTTCCATGTGACACTCTAGGATGGATACCTGTCACTATGCATTTGTCTAAACCCACAGATGTGTATAGCCCAAGGGGTCAATCATAATCTATTCAAATTTAGTTATTTAGGATGTAGGAGTGTTGCAGGATGGAATACATTATGTGACAGAGTCTAACTGTATTAGAAATATATGGAAACAACTCACCGTAGGGGATGGGATCAAAGGTGCTGACCTAAGTTACCTTTGGAAATGAATGGAATCTGTAGATTAAAGGAAAAATGGACCGTATATAAACAGTGGGCTTTATTTTATGAAGTTCTTTCCAGGGTGTAGTAGCTAACAATTCTGAAACCTCTGCACATGTAACCTGGAAAGGAGCAATGCATACATAAACGGCAGATGGTGGGAGCCAGGCTCCTTGGTGTGGGAGTGGGAAGTTACAGATAAGCAAGGGGAGAGCCACTGCCCTCGTAATGCTGGATCTGGGCTTCCTGGGCGGATGTTGACTGGCCGGGGAAACACACAGATCTTCACGCTGGGAAGACCCTGCAGACACAGGAACTTCATGCCCCATCTTTCCACCCATACCTGCTGGAAACACTCAGCCCTCTATCATCAGTCAATTGCAGCGTTTAAGACATTCTCGCCCCCAGGCAGATAAAGGAACATGAGGGTCTTGCTTACCCCTAAGCTGTCCCAGAATCCAGGCCCTGGGGGTGGAGCCAGGTTGGGGGTGCCTGGGTCTCTGACCAGCAGGTGAGAGGAAGGAGGAAGACCAGTCCTGAGGACAGAGGTTCCCTCAAGTCTGTGAGCCCAGGAGCCCCGATGGGATTCATTCCCACTGAGGACATGGGCGGGGTCTGCAGTGGTTCTGTGTTCCCCCTGGGCCCCTTTGATGAAGCCATGGCAGCACTGGGCCCAGACATCTACTGGCAGTGTCTCAAACTCTGACACAGTGGTTTTACAAAGGAACAAGAGAATGGAGCTGAGCCCCTGACGGCCACTCCTTTCTGGCTCTGAGTTGCTTCCAACAGGACCGCAGTCACCTGCACATAGTCTGCTGTGACCTACCTGCCCCCACTGGCCTTTCCTCTCCCTCCCTGCGATGATTCCCATGACATTTCCAGCCTCGACCCCTCTTGCAGGCCAGACGCCTCTGTCCAGTCACTGCACCCCCACCTCACCTTGGGGGCTAACAGGCCCCTCAGAGGACTGGGATCCTGCAGCTCCCCACACCCAGGAGCAGCCCCACCTTCCCAGGTTGCCGAGCCCAGGCACCGGGTGTAACTGAGCAGGACCCTACGGGGCCTTCCCAGTACAGACCCCTCCCCGACATCCTCTGCTGTAGCTCCTCTCTGAAGTACCTGGATAACAGTATCTGATGCACGCTTCCTGAGTTGTTTTACAGATGCTGAAACCACCACCAAACGGAAGAAATTAACTACCTGATGATCTTGAACAGGTAGCCCCGGAACTTCTGGTGCCTAAGAATTTATAATGTTAACCGCCTGTTACCTCACCATCAACCAGAGAATTGTGCACCAGCTGATCGCGTACCCTGCGACCCCCCTCCTTCACTTGGCCTTTAAAATTCCTTTGCTGAAATCCTTCAGGGAGTTTGGGGTTTTAGAGCACAGGCCACCTGGCCTCCTTGTATTGGCACTCTTACAATTAAAGCTGCACTTCCCTTCATCACACCTGGTGTCAGTAGACTGGCTTTACTGCACTCGGGCAAACGGCCCCAAGTTTCGTTCGGTAACACTGGGGTCTCCCAGGCTCCCACTCTCCTTGTGCCCCACTGACTGCCATCTGCTCCTCCAGAGTCTTGTTGCAGCAAAAATAGAAATGAAGTTTTCCCTCCCCTGAGAACAAGGAAAACAAAGGGAACAGTGAATAGGCTAGAGAAGAAACATAACCTGGCCTGAAAGAGTTCATCACTCCTTGTTTTACTTCGTCACTAATTTGTAATAACTAGATGTGTACTTTACAAAGCTAATCTCACCCCCTGACACTACGTAATTTACCTCTGGCACCCATTACCCCTAACTCTGTGTGAGTTACATCCCCTGCCTCTCACTCCCTAACCTTATTATGTCCAGCACTTACATTCTATATGCCCCTCATAACAAATCACCCCCTATAGTCTTTGCATTTCAGAAACAAGGTCACCGGCCGATAAACCAGAGGCAAACGGACGCAATTACCAGACTGCTGGACCCCAATTACCGCGCGGCCTGATGCCAACTATGACTGTTTTGAAATAATGCAAAGGAAAGGAGGAATGCAAGACCTTCACTACTTCGATCCTCATCCCATACCCCGGACTGCGAGAGCCCCACGTATAAAATCTTCCCTGATTCTCAAGGAGGACGGGCCCAGTTCTTGAGGCGCTAGCCGGCTGTGTCTTCCCTGTTGTCTGGCAGAAGAATAAAGCCATCTCTCTCTTCCTCCAAAATCCCTGTCTCCGTATTTCTGTTTGGCCTCGGTGCACAGGGAAGCCGAGATTTCGACAGCAGTCTGTGGCCAGTTCCCACACTAATTCACCTCTACGCCCACAGTCCTGGCCCAAGCCCGTTCTTGTGCCTGGTTCCTCCATCAGGCCCTGACAGAACTCCCCGCCCGCACGGTGCACCTCACATCCCACCCCAACGTGGTCTTTCTGAAGCATAAACGAGACTGTGACTCTCCCCCACCTGTAATCCCCCAAATGTTTCCCCACTTCCGCTAGGGTATCTGCTGGGAGAGACATCTGCCAAGGCCCTGAGAGTCCCCGGCATCCCCACGAGGCTGCTGGCTCCTGGGTTCCCTGACAATGAGCACCTCAGCAGGCCAGGCGACACGGCAGGAAACCCCAGAACCGCTCACCTCAGGAGGGGACTGGCACGGCCACGTCCTGATCAGAGAGAGCCGAGAAGGGCTCCCCAGCTGGGACACAGACTCTGCACGAGTAGCCTCTCCCTGAGCCACTACATCACCTCGTGTGACTTGAGGGAAGGAAGGACCGAGGCACACTTGGCTCCTAAGGAGGATGGGATAGGCTCAGCCATGTCCCCCCAAATTCACATGCTGAATCCCCAACCCCCAGGACCCCAGGATGTGGCTGTATTTGGAGATGGGATTTTTAAAGAGGCGATCAAGGTAAAAATGAGGTCACTAGGGTGCATCCTAATCCAATAGGATTGAGGTCCTACAAGAAGAGATTAGGACACAGATAGGCAAAGGGGGAGACCACGTGAGGACCTGGGGAGAAGATGGCTGTCTAAGTACCAAGTAGAGAGGCCTCAGGAGAAGCCAGCCTGCACACACCTTGATCTCAGACAGCATCCAGGACTGGGAGATCAGTCTGTTATTCAAGCGGCCCAGTCTGTGGTATTTGTTACGGCGGTCCTGAGCAGACTCACACGCAGGGTAACTCAGGGCTCAGACTGGACAGAGCCCACTCTCCATCCCCCTGTACGGGAGTTACAGGATCCTCAGGAACTGAGGAGGGGGTCCCTGAGGAGAGGCACAAGATAGAAGGTGCTAGGCATTAACATGACTGCATTCATGTTAAACGTGCCTGAAGTCCATTCACACGAGATGGTCTTGTCCTGTATGTACATCGGCACCTTCAGTCTGACCTGAGATCTTTGGCTTCACCACCTCCACTGAGAGCATTAGCTTCACCTGCTGTGGACCATCTCCTATAGGATTTCCAGAACCACAAAGCATCGAAGCTTCACAGGGCCCAGAGTCTGTGCGCTAGCATCTGGGCGACCCTCACAGGAGAGCCGCCCAGCTGCCCATCAGAACCCATTTCCCTTTTTCCTGTTCACAGCTACCCTGCACCTCCCAGCCTTCCCACTCCTTACAGCTAGGGTGTAGTGTCTCGTGTTACCAAGGGGAAGGGGTGGAGGTGGTGAGGGCTTGGCCAGCCTGCATCCTAGGATGGAGGGCATGATGCCCACCTGGTCACCCCACCCTGCTGGTTGGAGCCCTCACCTGGAAGCAGGGAGGAGAAACAAGGGGGACAGAGCCTGGGACCTGACACCCACCTGCCCTGGACTGTCACAAGAAGGGGAAAGAGACAGCTTGAGCTTCAGCCCAGTTTTGGGAGACACTTTGTCCAGCAACAAACTTCTGCCTTAAAAGCCAAGGTGCTTTACAAACCCCTCCCCAGCTGTCACAGAAAGTCAGGCTTAAACTCATCACACTTTTCTCAAACCCCAGCTCACGCTGAGACCACCTCTCAGGTGATGGTGCTTCAGAGCAGCCCCTTTACAAGATCCCTGGAGTTCAGCTCTCCCAGCCCTGCCTTCAGTTTAACGGAGACGTTTCCTTGACAACCTTGACAAACCTGCTCAGTTTCCTTAACAACCAAGCTTCACAATCTCCCAAACTCTTCTCCTTCAAACATTCCTATTCTAGGCTTGATGAGCCTAAAGTGACTAGTGCTGTCATCATGTGCCAGAGAGTGACTCCTCCAAGCCCGTAGTTACTGGTTACATGATGCTATTGATGACGAAATCCCAGAAGAGCCAGCTTTGCGAGGTAACCACTTCTGGACTCGGCACTGGGTCCTTTTCCACGGACAGAGTGGAGTGGCCGTTTCCACGGACCCTGTGGTGGAAGAGCTCACCTAATGAAGCCAGGACTTCATCCCTTCCAGGTGATTCCAGGGCCCTCATTCTCCCCAGACCCTCACCCACAGGGCTGCTGTCTGTGCCAGTCTATACGGGACCTTGGTAATCTCCTAAAATGAGGGTTATTTTATACACAGGTAATGGGTTGAATGCTGGCCCCAAAAGATGTGCCCCCCGAGAACACGTGAACAGGACCATATCTGGGAAAAGGGTCTTTGTATATGTAGTTAAGGATCTCAAGTTGAGGTCATCTTGGGTTAGGGTGGCCCTCAATCCGATTGAGAGAGTCCTTATGAGAGACAACAGAGGAGAAACACAGACATAGAGGAGAAGCCACGTGAAGACAGAGGCAGAGATGGGAGGGATGCAGCCACGAGCCTGGGGATGCCTGGAGCCCCCAGAAGCTGGAAAAGGCAGGAAGAACCCTATCCTGGAACCTGTGGAGAGACTTCCGTCCTCCAACACCCTGATCTCAGATGTCTGGTCTCCAGGACTGGGGGAGGATGAATTCCTGTTGTTTTAAACCACCCAGCTTGTGGTCATTTGTTACAGAAGCCACAGAACAGTCACACAGACCCTGCTCTGTAGGATCCTGGAAGTGTGGGTCTCATTAAAGGCCAACAAAGGCTGGATCGCAGAGCCCTGAGAGTCAGCATTGGGCCCCAGAAATCCTAAAGCAGTGGCTGGACACCAGAACGTTGAGGGGTCAGTCGGAAGCCCATCCCTAAGGGTGCCGGCTGCACACGGCCTCCCCAGGTTTTTACGCCTGTACACGCGTAAAATAAGTATGTCCATCCTGATTCAGGACCTCTGATGTCACCGTTCACGTTGCTAATTAAGAACCCACTAGTTACACCGATGAAAACCCTATCAGGACACTTGCTCCAGTGGTAAACAATTCTGAAGTTGGTCACAGCTGGGGAATCGTCTCCCATGCAGCCAGCAGACCCCCCGCCAGGAGCGTCCTCATTGCAAACCTGGGGGACCGTGAGGAGGCGTTTCTGAGTAAACGTGAGCTGAGCCCCAGGCCAGCTGCTGCTGAACTTTTCCCACCCTTCCCAGGTAAAACACCTGAATGTGTGCAAGGACTTGAAAGCCTAGAGGAAGGGGCTTGGAATCACACCAGTGACAACACGCAGGCCGACTTGGTGCCTGCAGGCCAGCCAGGATGGTCCTGGCCCCAGGCACTCTTCTGGAAGCGTTCCATTTCCCTGCCTGAGGTACCCCTCCTGTCCCGGCCCCCACTGCTTTTTTCCTTCCTTACCTCTGCCCGGGGAGAAATTCCAGCAGCAAGTATGGGTGACACATCCTCTTCTTTAGCAGGTGGCAGCCCGGCAACTCCTGCAGAAAGTCCAGTAGAGCCCCAGTCACAACGGGCCACTCATAGAGCCGTAGGCCCTACTGCCTCCCACCAGCCCAACCCCGAGACTGCTGACGGGGCAGAGAATATGGCGTCAGGCACAGCTGCAGAGGCTTTTGCTGCCTGGAGGGGTGTTTATATTGACCTCAACCCAGGCACACCTGGGAAGGGCTGGCCGGCCGGGTCAGGCTGCCCAGGTCAGCCAATCCTCGCCCCTCAGGGGCTCAGATTTGCAGAAAATGGGCCTTGCTGCACCGGCCAGATCCAAGGAACAGGTGTAGGGTCCCGAGAGTCAGGATAGATAAGGGGCGGCAGCCCTGGCTTGTTTTCTAATCATTTTATCTGGTCCAGGAGTGGGAGACAACTTCAAGAAGACCCTCTGCTAATGAGAGGAACCCAGGAGTCAGGGAGAGGAGGGGTGGTGGGTGGAGACAGAGGCCTGGTGCCCCGGCTGCTGTGGAAGCCCCTAGAAGACCAGGCAGAGGGAGGCCGCACAGAGTGAAGCCTAGGGTCACAGACCTGTTGGAGCTGCTGTTTATTAGTTCAAGCTCTGCTCTGAGGTGCTCTGTGTCAGCTCTGAGCGACAGGTGAGCTGGGGGTGCTCTGCAATGAGGGCTATGTGCACGGTTCCTGTGTGCCCAGCCCTGCCGGGGTATCTGCCCAGGAGAGCTCCATATCCTGGGAGGGGCCTGACTACGAGAGCCCAGGGGGCTGCCGGGTACCTGCCCAGGTGAGCTCCATATCCTGGGAGGGGCCTGACTACGAGAGCCCCGTGGGCTGCTGGGTACCTGCCCAGGTGAGCTCCATATCCTGGGAGGGGCCTGACCACGAGAGTCCCGTGGGCTGCTGGGTACCTGCCCAGGTGAGCTCCATATCCGGGGAGGGGCCTGACCACGAGAGTCCCGTGGGCTGCCGGGTACCTGCTCAGGTGAGCTCCATATCCTGGGAGGGGCCTGACCACGAGAGTCCCGTGGGCTGCTGGGTACCTGCTCAGGTGAGCTCCATATCCTGGGAGGGGCCTGACTACGAGAGCCCCGTGGGCTGCCGGGTGCCTGCCCAGGTGAGCTCCATATCCTGGGAGGGGCCTGACTACCAGAGCACCGTGGGCTGCTGGGTACCGGCTCAAGTGAGCTCCATGTCCTGGGAGGGGCCTGACCATGAGAGTCCCGTGGGCTGCTGGGTACCTGGTCAGGTGAGCACCATATCCTGGGAGGGGCCTGCCCACGAGAGTCCTGTGGGCTGCTGGGTACCTACTCAGGTGAGCTCCATATCCTGGGAGGGGCCTGCCCACGAGAGCCCCGTGGGCTGCGGGGTACCTGCTCAGGTGAGCTCCGTATCCTGGGAGGGGTCTGACTACGAGAGCCCCGTGGGCTGCTGGGTACCTGCTCAGGTGAGCTCCGTATCCTGGGAGGGGCCTGACTACGAGAGCCCCGTGGGCTGCTGGGTACCTGCTCAGGTGAGCTCCATATCCTGGGAGGGGCCTGACTACGAGAGCCCCGTGGGCTGCTGGGTACCTGCCCAGGTGAGCTCCATATCCTGGGAGGGGCCTGACTACGAGAGTCCCGTGGGCTGCTGGCTACCTGCTCAGGTGAGCTCCATATCCTGGAGGGGCCTGACTACGAGAGCCCCGTGGGCTGCTGGGTACCTGTCCAGGTGAGCTCCATATCCTGGGAGGCGCCTGACCACGAGAGCCCCGGGTGCTGGGAGGGGGGCATGTGTATGAGCGTCCTCTCTGTGCAGCTGGCACAGAGTTGCTTAGCAACTTCCCTGTGGGTGGTGTTGGGATGAAATAAGAACCAGGAGATGCTGCAGGCCCCGTGAACCCCTGTCCATCCAGAGTGATGAGGTCAGTAGGTGGGTGCTGTCCACTGTGCTGCATGAGGGAGGCCCCACGGTACCTCCTGTGTCTTCCGCCTGACACCATGGAGGTCTCCCCAGGACAGAGCAGACAGCTTGTCTGGGGCAGGTGGGAGCTCCTGGTGATGCTGCAGGGGACATGAGAGGGACGGACCAGGCAGGAGTGGGTGGGAGCCCAGGCAGAGCCATGGGGCTCAGGGCCAAGGGGGCTTTTCTGGGTCTGAGCTGGGGGGACGTGCAGATGGTGAGTGTGATCCAGGAAAGCTGCCCTGGTGACGTGAGGCTGAACCTGCTTCAGAGTGACAAGCCTTCCGGGTGATCCCAGAACAGGATAGTGTGACAGATCCTGTTAGAAGAAGGTAAGTGAATCCCCCCAAGAGGAGGCTCTGTGAGCTGGTCCCGGGAGGGGGGCGAAGGGAACAGGTGTGGAAGCTGTGGGGAGTGGGCAGTCCCCCTGGGCGGGCGGCGGGTGCAGACCCCACTCCGTGGTCCCACAGCTTGCTTCCGGCTGGATTACTTGGCCTCTCGGAGCCTCAGCTTCCTGGTCTGCTCGTGGGGTGATGGTAGCGTGGACTGACTAGTAATTTGCTCAGAACAGGGTAGAAAGGGGTCTAGTGGAAATTCTACGGAACACCATCAGTATGGGAATCGCAGGCCCTGTTTCCCACAGGTCTGTTTTCAGGATCAGGAGAGCAAATCCGAGTAGACTTGCAGCAGAGCCTGGGGGTGGGCTCTGTTTGGTGGGTCCCCCGGTTTCCTGAATCTCGGAAGGAGCAGCTCCAGTGGGCAGTGGCAGTTTCATCCCACACCTGGAAACATCCAAACCTCAAGGACCAGCAGCCCCCGAGCCCTGTGTCTGGGCCCCCAGGAGGCAGACGGGATATGCCGGCCTCCTCCTCGGCCCTCTTCCTGCCCAGAACATTCGAGGTCCAGGCCGTCATTAGGGAGAAGCAGGGATGGGGGTGTCCCATGTGGGAAGAGAACACAGAGCAGCTTGTGTACATGGACGTCCACACCAGGAATGTGGGTCGGTGGGATGCGGGCACCGGGAGGGGCAGACGGTGGGCTGAGGAAGGAGGCCGGGGCCGGGGGTCCCGAGGAGGGGGTGTGCGAGCTTTGCCTGTGCCGGGCCTCAGCCTCCACGGGGCTTCCCTCCCCTGGTCACTGGGGAGGAGGAGCCGAGCAGCGTTGGTGGGGTGACCACTCGCGTCCCCAGGCCCTGCCAGCATCAGACCTTCAGGCTCGGGGTCGGGGAGCCTGAGGAGCGCAGGTCCAGCCGTGCCCGCCAGGGAGGCCTGGAGGGGTCGGGCGGGAAGCACTGGTGTGGTCTTCCCCTGCGTGGAAGCTTCCGAGCCAGTGTCCAGTGGGAGCTCTCACCTCGCACGTGGGTTTCACGTCCACAGTTCAGATCACCTTCTAGCCGCTTGGTTTGTTTTCTACACACAAAGTCCTAATATCGCCTATGTCCCCTGCCCGTGAAAAGGCACGTCTGATCTGGCCCCAGGTGCTGCCTCTGGTCCCTCCTGACTGGACGCCCAGCAGCCAGTGTCACCGCGTCATGACTGTCAGGGGGTGTCAGGCGTGGGGGGATGAGAGCACACGGTCCAGGCCCACGAGGGGCCGTGCCGTCCACGGAGCCGGTGCTGTGGCTCTAGGTGTTCCCTCCCCCCACCCCCGGGCAGAGACCACGGTCCCCTTACAGACTGTTACCAAGTGAAGTCACATGGACCCTGCTCGGCCCGAGCCTGGCGAGGCGCTCTGCCTCAGCGGGGAAGGTTTCCTTTTTCCATGTGGGTTCAATTAGGCAAATAACAAAACCAAAGCTGAGACCAACACAGCACAGGCTCTGTTCAGTGGCCAAAGAATGGGGAAGCGGGAATGAAGTTCACAGATCAACTTCTCGCCCACCTGGAGAGAGTGGTTTAATTTTAAAGAGTAAAGACAAAGGGAGGAGGAGTGCAGCTAATGATGGGGATGAAGAGGCCTTCCGGGGAAGGGGCAGGGCTTTTCCCAAGCGAGTGGGGTACCACCTCCTTTCACCCGTCTTTGGTCCTTCATGTCCAGTCATGGCCACTGGTAGGTGTGCCACTTAATATGCTGATATAGTAAATTCAACCTGTGATGAGACTCAGGGTCTGTTGGAGGTCACATTCGTTGCCATCTTGGTCCCAGCTGGTTCCATCTGTTTGCTTGTTTGTAGCTTCCTTTCTTATCTCTGGACCCCTTAACTTAAATACTTAGGTGAAGTCCTGCTGAAGTTGGGGAGTGGAGGACAGCCCTGTGAAAGGTGGGTCCACGGGTTCTGAGCAGGGCCTGGAGCAGCTCTGACAACAAGAGGAGGAGGCTGAGACGGGCGGTCAGTCTGACGCCCGCACTGGGGCCTGTGGTCGGCATGCGGAGGTGGTCAGCTGGGGCACGTGTCAGGGAAGGTTCTCGGTGTTTACACAGAAGATGTGAACGTGGACCCAGTTGCAGAGCTGCCTGCAGACGCTGCTACAGAACCCCCTGATTCTTTCCTGAGAAAACTGGTGGGGGGGCATTCAGGCAACAGGGCAAACAGCTTACTCTGGACGTTCTTGTGGGGAAGTGGGGACTTAGCAACAGGGGCTCAGCCCGCATAACCCCAGAAGCCCTCCCAGAACAGCCCCAGAACCGCTTCTGGAATGGCAAGGAGAAGTGGGTCTTCCACCTACTAGACGTGGAGGAAAGGGCTGGGGTCTGCAGGGCCACCCTCACCTTCAGGGACTGGCTGGGAGGCTCACAGGACCCAGCACATGCTTGTGGCTTGTGTGCTCACAGCTGAGATGGGTCACAGCACGCAGTAGGGATGCACGGGAGGGAGGGCCCCTGCTCCGGTCACCTCATGACCCTTCATGCCCCCTCCTTCCCTCGAGGGTCTCTAGGGTGTCTCTTCCCCCAGCGACGAAGGGCAGAACCATGACAGTTACCCCCACCCCCGTCCCCCCAGGGAGGCTCATTAGAGACTTGGCAGCCGGTTGGGGGCTGGTCGCGTGGTGTTGTCTGCCCTCACCCTCCAAAATGCCAGTGCTCAGAAGGGGAGCCGGGGCTCAGCATGAACCACATGGTTTGTGCAAACAGCACAGGCGCAGGGGGCTGCCCCTAACGGGAGGCGGGAGGGTTTAGATCAGGGCAGGGAGCTGCTCACCAGCTGCATTAGCTTCCCGGGGCAGCTGTGACAAACGACCACAAACCGAGGCTCAGAGCAACAGAAACCTGTCCTCTCTCAGTCCTGGACACCAGACGTCTGAGGTCAAGGTGTCCCAGGGCCGCGCTCCCTCCGGAGGCTCCAGGGGAGGGTCCTGCCTGCCTCTTCCAGCTTCTGGGGGCTCCAGGCATACCTGGGCTTGTGGCCACATCCCTCCCATCTCTACCTCCATCTTCACATGGTGTCTCCTGTGTGTCTGTGTCTCTCCTCGTCTCTTAGAAGGACACTGTCACTGATTTAGGGCCACCCTGATCCAGGATGATCTCATCTTCAGATCCGTAACTAATTATACCTGCAAAGACCCTACTTCCAAATAAGGTTCCATTCTCAGATTCTGGGGGGCATGACGTGGACATAAGTTCTGGGGGACCCCCATTCAACCCACTATAGCACCCAGTTCCCAGATGCCAGCCGACCTTCCTCAGGACAGCATCAGGCTGGTGATGTTCTGTCTTTCTGCACAGAGTTGTCTCTTGTTTCTTGTGGTAACAGTGAGGTTGGGTGGGGGGCGCTGCGGCTGACCTCCCGGTCATTCCAGGGACCACGCTGACGTGTCCTTCCCGGGAGGGTGTGAGCACGGCCAGGGCTCCCTGTGAATACTTCACACTGACCGCTCGGTGGTCAGACACCTGCATGGGCTGGACCGGTCCCCGGACCTCTGCACCTTCTACCACATCCACAGCCTGGTGGACTCTGTGCGGGCCTGTGACCAGGAGGTGGGGACCGGCAGGATGGGTGGGAGCCCTCCTGCCTGCCACGTGGCCTCCAGCCCACCACAGACCCTCCGGTCCTGCCATGGACACCCCCATCGCATTAACCCCCAAGAGGGCTTCTGGGGGGGGGGTGAGAATTTGACCATGAAGAAGACAGGGCAGGCCCTAACTGCAGCAGGTGAAGGCAAGTACTGGGGTTGCTTGGCTCTTTGTCCCCCAAAGACCCCGAATGTGGGCTCTGACTTGATGGGTCCACCTCCACCTCAGCTCACCTGGGGGGGTCGCTGCAGGGAGAGCGCATCTTTGGGTGATTTTCCAACTCTCCCCACATGAGCCTCACCCCCTGGGCCCCCCTGGCCCCATTAATAGTCTTTAAATAGTGTCTCTCACCCAACAGGCCTGCGAGGGAGATTTTAATATTGTGTGGGAGTCCGGCGACCAGCGTCCATGTGTCCTGTGTGTCTCGGGAGGGGAAGGAGCCTCACTCTCACATTCCTGCCCCAGTGCACCTGGGGTCGGGGGCAGCAGACCCAGGCTCTGTTCCGGCAGAAGCTCCCTTTCTGTGAACAAGTCTTCCCCCACTCCCGTTATCCTCCCTGGAGGCTCAGGAGGCCACAGCATCGGGGCACCTCCAGCACCAGGACCCCACCCTAGGGAATTTCTCAAGAGCAGGGACCAGGCCTGGAGGCGGAGGGGAGGAGGGAGCCGGCCTCTTCGGGATCCATGGGGGCTAGGATGCCTCCTACCCAGGAGGGCCTTGGACTCAGTTAAACTTCCATCTGGGGTCTCCTACCCCTCCCCTGGTAGGGGGGGTCCTTCAGATTCCAAGATCCTCCCCACCGACTTCTGACCCCACCTGCAGAGTCGGGGACCCAGAGACCCCCCTCCCCGGCTTCTTTTTTCTTGGAGGCTCCCAGAATTCCCTGAAGCTGTTATACTCAGGGTTTATTATGGTGAAGGATGCAAGTTAAAATCAGTGAGGACACAGGCGACAAGCAGGGTCCAGCCTCCTCGGCTGTGGCAGCCCAGGGAAGCCCACCTGAGTCCTGAAGTGCAGGGTTTATTGGGGTCTGTCGCGTCAATGTGGGGGCCACCATGTGCCTGACCTTGGCCTCCAGCCCCCGGGGGCGACTCAGGAAGCCCCACCGTGTATCACGCCGTCAGCACAGACCAGCCTGGAGTGAGGCCCACGGAGCGCGGACACTCCCGTCAGACTCAAGGTGACCTCTGGAGCCAGGAGCAGAGGCCCGGCCTCTCTGTGGGCAGGTGAACCCACAGCGCCCAGGCCCTGGTGCAGTGCCCGTTCCGTGTGGTCAGCATGGGTGCACGCGGGTCAGCCAGTGTCTGTGTGTCCCAGCCTGTGACCGCTGACCACACTGTCCTGCTCTGCTCCCAAGAGCGAGGCCAATGGAGGGACAATGCGGGTGGGAACAAAGCCGGGTCATGGTCTGGCTAGGTGAGAAAGGGTCCAAGGAGTGAGAACCCGGCTGCCCTTGCCTGGTGAGCCGAGAGCTGACGTCCGCCCTGTGGGCAGCCCCTCTCCCCACGTCCCAAGGTAAGGCTGCCTTTCCTGCACCCTGGGGCAGGGTCATGCCTGTGTATACAGCAGGACGCACAGCAGTGCACGCAGCAGGCCTGATGCCTGCCCTTGGCATGAACTTGGGAGCTTGGTGAGGGTGCAACATCCAGACAGGACATGGGCCGACCCCGCGGAGGATGTAGGGGTGAAGCGCTGGGAGCATCTGGAGGGGATCCTCACCTGTCTGCACAGGTGGACTGAGGCCACAGACCAAGGGTGGGCAGCCGGGGAGCCCAGGAAGGGTCCTGGGTCATCCCTGAGGCTGGACGAGGGGTGTGGAGCGCGGGATGATGGCGGTGGGGAGGAGGGGTTGATCGCCGGACAGTGTGGAGAGGGACCATCCGAGGCAGCCGGGAAGGTGAAGACTGTGCCCGATGGCAGGAGGGAGAGACCAGCAGGCGGCGCTGTAGGCGCGGGATCAGGGCTGCTCCCTGCAGGGCGGCGCCTAGCCCCGCACCGCTGGAGGCCACCTGTTGCCTGGCCAGACCCCAGCCGGGAAGAGAAAAGAAGCCCCGTCCACACTGCTGAAAACACCAGTGCGGGACATTCGCCCTCTTCTTCACCTGGCGGGGAAATAGGCAAATTGAAGTGGAGAGTGATGGGATGGAGGTGGGAAATGTGGGTGTTTGGGGCCTGGAGAGGAGGATTCCTGAGGGGTGAGGCCGCAGGGAGCAGGAGAGGGACAGGGGGAGGGTCAGGGGGACGGGCAGTGAGTGTCCGGCGCTGGAGCACGTGCATCCTCGCTCGGGCCGGACCCCCTCCCCCTAAGGCTGCATCTATTGACACAGGGGACCCTGGAAGGGGTTTTCTGTGTGGCTGGTTCACTGAAGCTGGGTGCTTGGGGCACATGGGCCAGTCTGGTGGCCCCGGAGAAGACATCGTTCACTCTCAGGGAATGAGGGGGACACTCAGTCCCTGGTCTGTGGATGGTGTAGTCCTCTGGGTGTCTTGTCTCTTCTTGGGGGTCACTGGGGCTTTCTCCTCACTCCGTGGGGTACAGCAGGGGAGGGATGGACACGTCCTGGGCTCACTGCGCCTGGGCTCCTGGGGAGGATCTCTCCGGCCCACATGTTCACAGGCCTCAGTCACCCCTGCTCAACAGCCCCTCCAGAGACTCGGCACGAGGACCTGCCCTGTGAAACGGGGTGCCTGGGTCGGGGGGCTGGTGGGTCCCTTCTCAGATGGCCACACTCAGGTCTGGGGATGGGTGCGGTGGCCTGTGGCCACTCGCCGAGGTCACCAGGCCGCTGCGGCTCCTTTCTGGGGCCTGAGATGCCCCATGGGTGGCTGGCGGAGGGGGGGAGGTCGCCGTGACAGGGACGTGTGGGTCGGGAGTCCTGGGCCCTGGGTCCCTCCCCGAGGAGGAGTGGGCGTCATGCCCAGAGGGGAGGCGGCCGGTGATGGTCCTGGGTGTCAGCAAGCACCGCGCCGCCCCCCGCAGGCTGGGTGTGGGATTCCTGCGGCCCCGGGGACAGGACACCAGACGGGGGCGGGGTTGGGACAGGGGATGCTTCCTCTCAGGCCTGGAGCCTGAGGTCAAGGTGCTGGGGGCCCGCTGCTCCGCGGGTTCTGGGGTCAGTCGGTCCCAGGCCACTCCCAGCCCCGTCTCTGTCTCTGCCGTGACATCGCCTTCTCTCCCGTGTGTCTGGGTCCAAATGTCCCCCATGAGGACCCCCCGCACACAGGTCAACCTGGGCAGCTCTGCAGTGGCCCATCTGCACACAAAGTCCCAATCTGAGGTCCCGGGGAGCCCGTCTTCTGGGGGAAGATGTGAGCGGCGGGGGGGCCTCCAAGGCCGGAATCCAGGAGCCTCACGGAGGAAGAGGTGTCCTGACTCAGGGAGGACAGACGGACAGGCAGAGGCGGGAGGGAGGCCGAGGGGGCGGTCACCCCTGTCCTCTGGGGGATGAGGAGTTCTAGAGGGCCGGGCTGGAGCTGGCGGGGGGCCGCGGCAGTCAGAGGCGGGCGGCCTGGCCTGCGATGGGTGGGGTCACTTAGGGCAACCATAACCCAGTCCCAGCCCTAATGCTGACCCTTCAAACCACCAACACCAAGCCACATCTAATCAAGTCACACAAATACATCATGAAAAAGAAAAGTACAGCAGTATACCTTATAAATATGGACGCAAGAATACTCCACAAAATTAGAGCAACATGAAACCAACAGAACATTAAATGGATGATGCCATAAGCAAGTATCTCTACACCAGAAATGTCAGGTTGTTCAACATTAAAACTAAGCAATGTATTGAACAACTATAAAGATGTGAAGTAAAAACACATGATCATATCAATTACTGCAGAAAAAGCTATAATCAAAATCCAGCGCTATTTCATGATACAAACACTCAAGAAAGTAGGAATAAAAGGAAGTTTGTTCAAAACGAAAAAGAGTAGTATACAAAGCCACAGCAAACATCATGTTCAATGTTAAAAACTGAAAGATTTACTCCTGAAATCAGGAACAAGGCCAGGAAGCTGGCCTCCGCCGCTGATAATAGTGTACTGGAAGTTCTACCCAGAGTTTTGAGGAAAGAAAGAAAAGGCATCCATCCATATGTGAATGGAAAAATTAAAACTGTGTCTATTCACAGAACACAGATCACACCATCTTCTATATAAAACTTCCTATAACAACAAAAAATTATTTGACTAGTCAATAATTCAGCAAACTTATAGGAAAAAAAAATCAATTCACAAAAATCTACCTTATACACATATACTGGCAATAAATAATCTGAAAAAGAAGTTATGAAAACAATTCCGTTTTAAATAATGTCAACATTAATATTCAGGAATATATTTAATCAAGATACAAGACTTGCTTTTCTGTATGTAAAGTTGTCTGTACGTTTGAAATTACTGGAAAGTCAATGACTTTTCAAAACACCATGTCAAAACCATGCCAGAAAGGCAGAGGAAACATCAAACTTCCATAGAGGCCACGCCTTACCCAGATCCAGTTCACCCCAAGTCCACACGTCATTTAGAGGCACTGTGGAAAGACTTATTAGGACTTCCCAATATAAAGGACTTCCCTTTCTTCCCTGTTGGGGATGACTTGGATGTGGTAGAAACAGTGGGATTTTGGAAGTTCAATTTTCCACATCATTCCACCAAAAAAACCTGTTAGAAATAATAAATGAATTCAGGAAAGATACAAAATCAATACACACAAATCAACTGCATTTCTCAACACTAATAATGAACCATCAGAAAGAGAAAAAAAAACCTACTTACAACTGCGTCAAAAAGAACAAAATACCACAGAATAAATTTAACCAAGGATGTGAAAGACCTGAAAACTTTAAGACATTGATGAAGACACTGAAGAAGACACAAATCGATGGAAAGACACCCCGTGCTCATGGAACGCAAGAATTACTGTTGCTAAAATGTCCGTTCTACCCAAAGCGGTGCACACAGTGAAGCAGGCCCTCCTGAAACTCCAACGGTGTTTTTCACAGAAATGAAGCAAATCCTCCTAAGGTGTGTGTGGAACCACAAAGGACCCCAAATGGCCAAGGCGACCCTGAGAAAGGAGAACGGGCCGGAGGCACCTCCCTCCCTGACTTCACACTACATGGCGAAGCTACAGCCACCAAAACAGTGCGGAACTGGCTCAAAACAGGCGCACAGACCAGAGGGACGGGACGGAGAGCCCAGAATCCACCCCGCACGGGCGGGGTCCGTTAACTCACGACAAGGGGGCCAAGGACACACTGAGGGGAAGGGCAGCCCCACGGTAAACGGTGCTGGGAAGACTGCACACCCCATAACCCACGCGGCTCCACCGCGCACCAGCCTGACCAAAAACCCAGCTTTGCACACCAAGCCCTTCTGGGTCGCACGAAGACGGGCCCCCTCAGCCGTCAGTCGCACCCAGGAAGCTTCTCCCCACTTCTCAGTTTCCCTCACCTTTTCCTCCCCGCGTCGCCTGCGTCCTCAGGAAACCCAGCTCCCGTCAGCGTGGACGCAGCCTCACGTTGTCCTGAGCCGAAACCCCAGCGAGTCCTGAGGAGACCGAGCTCCTGTCGGCAGAGAAGCTGAGCCCAGCGTCCCAGCCGCAGCCTCGGCGGTGCCTGAGGAGACACAACTCCCCTCAGCTGCGCTCAGAGCCGAGCCCGCGGGGAACGCGCGTGCGCTGTGGGTCAGAGAGGCGGGCTCAGCGCCACCCTGTGGTCAGTGCGGGAAGTGCAGGCCGTGCCTCCCTCGCGGGTCGCTGGAGACAGCGCCCCCCGCTGGCAGAACTGCTGAACCCATTAAATTGTGGAAATTCACACTGAAATGAAGGCAACATCCCGAAACTTCTCCAAAGTAGTTAAAGAACAATGAATTGGAAACCGTATGGAATGAAATGAATGTAGACACAAGCTTTACAACTTACACCAAATTCACTCAAAATTACTCAGAGACAAGTTTTAAATGCAAAACTATTCAAAATTATAGGAGAAAACATAAAAGAAAATTGATATGAGCTTGGGTTTGGTTATGTAGACCAGAAGCTTTGTAGTTTTAACACACAACACAAAAAAGCAATCCAGAAAGAAAAACAAAGGATTCCATGGACTTTATAAAATTAAAGATTTCTACTGCGTGAAAAACCTCATTCAGAAAATCGAAAGACAACACAAACTGGGGGGCGGGGGAAGCTGCAAACATATCTAATAAAGAATTTGTCTCAAAATACACAAAGAACTCTAACACAAACAACCCCATTAAAAATAGGGAAAGCTCTAAATGGACACCTGGTCAAAGAAGGTACACAGTACACAAAACTGTGCCCAGGACTGAGGGGCAGAGAAACAATGGCCCAGCCCAACTCCCTGAGTCATTTGTGACCCTGGACAAGTCCTGTCCTTCCTGGAGACCTCAGAGAGATGGAGCGGGAGGAAGGGGAAGAAGACCAGTTATGCTTAAACCTAGCTCTAACCCTGACCACTCTCACCACTTTCATTCAACATGGTCTACGAAGTCCTAGCCATAGTAATTAGATGAGAAAAAGAAATAGAAGGAATCCGACAGCAGAGAAAAAAGTAAAACTGTCACCGTTTGTAGATGACATGATGTTTTATATGGAAAATCCTTAAGATGACCCCCCCCCCAAAACAAATAGAACTCATTGGAAAAGTCAGTTAAGTTGCAGGATACAAAATTAATCTATTGCATCTCTATACACTTGCAACAAACTACTGAATGAGAAATTAAGAAAACAACCCCATTGACAATGACATTAACAAAAATAAATACCTAAGAATACATCTAACCCAGGAGGTAAAAGACCTGTACTCAGAAAACTGGATGACATTGACGAAAGAAATTAGAGACAACACAAACAAATGGACAGATATAACGTGTTCACGAATTGGAAGAATTCGTATTGTTAAAATGATTCCACACACCAGAGCAATCTAGAGATTTGATGCCATTCCTATCAAAATACCGATGGAATTTTATGGAGAACTAGAACAAAGATTTCTAAAATGTGTAAAGAAACACAAAAGAACCTGAATAGTCAATACAGTCTTAAGAAAGAAGCACAAACTTGGACAAATCATGCTCCCTGATTTCAAACTATAGTACAAACCTAGAATATTCAAGACAGTGTGGTACTGGAACAAAAGAAACACACGTAGATCCATGGAACAGAATTGAGGGCCCAGAAATAAACACATGCTTATATGGTCAATTCATCTATGACAATGGGGAGAAGATAGCCTCTTCAATGAATGGTGTTGGGAAAACTGGACAGTTACATGCACAAGACTCAAACTGGAATCTTTTCTCATACCATCTATAAAAACAACCTCAAAATGAATCGAATGCTTCAATGTAAGATCTGAAGCCATACAACTCCTAGAAGAAAACATAGGCAGTATGATCTTTGACATCAGTCTTGGCAATATTTTCTGGATCTGTCTTCTCAAGCAAGGGAAACAAAAGCAAAATAAACCAATGGGATTCCATCCAACTGAAAAGCTTTTCAATGGCAAGGGAAACCATCCACAAAATGAAAAGGCAGCCTGCTGAACATGAGAAAATATTTGCACATAAAATATGTAAAAAAAAGAGTTCATATCCAAAATAGACCAGAACTCATGCAACTCAAACTCAAAAAGAAAAAAAAGACCCAGTTAAAAAATTGGCAGAAGACCAAATATGTTTCTGAAGAATGTATACAGATGGCCAACAGACACATGAAAAGATGGTCAACATCACTCATCATCAGGGAAATGCACATCCAAACCACAATGAGATTATCACCTCACACCTGAAAGAATGGCTATCGTGTAAAAGGCAACAAATAACAAGTATTGCCAAGGATGTGGAGAAAATGGAACTCTCATGAACTTTTTTGGGGAATGTTCATTAGTACAGCCACTATGGAAAACAATGCAGAGGTTCCTCAAGAAATTAAAAATAGACCTACCATATAATGCAGGAATTATGCTTGGGGGTATCTTTCTGAAGGAAACAAAAACACAAATTAAAAAGATATACTCACCCTTATTTTTAAAATTATTACGTGGATGTAATTAAACAACTAGAAATAATAAGGGAAACATTTCAGTATAGAAGAAAAATAAGATGTGTGTTTCTAGTAAAAGAAGTTATGAAGAAAGGAAATGGATTTTATTAAGGGAAAATGAAGTGATATTGTCCTGAAGCATCTCAAAGAGAGATACTTAATGATGCGTATTTGCTATATATGGTATATTATATTACACAGGAAGCATTGTCAAATAAAAGGTAACATTAAAAAAAAAAAAAAGATATACTCACCCTTATGTTCATGGCAGCTTTACTGACAATAGCCAAGATATGGAAGCCAACAAAGTGTCCACAAAGAGACAGATGGATAAAGGTTATATATACATATATATATACATTTCTTTAAATATATATATATATATATATATGTATTTTTTATATATTTACACACACACACTGGAATATGACTCAGCCATAAAAAAGAATGAAATCTTGCGACTACATGAATGGACCTAGAGGGCATTATGCTAAGTGAGATACAGCAGACAGAGAAAGAGAATTACCTTATGATGTCACTTATATGTAGAATCTACAAAACAAAGCAAGTGAACAAACACAACAAAACAGAAATGGACTCATAGATCCCAAGAACATGCTGGTGGTTACCAGATGGGAGAGGGTTGGGGGGATGAGTGCAATAGGTGAGAAAGACTGAGAGGTACTGAATTCCAGTTATAACACGAATGTCGTGGAGATGTAATGTACAGAATAGGGAATAGAGTCCACAATATTGGAATAATATTGTATGGTGAAGAAGAGTAACTAGACTTATCTTGGTGATCATTTTGTAATGTATAAAAATATCAAATCATTATGTTGCAAACCAGAAAACGAATATAATATTGCCCATCAATTACGCATCAATTTAAAAAAAAAAAAGAAGAAGAAAAAATACTAACTGAAAAAAAGAAAAGCGTGTAGTGAGATAAAAAGTGGATGTCAGATGAAACTTTGAAATGGTGCCGGTTGAAAGGACAATGTCTGCTCAAGTAGCCCGGACAAATTGAGGACTCAAAGAGGAGCAGCCAAGGAGTACCACTGGAATGCTTGTTTGTTTTGCTGTCTAAATAGCCTTTATTGGGACTTCCCTGGTTGTCCAGTGGTTAAGACTCCGCGCTTCCACTGCAGGTGGCAAGGGTTCGATCCCTGGTTAGGGAACTAAGATCCCACATGCCGTGCGGCATGGCCAGAAAAAGAAATAGGGTTTATTATTTTTTTAAGGAAGTTCTGAGTTCACAGCAATTTTGGGCAGAGTACAGAGAGGTGCCATATGCCCCCTGCTCTGCTGTTGCTACTCCCATCATCCCACCCTCCCCCCATCACCCCCACACATTGGTGCTCAAAGCCTCCCACTCCCCAGCTATCCTATCAACATTCTCTGTGTTGGTTACTATGGATGAATCTACATGGACACATCATGATCACCAGAGTCCAGCACCTACCTTAGGGTTCACTCCTGGTGTTGTACATTCTATGGGTTCTGACAAATGTATCTCACCATGAATGTATCGTATCACACTGAATAGTTTCACTGCCTTAAAAATCCTCTGTGCTCCATCTATTTATCACGCACCACCCCTCAACCCCACCACAAACCTCTGGAAACCCACCCTTTCTGTGGTTTGCCTTTTCCCAAATGTCATATGTAGTTGGTACGCTAAGCTATGCCACCTTTCCAGATTGGCTTCTTTCGGTGAGGAATATGCACTTAAGGTGTCCCTCCCATCTCCCCTGGCTCCTTCTCTCTCTCATTTCTTTTCAGTGCCAAAGAACATTCTGTTGCATGGATGGGGCCCAGTCTATATGTCCATTCACCTCCTGAAGGACATCTTGGTTGCTTCCGAGTTCTGGCAGTTATGAATAAAGCTGCCATAAGTATCCTGGACAGATTTCTGTGTAGATGTACGCATTCAACTCATTTGGGTCCATCAATACCAAGGAGTTCAAGGGCTGGATCATATGGTAAGGATGTGTTTCATTTGGAAAGACACAGCCCATGTTCACAGAGTTTCTGAAGATGGTCTCTGAGAGCATGTCAGCATGCTGAGGAATCAAGCCAAGGAAGGAGGTAGAATTCAAAGATGCCGGCAAGGAAGATGTGGCTGAGACAGAACCTGACCTCCACCCTCTTAGAGCTGACAGCTGGTCCTGAGAATTAAACAGACATGAGACAGATTCACAGGAGAGAGGCATACACATTTATTTCCCATGAGTTTTACGTGACCCAGGGCACCCTCCTAAGGAAATAAGAAAGACCCAGAGAAGTGGCAAAACCTGAATGTTTTTCTGTTGGGTTGAACAAAGAGAGGTGATTGTAGAAAAGGAACTACATTATGTGGGGAGGCTAAGGAGGATGAGAATTATGTTGAACAATGTCTGTTTGTACAGAATTCTCTCATTCTCGACTTTCTGCTCTTGAGGATAACACTGTCACTCTCCTTCCAGCAGAGGGAGGACCTCTTTCCTGGGGGTGGGGGTGGGGGGGATGGATATGTTACCTCCTGCTTCCAGGAAGAAAGAGGACAGGGATCTCCACATCCTTCTTGCATGTGTTGTAGTGGGGGTTTGCTTGTTTTGGTTTTGCTGCTGTTTTTTCAAGTGTCTGTAGCTCAAGACAATAATCTGGTTTCCTTTACATCTAAGTCCTTTACCTGGGGTCTGGCTTCTGACAGGAGGAGGGACACATTTTTCTGACACGATGGAGCTGGGGCAGGCAGGGAGGGATAAGATGGGTGCGAGCCCGTGCTTGTTCTTTTCTCATGTGTTGGGAAGATGAGTCTGCTCTTGCCAGGTGGGATCTAATTTCTCCATGACCAACCTAGCAAGATATCAGCTGAAAAGAGGAAGAGCAAAGGTCAGAAGAACTTGGAGAAGATGGATGATAGATGCTGAGGTCTCCTGAGCAGTGATTTCACCAGAGGCACATGCACATCCCTGGTCTCTGGACCACCGTGTTTAAGGCTACTTTGGGATACTGTCTCCGGCTCACCTGAGTTGTGCCGTCGAGCCCACATAAGGTGGGGCTCACCCAGGGATGGCATTGTGTCAGAGAAAAGGAGACACCAGTTAAGTCATTGAGTTTAAGGTATTTCCAAGAGAGTAACTCTCCGAAGTGGCTGAGGTAGGAGACCAGCTGGATACCTGTCTGCTTGTTTGTTGGGTATGGGTGCGGGGGGGTGGGGTGTTTATTTTCTGGATGAGGTGAAAGAACTTTTAAAGGGGAGGTGTCTGTACAGGAGGTCTGGCAGGATGGGGTACTGTGGGTCAGTCCATGTGCCAAGAAATCTAGAGAATCTATAGTGGCTCAGACTCAGGCCTTTTCTCATAAACAGGCAGAGAGAGGAGTTGGCTTTGGTCATCACAAAGCTAACTGGTACCACAGTAGTCACAACAGAGGGTTCCCAGAATGAACTGATCTGCAGGGGCCAGCACGCCTGCAGCCCTCCCTGCTCAGACCTCAGGCCTCAGCCCCCAGGTGGTGTACCTTTCGCAGGAGAGACTTATTTCCTACTTTCAGGGAGACAGAGAGGAGATCTCTTGCATGGGTCTTTCTTCAGTAACATTAAATCAAAATCATCAATATGTCATTAAGGCCTATTTCGAAGTGACCTGCCCTGGGCCCTAACAATACATACATACACACATACACACACACACATACATACATACATACATACAAAAGAGAGAGAGAGAGAGAGAGAGATCAAGACAGAGAAAGGGACAGAGAAAGAGACAGACAGAAACATAAAGAGGCAGAGAGAGAGACAGAGAGAGAGAATGAACACAGGAGAGAGGGAATGAGTAGAAGTCACACAATTTTCATCAATCAGTCCGCACGTTAGAACCCAGCCACAATGTCCATCCACCCTGGAGGGGCGGGGATGGCACAAGGACGTGTGAGCAGGAGGCATGAATGCCGGGAGCCATGGTGGGGGCGGCCCACCCCAGGGCCAAGATGAGACACGGGACCTGAATCTAAACACAGCACGAAGACCTGGAAGGTTGTTGCCGGAGGGGGCGATGTCTGAATTTTACTGAATTTCAACCCTCCCGGGGTGGGGGTGGGAGGACCGGGAAACTGGCAGGAAGGGGAGTGACTCTCCCTAGATCCCGAGCAGAGCCAGGCCTGTTCAGTTGTGTTCTGTGCTACGCCAGCCCTTCATGGAATCCTTCCTTTGTTAAGTCTGTGCATGAGCTCCACGTGATACCAGCCCACAGGTTTTACAGGCACTGTAGGTGTTTATAGGTCTATATACCTGATGGTTTCCCTAGGAAGTAGATGCCACAATGACCCTCACTGTGCAGATGGGGAGACTGGAGAGACCCTGAGAGGCACATGGCTTACCTAGGGTTACATTACTGAGGAGGAGGAGGAGCCAGGTCTGAACCCTGCTGTGTCCTCAGAGCTGGGGCCCTGGTGGCTCCCAGACCTCCCCAGGCTATGGGGTGGGTTGTGTTGGTGTCACAGTGCATAGACACGGCACGGGGTGGGGGTGAGCGGTCAGCAGCCCAGAGGTGCCCTTGAGGAGCTGTGTGTAAGGAGGAAGCCCAGGTAAGGGGACCCCAGGAAGGGACCTCACGTCCCTGGCAATAGAGTCCTACAGAACTTGGAACCTGGTGACCAGGCACCCACTTCTAGAGGAGCCCCCTATCCAGCTCACTGGGTTGGAGAAGCTCAGATGGACGTGTTGTACTGTGTCCTGGTACCCCGAGGCCACGGCCTCAGGAAACGTCGCAGTGAGAGTGTTTCCTGATGCTGCAGACGTTGGGTCAGGTCTCACCCGAGAGGTCTTTGGCCATTTGCCTGGAGGATCCCAAGGGTAACACAGGGAGGCCCAAGGTCAGGCCACCGCTCTGATCTCACCCGGGTAGCCCTATGTCCTCCTCGCTGGATGTGTGGAGGTCGGGGCTTCTGTGAGCTGGGTCTGCCTGCCGCTAGAGCAGGCTGATGAGGGGTCAGAAGCCAGGGGCGCCGGTCATGTCCGCACCTCCGGTCAAAGCTGGCTGGGTGGGATGTGGAAAGCCAGGGCAGCGCGCTTCTGCCCGAGGTCTATCCCAAGCCCTCTAGGTGGATCTCTTTCCTCCCGGGTGCATATCTGAGCAGACACGGGTATGTGTCTGATTCTGGAAGCCAAAGGTCAAGTGGGCAGAAGAAGCAGCCATAAGATAATGGCCAGGGAGGGCTCTGATGCCTCCAAGCCAGGCCGGCAGCTGTCACAGTCACTGCAGAGCTCACGGCGGAGATCAGCAAGGAGCTGGTGGGTGAGGACCCCCAGTCCATCTCCCTGAGTGCGGGGCCCGTTCACCACACTGCCAGCGAGGGCCAACACAGGCTCCTGCTGAGTGTGGCCACAGAAGGTTCTCCAGAATCAGGGCCCAGAGATGAATGGGGGAGGCCTCCTGCCTGGACACCACCCAGGCCACTGCCCAGGGTTCTGTCCTGGGCTTACCTGCAGCTCAGCACACCTGGCTCAGGCCTGGAGCGCCGTGTTTACCTTCCCCTGTGTCAGCTAGAGGACCTGGAGCCCCCCAAGGCAGAGCCCGAGGGTGAGAAGTCATAGTATATTCAAATTTAGTTATTTAAGATACGGGAGCGTCACAGGATAGAATACAGAATGTGACAAAGAATCTAACTGATTTAGAAATGTATGAAAAAACTGTTGGTGGTGGGGCAAAGGTACTGACCCTAGTAACTATGGAAATGAACATAGGCATCTGTAGAACGAAGGCAAAATGTGTCATACATAAATACTGGAGTCTATAAAGTTCTTTCCCATGGTGGTAGTCGCTAACAGTACTGAAACTACTATATCTGTGATCTGGAATGGAGCAAGCAATGAATTAAATAAATGACAGATGGTAGAAGCCAGGGTTTTGTTTTTTTTTTACCATCTGGAATGGGGAGTTCCAGATAAGCAAAGGGAGAAGGTCACAATATCCACGTAATAATGGATCAGGTTGGAGACATCAGTAAAAACTCATCTTTTCTGATGGGAAACCAGGTTTTGTTTTCTTGCTCTTTTGAGGCCTTTCTCTTGGGTGAGCCACCCCCGCACACGCACCTGCCTCCAGGTATTCACACCTTGGCCATAGGCAGATGTGACTGACAAGCTTGACCTCCAGCCTCCCTTTACACTGTGCTGATTGAGTTTTAACTGAACTCTTATCTGTAATTAAAGGTGATCACACAAGTTCCCAGGAATTCTTTGCCAAGTAGACAAAAATGGATGCACTTAACGTTATTTTTGGCAAAATCAACTTGGCACACAGGACCATGCTGGTGATGTGGGCAGAGACAGGGCCTTCCGGGGGCCCACAGAACAGACAGTGTCACTCTTGCAGCTTTCGTCTGCACCCAAGTTGCCTTTTGCAGTGAATTTCAAGGAGAAGGCTGGGGCTGGGGCTTACCTCAGGCTTCTGCCCGAGAACTGGAGACCAGGGCAGGTGTGGGTACAGCTGGCCCAATGGTGGCCCCAGACCAGACAGCTGGTCAAAGACCAATGTGGACAGCATCCATCTGGGTTTGTGATAAGGGCAGTAGAAACATCCTCGGGCCCATTCAGGGGACCCAACTCTCCCCCAGGCCTGCCTCTCCCTGCGTGAGTTTGGCATCTCACCTCTCCTGTCGGTACTTGTGCCCATCCTCCAGAAAATGAGGAAGTTGGACCAGATCAGTAGTTCTTAAACTGTGCTCTGTGAACAGGGGTTTTCAGGGGCTGCCTGTGGGACAAGCTGGGAAAAGGAGGTGCCTCCAGGACCCCCTACTTCCCTTCAGCCACCAGAGCTGCTCCTCTCTGATCTGCTTTGTTTGCTGGGCATTATGAAGCATAAGCTCTGCAGCTAGCAGAGATGCTGGGCTGGGGCTCCTCTCACGCCTTCACCCCTTCCCCGAGAGCTTACTGGGTACCCTCTACCTGCCTGGCACTATGCAGGGGGCCACAAAGGAAGACAGACTGACCAGGCCCCTGCTCTCATGAGCTTAGAGCCCAGTGGGGAGAGAAGAACAGCCTGTGAACAAACAAATAAGATAAATATCAATGACACCGAGTGCAAATCAGAGAATTAGAACAGGGCAGTGCGGGAAGAGTTACTGCATAGACAGGGAGGAGGTGGCATTTAAGAAGAAATCCCAAATGGTCCTTAAGTGTGTGAGGGACAGGACGGTAGCATCGTGACTGGGCCGGGGATGAGGGAGTGTCGTATGATGGAGGTGGGATGGGCGGGCAGGTCCAGGACGTGGAGAGCTCTGAGGTCCTCTGAGCCCATCGCCAATGTGAATCTGACGGCTTTTACAAGCAGCAGTTCCAGTCGTCCTCACACCCGCCCAGATCACTGCTGAGGGCGAATCCTCATAACAGTACCTTAGACCTGAAAGACCTCAAGCCAAACCAACACTGCAGAGCCCCTGGCCCACCACCTGGCCACGAGGATCCCAGTGTCTCAGAGAGGCCAGCTCTGGGTAAATAAAGGGGCATCTACATTGCTGTCTGGGTGGTCCTCTGGGGCCATCTGAGCCACACTTCACCTTGGGAAGTGTGCTGAGTCAGCTCGGCCTTCAGTCCACACAGACCAGCTTCTGCCACTTACTCAGGATCCATTAAGCTTACACCCCTTGGCAGGGTTCCTGAGAAAAGTACATGAAGCCTAGCCCCGCAGTAGGGCCACGTAATGCTAACTGGTTTATGATTGTGTTCTCTAGTCTCATAGCCTTTTAGTTAAGCCCTGGGGACATGGGTCAAGACTTCCACTTCTCTGCCCCGTGTAGGCTGCAGGACAAACACTGAATGCCCCATACAGGCTCAGCGAGTTGAAAAGGAATTAGGACGGATGTTGATGCCCCAAGACTCCTTCAGCCCCCCCACAATCCTAGGGGGTAGGTACTCGTGTCACCTCAGTTCTACAGATGAGGGAATTGAGGTAGAAAAAGAACAAGTTATTTCCAGGATCCTACAGCTGGTAGGGCTCACAAGGACACCGGAGCCTGGAAGTCTGACTCTTCTTGGCTGCAGCCTGGGAGGCGGTGGGGGGGAGAGCTTGACAAGGAGCACGCCCCACCTGTCTCAGGGGGGCCACTTTTGCCGGGGACTTTTGTGGCGGTACACTGGGTCTGGTCCAAGGCAGCTCCAGAGGGTCAGGTTTCAGCATGGGTCACATGCTCCAGGGTGGACAGGCCAAGGATCCAGCGTATTCTCTGCTTCAGCCTTTCCGGTCACTGCTCCATCATGCCACAGCATGGGCTCTGGATGGCCCTGGCCCCTCTGCTAGCTGCCCTCACTGCAGGTGAGTCAATGACAAGTTCAGCGAAAGCATGACAGCGGGGTGCATGCTGTATGCTGGGCGGGTAAGGCCTCTACCCGCATTCTCTATTAGGCTTCTCGTCAACTCCGTGCATACATATGACTAAAACCCACTCTTCAGATGACACTTGGTCAGGGCTGTGCAATCAGTGTCAGGTCCAACCCATGGCCCCGAGAGGAAGAGTGGGAGGGGGCACACACCACTGGCCTCCATCCTCTGCAGGCCTCCACTCTCTCTCCAACCCAAGTGACAGCCCCCCCCGACCCAGGTTCTCAGGGGTCCCTGTCTCTGGTCCCCTCATCCTCCTACTCTGCATCTCCTCTCGGGCTCTGGAATCACAAGCACCCCTGAGTGGCTCCACAGGTCCTAACGGGTATTAATTTTTCTCTGTGACTTGTCTGCCTCTTTGGGTGTCATGTGAAACAAGTACTTGTGGTTGGCTTTGTCAAAGGAAAGTTTGATGTATACGTATATGTATATAATCTTATATCTTGTATATATTTATTTAAAATATAAATCTTATAAATAACTATGTGTTACACATGGCATATGTAAAGATACAAATTTATACATACTTATTTGTTTAATACATATTATATATATCTAATATATAAATGATCTATATATAACATCTTTTTCATTTATTGTCCACAATTCTCTGAGGTAGGTATTGTGTCCCAGTAAAACGGAGCTGGAAAGAAGTCGCTACCCGGCAGTGGGTGGAAAAGCTGGGATCTGAAGCAGATCCCACTAGAGCCTGGAGCCTCTTGGGGTCTCCCACAAAGATTTGTTGAGCAGTTTTGAGGTGGAGCCCAGGCGGCTCTTCCTCGGGTCTCAGCCCAGCAGAGACTTTGTGGAGGCGGGTGGGGACCGGAGCACAGGGAGTGGCAGTACCTCATGCCCCCTAAACTGCAGGGGCACAGACAGGCGCCCCGCCGCACGCCCACCACGGCAGCCCCCCCATCAGGGCCTCGGGGCGGCTCTGGCCAGTCACGCCAGCTTCCCCAAGGGTAAGATGAGAGGGCCGAGCAGATGAAATGTCAGCTCGGCTAGTCTCGGCTGCTGAGCGCAGGTGCTCTGAGAGCCTGGAAACTCTAGCAGGTAAAGGGGACGACAAAGCCATAAGGCTTCCTCAGAGTGTCAGGTTTCTGGGGTCTCGGGAGGCCTCTCGGCCAACCTGTTGCCCCTGTTACGTGATCTCTGTGCCTTTCTCTTCCCATGTCTCTTGCTGGCTGTACCCAGAAGAGCCGCCGTCCTCAGCCCCAGCCCCCGTGCCCCACGTCCTCAGTGCAGGCCCGTCTGTTATGGTGACTGGTCAGCACCTGCAGCCGTTTGCTGCAACGCCTGGAACGTCGTCACAGGAGTCAGCCCCGCTCAGAGGGGCTGTCACACCGGCCCGGCCCTGCTCTCCCGTGCTCTCCACAGGGACGCCTGCCCTCTCTCCCCACTGCCACCTCCTATGCCTCGTCGCCTGCCTGCCAGGACGGCCCGCCGTGGCTGGGAGCTGCCTGAAGTGCCCCGCGGGGTTTTAGTAAGGAGCAGACACCCCAGGAAAGAGGACGGAAGAGGCAGAAAGGGCAAGCTGCAGGGCGATGGGTTGGAAGCAGCCTGGGGGCTGCCCTCTCTTGAGGAGAGGGGTCTCGTGGCGGGAGGCCTGTACCTGTCCTTTCCATGGTGGCCCCAAGTGCGAGGAGCTCCCGGGGCTGAGCAGTGCCTGGGGCCCAGCCCGGAGAGCACAGGAGCCTGGGGCTGGTCCCCCAGAGCCCGCCCAGGACACAGTCTTCTGACCTCGATCGATGCCAGGCGGAGAGTGGGGGCCTGGCGGGCCTCTGCTTCCCTGTCCTGGGAGCTGGCGAGTCCTCAGCTGGGAGTGGGGCTGGCCCTCAGAGCATCTGCTCTCTGCACGCGCACCACTAGTCATTCCCGCGGCTTGTGGCCCCTCCTCAGCCCAGGCGACGGAGATCACACCTCAGCCCTTGACTCCACATCTTCAACTCCTTCCCCCTGTGCCCCCGGGACAAGTGGGCACACTGGTCTGGGGATGCCGCACAGACACCCTGCGGCAGTCCTCCCAGGGCCTGTGTGGGACGGACCCTGTCCCCAGGCCCCTCGGCCTTAACCATCAGCTCTGAGTCGTCCAGCCGGCGACGCTCTCCCTTCTCCGCCCAGCCAGTCCCAGTCGGGGCAGGCAGAAAGTGGGCCAGACTGTGGCCCAGGCTTGTGGCAGACCTGAATGTACCCAGGCCCGGTGTGAAGGGCCTCCGTGCCATCTCTGCTGCCATTAAGGCCCAGCTGCCCCCTCCCTGGCACCTCCCAAAGCTGCTCAACTTCCTTTGGCATTTGCAGCTGCCCGGGGGCCAGGACAGCTCCGTGGCCGTGCCCCACCAGAACCTGCGGCTGGCTCCCAGGACTCCCAGAAAGCAGGGACTGACAGGTGGTCCCCAGGGGAGGGCAGCCCCCTGTCTCAGCCATTCCTGTGGGTAGCGGGCATTCCGGAAGTCCCCAGAAGAAGCGGAGTTGCTCGGGTCAGGGTCAAGCCCCAATCTCCCTGAGACACGTCAGAATAAGGTGGCGACACTGTGCTTGCAGAGGCACCCAACGGCACCTGGGGACCCGCCCAGCCAGTGTAGCCTGGAAGCAGGTGTGCTCACCTGTAGCGCTGCTGCAGGGACCGGATGAGATGATGCACGTGAAGTGCTGGCAGGTTCAGAGCCACCGCTCCGCTGTGACATGCAACTGAGATAGAGGCTATGGGGCTGGGGCCAAAACATCTACAGCAGCCGCCTCGTGACTCAGTTACCCACCACCTGTCCCCAGGCACCTACTGTGTGCAGCACTGGGTACAGAGGACAGGAGCAGGCAGGCCTGCCCCCTGGGAGCTTGCCCCCCTCCAGAGCTGTGCCACAGCTGCACTCAAGATGTAAGTGCTGAGCTGCAGCCTCAACACAGAGATAGAGGAGGAGGAGAAGGTGAGAACCACCCCTCAACCATGACGCTCTGTGGATCGCAAGCCTTAATTCCCCCTCACCGTGATGTGTGCAAGCACTGTTGTGGTGATCTTCCGTTAGGTCAGGGAGTCTGCAAAGACACCTGGTAAAGTAAGAACCTGAGCTGAAATGCCAACTCTCAGCACCCTCCAGGGACAGGTAGGTGTTAGTCACGACCTACCTGCTCTCTCACCTTGTGTTTCCCTGTCGTCCTGCCAGGACAGGAGCCACGCCCGCAGCATGCTGGCTACGTCTTCTGCCCTCGGGGCTCCTTCTTCTCAGACAGAGGCCTCGGCTGCCAGCTCTGCCCTACAGGTAGGTGAGAGCTGGCTGGAGACCCTAACTGCATTTGGAAAGGACTGGCACGTGGTGGGCCAGAAGGGTGCTGGGTCCACAGTGCTCACCTCCCGGGAGCCCAGGCAGTCTCTGAGGGGCAGAATCCAGCTACCCCTGGGCCCCAGACCCGTGCCCCCAGGGCTGTGGGGAGAATGAAATGAGATGGTGCAGAAGGAAGATGCAGGGTGGGGAGGGGCGAGAGAATCAGAAGACGCTCGGTACCAGCTCTGCCCCTTCCCAGACGCGTGATCTTGGCAGGGTTTTACGGTTCTTAGCGTACAGGCCTGCACATATTGTGTTAAATTTATTCCCAAGTATTTAAAATTGCTGGGGGCTATTGTAAATGGAATTGTAATTTTTATTTTAATTTCCAAGTGTTTGTAGCTATTATTGCCAGGATCTGGGCTCCAAGGCACCCCTGCTGCCCGTCAGTAACACTTACAGGGCCACAGGACAGGTGGGGTTCTGAAGATCAGGAAGGGGGCATCTCAAAGCATTCGTTATTTTTATTATTAACTTCTGGATTGTACAAGTTTTTTTCAGCAGCAAAAAATGTATCCCCTTAATTTTGTTCAGGTTGAAAATGAAGTGTGTCTGCATTCCCAGTGCACTGGTCAAAGGGCAGCAGGGAGAGGGTCACGGAGGGGGCGGCCCCACTCTCACCAGCAGGGAGGGAGCCAGGGCTGGCACAGCAGATGCTGACATCCATGTGGGCAGGAGTGGCTTCTCATCCCTCGCCCTCCCCTTCCGCAGGGACACTGCTTCCACCGCAGGGTCACCCGGCCTCTCCTTTTCCACCTGCTCTTGGTGTGTGTCCTGGGGCAGGTGCCAGGCATGTGGGGGGAGCCCACTGTATGAATTCTGGGCAGCAGAGAGAGGGGAGACTTAGGCTGCAGAGGCACTCCCAGCGGGGCAAAGAGGGCTCTGCCATCAGTGAGAAGTGCCCTGGGGGACGCACATGGCAGGACTGGAGGCAAGAAGGGCCTCGGCTAGGTGCTGGGCTGCCGCGGAGGGGGCCCAAGGTGGCACCTCAGTGACAGCCGGGCCAGAGGGGCGGCGGTGGACCCACCAGCCCTCCGCCCGCCCACGCTTCTGCCCCACACACTCTCATCCAGCCCCTGCTCGTGCCGGGCACTGGGCCAGTGCCGAGGCCCCGGGCCAGTGCCGAGGCCCCAAGAGCTCCCCGTCAGGGCAGAGGCAGACGTGCGAACCGCCCTGACCAGCAGAGTGGAGCGTGATGAATCTAGGCAGGGACAGGGCCGTGGACGCTCAGACCGAGGCACCGCTGAGCGTCTGCTTGCCAGGAGGCCGGGAGGCTTCTGGGAGGAGCAGGCTTGGGGGGCAGGCCCAGGAGGTGCGGGGATTCAGTGAGCCAGTGGGCGAGGGCAGCAAGGACCCTCCAAGCAGGGAAGCAGCTTGTGGAGAGGCAGAGAGCAGAGACTTTGCTGCCCCGAGCTTCTCCCTGGCAGGATGCCCCCCAGGGCCCTGGGCAGGGCCCGGCCGCATCCTGGGTGATGTAGAGCCTATCAGAGGCAGGCCTGGTCCCAGCCTCCCAGCACACCCTCCCTCAGCCGGGGGGCTCCTCCAAGATGAAGCCCGCACCCTAGGGAGACGCACCGTGAGACTTCTCCTCACAGGACGCTTCTTTCCAGGTGGTGCTGCTGAGCCGTACCCGGCCAGAAGCTTCAAGAGCGAGAAGGAGACGCCTCACCCCAAAACCAGCCTCCGCTCAGCAGGTCAGGTCTGAATTCCGTCTGCCGTCTGCACAGCGGGAAGAGTGCCTTTGCTGGTTAGGCGCCTCTCCAGAGGCTTGCAGAGGCTGACCTCTCAGCGCTGACTGGCGAGGGGTGACACCAGGAAAGCCACACGCCGGGCGCAGCAGGCCCTATCAGGCCCCCAGCTCTGGGAGCCCCATGTTCTCTGTGCTCAGCTGGGAAAATCAGGACCTACTCAGGAAGTTTAAAGGCAGCCCGGATAATTCAACACAGATCATAAAGACAGAGGGGTGATACGGCTGGGAACCACCAGCAGAGAGGACATGGAGAAAAGGAAATGGCGTTTTAAAGTGAAGAACGAGGGTGCTGCCAGGCAAAGGGACTCCTCCGGTGGGTGTGGTCAGGAGCAGGGGCTTAGGCAGCGCAGGCTGTGTACCATCAGCAAGTTCCTTGACTTCTCGCAGCTTCATCTGTAAAGAAAGGGACCAGCATTGGCCTCATAAGGCTGTCGTGGACGTGGGAGGGGACGGCCTGTGCGAAGGGTCTTGCACACAGATCGAGCCTTCAGCAGGGACCTGCTGTGGCCTCACAGTCACCACCAGCAACAACTGCTCCTTCCACCGTGGAAGGACGTGTCTGGGGGCAGAGAAGGTGTGTCCCTTCGGTCAGACAACCCAGCGTCCCGAGGGCACACGCCCCCTCCCGCCCCAGCCTCAGCAGACACACCACGGCAGATCGCAGAGCACTTTCATTAAGTGCTTGTGACCGTGCAGTCGTGATGGAGGAGAGAGCTCACGACCACCCTGTAGCTGCAAAGAAGCAGAAGCTTGGGAAGCTCACTGCCCGCTCTGGTCACTGATCACACACCTGGTTGGTGGCAAAGCCGGGATAAGAACCCAGGTGTCAGCGCGAGGCGGGCAGGGTGGACCTCCTCTGCCTTCCCCGGGCACGGAACCGGGACGCAGGAGGGCCCTCTCTGCCCGCTGAGCCGATGGCTGGGCTCCAGGCAGGCATGTGGCGTGGGGGAGCTCTGCCCACTTCTGGGGCTGTTACCCCAAGCAGTGCCTAGCCCTGGGGAAATGGTTCAAAGACACAGATTCCGGGATGAGGTCCCTCAGCTGCTTTTCCGGGAGGTTCTGAACCACCAAGCCCCCGGGCCCCTCCTCGGAGCCACACAGAGAGTACTCTCCTCGCTCAGCACAGCCGTTGCTTTGCAGGCCGAGGCCAAGGCCAGCCCGGGAGGATGGGGCCAGTCCTCAGCAGGAAGGAGCTGGAGAGCGAGGGGCCCAGCGGTCCAGCAGGACCACCTGCAGGCAGACACCATCTCCCCACCAGAAGCCCCTTCCCACTTGAGCGCGGGGCGAGGGCAGCAGTTTTCCCAGCTTGGGCCAGAGCAACAGGTACAGCAAGAACTGGGGAAGTGAGCCGGCCTCCAAGGACGGTGAGCACGGGTCCAGCGTGAGCTGGGACAGCCTGAAAGTACCACTGCTCCCAGGGGTGGGGCAGCTGCGGCGGTGAAGCCAGCACTCACCAAGGCTTGCCGTGTGCCCGGCGCCGTGTGGAGGTTTGCCCCTTTGAGCAATGTCACATTCAGTCCTCACAGCAAGCCTGGGAGTATGTGCGGCTCTGATCCCCATTTTATGGAAAGGAAAATGGAGGCTTGGGAAGTTGGGAGTCTCCCTGTCACAGCCGTCTGTGGGCAGTGCTGCTGGGGCAGTGGGAGCTCCCTGAAGGCTGAGCAGAAAGCAAGGATGCCCAACAGCCCTGGCTACTTGCCTCTGCATGGTGGGGACTGGGCCCCCCACTCTGTATCTCCAAGGGCACCCCTTCCCAGTAAATTGGGAGGCAGCCCTGCTCCCTGCACCCCCAGGCCCACGAGAGGATCAGGGGCCCCAGGGCCTGGGAGAGGTTCGCTGCTCTTCTTTTGAAGACAGCCGCCCGTGCTCTTCAGAGGGAACTAGCGTGACGTAGGCTGTTCTCTCCCCAGTTCTCAGCCGGTGTCTGCAGCGCCCGGCAGGACACTTCTGTCCCAACAGAACCACCCACCCCATCCCATGCCGGCCGGGCACGTTCAGCCCCCACCCAGGCCAGGACGAAGCCGCAGACTGCACTCCGTGCCCAGCAGGCAGGGCCTGTACCCGGGCTGGGCTGACTCAGCCAGATGCAGAGTGTACACCGGGGTAAGGGGCTTTGATTTCTCAACGATGGGGCCTCAGAGTGACAGAGTCGGGGCCTCGGGTTCAGGTGAGGCTTCTCCAAGAATTCACCCCCTCGGTGTCTTGGGAGGGCCCCTGCAGGGCTCAGGGTCACACCAGCCCGGGGCTCCAGGACCTCCTCCTCCAGGACCACTGGGGCCTGAGCATGCTCAGGAGGCAGCTGGGGGACTCCAGGCTCTGGCATAAGAAAAAGGAAGCTCAGAGAGGCCAGGTTACCATGCCAAAGCCACACAGCAAGCCGGTGGGCACAATGGAATTTTACTGTGATTCCCCAGGATGGTGGGCTCTGCCTGGTGGGTACCAGGATCCCACTCCTTGGTTGTCATAGGTACGTGTGCCCTGAGGGCTCCTCGAGTCCCCACGCTCCCACTCTCGCCTGCCCAGCTGGGACCTTCAGCAACCGCAGTGATCTCTCCGACCTGTCCCAGTGTGAGATCTGCCCCTCGGGAATGGCCTGTCCTAGGGGTGAGTGAGGGACAGAAAGGCAGCCTTGCTACCTGCCAGACCCCGTCTCTGCGTGAAGAACCAGCTCCATGCCAAGGCAGGGAGCCCAGGAAAACAGACCCTGGCCCACAGCCCCTTCTTTCACCACAAAGAGCGTGGTCCACCTCCCAAGGGTGGGACCGTGAAGAACGTTCTCCGTTCCCAGGCCGCCGCCTCGGGCAGGGGAGCCTCTGCGTCCCCTTCCCCGGTGCTGGGCCCCAGCCCAGGTCCCTGCCACTCGCCAGAGGGCTGGAGGGGCTGCTCCTCCAGACTAGTTCAGGACTGTGTTTGCAGGAACTGGGGGTCCAGGCTGGCCCCCCACCCCCTGCCCAGCTGGCCGTTATTGCCCTCGGGGCACCAAACAGCCAACCCAGTTCCAGTGTCCCCCGGGCACCTGGAGTAACCGGACCGGACTGACTGCAGACGAGGAATGTGCGCCCTGTCCCACGGGCTGGTTCTGTGTCGGCGGAGCCCCGGTGCCCTCAGGGACGTGCGGAGCTGGACATTACTGCCCAGAAGGTGAGTGGGGCAGGGTCTGCCCTGGCAGGGTCGTGGCTGAGTGCTGGGAGCGTAAGCCATGGGCCAGCCTGCACGCCTCCCAGGCTAAGGTAGGATTTCCGGAAGACCTTCCTGAGAGGAGGGCTGGGACTGGTCAGCCAATGAGCCTCCTGACTGGGGATTCATGGGGCGACTCGGCCCAGACGAAGGCTGGTCCTGGGTGAGTGGCACCCCCGGATCCCTGGCCCAGCCCCAGGGGCCTCCCTCAAGGACCCATCCCCAGGGAGGAGGTGGGGAGCAGCTGTGCCCGGACGATGCAGGTCTGATCCCCCTCTTCCCTCCTCGGACCCCTGCTCTTTCCTCTGACACAGGTACAAAGTGGGGCACCCAGTTCCCCTGCCCGGCGGGCACCTACAGCTCTCAGTCAGGCAACACGCAGGTGGAAGACTGTCTGCCCTGCCCACCAGGGGCCTTCTGCCCTGGTGGGGCCCCCAAGCCTGTGCTCTGCCCGAGGTAAGGAGGCCGAGGGGTGCGGCTGTTCCTGAAGCTCAGTGACCACGTGTTACATGCTAGAGGCCAGCACTGCTCCGGGCACCGAGGGGTCTGTAAAGAGAGATGAGCGCCCAGCCTGCCCTCAGGACCTGGCAGCCTTTCTGAGACAGGACACAGGAAAAGGATGGGCAGGGGTCAGGGCTCGGGGCCTCAGGGTGACAGGCTAATATGGGAGCTACACACCCATGGGCCCAGAGGTGGAAAGAGGGATGGCACTTTGGGCTGGAGTCGGTGGGGAAGGTGCCCACACCCCAGCTGAGAAGCTGCTTCAGAACAGTTCAGCCCAAAGGCCAAGCACCTAGAAGCTAATTCCAGCTAGGGTTTCAGCAGAGATTTGGCCCAAGTTCTGGGGTCCTCTGTTGATAGACTGCTTTATCAAAAAGTGCCCTTTACCCCTGCGGTCAAAAAGTAATACTTAGAATTTTTCTTATTAAAAAAAAGCAATACGTGTTCTTGTGAAAAGTGAAAACAGCATTAACCCAAATAAATTTCAGAACAAACATACTTTCCATGTAAAAAGCAAAATCATAAAATTACAAAACAAAATATAAATGGATATTTATAAAATCTGAGAGAAGGTGGAAAATCTAAGCACAGCACGAAAGGCAGAAATAATTGAGGAAAAGACTGCAAGATTTAAATGCAATGTTTCGGGCTTCCCTGGTGGTGCAGTGGTTGAGAACCTGCCTGCCGATGCAGGGGATGCGGGTTCGAGCCCTGGTCTGGGAGGATCCCACAGGCCGCGGAGCAACTAGGCCCGTGAGCCACAGCTACTGAGCCTGCGCGTCTGGAGCCTGTGCTCCGCAACAAGAGAGGCCGCGATAGTGAGAGGCCCGCGCACCGCGACGAAGAGTGGCCCCCGCTCGCCGCAACTAGAGAAAGCCCTCGCACAGAAATGAAGACCCAACACAGCCAAGAATGAATAAATAAATAAATAATAACTTTTTTTTAAAAAACTGTGATATTTAAAAAAAAAAAATGCAATGTTTCAAGGTTCTATCCTTCAAAGTTGTTCTAGACAAAGTTAAAAGGCAAACAACAAAGCGGGGAGACATTTTCAACATGAGTGACAGGCTAACATCCATCTACTTACTACCTTACTATATAAAGAGCCATTACAAATCAGTAAAATAAGACAGAAAGAGAGGTAGAACCCACAGAAAAACATAAGCAAAGTGGAGGAACAGGCACCTTTAAAAAGAAACACGATTAGCTCATAGCCAGGTTTCAAAATCTCTTGCACCTCACTACCAGGTAGGCCGTTTGGGGTCACACCAGCCCCATCCTCAGCCTGACCCAGGGGCCTGACTCTGCTCTTGAACCCCGTGGGTGAGCCTGGGGGCAGTGGTGACCCTATGTGGCTGTCACGGCTCCTCCCCCAGGAAGGCTCTGGCTCCCACACCCTCAGCTCTGCTTCTCGCCTAGGGGAACCGCCCGCCAGAGTCCTGGTGCAAGGCTGGCTGTGGCCTGCGTGCTGTGCCCGGCTGGTCACCACTGCCCTGAGCTGGGCACCGCTACTCCACGGCCATGCAGCGCAGGCAGCTTCTCGGTAAGTGTTCCCTCAGAGGCCCTGGAAGCAGGAGAGCCCCAGGGCCAGGGAGGTGGGGTGGAGCCCAGCAGGGCAGAGCCTTCATCCCAGCCCCTCCCTCCGAACACCGACAATCTGCGGACCAAGCAGATGCTCGGTTTTGCCGGCATCTGTCCTGCTCTTAGGCCCGCCCAGGCCCTGCCCTCCTCAGAAAGGGAGGCGCACACACAGAGCCTGGGGCCCAGGCCAGAAGCATTCCCAGTCCAATTCAGCACATTTCCCGAGTGCCTGCTATGCGCCAGGCCTGGCCCAACTGCTGGAGGTGTGGAAAGAAAACAACCTTCTTGCCAATCCCTCTTTCCAGGGTCCGGGTCATCTCTGGTGCCAGGAGTGCCCAGCAGGAAAACTCTGCAACCAGACAAAGCTGGCTAGCCCCCCTGCATGTCCGCCCGGGCACTACTGCCCAGCCCGGGGCCTGTTGTCCATCCCCTGTCCCCGGGTGAGAAGTTCCCCTCCACCCTTCTTCCGGCCTCTCTTTGCTTTTGCGTGGGAAAGCTCTGCAGCCATCAGCCAGTCCTGGTGGCTGGGACGGACAGACAACATCCCTTTGCCACGGCATGCCGCACCCCGGCCCTCTGCCTCCCGTCCCCACTCAGAGCAGGGCTGGGCCACTCCCTTTCCTGCAACTGGCTTCTGATAGTGGTGCTAGACCAGAAATCACAAGGGACAAAGTGAGCCAGGCTTGTGGTGGGGAGAGAGAAACAGGGAAGGGGAGGGAGGCCCAGGTGGAGCTCGCAGCCTCCAGAAGCCCCTCTCTCTCACGCCCCCCACCAAACCACGGCTTCCTCTCCCCAAGATACACACGCGTCTTGGATGACATGGTGGCGTCTATTCACTTTTCCTGCCCAATATCAAAGCCTGCTGGGAGTGAGTTCCAGTTACAACATTCCCTACTGGGTGGGAGGTTCGCAGTCAAAACGCTTTTGATCTGTTGAAAAGCAAATCCCACCCTTTCTTGCAAGCGTCTCGGAGGCTCAGCTCTTGATCAGGCATCTCCTGCTCCCCTGCCCCGTCCGTCCCGGGTGAGGCCGGAGGGCCCTGCGCTGCTCCCTTCCTGGAGAGTGGCCGACCTGTCCGGACCTGGAGGCCCCACGCCGGCCCCCAGGACCCTGACCGCTGTGGCATCCTCCTCTCTGCCCAGGGCACTTTCCGAGAGGCCCCTGGGGCCGCCCGCATGGAGGACTGCCAGCCGTGCCACCCTGGGACCTTTTGCGGCAGAGCCGGCTTGGTCGAGCCCCAGGGTCTGTGCCGTCCAGGGCATCACTGTGGGCCTGGTCCCAACACCTCTTCCCTGGTGAGTGCAGGCCCCACTGGGCCTCCTGGAGGCAAGGCTGGCCTAAGCACAGAGGCCTGGGCCAGGGTCGGGGGACACCACAGTGGGCAAGACCTAGCGCCTGCCCTCTAGGGTTCACTGCGTAGTGGGGTGACAGAGTGCCCCCAGCAAAGATGGGATGAAACAACTGCAGAGACAGAGCGTTAAGCGTGGCCAATAAAAATGTGAAAAAATAAAGAAAGGGCCAAAGGATCTGACGTCAATTTCCAGCTTCCACCTGAAAAGGGACCAAATACAAATACGTCATAAGCTAGAAAAATGCACAGCTGGACTGACAATTAAGGACCCATGAAGCAGAGTCATTTTTGTACTCTATGCACCTACTAATCATCAAAAGTAAACACAATTGCCGAGGCCCTAAGAAGGCGCTGCTCCCCAGCTCCCCTTTTCCACCCGCTGCAGCCGGGCCCCAGGCTGCTGGAGAACAACCGTGCCGCGTACAGCAAGAGCCTCCAGCCACTTCCTATCTTCTGATCCAATAATTCCAACGCGGGGAAAAGCCTGAAAGGGGAAAGAAGTGATTTATGAAAAGATGGTCAAATCACAAATTTTAATAGCAAAAACAAAACAAAACAAAACACTGCCAAGGTCCAGTAATAAGAAAATATCTAGTCAGAGATATGGCATATCAACCCAGTGTGATACTAGGTAACTCTTATTAATGATGAGTAGGTATACTATGTTGATACATAAATGATTGATAGATGATTGACAGAAACAGATATACCTTACCACAATTAGAGCTGTGTATCGATACTTTTAGCAAATAGAGAGATGGGATTTCTCGGGCTATTTAATACAAAAATTCGCTTTATTTTTCTGCAAAGCTAAACTCCCAGGGCGGTTCCCAGGGGGGGGGTGTAAGTGCAGATCAACACACATGCATGAACACGAGTGGCCAGGTTGGGCCTCAGAGAGGGGGTCAGGCAGGACTAGGAGGGAACCTGGGAGAGACAACCGTCCTGCTCTGGACTTTTAAGCCTTGAAAGGCCCCTCTTCCTTCGGGAGAGACTCCCCTTCGGTGACCTCTGCCCCCCCGGCCATTTTTGCCCAGCTGGCACCAAGAACCCCAGACAGAGGCCCTGCCCCGTCGTCGGCACCTGGAATGCGGAGAGAGGGGCACCGGATGTGAGCTGGTGCCTGCCCTGCCCACCCGGGCTTTTCTGCGCTGAGGCGGGCCAGGCTGCCCCCAGGGGCCCGTGTGCACCAGGTGAGGGCGCCCGGGTCTCCCCTGACGGCTGGCGGGCTAAACACCAAGCAGAGGGTGGCCAGCCAGCCACCTCAGCACTGGCCCTGGGACCCTCAGCCCCTGAGGCAGAGGCGCAGTAGACAGAACCCAGGGGAAGTTTGCCCAAGTCCGTGTGGCTGGGCTTGGGCAAAATAGGAGCCATATGGGAGTGGCAGGACCCTCGGGAACAGGAAAGCAAGGGGCAGGGCTCCAGCCCCAAAAAGCAGACCAGCCTGAGTGCTTTCTCTGCTTCCAGGATTTTACTGTCCAGGAGGGGCACAGACCCCAAGACCTCTCGGTGGGCCACGGGGAAACCTCGGCACTGAGGGCCACGTCTGCCCTGAAGGCTCGCTGGTGGCCATGCCCTGGGTGGATGGGCAGTGCAGCAAATGGCTCAGGTACTTGGGCTGGCTCAGAAAGCAGAGCAGAGTTGCTATGGGAACCATCTACAGCACGGGATGGGCAGGGCCGCAGGACGACCAAAGCCACTTTGCTTTCCAGGTCAAGAGCGCCACCAGGAGAGAACCTGTGCCCCTGGTCATTACTGCCCCCAGGGCACTCACCACCTCCCCCTGACCTGCCCTCCAGACATGTCCAGTTCACGGCAGGGCCAAAGCCAGGCCCAAGGCTGCTGGCCACGTCGTGCAGGTGAGGAGACAGAAGGGGGCACATGGGATCTCTCCTGGGGAGACAGTCAAGGCCGTGTCTTGGGGCCTGAGGAGCAACAGCTCCCTGGAAAGCTCTTCCCCCTGCTGGCCCAGGGCCCCGGAGTCCCTGTGAATGGTGGCTAAGGACAGGGCCTTGGGCCTTGGGCAGAAGCCCAGCGACACCCCTCCGTCCTGTGGGCAATCGCATAACCCAGGCGAGCGTCTCCGTCTGGGTGACCGAAGGACAAGTGCTGAGTGACACGTCACCAGCCCGGCAGGGAGAGGGTGGCCCTGGCCTCCTGCAGGGCAGGCCGAGCAGCGGCTCCGCCCAGCTGCCCTCCTCAGAGGCGGGGGCCCTGCAGGCGCAACCCCAGCCGAGCTCTCTCCCAGGTCAGCGTCAGTTAGGCAACGGGTCCACAGGGTCATGAATCGTAGGACCCCCCCCCCCCCCCGCTGGAGGAGCTTCGGGGAACGGGACCTCGGTGCCAGCTGTGCAGGTTCTCTGCGGCCAGGGTTGGCACCGAGCCAAAAGTCCCCGCCAGGCGGCACTGCCGCAGTACAGGCAGGTCCACCAGGGTGAGGTCGTGGAGCCCAGCGCTGGTGGAACCACCCCCTGACCTCGGGCCTCCCTTGTTCCAAGATGGCTCACGACGTGAGGCAGCTTCTCTTCCCCCCCTTGTCACTTCGGTGCCCGTAGTGCTGTGGAGGAGGCGCTCACGAAGCTGTGGGGCCACTCGTGCTTACGGACATGTCACTCGGGCCTCCTCCTGCGTCCTCGGCCGCCTGTTTCAGAGTGTGACATGCAGTCGTGCAGTGCTTCACAGGTTTCCTGCGCCCACACGTGCACGCAGATGTGCGCACACGCAGGCTTCATGGACAAGTCCCCCAGCTTTGGGGGCAGTCACAAAAGGGGAATCACACACTGCTCTCTTTTCTCTTCCCGTAACAAAACAAAGGGCCTCTTCGCCTCAGAGTTGATCGTCAGTAGAATTATGTGCCCCATCTCATCCCAGAAAGGCTTGATCGAACCGTAAGGGGCATAAAGGTGCAAGTGAGAACGAAAAACTTGGCCAGGATGGGAACAGATCTCCAGAATGCTGCAGAGGCCTGCGTTTGGCCACCCGGATCTCCTCCCCGAGCTGGGCCTGGAGCCCCCCAGGCCTCTTCTGTCCTGTGCCCCCATTTCTCCTGGATGGGGCAAATGCTGGCCTCCTGACCTTTCCCCCACCTTTGGCTCCGAAGCAGGGTCCCTCCCAGGTAGCCCATAATTCAGAAGGGGGCACATCGCAGGACCCCACCCTACCTGGGGCACCACCCGCATCCCCACCGAAATCAGCATTGGGCAGGACCCGGGCTCGAGAGCTGCCTTGGCAGTCAAGGTGCTGTGACTGCACCTTTCCAGCTCAGCTCCCTCTTCCAGAAAATGTCCTGCTGCTGAGTGACTGGCTGGGGGCTGGGGAGAGGCTGCTCTGTGATCTCACCCGCTCCCGGCTTTGGGCAGGAGCTGAGGCCACCCACTCCGTCAGAGGGAACCTGTGCCACATCAGGGGGACCCTGCCCTCCAGGCCACTTCTGTCCGGTGGGAACGGGGGCGCCCCTCCCCTGCCCTCTGGGCACCTTCTCGGATCGGTGAGTGCCACTGCCCCCAGCCCCGTGGCGGAGAGCCCAGAACTGTCTTCTCCCTGGTTCTCCTTCCCTCACTGACCATCTTACCACCTAGGCCCTAGAGAGCGGGACTCCCACCTAGCCTGGGAGGGCAGACGTCCCCTGACCGGCAGTAGAAAGCGGGGCGAGGGCTGGCCAGAATATCAGTGGCTGGGAGCTTGAGAACACGTCATGCCCGAGAAAGAAAAGCATCAAGAACACTGCACGTCTGCCTGTGTCTCACTTGAGAGCAGAGCCCCGTCTCCCCACCTTCAGGAAAGTCCCAGCCTCCAGGGGAGGGTACCCCGGAGCAAGGGGACAGCAGTGGAGCCAGAGGCTGAAGGGCTGTTGTGCGTCCTGACTGTAGCTGCCAGACGCAGGAGTCTGTGGCCCTAGACAACCTGAGTCTGAATTGGGGATTAAGATAGAAAAGGACAACTATGCCCAGGTGCCTATCTTGAGAGAGAGAGAGAGAGAGGCTACACCTTCCTTCAGGCATCTGCCAGAACACTGCCCTGGGTACCCTGAAAGCGGGAGGAATCCCAGGGAGCCTACACGAGCTAAACGAAAAGGCAGCCCCTGAGAGGCAGGTGCCTGCCACCCTAAGAGCCCCCGGTCCCCAGAGCCACCTTCTCACGGCCCTGGGACACGTCCCCAGCCCGGCTCCCCAGCTCTCTCTCTGTCTCCCCAGGATGTTTCTCTCCATGGCCTCTGAGTGCTTGTCCTGCCCCTCTGGCCATTTCTGCGGTGCGTCTGGCCTCACTGCCCCCTCTGGACCCTGCTTCCCTGGCTACTTCCGTCTGGCAGGAGTCACCTCCCCAAACCCAACAGGTAAGGGGCCTCTCAGGACAGGAGTGGGCCCTGCACTGACCAGACACCCCAGAGGTAGGTGGGCGTTCTAAGGATGGGAGGTGACTAGGTATGGGCAGTTTGTGGACAGAGGGGCAGTGTGCGAGCAGGGTAGGCCTAGAGATGAACCTTGGCCTGAGTATTTAGTGGTCTGATCACTACTCCTGGACCCTCGGGCCTCCCATCCCCCTGCCTCTGTCCAGCAGTGTCTCACAGTGTGACTCACTGCCCTCCTGCACTGCAGTCACAGGGCTCTTGTCACGCCTGCATCCCCAGGCCCACCCCAGGCACACCCCACCTCCTGAATCAAAGCCCCACTGGCCTAAAGACGGGAATGTTGCAGGTTTGCAGGGATGTGGGTGGGGAGGACCAGGGGGCTTCCAGAGACCAGCCAGCAGGTGCCAGGATTTGCCCTGTGGGCCATGCAGAGGTGAGCTGAGTGTGGCTCTCCTCTCCGTCCCATGGGGGCCAGAGAGAGCACCTTCAGGGTGCGGTACAAGACCCTCTGCGCCCCAGCGGGACGCAGGGGAGATGGAGCAGCGCCCAGGATGTCTGGCTCCCTCTAGCGGCCGCTGCCCTTGGCCTCGGAGGAAGCTCCTCCTCCAGGACACCTAAGGGGTACACAGAGCAGAGCTGCTGCCTTGGTGAGGGCCGCTGAACCTGGGCCAGAGCCCTTAAAATCCCTCTTCTCAAACATTGCCATTGGTCCAGTAAACATCTGAGGCAAAAGTCCAGGTCCCGGGTGGAAGATTAAGTTCTGGGGGGGTCGGGTGGGGAGTGAGAGAGTGGGAGCCATGTCCCCAGGGCAGGGGCTGGGGGATGGAGGGGGCCCCGGGCAGCTCAGCCAGGACAATCCACCAAAACCAGAACCAGCACTCCCGGTGCATTACAACTAAATGTGAAAGCGATGTTCTCTAAATCTGTTTCATTAAACAAACAAACAATCACAGAGCCTCTCCTGGAAAGGGCACTGCAGAGAGTATGAGGAAACCGGGCTTTGAGTCTGGACAGCCAGCTACCATCTCAGGACGTCATCCCCAGTAAAACTGCATCATTATTCCTGCCCACCTACCAAGGAGGGATTTCCCGAGGCTCTAATAATACAGCACATATGTAAAGCACATGCTTTTTGATCTGTAAGGGCTGTGCAAGCGTTAGCTATGGGCATTGTTTCTTTATAAAACCAACGAGCCTCTGACCCAAGCCCAGGTCCACACTTCGTCCCGGTGGCGCCACACGAGTCACCCAGGCTCCAGCTCTGCTGTGGCTGCTCCCGTCGGTCAACTTCCTTCTTCTCCTCAGGCCACTCGGAGCAGGGGGGCCCCTGTCCCCAAGGCCGCTTCTGCCCCAGAGGGACCAGCCTCCCCCTGCCTTGCCCTGCTGGCTTCTACAGCAACCTGACTGGCCAAGCCTCTTGCTTTCCCTGCCCCGCCGGCTTCTACTGCCCCAGAGGTGAGTGCCGGGGCCGGGCTCAGCCTGAGGGTTTGGCTCTTGCTGCTCTGGAAGCTGCGGCGTCAGAGGATCACAGATATCCTCTGCGTCCGAGACTTCCCCGCCGCCCGTCTCAAAGGCCCAGGGGACGAGTGGCCCTTCCCGGAGGCCAAGCCCAAAGCGGCAGGCTTTGAACACTGAACTTCATCCACGTCCTTTGATTTATCTTTAAAATTCATGAGAGTTTTATTTTCCAATCCATAATATATCCACGTTGGCTGAGAAATAAAGATTGTAAATTGCAGTATGTTACAAATTTGGGGGGCCCATGCCCTTCAGTATGGTTGACCACCGGCAGGATGAGTCCTGCATAGTCTGTGGCTTTGTGGACCCCAGGCCCAGAGCCACGCAGCCTGGGAAGCCCGGTGGGCGCAGTGGGCGAGGAGGGAGCTCCCGCGACTGAGGGCAGGACTTTGCGGGGACAGGCCGTGCGGGAAGGCGCCCACCCCGGCCTGGGCGCCGCCGGGCTCCATCAGGCAGGCCCCTCCTCTGCACTTTGCTTCTCAGGAACCAGGTATGCCGTCCAGTTCCCCTGCCCTCGGGGCTACTATAACCCAGACCCACTGGCCCAGAGCCCGGGCGGCTGCCTCCCCTGCCCCCCAGGCCACTACTGTGGGCAGGAGAATCTGACACAGGCCTCCGGGCCCTGTGACGCAGGTGCGCTTCCCAAAGCAGACGGACACGTCCCCACCCATCCCTGTGCTCCCCATTTCTGAGCCCGGACCTGGGGTGACCCAGGCTATCCCCTGGCGCAGCGCCAGGGAGGGGGAGCTCGGCCTTTGACCCCCAGACCCCTGCTTGCCCTCCTGCCCCAGTGCTGACCCCTCCCCACTGGTCCCCGCCTCAGGCTGGTTCTGCGTGTCAGCGGCGTGGACGGCTCGCCCCTTCGACCCAGACGGCTGCACCAGCACCAGCTGCCTCTGCCCGGCCACAGCTACGGGGGGGAGGCGCCCAGCTGGCTCCTTCTGCCCCAAGGGCAGCCCACAGCCCACGCCCTGCCCCCCAGGAACCTTCTGCCGTGAGTGTCTGCCTGGGCCCCGCTCTGCGCCCAGCTCGCCCTCCTCCCAAGGGCTGCTGGCAGACCTTACTCCCCAGTCTGCGGGGGGGCCTTGGGGCAGCTGGGGAAAAGCCAGGGGGAGAGGGGCGCCACAGGCGCTCCAGCCTGAGGCCGAGAGGCGTTGCAGCGGGGCGTGGTTAGAGCATAGCTGGGGCATTTGCTGTGGTTTGAGTTGTTTGGCGTGGATGGCTGAGGACCGCCGGCCACGGCCTTGTCGCCCCGAAGCCTCGTTGGCTCTGCGCGGTGTCCGCCCTGATCCTGCCCCTCCAGCTGCAGGTAAAGGGTCTGGGGGGTCTCTCCACATACTGTGCTGAGGGGCCAGGGGACCGGGCCGCAGGGAGGTGGGCACAGGTGGGCCCTAGAGGGAGCCATGAGGGGCCCGCCCCAGCTCTGAGGCTGGGCCCACGGCTGCGCAGTCAGGAGCCTGCCCCCGGGACTGGCACCTCCCTGTGCCCTTAGCTGCAGCCTCACGCAGGCCCACGCCATGCCCCGCGGGCACCTTCTCCAGCCTCCCAGAGCAGACCACGCTCTCTGTGTGCCAGGCCTGCCCACGCGGCTTCTACTGCAAGGAGGCTGGTCTCCAGGCCCCCAGTGGGCAGTGCCCAGCAGGTGAGAGGCAGGGAGGACCTGGGGGTGCAGGCAGAGGGGGTGAGGCCAGGAATGCAGCTCTCTGGACCCCGGGCCCTTGTGCCGGAGACCCTGCTAGGACTGAACAGGGAGCAAGGAGGGGTAGTCCTGAGCGCTCCTCACTCCTTGCCAGGTTATTACTGTGACTCCAGGGCTGCGCCCGTCCAGGACTTCAGCCTGTACCCGTGTCCTCAAGGCTACTACTGCCCCCTGGGCACATTCACAGCCACACAGCACAGCTGCCCGGCGGGCACTTACGGCCCTCGGAAGGGGTTGAGAAGCCTCATTGAATGCCAGCTGTGCCCTGCTGGGAAATTCTGTGCGCTGGCAGGGCTCACGGCTCCAACAGGTATGTCCTACAGGGCAGAAAAGGCCTTAGGCAGTGGGCGGGCTAGAGTGGCGGGTCCCAGACCAGGCGGAGGAGGAGAGGCTTCAGGGGAATCTCCAGGGACCTGGACCACTGATCAACACGGGGCCAGAGCAGCATGGGCTTGTTGGGCTAGAAGGAGGTCTTCCTTTCCTCTGCCCTCCCAAGACCCCTTAGGTCAGAAACACATTGCCCCACACCCCGCCTCAGGACGTCAGGAGGGGTGCACTTGGGCCTAGGTGTCCAGTTCTGGAACGTTCTCCAGCGATCCTGGGAGTCTTTCATCACTGCGCTCTGCCTCAGAGTGGAAGTCTACCTCAGCCACAGTTCCCAGCACCACCCTCCTGGGCACTGGGCTGGGGGTCCTTCCAGAGGGTCTTTAGTGTTTCTACCCTTCCCCACACCCCTGCCCCCATTAGCTGGTTTGGGGAAGGGGAGGAAGGAAGGTATCACTTTCTTGGGGTGTTTGGGTAGCTCCCGTACAAAATGGCTAGAAATGACCTGCTACATAAGGAAAGTCCAGGCCAGGCGGTTGACCGTCTCTGGGGAGGACAAACCTCAAACTGGCCCAGACCCCGCACCTGCTTTGACCCAGGGGCTTGGTACTGAACGGAGGAGGGGCCGCTCAGGCCGTGCTCAGCCAGGGCCCGGGGCCGGCTTTGGGCCGGGGACTCCTGCGGGCTGCAGCTCCCACCGTGGCGGCCGGTGGGTGTGGGGAAAGCGTGAGGGGCCCTGGTGCCTCGTGCTAGGAGCGGCAGGCACGGCTGACAAGGCGTCCTCTCTCCTAGGGGACTGGGCCGCGGGGCACTGGTGCAAGGGAGGAGCCACGAGCAAGGGCCCCACCAACGGGCCGCGGGGCGTCCTCTGTCCCGCTGGGCACTACTGCCTCGAGGGTACCTAGCACCTCCAGGGCCACGCCAGCCACAGCCGCGCAGAAAGCGCCTCCCTCCCAGCCCTCGGCCGGTGGAAGGAGGGTCTCCACGTGCTTTGAGCCCGCTTTCAGCCAGGCTGCAGGGGCCCTCAATGAAGGGCAGTGCTGAGCTGCGCAGGGCAGAGCACAGGACCCTGGTCCCCCAGATGCCCTCCCCACTCGGCCCAGCAGCCCTCCCCGTTCCCCCCCCCCGCCCCCCCGCAAGAACCCTCCTCCAGCCTGGCCCTCAGGAAACCTCACTTGTGTGATGGACCTTCCTCCTTTGCCCCTTGTGCCTTGGTTACTCCCCACCAAGGATGTTTTTTCAGGCCCGGGTATTCCTCCCCACTTTGGTCCTTGCTTGCAGGATGTCAAGCATCTTTCCTTTACTCAGTGAAGCTGACCCAGGGGCTCCAAAGCTGAACTGGTCCCTGCCCTCTGAAAGCTGAGACGGGGAGGCATTTCCACCCTGGTCTGACTGCCCAGAGGGAGAGATTCCAGGTTCAGAAGCCCGACCAGTGCAAGGTCCCCCTCAGGCCAGAGGGAGCTGGCCAGACTGCCTCTTCTCTCTCCTCTGTCGTTCTGTCCTGCAGGAGCTCCTGTCCCAGCTCGATGCCCACCTGGTACCTGGTCTGAGGAAGGGAACAAAACCCCAGGAGGATGTCAAGATTGCTCAGGAGGGCGACTCTGCCCTGGTGGCCACCCACCAATCTGGCCAGCACCCTGCCACCCAGGGTGGGCAAACAGTTTATCTCCTCTGACAGACAGGGAACGTGTCCACAGAATGGGGAGTGGGCTCCGTTCCAGGGTTTCTTGTCAGAGAACAAGAGGAGGAAATCCCTGCCGGTAGGCAGGAGTCCGTGGGACCTGCAGGCCACATGTAGACATGCAAAGGTGAGGCCACATTGGGTGCAATGTGCTGGGACCCAACTGCTCTGCAGACAAGGTCACTGGAAGGACATCGGTGTGCAGACTTGTGGCAGCCCGTCCCATCTCTGCCACCACCCATCGCACGTCTGATCACAGCTGGGCTGCCCATCCTGGGGGCAGTCTGGAGGGAAGGGGCCCACGAGGTAGAAGAAGCCAGGAGCAAACAGGGCAGGAAGGGGCCCAGGCCCACGCTCAAAGTGCATCTGCCGCCCACGGGTGCAAGCCCTTCAGCAGCTCTCCTCTGCTGAGGCCCTTTGGCTTGGCCCTTGTTGTTCCAGCGTCTCCTGCACTGGAGGAGCCGTCCCCGTCACCCCCATGGAGGGGCTTCCTGGGAGATCACGCTCCCCCGGGCACGTCCGCCCTGTGGGAATGGCTGACCCCACTCCGTGTCCTCCTAGCTCCTACGCCTCTGGCACACACACAGCAAAATGTCACCTCTGTCCCAGTGGCCGCTACTGTGTTCCAGGGCTGAGGCCGCAGCTGTGTCCGAGAGGTTAGTGTCCTGCCAGCAGCCCAGCTGACTGAGCAAAGCGTCCAAAGCAAAAGGGAGGAGAGGGGGAAGTCACCCACAGGGGACTATATCTCTCCCCAGCTCCCTCAGACAAAGGCCTGGGCTGTATATTCTGATAATAAGGCGACAAGTGTCTTCCCCGGCAGGAGCCCTGTGGCAGAAAGGCCCAGCCCAGCACCCAGAGCTTCCCCTCCTCCGGCCTCCCTCAGACTCCCTCCTTCCCCTGCTACTCAGGCCCTAGTCTCGGCCCTGCCCCTTCACAGGTTTCTACTGCCCTGAAGGGACAGAGCTCAACTGGCAGCCCTGCCCGGCGGGCACCTATGGCCCTGTGCCTGGACTGAGCAGGCTGCAGGCGTGTCGAGCCTGTGATGGGGGCAGGTTCTGCCCCAGGGCCAACGCCACAGAAGCTGGCGGGCAGTGCTGGGAGGGCTTCTTCTGCTCCAGAGGGGCCACCCGGCCGAACCCGGAGGCCGGCACTGAAGGTAATGGGCCCTTCCCCGATGGACGTTGAGCCCCTGCGCCATTTCCTGGGGCCCTCGACTGGGAGGTAAGGGACGGATTCAAGGCCCTCCATTCACTCACTGGTCAACCCAGACAGACTGATAAGTCTGTTCTCTCCAGAGACCTGGTCCCTGACCTCGGCCCCCCGTGTTCGCAGGCTCTTGCTCGTGGTGAGCAGAACACCGTGGTAGCAGTGAAGAGCGCCCTGGCATTTGTGTCCCCCACCCACTGTCCATCCTGGGTGGGACCCCCCAGGGACCCCCTATCCCACACTGGCCAGGCTGAGGGCAGACACCGGGGACAGGCCTGAGGAAGCTTGCCTTAAGGGTCATGGTGACGTGCCCCTCAGCCAGGCCATGCCTTTGAGTCACTTGGTACATACTGGTGGGTGGGGGCAGGCCCAGGCCCCCAAATCAGAGTATCTGGGGTGGGGACCAGGCCAGGTATGGTCAATTTGATGATCTTCCTAAGTGGTTCTCACGTGTAGCCGAGAGATCATTGCGGTGTTTTCAGTCTTCTGGGGGTCAAATTTCCTCTGAAAACTGATGGAATCTATGGACACGCATCCAGGGAAAACACACAGAGCTTTCACTGTGCTTCACAGAGTTCCTAGAGCTCTGTATCCAGGGCCCAAAGGACAAAATCTCATGATCCAGTGCAACCCCTGCCTCTGGGAGAAGGGGAAACTGAGGCTCGGGAGGAGGCTCTGCCTTGCCTAAGGTCACACAGTCAGTAGGCAAGCTGGGCGCCCAGGCTCACTGACCCGGTCCAGCTCTCGGCTACTCTGCAGCTACCCGGGAGCCCAGGGTCACACCAGCCCTGGGGAGGCCTGGGTTCGGGTGGGTCACTGTCCCAGGCACAGCTCACGCCCCAGCTCTGAGAACCCGGTCTGCTCGGCGACAGGCCCCCCCGGACGGCTCCCGTCGTCTCCCCACCAGCTGCCCTGGTGGCAGGCCTCTCAGAGCATGACCCATGTGAGGCCGGTGGGGGGAGGAGAGAAGACACAGCCAGGCAGCTCCAGAAACCGGGGAAAATGTGGCAACATTGCCGCTGCAGGGAGGTCTGCGAAGGCTGCTGCAGCAAGAGCTGAAGTGGGTGGTGACCTCGGCGGGCTCCTGCCTCAGTCTCAGACACTGTCCACCCCCTAGACTTGAGCCTTCCAAGGAGGCCCCGCCTCCCTCAGGGGCCCCTTGCAGACGCCACCAGCCATGTCAACAAGTGTCCCCTGACATCTTCCCGCTAGTATCAGTGACATGGGCTGTGGTGGAGTAGCCAGGTGCAGGGGGTGTGGCCACAGGAGGGACCCCTTCACAGCTATGCCTTGGGAACCAGCTGCCCGATTCCCTCTGGGCCCAGAGCCCATCCCAGGGATGGGTTGGAGCTGCTCGAGTACCCACGTCTCACCCTGTCCTTCCCAGTGGCCAGGCTGACTTGTCTCTTGGTTCCAGAGCGGGCTGGCCCATGTCCTCAGGGACACTACTGCCCCAGGGGCTCAGCCGTGCCCCAGCCCTGCCCACCTGGCACCTTTAGCCCGCGCATCAAGCTCGGCTCAGAGGTAGGGAAATGTCTGGGTGTGAGGAGGGCCTGTTTGGATCTAGGCAAACCACACTGCCTCCGAGGTCCAAGGTTGTCACACAATCTAACGGGGGCATCTCCGGCAGGCTGCCTGCTCCCCGTGCCCACCGGGCTACTACTGCGGCGCTTTTGGCCTCACCAGCCCTTCTGGGCCCTGCAGCGCAGGCTTCTTCTGCCTCAGTGGGGCCCTCGTCCCCAACGGCTCCCTGGGAGACCAGACCAGTGGCCCTTGCCCTGCAGGTAGCCCCCAGGGCTGGGCTGAGGGGTAGCCTGGGGAGGTGGGGAAGGAGCAGACCCCAAGGCTGCTTCCCAGATGGGGCCAAGGGTCCCCGGGGCCCTCCAGCAGCTGGGTTTAGGATGGAGCTGCTCTGAGCACCAGGCAGTGGTCTCTCCTTGGCCCTGACCTGTCGGGTCTGCTTCCCTTTCAGGACACTTTTGCCCCCCAGGCACTGCTGCCCCCAGGCCCTGCCCAGCAGGCACCCACAATGGCCTGGCTGCTCAGGACCACTGCGAGCCTTGTCCAGAGGGGTGAGTGCCAAGAGGCATCCCAGGGGTGCACGTGTGCAGCTGGCACACAGTTTGCATTGCTGCTGCAGGACGTGGCCGGACCGAATGCTCCCTAAGGCCCCTTTCAACCTGAGTTCTCTGTGACTTTAAGAAGAATTCCACAACTTCTTGCCCTCTTTATGTCTCTTGATCTCTTTGCTGGGTATCACTGAGTCATTCCTAATTTCAAACCTGGGTGTCTTTTGCTGCAATTTAAGCCATTTAAGCTCCACACGAACCCTCCCACCAGCCCTGCGTCGCCAGCCAGTGACGATGCCTGAGGCCACAGAAGGAAGGCGAGCCCAGGCGGCCATCTCCTCCCCACTCTACGCTGCGGGGCCTCGCGGCCCCTGACCCCTCCCCACTTGTCTCCTCTGTAGCTTCTTCTGCCCGGCAAACACCTCCTCTGTAGCGGGGAACGAGTGTCCTGCTGGCCATTACTGTCCTGCTTCCACCTCCTTTGCTTCTCAGTTCCCCTGCCCAAGGGGCACCTATCAGCCGCAGAGAGGGCGTGTCCGGCGGTCAGACTGCACCCCCTGTGAGCCAGGTAAGGGGCAGGGACGTGCCCTCTCTAGCCACATTAGGCCACCTCCTCCCTGGCCAGCGAGGGAAGGACTCAGGCCTGGCTCAGACAGGGATGCTCTGGCCACAGCCCACAGTGCACATTCGATCGGCCCACGTTTGCCGGTCGGGCGTGGGGCACCCCGATCTCTCTGCCCCCCAAGCCCAGGGGTCCTGTCTTTCCCTGTCCCCTACAGGCTCCTACTGTCTCCTGCCTGGCCTGGTGGCCATGTCTGGGCCCTGCAGTGCAGGATTCCACTGTGCTCAGGGGGCATCTGTTCCAAATCCCACCGATGGGATCACGGGAGATCTCTGTCCCCCGGGCCACTTCTGTCCTCAGGGCAGCCCCAGGCCCACCCCGTGCCCCCCCGGTGAGTCACTGATGGATGAGCGCCAGCTGTGCGGGGGTCTGCTCTGGGCCCGAGAGGGGAAAGGAGCGGAGACCCAGCCTCAGGGAGGCTCCTGGGGAAGGATACAGAAGAACCCCCCGGATTGCTCTCAAAGAACATCGTCCATTCTGGATCCACATAGCGTGGGGCTTGTGGGTGGGGTGATGAATGGGGTGATTTAGAGCCTGGGCCCAGGCACCCTGTGGGAAGCCCGAACAGGGAGGGGTGGATGACAGAGGCACAGTGAGAGTGAGAGGAGCCTGGCAGCGGAGATGGGGGGTGAGACACACCGCAGCTGTGCAGCACACACGAGGTGGCCGGGAGGCCAGGGGGCCTCACGGTCACTGGTCTGGGAGGCGGAGTGGACGGAGCGAGATCTGGCTCTGGAAGCTGAGACCGACCACCACAAGCCTCCATCCGGGGGGGCCTCCTGGCGGTGGTGGCCACAGTGTGTGGACCTGCAGGCTCTCTCCTGGCCCTCCCTGGGGCCACGTCGCTGGAGGACTGCCAGCCATGCCCAGCCGGCTGGTCCTGCTCCCGGGCTGGCCTGAGCTCCCCGGAGGCCCCATGTGAAGGAGGCTGGTTCTGCCCCGGGGCCTCTGTCTCTGGACACAGTCCAGGTAAGGGCGGACGCCGCTCACAGTTTGGGAAGGGCTAGGGTGCCGCAGGGTCTGCAGAGGGCCGGCCTGGAAGGGAGACACGGCCTGTGGGCTCTCCCTCTGCCCTGAGGCTCCTGCAGCCCGGCAGCGACGAGGTGGGCCCTTGCGGCCTGCAGCGTGCTGCGGAAGGGCCTGGGAGCACCGTGCCTTAGAGGGGCTCCCCGTGCGCCCAGAGCTCAGGAAGGGAGACGGGCCCCGGCCTCCACACGACTCGGCGGCCACCTCCGTTCCCAGGCAGTCTCTCAACCAGCGCTCGTGAGAATGGCCCGTGTGCCAGGCACGGCCTGCGGAGAACCGACAGCTTCGAGTCCCCTGCTCTCCAGGCTTATATAGAGCCGACAGCACCAGCCTGGGAAGGGGCTCCGGACCGAGGGCGAGGCTCCTCGGACACTGCAGCTCTCGGGAGGGTCCTCCCGCTGTCCCCATCCTTAAGTTCTGGCCTTAGCCCCGACCCTGGAGTACAGCCAGGCTAAGACAGCACCTCCAAAAAAAGTCATTGCGTATTCCAGGAAATGAACAAAGTGAATATATGAAAGCAAAAGACAGTTTCATCCTCCAGAACGCGGACACAGAGTACAGCTTTCTCATCCTGGCCCATCCCTTCCCATGGTCTGGCTCCCAGATCAGCTCCACTGCAGCCTGGCACCTCATGCCGTTGTCAATCCAGGGCCCTCGGGAAACCAAGTCTGTGAGCAGGGCGGGCTTCCCTCTTCGCACCAGTGCTCCGTATCAGGAGAGCACGGGGGGCTCCCGGGGGCTCAGTCCACACAGCAGTTCCCGAAAGAAGCTACGTTTTTAGGAACATCTCATAGGACTAGGAACAGCCCGGGAGCACCTTCTGTGAGACGTGCTCTGACGGGAAGCCTGAGTCTGCCTCGTGGACCCGGTGAGGCTCCAGCTCCACCTCCCAGCCCGTGGAGCTCACCGCCCTGCACCGCCCCAGCCCGGTCACTGCAGACCCGACTCCCGCCCACCACATGCGCTTTCCACACAGGGAACCTGCCTCCCCTCCAGGTGCTCCTAGGACTCAGCTGTGAGGGCCGGGGGTGTCACAGGCCCCTCGAGTCACACGCCCCATCCCCGCCTCACTGACGTGGAGGAAGTCAGAAGGGCGTCTGGGCTCTGGCTGGAGGGAGATGGGGAGTCTCCCGAGAGGAAACAACTGTCTCCCTCGGCTTTTCCAGGCACTCTCTGCCCCTCTGGGCACTCGTGCCCCCCAGGCAGCCTGGAGCCCCAGCTCTGCCCCGCGGGACAGTATCAGGATGAACCTGGACAGAGTCTCTGCAAGACCTGCCCTGCTGGAAAGTGAGGAGCTGGGGCTGGGCTGGGGCTCCTTCTCCATCCCAGTGACATCTGACTTCTCCATCCCGGTGACATTTGACTTCTCCTGCCCACCCCCCGCTCCGGGAGCCATTGGGGCTCCAACCTGTTGCAGAGACTGGCGACCACGGGCACTCCAGGCCCCCATCGCCCTATGAAGCCCAGAGTAATAAACACTAATGCCAGTGCAGGGGCCTGCAGGGCTGCAGGCTTCACACACAAGACTCTGAGACAGGAGGACATTGTTGGCCTTAATGTCCATTTCCTCTGACCTCAGATTTTCTTCTGCCCAAACCCTCCATGTCCTGGGAGGTCTGGAGGGGCCTCCCTTCCTAGAAAGCCTTGGGATGTAGAAGTCATTGAGCCTTCATTCCTGACCACCCACTGACTGTGTCCACAGGTTCTGTTCCTATGGGATCCAGGGGCCAGGAGCCACGCCTCCTTGGCCAGTGGACTGTCCTGCTGGCTACTACTGCCCTTTGGGTACCCAGACCCCCACTCAGCACCCGTGTCCCAGGGGCACCTTCCGCGAGAGGCCCGGCGCACGTGGCACTAAGGATTGCAGGCCCTGCCCTGCAGGACAGTTCTGCTCAGATTCAGGTGATGGGAGCCAGCTCTCTGGGACTTTGCGGGGTCCTTAACTGATCCATTTGTGCCAGAGACACTTCACCTGCCTGAGGGCAGACGTCCTAGGTCCCCTCACATCACTTATGACATGCAGCCCCCTATAAGAGACACTGCTTGAGGCCTGGGCATGGGATTGGAGGGGAAGGCAAAGGCGACCCGGCCCCAAGTTCACAGAGGGGAAAGGGTCGCATTAAGACAGACAAATGCCCCAGCCCAGCATACCCTGATTCCCAGAGTGTCCTGGGGAGGGACTGTGGAGTGCTTGCCACAGGCTTTGAAGGTTACCAGCCTTGCTCAGGGAGCAGCCAGGGGCAGGACTTCAGGGGGACGCCCCAGGATTGAGCCCCAGGATGAGACGGTGGACATAGCTGTAACCAACTTGGAGAGAGGAAGAGACAGGGTGATGTGCATTTGTCAATGTTAGTGGTCTACTCCGTTTATACATAAACCACCTAGAAGATACAGTTGGGCAGTAAGTAGAGGGGTGTGTGGGGCTGGGAGCAGAAGAAGGGTGGCGTGTATCCCCCCAAATGGCCCCCAGGCCCCCAGGATCCCCACAAGAGCATATGAGGATAAGGCTGGGGTATGAGGCGTTGGCCCATCACCTGTGGGTGAGGTGCAGGGCTCTGCACACCTCCACCCACCTCAGCCTGGCCTGTGTTCCTGGTTCCCAAGTCAGCACTCTCACTTTGACTCCGCGTGATCCCATGGGGTGTGACCAGACAGGCCTTTTAACTGATGTATCCTCACAACAGGGCTACTCTTTCTTTCTTTCCTTCTTTCTTACTTTCTTTCCTTCTTTTTCTCTTTCCTTCTTTCCTTCCTTCTTTCCTTCTCTTTCCTTCTTTCTTTCCTTCTTTTTCTTTCTTTCTTTGTTTGCGCTGGCTCCTCAGTTGCAGCAGATGGGCTCCTCAGTTGCAGCAGGTGGTCTCCTTAGTTGTGGCATGCAAACTCTTAGTTGCAGCACATATGTGGGATCTAGTTCCCTGGCCAGGGATTGAACCCGGGCCCCCTGCACTGGGAGCGCGGAGTCCTAGCCACTGCGCCACCAGGGAAGTCCCCAGGGCTATTCTTTTACAGACGAAAAGCCCGAGTTCAGAGAGGCCTCCTGCACCGCTGCATCGGTAGTGAGCGGCAGAGCCAGGAGGGGTGCAGAGTCTGGCTCCAAAGCCTGGCGCCTTGAGCCCCATGGCCTCCCTCTGACAGTTCCGTCTCCTCCTCTCCCTTCTCATCTGAATCGAGGTCCACTGTCTCCACCCTGTCGCCACAGGGGCTGGGAAGCGCTTCCCGGACGGGCCATGCTCAGCAGGTTACTACTGTCCCCCTGGCCAGACCTCAGCCACCCCTTCATCTTTCCGGTGCCCACCCGGCTTCTACTGGCCCGAGGGATCCCGCCAGCCAAAGGCCTGTGAGAGTGGAACATTCCAGCCCCAGGAGGCCAAGGGCTCCTGTGAGCCCTGCCCCGCGGGATTCTACCGCAAAGCCCTGGGCACAGGTGGGCTCGCCGGGGCTGAGCACGAGGCCCCCACAGGGCGCTGGGCCCCAGGGCCAGGTGCCAGTGGCCGGAGCATCAAGCTCTCACGGGCCCCTCGAAGACCAGGATCCGCCTCCTTTGTTAGAGAGGAGGGAGGGGCTTGTGAAAGGAGGCGCAGTGGGTAGCCTGAGGGAGACCCTGGTGTCCTCCCTGTATGTGCGCTCTTAGATTTGCCTTTAGAACGTGTCTAGGGACCTCTTATGCCAGGAGCTTGTTGTCGCGGTTGTAGAATTATGATTCACGTGCAGCCCTTGACAACCGACAGCAGAGTGAAGGAAGGGGTCCCTGACACAGGCAGGTATGAGGGAAGGGCTTGTCGGGGACTTGAACCAGGACGGGCCGTTGCATGGAGACTCCCGGGACGCCCAGGGCCCAGCCCAGGATGGTAGGCACGAGGTGCAGGACAGGACAGCCTGAGGTCGAGGGCTCTAGGATCTGTGTTGGCTGTGGCTCCACGGTTTCCCCAAGATACATCTGCACACCCGAGGTCAGGATGTGGCCTTGGCCATCTCTAAATGGCTACTGGCCCAGCAGAGAGGCCTGAGCAGTGGGGTCTGCAGGCCACTGAGGGATGGTGGCCCTGGTGTGACCAGTGTGGGCAAGTGCCACGTCCAGGGTCCCTGGAGGCTGGAGATCTCAGGGACCACAGAGGTTTCCTGGGCGATGCACCTCTGCTGCCACGGCAGACAGTCAGACACTGAGGGGCCCCTGCCAGCCAACATGCCCAGAAATCAGACAAAGAATAAAGCACTGAGGGCCTGGGCCAAGGCAGGTTCAGAGCCTGGGGGTCCTGAGTCTCCAACCCAGGATGCTCGAGGGTGGGGATCCCCCCACGAGCTCGGGTTGACCCTGCCATTGCCCCCAGGTCCCACTTCCAATGGCCCCAGACTATGCCTCCGGGGCTACTTCTGTCCCCCCGGCTCCCACTCAGCCACTGCACACCCGTGCCCTCGGGGGACGTTCGGGCCCAGGCGAGGGGCCACTGCAGAGCCGGGCTGTGAGCTGTGCCCAGCAGGTTCGTGGCTTCTGGACGTGGGCCCTCAGGAAGCCTAGGCTGAAAGGCTGGGGAGCGCATGAGGAGAAGTAGGAGGGCAGCCGAAGGTCCCTGAGGGTGAGCGCCTTGGCCCCGGGCCCCTGTGGTCACGGCGCCGCCTCACAAGTCCAGTGGCTGCATCGAGGAAAGCAAGGTCAGGTCCACACGTGGGCCAGGCCCCGCCAACCCCTAGGGGCCACGGCCCTCACTGTCCTTGTATTCCCAGGGCCTCCTCTTGCCCTGTGCTCCAGCCCACGTGCGCATCTAGCACTCAGGACAGGACGAACCCCGAGTTCCCTTCAGAGGCCTGGGGCTGCTGGAGAGAGAGGACAGCCTCTCCCTCCCCGAGGGCCTGTGGGTCCGAGAGCCTGCTGGGGGGTGTGTGCAGGATGGGCAGAGCCCGGGAGGGGCGGGGCTGGTGCTGGAGCAGGAGGGAGGTGAGGGAAGGCCCTCTGTAACCCGCCCTTGGGTCTGCTTCTTCTAGGGATGTTCTGCTCCTCAGGAGGACTGTCTCAGCCTTCGGGGCTCTGCCACCCCGGCCACTACTGCCCAGGGGGAGCGGTGTCTCCCACCCCCGTCCAACACAAGGTACCTAATGGGGGCACGGCACCCCGGACAGACGTCTGAGTCCACCCTGCAGCGCCCGCGTGCATACTGGACCACACCGCTGACCACACAGCTCCTGCTGAGCGGACTGTTCTCCCACCAGGGCTGAAGCACCCTGAGGGCCGGACCCTCCTCACCTAAGTGTCCCCAGGGCCTGGCATGGGGCCTGGTGGCTTAGTGCAATGATTCTAAGACAGGCGTCTTTTTCACATTCACCATCTCTAGAACCAGCATCATCTTATAATCCTTGGCATCTGGCGATCATAATGGCACTGAAATTTTTTCTTTTAAATCGCTCACCTTCCAGCAGATGGCATCTTGGGTTTGACACGTGGCAATATTAGCAGGTCACGTGTGCAGAGCCTTTACATGTGCTGGCAGCATCCATGTGTTGTACACACGTTGACACAGCAGGCCTCACAACGGCCCTGTGGGAGGCCCCAGGGTGACCCCATTTAGACAGGAAGAACCTGAGGAACACGTGGGGTAATGGACTTTCTCAAGGCCGCGTGGTGGGAAAGCAACCATCAGTATGTTGGATTATTCTGCAGAGCAGGGCAGTGGAGGGTCAGTTGGTGGGTGGGCGCACGGACCCGTGTTGGACAGACAGATGGGCACTGGTGTGCTGGTTGATTGGCTTTGGTTCTCATTTTGTTATTGAGTGGCTGCATGACCATGGACATGGGCGGCCCTTGCCCTCTCTGGGCCCCGGCATCCCCTTTAGAACAGAGACGTCCCTGACTCTGGAAGTCACCGAGTCCACATCAGCACCAGAGAAGAGAACAGGCCGGGAGATGAAGGGAGGGAGCGGAGGCCACTGAGTGGATGCTATGATTTAGGGAGAGGCTCCCCCCAGACACCCTAGATCCTCCCCCAGAGGCTGTAGCTGGCACTTGAGAGCACGTAGTAACAGGGCGATTTTGCGTGTAACCCTCTTATTTGCAAAGTAGCCTCATTTAAGTCTTCTCCCCCAGGAGCCAGCAGCGGTGTCTGCAGCCTGAGACCACAGTCTTGCCTTGACGTCCTTTCTTCCTTCCCTCTGGATCCGCAGGTGGAGGCCCCCGGGCTCTCTGGGAATGACATCTGCCCCCGCCCCCCGGCTTCTTCTGCCCCAGGGGAACAGGCTCACCAGTCCCATGCCCGCCTGGGTTTTACTCCTCTGCCCCAGGCCTGGCCAGTGAGCACCAGTGCCAGCCGTGCCCCCCAGGGCACTACTGCAGCCGTCCTGGGCTACCCCGCATCCTGGAGGCCGAGATCTGTGATGCAGGGTGAGCGGCGGCCTGAGGAGGGCAGAGGGTCCCTAGCTTACGCTTTCCAGGGCCCCCAGTTCACATACTAACCCTAAGTCCCTGGGTCTCTCCCTGGCACCCTCGGAAGAGCCCAGGTCAGGGTGACTGTCTGCCCCAGAAGCGTGGTCCTCTGACGCCCCATCCCTCAGATACAGGGCTGAACTGGACACACTCTCACAGGCCCTCACAGCACTGACCTCCAAAGGTCCAAGGAGCTCTGGGTGTGCTCGGCCTGCACAGCCTCTGTGGCCCCTGCCAGACCTTGGTTTTTATCCCGTCAGCCAACAGCCTCTGCCCACAGGTGCCTGAGATTCCTGGCAGGTGCATCCCCTTCATTGTCCAAAGGGCTGGAGACTGGCCACAGCCACCAGTAAGCTCCGGCCAGGGCCTGTGCGAAGGGAGACCTGTGCCATCGGCTCAGGGGCCCCGAGGACAGAACATTTGGAGAGGGGAGTCATGCTGACTCTGGAAAATGTCAGACCCTGCCCAGAAGTGGCTTCCTGAGCCCCTGCTACTTAGTTTCCTGCCAAAAGGGAACTCCTCTCATCCCAGGGACGGACCCTGGCTGTGGCCGCACTGGCCTTCCTCAGCACAACTCTGATGACCGGAGCCTCCAAAGGCTACCCCTGCTCTCGCCTTCAGCCTGGCCGGGACCCCAAGGTCGTGCTGAAGGAGGTTCAGCCGTGGTTCTCCATTTTCTCAGGTACATCTGCCTGGGAGGCAGTGTTGTCCCCTCACCCTCCGATGGCACCCATGGATACAGATGTCCCCCTGGCTTCCGCTGACCCCCAGGGGCCCACAGTGAGCTGCCCTGTGAGCCTGGCACCTTCAGCCCGTTGCCTGGAGCTGACACCTGCCTGCCCTGCCCGGGGGGCACCTACTGCCAAACGGCTGCCGCCGTGGAGACCACCTCCTGCCCCAAAGGTAATGATGCCCTCAGGCCCATCTCTTGGGGGCAGAGCGACCTTGCGCGTGACCCCAGTGGACAGTGCCCCCGAGGGTTCAGTGCAGACGGGACCGCCGTCTCCCCGAGCTGGGCTCTGTCCTGGAGCTCCATGCTCGAGGGCGAGACCTCAGCCCTTCCCAGGAGCCAGAGGCCCGCACGTGAAGTGGGGCCACCCGTGCTGCAGAGGAGGACGCGGGGTGAAGGTTGCCACCCTGGGCTGCCAGCTCCCCCTCCCACGGCCATGCCTTCCTGCTCACCACAAGTTCCCAACGAGTGCCACGGAGGTGACAGAGGGGAGAGCCCGGGCCTGCGGGCAGGACGTCTGGTCGGTCCCTGCTCTGACCTAAGCGCTGCTGCCCTGGGGTGGCCGCCACTCTGCAAAGCGAGCCCACGGCGCCCGGGGGAACTCCACCCTGGGGTGAGGGCTAACCCCCTCTCAGCAGATGGCCCCCAGAGAAGACTCTGCAGTGTGTCTGGGTGGCCAGGCTGCCTGTCGCGGGTGCAGCCATTTCTCCGGAGGAGGCGGTACATGACCCCACTTTCTTCAAGACAAGAAACTCTCTCTCAGCCCTACAGAGCCAGACCATGCACGTCACCTACGTCTCACTAAGTAATGAGCCCAGAAACAGTGCTGCTGTCCCTGTGTGCACACCCATGCACACTCTGACACACGTAAGGGCACACACGTGCACGCAGGCACACCCCGGCTGCCCGCACTGACCTCCAGCAGGGCCCCCGCACGCTGCCTGGATCCCAAGCCCTCCCGGCCTCTTCCCACCACCGCGCCGGCACCCCTGGCCTGCCCTCTGCCACGAATGACAGGAGGTGGTGGCGTCTGGATGCTGAGAGCTGTCTCGCTCCGGCCTTCCCCACAGGTCACTACTGCCCAGCGGGGACGTCCTCTCCTCTTCCCTGCCCAGAGGGAAGCCTGAACCCGCGAGAAGGCGCTCTCTCCTCCAGGGCCTGCCAGCCCTGCCCTGCAGGGGCGTATTGCCCTGGGGAGGGCAACGGGCAGCCCGAGGGTAGGTACCAGCAACCCAGCAGAGCTGCGTGCGGGCGCACACGGCACGGGTCTGGGGCTGGCCCGCGCCTTCGTGCGGCCGCCTGCACCCCCTCCCTTGAGCCCCCCCCCCCCCGAGGGGCCTCAGCCTAGTGGCCGAGAGGGGCTTCAGGAGGTGCCGCTGGGGCTCTCAGGCCAGCCATGCGCTCAGCGCAGGTGTGACCCTGGGCGAGCCAGCCTCGCGGGCCTCAGGCTCCTCCCCTGTAGAAGGGGGCTGAGAGCATCCCGCGTCCCACGCTGGCTGTGGAGCGTGCGGTCTTAACAAATCAGGAGCTTAGAGCAGCGCCGGCTGCGCAGTGACTGCCCTCGGCCGGCGTCCCTGTGGTCACCCCTCACCCCAGCCCCATGTGGAAGTCATTCCTTGTTTCCCTGACCTCCTTCCTCCTGCTTTAATTTCTGTGACGCTCTGGCGCTGGGGACAGCAGGCAGCGATCAGGGAGAGGCAAGATCTGGGCTCGTAGCACAGGCAGCTGCCCTAAAATCTACACCTCTCTATATTCAAGGACCCTGCTCAGCTGGTTACTACTGCGAGGGGGGTGCCACCAGCCCCACTCCCTGGAGCAACTCTGCCTTCCCCCTCAACGGACCCTGCCCTCGAGGCCACTACTGCCCACAGGGGACCCTGTACCCCGTGCCCTGCCCCACGGGGATGACGAGAAGCAGCCCAGGTGAGCATCTGGCCTGTGCCTTCCCCACCCCTCCCGGCCGTGGGCCCCCCTCCTTCAAAAGCCCCACTCCAGCCCCCCGGAGCAGATGCGCACAGCGCAACAGGAGCGTCTGCTGGTCTGGGGCTCTGGGGCTCCCTGGAGTGGACACGAGGCCAGGCAACACCCCCAGGGTAGGCTGTGCCCAAAGCGGGGCTCTGCCTGCAAAACGCCAGAGGTGCCCTGAGGGAGGCCCTGGCCCAAGCTACTTCGAGACCTGACGCCCATGGCACCAACTCCGTTCCGGCCCTGGTGGACGGCCGTGAGCCCAGCAGTGGAAGGTCTCTGTTTTCAGGGGCTGATCTTCCAGTGTGGGGATCTCTCTCTCTCCAGGTGGCATCTCTGAGCAGAGCTGCAGGCCCTGCCCAGCTGGGTCGTTCTGCCCGAGCCTGGGCCTCAGCTCCCCACCTGGCTCCTGTGTGGCCGGCTCCGAATGCCCCTCGGACCCCAGGGCCTCCAGTCCCATGGCTGTCCTCTGCCCACAGGTACCTCCCCGGGAGCAGCGGGAGAGGGCCCAGGCACCAAGGCCCGGGGAAGCCAGGGATCCCCACCTGGGATTCAGGCTGGAGCGCTCAGTGCCTCATAGGAGGGGCCTCACCTCCCCATCTCCTAGACCCCGATCCTCTCCGCAGCTGCCCCTTCCAGCCCCCTGGCCTCCAGCCCTCCAGTCACCAGGACCTGAACCAGCCAGAAGGAAGGACAAGGCACTGACCCACCCGAGCCCCTGGGCACCCTGACCGTACCCAGCCTGGCCCTCAGAGGCGCTGCTTTTCGTCCACTGCCCAGGGTCACTTCTGCCGCCCAGGGGCTGCTTGGCCTGCCCTGTGCCACCCAGGAGAGTACCAGCCCTCCCCGGGCTCAGACACCTGCCTCCAGTGTCCACCTGGATTTTACTGCCCACAGCCTGGAACCAGAGCGCCCAAGCTCTGCCCAGCACACGCCTACTGCCCAGCCGGTACGCCCAGGAGCCCTCAGCTCCCCACGCCTCCCGGGCTCTCTTCTTTCTCAACCACTCCCCTATCTTCCCCTTCCCTTCCTTCCTTTCATGCATTCATTCATCCATCTATTCATTCTTTCATTCAAAATCCATGGAGGGCCAACGCGTGTCGGCACCAAGCTCGCACTAGGAAGACCAGCGCGACGAGCCACTCTCAGCCTCTGTCCTCCCCTCGCCCCGACCCTTCCCCTCACCCTCCCGCCCACCCTCTTGCTTCTCTTCTCTCCATCAGTTGACTCAGCCATGCTCAGTGCCCTGCCTCTTCCCCGCACTCAGCCTGGGGGCCCCAGAGAGCACCTGGGCCACAGATGATGGCAAACAGGGGGGTCATTGCCTGTGCCAGCCTGGGCCAGCGTTCTGGGGTGGCTTCCTGAGCTCTGCCTGGAGAGGAGCCCTGCGGTGGCGTCAGGGTTCTGGGGAAGTGACAGATGAGACAGCAGCGCCACAGCCACTGCAAGTCTGCTAACCCAGAACACACTGTGCGTGAGCCCAGTCTCACACCAGCTCGCACGTGCACGTGCAAATACATGCACACACGCACACGTGCATTCTCACACGCTCTCACGGTGCACATGCTCACAAACACATATGCACACACACCTACAGATGCACACACAGTAGATGCACCCAGATGTACACACGTGCCCACACACGCACATACATATGCTGTCCGCAGGCAGCCCAGCAGACAGATAGGTGTCCACAAAAGTTCATAAGCTTTGTCGTGTCTTAGGTGAACTTGGGAGAAGCTCCTCCTGCCAATGTTAGGGGTGCTGAGTACACTACATTCACAAGTGTTTGAGCCACAAGTGATGCATACATTTGTTTTTCCTGTGCCTGTGGTGTGAAAGTTATGCCCCTTTTAAATGAGTGACCTTCTCCCCCAGAATATTTAGGACATGCCAAGTTCTAATAGCCTGGCCTGTTGTCCTGGTGACGACATGCTGCACTAGTCATACACATGCACACCGCCCCCAGGAGAGGACAGCTCCCCTGGACTCACAGGCTCACCCCCAGCCCTTCAGCCCACCCTTGCTGAGGTGCTGACCGTCTTACTCTCATCCTCCCCCAACTAAACCCACACCTTCCGGCTTCTTACCCCAACTCCGGCCGCCCCTCTAAACCCTTTTTCCCCGTCAGGAAGTTTCTCATTTCCATTCAAGGTGTGTGCGCTGGTAGCTGCCAGCACAGCCCACGTGCACAAGGAAACACTGAGGCAGCAGAGCCAGACGACAGCCCCCAGGACGAGGGCTGAGGATGTGATGGGGCTGGGGGCGCTGAGTCGAGGAGGGCGGGGCTGGCCCGGGAGCGTCCCACCCACCCAGCCAGGCGGGGCAGCAGGGCCCTGTGGAGGGAGGGCGGGGAGGAGGGGACGCAGCTCCCCGTGTGCCGCGCTCAGACCCAGGGATCCCGCACGTCTGACGCACGGCACGCACCTCACTGAGCCGCTCTCCCCGAAACAGCTTCACTGCTCTCTGAAAACCCTCCGCTAGGGAGTTCCTCTTGGAAAGAGACAATGACCCTAGGGAGAGACATTGAGGTCACCACCCTGTCATCACCGCGTCGGCTCTGAGGAAGCAGCGTGAGAAACTCAGCGCCCTCAGGGGCAGCCGGATGCGAGGCCCTTTGTGAATTCGTCCGTCTGGGCAGGTCCAGAGGCACAGATGTGACCCGAGCCTTCGGCTGCCCAGCTTCACTAGCTGCTCCCCCTCTTCCAGGGACGTGGTCCCCACCTCCGTGTCCGCCAGGGACCTTCACTCCCAGGGACACGCTGGGCCTCCGGGAAGAGGGTGACTGTTCCGTCTGTTCCCCTGGTCACTACTGCAGGTCAGTAACAGCCCAGAGTCATTCACCTCCTGCCACCTCCATCAAAGTGCACCCTCTGGCTAAAGAGGCCCGGTGGGGCCCCTAGTCTGTCCCCAGGGCCCCAAACCGTGGGTGTGGGAGCTAATGTGTAAGAGGCCAAAAGGCTGCCGGTAAGATCACAGCCCCACGTGGATGCATGGGCCTGAACAGGCAGGGAAAGCCTGACAATCAGGCAAAGGCAGCTAGAAAGCCAGGACACTTAGCACAGACTTGGATTTTAAGATAAATAAAATACATTCAAACTGAGCGAGGGTGGATATGAAATGAAAATAGCTCTGCTCAGCTCCTGCCTAAAAACAGGGGCAGTTCCTTACAGGTGAAACTCTTTGTGCCTCTAGGTGACACCCGTGTCCTGCACATACACTCAGGGGAAAGATGGACAATTCTTCCTTGTACCTCTACCTCTGAATTTTCTATAGTGTGAATAGCTTTTGTAATCCCTTGGGCTGGAGAGACAGTACATGGTTTCTTTAAACAGAATGATCAGAAAGCAGGCCTTAAGGTCCAAATTCCTCCTGAATTTCCGATACCCCCTCTATGTGTAAGACACACGCGTGGTTACACCTGGCTGCCCCGTCCGTGGAATGTCACGGCAAGGACTCTGTGCTTGGGGTTCAGAGACGCACAGCCTCGGGGGCGGAGGTTCCCCAGCTTCCAGCCTTTCCCGAGACCTTAGGGGCAGGCTCAGCCGCTCAGAGCAGCCAATCAAAACAAAAGAGACCACACTGGTGGTCTCTCGTCCAGGGAAAGCTCCCGACATTTGCTAAAGGCAGTTTCTGGAGACTGGGGACAGGGGTCATCAAAAGAGGAGTTGCTGGACATTTCATGCAGAGGTGAACCTGCTTCAAAGTGGGTTCTCCTCTACTTACCAGGTGACCGCAGAGGGCTCCTTGGACCCTCCCTCTGCAGGTTCCTCTCCCATCTCAGGAAGTTCATCTTTAGGTCTAGTCTGCTTTCTCCAGCTGCAGAGCAGGAGGTCAGACTGGTGGCTCCAGGCCCAGGCCCTGGCGGGCCCTGAGCACACCTGGGGACAGCACCTGCTGTCCTCTCCCTCCTCAGCCCACAGCGAGCGCAGCAGGGCCTCCGAGCTTCTCCTGGGGGGCTCGTCCTGCTGATGGCAGCCGGGGTCCTGCTCCTTACCCACTGGGCTCCGCAAGTGCCGTAGAGAAAAGATATCCAGCTTTTCCCGGAGGCAGTGCAGGGACGGGGCTCTGGATGCTGCGACGGCCCCTGGGTGTGAGCCCCACACCCTGCCCCGCTGCTGGGTGAAGTGTCTCATCTTTTTCTCTCGTATACTTGGATATATTCACACATGCTCCTGCAGCAGAGGTCAAAGGTCTTTTACACTATGAGCCACAGTGAAACTGTCCGAAACCAGGGCAAGCTTCCCCCTGGCGCTGGGGCACTGGGCTCAGATGGGCCCCTCCATCCCGGTCTCACCCTCTTCCCTCTCCCTGGCGGTTAGGGGCGGACAGGTACGGGGGAAATGTCCTGCTGGTTACTTCTGCCCACCTGGGACCTCTGAAGTGACGCCATCAGGTCCAAGGGAGTCCCAGACCCCGTGTTCCCAGGGACAGCTACGTGCCGAGCAGTGCCCACCAGGTAACAGCCCCCATTTCTTGCCCTTGGGGTGTGAAAGAGGCAGAGAGCAAGGCTGTCCAGCTGTCACCACAGAGCCCACCCTAGCAAAGAACCTTTTCTGTGAGTCCCAAACAGACTCTAAAACTAGTTGACCCCAGGTGTTGTTCATCTAATATGTACATGCATATACATGTGTATGTAATTACACATACCACATGTATGTAATATCTGATATGAATATGCACCCGATGCAATTCAGATGGTTACTGATTTGACAAATGCAGAAGCAAGGGGAGCCAGGACTGGCATCCAGACCTCTCAGCTCCTGGGCTGGCAGAATCCCCGGGGCGCCCCCAGACACAGCTCCCCACAGGCCTGGTGCTGTTCCCCACCTGCCCCGGAAGAGCAGCCTCCCTGCCTTCCAAGGAATCCAACATGACCCCGTGTGCTTCAGGTTTCTACTGCCCCGAGGGCAGTGGAGAACCCACCCCGTGCCCACCTCACACTGTCGCAGCAGCCCCAGGAGCCAAGCAGCGAGAAGACTGTGGGCCTTGCCCCGCCGGGCACTGGTGCAAAGCCGGTGAGGCACCTGTGCCACAGCCTGGAGTGTGCTGCTCCTGAGAAGGGCCCGGGGAGGCCCTCTGGGCAGGAGGGGAGGATGGCGCATGAGCCCTGACCTGCTTTCCAGGGGCCCCGGCCATCCACCCCTGCCCCACCGGCCATTACTGCCCCGGAGGTAGTGAGACCCGCCCAGGAACCCCTCAGGCCTGCCCCGCGCACACCTACCTGGCAGCAGAAGGGGGGGCGAGAGTCTGACAGAGTGCGTCCCCTGCCCCGCCGGGTACCACTGCCCGTCCCCAGGTGAGAGGCCGTCTCCAGGCCAGATGCTGAGACCTCTGGGGAGGAGAGTCGAGAAGCCAGCGGGAGGCACCTTCCTTGCCTTCTGCCTTTGCCCCAGGTCTCTCTTCCTTCGAAGACCACCCATGTCCTCCAGGCTACTGGTGTCCAGGTGGTCAGGGTGCCTTTCTCTGCCCACCTGGAACCTTTCGGACCGAGCCAGGGGCCTCATCATGGGAAGACTGTGAGCTCTGTCCCCCTGGCTACTACTGCCCAGAGGCTGAGCAGAGCGGCCGAGCAAATGTGTTTCCGATCCCCTGCAGAGCTGGATCTGAGTGCTCTGCAGGTGAGACTGTGACCCTTCGCTCCCTCCCAGCCCCTCCCCCAGCCCTCCCCCTCCCCCCTGGGGTTTGGCCAGGAGCTCATGCAGGAGGCCCAGAGAACATCACACAGGCATTGCACAGCCACCTGCTTGCCTTCGCAAACCATCTGCCCAGCCCCCCAAGGTCCACCCAGTCTGGTTGGGTCTGTGCCACCTGGATCTCCCCAGGGCCAAGGTGGCTCGGCCTGTTCCCGTCTCCCTCAGGTGCTGTGGCTGAGGTCACGTGCAGGGCCGGCTCCTACTGCGGGCCCCAGACTGGGACCCCCCCCCACCCCCGGCTCTGTCCTGCGGGCTATGCCTGCCCTGCCGGCTCCTCCACCTACACCGGCCCAGGGCAGCTGTGAGTACCCCACCCGTCGTGTGAGTCTCAGGCTCCCCAGCACGTCTCAGCCTGCGGGCTCTCCCGGCAGGGGTCAACTCCCTCAGGTTCCCAAAGGATTCAGGCCAAAAAGCAGGGCTCAGAGACAAGTACCTGGAACCCCTTTGCCTGGTCTTCCCTGCCTCCGTCCCAGGGAAGGAGCATGAGGGAGCAAATTGCACTGAGATGTCCTCCATCGGTTTCTAGGGCCATCCCGTGGGGTGGCCAGATTCAGGTAAATAAAATGCAGGAAACCCAGTTACACTTGAATTTCAGGTAAACAACAGACACATTGTTCATATAAGTATGGCCCAAGCAATACTTGGGATGCTTATACTCGTTGTTTACCTGAAATTCAAATATGCCTGGGCCTTTTGAACTTCAGCCGGCAGCCCCTTTCCTGTGCCCAGGACCGACACCCCCGGCAGTCCTGACTGCACCCAGCCCGCCCCCGCCAGTCATGTCTGGTCCACACATGCTCTTGTCCAGGGTGAGGTGGGCAGGGAGCGCAGACATGGACGCTGCCCAGTGGCCTGGCCACCCGGGCATGGCTCAGCCACCTCCAGGAAGGCAACTCGACCTGCTCAGGCCCCACCAGACAAGGCAACCCCAGAGCCCCCCATCTGGGGTAATATCGGAGTCTGCCTGCCCCCCCGGCAGCTTAAGGCCCAAGCCTAGGGTATGTCGGGGCTCTGCCGGTGAGATGAGAAGCAACAGCACACACAGACCCCGTCAGCCTGAACCTGGGTCTGGGCTCTGTGTCTCTGTGCAGCTGCGTGTTTCCCTATTACTGCCCCCCCCGGCAGCATCCATCCACGTGCGTGCCCCGGGGGCTCCGAGGCCCTGAATGGAAGTGGCCTCAGAGTCTCCCAGGAGACTTGCTGCCGCCTCTGTGAAGCGGGCACCTACCGCAGCCAGGCCCTGGACGCCCTGCCCTGCCAGCCCTGCCCCCCCGGATTCAGCTGCCACCAGGGTGAGTTTGGGAAGCAGGGGGGTAGGGCTTGGTCCTCGGGTCAGAACTGGGCTGAGACTGGTGAGGCGGACGGAGGTGGCAGGCGGAGAGAGGCCTGCAGGACCCCCGGGAGTGTGCGTGGGACCGGCCCGTAGTTCTTCTCGGCCAGGCCGGCCGCCTGAGAGAGAAAGACCCAAGAGCACGGGGAGGGCACAGATGAAGGAGGGCCCAGAGCAGGTGGACACCCCGTCTGTCTGGATGTTGGGGTTAAAAGACCTACAAATCACAGACTGTGCACGACGACGTACAAATGAGCATGTTGGAGCCCGTGGCCCGGACGCTCTGGAGAATAGGACAAGGGCTGCCCAGTGTGTGAGGGAGGCCAGACACACCGCCCTGTGTCTGCAGGGCGAGATGGAGGCGAGGGGACCGTTGGGAGTGCGGGAGACACAGCAGGGTACAGGGCCTCGTTGTCCTTCCCCGTACTTGCTCTGCGGGCTCCCCTCTCCTCCCCCGCACCCCAGCAAGCTCATTCTTCCCGGGGACTCTCTCCCCGCTTCTGTCCCCGCCTTAGGGGCCCACGGCTCAGAATTTCCCCTCCATTTCCCTCCAGGGACAGAGAGTTACCGCAGCCAGCCCTGCCCAGTGGGGCACTACTGTCCGGCCGGGACTCGCAGCCCCAGGCCCTGCCCGCCAGGAGCCTTTAGGAGCAGCGGGCAGGCGGGGGCAGCGGGAGAGTGCCTGCCCTGCCCCGCAGGCTCCTTCAGCGCCCAGCCGGGCCCGGCAGGCTGCCTCCCCTGCCGGAGCTCTGCCTCCTCTCCGCCGGGTGAGTCTCACGCGCCCACCCGCCCCAGCTGGCTCGTCCACCTCGTCTGCAGACGTGGGCTCCAAATACACCAGTTCCCCTGTCCCTGCAGCTTTGCGGGTCAACGGTGTAAGGTTGAGGGAAGCCACCTACTCGTTGAGGGGAGTTGTTTTCCGAGAGCCGCAATACATCCCAGCGTGGGGTGCGTGGGTGAAATGAGAGTCTGGGTGGTGACTTCAACACGCAGACCAGGGAGCACGAGGGACACCCTCGGAGAGGCTGAGCAAACTGCTCCAAGGACCAGGCTGGGGGCGGGGACGGGGGCCGGGACTCCGCCGGGGATTGCCCAGCGGGGATCTGGGGCCGCTGCTCTGAAGTCCCCCAACGGGTCAGGTGCAGAGCTGTAAGCCAATGACCCCTTGCTGACCCCCTAACCTCCCCTCATTTCAAAGATGTGATCTTCACATGGTTTCTGCTGCGTGAGCCGTTTGCACCGGTCTACTGCGCCAGCGGGGGGCATAACGAGATGATCCCGCAGTGGGAAATTTTAAGTCCTACGCATCCCACACATTTAGCCTCAGTGTGGGCTCCTCCCAGCCCTGCCCCCTAATGAGGGCTGAGGTCCACAGACAAAGTTGGCAGACTTTACCTAGGATAGTACTAAGAGCACTTACCACATGCCAGGTACTGTTCTAAGTGCTGTCTAAAATAAAAAATAAATTAAGAAGACATAAATAAAAGGAAAGTTAAGCCGTGTTCAAGGATTAGAAGCCTCAATATGGTAAAGATGTCATCTCTCTCCCAAAGGATCTGTTGTTTCTGTGCAATCCAAGAGAAATTCCAATTATGATCTCTGTGGATAGGATCTGATCACATGGAAACGCAAGGGCCACAAATAGCTGACAACCTTGAAAAGAAGAGCAAAGTTGGCAGACACAGACTACTGATAAGATTTATTATTAAGCTACAGTGTTTAGGACAGGGTGATGTTTATGCAAGGACAGGATAAAAGACCAATGGAACAGGATAGATTTTCAAATAGACCTACATGTATATGGGATGTTTGATTAATGGCAAACATGAGTGTTCTTTCAGTAAGAGTGCCATGCCAATTGGATATCTACTCAGGAAAAGTGAATTTTGATTCTTCACTCACATCCTCCACCGGAAATCAACAAAGCTTTTAGAAAATAAAGAGGGAAAACATGTTAATTGGAGTGGGATTTCTTGTAGAAGTTGAGAAATCTAATCAGAACACAATTCAGAAAATAACGAGATATATATGTAGATATATAGATATATATATTCCTAGGTATTTGGTATATTTTGATGTTATTGTAAATGCTATTAGGTTTTAAAATTTCATCTTCTGATGTTTTGTTTGCCTAAAGATGTCTCTTTTCAGCTTTAGCCTAAAGCATATTTTAGCTAAGCGGAGAATTCTAGCTTGACAGTTATTTTCTTTCAGCGTTTCAGAGATACACTTCCATTGCCTCTGGCTTCCATTTTTTCTGTTGAGAAGTCTTATATAAGTCCTTTATTTGCTCTTTGCAGGTAAATATCCTTTTTCTTGGGTGGTTTTAAGATTTTCTCATTGTCTTCGGTTTTTAGGAATATAACTAAACTTTTTTTCTTTGTATTTATCCTATTTGAGTTTCTTTAGTACTTCTCAAGTAGTTTGATGTCTTTTAATTTTGTGAAATTTTCAGCCATTACATTTTTAAATATTTACTCTGTTTTGTTCTTTCTCCTTTCCTTTTGGATTTCTGATTACACATATGTTATCTCTTTTCACCATGCACATGTCTCTTGCACTATTTTCTACATTTTTTATCTTTTATTTTCTCATACTGAGATTCATTTTGGATGGTTTTTTCAGGCCTATACTCTATTTTCTTTTCAGGTCCATATAATCTGCTATTAAATGCATCTAAAGACATTTTATTTTTTGCTATTGAATCTTTCAGTTCTAGAATTTCTATTCATCTTTTATAGTTTCCTGTTCCCCATTGAAATTCTCCATCTTGTTATTTGATTTATCAAATATACTAATCACAGTTTAACGTATATGTCATGTCTCACACCTCCAGTATTTGGATCTCTTGAGAGCCGTATCTACTCTCTGTCTTTTTTCCTTTGGATTTCTTAGCAATTATTGTTTGTTTGTTTGTTTGTATGCTTTTTTTTTAATTGGATGCTAGACTTAGTGAATGAAAATTGTAGAGAAATTTTGAAATTCTGGATTCTGTACCTTCCTCCGTAGAGGAATTACTTTCACTCTGGAAGCCAGTTACAGTAGAAACAAATTCCCTCCATTCATCAGGGATTCAGAAAATTAGTGCTGGACTTCAGGCTTCACAAGAGTCAGTGCTTACCTGGGTGTAGCTCTTCAGTGGTTCGAGCTGAAAGCCAGAAGCGCTGAGGGTCTCTGATGTTTACCAGAGACCCTCATTCCTGGTGGTCCCTTGGCCGTGTGAGATGTTCTGAAGCTATGCTCACCTTCTCAGGCTCTCCACTGAGAGGCAAATGCCTTTCAGGGAAGTGTGTCCCAAATGTGGGCTTGTCCCTCTGGATTTCCTTTCTCTTTTCCTTAAGTCCTCAATTAAGCTCCCTAGGCCTTCGAACAGAGGTTTTCTATATTTTTCTCACTTTTCTGTTGTATGTCGTAGGAAGATTGACCTGAAATAAGCTACTCTGCCTTTGCCAAAGGCAGAAAAAGTCTTGCAGGTATACGCACTTTTGTAAGCTGCCTCTTTCCCTCTCGGGATGCAATGGAGATTGTTTTAGGTCATTTATTTTAAAGGTCAGCTCACAAACACTAGCCTCCAATTGTTGTTAGTACCACAAAGGCACTGTGGAAGGTACTGAGACAGGTCTACTCGGAAGAAAGAAAAAACGCAAAACAAATTGGCAGAAGTGTCAAGTGCCACAAGAAAAGAACCAAAAGGTCTGGATGGTTCAAAATAGGAAAAAATTGCTTCTTCATGGCAGGATCAGGGAAAGTTTATGGAAAATGTTTTATTTATTTATTATTTATTTATTTTTGGCTGCGTTGGGTCTTCGTTGCTGCACGCGGGCTTTCTCTGTTTACGGCGAGTGGGGGCTACTCTTCGTTGTGGTGCACGGGCTTCTCGTTGCAGTGTGCGAGCTTCTCTTGTTGCGGAACACGGGCTCTAGGCACACAGGCTCAGTAGTTGTGGCTTGCAGGCTCTAGCGCACAGGCTCAGTAGTTGTGGCGCACGGGCTTAGTTCCTCCACGGCATGTGGGATCTTCCTGGACCAGGGGTCGAACCTGTGTCCCCTGCGTTGGCAGGCAATTCTTAACCACTGTGCCACCAGGGAAGCCCCAAAATGTTTAAATGTTATATTTAAACAGGAACTTGCAGATGAGTAAAATCTTGTTGGGTTGGGATGGTGGCAGGAAGATATTAAAAAATGATGCTTGTAATATAGATCAGTGATCAATTCTATAGGCATGAATGCCACGCCAAGCTTTCAGACTTTTGTTCAAAATATTCTTTAGCAACAGAAAACTTTTTCCAAAAATTCTTGCTTAGTGAATTAATATGAAACTTATGTCCAGGGTGAGGTCTCATAAGTGCTCCCATTTAGTCCCTCCATCACCCAAGAAGCTCCCAAGGCACCTCTGTGGGACCACAAGGCCACAAGCCAGGTCTGGAGCCCAGTGCTCTGGACACCGAGAAGACACGGAAGACTCCGAGGGCATGATGGTGCCCAGGTCTCTGCAGGGAGCTGGTCCAGATGGGCCAAAGCACATTCGAGAGTTCAGGGGAGCAGACGGGCCTTGGCCGACCTGACTGGTGGAAGAATAGTCCTTGTGTCATTCAGCGTTGAGCAATTCCCGACCTTCTCTGCAGTAGAAATAGGTGTCTCTCTTGTTAATGGCCCCTAAATTTGGGGGGACAGGGGGAGAATGTAACCATGTTAGCAAAAAAATGTCAGCTTTAATCAATTCACTCAACAAGTTCTGCTGAGGGTCTACTGGCTCCTGTGCGCTGTGCACACGTGGTTACCCGCAGCAAACTGACAAAGGCTACACCCTAAATAAGTGTTTTTATTCTCCCAAGGAGACGCCAGTCCCAACAGGGTCAAACTGGCCGGACCTGCAGTGACCCCTAGTCCCCTGCAAGGCCCCGTCTCTACCTCCCCCTAGCTGCCTCGCCCAGAGAACATCCACCTGGACCCCTTTTGTCTCCAAAGAAAACCTGAGCTTCCCTGCCCACCACCTTCTCTGCCGAGAATGCCGCCGTTGCACTCGCCCACTCCAGTCCGTCCTTCGGGCTTCTTGATCAGCCTTCCCTCTCAGGTTCCCCCCCCCCCTCCCCCGTTGCCTAGAGACAGAGGCCTGCGCCAGCACTTCGTGACGTGCCAGAGGGTTTGTGTGATCCAAGTAGGAGCAACACCTCCCACAGGTGTCGGGGGCGTTCAGCTGCGTCGCTAGCTCCCAGCCCCAGCTGCACCGTAAAGCTCTCCGGGCACTCTTTAAAAGGTAGCTGTCCTGGCCTCGCCTTGCCTCAGAGATTTCTAGTTAATTGGTCTAAAGGGGACTCAGACCTCAACCCAGACATCGATGTTTCTTAAACACTTCTCAGATTCTAATGCAAAGTCAGGGTCTCATTCAACCCCCCAAAGCCCCTCAAGGTCAGTACTTTGGTAAAGACAGGTGTCTGCTCCCTCCACCTGGCTGCGGCTGGCTCCCTGCCAGGTGCCTGGACGGCTGCGGGACCCTCTCTCCCCAGGTGCCTCCCACTGCACGTGCCGGGGCCTGAACAGGGTCTTCCAGAAGTCAGACGGTTCCTGCATCTGCCAGGCAGGACACGAGTCCTACGAGGACGAGGACGAGAGCAGCAGTGAAGAGGACTGCCAGCCCCAGGTGGCCCCGCGGCGGCCGAGGGGCGCGAGGGGCGCAAGGGGCGCGAGGGGAGAGCGGGGAGCGAGGGGAGCGATGGGAGCGAGGGGAGCGCCTTCCGGCCGCGGGGCCACTCTGCCTGCCTAGCGTCTCCGGGGGCTGTACCCAGAGCTTACCTCCTGTGCAAGTGGGACGACCTCGGGGTCTCTCCTTATCACAGAGCCTCAGGACCTCAGCCTCGTAATGGGTCTTGGAGTCGCCCCGGCAGGGGTGACCATCCCGTGTGGGCCAGGAGGCTAGAGGCTGGGAGTGTGTCGGGGAGCCGGTCCAATCGGCCGGGCTGGTGTGGAGGGGTCTGCAGGAGGACGCCCCCTCCCCAGGCACACAGCCCTGCCGGCAGCAAGATCCAGACGCCCTCCCTTCACAGCCGGCTCTGGAGGCTCTGGATCTGACTTCTTAAAAGCCAGCAACATCTTTATGGGGGACACTTTGCCCAACCAGTGTGGTACAGCTGCCCCCGGTGCTGCCCCAGCTCACTCAGCCCCTCGCCCAGGCCCCTATCTGCTCAGAGGTTTCCCCTTTGAGTCCAAACCTCCAATTATCAGTCGGTCTTGATCCCATATTTGAGCCACAGCAAACAAGACGACAGTCAGGACCCCAAGGCCGCCTACCCACCCAGGTCTGACGGGAGCTCCGTCTGAAACGCTGCTCTCTCACCACCCTCCTCCTCTCCCCACCCGTACACTTCATCTGGCAGTTCTACCTTCCCGTTTGAAGATCTGCTGCTCAATAGGGGAAAAGCCAACAGGTTGAGGCGTGCTGCTTTATCCCCACCAGGTGGAAACGGGCACCAGCCCCTGGCCCTGGCCCCAGCCTGGCTGGCTTCCAGCATGCCCGGGAGCCCTAAGTCATGTGGTCCTCAGTTTCCAGCGGTCCCTCCCTGTCAGAGCCCCCTCTCCCCTGCATACGAAAGGCTCTGCGTCCTGCCTTATCCTACACCGGTGGTTCAAAGTGTGGTCTTTGACTGGGTTTCCACAAGCCCTCCAAATGGTTCTGACACTCGCTGAAGTTTGAAAAACCACTCACTAAGCTGGCTCCCAGGCCTTGCTCAAGTCTCAGCTCAGCTGAGGACCCTCAGCTTGGATGAGGGGCTGCTCCCTCGAACAGTCGGGCATCTGTCCTTCGTGTCACCAGCTGGCCCAGCGCCCTGCATGCTTACTCAAGTCTGTGAGGAGCTGGGCCCCCTCCCACCCACCCGTCCTCCGCACCTCTCTAACTCCCCTGCGGGCCCAAGCCCTGCCTCCTTCAGGGGCACCCTCCTTCCCGCTCAGAGCTGCTTCCCAGCCCGAGGCCTTCAGGTGCCTCACACTGGCCTGCGTGGGGACTGACACACGGCCTGGCCCACCTCCTGGCCCCGAAGGTCAAACCTGCCTCCTAGCGGGAGGCCTAGTGGAGACATGGAAGACATGTCTCCACTCTGACATGTCTTCCGATCACATACAGGTCAGATCCTCAATCAGAGGCGTGGCTTATTTCGTGGGCATCACCTAAAGCCCATCCCTGATGTTAATAGGCAAATTCCCTCACCTGTCACCCCTCTTCAGAGAACAGGGAAGGCTCTGGGCCTCACCTAGCCCGTCTCAAAATGGGTGTGCTCAAGATAAGCCACTGGGGTACAAGAAGGAAGTACCAGGACTATTCATATTCATTTTTTCTTCTCATTAGTTTTTCATTTGTGTTTACCTATGTGTATATATATTGTACTCAGTCCAGTGTATATTATAACAATATTTTTACAGTACTTTTTTACTCTTGGAGAGCAGGATCGAAAGTCCGGCTACCGCTGGCCTAAGTAATTGAGGTTTTCAGGCGGGAGTGTGTCTTGCCGGACATGACCTCCGGGGAGGGGGCTGTAGCCGCCCAGCCCCCTTCCATCCTGGACCCACACTCTCAGGAGGCAGACAGATGGCGTGGGCCCAGGGTAACGTGGGGGTGGCCGCCCGGCCAGCTCACCAGCCTCATTGGTTGCTACGTCCTCCTGCAGACCCCTCCACCGCAGCCCAGCTGGTTGGGCCGGCCCCCCTGACACCCTCTGGTCGTCCTGACCTCTGAACCGCCCTCCCTCTGCAGAGTCTTGCCCTCACAATTCTGCTTCAAAACCAGCCTCACCACCACCTCCTCCAGGAAGCCTTCTCTGACGAGCCCCCGCCTTCCGTCCTGCAGATCCTTGCTCGCCTCCTAGGAGGTCATCTTAGCTGCTGTGTGGGAACCTGGGTCCGGTCTCCCCAGAGCTAGACCTCCCAAATACCTCCCAAGGCAGCCTACTTGTCTCCTGTTACTTTTGTGGGTTCCCCTCTACCCTCAAGCCTAACCCTAGTCTTAGCACGTTGACCACATGACCTCTCAGAGGGGCCTGGCTCCCCCCGAGACCCTGCCCCTGTCCCTGGAGTACTCTCTGGTGCACCCCAGGCCTGCAGGTGCTGGGCCGGGACTCTCCTCCCACACCCTCCCGCAGGTCATGGAGCACTGCTCGCCTGGAGACGTCCGCCTGGCCGCCACCCGCACGTGTGTGTCCCCCCAGCAGTACAACTGCTCCTCCTTCTGTCGCCCAGTGGGCGGGGAGCTCAGCGCTGGACTGGGCATGTGAGTGACGAAAAGCCGCTGAGAGCGTAATGAAGCCACCATCTCCAGGCAGGTCCTGACCGTCCCCAGAGGGCCCGTCCAGGAGGCTGTTGGCAGGACCCAGACCGAGCCGACTGTGGCAAGCTCCTTCCAGAAGCTGCCTGTGTGGGCATCCCGAGACGGGCACCCGGCCGGCACAGCCGGCGGGGGGGGGGGGGGCAAGCGGCCCGGCCTGAGGGGGTGCTGGCAGCAGGGAAGAGTGAGGTCCATACCCCAGGCCCCCGCAACTGCCAGGAGCTGACCCTGACTGGACGCCAAGCCCGGGGGGGGAAGCCCTGATGCGGTCCTGAGTTCTAGACCTCCAGCTGCCCTTTGCACCGGGTGGGGCAGGCCGCGGAGGGGACCCGCTGTGCTGGCAGCGCTCCAGGCTGAGCGGCTTGCCCTCGCCACACTCCGCCTTGGCAGGAGGCCGAGCAAAGGTGCGGAGCCTCCCAACCAGGACGAGGCCTCTGTCCCGGGCACTGCTCTTGTCCCGGGACGTGCCAGGCTGGCGCAGGGTCAGGGGCGAGAGCGTGTCGTCCGGTCACCTCAGGACCTCCCCCGAAAGTGCAGCCCCTGCTCAGGAAGCATAGGCCGCTCACTTTCCCCCGGAGGAGCCCGAGCCGGCTGAGGGGCACGTGGAGCCCGCGAGACAGACCCCTGCCCACCCCGCCCTCTCCCGCAGCTGCCACTGCCAGCACTACGTCTCTGCAGAGGAGCTCTGTGACGCCCGGTGTCTGGCCAGTGCCCCCCAGCTCTCCCTGGCCTGGGGGCCCAGCAGAGAGCTGATCCTCAGCATGAAGGATGAGGCTGGGGACAGCGTCCAGAGGGTGAGCCCAGCTCAGGGAAAGGCTGGAAGGGAAGGGCAGCCTCTGCCTACTCGAGACAGGAGAGATGGGCCCCCGGCACCCGTGGCTACAGAACCCCCAGCACCAGTCTAAAGAACCCGGGCGGCAGGAGGGAAAGCCCATCTTTTAACGAGCCTTCCTACCTGGTCTTTTGCTATCTGCATGAATGTCTGATCTGCGGGCTGGAAGGAAGGGCAGGAAGGAGGCAGTAGTGGTGTTTCTTACGTCAGCGTCGACCATCTAGTTTGCACGCCAGAAGGGACCTTGGAAATCACCAGCTTCACTTTACAGAAGTGTGAAGCGAGGTCCAGAGGTGTGAAACCGCTCCGCACCATCACAGAAATGGTGTGAACCCTGCTAGCGCCCAACCAGAGCCTTGTCCCAGCCCAGACCTCTGGCCACCATGGTGTGGCCCTGGCTGTCTTCAGGGCCTCGACGCTTCGTCGGGGTCGGGGGCAGAGGACCGGGGCCTGGACACGGGAACGACTCACGCTGGATGTCTGTCCACCAGAGGTTCTAGGGGGCTGTGTCTGCTTGCCACTGAAAGGGTAGGAAGGGTCCCCTGGCCTGGGACTGGACAGCAGATTTCGGATGATAGGGTGATGTGTCTAAGTTGCTCTGTAAGTAGGACGTTTGCAGGTAGAGAGAAAAGAGAGGAAAACAATGACTCAGTACAGGGGCCTGAGTTGAGTCAGGGGTGTTTCCTGAAGAGAGGAAGGGCCCAGGGTTCAGGGCGCCACCAGGGCAAGTTTAGTGAGGAAGGAAACACGTCCTGGGAGAGGGTGGGGTGGCACCGCTGAGCCTAGCCTCACCAGGAGCCGTGCCAGATGGGTGGCCGGGCTTCCGTCCGTCCATCTCTGCAAGTCCCGCCGCCCCTCCCCGGTATTCAAAGCTGTGCTTTGTTCTTAGAGACTAACAAGCACCGTGGGCCCAGACCCGTCCTTCCAAGGGAGCGCCAGGGTCCACCTGGTCCAGTGTGGCCCCCACGGCATCCTTGGCTTTGTCATCTCCCGACGGAACGTGCTGGACTCCTTCCTCCTCGGTGAGCGCGGAGGGGTACCGAGCCAGGCTTTCCCAGAGAGGGTGGAAGGAGTGGGGGGGATCCCTCAGTCTGGCAGGGATCACAGGTCATGTGGGAAGACAGCCTTTGGGGAGGTGAGGCCCCCTGAAGGCCTGGGGCTGCTCCTCAAGGGGAAGCAAGACAGGTGGGGCCCAAAGGTAGGTGTGTGGCTCCCCAGGCAGGCCCAGGTCCTCCAGCTTTCCTCCCCCAAACTGTCCCAGGTCCGCCTGTGTCCAGCCCACGGCAGCAAGGGCGTCACTGGACTGCAGGCCCGGAGCACCCTGCCCCCCAGGATCCCGGCACCCATCCCCATATTCCAAACCCAGTGATCTGCCTGGCACAGGGGGACGCGATTCTTTTCCAGCTTCATATTCTTCGCCACAGTGAGTCCCGCCCCGGCTCTCTCGTCCCTCCCCCGCCCAGCTGTCCAGGGACCTCACGTACAGACCAGACTCCACAGCAGTGAGTCCCAGGCCTGCGCTGTCCCCTTGCGCTTGGCCTGATGGGTCATTTCACTGGGGGGGCCTCGATTCTGTATCTTGGAGCTGATGTTCCAGCTCCAGGTGGGGTTGCCAGACCGCTTCGCCTTGGGACGCGGCAGGGCTCGCCACGGCGACCTCTGACCGGGCCCCAGCCCCTCTGCAGGGCTGCTCTGTGCCAGGGCCCAGACCCTAGCCCTGCCCACAGCCCCTCCACCTTGGACGCCTTGGTTTATAAGGATCGTCTCCCCCACAGTGAGCCAAAGCCTCCCCGTGACCCCCGGCCCCGGAACTTCACAGAGCAAGCCTGGGTTCCCCTCCTCCACGAAAAAGCTTCCCTGGTGGAAGAGGCTCTCGTCCCCTCCAGGCTCACATTCACCCTCCGCGCGCTGAGCGGTGGTCCAGGCCCTCAGGGGGCTTTATCTCCCTCCCGTTCTCCCACCTGGTGTTCCCCCGGCGCTGCTGCGGGGATGGGCGTCCCCCAACCTGCTCACATGCACGGACGTCACAGGACGCCAGGCGGGTAGCCAGCCGAGACGGAGGCAGGAGGCAGCTAACCCCCCGGCTGGCTTTTTTGTTTTTTCTCCAATAGATTTTTTTTTAAAGAACGGATTTTGAGACAGAAAACGGGGGGCAGAGAGCTTACAAATGTAAGCTGGCTTGCTAATTGCTTTAAAACCACAACAAATCAGTACAGAGGATATCTGCACAAAGCAAGGCAGTAAAGGTTCAGAGACCGAGGTGTTCCCTTAGGCAAGGCTGAAGACCCCAGTCTTAATCAGATTTGAACAGAACAGCCACCTGGCCCAGGTAGAAGTAGACCAAGTGTTTGGTTTCACGTGTCACGTAGCTGCCCACGTTCCTCCCCCACGAAGCAGTGCCAGGCCAGTGAGGTCGAAGAGGGAAAGGACTCACGCAGCATGAACTCCAGACTGGGCATTTCCAGGCCCAGCTCTCCCGTAAACCTGTAAACCCACTGGGCCTGGGGCAACGTGACCCTCTCAGCCTTGGTATTTGCATCTGTGACGCCTTGGCGGGCAGGAGACAGGTCTCGGGGAGAACAGCCGGCACTGGTGCGTGAGAAAGGCCTCGCCAGAGGGAATGGCCAGGCCCAGGCCGCCTGTGCTTCCGCCCCAACTACCCCACAGCATGAACTGAGTGCCTGCTGCATGCCTGCACTGTGCCGCCTGCCAGGGCTACAGAGTTGAGCAGACCCGGTCCACCACCGAGAGCGCCGGGGCCGCCGGTCGTACGCACCCCGAAGGGGCATCTCTCTCCGTAGGCCAAGGGGAGGAGGGTCTCGCCCTGGCACCAAGATTACGTACATGAAAGGCTGAAAACGGTCTCCCGGGGGCGGGCGTGGGCTGCCCGGCGCTGGGGCTGCCCGGGGCTGGGGCTGGGAGACCCTCGGGAGCCCAGGCCTACCGGTTCGCTCGCCAGATCGCACGGCCAGCCACTACCCCGTGTACCAGGTGCAGCACCTGCTCAACAGCGACCCCCACTGGGACTTCGGGGCCTTCAGGCACCTCGGCCACCTGGTGCGGGAGACTCGCTTCAGCTTCTCCAGGTGACCGCAGCTGGGCTGACCGGCGCCTCGAGTGTAGGTCACAGCCTCTTCAGGGACGGGCGACAGGAGGGACGGGCGAGGGCGGGGGGCTGCAGACCACGTGGGCGGTGGGGGGGGTCACGGGCGGCTTCCCTGGACCTCGTTATTCCTGTGCACGGCGGGAGGCCCTGCCACGGCTCGTGGCCCCCAGACCTCCTCACATTCTGGCCCTTCGCCCCCAGGTTTGCTCACCAGTTTCTAGATCCGGGCACGTACGTGCTTCGGGACAACGGGCTGCCTGAGAGCATCGCCGTGGTGCTGGTGAAGGAGAAGGGGGTGGCCTGCGACCCGGGCCTGTCCCCCGTGCAGCCCTCGTCACCCTATCAGCTCGCCAGGCACGGCGTCCTCAGGCACCGGGTGCCAAACCTGGGCCCCGACTGGGCGGCCATCTCAGGTGCTGACCGCAGAGCAGAGGAGCCGGGACACGGAGGGGGCGTGGGAGGGCCGAGCTGCAGCCTGTGACGCTGGGCGTAGCCCCGAAGAGACAAGGACAAGCTTGTCCTTGAACCGGGGCTGCCTTTGCCGGGCGAAGAACACTGAATTTCCCTCACTGGGGTTGCCTGTCTCACCCTCCCTGCTCCCTTCGGTTCTGGGGTCCGCCCCGGTGAGCGGGGCCCCTGAGCGGAGGCATCCAGAGACACCTGTTCTAGCCTCCTCTGTGGGTCTTCCGCCTTCTTTCCTCCGTCTTCATGAGCTGGCCGTCTGCACCGAGCTCCCCAGGCTGGGCCTGCCCAGGTGGGCGGAGGGGAGGCAGCCCGCCTGGGCACGGGGCCCGGGCCTGGCCCTGGGTGGCCAGAGGAGGGCAGAGCAGCAGTGTCCCAGGAGGGCCCCCCCGGAGGGTGCAGGGTGGAGGAAAACCCCCCGTCGGAGCCCTGACAGGGTTAAGCGCCGAGGCAGGAACGAGGGCTGTTTTGCAGGGGGCTGTGAGGCGCTAAAGCCCGGAGGCAGCGGGAAGAGGAAGCGGGGAACTGCGCAGTCTCACGGGCCCACCCCTCTCCCCCACCTTTCAGGGGTGCTGCTGGCTGTTGGCTTGGCAACCGCGCTGCTGACGGGCCTGGGCCTTGTGCTAAGACCCTCCTCGCTGGCCCCGGCCTGCCCCGCAAGGGCTCGGGGGCCTCACGTGCCTGCGGAACGTGTGCCCCTCGGGGACCGGTGGGTCCCCTCCCACCCCGGCTCTGGCCCCGTGTCTCCTGTGGTGTGTGTGTCTTGCACCGAGGCTGGTGCTCCTTTGCAGCCTTCCGTTCACTAAAGACCTTGGTCCCTGGGGCTCTGAGGAAGGAGCGGATTCCACGGGGAAAACCACTGCCCAGGGTGCAGGTACCAGCCCCACCTGCCCTCCCCCAACCCGCACCCAGGTACACACTCTGGGGAGCAGCTGGTATTTCCACTGATGGTTTATGACAGTCCGTGCCGTCCGTCTCAGCCTCACAACAAAACCTACAAGTGGGTGTTTTCGGGGGTTGTTCTGTCCCCCTTTTACAGACAGAGACCGAAGCCCTAGGGGGTGTGAGTGGCTTGCCCAGCGCCCCCAGGCGGTGAGGCCGGAGAGCAGCCAGAGCTCTCCCATCCTTACCGTGTGGTCAGGGCTGGGGCCGGGGCAGGGGTGAGCACTGCCCTGTAGGATCCCTTTACGGGACGCCTCACCTGCCCCGTCAGCTCCTCTTCGCACCTGGAGAGCTGGGGACGGCCTTGGAGCTCAGGAGGACCTGGGGGGCCTGCACCTCCCCCATCCCCACCTGGCCCCCAGCTCCAGCTGTGAGCAGGAAGCGTGTGCAGAGGGGCATGGAGTGGGGTCGGCGGAGGAAAGACCCTTCACTGCCCGGGCTGCCTCCCCTCCGACGTCGGCGAAGTGGGGGAGGGCCCTGGTCGTCCTCCCTGACCTGGATTCACGCAGCTCAGACGTCACCTCCACTGGTTCCTAACTGTGGAGTCGCAGGGGCCCCAGGAAGTGGGTTGGACGCTCAGGGCCTGGGAGGCGGGGACGTGAGGGTTACAGGCGCCGTCGTGGGATGAGAGCAGCCCCGGGGTCTTGCTGGCCGTGTGAAGCTGAGCACAGGTCTCCTCCCGTGTGCTCGCCCACCCAAACCGCGGGCGGGCCTGGCCCCGCAGTCCCTGAGCCCCTCGCTTACAGGCCAGGGGCTTGCAGGCCAGTCGCCGCTGCCCTGCTGAGGGCTCTGGACGGTGGGGACAGCGCCCTGCCGGTGTGGGCAGAGGACTGACCGAGCCCAGGACGAGTCGCCCTCGCCCGGGTCGCCCCTCGCGGGTGACCAGCGGCTGGGCTGTGTTGAGCGTGAACCGTGGACGCGGGGAGGGGCTGCACGGAGCGGGACGGAGGCCGGCGCTCTACCCCCAGGGCAGCCTCCACTCAGCCCAGGGCTGGGCCGGGGCTCACTGCCGGGGGCTCCCGCAGAGGGGTGGGACAGGCTTCTTGTGGATGGGGGACTGGTCCCTTCGGGGCGGGGCGGGCAGTGACGGGGCAGATGGGGAGGAAGATCCTGACGGAGTGGGAGGTCACGGTCCAGTCTTCTGGAAAGCTGCCCTCCCACCGCCCTTCCCACCTGACGGCTGGTATGCTCGGGGGACAGACCCCACCCTGGACGCAGAGAGGGGAAAGAGGCAACGCTGGCCCTGCTTGGCCGGGCCCACGTTTGTTGCTCAGAACGAGATGCCCCCATCACTCCTCCAGCGTGAATGGGCTCGCCTTCCCCCCATACACACCCCCCAGGCCTGGGAAAGGGCGGTGGGCGGTCATTCAGCGTCACGCTCACGCCCCTGCAGCTGCTGCCCTGGCTGAGCCCCAGGCCAGCATGGGGGCCTCACACCACGTCCGTCCTCCTCGCTTCAAGACGGCTCCACAGGGGAAGGCGTGCCCTTCTAGCAGAGCAGAGGGGGACAAGGTCGAGGGGTTAAGACCCTCCCTCGGCCAAGGGGTGTTCCTGCCGGATGTGAGAGAACCCGCTCAGGCCCCGCAGCTTCGTGGGGTCACCCAGGTCAGCCTGGGTCACAGCCCTCGGCCTGAAGGAGGAGACCCCACCTCGCCCCAACGGGTGCTTAGCCAGCTCGGCCGTCTGCCCCGCGCGGCGTAGGCCATGGGCCACTGGGAGCAGCTGTCAGCCCGGCCGGCCGGGAGCCCCCAGAGCAGCGGGCAGACGGGGCGAGAGCTGCGCAGGGGAGCGCGGGCCAATGGTGGGAGCTTGGGACAGGAGGTGAGCTCATGGAGGAGAGGGGCAGGGGTACACACAGCCTGGAGCCTCCTCAGGCGGCTAGCGGGGTGGCCGGGACGGGGAGACCCACCCTCAGCAGAGCGAGGGGGCAGCGCCCGTCGCCCAAATTGGGTGTGACATCAAGCCTGGCACAGGCAGAGGCCGCGGGCCCCGGGCCGTCACACCCACGCTGAGGAGGGCCTCCCTGCAGCCACCTCCTGTGCCTCGAGGTCTCCCCCTTCCCCTGCTCCGTCCAGCCTGAGCCCAGCCTTTCCTCCCTCCCCCTGAGCGGGCCTCTTCCGGCAGGCAGGCCTCCGCTCTCCTCTGCCCCTGCATCCTGCTGGCAAAGCCCCCCGGGGAGGAGGAAAGCTGCTGTGCCCAGGGGCCCACTCATCCCACGGCCTCTTCCTGCAGGGAAGCCACTCCGGGCCAAGACTCTGGAGGACTTCAGCATCCGGACGCTCTACGACAAGCTTGAGGACCAGAGCCTGCACGTGGCGGCCCAGCTGAGCAAGTATAGGAGCGACGCAATGGCCTTCTACAGGGGTGCCCGCCAGCAGCTCCGGGGGCTCCAGGTCAGCCCCAACCCCAGGCGACCAGGCCCATCACCTCTCCCGCCCAGGAGACGGCCACCCACCCCTTCTGGAAACTGCCTGAGCCAAGGAGGGCGTTCACACCCGAGAGGGTGACGCAGCCCTGGTTCTTCCAGGACCTCCTACAGGGCCTGAGCGAAGCCAAGCGGCCAGGCCTGGGCAGGGCTGGAGACCCGGAGACGGGGGCCAGAGCCGCCGCTGGAACGCACGCTAGGCAGCGCGAGGACGCGTGGGGGAGCCACGCTGCAGCTTCTCCCAGGGAGCCCCGGCAGCGCCCTCCAGGTGAGAGGCAGGTGCCTGGGGCGGGGCCGCGGCAGCAGGTGCGAAGTCGTGATAGCAACGCTAGCACTGGACGCTGCCTAACTGCATCTCACTTGTGTCATCCCCCTGGGGACGGTGACCAGGCGGCGTCCACCCCGATCGCAGAAGACGGTCCTGGGCACAGGGCCAGGGCAGAGGTGCTCCCAGGGGGAGACCAGCACACATGGTGGTCTGACGGAGGACGGGAGCCTGCCCCAGCCCTCCTGTGCCCGCCCCCTGGGGCCACAGGGGCCCTGGGACCCTGCCTTCTCCAGGCGCTGTCCTCCACAGCCGTCGGTGCTGTATAATCACCGGACAAGCATTGCCTCCGTTAACTAACCAACTCAATTGTCACAGGAAACCTGTGAGTGGTATTATCACATCCCCGTTTTATGGATAAGGAAACTGAGGCCTAAAGAGGCTAAAGGACCCTCCCAGCCTCACAGAGAGAATGAAGGGCCAACCCAGAAGCCCGATCCCGGCTGCACGTGCCTCACACGCCTCCTCCACCTCTAGCTAACGGCACAAAGGAACGTGCCCCACCAGAGCCCACGGGCCCACCGGTCAGCGCCAGGCTTCTGCTCCGAGCCCAGCCCCCGTCCCCCACGGAGCTGCCTGGCCCTTTGGGGGAGGTAGGCTGTTCCTCAGTCAAGGCCACTCCCTGGAAAGGGTGAGGGGGCTGAGGCCCAGGCAGGTGTGCTACTTTTTCCATAAACAGTCCTCACGGTCCCAGCCCTGGGGAGAGGGCTCAGGGGGGCAGGTCAGAGGCGCCAGAAACCCTCCCTGGCAGCTGCATGTGTGTGTGCATGTGTGCATGAGCGTGTGGTGTGTATGAGAGTGTGTGAGTGCTGTGGGGGGGGGGGTGTGCGTGTGTGTGGGTGTGTGTGCGTGTGTGTGCGTGCATGTGCGTGTATGAGTGGTGTGGCGGACGTGTACGTGCGTGTGCGTGTACGAGTGGTGTGGTGGACGTGTGTGTGTGCGTGTGCATGTATGAGTGGTGTGGCGGATGTGTGTGCGTGCATGTGCATGCGTGTGCGTGCGTGTGTGTGTATGAGTGGTGTGGCAGCCGTGTGTGTGCATGTGTGTGCATGTGCGTGTATGAGTGGCGTGGCGGGTGTGTGTGCATGCGTGTGCGTGCGTGTGCGTGTATGAGTGGTGTGGGGGTGTGCATGAGTGTGCATGTGTGAGCGTGTGAGCGTGTGGCCTGTGGAACCCTGGGGACTGAGCAATGATGTCGAGAGCCTTCCTTGACCTTCCCTCCAAACCACTGCTTCTGAAACTTCTCGTTTGTGCATTTCTGGGCTGGGACATCTGGCCGAGTGACCCTGAGAAGGAGGACAGAGAACACGCGTTCCTCTGAAGCTTGCCTGAGACCAGGCCGTGGCCCTCTTCGTCCCGGGCACTGACGGAAGCTGAGTTAGAAGCCTGGATGCTTCTGCAAACTGAAGGGGGGGGGGGGGGCTCCATTTTTTTCTTGGTGGGGGACAATTTTTCAAAAATAATATGTGAGGAAGCTTTAGCAAATCAAAAAGAAAAAAGCAGTTAATCAACGCTTTAGCGAAATCCTCCTATAACCCAGGAAGCCTCACTGCCTGGCCCTGGGAGGTGCACGGCCACAGCATGTGCCTGGTGGCCTGGGGGAAGCAAAACACAGCACGGCTCGCAGAGGGGACAGATGAGACGCGTGACTAAAAGATGGGTGCATCTTTAAACATTTCTGAGTTTAGACACAGTAAGAAACAGAATGAGATGTACAGAAGGGAGGAAGCCATCCAGACTCAAGGCAGCAGGCCACACGCCTCGAGGCCCCGTCCCTGTGTGCGTGTCCAGCCCGGTGCGGTGTGTCCCTGTGTGTCCAGCCCGGTGCGGTGTGTCCCTGTGTGTCCAGCCCGGCACGGTGACGGCCTAAAGGAAGAGAGGGTGGGGCGGGTGCTGGGAGGAGAGGGAAACAGCACGAAGGCGAGGGGCACACACACCAGCCTCCCAAAAGCGGAGGAGTGAAGTGTCGGGCAGGGCGGCTGCGGTGGGGTGAGGGGATGCCTGAAGCGGTTCTCTGTGTTCTTCCCCCCAGGCTGCGCCCCCAGCGCCCCCCGCCCAGGCTGTCAGGAGCTCGACCGAGCCATCGTGGCCCTGGCGGCCGCACTTTCTCAGGCGCGTGGGCAACCAGCTGGGGCCCGGAGAAAGGTGAACACTGCGGGGCAAGCGGTCAGCCTGACCCTGTGGAGACTCATTTGGTGCACGGGCACACACACACACACGCGCGCTCACATGCATGTACACACAGGACACAGTCACGCACACCTGCACATTCACACGCACACATCCAATTCACCACACACTCATGCCACATACACATACACGCGCCCACAGATACACTCACGTGTGCACATACGTCACACGTACCACACACACACATGTGCACACTACACCGCGCTGACGTCCACACACTCACACACACCTGGGCCTCACGCTCGGCAGGTGCCCCGCACTCGGGTCAGAAGCCCAAGACGCATGGCCTGTGCTCGAGGTGGGCCCCTGCTGCACCGGCTCTGTACCTCTCCAAGAAGTGTGTCTGAGACAATCTCCCCAATCCGCTAACTGACCTGGGCCCTCACGGGGAGCTCAGGAGGGGGGCACAATTCCCAAGTCCTGCCTGAGGGCAGCATGTCTGAGAGAAGGAGGACTCAGAAGGCCTCTGCTCAGGAGTCCCCACCTGGGCACCCCCAGCGCAGTAGGGCAGAATCCATCACGGCACACGCGTCCCGAGGAGCCTGGGGGCACAGACGAGGGAGGCCGCGACCCTCGTCAGGTCTTAACTGATGCCAGGCGGGTGCTTGGGGCCCCCAAGAGCACCCGGCAGTCAGCGGCCAGGCTCCACGGAGACACAAGAGTCCCAAGGTCAGGTCGGTGCGCTTGTCCAGGCTGATATAGCAATGATGTCCTGGTCCATGGCTGTTCCTTTCCGGGCCCAGAGCTTGAGGAAAGTTACAGGATTGTCTGTTCTTCCAAGGCATCTGGTCGGGTTGGTGAACGGCCTCTCTCCGCCTGTCAACGAGACCCTCAACTGACGAATGACACACTCCTGAAGCCCCAGCCTCTGCCCTCCCATGAGGAGCACCAAAGCCCAAGGTGGGGCAGGCATCGGCACCCTAAGCTCCCTGGCACCAAGATTCTTGTTTTCACAACCAGCACCTGATTTAGAGCCTCAACCCACTCCAATCCAGCTACAAGTCTTCAGGGCTCCCTGCCCGTAGTAATCCCCATTGTTGTGGCCCCCCTCGTTTGCCAAGCAGTTGCTGGTTTGAGTACCTCATCAGAGCTCGTGTCATTCACTGGGGTTGTTCCCACCCATGGGAACGAGGCCACGTTCACTCGGCTGATCCCAGACTTCATATCCCACCCCTCCTTCTGATTTGCCTTCCTACGACCCGCATCTCTCTCTGGGTATAGACCCACAGTCTCTGTCTTTCCTCCAAGTCGAGGAGAGGCTGAGATGGTTTGTTCGCTTATGCTGACTTGCTTTCTCTTCATCTGTTCAGACCCGTGGTCTGCAATTCCCTTCCTCCCCACCCCACCCCCGTTTACTACCAATAAGTGGTAACATCATTGATGGCTTGTGTTTATTGATACTGAGATAAGCCCTTTATCTGCTATCTAATCCTCACAACAACCCTGTGAAGTGGATATGATTGTTTATTTTAAAGTTGGGGAAGCTGGGGCTCAGAGAGGTTATGTTACAGGAAGGAGCTGGGATTTCCGCCCAGGGAATCTGAATCTCAGAGCTTAGCCTGCCCGGCCCTCCCCTCTGATCCCTCCACCAAAGCCACAATGGTCCTTCCTCCCAGAAATATCTCTCCTGTTGGTTTCCTGATTTAAGGTGCCTAGAAAGCTTATACAAATAATTGAAGTCTCCTGCAGGAAAGGGGGGAAGAATCTAGACTCTCCTGCTAAAATCGCGAGGCCTGGGGCCCTTGGAGTGTCAGGGACTCCAGAAAGAAAAATCACACAAAAGAAAGGCCAGTTAGGAACCTGGAGGCCTGGATTCTAGACTAGACTCTGCCCTGGACACTGTAGATCTTGAGAAAACACCTTCCAGCCAGCTCCATGAGCTACAACCTGGGGATAATGTCACTCCACAGATGTTTATTGCTGCCTTTGACACAGGGCCGAAAGGGTCAGGAAGAGCCATGGTTATAATAAAAGATTCCAGAGATTTAAAGAAGTCTGTAAGGATCAGGAAGGATAAGCTAGGCTTTAAATAAGGGTGGGTCCTACCAGCTGGTGTTGGCAAAGGGTCTCCCTAGAGGAGAACGGACGGCGGAGAGAGTGCTCAGGCTTGACTCGTGAACTGAGACCCGTCCCCGAGGCCCGAAGGCTCCCTGGAGGTCACCCAGCCGTCCCATTTCAAGGTGTGGAAACTGCGATCCGGGACTGACGGGCCCAAGGGGACCCTGAAGGGTACATCCTATACTGACCAGGGTCACAGCAGGAAGCAGCTGGCTTATTCTAGATGGAAAGTTTGAGAAAGGTGTAATAAGAGCTACACGTGAAGGCTGTGCAGGTCCCGGCAGCTCAGTCCCCCTTCCAGGCCTGGAAGGTGACGGCACAGAGCAGTCGCTGGACCGCAGGAAGAGAGCACGCAGCTTTGGGCAGAGCACAGCCAGCTGACGTAGGGAAGGAAAAGACCCTTTTCCTCTACCCATCTTAGGCTCTCCACGTGGGAGACAAGAGAAAAGCAAGCAGAGGCTCATTCACACGTGCACGGCCCAAGTGCAGGAGCCCTCAGTGCTGAGTATCTTGAAGGGGCGGTTAGAACTGGGGCCTATATAGCATCTTAACAAAAGAACAGTACATTTTTAGAGAAGTGACAAGACGAAAGAAAAGGACTTTGAGTTTCTAGGATGGCAAATTGTGGGATGGTAAATATATGGGAAATTCATGGTGGATAGGGCTGGTTTTTATGTAAATTCCTCTGGTGGCGTCTCTGGGCTGGTAAGGGTCTAGGGTGCCTTAACTTGAGAGCTTAACAAGTAATCAACAGTGATTAACTTGTGAGCTTCCAGGTAGAGAGGGGAGGGGCCCCTTCAAAAGGTAAGTCCTGTTTTCAGGCAAATATGGGAGGCAGAGAGCTTTTCTTGTATCTCAGTTGCCTTCAGCTCAAAATAATCAACACGCCGAGCCGGCTTATGTCCGGGTGAATTCTGCTCCCGGCACTGAGAAGTCACCCACCTGCTGGACAGGGAAGGCTGCGTGGGCCCAGTCGTCCAGCTTCGGGGGATCTAAGGGTTTGTCAGTTTCTCCATCACGTTAAAATCTCATCTTTCTCTAAGCTCAGACGCCCCAGGGAGACTTTAAAAGCAGCCAGTGTCTTTTTTATTCTGGTTGAGGGGGTGTATCACCGGGCAGCAGAGGCCTGAAAGGGTGCCTCTCATCCCTCTTATTCCAGCCCCGGGCAGCACCCAGGACCCGGAAGGCTCCCCTGGGGTGACACCAAAGGAGGAGCCGCCGCGAGCCCAGGCCCCGCACGCAGGCACGGAGCCTTCCCTGAGCTGCAGGGTAGGAGCCGGGCAGCCTTGGGCAGGGGCACAGCCAGCTGATGTGGGGAAGCTGCCTCACCCCCAGCCTGCTTGATAGCTGCACCCTCCTGCGACTCTGGGAAACATAAACCACACACAGGGTTAAGGGAAAAGTGCCCGGGAGGGATATTTTGTGGAGAAAGAAATTACGATTGGAGAATACTGGTCAAGAAAATCATTCTTTCAGTCAACAAGTGTGCATTGATTTCTACAATATTCACAAGGGCAAGAGGTGGGAGCCTGTGAAGGTTTAAAAGAATTTTCAAAACAATGGGGGAAAGAATCCCAAAGGGAAGCAACAATAGGTATGATCACATAATAATATAAAACCTCTAGGTCAAAGTTTTCCCATTAATAGATACTTTTACTCTTTTGAGAAAACATATGTAAATGGCCCTAAGAGAAAGGAAATACAAACAAGTAAATTATATCAAAACGTTCAAAGAATCAGAAAAATGTTAATTAAACTACATGCCCTTTTTTATCTACCTAGAACATTTAACTAAAGTACTAAGTAATTGTGAGGAATAAAGAAATAAACACTCCCATATTCCACTGGTTGAAGGGTACAAAAATTAAACCCTTCTGGAAAGCAGTCTGTCCATTTCTATCAAAAGCTTCTAAAATATTCATTCCATTTGACTCAGTATCTCCAATTCTAAGAATCTCTCTGAAGAAATCATGTTTACATATAAGTAAACATGAAGAAACATGTTCATTGCAATTTTTAATGATATAAAAATAAATGGAGATGACCTAAATTTCCAATAATATGAGTTATCTGAATTATGGTAGACACCTATCATGAAATATTAAAGTGTCTACTAAAAATGATGTTATAGAGAATTTTTTGTGTCTTTAAAGTGAAAGATGAGGATAGAGAATTGCATGTATGGCAGGATTTCATATGTGAGTATTTGCCTGTTCTTAAAAAGAGAAAAGGGAACAGCAGAGAAAGAGAGGGAGTGAGACCAGCCTGGGGGAGAGACACTGAGACGAGAAACCCCCAGATGGAAGAACGATGCCGGGTTGCCAGCTTTTGCCGCAGGGAAACCTCAGCAGCAAAGAACGGGAGCGTTTCCTGCTCCCGCGTCTGTGGGCCTCAGTCTGTTCCCAGAGGCCAGGGTCTCGGGCAGCTCGCAGCTCTAGGCGGGGCCCGCCTGGGGCACTGCAGCGGGGCAGCTGTCACCTGGAGTCTCCCCTCCTCCGGGACACGGCCTTCTCATGGCCGTGGCAGAAACACAAAAGGGCTCTGGGGGCCCAGTCTCAGGAATGGCACAGGGTGACTTCTGCCCATCCTAGGGGCCAAAGCAAGCCAGGTGGCAGGGCCCAAAGTCCAGGGGTGAGAAAAAAGCCCACTCCCAGAGGGAGGGCACTACCAAAGAACATGGCAAAGGGCACAGGCTCAGAGAGCGGGCAAAGGACTGGGGCCGTGAGTGGGTTAGGATGATATTAATTTGCTTGCTTATATGCTTAAATGGTGTATTTACTAATATTCTACACCAAACAGGGTTACTGTTTACAATTAGAAAAACAGAAGTCGGGAGATTTTTTTGTTCTGGCATATTTTTATTTTTCGTTGTCGTTTTAATTAAAAGATACTAGGGCAAATCTGATGTGAAAGGAATAGGAATGTGAGGTAAACATATGAAATATAATTTTCTGTCAATAAGGTAGCCTCAGAAATCGTTTTTTCCCACTCACAGCAAGTGGCACTGCTCCTCGGGGTGTAGCAAATCCTGCAGATTCCGGGAGCACTGTTCCCTCCCGTCCCGGGGTGGGGACAGACTGGGAGACTTTTTCTACGGAACAAACCCTTTTTCCTCTTCCCTCTTCATGAGGGTGAAAGAGCAGAGAGCGTGACATCTCGTGACCCATGGAGCTACCCGGTATCCAAAATGTACGGTAACTACTTCATCCATCATTCCCACGAACCAAGCCACGTTTAGTTTTCTTTCTGCCAGATACACAGGGAGTCTCATCAGTGCCCAAGGGGAGCAGGAAAGGGGGTTATTTATTGAGCACCCCCTGTGAGCCGGGCCCTGGGCCGGTCACCGCCCCAGAGCACACACCCCCAGTGGCATCTTGACACAGACCTTCTCCTCGTCCAGCCTTCGGATGTGGAAGGTGAGCCTCAGAGACAGGCAGTAACTTTGTCCAAGAGAGTGTCCTGTGCTTTTCCTTCTGTGTCACCCACCCAACCTCACTCAGAAGCGGAAGAGGTGCAGGAAGGAGAGCTCGGCCTCCTGAGTTCCCTGTCCCACTCAGCCAGCGTTTACAGGACCAGGGCTCCCAGCACAGGCCCAGGTCCCTCCGCCAGGGCCCGGCAGGCAGGTCCGCAGGGCTGAGAAGGCAAAACACACACACAGTACAGGCACTCACGGAAACGTTCACGCGACGAAGTGCCGTCTGTTGATGGGCACAGCCTGACAATACTTAAACCTTCTACCTCCCTGTTTCTTCCCTTCCCCTTCGTGTTTCCCATCTATTGGCCCTTCAGGGCTACATTCCAGGTGATTTCCTACCAAGTTTCACAAGCTCACTACAGCCAGGTCAGTAGGTAATCCATCAACCCCGTTGTTGTTGCCTTGGCATTTCTCATTTCTAGATTTCTCTTCTCCACGAGATTCCTGTTCTTGCCTCGTGGCTTCTCTTCCTTCTCTGTCCCTCTTCACACGTTGAACATGCTTCCGTGACACGCACACTCAGCTCTGTCGTCTGGGTGCACTGTCGTCTGGGCCGTCTTCCGAGGGACGGTCCTCCGTGCAGGCCTCCGCGTGGGGCAGCTGTGTGTTTCTGCTCACACACTGTGGCGTTGCTGCTTCAAGTCCTGCTCGTAGGTCATTCCCATGTCTCAGCTCTGGGCTCCTGCGGTGCGAGGCGCCCCTCCCAGTTCCAATTTCTCACATCAGCTCTGTTCCAGCCTCAGCCCCGAGCAAGAAACCTGCGCAGCTACGGGGCTGTGTGCTCAGGCTGGACACAGGTGCTTCATTCACATCCAGAGAAGGGTCAGCCACTTACGGCCCAGACTTTGCTCAGTTTCCACCATAACGGCCTCGTTCCTCTAAGGAGGAACACCCTCGGCCATGCCTTCAGCTCCCACCTACCCCAGCTTGCATCTTCATCTCTGGGGTCGAGAGAGGTCCCATTCAAACGTGGCTCTGCATTTGTATTGTATTTGCGTTTTATCTGGCATCTCAGGTGTGGAGCAAGAGGTGGTCTTTCCTTGACAGCCGAGTTCACTGAGCATCAGGTGTTTTGTTAACTCATGGGATGTCGCACAGGTAGCTTACATTTACCGTGTTCAAAGCAAACCCATCAACATCCACAATGGCCTACAAACTCGAGGACTCTGTGACCCTTAACTCCTGACTTCATCTTCATGGTCGCGTCAGTCACACGACAGCTGCTAGAAAGGCAGGAATGTGAAAGGGTAACGGAGTCAGCTCTCTCTTTAAACAGTTTTACAGAATCCATCCCCTCAACAATATCCCTTTGTATCTCATTGGCCAAATCTTAGCCACAGAATTGTTTCTGTCTATAAGAATGTCTGAGATAAGCAGTTTTTTGTCTGAAAACACTCACTCTCCAAAAAATTAATAAGAAAGTCTCTGCCATAGTAGCCAAGATCATCACACAAAGCCCCTCACAGCCTGCTGTCCCCAGCTCACCACCCCTATATCTCCAGCATCAATCATCTCCTTCCACTTTTCCAAACAAATTCCATGCTACCACCAAACTGAACTTTGACTACTTCCCACAGCAATGTGAACATCCCCTCAGGTAACATTTGTCACTGATAATTCCTTGTTCTATGTCTGCCTTTCCTTATAGACTATAAACCCCATGGAAGTTCACTAATGGAATCAACCATTGGCTTGACACATAATGGGTGCTCAGTAAATCTCTCTTTACCTATGAGTGGATGGACACACGGATGGATGGATGCATGGAGGGATGGATGGATGGATGGATGCTTGGATGGATGGATGGATGCTTGGATGGATGGATGGATGCTTGGATGGATGGATGAACTGAGAGAGGGATGAACTTCCCTGTGTGCTCTCGTGTCTCTGTGTTTCCCACACGTGCTGTTCCCTTGCCTAGCATGCCATTCTCCCACTGTCCACCCAGTTAATTCCTATTTGTTGTTAACATTCAGCTGAGACGTCTCCCCTCTTCCAGAGAGTTCTCCCTGATTGCACCTGCCTGGGTTAGGTGTCCTGCATTTTGCTCCTGTAGCCCCTGTGCATCCCTCCACAACAGCCTTCACTGTACCGGATTGTAGGCCTGGGTTTACCTCGCTTTAGGCGCTGAGCTCCTCGAGAGCAGACCTGACTTCAACTCTGAACGTCCAGCACTGATGCCCCTGCCCGTCGTGCAGCAGGAGCTCAATGGACTTTTAATAAGATTAGAATAAAAAGGAAAGTAATGAAGACCACGTGTCCCTTGTTTCTAGAGGAAGATATGGCAGGTGGAAGACAATTTGGATAAGCTGAACGAGGAGTTCTTCCAGCTCACTGCTCAAGCCTTAGCGCTCCGGAAAGAAGAGGACAGGACAGGCCAACTGCCACCAAGCAAAGGCAATACGTTTGTGGTAAGCCTGTGAGACCGCCATCTCAGCTCCTGAGGTGTCCACGGACAGCTGGGTCTCACGAGGTGGGGCCCACAGAGTCCCAGCGCCCTCTGCAGAAAGGGGTTCAGGACAAAACAAAACAACCAGCTCTGACCAGAAGGCCCACCGGTTTTGCCTGTTGCCTTTGGCAAACGGAAGGCTGACCCTGGAAGACAGGGCTGCGTCAGGGGTCAGGAAAGCGTGTCGGCCACCTTGGGTTTGCGGGTCTCTAAGTAAACTGACGGCCTGGAAAGACCGGGGAAGGGCATGAGAGGGGGGCAATGGAAATAGCTCTTCTAGCTGCAGCCTGACTGATAGCCATGGTTCTGAAACAAGTTTTCCGTGAGATGAACTCTGATCCCAACTCAAGTCTCTGGAGGTGTAGACATGGGGAAGGTTGGAGGGGACACAGGCGTGAGATACAAGTGATAACTCAGTTGTGTCTGCGCTGAGCTCAATAAAACTTTCTTTCCTAAAGCAGGCACCAGCCTGTGGGCCTCAGTTTGCCAACTTGACTTTTAAAGCTGCGTTAAGATACTATTTCTCCTGAGCTGAGTTTTTGGTGCCCCTTTGACTTTTGCACCCAAGGCCAGTGCCTCCCTCGTGTCCCCCTAGTTCCCGCCTTGCTGAGTTGCTGAAGGTGGGCAAAGCCCTGGTGGCGGGGGGCAAGGTTAGGCACCCCCGTCACCGGGCTTCCGGATCCGGCATCAGCGCCGGGATATCCTGCTCACCAAGGCCTCCCTCTGCACCACCAGGGAGGGCCCCCCTGCCGTTGACCCCAGGAGCAGGAGCCCCGGAGCCAAGATGCTCCCTGAGTAGGGAGAGTTCCTCAAGGACAGAGCGTGTGCCTGAGCCTGGATGTCAGGGGGTCTGGAAAATCAGTCCTTCTGGGTCAAACAGCCCTCTCCAAACAAAAGCATAGGAAAGCGCACCTATGCTCATGAACAAGTGAGGGAAGATTTTTCTGTGCGCACAAGGCACTGTGGGCGTGTGACACCCACAACATGCACAGACCCCTTCCCAGCAGGGCTGCAGGAGCTGTGTCTTCCGCTGGCCCCGAAGGGTCCCTGAACCGCCCCCCCCCCTGGCGAGTCCTCCCTGTGAAACCCAAACGCAGACGCTGGCCCCGCGTGTCCCCCGCCCGGTGTGTCCGTCACTCCTCCCCTGATCTCATCCAGACCCCTTCCAAAAGGCCACGCTAAGCTGAGGGGCTGGTTGGTCAGGGCGGCCACGGCACCAGCTCCAGTGTGCAGGACGAGGTGCAGGCACCCAGCGTCGGCTGCACTGAGGGGCTCAGAGGAGAGCGATTTAGTGAGAATAAAGGAACGGGAAATTTTCGTGCTTAAAGAGACATTATATAAATATCCCTGGTATTAAGGAAGGAACAAACAGGATGAGCTGAGGGGCTATAAAAAGACTTAATTACTCAAGTTGTTCCGAATTATTAAAGGCAATGATGGTGTAGTGACATAATTAGGTGTTGCTGTGCATGAATGTGGCAACGTAAACTCAGGGGTCACTGCGTCCTTCGTTAACATGAGGCCAGTCCCTGGACGTAAGCTGTTGGCGTCTTCCCAAGCAGCCGGCTGGGTGTTGCCTGGAGACTGGCAGGGAGCCCAGAGTCACGCGGGGTCTCAGGGTGGGCTCAGCACTCGCAGGGCCCCATCGCCTCTTCCACTGGTGTCTTTTCAGGTGGTTCCCAGGATCTGCCCTCGCGCGCGGCAGGAGGACACACGCGGCCCAGCAGAGGCCGGTGGCCCCGGTGGAGAGAACCTGGGGTCCTGGGGCCTGCGGAGTGGCCGGGCCCTGGCGCTGGAGGTGAGGAGAGCCCGGCTGGCCCGGAGGGCAGAAGAGCTGGAGTGGGAGCTGAGCCAGCTCCTGCGGATGGCAGACGGCAGCCGGCCCAGCCCGGGTGGACGCTGAGCCACGCGGGATGCCGCCGCGCCTTCTCCACGCGCGGCGCGGCCAGGGGCCTCTGCCAGCGGGGGGGGGGGGGGGGGGGGGGGCGCCCGGGGACTACCGGCCGCGAGAGTGCTCGGTGCTAGGACGCGCTCCCGGCAGCACCCAGACTCCTTTCAGAGGCTGCTTCGCAGCCCGCGCTGACCTCCGCCTGTGATCCTTGGGGTGAGGGAAAATAAAGTCGCTCAGGTGAGAAAATCCGCATGCGTTCCCATCACTGAGTCTGCCCCTCAAGCCTCTGTGGTCTGGGCCAGGTGCCCCCCACGTGCCTTCGGGGGAGAGCTTAGGTGCGGCCACAGCACAGAGCTCCATGCCCCCTGCGTCCTCACGGGGAGCCGAGGCACCGCACCCCCTTCCCTGCTGTGGCCTCCTGGGAGGAAAGGAGCCGGCACTGCCTGCCCTGAGGGCCTCCAACGCCAGAGGACACTCAGCCGGCCGCAGGGCTAACAGAAACCCTGAGTGTGTCTCACAGAGCAGCAGGGAAGGCGACAGCTTGTTAGAAACCCCTCTGCCTATGACCTGCCTTTAGTGGTTAAGGCTGCTTTCACTGTTGTTTATTCCCCTTTCTCTAACTGCGTACCCTCCAAGCTTCGCAAAGCCGAGGTAATATATCACCAGGGTGCTTAACCATCCCTGTAGAGAAGGCTTCTGACATAGGGGTCACTATAGTAATGGGGGCTTAAGTTGTTTCCAGAAACTTGGAGTCGGCTCTGGGCAGTTCAGACGGGCTAAGACTAGCTGGGGCCACCAAGCCTAAAACGGCCTGTGCGGACCACAGATCACCTCACCTTTGCTCTACCTCCGATCCCCTTGCCCCACACCTAAGACCTCCCCGCTCCTTCATCCCATAAATATCTCACGCCCCTCGCCTTCAGGGAGGCAGACCTGAGATGTGTTCTTCCTTCTCCTCACTTGGCCGCCTCGCGAACCTTCTCTGCTGCAAACAAGCCTGGTTTGGTTACGAAACTCCCTTCACCCCCTAAGACCTACCCCGGAGGCTACCTGCTCCACCAGGCTCTGCCCCCCCACTTCTCCACCTCTGCCTCCTTTAACCCTCGTGTCGTCTGCCCTCCGTCTGATTCCTACTCTAGTCGGCCTACCATATTCTAGCCTCCTTCCTAGACTGTGAGTTCCTTAAAGGCAGAGTGTGTAACACACACACACACCACCAGCACTCAGCACACCGCTTCCCACGTACCGGGCGTCAGGTGACCCAGACACGCTTCATGAATATAACTGGCCTCACGGATACAGACTAAACCTGAGATCACACGGTCACGTCGGGACCACACCAGCACACAGAAACCGTGAAGAACCGTGACTGCCAACCTCCGGGATAAATGGGGAGGCGCTCGGAAGCGAAGGAGATGGAGCTCCAGGGCCGGACCCCTTGGGACAACTTCCAGGAGAGCTGGGACTCCACCCAAGCCTTCGAGGGTGTGAAACGTGGATGGTTGGAAAGGGGCAGGGAGAAGGGAGAGCACTGCAGACTGCTTAGGTGGCTGGAAAGGGCGGGGTGAGGGAGAGGAGCGTGCAGGGGATGGTCCAGAAGGAATCAGAGCAGAATCCCTTTAGGAAGAGGAGACCACAGAGGCAGATGGGGTGGAGAGTGTCCTGGGCCCCTGGGACCCCCTCCCCGCCCCCAGCTACAGCTCCTCAGCCCACAGGCAGGCCAGGCCACAGAACTGTGTCCAGCCTCTTCTGGCAGCCAGTGTTGAGTCGAGGCTCTCAGCCCTTGCAGCCAGATCAAGCCACACCTGGACTCCAGTATCTCAGAGCTGTGCTCCAGGCCGGGGACCCAGGGGGCCCCAAGCAGATGTTCACACAGGGCCTAGAGGAACGTCCACCCCCTGTCATGCCCCAAACACTTCAGGAGGGCCCTGCCTCTGCCATAGGATGTGAGGGTCTCCAAGGTCTCTCACCCGTGAGACCCTACAATTCAGGGCTCCAGGTCACTGAGGGAGGGACAAGCTGCCTCAGGGCCGAAGTCCCCTATCGAGTCCTCACTGGTGGGCATGGGCTAAGAGGGGTGCTCTACGGACTGCCAGCTGGTCTGCTTTGCTGGCTGGTACAACCTTCTCAGAAATGCTTTCCTCCACAGGTGGTGACTCCTGCCTCTTTTAGTAGCTCGAGTCCCTGGGCCAGGACAGAAGAGTAGTCACTCCCCACTTCAGGCAATTAAAAAACCACCAGCGGTGCCGTCCCCCCACTGCCCCCGGGACCTCCACGCAGCTCTGTAGATCCAAGCTGCTTCCCACCAGCTTCAGGGATTGACACAGCTGACCCCAAGTGTGTGCGTGTGTGTGCACTCACGTCAGACACGTGGTTCGGAGCGGACCCAGGCCCAGAGGTGAGCTGTGAGCAAGACAGAAGTGACCCCCGTGGGGGGGGTCCCACTGTGGGTCTGAAAGATCAGCCTGGAGTGAGAGGCATGTCCACCCAGACCTGAGCCCAGGGCCACCTCCTGTGGGTCCTAAATCAACCACCTGAGCAGCCAGACATTTAGCAACCTGGACAGCAGCCTTCATTCACAGAAGGGAACCCGGAAGGGCGAGCAGCTGGTCCAGGTTTTCATGGTGCTGGGCCTGGACTGGACCCGGGCCAGTGGCAGCGAGGGGCGCAGGTACAGTGGTCCCCATGAGGTGGGGTGGGGAGTTTGGGGCCTCCAGGGCTGGGGCTCATGTGCCCGGAGGACAGTGACCCCTGAGGGGTCAGAGCAGCGGGCGGTCAGCACATCGCAAACATGCGGGAGAATTGCCAGGGATCTTGTTAAAAGGCAGCTTCTGATTCCAGGGCGCCAGAGCGCCTGCGTTTCTAAGGAGCTCCAGCAGAGACGCCCAGGCTGCTGGTCTGTGGCCCCCCTGGAGTGAAGGTCATGGGAAAATACGGTCTGGGGTTCACAGGGCTGGGAGGGCCTGGGGGTCATGGATTTCATCTGTTCCTGAGTTTGAATAGCTACTCGACGCCCAAGTCCAGTACAAGCCGTGCCTGTGAACCGGGAGCTCAGGTGGCACGGGAGCCAGACTCGGGAGCCCCCGAGGGCCCCTCGTCCCTGAGCCCATGCAGCCCTTGGAGCGCCCAGAAGGCTGTCCCCACCCCTCCGTAAGTGCCCTCTGGAGGCGGAAGGCTGGGCTGAGAGCCCTAAGGGCACAGTCACACTGCCCTCGGGACCACACAGCGGGGCGGCGCCGTTTCCGGTCCACACACGGGAAACACCGGTCGTGGGCACTGCTAAGCAGCAGGTCGTGTCCAGACCCGGGTCCGTCTGACAACAGAGCCCAGGCTCTTCACCACCACGCTACAGCAGTGCTACCGATGGGTTCACAGCTGCTGGAACCTACACACAGTCAGTAACGGGCGGCCGGCTCTCATCCAGAGGCCCCGCCGAAGGGCCCCCAACCGGCCTGGGCCACTGGGTCCCAGCGCACGTGCGTCAGAAACCTCGTGCACGCCCTGGGCCGGCGTCAAAGGTTCTACAGGGATTCACCTTCACTGTCCAAGTATGATTTCTGAACTGTTTCTAAAATGAAAATTAAGAAAATGCATTCAAAGGTATAACAGTCAACATACAAATCATTGGAAATCACCAAAGTTTTAACTTCACCTACCAGGTTAGTGTGTTTTAATGTAGATTCCAAGATACATCTCCTGCCGTCTTTAATTTTAAAATATCCTGAAATTGCAGAGCAAGACATTTTCAGACTTTTGGAACTTGTAATAGTGGATCTGCATGAATCTGGATTTTTCTCAATACTGTGCCACCAGCTGACAAGCGGGACGCCGGCGGGTGCCTGTGTCCACCCTCCCGTTCAAAACATTCGTGTCCATCAGCAGAGCCTCACTGACCTCCCTGAACGCTGTATAACAAGTTAAATAAATTTGAACCCATAAAATAATGCATACCCCAAGAAGGTGGCCTTTTCCCCACTTACTGCGCTGCATCCTCATAGGATTTTGTTGGCAGGAAGCCTCCCCTTCTCTGCCTGCCTGCATCCTGTCTGAGCCTGAGGCTCTTGGGCCACCCGCCTGCCTCTCGGGGTGAAGCCCTGGGCCTCGGCCACTTTTGTCAAGTCACTTCCCCAGCGTGGGCAGCGTCTCTGGGGAAAACACCGCAGCATTTCCCTGTTGGAGCTGCTCCCAGCCCTGGCCCATCTGTCCCTACACAGAGGAGGGACGGCCCCCAGAACTCACGGGCCTCAGGTCACAGCCCTGCCCCACCCCACGCTGCATTCCTTCCGTGTTGTTGGCAGTCCACCCTCCCCGCCTGCCCCCAGTCGCCCCAGCTCTGCTCTGGCATCAGGAAGCTGAAGGACTGATACCAAGTCGTCCCCCTGCACGGCCAAGCGTTCTCACCTGCGTTCAGCGTTACCCTGAGGGCGATGACCTGCCACGGGGAGAGGGCAAAGGGCCCTGCTGTGAGAGACACCTGTGCTCCCACCTGAGCGGATGAGGAGGGGACCAAATTAACGCTCCCCGCAGGGCCTGAGGACTACGGCCCCCTGCTCCGCAAGGAGAGCTGCTCACTGCTGGCTCTGCTTGAGGCACATCAGGCTGAGATGCTGCACGTTACTTTCTTGGCGCCATGACCTGAGCATGGTAAACACTCAGTAGGAAGGGGCCTCTGTCGTCCCCATCCTTGTTCTGTCAAATGGGGTTAATAATAATACCTAGCTCAGTATTGTGTTGAGGGTTAAGTGAGTAAACGTACATAACATCTTTAGAAGAGCTTTGACACATAGCAAGCACTTTGTGAGTGTTCCTTATGAAACTACAATTTTATTATTGCTGTTGTGTGTTTCAGGCCAAGATGGCATTAGCAGCCCAGAGGCAAGCTTCCTGTCCCTCTTTTGGGGACAGCTTAAAACATTTTATCCACAGCCACTGAAGACAGGAGAGCCCCTTCACACCCACATGAACAACAGAAAAAGGGGTACCTGATCTTCATTAAATGTGTCGAGTATGTTACTGATTCTCTGGCATCTTCAAAGCAGGAAGCACTTCACGAAGTCAGGCCTCCAGATTCCCGTGGCCGGGGGCATAGGGGGAGGGGCAGCGATGGTTCGGGGCATGACCCGCTCTTCAAACCCAAGCTCTGAGTTGCCCTCCGGCTTCCACAGGGGTCTTCCCTTGGGCCGTTTAGTGTCAGAGGCTAGGTTTCCCAGAAGCAGACACTGAGGCAGAGTTTGAGGCACGAGACGTTTCCTAGGGACCCACACCTGTGGAGGGCAGGGGCAGGAGCCAGGATGGGGCAGAGGAAGAAGTGGAGCAGGCCTGACACCTGGGGGCTCTGAGCAGACGCCCCGCGGTGCGCCCTGTACCCCGCTCCTCGCTGCCCCCCGGACCCCACAGAGGCACTTCCAAACAAGCTCATGCCGTGTTAATCGAATATGTCCCACGACAGTTCTAATACGCGTAAATCCAGAAGAAAATTTTTAGCACTTAGAATCGTACAGTCACAGGAAAAAGCTAATTTCAATTTGTATATATACAGACTGTATATATATATTTATGTGTCTGTATGTATCTTCCTCAAAGAAATATGATAGGATGATTGATATACTACAACTCTTTAAACCTAAAAATGAAAAAGTTTACACATCATCTGAAATGTGAAAGCCGGTACATAGCTTTACAGAATTCTGTCAGGGGGTACGTGAGCTCAGAAGTCTAGAAAACCTTCCCCTGGGGGAAGGGTCCAGGCATGCGTGTCCTTTCCCTGGTCCTGCCTCTCATTCGCTGTGGGACTCTTGGGCCGGGAGCTGAACCAACCCAGACAGGCAGCACCAGACCAAGACAAAGGGAGCAGGGACCCCATTTTTCCAAAGGAAACCGTACAAGCGCTCACAGCAAAAGTGCTCTACGCACGGTGCACCTACAGCGGAAACATACAGTATTCTTCACATCAAACTTGGGATTTGTCAGTATTTCAGTCGTCCTGAGTCTACCTTCCATCAACAAACTGAGCAAAACCCCTCTTGCCTTCTAATTTGTATTGTAGACAGATTTTCGCCAGCCTGGAAACAGCCACCTCTCCAGGTATGAAGGGGAATAATAAGAATGATGCTTTTGTTTGCTGCGCTCTGATCCCTCCTGCAAACAGGCAGTTGGTTAAGGACATGTGTAATGTACGTGCAAAAGCCCAGGAGCAGCTATAAACTCCACAAGAGGGAGACAGGCTTTTCCCTGAACGGAGCAAGGGCGATCTCAGCACGATGTCCTGGCCTTACTTGGCAGACACCTTAGAGCCCAGGGACCGGGCACAAGTCTGGAGAACCAAGAAAAGGCCAGGCCCTGACGGTGGCATCGGATCCGGCTCCTCCTGGGCTGCCCTTCCCTGTGCTGTTTGTACTTATTCACGCCGGCCCACCTGTGCTTCTGTGCAGCTCAGCTGAGCATGCGTCCTGCTAGAGAAGAAGACCAGCACAGAGCCAACTCCATTCTCCTGGGGGCTGCAAAGGAAGACAAACTTGGGCAAAAGCATTTGTTTAGTTGGTAACGATGCCATAGCACGATTTAGAATAAACACACGCAGACCTGCTGACAGCCTAAAAGATGCACAAACGCTATCAATCCCTCATTACCTACATGTGGCTTGTCTGCTTTATTAATTTTTACCTAATGTTTTCAACTTTAAAATTGTATAGAAATCTTATTGTATAATACTGTCTACCTAAACTTCTTGACACAGAATTAAATTTCATAATTTCAAAGAGCTCACGGGACTTCCCTAGTGGTCCACTGGTTAAGAATCCTCACTTCCAATGCAGGGGACGCAGGTTCAATCCCCGGTCGAGGAACTAAGATCCCGCATGCTGCACGGTGCGGCCAAAGAAACAAAGAGGTCACCGTTCACATCTTGTGTTGTCTCCTCCGGGGCCATGCACGGGTACTAAAAATTGTGATCAGCATTTGCATATCTTGAGTTCTGCTTTTTTATACTTATTTTATCTGTAGTACTCTTTTCCTATATCTGAACAGGACAATGTCAGGGTTCACTTCGATTTTTTACCTATGTGGTATTGGAGCAATGTACCATAATTTGTTGAGCCATTCTCCTATTACTCTCTGTTTACTTCTCTAGTTTTCTACTTTTGAATAGTGCTATGATGAATATCTTTACAAAGATTAGATTTTTTTTCTTCTCAGTTATTGTATTGTAATATGTTTTTTTGAGGTGACATTATTCGGTCAAAGGGTTTGAGTGGTTTTTGAGTTTTAGCTATATTATCAGGTTGCCTTATTATGTCTGATCCTTGAACCTAGATGGGCCCCCAACCCCGAGACAGAACACAGCTGAGATGATACTCCAAAGAGACCACGGTGCCTGAACACCTCGCCAGCCAGGCCCTCTTCCCTCTGTGAATAACCTCCGCACTGGTCGTCAGACACTCAGCATGAGCTTGTTCTATCCTGTTTCTCTGTGTGTATCTTCTCAACCTAGCTCTTTGATGAAAGAAGGAAAATAAAACTGATTAAGTGTCTATAAGGCTCAAGGCGGTGTTTCATACTCACAAAACCCTACAAGGAAGTCATTCCTGGCCCCATTTCTGAAGATGAAAACACTGGGGAATTCCCTGGCGGTCCAGTGGTTAGGACTTCACCCTCTCACTGCCGAGGGCCCGGGTTCATTCCCTGGTCAGGGAACTAAGATCCTGCAAGCCACAGGGCGCGGCCAGAAAGAAAACAAAAATGAAGATGAAAACACTGAACTTCATGGAGATTTAATAAGTTGCCCCAGCCCCAGAGGCAGCAGAGGACTGTGTGGAAACAGGCCTTCCGCACCCATGCCAACACCCTGTCACCCCACAAAGCTCTGAAAAGAACAATGCTGGTGCTGGAGATGACGACAGGAGGGACACGCAGTGGTGTCGGTGGTGTCAGGCATCCTTAGCTGCAGGGGCAGCGGGAGACGCGCCTCCCAGCTGTGAATCACTGGCGGTAGCACTGGCCAGGAAGAAGAAGGTGGAGGTCTGGCTTGTCTGGCCTCGTGGCTCCCTGGATGTGGGGACGGCGACACTTGACCGCATTCCCAGCACGGTCTCTTCCCTTTCTTCCACACTGATCGCTCCAGAGAGATCGTCCTCCCTTTACAGACTCCGCTGGGCTGAGGACGGGGTGACTGTCACCCTTCCACAGAGTTGCTGCCCGTCTCTGGCCAAAACAGAACCAGCAAAGGTGTTGCCACAATTCAGCTGATTCCGGAGCCAAGGCTTCTTTCTTGTGGAAGGAAATAAATATACAGCTCTTAGGGCTCAGGGACCTTCCCCACCTTACAGGGAGTGGGAAAAGAGGCTCCAACCCGGCTCCAGCCCTAATTAGCTGTGTGACCCAGGACGAGACACTGGCCCTCCTCGCCTCCAAGACATGGGCAGTGATGGGACCTACCTCTAGGGCTGGGTTAAGGACTCCTTGAGACACGCAAAGCCTTCAGAACAGTGCGTGGCTCGCAGAAAGTGCCGACAGATGTTAAGTGTTACTATTTTACTTGGTCCATAGGAAGAATTCAATTGGGTAAGCGTTTTTATTGAGAACCTGCTGTATATAAGGCATTCTTCTAGGCAGTGGTCCTGCCCTCTGTAGACCACGAGGCTGACACGAATGTAGTAATTAGAACACTCAGCAGGTTTTAGCTTTTTTTTTTTTATAAGTTACAGGAAAGGGCCGGGGAAACACAGGGAGGGGGAGTCCAGGAAGGATCTGGAAAACCTTTGTGGACAAGTTGACACTTAAGCTGGGCCTTGAAGCTGGGATTCTGCCGTCAGAGGTGGTGGAAGGAGATGGAATTTTCTAGGCAGAGGGAGGGCAAGAGCCAAGGCCTGGAAGCTGGGAAGGGAGCACGACCCGGAATCGTGGCTGGTGTAGGTACAACACAATCCCTGGACAGACTCGGCGGGATGCCCAGAGGTGTGCTGACAGAGCCGGACCGTGTCCGAGGGGCTGGTTTGAGAGTGGGTTTTGCTATTTCCTGGGAGACCTTTGGTGAGTTAGTTAACATCCGACCTTCTGACCCCTCAGATGTAAGGGGGTGACGTAACACCCTCACCTCACCGGCTTATCGCAAAGACTGGTTGTTCACTGTGCTTGAGAAGAGCTGTGTACACTGCAGAGCATTATGCGAATACCAGCAGTCTCCCTGCTGTGGGCCTCCCCGGAGTGTGAGACGACGGGCCGGGGGGCCTTCTGGGCGTCCCTGGAACATGGCAGAGAGGCGTGCATCCGCCTCCGTGGACGTTCCCTGCTGCTGGGTCGCCCTGCTTCATTGTCCTCCAAGCCGCGGGAGCACATTCATCCAGTTTCCAGGCTGGTTTAGAGTTCTCCAGCTCCAAACCAGCGCACATTCGTGTAGAAGAGCGCAAAACCCTGCAAGACACTTGGGTCAGGTGCTTTGCAGACAAATGGATTTTGTTTCTTCTCATCCTTGGAACATATTTATTTTTTTCATAATCGTCTGTAGCAAAAGACATTACTCTAGAGAAGCAAAAGCCTTTCTCTTACAACTGCTCTGCGTGTCTGATTTGATTTGCACAGGTGGGTTGGCAAAGGGAAGACTGAGGCTCCAAAATAGATTCAGAATTGAAACCTGGCTCTATCAAATAACTTTCTTTCCCAACCCCTTGGCCCCCACTTGCCAGGGTTCCAGTATTAGGGGTTTTTAATAGAAAATCAATAAAGTACATAAAATAATAGAAAAAAAAAGCATAGGATCTGAAGGCAGAAGACTTGCATTCAGAGCTTGTTCCTTCCACTCCCTGACCTGCAATTATAACCCTCTAATCTGTAGGAAGCCCCAGTTTGGCACCGAGCATCTGAAAGTATGTTTGAGGTAACATATGTGACTGCACAATAAATAAAACTTTTGGTCAATGATGGATGCTAAACAAACTTTAGCAGCAGCCGTCATATTTTAAATAAGTAACCAGCAAGTCTATCTATCGTTAGGTGCTCTGGGGATACAGTGGAGAAACCACTCTCCCCAGCTCTGGCTGAAGTGGAGTCCTGGCATTCCGTCAGAAAGACGCCAACACGGGAAAAGAATGAATCCTCCCGATTCTTCCCTGGGTCAGGGACCTTCTGCCTTCAGCCTGCAGTTACTCGCCTCCACCGCCAGATGGCGGCCGAGGGTGAATAGGACGCCGCGTTCACCCCGGCTCTTCTCAGAAGGGGACGGGGAGCACCCTTGGGGCAGAGGAGTCCCCTCGGGTTCCGAGGCAAGGCAGCGACTGATGAAAGTGCATCTGGGGACAACAGTCGAGGCCGGAACCAATATCCTTTAGGCTCCAGCCTGGCTGGGGGTTGGGAGGGGGGAGGGGGATGATGACGATATCGATTCCCCGTCAGCCTGAACTTTCAGACCGGCTCCTATAGGAACGGCCCCTGCAGTGCAAGTGTTCGTGCCAGAGCAGAAGAGGAAGGGTGGGGACGTGTGCGGGGAGGGGAGGGGTGAGGAGGGACGGCGGGGCCGGTGAGGCGAGCGGGGAGGGGCGGAGGGATGGCGGGGCCGCGGGAGTCCTCACCGCCGCCCACGCCCACCCTGGAGGCAGCCCCCGCGGGGCCGCGTCCCCTGCAGAATGAAGGGCAGCTGCTGAGAAGCGTCCGCCCAGCCAGGGGCTTCGTTTCCCAGCCCCTTGCGCAGGGTGAAGCGTGTGCGTCTGGGCCACCAAGAGTGGGCCGGGTGGCTGGCCCGTGGCCGCCCCCGGAGGGGTCCCGCCGCTCTCTCCCTCCTTCCCCTGCTGGGTGTGGACACGCGGGCAAGGCAGAGCTTCCCGCCGCCTGGCTCCCGGACTGTGAGGAAATACCCCCGCCACCCTGCCGCTTGCCTCCCCTCCAGACCTCGTGCGAGAAATAAACTTCACTTGTGCTAAAGCACTGAAACTCGGGGGTTTATCGCATACAGTAGCAAGGGTTTGAGCAATCTGTTGAATTGATGTGAATTTAACTGAATTTTTTATGCCCAGCAGTTGTACATGTCCTAGGTCTAGCTGGAAGGAGGGGCTGAAGCATCACCCCTGAGAGCATCTCAATGAAAGGAGCACTTGGAAGGGTCCCAGCTACCACCAGGGGATCACCCCGCATGGGAGGGTTTGGCCCCTTCAAGGAATTTCTTGTAATTGTATTAAAGTCTGCTCTCTAAGGCTTTTTACAAAACTTCAGGCAGATAAATCATGTGGGAGGAGATTTTGAACTGCCAATTGCCTGCAAAGTGTTTACAGGCCAAGGGCAAAGTCTTCTCAGATCCTTCTCTACCCAGTATTCTTCTGGAGGGAGCAGGTCACCCACAAATCCTAACCGTGCGTGAATTCAGCATTAAAAGTAATCATTGAGCAAGACATTCCCACACAGCACAGAGGTTCCCGGGAAGTCATAGAAAGAAGCAAAAAAGATTTTTTTATCCCTTTTCACAAAAAGAATCAAGATTTCATGACCTTGGTCCCCAAGTGGTCCAGATTAATAAGTCAGAGAACCATGTCCAGCCCTTTACAGGAGAATCATCCCTACTCATTCTTTTTAAGCCAGTCTTTCTACCCGGACTTCTTTCTGCAGCTCTTTACCAAAACATCAACACAGCAGGGTATTCTTGCAGGGTGCCACCCAAAGTAAATTATTCTAGCTTGAGTGGCGGGGAGCGGGTGAGAAGAACACATTCTAGATGCGGAGGAGTAGAAAGACCCCGAATCATAGAAATGATACAGAGTTTGTAAATACCAGGACTCCCTCTAAAGGACGGTAGTATCACACCTAATGAAAACCAGGAACTTTAGCTAACAGCACCCAGCACAATTCTGGCACAAACTCAGCTCTTTGTAAGTGTTAGTCCCTTTCCTCACCTTTCTGTCTTCTGATTCATGGGGCTTTCAGGTGAGGGTTTATGGGGTGAAGAGACACAGGAGGTGGCCTGGCAGAAATCTGAGTTCTCCTAAAATTTGGGTCAGGAGACTCATAGAAGGTGGAGCTGGAAGGTGCCCTAGAGTTCATCCAACCCTTCGCTTTACAGATGAAGAAGCCAGGCTCCCAGGTGGAAGTGACTTCCCTGAGTTTACACAGCTTGTGAGTCAAGGGGAAGAGGAGGCCCTGGACCACAGGTCCCCACTGGACTTTCCAGGCTGCCAAGGAACAGGACGCAGTGAACCGGGAGCCGTGTGAGACGAGGGACAAAGCCACCTCCGGAGCCAAGGCCTCCCACACGTTGCTGTCTCCTCCTCCTGGCCGAATCCCTTGGATCCTCTGGCCCTCAGCTTCCCATCTGTAAACATGTGTATGCTAATACGTGTGGGGCGGAGAAGTTGGGAGGATGAGAGGGGCCGCAGGCTGCCACAGCTCGTGCACAGAGGCTGTCACGAGGGAGAGGAGAGGACGGTGGCCAGTAGACGGAGGCAGACTTGGCGAAGCTGGGGGTCTGAGCAACCAACTGTTGTGGCTCCAAACCCACATCCAAGTGAGTCTGTCCTGACTTAACGCGACTGCTTCCTCTACTGCCCAAGGGAAACTCTTGAGCCCTTGAGAAGGAAGAATTGCCTTCATCTGTGATAATTCTCCAGTACCTTCCCTCCTATTGAAGTGGAAATGTCAAGTTCAGATTCTTGCGTAAAGTAGAAAGAGAATCACGTCAGTCTTTCAAGGTCTCCACACCCTTTGCCAGCTCCTCAGAACTTTTCCATCTTCAGCCCAGTGACTCAGCTTCCTTCTGGGCCTCTCCACCCACCGTGGGGCGGGCCTGAGTCAGGGCTTCAGCGTGACTGACAGGTCCCTGGTGCCGGCTTCTCCTGGGACAGGGGAGAGATAAAGAAGATGGAAACAATGTCCCCATTCCTGTGGCCACACACAAAATCAGTTCCTGCAGGCTTTGCCACTGTCTCCTACTGCCCTGTGTCTCATTTCTCCTTCCTGGTTTCATCCCTGGTTCCATCCATTCAGCCCGGTGTTCACCAGACTGGGGTGGCACCGGAAGGTGTGAAGGGTCCCGGGCTCTGTTGCCGAGGGCGTGCAGTCCTGTGCTTGGCCCAGACTTGGCAGAGAGCCGTGCGGGCCCCTCCACACGCGTCCTGCAGAGTCACCCGAAAGCAAGAGGCTCCGTCCCCAGGGTGCAGCGAAGGAAGGCGAGGCCTGGGGAGGCTGTCCCGTACCACAGCCGGCACGCAGCCGAGCAAGGCTCTGAACCTAAAGCCTGTGACCTCCTCATCGCCCACACTTACCTTGGATGACTCGGAAGACAGATAAAGCAGAGGAGAGTCAGAAAGTTGGACTATAAAACTGAGACATTATTGAGCTTAGAGATGGTTTTATCACCGGTCTTAGTCTCAAGGGAGGAGAGGGAATAATGGCAAGAATACTTACCATTTATTGGTGGCAGTTACTATATCCAGGCACCATATATTCTTTTTTTTAATTGAAGTAAAGTTGATTTACAATGTTGTGTTAATTACTGCTGTACAGCAAAGTGATTCAGTTATACATATAGATACATTCTTTTTTTTATATTCTTTTCCACTTTGGTTTATAGGATATGGAATATAGTTCCCTGTGCTATACAGTAGGACCTTGTTGTTTATCCATTCTCTATATAAAAGCTCACATCTGCTCACCCCAACCTCCCAATCCACCCCTCCTCCAACCCCTCCCCCTCGGCAACCACCAGCCTGTTCTCTATGTCCATGATTCTGTTTCTGTTTCATAGATAGGTTCATGTGTGTCATATTTTAGATTCCACATATAAGTGATATCCTGTTATAACAGGGAAGAGCTAAATCGGACTCCATGTTCTATCTGTTTCTTTGACTTTAACCTTTGCTTTTCGTTGCTTTTGTTATTATAATCATACAAAATGGCCTGCCTCAGGGAACCCTGGCCACCTGTGAATGGCTGCAAGAAAAAAGAAACTAACACATCCCCTCACAGAGGCTGGTCATTCCAGGAGATGTTTTGCAAGACTGATGGCCCTTTTACTTTACTTCCTCATCACCTCTCCCTCTCTGAGTCTGTAAAAGAAAATGGCATCCAGACCCCAATAAGGTGGTTTTTCAGAGACACTAGTCTGCCATCTCCTCGGTCAGCCGGCTTTCCGAACAAAGTCATCTTCCTTGCCTCAGCACCTCCGACTCATTGGCCTGTCGTGCGGCGAGCAGAGCGGGTAACAATATGGTATTTGTCTTTATCTTTCCGACTTCACTTAGTATGATAATCTCTAGTTCCATCCATGTTGCTGCAGATGGCATTATTTTGATCTTTTCTGTGGCTGAGTAGTATTTCATTGACCACATCTTCTTTATCCATTCATCTGTCGATGGACATCTAGGTTATTTCCATGTCTTGGCTCTTGTGAATAGTGCTGCTATGGACATAGGGGGTGCATGCATCTTTTTGAATTATAGTTTTGTCCAGTTATATGCCCAGGAGTGGGATTGCTGGATCATATGGTAATTCTACTTTTAGTTTTCTGAGGCACCGCCATACTGTTTTTCACAGTGGATGCACCAGCTTACATTCCCAACAACAGTGCAGGAGGGTTCCTTTTTCTCCACACCCTCTCTAGCGTTCGTTATTTGTAGACTTTTTGATGATGGCCATGCTGACCCGTGTGAAGGCACCATGTGTTCCAAGCACTTTATATGCAGGATCGCATTTCATCCTCACCATGACCAGGTAAGGCTGGTGTTATTGTCCCAATTTCATATCTGGGAAGACCAAAGTTCAGAAAACAGTCAGCCCACAATCTCAAGCAAGATTAGTGACAGACCTGGGGCTGAGACCCGGAGGTGAGGAACACCAGCACCTCTGCTCTGAGCTGCTGTGGCGCCCGGCCACCTCCCCAGGGCACGGCAGGAGCACAGGGGAGGGCGTCCTCAACACTTCCTGAAAGCTGGCTTGTGTATCAGCATCTCGACCTGAATAGATACAGACGTGCAGCATTTATAGCGTAGAATGATGCAAAACATGATTTTAAAACACCGGCAGCTCAATCCAATCACCTGGATTGGCCCGTCAATCCGATCACCCCTGATAAGCAGAAACAGCCATAATACATACACTTTATCCAACTTTATTGGTGAGGTTTCTATGTCTGGCGATACAGCTGACTTAAATTGCCTAAACTTCTTAGGACTGCTAAAAATAGAGCAACCTTTAAGCAAGGCTGATCTTGAAACACGGAAGTGCGGGGCAGGGTGGGGCAGGGTAAGTCCCAGGTGCCATAAACTAGGAAGGAACTGAGAACTGGAGCAGGCAGTGTGTGAGCTGAGCTGTGGCCGCCCTCAGGGCAGGGTCGTCCCAGTCCCCTCAGAGCTGGAACAGAAAACGAGATTTAAACTCTCACAAGGAGGGCTCCCCTGGTGGCGCAGTGGTTAAGAATCCGCCTGCCAGTGCAGGGACACGGGTTCGAGCCCTGGTGGGGGAAGATCCCACATGCCGCGGAGCAACTAAGCCCGTGAGCCACAACCACTGAGCCTGCGCTCTAGAGCCCGCGAGCCACGACTACTGAAGCCCGTCTGCCTGGAGCCCGTGCTCCGCAACAAGAGAAGCCACCGCAATGAGAAGCCCGCGCACTACAGCAAAGAGTAGCCCCCGCTCGCCGCAACTAGAGAAAGCCCGCGTGCAGCAACGAAGACCCAACGCAGCCAAAAATAAATTTTAAAAAAAAATTCTCGCAAGAAAGGTAACTGGAGCTGAGAACACAGCCTATACAATACTTAGTTCCAAAACCCCTCCTCACATCAGAGGAAAAACTCACGTGCTTAGGAACAGGCTGCTGGAAAGAAGTGTATCTGCTCTAGGCACTGGGTGAAAGAAATGTTTCCCTGAGAATTCAGGACCCCAGGCCTTCTCCTCAAAAAGAGGTGGAACTTGAATGTATGTTACCCTGGGATCCCCAAGCCATGATATTATCATAAAACTGGTTGCAAAACTGGTCTGGGAGGACTTTCACAACAAAGCTTCAAGGGATTTTCATGGTGGAAACAAGCCCCACTAAAACAAGCTCATGACCAAAAATGAAAAGACACACGAGGAAACAGCCGATGTGAGTGACAGCACACAAAATGAACAGCAAGATTAGGGCAGTAAATATTGGAGGTAATAGAATGGCAGTAAATACTGGAGGTAATAGAATGGCAGCGTGGAAGAGAATGTAAAAATGTGTTGAACCATTAAAAATCAAGTTTCTAAAAAAGAGTAAGGTCCTATTTAAAAATAAGGGGGGAGGGGGACTTGAAAAAATACCAAATAGAACTTTCAGAAATGAAAAACATAGGGTCACATAACAGAATATACACAGCTAAAGAGAGATTTGGTAGAACTGATAGGTGCCTTTAGGGAAACTGCAGCAGAGAAAAGCAAAGAGATCAAAAATCTGCAAGTGACGGGACAGACGTGGGAACCAGAGTGAGAAAGCCCATCACACTCACAGGTACCTCCCTGGAGAACAGGGAAGGGGCCACGTACAGAGAGACAGTGGCAGACAAGTTTCTTAAATCTTCAGATTCAAGAACTTCAAGTCCAAAACAGTATAAGTAAGTAGAAATCCTAACTGAGGAAGTGAAGAAAAAAGGAAGCACACTTCAAAACTGCAGTCCTGCTGTTGACCAGGTGTATCTCTGTTCACTGAGGATGAATTTCCGTTTTGTCATCAGCAGGACAGACCTTGAGAGCAGAACTGGGAGGGAGAAGGGAATTGGAGTAAAAGGAGCTTCAGGAAGGCAACCAGGTGGAAGAAGGGAGGAAGCAAAGGAAGGTGGGAAAGGGGTCAGGAAAGGAAAGGAGTGGAGGAGGGGCTTTCTCTGCAGGAGCCGCTGAGTCTGGGTGTCAGGAAAGAATAAAGCAATGTGCACGGGAGAAGAGGCTGGGAAAAGTAGCATGGCTTAATGAAAATAACATTTTCATTAGCATTTACCAAATCTTTATTACTGGGAAGGTGGCTCTCCTCTTTGCTATACTCACTTGGCTCCTACTGTGATTATTAATGGTCTTTATTCCTGCAAGTCTGGACACATTGCTGCTGACAGGTTTTGAGGGTTTTTTTTGTTTGTTTTTGTTTTTGTTTTTGTTTTTGTTTTGTCTGTGTCCGGTCTTAGTTGTGGCATGTGGATCTTTGTTGCAGCGGGAGGGCTCTTCATTGCGGCACGTGGACTTCTCTCTAGTTGTGGCGTGCAGAGAAGCCACAACTTCTCCAAACAGGAGAAATTATGTAACGATGACAATTGTGCCTACAAGCCCTTTCTGTGGGAAAATGCACTGGTTACTTTTATTAATAAAAAGGCTTGAGTGAAAACGGCTACACTTTCTCTACTATGAAGTGGGGGTCAGACACGGATTCGAGCCCTGGTCTGGGAAGATCCCACATGCCACAGAGCAACTAGGCCCATGCGCCACAACTACTGAGCCCACGCGCCACAACTACTGAAGCCTGTGTGCCTAGAGCCCATGCTCTGCAGCAAGAGAAGCCACCACAAGGAGAAGCCCGCGCACCGCAACGAAGAGTAGCCCCCGCTCGCCGCAACGAAGACCCAACGCAGCCAAAAATAAATAAGTAAAATAAATAAATTTTTTTTAAAACTAGACTATAAATATGTAATTGTCCCCAAACTGGCCTCTAAAGAGTGCTTTAGTCATGTTTAAATGACTGCACATAAATGTGTTTCCATTTATATGACTAGGATTCCAGTAAGAGAAAGCATTTCTTTCTGAAGTCAATTAACAAACTGATAAGATCACTATCATATATAAAGTAACTGCTGCCATTTAACACACAAATCTTCTGAGATGGACATATTCCCAGTGATACCTCTTTTGTATCAGATATTGGAGTATGTTTAACAGAGGTTACTAGTCTAGAAAGGACACAATAATAGCTACATTGACGAGCGCTCACTACCTCCCAGACCGTGTGCTGACACATTCCAGGGAGGTGAGTACGTTGGCCCCTGTGCAGGTGAGGACGTTAGGTTGTGAAAGAGCTGTCTCCACTGGGCACGGCGCACGACCGTCTGGGCCTGGAAAGAATGTATACACGGCAAAACACAAAGACTGCAGAAAACGCTTGATTCCCATCTCACTCGGGCTAGATGAGCATCTCAGCTCATCTAGTGAGCCATCTCGGCCCACAGCCCCAGGGACTGTGGGCTTCTCCCTCATCCGCCCGAGTCTTCAAGGGTCAGAGGACTGAGTGGGAGGGGTGATGTGCAGCCTCGCAGGACTGTCTGCATCAGGGAGAACGGCCCGCAGGAAGGCAGTGCTGCAGATCGGAGATCGCTGTTGCCTAAGTGAAGCCTGAAGCAGGTGGGCCAGGAAGCACTGCCATTCCTGCGCGATCGTCCGCTGGTTCTACTCTGTTCAGTCAACAGTGCGTCACGACACAGTCACGAGGCCGACCTAGAGGGTGGGCAGCCCAGCACCGTCCGTCTACACAGCGCCCCCGCCCGGAGCGCAGACCGGACCAACTCAGACAGCAGGACAGGCTGAAGCATAAATCAGCTTCTATTCGCTGGCCATTCCTCGGGTTTGAAGCTATTTTTATAAAAACTGAGGGTAGAGCAGTTAAATCTGCTGTGGATTTAACTGGGTGAGAACTGGAGAGGAAAAACACTGCCGGTAAATAATTATTTGTGAACATTACGCAAATGTTTAATCTCTTGAGCCCTGAAGTGGGTGGACAGGGAAGCGAAGGGAGGTGAGGTGCCTGGAGGCCTGTCCGTGGGACGAGGAGGCCCCGGACCGGTTTGCGCTGGCCTGTGTCCCCGGGTGGGTGTGGGTGTTTGCTCATGTGGACTCTCCCCATTCCTGAAACAGCCAGCTCTCAGAGAGCGGCTTTTTTCACTTCGGGGGTCACCACTGAGCAGTTACAGCACGCACCCTCAGTCTCTCTGCAAACCCACGACTTTGGCCGCCGGAGAGCTGGGAAGGGGAGAGTGGAGGCTGGGTCCCAGGGCTGGCGTGGCGCACCGTTGCGCCACGGTGGGCGGGGGGGGGGGGGGGGGGGGGGGGGGGGGGGGTTGGTTACCACCCCTTCTGTTCTGCTCCGTATCTTACTATCAACCCTGAAGCAGGCGACCCCATCGTCCCACACCAGCACCATCCGCCAAGTGACAGAGGCTCGCCACCCGCTGGGGTGCAGGGGTCCTGCCCCTGCCCGCTCGGCCCCGTTTCCCTCCGCCTCTGCACAGAGCACCCCTGGCGGCCCTGCCTAGCCGCTGCTCAGCCCTCACCTCCTCACGCCCCGTCCTGAGAACCGCCCGCACCTGCCCGCGCTGCAGGCTCCCCCTCAGCCTGGTCCTGGTGCCCCCAGGCTCCTTTGGGGACAAGCAGTGCGGACGTCCTTCGAGCACCATCACAGCCGCAGGTTCAAATCCACCGAGGCTGTCACTGTGCCGGCTTGCCGTCCTCCTCCTGGCGCATAACGGGGCCTGTTCCAGATCCTCCAACTCAATCAAGGAGAGACCCGGGTTTATTCTGAGGCCACTTTCCACTTGCTCTTTGGGCCCACTAGCCTGGTTTCCACATTCTCAAGAAAAAACAGGACACAATTTACAGATAACTTTAATAATGTGTTCTAGCACATTCCCTTCTAATGTTTGACATTGGAAGTTTTAAAATTTGTATAGACAAATCTATTGATGTTTTCTTTTTGTGGTCTCTTCCATTGCTTATCCCATCCTTCCCTACCCCAAGGTTAGTCCTATTGTCTATTTTTTTGTTTCTTTGTTCGTGTATGGTATGAGGTAGGAATCTAATTTCATTTTTTTACATGTAATATTATTCCTCTACTTTTAACACCTTCCCTATCTTACATCAAGTTCTTATATAAACACATATGTTTTCTATTCCATTGATCTCTTTTTGATCTCTTGTCTTTCATTTGCCTACTTTGATTCAATACGTCTGTGTTTTAAAAACTGTAGCTTAATGATAATTTCTTACATCCAATAATTCAAGCTGTTCCTCTTAATTCTTTTTTTTTTCAGAAACATTTTAGCTATTCTTAGATATTTTACTCTTTCATTGGTGACATTCCACCAAAAATTTGTTGGAATTTTTGTTGGAATTGCATTGGATCCACAGATCAATTTCTGTAGAATCTACATTTCTCGGATATTGATCTCTACATTCATGAAACCTGGCCTATTTCTCTATTTATTTGGATCTTCCATGTCTTTCAATAATATTTAATAATTGATTCCATAAAGTTTTTGCACATTTTTGTTTGTTTTAATTTGAAGTACCTTGTAGTTTGTTGCTATTGTCTTTTTTTTTTTTTTACTATATTTTCTATTTGGTTATTGCATTAAGGTGTTATTAATTTTTTAAAACCAACTTCATTAAAGTATAATTTACACAAAATAAAATGCACACATTTTAAGAGTACAGTTAGATGAGTTTTGACAAACATACACACTCATGTAATCGATATCTCAATCATGATACAGAATGTTTCCATCGCCTCATAATGGTTCCCAATCTTTACCCATAACCCGGAGCACCACAGATTCACTGATCTGCTTTGTAGCACTACAGATCAGATTTGTCTTTGCTAGAATTCTACACAAATGAAATAATACAGCATATACCTTTTGTCTCTGGCTTCCTTTGCTCAGCATAATGGTTTTTTTTTGTTTGTTTTTTGGGGTTGTTTTGGCTGCATTGGATCTTCATTGCTGCGCGTGGGCTTTCTCTACCTGTGGCGAGCGGGGGCTACTCTTTGTTGCAGGGCGCAGGCTTCTCACTGCGGTGGCTTTTCTTGTTGCGGAGCACAGGCTTTAGGCGCACGGGCTTCAGTAGTTGTGGCAATTGAGCTCTAGAGCGCAAGCTCAGTAGTTGTGGCGCATGGGCTTAGTTGCTCCGCGGCATGTGGGATCTTCCCCCACCAGGGCTCAAACCCGTTTTCCCCGCATTGGCAGGTGGATTCTTAACCACTGCGCCACCAGGGAAGTCCCAACGTAATGTTTTTAAAAGCCATCCAGATTGTGTGTATCAGTAGTTAATTCCTTTACATTGCTTCTGCTGTGTAGATGTACTGTAAATTGTGTATCCACTTACCTATCGAGGGACTTTTGGGTTGTTTCCATTTTTAGGCTATTTTAAATAAAGCTGCCATGAACATTCATGTACAAGTCTTTTTGCATAAGCAAACATTTTCATTTCTCCTGACTAAATATCTAGAAGTGGAATTGCTAGGCAATATGCTTAACTTACAAAAAGTTGCCAAACTGTTTTCCAAAACAGTTGTCGTATCTTACATTCCACCTGTAATGCCATTTAGCTGCTCCACATCTTTGCTAACAGTTGGCAATTTGAATCTTTAGTGATTTGATTTGAATCTTTCAGGAAATTTATCCACTGCATTTAAGTTTTCAGAAGTATTAAATTTTAATATCTATCATCCTTTTCTTTTTTCTTAACCAGTCTAGCTAGATTTACCCATTTTTATCAATTAAAAACAGCTTTATGTTTTATTTTCTGTATTGCTTGTCTGTTTTGTATTTCAGATTTCTATTCCTGTCTTCACTTTTCCCTTCCTACTTACTTTGGGTTTAACTTATTCTCCTAGCACCTCAATTTGGAAGGTTAGAGAGTGACTTTACACCTTTTTTTTCTTTTCTAATATAAACATTTAAAGCTAAAAATTTCCTGCTTTTATGCTGCACCCCATAAATGATACCTTGTGATTTTAATTTTCATTTTTATTCATTTCAAAGTATTTTCCTAATTTCCCTTGTGACTTTATTTACCCATGGGTCATTTAGAAGTTTGTTGCTTGGGGGGGGGGGGTGGTGGTGGGATGAACTGGGAGATTGGATTGACATACATACAATATGTATAAAATAGATATCTAATAAGAACCTGCTGTATAAAAAGAAAATAAAATAAAATTCAAAAAAGAAGGAAGTATGTTGCTTAATTTCAAAATATTTGGGGGATTTTCCAAATATCTTTCTGTTATTCAATTCATAAAATATCTATCCAACAAATTGTTGAACTCACTTATTAGTAGCCATGGTTCATAACCAGATTTTCTTAGATTTTCCCTATGGGTAAGTATTTCATATGACAGTACAAATTTTACACTGGCCAGATCCTCCAGTGTCATGTTAAATTGCAGAGGCGATAAAAGGGGTGTCACGTCTCTGATTCTTCTGAGACTCTTCTAAGATTTCACCATTCAGTATGATGTTTGCTATAGGTTTAGAGGCATTACTGTTTAAGAGATTATTTATATGAGCAAAAATTGGATATTTGAGTGCATTTTCTACATCCTCTGATATAACACTATGGTTTTTTTTTTTTCTCTTTTAATTTGCCAAAGTGATGACTTACACTGAAGATTTTCTGACATTGTATCACTTTTGTAACTTTATTGCTCATTTTTAAAAATACAATTCTGAGTTCATTTTTGCTTGCTTTTTGTTATTGCATTTTGATAGTGATTTTAATATACCTGAAATGCACTTGGGCATATAGTGTGAGGTGAAAACCAAAATATAGTTTGTTTGTTTGTCTATTTATTTTAATATAAAGCTTTTATGGTGACTTAAGGAAGCACAGAGTGAGCCTGTGGCCTTCGCTTCACGCGTCCTCGGCTCCCTGGTTCGGGGCCTCTGTCCTCAGGTCCAGCGGTTCCCACGTGGATGCGGCCTTCCAGCTGACCGCGGGCCCGCGCGTCCAGCGGGGGCGCCCAGCCGGGGTCTCCCCGCGACCAGAGCGGACCGCCGGACCTTCGGCCGGAACCGGACCGGCTCCTCGGCCCCGCTGTGCAGGGCGGCCGGGCTGCCCGCCCTGAACCAGCCGCCGCTCAGCGGAGGGATCCCCGCCGCCTCCAGGCACCGCTCCGAGTAGGACGGGACGCGCCGGACACGGGGGCTCCTGGGGCACCGGCTCTTGGGCCCCTGCGGCCCTCTGCTCCCGGGGTCCCCATCCCCCGATCCCCCCAGCTCGGCCTCGCCGAGCCGCCGCTGCCTCCAGGGCGGCGGGGGCGAGGGCCGTCCCGAGCAGGACCTTCGTCGTGAGGCAGTTCTCAGTGACGTGGACACTTTTCCTTCTTCGTCTTTCGCGTGCAAGTGTCCAGAAGGTAGGAAACAATTCCCGCGCCGCCGGCGCCGATGGAAGGGCTCGCCCTGGGTGGGCGGAAAAGCTAAACGCATCCCAGCTGGGTGGGTACCAGCCGCCGCCTCGAAACACGGCACCGGAAGTGGTGGAACCTTGCGTTCCCCGAGGAGGGGCCCGAACAGCTCCGGGGGCTCTGCTGCTCCGCGGGGCGGTCGCGGGCGTCGTCGGGGGCCCCTGGGCTCCGGCCGGACCGGGCCGGGCCGCCCCAGCCGCTTGGCCACCTGTCGCCTCTGGGCCGCAGATGGACCTGGACGTGGCCTCTCGCTGTGAGTAAGCGCGCCCACTAGCAAGTGTTCCTCCATGAGAGCAGTGACCCGGGAATGTTTCCAGTCACCCTTGGGTACACGCGGGAGGGAGACCCTTCAAGGCTGCCGTGTCTGGTTTAGAATCATCCTCATGAAGACCGTCCAGAGAAGCGGGTCATATGCACACCTCACTGGCTTTTTTTTTTTTTTTTTTTTAAAGTATTTGTTTATTTATTTATTTATGGCTGTGTTGGGTCTTCGTTTCTGTGCGAGGGCTTTCTCTAGTTGCGGCGAGCGGGGGCCACTCTTCATCGCGGTGCGCGGGCCTCTCACTATCGCGGCCTCTCTTGTTGCGGAGCACGGGCTCCAGACGCGCAGGCTCAGTAGTTGTGGCTCACGGGCCCAGTTGCTCCGCGGCATGTGGGATCTTCCCAGACCAGGGCTCGAACCCGGGTCCCCTGCACTGGTAGGCAGATTCCCAACCACTGCGCCACCAGGGAAGCCCTGGCTTTTTTTTTTTTTTTTAGTAAATTTATTTATTTGTTTGTTTGTTTATTTTTGGCTTCATTGGGTCTTCGTTGCTGCGCGCAGGCTTCTCATTGTGATGGCTTGCTTCGGAGCACAGGCTCTAGGCGCGTGGGCTTCAGTAGTTGTGGCTCACGGGCTCAGTAGTTGTGGCTCGTGGGCTCTAGAGCGCAGGCTCAGTAGTTGTGGCGCACAGGCTTAGTTGCTCCGCGGCATATGGGATCTTCCCCCACCAGGGCTTGAACCCGTGTCCCCTGCATCGGCAGGCGGATTCTTAATCACTGGGCCACCAGGGAAGCCCCTCGTTGGCTCTTTGGTTACTTCATCACCCATGTCTGTAACTCCCATCACGGTGATGAGGTTGCCCGAAACCCTGGTGAGGATCCTCTGAATCAAATCCAATCCAGCACACGAGCAGGTACGGCCCAGGTGTGTGTGCTCCAGACTGCTGGTCCACGGCTGCACCGGTGGGCGGCGTCATGCTGCCCACCGTCCGAGGGTCTTCCCTCTGGGCGAGGCTGTCGTGCACCAGGAAGCCTGTGTCACAGCCCGCAGGCTGCAGCAGCCGGGCCGGCGCCCCCAGCCCCCGGCCCGAGGAGCCAGGAGTCCCGGCCGGCCGCCAGCCCCACTGAGCAAAATATAGTTTATCCTATAGCTAATTTTTCCTGTATCATCTATTGAATAATTCGTGTGTTTCCCATTGGTGTGTGATCTAAATATTTTTCTGTCTTTCTTTTAAAATATTTTAATTATCCTGTGGTTTTTTTTTTTTAAACATCTTTATTGAAGTATAATTGCCTTACAATGGTGTGTTAGCTTCTGCTTTATCCTGTGGTTTTAATTAATGTATTTTACTGTTATTGTCCACTTCAGATTTTTCTTGAAAATAGGTTATAAACAAGATATCAAAGATTTTCTCATACAGGAAAACAAAACTATCACTCTCATAAGAGTGTTTCTTGACCAGAAATACTTTTCCTCAGTGTAAAGGTAATTTTAGGTAAAAGGGAGCTCTGTGCATCTATCTCTGCAAGAATATTTACTGCTTCCTATTACCATAAATGCATTTTAATTGACGGGAAGGAAAGCAAGTCCAGTCTGGTCCACCTAAATGATAACACCAGTTGAGATCCAGCTTGAGCTGGGTCTGGGTAAGTGATCTCGTTAGGAAAAACTCTCCAAGGACAAGGCTCTGACCCTCCAGAGCAGGCAGGATTGTGGCCAGTCCCAGGCCTTTGCCAGGACGTGACCACTGTTCTCAGTCTGTGTGTATCCTTCCAGAACCAGGATGCATTCGCTTACATCTGTGTAGTGTGTTGATCACACATACCTTCAAGAGTACGGAGGAGTGCTGCGGGGACGGGCATGGCCCGCTTTACACAGTGGCGTTACTTATTCTTTTTTTGTTTTTAAAGCATTCCCTTTATTTTATTTTATTTTATTTATTTATTTATTTTTAAATTTGGTCGTGCCGGGTCTTAATTGCAGCATGTGGGATCTTCGTTGCTGCATGCAGGATCTTTAGTTGTGGCCTGTGAACTCTTAGCTGCGGCACACGTGCGGGATCTAGTTCCCCAACCAGGGATCAAACCCAGGCCCCCTGCATTGGGAACGCGGAGTCTCACCCACTGGACCACCAGGGAAGTCCCTGGCGTTACTTACTCCGGATGGTTTTACTCAACAATGCCTTGGAGATCTTTCCATGTAAGTTCACCTAGGTCCAAGTCAATCTGCACAGCTGATGAATGGTGTGCCCTCGATGGCCAGCATCCTAACTTATTTAACCACCCCTGATTGACAGCCGTCTGGGTTGTCGCCAGTTCTTCACTGTGACACTGAAAGAGCAATCTCTCAAGATAAAGTTGAAAGGTATCCCATGGCATTTGAGGTTCTCTACCACGTGTCCTCCATCTGTCTCTGAAGTCTCACCTCCCAGTCATGCAGCATTCCCGGAATAGTACGCTCCAAACTAGTCTAACACGATTTTCTGGCCTCCAAAGTTTTGTGCACATCAGTCCTTCCCCCAGAAGGCCCACTCTCTTCTCCCCTTCTTTCTAAATTCGGCCTATGTTATGAAACCGTCTCACATCCCCACTCTTTGTGAAGTCTTCCCTCTTCCTGGCCTCCCAGCCTACAATAATCTCTCCTTTTACAAATATCTGCTACATTCTGTACCACTCAGTCAATATTTGTACAGTCGCTTGAGTTGTATTTCATGAGGTTAATAATCCTGGTTAATCCTGATGTCTCCAACTAGAAGTACTTGAAGTCAGAGAAATTCTCTCCCCTTTAACTGACCTGCCTGGCTCTATTTCCTTTCTTCTCCAGGCATCCTTTTCTCTAAATCCAAACAAATCTGTCCCCGTTATTCCTCTGCTCACAAACTGACAATGATGCTGTCATTCTCCTAAGGGACATTCCCAGCCTTCCTCAGATTAAGTGTCACAACAAGGTGACCTGACTTGGGCCCACAGAAGCCCTTGCCGTTTCCATTTCTCCACCCCCAGTAGATCCCACACCCCATCGTCTGTGCACCCGAATCATCGATCTGGACAAGCTCTACCACGTGGAAACAAGGAGTTCCCAGCTAGCACCACAAAGGGTTTTCCGCGTCATGCCACGCCAGGTGTGGGTCCGGCGGCCTCTTCGGCAGCTCCTCCAGCGCCTCTGCTGCCCCAGGTCCTCACATGCAGCCACTCAGATGAAAGAAGGGCGTGCTGAAGGCTCACACTTGCTCCTAACTGCTCTACCCAGTGGCCCCCGGCCTCCACGCAGCCCAGCAGCACTGCCTGTCACATGGGCAACGTGACTGGAAAGAGACTGGGGCACGGGGCACAGGTAGGATGTGGGAAGGGTACCGGCCGCCTCTCAAGGCAAAAGAGCCTCAAGAAGTTGCTCGGGAGACAGTCTCCCGTGTAAGCCTGGGGTGGGACCTCTGACCCAAAATATCTCCCCCACCCGATGGGAGAACCTTGACCACGTCCGTCACTCTGCCCAAGATCCTACCAATGACAGAGGCGTTTGGCTTAACGAATTTTCTTCTTGTAATCTGCAGCAACTTTGAGGAATCTAAGTGGTTGCGTTCTCTCTCTCTCGGAATTAATTCAAATAAGGTTTTCCCCACAAGCCCTAAGTGCGGTCAGTGAGAGAAGAGGCACTTTGTTGGGAAACATGAAGAGGTCATTTTGGAGAGGGATTATGAGAAAGCAGGCACTGCTGGGCAAGGCGCCAGCGGCCCGGAGGCCTGTAGGGAAACGGGAGGGAAGAGCCCGCAGTGGGAAACAGCAGGACCCAGATTTCCACGTTTCCACTCCTGCTGCTTCTCCTTCAGTCACTCACTTCCCACTTCTACCTCGTCCTCCTTCTCCTGGAGCAGATTTCAGGCCGCTCCATAGGGAGACGGAAATCCCTTTGAGAAACATGGCAGAGCTAATAACTAGATTAGCCTTATATTCTCAATTACTTTGTAGATTATATAGAATTTTATGGTCTTGCCTGGGGATCCAAACAGCAATTTTAACTGTTTCTAGAGAAAAAAATAATAACGATCTAAGTTCCAAACACCTGGATTACTTTTTTTTAATTTCTTAATTCTTTTACAGTTTTATTGCAATATAATTGATACACAGCACTGTGTAAGTTTAAGGTGCACAACATAATGATGTGACTTAACAAACATCATGACATGATGACCACAATAAGTTCAGGGCACATCCATTATCTCATATAGATACATATAGATATGTCTCATATAGATACAAAATAAAAGAAATAAAGAAAAAACATGTTTTCCTTGTGTGGATTACATTTTTTAACTGAGATGTCTTGCTTGTTTTCTGATTAAAAAGTAATACATGTAATAATAAACTGAAAATATAGGAAAATATAAAGAAGCTAATTTAAATCATCCATAGTTTCACTTTAGAAACACAACCCATGGGGGACTTCCCTGCCAGCCCAGTGATTGCGACTCTGCACTTCCACTGCAGGGGGCACGGGTTCAATCCATGGTCGGGGAACTAGGATCCCGCACGCGCAGTGCAGCCAAATAAATAAGTAAATAAATAAATAACATGTCATATCATTAAAAAAAAAGAGCAAAACAAATGTGCGAAAGCTCTCTCATCTAAAAGAAATCAATAAAAGTGTAAAACACAACATTGTAAATCAACTGTAGTTCAATTAAAAAATTAAAATTTAAATTAAAAAAAAAAAGAAAGAAAAACAACCCATGCTTTCACTGGGGCAGCACACACTGCCAGCCGCCAGCCAAAAGTCATGTTTTTTGCCTCCCGGGCCACACAGCTGGAACTCATTTCATCTGTTGCTGTCAAATGTGGCCACGTAACTAAATCCTAGCCGACGAGCATAAAACTACACGTGCCACCTCTGGGCCTGGCCTGCACATCAGTGTGCCCTTCCTGTCCAGCTGGCTGGAACGGACACGGTCTCCGCGGCAACCTTGGATGCCACACATTCAGGGTAGAAGTACCCCTATCAGCCTCAGTCCTCTGAGAGCTTTATAGAGGAGGGGCCCATGCCAACCTGCACATCCACCCACTAGCGCTAAGTAAGAAAACGTAATCTCCCGTAGTACAGTCTTCATACTTTCCTACAGCTCACCGGCCCTAGTAATATACCTGAAGATTGCCTGGATCTCTCTAGTAACCTGTAAACTATCTACCACAGGCCTAGCGTATATAATAGGCCCTCAGCAAAACTTCTTGTTTGATTACTGCTCAACTGGTCGACTGGACATAGATTCTCAATGAAACGATTCCTATAGGATCCCTTTCTTTCTACAGCTGCAAATTTTTAAATACGAGAGTTGAGGCCTTGCTATCCAAGAGCCCCACTGCCAGCCTGGCTGGGAAGCCTTTGGTGGACTATGCAGTTCTCCAGTTCTTCATCTCCTCCACTGAGAAACATGACCGTAAACCTTTCAAAACACAGTGAGCTCTAACAAGGAAAGAGTTTAATACTTATTTTACATATCTGGAGTGTCCAGGGGGAATGTCATATCATCACATCTAAATTCTAACAAGTATCTCCCAGTAGCAGTTTCGTACAACATGCATGCATTGATGGATCGATCTGGATACAATTTTCCCTGCTAAAGCACATGTCTGTTCCAAGCATGCAGACAGGTGGCTTTTTTTTTTTTTTTTTCTAGTTGCGCTGGGTCTTAATTGCGGCAGGCGGGCTGCTTAGTTGCAGCTCACAGGCTCCTTAGTTGTGGCTTGCCTGCTCCTTAGTTGCAGCTTGTGGGCTCCTTAGTTGTGGCATGAGAGGTCTTAGTTGCAGCTCCCCTGCATTGGGAGCTCAGAGTCTTAACCACTACGCCACGAGGGAAGTCACGACAGGTGCCTTTGAGAATACAGACAATAAGCAAATGTCCCCCACAAGTAAAGAAAAAAACAATGGGGGGACTTCCCTGGAGGTCCAATGGTTAAGACTCCACGCTTCCACTGCAGGGGACATGGGTTCTCGATCCCTGGTTGCGGAACTAAGATTCCGCATGCCGCATGGTGTGGCCAAAAAAAAAAAAGGGAAAGTGAAATTAGAGGACTGAAAATGAAGAGCAAGAAAATGTAAGAAAGAAAATGCTGAAACTGAAAAAATAAAGATTAAAAGTGAACAAATGTATATTAAAAAAAAATTAAAAGATGGGACTAAAAAAAGAAAGCCAAAGATCCAGGTAAAAGCCCTGAGATTTTCCAGCTTCCCAGTGGCCACCGGCTGGGCGAGGCTGGATGGAGCCTGGTCCAGGTCAGCAGGGGCGGGTCTTTCCACAGTTGCTAGATTTAATGGGCATCCCAAGACCTTTCACCCGCTTTCTCCTCCATAAACATACCTCAGTGTGGAATTATGCTAACTATTCTGGAATTGCCTCTCCAGACCAGTTTAACAGTTTGCTTAAGTCAGAGAGATGCAGGGCTGAGATTCATGGAAACAGGAAGTGGTCCAGGATCACCACTCCTGCGGTGTTACCCCCTCTGCCACTGAACAAACATGAAGGGCATCTTCCAAGACAACTCATGGCCACCCTGCGCTGCCACTATATGCATTTGTACCGGCAGCTTGGCATTCCAAAGTCTTTCCAGAAGCCCACATCACGGCAAGGGTGAGTCTCATGCCTGCCAGACCACGAGTCTTTGAGCACAGAAGCGGGCTTGCTCCTGCCCTGATCCCCACTCTGTGTGTCTCAGTGCTGTTTTTTGTGGACATAGTGGGAAGTACCTTACCTCAGCAGTCCCCAACCTTTTTGGCACCAGGGGCCAGTTTCGTGGAAGACAATTTTTCCACAGAGCGGGGGTGGGGGGATGGTTTTGGGATGATTCAAGCGCATTACATTTATTGTGCACTTTATTTCTATTATTATTACATTGTAACATATAATGAAATAATTGTACAACTCACCATAATGCAGAATCAGTGGGAGCCCTGAGCTTGTTTTCACTTGCCACTCACTGATAGGGTTTTGATATGAGTCTGCAAGCAATTGATTTATTATGGGCTCTGTGCAGTCAAACCTCTCTGCCAGTGATAATCTGTGTTTGCAGCTGCTCCGCAGTGCTAAGCCTCACCGCCTCAGCTCCACCTCAGATCATCAGGCATTAGACTCTCATGTGGAGTGCACAACCTAGATCCCTCACATGCACAGTTCACAGTAGGGTTCGCGCTCCTATGAGAATCTAATGCCGCTGCTGATCTGACAGGAGACAGAGCTCAGGCGGTAATGCGAGCGATGGGAAGCGGCTGTAAATACAGATAGAGCTTCACTCACTTGCCCACCGCTCACCTCCTGCTGTGCAGCCCGGTTCCTAACAGGCCATGGACCGGTACTGGTCCGTGGCCCAGGGATGGGGGACCCCTGCCTAACATGATACAAACTAAGACCAAGACCAGCCTTCACCAAAATTGGGAAGCAAGCAAAGTTTATCTTGTCCGTTCTCCCCACTTCTGTGCCCCATGACCCCACCTTCACCCTTCCTGTCACGGTCTTGTCTTCAGCTGACTGGCGTCCCTCTAAAATGACCAGCTGATAAACGCTGAAGGATATGTATGTTTCAAATAAGGCTCTTCGAAATCAAAAAGCCTTCAAGGTCCATGAAGGGGAAACTATAATGATAGGATTTCAAGCCCTTCACAGATATTGGAGAGGAATGGAGAGCTGCAGAGCCTTCCCAAACCACACCCTGTGGGTACTAATAACTCAGTAAATGTTTTAGACCATTTGTGCCCCAGGACACGAGTCCCTAGAGCCAGCCTTTTCCTGACCCCAGATCATCTGGCCAGTCTCGCTGTGGAAGTGGTGGCCATGCAGTAGCCCTAGGAGTGCAAGCTGTTGGCTCCTTCTCCTCCCAGCTGACAAGAGAGGGCATGTGTAACACAACTGACTCTGAATGCTCCATGCAAAGAGTTGCTTGGTGAAACCGTAAGGTGACTGAGCTCAAAGAAAATGCGAGCAATTTTTATTATGGCTTCCACTCCCTCTTCCCCCTGGTCAGCCACTCCCAGAGTTATCCCAGCAGAGCACCGTGAACAGGCCCTTCCAGGTCTCGAGCCTTGCTACACTCTACAGGAGACTCACAAAAGGAGAGTGACAATCAAAGAGGAAAAGCAGGAGGAGAAGCCAAGGGCTGGTGATAGATGTGTGCGCAGCCAGCCTTGAGGACCACGGATCCACCCACCAGGTACAAGCTCTTGCAGAACACAAAGCATTCCATCCTTGTCTCATCTGATCCTCAGGCAACCCTGTGAACTAGGCAAGGCAGGTATTATTCCAGAAGGAAACGGGGTGAGTCACACAGCTACTAACTGACAGAAGAACACAGGTTTCCCAGTTTCTTATCCAGTGTTCTTTTCTCTATATTAAACTACCCCTTGGGCAAATATGTTTGACTCTGGACAACTATTTTCCCAAACGAACTATAAAGATGCCTGTTGAGAGGGTGATTCCTAGCCCCAACTCTAGCCAGAAAAAGTCCATGGACCCAAAGGCCAGGTGGAAAGGAGCCATCATCCCACCTCTTCCTCCTCGTTGCCTGTTTCTTGGGAAAGATGTATCCATCAGCACAGTTCCCGCGTGTCTGAGTCTGCAGTGATTCAGGACAGGGTGCAGTTCCAAAGTAAGAAGGTAGATGTAAGTAGCCAAAATAAGTTGGACAAAATAAAATGGACTAGAGGACTTCCCTGGTGGTCCAGTGGTTAAGACTCCACGCTTCCACTGTGGCGGGTACAGGTTTGATCCCTGGAAGGGGAACTGGGATCCCGCATGCCGTGCAGCGTGGCCAAAAAATAAAAATAAAGTAAAATGAATAAAATGGGCTAAACTCACCTACAAAAATCAAACACTATCAGTCTGTGTTGTTTTTTTAAACCCACCTATGTATCACTTACGAGGCAAAACTTAAAAGAGATTGACAATGATTGAAAATAAATTAATGGAAAAAGATCTACCAGACAAATACCAACCAAAAGAAAAAGTGTGTCACAATATTAATACCAGAAAAATAGAATATAAGGCAAAAATTATTAATAAAGATAGAAGGTGCCTACCTAATGATGAGAGGGAAAATTCATTGGGAAGATATAGTAGCGCTATTGAGACTCTAAGCCATATAGCAAAAACTGGCATAAATTACTAGAAGCATAAACAAATCCACAATCATAATGGGAGATTTTTAAGACACCTCTAAATCAGAAACTGAGAGATCAAACATGTAAAAATAATAATAAAATTATAGAATGACTGAGCAACACAATTAATGAGCCTAATCCCAAGGTTCCCAAACTCTACACCAAGGCACCCCAGGGTGCTTGGTGCAGAAGAGGAGTTATGAGGACGCCCTGGGACAGTTCAAGCTTCAAGGAAGACAGCCACACTCAACATCCGGTCAGACGCTCAAGGCCTGAGCTTGGGAGAGTTCACCGTTTCAACGTTAGATCGCATGACATTCTTTCCACAACCTCGTATCTTTGTGAAGCCGGGGTTTCAGCACTTGTCGTGATAAAAACCAATTACCATGGGAACGTAAAGCTGGCTGGGAAATGAGGGTGGCAACAGCGTTCAGTCTGCTTCCAGGGTTTGAGAACTCATGCAGGCCCAACAGGCAGCTGCATCCCATTCCTAAGCTACGTGGTGATTGAAGTTAAAAAAATTTTTTTTTCTTTCAATTATATGTATTATTTTTTCAAACAGCTACGTGTTGTGAGAACACAAATACTTATTAAGTCATTTGGATCTAACTACTTAAACAGACCTAGTAGGCATTTCTTTTGGTCTAGGGGTGCTGCAAGGAAATTACCAAGACACCAGGTGCTGAGAAGTTTCGGAAGTCTCTGGCCTAATCTAGTAATATATGTAGAAACCTATACCCCAGCGTCAGGAATAAGGGAATATACATTCTTTTCAAGCGTACAAGAAATGTTTTAGAAAATCTGATTCTGTGTTAGGTCACAAAGGAAGTCTGCAGCTAGTTTAAAAAATTTTTGATACTCCACAAACCATATGTCTGATCATAATATCTTTAAATTAGAAATCAATAATAAAAATGGTTTTAAAAAGCACCTATATCTAGAAATTGTAAAGCACACTTCTAAATATCATTGGCTCAACAGAAAAACACAATGAAAGTTTTGAAATATTTCTAACTTAAAAAAGCCTGCATTTTAAGAACCTGTGGATAATACCTAAGGCAAGCTATAGAGAGAATTTAAACTTTATATGCATTTATGTGAAAACATGAAAAACTGAAAACAAACACAGTGAACTGGGGAAAGAACAACAATGTAAAGAAAGTAGTAGGAAGAAAATAAATAATACAGATAAGAGTAAAAAGTAATGAAATTTAAAAATACAAAAATAATAGAGGAAATCAACAAAACCAAAGCTGGTCCTTCACAATGAGTATTAAAATATACAAACCCTTTGCAAGATTACAGATCTCACAAATTTAGAATGAAAAGGGTGACACACTTACGTATTCAGTAGAGTTTTAAAAATCATAAATGAATACTACAAATGACTTTTATGTCAATAAATGTAGAAACTTCAATGAAATAAAAAATTCCTAATAAAGTATAACTTACCAAAACTAACCAAAAAATGAATAGAAAAATAAAAGAATAGAAAGAAATTGATTCAGTACTCAAAATATTAAAAAAAAAAAAAAAAAAGATACCAGGAAATAAATGAATAAATGGGGGAAATAGACAAATCTCTCATGCAGAAGAATCCCAAATCATTTACTTAGCTACTCCACCATCAGGGAAGTGAATTATAACTCCCCACTCCTCTCGTGTGTGCTGCACACAATGATTTCCTTTTAAAGAGTACAGAATGGATGGCAGGGGTGGGAGAGTAACCTTACAGTGGAGAAACCTGAAAGCACGACCTCAGCCATGTGGTCAAGGTCAGTATCATCAGTGATAAAACATATTGACAGTGTGTACTTTTGATATGATGTGATGAGGATGGCACTTCACCTTTATGGTCTTCTCCCCCCAGACCCATACTCCCAGTCCAATAATAAGAAAAAGCATCAAAGGGAACCCTTGTGCACTGTTGGTGAGAATATAAATTAGCGCAGCAACTATGGAAAAAAAGTATAGAGGTTCCTCCAAAAATTTTTGGAAGAACTACCATATGATCCAGCAATTCCACTCTGGGTATTTATCTGAAGGAAACATAAACACTAACTTGAAAAGAGATCTACACACCTGGGTTTATAGCAGCATTTACAATAGCCAAGCCATGGAAACAACCTAAGTGTCCAACAGCAGAGGAATGGATAAAGAAGCTGTAGTCTGTATTCACAATGGAATGTTACTCAGCCATAAAAAACAAGGAAATCCTGCCATTTGCAACAACATGGATGGACTTCAAAGGCATTATGCTAAGTGAAATACGTCAGAGAAAGACAAATACTGTGTGATCTCACTTATATGTGGAAGCTTAAACAACTGAACTCATAGAAACAGAAAACAGATCGGTGGGTGCCAGAATCAGAGGCGGGGTGAGGATGAGGGAAAGGGATGAAGAGGGTCAAAAGGTACAAACTTCCAGTTATAAGATAAATAAGTCATGGGGCTGTAATGTACAGCACAGTGACTATAGTTAATAATACTGTATTGTATATTTGAGAATTGCTTAAAAAGTAGATCTTAAAAGTTCTCACCACACACACACAAAAATGTGTAACTATGTTTGGTGATGAATGTTAACTAGACTTATCATGGTGATCATTTCACAATATATACAAATATCAAATCAGCATGTTATACATCTGAAACTAATATAATGCTATATGTCAACTATATCACAATTCATTTTTTAAATGAATAATTTTTAAAAAAGAAAGGAAAAACTTCAGATAAATTCCAACTGAGGGATATTCTACAAAATACCTGACTACTGTGCCTCAAAACTGCCAAGGTCATCAAAAACAAGGGAAGTCTGAGGAACTGTCACAGTCAGAGGAGCCGACAAAGACCTGACAGTTAAGTATAGTGTGGTGTCCTGGAAGGGATCCTGGAACAGTAAAAGGACATTGAGAAAAAACTAAGGAAATTCAAGTGAAGTATGAACTTTAGTGAATAATGATGTATCAATATTGGTTCATTAATTGTCACAAATGTACCACACTGATGTGAGATGTTAATAATAGGGCAAAATGTATGTGTGGGGTAGAGGGTAAAGGGAATTCTCTGTACTGTACTACCTGCTCAATTTCTCTGTAAATCCTTAATCTCCAAAATACAAGCAGCTCATGCAGCTCAATATCACAAAAACAAACAACCCAATCCAAAAATGGGCGGGAGGCCTAAACAGACATTTCTCCAAAGAAGACATACAGCTGGCCAACAAATACATGAAAAGATGCTCAACGTCACTAATCATTAGAGAAATGCAAATCAAAACCACAATGAGGTATCACCTCACACCGGTCAGAATGGCCATCATCAAAAAATCTACAAACAATAAATGCTGGAGAGGGTGTGGAGAAAAGGGAACCCTCTTGCACTGTTGGTGGGAATGTAGATTGATACAGCCACTATGGAGAACAGTATGGAGGTTCCTTAAAAAACTAAAAATAGAACTACCATGTGACCCAGCAATCCCACTACTGGGCATATACCCTGAGAAAACCATAATTCAAAAAGAGTCGTGTACCACAGTGTTCATTGCAGCACTATTTACAATAGCCAGGACATGGAAGCAACCTAAATGTCCATCGACAGATGAATGGATAAAGAAGATGTGGCACATATATACAATGGAATATTACTCAGCCATAAAAAGGAATGAAATTGAGTTATTTGTAGTGAGGTGGTTGGACCTAGAGTCTGTCCTACAGAGTGAAGTAAGTCAGAAAGAGGAAAACAAATACCGTATGCTAACGCATATATGTGGAATTTTTAAAAGCGGTACTGATGAACCTAGTGGCAGGGCAGGAATAAAGACACAGACGTAGAGAATGGACTTGAGGGCATGGCTGGGGCAGGGGGGAAGAGTAAGCTGGGACAAAGTGAGAGAATGGCCTGGACATATATACACCAGCAAATGTAAAATTGCTAGCTAGTGGGAAGCAGCTGCATAGCACAGGGAGATCAGCTCCGTGCTTTGTGACCACCTAGAGGGGTGGGATAGGGAGGGTGGGAAGGAGGCTCAAGAGGGAGGGGTTATGGGGATATATGTATACATATAGCTGATTCACTTTGTTATAAAGCAGAAACTAACACCGTTGTAAAGCAATTATACTCCAATAAAGATGTGGGGAAAAAAAATTTCTCTGTAAATCTAAAACTATTCTAAAAAGTAGCGTAGTCACAAAAAGCCACATAAATAATCAAAATTCAACAATTATTCATTATTTGTTAGATAGTACTTTCTATTTACTGAACTATTGCTGAATAAATAAATGAATTATTTTTATTAAAGCTCTTGGCAAATATGGAATAAAAAAGAATTTCTTTAACCCGATTAAGGACATGTGCTAAACACATCAAACCTAACTGTGAACATTAGAAGTAGTGCATTTAGGGCAGCGGTCCCCAGCCTTTTTGGCACCAGAGACAGATTTCGTGGAAGACAATTTTTCCACGGATGGCGGCGTGAGGGGGGAATGGTTCAGGCGGTAAGGGGAGTGATAGGGTGCCGCAGCTGAAGTTCCGCTCTCTCACCCGCTGCTCACCTCCTGCTGTGCAGCCCGGTTCCTAACAGTCCAAGGACCGGTACCGGTCCGGTCCGTGGCCTGGAGGTTGGGGCCTCTGATTTAGGGAATTCCCGGGCGGTCCAGTGGTTAGGACTCAGCGCTTTCACTGCCTGGGCCTGGGTTCAGTCCGTGGTCAGGGAACTAAGATCCCACGAGTCACATGGTGCAGCCAAAAAAAAAAAAAAAGAAAGAAAGAAAGAAAGAGAAGCAAAAAGCTATTAGGATCAGAGGTTTACATCTCCTTCCACTATGAGACCATCAAGGTCACGACTCCAGGACCATCCAGGCCAGGAGAGCAGTTGTGTGGTAGCCTCATGTCCCCAGGTGCCTCCCCACCAAGCCCGTAACCCTAACGATTCAAACTCAGGGCTTCCCGTCTCCCACCTCAAGCAACAGCAGGTGTCCCTCTAGGAGGACCGAAAACTCCAGGAACAGAACCTGGAGCTACACAGACCCAACACCAGGGATAGTTGGGATAACCCCATCATAACAAAACTGGCTTTCCACCACCTGGCAAATGGATCTTGAAAGAGAAATTGTACCTTAGTTATAGAAAATAAAGTTCTTTTCCTCACATGCCCAAGTTTGTGATCTGAGTCTCATTCCCACCACCTGAACACTATTGGTGCTCAATGAGTATTCAGGGGTCATGAGCCTTACCCTCAGTCACAGATGCCACAGCTTGGGTGATCTCCATGAGTGGCAGAAATCTGTGGCCTCTTGAAATTGTCTTCCCCAGCGATGTCAAGGTGATGATTTCTGAGAACAAGGATGGAGGGGGGTGGCACTTTATACAGTGCTATGTTACTTTTGTAATTTAAAATTTTTGATTAAAAAAGAGCTTTATGTCAATTATATCTCAATTCAAAAAATTTTAATAAAGTTATATTTATAGTATACCTATCGCATAAGAGCACTCACTAAACGATAGCTACCAGTGGAAAGATCAATGTGAAACAATGATTCTTACAAGACAGGAAATTATGTCCTTTCCAATGAAGATTCGCTTTTATTATTATTGTTGTTTATTCTGCCCAATCTTTAGAGTATTTGGACTCACCAGTCATGTATTTCATCAATTAATTAATGTAAATATTAACAACTTCTAAACAACAGAACATAATACATAAATTCAAATAAAATCTGATACTTAAGCGGGTGCTTCCAAAGATTACAAGTGTATCTCTTTTTTTATTTTGAGAACATTTTTTTAAATATTTTATTTATTTATTTATTTATTTATTTATTTATTTATTTATTTGGTTGCACAAGTCTTATTTGAGGCAGGTGGACTCCTTAGTTGAGGTGGGCAGGCTCCTTAGTGTGGCATGCATGCGGGATCTAGCTCCCTGACCAGAGATCGAACCCGGGCCCCCTGCATTGGGAGCGTGGAATCTAAACCACTGCGCCATCAGGGAAATCCCTATGTATCTTACTTTATGGAAGAAATGAATTTTTTTAATAAAGTGATTCCTAAAATTATTTTCTTACTGATTTCCCATAGTTTTCTATCGTAAATGGCAAGGAGTAGGAGAAATAATATGCTAGTCTGAAAATTTTTTGTCTAAGGCTATTAACATGCTTGTCATGGAAATCAAACAACTGAACACTAACCAATGATTCCAGTCGCCTCTTCACAGTTAGAGTTTCCCACAAACATCTTTGTCCCGAGCATCTTTGTTCGCCCTCAGCTACCTGTTTTCCTTCTTGAACCACAGAATTTCCCACGATCCCCAACTTTACACCCACCGCTTCCATCTTTGTGGCTTTGCCCTCCTTCATTACCTAACAAGGCTGCGTAGTGCTCTCACACCTTACAGTCTAACACATGGCATTTTAATTTTCAGGGTGGAGAATACATAAATTATTTCCCTGCTTTATTAAGCATAGAGTATTGTATGTTGTGTTTACTTAAAAAGAGAATTACTCATATTACATATAACATGCAAAAATGTTGTACAAAGGCCAAGCTTTCCTTATACAGTCAGGGCCATCATAAAATTCATTTCTGTCTTTCCATCTTTCCTGGTTCTTTGCTCCCCAAGTGAGAGGATTACTAGAGGAAACTGAATCTTCCTTGCAAATCATACATCTGGCCTTGAAGATATAATTTTCCAACCTATGTTAGAATCCATATTTACACAGACTTTACGAGAATACAGATGGAAATTCTATTTTAAGGATACGATGAACTCATAAGGAAACTACAAAGTTTAATCCTAAGTATGTATACTTGGGGCGTCCTCTCCCTTCTTACTTACGCCCAGGGTTTTTACCTGGTTTGAGAGGAACTATATCCCTCTGACGTGGAAGGATAAATTTAGTGCTTCATTACATACAAACTCATTTTTCCTGGAGGGAACTTTCCAAGACTTTCCAATCTATCTCCCTGCCTCTAGAGTTAATGAGCTTTCCGGGTTTCTGAGAACAGAATGCTGCGTGTTGCCTGTGAGAACACGGCTTCCACTCCTCTCTGCCTTGTTCTTCCGCCACCTGCAATCCAGTCAAGTCTGGGGACTGTGGGCGCTGACTTTCCTGTGTGGCTACAAGGCGGGAAGCGAGCTTACGCAGCTGTAACCGCCAGCCCCCCTTGGAATCCCTCTTTGCCACCTTTCCCTGGGACACTGCCTGTCCGGTCCTGGGACCCCGCGGTGTGGCTTCCTGCCTTCACCAAGGTGAGCAGCAGTGAAATGGGTCCCTCGAGAGCCTGTGCTCTTCTCCAAGCGTGAAGCGGGGAGGGGGCTGGACACATAGTTTCTAGCATTTCAAAGGCAGTTCCGTCAGCTCTCATAAAGCTTTCTGTGGAACTTTACAAAGAAGGTTCAACAAGGCCACCCTTCCCTTTTGCCCCAAGTCAGAAAAATGAAGAAGAGGCTGCATAGCAGAGATAACTCCAGGTTGCAGGTCTGGAATGTCCTCACCGTCACTCACGTGCTCTGGGCTCCCCACCGAGTTTCCATTTGCCACCTCTAAAGTGCTTCTAGCAACTTAGTCCAAATTCAACCGCAGGAGTAAAACCAGTAAGAGACAGGTAAGTGAGAGACCTGGCTCGCGACATCGTGCGGGCTGGAAGGGCAAGCCTGAAGGCCATCAGGGCGCGGGCTGGGGGCCACGAGAGCTGCTCTCAAGGCCTTCGGTCTGCTTGGACGGGGCCCACCCAGATAACCCAGGACCACCTCCCTAAAGTCAACTGACTCTCGACGTCAGTCCCTGCTTCCAAATGCCTCACAACAACACCGACAAGGGCATTAGATTGAATAACCCGAGACTGCAGTTTCGCCAAGCGGACACATCAAGCTGACCCCGGCGTGAACGTCTGTCCTTGCCCAGCCCCAGGTACGTGAAATGACGGCCCCCACTTCACATACTTGGGAGGCTTTCCGCTTGCTCTCTTTTAGAAACTTGAGTAGTTGGGTTAAAAAAAGCCCAATGAATATTGCATTCTAAACCAGCAACCTCATTCAAATTCTCTCATGTTTGCTAACGTACATACATATAATTCCACATAACGGTAATCATTGTACACATAACCTATTTTCTGCTATTTTCACCTAACTTTATTTCATTTAAGCATGTCCTCATATTGATGTTTTCTACATGATAGCCATATTTCCCAATTAATTCATAACATTCATTCATGTTACTATGCTATAATTTTAAGTCATAGCCCCTTTTTTGATATTTGAATAGTTCCAAATGTTTGCCACTTAAAAATCACAACTGTGGGGCTTCCCTGGTGGCGCAGTGGTTAAGAATCCGCCTGCCAATGCAGGGGACACGGGTTCGAGCCCTGGTCTGGGAAGATCCCACATGCCGCGGAGCGGCTGGGCCCCGTGAGCCACAACTACTGAGCCTGCACGTCTGGAGCCTGTGCTCCGCAACAGGAGAGGCCGCGATAGTGAGAGGCCCGTGCACCGCGATGAAGAGTGACCCCCACTTTCCGCAACTAGAGAAAGCCCTCACACAGAAACGAAGACCCAACACAGCCATAAATAAATAAATAAATAAATAAATAATAATTAAATAAAATGGAGATTTCTTTAAAAAAAAAAAAACCAGCTTAAAGTAAGTAATACGCCCAAGAGACATATCTGGGGAGGCAACTTCTGCTCCCCTACACTATGAAAGCATTAGCCCCTTGGAGAAGGTGGCGGATGAGGTGGGCTGCTCCTCAGAGAATGCCTCAGGGAAGAAGCAAGTCTTGGAAGGTTGAATGTGTTGTTTCCAAATCCCATCCAGCCGTAGGAGTAGGGAAACCGTGACAGTTTGCTTTTTCTGGTAACGGTGTAGTTCACTGTTTCTTTGTGGTAATTATCACTGGAGTTTTATTGTTGCTTCTTTTCTTTTACTGGTGTTCTTTTTTTAATGGTTTGTTTGGGACTTGTCTTTTACCAAGTTGTCCTTCGCTCCATCGGAAATGAAGTATTCGGCATGAAGTAGCCAAGCCTGCGAGTGTTCTGTAAATTCTTGGTGCCTGAGCGACTGCAGGTGGCCTGGTGGTAGGTGATGAGCTCACCAGGGATGCCGAGACCAGGTGTGGTGGTGGGATGTGCGCCCTCTGCTGGTCGCTTCTAGAATTGACAGTTGGTCTTGAGACGGCACTGAATTCCCTCAGTTCCAAGAATGTGACCCCTGCACAGTGGTAAGAATTTTCTGGCTAAACAGATAGGTGATTAAAGAAAAAACAAAAAACTTACTTCCACACCTATTCTAGTTGACCATCTTAAGACGAATCCGGGACTGGAACGACAAAAAGAGAATGTCTGAATGTTTTTATTTTTTATTTTCCTATCTGGTGGAGAAACAGAAGACAGGAGAGCTTGGGCCAGGGTCCCCGTTGTGCCTGTTGATGAGCAGTAAGGGGCCCCACGGCATCCAGAGGGAGCCAGTTGTCAACGTTTGCAAACAACATCTGGTTACATTTGCACTTTAGCTCAACAATGAATAATTGTAGTATAAGTATGTCGTATGTGATATTTGAGACATACTAAAAAAGTATTCACTGTTTATCTGAAAGGCAACACTAACAGGTGCCTGCGTTTTATCTGGCAACCCTAAGAGGGAGGAGAGAGAGACTAAGATGAGGAGAAAGGTCAGTCCAGAGTCTCAGAAGGCCGGAAGCTGGTGAAGGCTGAGCCATCAGACCCGAGGCTCCCCGGCTGTCCCGCTGGTCGCAGGTTCATTCACACAAGCTGTGCGTCGGCAGCCGGTGGCCTCCTTTCTTCAGGGGACACTTTGGCAGCAGCAGTAGGACGTCCTTAAACGTGCTCGTGTTCCTCCTGGCTTTCCACCTCTCCCCGGGGCCCAGCGGCACGTTACCCAGCAGGTCCGACCCCTTCCCGCGTGACGGCAGACACAACTTCAGAACCTCAGTTGCCCACTCGCCGCTTCGGGGAACTTCCCAGTAGGACATGCAGCCAAGCAGCTGCCGTTTCCTCACGCTTGTCCCTGGAAAGCAGTTTCTCAGTTCCTTCACTTGCTTTCCTTTCCTCAGGCTTGTGTACGAAACGCCCAGCCTAGCCACGTTGCGGAGTCTGTGCCACATTGTGGATGGCCCATTCCTGTGCACCTTTCTGGATCAGCAAGGACTAAGTCGGGCCCTGGTGTGAATGAAGCCGGGCATTTGGGCTGTCTTCCTTCTCTTTTATTCCCGTTTGCTTCTAGAGTAAACTTTTGGAATTTTGAAGCGCTGATCCCAGGAGAGATGCGTTCATAGAGCTAGGCCAGCCTACTTCAGGCTGACTTAAGGTGCTGGGTTATCACAGACAGTTATTTAAAGTATATCAGAGAGGACGAGAGGTAACCAAGACGAGGAAGCGACTGTCCTCTGTGCCTGGCTTACGGGGAACCCTGACCCCGTAAGGGTCAGGTCGTTCTTCCCACCCCAAAACCGAGCCTGGCATCTCACAGGGACAGATCAGGCATGAAAACTGGGGGAGAGGAACACAGTTCTGTGAACATCCCTGGGGAAAGGTCACACTCTTTTTTAATTAACTGAGATCTTTGTAAAGGATGACAGCCCCTCATCACTGTTATGAGGTTGAAGCTGATCTCTGTGGATGAGACGGAGCATGCCTCTTATGATATTCTTTACTCCCATAGCTCCCCTCCCCCCAGACCTTAGAACAGCTCAGTTCACCCTGGAAACACAGGATACATGTACATTTATGGGGGGTACCCAGAGGGGAGAGCCTAGAAACTCCTCTAACTTAGATTGGGTGACCATCGTTTGCCCTTCCTTCCCTTGTTTCATTTCAAAGACTCTTGACAGAACAAACAAATTATATCTGAAATAACGGTTGCTTAGGGCCTAGACGTGTTCAGGGCGTCAGGGTGCCAACACTCAAACCTCACTGACGCTCTGCTGGCTGACGGGAGACTACGATGGGGGCAGCTGGGCTCAGGTCTCACGTCGTCGGGGAAGCTGCAAGCCCGGCCCTCCGCTTTTGCTGCAGAACCTCTCATCTTCCCCAAACGTCATTTCCTTTATGCCATCTCATCGTCAAGCGTTCCCCAAGGCACACGGATGGAGCCCACCCTGACAGCGGGGCCTCCTGCTACTCCCTGAAACGCTCTCAGTCATGTCTGTGCAGGAGCCAGTGCCCTCCCCTGCCCCCCTTGAGTCAGGTGGCCCAGCCTTCAAAATGCACTGGCCCTCAACCCACTTCAGGAAGTGCCCATCATTCCACTGCACAGTTCACTCCTTCCTCGGCTGTTCTGGAGTCTGGCTTCTGCCCACCGACTCAGTGCTGGACCTCGTCAGGCCTTTGACTGTCATGTGTGAATATTCTACCTGGGGTGATGTAGCTTGCCTCCCCAACCAGGTGGAAAGCTCTTTCCCAGGAAGGACCTGGTGTGACGCGACATACATATCACAAACCTCCAGCAAATATTCCAGGAGTAAATAAATATCAAGTGTCTGCGTTTGGCTCCCTAACTCTGAAGAATGTGGGAGCTGGTGGCCAAGAGAGCATCACCTCACTCATCAGAAGAGGCAAATTCCTGCAAAGTTAGCCCAACATATTTGTATGAATGATATCCTTCATATCATACATATTATGCGTCTTATATGTTACATATGTATATATGTTATAACTTCCATGACAAAGGTGAAGATGATTCAAGTGGGGAAAATCTGTGTTCCCCCTGAGATTAAAAAACAAAAATCAAAGACTGCAGAATGCAATCAGTATTTTTCAACCACTTATTAAAAGGAAAATGGTAATTTTCTGAAAAAGGCTCTTATTACCCAAAATTAGTCACAGAAAACGAATGCCGTAGTGCCCTAACATTTGGGGGAGCGTATCCACGAGGAGAAAGGTGAGTGTGGCTGACCCCAGCCCGCCTGAGCCCCCGCAGGAGGTTTAAGGAGCATCTTGCCCACCTGGCCCTGGGCTTCGCAGGCAGGGCGATAACCACAGCACAGGTGCTGATTTCTGGAAGCCAGTTTCCTTTCTGCAGGATGTTCATACGCCCATATAAATGAAGAAATGAGGAAACAGTGCAGAAGCCTGCTTGACGGAAGGTTTGTTTGTTTTTGTTTTTTCATTCTGACTGCAACTCCAGGAGGCCATCACAGGTGGAGAAATGCTGTCCAGTCATAACCTGGCAGGGCGGGTGGACACAGGTGTGTGGGGGCTGCCGTGTGCATGGGAGACGAGGGTGGTGGGTGTGAGGCCGGAAGGGAATCTTCCTCGTCCAGTTGTCGCCTGGATCCTCTTCCTCCACCTCGGGAGCCAGAGGGCGAGGTCCGTCCCCCAGGACTGCAGCAGGAGGGGCCTCTCAGGGACCAGGAGTAACTGACACACACAGGCCCACCTGCCTCTCGCCCACCTCTCATGGAGGCTGCTAAGGGAGAGAAAAAATCTGGATAACTAATTCTAAGTAATGAGATCTTCCCATCTTTAAACGCCTAAAGCACTTAGAACCTATACCATCTAGTGCTAAATTCTGTTCTTTCTGGGATCACTTACAGTCGTTTATTTGTTAAGTTTGGGTCTTCAACTCAAGTGCACTCAAGTGTACTCAATGGTACCAAGGACCATTTCTCCCAACCACCCCCTATGTCTAGTGCAATTTCAAATACATTAAGCGCATTAACTGATTAAAATGAGCTAGGAATAGTTACATATATTATGACAGCCTGTCCCAATATGTAATATCTGTCACTCAGAAAAGTCCTAGAGACCCAGCGTGGATATGCTTCTTTTCAAAGACAGGAGAACCCAGCTTCAGTAGAAGCTGCTACTGCAGGCTCGGGCTGAGAAGGTGTCCCAGGCTGTACCTTGGCCTTTCCGGCCAGCCCAGGAGAGGTCACCAGACTGGGTGGAGGTCAGGGTCGCTAGGCCCTGGGGCCTGAGAGAGGTGAGTCTGCGTCTCTCTCAGGTGAGGACTACTCCAGGTGCCTGCATCACACACAGCCGGAGGCCATTTCCTCGCGGGACTCTGGGGCAAGGTGACTGGCAACGGCGAAGCAGTACCTCTGGAGTAAGGGTGGGTGTGGGGCAGTGGCAAAGGTCACACCCAGGACACCTGACGGCATCAGAGGCTGCCACAGGGGCCACAGCAGCAGTGGCTGAGACAAGACACCTGGCGGAAGCTGGGATCTCTGCGGGACCATACAGTGTAGGACAGGGTTCTCTGCCGTGCAGCTGGTGGGAACTGAGATCTTCTCCAAACTTGACACCAGCAAGATTAACAGCAGTCTTCTCCGAGGGGGTTGCTTCCACTTATTATTTATTTATTTGTTTGTTTGCTTATTTGGCTGCGCGGGGTGTTCGTTGCCGCGAGCGAGATCTTCATCGCAGCATGCGGGATCTTTTTAGTTGCGGCATGCGGGCTCTTAGTTGCAGCGTGCATGTGGGATCTAGTTCCCCGACCAGGGATGGAACCCGGCCTGCCTGCACTGGGAGTGCGGAGTCTTAACCACTGGACCACCGGGGAAGTCCCCAACTTACTCATTTTAAACCTGCGCCACCTCCTCTCCCCGCCTCCCTCTCTCCTGGCCCCCTCATCAAGTCAGTGTGAATCGGGTTTGCTCTAGGAGCGTGCACTCCACTGGAGCCCAGGGGCCTCTCTCTAGGCGTCCTCTACTCCGCGTGTCCCAGAACGTAGAGCAGGAGCAGCCCCTGTGTGCCTGCAGGACCCCTTCTCCCGGGTTCCCAGCAAAGTGGGAACAAGTTTCATACCAAGTTTGCATCTCCTTACACAGACCTCCCCAGCAGTACACTGCTGCTTGAGGTGCGCCGCTGGAGAACCTGTGATGTGTATCTGTAACCAGATGTCGCCGCAGTCTTCCCGTCCCTTAGGACTCAGTGACTCACTGCTGTTGCCCTGCTGCACGGGGGCGGGGGGAGTGGGAGGTTGAGGGGGTGGGATTTGAGTTCAAACTCTGCCCTTTCGGGAAGAAGGGAAGGGGGGTGATGGCGACTGCGGGGCAGCCCTTGCGGAGGAGGGGAGGCTCCGTCCCCACGGGGCGCCTCGTCCGGAGCCCTCGGGCCTCACAGCGCCTCCATCCCCGTCTGGACCCTGCAGAGGAACGGGGCTGCCCCTCGGAGGGTCTCCAGGTTATCCCCCGGTTCGCTCTGACCCCATACCGCCCCCTGAAGCCGATTCTCCGATCGTCCGGGGCTTCTTACTGCCGGGACACCGGGAGCTGCAATCCCCACCTGCGAGCAATTAGGTCTCAGAGAGACGGGCGGGCGGGGGCTCTCCCCGGGGCGGGGCGCACGGCAGGTCTGGGCGCGGAACCGCACTGCCCACCGGGCCCACGCTCGCCGGGCGCGCAGCCCGCTGGAGGGGCGGGGCGGGTCGGGCCGCACATTTAAGGCCGCACCGCCGCCCGAGCCAGACAGGTAGGCGTTCGGCTGCCGCAGGAGCAAGGAGCGCGCCGCCGGCCTCGGCCCCCGCCCGCCCCCGGGGCCCCCGCCCGCGCCATGAGGCCGGTGCGCGCAGCCGGGGCGCGAACGCGCGGGGCGGGAGGAGAGGGCGGGCGGGCTCCGCGCGGCTCCTTCCGCCGCGCGGAGACCCAGGGCTGCCGGCGTGAAGACGCGACGCCAGACGCGGGGCAGGGGCCGCGGGGGTCCTGATTCGCAGGCGGCGCGGGGCTGGGGACTCCGCCGGGGCGCTGTGGCCCGGAAGCCGCCCCGGCCTCTGAGGCCCAGGAGTTCAGTGGGCGCCCCCGCCGAGGAACGGCGCGCTGGCGTGTCCCGTGGGGACCAGGCACGAGGGAGGCCCTGCCCTCCTGGGGGAAATAACTTGCCCAGCCCTGCGCGCGCCCAGCCAGCCCTGCGCACCGCAGCAGAGGAGGGAGGCGGCGCGGGGGGCGCTGCTCGCGGGGCGGGGAGGGAGCAGCTCCCGGGAGGAGCGGCCGGAGGGAGGGCGGCGCGTCTTCCCTGCCGGTCCCGCCGGGGAGGCCTCAGCTCCGCTTCGGAGAACCCACCTCGGGCCAGCACGGCACCTCTGCTTCTCTTTCAGAAAACAGAAATTTACTCTGTGGAGCTCAGTGGAACCGGAGACATTGGGAAAACGGACACGGGGGATGGCGAGAAGTACGGGGGCCTGAAAAAGAACTGCTTGGAACGCAAAAAGCATCAGCCGAAAGAGGAGCTTAAGAAAGAACTCGATCTGGTCAGTTGAGCCAAACGGGTGCCCCTGGGCACTGCCCTCCCCGCTGAGAGCTCGCCCCTATAACCCACCTCCCACAGAAGAAAATTCAGTCTCAAGAATTTGAAAAACCCTGAGACTTGTTTCCTTGTTTTTAAAAAAAAAAATGGTGTGATAATATCTGCCCGGGGGTCAGGCCTCTGAAAGCTCCGTGCATTCAGGCTGTAGGCGCGCCCAGATGGGACTCTCAGAGCGGAGTCTCTGATTCCAGTCTCCACCGGCATGGATGGCGCAGACCGCTCTCCTTCCCGGCGGCTTCGCTGAGATGATTTAAGCAGCCAGCTGCCACATTCTAGCTGATAAGATTGAACTATGTGAGGCAGAACCACCCAGGAGGAAAACCAAAGGCCCTGCGCTTGCTAGGTTTCTGGGTATGTTTGCCTCACGAGGAAGAATTTCAGCGGTAAGAGAGTTGGGCTTGGCTTCAGACAACCTGAGGCTCAGCTGAGGTCCAGTTCTCCGTGGCTGGTCTGTGACTCGGAGCAAACTTCTCAGCTTCGCTGAAGCTGCATTTGCTTTACGTAAAATGGGAAATAAACAATTTTTGTGGGTCTGTCAGGGGAAAAGTGAGATAAGAATGAGAGTGTTCTTAATGCAAGTGTTTTGTGGACGTGCAACCCTGTTTCTAGTAAAGCTGGCTGCCCTGGAAAAGAGCTGCCCTAGAACTGAAATGTGACACTGCATCTCAGGAATGCCAAAGGGGAAACTTCTACCGTGAGTTTGAGATTATGCTAGATTGTCCCTGCGCTTCACTGCAGACCTTAAAGCTGTGATTCTTTGAGCAGCTGGTAGTAGTGTGTGCTCATGTGTGCTGTTGAGCCAGTTGTTAAACACTCAGGAATTCGGCAAGCTGACTGATAACTGTATTAGTAGCGTGAAGCGTGACTGGGGTGAGAAATCAGTAAATGCTACAAATCGGAGCTCTTTATTTATTTTTCCTGGAGAGCTCATTAAACAGCACACACCACTAGGCATTTGTCCATGTATCTTCTCAAGACACTTAAGACCACAGCCCTGGAACTGGACTGACCTGAATTGAAATCCCAGTTTGACTGAAATTCAGTTCCCTGTCTTGAAAAATTGGAATTAAAAATGGTACCTACCTCTTGGAGTTGTTAAGAGGGTTACAGAGAAAGCAGGAGAAAGACTGAGATAGTCATTCTTATTTCCTACATATCTCTAGCAGTCAGGGGTGAAGACATAACTAGTCTTACTTGAAATTGCTAATCATAACGTGAATATATATCCATTGTATCATATGCCTGTAAATTACAATGATAACCTTCCTTGAGATTGGAGCATTTTGTGAAGATGTATAATACAGAAAAATAATTTCCATAGTATTGGCCAAAGTGCTCCCTTGCTTCCTTGCTGAGATACATCTTTCTTTCCCTCTCTTTTCACAGCCTTCTCACAAGAATCCTATAATTTGTGACTGCATACTTGGATGCCCTTGCATCCCGACCCCTCCAGCAAGTTAGAACCTTGATGAGAACTATAGCATCCCTGGCTTCTGAAGGCCCAGGCGGATAGTGACTCAGGTCTGAGCCACCTGTTCCAGCAGAGTTCACTCCCACACCCTGCCCTGCTCTCATCCCCAGAGTCGGGCTAGCAGGAGAGGATAGTGCAGTACAGCCCCTTAAAGTCTGAGGTCCATCCATGGAACCAATGGCTCTAATCATCCTTTAACTTTTCTCTGCCCAGGACTTGGTGTACTGTGCACAGAACTGTGTCTTAATCCTTTGACTCCCCAGCAATATCATATTCAGTTGATATTGGTACAATGAACGAATGAGCAAGGCAGATCTGGCTGAGGAGAGAGCAAAAAGTCTCTTTTGTACCATGAAACATTTTTGCATATACTTGAGAAAAGAGATGGTTCTGGTACCAGTCACAGTATAAATTTTTGTTTCAGACATCAGAGTTTTAGAATCCTGAATGTTGGGTTTTCTAGGTGGGGTGAGGAAGACTTAGCCCTGGGTTTTCCGCCACAGGAAGAGGCTTCTATCCTTTGGCCCAGAGATTCTCAAAGGGAGAGGAAAGGGGGACTTTGCTCCCCAGGGAACATTCAGCAATGTCTGGAGACATTTATGGTTATCACTTCTTAAGGGAGGGCGCTGGTGGCTAGAAGCCTCTACAACAGAGTTATTGGCCCAAAATGTCAATAATGCCAAGGTTGAGAAACTCTGCTTTAGCCTAATGATTCTGTGGCAAAATTAGCAAGTGTGGGCCGCCCCCCCCGGCCCCGGTATTTATTTGGCAGGTTTTTATTTTTTATTTTTTTTAATTTATTTATTATTTATTTTTGGCTGTGTTGGGTCTTCGTCTCTGTGCAAGGGCTTTCGGCAAGTGGGGGCCACTCTTCATCGCGATGCATGGGCCTTTTCACTATCGCGGCCTCTCTTGTTGCGGAGCACAGGCTCCAGATGCGCAGGCTCAGTAGTTGTGGCTCACGGGCCTAGTTGCTCCGCGGCATGTGGGATCTTCCCAGACCAGGGCTCGAACCCGTGTCCCCTGCATTGGCAGGCAGATTCTCAACCACTGCGCCACTAGGGAAGCCCCTTGGCAGGTTTTTAATCTGAGGGCTTCTCTGACAGTGAACTGAGTCTCAAGTACTGGAATAAGGAAAGGCATGCTTCTCTCTACCAGACCGCCTGCCCAGTGAGGGCTGCATGGGTAACAGCTGTCAGGTCATGAAGTGGTTCGGCACTGCTCATAGCCCTCCACTGATCCCACAGTTCAGGTCTGAGTTAAGTGTCCAGATCACTGGTGCCTGGACAACAGGTGTGCTAGGATTTGCATGTGCTGGAGACCAGACTGAGGTGAAATGCACTGCTTTGCTCAGAAAAACTAAGGACAGCTACTTTGTGGTAAATGGCAAGCTAAGTCTGAACTATTCAGGGATGGCCAGAAAATCCCCTGGCCAGTGACCACTCCTGCAGCGAGGTTCTCTTCTCTCACTGCAGTAGCCCCTGGGACAAAGGTTCCTTCTTTTCATCCCACACTCCCTGGCCCCTCTGCCTTCCTCAGTGCTACTCCCAGCTTTCATGGGCTTGTCAAGGCTTAGGGTTTGAGTCTCGGAATTATCTAATTCACTCTGTTCTTCTTTTCATGGGCTTCAGGATGACCACAAACTCAGCAATGAGGAATTGGAAACAAAATATGGTACAAACATCACTACGGTAAGTCATCAGAGAACCAGTGACAGGGAGGAGAATCCCGGGACTGTGCTCAGGGTTTGTGGAAAAGAATGAGTGACCTAAAGCTGCAACTTTGAGAATGCCAGCCCCCCACATGCCCACCATGCGAGACAGGGCTGGTTCCCCTCAGGAGCTGGCCCGTCTGAACCACAGCCCTGGCCAAGCCCTCCGCTGAGCTGTGCGCTTGGTCGCAGACAGTTCTTTGACTGTGACCGCAGCGAAGCTGTGGTGACCCCAGGAAGGTTTGGATGCTTCCTCGTTGTCATGGTCAGGGGTTGCTTTTAAACCCTGTGCCCAGGACGTATTAGGGTCTTATCAAGGCCTCCTCCGGAAAGGGACAAGGCTGCAGGACACACCATGTGCCTCATAAAATCTCCCACCGCAGAACTAGGGCTTCCTTCTGTGAATTCAAATCTCAGATCTCAAAAGTTTTGGTGTCTTAACATCAGGAGATTTGGGTACACCTGTTCAAGTCAACAAGGACACCTGCAGTGTGAGGAGCAGGCGATGCCTGGGTGTCAGGAGTTCGCAGTGGGCGGGGGAGGCAGACCTGTAGGAAAGCACGCAGCAGCCACGCTGCTCCCCGAGGCGGCATGTGAGAGGCCGAAGGGCACGCTGAGGGAACGGCGGAGTCTGACAAGCGAGGCTCCCTGGGTGGCGCAGTGATTGAGCTGGGACATAGTAACCCTTACCCACCCTCTGCAGAAATGTGACATCCAACCCAAGGCGGGGGGAAACGTCTGATTTCTGTTTCTTTTGGCTCTGCTTTCTCAGGGTCTCTCCAGCACCCGGGCTGCTGAGCTCCTGGCTCGGGATGGGCCCAACACCCTGACCCCCCCCAAGGAAACCCCGGAGATTATCAAGTTCCTCAAGCAGATGGTGGGGGGGTTCTCCATCCTCCTGTGGATAGGAGCCATCCTGTGCTGGATCGCATATGGGATTCAGTACTCCAACGATAAGTCCTCCTCCCTGGACAGCGTAAGGCCCTGGGGCTCCTCCTGGGTTTGCTGGTAACGGGGCGGGGGGCGGTGAGGGGTCAGCACCGTAACACAAGGGCAGAGCATTGGGCTGGGGTCAGGGGTCCACCACTGATCAGTCACCACATGAGTTTGAGAAAGTCAGTCATTTTCCCAAGTGCAAAACAGAAGTTATATCTGACTTTCTGGTGTCTCAGAGGCAGTATGAGCATGAATTTTTCAGAGAGAGAGAAACACAAAAGTTCCTACGTGGAAAAAAAAAAATCGATATCCACGTGAAGTGTTTTTGGGCTTTCTCTCCTCAAAGCTAGTTCTCTCCCTGTACTGTGGAGAGTTTCTGTGCCTGCTGATAACGGAGGACTGAAACACAAAACTGTACTGGCCGACATGATGCTGAGAGAAGGAAGCCAGATGCGAAAGGCCGCATACTGTACGATTCCATTGATGCGAAATGTTCAGAGCAGACCCGCCCTGGATTCAGAAAGCAGATCAGTCAGTGGCTGCCAGGGCTGGGCTGGAGTGGGGAATGATGGCCAGTGGGCTCAAGGGGACTTATGGGATGATGGATTGTGGTGATTGTTGCACAACCGTGTACATTATTAATGATCACTTAATTATATACTTCAAATGGGTAAATTGTGGGGCCTGCACGTCACACCAGGACACTACTGCCCATCTCTCTCACTGGCCGTGGAGCACCCTGGCCCTAGGATCTGGCCCATTCCTGATGCTTGTTTTTCTGATTGACGCCTATCCTCCTCACCCAGGTGTACCTGGGCTCCGTGCTTGCCCTGGTCGTTATTTTAACCGGGGTCTTTGCCTATTACCAAGAGGCGAAAAGCACCAACATCATGGCCAGCTTCCACCAGATGATTCCACAGGTGGGTGCGGCACCCTCCGTGGTGTCTGCGAGACTCGAGATAAGTGAGCATCAGGCTGGGGGAGTGGAGGAGCTTGGAGGTCTGGGCCCCCTCCCTGCTGTCTGCAAAGTCTTGGGCAAGTGACCTAATCTCTGTGGAGCCCCTGTTTCCCCCCAGGGTTTTGAGATGATCAGTGAGATAAGATAGAGAAAAGTGCTTAGTCGAGAGCAAAGCGGGGCAGGAACATGAGTCGTTGCACAGCCTCTCCTGTGGCCGCGCCTCAGCGCTGGTGAACTGTTTAGACAAAAGCAGTGCAGGTGGTGCTGAGCGTGAACCGAGGAGGCCGATCTCTGATTCTTTAAGTGTCACCCTCTTTGCTCCCATTTCTGAGCCTCCCCGCGTGTTGCCCCAAAGTGCTCTCAGTATGGGAGGCCCCCCATCCCTCCGCCCACAGGAACCCGGGAGGGGTCCTCTGGGGAGACTGCGCACTGCTGTAGGCACGGCGGGAAAACCGCAGCCTCGCTGGTCTGCAGGGCTGCTGGACAGAGGGGACTCCGGGTGGGATCCTTTGTGCTCGGAAGTGGAGAGCCTTCTCTCACTCACTCCATTAAAGTTTTCCCGACCTGAGCAAGATGATTAAACCCTTTGGCTCAACCTTCAGGAGTCTTCCTGGACCTCCCAGCAGGATCGTTCATCCTTAATGGTCTCCCTTTCCGCCAGGCCCAGGGCTGTCGCTCTGCTGGACCCTCCCATGGCAGAATTTTCTGGGTCGAGGAATATCTCCATGAGCTCCTACTCAAGAAAAAATAGTCTTAGGGTCTTCAGGCCCCAAGTAAAAGTCTTTGTTTCATTTTCTGCTCTCCTGACAGCTGTGGATCCTAGCGCCTCCCTTCCTGAGGTTTGGGGAGGGTGCAGGAGGGCCACCATCATTCCAGGAGGGAATCTGAGGCCTGGGTCGTGATTTTCTTTCACAGCAAGCGCTTGTCATTCGAGATTCAGAGAAGAAGACAGTTCCTGCAGACCAGCTGGTGGTGGGGGATATAGTGGAGATTAAAGGAGGAGACCGGATCCCTGCGGACATCAGGTTGCTGTCTGCTCAGGGGTGTAAGGTGAGTGTCACAGGCACCCCGAGGATCGTGCTCATGACCAGCTGGCTTGCTGTGGTCTTTCCAGGTCTCGGTGTAACTGGGGAAGGGACAAGGTGCCTGATCCTGAACTTGTTTCAAAACTTCTAGGTAGATAACTCATCTCTCACTGGGGAGTCTGAGCCCCAGCCCCGCTCCTGTGAGTTTACCCATGACAACCCCCTGGAGACAAAGAATATCAGCTTCTTCTCCACAACCTGTCTGGAAGGTAAGTCCAGCTGCTTGCGGGGCCGCATGTTCCACTCATAGCACTTCTCCGTCTTCAGGCTTTGTTTTTCTCTCTTTACCATCACTTGCTGCAAAGGCTTCTCCAAGAGAAAACGCGGAATTGAAGAACCCAGAGAGCTGGTGTTTGGCCTTAGTCATGTCACGTGCTGACTGGCCACGTAAGCCACCAAAGAGAGGTCCGTGAGGCTGTGGTCCCTCCTAGCTGAGGACCCCTGGAATAAAGTGTCTGCTCCACCTGTAGGCACAGCGACGGGCATGGTCATCCACACGGGCGACCGCACCATCATTGGGCAGATCGCCTCGCTGGCTTCGGGGGTCCAGAACGCGAAGACGCCCATTGGCATCGAGATCGAGCACTTCGTTCACATCGTGGCAGGAGTGGCGGTCTCCATCGGCGTCCTTTTCTTCATCATCGCGGTGTCCATGAAGTATTATGTCCTGGACTCCATCATCTTCCTCATCGGCATCATCGTGGCCAATGTGCCTGAGGGTCTCCTGGCCACGGTCACTGTGAGTCCGCGCTACTAGTGGTCGCACCCTGACCCTGCTAACGTGCCATTCTGCCGTGCTGGGTGGGCGCCCGCCTCGGCTGAGTCTGCTCCGTCAGGGGCGACCGTGGTACATTCTGAACAGACTGTTTCTTAGAGGGACAAAAAGCACTGTGGTTTGTTAATATTTGAATGCACTGTCCTTGAAAACTTATATTTTCGTTTTCAGGAGATCCGTCTGCAAATCCCTTAAGATCTAGATAAGACAGTCTTGAACCACCATTTACGGATCTTCTAGAAGCCGGATACCTTCCCCCACATTTCCACTGTTCTTAAAAGGAAAACAAACAAAAACTCCTTTGGCAGTTTCTACAGCTGAGGGACTTGAGCACACTTTTTACCTCGCTTCTCTTCCCTCTCAGATTCCACGGACACACACAAATGCCTTCCGTGTGTTCCTGCGGAGCAGTTCAGCCCTTTCCTGTGCTTACGTCCAGGTTCAGCTTTGGTTCTCCCTGCTTAGCTCACCCTTGAACAAGGCCCTTCTCTGCGGTGCAGGCCCTACAGGCGGGGAAGAGGGCTTCGTATCTTCAGTCCTGTGTGAAGGTGGCCTGGCGCCATCCTGAGCAAAGACAGAAGTTTTTGATTCCAGGTCTCCTCTGACTCCAGCAGAGAGTAATTTGACAGAATTGGAGGCAAACAGAACCCTCTGAGATCTGCAGGGTTCAGAGAGAGCAAAGAATGTTTAAATATGGAGCTCTTAAAGTGAAACAAATGCTTCGTGATTCCCCAAAGCAACAAGGTAGCCCTTTGGGACAAGCCCGTTGGCAAATAGCGGCCGAAGTCCGTCTTATGCGTTCTTGCTTGTGAATGACAGCCAAGGCCCCCTTTGTAATTACACGTGACTTGCCTGGCTCTGCGACCTGTGGGTGCTTTAGGATCATTTTCCTCAAGGGGCAAAGGGACAGAAGAGTGTTCCACATTTAATAGAAGAAAGGACTGTGGCATATCCACGTATAGGGCTTTGTATGCTTTCTCAGTCACTGGGGCTGATGCAGCTTTACTGCATCTGTAACCATAGCTGACACTAGTCCAGCTCTACCTGTTTCTACGTTATTGAACCCGAGTTCAAAAGGGTGGTTTTTCTCCCAGCCTCTCCCTCTCTCCTCCGTCTAGGTGGCTCTGTCACTGACAGCAAAACGAATGGCCAAGAAGAACTGCCTGGTGAAGGGCCTCGAGGCAGTGGAGACCCTTGGCTCCACCTCCATCATCTGCTCAGACAAGACGGGGACCCTGACCCAGAACAGGATGACCGTGGCCCATCTGTGGTTCGACAACCAGGTCTTCGTGGCGGACACTAGTGAAGACCATTCGAGTGAGTCTTCGGGCGCATCCAGCCGGGCCCTGCATTGCGGACTCAGCGGCGGGGCTGGTCTGCAGCCTTGGGGTGAATAGTGCTGTTCGGGGTGTGAGCCCAGCACCCTTGGCATCCACTGTTCTTCTTTCCAGATCAAGTCTTTGATCAAAGCTCTGCAACCTGGGCCTCCCTGTCAAAGATCATCACGCTGTGTAACCGCGCTGAGTTCAGACCAGGACAGGAGAGCATCCCCATCATGAAGGTGAAGGCCCTGCGCACGGTCTCAGTTGCAGCCAGAGCCAAGGCACTTTCTCTCTTCTGATTTGGTGCTTGACTTAATCTCTCCAGCTGAGAAGGGTTTATACTGTAAGAGCAAGTCTAATCACAAGACCCGTAGAAAATTTTTTTCGCTGTAACTAGCTTCGAGAAATCTAAAAGGTCTCAGAATATTCATGTGGGCCTTTTGAAAATTCTGTCTCTTTCCAGAAAATGAATGTGCCTTTAAGTTACTCTCCTAACTTCTTTACCAGCTAAGAAGATATAATCCAAGGTTCCTTATTACATAAATGCCATTCACTGATGGTTAAAATGTAATCGGCTAGAAATAGAAGGAGGGGTCTTAGAGCGTATTCCTCTGGGCTGCGTGGAGCTCTTGTATAATTGCAATATACGAAACTTCTCTCTCTCCTCCCCTCCTTTCCTCCCTCTCCCTCTCAGGAGTCACTGAATCTGTGTTCTCCTGGCTTTTCTGTTTGCCATCTGTTTCCTTCATTGACTCTTACTTATATTTTTTGTTCGCTTTTCTTTATCAGCCAGCTCATTAATTGGCCAATCACTTCTCTGTATCTTTCAAGTCCTTATCTCCAGTTCTAATTTCTCACCCAAACTCCATGCATCTCCAGCTAGCTGTGTGTTTCCACTTAGAGGTTTTGCATGCTAGACACTCAACAAATTATGTTTTTCACCTTCCACCTGTACCCAAACTTGCTCCAAATTAATATCCCAAATTTTCTATTTTTCTATGCCATAACCATTTTACTTGTCATCCTTTTGGAAGTCATCTTTAACTTTCTCCTTCCCAAATATCTAGTGAGTCACCAAGGCCTATTACTCTTGTTTCAGAATATCTAACTTTACATTTCTGTTATCACTAATACCTTGCATTGGAACAATTGTACCAACCTCTTAATTGGCCTCCATGATTCTGGTTTATCCCTCCCCTGTCTTTCTTGCGGGCCACTAATTTTCCTTAAATACTTCATTAGTTAGATGGACTACTTCATCTAACTTTGCTCAAGAACTTTCCATGCGTCTCTATTTTCTGCTTCTCGAGTGTAGGTCTCCGCTTGCCTTTTGGGGTTCTTTACATCTGCCACATCCTCCATGTCCACCTGTGCTTCAGCACTCGCGATAGAGTTTCCCCAACACGTGCCTTCCTTCATGGCTTTCTGGTTTCTAGAAGGCTTTCTTCTGCTCCTCTCTCTGTAGGTAACCCACCTGTCTTTCTTTCTCATTTTTTTTTTTTTTTTTTTTTTTTTTGTGGCTTGCGGGATCTTAGTTCCCCGACCAGGGATTGAACCCGGGCCCTGGCAGTGAAAGCGCTGAGTCCTAACCACTGGACCGCCAGGGAAGTCTCCCCGCCTGTCTTTCAAGATCTAGTTCATAAGTGCTTTTCTCATGGAAACTTCCAGCTCTCAGAGCTCTCACTTTTCTGAACTCCCCTAATGCCAGCAGGTGGCGCCCTGCAGTTAACAGTCCTAAGTCAGTCACCAATTGTGGGGTAACTTTTCTCTCCCCAGTAGACAGGAAGCTTAGGTTACGTGTTGGTTTGTTGCAAATGATCAGAGAAGAACCAGATTATGTGCTGCAACTATTTATCTCTTGATTCGCAGAAAGCTGTGGTTGGAGACGCCTCAGAAACTGCTCTTTTGAAATTCTCGGAGGTCATCTTGGGTAACGTGATGGAAATTAGGAAAAGAAACCGCAAAGTAGCTGAAATACCTTTTAACTCGACCAACAAATTTCAGGTGAGTGTTTCGTCACAACTGAATCTTTATCATCACTAGAACGGCATTTCCACCTGTGTAAGTATCCTTTAGTTAATATGTATTGTGAATGACACTTGACTTCAAAAATAGTCCTCAGAGATGCAGGGCCTGGATGTCTGGTAAACCCAGAACAGGTTTCCCTGAAGTAAGTACAGAAAAAGAACGGTGAAGGTCCTGCCGTTCCCATGCGTGATCCGTCTGTGTGACGTGCACACTCACGTGCGCACAGACGCACCAGCACCCGCACTGGGTAATTTCGGCCAAGGAGGGGCAGCGGCCACATCCCAAAGGACGAGAGAAGGGTGGGGCGTGGGGAGAAGCGGCGCTGCCCCTCGTCTGTGTCAGGCACTTTACGTGCTTTGTCTCATTTAATCCTCATGATAAGCCTGTGAGGTGGGACCAAGTAACCCCAACTGAAGGGTGAGGAAACAGGCCTTAGAAAGCGCTGAGGCGACAGAGTCACACAAGCATCTAAGTGGCGCAAGCAGTTTTCACACCTCTGACTCCTGAGTCTATGCTTTTCCTACCACAACACAGAGTGTGGGCAGTTCAGTTCAGGCCATGTTGGTAAGCCTTGCCCTTCGTGAAGACCACTGAGCACCCGCCACACTGCTTTCCCGTTCTGCCCCACGGGCAGTGCATAGGCATCTCCTCTCCCCCGTGGCTCAGGAAGAGAAGGGCGATCCTTGCCTAGTTGTCACCCCTCATGCCAGGGGTGCCCAGCAGTCAGGTTAGGACAAAGGACAGTTTCTAGCCCAAGGTGCTGGCACAGGTGGGATTCCCTGTAGACTCCAAAGCTGAGAGTGGGGCATCGTGACTTGGTCTTTGCATAACAGTAAATTATATAAATAGGATAACCATGTTTGTGTACAAGTTTCTGGTGATTACCCACACATTTTCTTCTCTTTTTTTTTAATTTATTTATTTATTTATTTTTGGCTGCGTTGGGTCTTTGTTGCTGCTCGCGGGCTTTCTCTAGTTGCAGTGAGCGGGGGCTACTCTATGTTGTGGTGCGCGGGCTTCTCATTGCAGTGGCTTCTCTTGTTGTGGAGCACAGGCCCTAGGCGTGTGGGCTTGAGTAGTTGTGGCTCGCGGGCTCTAGAGTGCAGGCTCAGTAGTTGTGGCCACAGGCTTAGTTGCTCCGCGGCATGTGGGATCTCCCCGGACCAGGGCTCGAACCCGTGTCCCCTGCATTGGCAGGTGGATTCTTAGCCACTGAGCCACCAGGGAAGTCCCACTCACCCACACATTTTCTTTGGAAGGAATTTAGGACTGGAAAATAACTGTGGAGCAAACATCTTTGTGGATGATTGACCAGTAAAAAATCATGGTTAGCAAAACAGACAACTAACAAAATGTATGATGTAAAATGTAGAGGAAATTCGATCTCTGTTCAAAACATAGTGAAAATAGAATGAGTAGCAATTCTAAAATAATAATTGTAACAATAGCTATCATGTGCTAATTTCCACACTTCTCACAACAATTCTGTTAGGCAGCAGAGAAGGAGGAAACAGGACACAGCCAGCAAGGGCCAGAGCCAGGACTCAGGCGGACCCAGGGGACCATGCTCTTAGGACTGGGCAGGATGGCCTTCCAACCGTGACTGAGACTTAGAGTCGCCCGGGGCTCCGTCTTCTCCAGGGAAGGCTCCCTCGTCGTGTGAGATGTGAGGAAAAGCGGGTTCTGTGAGGCCTCGTGTGCAGAATGATGAGGGAGAAGGGGACTCCCCACTAGAGAGTTGGTCTAGGAAGGAGAGGGTCCTTCAGAAGCGGCCAGAGAGCCTCTGGGATGCTGTTAGTGCCATTTTATATCCACACACGAGCAACACTCAGCACTAAGCAAGGTGGCTGGGGGTCATGACCTTGGAGGGTCTCTGGGGCATCGTTCAACCGAAGGAAACAAAGTAGACAGTCTTAGAATAGCAGTTCCCCAAACTGAGACTGGTCCATTAAAATATTTTCCATAGTTTATGGCAAATTGGAAAATTAGGACAATATTTTATAAAATTTTATATGGAGATGAAAGTATTGAATTTAGAAGATTATCCTTTATGTCCTGCATGGTTAGGGCAGGGACTCTGGGGCCTGCTGGCCAGAATTCAGGTCCCAGCTCAGCCCCCGGCTAGTGGTCCCTGAACTCTCTACACCTCAGATTCCTTCCTTGTAAAAGGCAGTAATCATGGTACCCATGGCCATAGTTTTGAGGGCAGTTTTGAGAATTAAATGAGTCCATTTAATTTCTGGGCACTCAGAACAGTATACACAATAAAAGTATTTATTATTCCTACTTTAAATGCTAAAATGCCCTACCTTTCAGAAAATGATAGTGACAGTAGATGGAGGTTTTTGGTTTGGTTGGTTAGTTGGTTTTTTTAATGTCGCTACTTGGCCATGTGAAAAAAGCTGCAACCTTACGTTTGCCCTCTATGGTTTTTTTTTTTTTTTTTTTTTTTTTGTACTCATCTCTGATATCCAAAAGTCTATAAACTACGGGTTTAGAATCAACTGGTAGACCCAAAGTGATAGAATTTTCCTTTGTAACTTACTCATTCTCTCCCAAACACTCCAACTTCCTGAAATTCTTTCCAGGGCTTAGAAGGGTACCTGGTATAAAATAAGGTCTAGACTTAGCCACTTTATTATTGTCTATAAATTTTTTCACATTTTTCCCGATTATCTTATTAGGGCGCATCTAGAAGTAGAATTGTGAGGTCAAAGGGTAATGATGATAAAGTTGTGATTCCTGTTACTTAGCTGTCCCCCCGGAGGCCCGTGCATGAGAGGCCGTCCTCACAGCCCTCGCGTCCTCTGTCACATCCAGGCAGTGACACTGCCCACGTGCCTGCCTGAGTGCAGGACGGCTCGGGTCTGCAGGGAGGGCAGTCAAGGCAGGAGGTGAGACAAGGCAGCTCCCAGCCCTCTGACCCCACGGTCGCCCCAGGAGATGGTGTTCAAGGCAGAAGGTTTCACAGGATGACAGCGCATCTGGCCTCCCTAAAGCAGCCAGTTTCTGTTTGAGAGACAGACTGAGTTTCCCCCTGCGAGACACCCTGATTCAAATTCAGGGTGTCCCCCTGGGCTGGGACAGAGTCTAGCTCTCTGCATATTGCTTGGGCACAAAGTGGAAAGGACAGAATGCGCCTGCAGAGAACACTCGTTCTTTATAGATCAAGGACCAGTAGCCAACAGAGAAAGGGGTGTTTTTAATCTTGTCGTGTTGCTCATTTAAAGATCTGTCCAGTTCAGGCCCTCAGTAGTAAAGACGGTGTCATTGCCCGACGCCACACTGAACATGCTCGACCCCTTTCCCCCGCAGCTCTCCATACACGAGACAGACGACCCCAGTGACAAGCGTTTCCTCGTGGTGATGAAAGGGGCCCCCGAGCGGGTCCTGGAGAAGTGCAGCACCATCATGGTCAACGGCCAGGAGCAGCCTCTGGACAGGAGCACGGCCAAGGCCTTCCACACGGCGTACATGGAGCTGGGCGGCCTGGGGGAGCGCGTGCTGGGTGAGCAGAACCCTGATCCCGCCCGTGAGGCCCGCGGCTCTCTGCCGGCCCCTGGCACACGAGGAGACAGGCCTGTGATGTAGCGGAGTAGCTCTGGCGTCCACTTGAGTCATAAAGGAGAAATGGTCAACGTACAAGAGACACTGTGTGATGGATAGTGTGCGGGGCGGTCCCTTCCAGATCAGGGAAATCTGGGAAGTTACCGTGGGAGGGGTTGCATTTCATTCTGGACCTTGAGTGAGGGAACTTGGAGGGAGGTAGGGCGCGCACTCACGCAGAGGGAACCTCGCGGGCCAGAACAGAGCGGTGGGAACGGATGGAGTGGCGCGCGCCTTGTCGAGGCTGCAGGTGGACGAGGTACCACGGTCCTGGGAAACAGGGCTAGAAGGGTCGTGTGGAGGTCGGCTTGCAGCGCCCTTCTTGGCGGGGACAGGAGCGGAGTGGGTCTCAGCAGGAGGTGCTGCCCTCACTCAGGCGAAAAGCGATTTGATCCCAGACAATGGGAACGTGAAGGTCACACACAGAGACTTTGTGGAGGCAGAATTGGTAAGACTTAGCAGCTAATTAGAGGGGAAAAGTAAGTTTAAAAAAAATGTTGACGTTTCCCACTGAGCAGTTAGGGGAAAAGTACTGCCAGTAACTGAGAGAAGGGGGCGTTAGAGGTGGAAGGAACCTTAGAAGCACAGCCACCGTGGCAGAAGCCTGTCAGTGGCAACGTAAGGGGTATCACAGGACATGTTCTGCTGGGAGAATCGGGGGCCGACGAAACAGCAGCTCTGAACTACAGGGTGATGGATGGGCTCAAGGCAGCAGAAGTTCATACTGACGATAAGGCTCATTAAACATCGTGAAAGCTCTTGCCAGTAGAGATGGAATCTGTGGAATGTGTGTTTCTACAGGACATTTGAGTCTGTAAAGCAAATAAAATACATAAATGAGTTGATAATGCTTGAAGAGTGCCCCACAGCACCAGGTAGTCTTTCAAGGCGGGATTGCTGCCCGTCTGAGTTGCTCTAGGACCCTCACGTTTGACCTCTCCCTCACACGTGACTGAAGGCTGAACACCATGCCCTTCCCCTGATGCCCCAGTTCCTTCCCTGGTTTGTGCAGGAGCACACGCTGTTTTCTCTGCCGAAAAGGGCCTTCCCACCGCCCGTCCCCCGTTCTTTCCCCGGAAAACAGCCGGCTCCTTGCTCAAGAGTGAGCTCACATGACCTCCTTGGCGCAGTCTTTCCTGTTCTCGGGTGGTTGAGTGTAGCCCTGCTCTGTGATGCTTGCCACGCTCCGGGCTCTTCATCTCTTTATGTCTGTCCCCCACTAAACTGCAACCTCTTGAGAAGTAAAGGCTGTCCGCTTCTGGGCTTTCTGTTTCCAGAACATAACAGAGAACCTAATGCGCACAGAGTAAATTATTTGGGGATGAAACATGTCTTTCCTAAAAACAACATGTGTTATGGAACTGAAGGAATTAAACAGTTCTGGTTAAACTCTAAAGTATTGGTAAAATACAAGGACTGAGGACTGAGGACAAAGGACTGAGAGTGTATGAAAATGTTCCTTCTTTCTTTCTTTTTTTTTTTTTTGTTCCTTCTTTCTTGTGTCATTTCTTATCCTAGTTTCATTGACTCCCAAATTTATACCCATTTCAGGTTTCTGTCATCTCTACCTGCCAGCAGACGAGTTTCCAGCAACCTATTCATTTGATGTAGACACAGTGAACTTTCCCACTTCCAACTTCTGTTTTGTGGGCCTCTTATCGATGATCGATCCGCCTCGGTCCACGGTCCCTGATGCGGTCACCAAGTGCCGGAGTGCAGGGATCAAGGTGGGACTTACACATTCCTGAATTAACAAGTCCTCCATTGATGTTGGATCCCTTTCTAGGAACATTTGTCATGGGAGAGTCAGTATTTAGGTCTCTTCAACTAAATGTCATAATTCCCCTTTTTTTAGTCTCCACTTTCACTGTACTAAGATTTCAGTAACTGTCCCATAAAAGCAAGGTGATTGTGTCTGTGTGGCATAAACCACAAGAGTAACTGCAGTGAGCAGAAAGCCGTGTCCCTGTGCCATGAGGTGGTCACATCTTGCCCTAGACTGTGATAGACAGTAATAGGTTTTATTACTTAATCTCGAGGTCCAGCTTCCATACTCCATTTCCCTCATGATATAAAAGCCAAAATATGAATTCCATTACCGTGTGAATTCCAAGGCTGTGGAGCGTCGTGAAGCTGCCCAAGGAGACATCCTGTCAGCCCTTTCACAGATAAAGTTATGTCCAAAGGAAAGGCTGGATGTCAGAGGAGGAAATGTAAGAAGCTTAGGAGCAAGGGTAGATCTAGTGGGATCAGTGTGCCCTTCAAAGACAGCTGTTTCTTTGACCTAAAGATCAAGGACGGCTCATTAGGGCAAACCATAGTCACCCCTAGCCGTGCTGTACGGGGCCGTGGTGGAGCAGGCGATGGCGAGCTGTCCCTGCCCGGGTACCTGAGTCCCTCACCGTCCACATGCCCTTCTCGTTGTTTGTGTCCTAGATCATCATGGTTACAGGCGATCATCCAATCACAGCCAAAGCTATTGCCAAGAGTGTAGGTATCATTTCCGCCAACAGTGAGACAGTGGAAGACATTGCAAAACGCCTCAACGTTGCTGTGGAGCAGGTTAACAGGCGGTGAGCTCGGAACCCCCCCCCCCCCAAGCAGAACTCAGGTTCTTAGCCACGGGGCCCTGTTGCCTCTAAAGAGCTGTGCTGTGGGTGCAAAACCCCCTTCCTGCCAGACATCCTCTCAGGGTTATGCGAGGCTGCTTTACTCTCTAACGTATGTATCCATTCCTTCCTCAAAATTTGATTGAGCACCGAACATGTGCCAGGCATGGTACTGATACCATGAGGGTTACCTGGATGCATGTCTTGTATGAAATTTCAGCCCAGTGAAGTAGATCTGAAAACTTCAGTGCCTAACTTAACGTGAAGAAACTGGAGCAAAGACTTTACAGGAAACTACCAGCCATTGATGCAGTTGTATAATCAGGAATATTGAGAACCCTTTGCGTTCCATGTGCCCTCCTAGTCTGCATCTTGCGTATTTATTCCGTTGGCTTCATAATGTGTAGCTACGGAAACATACTTCTCTTTGCTTTTTACTTGGTAGTAAATAGAATGGAAGCTTCGTAAGGAAAGACTGTTCTTCTTGTGTCTCCTAATTCTTTAAATCATGTTCATCCTTTAGTCCAGTCATCTGTCCATTTATTCTGTATTCTTTCAACAAATGATTGTTGAGTGCCTAGCGTGTACCAGGCACTGTGCCAGACACTGGAGCTATAGCAGAAACAGACCAGACACTCTCCCCACACTTGGGGAGCTTTCCATTGAGCCAGAGGGGAAGAAAAATAAATTACTTGTGATGTGGTAAGTTCAGTGAAGGACGCACAGGGACAAAGGAGCTGGCAGTGGGAGCCTGGACTGTTGATCATTTAAATGAGTCAAAGGCTCCAGAGTCTTAGTTTGAAAATTAGTGTCATTGGCTTTATTATACTTTCATGCATGTGGGGAAAAAAGGGAAAAACCAAAGAACCTCTTCTAGTTTACCCAAGCATTTATGCCTTTTAGGAACACAGAGCTGTCAGGTAGTGAGTTACTACCAGGGCAACAAATTACCAGTTAAGACAACCAAACAGTTGAACAGCCTCTGGGCACAGCAGCAATATCTGAAGTCTAAGGGTCTTCCACTGCTCCTTTGTGTAAATAGCATTCATCTATGAAGACAGGTTTGGAGCTTTTGTTTATCTGTTTGGATTTTTTAAATAGTAGGATTATACTTTTTCCTACAAGTTACCACACAGGAGAGAGGGGTGTATGCTTTGTGAATGTTTTCAATTGTCCACTTTATCAACTCCAGCTTCATGATCATAGAATAACTCTTTTTGCAGCTCTGGGGGGAAAGGAAACACCCTTTCTTTCTTAACTTACTTTTATTTATATATATATATATTTTTTTTTTTTTTAATAAACTTATTTATTTACTTTTTTATTTATTTATTTTTGGCTGCATCAGGTCTTCATTGCTGTGCGCGGGCTTTCTCTAGTTGTGGCGAGCAGGGGCTACTCTTTGTTGCGGTGCATGGGCTTCTCATTGCGGTGGCTTCTCTTGTTGCAGAGCACGGGCTCTAGCGGTGCGGGCTTCAGTAGTTGTGGCACACGAGCTCAGTAGTTGTGGCTTGCAGGCTCTAGAGCGCAGGCTCAGTAATTGTGGCTCGCGGGCTTAGTTGCTCCGCGGCATGTGGGATCTTCCCGTACCAGGGCTCGAACCTGTGTCCCCTGCACTGGCAGGCGGATTCTTAACCACTGTGCCACCAGGGAAGCCCCATATATACACGTTTTCTTACCAGAATATAGGAAGACCTGTAGTTTGAGTCAAGTGCTAGAATTCCAATATTTAGCACCGATAGGAAAGAACAGACCTAAAAAAAAAGAAGAAAAGCTCAGAACTTTAAGAATGAAAAAGGCATGCAGTGTTTTGTACTTAAGGATATTTAAGCTGAGATTAGAAGGCTGAAATGTGGAGTGTTCGCCAAGGGAAGGGAAGTCGATGTAGCAGGACATGTGAGGCCTTTGCATGGAGAGTCGGGGGGCTCAGAACTGAGAAGCCCAGTGGGCTGCGGGCAAGAGTCAGAGGGGACAGACAGCACGGGCTGCACCCAGCCCTGCAGACCGAGTGGGGATTCCGGGGTCTGCTCAAAGCACTGCAGACCGAGTAGGGATTCCGGGGTCTGCTCAAAGCACAGCGGAAGCCTCGGGAGAGTGTTCACAGGGGACAGCACAGTCAGATCTGCACACTCAATAGTTTCTAGAACCTCACTTTTATAGTCAGCAGATAAAAGCTTTCCTCAAAGAAGACCTCAGTAAACTTTTCTCCCTGCATAGCTCATGGCATAGCAGACACTATAAATAGGAAATAAACAACAATAAAGAATTGTTACCCATGTGTTTAGGCATACGCTGGATTCCAGGACCCAAAACATACAAACAGGCAGTTTTTTTTTACCCTCCTTTTACTTGTTGAGTAAAGCATTGCCCCAGGAAGTACCACCTCTCACACATTCCTGGAAGGAAATGGCTAATTGGCTTTTTCCTACTGTTGAGTGACGCAAGGAAATGCCTTATTTGTCAGCCTTAGTTCACTGTCTTGAAATAAGACCAAAGTATCCCCAGTACCCACACGCCCGGTTATCCCACCAGAGGACTGGGTGTCAGGACTTTGGGTTCCAGGTAAAATCAAAGAGGTTCAGCCCACCTCCCGCCCAGAACAGTGTTTCAACCTTGGGCCTCAGCCAGTTCCTGCTGCCCTTCTAGGGACGCTAAGGCCGCTGTGGTGACCGGCATGGAGCTGAAGGACATGAGCCCGGCGCAGCTGGACGAGCTCTTAGCCAACCACTCGGAGATCGTCTTTGCCCGGACGTCCCCCCAGCAGAAGCTGATCATCGTGGAGGGCTGTCAGAGGCAGGTGGGTGGACGCAGCGCGGGGGGAACCTTCCAGGTCTGTCACCATCCCGCGGGGGCATGCAGCGCTGAGCACTGGGCCCCCATCCTCACCACCCCACATCTCCACCCGTCGGGGCTGGCTGTCTGCTCACTTTGGGGCCTTGCTGCAGGCTCCCCAAGGGCCTTGCGACAGGGAAGTTTGGAGCTATGGGGGATGTGAGTGGACGCAGGACAGAAAGCTCAAAGCCGTAAGACAGGGTGCCCACTGTCGCCTGCACACACACTGGGTTGTTTCCTTCCAGTTTTGTCGAGATCTAATCAACACACAGCACTGTATAAGTTTAAGGGGTGCAGCATAGTGATCTGACTTGCGTATGTCATGAAGTGATTATCACAGTAAGTTTAATGAACAGCCGTCTCATATAGATACAAAATTAAAAAGAAAAAAAAAAATTTTTCCTGTGATGGGGACTCTTAGGATGAATTCTCAACAGCTTTCCTGTAATGTTGTATGTTACATCGCCAGCACTCCTTGTAACTGGGAGTTCGTACCTTTGACCCCCTTCCTCCAGTTCCACCTCCCCTCACCCCCCCACCTCTGGTAACCACAAATCTGATCTCTTTTTTTATGTGTTTGTTTGTTTGTTTTTATGTATAATTGACCTACAACACTGTTAGTTCCTGGTGTGCAACATAATGATTTGATATTTCTTTACAATTCAAAATGATCACAACAATTTATTCGATTACCACCTGTCACCTTACAAAGATGTTACATATTGACTGTGTCTCCCATGATGTACATTTCACCCCTGCGACTCATTTATTTTGTAACTGAAAGTGTGTCTTCATCCCGCATGCTTGTTTCACTCAACCCCCCCACCCTCCCCTCTGGCAACCACCTGTTCTCTGTATCTATGACTGTTTCTGTTTTGTCATGTTGGTTCATTTGTTTTGTTTTGTAGATTCCGAATATAAGTAAGATCATACTCTATCTGTCTTTCTCTGACTTATGTCACTGAGCATAACACCCTCTAGGTCCATCCACGTTGTTGCAACTGACAAGATTTCATTCCTTTTTTTTATGGCCAGCATATTTACACACCACATCCTCTTTATCCATTCACCTGTTCATGGGCATTTGGGTTCCTCCCATATCTTGACTATTGTAAATAATACTGCAATGAGCATTGGGGTGCATGTATCTTATCTAGTTGGTGCTTTTGTTTTCTTCAGAAAAATACCCAGAAGTGGAATTGCTGGATCCACTGGTAGTTCTATCTTTAAATTTCTGAGGAACCTCCATACTGGTTTCCACAGTGTCTGCACCAATTTACAGTCCCATCAACCGTGCACAAGGGTTCCCTTTCTTCCATATCCTCGCCAACACTTGCTATTGGTCGTCTCTTTTTTTAAGTCTTTATTGAATTTGTTACAACATTGCTTCTGTTTTATGTTTTGGTTTTTTGGCCACGAGACACGTGGGCTCTTACTTCCCCAACCAGGGATCGTGCACTGGAAGGCGAAGTCTTAACCACTGGACCGCCAGGGACATCCCTGGTTGTCATTTTGATAACAGCCATTCTCACAGGTGTGAGATGGTACATCACTGTGGCTTTAATTTGCATTTTCCTTATGGTTAGTGGTATAGGAGCATCTTTTCATGTGCCTGTTGCCCACCTGTATATCTTCTTTGGAGAAATGTCCATTCAGGTTCTCTGTCCATTTTTTAATTGGATTATTTATTTTTGTAACGTCAGGTTGTATGAGCTCTTAGTATAGTTCGGATATTAACCCCTTGTTGGATATATCATTTGCAAATATCTTCTCCCACTCAGTAGGTTGCCTTTTTGTTTTGTCGATAACTGCCTTTGCTGTGCAAAATCTTTCTGGTTTGATATAGTCCCACTTGTTCACTTTTGCTCTTATTTCCCCTGCCTGAGAAGAGAGATCCAAAAAAATATTGCTAAGACTGATATCAAAGGTGTACTGCCTATGTATCCTTCTAGGAGTTTTACGGTTTCATGTCTTATATTTACATTTAAGTCTTTAATCCATTTTGAGTTTATTTTTGTATATGGTGTGAGAAAGTGGTCCAGTTTTCCCAACATCATATATTAAAGAGGCTGTCTTTCCTCCATTGTATATTCTTGCCTCATTTGTTGTAGATTAATTGCCCACATTAGTGTGGGTTTGTTTCTGGGCTCTCTGTTCTGTTCCATTGATCCATGTGTCTGTTTTTTGTGCCAGTACCATACTGTTTTGATTACTGTAGCTTTGTGGTATCGTTTGAAATCAGGAAGTGTGATACCTCCAGCTTTGGTGTTTTTTCTCAAGATGGTTTTGCCTATTTGGGGTCTTTTGTGGTTCCATACAAATTTTATAATTACTTATTCTACTTCTGTGAAAAATGCCATTGATATTTTGATAGAGATGGCATTGAGTCTGTAGATTGCCTTGGGTAGTATGGTCATTTTAACAATATTATTCCAATCCAGGAACACAGTATATCTTTTTATCTGTTTGTGTCATCTTCAGTATCTTTCATCAGTGTCTTATAGTTTTCCGAGTACAGGTCTTTTACCTCCTCAGTTAAATTTATTCCTAGGTATTTTATTCTTTTTGATGCGATTGTATGTGGGATTGTTTTCTTCGTTTCTCCTGAGAGCTTGTTGTTAGTGTATAGAAATGCAACAGATTTCTATTTACTAATTTTGTATTTATTAGTTCTAATAGTTTTCTGGTGGAGTCTAGGATTTTCTTTGCTTAGTCTCAGGTCATCTGCAAACAGTGACAGTTTCACTTCTTCCTTTCCAATTTGGATTCACATTGGTTTTAATTATTCACACACATCTTGTTTGGAGCTTGTTGCTCTTGCTTCTGGGATTTCCTGCCTTAATCTTTCCCCCCAAACCCAAAGCGGGCCTTCATTTTGGCTCTGGCTGACCTCGCAGCCTCAAGACAAAGGGAGTGGGTGGCCCCTGCCCAGGCTGCTCACTCACCTCCTCTTGGTGTCCCCACAGGATGCTATTGTCGCTGTGACAGGGGACGGAGTTAACGACTCCCCGGCTCTAAAGAAGGCAGACATCGGGATCGCCATGGGGATAACGGGTTCTGATGCAGCCAAAAGTGCAGCCGACATGGTCTTGCTGGATGACAACTTCGCGTCCATCGTCACAGGGGTGGAGGAAGGTGAGTGGGGTCTCAAGGGGTCTTAGCGAGGGCTGGGGCCACCTGCGAAATCAGAAGCGAGTCCTATAAGGAGAAACGTAACGTCTTTGCCTAGGTCGCCTGATCTTTGACAACCTAAAGAAGACTATCGCGTACACCCTGACCAAGAACATCGCTGAGCTCTGCCCCTTTCTGATCTACATCATTGCTGGGCTTCCCCTGCCCATTGGCACCATTACTATCTTGTTCATCGACTTGGGCACAGACATAGTAAGTAGCCCTAAAGGGAACAGCGTCTGATAACTTCCCCAGGTGATGGAAACTTCAGAGTCATTACCTTCAAGAGCAAGAGATGCACTAAATCAGTGCGTCTCAAACCTCGACGTGATGGGGCCTGAAGTTCTGCCTTTCTGACAAGCTCTTAAGTGATGCCGAGTCTGCAGGTCCACCAACCACACTTCAAAGCAAAAGACTAGAGAGATCTGTCATATGTTTGAAAATTAAAACCACTGCACTCCATATAAGAACTTTTCAAGACATAAGTTCTTCACCATTCCAAAAAAGCATGCCACTGGTCAGTTTCGGCTCACACGCCTCCCTTTTCTTTTGAGAAGATGCAGATGTCACCAAAGTAGTCCCTGTACTGCTGGGGGTGCCCAGTGGCTGAAGTGATAACCCACAGCCGCCCCTTGTTAAGTAAAGGAATCTGTGACCTGGAAGCCCCTCACCAAACACAGTAAGAAGTAGCCATGATTAACACTCTGTAAAGCTGCACACTGACCTACAGTCACGTCACCTAAACCCTCTCCCCTTCTAGGACGAATCCCTTTAAGAAAGCTTCGTGGCGGTTATTCCCGTGGCTCTGGCTTACACAGGGGACAGGCCGTGAGCAGAACTCATAGCCCTGCAAGTTGCCGCCTCCTCCCTCGTCTCATAGGACACCTGCAGGGCACCTCCACGCTGCAGGGCGCTGGGGGTATCTTTACCTTAGTGGGGAGCTGAGGCCCCAGAGCCTGCAGTCAGATCACTTTCCAGGCCGTTGAACTTTGCTCATTTTCTCCACTCTAGTGGTTCTTCCAGGCATCACCGGGGAACTGGTTAGAAATGCAGATTCTCTGCCCTCCAGGGGGTAGGACCTGTGAGAGAACCACTGGTCAGTGGCGGGGCGAAGCGGGAGAGGACAGAAGCAGAGGAAAGTGCTTTATAACTAGCATTGTTTAGAGCTGGAAGCGCAAGGCAATGATCAGAAGCAGACTGATTCTGAAATTCTCTACGGACGCCGCACCCCGTGGCCTGCACCCTGGAGAGACCAGTTCCCTAACCCCACTGCCACGCCCCGGCCCCTGGCTGTGCTGCCCACGTTCCCTTCTGTCATAGTGTTTCAGGGCCGGGCCTCACGGGGTCTCTCTCCCTCTAGATTCCCTCCATCGCCCTGGCTTATGAGAAAGCTGAAAGTGACATTATGAACAGGAAGCCTCGCCACAAGAAGAAGGACAGACTGGTGAACAAGCCACTTGCCGTGTACTCCTACCTGCACATTGGTGCGAGGAGGGGCCTCCCAGAGAATTCTTTTTGCCTTGTGGGGCGGGGTTGGGACGTGAGGAGGCACCCAGAGGAGAATGAGGTCGGGGCAATTCTGAAGTCATTACAGAACCTCTTCTGTTCTTTCAGGCCTCATGCAGGCCCTGGGAGCTTTTGTTGTATATTTCACCGTGTACGCACAGGAGGGCTTTCGACCCAGCACTCTCCTTAACCTCCGGGTGGAGTGGGAAAAGGGCTACGTCAACGACTTGGAAGACAGCTACGGACAAGAGTGGGTAAGGGCGGGGCCCTCCCAGGAAGGCCGCAAGGGGACAGAGCAGGTGACAGCTTTCTCGGTTGACAGGGCTTGCGGGCCCCTTGGTCACAGCGGTTTGCCTCTGTCGGGGCTCAGCTCATCTCTCGAGTTAGGTGCCTAGAGCTCACCTTTTCACATTAGCTTTGCGATAGGTGTGTAAGAGTGACCAGCCGACAGTGCCACAGTTGGGCCAAATTCATTAAGTTAGCGTCTTTTCCTACTCACCAGGTTAAAGGAAAGAAGGGTTTCTTTCCAAACACAAGGAGGTGATCCTCCCTCAGTCTTGGTGAGGGGGAAAGAGAGTAGAGGCTTACAGAAATGGGCTGATGCCTCCCTAAAGTTTCCATCTGGGGCCTCATGGTCTTCTCTTTCTCTGGCCGTTGACAGACAAGCTACCAGAGGAGATACCTAGAATGGACGGGCTACACAGCATTCTTTGTTGGCATCATGATCCAGCAAATAGCAGATCTGATCATCAGGAAAACCCGGAGGAATTCCATCTTCCAGCAGGGTCTCTTCAGGTACTGCCGGCATCCACCCTCGTGCTTCAGCCCGGGCCTCTGCTGCCGGGATGGTGAGGCGTTGACTGCGCTGGGTGCGTGGGGCTGAGCCCGGGAGTTCAGAATCTGTTCGCCTTTGTGTCTTACAGAAATAAAGTCATCTGGGTGGGGATTGCCTCGCAGGTTATCATCGCGTTAATCCTCTCCTACGGCCTCGGGAGTATCGTGGCCCTGAACTTCACGATGCTCCGGTGAGGTTCCCTTCAACAGTGGGGAGGGAGGAGCGAGCCCCGACCTGCTGTCACGGCCTAAATAATCACTAGGGTTCCAGAGGCTCTTTCCCCTCAAGTCTTTCGAAGGAGGTAAAATGGAACCGGTTTTATATTCAGTCTGAGTCTTTGACCTGCTAGTTTTTTCCAGAAGAGGAGGTGGGTTTTCCATCCCTCACCATCCCATCTCTACCCTCGTCCGGCGGATCACTTCCCAGGCAGGCGTTGTTTCTAGTGGCCACAGTCCAGTGCGGTTTCACGTTGTGTGACACAGTGGAGTCGTTCTCCCCAGTGAGGCAGGGAAGTGAACGGGAAGCTCGGCCGCCTGTGGGGCGGGCCCCCCTCTCGGTGCGCGGGTCTCACCTCCCTCCCTCTGCCCCCTCCCAGGCCTCAGTACTGGTTCGTGGCTGTACCACACGCTGTTCTGATCTGGGTGTATGACGAGGTACGGAAACTTGCCATCAGACTCTACCCTGGAAGTAAGTAGTAGTATGATTTGGGGGACTCTGCCTAGTGCAACAGAATCCCCTCCGTTTCTAGCTTACTGTTTTCTACCTCTACAGGCTGGTGGGATAAGAACATGTACTATTAAGACCACCTTACTTCCCGAGCCCCCAGCTGCACGTCAGAATGTTCTTCATCTTCCGGCCGCCAGCTGGGCGATTGCAGCCGTGGGGACATCGTCAGAACGCGTTTAAGAAATGACAGAACTGTAGGAAAGATACTCACTAATGTTTTGTAATGTAAAGCAGAGATTTAACTGTTTATACATGATTTTAATTTATATATCTGTCTCCTTATTTTAAAATATGTGAATTTCAAGGTAACGGTGTAGGGAAGCATGGCATGTTTATATGTATGTAAAGGTCAGTCGTGTTAGATAATCTCCGGTAATCCAGACATCTGCTGGGGTCTCGCTGTCCCTTAATTCTAGACAGGACTGCTCAAACCTCCATTCCTCACTCTATTAAAAGTCCAGCGACCTCCCTAAGATTCCTGTGAATTCCCAGGGAATTTATTACTTCACAGTCACCTTGCTCAGAAAAGGCTAATTCAGCTAGAGGTTTGCAAGGGATGAAGCGATGGCACGTTTACATCACAGCAACTTGGACGACCTCAGTTTGACCCTGAGGCATGCTGAAAGGTCCGCGTCCCACCTCTCAGCTCCTGGCGGTCCTTTGATGCCCTCCCTCCTCCCGAGCTGCCCACCCTGACCACCAGCTCCAAAAGGGAGCTCCCGGGGCGTTGGCATAGGCTAGCTCCAGGTGCTCCCCTGGCCCAAAGGGGTTTGCATTTACCAGGACTCATCCTCGGTGGAGGACCATGGTGACTTAACACGTAATATTTATTTCTTGTAAGACAGTCGCAAAGCACTCTGCAGCACTAATTTTATGTTTCATGCTTTAACTTAGGTTTATTCATGTGTAACATGTGTGCTCACACCCATATTGACACCCCAGAGTGGCCTCGTTTTTAAGTAAAAGATGTTTTATAAAACTAGGCCTGAGAGTGGTGTTCTAACTAATTTGAGTTTGTCTAAAATGCACAGCATAGGACAGAAAAAAATGAGATGTGATTTCAATTTTCTTTTTTTTTTACTTCTTCTGGTCATTTTACTTTTCCATGGAAGGTCTGAACTCTTCCCTCACCAACATCGCTGCTTTGTCCCCTCTCTGACATGCGCACACTTTTAAGGCAGAATTTCTGTGGAAGGGTCTGTGGAAGGGTCTGTCAGCAGCAGCGCGCGAGAGAAAGCTGTTTTCACAGCCTTTCTGTCGTCAGCTGCACGCCCAGCACAAACTGATTTGACAGGATGACACTTGGTAAGCTTTTCCCATTCAGTAGCTGCCCCTCCACCTCTTCTCCATCGTTCACGCAGGCAAGGACATTCCGCTGCTCACGGCGCTAGGTGGTGTCTCTGGAGCAGGAAAAGGGAGTCTGGGAGCCATGGTTCTCTGCCGTGTTCTCGGGGCCATCAGTGTAACTTCATGTAAATAGATTTTAATGTACTGTGTCACTGTGTATATTTAAGTTAAAATAATGTATTTAATCTCGAGGGTTTTAATCTCTGTCTTCAGCCACAATTATCACTAGACTAATCTGACGTTAGTAATTCAGTGAACCGGAACCCTTTCCAGGCAGCGTCATGACGGCCTTCTCATTCCAGTCCTGGCAGGGCAGTAATGCTTCCTAAACTTCAACTAAGCATAATCTGTCCTCACTCTTTTCCCTGCCAGGCTGTCCAAGTGCCCCTAGCTGTGATGGCTGGCAGCTCATGGCCCTGCCAGAGCCAGTGGGAGAAGGCTGTAAATAGAGCACAAAGCTGTAAGGGGTTTATGGTGGGTTGGATTACACTTGAGAGGAGTTAAATTTGAAGTAGAAGTCTCTTCACAGCAGGAACCCTGTCTGTAATAACTTTCATATTGTACGTACCTACCCTCACAAAAAGCTGACACTCAAATGTTTGTAAAATGAATAAATAACAAATTTAAGGAACCACAGAAATTATATCAAGTAGCTTGATTAAGTTTTAGACAGAAAAGAGGCAATAAAATCTCATATCAGAGGGTTTTTGTTTTGTGTTGTTTTAGAGAGACTGCTTCATTGACCCACTAAGGCCTAGACACTTTTTAGAAAAAATAACAGTTAATTTTAATCTAATTGGTGTGGCAGAGTAACTCAGAGATACAGAGATGAGGCTGGATTTATAGAGCATTTTTTAAAACAATCTGTTTTATTCTGATTATAAAACTGTAACTCATTTTAGAAAATTTGGAATATCCAAGAGTAAAAAGAAAATTAAAACCACCGAGAATCTCACTACCTAGTTATATACCTAAACAAGAGTAGTTATTTCTTTAGGGTTTTTCTATACATATATTTATTTTTAGGCAGAATTGAAATATAAAGTTTTCCATTCTGCCTTTTTATTTAACGTGGAGGGGATATGGTTCTAATGACTACACATTATTCCACGTTGAGAGTGCTTTTACCATATCCCCACTGTAGGATGGCTCATCTATTTCCTACTGGTCATCCTTTTTTTTTTTTTAAGGTTGCATCTTGTCACTAAATCTTATACCACATCTCTCTTTTTTTTCCATAAATTTATTTTTGTTTATGATTTTTGGCTGTGTTGGGTCCTCGTTGCTACACACAGGCTTCTCTAGTTGTGGCGAGCAGGGGCTGCTCTTCATTTGCTGTGTGCGGGCTTCTCATTGTGGTGGCTTCTCTTGTCGCGGAGCACGGGCTCTAGAGCACATGGGCTTCAGTAGATGCAGTGCGTGGGCTCAGTAGTTGTGGCTCACAGGCTCTAGAGCGCAGGCTCAGTAGTTGTGGCGCACGGGCTTCTCATTGTGGTGGCTTCTCGTCGCAGAGCATGGGCTCTAGAGCGCACGGGCTTCAGTAGATGCGGCGCGTGGGCTCAGTAGTTGTGGCTCGCAGGCTCAGTAGTTGTGGCACACAGGTTTAGTTGCTCCGCCGCATGTGGGATCTTCCCAGACCAGGGCTCGAACCCGTGTCCCCTGCGTTGGCAGGCGGATTCTTAACCACTGCGCCACCAGGGAAGCCCTATACCACATCTCTTATTATTTTATAATAGATTCCTCAAAATGGAATTAAGGGGTTAAGAGTATTTTTAAGGCTATTGATAAATAGTGCCAAATTTATTTTCAGATAAGCTGTAGCAATTTATATTCCTGCCAGCAATAATGAAGTGAATATCTTGCCTGTCAATAGGATATGAAAGATCTGTCAACTATAAGAGATTTTTATTCATTCAGTGTCTGCCATGCAGTCTGAGAAAACAGCAGGGACAAGACAGACTCATGGAACTGGTGCTCCAGGGGAGGGGCAGAAAAAGTATCATAACTTGCGATCAGGGTTTTAATAGGTGGAAAGAGGCTTAGACAGTTATCGGATGGGGCAGTGGGTGAGCCCCCTTTAAAGGGGTGGTCAGGAAAGTCCTTTCCAAGGTGAATGAGCACAGAGGAGAATTCCAGGGGGTGTGGCAGGAACAGGGATGCAGCAGGAAGACTGGTTCACCAGGCAGCTGGAGAAGCAGGCGGGAATCTTAGAGCACAGGGTCTCCCAGGGTTTCATTGCAAACACAACACCAGGCTGCTGAAGATTATTAACAAAGGCAGGGACTCGCTCCAGTTCACATGTTCAGGTCACTTTGGCTTCTGTGAGGAGGGTGGGAGCACGTCCAGGCAAGAATGGACACGAGCAGGTGAGTTAGGAGCAAGGGAAACGATGATTAGACTGCACAGGTGGTGACAGGTGTGAGGCCCACACGTGAAGCCCTGGGCCCGTGTGTGTGTGTGTGTGTGTGTGTGTGTGTGTGTGTGTGTGTGTGTGTGTGTGAGTGTGTGAGATGTCTCCTAACAGGACAGTGTCAGCAGCTGGTAGTTATCAGATACCTATTATGCCCCGGGTGCTGTGATAACCTAAAAGCACGGTCTCCTTAATGCTCACAACAACCCCATCAGTTAGTAGTGCCAACCTTGCACGACTGTCCAGCACTGTCAGTTTCCCTCCACTAAAGCGGCTCAGCTTTAGAATCTGTGAGGTCGTGTCAGGAGAATCTGTGCTTGGACAGAAAACTGCACACTGCACAAAGCACACCCTTCAGGCACGCTTTGCAGATCCGAGCTTATGGAGAACTGATAGCAGCTCAGAATAGTCCGTGTCTGTGATATGCAAACACAAGGGACAGCCCTCCTTCCTCTGGAAAAGCCAGTTTTGCTGCACTTGCACAATCCTCTGGCATCTTCGACTCCAGATGAACGTGTGCCTCTCTGCTCCCTTGAACCACTTCTAGCAACTGCCTAGTTCTCACATGCAACTATGAGCGGAATAAATTTAACACTTGTTCATTTTATATCTGGATGGGAGCCATGATTTTACCTTTTCTTTGAAAATTATCCTTTCACACTGAAAAGAGAGGCAGAAAGCCAGTATTTACTCCTTTCAGGGGAGCTGGGCCTCGACACAGACACCTGCCCGCTCCAGCTGCTGTGCAGGATGGGGGCTCCGCAGGCCGGCACCGGCGCGGGCTCCGGGGCCGGCTCTGTCCTGCACTTTCGCTTCACTGATGCTGCTTTTTCCGCTTCAGACCAGATCTCTGGGCGGGCTCCCTCTCCTCTGTCCCCATTCCTGGGTCCCGGCCCTCCCCGCGACATACCAGAACCCAACTCAGGGGATTTTATCTTTTTGGTCCAGAGGTTCTAAGATAAAGTGTAATGGAAATTTAAGGCAAAAGCCTGATTCATTTTAAAGGGATAGAAACTCCCTTCTACGGACTTGTGAAGATAAACTGAGATACTGTGGAGAAAAGTATTTTGTAAGCCCGAAAGTACTAGAATTTATTAGTTGGTGTTTTTGCCTACATTTTATATTTGCAACATGGGATTTCTTCCTCTTGCTTTCACTTCTCGACAAATGAAGCACCTGCAGGACAGGGCACGAGGCTGCAGGGTGCGAGCGGCGCTGAGGATGAGCAACGTGGTGCCGCCTCGGAGGAGGAACGGTGAGCCGGGAAAGGCAGACTGTAAATAAACTGGAGACGACTGGAGGCCACAGCAGAGGCACGGAGGGTTGTGGAGTTCAGGGGCCACCCTCAGGGGCCCAGCTCAAGTTTTACGAGGTGGGATTTCAGCGGCAGGGATGAGGGAGAGCCTCACAGGCACCGGGAAGGGAAGGGGCAGGGACCAGAGGTGCACACACGGGGGGCTGTGGTCACTGGCCCTGGAAGCTGGCGCCCTCGGGGCAGCTTCAAGCCCCGGGGGGAAGTGACGGTAGGGTGGAGACAGCTCCGCCCTCAGAGCCCCCGTGAGCCTGGGCCCATTACTGCCCCCTGTCGTCCCTGGGGGGCTGCGGTATCTGTGACCCAAACCCCTGAGAGGCAGAAATGAGCTTCCCTGTGGGGTTAACACCCTAACCCACGCACCCAGAGCCGGAGCAGGGATGGTAGAGCGTCCCCATAAATCGGGAGGCTGATGGCAAAGCCTGTCGGTCAGAAAGTGGCTGTCCTCAGTGGCCTCCAGCCCTGCGGTGAGCCTCTGACCCCTCCTGACCTGTCCACACAGGCCCTGGTCGCCCAGCTCGGGGGCCTTGAGCTGGCTGCTTGCTCCACTGAGACGCCTTCTCCCAGACGCCCCCCGACCCCCGGCTCCTTCCCCTCCCACCCCTCCCGGGTCTCCTGACCAGCACCCCTTCTCCCCGACACTCCCCTCCCCTTCCTGTCTTCCCTTTTCTCCATAGCAGATTCCAGCATCTGTCCTCACATTTTACAGCTGATCTGCTTTTAGCCTGGAGTGTAAGCTCCAGGAGGGCAGGGACTGCTCAGAAGAGGGCCTGCCTGGCACACAGTACAAGCTCAGGAAATGTTTGGTGAGTGAATGGCTGGGAGAGCAAGGAACAGACCGTCAACAAGAGAAAGAGGCAAGGGACTTCCCTGGTGGTCCAGTGAGTAAGGCTCTGCGCTTCCACCCAAGGGGGCCCGGGTTCGATCCCTGGTCAGGGAACTGGATCCTGCATGCCGCACGGTGCAGCCAGAAAAGAAAAAGAGAATGAGGCATGAAAAGAGGCTGAGAAACAGAAACATGAAGACCTACACTCAGAAGGCAAAGGAAAGAGGGGGCGGACTGATCCCACAGTTTGCGAGCCATTTTTCACAGAGTAAAGTGTCCTGGGCACTGGCGCCAGATAGAGCTGGTTTGAACACTCTTTGTCACGTATGTAGTTCTGACGCTATCCTTGGAGTGTTGTCAGCTCCAGGAGAGGGATAATAATACCTGCCTCATGGGGCAGTTGAGGGAATTAACCGTGAACACAATACCTACTCGGCACCCCACCCAGTATCTGTCCTCTGCTCCTCCTTTTTTCACTCTAAGTCATCAGATATAGATTTATTTTTTCATTAATGCTCATATACACATATAACTTTAATAAATGGGGTCATGTTATACTACGCATATTATACTTTTTATATATGATCTTTTTCTCTTTTTTGCTTTCTTCTCCCTGCCCCTCCTCCCCAAGTAACCTATATTAACAAATTTGTGTGCAATCTTCCTCACTTTCCTTCATGCTCATATAATCACAAAGAAATAAAATTCCAAGAGTAGTAGTAACACAGCATTAACTTGAAAGCACTCAGAATGGAGTAAAACTTAACTTAGCAAATATGTAGAAAGTAGCAAATACAGGTAATGCCCTAACTTCCTCATTCACCCAACTCCGGACTTTGAGGAAAATCTACTCTAGGCCATCCCAGGGGTGGCAGCCTGTGCATGCTTTCCTTCAAGGGGATAGAGAACAGATTTATTCAACTACTTGACTAGCAGGCATAGTGCCTTCAGGGAGTTCCCTCGTCGTCTAGTGGTTAGGATTTGGCACTGTCACACTGTCACTGCTGGAGGCCTGGGTTCAATTCCTGGTGGGGGAACTGAGATCCCCCAAGAGGTGCGGCCAAAAGAAAAGAAAAAAGGAATAGTGAGTTTAGTTCTTTTACCATCCTCATGTAGCTCAGCCTACTTTTAGACAAATAATAGGCTCTCAATAGTCATCAAAAGAAAGTGAACAAAACAGAAGGTACACTGAGCCCAGACTGGGGGTGACAACAGGAAGGGTGTCAGCATTGCATTGCAGGGGATAACGTATATGCTGGCTATCTTTAGGAAAATGCAGTTTGCCTCAAAAAGCGAGGCTAATCATGTGAAACGAAGACCAGAAAAAAAGAGTAATTGAACGCTAAAATGGATGGTGCAGAAAAAGAGATTTGAAAAGAGTGTTTGGTGCTGCTGGGAATCCACCACCCGGGTTCGGCCCTGGTGGGGAAGGTTTGTGTGCAAAAGGAAGCGGCTTTATGTATAAAAACCATGCTGAAATATGACATTTAATATACTGTTTTCACTAAAATGAGATGGGCCAGTGAATATAGGAATGAGTGTATTGGTTTCCAGAAAATTCCTGTCAATTCAGATGTGAGTTTTATTTGCCATTCAGATAAAAGGTGAGGAGGTGGGAGAAGGTAAGAGGAGAGCGTCTGAGACAGGCTGAGAATTAAATTTCCCTGGTGAGCCTCCATTCCTCGTAGCTCTCAAATCCCCCTTCACCACAGCGAGCTTAATTAAACACGCCTCCATTGTTTGTTCGTCTTCCCCCAGAAGCCCTCGTCCAAATGGAGGCCATCCCGTTAGAATCATAACCAGAGTCTGTGAACCGCATTTAATGGCATATCTGACTAGAGTGTGGGGAGTAAGGGTGCATTTACAACCAAAAGTGGCAGCTAGAAAATACCGTGGCGGGACCACATCCTCCCGAAGAGGTGACTGTGCTTCTCAAGCTTTGCGTGAAGGGTTTTTATTCCATCGAGAGCCTCTGCCCGTGAGAAAAGGGCAGGTCAGAGTTCGTAAAGGTCGAGGGCACCCCTCTGGCCAGGTGCCTTATGGCTAACAGCACAGCAGTGCCCTCAGGGACTGTTGGAGCCTGAAACAAGGGGCTGTCGACCCCAGCACACTCCCCTTGGCCTGCCTCACCACTGAGGGATCGCAGAGCCCGGGCTTGTTGCTGACTCTGCCCCCTGGGGATTTCCTAATCATAATTCCTTGCCTCAACGCAAGTGAGCTAAATCTCTGAAAATATGAGTGTTGTTTCTTCCTTGGTGTCTACAGCTTTCCGTTTCCAAAAGAAGAAAATCTGATAGCAGTGAATGTATGTCTTGGAATGGGAGTCGCTAGAGAAATGCACATGGGCCACAGAGGAGTCAGGAGAGACCTCAAGAGTGTAAGGCAAGGCGAGTGAGAAAATGTCGCTGCCACGTCAGGAAACCAAGCGTGCTGCAGCCATCAGGCCGTCACAGTACAGCGGCCCAGCGGTGAACCCTGAGGGAACCAGGATGGGCCACTGCAGCCCTCCCACACAGCGAACCATGAGGAGTTTCCAGATGGGAAAACACAGAGTACTGGCCCCAGGTAGCCGAGGAATGATTTCAGGGAGCCCAGACTTCTGCATCTTCCCATACATAGAAAGGCACCAAATTCATTACCTTGAGGTGTCTGGTTTTCTTTAACTCATAGTAATTGTTTGATGTTCCAACTACCTAGTCTTTGTGGCAAAAACGCCCTGACCCCTTCAGGGCCGCCTGACACCTGCCTCCCCGCAGGCTGAAGCCCTCAGGTTTGTTTTTTGTATTTTTGAACTAATAATCTAATCTATTATGCATTTTAGAAGAACTCATAAGGCTTGTATTGTACTTTATTGTTTACAAGTCTGTTCATCTGTTATCTTGTTTAATCGTCACAGTACCGATATCGGCCCCTTTTAGCAGCGAAGGAAGCTGACTCTCAAAGATGCAGAAATCTTCCTCCAGGTTGCACTGAGAAGGGAGGATTTGAATACAGCCCCCGGCCCTCAGGTGCTAGGGTTGTGACCAACTGATGAGGTCTCTTGATAAATTTTTTGCATATCTGGGAGCTTTGTTTTAAAAAAATGAAAAAAATACCTTCTTATCTTTATTTAGCAAGTGCCCTGCATTGGTCTGAATGGTTTTTGTACTCTAGTCTCATTAGAGTTGGGTGATTTAGTTTCTTTTGCTGACCCTTGATATAGTTCTTTAGGGAATTAATTTCTCTGGCATTGTGAACTTGAAGCCCTCAGTTTTGTCCACCGAATAGAACATAACTCTCAACTTTTAGGTTGTGCATTTTTTTTTTCCCGTCGACAGCAATCTGTCTCTCAGTGTGGGACTCGGTCCAATTACAGCCAGCCGCAGGACAGCTATTAGATAGCACAGGCCTGGGCTTCACCCTGACCTTCTGAGTCAGAACCTCTAGGTCCTAGGCCTCTGCATTCTCATAACCCCTCAAGGAATTCCTAAGCGCACCAAGGTCTGGGACCCACAAGTCAACCTCTGCTGGTTAAGTTGAGGCCAGAAGTGTCTTGAGCTCTGCAACTGAGGGCCCACACGCAACTCACCCAGGCAGGCGGCCACCTGCCCTGACGGTGACGAATGCAGGTGGAGACCGCTCCCAATTAACAGACTCCTGAAGACAGCAGGGGAGGCACACTGGGGGCCGCTAACACCCTGCTGCCCTATAGGGAGGCTCACGGGGGTACATTTCCTCAACTTTTAGGGCCCCAGAGCTCTCCTTGGGACTGTTTTTCAAGAAAGGACACTGCAGACCCCATCCTGTCCCCTAACTCTTCATAGCAGCAAGGTTAAAGCTTGCTCATCCCTACAAGGGCCCCCAAATCTGGCCTGGAGCAGCACAGGTCATCTGTCCATTGGTCTAAAATTTCATGTCTATGCAGTGCATCTCTGTTATAATTCCCAAAGTAGAGTTTTCTGAAGGTGGACATGGGAATTGGTGTAGTGAAGTCCAGGAGCGTGGTCCAGAAATCAAAACACTGGAACTCTAGCTCTATCCAGGAAGGTCAGAGCCTTGGCTTCCCCGTCCTCACTGAGGATGTGGGATTCAGTGATCGCTAAAGGTCCTTCCTGCCCCATTGCCCTGTAATTTCTCGGGACAAAGCCAGAGTCACTTCCTGAAAGAGGGGTATTCTGCCCCCTCCAGAATATGCATGGAAGACAGCTTATACCTTCTCACTGCACACCTCTGCTAGCAGTGACTCAGAACAGAAAGGTCAGAGGCAAAGTAGCAGAAGACCTGAAAACCACCTCCAAAGGTAAGAAAGGCACCAAACTGCAAACGCTGTTTGTCATGGGCCTGGCGCCATCTGGTGCACTTGGAGACCGTGTCACGCTGGCTGGCGTGTCCTCCTTACTGCCGGGTTTTGACACCAAGTGAGCGTTCACAACTACATTTCTACTAGGCGCATACCGTGTACCAGCCTCTGTGAATGTTGTATAATCAGTTATTTTCATGACAACCTGATACTTTTAGTGAGTCTAGAAGGAAAATGGTAAACCCAAGGTTTTATCGAAACAAAAGCAGAATCGAAGTTAAAATATACTTGATCCTTTTTTAAAAATCATAATAAAATGCCATCGTGGAATATCTGTCTCTATGTTCTGAGGTGGCACTACACCAACAGTGTGCAGGAAAAGGGTAAATCAAGGTTCATGACCCTGCCTATCCAAATTACTGGGTTCCATCGCACCCCACTTCCTCCCACTCCTATGCATATACCACCAACAACAAAACTGAATTTTAAAGTAGAAGGGAAGGTAATACAGCTCATGGAAGATAATGAATCACATGAATGTTTAGCTTGGGGAAAGACTTCTTAAACAATATGCAAATATTGAAAGTCAATGAAAATACCATAGTGAAATAAAACACCTTGGGACAACAAGAGATATCAAAGTGAAAAAACAAGTCACAACCTGAAAAGGATGTTTGCAATGGAATCCAGAATAAATAAGGAATTGCTACAAATCAATAAGAAATAGACAAACATGTCCCCCCACCAAACAAATATGAAAGCCTGAGTGACCAATAAATATGACATGATGCCAGCCTTATCAGTCTTTAGAGAAATGCAAATTAAAGCCACAAGGAGATATCAAAGTACAGCCATGAATTAGCAAAAAATAAAACCGATGCTAATCCAAGCATTTGCTAGAAGGTTCATACACTGCTGGTGGGCGTGAACAAGTTGGCTAAAAGGCAAAGAAGTTTGTCTATTTGTATACTTTTGGGTGGGGAAAATACCTCCCCAGGTAATCTAGAATACACACCTGCCTTCAGGAGGGCTTGGGATTCAAAATATGCTATTGGAGTAGTCTAGGAAAACACAAGCCAAGAAATTAAAGTGGTCCTAGATTCATAGTTCTTTGGGAACTATGTTCTACAAGAAGCAAAAACATAATCTGGAGAAATATATCCTTAATGCTGGCTTCAAAGGGTTCCCTGGGAATTCCCTGGCAGTCCAGTGGTTAGGGCTCCGAACTCTCACTGCCAAGGGCCTGGGTACAATTCCTGGTCAGGGACCTAAAATCCCACAAGCTGCACGGTGTGGCCAAAAAAAAAAAAAAAAAGGATTCCCACAGATAAACACTCCCAAACGTGAGTTTAAAATCCAAAATTACCAAACACATGAGGAAACGAATCACCATGAATGAAAATCAGTAGAAATAATAAATTGCAGAATTAGACCCCTCAAAAATGTCAGAGAAAGAAATTTGGAGGTACATAATGAAATAAGTGTTTAAAATACTAAATTAATAAAAGATAGAATCAAAAACATGAGAAAGGTACACAATACTATCCAAAAAGATCAGGCAAATTTGGAAATTTAGAAAAAAAGAACGTCTAGAATTAGATTAGTCGTTGAAAATTTAACTCAATGGTCAGATTAAATGCAGATTAAATCCAGGTGAAGAGAGAACTAATTAACTGGGAGATGCATCTGAAAAAAACTATGCAGAATGCAGCACAGAGAGATAAAGAGTGGAAAATATGAAAGAGAGGTTAAGAGAAATAAAGGATAGAAAGAGAAGGTCCTGTTATTGTCTAAAAGGAGTTCCAGAAGAAAACAATAAGGAAGAGGTAGTATTCAAAAAGACAAATGGGGCTTCCCTGGTGGCGCAGTGGTTAAGAGTCCACCTGCCAATGCAGGGGACACGGGTTCGAGCCCTGGTCCGGGAAGATCCCACATGCCGTGGAGCAACTAAGCCCGTGCGCCACAACTACTGAGGCTGCGCTCTAGAGCCCGCGAGCCACAACGACTGAAGCCTGTGTGCCTAGAGCCCATGCTCCACAACAAGAGAAGCCACCTCAGTGAGAAGCCCACGCACCACAACAAAGAGTAGCCCCCACTCGCCACAAGTAGAGGAAGCCCGTGCGCAGCAACAAAGACCCAATGCAGCCAAAAATAAACAAATAAATTAATTAATTAAAAACAACAACAGCTGTCACTTGAAAAACCTTCTAAAAAAAAAAAATGACAAATGACTGAGAATTTTCCAGACCAGTATGATAGGAATGAATTCCTCAGATTGAAGAATTGCAATCAATCTCAGGGAGGGCAAATAAATATCCACACCTTGATATTATAACGAATATATAGAACACCAAAGAAAAACAACAACTTACCTATAAAGAATGACAATTGGATTTACAGTAAACTTCTCAATAGCAAAAATAAAGGTCAGAGATCAGTATGATGCTATCTCCAAAGTCTGAAAAAAAAATAACTGTCAATTTAGAATGTTATGTTACTAAATGATCATTCAAGAATGAAGATGAAATGAAAGTATCTTCATTCAAATAAAAGCTGAGAGCATTCACCGTTAAGATACTTTCACTAAAGACATTTCTTCAGGGTGTCCTTGAAGGAGAAAAATTATCCTAAAAGGAAGGTGTGAGACACAGGAGGAATAAAGAATTGGCCAGTATGTGAGTAAATGGCCAGACATTATGAAACTAGATTACCTGAATAAAATTAGATTATTTCTTAAGCTAGTTGGAGCATACACGATCATTCATAATTTTATTTTTTATTTATTTATTTTTTTGGCCGTGCCACTCGGCTTGCAAGATCTCAGTTCCCCCACAAGGGATCGAACCTGGACCATGGCAGTGAAAGCACCAAATCCTAACCACTAGACCACCAAGGAACTCCCCATAATTTTATTTATTCCTTATTGTGGGGCTAAAATATTTTATAATAATTTTTTTTAATAGTGCAGGGGAGGGAATTGCAGGCAGAGGTCCTAAGGTTGGAAAGAGCTTGACCTCCTTACAGAAGTGAAAAAGGCCAGCGTATCTGGAACATAGTGAGGAGTAGTGGGGAAAATGAAGCTAGAGAGGAAAGCAGAGGCCAAATCATAAAACCTTTGAAGGCCGTTTCAAGGATTTGTCCCAGTCAGTGGGAAACCATTAAAGGATTCCAAACAAAGGATTTAAACAATCTAAATTAAATATTAAGATAATTCTGGCTGCTCCATTTGAAAGGTCCAGGAGGTACTAAGACCTATTATATGAGGTCTAAACATGTCATTGTATTTCTCACTGACCCCGATTTACCCAGAATTTATTCAGCTGGGATTACCAAGGCATAATTCCCTCCATTCGGCCTGGTGATAATCAGAGTTAATTCCTTTGTACTGCACCACATTCAATTCACCTTATGGCGCAAGAAAAACCCCTCTGCAATGAGATTGTCATTCAGATTACAGTGGAAAAGGAGATGTGGCTAATTGCTACAATGTTGAGTGCAGGGAGAAATCTGAAGGTTTCGAGGAGGGGTAGGTGGCTCTAAAGCTGACCCATGAAGGATGAGGAGAATATGAATTGATGAAGAGGAAAGAGTGGGCATTCCAGATGAGGGGAACAGGTAATACCACTCACAAAACTGTAGAAAAATTAGCAGGCTACGTGGGAATACTGGCTTGATTGGTACTCAAAATTCCGTTACGGATTAGTAATAGAAACTATTGGTTGGGTAGCGTGGAGATACGTTAAGGAATCAGTACTTTTTCCTGAGGGCAACAAAGTATAAGGATTTTTGAGTACGGGTGAGCTTTTTTAAAAATTGAAATATAGTTGATATACAATGTTGTGGTAGTCTCAAGTGTACAGCATGGTGATTCAGCTTTTGTTCTTTGTGGGGTTTTTTTGCAAATTATATTCCATTGTAGGTTATTACAAGATATGGGGTGTAATTCCCTGTGCTATGCAGTATATCTTTGTTGACTTTCTACTTTATGTATAGTAATTTGTGTCTGTTAATCTCATAGTCCTAATTTGTCCCTCCCACCCCGTCCCATTTGATAACTGTAAGTTTGTTTTCTATGTCTGTGAGTCTGTTTCTGTTTTATATATAGATTCATTTGTATTATTTTTTAGATTCCACATATAAGTGATATCATATGATATTTGTCTTTCTTTGACTTATTTCACTAAGCATAATATTCTCTAGGTCCATCCACGTTGCTGGAAATGACAATATTTCATTCTTTTTTATGTTTGACTAATAGTCCATTGTATATATAGACCACACCATCTTAAGCCAATCGTCTGTTGATGAGCATGGGGGTCGCTGCCATGTCTTGGCTATTGTAAATAGTGCTGCTATGAACATTGGGGTGCACGTAACTTTTTGAACTAGAGTTTTCATTTTTTCCAGATATATACCCAGCAGTGGAATAGCTGGACCATAATGGTAGTTCTTTTTTTAGTTTTTTAAGGAATCTCCATGCTGCTTTCCATAGTGGCTGCACCAATTTACAGTCTCACCCACAGTGCAGGAGGGTTCCCTTTTCTCCACACCCTCTCCAGCGTTTATTATTTGTAGACTTTTCGATGGTGGCCATTCTGAATGGTGCGAGACAATTCCTCATTGTGGTTTTTATTTGCATTTCTCTAATAATTAGCAATGTTGGGCATCTTTTCATGTGTTTGTGAGCCATCTGTATGTCTGCTTTGGAAATGTCTATTTAGGTCTTCTGCCCATTTTTTTAAATTCAGTTGTTTGTTTTTTGATATTGAGATGTATGAGCTGTTTGCATATTTTGGAATATTAACCAGGAGTGAGCTTTTGAACAGAATACTTGTTTCTATTTCCAGAAAAACATAGAGGGAAAAAGAGAAAATGAAGCCTATGTGCTGGTTTTTATTCTTAGCAGCTGAAGGCACCCTGCCATCCCCAGGTGCTTCATCCACAATATAGTTGCCAAATTGCTACCAGATTACTTCATCCCTTGCTCACTCAAATTTCCCCAGGACGCTACTGCTTAAAGGGTAAGTCCAAACTCCTTAGCCCAACATTCAAGACTCTTTAAAATTCGACCCCAATATACCTCTCCAAAAAAGCTCACTTTAAGGAAATTAAAACTCTGGCCAAATGGTCTATAAATTCCGAATAGGCCACAGCATCTCCCACCTACTTTCCCTTGCTTACGCGGTTCTTTCTCCCTGCAATGCCTCATTTCTTCTGTTTACCTCTGTAAGTTCTACCCAGGTTTTAAGGTCTAGTGCAAACCCCATATTCGCTAGGAAGGCTTTTCATTACAACGCAGACAATTCTTATTTTCTCTCACTTTCCTCTGGCATTTAATACAAGCTGCCTTAGTAGAAGTTACCCTTTTAGGTAGAGGGCTACATACCTCTCAAGCAGGAACCTGTTAGTTTATAAATTCTTAGCAGCCCCAAACTTTCTCAGCAGAAGGCCTTGTATATATACCATTAGTGTCGACAGCTGTTAGTAATAATGACCACCCCTTTGGTTTGAAATTGTTAACCAAATCTCCCCACCGATGGGTAGCTAGATTGGCTTCTCCACTAAGACCGCTACGATCCACTAGGGAAGGAAGACAACTTCAACATAAAGGATCATTCGCTACTTGCGACGTGAAAAGCAATATAATGAGTAATGCGTGGTGGTGATGCTTTCGACACTGGTTGGGCATGAAACGCTTCCTGAGGACCACGCGGCCTTGTGTGGACCCCTCAGGGTCCAGGGGGTAAAACAAAGAACAGCTTCGGGCAGCCGGCCGCCCCGGGCTGACTGGGGGGAGGGCTGGAGCTTCCTCGCCGCCGATTGGCTCCCTGGAGCCGCCGCCTCCGGTGATTGGCCACTGCCGCGAGGGACGCCGGGACGGCACGCGGCGCGGGCCTCACATCCGAGGCGGCGACGATGGAGGCCGCGGCGTCGAGGGCTTCGTGCGTCGCGTCCTCTGGCGGGCAGGTGGAGAGCAAGGGCCAGGCCTGGGGAGCCGCCGAGGCCCTGTGCAGCCGGTGTGGAAGAAGGTCGTCCGGAGCTCCGGGTGAGGGGCTGGCGGTCAGCCCTTGGCCCGCCGGCCGGCGGGGGAGCCGAGGGACAGGCGGGTGGGCAGTGGCCGCGGCGGCGAGAGAGAGCGGGGGAGCCTAGGCCCCGAGCCCGAGTCCGCAGGCCGCCTGCGAGGTCGGGACGCAGAGGCCTGGAGGGCGGCCCTCACCCCTCCCGAACCCCCCCCCCTCACCCTCCCCCTCAACCCCCTCACCTCCCGCCCCCACTCCCCACCCCTCCACCCCTCCCCCTCCCCCCTGCCCCCCTCCACTCAACCCTCACCCCCCCAACTCCCCACCCCCCGCCCCGCCCCCACTCCACCCCACCCCCCTCCTCCCCACCCCCCCTCCTCCCCACCCTCCTCCTCCCCCCACCCCTTGCGCCGCCCCCTTCCTCACCGACCGGTTCGAAGGTTCGGGAAAGGGGGGATGTGGGAATTTGGCCGTCATGCTGTGGTGAAGCAGCAACGACCCGTGATTTTCTTGCGTGGCTCTTTTTGTGGTAACGAAATGTTACTGAAATTAACAGACGGGGCGGGGGCGGGGGGACGTGTTGCTCCGTTTGGCTTCAGGCGTTGTTTGGAAAGCAGCCCCTCACTTTTGTGCGTCTTGTGTTCTTCTGTCCTGGGCCGTCAGGGGCACCGTGCGCTCTTGACCCGCCCACCGAGACTCTCCTCCGCTGAAAACAGGTTCAGGTTGCTTGAACGGCACCTAACGGCACCTCTGCCGGGGTGAGTTGTTGACTGTCAGCGCCTGGAGCTGCCAGAAAGTCTTACCGTCACCCTGTGTGACTGTCACATCTTTGTACTTGCAGAGCAAAAGTCAGTTTTCTCAGTCTCTCCGGGACGGACTCCGCTTGGGAGACCTGGGAGTGTAGAGAAAGTTGGTGTGTTTTCCGGGGGAAGAGGCAAGTTTCTCCTGCCCGGATTTCGATCGCTGCTGTTACGTAGAACATCTCCATTATTTGAATGATGTAGTACTGCAGAATAGAGTTTTAGAACGTGACATTTTTAAAATCACCGGTTCTTTCATACATTTGTATTGTGCTGAGAAGTACTCAGCTGGAAAGATGGTGCCTCTGCATGTAGAATTGTCAAAGTGCTTTATAAGCTGTAATGCAGCACACGTTATCTCGACTTGTACAGTATCAGAAATCTTATAAACGTAAAAGCGTTTTGATTTCCTTAGTAACATTATCTCTGGAATTTAAATGGAGCTTTAAAATTTAGCTTGGTTGTGCGAAAGTTTAAGATGTTTCCTTGGCTTAAAAACTAAAGCTCTTTTTTATCAAAAGGATGCAATTATTATAATATAAATCAGCAGGAACACTAATTTTATAGTAAATGATGACTAATTTTATTTAGCTACGTTTCCCTTTTTCTTGCGAAGTCTTTTAAAATGACAACCGTTTGAAGTGACATAGCTATAACAATTGTTTATTATGATAAAGTTCTGCTTAGAGTATTAAAATCTTGGCATTAGATTTTTAATCAAGATTATGGTATTTCCCTTCATACATGCTAAGTTTGTGAAAATGATCTTTATGTGGGTCGTGTGTGTGACAGTGGTGGCATCTGACTTTTGCCCTGGCTTCTGTCTTTGCCAATGTCTTAGATCATTAAGGGGGGGGGGGGGTGTCTTTTTTTTTTTGGAGTATATTTGATTTACAATGTTGTGTTAGTTTCAGTTGTAGGGCAAAATGAATCAGTTAAACATATACACATATCCGCTCTTTTTTTAAGATTCTTTTCCCATATAGGTCATTACAGAGTATTGAGTAGAGTTCCCTGTGCTATACAGCAGGTTCTTATTAGTTATCTATTTTATATATAGTAGTGTGTATATGTCAATCACAATCTCCCAATTTATCCCTCCCCCCCATCCCCCGGTAACCTTAAGATTGTTTTCTACATCCATGACTCTACTTCTGTTTTGCAAATAAGTTCATATGTACCCTTTTTTTCATTTATTTTTATTATTTATTTATTTTTATAAATCTGTTTATTTATTTATTTTTGGCTGCGTTGGGTCTTCGTTGCGCGCGGGCTTTCTCTAGTTGCAGTGAGCAGGGGCTACTCTTCGTTGCGGTGCGCGGGCTTCTCATTGCGGTGGCTTCTTTTGTTGCGGAGCACGGGCTCTAGGCGCGCGGGTTTCAGTAGTCGTGGCTCGCGAGCTCTAGAGCACAGGCTCAGTAGTTATGGCTCACGGGCTTAGTTGCTCTGCGGCATGTGGGATCTTCCCGGACCAGGGCTCGAACCCGTGTCTCCTGCATTGGCAGGTGGATTCTTAACCAGTGTGCTACCAGGGAAGTCCCTATACCCTTTTTTTTAGATTCCACATGTAAGCAATATCATATGATATTTGTCTTTCTGTGTCTGACTTAACTTTACTCAGTATGACAATCTCTAGGTCCATCCATGTTGCCGCAAATGGCGTTATTTTGTTCAAGAGCGGGGTTTTGCCAGTTTCTCATGTCGGCTCTCACTGTCCCCTTCACAGGATGGGAAATATAAATTAACAGAGGGAAGTGTGATCAAGTAGAAAGAACATTAGACTTGGAAACAGAACTAGGTCGGAGTCTGGATTATGCCATTTACAGATCACCAAAATGTTTATCCATCTCTAGGTCGAATAAATATTCCCAGCCTACTTAGCTCTGATATTTACAATGACCAAATGAAGTACGTCAGAGCACTTTATATGATTATAAGAGATGGCAGATTCAAAGTATTATAGGTACCAAATAACTATATAAACAAAGGCAAACAATATTACATAGCTCTGCCTGTTTTTTCTTCTGATTTTTCTCCCTCCTTCTGAGTTGTATTGTTTCTCCTGAATTTTGTTTAATCATCCATTTCTAACTAAGCTAGATATCTTTTCCTATACAAGAGAATTCCCTTTAATTTTCTCCTCTGATTATACTGAATATTCAATGTTGACAAACTGAAAAATTTAATTCACAATAGAATTTCATCAGTAGGTCACCACCATGAACTTCAATGTGGACATGCTTTTTGTGAACTGTGCTTGTTAATAACTGAAGAATACAGCACAATTACATGCCCTGATTGTGAGGTAAGTTTTATTGTCTTTCATACTGAATGCATTACAACCTAATGTTAAAGGTAAAAATGTTAGAGAAATAAAACATACTTCTAGTTAGGAACTAGAAACTTGCATTTTTGCTGCTGAGTCTTTTAAGTAAAGAAACCTAGCAAAAGGTAAAGCTTTTCACATCCATTTTATAATTGTTCAAAGAGATCAAGAAGAATGCAAGGTTAAGGTCATACACTTATTAGCCTACATATTTTGACTCTGGAGATTTCTGTGGAATATTTCCTTTTTTTTATTTATTTTTATTTTAATGTAGTATATTCCTTTCAAATCTCTACACCCCCCGCCCTTATTTTTTGGCCACGCAGCGAGCGGGATCTTAGTTCCCTGACCAGGGATCAAACCTGAGACCCCTGCAGTGGAAGTGCGGAGTATTAACCACTGGACGGCCAGGGAAGTCCCCAAATCTCTACTCCCCTTTTCCACACCAATACCATGCAAGCAAATTTTGAATTTCCCCCTGACCCTCAACCTTTGTGTGTCATCTAATTTACATTTGTGGAGATGTGTAAAAAGCCAAAACAAAACAGGAGGCAAACAACGGCCTAAAGTTAATGTTAACTTCAGAAGCGCTAAAAATAGTACAGTTGCACTAAAATCTGTGTGCCCGTAATAATGAGAACAAATTAAGGATTTAAAATAAAATTTACTGAACATTCTTTGCATTTACTACAAATATAAATGTTGCTCAGTTTATATAGTATGTTCCTGGAAAGTTGTCTTAATCTCTAAATTCATAATGTTCCACTTGAGAGATCAGAGTTTGGGGATTTGTATCCATTGTTTTCTATGGCAAACAATTAACATAGAGGCAGAAGACCTGGAATGCAGTCCTAGTTCTGTCACCCTAAGGCTGAGTTTCCTCATTTGTGAGATGGAAATAATACCTGCTTTTTTTATCTCATAGGATTGTAAGAGTCAAATCTGAATTATGTGAAAGTTCTCTACAAGCTTTAAAATAAGTGTGATAGTCGACCCTTGATTATTTAGGTGTGGATTAACTGGTTTGCAGGTTAAACGTGATAAAAATATATATAATAATATGTATATAAACATATAAATGTATAATTTGTGAAAGTTTCAATTATAGCATAAACATTTACATATAAGAAAACATCTGTTTTGGAATTACATACTTTACAAATCATGGCCTTTATTGTGGTAAATTCCTGTCCCCTTTCCCTTTTTTTTTTTTTTTTGACAGTCGGTTCCTCAGATGTGGCTAGCTACATAGTTAAGACAAAGGGGAACCTAGCTCCTGTGGTTGAAATGGAATATCCCTGACACATTGAGTCTTGTGGTGGGTTGACACATTGAGTCTTGTGGTGGGTAAAGAGTGAAGGGAAAAGGAAGAGGCAGAACTGTCTCTGCTCATATCCATCCTGTTCTGATATTCAAAAAACAGCAAGTTTATTAGAACGGTAACCTCTTGCCTTTTGTGGCAAATGACTTTGTGTTTAATGGTCTCTTAAATCACTATACTTGTATTATTTTTAGTGTTTTGGGTAACATCTAATGAAGTGTTTATAGTATATTTACAAATATTGGTTTTTGATTTTAGGGTTGTAACAAATCTATTTTGTATCATTTGACTAGTTCTGACTCTTACTTTGGGGGATATGTGATCTGTCCCATCCTTCCCTCCTTTTCCCCTTTCCCCCTGTGCTGAGTCCTTCAAGAAACCGTCCTGAAATTGTTACCACTCTTTTATTAGTTTTTAAAGTTTAGATTTTTCCTGATATCTTATATTTGGAATAAGAGATAATGGAAGAATCACATCTAAATTAGTGAAAAGTCTGAATTTATAGACTATTTCAGGATTGAAGTTTATTACTTTTAAATAATGTATATTGCTCTAAAAAGTAAGATTTAGGTACCTATATTCACATTAGACATATTTATAATTTATCTTTAATGTTGAAGGCCTAGGTAGTGCAGACTATTTCAAGCTTAAGCCTAAAATGATTCCATTCAGGGTTAATGGGTATACTTGTGTTCTTATTTCTGAGTTTGGGTGAATATGAATTTATCTATCAGTCTTTATCTTTTATAGTTGTATGGGTTTTTTTATAACATCCCTTCTCTGCTTTTGATTGATATTAATGGTTAATAATAACCATTCTATAATTATATACAGCAATATGGCAGGTTTTGTTCAAGGATAGGATCATACTTAGGTACCATTCCAAAAATACTGGCATTTTATTGATAATTTAGACCTGAGTCCAAAAGTATATTGGGCCATGAGGAAATGATAATTTATCCAATCAATAGGTAATTAATATATATTAAAATCCCATGTGGATTGGAAATGTTAATAACATGCAAATTGAAAATGTAGCATAGAAGAGACTGTAGATAATTGTGTGATCTTGGATGGGGAAGCCTTGTTAAATGTATCACTGAAGTCAGAAACCATAGAAGAAATGCCGGTTAAATTTGACCGCATTTTTTCATTTACAAGTAGAAAAAAACAACCAAGCAAAAACACCACCATACATAAAACTTAAGTGACAAGCTGTGCTGGGGGAACGGGGAGAAAATCTTTATTATATATATTAGAAGTTAAGACTCTTTACACAACTTTAACTGAAATCTTTTAAGTCAGTTGTATTTAATATTTTCTTAAATTTCCTGGGAGAAATGTCCTGTATCAAATGTACTGGTAGTAACATTGACTTCTTACTATGAAATGACAAGCCAAAGGGGCATAAGTGAGAAGGTGGATAGAAATTAAGGTTTTAGCCCCCAATTTTGGGGGGGTGCTCTTAAAAATAACATTTGATCCAGTGTGATTTTTTTAAAGTAACGCTTTTCTCCTAATTATCTAATAATAGATAACTGTCTTTGGTACATTATACTTGAAACTTGCTAGGACATCCTCTTCCCACCAAAGACACATATGGGAGACTATAACATTTAGTAGTCTGCTTTATTTCTCTCAGCATTAACCTATCCTCATGAGAGTCTCCTACGTTACTTTTAACGGCTGCATAATAAACCCTGGTACATAAGTGCTGTAATATAATCTCTTTATGAAAAACACTTAGGTGGTTTTCAAGTTCTTTCACTATACTTTTGCATAATTCCTCAAACCCACTCCCACCAAAAAAAAAATCCCATCAGCAGGTTCTGTTAATTTCTATGTCTTAAAAAAAAAAATAGGTGTTTGTATTTGTCACATTTTAAAAAAATGTTTGGCAATTTAATGGGCAAAAAATTGGGCATCTGCTTGTTTTAAATTGCAAATCCCTGATTACTAGTGAAATTGAGCAATTTTTCATATGTTGACTTCTCAGCTCTTCTGGGAGGATCTTTAACAGATCCTTCCAGGTCCTTGCCATATTTTCCTTTTGAATTGTCTTTTTTCCTAACTTGTAAGAATACTTCATGGGATAGAAATATTAACACTTCGTTCTGTGTATTTTAATTATTGATATTTTCTCCCAGTTTTTCATTTTTAATTTTATTACATTTAACCATTCAGAAATGTTTCCTTTTTCAGTTGTTTTTTTTCCCCCTCCTTCATGGCTTCTAAGTTTTCTTTGATTAGGCAGACTTTTCATCTCAGAGTTATACATATTTATTTTTTTAATACTTATATACGTATTTTAAAAAGGTGCATATTAAATGTCTTTCTGTTCTATATGATGTAAGGTGAGTATGTAACTTTCTTCTTCAGAATGATTAGCTGGCTTTCCCACACGATTTATTGAATAATCCTTCGTCTGTTTAATGAAAATGCCATTTATAGTCTGTATGGAGTTCCCGTATATATGAGGATCTGTTTCAGGGCTTTGTTCTGTTCATTTACAGTTGACCCTTAGACAACTCAGGTTTGAACTGTGTAGGTCCATTTATACGTGGTTATTTTTCAGTAGTAAATAGTACAGGACTACAGGGTCTGTGGTTGGTTGAATCTGAGGATGCAGAGGAACTGCAGATATGGAGGGCCAACTGTAAATTATATGCAGATTAACCCCGCATTGTTCAAGGGTCAACTTGTATTGTGCCACTACCCTAGTGTTTTAATACAGTAGCTTTATTATCTGGTGGGATAAATCTCCACTGAATGGTATGTTAAAATTTTTGTAATTCTTGCACATTATATTTTCCATATGAACTTTAGGTTTATATTAATTTTATATTAGATGTGTTTTAGGGTATTAAATCTTTGTCTTCAGGAACCTAACATAATTTTCCATTTATTCAGTTTTTGTTTTATGATCCCCAATAAGTTTTTTTGGTTTTCTTTTCTTAGGGCTTATATTTTTCTTATTAAAGTTATCCCCAAGTATTTTAGAGTTTTGAACATACCTTAAGATAGCACTGTAAAATTTTTACAGTAAATTTTTAAAGTAATGTTCCAAGTATTCCCTTTATAAGTGTGGTAAATATTTTAGTTAATGTTCTGTTTAATTAATAGCTGCCAAATTAACTGATTCCCTCAAAAATTAAAATAGGATAAAAATATCACATAAGTACAATTTTTCTTTGATTTAAAGAGGATTTAAGGATCTTTTCATTTATCTATGAATGGCTCACTAGTTTTTTGAATTCTGGATAAACAGAATTTATTGAATGACTTTCTGTTTTTTTGTTTTTAATCTTTTGTCCTAAGGTTGCTTCAACTATAAACGCAAAACAAGAATACTGCCCAATAGGTGGATGTATTAAAGAAGATTCTTTTATGGAAAAACTTCAGCCTAAAAAGTATGTTCCATGTGCACTTATTTTAGTATTTAAAGTTCAGTATGTTTCTGAAAGAGTTATTTTAGAATTATTGATTAAAGGTCATTCTTAGTGTTTCTAACCCATTGTTTACAGAGAGCTCTTTAAGTTTATAATTTGAGCTGTTAATGAAATGGAGAATCCAGCTCCTAAAGAAGCAGCATTAGTTTGTCCTTATTTAAAGTGAGGCAAAAAAAGAATGCAAGATTACCATTTCTACACCCTATTTAATTGTTTTAGTCTCTTTTACCTACCTTTAGCTCTTCCAGACTCTTTCCTGTTGTGTGGTTCTTCATTGCCTGTCCAAATAAAATCCAAAATCCTTTAGGCTAGCAGTCATGACTTTTCACATTACTGCTGCAGTTTCTCTGTCCAGATTTAAATGGGTGCTTAGAAACCAACAGAAGAGTTATTTCTTTGGGTACTAAAACCACTTGGCTGAATTCTGGCACCTGGTTATTGATAGAACCAGAGGTAGCGCTCAGGCTCATTGAATGCAGGTACTGCTCCCAGCTCCTCTCTTTGTATTCCATCAGTCACTTCCTCCATAAGCTCTGAGTGGAGTGATTAGAATAGAGCGTTAGGAATCTTTATGGCTCTGTGTGAGTCATAACATATAGGAGCACCTACATATCTAGCAGATGACTTACTGCGTGAGGGAGACCGACTTTAAAAGGGCAGTAAAGATTGTGCACCCGCTCCAGAGGAGGGAGCCCCTGCTCAGCTCCAGCCGGTCACTGGAGCCGTGTGTTGAGACCATCCCAGTGGTCCCAGATTATCCTTTTCTTTTCCAAGACAAAATAGAAATCTGGACTTCTACGTGAAACTTCCTTACTTTTTAAACATCATGCAAGTCAAGTCTGATTGTACTTGTCTAGATATGCGTAATGTCAAATACAGTTGCAAAGTAAAATTCAACTTTCAGAAGTAGATGAATCTGTTTTAGGTACCCCAATTTTTTTCCAAATTGCCATTTTTTAATTAGTTCTCCATGTCGAGTGTACTTACGTTAGAAACTCCTATTTCCTAATTTCGGTAGAGTTTGGTTTAAATAGTCATATATTTTAAAATAGAAGTATTCCTTGATACATGATATATTTCCTTCCTGATTTGTCTTTAATATTTTGAAACAGGAATTGAATGATGGACTCCTTATGGCTAATGCATTCACATATGTTTTCAAGAACATAAATATCCACTTTTTAAAGTAATTGAATGTTTAAAAATTACCTAGTGTATTATTTCTTTCTGTGAGAGTAACATTTAATCATAGTAAACTATCATAGGCTTATGATTAACTTATTCAACAAACACTGAGTGCTTACTGTGTGCCAGCCAACATAGGGATATAAAGATAAAAATAGGCCGAAACTCTAGCATCTGTAGACAAGAAATGCAGCTTACTCTTCGGTTGAAATTAACTTGCCTAGTAAATTCATTACCTTTATGTACATTAGGCAGGCCTATAAGTACATTTTTTAATAGCTGGTATTTGTGTGTATAAATACTTTAATTGAGCTTAGGACAGTTCAATGATTATCAACATCTCTACCAAAAAATATCCGGGAAGGAGAGATGATTAGGAAATTAAAGCACAATTTATACTGTAAGCTGTGATTTTTAGAAATTTGTTAAGAGGTTGAATTCTTGATTAAAATTGTTTTTATGTGAAAGCGTATTTAGTCATGGTTTTCCTCTCTTTGCATATCATAGATGATTGAGAACCCACTGTAAGTGTTCTTATAAGTCATCGTAAGAATTATTTTTGATAGAGGGTAAAAATCAGAATAGAAGATTTAAATCATTATATAAATGTTGATACTTAAAATAATGTACTTGACATTTTTCCAGGATGAAGAATTGTTCTCAAGACTTCAAAAAGACTGCTGATCTACTAACTGTTGGTTTAAAACATTCAACCTCCACACACAGGACTGTTTTGAACCCATCAACTGTAATAGAGGTATGAAAAATGTAATTCATGAAGTGAGATGAGGCCAAACATTTTTACTTTTCTCTGGTAGCTTAACTTTCCTCTCCTCTCAAGGGTCCTATAATTATAGATTGTTTTGGAAGCGTAAAGGTAACAGAGGTAAACCTACACTCCTTGCATGAATCTCTTGTTTTATTCTAAACTATGTCTCAACAGTTCTCTTTTCTTCCCAAGGCAGCCCATTTTACCTTTGACCAACTCTGTTAGTGCTCTTGATATTTACCTGTATGTAGGTGCTTCCCTTTGAACCTAGTTACTGAATTCAGATTCTGTGAAACTTGTATAAAGTACAAGTTTCTAAATTCGTTTCTTTTTTAAGATTTTTTTTTTTTGATGTGGACCATTTTTGAAGTCTTTATTGAATTTGTTACAATATTGCTTCTGCTTTATGTTTTGGTTTTTTGGCCGCGAGGCATGTGAGATCTTAGCTCCCCGACCAGGGATCGAACCCACACCCCCTGCACTAGAAGGCGGAGTCTTAACCACTGGACCGCCAGGGAAGTCCCACAAGTTTCTAAATTCTAAGTGTGATTTTCCAGTTGTTTTAATGGCAACTAAAAGGCCTAATGGCACTCGTTGATGATGATGTAATTGTTGTTGGAAGATTTGAATTTTACCAGTTACTACTTTTGATGACTTTAAATAATGTATTCTTTTAATTGAAGGTTAGAAACAGAATAAACTCCAAAAGGCAGTTGAATGGAGTATTAAGTTTTTTTGTTAAGGAGATCATTAGTGGGCTGGGAGAGGAGAGAGCACTGTCTTCCGTGTTTAAATCTTAACGTAGCCTAGTCATAATCCTGTTTTCTTAAAAACTATTACTTTTTACATGTATATATTTATGGCCGCGATAAAATTTTCAGGTAGTTTTAAGTTGCAAAATGTTTATAGGACATAATCCCATTTATTCAAAAAGATAGCTAAAAAAAGAAATCTGGAATGCTATCACCAAAACTCTAAAATGTTCACTGTTGCTTGTTTTCAGATTTCTGTAATGGGTCTATGTTGCTTTTGTAACCAAAACGGTAGCTTGATGTTTCTGCAACTCATACAGTATATCTAAGCATCTATTTTTATATTTTGTATTTGTATGTGGTCCTCCTCCCCCTTCTTAGGAGACTGAAACTGGGGAAGAAATTGATGAAGCATTGAAGGTGGCAGCCCAAAATTTTGAACAATTAAGTATTGCTGTAAAAGTAAGCATTCTGAATGATTAAATTCTATCATAAATTAAGGCATGTTCTCCTCAAATGTGTATATTTAGATGTAACATCACTGAAGGTAGAGCTTAGCACTGAGTTATTAAGTATGATAATCTAATGAGAGAAACGTACAAAAGAATGGAAAACTGTAATGGCCTGCTAGGATTAGTCTCCTAGCATTGTTGTGCTAGCAACCTACTGAAATTGGAGCTCTATTAAGGAACTCTCATTTCTGCTTGATGTGAGCTGAATTTTGTCTTGGAAGCATTGCAGATCACCCTTCTAACATTGCTCATTATTTGGCTGTATACTGTTACACTGAGTCTTATGCTCTTTTCTTTCTTACCTCATCACCCAAGAGAGAGACTCCCTCATTTACTGACAAACAGCAAGCTCCTTGAACCTAGCAATGGCAAATTTAACAACCAAGGCATTCAAAAGGTTATAGCTTATATGAAATTTAAGACTTCAACAGATGAATTTGGGAGGGGGGTAAAAATTCAACCCATAAAAGGTTCATGTCCTTCTCACATGCAAAATACATTCAGCACATCTCACACCCCCAAAATTCTTAACCTATTTCAGCATCAACTCTAAGTCCAAAATCTCATCTGAGTATCTTCTAAATCAGGTATGGGTGAGACTCAGGGTATGACTCCTGCTGGGGCAAAATTCCTCTCCAATCTGAATGTGTGAAACTAATAAATTATCTCCTTCTAAAATACGTTGGTTGGGCAAGCATAGGATAGACATTCCCATTCCAAAAAAGGAAAAATTGAAAGGAAAAAAAGAAAGATCTCAAGCAATGATTCTTTGTTTAAAAATATAAAGAAGTATGTAGAAGAGTCAACATTTTAATTCAAGTATTTTTAAAATATTTTATATAGGTATAAAGTTTTTTTTTTTTGGCCGCGGCATGCAGGATCTTAGTTCCCCGACCAGGGATTGAACACATGCCCCTGTACTGGGACCGCAGAGTCTTAACCAGTGGACTGCCAGGGAATTCCCTAATATTATATTTTAAGTTTTTATGAATTTAAGAAATCCTGCCAGAGAGAAACGCAGCTATCCAAAATGATCCATTTCCTGTACTGATTAAAAGTGATAAGAAGTTTAGAAAACTTAGTGGATTTTCTAGGCCTTTTTGCTAATTTATCAGTACAGAGTGCTAACAAAGATGTGATCTTGTTGACAAGTACCAGGATTTAAAGTTTAACCTTGTGACTTATTTTCATTATCTGATCTCTTGTGTTGTTATTTTGAAAGGTCCAAAAAGTACCTTTTACTTTCAAAATTATGTTGAATAGTACAGTTCCTACAAAATAAAAATACCAAATTAGGTCTTTGTGTTATGTTCTTCCCAGATGCTCGAACACATATACAATCAAACAAAAGAGGAGACAGTCAGTCTTATAGAGGTTCTGGAGAAACAGTTTGATCAGCTTTTCACTTCTCTTGATTCCAGGTAATAAGTTAAAAATATAGACTCAGTGCAACTGAAGCTTTTAACATTAACTTGTCATTTTATTCCTTTGTACAGACTGAAGAAATGAGTAAATTTTAAACGAGTTTGGAAGGTAATGGGCGGTCCCTACAGGCTGATGTTTACAGCTTCAAAATGAAGAACTATTTATTTATTTATTTATTTAGGCTATTTGTCTTCTGATCCCAAAGCTGTTAAAATAAACAATTTCTTTCTTAAAGCAGTTAGCACAGAAAAGTACTTTCTAATTCTGAATCCTGTTGTAGAATTCAGCATACTTGGGAAAATGCAAACATACATTTTCATGTGGATAGTTCCATCATTTTTTTCAGGTATTTGCATCAGAGCAAATAATACTCTAGTGATTTTTCTAAACAAATACCATACTGTTACATATCCATTCTTTTTAAAAACGTTGATATATATGATCTCAAATAATCTTTAATCACACTTTGCATTTCAAGAGACAGGCTCATAAAAGTTGTGATAAATATATTTAGAAATGGTACTTGTCTATTTGGCTCTTAGTTCTTTTTTTTAGTCTGATTAGGATGACTAGAACATATGCTCAACACTATGAATGAATCAGTTGATATTCTTTATTCCTCAATGCTGATGGTATCTCACATTTGGTATTTAATTATAACACTTAAGTGATAGGTCATGTGCATGCATTTAAAAAATATTTCTTAAAAGTAGTAAATATACGTAATGAAGTTTACCTTTTTAACCATTTAAAAATACAGTTTAGTGGTGGGGGGAGGGGTAAATCAGGAGCTTGAGATGAACATACACACACTATATAAGATAGATAACCAACAAGGACCTACTGTATAGCACAGGCAACTGTACTAAATATTCTATGGTAACCTTTTTGAGAAAAGAACCTAAAAAAGAAAGAATATATGTATATGTATAACTGAATCACTTTGCTGTATACCTGAAACTAACACAACACTGAGTATCAACTATACACCAATAAAATTAAAATTAAAAAAGTAGGTTTAGTGGCATATGGTAATTTTATGTTTAACTCTTTGAAGACTGCCAAACTGTGTTCTATGGTGGCTACACATGTTACCTTCCCACCAGCAGTGCACAAAGGTTCCAATTTCTCCACATCCTCACCAACATTTGCTGTTTTTTTTTTTTTTTTAAAGATGAGCCATTTTCAGAATGTGAAGTGATGTCTCATTTTTGGATTTGACTTACATTTCCGTAATGGCTGGTATTGTGGAGCACATCTTTTCATGTGCTTATTAATTGACCATTTGTTTATTTTCTCTGGAGAGGTATGTATTCCAGTCCTTTGCCCAATTTTGATTTGGATTATTTATTTTGTTGTGGTTGGAGTAGGAGTTCTTTATACATTGTGGATGTTAGTCCTTTATCAGATACATCATTTTCAGATATTTTCTCTCTTTCGGTGGCTTACCTGTTGTTTGTGTTTTTTAAAAAAGTTTTTTATTGGAGTATAGTTGATTTACAATGTTGAGTTAGTTTCAGATGTACAGCAGAGTGATTCAGTTACACATACATGTATTCTTTTTCAGATTCTTTTCCACTATAGGTTATTACAAGATACTGAATATGGTTCCCTGTGCTGTACAGTAGGTCCTTGTTGTTTATCTACTTTATATAGGGTAGTGTGTATCTGATAATCCCAACCTCCTAATTTATCCCTCCCTCCCTTTCCCCTTTGGTGCCATAAGATTGTTTTCTATGTCTATGAGTCTGTTTCTGTTTTGTAAGTAAGTTCATTTATATTATTTTTTAGATTCCACATAAAGGTGATATATGATATTTGTCTTTCTCTGACTTCACTAAGTATAATATTCTCTAGGTCCATCCATGTTGCTGCAAATGGCATTATTTCATGCTTCTTTATGGCTGAGTCGTATTCCATCGTATACACATATCACATCTTCTTTATCCATTCATCTGTTGATGGACACTTAGGTTGCTTCCATGTCTTGACTATTGTAAATAGTGCTGCTATGAACATTGAGGTGCATGTGTCTTTTTGAATTAGAGTTTTCGTCTTTTCCAGATATGTTCCCAGGAGTGGGATTGCTGGATCACATGGTAACTCTATTTTTAGTTTTTTAAGGAACCTCCGTACTGTTCTGCATAGTGGCTGTATCAATTTCCATTCCCACCAGCGGTGTAGGAGGGTTCCCTTTTCTCCACACCCTCTCCAGCATTTATTATTTGTAGACTTTTTGATGATGGCCATGCTGACCTTGACCTATGTGAAGTGATACTTCATTGTAGTTTTGATTTGCATTTTTCTAATAATTAGTGATGTTGAGTATCTTTTCATATGCCTGTTGACCATCTGTATGACTGTCCTCTTTGGAGAAATGTCCATTTAGGTCTTTTGTCCATTTTTTGATTTTTTTTTTTTTTTATATTGAGCTGTATGAGCTGCTTGTATATTTTGGACATTAAGCCTCTGTCGATCACATCGTTTGCAAATATTTTCTCCCAGTCTGTAGGTTGTCTTTTGTTGTTTTGTTTATGGCTTCTTTTGCTGTGCAAAAGCTTGTAAGTTTGATTAGGTGCTATTTGTTTATTTTTGCTTTTATTTCTTTTGCCTTGGGAGACTGACCTAAGAAAACACTGCTTCTGTGGCTTGTCTTTTCACTCTCTTGATAGCATTCTTTGATCCAAAGAAGTTTTTAATTGATGAAGTCCAGTTTATCTGTTTTTTCTTTTGTTGCCTGTGTTTTGATGTCATATCCAAGAAATCATTGCCAAATCTAACATCATGAAGCTTTTCCCCCCTGTGTTTTCTTCTAAGAGTTTTATAGTTTTAGCTCTTACGTTTAGGTCTTTGAGTCATTTTAAGCTAATTTTTGTATATAGTGTAAGGGAAGGGTCCAACTTATTCTTTCCCATATGGATATCCAGTTTTCCCAGCACCGTTTGTTGAAAAGACGGTCTTTTCTCCATTGAATGGTCTTGGCACTCTTGTCAAAACTCAGCTGAACCATATATGTGAAGATTTATTTCTGAGCTCTCTATTCTATTCCTTTGGTCCATCTGTCTGTCCTTGTGGCAGTAGCACACTGTTTTAATTACTGTGGCTTTGTAGCAAGTTTTGAAATCAGGATGTGTGAGCCCTCCAACTTTGTTCTTTTTCAAGGTTGTTTTGGAAGTTTAGGGTCCCTTGAGATCTCATGTGACTTTTAGGATGGGCTTTTCTATTCTACATGAAACATCATTGGGATTTTGATAGGGATGGCTTTGAATTGTAGATTGCTTTGGGTATTGACATCTTAACAATATTAAATCTTCTGGTTCATGAACGTGAGAGATCTTTCCATTTATTTTGTCTTCCTTAATTTCAGCAGTGTTGTGTAGTGTACAACAAGTGTACAAGTCTGTTGCATCCTCGGTTAATGTTTATTCCTGAGTATATTCTTCTTTTTATTCTGTTGTAAAGTGAATTGTTAATTTCCTTTTCGGACTGTTCATTGTTAGTGTGTAGAAATGCATCTGATTTTTTGTGTGTTCATTTTGCATCCTACATCTTTGCTGAATTTGTTTATTAGACCTACTAGTATTTTTGTGGCATCTTTACCTATAAGATCATCATCTGCAAAAAGAGATCATTTTCCAACTTCTTGTAAATTTGGATGGCTTTTATATCTTTCTTTTTTTTTGCCTATTTACTCTGGCTAGAACTGACAATGATATATTAAATAGCAGTGGCAAAATCTCACATCCTTTTCTTGCTACCGTTCTTAGAAGAAAAGCTGTCAGTCTATCATCTAATGTAATGTTAGCTGTGGGTTTTTCTTATATAGCCTTTATTATGTTGATGTAGTTTCCCTCAATTCCTAATTTGAGTGCTTTTATCCTGAAAGGTGTTGAGAACGTCACATCCTTTTTCTCTATCATTTGAAAGGACCCTATGGGGGGTTTTACTTGTTTCTGTTAATGTGGTGTATAACATTAATTGATATTCATATGTTGAAGCTTCCTTCATTCCAGGGAATAAATCCCACCTGGCATGATGTGGTGTTCTTTCACTATACTGCTGATTCAATTTACTAGTATTTTATTGAGGGTTTTGCATTAATACTTGTAAGAGACGTTGATCTATAGTTTTCTTGTAGTGTTTTCATATGGCTTTGGTATGAGGGCAGTGCTGGTCTCATAGAATAAGTTAGGAGATGTTTTCTCTGGCTCTTCAGTTTTTTGGCAGAGTTTGAGGAGGATTGGCGTTAATTCTTCATAAAACTTTTGGTGAAGCCATCTAGTCCAGGGCTTCTCTTTCTGGGGAAGCTTTTGATTACTGATTCAATCTTATTACTTTTTTTTGGTCTGCTCAGATTTTCTATTTCTTCATGATTCAGTGTTGGTAGGTGGTGTGTTTCTAGGAATTCGTCCATTTCGTCTAGGTTATCCAGTTTCTTGGCATACAGTTGTTTACAGCACTGTTTTCAAATATTTTTTGTTTCTGTAAAATTGATCGTCCTATGCCTACTTTATTTTTGATTTTAGTAAGTTGGCTCTTCTCTTGTTTTCCTAGATAGTGTAGCTGAAAGTGGTCAATTTTGATCTTCTCAAAGAATCACCTTTTGGTTTCTTTGATTTTTCTCTATTTTATCCTATTTATTCACTTATTTCCACTCTAATCTTACTACTCCTTCCTTCTGCTAGCTTTGGGTTTAGTTTTTTCTTTTCTGGTTCCTAAGGTGTAAAGTTAGTTTGTTGGTTTGCCATGCCTTTTTTAATGTGTTTACAGCTGTATATTTCTCTTTTAGCTCTGCTTTCACTGCATCCCATAGATTTTGATACTTTGTTTTTCCATTTTCATTTGTCTCAAGATATTCTCCTTGTGTTTTTTTTCTTTGATCCATTTGTGTTTAGTAGTATGTTATTTAATTTCCACATATTTGTGAATTTTCCAGTTTCCTTCTATTATTGATTTCTAGTTTCACTCCCTTGTGATCAGAAAAGATACTTTGTATACTTTTAGTCTTTTAAAATGTATTAAGAGTTCTTTTTTGCCCTAATATGTGGTCTAACGTGGAGGGCGCTCCATGTATGCTTGAGGAAGATGTGTATTGTCTGTCATTGGGCGGAGTGTTTGTATGTTAGGTCCAGTTGGTCTACAATGTTGTTTAAGTAGTCTGTTTCCTTACTGATATTCTGTATGGTTTTTCTGTCCACAATTGGAAGTGTAGGATATTGAAGTCTCCACCTATACTTACAGAGCTCTCTATTTTTCCTTTATTACATCAATGTTTGCATCATATATTTTGGGCCTCTGATGTTTGGTACATATGTATTTATAATTGTTTCATCTTATTGGTGAATTGACCCTTTTGTCAGTCTATAATGTCCTTCTTTGTCTTGTAACAGTTTTTGACTTAGTGTCTATTTTGCCTGAAATTAGCATAGCCACCCTAGCTCTCTTTCGGTTACTATTTGCATAGAATATCTCTTTCCATCCATTCACTTTCAACCTATGTTTGTCTTTAGATGTAAAATGAGTCTCTTATAGACCTAACTATATGCTGTCATTAAAAAAAAAAACCCAGGCTTCTCTGGTGGTGCAGTGGTTAAGAATCCGCCTGCCAATGCAGGAGACACTGGTTTGAGCCCTAGTCCGGGAAGATCCCACATGGCGTGGAGCAGCTAAGCCCATATACCACAGCTACTGAGCCTGCGCTCTAGAGCCCGCGAGCCACAACTACTGAGTCCACGTGCCACAACTACTGAAGCCTGCATGTCTAGAGCCCGTGCTCTGCAACAAGAGAAGCCACGGTTATGAGAAGCCCGTGCACCACAACGAAGAGTAGCCCCCGCTCACCACAACCAGAGAAAGTCCACGTGCAGCAACAAAGACCCAACGCAGACGAAAATAAATTTTAAAAAAAAAACAACTCACTTTTCTTCCCTCTGTGCCTTTTTTAAAATTTTTATTTATTTTTATTTTTGGCTGCGTTGGGGCTTCGTTGCTGCACACGGGCTTTCTCTAGTTGCGGTGAGCGGGGCTTATTCTTCTTTGTGGTGTGCGGGCTTCTATATGTGTCTAATAGCTTTTTTTGTCATTCATTTCCTCTATTACTACCTTCTTTTCTGTTTACTTGATTTTTTTTTTGGAGGTGACACATTTTGATTCCCTTCTCATTTCTTTTTTGCATATTCTACAGTTAGTTTTTTTTGTGGTTATCATGGGCATTACAAATAACATCCTCACATCTATTTCGAATTGAAACCAGCACAACTGAATTGCATACAAAACCTCTACTTTACATTTCCACCCCTTCTTTATGTTTTGTTGTCACAGTTGCGTCTTTATACGTCGTGTACCCATTGACATGGCTTTATAGTCATTTTATGTATTTGTTCTTTAAATGCTGTGGAAGATATAGAGGAGTCATAAACCAAAATTACAATAATAATACATTTTGTATTTGCCCATGTATTTACCTTCTCCAGAGATGTTGATCTCTTTCACTTTAGCCTGAAGGGTTCCCTTTTGCAAAAAACCCCGAACGATCTGATTTAAAAATGGACAGAGGGACTGAATAGACATTTTTCCAAAGAAGACATACACCTGGCCGGTGGGTACCTGAAAAGGTGCTCAACGTCACTAATCATCAGGAAAATGCAAATGAAAACCACAATGAGATATCATCTCATACCTGTTAGTATGGCTATTCTTGAAAATATAGGAGATAACAAATGGTAGCAAAGATGTGGAGCAATGCAAACCCTTGTGTATTGTTGGTGAGTATGTAAATTGGTGCAGCCACTATGGAAAACGTATGGAGGTGCTTCAAAAAATTAAGAATCCACTAATTCTAATTCTGGGTATTTATTCGAAGAAAATAAACACACTAATTCGAAAAGATATATGCACCCCTGTGATCAATGCAGCAGTATTTACAACAGCCAAGATAAGGAAACAACCTAAGAGTCCATCAATGGATGAATGTTTAAAGAAGATGTGGGGGTGTGGGTGTGTGTACGCACACACACGTATAGATGTCTGTGTATGTAATGGAATATCACACAGCCATTAAAAAGAAGGGAATCTTGTCAGGCCCTAGATGCAGAGAACAGATCGGTGACTGCTAGAGGTGGAGACGGGTGGGCGAGGGGGGTGAAAGGAGGCAGGAGGTGCCGCCTCCCAGTTACCAAATAAGTGTGTCGTGAGGGTGCAGCGCAGAGCGTGTGGCCGCAGCTACTACCGTGGTGTCACGTATTTGAGAGCCACTAAGAGAGCAGGTCTTGAACGTCCTTGTCACAAGAGAGAACTCTGTAACTGTGGTGGTGGATGGCAGCTGGACATTTTGCAGTATATGCAATTATCAGTTCATAATGCTGTACACTGAAATAAGCACAATGTCATATGTCAACATACCTCAGTTTTTTTAAATAAAATTTTTTAAGTTAAAATTAAGTTTTTGAGAAAGAGAATTGGACGTTTGCAAAAACAGCCACCTCTCCCAGTCTTTGCAGACTGTCTGCCTGTGCAGCTGAGTGTTTGGATCAGCCTGGGTGAATGCTTAAGGTACTTTCAGGTCTTCTCTGAACATGTATCTTGCATAAGTGTGGCTTGTTCGACTCCTTTGTATTCTTAGCTGTTTACAATGTCTTAATTTCCTAAAGCATCTCACCCCAGCTTCTCCTTTGAGCCTCAGGCGGGCTGTTGTGTGTCTGTGTCTGTGGTCTCTGTTGCCAGAGCACCTGTAGCTGTTAGTCTCTCTGCAGCCTTCCCAGCCCACTTTCTCTTGCTGCCCGAGTTCCGCATTAGGTAAAACAGCTCTTCAGGCAGCCCCCAGACAAATGAGGACGTTGCGAATAAGGTTTGCTGCGGCCCCTTCGGAGGGAAGGCATTGGGAACTGCGCTGCTGTCTCCAGACCAGGACTGCAGCACGCTGAGCAGGGGTCTGGGCGAGGTCAAGAAATGAAATTTCCTACTGATTTGACTGTGGGTTTCTCTCAGTTGCACATTTGCTTCATTGCTGTATACCTTTGTCCACTTCCCAGAGTCCTATAAGATTGTTTTAACCAATTTTTGGCTCTCATTTGAAATCTCCATTGGGGAACGAGGGCTTAGAGTTTCCTAGTCTGCCATTTTGCTGACATCACTCCCTAGGCATGATTTTTTTAGGAATCATCTGGAACTTATCAAAATGACCACTTATCCCCTAAAGAAATGATTTTCATAAAGTATATATATAATTGCTAAAAGTTTTTTGGAATACTTCTTCACCTTCAGAGCCTTGTCACATTCTTACTACTCTTCAGTGTGGCAAACTCTCCTTTTTTGAGGCCAGATTTGATTTTGAGGAAATCGTTTTATTTATTTGATGAATAAAATAAGCAAGTTAGACACTATAATTTTCGGTCAAAATATCTTAATTTCCATAATAATTCCACTGTAGGCACAGAAAAATTTTTGAGAAATGCACAAATAATGAAGGAATAACTCTGTAAGCTTCATAAGTGATTACTTTGAAGATTATACTTACTCGCTACCTAAGTTTTGGTTTGGTGAAGTCTATTTTAAAGTCTCATTTTATTATTTTTTATATAAATTTATTTATTTTTAATTTTTGGCTGTGTTGGGTCTTCATTGTCGCGCGTGGGCGTTCTCCAGTTGTGGCGAGCGGGGACTACTCTTCGTTGCGGCGCGCGGGCTTCTCATTGCGGTGGCTTCTCTTGTTGTGGAGCACGGGCTCTAGGTGCACAGGCTCAGTAGTTGTGGTGCACGGGCTCAGTTGCTCTGTGGCATGTGGGATCTTCCCGGACCAGGGATTGAAACCATGTCCCCTGCGTTGGCAGGCGGATTCATAACCACTGTGCCACCAGGGAAGTCCTGAAGTCTCATTTTAAATTCATGTAATATGTATCTGCTTATGAAATTCTAAAATGTGCAGTAGGTCCTTGTGAGAAAGGAGTACAGATATGTCTTTGTAATGGCACAAGTGACTGCAAGATAGCCAGGATTTCTCTCTTACTTCTAAAAGTGATAGAATCGTCTAGGGTCTGTCATACCTCTGCAGTTCTGTGACAGCTGTATCTGTGACATGATAACTATATCCTTCTACAAAATTTACCTTTTTTCTAGTTATACGTACGTAGCTTTCAACTATAATAGATTTCAGGGCTTCCCTGGTGGCACAGTGGTTAAACATCCGCCTGCCAATGCAGGGGACACGGATTCGAGCCCTGGTCCGGGAAGATCTCACATGCCGTGGAGCAACTAAGCCCATGCGCCACGACTACCGAAGCTGCGCCCTAGAGCCCATGAGCCACAACTACTGAAGCCCGTCCACCTAGAGCCTGTGCTCCACAACAAGAGAAGCCACCACAATGAGAAGCCCGTGCGCTGCAACGAAGAGTAGCCCTCGCTCACCACAACTAGAGAAAGCCCGCGCACAGCAACGAAGACCCAACGCAGCCAAAAATTAATTAATTAAAAAAAAAAACTGTAACAGATGTCAGTTCAATTGAATGCCTCATTAACCATGTTATATTATTTAAGTTCGTAAAGTAGTGAATTTACCTTTTCAATACTGTTGAGTTACTTTAAATTTACTTTCATAAAAATGTTTATGAAATACTGAAAAATAACTTTATCTTAAATGAAGGAAAAAGAACCTGTGTGAAGAGGTAGTAAGAAATACGGATGATTACTTATCAAATATAATAACGGCTAAAAGATACATTGAAGTGAAAAAAAATGATTTGGATGCAGCTATGAAGATAGCAAGAGAATTAAAATCCACACCTTCTCTAAGAATATACTGTGACCTGAATCAGGTAGTTTTAACCGTTCATAATGTGAATTATTTCTGTGATGGCTTATATTACCTACTTTGGAATATAATATTTAAGACTTAACAAGAAGAATTGTTTTTCAGTTTATCCTAATTTGTATTGGCATCAATTTAGAATTCTTAGGTGTTGGAATTCTAAGATAAACATTAATAAACTTGTTTGACCTTTTATTATTTTTTACCACTTAGAGAAATGGTGCAGTAAAGTCTTTATAACACACAGTCGGAGAACAAGTAGGATGACATTGAGTCGAAAGTTGTTTCTAGGACAGTTGGATAAAAAATGAGACAAGTAAGAGTAGCAAAGTAAATAGGAATATTTTCTTTTTATAAACAGTTAGGTTTGACTGTCAACTCTTGACTTAGAAACTTATCAAGATGCCATTTAGGTTTTTCTCCCAACCCCCAGCTGTGCACCTCAGGAGACAAGGTGATTCTACTCTGCCCTGTCATCTAATCATGTGCCTAGAATTAGGCAGCAATAGAAACATGTTTCTTATGAGATTGTTTGGCAGGACGGGGTTATCCATCGATCCTCTTTGCTAATTTCTGTCTTGCTCCCTTGGGGTGTAGATCCTACTCTGTTGTCTTTGAATCTTCAGGGCCTCATGACCCATAGATGATCAGATATTTGGATTGAACTGAAGTATAAAATAGAAGCCATTGGTTTACCTGCCTCCAGAGTCTTGAACTTTGAAGGAGAAGAGTTTGCCATCATCTTACTTGACCAGGCCTCCCTCCAGCTGTAGTTCTAAGAACAGTAATAGTTCCTGTGTATTACATGTGAGGCATTAGGAGGTGAAAAAAAGTAAAATTTGGTCTTTACCCTAGTTAGCTGCATTAGGAAGATGGGGAAAAAAAAAAAAAAAAAAAAGAAACGTTTGCGAACAGCAGTGCAGGTGCAAAATGAATCTGACCAGAATTTTCCCTGATCATGTAGCTGTATCCCATTTATTAACTAGTGTCTCTTGTTATCTGTTAATACATATCTTCAAAAGATTTTAAGTTTCTTTTGGGGAAAAATTCATAAATTCTTATTTGCATCCCTCCCTTTGCTTGCCTAAAATCAAACACTGAGCACATTAATTAGTGAAATACCTAAAGGGTATAGTTTTCTTTCTAAAATCTTACTCTGTTTCAACGGTATTTATAACAAAGCAAAATGCACATATGAGTGATACTTCTCTTTTGATTTTAGATTATCTGGACTTTGAAATTAACATTTGAGAGTGAATTGTCACAAGTCAGCTCTCTAAAACTAAGGAACTCTCCCAAGTAAGTAAGTTGTAATTCAGGAGAGCGTGGTAATTAAATATAAAAATGTATTAGAGGCTAGATTTATTAAAATAACAAGCAGTTATAAATTGAAAATTTGGGTCAAAAAATGTTTCCCAAATTAGCAACCAAATTAAAATAAGTGTAATTTGTGATAAATTAGAAAGTTATTTAAATGTTCTGTCTTTCAGAGTTTTTAATGTTAGCAACTAATTTTTATTAGGGAAAGTAATAAACTTGTATTAGAACATTTTTTATGCTAAGTATTTAATTTTAGGTTGAATATGAATTGCAGTGAGATCATCTGTATGTTCAACAATATGGGAAAGATTGAATTTGAGGATTCAACAAAGTAAGTATGAGAATGGCAATATGCTATTAGTGTCTGACATGGCGTAAGGGACAGAAGTATTATTTGAGACAGAGAAATTGATGTTCAGTGTAATATTTATGATTCAAAAGCTGAAAAATAATATGAAGGGCAAAATGGTTTCTATCAGTTAAATTCCACATAAACTATTTAAGAATGAAAAGACCTAGAAGGGGTCAGTATTCAATGATATATGTCGGAGTCATCTTTTTTTTTTTATTTATGTATGTATGGATGGATGGATGGATGGATGGATGGATGGATGGATGGATGGATGGATGGCTGGCTGGCTGGCTGGCTGGCTGGCTGGATGGCTGCGTTGGGTCTTCGTTGCTGTGTGCGGGCTTTCTCTAGTTGCGGCGAGCCGGGGCTACTCTTTGTTGCGGTGCGCGGGCTTCTCACTGCAGTGACTTCTCTTGTCACGGAGCACAGGCTCTAGGCACACGGGCTTCAGTAGTTGCAGCATGTGGGCTCAGTAGTTGTGGCTCGTGGTCTCTAGAGTGCAGGCTCAGTAGTTGTGGTGCACAGGCTTAGTTGCTCCGCGGCATGTGGGATCTTCCCGGACCAGGGGTCGAACCTGTGTCCCCTGCATTGGCAGGCAGATTCTTAACCACTGCGCCACCAGGGAAGTCCTCCGAGTCATCTTTGAGATTCATTCATTCAGCGAGCATTGAACACTGATGTTGTGCTAGACACTAACACCCTAGATACTGAGATTTATGCAGAGAAGTTAAACTAAGTAGAGAATGATACACATAAATAGTAAAGTACGTAATTGCTATGATAGTAGTTTGTGCAGAATTTAATGGAGATGCAAAGGAAGGGAATGATCAGTTCTTTGAGATGTAACAGGGGTCTTGGAAAGAGGAGATTTTATTTTCCCTCATCCATGAAAAATGAGTAGCAGTTGGAAAGGAGGACAAAAGGGAGGCAGGCATCTTTGCAGAAATAACTGTATGGGTAGTGAGATCACATACTACATTCAGGGACCTGCATGTATAATTCCATACAGCAGAGGATACATAGAGGCTGAATCCTAAAGACTTTGTCTGTTGTGTGGTGGTATTTGGACTTTATTTCTTAGACCTGTGCTATCCAGTATGGTAGCTGCTAACCACGTGTGGTCATTTAAATTTAAGTGTAAATTAATTAGAACTAAATAAAGTGAAAAATTCAGTTCTTTGGTTGCAGTAGCCACATTTCAGGTGCTCAGTAGCCATATTTGGTTAGTGGCTATCGGATAGTGCAGCACAATTTCATTATTGCAGAAGGTTCTGTTGGACAGCACAGCTGTAAATAATAGAAAGCCACTAAAAGATTTTTAGCATGAAAGTAAAAATAATTAGGTTACATTTGTAGAAGATAACTCTAGTGACCATAGAGGGTTCTTTGGAAGAATATGAGGCCGAAGGCTGAAGGATGGGTTAGGCTGTTATATAAATAGTCTCAGCAAATGATGAGAAACCAAATGTAGGTAGTAGCACTGGAGAGGAACAAATGCTGAATAGGGAAAAGTGGTGTAACTTAGTAACTGTTTGGGTGTGGGGAATGAGGAAAAGGGAAGCATCCTCAGTGATTTATAGGTCTATATTTAGTGATGAATTGTGATATTATTCACCAAGTTTGGAAATACAGGAAGAAAAGAAGTTGGGGGGGGGGGGGGAAGATAGTGGGATACGTTGAGTTACTGTTGTTTGCTAGGTATCTCGGGAGAAATGTCCAGAGGGAAGTGAGTGTATGTGCTGAAACTTAACAGGAGGTTCTGGATTTCATTCTTGGTTTAGGAGTAGTCAGAATGTAAATGGTTTAGAAACCCCCAGAAGAAAATAAGTTTATTCAGTTGTAGGTGGTATGACCCCTAAGGAAATCGTCCCCCAACAAGCATCACGTTCATTAGTCTGAGGAAATAATGAGGGTCCAGCCCCCAGCCTTACAAGTTGAGAAACAGACATGAGCAGATCTTACTCTAAGCCAGGTAAACTCATGTAAGCCAAGTTCACAAAACTGACATATAGTCAGAATGCCAGTTTATTAACTTAAGGGGCAAATATAATTGCCACAGGGACTAGAATACTTATGTTGGCATTCTTTTCCAATATCCAGACAGACACAAGAAGCCAAATCATCAGAAGTTGCTTTGTTTGAGGTGTTTTTCGAATAAAGGGAATAAGGTTTATCGAATAGCTGAACAGTGTTGGTCCTGGACAGCCCGCTACATTCCTTTCCCCCCAGGGGAGACCGTGCCAGAGGCCTCGAGTACCAGTCCTTTGGCTCAGCTCATCTTCCCCACATGTGGAGCCCTGGCCTCTATTTGCCTCTGTGACTTGACTTCTTGCACTTTCGTGGATGATCATGCTTTCCAGTCAGTACGTTCTTCTAGGTATTTTCATAACTTGAATATGGTTACTCTCAAATATTTTTAGTACCGAAGGGTATTGTCTCTTTAAGAGTCTGTATTGATCTTGGCCTTGGTTTTAAATTTAACTCAGAAGTCTTTTAAATTTCTTCCTAGTTTTTAGGGAAAGTATCACTGTAGCCTGCCTCTACTGATGATGGATGGTAATTAAAGAATGGGTTTGCCCAGTGAGAGCAAGTATTGCAGTGGGTCAAGGACAGTGCCCTGGAAAAAATATGAAATTTTAAGACAGGGAAAGGGTAATCTGCAAAAAAACAAAACAAAACCAAGAAGGGGTAGGAGAGAGTCGTGTTCTACAACTAAGAGGAGAGGTCTGTGAGACAGGTTGATTGACGGCGTTAAATGTCTCAGTAAAGCCAGACAAGAGTTACTGTAAAAAGAAATGTTTTAGATTACAGAGTTGTCAACCTATATGAATCCTCAGAAGGTGTTTGGACCTTTAGTCAGTCTGTATTAAGAGACAGGTAAGATAGGTCTGCTGAATCCAGTTGGGTTTTTAGGTTCTTATTTCTGATTTCATTTGGCTTCTTTTTTTTTTTTAATTTATTATTTATTTATGTTTGGCTGCGTTGGGTCTTCATTGCTGCACGTGGGCTTTCTCTAGTTGCAGCGAGCGGGGGTTACTCTTCGTTGCAGTGTGCGGGCTTCTCATTGCGGTGGCTTCTCTTGTTGTGGAGCATGGGCTCTAGGCGTGAGGACTTCAGTAGTTGTGGCTCGTGGGCTTAGTTGCTCCTTGGCTGTGGGATCTTCCCGGACCGGGGGTCGAACCTGTCTCCCCTGCATTGGCAGGCAGATTCTTAACCACTGCGCCATCAGGGACGTCCTCACTTGGCTTCTTAAATGGTGATCTGTGAAGAAGCTAAATGTGTCATGGGTTAACGAAAATTAAAGCTTTTGAGAATCTCATTTTTTTGATAGAATATCTATACTTGTAGATTTGATAGCCCATATCTGTGTGGATTTATGAAGAAGGTAGAAAAATTTGTAGATTAGTGGCTGTTGAATAATCATACCCAAAGGATTCAGACTGATGGTGATTTTTAGCCTAGATGGAGATTTCTAGTAGTTTTCTCAGGATTGTACCTCTCACTGCTTCCTACACTTTATTTTTAAGCCAGTGAATTAAAAGAAGAAATAATCTTAGCATAGTTTAAAATCAAACACCTAAGCCAAATCAAAATTTGGATAATTGAAACTGAAAACCTATATCCACTGTTCTTTTAGGATCAGATCATTGTGACATGACTGTATATCAAGTTCTTTCTTCAGCTTCTCATTGATTTTACCTCTTGTTGACCTTTTAAAACCCTTGGGCTTGCTTGGGAATGGGCAGAAGTTTCGGGATACTGGAAATGTTCTAAAATTAGATTGTGGTGATGGTTACCCAACTCTAAATTTAGTAAAAATTAATTGGATTTTATAGTGTGTAAATTATATCAATACAGCTGTTTAAAAAAATACCTGTGGGACACCTATACAGCTTTAACTCTTTGTATGTGTCACAATACTGTCATGTGGAAAGGGAATGGTTTTAAGGTGGTTATAAAAAAATTATGAAGTGATTTAAAGTAGCCTCTATTTTTAAACAGATTTGATCCTCAAGAAAGTGAAATGGGACAGAATGTTCAAAAGAAATATAATCATAAAAAGGAATTTTCTTGTAGTGGTACCTACCCATCACTAGAAAAGAAAAAGGTTGACATTTCTATCCTAACTAGTGAAGCTCCCCCACCAACTCCTTTGCAACGGGAAAACAGTGATACGCATTTAGAAGCAAAACACTTCCCACCACAGAACGAGGTTGTTGCAATAACCCCCTGTGAAACCGTTGCTGCTTTGCCTCAGGCGGGACCGAGCCCTGATGTGATCATCGAAGAAGTCATCGAAGAAGACCTGGAAAGTGAGTGAAAATAGAAAAGCAAGGAAACAATATATTGTGTCTGGAATTAGAAACGAAGTTAGTTCCTTTTTGTCACTGTACTTAACAAACATATTGCTGTTATCTTACACCTCATTCTGAGTTAATCTGTTGATTGCATGCCCCTACTTTCACATTTTCCAAAATTAGGATAATTTTTAATGCAATAATATAGCTAAACTCTAATATTTGGTTTAATTAGGGCGTTTGACTTTTTAATGTTCCACATACAAACCGCTATAAAAGATGAAAATACTATAAATAAGTGACAACCATAGTAGTAGAAGCAGTCTGATGACTTTGTCCTTAAATTTAAGAACAGCATATCTTAAATCTTTGTTCTGAGATACAGTCCTTTATAAAATGAACTATCATGAATGTAGTAGCATCTGTTAATAATGTTTGTTAACGTTTAAATGTGTCATAATTGTTTGATTAGATTTCCAGTGTTGGTGTTCTCCCCATCAACATCAGGGTGAGATACTACTGTGTGTAGTTACATTGTCAGTCTTCTTTAGGACCATTTTCAAGATCTTTGGTTTTCTCCTCCCCCCCCCCCCCCGCCCCCGCTCCCAGTCTATTTCATTGATTGAGTTTCCGGAATGGTATTTTGAATACAAAAAAAAGGACATGCTGTTTTCTCTCATTTCCACAGTGTTATTATTATCACTGATTATCTCAGTGAGTTAAGAGAACTATCTGGACTTTGCCTGCTGATACAAGGGGGTCTTGCCCTTCCAGTATTTTGCCCATTCAAGTACAGCTTTTTAAACAGTATGTTAAGTCTGCCACTGTCAACGTAATAAAACTAATAACAGTTGCCTTTATTTTCTCTTTTGACGAAGCATGCTTCACAGATTATCTTGTGGAGACACCTAGATATCCAAAAGAGCCTCTTCAGAAAAAATCGTCTGTTCCTTTTGGATCAAAAGCAGGTATGTTAACAACTCTGAACTTGATGCAGCAGAGTTGATACATAGTAACTCTTATGGAGAGGGAGGCAGTGAGTAAAATGAATTTTACTAATAACTAAAACTTATTTATTTATTTATTTTTGCCACGCCGCACGGCTTGTGGGATCTTAGTTCCCCGACCAGGGATCAAACCCAGGCCCACAGCTGTGGAAGCGTCGAGTCCTAACCACTGGCCCTCCAGGGAATTCCTAAAACTTCTTCCTTTTTAATGTTAAAAGTTCTGGCTGTTACTGGCAAAAATATTTCTGAAATTTATAACACTGCTCTCAGCTGTCTCCCCAGTTACACATACTTATCTCTTTACCTCATCCTCAGTATGGGTATTATTCTGTGTGATCTGTATTGGATAGGTAAAATGATCTATTTGTTCAATTTTTATCATCTATCTATACTTCAGTTCCTCCTAGTCTTTGTTTTTTAAACATTTTTACTAGATATACTAGCACACCTACATTGTTCAAAAATTAAATATATATATATTAAAATACCCTGTGAACCTTTTCCCTTAACCTATTCCCATTCCATTTGTCTCTTCCTCCCTTCCAGTTTCTTTATTCATATTTGAACAAAAACACATATATTATTTTTCTAATTCTCATTTTTGGTTGTTTTTGTACACAAAACACAGCATGCCATATACACTGCAGTGCTTTTTTAATTCCTTTCTTTTTTCCTTTTTTTTTTTTTTTTTTTTGTCTTGGCCACGTCACATGGCATGCGGGATCTTAATTCCCCGGTCAGGGATCGAACCTGTGCCCCCTGCAGTGGAAGCGTGGAGTCTTAACCACTAGACGGCCAGGGAAGCCCCTTAATTCTTTCCTTAACATTATATTCTGGAGATCTTTTCATATCAGTAGAAACACTTGGCTTAATTACTGCTGTATACAAAAAGTTTCTCACTGTCTTTTATTCTGCCCCACCCTTACTTCCACCAAAACACACATATCTCCCCCTAAATGCTGCTCAGTATGTTGGCTTTCCCAGACTTTTTTTCATACTTCTCCAGCCTGATAAGATTTAAGATTCAAAGTGGCTATGAGCTAATTATTAGTTCTTTCAGTTTAGTATAGTTTAAACAGGATTTTGGGGGCTATATTAGAAACGTCGTTATCAATGGGGTTCTGAGTTTCAATTATGTCTATAAATAAATTCTGAAGTTTTGTTGTAATACAGTAGAGTTACAGCATATACTCTGACTTTAGAACCTAACTAACTACTTGAACTTCAATTCCACTTATTTAACATATTTTGCAAATAAAATAAAATGTTTGCAGTTCAGGTTGCTAAAGAAATCATTGTGGAAGTGGGATGTGTTTGTTTTATCAGTCTAGTTACTGTTTGGGGTTTGGGTTACCTTTTGTGGGCCTAGGTATTCTAGAGTTTGCAGTGCTACAAGACACATTCTTTCAAAGGATACTGCATTCAGTTTCTGTGAATTCTTTCCTGACTTTTGGCTTATTAATGTGGTTTAAATATTCTCATCCAGGTTCTCCAGAGCTAGTTTTTGTAAGCCATGTAATACATCCTTGCCACTTCTACATTCGGAAGTATTCACAGATAAAAGATGCAACAGTATTGGAAAAGAAGGTGAAGCAGTTTTGCAGTAAGAGTGTATACCTTGATCCTTCAGACATTTTGGAGCTAGGTAATGAAATATTACTCTTAAGTTAAAATATGAAGCTTATTTAAATATTGTAATATTGGCCAACCCCTATAGACTTTTTGTAATACAGATTTGTGCAAGCATAAAGGTTTTGGAATTATTTAACATAGGTTAAATTTTATTTAGGTAACTTAGCTAAGTATTAAAATCGACTGTTTTTTTTTTTTTGTTCTGCTCAGAGATACCTAGTAGTAATATTATTACAGTATACAGTATACATAATTCCAGTATTTTTAATGTCATTTTAAAATGATTTTTAAATATTTTTAGTATCATTGCCAAGTTTAACTGGAGTCATAGTAATTTGGAACTTGCTTTCTTTTTTTTAATGTTGTTTTCCATTATGGTTTATCGCTGAATATAGTTCCCTGTGCTATCCAGTAGGACCTTGTTGTTTATCCATTGTATTTGTAATAGCTTGCATCTACCAACCACAAACTCCCACTTCATCAAATACCAAATATGGTATTTGTCTTTCTCTTTCTGACTTCACTTAGTATGATAATCTCTAGTTCCATCCATGTTGTTGCAGAGGGCATTATTTTGATCTTTTCTGTGGCTGAGTAGTATTTCATTGACCACATCTTCTTTATCCATTCATCTGTCAATGGACATAAAATTGACTGTTGAGTGAGCTATACACAAAAACTCCATTAGGGAGTAAGGTGAGATATTTTTTAAATTACAAAACCCATGATGGGTTATATAACTTGTCCCCTCATCTCCAGAGAAAAGTATTCGTCTCAGTGTTCCTTGTAGTATGACTACCATCCCTTGCTGTCCGCATGTGAACGTTGAAGATGTCATTGAACACCTGAGTGAGATAGATGCAGGGCAGTGGCATCCATTTCCTAGGGCCACATAGAGGGTAATTGGTAAATTTAATCAGTCCATCTTAATTCTAAGGCTGTGTGTAATTTGCTGTAATTTAGGCTTTCATTACAAACGTTTTCCTTGTAACACTTGATTAAATTTGATTGTACTCTGTAATAAGATGAAGCTATGATTTGTTTGATTTATTAATAGAGCATTTTTCTCATTCTGTTACTGTCAATGCCTATATATAACTAATACCAAAAACTACTATATTGTCCGTTCAGCTTTATATATTAGGTTTTTTAAAAAAAATTTTTAATTTTTTGGCTACGTCGGGTCTTGGTTGCGGCACGTGGGACCTTTCATTGCAGTGCGTGGGCTTCTCTAGTTGCAGTGCACGGACTTCTCTCTAGTTGTGGCATGTGGGTTTTTCTCTCTCTAGTTGTGACGCGTGGGCTCTGTTGCTTGTGGCACTCGGGCTCTCTAGTTGAGGCACGTGGGCTTAGTTGCCCTGTGGCGTGTGTTATCTTAGTTCCCCGACCAGGGATTGAACCCACATCCCTTGCATTGGAAGGCGGATTCTTTACCACTGGACCACTGGGGAAGTCCCTATAGTAGTTCTTTAAAAGTGTTACTAACTCTCAGCTCATCTTTGTAGCTTATCAGAATATCAAGACTAGAATCATCATATACTTCTGATAAAAATGAATAATAATTTTTAAACTTAAAAAATAGTGTTTAGGGACTTCCCTGGTGGCACAGTGGTTAAGAATCCTCCTGCCAGTGCAGGGGATACGGGTTCGAGCCTTGGTCCAGGAAGATCCCACATGCCGCGGAGCAACTAAACCCGTGCACCACAGCTACCGAGCCTGCGCTCTAGAGCCTGCGAGCCACAACTGCTGAAGCCCGTGTGCCTCGAGCCCATGCTCTGCAACAAGAGAAGCCACCACGGGACTTCCCTGGTGGCGCAGTGGTTAAGAATCCACCTGCCAATGCAGGGGACATGGGTTCAATCCCTGGTCTGGGAAGATCCCACTTGCCACGGAGCAACAGCCTGTGTGCCACAACTACTGAGCCCGCATGCCACAACTACTGAAGCCCACGTGCCTAGAGCCCTGCTCTGCAACAAGAGAAGCCACCACAATGAGAAGCCCGTGCACTGCCATGAAGAGTAGCCCCCGCTCGCCACAACTAGAGAAAGCCCTCATGCAGCAACGAAGACCCAAAACAGCCAAAAATAAATTAAAAAAAGAAAGAGAAGCCACCACAATGAGAAGTACATGCACCTCAACGAAGAGTAGCCCCCACTCGCAGCAACTAGAAAAAGCCCGTGTGCAGCAACAAAGACCCAGCGCAGCCAAAAATAAATAAATAGAATAAATTAATGTAAAAAATAGTGTTTAAATTCTGAATGTCTAAGGAGGGAAGAGTGTAGCGTTAAAGTTAATTTTTACGGCTGCAAATAATTCTCTAAATTTAATATATGCACAAAAGAGCTCAGTTTAGATTTAGAAAATGTTCTAAGAAAGCCAAAAAGTCATCCTTTAAGTTGTCAAGGATAATTATTATTTCAAGGTAGAGATACATGATTTAAATACTCATCTATCTTTTTTCTTTTTCTTTCAATTTTTTTATTTTTGGCTGCGTTGGGTCTTCGTTGCCGCACGTGGGCTTTCCCTAGTTGCGGCAAGCAAGAGCTGCTCTTCATTGCGGTGCACGGGCTTCTCATTGTGGTGGCTTCTTTTGTTGCGGAGCACGGGCTCTAGGCGCGTGGGCTTCAGTAGTTGTGGCTCACAGGCTCAGTAGTTGTGGCACACGGGCTTAGTTGCTCCAGGGCATGTGGGATCTTCCCAGACCAGGGTTCGAACCTGTGCCCCCTGCATTACCCTGGATTCTTAACCACTGTGCCACCAGGGAAGCCCTCATTTATCTTTTGAGAAATTAATGGTAAGGGAAGAAATGTAATATAATGCTTTAGCAGAGTATCCTCTTGTTCCCTTTTCCTACCTGTGTTCTTCATTATAAAGAACAACAGATGACTTCAATAGACTTTTATCTCATCTGTTGCAAGAAAGAATAGTTTAATAGCATATAGTTTAAAACTAAGAATATTGGTTATATGGTATATCAGCATAAGAGAAGGGTTGATGACAATCTCAAGGCCAAAACACATGTTTTGGTAGAACTTAAAAGGTTGCCCTGATGTGCCTCTCAACTATCCTGTTTTTATTAGCCTGTATAGAGGGGATTATACAGCATCTCTCTGTATATAATCAGTGATCAAGTCTTACCAAGTATATCTCTGATGCTAGCTGAGTCTTTAAGAGGATGGGCTCTAAGACTACCTGGGTTCTCTTCCTACCTCTTCTAAATAGCCATGTGGCTTGGGCTGGGTTTTCAGCCTCTTTTTGCCTAGTTTCCTCACCTATAGGATGGAAGCACCATCTCCATGGGGTTGTTGTGGGGAGGAGGTGAATTAAAACACAAAATACTGAGAACATTGCTGAGCCTATAGTAAAAATAAAAATTCTTTCTAACTTGATCTTTTTTTCTGGTTATTAATTTGTAATTCATCTGATCCCTCTATAAGGGAAGACCATAAGGTCTTCCTCTGCTGCTTGGTCCTTGGTTCATCTTCCCCTTCTCTGAACTCCACTGTGTATTAATTTCTTAATTTTGGCCTTTACACTCTGCCTTTCTTGGTTTCTTTACTTACACTCCCCTTTTACCAAGAGAATGTCATTGCTGCTTCCTTTATGCTACTAAAGTATTTTATAGATTTCGGTATATATATATATCTGCACTTGCATGTGTGTACATGCACAAAGACAGGTCTTTATTGTTATAAGTACAGTGTATTATAGTCACTTACTTGCCTGTCTCCTTTCCTTTCTTGAGCTTCTTGATGGCAGGACGGTCTTACTCATCTTTGTTATAGTTTATAAAACACAGGTCCTCAGTAAAGGACTGCTGGCTTTGTTTTCTTTGTTTTTACCTCCCCGTCTAGGTCATAAGTTTCTGTGTAACAGAAACTGCCAAAATACACTACCTTTTAATCCCTCTCATAGCACTTGACACAGTACTGTATCATCAGTTAATAAATGAATTAAGACTTCTTAGTGGTGGAACTAATGTACATGTTTGTAAATTAGAGCTAATTAGATATTTTTCTTCATAAACATTGATAATGACTTGTCTCCATTATTTAGGTGCAAGAATATTTGTCAACAGTATTGAAAATGGAATGTGGTGTCGAGGAACTATTACTGAATTAATTCCAATAGGAAGTGAAAGTATTAGAAAACCGTGTATTCCAACCAAGTTCTCAGTCCACAAAGTTGCACTAATACAAATATTCATGGTAGATTTTGGAAATTCTGAAGTCCTAATTGTTGCAGGGTATGTTATTTTATAATTACTATGTGTTCGTGGTCTGCTTAGAAACACTTGTGATGGGGGAGGAGGGGAGATACTAAAGAATAAAGAAAAGTAGGAAGAGGTAGAGAGGAATAAATTATCCTTCTTCACTTCCAGGGCATATACCTTTTATTTTGCTCTGTAATTTGCCTTACTAATTACTAAATTAGTAAAGTATTAGTTATCAGTGTTACTAGATGGGGAGCTTGGAAAAAAGAACTTTTTGATGTTTCAAACTTCAGTGCTCTTCTATATAGCCTCAAAGCAGGAAATGAGGCACAAAAATGGTTCTTTTAAATGAAGTGTTACAGTTAGTTGCCAGATGATTGAGTAAAATTTTTAATCATATTTCTGTAATTTCATTATTGTATGTTAAAGTGGCATAGTGTCTAACTCTAGATGTTCAAAACTGTTTCCCTCAGTCTTCTAGAAAAATAAAACAAACTGAAAATGTTCTTCTAGTAAGGACCAGTATTAACTCTTGCATGGTCACTTTATTAAATGGTCATAGCTTTATAAATAGATTTCTACTTGGGGGTGTCATTATGCCTTTTAAATTTAAACCAAATAGGTATATGAAAGACAATCCAGATGAAGGCAGTTGAGATTTATTTCTATAGGTAGAAACAGTGTCTGTGTTTATAAAAGCTAGATTAAATCTATATAGTGAGATAGTATGAATCAGAATACAACTTTCTAAGAGAAAAATACCATATATTAACACATTTATATGGAATCTAGAAAAATGGTACTGATGAACCCAGTGGCAGGGCGGGAATAGAGATGCAGATGTAGAGAATGGACTTGAGGACACAGTGGGGGAAGGGTAAGCTGGGACGAAGTGAGAGAGTAGCATTGACATATATACACTACCATGTGTAAAACAGATAGCTAGTGGGAAGCAGCTGCATAGCACAGGGAGATCAGCTTGGTGCTTTGTGACCACCTAGAGGGGAGGGATAGGGAGGGTGGGAGGGAGACGCAAGAGGGAGGAGATATGGGGATGTATGTATATGTATAGCTGATTTACTTTGTTATACAGCAGCAACTAACACACCATTGTAAAGCAGTTATAATCCAATAAAGATGTAAAAATAAATAAATAAATTTTTGAAAGAGTATAACTTCCTAGAAGATTTAACTTAAAGAGAGTATCCTTAGAAATGCATACCTTTTGTGGGGTAAGGCAAGTTTGGGCTCGAAGCATTATTTTCAGTAAATATTGCTTGAATTCTTCCCAGAGTTGGTGATACTCATATGAGATCAGAACACATTGCTAAGCAGCATGTCACACTAAATGACTTGTGTCTGGCTCTGAGGAAGTCTGAGCCATATATTGAAGGGCTGCTGAAAGACATCCAGCCATTAGCACAGCCGTGCTCATTGAAAGACATTGTTCCACAGAATTCAGTAAGTGAGACTTAAATTATTTCTTATTCAGGGGCCAGATAGTCCAGTTTTAGCTATTATGCATTGCTGACCAGATTACTGAATGTAGGTTCAGTTCTCTTGTTAAATACATTTTGTATAATAAACTATTGGTGCCAATAAAAAAGGAAATGAACTTCAGTTTCTACAATTAGAACCGTTCTTAATGGGATATTGAGTTGAATATGCATATATGAACATAATGATGGGTGAAATATCCAAGTAAACCATAAAATTTTGGAGTCAAATAAATACGGAGAGAAAAATAAATTTTAAATGTTATGTGGTATGTGTTTCCATTCATTTCTTCACTATTTCCATGGCCCTTTGCTCACTACTTATAGCCTATATTGTATTCTGCTTTGTATTATTAATGAATATTTACTCCCCAGAAAGATTTAAAATTCCTACGAGACAGAAATTGTGTGTAAAAATACTTGTTAAGCAATTATATTGTTATAAAGTCTGTGAAAGCAGGAGTCTGCACCTTTGCTCATCTTTGTATTCCAGCACTTAGCAAAACACTGAGCACGTAGTAGGCATTCAGCAAATATTTGAAAGAATGAACAAATGAATAAAAAAGTAAAAGGAAACACATAAACATATTAGCCCTGGTATTTTCCTCAAAATGGGAAAATTATTTTGGCTTTAATTTTATCTTTTTTTTTTTTTTTTGCCTTTTCTATTCTGAGTGGGCTTTACTTTTATACTCACAGAATCTTTAGAAGATGTTTTATTTTTAAGGAATGTGTAGTTTTGGCCCGTGAAATTTACTTTTAAGTATGAGTACTTAAAGTTTCAAAGTTCAGTGAGACTTTTTTTTTTCAATGGGTGAGTATTTTTCCTTATTGTTTAAGTAGCATTTACCTCATATATTGCTAGTAATGGAAACTAAGTTACCTGGTAATGATTGTAAATATCTTTAATGTATTACATGGCTTCCATCATGCTTTCAAAATTACCTTTTGGATTTCATCGTTTAAGTGGAAAATTCGTATATAATACTTGTTTTATTTTTAAATTTTTATTTATTATCTTGATATTAATATTCAGAAGTAAAACTAAGTCCTGAAGTGCAGCAGCTTATGGTCACCTTGAGACCATGTTTATAAAATCTAAGTGTGATCCGTACATTGTGCATACATAAAGACTGTCCTTGGGTTTGTGGGCCCAGCTGCTTCTAAATATCTATGGTTGGTTCAGTGCCTTCGTTCGAATTTGCAGACTTTGGCTGTTACAAAGCTAAATCTACAACGTTGTACCATTAGAGCTAATTATAATTACTGAATACATTGGAATTTTACTTTTTCCACAGACTGAAGGCTGGGGAGAAGAAGCTAAAATAGAATTTTTGAAAATGGTAAATAAGAAGGCTGTTTTAATGAAAGTTTTTAAAGAAGAAGATGGTGTGCTAATTGTAGATCTACAGAAGCCACCAACAAATAAAATAAGCAGTGATATGCCTGTGTCTCTTAGAGATGCATTAGTTTTTATGGAACTAGCAAGGTAGGTAACTTACTAAAATGTAAATATTTTCAAGGTTATAGCTATAAATTGGAACAGCAGATTTTACCTTTGAAAGATATGGGCTCTAAAGTGAACTGTAACATACACTAAGAGGGAGCACCAAATCCTAACCACTAGACCACCAGGGACATCCTAACATACTCGAAGAGGTTAAAAATACTGCTGTCAGAGTTTTCTAAGTACGGTTGTCTGTGAAAATTGCATTCAGATCATTTGATTTAAGGAAATAGAAAAAATTCAAAATAGAAACGATTGGTAGATATGGAACATTTCTTTAGACTCTTGCTAACTTTTACAAGTAGCTCCACTAGGGTTTCAAGAATTACAGTTTAACAGTTCTTGACTTACATTTTCTAACCTTTGGAATAAGATCATGATCACCACTCTATATTTAATGTATGAATCTAGAGTAGATACTTAAATTTCTTTCCTTTCTCATCTCTGATGAACAAAGTAAGATGACTAAGTAACCACAGAGATAATGGAAGATACTACTTTCTGTCCTGAGCAATTACACGACTCTGGAAGTGACCCAAGTAGATTCCATTCTGGAAAAATAAAACTTAAGTAGAGTATTGGAGGTGAAAGGGGTCACGGAAACCGCTCAGCTGGCCTTTCTGATTGCTACCATAGATGCTGGGTATTGTCAACCAAAAGAGTAGAAACTTTGAGTAGAACATACAGCCCCAACTCAAAAATGTTCCAGCACAAACTTGAAGGTTAATTATTGAGTTTTGAGACTTGACCTCTTATTTATCCTGGTTTGATAATTGGAGACAATACTAAGAAATGTTGTAAGTTAGAAGAGACAAATTGGAAAAATACTTTTGGTAGATAAATCAGTGTGTGTGTAAGTCCTTTTTCTTCAGATCAATTCACTGAGAGAAGAGAGACTTAATGGCTCTTGCTTATGCTTTTAATTAGGTTTAGGTCTCAATCACCAAGAAGTCACTCTGAAAAAAATAAGACGTTACACTATCATCCACCTGTTCTGCCTAAAGGAATGACAGATGTTTCAGTTATGGTTTGTCATATAAATAGTCCTACTGATTTCTATCTTCAGTTGGTAAGTATATAGTGGTCCTTTGAGACAAAGTATTTTTTCAAATTTTAAGTAGAAATTTATAATGGAAATGAGGACCCAGTATGAATTTAGAGCAAACCACTATCAACCTTCTGTAAATTTAAGTTTCTTAGTAGCTTAGTAGTTTCTTGTTTTTAAACAAGAAATTCACGTGATTCATAGTAAATTGAAGGAAATCTTTATCATGCAAGTTAGTGAAGTATGGAGGGGAAGGAAAATGAAGGATCCCTAATGTGTAAGTGTTTCTTGCTACCTTCTGCAATCTAGAAACCAGGAGAGCACATAGAGCTGGCAAATCAAAATAAAATGATAACACCTGCTTCTGATGATGTATGAGAATTTACTTATTGTTCCTAGCTAATTTTCGAATACCAAAATAGATTCAGATTAAAGGCATTCATAGAAAATTTTGGATATATGACTGATGGGTTTGTTTTAGATAGCTACCAGCATTAAGGTTCATCTTTATTGATCTCTTTGTGTTCATGCTTTATGTGTCACACAAAGCATTATGGCCCTTAGAATGAGTTAATTCCAGTCCATTGCCCATTTTTGAATTGGATTATTTATTTTGCTGTTGTTGGGTTATAGGAGATCTTTATACATTATGGATATTAATCTTTTATCAGATATATCATTTTCAGATGTTTTTTCTTATTCTGTGGCTTACCTTATCACTCTCTTGATAGCATTCTTTCAAAAAGTTTTTAATTGATAAAGTCCAGTTTATCTACTTTTTCTTTTGTTGCCAGTATTTTGATGTCATATCCAAGAAATCATTGCCAGTCTAACATCGTGAAGCTTTTCCCCCCTGTGTTTTCTTCTATGAGTTTTATAGTTTTAACTCTTACATTTAGGTCTTTGAGTTATTTTGAGCTAATTTTTATATATGGTGTAAGGGAAAGGTCCAACTTCATTCTTTCCCATTGGATATCCAGTTTACCCAGCACCATTTGTTGAAAAGATGGTCTTTTTCTCTATTGAATGGTCTTGGCACTCTTGTCAAAACTCAGTTGACCATATACGTGAATGTTTATTTCTGGGCTCTCTATTCTATTCCATTGGTCCATCTGTCTGTCCTTACGGCAGTAGCACACTGGTTTTTTTGGTTGTTGTTTTTTTTAATTGAAGTATAGTTGATTCACAGTGTGCCAATCTCTGTTGCACTGCAAAGTGACTCAGTTATATACATACATACATTCTCTTTTAATATTCTTTTCCATTATGGTTTATCCCAGGAGATTGAATATCGTTCCCCGTGCTGTACAGTAGGACCTTGTTGTTTATCCATTGTAAATGTAATAGTTTGCATCTGCCGACCCCAGACTCACAGTCCATCTCTCTGCCTCTCACCCTCCCCCTTGGCAACCACAAGTCTGTTCTCTGTGTCTGTGAGTCTGTTTCTGTTTTGTAGATAGGTTCATTTTTGCCATATTTTAGATTCTGCATGTAAGTGATATCATATGGTATTTGTCTTTCTCTTTCTGAATTACTTCACTTAGTATGATAATCTCTAGTTGCATCCATGTTGCTGCAAATAGCATTATTTTGTTCTTTTCTATGGCTGAATAGTATTCCATTGTATATATATACCACATTTTCTTTATCCTTTCATCTTTCGATGGACATTTAGGTTGCTTCCGTGTCATGGCTATTGTGAATGGTGTTGCTATGAACATAGGGGTGCATGTATCTTTTTGAATTATAGTTTTGTCTGGATATATGCCCAGGAGTGGAATTGCTGGATTATATGGTATATCTCTATTTTTAGTTTTCTGAGGAACCTCCATACTGTTCTCCATAGTGGCTGCACCAGTGTACATTCCCACCAACAGTGTAGGAGGGTTCCCTTTTCTCCACAGCCTCTCCAGCGTTTGTTATTTGTAAACTTTTAATGTATTTATTTTTAATTTTTTTGTTTTTATTTACTTTTTTGGTCACACCACACGGCATGCAGGATCTTAGTTCCCCAGCCAGGGATCAAACCCGTGCCCCCTGCAGTGGAAGCACGGAGTCTTCATCACTGGACCATCAGGGAAGTCCCTATAGACTTTTTTTTTTTTTAATGGCTGTGTTGGGTCTTCGTTGCTGCACGCGGGCTTTCTCTAGTTGTGTCGAGTGGGGGCTACTCTTCGTTGTGGTGCGCAGCCTTCTCATTGCAGTGGCTTCTCTTGTTTCAGAGCACGAGCTCTAGGCATGCGCGCTTCAGTAGTTGTGGCACACGGGCTCAGTAGTTGTGGCACACAGACTGTAGAGCGCAGGCTCGGTAGTTGTGGTGCGTGGGCTTAGTTGCTCCGTGGCATGTGGGATCTTCCTGGACCAGGGCTCGAACCAGTGTCCCCTGCATTGGCAGGTGGATTCTTAACCACTGCGCCACCAGTGAAATCCCCCTCTAGACTTTTTAATGGTGGCCATTCTGACCAGTGTGAGGTGGTACCTCATTGTAGTTTTGATTTGCATTTCTCTAATAATTAGTCATGTGGAGCATCTTTTCATGTGCCTACTGACCATCTGTATGTCTTCTTTGGAGAAATGTCTATTCAGGTCTCCTGCCCATTTTTCAGTTGGGTTTTTTTTGTTGTTGTTGTTGAGTTGTATGAGCTGTTTATATATTTTGGAGATTAAGCCCTTGTCGGTTGCATCATTTGCAAATATTTTCTCCCATACCGTAGGTTGTCTTTTCGTTTTGTTTATGGTTTTCTTTGCTGTGAAAAAGCTTGTGAGTTTCATTAGGTCCTGTTTGTTTATTTTTGTTTTTATTTCTATTGCCTTGGGAGACTGACCTAAGAAAACATTGGTACAGTTTATGTCAGAGAATGTTTTGCCTATGCTCTCTTCTAGGAGTTTTATGGTGTTATGTCTTATAAAAGTCTTCAAGCCATTTTGAGTTTATTTTTGTGCATGGCGTGAGGGTGTGTTCTAACTTCATTGATTTACATGCAGCTGTCCGACTTTCCCAGCACCACTGCTAAAGAGACTTTTTCCCATTTTATATTCTTGCCTCCTTTTTGAAGATTAATTGATCGTAGGTGTGTGGATTTATTTCTGGGCTCTCTGTTCTGTTTCATTGATCCATATGTCTGTTTTTGTACCAATACTACACTGGTTTGATTACTGTAGCTTTGTAGTATTGTCTGAAATCTGGGAGAATTATGCCTCCTGCTTTGTTTTTTTTTCCCTCAGGATTGCTTTGACAATTCTGGGTCTTTTATGTTTCCATGTAAGTTTTTGGATTATTGTTGTAGTTCTCTGAAAACTGTCATGGGTAATTTGATAGGGATCACATTAAATCTGTAGATTGCTTTGGGTAGTATTGCCATTTTAACAGTATTAATTCTTCCAATCCAAGAGTGTGGGATATCTTTCCGTTTCTTTGATTCCTCTATAATTTCCTTTATTAATGTTTTATAGTTCTCAGCATATAAGTCTTTCAGCTCCTTGGTCAGGTTTATTCCTAGGTGGGTTTTTTTGGTGCAATTTTAAAAGGTTTTTTTTTTTTTACATTCTCTTTCTGATATTATTTTATTGTTAGTGTAAAGAAATGCAACTGATTTCTGAATGTTAATCCTGTATCCTGCTACTTTGCTGAATTCATTTATTAGATCTAGTAGAGCTTTTTTTTTTTTTTAAATATTTAGTTATTTATTTAGGCTGCACCAGGTCTCAGTTGCAGCATGCAGATTCTTAGTTGCGGCATGCAGACTCTTAGTTGCAGCACGCATGTGGGATCTAGTTTCCCGACCAGGGATTGAACCCAGGCCCCCTGCATTGGGAGTGTGGGGTCTTACCCACTGGACCATCAGGGAGGTCCCGGATCTAGTAGTTTTTGTGTGGCATCCTTAGGGTTTTCTATGTATAGTATCATGTCATCTGCATATAGTGACAATTTTACCTCTTCCCTTCCAATTTGGATACCTTTTATTCCTTGTCTGAGTAGCACACTGTTTTAATTACTGTGGCTTTGTAGCTAGTTTTGAAATCCGGATGTGTGAGCTCTCCAGCTTTGTTCTTTTTCAAGTTTGTTTTGGAAGTTTGGGGTCCCTTGAGATCCCATATGACTTTTCAGATGGGTTTTTCTGTTCTACCTTAAACATCGTTGGGATTTTGATAGGGATGACTTTGAATTATAGATTGCTTTGGGTACTGACATCTTAACAATATTAAATCTTTCAGTTCATGAACATGGGAGATCTTTGCATCTTTATTTTGTCTTCATTAATTTCAGCAGTGTTGTGTAGTGTACAACAAGCGTACAAGTCTGTAGCATCCTCGGTTATGTTTATTCCTGAGTATATTCTTTTTATTCTATTGTAAAATGAATTGTTTTCTTGATTGCCTTTTCAGACTGTTCATTGTTATTGTGTAGAAATGCATCTGATTTTTTTGTGTGTTCATCTTGTATCCTACATCTTTGCCAAATTCATTTATTAGACCTACTAGTATTTTTGTGGCATCTTAGGGTTTTCTACCTATAAGATCATGTCATCTGCAAAAAAGAGATCATTTTCCTACTTTTTGTCAATTTGGTTGGCTTTTCTATCTTTTTTTTGCCTAATTACTCTGGCTAGAACTTAAAATAGTATATTAAATAGCAGTGGCAAAAGCATGCATCCTATCCTGTTAACTGTTCTTAGAAGAAAAGCTGTCAGTCCTTCACATACAAAATTTGCCCTCCAATTTAAGATGTACATTCAGTAGTGTTCACTATATTCACGTTGTTGTACAACAGATCTCTAGAATCTGTTCATCTTGCAAAACTGAAACTCAGTACCCCTTGAACGATAACTCCGTATTTCATTCTACCCTCAACCACTGACAACTACAATTCTACTTTCTTTTTCTATGAATGTGGCTATTTAGATACTTCATGTAAGTGGAATCATACAGCACAGCTTTACCCTGCTTTTCGAAAGTTCACTTTACACCAACTTTGCTTTTCTGAAAGACCTGTATTAGTATCTGTTTTTACTAACTGAAAGAAATCTGAAGAGAATTTTTGGTCTTAGCAAAAAAAGTGAGCTTATTTGCTTTACTACCTTTTGGCTTACAAAAGATTTCATAGGAACACTCTACTTTCAGATAGCAGGGATACCTGTATTTGTCCTTTTGGCACTGGCTTTTTTCACTTAGCATAATGCCCTCATGTTTCATCCATGTTGTAGCATGTGACAGGACTTAACTTCTTTGAGGCTGGCTAATATTCCATTGTATGTGTATACCACATTTTATTAATTCATTCATCCATTGATGGACATTTGGTTTGCTTCTACCTCTTGACTATTGTGAATGATGCTGCAATGAACATGGGTGTGGAAATACTGTAGTGTCATGTTTTGGTTCCCTTCTTATTTCCTTTTGTGTATCTATATATTTATCTATTGTTACTATGGGGATTACATATAACATCCTAAAGTTATAGAAATCTAATACGAATTGATACCAACTTTAATTGAACAAAACCCTACTCCTGTATAACTCCATTCTCCTTTTATATTATTGATCCTCAGAAATGAATCTTTGTACATTGTGTGCTCAATAATGTAGATTTATAATTATTTTTATGCATTTGTCTTTTAAATCCTGTAGAAAATAAAAGTGGAGTTACAAACTAAAGTTAATAATATTGGCTGTCATATTTGTCCATGTATTTATGTTAACCACAGATCTTTACATTTTAGTGTGGCTCTAAGTTACACTCTAACACCTTTCATTTCCTCCTGAAGGACTCCCTTTAGCATTGTTCATAAGACAGGTCTAGGGTTAATGAACTTCCTCACTTCTTGTTTATCTGTGAATAGCTTATTTCTCCCTCTCTTTTGAAGGATAGTTTTGCTGGATCTATAATTCTCAGTTGATGCTTTTTTCTTTCAGCAGTTTAAATGTTATCTTCTGACCTCCAGGATTTCTGATGAGAAGTCAGCTGATAATCTTATTGGTGATCCCTTATATATGACAAGTCACTTCTCTCTTGCTGCTTTCACAACTCTCACTTTGTCTTTGGCTGTTGACAGTTTGTTTATCATGCATCTAGTGTGTCTCTCTTTGAATTTATCCTACTTTGCGTTTTTTGAGTATAGTAACTTTCTAAGGCTGCTATAATGAAGTGCCACAGGGAATTGCCTGGCGGTACAGTGGTTAGGACTCTGCGCTTTCACTGCCAGGGGCCAGTTTCAATCTGTGGTCAGGGAACTAAGATCCCACAAGCTTTGTGGCATGCCCACTCCCACCCCCCCGTGCAAAAAGTGCCATATACTAGGTAGTTTAAAAAAACAGAAATTTATTTTCTCACAGTTCTGGAGTCTGCAAGTTTAAGATCAAGGTGTTGGCAGAGTTGGTTCCTTCTGCGGTCTGGGAGGGAATATCTGTTCCATGTCTCTCCCCTAGATTTGGTGGTTTGCTGGCAGTCTTTAGCACTCATTGGCTTCTGCTGCATCATCCCAGTGTCTGCTTCCTTCACATGGCGCACTCTCTGTGTACTTGTCTGTCTCAATTTTTTAATACAGACAACAGTCATGTTGAATTAGGTCCCGCCTAAGACTTTAATCTAACTTGATAATATCTATCAAGGTAAAACCCTATCTCCAAATAAGGACACATGCTGAGGTACTGGGGGATTAGAACTTCAACATCTTTTGGGGGGAGGACACAATTCAACCCATAAGCAGTCCACTTTCTGCTGTATCAAAAATTTCCTCCCCACATGCAATAACCCCATCCCAACATTCCAAAAAACTTAACCATTCTAGCGTCAAATCTAAATCCAGAATCTCATATAAAATCACTAAATCCCTGATTATCTGAATCAGGTATAGGTAAGAATTGTTTAACTCAAGCTGAGGCAGAACTCCTCTCTGTCTCTGAATCTGTGAGACCAGACAGTAAGTCTAAAACCTAGCAGGGGGGGCTTCCCTGGTGGCGCAGTGGTTGAGAGTCTGCCTGCCAATGCAGGGGACACGGGTTCGAGCCCCGGTCTGGGAAGATCCCATATGCCGCGGAGCAACTGGGCCCGTGAGCCACAACTACTGAGCCTGCGCGTCTGGAGCCTGTTCTGCGCAACAAGAGAGGCCGCGATAGTGAGAGGTCCGCGCACCGCGATGAAGAGTGGCCCCCGCTTGCCGCAATTAGAGAAAGCCCTCGCACAGCAGTGAAGACCCAACACAGCCAAAAATAAATAAATAAATAAAACCTAGCAGGGAAAATTCCATTAGATTCTTAATGGCTTGAGAATAACCCTCATTGGCTGGATGCTCTGTCCTCCAGTCCCACTAGGGTGGTGGCCCTACCCCTTCAGTCATGGCAGCAACCTCACCCATTGGAGTTGAGGATTTATCCTAACCCTCTGGAACCCAGGAGGAGGCCCCATCCCTGGAACAGAGGAGGAACCAGCCCTGCCTCTCAGGTCTGTGCCCTCTGGGCCTGAGTAGCAGTTGCAGATACACTAGCCTCTGAATCTCCTTCAGGATCAGTCTTCCCTTTTCTTGAAACATATGTTCATAACCGAATAGCTCTGTCAGCTCACTTCCTGCCTATAGAATCCCACAAGCCCACCGGCCCCCCTTCATTTCCTCTCACCTCTGTCCCCTTCAGTTCACGCTGGCATTGTTTCTGCTGAGATGAATGATTAGATCCACAAGTCATACACCCATAATCTCTTGAGCGGACACTGCCCAGCCATGCCCTTGGTGTTCTCTCCAGAGCTTGCTTTCTCATTTTTTGAAATACAGATAGGCTGAGAATTTTCTAAATCTTCAGATTCTGCTTCCTTTATGTTTAACAATTTATTCTCCAATTTATGTCTGTCCTCTCACATCTTATTATAAGCAGCAAGGAGAAACCTGGCTGGCACTTTGACACTTTGCTTAGCAGTCTCCTCAGCTAAATGGATATATCCAAGTTCAACTTTTCACCCAAAAGAACATAATTCAGCCAAGTTCTCTACCACTGTGTAACAAGGATTGCCTTTCCTCCAGTTTTCAGTATCATATTCCTCATTTCTGTCTGAAATCTCACCAGAAATACCTTTAACATCCATATTTCTGCCAGTAATCTTTGCAAAGCAATCTGTTTATTTTCATTCAAGTACCGCATAATTCTTCCTCTTCTTTCTATTCATTACCCAATTTCAAAGTTTCTCCCATATGTTAGGTATTTATTACAACAGCACCCTACTTTCCCATTCCAAAATCTGTATTCATTTCCTAGGGGTGCCATAAGAAAGTTCCACAAGTTAAGTGTCTTAACATAAATTTATTGTCTCACAATTCTGGAGTCTGGAAGTGTGAGATCAAGTTGTTAGTAGTGTTGGTTCCTTCTGAAGGTTGTTAGTGAGAATCTATTCCATGCCTTTTTCCCTAGCTTCTGGTGGTTAGCTGGAAAATTTGGTATTCAGTGGCTTCTGCCTCACTCCAGTTTCTGCCTTCATCTTTACGTGCATTCTCCTGTGTATGTGTCTTTGTGCCCAAATTTACCCCTTTTAATAAGGACACCAATCACATTGGATTAAGGCCCACTTTAACGACCTCATTTTAACTTGATAAATACCCTATCTCCAAATAAGGTCATGTTTTGAGGTTCTGGGGGTTACAACTCCAACATATCTTTTTGGGGGAGACATAAATCAACCCATAACATTGAACTGCTTGGATTTGTAGATTTGTGTACTTCATCAAATTTGGGAAGTTTTTGGTCATTATTTCTTCAAATACTCTTTCTGCTCCTTTCTTTCTCTCTTCTCTTTCTGGGGCTCCCATAATGCATATTAATGATATCTCACAATGATAATGTGAGATTAATGATATCTCACAAATACCTTGGTCTCTGTTCACTTAATTCTTTTTTATTTCTGCTCCTCACTATTTCAGTTGTCCTATATTCAAGTTCACTGACTCTTATGCCTGCTCAAATCTGCTATTGAACCGCTCCAGAGTATTTTTTGTTTCAGTTATTGTACTTTTCAGCTCCAGAATTTGATTCCTTTTTATAATTACTGTCTCTTTGTTGATACTTTCATTTTGATCCTTTATTGTTTTCCTGGTTTTCTCTAGTTCATTGTCCATGTTTTCCTTTAGCTCTTTGAGCATATTTAAGACAGTTGTTCTAAAGTTTTTGTCTAGTAAATCCACTATCTGGGCTTCCTAAGGGCTGATTTCTGTCTGTTTATTTTGTTCCTTGGAATGAGCCATGTTTTCCTGTTTCTTTGTATGCCTTCTGATTTCTTGTTGAAAATTGGGCATTGACTATTATATAACTCTGAAAATCAGATCACCCCCCACACACATACTGGATTTTTTAAAATTGTTGAAGACTAGTAGTTGATTTATTTTAAGACTTTTTCAAACTATTCTTACAAATACTATTCCTAGTATGTGATCACTGAAGTCTCTCTGTTCTTTTAGCTTGTGTTCAGCAAATGTTTATGTTGATTTCCTTGAATGTTGAAAGCTTGATTGGGTGTTTGCTTGGGTGCTGTAAGCCTTTAACTGTTTCCCAGAGCTCTAACAGAGTTGGTTCAGATGGTTTCTCATTTTTTCAGTGTTTCTGTGGGGGAACAAGAGCTTGGAGCTTCAGAGCCTGCTGTTTTGCTGATGTCATTTCTCTATTGAATTTTCCAATGTTCCATTTGGATAATCTGTTAATGGAAGAATATGAATAATATCTACTTAGAAATAAAGGTTTACAGTCTGTGCATCCAGACCGCCGTCCATTTCCTCCATCACATATAGTAGTCCCCCCTTGTCTGCAGGGGATACAAGACTCCCAGTGGACGCCTGAAACTGTGGACAGTACTGAACCCTGTATATATGATGTTCTTTTCCTATACATGTATACCTAAGATACAGTTTAATTTATAAATTAGGCACAGCAAGAGATTAACAACAATAACCAACAATAAAATAGAACAATTACAACAATGTACTGGGGGGGAAAAAAGAAAGGTTTAAAAGGTTTAAAGTGTTGTGAAAATAATTTATATGAAATAACAAAAGATTCAGAAAATTTCCACTTGCATTATTATACCCACAAAAGCGAAAAACTTCATTTTTTGACCATTTGAGATGGATTTTAAAATATTTTTCATCTTAAGAATTGGTATTTGGAAAAATAAACATTTATCCTTGGTTTTGGTTTAGGAGCTGTGTTTTAAGTAGTATAAGAACTTCAGGAACTATGTTTTAAAGTAACCAAATAGTCCCATTTAATAAGGTAAAGCTCTATTCAATTATGCAGTCATTTCACAAACTCTACTGAAATGATTGATTTAAAGAAGATTTATCAATTCACATTAAAACCATTAGATGGATGGCTGATGGGAAATTGGACATTCATACAATGCCAAAGTAGTACTACATGAATTACTTGGTGACCACAAGGGAAAAACGTAACTGTATAATGAAGGGATGAGAATCACCAGCCCTTTCCGTAGGTGAATCTTAGCATATCATTAGTGAGTCAGTAATATTATGTCTTGATGTGTTGCAACTTGACGTATTCTAGCCAAAAGGTTTGGCTTGAATCCATCAAACTTGTAGATATAACTCTCAGTTCGGGGGAAATTCCAGGGATAGGCCCTACTCAGTGGAGGAACAAGATGAATAACAGGATGAAAACATAACCACATAAATCCAGAAGATGGGGCATTCTGCAGAAAAATAGCACACTGTCTTTAACAAGACAGGGTCATTTTAAAAAGAACACTACACTAAATTATAAGACTTACTGAGATAACCAAATATAACATGTAGTCTTAGATTGGATACTCGGTTTGGTCAGTTAGGGAAATCTAGTATGTTCTAGAAGTACTAGTAGGAACACTTACTGAAGCAGAAAAAGTGAGAATTGATAGAAAAAAATGCAGATTATCGAATTATACGTATGGTATGGTCTCATTTTTGGTACATACAAAAGTATGGAAAGTGTGCTTAGAAAAAGATCTAGGAGCGGGAGTTCCCTGGTGGTCCAGTGATTAGGATTCAGCGCTTTCACTGCTGTGGGCCTGGGTTCAGTCCCTGATCGGGGAACTAAGATCCCGCAAGCTGCACAGCGCAGCCAAAAAACTAAAAAGAAAAAGACCTAGAAGCGTGTACATTTTAGATATCTGGAAGAATATGATTTTTTTAAAAATTTTGTTATGTTTATATATGCTAATTTTATATACTACTTCTGTAACAAAATATTTCAAATATAAATTACATGACAGTTTATATCTAATTCAATTCTAATATTTCATAATTTTATAAGCAGTGCCTATAAACATGCAACACTTAAATTTTAAGTTTCTGTGAAACTACAGTGCTTTAATCCCTGCTTTAACTCTGTTTCTTAGATAGAGAGCCTGGATTTTTTATTTCTATTAAAGACAATTGAGGAATTCTATAAAAATGAAGATGGAGAAAATCTGGAAATCCTCTGTCCAGTTCAAGATCAAGCCTGTGTAGCTAAATTTGAAGATGGAGTTTGGTACCGAGCAAAAGTTATTGGTAGGAAATTGCACACTATTTCCTCAGTGAAATGTTATGCTTAAAAATTGATACCATTTGAGTCAGTACAAATTAAATCATGGAAGTGATTATTATTTGATCTTACAGTTTTGCTCTTTAGAAAGCTAGCAATAGTGTTGCTAGATGAACCTCTGGCTCCTTAGATTTCATTCAGTTTGACTAGGACTTAACCATTTTTTTTTTGTTTTCTAACGTTTGCCTTATTTAAAAAGTTAAATAGTGCTAAATGACTTACACATACTCCACTCTCCTCCAAAAAGGCAAATACTTTTTGTCGTTTATCTGTGTTGTTTTTTCTAAATAATATGTTATACTTTGTAGGTACTTCAGCCTTAGGTATTAATTATGTTAGACGAATTTTAGATCTCTTGTAGCTCTTTCGTCCCTTCTCTCCTCCCACATAGTTATTGATGTATCACAATTTTTAGTTATATTCTTATTCTATGCAAGTATTTTCAGTGCTACTCCCTAAAGTATACTGTAATTCTGAGTTAATAATTGCATCAGTTTTTCACTTTATTTTCTTTTATTGGGTTGGCCAAAAGGTTCATTTGTTTTTCCCATAAGATGGCTCTCATAGCACTTAGTTGTCTTTAACTTCATTCGAAACAATTTTGTCAGATTGTATTGTGACAGCTGTCATATCAGCGTGCATTTTAAAAAAAACTTATCAAAATTGGTGAAATTTGTGTAGCTATTTTAGTTTTGAAGATGGAAGAGAAAAAAGCAACATTTTCGGCATATTATGCTTTATTATTTCAAGAAGGGTAAAAACGCAACTGAAATGCAAAAAAAGATTTGTACAGTGTATGGAGAAGGTGCAGTGACTGATAGAACGTGTCAAAAGTGGTTTGCGAAGTTTCATGCTGGAGATTTCTCTCTGGACGATGCACCACCGTCAGGTAGACCAGTTGAAGTTGATAGCGATCAAATCGCGACATTAATTGAGAACAGTCAACGTCATACCATGCTGGAGATGCTTTTGAGTAGCTAACATACTCAAAACATACAAATCAAGGATTGAAAATCATTTGCACCAGCTTGGTTATGTTCATCGCTTTGATGTTTGGGTTCCACATAAGTTAAGCGAAAAAAACCTTCTTGACTGTATTTCCGCATGCAATTCTCCACTGAAACGTAACAAAAACATTCCATTTATAAAACAAATTGTGACGGAGGATGAAAAGTGGATACTGTACAATAATGTGGAACGGAAGAGATTGTGGGGCAAGCGAAATGAACCACCGCCAACCACACCAAAGGCCAGTCTTCATCCAAAGAAGGTGATGTCGTGTATATGGTGGGATTGGAAGGGAATCCTCTATCATGAGCTCCTTCCGGAAAACCAAACGATTAATTCCAACAAGTACTGCTCCCAGTTAGACCAACTGAAAGCAGCACTTGACGAAAAGCGTCTAGAATTAGTCAACAGAAAACGCATACTCTTCCATCAGGATAGCACAAGACCGCATGTTTCTTTGATGACCAGGCAAAAACTGTTACAGCTTGGCTGGGAAGTTTGATTCATCCGCTGTATTCACCAGACATTGCACCTTCAGATTTCCATTTATTTCAGTCTTCACAAAATTCTCTTAATGGAAAAAATTTCCATTTCCTGGAAGACTGTGAAAGGCACCTGGAACAGTTCTTTGCTCAAAAAGATAAAAAGTTTTGGGAAGATCAAATTATGAAGTTGCCTGAAAAATGGCAGAAGGTAGTGGAACAAAAAGGGTGAATATGTTGTTCAATGAGAAGTCCTTGGTGAAAATGAAAAATGTGTCTTTTATTTTTGGTTAAAAAACCGAAAGAACTTTTTGGCCAACCCAGTAATCTATGGCTACATTTTCCTAGTAGTTTAAAGCAATTTTCCACATGATTAGGCTTTTCAGATAATGCTGGTTTGATTTTTTTTTTTTTTTTGTAACAGTGAAAACATCCTTCTATTATCTGCTCCAATTAGACTGCTTGTCCCCTAGGCTTGTTATTCTGGGAGTTTATTTCACTTGTTTTCCTGAATTGGATTGCTTGTTTTCTGGATCCCATTTACCTTTTCGGTTTACTTCCATATTTTGGTGGAGCATTTTCCTCAGAGAGAATAAATGGAAGGGAAATTTTGAGACCTTCCATGTCTCCTGATTCTACTCACACATGATTGATAATTTGGGGAAAACTGTTCTTTAAATCCCATCCCATATCCATTTGTTTGTTTTTGTTTAAAACCGCATCTGCATTCAGGGACTTGAGGAATGGTAAGAATCTAATGGTGTCGTTACACTTGAGATTTTCTTTCTTGCATGAGGATTCCACTGGAAATAGGGCAAGGTCCCCTCACCTCTTTACCTTACTCTTAGGGTACACACGTCTTCTCAGGTACCTGAGCTGCTTGAGTGCCATGTCGAGCGGTGCCAGTGTTGTTCCATCTGCTTTCACTTCTACCAAGGGGCAGAGAATGCCCAAACTTTTTCCATTTTGAAATTATATGTACTGTATTAGTTTTTAAATTTGAAAGTAATGGCAACAAGTTTGGTGGCATTGTACATACGTGCGCTTAGGGGACTAAAGTCAGTCATATTCTGAGTATTTACAAAAAGGTCAGTTTATGATAGATCTTTATTCAAACTTCGGTGTGTTCAAACCTTCCAGAGGTTTCTTTGGTAGCCTTTAAAATATGAAAACTAGTTTCACATAGAGGCCTGTTTCTGCTCATTTTTCACAATATCCCCAGATAATTTTTTAAAATTTCACAGTTAGATATTATTATACGAATGAACCTGTGTCTTGATCATTAAGGCTTTTGCCTTGTTTGATTACCTATGTTGACTAACAAACATTAAGTGCTTATTTTGTGCTTGGTTCTTTGCAGAGTATTTTAAATAGGTGAGTCCTCAAAAAGAGTCTTAATAAGATTTGATTCTATTGGTACACCCACTTTACAGGTGAAATAATGAGGCCTACAGAGAAAAAGTAACTTGCTCAGGGTAGTATCTTAGAGATATTAATTAGCTTTCTCAGAGGCACATGTCATTTAAGTGTCTAACTCCAAACCTAATTCTTAACTTTTAGGCCGTAACACCTAGCATTTGATGGCTATTTTGTTATCCTGATTTTGGTTGTCCTTTAGCTGTCTTTAAATTGTTGGTTTCTCATTCACCGAGTCTGAACAGGTATGCATTATGGTTGATTTTGTGAAGTTCACATATTAGAAATATTTTTTACATTAAAAAAATACTAAGTTTGTATGTTGAACATAAAGGCGTTCGAATCTAGTTGATTGTAGATCAGCCTAAATTTTGCTAGATAATTCTTTTTTTTCCAAGTTTGTGATTTCCAATTTCATAATTTTTGAAGGATTGCCTGGACATCGTGAAGTTGAAGTTAAATATGTGGACTTTGGCAATACGGCAAAAATAACACTTAAAGAAATGCGTAAAATAAAGGATGAGTTTCTGAATCCTGCAGAGAAGGTAATCTACTTATTATAAATCATAGGGTTAGAGTATTAGCACAAATATGAAAGTATTTTTAGAAGTTATATTCACCGTAGAAATGTTCTTTTAACTTCACTTTTTCTGTAAATAATTTCTGATTCATGGGCTATAGAAAAGAGTCTCTATAGTTACTGTTTAAAAAATAATATGTATCTTAGCAAATAAGCATTAATTATAAACGTGTATATATTTGTGTCTTTATAAGTACTTACTGGTCTGCAGCTTTTAGTGTTATTTTGAAATATCTGTATAAGGTAGTAAGAATATGATATGTGAAAAAAACTGATTACAGAAATGATTTTACTGTGATCCCATTTATGTTTAAGTATATATAACGTGTGCCAGAGAAAGAGAGAAGTCTGGAAGAATGAGTATCAATAAAAAACTTATCCTTCTCTTGGAATCCTACTACCCAGAGATAAGTTTAAGGAGGTTTATTTCCTAATTCATATACTCCTAGTATTTGAATTGTTATTAAGCAGTATTTTTCATTTAAAAATGGGTAAAATGATACAGGAAAAATTTGAAAATACAGATGAGTAAAATGAGGGGGGAATCACTCAGAATTATTCAATATTTTTGATATATATACTTCTAAGATACATCATCTGTGTTTTTAAGAATTATGGGATTAGACTATATATAGTCCCATAACCTGATTTTTCATTTAACAATGTGTCATAATTCTTTCAATGGATGCTTATTATTCCAGTATCTGAGTATACAATAATTCATTCAACAAAATTAATTAATTTTCAACAGATTAATTAATCTGGTTTTTTGTTTGTTTCATTTTTGGTTTGGATTTTTTTTAATAGGTTATTGGGGATTTTATTTTTTTAATTGATGTACTGTATTATATAAGTTGCAAGTGTACAATATAGTGATTCATGATCTTTGAAAGTTATACTCCATTTATAGTTATTGTAAAATATTGACTATATTCCCTGTGCTGTATAATATATCCTTGTAGCTTATTTTATACATAATAGTTTGTACTTCTTAATCCCATACTCCGTTGATTCCGACAGTTTGCATTTATAAAAGTACTGTTAGAGACATCTTTGGACATTTATTTGTTTTCTAAATATGTATTAAATTCAAATTCAAATATGTATTAAAATTCAAATATGTATTAAATTCAAAGTTTAGTTTTGTACACATTTAACACTTTAATTCTAAAATAACTGTAAATTAAGTTTACTTTCTTAATGGTGCAATTTTGTTTGACACAGGCAATTAAATGTAAGCTGGCCTATGTTGAACCATGTAAAGGGACACTGCAGTGGTCAAAAAAAGCTAAAGAAAAATTTCAAGAAAAGACTCAAGATAAGTTTATGACATGTTCAGTCATTAGTAAGCTATTTCCATTTTTATTTGTTGCTATATGATCATAATGTTAAATAAGACTAACATGATATAACATTTGTCAGATCTTATAATAAATTCAGTGTGTCATCAGTATGAGTAGTGAGAGAGAACATTTATTGAGAACTGGGGACAATGGAATAATATCTTCTGCAGGCTCTAGAGCCTAAAATCAGCACATGAGGCAAAAATTTCCATTGAAGATCAAGTCACCCTCAGCGTGGCCTTCTGAAAGCCCTAAAGCCAGGAGTTAGCTTCTCTTGTTTCTCTTTGTTTTTGTCCTGGGTCTCTGTCCCTCATCTTGGAGTGATGGATGCTAAGGTATAATTTGCAGGAAAGTGAGGGGAGATGGGACATAACTGGTAAATAGTTTTTTTTGTTTTTGTTTCATTCTACTTGAGGGAATTTAAGTATAGGCTCTCGGCATATTTTGAAAAAAAGTTGCTTCTTTTTTGGAACAGTTTGGGTCTGGGATACACAGGCTGAGCGCTAGCCCACAGTTTGGTAACCCAGCAAGTTTAATGGCAAAATCTGATCTGAATTTACGTGAAGATACAATGCTATATGTTGTAGTGATCTCCTTTACAGTGAGATATATTCCACTTCAGGGTAGTCATGTTCGCTTCTGAGCTGCTGCCTCAGAATCACTGTGGGTATTACAAAATAAGCAATATATGTTCTATATAGCTTTTCTCATTTTGAAGAATTCTGAAACATGTCTGGCCCCAAGGGATTTGGATAGGGGATTTGAAAGCTGTTATTATCTGGGATTTTGATCTTTTCCAAAGCTGTGACCAATGTGGGCTGTGTTGGTCTTAACAAGTACTAGTGCAGGATACACACGAGCATGGCTACTTAGGGTTGACTTAAGGGACTTCCAAAGGTACTTTTTACTGTATCCAGTTTTTTCATTTTCATCATACTCCGATCTAGTAAACCCCAGATATCATGAGATTATTAGCCTGTTTTACGAGGGAATTGAAGCTTAAAGATCATTGCTCAAGGCCACATAACCTAGAAATGATTGCATATTTGTGTTAATTTATTCACTTTAACATAAGGCATTGTTCTGACGTAGTAGTTCTGTTGAAGAGGAATATGATGATAGAAATTGTACCCTTAGTCTATAGAATTTTTATGTCTGGATTCTCTGATATAAACAGTAAATTAAGGGCCTCTTAGTCTTGAGTAATCTCCACTGATTTTGAGCTGACTTCAACGTGCTTTAATTCTGCTTCTCAGCTTTCCTTTTGGTATTTTATTCTGTTGGTTTTTAGCTCTCCCTTTAACATCTCCTCCCGAGGTTAACCCATGAAGACTTGACTCCTGGGTTTCTCTCTTGACTCCCCCTTTTTCATTCTCAATTACTTGTTATACCAGTAATATCTAAACACAAGTTGTAGTGTATCTTAACCTAGAAAATTTGATTTAAGGAATGCCAGAAGGCCCCACCGACCTAAAACATCTTTCCCCATTAACCTGCACAGTGATGAGATTAGTATACATTTTTACCTTACAAAGCAAGAGACATTTAAATTTTAATTAGGAGCAGAGCAGGGAAGATGGTGAAGGTACAGCACCATGGGAAGCTGGCCCTGTGGAATAAAGAACTTGTGCACGGGCAGTATGAAATCAAAGCACTAAAGGGAACACAAGAGATGGAAAGTGAGGAGATTAGAGTTTACTGAGGCTCAGAGTTGCTTAGCTTTTTGTTTCTAGATAATTTATCTGGTCCATTAAAAAAGTAGTCAGGAATCATTTTTAAGCTCTTGAAAAAAAGCTTTCTAACATGTATTCTTATAACTGGGTAATACAGGATGTTACTGCTGGTAATGACTTATCTTTTTATTTGGAATCATCATTCTCTTAGCACCTGCCAGCTACTGTTGTATAGAAGTATAGGCATAAACCGATCTCAGTGCATAGAACTGTGTGTTTCCTAAAGAAATTCCTCTGTCATTTATTCAAATGCATATTGAGCAGGCCCTCTATGCTATGTACTATAAATAAGTAAATAGGCACACGAGGTGTAACTTCACCCTCAGCTAACTCCCAGTTTAGATTAAGAAATAGACCTAATGGTTTGTCCTAAAAACAGAAGGACGGGGAAGAATTCCACTTAATGCTCTGGGTTGAGTTTTTGTTGTTTTAAACTTTGTGCTGTTTTTTTTGTTGTTGTTTTTTGGTGCCATGCTTATAAAAGCTGTAAAACTTCGCAAATAAGCACTGTCCTGAATTAACTTTCATTCATTTCTTTTGTCCTCTGGAACTTGGCAGAATCCAATAAAACAGTTTAAAAACACAACAGAATGCTGCTTCCATAAATGTATGTCACTATGCTTTTTCTGAATCTAAAAGCTTTAAGCTGCTTTTGGTTCATTGTGGAACAGTGCACAGTAACCTAAAATGAAAATTTTATTAACATTGGCAGTTCTTTTATGTGTGAATAATGCTACTTTTACCCCAGAGAGAGACCGACATTATCGAGCAGGAAACCTCATGGATGCAAAATGAAGGAAATTAAGTTCTCAGGTTTTTAAAAATTGCTTTTTAGTATATTTTGGGACATATTTATTTCTTTCCCCAAACTAGTCTTAATGGTTTTACAGAAATTCTGGAAGACAATGTGCTCTTAGTTGAGCTTTTCGATTTTCTTGGTGCTCCTGGAATGACTCCTACCAGTATTAATGACCAGCTAGTCAAAGAGGGCCTAGCATCTTATGAAGTAGGGTAAGTGGACCTGTAAACTTTTATTTTTAGTTCATATGTAACACTTCACAAGAAGGGAAACTGGCATATCATTCCCCATTGATTATCTGCTTAGGCTACAGACTTGGGAGCTTTTCCCTGTTAATGGGTCAGTAAAAAGAGAAGGAAAAATAATTGGAGTCTTTAGCCTAGTGGGAATAGAGTGGCTTTTTCCTTCATCTATAAGGGATTCTACAACAACAAGAATGGCTCCTGGAGATGGAGGGTGCTTCTAAGAAAAGGAGACTGGCATCTTATTCTAGGTGGGATGTCTGCTTAGGTGGCCTCCTGAACCTTTTGTGAAGAGGATCAGGAAGAGAAACGGCAGGGTAGAGCGTGAGCATAGTAGTAGAGAAGCCCATGTTCTCATCTGGAGAAATGTGAATTTTTCCTGGGTTCAAGTGGATACTTTCAAAGAGACCCAGGCTTGAGCCATTGTGCTAATAGGCCAGGCCAGTGGTTGAGGCGACCCCAGAATCAGAAGAGCAGAGTGGTGCTAGGGAGGGTGGGAGGGTTTGAAGTCAAGACACAGCAGTTCTTCCACAATAGTGACTTGTGCAGTGAGGTTGGCCCCTGAGGGGTCTTCTGAAGAACTCCCTCTCACAGCCATTAAGAAAAAGCCAATATTTGATAACACCCACACGTGATGCCTGCCAGGGTAAGCCAGAGAAGCAGTGACATGACACCCAGCAGAGGCCTGCAGTGACATGCTCAGCATGTGGTCTGGCTCTCCCCCCGCCTCCACCCTAACAAGGGAGGAATGGAGCTAGTAGCAGAAGAGAGGGCCTGCCCTTCTTCCACTGTAGGTCCTAAGCGAGGGAGGGAAAGAAAGGAGGGGAAACATTTCATTCAATGTATTGGACTGAGTTTTCTTTTTTTTTTTTTTTTAAAGTAGGGTTATTGAGATATATAACATATACAATAAGAAATTCACCCTTTTTAGGTACAGTTATGAGTTTTGATAAATACATATAGTCATGCAACCATCATCACAGTCAAGATGCAGACTATTTCCTCACCCCTCAGAGTTCCCTCTTGTGCCTTTAACGTAGTCAGTCTCCTTCCGCCACACCCGCTCCTTGGCAGCTACTGATCTAATCTCTGTCTCCATAATTCTGACTCTTCCACAACTTCATATAAATGGAGTCATATAATATTTTGCCTTTTTGTGTCTGGCTTTTCCATTTAGCACAATGCTTTTGAGATTCAATCATGTTGTTGCCTATATCAGTAGTTTTTATTGCTCTGCTCATTTCATTGTGTGGATGCACCACAATATTATATATTCACCAATTGATGGACATGTGGGCTATTTCCAGTTTGGGGAGATTTTATGAATAGAATTTGCATACAGGTGTTTGTGTAGACATATGTATGTTTTCTTTTCTCTTGAGTAAATACCTAGGGAAATTGCTGCTTGTAAGGTAAGTTTATTTCTAACTTTATGAGAACCTGCCAGATGTTTGTGTATGAGAGTTCTATTCTCCATTCTTGCCAGCACTTGAATTTATCATTTTGTGTTTATATTAGCCCTTCTGATAGGAGTATTGTGGTATTTCATAGTGGTTTTCATTTTAATTTCCTTAATGACATTAAGGATCTTAACAAGTGCTTATTTGCTGTCTGTATCCAGTTCTTTGGTGAAGTATCTTTTCAGATGTTTTGCTCTTTTAAAACATTGTTGCTTATTGTTATTGAAATATGAAAGTTGTTTATACATTCTAGATACAAGTCTTTCATTAGCCATATGTTTTGCAAATATTTTCTTCCAATCTGACTTCCTAAAGTGTCTTTCAAAGAGCAGAAGGGGGACTTCCCTGGTGGCGCAGTGGTTAAGGATCTGCCTGCCAATGCAGGGGACACGGGTTCGATCCCTAGTCCAGGAAGATCCCACATGCTCCGGAGCAACAAAGGCCGTGCGCCACAACTACTGAGCCTGTGCTCTAGAGCCCGCGAGCCACAACTACTGAGCCCGCGTGCCTAGAGCCCGTGCTCCGCAACAAGAGAAGCCACCGCAATGAGAAGCCTGCGCGCCGCAACTAAGAGTAGCCCCCGCTCGCCGCAACTAGAGAAAGCGCACACGCAGCAATGGAGACCCAACGCAGCCAAAAATAAATAAATAAATACATTTATTTTAAAAAAAAAAAAGAAAAAAGCAGAAGGTTCTGGTTTTGAAGTTCAGTTTGACAATTTTTTTTCTTTTATAAATTCAGGCACTTGTGTTTAGGTAAGAAATCTTTGCCTAACCCCAGGTCATAAAGGTTTTCTCCTGTGTATTCTTCTGAAGTTTTATAGTTTTTTGTTTCATATTCAGGTCTGTCACCCTCTTTATTCTGTTAGATAGGCTTTGTTTTCTGGAGCAGCGTTGGGTTCAGAACGTGGAGCGGAGGGCACAGGGTCCCCGTGCGCTTCCTGCCCCGCGCGGGCACAGCCTCCCCGCCGTCATCAGCCACCAAGGGGTTGTGTGCGCTGCTCTCAGTGAGGCTGTACTGACGTGTCAGAATCATCAAAGTTCATGGTTTATATCAGTGTATGTTCTGTGGGTTTTAACATATGTAATGACTTGAATCCACCATTGTAGTATCATGCAGAGTATTTTCACTGTCCTAAAACTCTGTGAGAGCCTATTCATCTTTCCCTCCTCTCTAGCTTCTGGCAAGCACTGATCTTTTTACTGTCTCCGTAGTTTTTTCTTTTTCCACATTGGAATCATACAGTCTGTAGCCTTCTCAGATTGGCTTCTTTCACTTAGTAATATGCACTTAGGGTTCCTCTGTGTCTTTTTCTGGCTTGACAGCTCGTTGCTTTTTAGCACTGAATAATATTCCATTGTCTAGTTGCACCACAGTTTATTTATCCATTCACCTACCGAAGGACATCTTGGTTGCTTCTAAGTTTTGGCAATTATTAATAAAGCTGCTATAGACGTTGCGTGCAGGTTTTTGTGTGGACATAAGTTTTCAGCTCCTTTGGGTAAATACCAAGTAGCACAGTTGCTGGATCCTATGATAAGAGTATGTTTAGTTTTATAAGAAACCGCCAAACTGCCTTCCACAGTGGCTGTTCCAGTTTGCGTTCCCACCAGCAGTGAGTGAGGGTTCCTGTTGCTCCACATCCTCGCCAGCATTTGGTGCTGTCGGTGTTCCAGATTCTGGTGGCTTAGTAGATGTGTAGTGGTGTCTCATATTTGTTTCAATTTGCATTTGCATAATTCTTACCTCACACTATACAAAAAGGCTAGCTCAAATGGATTATACTCTTAAAATTAAGAGCTAAAAGTAAACTTCCAGAAGAAAAAAGGAGGAAATCTTCAGTACAGTGGATTGAGCCAAAGATATCTAAGACACCAAAAGCACAGTCCATGAAAGAAAAGAAATGATAAGTTTGTCCTCATCGTATTTAAAACATGTACATTTCAAAAGACACTATTAAGTAAGTGAAAGACAAACAACAGACTGGGAGAAAATACTTGCAGAACGTATCCTATAAAGGACTTGTATTTGGAATTCCTAGAACTCTTAAAACTCAATAAGAAGACAGTCCAACCAAAGAAAATGGATAAAATATATGAACAGACATTTACCAGAGAAGATACACAATTGGCTAATCGGTACATGAAAGATGCTCAATGTCATTAATCATCAGGGAAATGCAGATTAAAGCCATAATGAGGTACCATTTCTCCCCCACTAGAACAGCTGTTACATATAAGAGAGGCAATTACAGATGCTGGTGAGGACGTGGAGTAACCCTCATTACTGGGGGGCGTAGAATGGTGTGTAGCTCTTTGGAAAATGGCTTGTGGATGTCTCAAAATTTAAACATAAAAGTACCATGAAACCTAGTAATTCCTCTCCTAGGTATCTACCCAGGAGAAATGAAAACATATGTCCATACACAAACCTGCAAGCAGTTGTTCGTAGCAGCACTATTCATATTCTAGCCAAAAATTGGAAACAATGTAAATATCCAGTGACTGGTGAATAGACAAAACACAGTATATTCCTGCAGTGGGATATTGTTCGGCCATAAAAAGAAACAAACTGACACGTCTACTTCATGGATAAACCTCGGAAATTTCTTTTTAAATATTTCTTTATTTATTTGGCTGTGCTGGGTCTTAGTTGCAGCACGTGGGATCTTCGTTGCGGCATGTGGCATCTAGTTCCCTGACTAGGGATCAAACCCAGCCCCCGGGAATTGGGAGCACAGAATCTTAACCACTGGACCACCAGGGAAGTCCCTAAACCTCAGAAATTTTAATCTAGGTAAAAGAAGCCAGAAACACGAGATTACTAATTGTATGATATGTCCAGAAAAGGCAAACTAATAGATACAGAAAGTAGATCAGGGGTTGCCTGGGGCTAGAAGTGGGCACAAGGATTAAGGGTAAATGGACGTGGGGTGTCTTATGGGGGTGTATGTGTGAAAGTGTTCTAAAACTGATTGATGCTGATGGTTATACCATTTGGTAAAAGTTACTGTCATACACTTGAAATGGGTGAACTTTTTGACATCTAAGATACACCTATCAATAAACTTGTTTTTTTAAAAAAAATAGCCCATTAGCTAATAGTCCTTCTTATTGTTCAGTTATATAAGCGAGAAATATTTACAGACTGACTTGTTATCTGTACTCAGTGGTGAGTAAGGTTGGTTTGTAGTAGGAAAGGAGATGGTCAGTCTGACCTTTCAGTGCCATAAGGGCTGTGCAAAGGGTAATTACAGTGCTGTGGGAATCCTGGAGGGCTCACCAGTGGAGCTGTCACTTAAGCTGAATTCTTTACTACAACCAGGAGTGAAGGCCTGCATTCAGGAAAAATAGGTGTGTTTATGTATTGTTAGTTCAGTCACACAGCTAACGGACAGGAAAAAAGGTAGTAGGTAGTGGCTGGTATGGCGGGAGAAACGCAGAGACTATATAATTGAGGAACCTCAGTCACTGAGAAGTAGATTACAGTCCTTTTCAAACGCTTGAATGTGTTTGCACGTTATCCCTTGAAGAAAGGGGAGCTACTGAAGGATTTTAAACAGAGGACTGAGAGATTTGCATTTTAGAAAGCTGTCTCTGATGGCAAGTTTTCGAAAAACACCTGGAGATGGAAAATGGCTAGATGATGAAACATAAAGGAGGTGAGCATCACAAGACCCTGCTGCTCATTGTAGGTGAGGAAGAGGAGGGAGTTGAGGTTGACTCTGAGGATCACTGGCCTGACCACCAGTGACTGGTGACACTGTTCCCTGAGAACAGAGCACAGGTTTGCGGGGAGAGTGAAGGCAACACCCGCTCTGGGTGTACTGTGTGAGGTCCTGTGGCTATTAAAGCAGAGGGAGAATCTCCAAGCAGCAAAAGCATTGTGCAGTGGTCGGGAGCCGTGGGTCACGCCCTCGGCCGTGGGACCGCAGGGGTCACGTGATGAGAGGGAGGAGCAGGCATTGCAGTGGCTAAGGAAGGTGGGTGAGGGGAGCGGCAGGCATGTTCACTCACCCTTAGTGCTCAGGCTTGTACTCAGCAAGGGCAAATCCAGGTCTCCTGGGTCAGCCTGAAATTTGTACCATTTGGGAGACCCCATTTTAAGAAAAAGAATACAAAATTGTAACTATAGAATTAAAAAAACAAAAGTAATATTCATGTAGACTGGCAAAACAAATCAACGAATTACAGATTTTCAAAAGTTGACAAATACCACAAATGTTAGAAAATTCAGACTCATCTGTAAAATACTTTCTTTTTTAGCTGTATACTGATTACCACATGAAATGTCAGATTTTGTGATATCCCTATGGAGAGAACAGAAAAGTAATCCAGTCTTTTCTCTAGTGTGGCTGATTGAAATTTGTTTATTGGTATTTTTTTTTTAAGTTTTTTTTTTTTAGAGCCATAGCTCAATTATTGGTAATGTCATGTAAATTTCTAAAAAAAAAATCAGAGTTAATTTTAGGAGAATCTATTATTTGTTTCATGGATTATACATATATTATATATATACATAATATTCAAGACACTTCAAGTTTTATTATAATGAATCTTTAATACAATTTGATTTGACATTTATTAATGTATTGATTTATGATTTAATTTGTTTATTAACAGGGTAACCCTATTTCTCATCCAAACTGGGACATGTTTAAGAATGAAAGAGAAGCACTGTTATGCCAGAAAAACAAGTGTACAGTGGCTCAGTTACTCATTACACATAGTGGTGCATTAGCTTTGTATTGAACCTAGTTTTCATGTGTGACACTAAGGTTATGGGAGCATTTCTGGAACCCACTGCTGCACCAAGATGGCTAGCAATAGAGTAACTCCACAGGACGTGTCGTGAGCCACAAAACTGTATCCCACTAAATCCAAACTAAATGTGTCTCCAGCTCAGCTTCCCCTTAGCCAACCCAGAATGCTTTGGCCAACACCCAAGATGAGAAAAAATAGGACAGAGGAAAAGTGGGAGTGGAAAGAGCCCGTGATCTTAACTAATTGCAGTTACAATATTTACTTTTGAAAATTTTATAGAAGCACATTGCTTTGCCCCTCCCAAGGTACCAGTTTTCATAAACCACCTCTGCTGCTCTGGCAGCCCAGCCGGTCTCCTTGCCCTTCCACACCCGGACTGCCGATTCCTGAGGACTGCAGCCAGTCCCACTGTCTTCATAGAATCTACTGCCTGTCCTCAGAGTAGCACATGAGCTTCCCTGGGTCAGTGCGTGCCCTGAGCGCCTGAGGCCTAAGAGGAAAAGAGCTGTGAAGTCCCACAGTCTAGTCTGTTGGGCTCAACTATAGCATGTACGCACACCATCCTTTATAAAATAAAACATGATGCTTCCCAAATATTCTGGCCCCTGTCTACCTTAAGGTTCATGCCGTGTCCTACTGCTTTACTATGTCAAAGCTACGTGTTTTCTTTTGGTTTCTGGAATGCCTCACTAACTTCTGCTTGTCCTTTTAAAATCTCAATTGAAATGTCATTTAATCAAGAGACACCTTCTCCAACTCACAGACTGGGTTAGATTTCGCTGGCCTATGCCCTTGTTCTGTATAATTTTTTTTGTGTGTAATTATGTCATCTCTCAGTATCACAATAGCGTAAGCTCCAGGAGGACCAGAACCCTGCTTATTTTGTCCACTGCCATATCTCTGGGATCTAGCGTTCTCGGCTCACAGTATGTACCCAGGAAATATTAGTTGAATGAAAGAAATGAGTACCTGGGTCTGGAAGGTACTCTCTTCTGGAAGAAGAGAGACCTGGTTAGGTGATTCAGATGGTGAGTTAACATATACATAATAAATGAGTCCATCACTTCCATCAATCATCCCAGTCTTCCTAGGTGAAGATGCAAGCCTGAGCATTATCACTTACAGGAGAGAGAAGTTAAAAAAAAAAAAAAAAAATAGATCGGGAACCTGAAACTAAAGAAAAACCAGGAACCAAAGAAAGAGAACATTTCAAGAAGGAAAGAGCTAGTTTAGGCTCAGAGTTGATGTTGAGTAAGGACTGAAAACTGTCCATTAGATTTGGAAGGAGAAACTGTTAGTCTCCTTGGTTAGCAAAATCTCAAGCTTATTGTGAAAGAACTTAAGTTTTTTCCTTTAAAGAATTTTGACATTAATTATTTGTGATTAGAATCTGAACTAATCTGATTCATTAAACATTCTAAACACTTCATTAATTTTGCTTATTAAGATATTTTAAAATAGCAGTTGTTTTCCACTTATATTCTCAAACGGATTGATACTTTTTAGTCAAGGAGAAATATTCCAGTTACCAAAAAAAAAAAAAAAGCACTGAATAATTCTGTTCCTTTGTGAGTACAAAATATCAGGGGGAAATTGTGTAATTGTGAGCACACTTGGTATTTTAAACTGTTTTTAAAATAGAAAGTTTGGCTTTTACATTTTTTTTTCCTCTTTGTCCTTTGTTAATCATTAAGAACTCTTTTTTGAAAAAAGACTAAAATTTCTGTTAGTACCAAAACTGCAAAGCAGTGAATCATATCTAAAAATTATTCATCTCTAGATCTAAGCAAATACAAGCATAAATATTTTGCAAACTACTCTTTTTGCTAATGGGTTTTGTTATTTTTCAGATATACCCTCAAAGATAATTCCAAAAAGCATACTGAAGTATGGGATCCTTCTCCAGAAGAAATTATTTCAAATGAAGTAAACAACTTAATTCCTGTATTTGCAAAATCTCTACCTAATGAGGATCTGCAGTCACTTTATTATAAGGAACTGCCTGTGTACATCTGCAGTGTAGTGTCTCCTGAGAAGATTTATGTTCAGTGGTTATTAACAGAAAACTTACTTCATAGGTATAACATTCAAAGAAAACATTGTGCATGTAGCTTTATTCTTTTTTCTATATTTCGTGTCAAAGATCTAGAAGTCATAAATGCAGAATTTTGAAAGTACAAAATTATTTCAGCTAAATATTCACTAAAAAACCAGTTAAAAGTATACAAATAGTATTTTTACTGGTTATTTTCACTGTGTTAGGGTTTATAAATTCCACAAATGCTTACTGAGTGCCTATTATTTGACAGCCAGTATTATAGGTGTTGGGGATACAGTGGTAAAAACATGGACAAGCTTGTGCTGTCATGGAGCTTAAATTCTGGTAGAGGGAGTGACAGTGAACAAAGTATTCAGTGCAGCAGATGATGATGAAGACGAGAAAAATCAAGCAGTGGGGGAGGAGGACCTCACAGAGTCAGTGACTCTTGAAATGGACCCTGAAGGCAGGGAGGGAGGGAGCCACGAAGATGCCTGGGAGAAGCTCACGTCAGGCAGAGGGAAGAACTAGTTCCAGACCCTGCAGTGGAAATGTGGTTGGGTGTCCAAGGAAGAACAAGGTAGCCGGTTTGTTCGGAATAGAATGAGGGAGGGAGGACAGTAGAAGACAGGGAGTCAGGGAATTGTACGTTACAAGAAAAGGTTTCGAGAGTTAAAATTTTTTTTCTTTACACAGTTTAGGGGAAAAGATGGTCGCTGCTTATGAAAACTCAAAATGGGAACCTGTTAAATGGAAGAATGATATGCACTGTGCTGTTAAGATCCCAAATGAAAATCAGTGGCAAAGGGGCCAGATCATCAGAATGGTTACAGACACATTGGTAGAGGTAAATGCAGCGTTAAAAATATAATCATGAAAGTGAATGCATTTTGTATGTTCATCCAATTTTTATTATGCTTTTCAGTTTGCAAAAAAAAATTTTTTAAGCACTGTCTTTCCATAGACTTAAAGTTATTGTTTTCTTAGGTCTTGCTGTATGACGTGGGTGTTGAACTAGTAGTGAATATTAACTGTTTAAGAGAACTTGAAGAAAACCTAAAGACAATGAGAAGATTATCTTTGGAATGCTCTCTTGTTGATATAAGGTAGTTTTTAGCTGAGTAAATTTTCTCATTATTGAATATGACTTTATGTTTCTTTTTGGGTGGATTCTTATCAGTTTTGATTTTTCTGACATATTCTGAAATTTTCATAAGATCTAGTTGATTTATCTAGTTAATTTTAAGGTTTTAAGAAGCAAGAAAGAGCAACTTCCCTGGCGGTCCAGTGGTTTAGACTCTGCACCTCCACTGCAGGGGGCGTGGGTTCAGTACCTGGTCAAGGAACTAAGATCCCACATGCCGCATGGTGCGGCCAAAAAATTAAAAAACAAAAAAACAGGAAAGATAAAAATATGAAACACATAAACTTTGGTGACATCTAGAAAGAATTCAAACTGTTAAAAAAACCTTGAGGCACACAAGCAGGTAGAAATAAAATGTATTTCATAAGCTTAGAATTGCATGGAAAGCTAAAAATGTGTAAATTACCAGAAAGAGTGAATTAGGATTCTGGGAAATGGCAAGGCATAATTGTAGAGTCTGCTAGAATCCTACCATAAACACATAAACATGGATGCAAATCTGCAGACTGCATGGTCAACATCTACAACGAAAGTAGGCAACACAAAGCAGGTGGGGTGCTCCACAAACCAGACCCTGTGGTGTCACACTTGTGGGGGAGGATGGAGAAGGAAAGCTGCCTGGGGTCCTCACAGGTCTGAAAATAGGAACTGGCAACAGCATTTCACTGGAGCACGCGGGCCAACTTGAGAACAGCAACCAAAACTGAGATGCAGGGTGCTCTTTGTAGTTGAATGCGAGAGCTCTGTGACAGGCCGGTGTTTCATGGTACTGAAGCCTTCTTAGCCATACAAGCTCTCTTCCAGGACCCCCAGACAGAGGAGAATCTGCTGGGAAGAGAGCCTGATTTGAGCAAGGCAGACAGTGGGGCAAAGGAAAGAAAAGATGCAGATAAAAGTAGAGAGCAAGGTATGAAGCCATGTTGTCTGTCACTTTGGGAGAATGACACAAGTCAGAGTTCCAGAGCCATGAAGCTCGGAAAGCATTTGTGATCCCCCCCTTCTCTTGAAGTACAGGAAATTTTACTTCACTTAAAACATTAGTGAAAGAAAGGATTACAGTCGAACTCCTTACAAATTATTATGGGAAAAGAGAATTAGGAGCCAAATAATATCCCTAGAGGCAGTGGAATCCATGAAAAAGACAGGCTTACAAAACAGTGATATTTCAAAGTAAACTAAAAAATTTAGAAAATGATAGACACTATGAAGAACAACATAAAATAGAATTAGAAAAACTCAGAAATAAGATTGATTACAGAAAAAGGAAGATTTGAAAAGAGATGATAGCACTCAGGAAGGAAAAGAAAATCATATCAGAATGTAGACTAAACTAGAAAAAACACAAAGCAAATAAGTAATAGAAAATGTCTTAAAGAGAAATACAAGGGACTTCCCTGGTGGCACAGTGGTTAAGAATCCACCTGCCAATACAGGGGACACGGGTTCGATCCCTGGTCCGGGAAGATCCCACATGCTGCAGAGCAACTAAGCCTGTGCGCCACAACTACTGAGCCTGCATTCTAGAGCCCGCAAACCGCGACTACTGAGTCCACGTGCCACAACTACTAAAGCCCGCGTGCCTAGAGCCTGTGCTCCGCAACAAGAGAAGCCACCGCAATGAGAAGCCTGCACACCGCAACAGAGTAGCCCCCGCTCACTGCAACTAGAGAAAGCCTGTGCACAGCAACGAAGACCCAACGCGGCCAAAAATAAATAAGTAAATAAATTAATTTAAATAAATAAATAAATGTTTAAAAAAAGAAATACAAGATCAAAAGGAGGGCAGATCTTTTTAATTAAAAAATTAAAAATCAAAGGATTTAAAAGAAAACAAAAGATACATAAAGTAGAGACCTAATATACATGTAATAGGAATGTCAAAGAACAAGACTAAAAGAAATAGATCAAAACAAATACTAAAAACCCAATTTAAAAATGTGTCCCTAAAATAAAAGACTATTTTAAAAAAATACATTGAAAAGGCACACTGCCTATCTTGGAAAATCGGTTTAGGAATGCCAACACTGAGAGATTATCTAGTAAAATCATTGATTCACGAGAGAAATAAAATAACATTGTCATCACCAACAGTTTATGCCAGAAGGTAAGAGAGTAACATTCTAAAAATACTCAAAAGAAAATGGCAAGCTGTGGGTTTTATATCCAGCCAACTGACTTTCAGGTATTGCTATAAAGACCACCGAATACTGATTTCATCACTCAGGGAATATTGTTTGCAGGAACGGTCCCTGTGAGAGAACAAGTTTTAGGTAACCAACAAGAGAGATTTTGACACAAGGACTGTGGTGAGCATTACATTTACTTTACCAAAAGAACCAAAATTAAATGATCGTTATTAGGGAAACAGTATAGAATGCAAAGTAGATCAGCCGCAATTTCAAAGAATGGAGGGAGAAAAGAGTATATGTGAGAAGTTGAGTCAACTTCCTGTTGTCACATTGGTATTAACTAGGAGTAAGTACTTCAAATAAGAAGTTGGGGAAAAGAGAAGAGGTTACTAACAATATCGATTTAACGTTAGAACAACATTAATATTTGATGCAGACAAATCAGTAAAAATAGTAAGTAAAATGAAATTAACTGTATGTAGTGGTGGTATAGCCTCTCCGAGAGGAACTTTTTCAAGTGACTTTAAAACACAATAAGTTGACTGTACATGCTTACCAAAATATATCCTAAGGATAAGAAATAACTGCCCCCCCCAAGTCAGCTGTTTTTATTAATCCCAGAGTTGGTTGTAGTGTTACTGAAGCTGTTGGGTGTGTGTTGTGGGATAATTCAAAATAGTAATTATGTACATATCATTAAGAACAGGTGTGGTTGTTAGATGGTAAAAATGTAAGATTAAGGTTGATTTACCTTGTACTCCTGATTTTGAATTCAAAGTATCAGTAGAAACTGATAAGGTATTTTAATTATAAAAAATCCATATTATTTAGCCTTGTAACATGAAGGACCCAGTAGCAATGAGCCATGCTGGTGCACAAATTGTGGTCTCCAAATACCATTTCCCACTAAAAGAATTTAGTGCTCTTTGGGAAAATGTCTGATTCCAGGTCTTGGGCAGGAAATACACAGTGTGAGCCTAGAATATCTTGACCTAGCAAAAAGCAAGAAAGCTATAAATAGATAGATGGATGGATAGATAGATTATGACAAAAGGACTCAGTAGCCAACCTGAGTAAACTTCCACTGACCAAAGATGGGACAGTTTGAACAGCAGTAGGATGGTTATTATGTTGTATCAAAGCATTTGATATGTTTAAGTCTCTAAATTCATAAAGTGATTTAAAAAAAAAAACTTACTGATCACTTTTAGAGGATTCTAGGGAACTAGTTCATTATTCTGAAAATTGGTAAATGAGGGAAATGAGCACTTGTTTTTCCTGTACAATCTATATCTCGAGATAATCAATTAGGTGATAAGGGAAAGTTGTTCTTTGTAAGCATTCCTGCTAACAAAGGAGGAATGATATCATTGGAATACCACCATTTTACCACCCTTACATACTAAGGGATCTAGACATAACTGTTGGTGGCTGCTAACATCACAAAAAGAGAATCAGACATTATGTACCTCCTGAGGGAAGTACACAGCACCATCTCTGAATAGTATTGCTGAAAAAAGAAATACGCAAACCTGAATCTGACCAGGACTCTAGACCTAACTATGAATTTAAAGGAAATACAAGAGACAGATGAACATGTTAAACACCATGAGAATGCAATCAGCTAAATTCAGACCATTGAAACTGCAAACCAACTCTGTTTATTCAACAGAAAATTACAAGGGAAAGAGATGGAAGGGGCACTAAAGATACATATTGCCCATGCATGATGTATGGATTTTGTTTACTTTACCAATTCAGACTGTTTTGAAACATCAGGAAGAAAAAGAACACCATCTGAATAGTTGATCTTAAGAAATTATTAATTTTTAATGTGACAACAGTACTGTGGTTGTGTTTGTTTAAAAACATTTAGTTTTGGAAATGCAAACTAAAATCTTTTCAAATGAAATAATGTTAAATCTGGGACTTAAAAATAATCAGGGGCTTCCCTGGTGGCACAGTGGTTAAGAATCCGCCTGCCAGTGCAAGGGACACGGGTTCGATTCCTGGTCCGGGAAGATCCCACATGCTGCGGAGCAGCTAAGCCCGTGTACCACAACTACTGAGCCTGTGCTCTAGAGCCCGTGAGCCACAACTGCTGAGCCCACGTGCAACAACTACCCGTGCTCCGCAACAAGAGAAGTCATCGCAGTGAGAAGCCCGTGCACCGCAGCAAAGAGTAGCCCCCACTCGCTGCAACTAGAGAAAGCCTGCATGCAGCAACAAAGACCCAACTCAGACATACATACATAAATAAATATTTAAAAAAATAAATAATCGGATGGGAGTGAATACATGGGAATATGATGAAATAGAATTGGTCATGTATTGACAATTGTCAAAGCTGAATGATAGATGAGATTTATTATATTCTCTCTGCTTTTGAATATGTTTGAAAACTATAATTGAAAAACAAATTGAAAATTTTTAAAGGTGAATTCAGCAGATTTTTTTTATTATATAAATTTCAGGCGTACAGCATTATAATTTGACATTTGTATTCACTGCAAAGTGATCACACCACAAGCCTAGTTACCATCCATCACTGTTATAATTGACACCCTTCACCCTTTGCACCCATCTCCCAACTCCCTTCCCCTCTGGTAAGCACTAATATGATTTCTGTATGTATGAGTTTGTTTTTCTTTTGTTTGTTGGTTGGTTTTTTAGATTCCACATATGAATGAAATCATGTGGTATTGTCTTTCTCAGTCTGACTTATTTCATTTAGCATAATATCTTCAGGGTTCATCCATGTTGTCAGAAATGTCAAGATTGCATTCTTTTTTATGGCTGAGTAGTATTCAGTTGTGCATATATCACATCTTCTTTATCCATTATTCCATTTTATGGACCCTTAGGTTGCTTCCATATCTTGGCTGTTGTAAATAGTGCTGCAGTCCACATAGGGATGCAGATATCTTTTTGAATTAGTGTTTTCAGGTTCTTCTGGTGAATACCCAAAAGTGGAATAGCTGGGTTATATAGTAGTTATGTTTTTGAGGAACCTCCATACTGTTTTCCAATAGTGCTGTACCAATTTACATTCCCACCAACAGTGCAGGAAAGTTCCCTTTTCTCCACATCTTTGCCCACACTTTTTATTGGTTGTCTTTTTGATAATAAGCATTCTAACAGGTGTGAGGTGATACCTTCTTGTGGTTTTGATTTGCATTTTCTTAATAATTACTGATGTTGAACATCTTTTCATATATTTGTTGGCCATCTGTATGTCTTCTTTGGAAAGATGTCTTTTCAAATCCTCTGCCCATTTTTTAATCAGGCTGTTTGGGGGTTTTTGTTGTTGAGTTGTATAAGTTCTTTATAATTTTGGATATTAACACCTTATTGGATACCTGATTTGCAGAATATCTTCTCTCATTCAGTAGGTTGCCTTTTCATTCTGATGGTGGTTTCCTTTGCTGTGCAGAAGCTTTTTAGTTTGATGCAGTCCCATTTGTTGGTTTAGTTTCCCTTGCCTTTGGAGTCAGATCCACAGAAATATTGCTAAGCCTGAGGTTAGTGAGGATACTGCCTATGTTTTCTTCTAGGAATTTTATGGTTCAGTTCTTACATTCAAGTCTTTAATTCCTTTGGGGTTAATTTTTGTGCTTAACATAGTGGTCTAGTGGTCTTTTTCATGTGGCTGTTCAGTTTTCCCAGCACCATTTATTGAAGAGACTATCCTTTCTCCATTGTATGCTCTTTGCTCCCTTGTTATAAAATAATTTTCCATATATGTGTGGGTTTATTACTGAACTCTCTATTATGTTCATTGATTTATGTGTCTGCTCGTGTGCCAGTACCATACTGTTTTGATTACTGTAGCTTTGTAGTATAGTTTGAAACCAGAGAGCGTGATACCTCCAGCTTTATTCTTCTTTCTCTAGATTGTTTTGGACATTTGGGATCTTTTGTGGTTCCATACAAATTTTAGAATTACTTGTTCTAAGACTTCCAATACTATGTTGAATGAAAGTGATGAGTGGGCATCCTTGTCTTGTTCCTAATCTTAGAGGAAAAGCTTTCAGCTTTTCACCATTGAGTATGATGTTAGTTATGGGTTTGTCATATATGGCCTTTATTATGTTGAAATACACTCTCTCTATACCCACTTTGTTGAGCGTTTTTATCATAAATGGGTGTTAAATTTTGTCAAATGCTTTTTGTGCATCTATTGAGATGGATTATATGGTTTTATCCTTCATTCTGTTAATGTATGTACCACGTTGATTAATTTGTGGATGCTGGGCCATCCTTACACTGCTGGAATAAATCCACTTGATTGTGATATATGACCCTTTTAATGTATTGTTTGCTAATATTTTGTTGACAATCTTTGCATCTATGTTCATCAGAAATATTGACCTGCAATTTTCTTTTCTTGTGGTGTCCTTGTATGGTTTTGGTGTCAGGGAAATACTGGCTTCATAAAATGTGTTTGGAAGGTTTCTCTCCTCTTCAGTTTTTTGGAAGAGTTTGAGAATTCTTCAAAACATTTTTCTTTGAATGTTTGGTAGAATTCACCAGTGAAGTTGTCTACTCCTGGGCTTTTGTTAGTTGGGAGATTTTTTTTTAATTACTGTTTCAATTCCCTTGCTAGTAATGAGTCTATTCACGTTTTCTATTTCTTCATGATTCAGTTGCTAAGATTGTGTGGTTCCAGAAATTTATCCTTTTCTCCTAGGTTGTCCATTTTGTTGGCATATAATTGTTAATAGTCTCTTATGATCCTTTGTATTTCTGTGGTATCAGTTGTTAACATCCCCTCTTTCATTTCTGATTTTATTTATTTGAGTCTTCTCTCTTTTTTTTCCTTGGTGAGTCTAGCTAAAGTTTTGTTGATTTTGCTTATCTTTTCAAAGAGGCAGTTCTTAGTTTTGTTGGCCATTTCTATTGGGGGTTTTTTTTGGGGGGGGGGGTCTCTATTTCATTTATTTCTGCTCTGATCTTTATTATTTCCCCCCTGCTACTAATTTTGGGTTTTGTTTATTCTTCTTTTTCTAGTTCCTTTAGGTGTAAAGTTGGTTTATTTGAGATTTTTCTTGTTTCTTGAGGTAGGCCTAATTGCTATGAACTTCCCTCTTGGAGCTGCTTTTGCTGTGTTTTGTAGATTTTTGGTATGTTGTATTTCTGTTTTCATTTGTCACTAGGTATTTGATTTCTCCAGTGACCTATTGGGTGTGCAGTAGCATGTTGTTTAATCTCCATGTTTTTGTGGTTTTTCCCATTTTTTTTTCCCTTGTGATTGATTTATAGTTTCATACCATTGTGGTTGGAGAAGATGCCTGATACGGTTTTATTTTCTTGAATTTATTGAGACTTGTTTTGTAAACTAACATGTCATCTACCCTGGAGAATGTTACATGTGCACTTGAGAAGAATGTGTATTCTGCTGCTTTTGGATGGAATGTTCTACATATATCTGTTAAGTCCATGTGGTCTAACGTGTTATTTAAATCTGCTGTTTCCTTACTGTTTTTGGTCTGGATGATCTATCCATTGATGCAAGTGGGGTGGTAATGTCCCTTACCTTTATAGTATTGCTTTCAATTTCTCCCTTTAAGTCCATCAGTGTTTGCTTTATATATTTTGATGCTCCTCTGTTGGGTGCATATACATTTATAAATGTTACATCTTCTTGCTGGATTGACTCCTTTATCATTATGTAATGCTCTTCTTTGTCTTTTATTACAATCTTTGTTTTAAAGTCTCTTTTGTCTGAGTATAGCTACTCCAGCTTTCTTTTTATTTCCATTTGCATGGAATATCTTTTTTTATAACTTCACTCTCAGTCTGTGTGTGTCCTTTCTTCTGATTAATTTTACTACTTTTATCTTTTAACCTTCATGCTAGCTTTATAAATGATTGATCCACTACTTTTATTATACCATCTTCAGTCAGATTTTTACTTTTGTATGTTTTCTTATTATTAATTAGTGCCATTTTCTTTTCAGCTTAAAGAAATCCCTTTAACATTTCTTGTAGGGCTGGTTTAGTGATGATGAACTCCTTTAACTTTTGCTTATCTGGGAAACTCTTAATCTCTCCTTCAATTCTGAATGAAAACATTGCTGGGTAGAGAATTCTTAGTTGGAAGTTTTTTTCTTTCAGCACTTTGAATAGTCATGCCACTCCCTTCTGGCCTTTGAAGTTGCTGCTGAAAAATCTGCTCATTGCCTCATGGGGATTCCCGTGTACATAACAAGTTGTTTTTCTCTTGCTGCTTTTAGGATTTTCTCTTTATCCTTAACTTTTACCATTTTAATTATAGTGTGTCTTGATGTGATCCTTTGGGTTCATCTTATTAGAACTCTCTTGGGCTTCCTGGACCTGGGTGTCTGTTTCCTTCCTCAGATTAGGGAAGTTTTAGCCGCTATTTCTTCAAATAATTTTTCTGGTCCTTTGTTTCTCTCTTTGTTGTCTTCATCTTCTAGGACTCCTATAATGCAAATGTTTATTCCACTTGTTGTCTCCAAAGTTTTGTAAGTTATCTTCACTTCTTTTTTTCTGCATTTTGCTGCTCTGTCTGGGTGAGCTCCACTGCTTTGTCTCCTGCTTGCTGATTCGCTCTTTGTCCTCATCCTGTCTGCTGTTGAACCCCTCTAGTGCATTTTTCATTCAGTTACAACTTCTGTTTGGTTCTTTCTTATATTTTCCGTCTCTTTGTTGAAGTTCTCATGGTGTTCATCCATTCTTCTCCTGCGTTTGGTGAGCATCTTTATGATGATTACTTTTCAGTCTTTACCAGGTCCATTGCTTATCTCTGTTTTGTTTAGTTCTTTTTCTGAGGTTTTAATCTGTTTTTTTGGTTGGAACATGTTCCTGTGTCTCCTCTTTTTGCCTAATTCTCTGTTTGTTCGTATGTATTAGATAAATCAGCTATCTCTTCCAGTCTTGAAAGAGTGGCCTTATTTAGGAGATGCTCAGTGGGACTCAGGGGTACAGTCCTGCCTGGCCACCGCAGCCTGGCACTCAACGGGTGTCCCCTCTGTGGGCTCTGTGTGCCCTCCTATTGTGGCAGGGCAGCGGCTGCTGTGGCGTGCTGGTGGGCAGGGCTGTTGCTCGCGTGGCTGTGAGGCCCAGCTGAGGCTCAGGTGGGCAGGGCTCTCAGCAGGGCAGACCCGTTAGTGCTAACAGGTTAGAGGGAGAATTTCAGTGCTAGTGATAGCAAGGTAGCCTGAGATCACAAAAAAGGCTGCTGCTAGTGTCTCAGTCCCTAGGGGGCATCCCAGCTGGTTTCTCCCTCTCCAGTAGACGCTTTAAGATTTAGTAAGTGGGTCCTCTTCATGTGTGGCCCATGCCGTTTTCAATCTGGTGTTTTTGCACTTGTTTTTAGGTTGAGTGAGTTTGGGCACAGGCCCTTTAAGAGCAGGTTTTTCTGTTTAATACCAAGCAGGGCCCTATGGGGCTCCCGGGCACAAAGACTTTCTGTGTCCCCCATTTCTTTGATTACAGGAAATAGCTTTCATTCAGCCTCCATGACCTGAGTTTCAACGGGCAGATTCAAGCAGTTGTTAATTAGGGAAGGGAGGGGATGCGAGACCAGGGAAAAACAGTCAAGAGAAACAGTAGTGCAGCCTTGGGGCAAGGTCCTGGTTCCCCATCAGTGGATAAACAACAATATCTTTGAGCTGTTTTGGAGATACTGAAACCCCCTCCAGGTGGGAGAAGTTAACGATTAATGATGGTATGCTGCCCACAAGCCTGTAGACCCCAGACCAGTTGGAACCTGAAGGTTGATGATGCTGATGCTGACTTATGTCACTACCAACCCATCAGAAGAATGTCCATGAGCTGGTCATGCCCTCTTTGAACGATTGTTTTTTTTTGTTTTTTTTTTTTTTTTTTGGCTGCGTTGGGTCTTTGTTGCTGCATGTCGGCTTTTCTCTAGTTGCAGCGAGCAGGGGCTACTCTTCGTTGCAGCGCATGGACTTCTCATTGTGGCTTCTCTTGTTGCGGAGCACGGGCTCTAGGTGTGTGGGCTTCAGTAGTTGTGGCACACAGGCTCAGTAGTTGTGGCTCTCAGGCTCTAGAGCGCAGGCTTAGTAGTTGTGGTGCATGGGCTTAGTTGCTCCACTGCATGTGGGATCTTCCTGGACCAGGGCTCGAACCTGTGTCCCCTGCATTGGCAGGTGGATTCTTAACCACTGCACCATCAGGAAAGCCCTGAACCATTACTATAAAACTTCTCACTATCCTCTCCAAGTTGGAACACATAGTTTTTCGAGGCAGTAGCCCTCTGTTTCCCCCTTTGCTTGGCAAAGTGATAAAGCTATCCTTTTCTACTTCACCAAAAACTCTGTCTCCAAGATTCAGTTCAGCACCAGTGTACAGAAAAGCTGAGCTTTCAGCATCATGTTCTCTGCAGTTCTGTAGTTTTCCTGGTCATTTTCCCTGTTGGTTTTCAAAGCCAGGTGTTCTGGGGACTCTGTCCTGTACAGGATGTAGAGGTCGTGATGCCAAGTGAAGGGTAGTTCCTATAATCAAAAAAATGGGGAACACAAAGTTTTTGTGCCCAGGCACCCTACAGGACCCTGCTCAGTATCAGTTGGCATGCCTCACGTAGAGCTCAGATCCCTACCTCCTTTGTGGTCCCTCCTGATTCTGGATCGCTGCAGCTGGGGCGTGGGTCTTTCCTTGGCGAGAATGTGTCTCTGTCTCTCCTCCCTATCTTGATGCTGTCCTTTTACCCTTTGTTGTGGAGACTCTGTTCATTGATAGAACAGAATTCTATCAGTCCCTTAATTGTACCCAGTATTGTAGAGCAGCAGTCTCCAACCTTTTTGGCACCAGGGACCGGTTTCATGGAAGACGGTTTTTCCATGGACAGGGTGGGGGGTATATTTCAGGTGGTGATGCGCGCGATGGTTCAGGTGGTAACACGAGCGATGGGAAGCGGCAGATGACACTTTGCTTGCTCGCCCACCACTCACCTCCTGCTGTGCGGCCCGGTTCCTAACAGACCGCGGACCAGTCCGCACCCTGGAGGCTGGGGACCCCTCTTGTAGAGAATGCATTCCTATTGACACCTTGAATTACGTCTTATGGACTGTAATGGAATACCACCGTTTCAAGAGTCTAATAATAGCTAACCTTAAGCATGTCTAGACCCTGTATTAATTGCCTTAACAGGCATTATTTTACTTAATCATCACAGCAGACCTTTAAGCTATGTAGATAAAAAGTATTATTTAAAGATAAGGAAATTGAGTCTTTAAGAGGTTAAATATTTTATAATCCGGAGTAATACACCAAACTGTTGAACTAGGATTATAAAAGTTCTGATTCTGGAACCGGAGTTCTAACCACTATGGTTTACTACCCTTCCGAGAAATCTTTTTTATAGATTTCTTTTTATAGTGGTAAAATATACATTAACATAAAATTTATCATTTTTAAGTGTACAGTTCCATGACTTGAAGTAATGGAACCTTTACCACTGTCCATCTCCAGAACTTTTTTATCTTTCTCAACTGAAAACATACAGTTTCATGGATACATGCCATAGATTTTTTGAAATGTTGTAAATACTTTCAGATGTTCAAAAGTTAATATTTTAAAATGTGTATTCTTAATAAATCATAGGAAAACCTTAATGATGTGTGAATGCTGATATTATCTGTATACCATCATAAATAAAAAATGATAACTAATTCAAGGCGTCACTGATAATATAAGCTTCTTATTAGCTCATAAGAACACTGTTTGGGCTTCTTAATAAATAATTTTACTAAATCCTATTTGGTCAAACTACATACACAGTTGATTTCTTTAGTTCACTCACATAAACCATTTAATGTGAAAAGATTGGCCACATTGGTCATTTACTCAGAGGATGGGGCAGCTCTAATGAAACTCCAGATCTAGAAGCCATTTCTAGAGAGCCTTCAGAGCCTGCAGTATTTACCTGTAATCTCTTCAGTGGTACTAGTTCTTTATTCTTTGGGGGTGGATTTTGATGGTTAGAAACATCTAAAGTCACTCAGTTTCAACTTTGCAAACTAAAATAGATGATGAAGTTGATACTCTGCTCTTCATTGATCTGTCAAATATTTATTGAACGCTTTTTACCATGAATATTAAAAATAAATTTTCTAAAAATAATTGAGGCTAATATTCATGGGTAGTAATTCATATTAGCTTTAAATTCCAGAAAAAATCTTCCAAAAATATTTGGGCAGAGAAATCATCATTACAAAGGGACTGTTCTATTTGTATTTCCATTAAATATTTTTGGCGTGCCTTCTGTGAGCTGGGCACTGTCCTAGGCATTGGAGATGTGATGGACATGACTCATACAACACACAATATACAGATGAGCCTTAACTCAGGTTTGAACTGCACAGGTCCTCTTATACGTAAATGGTAAATACATACTATGGCACTACATGTCCGTGGTTGGTTGTATCTGGATGCAGAGCTACAGATATGCAGGGCCGATCGTGAAGTTACACACAGGTTTCTGACTGCACGGGGGGTCAGCACCCCTGACCCCCACATTGTTCAAGAATCAAATGTGTGTACACATAACACACAATACATTATCCCTGCTCTCTGAGTTTATAGTGTAGTTAGCATATATAAAGTGTATATAATAGCTTTAAAAAACTTAAAACACATCTACTTTTTTAAGAGTTCTCAGTGTAGCTTCAGAACAGATGTACATAAATAACTTAGCATGTAACTTGGGCTGTAGCTACAATAGAGGGATGAATAAAAGGCTATGAAAATGGGGAAGAAAATTGTGAGAATAATACAAAGCCATGTTTAAATTGACTTCTCACTACATATGTAGTTGGTTCAAATATATTTGTATATGATGGTTCTTTTATGTTTCTATATCCTATGCTATTTGTTATAAAACAAGTTGTCATTTTTTGTTTTAGACCAGCTGGTGGGAGTGACAAGTGGACAGCGACAGCCTGTGACTGTCTCTCACTGTACCTCACTGGAGCCGTAGCAACCATCATCATACAGGTGTGTGAACAGGTGCAGTAGATGTGTACTGGTTATTTCATTGACATTTTCTACAAGACCATTTATTTTGTTGAGAAAATAATAGTAGGCTGTTTGGATTTTTTTTTTGGCTGTGTGGCATGTGGGATCTTAGTTCCCCGACCATGGATCGAACCTGTGCCCCCTGCAGTGGAAGCGTGGAGTCCTAACCACTGGACCGTCAGGGAATTCCCTATTTGGATATTTTTTTGCAACCTTTTTTTGGTCTTCAAGTTATCACGCCTGTTTGGGAATTTGCTGGCAGTCCAGTGGTTAGGACTCCATGCTTTCACTGCCAAGGGCCCAGGTTCTGTCCTTGGTCAGGGAACTAAGATCCTGCAAGCCGCACGACCTGGCCGATAAAAAACACTGTAACTCCTGTTTCATAATAGATATGTACTGTAAATGATTATATGAGTGAATCAAAACTTTTCTAAACTAATATTCTTGAGTTTATAATTTGCATATTAAAAACCAAAAGGTATGTATGCTAGAGTGCAGTTCTGAAGCCTTTGATATTCTTTACAAATTGGTAGTTAGGCTTCTAGTGAAATCATATTAACTGTACATCATAAAAGGTGTTTGTATGAGTGCCGATTTGAGAAGAGGATACATATATAGGACATGTCCTTTCAGAACACTAAGAAATATTCCTTGTCTCCTTAACTTTTTTCTAATTTGATACATTTTATTGCATTAATGATTAGAATTTTCTTGTAAGTAATTCTTTCCATGTTAATTTTTTCTTTGTGTACTTTCCCCATTTTTATAATTCCATATAAAACAGAATATACGTTTTGTAGTTCTTTCTTTGGCTTTTCACAGGAGAAAAAAGGCACACCTGTGAAAATATATTTTAGTTCTATAATTACAAAGAATTCAGGAGAATAGAGAACTTGTAATTGAGGATGTTTTCCTCCCTCCCCAATCTGGGATGGAAAACAAAGTTTTCAGTCGTCCTTTTTTCTCCTCCACTTGGTATTTTTCACCTGGACAGTGAAGTCTTCCTGATAGACTTCACAAAACAACTGTCTTTCTCTGTTGACTGTCTTCCATGCTGTTTTCTCTCTGATATGTTCTGATATCAAAATTACTTGGTTGGGAATTTTTCTTTCTGGCATGGAGAAGTGTGGAGGGAATACCTGTGAAAAGTGTAATGTTTATACGAAGTTGCGTTTTTGTGTCTCATATTTACTCTGCTCTTAAATCACTGCAGGAAAACAACACAACATGGCCATTACCTGTGAAAATTTTCTGCAGAGATGACAAAGGAGAGTGTGTTGATGTTTCCAAATATTTGATTAAAAAGGGTTTGGCTTTGAGAGAAACAAGGTATAGACTATTTTTTTAAAACATCATTTTGTGATGGAGGCTTCTTATTTGCCTGCGTAAATCTTCGTATCTGTGTGTGCTCAGACCTGAATTGCCTCTTGTTTGCTCTTAAAAATGATTTATAACCTAATCCTGAGGAGCCAGCTTAGAAGTAAATTCATTCAGAATTGCTAAATGTTTAAATCCCTAGACATTTTTGCCTTTATACTTTCCCCTTTGCTCTGGCGTTTATCAATACACTTTAAACCAAAGGAAAAGAGAATTACACAGTGGGTACCAGATCTGAACCCTTTGGCCTCATTTGCTTAGGCAGAAATGTTTAAGCTTTATGTTGGAAATTCTGGTAGGTATATACCAAAATATATTTGTGTGATATAGGTAGCAAATGAGTAGCAAAAAAAGTAATTGAACAATACTTACATGTAAAGATCCTTTCTGATACTAAATTTGGGGTTTAAATACCTTTGGTCCAAGGGGAGAAGGATCAGGATATAACTGTAGCCCTGGTTTCCTCTTTTTATCTTTTTCCTTCTAGAGGTAGAGGTATATTAGAATTGCAGATACATGTTCCAAGTGGTCACCTTCTACCATACATGGCCAGATCTCTTTTTTTATCTTAGATTATTATACCTTACCTTATTTGGATCAGGACCCCAATCTTGATGAAATGGAAGGAGAATGAGAGATCAGAAATAATACGGAAGCCGAGGTAGTTGGCCAGGTGTGGTAGATGCTGACTTCACTGCCCGGGCCTTGGCTGGCAGCCAGGCTCTGCATCTAGGCCTGCATTCACTGACTTCAGGCTAACACAGTTCTCCGCTGAAAGAAATGTTAAAGTGAAAAATGCTGGGCAAGTTTATATTAACTAACAATATCTGCCACTAATTTAATGTTGTTTTCTACTTTTCTGGCACTAAAACTACTACCTCAAGGCTGGGGGTGATGAGGGAGTAGTGTTAGTTGAGGAATTATGCAGCTGTTATCTTATCAGTGCTCATTTCCTTTTGAAAGAAAATACAGGAAAGTGGAAGAAACAAAAATCTGCCATAATTTTTCTAACATAAACAATGTTAATATTTCCTTCTAGGGTTTTTTATAGGCATGTTTTTTAATTGGAAGGGAATAACAGGAAGTAAAGCAATTATGAATGAATATAGCATGTTACCACTAACACTTAATATCTGAATAGTATGGAAAAACCACATTTTTTAAGGGACTCATTATCTTTGTATTACTTTATGAATGTTGATAACTTGCCACATGTATGATCTGTCTTTGAGCTAAATTAGAATCAACTTGAAGCTGTTGTATTTCCCAATAACATCTAGTTAATGGTATGATACTTGGGATATACTTAATAGAAGCTTTTAAGAGAGACTAGCATGTAAATATGGGATAGTAATTTAATGCATTTAAGTGAAATTATATTGCTTTATTATCATCAAGCTCATGCATAATTTAACATAATTTTCATTATAACTTAAAGTATGCTCATTTTTATGTAACAAATTAGACTGGGATATCCTAGACTAATTAGACTAGACTAATCCTTCAAGTATATTTGAAGGATTCTTTTTATATTGTTTTCCCAGAATTTTTTTATTTGCTCATGGTTAGATATATTCTTTTTTGCATGTTACAGACCTAATAAATTAGATAACAGCCATTCATTATCCCAGAAGTCTCTGGAAATCCCACTGGTACAAGGAGAGTCAGTGGTTACTAAGTGTATTAAAATGAACGCTGACCCTGACAAAAAAGCTGCTGATATTCTCAGTGAACACAAGGTGTCTGAATTTAAGGAGAAAATTCTAGAACCAAGAACCACTGGATGCTATAAACCACCAGCTATTCCTAACGAGAAAGTATTTGAGGCAGTAGTCAGCTGCATCGGTGATGATGGAACTATATTTGTGGTACCTAAATTATCAGGTAAGATCTTTCACATTATGCAGTATTCTGTAAAAGTGGTCGCTTTTACTACTGGAGAATTTTAATTGGAAGGGAATATCTCTAGTAAAATACACATGGATTGAAATTCCTTGGGCAGATATTTAACCTTCTGAACCTCTTTTTCACTGAGTTGTTGTGAGGTTTAAATGAAATAATGCATGAAAAGTGCTTTGCACAATGCCTAGCACATGAAAATCATTTATTGAGACGTTGGGAATGGATAAACATAGGGCCTAAGATAAGCATGGGGGGACAGGTTCCAGTTTTACAAGTTTGGAGGCTCTCTAAGAAAAAAGAATACAAACGTTTATATTCGTTTAAAAGTGAGAAAAGAAGTCACAACAAATGACTGGAGAGTCAGGGCCATTTGAGATTCAGGTCCTTCCTGAGATCTCTTTAGCTTATGTACTAATGGTTCCTTTCTACAACCTGAGTGTGTCCAGGACACTTGATGACTCACAGCAGCTCTAGCTTTCACGGGACTTAAGCTCCGTTAGCTTCATAGTAAGTCCACCTACGGATAGGGGTATGGGGGCTACGAATTTGTTGAAATTTTTGTCTCATGTGTTGATCTGCTAAATACTGTTTTTTACTTTGAAAACCAGACTAACTCTGTGTAGTTGGCTATTCTAGAAGTGAGTAGTGTTTCAGACCTCTAGCAACAGTACTTAATCCAGAAACTTTGCTTGACGTGTGTAAATAATCATAGCTAGAACTGGTTGCCAGATGCCTTACTTCCAATCCCCTGCAATACTGATAATGTGGGCTAGCACTATTACACCCAGTTTACAGAGGAACAGACTGAGGCTTATGCCCAGGAGCTCGCAACTAAAGTAGTAGAACTGTTATAGGAACTGACACCAGAGCTTGCCCTCTCTGGCATCAGTTACGGGCATATAAATTTACTGTGGAAATAATGAGCCAATTAGCAGGAAGTAGCAATATTAGAGTTTTAATATTATACCCGCAGCACGATGCTGTATCTAAGCATCAAATAACAAAGAGCTTTTAATGATTCTTGCACTTCCAAAATAATGCTTGCGTCTGTAACCATAGATCAGAATAATAATTTACATGTTGTTAGTCAGTAGTATGTTTCGAAACATAATGAAGCTATTGACTAAATTAGATTTTTATTAAAGCTCTATTATGTGGGGACTGATTTTTAATTCCTTTTAATGTTATCTAAGTGATGAAGTTACTAAAGTTTGATGATGACTTCATTTGAAAATGGTAGGGAATTTTTCCTAAATGCTTTCTATTTTTAATAATTTCTTCAGAATTTGAACTAATAAAAATGATGAATGAAATTCAAAGTAATTTAAAATGCCTTGGTCTTTTGGAGCCTTATTTCTGGAGAAAGGGAGAAGCTTGTGCAGTAAGGGGATCAGATACTTTGTGGTATCGAGGCAAAGTAACGGAAGTCATTGGCGGCACTATCAGGGTGAGTCTGAAATTCTTTTGTGACTATTTTAAGGCTAAGTGCTATAACATTAAGAGGTCTTTCAAGTTCAAATACATGAAATTTTGATTAAAACATCTTTTAATGAGTTCATTCATGTAGAAGAATCACTTAGATGCATTATATATTTATTTGTAATTAGAATTCCTCTTTATTTTCAAGTATATTTATTAACCTGAATAACAAAGAAATATTTCCAGATAGGGATTTTTACCACTGAAACTTTAATGGTGCCACTTATTTGTAATTGGCAGCCTTATTTGTGTGCATGATGCTAAGTAAAACAACTTATTTTCCAGTATATTCTATATCTCCTTAGTAAATTTGTTTATGGGACCCCTTAATTTACCCTTTCACATTAAGGTTAATTTACCCTTTCCAGAATACTAAGAATAGTACTTGAGTTTCATCTAAAATCGTCAGAAAGAGCTGCATACAGTTGACCCTTGAACAGCACTAGGGCTGGGGAGCCGACACTCTGTGTAGCCGACCTGAGTATAATTTATATCATTCTTCCATGTCCACGGTTCTGTGTCGCGGATTCAATCAGCTGTCGATCGTGTAGTGCTGTAGTAGGTTTTTACTGAAAAAAATCCATGTGTAAGTGGACCCTCATAGTTTAAACCTGTGTTGTTCAAGGGTCAACTGTACTTTGAAAATATGTGTATATAAAAATATAGATGGAAAATGCCTCCATTTACATTGTACTTTAAGTATAGCAATGAAATCAAGAGACATTTCAGCCTGTGAAGATTTTGGTTTTAGGAGGGGTGGAAAAATTAAGAAGAAAAGTCGTTTGTTAATACTTGCACAGGAGATTATTATCTATTTGATGATGATATCTGACAATAACGTAGCACTTCAGGTTTCTAAGCTTTTTTCACATATGCCCGTTCGTATTTTCTTATTTGTTTCCTATCATAGATGTAGATTACTATTCCCATTTTACCAGTAAGAAAATTGAAACTCATGTTCAGTGATGTCCCCGAGGTCAACCTGTCAGTGGGTGGTGGTACTGGAATTCATATCTAAGCATCTGATTCCAAAATTTCTGATCTAAGCCTTGTGCTTTTTGTGCTGGAATACAGACTTTACAAGGTTGTTTTTTTTTTTTTCCTGGAAGGTATCTTTTATTTTTATTTTTAAAAATTTTTATTGCAGTATAGTTGATTTACAATGTTGTGTTAGCTTCAGGTGTACAGCAAAGTGATTTAGTTATACATATACATTTATTTATTTTCATAGGTTTTTAAAAAAATTTTATTTATTTAATTTATTTATTTTTGGCCGTGTTGGGTCTTTGTTGCTGCACACGGGGTTTCTCTAGTTGCCGCGAGTGGGGACTACTCTTTGTTGAGGTGTGCGGGCTTCTTACTGTGGTGGCTTCTTACTGTGGTGGCTTCTCTTGTTGCAGAACACAGGCTCTAGGCGTGTGGGCTTCAGTAATTGCAGCACGCGGGCTCAGTAGTTGTGGCTCGTGGGCTCTAGAGCACAGGCTCAGTAGTTGTAGTGCACGGGGCTTAGTTGCTCTGCAGCATGTGGGATCTTCCCAGACCAGGGATTGAACCCATGTCCCCTGCGTTGGCAGGCGGATTCTCAACCGCTGCGCCACCAGGGAAGCCCTTCATAGGTTTTTAATAGAAGTAAGATGGTTTCAAATTTTGGGTTAGTATTTAGGTATATGGATACTCAACAGATTCATGTGTTTATGTGCAAGTGAGTATTTTCACATACATCTGAATTGTTCAGATAACTTTTTAAATATAAAAGTAAATTGAAATTCAATTTTCATTAAGTTATTATAATTCATAATCTTTACATATATAGGATCCAAATAAGATAGTGGTGAACTATATTTTTTTCATACTTTCTAATATCTCTGTTTTTTAAATTTGAGAGTATTTTGATATTTTAATCATCATTTTTTATTTTTTTCCTATGCACTTCAGATATACACAATAAATTTTTCATTCCTTAACCTGATATCTTTCAAGGTTATCCTATGATCCACATTAAGAAATAGACATTACGTGTAATTGTACTTACCCTAACTACCTGTAATGTACTCAGATATTTTTTTATTCAATTCTATTTCATTTTTTTAATGCTGACTGCCAAGACAGCCCAATTAAACAGTGATATGTTAATTTCATTAAATTGGGGTAACAGAAGTAACTTATTGACATTCCTTATTCTTGAAACAATTTAGAAACTGAATTATCAAAATTAAATAAAGCATTTTAAAAAATGGACTGTTGAGGACTTCTAGTTTCTGGATCCACATTTAAGAAGCTTTGAAGTTGCCACACCATCCTAACAGCAAGTAAAAAGCTGAACAAACTGAAAAATCTGTTATTCTTCTTGTATCGGTAAGAGAGGGAGTACAAAGGGCAAACCACTGCCCCAACAGTTAGAGAGTCAGGTGAATATAGGGAGTCACAGCTTATGGGAGCAGAGACTGACGACCAGAACTTTAATGGAAGAATTGCTGGATTTTTTTTTTTTTTTTTTTTTTGCCACACCACATGGCTTGTGGGATGTTAGTTCCCCAACCAGGGGTTGAACCCGGGCCCTCGGCAGTGAGAGCCTGGAGTCTTAACCGCTGGACTGCCAGGGAATTCCCAAGAATTGCTGGAATTTAGTGTGGACAACTCTGAGAGGCAAAAACTCCAGGGAACCCAGTCATCAGAAGGTTCCACACAGTTCTACGAGATTTATCTCCAAGAGCTTGACCAGGATCTCACATAAATATCAGAGATGCTTCCAGCAGGGGAAGGAGAAAAGGAACCATTTTGAAATATGCTGGAGCATTCTGTTTTTCTTAATAAAGCCTGCACTCAGGAGACAGTAGTTAAGCAGGGCCTAAGCATCTGGGGTATTATCAGAGCCTAATCAACCTGGGGGAAAGGAAATTACCCGATTCCAGTTAACTCTAGCTTTCTACATTGGAAAAAGACCCAACTCCAGCTCACTGTATCATCCTTTCCCACTTTAGGGAGTAGAGCAAAAAACTGAGAAACACTTGTGAAGTTCACAGTCTGAAAGCATAGTCTCAATGAAAGACGGAGACGTAATCATAAGACTGTAGAACGTTTCCCCTCCCGCCACACCTTCCTACCACATTACTGAAGGCCCATTTATAGCAGTTCCTTTTACACAGTACATGTCTGGCTATCAAGAAAAAATTACAAAACAGTATGATATTGGCATAAAAAAAAAGATGCATAGATCAATGGAATAGAATAGACAGCCTAGAAATAAACCTACGCACATGTGAACAATTAATTTATGACAAAGCCAAGAATATACAGTAGGGATAGGACAGTCTCTTCAATAAATGGTGTTGGGAAAACTGGACAGCCACATGCAAAAGGATGAAAGTAGACCACTGTCTTAAACAGTACACAAAAATTAACTCAAAATAGATTACAAAGACTTGAACATAAGACCTGAAGCCATAAAACTCCTAGAAGAAAACATAGCCAACAAGTTCCTTGATATACATAGGTATTGGTGATAATTTTTTGGATGTGACACCAAAAGCAAAGGCAACAAAAATGAAAATTAACAAGGTGGACCACATTGAACTAAAAAGCTTCTGCACAGCAAAGGAAACCAACAAAATGAAAAAACAACGTACTGAATGGAAGAAAATATTTCTAAATCACATATCTGACAAGGGGTTGATACCCAAAATATATAAAGAACTCATGAAACTCAAGCCCAGAAATAAACCCAATTAAGGTCAATCTGTGACAAAGGAGGCAAAAATATACATTGGAGAAAAGACAGTCTCTTCAGTAAGTGGTGCTGGGAAAACTGGAGAGCTACGTGTAAAAGAATGAAATTAAAACATTCCCTAACACCGTATACAAAAATAAAGTCACAGTGGATTATAGACCTAAATGTAAGACTGGATACTATAAAACTCCTAGAGGAAAACATAGGCAGAACACTATGATGTAAATTGCAGCAATATATTTTGGATCTGTCTCCTAAAACAAAGGGAAATAAAAGCAAAAATAGGGGCTACCCTGGTGGCACAGTGGTTAAGAATCTGCCTGCCAGTGCAGGGTACACGGGTTCAAGCCCTGGTCTGGGAAGATCCCACGTGCCGTGGAGCAAGTAAGCCCATGCGCCACAACTACTAAGCCTGTGCTCTGGAGCCTGCGAGCCACAACTGCTGAGCCTGCAAGCCACAACTACTGAAGCCCACTTACCTAGAACCCGTGCTCCGCAACAAGAGAAGCCACCGCAATGAGAAGCCCGCGCACCGCAATGAAGAGTAGCCCCCCCACCCTGCTTTTGCACAGAGAAGGAAACCATTGACAAAACAATCTACTGAATGGGAGAAAATATTTGCAAATAATCTGACTGATAAGGGGTTAATATCCAACAGCTCATACAATATAAACAGCAGTTTATAATATAAACAGCTCATACGACTCAACATCAAAAAAACAACCTGAAACTAACACAACGTTGTAAATCACCTATACCCCAATAAAAATTAAACAAACAACCTGATTTTAAAATGGGCAGAAGAACTGAATAGATGTTTTTCCAAAGAGGAAATGCAAATGGCCAGCAGGCACACGCAGAGATGCTCAACATCACTAATCATCAGGGAAATGCAAATCAAAATCACAGTGAGATATCACCTCATACCTGTTAGACGGCTGTTATCAAAAAGACAACCAGTAACAAGCATTGGTGAGGATGTGGAGCATAGAGAACTCTCATATGCTGTTGATACGGTGAATTGATGCAGCCACTGTGGAAAACAGTATGGAAGATCCTCAGAAAATTAAAAATAGAACTACTGTATGATCAAGTTATTCCACGTCTGGGTGTTTATCTAAAGAAAACAAGAACACTAACTTGAAAAGATAATATGCTCCCCCATGTTCATTGCAGCATTATTTACAATAGCCAAAATATGGAAGCAACCTAAGTGTCCATTAATGGATGAATGGATAAAGAAATTGTGGTGTGTGTGTGTATATATATATATATATATATATATATATATATATATATATATATATATATATATATATATATATATATACACACATATATATATGTGTATATATATATAATGGAATGTTATTCAGTCATAAAAAAGGAAATCTTGTGATTTGTGAAAACATGGATGGCATAGACCTTGAAGGCATTATGCTAAGTGAAATAAGTCAGACAGAGAAAGACAAATACCTAATGATCTCCCTTTGTGTGGGATCTAAAAAATAAACAACAAAAATTGAGATAGATAACAGATTGGTGATTGTCAGAGGCAGGATGGGAAAAATGGGTGAAGGGAGTTAAAAAGTACAAAGTTCCAACTCTAAAATAAATAATTCGTGGAGATATGCTGTGCAGCATGGCAACTATAATTGATAATCATGTACGTGTGAGAGGCGCTAAAAGAGTAGATGTTAAACATTCTCATCACATGAAAAAAAAATTTTTTTTAATCAGTCATCAATTTATTACACAGCAGTGTATACATGTCAATCCCAATCGCCCAATTCACCACACCACCATCCCCACCCCACCGCGGTATTCCCCCCTTGGTGTCCATACGTTTGTTCTCTACATCTGTGTCTCAACTTCTGCCCTGCAAACTGGCTCATCTGTACCATTTTTCTAGGTTCCACATACATGCGTTAATATACAATATTTGTTTTTCTCTTTCTGACTTACTTCACTCTGTATGACAGTCTCTAGATCCATCCACATCTCAACAAATGACTCAATTTTGTTTCTTTTTATGGCTGAGTAATATTCCATTGTATATATGTACCACAACTTCTTTATCCATTGGTCTGTCGATGGGCATTTAGGTTGCTTCCATGACCTGGCTATTGTAAATAGTGCTGCAATGAACATTGGGGTGCATGTGTCTTTTTGAATTATGGTTTTCTCTGGGTATATGCCCAGTAGTGGGATTGCTGGGTCATATGGTAGTTCTATTTTTAGTTTTTTAAGGAACCTCCATATTGTTCTCCATAGTGGCTGTATCAATTTACATTCCCACCAACAGTGCAAGAGGGTTCCCTTTTCTCCACACCCTCTCCAGCATTTGTTGTTTGTAGATTTTCTGATGATGCCTATTCTAACTGGTGTGAGGTGATACCTCATTGTAGTTTTGATTTGCATTTCTCTAATAATTAGTGATGTTGAGCATCTTTTCATGTGCTTCTTGGCCATCTGTATGTCTTCCTTGGAGAAATGTCTATTTAGGTCTTCTGCCCATTTTTGGATTGGGTTGTTTGTTTCCTTAATATTGAGCTGCGTGAGCTGTTTATATATTTTGGAGATTAATCCTTTGTCCGTTGATTCGTTTGCAAATATTTTCTCCCATTCTGAGGGTTGTCTTTTCGTCTTGTTTATGGTTTCCTTTGCTGTGCAAAAGCTTTGAAGTTTCATTAGGTCCCATTTGTTTATTTTTGTTTTTATTTCCATTACTCTAGGAGGTGGATCAAAAAAGAACTTGCTGTGATTTATGTCAAAGAGTGTTCTTCCTATGTTTTCCTCTAAGAGTTTTATAGTGTCCGGTCTTACATTTCGGTCTCTAATCCATTTGGAGTTTATTTTTTGTGTATGGTGTTAGGGAGTGTTCTAATTTCATTCTTTTACATGTAGCTGTCCAGTTTTCCCAGCACCACTTATTGAAGAGACTGTCTTTTCTCCATTGTATATCCTTGCCTCCTTTGTCATAGATTAGTTGACCATAGGTACGTGGGTTTATCTCTGGGCTTTCTGTCTTGTTCCATTGATCTGTGTTTCTGTTTTTGTGCCAGTACCATATTGTCTTGATTACTGTAGCTTTGTAGTACAGTCTGAAGTCAGGGAGTCTGATTCCTCCAGCTCCATTTTTTTCCCTCAAGACTGCTTTGGCTATTCGGGGTCTTTTGTGTCTCCATACAAATTTTAAGATGATTTGCTCTAGTTCCGTAAAAAATGCCATTGGTAATTTGATAGGGATTGCATTGAATCTGTAGATTGCTTTGGGTAGTATAGTCATTTTCACAGTATTGATTCTTCCAATCCAAGAACATGGTATATCTCTCCATCTGTTGGTATCATCTTTAATTTCTTTCATCAGTGTCTTACAGTTTTCTGCATACAGGTCTTTTGTCTCCCTAGGTAGGTTTATTCCTAGGTATTTTATTCTTTTTGTTGCAGCGGTAAATGGGAGTGTTTCCATAATTTCTCTTTCAGATTTTTCATCATTAGTGTATAGGAATGCAAGAGATTTCTGTTCATTAATTTTGTATCCTGCGACTTTACCAAATTCATTGATTAGCTCTAGCAGTTTTCTGGTGGCATTTTTAGGATTATCTATGTATAGTATCATGTCATCTGCAAACAGTGACAGCTTTACTTCTTCTTTTCCCATTTGGATTCCTTTTATTTCTTTTTCTTCTCTGATTGCCGTGGCTAGGACTTCCAAAACTATGTTGAATAATAGCGGTGAGAGTGGATATCCTTGTCTCATTCCTGATCTTAGAGGAAATGCTTTCAGTTTTTCACCATTGAGAATGATGTTTGCTGTGGGTTTGTCATATATGGCCTTTATTATGTTGAGGTAGGTTCCCTCTATGCCCACTTTCTGGAGAGTTTTTCTCATAAATGGGTGTTGAATTTTGTCAAAAGCTTTTTCTGTATCTACTGAGATGATCATATGGTTTTTATTCTTCAGTTTGTTAATATGGTGTATCACATTGATTGATTTGCGTATGTTGAAGAATCCTTGCATCCCTGGATAAATCCCACTTGATCGTGGTTTATGATCCTTTTAATGTGTTGTTGGATTCTGTTTGCTAGTATTTCGTTGAGGATTTTTGCATCTATATTCGTCAACGATATTGGTCTGTAATTTTCTTTTTTGGTAGTGTCTTTGTCTGGTTTTGGTATCAGGGTGATGGTGGCCTCATAGAATGAATTTGGGAGTGTTCCTGCCTCTGCAACTTTTTGGAAGAGTTTGAGAAGGATGGGTGTTAGCTCTTCTCTAACTGTTTGATAGAATTCACCTGTGAAGCCATCTGGTCCTGGACTTTTGTTTGTTGGAAGATTTTTAATCACAATTTCAATTTCATTACTTGTGATTGGTCTGTTCATATTTTCTGTTTCTTCCTGGTTCAGTCTTGGAAGGTTATACCTTTCCAAGAATTTGTCCATTTCTTCCAGGTTGTCCATTTTATTGGCATAGAGTTGCTTGTAGTAGTCTCTTAGGATGCTTTGTATTTCTACAGTGTCTGTTGTAACTTCTCCTTTTTCATTTCTGATTTTATTGATTTGAGTCCTCTCCCTCTTTTTCTTGATGAGTCTGGCTAATGGCTTATCAATTTTGTTTATCTTCTCAAAGAACCAGCTTTTAGTTTTATTGATCTTTGCTATTGTTTTCTTTGTTTCTATTTCATTTATTTCCGCTCTGATCTTTATGATTTCTTTCCTTCTGCTAACTTTGGGTTTTGTTTGTTCTTCTTTCTCTAGTTCCTTTAGGTGTAAGGTTAGATTGTTTATTTGAGATTTTTCTTGTTTCTTTAGGTAGGCTTGTATAGCTATAAACTTCCCTCTTAGAACTGCTTTTGCTGCATCCCATAGGTTTTGGATCGTCGTGTTTTCATTGTCATTTGTCTCTAGGTATTTTTTGATTTCCTCTTTGATTTCTTCAGTGATCTCTTGGTTATTTAGTAACGTATTGTTTAGCCTCCATGTGTGTGTGTGTTTTACGTTGTTTTTCCCTGTAATTCATTTCTAATCTCGTAGCGTTGTGGTCAGAAAAGATGCTTGATATGATTTCAATTTTCTTAAATTTACTGAGGCTTGATTTGTGACCCAAGATGTGATCTATCCTGGAGAACGTTCCGTGCGCACTTGAGAAGAAAGTGTAATCTGCTGTTTTTGGATGGAATGTCCTATAAATATCAATTAAATCTATCTGGTCTATTGTGTCATTTAAAGCTTCTGTTTCCTTATTTATTTTCATTTTGGATGACCTGTCCATTGGTGTAAGTGAGGTGTTAAAGTCCCCCACTATGATTGTGTTACTGTCGATTTCCTCTTTTATAGCTGTTAGCAGTTGCCTTATGTATTGAGGTGCTCCTATGTTGGGTGCATATATATTTATAATTGTTATATCTTCTTCTTGGATTGATCCCTGGATCATTATGTAGTGTCCTTCCTTGTCTCTTGTAACATTCTTTATTTTAAAGTCTATTTTATCTGATATGAGTATAGCTACTCCAGCTTTCTTTTGAGTTCCATTTGCATGGAATATCTTTTTCCATCCCCTCACTTTTAGTCTGTATGTATCCCTAGGTCTGAAGTGGGTCTCTTGTAGACAGCATATATATGGGTCTTGTTTTTGTATCCATTCAGCAAGCCTGTGTCTTTTGGTTGGAGCATTTAATCCATTCACGTTTAAGGTAATTATCGATATGTATGTTCCTATGACCATTTTCTTAATTGTTTTGGGTTTGTTTTTCTAGGTCCTTTTCTTCTCTTGTGTTTCCCACTTAGAGAAGTTCCTTTAGCATTTGCTGTGGAGCTGGTTTGGTGGTGCTGAATTCTCTTAGATTTTGCTTGTCTGTAAAGCTTTTGATTTCTCCATCAAATCTGAATGAGATCCTTGCCAGGTAGAGTAATCTTGGTTGTAGGTTCTTCCCTTTCATCCCTTTAAGTATATCATGCCACTCCCTTCTGGCTTGTAGAGTTTCCTCTGAGAAATCAGCTGTTAACCTTATGGGAGTTCCCTTGTATGTTATTTGTCATTTTTCCTTTGCTGCTTTCAATAATTTTTCTTTGTCTTTAATTTTTGCCAATTTGATTAATACGTGTCTCGGCATGTTTCTCCTTGGGTTTATCCTGCCTGGGACTCTCTGCGCTTCCTGGACTTGGGTGGCTATTTCCTTTCCCATGTTAGGGAAGTTTTCGACTATAATCTCTTCAGATATTTTCTCTGGTCCTTTCTCTCTCTCTTCTCCTTCTGGGACCCCTATAATGCGAATGTTGTTGCGCTTAATGTTGTCCCAGAGGTCTCTTAGGCTGTCTTCATTTCTTTTCATTGTTTTTTCTTTAGTCTGTTCCGCAGCAGTGAATTCGACCATTCTGTCTTCCAGGTCGCTTATCCGTTCTTCTGCCTCAGTTATTCTGCTATTGATTCCTTCTAGTGTAGTTTTCATTTCAGTTATTGTATTGTTCATCTCTGTTTGTTTGTTCTTTAATTCTTCTAAGTCTTTGTTAAACATTTTTTGCATCCTCTCGATCTTTGCCTCCATTCTTATTCCGAGGTCCTGGATCATCTTCACTATCATTATTCTGAATTCTTTTTCTGGAAGGTTGCCTATCTCCACTTCATTTAGTTGTTTCTCTGGGGTTTTATCTTGTTCCTTCATCTGGTATATAGCCCTCTGCCTTTTCATCTTGTCTGTCTTTCTGTGAATGTGGTTTTTGTTCCACAGGCTGCAGGATTGTAGTTCTTCTTGCTTCTGCTGTCTGCCCTCTGGTGGTTGAGGCTATCTAAGAGGCTTGATGGGAGGCTCTGGTGGTGGGTAGAGCTGACTCAAAAAAAATGTTTTGTGACTCTGTGTGGTGACGGATATTAACTAGACTTATCGTGATCATTTTGCAATATATGCAAATGTCAAATCATTACATTGTATACCTGAAACTAATATTATGTTATAGGTCATATCTAAATTTAAAGTATTAGGCATACTGAAAGGCAGAAACACAGTTTGAAAAGATACAACAAGCATCAGAACCAGACATGGCAGGGATGTTAGAGTTGTCAGAACAGAAACTTAAAACAGCTATGGTTAATATGCTACGGGCTCTAATGGATAAAGTAGACAACATGAAAGAACAGATGGGCAATCTAAGCAGAGAGATGGAAATACCAAGGAAGATCCTTTGATTTGCTTGTTAGTAGACTGGCCACAGCTGAGGAAAAAATCTCTGCGCTAGAGGATATATATAGATAGAAACCTCTAAAACTGAAAAGTAAAGAGAAAAACTGAAAAAAAAACAGAACCAAATTCCCAAGAACTGTGGGATGGCTACAAGGGTATAACATACAGATAATGGAAATACCAGAAAGTGAAGAGAGAAGAAAAATTATTACTGAGAATTTCCCCAAATTCAGCAAACCATAGATCCTGGAGCTCAGAGAACACCAAGCAGAATAAATGCAAAAGAAACCATCTGTCATTTCAAATGACAGAAAGTCAAAATTACAGAAAAAAATCCTGAAAGAAGCCAGAGGAATAAACCACCTAACTTACAGAGGAGCAAAGATAAGAATTACATCCAGCTTCTCCTCAGAAACTATGCAAGAAGCAAGAAGAGAGTGGGTTGACTCATAAACCAGTAATTTGAGAGGCAAGTGTCAGTAGAAAGGAGAGGTGCTTTAATCAGAAAAGCCAGCAATCTGAGGAGAAGGTGGACTTGTGTCCAGAAACCAACTCCTAAGATTCTGCTCAGCCAGGACAGTTTTTAAAGGGGAAAATGGGGGTGTGGGGAACAATCTCAGTGAATCATCGAGGCAGGAGGCTGGGTTCTACATCATTCTGCATTGCATACAGGCTGGCTGCCTCTCTCTTCAGATGTTATATTGCCCGAGTGATCTGCCTGCAGGATTGCTTAGGGAGGCTGTTGGTGGTAGCGGGGAGCTAGCCATATTTTTAACTGCTTAATTCTTCATTCTTCTTTTCATCTAGAAAAAGAATCACCGGATTAGACAAGGCATGGTATGTATGCATTCAGAAGAGCACATGTCAGGAGTCAGGTTAAATTGCCTAGTGATCTCATTCCTGTAATTAGGTTCTTTTAAGGTTGGAGGGGAACAGAAATGTGCAAATGGGAAAGGGGCAAAAGAGCTGCTTTCAGTCTTTTCTTTCAAGTGCTGTTTGCCAATGTTAGTCAAGTTTACCTAAAACCTTTGACATAATAATTAACTGTTTATTGAAAAGTAAGTTGAGCAGCTGAAGCCACTGATATAGGAAGAATGTTTTCCCCACCTCTTTCAGCTAAGAGAACAATGCAAATTGGGTAGAAATCACAGTGTAAGTTTAGCACTTTGGTTCACCCAGAATAGCCCCTCATTTCATACTAATTGAATAAAAAAATAAATGAATCAATTAAAAAAAAAAGAGTGGGTTGAAATATTTTAAATCTTGAGAGGGAGAAAACCCCATCAGCCTAGAATTCTGTACCCTGCAAAATTATCCTTCAAAACTGAAGGAAAAATGAAAGACTTTAACAGAGAAGAAAAAACTGAGAGAATTTGTTGCCAGTAGATGTGCCTTGCAAAAAATGTTAAAAGAAAATTTTTAGAGAGAAGGAAAATAATATAGGTTAGAAACTCAGATCTACATAAAGAAAATAATTGAAAAAGGAATAAGTGAAGTTAGAACTTTTATTTTTCTTATTTTTAATTGCTCTAACAGGTGATAGTTTGTTCAGAGTAATAATAGCAGTAAATAATTAAGGTACATGTGCTTTCAGTTATATATATGCTTATGTATGCTTATATATAAGTGAAAGGAATGACAATAATACAGGGGATGAGAAGGAGGAGTTAGGATTATTTTGTTACTCTAAGGTACTAATACTGTATATAAAGTGGTATAGTGTTATTTGAAAGTGGACTTGGATTAGTTGTAAGTGATTATTGCAAACTGTAGGGCAACTACTAAAAAAATTTTTAACTATACTGATTCACTAAGAAAGAGAAAATGGAATCATACAAAATCCCTCCCCCAAAAAAACAGCAGGAGGAAGAAAAACAGTGAAAGACAAAAATAAGAACGGAAGAACAAGAGCAGGTAGAAAACAGTAACAAATTTGTTAGATATTAATCCAGCTATGTCAATAATCACTTCGAAGGTCAGTGGTCTAAATGCACCAGTTAAAAGACCCATATTATTGGAGTGGATCAAAAAACAACACCCAACTATATATTGTCTGTAAGAAACCCACGTTAGATATAAGATAAAAATAGATTAAAAATAAATGGACTTAGAAAAATATTCCATGCTAACACTAATCAAAAGAAAGAAAGAGTAGCTATAATGATTTCAGAACAGACTCAAAGCAAGGAAGGTTATCAAGGAAGAAGGGCATTACATAATGAAAAAGGGTCAGTTTTCCAAGAAGACATAAAGTTCTGAATGTCTTAATAAATTCTTAATATGCCCCTAAGAACAGAGAGTCAAACTACATGAGGCAAAAACTAGTAGAACTGCAAGGAGAAATATGTGTATCCACTATCATAGTTGGAGACTTCAACATCCCCCCCTCCCCAATCAGAAATGGACAGATCCAACTGGCAGAAAATCAGTAAGGACATAACTGAATTCAACAACATCATCATCAACTGGATATAATTAGCATCTATAGAATTCTTCCCCCAACAACAGCAAGATACACATTGTTAAGCTCGCATGGAATATTCACCAAGATAGACCACATTCTGGGCCATAAAACACACCTTAAATTTAAAAGAATAGGAATCAGTGTTTGCTCTCAGACCACAATAGAGTTAAACTAGAAATCAGTAAGAGAAAGACAACTGGAAAATCCCAAAATGCATGGAGATTTAACAGCAAACTTCTAAATAACACATGGGTCAAAGAAGAAATCACAAGAGAAATATTAAAATATTTTGAACTAAATGAAAATGAAAACAACTTACAAAATTTATGAGATGCAGCTAAAGCAGTGCTGAGAGGGAAATTCATTGCATTGAATGCATATATTATAAAAGAAGGAAAGTCTAAAATCAATTATCTATGTTTCTACCTTAGAAAATTAGAAAAAGAAAAAAGCCAAAGTAAGCAAAAGAAAAGAAATAATAAGAATTAGAGCTGAAATCTGTGAATCCCTGAAAATAGGAATTCAAGGAAAAAAATTAATGAGATTTAAAGCTGGTTCATTGAAAAGTTTGATAAAATTGATAACCCTCTAGCCTGGCTAGCCAAGAAAAAAAAAAAAAAGACACAAATTACTAATATCAGAAATAAAAGCAGAGATATCGATACAGATTTAATGAACATTGAAAGATAAAGGAATACTGTGAACAACTATGCCCACACATTGGATAACCTAGATGGACTAGACCAGTTTCTTAAATGACACAAAATGCCAAAACTCACACAAGAAGAAATAAACAGTCTCGGCCTATGTCTCTTAAAGAAATTGAGTCAATAATTGACAGCCTTCCAAAACAAAAACCACCAGGCCCAGATAGGTTCACTGGTGAATTCTGCCAAACATTTAAGGAAGATATTTTACCATTTCTCTACAGTATCTTTCAGAGGAAAGAAGCAGAGGGCATACCTCATAACTCATTTTATGAAGCAAGCATTACCCTAATTCAAAAACCAAGACATCACAAGAAAAGAAAACTACAGACCAGTATCTCTCAGGAACATAGATGCAAAAATCCTCAGCAAAATATTAGCAAGTTAGAGCCAACACAGTATGTAATGTTTAAAAAAAATTACATACTATGACCAAATAGTGTTTATCCCAGGTATACAAGGCTGATTAACCATTTGAAAATCAATTATAGTAATCCATCACATCAACAGTGTAAAAATGAAAAATCACATGAATATGTCCGTAGATGCAGAAAAAGCATTTGAGAAGATCCAGGACTCATTTCATGATAAAAACTCAGTAAACTAGAAGTATAAGGGAACTTCTGCAGGTACCATAATACTTAATGGTGAGAAACTTGAGGCTTTTACACCAAGATCAGGTACAAGGCAAGGATACCCACTCACCAATCCTTTTCAGTATTGTACTGGAAGTGTTAGCTAATGCAGCAAGACAAGAAAAGGAAATAAAGGGTAATCAGACTGGAAAGGAAGAAATAAAACTGTGTATGTTTGCAGATGACATGTTCACCTACATTAAAAAAAAAATGCAAGAGACTCATCAAAAAACTCCTGGAACTAGTAAGCAATTATAGGAAGATTGCAGAATATGAGGTTAATATACATAACTCAATTTCTTTCTCATATACTAGCAGTGAACAGATGGAATTTGAAATAAAAAACACAATCCCATTTTACGTTAGCACCCCCAAAACAAAATACTTAGGTATAAATCTAACAAAGTATATACAAAGATACATATGAGGAAAACTGCAGAACTCTGATGAACAAAATCAAAGAACAAAATTAATGGAGCAACACTCTGTTCTCGGATAGGAAGACTCAATGATGGCAAGATGTCAGGTCTTTTCAACTGTATTTATGGATTCAGTGCAATCCTAGTCAAAATTCCAGCAAGTTATTTTGTGGATATCAACAAACTTTATTCTTAAGTTTATATGGAGAGACAAAAGACTCAGGATAGACAACACAATATTGAAGGAGAAGAACAAAGTTAAAGGACTGACAGGCTAGGCTTCAAGACTTAGTATAAAGTTAATCGAGACAGTGTGGTATTGGCAAAGCAAAATACAAATAGATCAATGGAATAGACTAGAGAACACAGAAATAGACCCACATAAATATAGTCAATGATCTTTGACAAAGGAGCAACGGCAACACAACTGAGCAAAGATAGTCTTCTCAGCAAATGGTGCTGGAACAATGGAACATCCACATGCAAAAAAATCTAGACACAGATTTTACAAAAATTATAAAATCTTCCATAAAAATTATCTCTAAATGGACTACAGACCTAAATGTAAAACATAAAACTGTAAGACTCCTAGAAAGACAACATAGAAACATAGATGACCTTTAATATGGCAATGACCTTTTAGATACAGCACCAAAGACATGACCCATGAAAGAAATAAGGTACAAGCTGGACTTCATTAAAATTAAAAACTTCTCCTCTGCAAAAGACAATATCAGGATAATGAGAAAACAAGCTAAACACTGGGAGAAAATACTTGCAAGATATACATCTGATAAAGGACTGTTATCCAAAATATACAAAGAACTCTTAAAATCTAACAGTAAGAAAACAACCCAATTTAAAAAATGGACCACAGACCTTAACAGATACCTCACCAAAGGAGACATACAGATGGCAAATAAAGATATGAAAAGAAGTTCCATATCATGTGTCACCAGGGAAATGCAAGTTAATACAAGATAGCACTACACATACATTAGAATGGCCAAGATCTGGAACACTGACAACACCAAAGGCTGGTGAGGACATGGAGCAACTGAAACCCTCCACTGCTGATGGGAATGCAGAGTGGTACATCCACTTTGGCAGACAGTTCGGCAGTTTCTCAACAACTAAATCTACTCTTAACATATGATCCAGCAGTCGCACTCCTTGGTATTGTTGACCTGAAATAAACAGACTGCCAGATACTTCTCCAGCAAAGTTGGATTTATTCAGGATCAGCAGAGAATTTACAATTCAGGGTCTGCAACCATGGTAAGTCACGTGCAAGTTCCTGCAAAGCAAGGAAAGGAGAACACGTTCATAGAGAAGAAAAGGAACTGGGTATGGCTCTAGTAAACAAAGAGTCCGTGGCTTTTCATTGGCTGAGTCCTTCCCAGGAAAGAAGAGTCTGTATTCCTCCTTTTGGGCTGTGCTGTCATCAAAGGACATGGAGCTCCCCTTTCTGATCTCCCAACTCTGTTTAATTGAGGTTTCTGTTTATTAAATTTTTACAGTATTTACCCAAAGGAGTTGAAAACATGTCCACACAAAAACCTGTTTATAGGAGCTTTATTCGTAATCGCCAAACTTGGAGGCACCCAGGATGTCCTTCAGTAGGTGAATGGATAAATAAACTGTAGTGCATTCATACAATGGAATATTATTCAGTGCTAGAAAGAAATGAGCTATCAAGCCATGAAAAGCCATGGACAAACCTTAAATGCATATCGCTAAGTGAAAGCAAGTCTGAAAAGGCTACATATACTGTATGACTCCAACTATATGACCTTCTGGAAAATGCAAAATATGGAGATAGTAAGAAGATGAGTGTTTGCCAGGGGCCGCGGGGAGGGAGGACAGAAGATTTTTAGGGCAATGAAAACACCCTTTGTTTTCACAGAGCGTCTTTATACATTTGTCAGTCCCATAGGGTGTACACATCACCAAGTGAACCCTATCGTAATCTGTATGGACCTTGATTTTGACGTATCCATGTAGGTTCATGATTATAACAAATTACCACTGTGGTGCAGGATGTTACAGTGAGGGAGGCTGGGGTGTGAGGGAAATCTCTGTACCTTTCTCTAAATTTTGCTGTGAACCCAAAATTCTTTAAAAAATGAAGTCTTTAGAAAGTTATTTTACAAAATTTGAACACTGGATGACTTAAAAACAAGTTTCTTTCTCATAGGACTTCTCAGAACCTTTATTATGCAGTGTGATTCTCCAGGAAGGAAACATTACATGCAGAGTTTCCCAAACTGTGAAACTGAGGAATACTGAGAATTTGAGAAATGTTCTTTTATTAAATGGAAATCAGGACTTCTAAAATACTTGGAAAAACAAAAGAAAAATTTTAAACATCCTCCAAAAAATTGATTATTCTCAAGAAAAGAAAAAGCTTTTGTTCATGTGTAAGAAAACCTTTTGACAGTGAGGTTTGATACACTATGGGATGAGGAAATACAGTGTTACTTTTTTTCTAGAGATTTTTTAAATCCAGATTTATATCTCCTTCTAGGATGTCTTTTTTTTTTTTTTATTCTCTTTAATACCAGGGAGTCCTTTCTGTCCCCTAGTTTCTAGTAGTAAGTTTTAATTATGAACTTTGTCCTGTTTCAGGTACAATATTTAGATCACGGATTCACTGAGAAGATTCCACAGTGTCATCTTTACCCTATTTTGCTGTATCCTGATACACCCCAACTTTGTATTCCTTGTCATCTCTATAATACCATACCTGTGAGTAAACAGGGATTTATAGGATGATTAATTTTAAAATACTGTCTTTTTATTAACAATAGTTTTCTAGAAATTAGAATGTAAAATGAAATCCCTTTCAGTGCAACAAAAATTATATTTAGAAATAAGCTTACAAAGATAGACAAAGGGCCTTTATGAAGAAAACGACAGAATTATACTGAAGGATATAAAAATATCTGAATAAATTGAGAGAGATAATGTCTTCGTAGATGGGAATTTTGTTTGGAATTGTTAATTTTTAGTTACGGTGCAAATAAAATTTCAAGAAATTTGAAGCTGGATCAGAGAAAGGAATGGTATATTAATTACCTCTTGCTATATAACAAATTAAGCTTAAAATTCAGTGGTCTAAATCAACAATAAGCTTTTTAAAAATTTCATACAGTTTCTGTGGCTCAGGCATTGGGAACAGCTTAGCTGGGTGTTTTGGCTCAGGGTCCCTGATGACTCTGCAGCCAAGATGTGCACCAGAAATGCAATAACCCAAAGGACTGACTGGGCTGAAGAACCCGCTTCCAGATGCTCACTCACAGGGCGCTGGCGGGAAGCTGGGGCTCCTCATGGGCTTTTGGCAGGAGGCCCCAATTCCTGGCCAAGTGAACCTCTTAACACATAAGACGTAATAGTCACTGCTCCTTAATAAATATACATTGTAGTCAGTATACAAGCACTGCTTTGGCATATTGGCCTTTTTTAAAAGTTTTATGATGCTTTGTTTTTAGTGTAGGTTTATATTTTTAAAGCATAAAATGCTTTAAGAGAGTAACATGGGGGGAAGCTGAGATAAATTATTAGTTTCTTAAGATCATTTTTATCATATACCCATGATATTCTCTGAAAACTGCCTATATATTTTGTCCTTCTCTCTAGTGTTATCTGTTTATGGCTACTTTTGTGTATCTTCATTTACTTCCTGCTCTTATTTTGTGAAAAAATCTGAGTTTATTAATCCCAAATAGGTCGGGAATGTCTGGCAACCAGATGCAGTAGAACTCCTTCAGGAACTGCTTTCAAAGAGAGAGGTGGAAGTTCACATTATGGTAATTTGTATTTAAAGCATATATCATTGGGACTTCCCTGGGAGTCCAGTAGTTGAGACTTCGCCTTCCGATGCAGGGGCGCTGTGGGTTTGATCCCTGGTCGGGGAGCTAGGATCCCACATGCCTCTCGGCCAAGGGACCAAAAAACAGAAGCAATGTTGTAACAAATTCAATAAAGACTTTAAAAATGGTTCACATCAAAGAATCTTAAAAAAACCAACTTCAAAAAAAAATTAAAAATAAAGCATATATCATTGATTTAGTTTATTTGCCATAAAGTGTTACAGGTAATATAATTTGAGGGATTTTTTTATGAAGAACTATGTTCCTACGTGATTATCAATTACTCGTTAACATAAAAGAAGTTGCCACTTTGGTTCCTAGGCTCATTTTAAATAAACCTAATTTTGAGCAAGTTCCTGAGAACTTCCATAAGCAAGTAATTTGGAAGATTCCTTATTCACAACTTATTTTGACACGAGGAGAGTACTAAGGAAATAGAGATGTTTATAAACACACATGGTAGTTTTCAGGATGGTGCTGTGTGTGTAGCACTGTGTTAGGTGCAGGTAATTCCCGTCCTCAAGGGCCCTGTCTAGTTAGTGAAACAGTGAGACACAAGACAAAACCCTGAAGACTTTACACCACAACTTGCTGAGAGCCAGGCGGCTGGTAAAAAGAGCGAGTGTAATAGGAATGTAGAAATGGGAGTTGATGAAGTGCTCCTGACAAGGTAGGTGCGGAGACAGAAATGGGAAATGCATTTGCTAGAACAGTAGGAGTTTTGGGAGGAACAGCAGTGTGAATAGGGTTTAAGAGAAGTAGACGTCAGGCAGGAGGCCCCATTGGGGGTTGTTGAGCAGTGAGGCAGTGAGAAGATTCTCCTGGAGCTGTGTTGGAGGGTTCGGGCAGAAAGATAGAAGAACTTTAAGGAAGTATTTCTGTATGAAAGGTGTGTGATGGTAGGCTGATAAAGACCTAAAAAGAGCCACAGATGCACTTAAATAAGAAAGTGGAGAAGCCTCTCTGGTTATTCACAGCCTCTGTGGACAGTCACGGAAGTCCTGCAGAGATGGGAACTGTTCAGGTTATCCAGGTGGCTTTCTTTGCTGCTTAGCTTAGCCTAGGAAGACAGTGTGGCGTATACCAAGGTACTCGATTTCTCAGAAACCCTGCCTGTGCCTGCCCTTGCAGCCCTGCTGCCGTAGCAGACCTTCCCCAGAAGTGCTCCTCCTACCTTACATGCTCATGGCACGGACCCGGCGCCTCTTAACATGCTGGGCTCTGTCCTAGGCCTGCAGGTGCAGCAAGAGCCAAATAGAAACTCCTGCCTCCGTTGAGCTTCCATTTTAGTGATGGGAAATAAAACGAAAAAAAAAAAAATACATATATATATAAGGTATGTTAAATAGTAGTGCTGGCCAGAAAAATGAATTAGGAAAGGCTGATAGGGAGGAGATAACATTTTAAATACAGTGGTCAGAGAAGACATCCCTAAAAAGATAAAATTTGATTGAGCCTTCTGAGTGGTGAGAGGACACGCCACGCAGTTACCAGATCAGTGCAGAGAGCCGCAGGGCAGGAGACGCCTGGAGTGTCCAAGGAGCAGACGGACGGACGGAGGTGGGAGGCCACCTGTGAGAGGTGCGGTTGTCGCTGTGCGGAGGTGGATGTGATCTGACCTCACAATCTACTGTTTTCACTTTGCACTGGTGAAAACTGGACGGTAGAAAAAGGTAGAAGCAGGAGATCAGCTGGAAGGTGATTACACTAACTCAGCAGAGACATGAGTTTGGACTAAGGGGGTACCGAGTGGGAACAGCGAGGAACGATCAGCTTATCAGTCATGTGCATTTTGGTACCTCATGTTTGTAAACGGACCCACAGGTTTTAAAGCCACTATGTGACTCCTAGACTGCTGTTAATTTCTTCTGATTCCTGCCATTTTTGGATTTTTAACTAAACTTCATTTCTTTACCCCTGAGCATACTTTTTCTTTCTCCTTCTACTTAGTATAAATTATTAGTATTATCTAAAGATGATGTATAGTAAATTGTTTTCTTTACATAACTAGAAAACTCTCTACCTTATGGACATGTAAATATATTTTATAAAAACCAGAGTAGTAGCATTATTGCCTCGTTATCTGCCAAAATACCAGGAAGAAAATTTTACAGGACAAATCACTAGTCAAACTAGTAATACTGTGATTGTCAGAAATCTAATTTCATTTTTGCCGACTGTAAAATCTTAATCTTCAAACAGACTTTATTTTTATAGTAATAATCTCCTTTATTGAACTTAAATAGGAATTACCAGAAAATCCATGGGAGAAATTATCTATTCATCTCTATTTTGATGGAATGTCACTTTCTTATTTTATGGCACACCATAAGTATTGTACTTTTGAACATTCTGAGGAAATACTGAAGGAAGTAAGTGAACTGGTTTTCTATAAAAATCTAAACTATAGAAAAAGAAATTGTGGTTAAAATGTCATATTTTGTCTTATGCCTCAAGCCTTCCATATAGTTCTACATGCCTGATATGTTAAGAGGGTCTAGAGGATTTGTAAATTCTTTATTGAGAAAGCAATACCCTATATCATGCTTTATAAAGTCCTAGAAAAGACTTCAGTTGCATTAAGAGTCACTTAGTGTTTCTATATCTTCAAACCTAATGAGAAGCTCATATGTTCTCTAACGTTGTTTGAATATAGATGCAAATTATAAAATCATAATGGAATTCACTGCCAGAAAACGACTCTCTCCCAAGATAAAATGGTTTTGCCTTATATTCAATATTATAACATTTCCCCCATTTTGCCTTCTTACAGGGAACTCAGAGCCAGATTTTAAGCTTAGCTTCAGTAAATAGCCCATTCCAGTTGCCTGGTGCTTCTGTTTTTAATATTTTAAAAAACATAATTAGTCTGTTACAGATAGGATTTCACATGTCAAGCTGCCACAAATACTTTATAGAAATAGGGTACTCATCATAAATAAGAACGTGGTGAACATTGTATATAGCAAGATATTTTTAGACTTACAGTTCACTTGTTAAGTTTTTGAATATTCATTTCGGTGATAGTACACAACCAAACAGTGGGTGTGCAGTTCAATATAGGAAACTACTTTCTTCTCTCAAATAGGAAACTATGACATAACTTTGTACATGTAATGCTCACAGCCAGTTGTTTCTTTTGAGCATAGAGGTGTGTGTGTGTGTGTGTGCGTGCGTGCCCCCGTGTGTTTGTGTAAAGGGTGTTTCATCTGTTAAACAGGTTTTATAAAGATTACTTAGTCTCTCTGGCAGGTGTACTCTTCAGTGTGAACATTTAAAAGGAAAGGTAAGAGCTCCCACTCTTATTATAAACTAATGACAATTGACATGCTTTTAGCATAATTTTGAGGATTCTTCTTGTTGCAATATTAAGATCACTCAGAACACTAAATTTTCCCATAGTTAAGCTGAAATGAATGCCAACGAGGTCATGCACACGGTTTTTGTGGGATGAAATATGAAAGTGCCTTAAAACAATAGTACGTAGTTAAAGATAGTTTTATTCATTAATAATACTATATTATTTCAGAAACCAACAGATTGCAATAAAAAGTATGAGGAAGAGAGATGGGAAATAAGGTTTGAGGTAAGTTTCAATCCAAATATTTTGAAAATTTGGACACTTCATCAATACAAAGAATCTGATACAAGATCAGGAAGGTAAGCATAACAGCTTTATTGAGATAATTTACATACCATAAAATTCAACTTTTTAAAGTGTACAAGTCAGTGGGTTTTAATATATTCATAGAGTTGTGCAGTCATCACAACTATCTAATTCCACAACACTTCATCTCAGAAAGAAGCTCCATACCAGCAGCAGTCACTTTCCATTTCCCCTTCCCCAGTTTCCTGGAAACTGTTTCTGTGGGTTTGTCTATTCTGGACGTTTCATATAAAGGGAATCATAGCCCTTTGTTACTGGCTTCTTTCATTCAGCATAATGTTTGCAGGGTTGAATCATGTTGTAGTATGTGTCCTTTTTATTGCTGAATAATATTCCATTATACAGATACACACATTTTGTTTATCCATTCATCTCTTGATGGATACTTGGGTTGTTCTTACCTTTACAGGTAGTGAATTAAAGCTACTATGAACGTTTGTGTACAGATTTTTAAGTGGATGTCAGTTTTCAGTTCTCTTGAGTATGGACCTAGGAGTGGAATTACTAAGTCATATGGTGACTGTGTTTACCATTTTAAGGAACTGTGAAACTGTTTTCCAGACCAGCGGCATCATTTTACTTTGGTACTAGGATTGTACAAGGGTTCCATTTTTTCCATATCCTCACCAACACTTACCTGACTTTTTTCCTAGCCATCTTGGGATAGGTGTGAAGATACAAGTCCCTTATCAGATATGATTTGCAAATATTTTCTCCCATTCTGTGGGTTGTCTTTTCACTTTCTTGATGGTATCCTTTGAAACACCAGAGTTTTAAATTTTGATGAAATCTAGTTTATCCTTTTTATCTTATCTTTTCTTTTGTCACTTTTGCTTTTTGGTGCAAGAAGTGTTTTCATAAGTAAAATTTTATCATTTAAAATTTTAAGTAGAATTTAATTCCTGTAATTATAAAAATGACATATGCTTGTTGTAAAGTGTTTTGTAACAAATCAGTAAAATTCAACAGTAGGTAGTCACTTCTTGCTGAAATCTTAGTGGTTCAAATATGTTTTGTTTTGCCACCAGTTTGGAAATGTTAAATAGTAATAAGTGAGTCTACAAATTTGAATATGATTGTTTTACTCTTTATGTTAATCACCATATTCAAGATTTTTTTTAACTTACTAAAAGAAAAATCCCCTATATTTTTATATGTATATTTCTTTTAACAACTGCTAACTGCCTTGATCCTCTTTGGAATCATATAACTTTTAATTACTCCTTATGCTTTTATAGAGCTTAAGAGAGAGCACACTTTTTTCATGATTTTTAACTTAAATCTTCCTTTGTCATTTCATATTTTAGTTTTTATTATAAAATACTCTAAAAATAAATGAAATACTACAGAAATGTGAAAAGGAAGAAGTTGTCCCAGTTCTACATCTTGAACACCCCAGTCCGTCCCACTAAGCAGCCGCTATTTGTTAATCATTCTTCTAGAATTTTGTGTTATATGTAAATATTATATATAAGTAAATATTCCTGTGGGGTTTTTTTTATACAAAATCTTTTTTTTTGGCAGGGGACAAAAGACTGCTAAAGATCTTTTGATTACTTATCACATTTTGGTCCCACTACAACAAAATTATTTTGTGATTTTCAGTGTCTCAGCTAGATTTTTGCCAAATGAAAGTAAATTGGCACTGTAATAAGCTTTAATAATGTGGTGGGTTTCTGTAATAGTCATTCTGAAATTGGAATTTATTTTTGGTGTTTTAGGAATTGCTTTTGCCTGAAACAGAGACGCCTATTTTACCGCCATATTTGTCTTCACCTCTTCCTCCCCCTGGAGAGCTCTACGCTGTTCAAGTTAAGCACGTTGTCTCACCCAGCGAAGTACGTGATTCCAGTAATGCTGGTGGTTAAAAACATGACAGGCAGTCTCGGTCTTTAACTCTAGGGTTGATTCTCCACATTTCCATCTTCCTGATTTTCATAGCTGACAGCTGGTGGCCGCTAGGTTGCCTGCCCTATAATGTCCTCTTCAGACACTTGTTTGTACTTAATGAGGCAAGTGTTCCTTAATCACTGTTGGGTTTTCCCAGTATTGTGTAGCTTTTTCATTCAAATATTTAGATTGTTAAGTTGGAACTTATTTCCACCTGTGAAATCTTATTAAACATCTCATTCCCCTGTCCTCGTCCTACGTTGAACTTAAGTGCTCTTTACTCGCTGTTTTTCCATTACCACGTATCACCTTGTAACACACTGTGCCACTTCCTTATTTTGTCTGCTTCTTCCCACTAGAATGTAATTCCATGAAGACAGGGATTTTTGTCTGTTTTGGTCAGAGGTGTGTCCCTAGAACCTAGAATACTGCCTGATACGTAGTAGGCACTCAGTAAATATTGACTGAATGAGTAAGTACACTAAAGAAAATTCAATTATAGATGCTTGGCTAAAGAGAGAAAGAAATGACAAATTAAGCGGCCAGGCAGTCTCTCAGCCATTTTTACACAGTAAACCATTCTTTTCACCGACAAGAAGAATTTGATCCATAATTTCATCAGAGAACAAAGTAGCGCAAACTATTGTTGGTGTTTATGATTTTAATTAGTTATTAGTCACCACATAAATTACCCCAAACTGAGCAGCATAAAACAACACACGTGAAAGTCAGAAATCCAGGACCTCGGGTTGCAGTCGGGGTGTGTGTGGGGGGTGTGCAGGATCCACTTCCAGAGCCCGAGGGCTGGGCCCCGGCCCCGCGGGCCTCTGCTGGGCCTGCTGGCGTGCGTCTGCACGCTTCCCTGTTGGGCTGAGCGCCACCAAGGCAGAGACCACGCCTTTGACAACCTGGGCTCAGTGGTCACATACCGCCGCCGCTCTCATGCTTTCCAGTCGCAAAGAGCACGTCTGGTTTGCTGTGGGGACTTGACTCTGAGGGCTGTGAGGTCGTCGCTGGGGACTGGCGTGCAGTAGTTCTGTCCACATCATGAATACTAAAAATTACAGCATTTGAACTTTTTCCCTTCCCTTCCCCCCACTTAGGTGTATATTTGCCTTGACTCTGTAGAAAACTGTAATCTGCTGAAGCAGCATGATGACACAGTTGACGGTGGAGTCAGCTGGGAACCTGAGGCTGAGAGCCTTGAGGAAGCGCTGGGGAGGTTCAATAAGGATGTGGAGACGTTCCTGCCTCTGACGGACTTCCGAACAGGTACTGACCTTTCAGAGTAAAACGGGATTCCCAGTGAAGCCGCTGTTTTGTTTCAGTGCCGATGAGACTGGGTTGTTTCTAAGGTTAACTGGTATTTCTGTCACCCTCACTTGATATGCATGGTCTCTTGCCTTGGGGCGCTTTTGTTTTTCAAAGCTCAGGCCACACTGTAACATTGACTGCGTGAAGGTGGCTTTTCTGAGCTTGCAGTTTTGCCAGTAGCTCAGATTGTGAGCTGTTACTTGGACCTGAACGGCACTAATTTTAATCACAAGCCACCTAAGCTGCTAATTGTGGTGTGGGGCAGCAGAACTCAGATTGTGTCGAGTCCTGCCAGCATGGGTGAAATCCTGCTTTTTTCCCTTTCTAATCTACTTCCCTGTCTTTATTAAATATATGGCATTCTCCTATGAGGAAAATGCATCTAGTTACTGGTGTTGACGGTTCCTGAATACCAGGAGTGGTGTCTACACATTTTATCAGTATGCGATGTATAGGGATGTATTCATCCTTGGTATTTTGTTCATATCAGAGGATACTTTAGCAAAGGAAAACAGCAGCCTGACGTCCTATCTGATTTTACTTAATGAGATTTTAATCACTTGTGACCCATGTTTGGCTGATAAACACCACTTGCTGTTCCCTCTGCCTGGAAAGTTCTGGGGTGTGTAGCAGGGTCTCTGCTCAGCTATCCCCGCATGGCAGCTCTTCCCTGATGCATCCCACCCCACCCCCTCCTCCCGTCCTGTAAGGCAGCACCACAGCAGGGACTCTGTGCCGCAGCGTCATCAGCGCCTAAGGAGGGCACCTGGCACAAGTAGGTGCTCATAAGTATTTGTTGAATGAGTGAAAAAATAAACTCAGTCACTTTTTCTTTTTGTAAAAACTAATTTATAATCTGGAAGAAACAATCCCTTCCTCACGGTGCTCTTCTCTCAGGGAGGCTGCGCAAACAGTCCGTGCGTAATGTGAATTCATGGAGCTACACATACATGTGTGCATTTTTCTATGGTTATTCTTCAATTAATTATGCATATGTACAAGTTGATTCATAGACAAGTGCTTATTAAATATGTACGGAATCTATATTGAAGGAGTTGAATAAGGAATCTATTTAGGTAACACGTTGAGGATATGTGGTTGAAGTGGGTTGGGAGTATATTGTGAAGAACCCTGTAAATTGCAGTCTAAGGACTTGGTACTGCAGACAGTTAAGATGCCATTGAAATTTTTTAAACTACAGAGCAATGGAATTGGATTGGAGGAGAAGGAAATTAAAAGTAGGAATAACAGAAACCATTTTACTATCATTTCCAGAAGACAGCTGCCCAAAGGAAAAAAAAATCGGGGGCGTATAAGAAGTGGGAACAATGGAAGGATGGTTTAAGCCTTGGGTGGTGGAAGAACTAGGACTCTGAGAATGGAGAGGTGTCTTTCTTCCAGCCTTTTCCTAACTTAGGAATTAGGAAAAACAAGGTTTATAAAGTATAAACAGAAAAAAGAGCACAAGCCAACATGTGGCTAACTGTTGAGTGTTTAATTCTGAATAATGGGTAATTGGTGATTATATTTTCTTTGTACTTTACTACTGTATTTTTTTAAAAAAACGTTTTTAAGAAAATAAAAGGCAATGTGATTTTCCCCTTTTTGTCTTTTCAGAAATGCCTTGCCTTGCAGAATATGATGATGGCGTATGGTACAGAGCAAAGATTGTTTCCATTAAAGAATTTAATCCTCTGGCTGTCCTGGTACAATTTGTTGATTATGGATCAACTGAAAAGCTGACAATAAACAGGTTAAAAAACAAAAAAGTAAACTTAGTTGAATTAGGATTCTTAGTTTTCTATTTTTTTTTTTTTTTTTAATGAAAAGATTTTGCCTCTTTTTTTAAAAGAAAAAAATCTATTTTAAAGCTACTTATATATTGGGAGTATTTTTTATCTAAAAGTTATTTTTTATTGTAAAATATACATACCATAAAATCTACCGTGTTAAAAAATAAATTTTAAAAAATTCTTAAAGAGGAAAAATTTACCACATTAGCCATTTTTAAGTATACAATTAATTGGCATTAAGTATTCAGTGTTGTGCGACCACTGCTACTGTCCATTTTCAGGACTTTTTCATAACCCCAAACAGAAACTCTGCCCCTCAATAACATTCCATTCCCTTTCCCTCAGCTCCCGGTAACCCCTCTTCTACTCTCTGTATGAATTTGCTTATTTTAGGTTCTTCATCAAGTGTAATCATAAGTATTTGTCTTTTTATGTCTGGCTTATTTTACTTAGAATGATGCTTTCAGAGTTCGTCCAATTGAAGCATGTGTCAGAATTCCATTACTTTTATGACTAAATGATATTTCATTGTACGTATATACCACATTTTGTTTATCTGTTCATCTGTTGATGGGCACTTGGTCTGTGAATAATGCTGCTATGAACAATGACATACAAAGAGCCGTTTTGAGTTCCTGCTTTCAGCTGTTTGGGGGTATTATATACCTCAAAATGGAACTGCGGGACCATATGGTAGTTGTGTGTTTAACTTTTTCAGGAAATGCCAAACTTTTCCATAGTAGCTATACTATTTATATTTCCACCAGCAACGCACAGGAGTTCCATTTTCTCCACATCCTTGCCGACACTGTTATTTTCCAAGTTTTGTTATTGTTGTTTGTGATACTTTTTTAATAGTGGTAAAATACACATATCATAAAATCTACCATCTTAACCATTTTTAGAAGTATAGTTAAGTAGTATTAACTTTCCTTACATTGTTAGTGCAACCAATCTCCAGAACTCTCTTCATTTTGGAAAACTGAAACTAACCCTGTGCCCATTGAACGATCCCTCATTCCCTCTTCATCCAGCCCATCAACCACTGTTCCATCTCTATGAATTTGATTATTGTAGGTATCTCATATGTCTTTTTGTAACTGGCTTATTTCACTTAGCATGATGTCAAGGTTCAACCATGTCATAGCATATGTTAGAATTTTCTTCTTTTTTAAGGCTGAATAATATTCCATCACATGTATATAACACATTTATCCATGCACCCATCAGTGGATACTTGGTTATTGTGAATTATGCTATGAACATGGGTGTACAAATATTTCTTCATGACCCTGCTTTCAATATACTCAGAAGTGGAGTTGCTGGATAATATGCTTATTCTTAGTATTTGGAGGAACCACCAAACTTCCCCGCAGTAGCATTTTACATTCCCACCAAATGTCCAAGGGTTCCAGTTTTTCTCTGTATCCTCACCAACACTTGTTATCTTCCATTTTTGTTTGTTTTAAATAGTAGCCATCCTAATGGGTATGAGGTGATATCACATTGTGGCTTTGATATGCATTTCCCTGATGATTAGTGATGTTGAGCACCTTTTCATTTGCTTGTTGCCCATTTATATCTCTTCCTTGGAGAAATGTCTTTTTTAATGTATATTTTCTCTCATTCTGTAGGTTGCCTTTTCACTCTGTTGACTGTGCCCTTTGCACAGTTTTAAATTTTGATATAATCAAAATTTTTTCTTCTGTTGCCTGTGCTTTTGGTGTCATATCCAAGAATCACTGCCAAATCCAACACCTTTAACTTTCTCTCTAATTGTGACATTCTTAACATTTTAATTTAAGGATTTCTTTTGTGACAGACTTTGTCAAATTCCTGTTCATCTTATGCAGTATCCAGCCCGAGCCATAAAGGTTCTCTTGGCAGGGTTTAAACCTCCCTTAAGAGATGTAGGAAAGGCAAGAATACCGTACTGTCCCAAGTGGAGCATGGAAGCATTGTGGGCTATGATAGACTGTCTTCAAGGAAAACAACTTTATGCTTCTTCCATGGTAAATATCTGCCTTAATTAGCCAAAATACTTTGAAAGCTATTTCAAGGATCCCTGTTAACTTTCTAAAGTGCTTTTTATCTCTGCAGCTCTAGATGCAAAAATGCTTTAAAGCATTTGATGTTGTAAATACTATAGGATTAATTTTAAGGCTTGTTCAAATGTCTTAGTTTGTATTTTACAAACTTTTGATTAGCCCTGCAATGATATAAAATATCAGTGATGTAATGACTAAGATAAAAAATGATCAAGATGAGTATCCTATAATCAAAGAACTGATAATGAGGAAAACATGTAAACTACTAATACAAGGTAGAATGAAATAAATGCTATAAAAAAGGTATAGGTATCTTTGGGGTGTGTGTGTGGGGAGAGAAGCAGGAGCGATGAGTTCTGTCTGGAGAGATCAGGGTAGGGTGTTTGAGCCCCTGCTTAGTAGGCACTCGAGTGCTTATTCAGTTAAGTATGACCGGGAGAAAGTGACATTCGAGCTGCATCCTAAAAGTAGAAAAGACCAGAAGGGGGATTCTGGTCAGAGTCAGAGAAAGGTTCAAATGGTGCTCATATCATAACTGTACTGACTTTGAATTGTTTAATGCAGTAGAAGCTGCATCAAAAGGTCCAAAAAAGAAAATCCAGATCATGCTTGGTATAAATATGCTTTCTACTTGAGGCTTAGTCACAAAGGGGTGGCTCGAAGGCCGTATCTGGCTTGTAACCATGTTTGATTTAGTGCACAGCTGTTTTAAAACTGGAAAATTATACACAGAGTCTTATTTCTAAGTACTATAAAATCTTCTGAAGTGGCAGCACCAGTGGTGCAACAACAGTCCCTCTAGGTGGGGACATGCTCTTCGGTTCACCCTAGTCCTCACCACTGTTGTTTCAGCCCAGCTCGCCCTGATCTGGGGACCCGAGATTTGGGGGATTTCTGATATATTGGCTGTGACAAGAATGAGCTCTTAATGAAGCAGTGCTGTTACTAGACAGTGCTTTTTGAAAACCTCTGTACATACCATGTTCCTGTGTATGCAGTGGTGTAAATAGCTTATGCAGGGTTTCTCTCAAGAAGCCAGTGAAAATAACAAATGTTCTTATAAATACATGTGTGTTCACCTCTATGAGTAACACTCAAAATTTGGTGACTGTATGCATAAAGGTATGCTTTATGTGTAGAATGTAAATGAATTTTAACAGGAATGGTAGTATTAAAGCCCACTGGCTCAATCCAGGAAAACTTTGGGGAGAGTTACATTTTAAATAAAGTAAAAAGATGGAAAGAATGGGACTTAGCAAGAAACCATCAAGATACCTTTTGAAAGTAACAGTGTATAAATTATAAATAAACTTAGAGATATGCCTTGTCCCTCCTGCCAGTTGTAGGAGGAACAGGCAGCGAAGACATGATGGTGTTTTCTTGACATGTATGTGTTAATTTTAGGCTCAGGTACCAGAACAAATAGTGACATTATATGAAGATGAACGGTATCCAGTTCATATGTCATTAGTAGAAATGGGGCTTGCAGACCAAGACGAGTGATGTAAGTACCACGACTTCTTGTTCACCCTTATAGTCAGCATGATGTAGCAGAGATTCATACTAAATTGCCCTGAAAAGCACCTTTGGCCTTTCCTTCCTTGATTTGTCAAAGGAATGACAGCAAAGCTCAACCAGAGTCTCTCTTGTAGATCTCTCCTTCATGGGCCCTTCTTACCTATTGAGTACCAGTAACAAAGAGGTTCCATAGCTATAAAAACGCTTGGAACGGCTATCCTGACCATTCATGGTGCCAGATGGTTATGGGGGCAAGGAGGAGAGCAGCGGAAAGCGGGCACTGTAAATAATTTAAGCACAGAATGCTATGCTACACACGCAGCACTACTGGACAGCCAGTGCCCTGATAACAAGGTTATTAAAGTCCTTCGGTAAACAGCTCACTCTTTATCCATTCACGTAAACGTTAACATGTGATTCAGTAACAACTGTATTTGAACCTTAAGCAAAGGTTTAAAATAACACACCTTTTGTTTTTCAGGTTTACAGTACAGAGCATCTATAGCAGCCCAGAAGAAAGTTTTCTGTTATATGTAGACCATTTCAGGCTTATTTTTCTTGACTTGTTCTGCAATAGTGCTGGCCTTTTTTTTCTTTTCTTTACATGTTGAACTGTTAGGAATTGTTCCAAAAAAGTTAATAAATATTTGCTTTCAAGTATTTACTTATTTTATTTTACTGTAATTTTTAAATGAAATATTTTAGGCATGTTAGAAAAAACATATTTAATTCATTTTGTAACTAATGTACATTCAGCTGAAGAAACAAGACATCATCAGCACAGTTGTAGGCCCCTGTTCTACCCTTCCCCAGTCATTCTGTTTCTTACAGAGGAGGTGAATACTGTGAATTTGGTGTTTATCGTTCTTATATAGCTCTTTATAATTTTATTGTATATGCATGCATCCATAAACAAGACATAGTGTTGCTCTGTATATTTTTAAGTGTGTGCAGTATCACAGAATTACCTTTTTTCCCTTACTTTATTTCCACTATATAATGCATATTGGTACGCATAGCTCTATTTTATTCACTTTCACCGTTACATCCATCTGTGCATATAATTCACTCTGTTGTTAGATATTTAGGTTGTTAACAGTTTTTTCTCAATTACAGATACTCTACTGTACAACCCCTTATGCACCTGTGAGGGGTTTTCTAGTAAACATACTGTAGTGGAATTTAGTACTAGGTCATGCGGCAATTGCTTTCCAAAAAAGTGATTTTACCAGCTAATTCTACCATCAGTAGTCCAAGTTCCTTGCCAACATGTGGTGTGGCCAGACCATTGTTTGCCAGTTTATGACAATAACGTAAAAAGGTACCTCATTGTTGAAATATGCATTTACTGGTTTTAGTCAGTTTATTGCTTATTAATATCCTTTGTTTGTAATTACCTATTTTAACTAACAGGGATTCTTTATATACTCTGGTTACTAATCCTTTGTCAGATACGTGTTTCTTTTCCTAGGCTGTGACTTTTCTCTCTTTTGTGGTATCTTTGGACAAACAGAAACTTTTGACTCATCAACCTTTTAAGGTTTGTGCTGTGTCTGTCTCATTTAAAAATCTTTCTCTAGGGAGCTCCCTGATGGTCTAGGGGTTAGGATCTGGCACTTTCACTGCTGTGGCCTGGGTTCAGTCCCTGGTCTGGGAACTGAGATTCCCCCAAGAGGTGCGGCACAACCAAAAAAAATAATAAAACAAAAATCTTTCTCTATTCCTGAGGTAATACATATAATTATTTTCTTTGAAAAGAAGTTTTCAACTTTTTTGTTATTCAGTTTTAAATCACCTGGAATTAATACATGTGGCTTTTTTTAAAAAACTGAGTCACTGCCAGCGCTACTGTCAGACTGCACTAAGTGACTAGACCAAACTTACTATGTAAATCTACTTGTAGGTGACTTGGCCCCCCCCTTCAAGGACATCTTGCTTCTGTCGGCCCCGTCTTACAGGTAATAAGGTCAAGGCACCTGTGGTCTATCATCAATCAATCAGTTAACACTGGCTGGTTAGTTTTCACGGCCCCCGCCTTTCTCAGCTGTCACCGTCCTTAACAACTGCTTTCTCCTGCTATGAGATTTATCTGCACTTGTAGAATGAACTCTTCTGCCTGTTTTACTGTTTATTTGTATTCAGTCACTGTTTTAACTTCCAATTCTGTGACCTCTGTGGTAGATGATCACGCTTTAATTTTAGTACTAATTGAGCACAGTAATATCTTGACTGGAGAAACCCTCTTACTCCTTCAGTAAACTTTTTGAGCAAGACCTTCATAGGACTGGTAGGTGGTGGGAAAATCTGTGATACTGTGTTTCTTGTACTTCTTGGCTCTCATAACCATCTCCAACCAATGAAAGCATCCACTTGTTAAAAGTCTATACTGGTTAGAACCGTAGAAAGACACAAGGTAGGTGAACTAAAAATGAAAGCTGTCCCTGTGCATTTCAAACATTATAAAAAAAGGCATCAAGTTTTATTTTATATTCCAAAACAATCTTTTCCATTTATATATATACACACACACACACACACACACACAGTATATATAAATTAAACCACAGAATCCACAAGAAATGTACATTTTTTAAAGAAGAAAATCAAGTTAGTGTTATTTCATGATGAGCCATACACAAGGATCATGACGGTTTTGTGTCCATTAGAACATTACCATCCTTGTCTTTAACTCTTACTCGACCAGATGAATATTTGGTTTCTTGAAGACCGTTTGTATACACAGTTTTAACAGTGCCATCGGGATACTCCCGTCTCTTGAACTGGGCCGTATGTAGTTCTCTTTGGCCATTATTAAACTCTATGATTCTGTTGCCATCTCTGTAAATTTAAAGTAGAATTTAGTTTCTTTAAAAATATGAAGTATACACAGCAGGAGAGCTCTGGCAGTTATTCCTTCTCCTAGAGCATCCCTGGTCCTTATATAGGTATAATTGGGACTCCACTTCTCAGCACAGAATGGTTTTTTCTGTTTTGGTTATTTCTCAAATTTTATATGAACACAATGGCTCCGTGCCACATACAAGTGTTTGTTAGAGAGCCAGTGCCCTATCAAGTGTGGCCCTAGGGTGTCAGCATCACCCGAGGGCTCATTAGAAACGCAAATTATTTGGCTGGGGCCCAGCAACCTGCTCTTGAACAGTCCCTCCAGGTGATTCTGGTGCATCCTGAAGTTTGAGAACCACTGCTGTAAGTGAAAAATGGCAAAATAATCCGGAATGAATGAGAATACAAGTTTTCATCACAAGAAAAATGTGTAAGCATGTGTAATGATGGACGTTAACTAGACTTCTGTGATCATCTTGCTATCAAATCTTTGCTGTACACCTGAAACTGATGTTATATGTCAGTTATACCTCAATTAAAACATGATAATCCTGCATGAATTAATACATGGGATGTGCTTGAGTGTAGATGAAAAAAGACTTGCCATGAGTTAATACTTGAAGATGGATAGACGGCTATGGGGACCTTTTCATATTACTTTCTTTCTGCTACAGAAAATTTCAATCATACAAGTCAATTTTTTGAAAAGTTTTCTGAAATCAAAGTATACTGTACACAGAAGAAATAAAGTTTGAGGAAAATCTTTAGTTGAGCACCAGATAAAGTTTCAGACCACATTAAGGGAAAAACACAATCATGACCATGAGAAGTTGCTACATTACTGCCAAGTTTATGTCACAGAATTCAGGTTAATGGGTACTTAAACTGTTACACTCCAGGAGAGGAGGGTGAAACTAAAAACAGGACTCTCGATTTGACAAAACTCCACCAGGGTTTCAATTAAAATGGTGCTTTACAAGATGCTCTTCACTGTGGATTGAAGAAGTTGACTTTAACTTCAAGAAATTTAACACTCAGAAGGATAAAGAAAGAAATTGTTGACTTTAAGGAATTGGCTTAGGGTGGCCAGAGGAGTAAAGTGCTTAGGCTGGGACAGAGAGACCCAGATAAATCAAAATACAGAGTCCGGTTATTCTTAAAAATTGACAGGGCAGCTTTCCTTCTTTGTGTCTCACTCACTGTTTTCAAATTTCACCGCACTGATTTCTAAACAAATACTTGCCATTCTCGTTTCGTGAAGTGCTGTTCAGACACCCTTTAGGTCTGTAGGCTAATGACTAACCAGACGTTACAATCCATTTATCTCAAACTCATCCTAAACTCCAGAATGCTGAAAACATGTCTCACCTGCTCTCAAATTCTGAACTCAGTGAAATGTTGAATGACTTACACAAATGTTTTAAGATTTTTACAATTCAACTGGTAATAAAAGTTGAAAACTAGAAAATCTAGAGACAAAACGGGTAACGTACCGTTGCCCTCTGACAATCGTGCCATCTGGGAAAATGCTTTCTTCTTGCCCATCAGCAAACAAGTTTTTGATAGTCTGATCAGGAAACGTGATTTCTTTTCTTCCATCTGGGAAATGTTTTTCTGTAGAAAAAGGGGTTACCATAAATATTTTATTTCTAAAAGGAAAGGAGGAATTTAATGCTGAAAGGGCACAGCAGGTTTTCACCTATCTGTCCGCTGGAGAAATGTAAGACTTCCAGTCCTTCTGGGTACGTGGTGTGGGTGGTGTGTGTGGCTGCGTAGTGGTAGATCTGCAGAGAGACAGAGTCAGCGCCACCGCCTCTTCTGAGGTGTTTACGCTACGGACAAAACACGCCTGTGGAAACCTACCACTCTCCCATCCGGCGTGACCTGCTTGACATCACCGTTGAAGAAAGTGACAGTGACCGTCTTTCCATCTGCACTCGCTTCTTTTCGGGTTCCATTTGGAAACAATATAACATGGCACCCATTCTTATAAACCTTTTCTATCTACAAAAAAAAAAAAACCCAGGACTATCAATATGTAAAATTTCCTGAGACCACACGACAAAAATATCCCTAATTCTTTTAATTGCCTACTTTGAAATTTTTCATAATAAAAATTAAAACATTTCTCGGAGAGAAAAGTTAATAAGCTCATAACAATCAACTTCACCTATCTACACATCACTGTTCTTAGGTCACATATTCCCCCAGAACAACTTGTTAGTAGTTTTTTTGTCAAGCAAACTGCAGACATCACTTCTCCTGTAAACATTTCAACAGGTATCTCCCAACAGAAGGATTTTTAACATAACCAAACCGTTATCATCCCTAATAAACTGTAATTCACTCCTTCATCACATCATAACCATACCATATTGTTTTCCATAAATTCACACAAAGAAGGCCTTTCACAGTTTACTTGAATCAGGATCAAAACAAGATCCGCACACACTTGATGTGTCTCTACCCTCAATTTCTAATGGTCCCTTCCTTTACCCCCTTTTTTTAATGCCAACTGTTGAAGGAACTGGGTCACTGAATATGTAACATTTCCCACACTCTGGATTTGGCTGATTGCTTTTCCATTATGGTGTCATTAAACATGTTCCCATATCACTGTTTTTCCTTAAAAAAACCCAGTAGTAAGCTCTCGAGGCTTGATTATATTCCAGCTGAATTACCCTGACGAGTACTTTTTAGGTGCAGCAGTGGGCTTTGTATGGCAGCACGTCCAGAAATCCAGTAAGTATGCACTGCCTCATGACCTCAGCACTGACTGGGTGGCATCACGAGATCCGTCAACCTTTCGTCTAAGGTTTCAGGAGCCACTGATGACTGCCTAGACCCTTCTTGTCATCGGAAATTGTAAACTGTTGATTCTCTAATTTTCTCATTCCTCTTCCATTCATTAGCTGCGATTCTTCTAAGAAAGAAAACCTTCCCTCATCAACAATTTACCCTAAAGTAGAGTTTGTACAGGAAGAGTCTAACAACTTCCTTCTGACTGTTGGTCTTTGTCCTTCACTCATTCCTCAAAATTTGCAGTGAACTTTGGCCTTCTGATTTCTATTAAAGTGGATCAGATTAGAGTACTTGGAAAAGTACATGTTTCATAAACCCGAGGAAAAATTCCCTCATCACCTCCTCAGTAACCCTGTTTATGTTCCTCCTCTTGTCATTCACTCTTTAGCTGGAACACCCAGCCAGGCCGTTTTCCCACTCAAAACCTTTCCTAAGCACAAGAATAAAATTGTCAGGCTGGGGGTGGAGAGCAGCTGACCCAGGAAATATTTACAGAAGCCTGCAGGAAGGGTAGGGCTGAGAACTGAGGTTTTTAAAAGTACCAAGGATTACCAAGGCTTCTTAGCTATGTCTGGAGGAAGAACAAGAAGTTTAAGCAACTGGATTGTATTCCTCTTCTTGTTGCATCATCTCTAAATTAGAAATGGCAACTAAATGCATGCTGTCTATTGAGTATTTTCATAGGGTCCCAAGGTTCAAACCGAGTCATGTGCCAAGGTACTAAGGTCTTCAGCCCCATCAAGTCTTGAAGATCAATTATTTCAGAATCTAAGTGTTTCAACTCTATTTTAACCCATGTTCATTTTTTATAGTATTCATTGGTTTAAAGAAAAGTTTAACCTTTCCATCAGGATGGCTGATTTCTCCCTGAATTTCTTCTTTTTCTTCCTTTTCATCCTCTTCTTTACATTCAGGATCTGGAGAGTTCACTGGTTCAGGTGGCTCCCTGGGTGAGGCTATCTGTAAGGACAAGAGGCTCTTGGTTTGTCCTACATTACATGTAATAAAAATCGCAAGCAGCTAAAACTTACACTTAGTCCAAAAGCCAGATTCCACTATTACAGGACTCTAGTATGACTAGTATTTGGTGTTGTATAGAAAACATTTACAATGTTAAGTAAAAAGCTTCCTTTATAAATAGTTTAGAAACTTAAGCCAGTTAACCAGTCAACTTTAAGCCTGAATAATATGCTTTAATATATAAAAACATAAAGAGATTTACTTGTCCCTTATCCGAATTTCCTAAATCACGAGACACAGACTTGGATCTTCGAGATGGATTGCCTGTTAGAAAATAATTACCAGAGTTAGTTTTATTATTTAATTGAAAGTTTTAAGTTTACTCAATACTATGGTCAAACATCTCCCTAGTTCACTCTTCTTTTGTGAACTGCTGTCCTTTACCCATTATTTAAGGAAGTCTTAGTACTTTTCTTTACTAATTCCTAATTCCTAGGAGTTCTTCACTGTATAAATTCAAATACTTATTCAAATACTTAAGTCCTGATGACCAAGAAAGACGACAGTATCTGTTCTCTGAAAGTGTACAATCTGGAGAAAGGTGCTCAACCTAATAAATGGACCCAAAGGTATTTTGGAGACAATCACCAGGACTTTACTTAGAGGGTAGGAATGGGGTACAGATAATAGAAGCATCCAGGAATACACATAGAATTTGGCTTGAAAAAAAAAATAACTGGGTATTTAATTATAATCTAGACCTAATGGCTGTGGTCTAAACTTTTTAGATCATGACCAACACACACATCATGTACTGTACACGTTCATACATTATAAAATAAGCATGCGTGTGCATACAGACACCAACAACAAAGTGATAACTAAAAATACATTGAAGTTCTAATATTTTCTTCTCATATGCCAGTGGATATTATAAACAGTCCCAAATTTGAAGGGTTTCAAGCTCAAGTGCCAGGATCTGACTTAAACACTAGAATGGATGCTGGATGCTCCAGGGAGAATAGACTAGAGGAGAAGAACAGAGGCTGAGTCCAGTCAGGAGGCTGGTGGGCATCCGTAGAGATGGCAGTGTTGTACTGTGTCAAATCACTGACCTGTGGGTCCCAAAAGGCCGAGTGCTAGCAATGTCATATGGTTCAACCTACTTAATTCAGAAAATATCAACATCAGGATTAGTTAAGGGATTGATGGGAGTGGGGGGTAAGGATACAAGAAAAAAGGAATCAAGGAGTGCACACAGATTTTGGCTAAATGAACACCTTCCTCCACCTCACAGGCACGAAGAACCACGGTGCAGTCTGAGCTCCGTGTTACATCATCTCTAAATCTTACAACCAGCCTCCACAGAAGAGACTAATAGCCTCATTTTATAGGTGAGGAAATCAAAGCTGAGAGGCTAAATAACTTGCCAAGGTTGTCAACTAATAAAAGTCAAGTCAGAACCAGTATTCAAGCTCATCAAGCTTAATTCTCTCAGCTGTTTGTGAACGTCACGAACAAGCCTCTGAGCACATTCTTACTGGGAGGAACAGAGGGGAATGGGTGTCCACCACTGTGAGCACCGTATAAAATTACATGTAACAATTATTTAATAAACAATGCTGGAACAGCTAGATACTTTAGGAGTACACGTTTATGACCTCAGGATAGGTAAAGACTTAAGGCAAGAAGCACTACCCATAAAGGAAAAAGGTGAAATTCAACTACATCATTAAAGAAAGAAATTTGGGAACTTTTAAAGGTGAAGTCAGCATCATGGTGGCTAAATCATTCCTCTTTCCTCTCCCTTAGCCAGACTCATCAAGTCAAAAAGGGAGAGGATGCAAATCAATAAAATTAGAAATGAAAAAGGAGAAATCACAACTGACACCACAGAAATAACAAAGGATTATAAGAGACTACCACAAACAGCTACATGCCGATAAAATGGACAACCACAAAGAAATGGACAAATTCTTGGAAAGATACAATTTTCCAAAACCAAACCAGGAAGAATTAGAAAATATAAACAGACCTATCACGAGCAATGAAATGGAAACTATAATTAAAAATCTTCCAACCAACAAAAGCCCAGGACCAGATGGCTTCACAGGCAAATTCTATCAAACATTTACAGAAGACCTAACACCCATCCTTCTCAAGCTCTTCCAAAAAATTGCAGAGGGAGGAACACTCCCAAATTCATTCTGTGAAGCCACCATCACCCTGATACCAAAACCGGAAAAAGATATCACAAAAAAAGAAAATTACAGACCAATATCACTGATGAATACAGACGCAAAAATCCTGAACAAAAACTGGCAAACAGAATCCAACAACACATTAAAAGGATCATACACCATGATCAAGTGGGATTTATCCCAGGGATGCAAGGATTCTTCAGTATACGCAAATCAATCAATGTGATACACCATATTAACAAACTGAAGAATAAAAACCATATGATCATCTCAATAGATGCAGAAAAAGCTTTTGACAAAATTCAACACCCATTTATGATAAAAACTCTCCAGAAAATGGGCAAAGAGGGAACCTACCTCAACATAATAAAGGCCATATATGACAAACCCACAGCCAACAATCATACTCAAAGGTGAAACACTGAAAGCATTTCCACTAAGATCAGGAACAAAACAAGGATGTCCACTCTCACCACTCTTACTCAACATAGTTTTGGAAGTCCTAGCCATGGCAATCAGAGAAGAAAAAGAAATAAAAGGAATACAAATTGGAAAAGAAGAAGTAAAACTGTCACTTTTTGCAGATGACATGCTACTATACATGGAAAATCCTAAAGATGCCACCAGAAAACTACTAGAACTAATCAATGAATTTGGTAAGGTTGCAGGATACAAAATTAATGCACAGAAATCTCTGGCATTCCTATACACTAACAACAAAAAATCAGAGAAATTAAGGAAACAATCCCATTTACCATTGCAACAAAAAGAATAAAATACCTAGGAATAAACCTACCTAAGGAGAAAAAGACTTGTACTCAGAAAACTATAAAATACTGATGAAAGAAATCAAAGATGACATAAACAGATGGAGAAATATACCATGTTCTTGGAGTGGAAGAATCAATATTGTGAAAATGACTATACTACCCAAAGCAATCTACAGATTCAATGCAATCCTTATCAAACTACCAATGGCATTCTTCACAGAATTAAAACAAAAAATTTTACAATTTGTATGGACACAAAAGACCCCAAATAGCCAAAGTGATCTTGAGAAAGAAAAACGGAGATGGAGGAATCAGGCTCCCAGACTTCACACTATACCACAAAGCTACAGTAATCAAGACAGTATGGTACTGGCACAAAAACAGAAATAAAGGTCAATGGAACAGGATAGAAAGCCTAGAGATAAGCCCACACACATATGGTCACCTTATCTTTGATAAAGGAGGCAAGGATATACAATGGAGGAAAAACAGCCTCTTCAATAAGTGGTGTTGGGAAAACTGGACAGCTACATGTAAAAGAATGAAATTAGAACACTCCCTAACACCATACACAAAAATAAACGCAAAATGGATTAAAAACCTAGATGTAAGGCCAGACACTATAAAACTCTTAGAGGAAAACATAGGCAGAACACTCTATGACATAAATCACAGCAAGATCCTTTTTGACCCACCTCCTAGAGAAACAAATAAAAACAAAAATAAACAAATGGGACCTAATGAAACTTAAATGCTTTTGCACAGCAAAGGAAACCATAAACAAGACCAAAAGACAACCCTCAGAATGGGAGAAAATATTTGCAAACGAAGCAACTGACAAAGGATTAAACTCCAAAATTTACAAGCAGCTCATGCAGCTCAATATTAAAAAGAACAAACAACCCAATCCAAAAACGGGCAAAAGACCTAAACAGACATTTCTCCAAAGAAGATATACAGATTGCCAACAAACACATGAAAGAATGCTCAGCATCATTAATCATTAGAGAAATGCAAATCAAAACTACCATGAGGTATCACCTCACACCAGTCAGAATGGCCACCATGAAAAAATCTACAAACAATAAATGCTGGAGAGGGTGTGGAGAAAGGGGAACCCTCTGGCACTGTTGATGGGAATATAAATTGATACAGCCACTATGGAGAACAACATGGAGGTTCCTTAAAATACTAAAAATAGAACTACCATACGACCCAGCAATCCCACTGCTGGTCATATACCCTGAGAAAACCATAATTCAAAAAGAGTCACGTACCACAATGTTCACTGCAGCTCTATTTACAATAGCCAGGACATGGAAGCAACCTAAGTGTCCATCGACAGATGAATGGATAAAGAAGATGTGGCACATATATACAGTGGAATATTACTCAGCCATAAAAAACAAACGAAATTGAGTTATTTGTAGTGAGGTGGATGGACCTAAAGACTGTCATACAGAGTGAAGTAAGTCAGAAAGAGAAAAACAAATACCGTATGCTAATGCATATATATGGAATCTAAAAAAAAAAAAAAAAAATGGTACCAATGAACCTAGTTGTAGGGCAGGAATAAAGAGGTAGACATAGAAAATGGGCTTGAGGACATGGGGTGGGAGGGCGAAGCTGGGGCGAAGTGAGAGTAGCATCGACATGTATACATTACTGAATGTAAAACAGTTGGCTGCTGAGACACAGCAGCATAGCAGAAGGAGATGGGCTCGATGCTTTGCGATGACCTAGAGGGGTGGGATAGGGAGGATGGGAGGGAGGCTGAAGAGGGAGGGGATACTGGGACATATGTATGCATATGGCTGAATCACTTTGTTGTACAACAGAAACAGCATTGTGAAGCAATTATACTGCAATAAAGATGTATAAAAAAAAACTAGGTAGTGAAAGAAGACAATGGAATACATACAGTACAACTCTATTCAGAAAGCTCAAAAACAAGTAAAACATTTTTTTAGAGCTGTACCTATGAAAGCAGAAACTACAAGGGAAAGCAATGTAATATAATCATGGAGGGGTCAGTTCTGGGATGCTGCTAATCTATTTATCTAGGCAGTGGTTACCCAAGTATTTCCTTTATAACTGCCAAACTGCATATGTTATATCCACTTTTATAAATTTAATTCACAGAAATAATTTCTAAAAATGCCAGGTAGATCTTAAAGACCCAGTTGTGAAAACAAAAGTTCATGGGAGAAAATAGCGTCTTTGTGACCTGACGATTGAGAAGGATATCTCAGTCACGAAAAGCAAAAAACATTTTTTAAAAAAATTGATTAACTTCGATATTAAAAGGAAAAACATGTATATAAAAAACACAAACCAGGGACTTCCCTGGTGGCACAGTGGTTAAGAATCCACCTGCCAATGCACGGGATACAGGTTCGAGCCCTGGTCCGGGAAGATCCCACATGCCGCGGAGCAACTAAGCCCGTGCGCCACTACTACTGAGCCCGTGTGCCACAACTACTGAAGCCCACGCACCACAACTACTGCAGCCCGCGCGCCTAGAGCCCGTGCTCCGCAACAAGAGAAGCCACCACAATGAGAAGCCCGCGCACCGCAACGAAGAGTAGCCTCCGCTCACCACAACTAGAGAAAGCCCGTGCGCAGCAACGAAGACCCAACACAGCCAAAAATAAATAATTTTTTTTTTTTTAAAAACCCACAAACCAAAAAGCTACATACAGATTGGCAGAAGATATTGGCAGTGCTTACAAATGACAAAGGATTAGTATGCAGGATAACTAACTTCAATACGGAAAAACATATACACACATACACAAACACACAGAGTTTTAAATGGGCAAAAGAAATGAACAGGCAATTCACAAAAGAGGAAACCCAAATGTCCACTAAATATGAAAAGATGCTCACATTACCTCATGAGTCATCAGGGAAATGCATATTACACTGACCCACCATTTCACACCCATCTGACTAGCCAAAATTATATAAAGTCTGAGCAGATCAAGTGTTGGCAGGCACAAAGAGCATGTTCTGCTGACAGTATAAAAAGAAACTGGTAACCGCTTTGCAAAGGGAAAGCCTCCTGAAGTGGCACAAACCTGATGTGACCCAATAGCCTACTCCTGCCATGTGTCCGAGAGAAACTCACACGACCGAGACTTGTTCTGCAGCCCTTTTCATTCTCTGACAAACAGGGGGAAAACCTGAATGCCCACCAACAAGAAAATATACGGTGGCAAATACACATGGGATCTGTACAGCTAGAGTTTATATGTATTAATGAGGGTAGGTCTTAAAATACTGAGAAAGCAGCAAACTGCAGAGGGATGGACTATGAAACAACACTATATTGATTTATGGACACAATGTAGTAAAAGAATGAAAAATAAGAAAGGGAGTGCTGTCAGGGTGCACATTAGCTGGGAGTAGGACACACAGGGGCTTCAATTATATCTACAATGTTTTATTTCTTAAGTTGGGTGTAAATTCTCCACTCTTTAAATTCCTGAAATATTTTATAAAAAGATCATGCAACTATCTTACCTTGTGTTGGCAAATAGTTTTTTTTGTACTTTTCTACCTGGGTTCCTGAAGAAACTTGACTCTTTTGAAATCGAACTGATGACTTCTATAGTATGAGAAAATTTTGAATATAAAATTAGTAATAGTTTACACATTAGTACAAGGAATGAAACTAACAGAACTCAGCTTGCAATGGGAATGTTTTAAGTGTGTTCATTTATGCTGTTTTCGTTTATTGCTACAGGCCAGAGTAAACAAGCTGCTACTAGGAATGAACTACACACACACACGCACATGCCGCCTCTGGAAATACATGCATTCCTCGAGTGAAGGCGTAACAGACAATGTAAAACAGAACAGTTTTTTGTGACTGTTACCAGAGCGGCCAGAGGAGAGGAGAGGAACTCATGGTCAGACAGCAGAAGACTGCTCACACTGTCCCTTCCGCAGCCCCCAGGTTTAGAGGTCAAGGTGGATGTCCTCCTTGCTCCCCACCACCACCTCCAACCAGATCTCCTTCTCTCCTCCCTACCCACCCCTGCCCCAGCAAGTCTCACGTCCGTGTACCCCGCTTGCCAGGAGAAGCCACCCCAATACCTTAGCTGCCATCTCTAGACCTGTTCTCTCCCACCCTGGCCATGCGCTCCAATGGACAAAGTCTAGAACTAGTCATTATCGATATCTGCAATTATTAAGAACTGCAAAAATATCAATTTCAAAGCATTCGAATCCAGAATGTGGGACATTGTACAAAATAATTAAAAATTATCCAAAAAGCCAGTGCCATTTAATAAAGTGCCAAAGTATTTAGGGGTGAGTTGCCACAATTTCTGCAATTACCTTCAAATGGTTCAGCAAAATACCTATACAGCAATATGGCAAAATGTGAACAATGGTTGGATCTAGGTGAGGATTCAGGTGTTCAACATACTATTCTTTCAACTTTATTTGGGGCAGCTTTCATAATAAAATGTTCGGGGGGGAGAATTCCATCTTCTGACTACCATGTCCCGTCCTTCCAGCGCATCCCTCTGAGACCCTCACTCCAACAATGCTTACAGCCTACAGGGTCCCAAAATTCACTGATCCACATGTTTTCTGTGTCCCCCAAAACCTATGCCCTCCTTGAGCAGCCTGAATTCATGGTTCACTGCAGGCACTCCTGCTGTATTAAGATACTGTCAACTTCCAGCCCCTCTCACTCTGTGAGATTCACCTGGATGACCACACTTCTGCTAAAATATCAACAGTACTCTCCACCACCCTACACCCAAAAAGCTGAAAAAGAAAAAATAACGCGAACAATTCCCACTTGAAACCTATAATCTCTAACCTGCGTGGGCCCCTAGTGCAGCCCAGGAGTCAGACCACACTTCACCCTTTGCTCTCCGCTCTCGTGGACCCCGATCCACCGCCTCCAGCCTCCCCGAGTGTCCTCTGTCCTCACTCTCAGCAGATGCCCGAGCCCCCATTCCCCGAGGGAAGCTAGAGGGTTAGGGGGGAACGTCCCACCAACGGACCCCACACGTCCAGCCCCAGGTCCACAGCTGAGGCCCCGTCACCAGGCACGGATGTCGAGCTCCCGGCCGGGCAGGCGCCTCCACTCCCCCTAAACCCGGTCTCCTCTCCTTCGTGCTCGCAGCTTTGGCAACCCGCCCACTCTCTCCTGCATCCGTATTTTCCTACTGAATCAATCCTACCAATACATAAGCACGTGTTGATTTTCCCATCTTAAAAAAAAACAAAAACTACTTCCCCTACAGCTACTGCCCCATTTCTTTACTGTTACTGCAAAACTTGTCCACAAAGCTTTATACTCTGCCTGAAACCTCTTGCTCTCTTACCCGGTCAGGCTTTTACCCGGCATATCCAACGACCCATCTTCAGTCCCCCGCTTACTCAGCAGCAGCCTCTGGGGCACCGGCCTCTCTGCTGCTTTATTGGGCCCTCAGGACACCACACTGGCCTCCTTTACTTCAGACTCGGGTTCATTCTCCTCCCCGCCGTCTTCTCACAACCTGGCCAGGACCCGGGACCCTTCCCCGTCCACGCCTTCAGCCCGAGTGATCTCTCCAACACGTTCCGAGGGCCCCAAACTTCTCGCTCCGACCTGAGCTTCTCTGGATACACGCACAGCCCCACCTGATGTCCACCTGATGTCTAGTAGGCATTTCAAGCTCACCTGATCTAACCTGAGCTCCTAACCAAAACCCAACCCCCACGAAAAGCGTGCTCTCTTCTTGGGGGGACTCAGGGGAAAGGGCCAAAAAACCACACTCAACTTGGAAGCCGTTCCCGCCCCCTCTCCTGCTGTCACACCCCATCCCCAGTTCATCACTAAACCCCGTCCACCTGCAGCAATCCCCCAGCTGGTGTCCTGATGGCGCCCAAACGCCTACCTCAGGCCACTCGTACGTCTACAGCAGGGAGGGTGGGCTCACCAAAACAGAGGCGGCGCCCACCCCTTCCATCCAAGCCCTGCAAGGGCTCCCCGTCTCTCTCAGAGGGAAAAGGCGATGCTCACAGGTAGTTACTAAGGCCTAACGAAAGCGGCACCCACCACCCTCGAGCCCGTCTCTGATCCCATCCCCTGCTCTGCTCCTCCCGGCCTCGGGGCTCCGGGCCCACGTCTCAGCCTGGCTCACTGCGCCCTCTTCGGGCCACTATTCCAACGTCGCTTTCTCAGGAGGGCCTCCCCAGCCGTCCTGTATAAACTGCAACACCCTCCCCCCCGCAGTGATCCCACCTCCTCGCTTTCCCTCCCGAGTTCTCGCCACTACTTCCCACACCATATGCTTCACTCATCTTTCTCCCACGGCTGGAATCCAAGCTCCAAGAGGACAAGCAAGTTTGTCTGTTTTATTCATTGCTTGATCTCCAGTGCCTCAGAGCCGTGACTGGCACATCACAGTTGTGAATACAGATGAATAAAAAAACAAATACTTGATTTAAAAGGATCATATGCAAAAAAAAAAAAAAAAAAAACTCTGCAAAAATTTTACTTACCCTGTTTTAACTGAGATTACCTGCCTATTGTGTTATAATTCCTTTATAAGAATTATAAAAATGAATTTGAAAACTATCTGTATAGCGATGCACAGAAGTATTTAATTGTGGTAAAATACACATAACACAAAATCACCATCTTAACCATGTTAAGATGTACCAACAGCTTCTCATTCTCCCCTCCCCCAGCCCCGGCACCCCCCCCTTCTACTTTGCTTCTACGAATCGGACTCCTCAAATACTTAGCACTCCCCAACGTGACGAAACCTACCGTGGACCCGTCTCTTCTCGAGGCCGTCACACACTGACCCATCCTGGTGCTGCTCTCAGTGGCTTCGGCTTTCTTCCAGGCATCTAGTCGGAATCGTTCCATCACTTTTATTTCCTCCCGGAGGTCTGTGTTCTCTTTGACCAACATTTCTATCTGGCTTCTAAGGCGGCCATGTGTACTGGACCATTTTGCTTCCTTTCTTTTCAAATCTTCCTGTAAATCTGCTATCTGCTGCTTCAAAGCCTCTCGGGGCGGGGGGGAAAAAAGCATTACTAGAACTGAAACAATGCAAGAGAAGAGACAAGACACATCAGCAAAACAGAATTGCCAGCCTATCACAGACAGCAGAAAAGGGAAGCCTTAGCTAAACTCATGTCAGTAACACTGGGTTTCTCAGGAAAAGGAATGGGGTTCAGGCTAGAGTCTCACCTCATGCCATCCAGAAGTCAGGAGAAAGAGGAGGCAGACACCACTTAGGAGCCAGCACATTACACGGCCATGAGGTAACAAAGGTCTAAGCTCAGACAGCAAGTGAAACAGAAAGAGATGAATGGGGTCATCTGGTGAAGAAAACAGTAACAGGAATCCGTGACCAACTGAAGCAAGAGCAGAAGCAAAAGGAACACAAGATTCCAAGTCCGAACACCCAGCCCTGAAACTGGGTCTCTCTGGAATCCATGAGAAGAACCGGGTCTAAGAAAATGAGTTGTTTCAGACGGACCGCATGACATAAGTGCAGAAACTCCTGGAAACGCCTGGAAGCTATTTGCAACTGTATGAACAGAAGTCAGTCACCTGCACCCACCTGGGTACAAGTTATGGCGAGTGACTGAGAGTGGAGGAAAGTTTAGACAGAAGCAAGAAAGCGTCTCCAGCAGCTGGGAGCCCCCTCGGGCCGAGCCTGCCTCACGAACACGTGTGTGGCCTGGATACCACCCACCCTCTCGGAAGACTCACGACAGTCAGCAGAGCGGCGCGGGCAGCAGAGGGAGAAACTAGGGCTCAAAGGGCTCCTGCTCAGGGTGTAACACCACAGAGGTGGCTGTGCACCCGCCTGAGCTCTGTGCCTTGCAAGCGCTTGGAGCAAGGTCATTACCTTCCTGAGCGCCTGCCTTCCTATTTATACATTGTGGGTGCAACCGAGAGACGAGCGATGTCTAACTGGCAACCACTGCCATCGTGCAGGAAAATAAACTCGTTACTACTAAAACGGTAACGCGTTAAGTCTAAATGAGCTAAGAGTTCAAAGCCAGATAAGTCAGAGGTAGACAAATGCTATATGGCATCACTTATATGTAGAATCTTAGGGGGAAAAAAGCTAACTTCAAAGAACAGAACGGTGGTTTCCAGGGGCTGGGGGGAGAGGGAAATGGGGAGATACAGGTCAAAGGATACAAACTCTGAGTTACAGGAAGAATAAGTTCTGAGGAGCCAATGTACAGCATGGTGACTAGTTAATAACACTGTGTTGTATAGCTGAAAACCGCTGAGAGCAGATCTTTCTTAAGTGTTCTCACCACACGCACACGCACACACAGAGTCAACTTGATTGTGGTCATTATTCCACAGTGCATACGTATATCAAATCATCACACTGCATACTTTAATACATAGTTATGTATTTCAATTATTCCTCAATAAAGTTAAAAATGCAAAAGCAATATTTATAACATATCTACTATCTATCAGGTACTGTTAAAGTCCTTGAATACAAAGAACGAAACACGGATTGCAGGGGACTTCTGTTAGGAGGTGGCAGGGGCCTGGGAGAGAAGCAGAGCAGGCGGGAGGGGTCAAGGCTGCTGGGCAGGAGGCGCGTGCAGAAGGCCAGCCGTGGTCCCAACTACGGGAGCCTCGGCGAACGGCGTGCTGAGAGAGGCAGAGGACACGCTGCGTGCTGGCTGCCCGGGCACACACGTTCCCAGAAGCACCAGCGGACACACCACGAAGAAAGGTGCCAGCCCAGCCGCACAACAGCAAGAGGCCAGCCAGCTGGGGAGGGCTGTAGATGACGTGAAAAAGGCAGAAAGACACCAGATCTTATAGGAACTCGAGGCCATCGCAAGGGCTGGGGCTCTTATTACAAGAAAAAAGTGGAGTCGTGGAAGGGCTGCAAGCAGAGGGGACGTGGCCTGACTTCCTTCAGGAAGGATCGCTGGCCACTGTGTGGGGAGAAACCACGGGGACAAGGGCAAGAACAGGCCGGGCAGCCGGCGAGTCCAGTAACTCGGACATGGAAACTCAGATCTGGGCAGGTGTTCTGACAGAACAGCGTGGGGTGTAGGAGAAAGAAAAGAGAAGGACTCTAATTTCTGGCCCGAGCTGGAGATGGCCGGGGAGGGTGATGGGACAGGGGATGTGAGGCGTCCAGCCGCCGGTCAGACACATTGGCCACGCAGAGAGAGGTCCAGGCCGGGGCTGACGTCCGGGAGCCTTCAGCATATTAAGCATTATTTAAGCCAGGAAACCAGACAAGACCATCGAGGAAGGACAGATCGGCCTCCCTGCTGGATGAACTCCACCGTGAAGTTAAAGAGGAGGAAAAGCAAGAGGAGACAAGACGGTAACCCGAGCATCCGGCGCCCCGGGACCCAGGAGCTGCTAAACTGCCGCCGGGGCTGTCCTGGGAGGGGGGCTGGCAGTGCCACAGGAGCGGGTTCAGAGCAGCAGTGTGGACGGAAGCCCAACGAAAGCACAGAGAAAACAAGAGGCAAGATTTGGAGGCAGAGATAAAGACAAAGGCCTTTCGAGGCCTCTGCTGCGAAGAACAAAGGAAGAGGGGTGTGGCCGACAGGGGGCGTGGCGTCGCGGTCCGGCAAGCGTGTACACTGAGCGGAAGGTCCAGCGGCGTGAGGATGGACGGCGGGGGCGGGGGGCAGCGCCGCGTGGGACCTCGTGTGCACGAGGCGGCCCCGAGGGGAGGACCAGGGGCAAGTCCTCAGCCAGGCCGAAGCAGGGCCTTCGGGGGAGCGCGAGGCCACAGCGTGGGAGGCCCGCGTACGGGACTATGGCGCAGTCCTCCAGGGTGTGGGGTGGGAGGGGACAGAGCACGACAGGCCCGCCTCGGGCTGTACTAACGACTTAAAGGGAGCCTGCTCCCCGTGGCATTGCTCTTCCAGCTAAATTAAGTGCTATGGGCACAGAGGTGGCGTAGGCAGGAAATGCCAGGGATGTAGTTTTGCCACACAAAATATGACCACTGGGGAAAAGGGAGCACAGAATACATTTAAAGTAATGATTACAGCGACAGACTCTGGGGTTGAAGGACACAAGAAGGTAAGTAAGACCAGCTGGTTTGAAAGTCCTAACGGGAATAAAAGGTTACTGGGGTCAGAGTAATAAAAGGAGTGACAAATATTATGGACCTGGTCACAAAAGGCTAGGAAATAGGGTTTAAAATAACAGCTGGAGTTTGCAAGCATTAGTAACTAGGGGGAAAGAGGCTCTCTGGTCTTAAAGCCGTGGGAAACAACATCAAAATAAGCTCACTGAAGCACGTTTTCACTAAAAGACCCAATAAGCAGAAAGAGAAAGGTTACTATTAGAGAACATATACAAAGGTGGAGACGGAAAAAGGGCTGGCAGAGGGGCTATGCAGTGTCTAGCATGGCAGGCTGAGGGGTCTGCATTCTACCCCAGGAGGAAGCTGGCGGATGCTGGAGGAAAGGGAACAAGACAGACACTGAAGCTAAGAGATCAGGACAAACACAGGTCAGACAAGAAAAGAGGCGGGAGGGAGAGAAAGGGTCAGGATAAAAAAGTTATAGAGGAGGTAAAGTCAAAGGAACTTATTGTCTGACGGGATTTGAAAGTGAAGGTGTCCAGATTTCCAGCCTGAGTGAATGTGCAAAAAGTCAGAAGGAAAGGCAGATCCAGTAGGGACAGGGTGAGTTAAGTTTGAAACACCCAAAGCAAGCTGGCCAGCTCGCCACAGCACCTCGCAAGTCATGGGCCCTTAAATATCTGCTGGATGAGGAAACAGACGCGCAGGTCTGTGGTCAGCGGAGATCTGACTGAACACCAGTGTGCAAGTGGTCAACGAAACCTCACGGTATGAAAATCCGAATAATACGTGACTAAGACACAAAAGTCAGTGGGAACTCATGACCTCAGAAAGGCCTGTGCCCCCAGCCCTGTCGCCACCACAGGCTCCAACAGAAAGGGGGGCACTGAGACCCTGCGCCCACCCTCAGGCAGACCCAAATGCTAAGATGAAAGGAAGAGGCCTCCTCACAGACAGCTGATTTCAGATCTGCGGCAGGTTTGAGGGGGGAGAAACGCAAAACACCAGGTGGTCTGAAGTAATTGATTATCACAGAAAGCAGGGATAACTTTTGAAAATTCAAAGCAACAGCAATGCTAAAGGACAAGGAAGCTAATGTACTTAAAGGGTTCCCACTGGTCAAGTTGGGACCAACTGATTATCAATAGGAACTGTGATAATTAGTTAGAGCAACCTGAGTCTGCGGCAGGCTATAAACGTAAATTCCAGGAGGACAGAAACGTCTCATGACAATTCTCCACTCCCACCCCCATCTTCAGGAGGTGAGGCCTCTAGACCAACAATGCCCAAGGCTTTCTGCAACGGTGGGTGTGTCCTAGACCCACACTGTCCAACGTGACAGCTACCAGCCAACCGTGACTATCAAGCACTTGAAATGTGGCTAATGTGACTGAGAAACTGAATTTTTAGTTTTACTTAATTTCAACTAACTTAAATTTAAGTAGCCACATGCGGCTAATGGCTAGCAGACTGGACAGAACAGGTTCACAGAGGAGAGGATACATTTCCTGAGGGAGAGGCACCAGGTTACAAGAGAGTAAAATTTATGAGTTATTCACATATAATAAAGTCAAACTACAGCAAGAAAGCTTGTCTGCTCTGGTTTGAATCACTTTGGAAGAAGTAATCGGGTCCTGAGCTATGAGAAAGAGGAAAAGGTGCAGGAAATCAATCTTACTGGGTAGTCAAACATATTGGGTGGTCTGAGAAGGTTGGTTATTTTTTTAATCTCATAAGATTTTGATAACATCGGCAATGTATCAAGTCAGTACTGCTTTACTCCTAGGAGATTCAGAAACAAGAAAAATGAATGACAAACTCATTGTGCAGATATTTTAGGCTATGGTTTTAAATTCAGTAAAAAAGTTTTCTGATAGCTAAATTTGGTTTTGGCTACTGCTTAAAATATGTGAAGTGTTAACGCACACAAAAAAACCACGCCAAATTTGTATTATTATAGATTATAATAGTAACCTATATTATAGACTATTTAAAAGAAATTCAGGGACGTCCTTGGTGGTCCAGTGGTTAAGAATCTGCCTTCCAGGTGCAGAAGGGGAGGCAGCGCTTCCAAAGGAGGGCCTCTGGAGCGTGGAGTTTCGGAGCTTGGAGATAAGGCCCTGGGAGCATCGTGATTAACTCACCAAGACCAAAGGTTTGCATGAGCCTGACTTTTCTGACTGCTGCTTTGGCTCTACTGCTCATTATGGCCCTCAGTGATTGGATGATGCCCACCTCCACTGAAAGAGTGGAGACCAAGATGGCGGAGTAGAAGGACGTGCTCTCACTCCCTCTTGCGAGAACACCAGAATCACAACCAGCTGCTGGACAATCATCGACAGGAAGACACTGGAACTCACCAGAAAAGATACCCCACATCCAAAGACAAAGGAGAAGCCACAATGAGACGGTAGGAGGGGCGCAATCACACTAAAATCAAATCCCATAACTGCTGGGTGGGTGACTCATAGACTGGAGAACACTTATACCACAGAAGTCCACCCACTGGAGTGAAGGTTCTGAGCCCCACGTCAGGCTTCCCAACCAGGGGGTCCGGCAACGGGAGGAGGAATTCCTAGAGAATCAGACTTTGAAGCCTAGTGGGATTTGACTGCAGGACTTCGACAAGACTGTGGGAAACAGAGACTCCACTCTTGGAGGGCACACACAAATTAGTGTGCGCATCGGGACCCCGGGGAAGGAGCAGTGACCCCATAGGAGACTGAACCAGACCTACCTGCTAGTGTTGGAGGGTCTCCTGAAGAGGCAGGGGGAGGCTGTGGTTCACCATGGGGACAAGGACACGGGCAGCAGAAGTTCTGGGAAGTACTCCTTGGCGAGAGCCCTCCCTGAGTCCGCCATTAGCCCCACCAAAGAGCCCAGGTAGGCTCCAGTGTTGGGTTCCCTCAGATCAAACAACCAACAGGGAGGGAACCCAGCCCCACCCATCAACAGTCAAGCAGATTAAAGTTTTACTGAGCTCTGCCCACCAGAGGAACATTCAGCTCTACCCACCACCAGTCCCTCCCATCAGGAAACTTACACAAGCCTCTTAGATAGCCTCATCCACCAGAGGGGAGACAGCAGAAGCAAGAAGAACTACAACCCTGCAGCCTGTGGAACAAAAACCACATTCACAGAAAGACAGACAAGATGAAAAGGCAGAGGGCTATATACCAGATGAAGGAACAAGATAAAACCCCAGAAAAACAACTAAATGAAGTGGAGATAGGCAACCTTCCAGAAAAAGAATTCAGAATAATGACAGTGAAAATGATCCAGGACCTTGGAATAAGAATGGAGGCAAAGACTGAGAAGATACAAGAAATGTTTAACAAAGACCTAGAAGAATTAAAGAACGAACAAACAGAGATGACCAATACAATAACTGAAATGAAAACTACACTAGAAGGAATCAATAGCAGAATAACTGAGGCAGAAGAACAGATAAGCGACCTGGAAAACAGAATGGTGGAATTCACTGCTGCGGAACAGAATAAAGAAAAAAGAATGAAAAGAAATGAAGACAGCCTAAGAGACCTCTGGGACAACATTAAACGCAACAACATTCACATTATACGGGTCCCAGAAGGAGAAGAGAGAGAGAAAGGACCAGAGGAAATATTTGACGAGATTATAGTCGAAAACTTCCCTAACATGGGAAAGGAAATAGCCACCCAAGTTCAGGAAACGCAGCGAGTCCCATACAGGATAAACCAAGGAGAAACACGCCAAGACACATAGTAATCAAATAGGCAAAAATTAAAGACAAAGAAAAATTACTGAAAGCAGCAAGGGAAAAACGACAAATAACATACAAGGGAACTCCCATAAGGTTAACAGCTGATTTCTCAGAGGAAACTCTACAAGCCAGAAGGGAGTGGCATGATATACTTAAAGGGATGAAAGGGAAGAACCTACAACCAAGATTACTCTACCTGGCAAGGATCTCATTCAGATTTCATGGAGAAATCAAAAGCTTTAAAGACAAGCAAAATCTAAGAGAATTCAGCACCACCAAACCAGCTCTACAACAAATGCTAAAGGAACTTCTCTAAGTGGGAAACACAAGAGAAGAAAAGGACCTAGAAAAACAAACCCAAAACAATTAAGAAAATGGTCATAGGAACATACATATCGATAATTACCTTAAACGTGAATGGATTAAATGCTCCAACCAAAAGACACAGGCTTGCTGAATGGATACAAAAACAAAACCCATATATATGCTGTCTACAAGAGACCCACTTCAGACCTAGGGACACATACAGACTGAAAGTGAGGGGATGGAAAAAGATATTCCATGCAAATGGAAATCAAAAGAAAGCTGGAGTAGCTATACTCATATCAGATAAAATAGACTTTAAAATAAAGAATGTTACAAGAGACAAGGAAGGACACTACATAATGATCAAGGGATCAATCCAAGAAGAAGATATAACAATTATAAATATATATGCACCCAACATAGGAGCACCTCAATACATAAGGCAACTGCTAACAGCTATAAAAGAGGAAATCGACAGTAACACAATCATAGTGGGGGACTTTAACACCTCACTTACACCAATGGACAGATCATCCAAAATGAAAATAAATAAGGAAACAGAAGCTTTAAATGACACAATAGACCAGATAGATTTAATTGATATTTATAGGACATTCCATCCAAAAACAGCAGATTACACTTTCTTCTCAAGTGCGCACGGAACGTTCTCCAGGATAGATCACATCTTGGGTCACAAATCAAGCCTCAGTAAATTTAAGAAAATTGAAATCATATCAAGCATCTTTTCTGACCACAACGCTATGAGATTAGAAATGAATTACAGGGAAAAAAACGTAAAAAACACACACACATGGAGGCTAAACAATACGTTACTAAATAACCAAGAGATCACTGAAGAAATCAAAGAGGAAATCAAAAAATACCTAGAGACAAATGACAATGAAAACACGACGATCCAAAACCTATGGGATGCAGCAAAAGCAGTTCTAAGAGGGAAGTTTATAGCTATACAAGCCTACCTAAAGAAACAAGAAAAATCTCAAATAAACAACCTAACCTTACACCTAAAGGAACTAGAGAAAGAAAAACAAACAAAACCCAAAGTTAGCAGAAGGAAAGAAATCATAAAGATCAGAGCAGAAATAAATGAAATAGAAATAAAGAAAACAATAGCAAAGATCAATAAAACTAAAAGCTGGTTCTTTGAGAAGATAAACAAAATTGATAAACCATTAGCCAGACTCATCAAGAAAAAGAGGGAGAGGACTCAATAATCAATAAAATTAGAAATGAAAAAGGAGAAGTTACAACAGACACCGCAGAAATACAAAGCATCCTAAGAGACTACTACAAGCAACTCTATGCCAATAAAATGGACAACCTGGAAGAAATGGACAAATTCTTAGAAAGGTATAACCTTCCATGACTGAACCAGGAAGAAACAGAAAATGTGAACAGACCAATCACAAGTAATGAAATTGAAACTGTGATTAAAAATCTTCCAACAAACAAAAGTCCAGGACCAGATGGCTTCACAGGTGAATTCTATCAAACATTTAGAGACGAGCTAACACCCATCCTTCTCAAACTCTTCCAAAAAGTTGCAGAGGAAGGACCACTCCCAAACTCATTCTATGAGGCCACCATCACCCTGATATCAAAACCAGACAAAGATACTACAAAAAAAGAAAATTACAGACCAATATCACTGATGAATATAGATGCAAAAATCCTCAATAAAATACTAGCAAACAGAATCCAACAACACATTAAAAGGATCATACACCATGATCAAGTGGGATTTATCCCAGGGATGCAAGGATTCTTCAATATACGCAAATCAATCAATGTGATACAGCATATTAACAAATTGAAGAATAAAAACCATATGATCATCTCAATAGATGCAGAAAAAGCTTTTGACAAAATTCAACACCCATTTATGATAAAAACTCTCCAGAAAGTTGGCACAGAGGGAAACTACCTCAACATAATAAAGGCCATATATGACAAACCAACACCAAACATCATTCTCAATGGTGAAAAACTGAAAGCATTTCCTCTAAGATCAGGAACAAGACAAGGATGTCCACTCTCACGGCTATTATTCAACATAGTTTTGGAAGTTCTATCCTCGGCAATCAGAGAAGAAAAAGAAATAGAAGGAATACAAATTGGAAAAGAAGAAGTAAAACTGTCACTGTTTGCAGATGACATGATACTATACATAGAGAATCCTGAAGATGCCACCAGAAGACTACTAGAGCTAATCAATGAATTCGGTAAGGTTGCAGTATACAAAATTAATGCACAGAAATCTCTTGCATTCCTATACACTAATGATGAAAAATCTGAAAGAGAAATTAAGGAAACTCTCCCATTTACCACTGCAACAAAAAGAATAAAATACCTAGGAATAAACCTACCCAGGGAGACAAAAGACCTGTATGCAGAAAACTGTAAGACACTGATGAAAGAGATTAAAGATGATACCAACAGATGGAGAGATATACCATGTTCTTGGATTGGAAGAATCAATATTGTGAAAATGACTATACTACCCAAAGCAATGTACAGATTCAATGCAATCCCCATCAAATTACCAATGGCATTTTTTACAGAACTAGGACAAAAAATCTTAAAATTTGTATGGAGACACAAAAGACCCCGAATAGCCAAAGCAGCCTTGAGGGAAAAAAACGGAGCTGGAGGAATCAGACTCCCTGACTTCAGACTATACTACAAAGCTACAGTAATCAAGACAATATGGTACCGGCACAAAAACAGAAACATAGATCAATGGAACAAGATAGAAAGCCCAGAGATAAACCCACGTACCTATGGTCAACTAATCTATGACAAAGGAGGCAAGGATATACAATGGAGAAAAGACAGTCTCTTCAATAAGTGGTGCTGGGAAACCTGGACAGCTACATGTAAAAGAATGAAATTAGAACACTCCCTAACACAATACACAAAAATAAACTCAAAATGGATTAGAGACCTAAATGTACGACCGGACACTATAAAACTCTTAGAGGAAAACATAGGAAGAACACTCTTTGACATAAATCACAGAAAGATCTTTTTTGATACACCTCCTAGAGTAATGGAAATAAAAACAAAAATAAACAAATGGGACCTAATGAAACTTCAAAGCTTTTGCACAGCAAAGGAAACCACAGACAAGACGAAAAGACAACCCTCAGAATGGGAGAAAATATTTGCAGATGAATCAATGGACAAAGGATTAATCTCCAAAATATATAAACAGTTCATGCAGCTCAATATTAAAGAAACAAACCACCCAATCCAAAAATGGGCAGAAGACCTAAATAGACATTTCTCCAAAGAAGACATACAGATGGCCAAGAAGCACATGAAAAGATGCTCAACATCACTAATTATTACAGAAATGCAAATCAAAACTACAATGAGGTTATCACCTCACACCAGTTAGAATGGGCATCATCAGAAAATCTACAAACAACAGATGCTGGAGAGGGTGTGGAGAAAAGGGAACCCTCTTGCACTGTTGGTGGGATGTAAATTGATACAGCCACTATGGAGAACAGTATGGAGGCTCCTTAAAAAACTAAAAATAGAATTACCATATGATCCAGCAATCCCACTACTGGGCATATACCCAGAGAAAACCACAATTCAAAAAGACACATGCACCCCAACGTTCACTGCAGCACTATTTACAATAGCCAGGTCATGGAAGCAACCTAAATGCCCATCGACAGACGAATGGATAAAGAAGTTGTGGTACATATACACAATGGAATATTACTCAGCCATAAAAAGGAACGAAATTGAGTCATTTGTTGAGACGTGGATAGATCTAGAGACTGTCATACAGAGTGAAATAAGTCAGAAAGAGGAAAACAAATATCGCATATTAATGCATGTATGTGGAACCTGGAAAAATGGTACAGATCAACCGGTTTGCAGGGCAGAAGTTGAGACACAGATGTAGAGAACAAATGTATGGACACCAAGGGGGGAAAGCCACGGGGTGGGTGGGGATGGTGGTGTGCTGAACTGGGCGATTGGGATTGACATGTATACACTGATATGTATAAAACTGATGAGTAATAAGAACCTGTTATATAAAAAAATAAATAAAATAAAATTCAAAAATTAAAATAAAAAAAATAATAATCTGCCTTCCAGGGCTTCCCTGGCGGCACAGTGGTTAAGAATCTGCCTGCCATTGCAGGGGACGTAGGTTCAAGCCTTGGTCCGGGACGATCCCACATGCGGAGCAACTAAGCCCATGAGCCACAACTACTGAGCCCACATGCCACAACTACTGAAACCCGCAGGCCTAGAGCCCATGCTCTGCAACAAGAGAAGCCACCACAATGAGAAGCCTGCACACTGCAACTAAGAGTAGCCCCTGGGCTTCCCTGATGGCGCAGTGGTTGAGAATCTGCCTGCCAATGCAGGGGACACGGGTTCGAGCCCTGGTCTGGGAAGATCCCACATGCCGCAGAGCTACTGGGCCCGTGAGCCACAACTACTGAGCCTGCGCGACTGGAGCCTGTGCTCCGCAACAAGAGAGGCCACGATAGTGAGAGGCCCGCGCACCGCGATGAAGAGGGGCCCCCGCTTGCCACAGCTAGAGAAAGCCCTCGCACAGAAACGAAGACCCAACACAGCCAAAAATAAATAAATAATTCCTATTTAAAAAAAAAAAAGAATTCTCATGCCCTCCAAGCTATTGTAAAAAAAAAAAAAAAAAAAAGAGTAGCCCCCGCTTGCCGCAACTAGAGAAAGCCCACACGCAGCAAAGACGACCCAATGCAGCCAAAAATAAATAAATAAATAAAATAATTTTTTTTAATTTTTAAAATTAAAAAAAGAATCTGCCTTCCAATGCAGGGGATATGGGTTCGATCCCTGGTCGGGGAACTAAGATCCCACATGCTGTGGGGCAACTAAGACCACACGCTCTAGAGCCCACGCGCCACAACTAGAGAGAAGCCCACGCACCACAATGTAGACGCTGTGAGCTGCAACAAAAGATGCCGCATGTCACAACTAAGACCCAATGGAGAGGGTTAGGGAGAGAGGAAGAGAGGGAAAGAGAAAAGAAATTCAATTAAATTTAACACGAATTTTAATCTTTTACCTTTCAGGTAAAGAGCAAAAAAAACTCTTAAAATTGCTAGTAAAATTTTAAATTGGCATGACAGGGACTTCCCTGGTGGCGCAGTGGTTAAGAATCCGTCTGCCAATGCAGGGGACACAGGTCGAGCCCTGGTCCGGGAAGATCCCACATGCCACAGAGCAACTAAGCCCGTGAGCCACAACCAGTGAGCCCACGTGCTGCAACTACTGAAGCCCGTGCGCCTAGAGCCCGTGCTCTGCAGCAAAAGAAGCCACCACAATGAGAAGCCTGCACACCGCAATGAAGAGTAGCCCCCACTCACCACAACTAGAGAAAGCCCACGCACAGCAACGAAGACCCAATGCAGCCAAAAAAAAAAAAAAAAAAAAAAAAAATTGTCGTGATATTTATGGAGGGATAATCTGGCAATATCTACTAAGTACATACCCTTTAACCTAGAAATTTCATTTGCAGTACTTTATCTCACAGATATGCTTGCGTACATAAGCTACAAACAGGTAAGGATGAACTTATTTTGTTCACTACTTCATTCCCAGTACATGCCTGCTATACAGGCTGTACTCAATAACCACATGTTAAATGACTATGCAGGACGATTGCGAGAGGGGATGTATGTACAGGGTTATTCAGGAGAGCACTTCTTATATACAGAAAAAGAGCAGAAATAACATAAATGCTTGGTTAGGTAAATTATGGCACTTCCATATAATGCAGCTTTTATAATGCATTTATTTTCAATGGTAAAATAAAGGAGAATGCTCTTTATGTTAAGACGTAAAATGATTTTAGTATACTACCATTAATTTGTTTTTTGGTTTTTTTTTAATTGGGAATATACATATGTATTTGCTTAGAATTTCTCTGAAAAGATACAAAAGATTGGTAACACTGGATGCCTCAAAAGAGAGTTAAATCAGGTGCCAGGGCAAGGGTGAGAGGGAGAGGTTTCACAGCACATCTTTTTGTACCTTGTCAATAGGAATATATTACCTTTTGAAATAAAAACTTTAATAGATTGTTAAAGTCTAACATATTAGATATAATAAACCAAGCATGAACCAAAACATAATGGCACGTTTCCGCCTACAGAAATAAATAGAATTAAAGACCCTAATAGACACGGCATGTGGTAACTTAAGCTACAGGTGTGTACTAAGACTAATCAAGGATGGTGCACTATATATGAAAGGAAGGAAGCAAAGGACGGGACTCAAAAAAACTAGTATTTAAAATATGAAAGTGGAAGATGAGTTTGTATTTAATGCTATAAATAATAGAAAGCCTTTTAAAATTTTTCTTTTGGTAAATTGAAGTTTTACTTTTGATGAAATTCAATATATCCACGTTTTCTTTTATACTTAGTTCTTTGTGTCTTCTCTTGGAAACCTCTGCAGATGCCACTGTCGCAAATATATTCACCTACATTTTTTCCTAGAAGGTTTATAGTTTTAGCTAAAAATGCATTAGTTCTTTTTAACTACTACACTCCTGTGATCATGTCCATTTCTAACTTTGAAATGAACAGGACTGATGATTTGGCTTATCAGTTTACAAGTTTTAACACCTAGTTAGTATACAAGCCTTAAATTATTACAAATGAACAGAACTAACAATGTGTGGTGGGTCAAACAAATTAACACATTCCACTGGTGAATCTCCAACTCCTGGCTTGTTAATACATCCATGTCATTATCGGAGTATTTTCTGGGGAAGCCTTCAGTAAGAAAAGAACTGATATATTTTATTCTTTAAAAGTCAAGACGACAAGACTTCCCTGGCGGTCCAGTGGTTAAGACTCCGTGCTTCCAATGCAGGGGGCACGGGTTCAATCCCTGGTCGGGGAACTAAGATCCTACATGTCACATGGCACAGCCAAAAAAAAAAAAAAGTCAAGACTACAAAAGATGTTCCTGATGTCTCAAATTATTTGTTGAGTCAATGGATGATTAATAAACTGATACCCAATTTCTCTTTGACACATCAAATAATTCTAAGATTCTTACCACACTGTCACCTTTACAAACTTATATGAGTATAACGTAAAGAACTGACATACTTGTATTTCTTCACGTTCTTTTTTATCCGGAAAAGTTCTCGCAACTGTAGAATACTTTTCAAAAACTTTGCGTTCCTTTTGTAATTTCCTCATTTCCTCCTTTTTAAACTCCTCTACTCGAGCCAATTCTTTTGCTTTCTGTTGTTCAAAGTCAGCAATTTCTTTCCTAAAACAACCAAACCACGTTATAATCTAAGGAGACCGCCTCAATACAGTAATCCACGTGTGGTACCAAAATGGAACACCAATGACAACCTGGAACTGAGGAGCTGCTAGTTTTGGTGAATCCATCTTCAACCCACAGCAGTGAAATAACAGTCAATTAACTCAGTAAAGCACTACTCAACAAGCATTCACTGCATACCTACTACGATTCAAGTACTACACTACGTACTGGAGAAACCACAGTGAAAAAAATAAACATCCTTACTCCTATAAAGCTTCTTACATTCTAGTGGGAGCGACAGATGACAATAAATAAGATTAACAAGTAAAATATATGGAACACTGGCAATGTTAAGAAGAATAAACCAAGGAACGTGGTTAGGAAATATGGAGGTTAGGAGCCTGAAATTATGAACGGAGTCATCTTGCTGAGGCAGTATTTGAGGTAAAACCTGAGGGACATGAGAGAACAGCCATGGAGGTATCTGGACAAAACAGTTCAGGCAGAGGGAACACCACATGCAAAAGCCCTGAGATAGGGACATGCCTGATGTGTTCAAAGAACAGGCAGGAGGCCAGTGTGGCTAAAGAGACAGAACAGTAGGAGAAAACGTCAGAAAAAAAGGGGGGTGGGGTGGGGTGGGAGGCGGGGTGATTAATTAGGGTCTGTGGACCACTGTGAAGACCCTGGTATTTAGCTTAGGAGCACGCGGGTCGGAGGAACTGCCAGGACCCGGGATCCTTCTGGATGCTGTGTAAGGAGCACGGGGAGAGCGACGACAGCAAGACTGTGGAACGAGAGGCCCCTGGCTCACATCCTTCCACACAAATGCCATCCACAGACAAAAGTGCCTCTGTGGGAGCTCCAGGATCCAGGCAGGAAAGGAGAAACGCTGGTGAAGCCTAAGATCAAGGACAGCCACTTAGAGAAGGCAGGCCCATGCCCCAGTGCCAGGCTTACCAAATGTGGTCTTGATGCACTGAAAACAGCCCCACTGCCAAAGGACCCAGGAGGAGCCATGCCCATTCATGCCCCTGGAAAGAGACCCACGGACCTTGGTCCTGCCTACAGATCCTGATACAGCCCTGTGACCTAGCTCCAGCCCTGCTCTATGTGGTACGGAGTCAGTCCTGCCCACCCAGGGGCCTGGTAGGAAGCTGCTCAGAAACCTGGCAGGAGCCCCACCCATCCTCACGCCTGGAAACACACCTCCTGTCTACAGACTCAACAGTGGACCAGGAGACAGCCCCATGACCTAGCTCCAGCCCTGCCTGACTGTGGTCCAAAAAGTAGTCCTGTCCTACTGGGGATCCAGCAGGAACCACAGCTGACTGCAACCCTGATAACAGGCCTACCAACTGTGGACCCAGCTACAAACCCACTTGACTCTGATCCTGGAAGTAGACCCACCAGTCCAGGGATCCAGCAGATGAAGGTCTTTACCTGCCAAAAACAGTCTGTAAAGACAGGAACAGGTGTTTGTTCTTTCAAATGCAAAGACATCAACACAAGTCCACATAGATCACCAAGAATCAGGCAAACGTGACACCACCAAAGGAAACTAATAAAGCTCCAGTAACCAAGCCCAAAGAAATCGAGATCTACAAATTACCTGACAAAGAATACAAACTAATTGTTTTAAGGAAGCTCAGCAAGCTACAAGAAAACACAGATAAACAACTCAACGAAACCAGGGAAACAATATGTGAAACAAAACAAGAAGTTCAACAAAGAGCTAGAAATCATAAAAAAAGAACCAAAAAGAAATTCTAGAGCTGAAGAATACAAGAAATGAAGTGATAAATGCAACAGAGAACTTCAACAGCAGACTCAAGCAGAAGAGAGAATCTGTGACTTCGAAGACTGGTGATTCAAAGTTATTCAGTCAGAGGGGGAAAAAAGGGAAAAGAATGAAAAGGAGTGAAGAAAGCCTGCAGGATTTATGGGACACTATTGTATGAACCATATACGCGTTATGGGAGTCTCAGGAGGAAAAAAATCAACAAACCTTTAGCTAGACTAAGAAAAAAAGAGAGAAGACTCAAATAAAGTCATAAATGAAAGGCAAGGCATTATAACAGATGCCTCAGAGATAAAAAGGACCATATACAAATAATTATATTTGAAACCACTGGATAACTTAGAATGGTTAAATTCCTAGAAACATACAACCTACCAAAATTGAATCCAGAAGAAACAGAAAGCCTGAACTGGCCAATAACAAATAAGGAGACTGAATCAGTAATCAAAAGCCTCCCAAAAAAGTCCAGGACCAGATGGCTTCACAGGTAAATTCCACCAAACAGTCAAAGAAAAAATTAATACCATTCTTTTTTAAACTCTTTCAAGAAAAGAAGGAATACTTCCAAACTCATTCTGTGAGGCTAGTTATCACTCTGATACCAAAGGCAGACAAAGATACAAGAAAGGAAAACTATAGGCTAATGTCCCTGATGAATACAGTGTATAAATCCTCAAAAAAAATACTAGCAAACCAAATTCAACAGCACAGTAAAAGCGTTAAATACCATGACCAAGTGGGATTCAGCCCCAGGATGCAAAGTTGGTTCAACACACGCAAAGCAATTAACATGATGTAAACTGGTGCAGCCACTGTGCGAAACAGTATGGTGGTTCCTCAGCATTATTCACAATAACCCAAACATAGAAACAACCCACTTGTCCAGCTGTGAGCCAAGGAAGGCTAAGGATCGCCAGAAACCAATAGAAGATACAAGAGAAAGCATGGCTCTGCTGACACCTTGACTTCAGGCTTCTAGCCTCCAGAACCATGAGAAAATAAATTTCTGTTGTTTCAAGCCATCCAGTTTGTGTATATTTTGTTACAGCAGCCCTAGGAAACTAATACACTGGCCAAGGTGGCCCTTGAATTCAGAGCTCCACACTGATTTTCAAATTTCAATTTATGACCTCATCACAACAATTCTCCTTTTAAGACATCTTTGACCACAGTGGGTCACTTTATTTAAAAATTCTTATGTGGTATGTATTTCACTTCCTTCTCTCACTTACATTGTTGGATTAATAAGAAATGTTTCAAATAGTTCAGATATAATCTTAAAAATAAAGCTGAATCACCATTTTCCCCCACTTACAGATGCAAACTGACCTGAGTTTTCCCAAGGCACTTTCTCGTTCAATGCGAAGTTTAGCTAAAGATGTGTTCTCGGCTTTAAATTTTTCTATTTCTGTCTCCAATTCAGTAACTTTCTCTCTCAAAACCTGAGATCGAGCGTTGTCACCTATAAGATAAGCCACAAATACTGAACTTCACAAAAAGCTTTCAACAGCAAAACACTAGCTAGCTATTACACTAGGAGCCAAAAATATGGTAAACACCGGTACTATTAAAATGCATTAGAAACGATGCTTCTAAAAACAAAGAAAAAAAAATTATTATAGTCTAACTTTCCAGCTGGAACAGCCTAAATTTAAGAAAGAATCACATCATTCTACCTCAAGAGTATCAATCTGATGACAAATGAACATTATATATTAAAAAAATCAAATAAAATTTTAAACCAATATACATAAATAGCTTAAGAACATGAATAAGTATTTGCAAGAGACTTAAAGCTCTAATCAACACCAAAATCAAAGCTTACCCCCCACTAATCAAAGAAATACAAATTAAGATCTTTTTCTGTATCAAATTTGCTACTTAAGAAAATAGCCAATGCTTCTGTCCTTCAACTACCCTCCTGGAAAATAACACTGATTTGTAACACAAGGCTAAAATACACATTATCTACCCTTAGACCCACTTCTAAAAATCTAGTTAAAGAACGAACTTATAAAATCATACAAATCATTTTGCACAAAAATATGCATTGAAGTGTTATTTCTAATAGTGAAAAATAATTTGTATCCAACATTAAAGAAATTACTAAATAAAGTTATGCTACATTCATATAATGCTCTGCAACCATTTTTAAAGTATACAAAGAGTTTTAATGATATGGCCAAAGCATATTATACACCTGGTCAAAAAGGATGAGGCGAGTTATATGTCTCTAGCATATGAAAAATACACAGGAAAAATGAATGGAAAGAAATATCCCAAAATGATATCACAGTTACCTTAGGATAGGTTATAAACATTTTTGCTTCTACACTTTTTAACTTCCAAACTTCCTGCAAAAATTACTATTTTTAAAATCGGAGTATTTTTTAAAATTACCTTAAGTTATAATTTCTATTTTAAAGCACCTATGCTTTGCTAGACACTCAGAGTTTATAATATAACATGACATAATGGAAAACTGTTTTCAATATAAGTTAAAAAAATCCATCACATAAACTAAATACTATATAGCCACTAAATGGAATGAGACAGATGTGTATTAGAACAATCTTCAAAATTTATTATAAGCAAGGTGCAGAACAGTATATAAAAAACATGTTTTCATTTGTGCAGAAAAGAGGATTATATACACATTCACACATATGCTTTCATATGCATGGAATCTTTGTAGAATACACAAATGAAATGGGAAAGTTGATGTCTCTAAGAGCCCAGATCTGGGGAAGAAAAGAAACCTGAATTTTACTGTATTTCTTCCTCATTATATTTGGCAAGTGAATGCATGAGGTAGCAAAAAAAAAAAAAAAAGGAAAACTAATTAAAAAAAAAATACACACACACAGAGGTAGCACAGTAGCACAAACCACAAATTGGGTATTCCCCAGTTATAAAAGAAACTTAAATGTTATCTCACTTTATAATAATTAATTTTAAAGCCTTGGCAATAAGACACAGGCTAAAATTTGAAAAATCTGAAATCACAATTCTTCCAAATCTCTTATACTAGTGACACTATTACATTATTTAGACTCACAAAACAAATCAAATTTTAACAAATTACCTACTAAACTTTAACAAATCACCTACTAGATTTCCACTGAGCAACTAGAAAGGTTGGGATTTTAATAAGCATTCTGACAACATACTGATAAAATAAATATTAAACCTGTAACATTCCATTACATATTTTACAATGCTCTGACTTACCAGGTGGTTGGTCTTGATTTATGTTTAACTTGGGTTCATTTCCCAAGCGTGAATCTGATTTTGATTTTGGTTTCAAAGAAGGGAAGAATTTCATCATCAGATCCGAGGTAGGAGGAGGACTTGTGCTCCTAGTGGATTTATTCAAGCCTTCTCCCTTCTTGACCGGTGCAACCTTCCTTTTTATTGTTTTGTCCAGTACACATATTTCACTCTTATTAGGGTAGGTTGTCTGGGGAGTCCCATAAATGGCTTCATTCCCAAGAATAACATCATGTTTAAATGAATCATCTTCAAGGTCAGTCCAAGTTCTTTCATCATCAAAGTCAATTTTACTCATAGATGGGTGTCCTCTTAAGGAATCAGAAGCTTTATTTTTCAAGCTTGTTATTAGGATAGACTCGTCACTACTGTAATCTTTATCAGACAAATCTAAATCAACATCTCTCCTCTTATCTTCTTCTTGAGTCCTGGTGTCCCTTAAAGGTCCCCTCCCATCACAGACTTGTGGACTATCTTCTCTGCTGCTGAAACCCCTCTCTTTATCCTCAGTTGATGGTTTTATGGTGACATCAAGCTGTTCCTCAGAATCAGTGCTATCATCACTGTCTGTACCACCTCCGTCGTCGCTTGCATTCCACCTAGTTGGACTTTCACAAGTGCTCATTTGGAACACTTTCCTACTGACCTTACAGGACTGCTCCTGCAGTCCGTCAGGTGAGGACACTGAATCAGGCCGCTGGGGTGCAAGCTCACACTCAGCCTGACTTTCACACTTGGTACGGTCTGGACCCTCATTTTGCTTGCACTCACTAATGGGACCTGGTGGTGTTGTCTTCTCTTGCTGCACAGCTTTGACAGGAGTAGAAGACAGCCGGTGACCTCTGCAGATCTGCTGGTCCCTCTCTAAGATCTTCAGTACAAATGAGGAATTACTAGAAAATGATATTTCATCAGCAGCTTGTTCTAAAAACAAAAATTCATCTAATTCCAAATTTTCCTTTTCCTTTTCTCGTTCCCAATTCTCTAACTTTTTCTGAAGAGAAATGTCAAGAGAAGATTCTGACTCTTTCAAAGTCTCACTTACTGGGCTCTTAGAAGCCACGCAGCTGGCCAGCCCTGTCGAAAGGGGAAGTCTGTCTTTACCTTGTGTCTTATTCCAGATTTTGCAACCAACGTCACAAGGTTTTGTACACTCGGGTACATTTTCTTTATTATTAGATTCTACCTTTTTTTCTAAATTGATCTGACCTCTAAATTGCCCGTCACATTTCTTCCCTGCCAGTATCTTCAATCCTGCTGGAGAGAGACTTTTCCTATTGTTACCCTTAAGCACTTTCGGCTTCTGACTGAGTGTGACACAACCACTCTTTGTTCTGGTTTTACTGTTGTTCTTTTTGACAGGAAGGTTCTCTGTACACAGTTCTTTACTTATGAGAGCAGTTTTCCGCTGGAACTGTTGTTTATCTAATTTAAACACAGGTTTGTCCTCTGAAATGCTCTGAGTAGTGACTAGTTTACTTTCTCTCCCCTTCTGAAACTTAGATTTAGCATTAGTAAATCTAGCTAAACCTTCTCCTCGTTTTAAGAATGGTTGTTTTGGTTTTGCTTTGATTAGCAAGGATCCTTCTGCTTCCTAAAATAAAAGAACAATATTTGAATTAATTCTGGTATATCCAAGTAATCTCAAAGTTATTTTTAAAGCAAATTATAAACAAATCTCTAAAGCCTTAAGATAATTTAATCAAAATAGTAGAAATGCTAACCCTTAGCTGTTTTTGTTTCAGTTCTTGTTCTTCCAACCGAATTTGTTCTTCTAAGTAGTCTTCAAAGGTTTGTTTCCTTTCTCTAATAGCAGCTTTAATAGGCCTAATCATAAAAGTAAAGTTATTTAACATTCAAATCATGTGGTGAATACTTTACACTTAGTGTGCCTGATACAGACACCTCTGACTGAGAACTAACCTTTTTCAAAGTCACAGATCCCCTTTGAGAATCTATTAAAAGCTACAATCCCACTCCATCTCCCAAAATATAGAAATACACATCACTCTACACGTGATTTGAAAAACCCCTCTGAAGTCCACCTACTGACCTTAGATTAACTTTTGAAGTAACATATTCATTACATAAATAAAATATATTTCAAAAATAGTTCATTAAATACATTCTTTAAGATCCTTAACAATATAAACAAAACAATCAAAAGTCATTTGCCATTCCATAATGTATATTAAAATACTTAAGAAAATAATAAACAACCTCACAGTTGATATTTTATCTCTGACATAAAATTTTTTAATTCTGTAACCACACCCACTCAATTATTATTTATAAGTGATACCATGTGTGAGACTCCAATATATGATATTTTCCTCTTCTCCAAAACAGGATTTACCTATCTGAGAGAAGATTAGTTTTATCCAGATATTTCCCTTAGGTGAAAAAACTTTGCTCAATTTTTCCAGTACAATGTCAAACTGATGTATCTCCCCAACCTGCTTCTGTTGCTGACAACATGGAATAAGTTGGACCTTCAACCCTTTACTTAAGAGCATACCCAGGCAAAAACAAGAAAACTATGGATCTTTCAAACAAAGAAAGTACCAATAATATTGACTATTATATTAAATTCCTTCCAACATGGATGATACCTTTCTTCAATATTAACCACTTCTGAGGAATCACCAATTTTTTTTAAGTTCGTATCGTTCCCTTCCTGAATCTCTTCCGTCATTTTCTCCGAACATGGTAAAATACCTTCTCCTAGGATAAAAATTAGGAACAATTTAGTTCAAAAAAAAGCAGATTAAAGTCTTAAAACTTGAGAATTTTACAAGTTACTGTATTAAAAAAATATTTAGTTACACTTAATGTATACCAAAGATTTTAGAACTCTCAAGGATTTCTTTAATATGATAAAGAAAAACTACAAAACGCTAATGAAAACACAACATTCTGCTCTCCTTTCCAGTCGACCTCTCAAAAACCCATGCCATAGTACTGGCTTCTGTGACCTTCTGACAGGGAGCCCTTTGTTCGGTCACACTGTTACCTGACTGATTAAATTTGGAAGCAAGTCCTTTGCTAGGACTGGACTTTATTCAAAGTATCTGGCGTTGAGTTCTCAATTCAGATGAACTTCGCTGGCGAGCTACTGAGGACTGAGACCCCCAAAATAATCCGGAAGCCATTCTGTGAAGTTGACAAGTGAAAGTCTGCAGACAGGAAAACCTCTCCCTTTACACACTGAGAATTCCCACTGCAGTGAATGGAAGATCTGTGTGTGTAAAGAGCATGTGAGCAGAGGGGGTTCAGCCCCAGAGAAAGAAGGTGTCGAGTTGCCTTGGTAAAGAATTTATACACCACGTGGTCACAGCTTCTTAACAGGGCAGCAACAGGAAACTAACAGAGCTGTAACGACAAAGTACTTTGAAGCATAGGGCACTGCTTTAGAGGTAATTCTACAAATAAAACTTTACTTGGGGACCTTCAAGATGGCAGAGAAGACGTGGAGATCACCTTCCTCCCCACAAATACATCAGAAATACATCTACATGCCGAACAGCTCCTACAGAACACTTACTGAAATCTGGCAGAAGACCTCAGACTTCCCAAAAGGCAAGAAACTCCCCACGTACCTGGGTAGGGCAAAAGAAAAAAGGAAAAACAGAGACAGAAGAATAGGGACGGGACCTGCACCTCTGGGAGGGAGCTGTGAAGGAGGAAAAGTTTCCACACACTAGGAAGCCCCTTCGCAGGCAGAGACTGCAGGTGGTGGAGGGGGGAAGCTTCGGAGCCACGGAGGAGAGCGCAGCAACAGGGGTGCAGAGGGCAAAGCAGAGAGATTCCCCGCACAGAGGCTTGGTGCCGAGCAGCACTCACCAGCCTGAGAGGCTTGTCGGCTCACCCGCCAGGGTGGGCGGGGGCTGGGAGCTAAGGCTCAGGCCTCGGAGGTCAGATCCCAGGGAGAAGACTGGGGTTGGCTGCGTGAACACAGCCTGAAGGGGGCTAGTGCGCCACAGCTAGCCGGGAGGGAGTCCGGGAAAAAGTCTGGAACTGCCTAAGAGGCAAGAAACCACTGTTTCAGGGTGCACAAGGAGGAGGGGTTCAGACCACCACCTAAACGAGCTCCAGAGATGGGCACAAGCCGCGGCTATCAGCGTGGACCCCAGACGGGCATGAGACGCTAAGGCTGCTGCTGCCGCCACCAAGAAGCCTGTGTGCAAGCACAGGTCACTATCCACACACACACACACACACACACACACACACACACACACCCCGGGGACCTGTGCAGCCCGCCAAGCCAGGTCCTGTGATCCAGGGACAACTTCCCTGGGAGAACGCACAGCGCACCTCAGGCTGGTGCAACATAACGCAGGCCTCTGCCTCCGTAGGCTCGCCCTGCATTCCATACCCCGCCCTCCCCCGGCCTGAGTGAGCCAGAGCCCCCGAATCAGCTGCTCCTTTAACCCCGTCTTGTCTGAGTGAAGAACAGATGCCCTCAGGCGACCTACACGCAGAGGCGCGGCCAAATCCAAAGCTGAACCCCGGGAGCTGTGCGAACAAAGAAGGGAAAGGGAAATCTCTCCCAGCAGCCTCGGGAGCAGCGGATTAAATCTCCACAATCAACTTGATGTACCTGCACCTGTGGAATACCTGAATAGACAACGAATCATCCCAAATTGACGCAGTGGACTTTGGGAGCAACTTGGGACTTGCTTTCTGCATCTAATTTGTTTCTAGTTTTATGCTTATTTTAGTTTAGTATTTAGAGCTTATTATCATTGGTAGATTTGTTTATTGACTTGGTTGCTCTCTTCCATTTCTTTTTTTTCCTTTTTCTCTTTTTGTGAGTGCATATGTGTATGCTTCTTTGTGTGATTTTGTCTGTATAGCTTTGCTTTTACCATTTGTCCTAGGGTTCTGTCTGTTTTTTGTTGGTTTTTTTGTAGTATAGTTTTTAGCGCTCATTATCATTGGCGGATTTGCTTTTTGGTTTGGTTGCTCTCGTCTTTCTTTCTTTTTCTTTCTATTACTTTTTAAAAAATTTTTTAACAATGTTTTTTATTTTAATAACTTTATTTTTTTCCTTTCTTTCTTTTTTTTTCCTCCCTTTTCTTCTGAGCCAAGTGGCTGACCGGGTTTTGGTGCTCTGGCCGGGCGTCAGGCCTGAGCCTCTGAGGTGGGAGAGACGAGTTCAGGACATTGATCCACCAGAGACCTCCTGGCCCCACATAATATCAAACAGCAAAAGCTCTCCCAGAGATCTCCATCTCAATGCTAAGACCGAGCTCCACTCAACAACCAGCAATCTACAGTGCTGGACACCCTATGCCAAACAACTAGCAAGACAGGAACACAACCCCACCCGTTAGCAGAGAGGCTGCCTAAAATCATAACAAGTTCACAGATACCCCGAAACACACCACCAGACGTGGTCCTGCCCACCAGAAAGACCAGATCCAGCCTCATCCACCAGAACACAGGTACCAGTCCCCTCCACCAGGAAGCCTACACAACTCACTGAACCAACCATACCCACTGGAGGTAGACACCAAAAATAACGGGAACTACAAACCTGCAGCCTGCAAAGACGAGACGCCAAACACAGTAAGTTAAGCAAAATGAGAAGACAGAGACATACACAGCAGATGAAAAAACAAAGTAAAAAACCCACCAGACCAAAAAAATGAAGAGGAAATAGGCAGCCTACCTGAAAAAGAATTCACAGTAACGATAGTAAAGATGATTCAAAATCTTGGAAATAGAATGGAGAAAATACAAGAAACATTTAACAAGGACCTAGAAGAACTAAAGAGCAAACAAATGATGAACAATACAATGAATGAAATGAAAAATTCTCTAGAAGGGATCAACAGCAGAATAACTGAGGCAGAAGAACGGATAAGTGACCGGGAAGATAAAATAGTGGAAATAACTACCACAGAGCAGAACAAAGAAAAAAGAATGAAAAGAATTGAGGACAGTCTCACAGACCTCTGGGACAACACTAAATGCATCAACATTAGAAACAGAGGCCTCCCAGAAGAAGAAGAGAAAAAAAAAAGGGACTGAGAAAATATCTGAAGAGATTATAGCTGAAAACTGCCCTAATATGGGAAGGAAATAGTCAATCAAGTCCAGGAAGCACAGAGTCCCATACAGGAGAAACACGCAAAGACACATATTAATCAACCTATCAAAAATTAAATACAAAGAAAAAATATTAAAAGCAGCAAGGGAAAAGCAACAAATAACATACAAGGGAATCCCAATAAGGTTAACAGCTGATCTTTCAGTAGAAACTCTGCAAGCCAGAAGAGAGTGGCAGGACATATTTAAAGTGATGAAAGGGAAAAACCTACAACCAACATTACTCTACCCAGCAAGGATCTCATTCAGATTTAACGGAGAAATTGAAACCTTTACAGGCAAGCAAAAGCTAAGAGAACTCAGCACCACCAAACCAGGTTTACAACAAATGCTAAAGGAACTTCTCTAGGCAGGAAACACAAGAGAAGGAAAAGACCTACAATAACAAACCCAAAACAATTAAGAAAATGGTAACAGGAACATACATACTGATAAGCACCTTAAATGTACATGGATTAAATGATCCAACCAAAAGACACAGACTGGCTGAATGGATACAAAAACAAGACCCATATATATGCTGTCTACAAGAGACCCACTTCAGACCTAGGGACACATACAGACTGAAAGTGAGGGGATGGAAACAAATATTCCATGCAAATAGAAATCAAAAGAAAGCTGGAGTAGCAATTCTCGTATCAGACAAAACAGACTTTAAAATAAAGACTATTACAAGAAACAAAGAAGGACACTACATAATGATCAAGGGATCAATGCAAGAAGAAGATACAACAATTGTAAATATTTATGCACCCAACACAGGAGCACCTCAATACATAAGGCAAATGCTAACAGCCATAAAAGGGGAAATAAACAGTAACAAAATTAGTAGGGGACTTTAACACCCCACTTTCACCAATGGACAGATCACCCAAAATGAAAATAAATAAAGAAACACAAGCTTTAAATGATACAGTAAACAAGATGGACTTAATTGATATTTATAGAACATTCCATCCAAAAACAACAGAATACACTTTCTTCTCAAGTGCTCATGGAACATTCTCCAGGATAGATCATATCTTGGGTCACAAATCAAGCCTTGGTAAATTTAAGAAAATTGGAATCGTATCAAGTATCTTTTCCGACCACAACGCTATGAGATTAGATATCAATTACAGAAAAAAATCCGAAAAAAACACAAACACATGCAGGCTAAGCAATACACTACTAAATAACCAAGAGATCACTGAAGAAATGAAAGAGGAAATCAAAAAATACCTAAAAACAAATGACAATGAAAACATGACGACCCAAAACCTACGGGATGCAGCAAAAGCAGTTCTAAAAGCGAAGTTTATAGCAACACAATCCTACCTCAAGAAACAAGAAACACCTCAAAAAAACAACCTAAACTTACACCTAAAGCAATTAGAGAAAGAAGAACAAAAAAACCCCAAAGCTCGCAGAAGAAAAGAAATCATAAAGATCAGATAAGAAATCAATGAAAAAGCAATGAAGGAAACAATAGCAAAAATCAATTTAAAAAAAAGCTAGTTCTTTGAGAAGATAAACAAAATTGATAAACCATTAGCCAGACTCATCAAGAATAAAAGGGAGAAGACTCAAATCAATAGAATTAGAAATGAAAAAGGAGAAGTAACAACTGACACTGCAAAAATACAAAGGATCATGAGAGATTACTACAAGCCACTCTATGCCAATACAATGGACAACCTGGAAGAAATGGACAAATTCTTAGAAAAGCACATCCTTCCGAGACTGAACCAGGAAGAAATCGAAAATATAAACAGACCAATCACAAGCACTGAAATTGAAACTGTGATTAAAAATCTTCCAACAAACACAAGTCCAGGACCAGATGGCTTCACAAGTGAATTCTATCAAACATTTAGAGAAGAACTAGCCTTCTATCCTAACTATCCTTCTCAAACTCTTCCAAAATATAGCAGAGGGAGGAACACTCCCAAACTCATTCTACAAAGCCACCATCACCCTGATACCAAAACCAGACAAAGATGTCACAAAAAAACAAAAATACAGGCCCATATCATGGATGAACACAGGTGCAAAAATCCTCAACAAAATACTAGCAAACAGAATCCAACAGCACATTAAAGGGATCATACACCATGATCAAGTGGGGTTTATCCCAGGGATGCAAGGATTCTTCAATATACGCAAATCAATCAATGTGATACAACATATTAACAAACTGAAGGATAAAAACCATATGATATTCTCAATAGATGAAGAAAAAGCTTTCGACAAAATTCAACACCAATTTTTGATAAAAACCCTCCAGAAAGTCGGCATAGAGGGAACTTACCTCAACATAATAAAGGCCATATATGACAAACCCACAGCCAGCATCGTTCTCAATGGTGAAAAACTGAAACCATTTCCACTAAGATCAGGAACAAGACAAGGTTGCCCACTCTCACCACTATTATTCAGCATAGTTTTGGAAGTTTTAGCCACAGCAATCAGAGAAGAAAAAGAAATAAAAGGAATCCAAATAGGATAAAAAAGAAATAAAACTGTCACTGTTTTATTTACTGTCACTGTTTGCAGATGACATGATACTATACATAGAGAATCCTAAAGATGCTACCAGAAAACTACTAGAGCTAATCAATGAATTTGGTGAAGTGGAAGGATACAAAATTAATGCACAGAAATCTCTTCCATTCCTATACACTAATGATGAAAAATCTGGAAGAGAAATTAAGGAAACACTCCCATTTACCAGTGCAACAAAAAGAATAAAATACCTAGGAATACACCTACCTAGGGAGACAAAATTTCTGTATGCAGAAAACTATAAGACACTGATGAAAGAAATTAAAGATTATACAAACAGATGGAGAGATATACCATGTTCTTGGATTGGAAGAATCAACATTGTGAAAATGACTATACTACCAAAAGCGGTCTACAGATTCAAGGCAATCCCCATCAAACTACCAATGACATTTTTCACAGAACTAGAACAAAAACTTTCACAATTGGTATGGAAACACAAAAGACCCCGAATAGCCAAAGCAATCTTGAGAAAGAAAAACGGAGCTGGAGGAATCAGGCTCCCAGACTTCAGACTGTTACTACAAAGCTACAGTAATCAAGGCAGTATGGTACTGGCACAAAAACAGGAATATAGATCAATGGAACAGGATAGAAAGCCCAGAGATAAATCCACGCACCTATGGTCACATTATCTTTCATAAAGGAGTCAAGAATATACAATGGAGAAAAGACAGCCACTTCAATAAGTGGTGCTGGGAAAACTGGACAGCTACATGTAAAGGAATGAAATTAGAACACTCCCTAACACCATACACAAAAATAAACTCAAAATGCATCAAAGACCTAAATGTAAGGCCAGACACTATAAAACTCTTAGAGGAAAACATAGGCAGAACACTCTATGACATAAATCACAGCAAGATCCTTTCTGACTCACTTCCTAGAGAAATGGAAATAAAAACAAAAATAAACAAATGGGACTAAATTAAACTTAAAAGGTTTTGCACAGCAAAGGAAACCATAGACAAGACGAAAACACAACCCTCAGAATGGGAGAAAATATTTGCAAACGAAGCAACTGACAAAGGATTCAATCTCCAAAATTTACAAGCAGCTCATGCAGCTCAATATCAAAAAAAACAAACAACCCAATCCAAAAATGGGCTGAAGACCTAAATAGACATCTCTCCAAAGAAGATATACTGATTGCCAACAAACACATGAAAGAATGCTCAACATCATTAATCATTAGAGAAATGCAAATCAAAACTACAATGAGGTATAGTACAATGACCTCACACCAGTCAGAATAGCCATCATCAAATAATCTACAAACAAGAAATGCTGGAGAGGGTGTGGAGAAAAGGGAACCCTCTTGCACTGTTGGTGGGAATGTAAATTGATACAGCCACTATGGAGAACAGTATGGAGGTTCCTTAAAAAACTAATAATAGAACTGGCATACGACCCAGCAATCCCACTACTGGGCATATACCCTGAGAAAACCACAATTCAAAGAGTCATGTACCACAATGTTTATTGCAGCTCTATTTACAATAGCCAGGACATGAAAGCAACCTAAGTGTCCATCGACAGATGAATGGATAAAGAACATGTGGCACACATATACAATGGAATATTACTCAGCCATAAAAAAGAAACGAAATTGAGTTATTTGCAGTGAGGTAGATGGACCTAGAGGCTGTCATACAGAGTGAAATAAGTCAGAAAGAGAAAAACAAATACCATATGCTAACACATATATATGGAATCTAAAAAAAAAAAAAAAAAAAGGTTCTGAAGAACGTAGGGCCAGGACAGGAATAAAGATGCAGATGTAGAGAATGGAATTGAGGACACAGGGAGGGGGAAGGGTAAGCTGGGACGAAGTGAGAGACTGGCATGGACATATGTACACTACCAAATGTAAAATAGGTAGCTAGTGGGAAGCAGCTGCATAGCACAGGGAGATCAGCGCGGTGCTTTGTGACCACCTAGAGGGGTGGGATAGGGAGGGTGGGAGGGAGGCTCAAGAGGGAGGGGATATGGGGATACATGTATAGTATAGCTGATTCACTTTGTTATACAGCAGAAACTAACCCAACACTGTAAAGCAATTATACTTCAATAAAGATGTTTAAAAAAAAAAAGAAAATAACACAACAGTCTTCAAAAGGTTAATGTTATCGAGAAAAAGGTGTGGCCTTTCCTAAGTTAAAAAAGACTAAAGAGGACTTCCCTGGTGGTCCAGTGGTTAAGACTCCACGCTCCCAATGCAGGGGGCACAGGTTCTATCTCTGGTCGGGAAACTGAGATCCCGCACGGCTCGTTGTGCAGCCGGAAAAACAAAACAAAACAAAACAAAACAAAAAGATTGAAGAGTTGTAACAACTGAATGTAATACATAAACCTTGACTGGATCCTGTTTTTAAAAAAACACCTTTAAAAGGTAATTTTGGGATCATAGGGAGAATTCTAAATTGTATTTGCATAGATAAGGTCCCTAGGTATAATAACAGTATTGTGGTTATATAGAAGAATGTCCTAATTTTTACTTGATATTTGAAATGATATAATGTCTGCATATTATTTGCGATGAAATGACTCAGCAAACCACATACAGATGTAAATAGAGATATAAATTTAAGTATAGACGCAGATATATACACACACATATAGACAGACAAAGTAAATATGGAAAAATATCAACTGTTGCATCTAGGTGGTGGGTATACTGGTAATCACGGCAGTGGTCTTTCAACTTTTCTGGATGTTTGAAATTTTCCAAAATAAAAGGTTAAGGGGACTTCCCTGGTGGTCCAGTAGTTAAGACTTTGCACTTCCACTGCAAGGGGCGCGGGTTTGATCCCTGGTAGGGGAAGTTCCGCATGCTGCACAGTGCGGCCAAAAAAAAAAAAAATTGAAAAGGTTAAGGGAGAGTACTGTTTAAAACATAAGGAAAAGACATTTGACCTCTTTACACCAAGGAATTACTCGAAATTAGGAATAAGTTTTTATCCCAAAACTGCCCAATCCTAAACAGTAAGTATAGACATCTTTTGCCGTATCATTTGTGTTTTCTATAACTTACTCTAAGGAACATATACATAAAAACACCATTAAAATTGAAAACTAAATTAAAAATAATGGAAATGACTCAGTCCTACCACAAAGAACATTTAATATTGATATATTATTTGATGATCTGCATAAAGATGACAACCATTAAAATTACAGTTATGAAGGCTACAGAACGTACCATAAGCATTTTCCATGTTGAGTGGGAAAAGAACACAATTTATTATACAGTATTTTATGATTACAAAATGTGGAGGGGGAAAAAAAGGCCAGGGAGTGAGCACAGCAACAGGACTTAAAAAAATTTTAAAAAAAGGACCAGAAGAAAATATACTAGAAATGCCTCGAGAGCTCCATGAGTTTGGACCATCAGACACTGAGTGCCAGTTCTCTGGCAGGAACGTGCCGGGTGCTGGGAACACAGAGCGACAGCGACGAGTGTCTGGGTTAGGGGGGATTCCTTTTGTGAGTAATAACTCCCATCACCAACCTACAGCTCACACTTCACATCTTCTATCCTGTGCCCCACCACCAGCACACACATTTTAACTCAATTTTAAACTTTTCTAAGCTCTCAAGAAAAATGGTTCATGCAGAACTCGCTGCCTCCCTTTTTGAAGACCCACGCTGCCACGCGAGGTTTGAATTCGGCGTGAGTTGTCCTGCAATTTGTTCCTGGAAAGTCACAAATTCTATGTCTGGTTCTGTGTCCCATCCAGGCTCAGCGGCTGTGTAGCAGGTAGGATCCCACAATTAAAGATGCAGGGGACAAGGAAAAAATGCAGAAAGGGCTTGTCTTGTCTTACAACAACCAGGTGACACTGTCAGTTAACTACAGAAGAGAGAAAAATAAGTAACTCACCTTTAGGATGGTTATGGTTCTCTTCCTTCAAATCATTTTTTTTCACAAGTGCTTCTTGATATTGAGCCTCATAAAACAAATTGGGAGAAGCACCACTTTTTGAAGTTAAGACAACATCTTGATGCGTAGTTCTACGGAAGTTGTTTTGTTCATCGGATAAAATGTTGGAAGTGTGTTTTTTTTCTTGGGTTTGATTCTGGTAGATATATGATGGTAAGAAGGGCGTGGGTTTCTCTACAGTGGCTGAATTTCCTGGAGATCTGTACTTCTGGCTCTGGTCATCAGGCACTAGAGTTAAACCTTATGATTAAGAAAATCAACAAAACAGATGACTTTCTATAACATTTTCTGTACTACCTGTTACCTCTACTATTGAATACAAAGTTTTCTCCAAAGTGATAAAAGTATCTTTTCCTGGTTAGTAGGAAACTATGTTTAACAAAATCATGAAATTGTAAGACTCCAAAGTGACCTTTGATTTTTGAGTATATTTATACCACGATTCATGTGCAGACAGTCTGTACGTGGCAGAGCTGCAGCACCGCCTAACTCTGGAAGGCACCAATCACGCTCCATCCAGGAGCACTGATGGGAGATGTCAACTCTACAGCCCTGTGACGAACACAGTGAAATGGAGAGCACCAATGCAGATAGCTACAAATAATCCGAACTGCTCCTTGATGATCAGTAACTGCTCTGTGTCACAACACATAAACGCATTTTCCCTTTTTATTACCATTAACATGTTGGTAACCTCAGGTGGTGGAATTATGGGCGACTTTTCTGTTTTGTACTTTTCTGAAGTTCCTAAATTCCCTGTATTACTTTTTACCTGTTTTGTTTCTGAAGTCTCTACTTCTGAAATCACCCAATAAACAGGGAAAAGAGAGAGGACTCCCTTTCTGTGCACCTCTAGGGTGTAACTCTCAGCGGACAGACGGCAATACTAGCCGTCCTGCCTGCTGTGCCTGTCCCTCGAAACCCTGCTGCTTTCCTCTGTTCCCCCCGATTGTTTCAATTAAACAGAATTAAAAGAAACAATGGCAAGTGTTTCATAGAAGAGGCATGCCACCTATGTCCTATACCATCTGCCTCATCCCCAGCCCACAAATAAAACTGGAAATCAGGTAGGTCCTCATTGAGTATCAGATTCAACCTCCCTTCCTTAATAACAATACTCTCCCACTGAATATTTTTAACGAATGGTCAACCCACTTCAGCCTGACGACATCTTTGACAGAAGAGCAACAAACCAAAGCAGCAGTTCTCATAGCATGATCTATAAACCCCTGGAGATCTCCAGGACTCTTTCAGGGCATCCACCAAGCTCTAAGCTATTTTCAGAAATATTAAGACAGTACTTGCCTTTTTCACTGTGTTGACATATGTACTGATGCTGCAAAGGCAAAACGGAAACTTCCTGGAGACTTCATTCAAAAGCAGTATAGCAGCACCCACTGCGCTAGCAGTCACTGTGTTCGTCACCACCATGTACTCTCAGTTTAAAACCAAAAAACAACAGTTTTGGGCTTCCCTGGTGGCGCAGTGGTTAAGAATCTGCCTGCCAATGCAGGGGACACGGGTTCGAGCCCTGGTCCGGGAAGATCCCACGTGCCGCGGAGCAACTAAGCCCGTGCGCCACAACTGCTGAGCCTGCACTCCAGAGCCCGTGAGCCACAACTACCGAAGCCCGCACGCCTGGAGCCCATGCTCTGCAACAAGAGAAGCCACCGCAATGAGAAGCCCGCGCACCGCAAATAAGAGTAGCCCCCACTCACCGCAACTAGAGAAAGCCCACGCACAGCAACAAAGACCCAACGCAGACAAAAATAAATAATTTTTTTTAAAAAACCTTAAAAAAAAGTTTTACTTAAGAATGTCCTAGATAAAGCAGCAAAAATTATTAAATTTTTAAATTCAATTTTAAGCCTTGAGTACATGAACATTCTATAGGACAAAATGAGAAGTACGCATAAATCACTTCTGCCGTAAACCAAGACATGGGCTGTGAAATTTTTGAGCTATAAGCTCAACTAGAGGAACTTCCCTGGCAGTCCAGTGGTTAAGACTCCGAGCTTCCAATGCAGGGGGGTAGGGTGCCCTGGTCAGGGAACTAACATCCCACATGCCGCATGGCGCAGACAAAAAAAAAAATCTGCTAAGCTCAACTAGACACTTCTTTCAGGGAACGTCATTTTTACTTGAAAGAATGAATGACAAATCATGATGATTTAAACCTCAGTACTTGGCAGGCATTTTCTCAAAGATGAAACAAGTGAGCCAGTTACTTCAAGGAAGCTGACAATACTTGTTGCCAATGATAAAATTTGAACTTCCAAGTAAAAATGAGAATGTTGGAAAACATGTCCATCACCATGAGCTTGACAACTTTATAATACCGTTATGATGAGATCTGTGGTAGTATTAAAGGATATAAATTTTTATAATGAAATATGTCAATATTTTAAAAACCTACATAACTCAGGGAACTATTATTTTCCAAATAACCAATGTATGATTTTAGCAAACCAAAGGTGATGAAAAATCCATTCAAAATGCCAAGATAATTAATGAAAGCATAAATAATCATAATAATTTACTACCAGGTTTACATAAAACATTTTGAAAGGCACAGTAAATTTTCAAAATGTATGTGTTAAGTTCAGGTATTTTTTATATTAAAAAAAAATTATTGATCACTTGCAGTTCACTTAAATTTGTTCCCAGAAAACATCACTTAAAAGTTTTACTGGTATAGAGAATGGGCTTGAGGACACGGGGAGTGGGAAAGAGAAGCTGGGACGAAGTGAGAGAGTGGCATGGACATATATACACTACAAATGTAAAATAGATAGCTAGTGGGAAGCAGCCGCATAGCACAGGGAGATCAGCTCGGTGCTTTGTGACCACCTAGAGGGGTGGGATAGGAAGGGTGGGAGGGAGACGCAAGAGGGAGGAGATGTGGGGATATATGTATATGTACAGCTGATTCACTTTGTTATAAAGCAGAAACTGACACACCATTGTAAAGCAATTATACTCCAATAAAGATGTTAAAAAAAAAAAAAGTTTTACTTGTTTTTTTTGTCTTAAGGAAGGATAAATGCACAGTGCTTGCCAAGTAGAGTTTGATGATTAACTCCTGAGTTTCTGTGACTTCCTTCTGGAATCCCTGCTCTTGGGGTTATCTGACAAATTAGATGATCTGCCTATGACTTTATCTTTTAATGTGACCTTTCTCTTATGCCATGTGCACCTGAGAGAGTAAGATGTCAGTAGAAACCCAGACTCTGGAGCTCAACAAACCTCACTCCAGGTGTGGAAATTAAATACAGGTTGGGTACAGCAAATAAAAGAGAGATTATTGTCATTCTACTTAGAACTGTATGATCCCAGAGTTTGAAGGAAATGTACACTCAGTTTATTCCAATCACTCATAGAATGCATAAAGGTATAATATAACATCCCACTGAGTGGTATGGTTTGTAATTACTGTTATTTATTTATTCATTTCACTTAATTTGATGTTTTAAATTGTGGAAGTAATTCTTGCTTATTTTGGCAACTCAAATAATTTGAAGTATAAAGTTAATAATCTGCATAAGTCCACATCTTCTTATAAAATTAATCCCTTGGAGTAACTATTATTAATATTCATGTACGATTTCACATCCTTTTTTATGCTTATACAAACGTCTACAGGCATACTCAAAATTACTTTCAAGAATAAATCATTCTGACCTTGAATGATTCTGACTTTCAGAAACTTCCTAAAATTTTATGATACTTTAGAAACTGAGATCTAGGGACTTCCCTGGTGGTCCAGTGGTATAGAATCCACCTACCAATACAGGGGACGTGGGTTTGATCCCTAGTCGGGAAACTAACATCCTGCATGCCACAGGGCAACTAAGCCCACATACCACAACTACTGAGCTCGCACACCCCAATGAGAGCCCTCACGCCCAGGAGCCCACACGCCACAACTAGAGAGAGAAAAAAACCTGCACACCACAACTAGAGAGAAGCCCGAGTGCTGCAACGAAGAGCCCACGCACCACAACGAAGAAAAAAAGATCTCGCATGCCTCAACAAAGATCCCGTGTGCTGCAACTAAGACCCGACACAGCCAAACAAAGAAAGAAAAAAAGAAACTGAGATCTATTTTAATTAATGCAATAATTATTTTTAATAATCTTTATCTTTAAAGAAAAAAATGCCAAGACATTCTAATATATTTTAGTGTAACAGAGCATGAAAATTCATTAATATGATTTCAGATTCCATATTGTGAATAACCGCTAAGAAACGACCACTTGTTGAGTTTGGTGCAGTATCAAAGAAATAACCAAAATTATTTGAAAAGCCTATTAAAATACTCCTCTCTCCTTTTTCCAATTACATGTCCATGTGAGGCTGGTTTTTTTTCACATACATCAACCAAAACAACATAACTGAAGAGACGGGAGGCAAAAGTAGATACGAGAATCAGCTGAGTTCTTTAAGCCAGAAGTTAAAGAGATTTTCAAAAACATTAAACAATGCAATTCTTCTCACTAATTTTTTAGAAAAATTTTTTTCATTAAAAAATGTTATTAGGACTTCTCTGGTGGTGCAGTGGTTAAGAATCCGCCTGCCAATGCAGGGGACACAGGTTCGAGCCCTGGTCCAGGAAGATCCCACATGCCGTGGAGCAACTAAGTCTGTGCACCACAACTAGTGAAGCCCGCTCAGCCTAGAGCCCATGCTCTGCAACAAGAGAAGCCACCGCAATGAGAAGCCTGCGCACCGCAACAAAGAGTAGCCCCTGCTCGCCACAACTAGGGAAAGCCCGCATGCAGCAACGAAGACCCAACGCAGCCAAAAAAAAAAAAAAAAAAAAAGTTATTTATAGCATATAATTGGTTATTATTTTAAATGAATTAGTTTTTAAATTTCTATCAGTGAATATCAATAGCTGTAGCCCATATAACACAAGCTCTTTGGGGTCCTCAATAATTTAAGAGTGTTACAGGGTCCTGAAACCAAAAAATGTGAAAATGGCCCGAAAGCAATTGTTCCATAACTCCATGGAGGTAGTTCTTATATTAATAAGTTTGAAATCTACTTCCCTATTGCTCTACCATAGTGCTATTTCTACCTTAAAAACTATCACAGGCTATTGTGATTTTGATTATTATTTTTATGTATTCCATAAAGGCACTCAATTATTTCAAGATACACACCACGTTCTCTATATTCTCTAAGATGAACATCCAAATTCCCTAAACCATTCTTCATTTGCTACAGTTCTCATCTCCAGCACTACCACCACTCCCCGAGTACCATCCAGCCACACTCTGCACATCCATTTGCCAATATCTTTTCTTCTTTGTATTCTCGGTGTCCAGCGCAACCTCTGAAGAGAACAAGCACTTCACTGAATCAGTAAAGCGTGTCTCTTAAAAGGCAGCACCAAGAAGCAAACGCACTGCTCCAGATGGCTGTTTTTCAAACTGCGGGACATAATCCATTTTATCAGCAGACGCAGCAGATCATGAATGGCATTTTCTTTTAATGACATAGAAAAGAATAAACAAAATAGAAAATATCCTTGTTACCTGCCAGGCACACCAATAAGAACTGATTCATGAAATTTCTTGCAAATTATGAGTCATCGTTTAAAATGTTTTTGTTACTACGCGGCATGGTCAAAAAACTTTCAAAACTACTGCTCCAGATCACATTTCCACCGCTTTCCCCCCACTGATAAGCACATCATGCTTTCTATTAACTGATCTAGCATACAAGAAGAAAACCGTCCTCTACGACCACAGAAAGTATTTCTGGTACGGCTCTTCAGCTGAGCAGAACGGCTTCTACACATACTCACCTATATGACCCTGAGCAGTTTTTCATTCATCAGGCAGGGCTTGTAAACCAGTAGCCCTAGGCCAAATTCAGCTCTGGATCTTTTATTCTGCTGGGTCTTTTTTAAATTTTATTTTATAAATAAATATGAATGCCTTTAAGCAGGGCACACATGCTCCAGAATGGCACAGATCCCTCATCCCAATTATGTTACACCACCACCATTCCATAGTTGTCTGCTTGGCTTCTTAAGAAATTGGAGTTTGCAACATATGATAGAGAAGTGGTAGAAATAGCCTGTCAAACAATGAAAGATAGGAAGTGTAGGTAACTGTCCATCGCTGTGCTAACCAAAGGTCTCGTGTAAGCACGTAATACCTGGGAGTGTATGCTGCCCAGACACCATGGCGAGCAGCTTCTCCTGTTCCTCCATGAGCCTTTGCAGTTGCTCTAACTGTTGCCTCTTCAGTTGTTCCTGCTTCTTCTGTTGTACTTCTTTCAGCTTTTTAAACATAAAATTAACTTGATTAAACTAGCTTATAATTTCTTTATGGGCCTTTGCCCCTTACATTTATCTTGATCCCTCCCATCTCCCTTCTCATATCTTCTCTAATAAAGAGTTTCAAAGAGGGCTCTCTAGGGACTTCCCTGGTGGTCCAGCGGTTAAGACCCCGCGCTCCCAATGCAGGGGGCCCGGGTTCAATCCCTGGTCAGGGAACTAGATCCCGCATGCTGCAACTAAAGACCCTGCATGCCACAACTAAGACCTGGCACAGCCAAATAAATAAATAAAAATTTTTAAATTTTAAAAATTAAAATAAAAAAAAAGAGGGATCTCTAAGTAACTAAATCTGCCACCAAAACTCTAAACTCTCAACTAAGAAACAGAAAAAGTCACATGAATCCTTTGACTCTTAAAACAGGATAGGTATCAGTACATTTATAATCAACTTTTCCTCCCTAATATTTGGTCAACCATTTCCAATTTAGTTTTTACAAAATGAGGGAGAAACCTAAAGATGTTATTGTAAGTGCTATATTTATAGCTTACATATTAAACATGCTTTAATGTTTCATATCAAACAAAAGGCAAAATATGGTATTATGAGGCTTTCACAGTAAAGAGGAAGAAACAAAAAGACCTGGAACAGGTGACCTTTCATCGTACCTGCAATAACTGTGCGATAACACAGATACATATTAAGTCAAATCCCATTTTACCTGTTCAAGCTTTTTAAAAAGTGGGTCTTTATAAGCCACTTCTTTGAATTCACTCCCAGGATCTGAAATAAAGTCATTTTTGTTATCTTCCCAGTGTCCAGGAGCATGCTCACATGCCACTATTTGTGTTCCGTCTTTAGTTGAAGGAAAGACTCTCTGTGTTTCAGATTTATCTGTTTGTAACTTATAAGGGCTGTTGGGCTCCAACTTCTGTTCTTCATGAAGTGAATCTTCTTCACTTATAAAGCTGAAGCTATTTGAAAAATCTGTGGGTTTCATAGGAAAGCTGGTAGAAATGTTCACATTTGCTCGCTTCTCTTCCTCTGCTTCCAAAATAGGAAATCCACGATTTAATATGACCCCAGCCCGGGAAGGACTGGTCATCCACTGGGTTAAGAAGTTCTGCCCACTGTTTAACTCTGAAGAGGTTGACATCAGGAACATTTTAGTCCAATGACACTACTGTATTTAAATAATGTAAAAGCTAGAAGAGATGTTAATTTCCAACACCTGTAGAAACAAGACAGCCAACAAAAATTATTAGTTAAAGCTATTCAACCCAAACCTGAACCTACTGAATACACCAAAACCTACTGAATACACCAAAACCTACTGAATATTTCTTACTGAAAAGTCTTATGAAAGACTTTAACTAGCAAAGCAATCGGGCAATAAGTTACATATTTTTAAAACGTCTTTAAAATATCCAAATTGAGGGGATCAAAACTCAAAGTTCCCTTCTGATTTAATCAGTTACTGATGAATTTACACAAGTGCTCAATCAGTTGACCAAAAACTAAGGGAGCTAGAGCATCTTCTAAGTTATTTGATTACCAAAGGAAAAACAGGCCACTATCAACATCCACTTTAACCACTTGCATGCGTCTGACCCTAGTCCAGTACTGCTTCTTTGCCCAACCGGGGAACCCGTGTTCTCCCTAGTCCCAGAACAGAAGTCACCACCACCCCATGGCTTCACCTGGCACTGTCTGCTGCTGTCCGTTACTCCTCTTCTCCCTTATAATCCCTTGCCCACCAGGCAGTCTCTCATCTGCATTCCTAGAGGTCTCTGACATCACTACTTTGGCAGTCATCTCATTATTAGTGCTATTTCGCTTCTGTGTTCATAATCTACCAAGCTGTGAGTCCCTTGAAGGAATCTGTATATTCACCACTGTCTAGCACCACCCATCCCTGGGAGATAGAAGAAACTTGATAAATGTCTGCTAAAAGTAAGTTAAAATTAAATCAGAACTAAGGTTATATTGTTGAAAATAATTCAGTTTTATAAAGTATTGTTTGTGTTCATTCAACGTTCAACAATAAAAATTTCATTGGTTCATAGCACGGGACAGCAATGCTGTATGAATCATACTCTAAAACAACCAAATTCCTAGTGTAACTCTGTGACTGTGCAACAGATAAGCAACTAACATTTATTGTGTTCTTACTCTGTGCCCAGTACTGTTGTAGGCACTGGGTAGACAGCAGTTAATAACTCAGAGTCTAGTGGGGAAAATACACACAAAAGCCATGTGGGGGTAGGAGACTGCAAGTTTAGACGGGGTGGACAGAAAGGCCTCACTTAGAGGAAAAGCTAAGGACCCGGTGGAAGAGGTGCATGTGGTGCAGCTATGAGGGGCAGAATAAGAACCAGTCATCCAGACTTCATAACTCCCATCTGCAGGAAGCCCCCACCAATGCCCCATTCCTCCCGAAAACCACCAGTTCTTACAGCCCATCACCACTATCCACCTTGACTCCTCCAGGGTTCATGTCTTTACATTTGGGAATCTATTTATGTCAGCACCCTTCATCCCTGCCACGCTAATCTCCACACATGTGCTTATCCTGTCTCCGTGTCCCAAGCATCCCAATGCCAAACACTCACTGTGCGTCACAAGCAAAATCTATTATTCTTAACCTCTTCTCTCACCTTCCTGAGAAGACTTCCTCCTATGGAGCCCATACCCTTGGAATATGTATCTGCTTTATTGTTCTTTTTTAGACCTGGACTATTCTCCCTTCCTCTACCATCAAAGTCCCCAATTTTGAACCTCGTATGATCAGACTATACAACCTACTACTCCTTTTTTGTCTACCACAACCTACAGAGTTTACTGGGATCCTCTCCTTCATTCCTGAAAATTCTCTGGCTAAATAACTGGAAGAACAGAGATGCCATTAACTGAAATGGAGAAAACTGGGAATAAAACAAAACAAAACAAAACAAAAATGGCAGTGTGATTTGTTTTCTCACTGATATCACACTTTGAGAACCACAGCTATTACGGCATTTAAAAAAAAAAAAAACCTACTGCTATAGGCAACGACATGGATGAGAAAATTTGAATCAAAGTCTGACACGAATACTGTGTGATTCCATTTAGTATGAAGTTCGAGAATAGGCAAAATAAATTCACAGGTCCAGAAGTCAGAATCATGGTTGTCTAGGAAGCTGTTATTGCCTGGGAAGGGGTTTCTGCCTTCAGGGATGATAGGGATGTTCTTTATCTGGGTGGTGACTACACTGGTATATATGTTTGGGCTGTACACTTAAGATTAAGGCACTCTGAGAATTCCCTGGCAGTCCAGTGGTTAGGACTCCGCACTCTCACTGCCAAGGGCCCAGGGTTCGATCCCTGGTTGGGGAACTAAGATCTGGCAAGCCACATGGTGTGGCCAAAAAAAAAAAAAGATTAAGGCACTTTACTGGATATCTCTTACTCCTGAATAATTTTTTTAAACTGTGGTAAGCAAACTAATTCTAACTACTTTTGAGTTGGAAACCTATGTAAAAAGGCAACAACTCTTCATCAGAATCAACCAAGTAACCTTGATTGAATTTAAATGACCTCGTCAGGAAACTCATGAAATCCAAATTTACAACAAAGGCAAGCTACAAGGTCATTCTGTAACATCAAAAAACAGAGAAGGAGGGGCTTCCCTGGTGGCGCAGTGGTTGGGAATCCGCCTGCCAATGCAGGGGACACGGGTTCGTGCCCCGGTCCGGGAAGATCCCACATGCCGCGGAGTGGCAAGGCCCGTGAGCCACAACTACTGAGCCTGCGCGTCTGGAGCCTGTGCTCCGCAACGGGAGAGGCCACCACAGTGAGAGGCCCGCGCACGGTGATGAAGAGTGGCCCCCGCTCGCCGCAACTGGAGAAAGCCCTTGCACAGAGACGAAGACCCAGCACAGCCAAAAATTAATTACTTAATTAATTTTTTTTAAAAAAGTAATAAGCTTTAAGAAAAAAAAAAAAAGAGAAGGTTTTTAAGAACAACAGAAAAGATCAATGAAACTAAAAGCTGGTTCCCTGAAAGGATAAACAAAATTGATAAACCACTGGACAGACTCATCAAGAAAAAGAGGGACAGGGCCCAAATCGATAAAATCAGAAACGAGGGACTTCCCTGGTGGCGCAGCGGGTAAGAGTCTGCCTGCCAGTGCAGGGGACACGGGTTCAAGCCCTGGTCCGGGAGGATCCCACATGCCACGGAGCAACTAGGCCTGTGCACCACAACTACTGAGCCTGCGAGCCACAACTACTGAGCCCATGTGTCACAACTACCGAAGCCTGCGCACCTAGAGCCCGTGCTCTGCAACAAGAGAAGCCACCGCAATGAGAAACCCATGCACCACAATTAAGAGTAGCCCCCGCTCACCGCAACTAAAGAAAGCCCGCGCACGGCAGTGGAGACGCAATGCAGACAAAAATAAATAAATTTATTTTTAAAAAATTTAAAAAGATTGCATTACGTTCCTTAAAAAGAAAGAAAAAATGAAAGAGAAGTTACAACCAACACCACAGAAATACAAAAGATCATATGAGACTATTATGAGCAACTATATGCCAATAAAATGGACAACCTAGAAGAAACGGACAGATTCTTAGAAAGGTACAATAATCTCCCAAGACTAAGCTGGGAAGAAGTAGAAAATATGAACAGACCAATTACCAGTACTGAAACTGAATGAGTAACTAAAAAACTCCCAACAAGCGAGAGTCCAGAACCAGATGGCTTTACGGGTTAATTCTACCAAACACTGAGAGAAGAGTTAACGCCTACTGTTCTCAAACTATTCCAAAAAATTGCAGAGGGAGGAACACGTCTGAACTCATTCTATTTAAATGTGCCACCATCACCCTGATACCAAAACCAGACAGAGACATCACAAAAAAAAGAAAATCACAGATCAGTATCACTGATGAACATAGATGCAAAAATCCTCAACAAAGTTCTAGCAAACAAACTCCAACAATACATTAAAAGGATCATACACCATGATCAGGTGGGATTTATCCCAGAGATGCAAGGATTTTTCAATATCTGCAAATCAATTAATGTGATACACCACATTAACAAATTGAAGAATAAAAACATTATGATCATCTCAGTAGATGCAGAAAAAACTTTTGATAAAATTCAACATTCATTTATGATAAAAACTCTTAGGAAATGGGCACAGAGGGAACATCCCTTAACATAACGAAGGCCATATATAACAAACCCATAGCTAACATCATACTCAATGGTGAAAAGCATTTTTTCTAAGATCAGGAACAAGAAAAGGATGCCCATTCTCACCACTTTTATTCAACATGGTTTTGAAGTCATAACCACAGCAATCAGAGAAGAAAAAGAAAAGGAATCCAAATAGGAAAAGAAGTAAAACTGTCACTGTTTGCAAATGACATGATGCTATACGCAGAAAATCCTAAAGATGCTACCAGAAAACTACTAGAGCTCATCAATGGATTCAGTAAATTTGCTGAATACAAAATTAATACACAGAAATCTGCTGCATTTCTATACACTTACAATGAAATGTCAGAAGGAGAAATTAAGGAAACAACCCCACTTGCCATCACATAAAAAAATGAAATACCTATGAATAAACCTACCTAAGGGGCAAAAGACCTGTACTCCAAAAACTGTAATACACTGATGAAAGAAAATGAAGACAACACAAAAAGATGCAGAGATATACTGTGTTCTTGGATTGAAAGAATCAATATTGCTAAAATGACCATACTACCCAAGGCAATCTACAGATTCAATGCAATCCCTATCAAATTATCAATGGCATTTTTCACAGAAGTAGAACAAAAAAATTTTAATTTGTATGGAAGCACAAAAAACCCCGAATAGTCAAAAGAATATTGAGAAAGAACAACAGAGCTGGAGAAATCACACGCCCTGATTTCAGACTATATTACAAAGCTACAGTAATCAAGACAGTATGGCACTGGCACAAAAACAGACATACAGATTAATGGACCAGGACAGACAGCCCAGAAATAAACCCACACACTTATGGTCAATTAATCTATGACAAAGGAGGCAAGAATACACAATGGAGAAAAGACAGTCTCTTCAATAAGTGGCGCTGGGAAAACTGGACGGCTACATGTAAAAGAATGAGATTAGAACATTCTGTAAGACCATATACAAAAATAAATTCTAAATGGATTAAAGACCTAAATATAAGACCGGATACTACAAAACTCCTAGAGTAAAACACAGGCAGAACACTCTTTGACATAAATTGTAGCAATATTTTTTCAATCTGTCTCCTGAGTAATGAAAATAAAATCAAAACAAAAAAACAAAATGGGACCTAATAAAACTTAAAAGCTTTTGCACAGCAAAGGAAACCATAAGCAAAACAAAAAGACAACCTGCAGACTGGGAGAAAATATTTACAAACGAAGTGACTGACAAGATATTAATTTCCAAAATATAAAAACAGATCATACAGCTCAACACCAAGAAAACAAACAACCCAATCAACACGTGGGCAGAAGACCTAAATAGACGTTTCTCCAAAGAAGACATACAGATGGCCAACAGGCACATGAAAAGATGCTTAACATCAGTAATCATCAGGGAAATGCAAATCAAAACCACAATGAGGTATCACCTCACACCAGTCAGAATAGCATCATTAAAAAGTCTACAAATAATGAATGTTGAAGAAGGTGTGAAAAGGGAACCCTCCTAGACTGTTGGTGGGAATGTAAGTTAGTGCAGCCACTATGGAGAACAGTAAAGAAGCTCCTTAAAAAACTAACAGGTAGAGCTACCATATGATCCAGCCATCCCACTTCTGGGCATATATTCACAGAAAACCCTAATTCTAGAAGATACATGCACCCCAATGTTCATAGCAGCACTATTTACAGTAGCCAAGACATGGACACAACCTAAATGTCCACTGACAGGTAAATAAAGAAGATGTGGTACATATATACAATAGAGTAGTAGCCATAAAAAATAATGGAAAATTGCCATTTGCAGCAACATGGATGCACCTAGAAATGACCATTTAAGTGAAGTCAGACAGAGAAAGACAAATATCATATGATATAACTTAGATGTGGAATCTAAAAAAAAAAAAAGATACAAATGAACTCATTTACAAAACAGAAACAGACTCACAGACACAGAAAACACTTATGGTTACCAAAGTAGATTGGCAGCGGGTGGGGGTGGGAGGCATAAATCAGAAGTTTAGGATTAACAGATACACACTACTAAACATAAAACAGGTAAACAACAAGGATCTGCTGTACAGCACAGGGAACTCTACTCAATATCTTGTAATAACCTATAAAGGAAAACAACCTGAAAAAGAATATGTATGTACGTATAATTGAATCACTTTGCTGTACACCTGAAACACAACATTGTAAATTAACTGTACTCCAATTAAAACAAAACAAAAAAAACTAGCAAAGTTCCCTACTAGACTGGCAAGCGCAAGCACCGTTGTGATGCAGCACTCAGACGTCTGCATCTAAAACAGAGCAGGACCCTATGGTCCCTGCCCCCCATGTCCTCAGCCTGCCTTTTTGTCTGTGGAAAAACTTTAGCCAAAGAATAAGTTTAACCAAAGAAGCGAGAAAATGCAGAAGCAAAGAAAAGCAGTCAAACAGGACAAAACAATAATAGTTTAGTCATTAAGCAAAGGCAAGGCACTTTAGCTCCTTCTCAACGGCTGTAGCTAATATCCTGAGCCCTCTCCGGTGGGCTGTCTTGTAGATACTGAAACCCCCATCAGGTGGGAGAAGTGAACTACATTAACTGTAGCCATGACAAAAGCTGCCGCAATTCTAAGAACTGGCCTCAAGAAAATGGGAACAAACCGACTTTGGAACCGAAGATTAACTACTTAAAACAGTCAAGATGACGCTGGCCAGAGCACCGCATGACCAGCTTCAAGATGCCTGTCCGAGCTGCCTGCGCTGCTTCCACGTGGGCCCCTCCCGCCGCCTATTAACAGCTCTTGACCCACGACTGTCGACTGTCGCCGGGGAGGGCGGGGGAGGGGAGTCGGCCTTTGGACAGGAGTCGCCCTCCCCGCTCCCGGCACCCAAAAGAAAGCAAACTTTCCTTTCCACCAGCCTTGCCTCTTCACTGGCTTTTGAGTAGGAGCATCCGGAACTCACTTTCGGTAACACATCTCTCGCCCACGTGAAAAAGAAACCTCCCCTGCTTCGTTACAGCGTCATCACTATGATCCTAGAGGTATATTTACTGTCAGCATGACGCACAGAAATACAATTCCACCTTAACCTGTTACTTAGTATTGATGCTAAGGCCTTGGTAAAGGGAACATATACAGCAAAATGCATAGAAAGGATTATTAGCAGGTGGACTCAGATCTTCCTGATATCAAAATCTGTTTGAAATGAACGTACAGCCTTGAAACCTCCAAAGACTGCCACGTAAACATTCTTTAAAGCAGCGGGGCGTGGGGGATAAATTCTCTACCTCGAGAGGCGGAAAGCGTAGACGCAAACTATTCAAAGCCTCCCTCAGGCCTTAAGTAACTGGCCGCTTAGGAAGGTGACTTACCGGTCTCCCAAAGTACACGTCCTTGAAAGCCACCAACCCACAGCAAAGCTTTCAAACCCGAAGCTTTGCAAGACCGCACCTGCCGGCAGGCAGACCAGCCCTGACCAGCAGGAAGGTGACGCACCGACGCGCTCCTCGCGCAGCTGCGGCCCCGCGCCTCCGCGCAGCAGCTCAGAGCGCGGCCGAGACCACAAGCGGCGGGAGCCCGCGAGAAGCCGCCGCGGAACAGCGCTCGCAGGCCCGACACTGACCCAGAGGTCCCCCCGCCGCCCGGCGCCGCTCCCCGCGCGCCCCACCGTCCCTCGTGGATGCAGGGCGACGAACACACCAGCTCCTCCGGTCCTCCCCACCCCCACCCCAACCCCGCCACGAAGTCCCGCTCCGCGGCCCCAGCCTCTCAGTCCACTCACGCCAGCGCCCGAGCCGTCGTCGTCGCCGCCGCTACCCTTACAAACCACCCGCCACAGCCTCCGCGGCCAGCCCGGCTCCGCCCGGGCCCGAGGGCTCCTGGGAAATGTAGTTCCCACCTGCCCCTCTGCGCTTGCGAGAGCGCGTAGCCGGACTCACGCAAACTACCACTCCCGGCGACCCGGCGTTCCACGTTACTAGGCGCTCACGGCCCGGCGTCTTCCGCCCGGGCGCGGGCAAGGGGTGGTGGTGGCGGGCGGAGACGCGGGGGGAAACAGCTCCCGGAGAGAACTTCCGGGACAGACCGAGCCCCTCCCCTGCCATTCAAAACTTCGGCTGCCCCCTCGCGGTTGGGGCGGGGGCGTCTGTCTAGTTCCGCGTCTTTTGTTTTTTGTTTTTGTCTTCTGTGCCACGAGTGACCAAGTAAAAGAAAAAAGGACAGTCGGCCACACTCTTTGATGAGTCAGAGGTAACCTTGTGATGAATTCACTCCTAAAGTAGCTATCGCTCGTCTTTTCTGCCTAGTGCGTATTTGGCTCTGCGCCCATTAGGTAGTAAAGCCTAATTTTATTTTGTTTATTTTTTATTAAAATAAACCTAGTTCTGTTTTGAACACTAAAGTGCAAAACTCAAAAACCGTTTTCTTAATTGCCACTGCAGATGCAGGCACTGCAAGTTACCATTGTGTACACATCCGGGCTTTGTGTCTGTTTAAATAAATATTTAAAGAAATCAAATGAAGTGCTATTTGTAACAACCGGTACAGTCTAAGAAATGAACTACTGTTACCAAGTCCAAGCTTGTATTGCTTGCGCCGCAGGAGAGGCCAATAGTCCCAAAAAGCAGTACTTGGGGCAAGGACTAACGACTCTATTCGGAAAGCCCGCAGACCGAGAAGATGGTGGGCTCGTGCCGCTAAGGAACCATCTTGACTGAGTTAGAATTCAGGCTCCTTTTATACTCAAAGGGTAGTAAAGTCAAACATCTCCTGGTTCCCATCAGCCTCTGGAGGGGATGGGTTAATTTCTTCCTCCCTGCAGTCAGTCATTCACAGGTGAGCCTGGTCAGGAGGTTTGTGAGCTAAACAAAGGTATTTTAGCTTAATGCTCATTACCTGGCAGGCAGGGTTCCCAGAGATGGGCCATTGTGTATAACTTAAGCTTACAGGCAACATCCCTTTAGTGATTCACTTGTAATAGAATACAGAAGATTCTTTCCTATTACAGTCCCTCACTGTCAATGTCCATTCCACAATCTTGTGGAAAAGAAACGAATACCATTCTGCTGAACGGAGGTGACGAATATTCCTTAGAATCTTTAGTCAGTCCTTTTTACCCACAGCTATTTGAACCCAATGAAACTTAGCACTCGTTGTCTAATTTGTAACTGAACTTGGGGTTTTGGTTCCACTTCCAGTACATATGCTAGGTTCCTGTATTTCTCTGGACAAAATTAAACAAATTGATTGCTCCTTCTCCAGTGGAATTCCCATCTACTTCAGTTGGATGGGCAGACCTGTTGGAGGTAAACTCATGAATAGTATAAGCGCCCAAAGTTTTAATGTGATTGGCCACTGCTAGCTCTTTAGCATTATAGATTCTCCTGCCTGGGCACACACCTGCAATGGCCTGCCATACAGTATTCTAAAGGGGCTTAATTTAAGCCTGCTTCTGGGAGCCACTGATCAGGAGCAAGACAAGGTTGTCCACTCTCACCACTATTATTCAACATAGTTTTGGAAGTTTTAGCCACAGCGATCAGAGAAGAAAAAGAAATAAAAAGAATCCAAATCGGAAAAGAAGTAAAGCTGTCACTGTTTGCAGATGACATGATACTATACATAGAGAATCCTAAAGATGCTACCAGAAAACTACTAGAGCTAATCAATGAATTTGGTAAAGTAGCAGGATACAAAATTAATGCACAGAAATCTCTTCCGTTCGTATACACTAATAATGAAAAATCTGAAAGCATAATTAAGGAAACACTCCCATTTACCACTGCAACAAAAAGAATAAAATACCTAGGAATAAACCTACCTAAGGAGACAAAAGACCTGTATGCAGAAAACTGTAAGACACTGATGAAAGAAATTAAAAATGACAAAAACAGATAGAGAGATATACCATGTTCTTGGATTGGAAGAAACAACATTGTGAAAATGACTATACTACCCAAAGCAATCTACAGATTCAATGCAATCCCTATCAAACTACCAATGGCATTTTTCACAGAACTAGAACAAAAACTTTCACAAATTGTATAGAAACACAAAAGACCCCAAATAACCAAAGCAATCTTGAGAAAGAAAAACGGAGCTGGAGGAATCAGGCTCCCAGACTTCAGACTATACTACAAAGCTTCAGTAATCAAGACAGTATGGTACTGGCAGAAGAACAGAAATATAGATCAATGGAACAGGATAGAAAGCCCAGAGATAAATCTGCGCACATATGGTCGCCTTATCTTTGATAAAGGAGGCAAGAATATACAATGGAGAAAAGATAGCCGCTTCAATAAGTGGTGCTGGGAAAACTGGACAGCTACATGTGAAAGAATGAAATTAGAACACTCCCTAACACCATACACAAAAATAAACTCAAAATGGATTAAAGACCTAGATGTAAGGCCAGACACTATAAAACTCTTAGAGGAAAACCTAGGCAGAACACTCTATGACATAAATCACAGCAAGATCCGTTTTGACCCACCTCCTAGAGAAATGGAAATAAAAATAAACAAATGGAACCTAGTGAAACTTAAAAGCTTTGCACAGCAGAGGAAACCATAAACGACGAAAAGACAACCCTCAGAATGGGAGAAAATATTTGAAAACAAAGCAACTGACAAAGGATTATTCTCCAGAATTTACAAGCAGCTCGTGCAGCTCAATATCAAAAAAACAACCCAATCCAAAAATGGGCAGAAGACCTAATTAGACATTTCTCCAAAGAAGATATACAGATTGCCAGCAAACACATGAAAGGATGCTCAACATCACTAATCATTAGAGAAATGCAAATCAAAACTACAGTGAGGTATAACCTCACACCAGTCAGAATGGCCATCATCAAAAAATCTACAAACAATAAATGCTGGAGAGGGTGTGGAGAAAAGGGAACCCTCTTGCACTGTTGGTGGGAATGTAAATTGATACAACCACTATAGAGAACAGTATGGAGGTTCCTTTAAAAACTAAAAATAGAACTACCATATGACCCAGCAATCCCACTACTGGGCATATACCCTGAGAAAACCATAATTCAAAGAGTCATGTACCACAATGTTCATTGCAGCTCTACAATAGCCAGGACATGGAAGCAACTTAAGTGTCCATCAACAGGTGAATGGATAAAGAAGATGTGGCATATATATATACAATGGAATATTACTCATCCATAAAAAGAAACGAAATTGAGTTACTTGCAGTGAGGTGGATGGACCTAGAGACTGTCATACAGAGTGAAGTAAGTCAGAAAGAGAAAAATACCATATACTAACACATATATATGGAATCTAAAATAAAAAAAAAAGAAAATGGATCTGAAGAACCTAGGAGCAGGACAGGAATAAAGATGCAGACGTAGAGAATGGACCTGAGGACACTGGGAGGGCAAAGGGTAAGCTGGGACGAAGTGAGAGAGTGGCATGGACATATATACACTAGCAAATGTAAAATAGATAGCTAGTGGGAAGCAGCCGCACAGCACAGGGAGATCAGCTCGGTGGTTTGTGACCACCTAGAGGGGTGGGATAGGGAGAGTGGGAGGGAGACGCAAGAGGGAGGAGATATGGGGATATATGTATATGTATAGCTGATTCACTTTGTTATAAAGCAGAAACACATCATTGTAAAGCAATTATACTCCAATAAAGATGTTAAAAAAAAAATCTTATTGGTGAAAAAAAACGTTTTCCAAGAATGCTTAATGATACAATATTAAAGATAAAATGCTGACATAAAATGCAAGATAGATATTATGAATATAGTATGGTTTCAATTTTGATAATCCTATATTCCATTACAATACATACATATAGAAAAAAGCCTGGAAGAAAAAGCAAAACAGGAACCCTAGTTTTGAGATTATTTTGTTATTGTTACACAGTTCTGTATCTTCAGTATTTTCTGAGGTGAACATGAACTACTTTTCTATTAGAAAATATTTTTTAAAAACCAGGTCAGAGGACTTAAGAACTCACCCAGGACAAATCTGAATCCAGAGGTGGGTCTGAGCAGCCATGCTGGCTTCAGCCTGCCTTATCCAGCACAGGCCGGGCATATGACACAGACTGTTCTGAAAACGGTGAAAGATTCATTACAGAGTTTTGTTTGTTTATTTTTTGTTTTTTAACTGTTGGGCATTGAGAGCAAGATAGATTAACCTACATAGCATAGTCTAATATCTTTCACTGTATCTATCATCATTCCCATCTACACACTGATAATTTTGAATCAATTTGAATGTAAAAGACAATCAATACCTATGAAGTTAATAAATATTAATGCGAAGGAAAGGCAGAGTTAAATCAAGGGACTTCCATTTAACCAGACCTCATAAGAAAAAAGAAATGTGGAGCCCTCGTTCGTTAATTTTTTGGGCGGATACTACATCTTGGGTGGGATACACAAGTGTGGGTAGGGTAGGGGGAAGGGTCCTGGGCAGAAGGAACAGCTGTGTGAAGGCCCTGAGGGTTTTGCCAACCTGAAGAAAAAGGCACCTCGGCCAGAATGAGGCTGGGGAGAGGCCAGGCCTTGAACCATGATAGGAAATTTGAATTTCATTTGGAACATAATTTTCAAAATAAAAAGGTTGCTCATGCTTCAGTGTGGAGAAGAGATGAGGGGCAGAGAGGGGAGACAGTCAGGGCTCTGCTGCTGGGTGGAGGGCCGGGGCCAAAGGGATGGGGACAGGGCCTGGCTCCCGGGGGTGGAGGGGCAGTCAAGGGCCGAAGCCCAGGACGGAGCCCTGGCGGTGGCTGTCCAGGAGGGGGATCTGCATGTCAGGAACGCGCTGGGACGCAGCGGACCTTCTGCCCTACACTGGGGGTTGTCTGCACACAGATGGCATTTCGGGCCTCACATGGGCACTACTGCCCATGGGCCTAGGGTGGGACTACAGCCAGGGGAACCCAGTGGTCAAGGGTTAAGAGGCCGTGTGGAGAGAGACAGCTGCTCGCTGACCCTCCTTAAACCAGTGGGACCCACCGCCCTTCAGGAAACACCAGCTTACTGTGGGCAAGCTGCTAGAACAGACTCCAGGTTCAAAGACCGACAAAGAGCTACTGTGAATTAAACCCGGTATCTCACCATTCATTAGTTTATTGTTTCTTTATATATATATATATATATATATATATATATATATATATATATATACACATTTATTTATTTATTTATTTATTTTTGGCCGCGTTGGGTCTTAGTTGTTGTGCGCGGGCTTTCTCTAGTTGTGGCGAGCAGGTGCTACTGTTCGTTGCAGTGCGCGGGCTTCTCATTGTGGTGGCTTCTCTTGTTGTGGAGCACAGGCTCTAGGTGCGTGGGCTTCAGTAGTTGTGGCACACGGGCTCAGTAGTTGTGGCTCATGGGCTCTAGAGTGCAGGCTCAGTAGTTGTTGTGCATGGGCTTAGTTGCTCCGCGGCACGTGGGATCTGCCCGGACCAGGATCTGCCCGGACCAGGAACTGCCCGGACCAGTTCTGGAGCTGCTCTCTGCGCAGACAACACACACAAGCACACAGCTCTGTTTCAGCCACAGATGCAGCACAGCAGACACGGTCTGCACTTGCTTTTCCACTTCACGATTTATCTGAGAGATCATTCCTCACTGTCACGTATCAAGCTGCTTCCTTTGTTATAGTAGCTGGTGTGCACATTTCAGATGTTTATGTACATTGGAAAATAATGTCCAAAAAGATGCACTCACAGTATGTGAGAGTTTCTAAAAATGAGAGACCATGTTGTCATTCTCTACCCAGAAAATGAACTGAGAACAGGCATGAATTATTCATCCATCCACAGAAATGGTGAGTCAGGTAAGTGAGGAAAGCTGTGTAAGGGAAGAATATACAATTCTGCCTAAAATATAGGTAAACTGGGACATTCTGTTTCTGATATTCATAGGCAAACTATTAAATACCAGAGAAGCACCCAGCACCCAGTTGGAGTTGAATGTGCTTCACAGAACAAATCAGGCTTCCTGTAGGCAAACCCCAGGGCTATGGTCCAGGATGGGGCAGGCTGGGCCAGCCCCGCCAATTACCCACAGAGGGGAGAGCAGCGTACAGGGGCAGGCCCTGCATTTGCAGGCCTGGGTCTAACGACTGTGGACTTCAATTTTTACTTCTTACGGTGAGGTGGTTAGATGGTAAATCAATTATGGTGTATCCATATCCGTACTCTGTTGATTTTTTTAAACTTTTATGTAACTAGAAATTGTCATTCATAAGAGTATTAGAAATCTGAAAAAAATTATTACAAATGGGGTGAGAAACAGGTAGAAATAATTTATTTAAATTTTGTTTTTAACTAATGCATAATGAATTGATTTTTTCTTAGTGTACACATGTAATCTTAGACAATGCTGATGTTCTGAGCCAGTATCAACTGAAGTCTATCCAAAAGAACCATATTTATATTGCAAACCCAGATTTTATATAGGAATCTATCAAAGAAAGGAGACTGGTGGACATAAAGAATTACGATCCCTGTAAGTCACTGGACGTCGCACCAACTCCTGATCAAAAGGCAAGCAGGGCTTCCCTGGTGGCGCAGTGGTTGAGAATCTGCCTGCCAATGCAGGGGACACGGGTTCGAGCCCTGGTCTGGGAAGATCCCACATGCCACGGAGCAACTGGGCCCGTGAGCCACAACTACTGAGCCTGCGCGTCTGGAGCCTGTGCTCCACAACAAGAGAGGCCACGATAGTGAGAGGCCCGTACACCGCGATGAAGAGTGGCCCCCGCTTGCTACAACTAGAGAAAGCCCTCGCACAGAAACAAAGACCCAACACAGCCATAAATTAATTAATTAATTAATTTAAAAAAAAAAAAAAGGCAGGCAGCTCTGGTAAGTATTTCATATCAAGTGCTTAATGTATTAGAGGTTCTATAGTAAATATTTTGGTTTGTCAACGATATTATAGACAAAGGATTGTCCAGAAATACTATGAAAATAAGTAGTCTTATTATTATTTCAGAAAATGGGCAGCAAACTAGTGAGGGACAAAAGACTACTTTAGCAAAAGAAATAGATTTCTCAGTATTCAGTCTGGTGTGGTCAGATTCAAAATGACTACAAAAACACTCATAATCTCAGAAAACCTGAAGTGTAATTGCTTTTTACTCTATGCAAAATTTTATTGCAGTCATACAAAGGTTACATTAGGTCAAATACAACAAATACTATGATGCAATTTTACATTTATTAAACTACAGTTCAAAGCTTAAATTTACACATTCTATATACACTAAACATATCTACTGAAGTCACACTGTTCTTCCACTGACATTTGATATATCTGAGTGAAAGACATTAACTTTACAGACTTTTTAACATGAACCCTTAATGTAAAACTGTGCACTAGGACTTCCCTGGTGGCGCAGTGGTTGAGAATCTGCCTGCCAATGCAGAGGACACGGATTCGAGCCCTGGTCTGGGAAGATCCCACATGCCGCAGAGCAACTGGGCTTGTGAGCCACAGCTACTGAGCCTGCGCGTCTAGAGCCTGTGCTCCGCAACAAGAGAGGCCACGATAGTGAGAGGCCCGCGCACCGCGATGAAGAATGGCCCCCACTCGCCACAACTAGAGAAAGCCCTCGCACAGAAACGAAGACCCAACACAGCTAAAAATAAATAAATAAATAAATAAATTTATTTTTTAAAAAAAACTGTGTACTACTTGTATGTAAATGGTTTAATGGGGAACCCAGTTAATGGGCTTCCATTGCCACTCAGTCATCCATTTTGTTGCATATTTTATTTTAAATGCTTAAGGGATAGGGCAAACTGGTAAGTTTAAATCTGGATACATTACCTAAATCTCCCAATTACCCCCAGTGAATTATAGATGAAAGCTGATATCATCTGGTTCCAAATACCTATTACTAATAGTCTTTGTTTCCAAGAGAATTAACAGAATAAGATTGTTCACATTTTTTCCACACTGGAACGTAGACCAGACAAGCTTCCCCTGCAACTTCAGATCTAAAGAAGTGTTAACACCTGTTTAAGCTTCAGTGGAGAAGCTGTCTTTTAGCCTCGGCCGAGTGAACGAAGGCACAAAGAAGAAGCTTTCATCATTGTGTCTGATGTGATTCCAGCATCCTGCATCTCATGCCAATCACTGAATAACATCATGTAATAAATGGCTGGCCTGTGAATAATAATTAAAAGCAGATGGTTCATGGAAAGAATTTGCTCCCGTGTTATCAGAGAAAAGCCAATCTCCCACATACAAGAAGAAGAGAGTTTTCCACAATTTGATCAACCTCATCACAGGATGGACCGCAAGGGCTGCTTGTAAACATCTTCCTTATATATCTTGTGAATGGGATGGTATTTAAGTCCTTAGACAGTTTACTTGTAACATAACCATAAACAACATCATTCATATAGTACATGAAGGCTGGTTCATCACTTCTGGTTTTTCTATTCCAGAGAAAAATGTATCATTTTCAACAACTTTCCTTGCAATGATGTTAACAGCAAATGTAAATGCAGAAGACACACAGTATCTTCCAGGTCCTGAAGTTATCTTAACGCCAGATCCTTCAGGAAAGTGGACATCAAGCAAAGGGCTGGCAACATGATTAATCTCTTCCAGCTGAAGTTTGTTCCTGTGACGTCCCCACCAACGTCTAACATGTTCATCGTGGAGCCAAGTTCTCCAGCCATGTCACACACACCGAGCATCTGATAGACCATGGGCGTATACCTGAGATTCTTTGCAGACCCTTGAAACATGAAATTAACCCCAATTTTTTTTAATAATATATTATCTCATTTATTTTTATTTATTTATTTTATTATTATTATTTTTTTATTTGGCTGTGCGGGGTCTTAGTTGCGGCCTGCGGGATCTTCAGTTGCAGCATGCAAACTCTTAGTTGTGGCATGTGGGATCTAGTTCCCTGACCAGGGATTGAACCCGGGCCCCCTGCATTGAGAGCACAGAGTCTTAGCCACTGGACCACCAGGGAAGTCCCCTTAACCCCAGTGATTTAGACATCAAGTTCCTTAGCACATTCCAAAAACATGCATACTGATCTTCAGGGTAGTGCCACACTTCATGTTACAGTGTTCACCTCCAGTATTACCTTCTGCTGCCATAGGTAGTAAGGCCCTAAGGGAAGGGGAAGAAGATGGCCCAGCTGCTCTACATCAGCAGCAGCACACGTGGAGCCTACGGAGTGTAGAGGTGTGTGGATGTTGCCAGCACCCCCAGATCCAGGACAGATGAACCAAGTGAACCTAATGAAATACAGTCTTGGCGTTTGCGTGATGGTGTGCAGTTTTCTTCAATTCAGCTTCATCGTCACATGTCATGATATTCACTCCAACTTTTGCTGCATACTTTATCTGGGATGCTTACTTGCAAGTACTTGTGTAAATTATGTTTTCTGAAGATACACCCAATTCTTGCACTGCAGCCATGTCAGTTTTACTGGAACAAAGCAAGTCCAGATCCAAGAGCTGCCAAGATCTCGAGTACAGCTGGAGTGGAGTGGCACTTTACCACGTAGGATGGCTTTATCTGAGCCACTTTGTTCTGCCACTGACTGCGTTTCTTCACAGTCTTTCCAAGATCTCCCACAAAAAAATGCACTTTCTCCTGTCAAGGTATGTTCATAAACAGTCATCAGTGACATTTGCAAGGTGTGTTCCTTCATCCGACAGGCCAGCTGAGCAGTTCGCATTGCACATCTCAGCCATGTTGCAGAAAGCTGAGAGTCATAACCCAGGCAGAACAAGAGACAGGCCACTAAGCCTTCTGTCTGGGTCCTTAGAATATGCAGCCCAACAGACAAGCTAGGAGATGACCCCACTCTCAGCTGGGTTGCCAACGTGGCTCGCCATTGATGTCAGACTGCTCTCTGCACAGCACTTCTCCTTGGCCTCTGGGTGGTTGTGTGCTTGGTCAGAAAGCTCACCTTGAGATAATAGCCCAATGCATCTTCTCTTTTTTTGGTGGAATTTTTAAAGAGGGGTGTGGTTGCCTTGAGCAGAAACACCCAAGGCGGCTGGGGGGCGCCCAGGCCTGTGGAGAGAGACAGCGTGGGTCACGCATGCACCACACTAGCTGTGCTCTCCAGTAGAAACCTGTCTCCTTTATAAACCCAAATTTTAGTTTGGAATCTGGCCCAAACGAAAGCCTTTGGACATAGAGAAATGCACTCCTCGTCAAAAGTCAAGCAGTTTTTGCAAATCAAAACCACAAGGTATCACCTCACACCAGTCAGAGTGGCCATCATCGAAAAGTCTACAAATAACAAATGCTGGAGAGGGTGTGGAGAAAAGGGAACCCTCCTACACTGTTGGTGGGAATGTAAATTGACACAGCCACTATGGAGAACAGTATGGAGGTTCCTTAAAAAACTAAAAATAGAGTTTCCATATGATCCAGCAATGGATTTCACTGCTTGATCTTTATCAGAAGAAAATATAAACGTTAATTGGAAAACGTACATGCACCCAGGTGTTCATAGCAGCACTATTTACAATAGCCAAGACATGGAAGCAACCAAAGTGTCCATCAGCAGACAAATGGATAAAGAAGATGTGGTGCATGTATACAATGGAATACTACTGGGCCATAAAAAATAATAAAATTCTGCCAATTGCAGCAACGTGGATGGGCCTGGAGGGTATTATACTCAGTGAAATAATTCAGACAGAGAAAGGCAAATACTGTATGTTTCCACTTATATGTGGGATGTAAAAAATAAAACAAACAGAATGAAGATAACAAAACAGAAATAGACTCACAGATACAGAGAATCAACTAGTGGTTACCAATGTGGACAGGGAATGGGGGAGGGGCAGGATAAGGGTAGGGGATTAAGAGGAGCAAACTACTATGTATAAAATAAATAAGCAACAAGACGTATCATACAGCACATGGAATATAGCCATTATTTTGTAATAACTTTAAATGGAGTATAGTGTATAATAATATTGAATCATTATGTCATACACCTGAAATGAATATAATATTGTAGATCAACTATACTTCAATTTAAAAAGTCAGGCAGGGGACTTCCCTGGAGGTCCAGTGGTTAAGACTCCGCCTTCCAGTGCAGGGGGTGTGGGTTTGATCCCTGGTTGGGGAACTAAGATCCCACATACCTCGCCACCAAAAAACCAAAACATAATACAGAAGCAATATTGTAACACATTCAATAAAGACTTTTAAAAAATACACTTAAAATAAATAAATATATAAATAAAATAGAAAGTCAGGCAGGGGACTTCCCTGTTGGTCCAGTGGTTAAGACTCCGCAGTCTCAGTGCAGGGGGATGGGGTTCGATCCCTGGTTAGGGAGCTAGATCCCACATGCATGCCACAACTAAGAGCCTGCATGCCACAACTAAAAGATTCCACATGCCATAACTAAAGACCCCGCACACAGCAATGAAGATCCCGCGTGCCGCAACTAAGACCCATCGCAGCTAAATAAATAAAAAGGCAGGCAGTTCTTTTTTTTTTTTTTTACTTTTGGGTTTATTTATTTATTTATGGCTGTGTTGGGTCTTCGTTTCTGTACGAGGGCTTTCTCTAGTTGCGGCAAGTGGGGGCCACTCTTCATCGCGGTGCGCGGGCCTCTCATTATCGCGGCCTCTCTTGTTGCGGAGCACAGGCTCCAGACGCGCAGGCTCAGTAATTGTGGCTCACGGGCCTAGTTGCTCCACGGCATGTGGGATCTTCCCAGACCAGGGCTCGAACCCATGTCCCCTGCATTGGCAGGCAGATTCTCAACCACTGCGCCACCAGGGAAGCCCAGTTCTATTTTTTTAAATTAAGGTATTGTTGATTTACAATGTTGTGTTACTTTCTGGTATACAGCAAAGTGATTCCGTTATACATATATGTTGTTTTTCAGATTCTTTTCCATTATAGGTTATTACAAGATATTGAATATAGTTCCCTGTGCTGTACAGTAGGTCCTTGCAGGCAGTTCTGATAAATATTAATTTATAAGAACATGATGTATGTTAGATATCATATTGTATGATATCAAGTGAATTATTTATAAGAGCTTTAGAATCTAAATGTTGTGGTGTGATGCAGCCTCTTTAGACAAACGATTACCCAGATCTGCTGTTATATCAGTCTTTCTTACTGTCTCAGACATTGGTAGCTAAAACAAAATAGGCAGGATAGTAAAGTCCTTTTATATTGAAAATATTTTTCAACATCCAGTAATACAGTCAAATTCAGAATTACTACAAATACACTGATGACTTTTGAAATCTCTGTAGAACTGGAAAGACATTCTTGCATCGGAAGTTATTCCTATATCATAATAGATAGTGTTACGATTCCTCTATAAGAAAAATAGGAAGCAAAAATTGTCTGGCCTCACATAGAAGCCTTGGTTCCCTCTAAACTAGAGCCTCCGCAGTTCCTTCGCTGGTGACACAATGGTTCTCAGAGCTCATTCTGACCCACAGTAACACTTTTCATGACTATGCGTACCGTAATCTCCAGAATAGAAAAATGCCATTTGAAACTGTATACCTATCAATCAGTTCTCCTCACATGCCTAATAAATAGAATTACAATGATTTTTTTCACTATCTTTTAATCTACCTTCCTCTTTTCCCACTTGTCCTTGGATTACTAATAACTATAGCTAATTTAAGGACACCTGAAAAAACAGACTAGCATGGCAGATACGACCATATTCAAGAAGCTTAATAATTCCAACATTTATTGTTAACTAATTTTAATAAATCTTTGAGTAGTAAACGTGTTTTGTTTGTTTTAATTGTAGAAGTGAAAACTGATGATCCATCCCTGGACGATTCCACAGAGAAGGAAAATACTGTTGAACTCACTAAGTAATCGACTTCTGATCCTTAAGACTCGCCATAGTTGGCAAAATGTTTTGTAAACCTCAAGCACAGTATTAAAAGGCTATTAGTACTTCAGTATTTTTGTAGTATTTTAATTTATCTTGCTTATCTCTCTTTTTTTTTAAACAGAGTCACAGATTTATTTATTTATTTATTTATTTATTTATTTATTTATTTATTTATTTATTTATTTTTGGCTGTGTTGGGTCTTCGCCGCTGCACGCGGGCTTTCTCTAGTTGCAGCGAGCGGGGGCTACTCTTCGTTGTGGTGCACAGGCTTCTCATTGCGGTGGCTTCTCTTGTTGCAGAGCACGGGCTCTAGGCACGCGGGCTTCAGTATTTGTGGCACATGGGCTCAGTAGTTGTGGCTCGCGGGCTCTAGAGTGCAGGCTCAGTAGTTGTGGTGCACGGGCTTAGTTGCTCCCCGGCATGGGGGATCTTCCCGGACCAGGGCTCGAACCCGTGTCCCCTGCATCGGCAGGTGGATTCTCAACCACTGTGCCACCAGGGAAGTCCCTCTAACTCTTTATTAAGTTTTTATTTATTTAAGACTTACTCCAACTGCTATAGTGATAACTATTTTTATCTTGTCAGTGTTATATGAGATTAGATGTAATTGTTAGATTGATTTTAAAAAAGAAAAACCACTGGAGATGAGATTTGAGCAGTCTGCTCACTCTGTTACCTTCCTGAACAGCCTTCAGAGTAAAGACAGTTCATTACTCTCTACCTGATATTTTAAAAAAATGGAAGTAACACAACCTTCCCCAAATGGAGTATATGAGTCTGAAGTTCTACATGGCTTCTTAAAGCATACGTACCCCAAACTGCAATATCAATTAGACATCACATTTGATCTTACTTTATTTGTTAATCTTCGTGTTAAAGGAGAGAGCAAATATCAAAATTAAAAGTACAAATTATAAGTCTGACACCTTTAATTAAAAAATTAATTAGTTAGTTAATTAGTTTATTTATTTTAAAGCAGAGCTGACTGTAGTCCAGAGAGGTGGGGGTCTGTCTGGAGTGACCGGCTTCTAAGGGCCGGAGCCCAGACTGAACACAGGTCTCCTGCCTCTGTGAGGGGCCTCTGCTTCTGCTTCACATCACCTGCGCCGCCACTGCAGCCTCACTATAGAATCAGAGCTCTAGAATTATGTGAAGGAGGAATCCAGATCATTCCACAAGACCTTTTAACCATCTTTAGAATATCTAAGGGGGCATTAGGGACTTATAATGTATTTGGTATAGAATTAGGAGATCTACAAGAAAAATTTTATGAAAATTCTATATAAAAGTTCATTTTAATGTTAAAATTTTATTAGACAAATTTCAGGTTTTATACAGAGAATGTTGGAATTCCTCATTTTCCTCAAGATTTTGAAGTTGCAAAATATAACACCTTGGAAAAAGTAAGAGTCTGATTTCTATTTGGGGGAACAGAACTGTTTGAAAGTTCTGTTCTAATTATTTTTCCTGTTTGATAATTTTTTTGTTGTTTGAAAAATTGTGCATATCCTGAATAAATATTCCTTAGTATATGAGTTGATTTTTAATAGTCAAGAAAATTTTTACATTTAAAATTTAATGTTAAATTTTTAGCTTTTATTGTAAAAGAAATGCATGCTTATAATAAAAGTGTAAACAGTATAAAATCTTAATATGACATTAAAAAATAAAGGTACTCCTCCCTGTTATTAACAGTTTCTTGTATTTTTTTTTTAATTTTTTTTTTAATTAATTAATTAATTTATTTTTTTTTTTAATTTTATGGCTGTGTTGGGTCTTCGTTTCTGCGCGAGGGCTCTCTCCAGTTGTGGCAAGCGGGGGCCACTCTTCATCACGGTGCTTGTATTTTAAGAGTAGACGCCAAGTCTACCTTGGCACCAAGTATTTATACTATGTTGAATTTCCATTATTTTTCCTTAAAAAGAAAAACAAAAAACTTTTCCTCGGACATCATACAAATGCAAAATAACACCAGCATTCAAAATGATGTTCCATTTGTATCTTCTAGGTATTTTAATAAAATGTTACTTGAAAATAACATTTCCTCTGTGATTAAGAAAATATGAAAAGTGGTACAGTTTAAACACATACAGGTGTATCTATAGCAAAAATACTGGAAGGAAATATAACAAAATATTAATAGTGATCATATATCTGTAGTAGGACTTCAGATGATTTTTATTTTTTCTATTTACTTTCTATATTTTCTAAATTATATCTGCAAATGAACATGTATCAGTTTTATAATCAACATTTTAAAATGGCGTGTATGGTTTGTTATTTAATGAATGCAGCTTAAGAAAGAACAACCTGTTTTCCAGGTAGGGACAGAGGGAGGTAAGGAGACAGCCATGGTGGAGCTGAGGTGCCCCCAGAGCCCCGAGGACCCCGGGGACCACAGCTTTCTGATATCCGCACACTTCCTCCTGACCGACGGCATCGAGGTACAGTCTTCATGTTGACTTCTATGTGTTTACCCACCTTGCTCATAGCTAATTTCATTAACACTGGTCAGTTGAACCAGCCAATCTGTTAACTTTCTTCTTTTTAGCTGGTAAACAGTTTTGAAAAGTGGAGATGTGCTCTTTGGGATGTGGAAGTGAGGAGGGCAGGGTGGGAGCAGCATGAATTCTCGGCAAAGGGAAACATTCCCTGGGGTGCACGTTCCTGCTCCCGTTCTGAGTCACTTCTGGAAACTTTCCTAATGTCCACACCTCACAGAGATCCCTTCACACACTTCATTAAGCACCTGCTGTGTACCAAGCAGCCAACTAGAGGCAAGGCCCAAAGATGAAAAGACTTCATACCCCGCCCCTCGGAAACTGCCACCTGGGAGGGACAACACTTCATGATCCCACCCCCCCATGACTCAACTGATCCTGACATGTACGCGAAGTGCCCTGGGCTCAGGGACAGCAAGGAGGGCTGCATAGAGGCCACGACCTTCGCTAGGTCTGTGTCAGGTCAAGGGCATGGTTCCAACCTAAAACAATAATGGAACAAAAACAAACCCAGCGCCAATACCTAAAGTTCCAGTAAAATCTGCAGCCCATGTCAGAACGTCTTCTGTCCAGACCCTCAGACTTACAGGGGGCGCAGGGCTCAGCAGCGTCCGCACAGCAGTTCCCTCAGGCTCTGGGCGCTCCTCACTTTGTCCCGCTCGAGGTGTCAGCTCTGGTTTGAGGAAGGAGATTCCCATCTCTCCAGGGGCCCAGACCTCCCGTGATGCAGCCCAGGGAAGGGCGGTTATGCAGGGCCCCGGGCCCAGGGCACAGGCTCGCCGCCCGCTGTCTGCATTCACTCACTGACCTCCAGTGCCGGGACAGGTCATTAAGGAGAGGTCTCTGATACCCAAGCAATTTTGCCTGATGTTACATCTGGCATCCACCCGTATCCAGATTCCATGGAAACATATAAAAAGTTAACCCAAGGTCAAATGTGTCCAAGAAGAAGAAAGGCTTTTGTTAACCTTTTACCTAAAAATGTATACCATATTTTGTGGAGAATTTAGTTGTGTGGGTAAAAAGTAAGTAAAAATCAAGTTGAAAACCATGATAGGATGTGTTGGAGTTTTTTCTTCATTGGAAAGGAAGCCGTCCCTTCTGGCCTCCCTCACTCACCTCGTGCTCGACCGTGACTCTGTTCCCTCGAAGGGAGTAACCCTCCCTGACCAGATGGACAGAGCTTTTCTGTACAAGAGGCTTTGTGAGCTGGCCCTTCTCCTTTGTTAAACCATTTTGGTGGAAATCTTCCAAAATTGTGCTAAATTTTACCTTCCTGAATGAAGTGACTTGGACGTGGTGTGTGCCCTGCAGCCAGCGCAGGAGGGTTATACTGGGCAAGTCCTCCACGTTCTCCAAGGTTGAGGCAGGGGCAGGATTTCGGGAAGACAGACACCCCATCAGGATGGCTGGGATGACGGAGGCATTTGCCTATGCAGGGGCCCCTCCCGGCCTGCCTTTACCTTCATCTGCATGACATGCCAGCATCCCTGCCTTTCTCCTTGCCAAGGGGGATACTTTCGTTTAGACCGTGTCCTGTCTCTAACAGTGCCTCATTTCCTTTTTTTTTTTTTTTAATTGCTTTATAAAAGACACTATCCAGAAAACAGAGCTACGTGCCTTAGCTTTGGAGGATATATTTGCAAAATTTGTGTCTGGTATAAAATTTGTTTTTAGAATATATAAATAATTCCTACAAATGAATAAAGAGAAAAACAACCAGAGAAAATTATAGACAAAAGATCTGAATACATAATTTGCAAAAGAAGGTATATGAATGAAAAATAAACACATGAAAAGATGCTCAACATTATTAGTAATTAGGGAAATGTAGATCCAAACCACGATAAGATACCATTACACTCCTATCAGAATGGCTAAAATAAGAAAACAAAAAAATCCTGATAATAGCGAGTTTTGACAAAGATGCAGAGCATTTGGAACTCTCATACACTGCTAAGGAGAATGCGAAATAGTTTAGACACTGGTAAACAGCTTGGTACTTTTTAATGAAGTTAAATATATACTTACCAGATGACTCAACTATCCTGGTCCTAGTTATTTACCCAAGATAAATGAAAACATGTTTTTTTTACAAATGTTTTATTATATTTGAATGTTTACTGCAACTTTTTTCATGGTAACTCAAACCCCAAAACAACTCAAATGTCTATCAACTGGTTAATGGATAAACAAATTGTGGTATATCCATATCATGGAATATTATTCAGCAGTAACAGTAAAACTACTGACACACATGACAACACAGATGGATCTCAGAAGCATTATGCTGACAATGGCTCATTTCTGAGGTACGTCTCTCCCTCCCCTTGCCTGATTTTCTGTTCCCAGAAGGCCAGACTTCAAGCAAATTAGAGTAGTGTCTAAAGCAAGAGTCTGGGCCTGAATGAGCTGAACGAGCATTCTAGAGGCTCTTCCTTGAGTCCAGTGTGTATTTTCCACCTGTTGTGCCTCTCAGGCTTTTCCCCACAACTTTCAGGTTTGAGGCTGTTTTGTGAAGAATTGAAGATGTAAGTAATCTTTGAAAAAACTAGTTCCTAAACTCCTTTACGGCAGGGAACTAATGCCTTACTTGTATTCCTGTTCCCCATGGTACGTAGTAGGTGTTCATTAAAGACTGCTGTGCTAACAGGTTACCGTATCCTCAGATCCTAACGCTTTGCTATGGACTGTAATTCACAGTCCAGGAGGCAGTTCTCTGTAAAGCAAACCTCTGCAGATGCGAGTGAATACTATGAAAATTACATTGAAGAGCTGAAGAAACAAGGGTTTCCACTAAGAGAACATCTGGCACCCGAAGCAACCCAGCTAGCAACTGAAAAACTGCAAGCAGTAAGGTTGATGTCTACATATTATTTCGTGTTATTGATTAAATATATTTAATAGAAATGTTTTCTACATGACAAATCAAAAGCTGGCAGGAGATGAGAGCAGGAGTTGAGAGAAGGAAAGGTGAGCCCACAGAGAGGCCTGGAAGCCACGTGGGGAGGGAGTTCCAGGATGAGCCACTAATCTCCCTGCTTTCAAAAGATTTCCTCGTAACCCAGGCCAGGGGTGTGGGTCCTCAACCCCTAATGCCACTTAGCCTTCAATGCTGCTGGCAGGCCTAAAGCTAACGGGGCGAAGAAAAAGGCAGGAGGGAAAACAACATGGGGGTAACGAGAAGTGGGGAGAGGGGGAGACTGGCAGAGAGGACCCCGGGGTTAAGGCACCCTCTCCCGGGCCGTCACCTCCTGGCTCTCCTCACGCCTCTGCTCATCTCAGTGTTAAATAAACCCACTCATGAACTCTTTTTGTTGGTGTTTCTTGTTATTCTGTGGTTGCAGCTCCTTTCAGAGGAGGCCGTAAATTCAAGCGTTCTGAGCCCAGAGGTGAGCGGTTTGGTGGAGATGCTCTGGGCGGAAGCTCTCAGCCACCTGGAGCACACAGTGCTCAGACCGGTGCACAGGACGAGCCTTAATGACGTAAGTCCAGTGTCCTTGAGGCCAACTCTGATGGGGCCGACCTGCTTTTCCTGACTCTTCTTCCTTCTCACCTGGAGAAAGGGACACTGAGGCCACTGCAGGGAAATGAGCTTCCAAGGGAATAGAGCCCCTGTCTGTGGAGTGTCAAGCTCAGGAGCTGGGCGGCCGGCTCCTAGGCCAGCAGGTTTGCGTCAGGCCTGGGACACGGGCGCTCCTGGTCCTCAGGGAGAGGCTCAGGCCCTGATCTGCTTCAGAGTGACCATCTTGTGTCTTCGACCATCTTAGGGAGAGGCAGGCACACCTGCAGCCCTCAGAAAGCTCTTCTTAATTGTGTACAGTTGAAGGAGCAGGTGAAGAAGGTATTCTCAGTGGTACAGCTTGGACAGCTGCACCGTCACATTAAAATAATACAGACCATCTCCTCCTTGGAGTTAAACGGATTCATTTCATGGAGAAAAAGGTTTTCTGGGGTGAAGTCCAAAAGCACTTGTGTAATTCGAAGTGTTCTGGTGGGTTTCATTCCTAGTCTGACCTGACATCTTTCTAAATTTCTTGAGTGAAAAGCGGGTCTCCCGCGTGAGGATTCCTTTCTCTGTGGACGCAGATGTAGGTACAGACATACTGATATTCAGGACTCTGGTTCTTTCCTCTAGTTAAGCCGATCCCAGTTTTGGAAATGAGATGCATCTTCAACAATATGGCATTTGTTTTATGACGGTGTCCAGTAGAAAACTAGTAGTTGTGATGTACCTAACAACCGTTTTAGGTATTTTTATACATGGTACTTTACTTTTTCTAGATTATCAAGATTGTTTTAATAATCATATGTCATCTTCTATTTAAAGGTGAGCAAGGCAGAGGGAATTCTCCTCCTAGTAAAGGAAGCGCTGAGAAATGGAGAAACAGGAGCAAGTGCAGACGATGATGGCTGAGTTCTACAGGTTAATACCTCACAGAGCCGCCCCGGCCGAGAAGGTCAGCCTGAGGCTGCTGGCTAAGAAAGAGGACCTCTGCCTGGTCAGCCTCTGCGCCATGGAATTCAGTTTACAATTTGTTGGGGGCAGGGAAGAGGGGTCTTTTCACATCTGATGACTAAGGTAACATTGAATCATGAAAGTTGCCTCTAGAGTTTGCTCAAAAACAAACCGTGAGCTGTTTTGGAATGAGTTGGGTCCTTACGGAAGTTATCTGAACCACGCTCCCGAACGAGCCTGTGTTGGAAGAGTGGTGCAGAGGCAAGTGTTCAGAATTGCTGTGCTGTGAGATGATTTTCCAGGTCAGGAGATGAGTTAGGGTTCTTTCCAGGAAGAAACAGAAAGCTGCTCCTGACTTGAACAACGAGGAGGCTTTATCACCCTGCAGGATGAGAAGTCCCGCTGTGGGGCGGCCGCTGGTCCAGTTCACTCAGAGGCAGCGTTGGCCTCAGGGCCCGGCTTGCTCCCGTCGCCGTCGCCGTGCTTCCTGCAGGGACAGCTCCCACCCCCAACAGCCACTCCCCTTACCATCAGCTCACAGCATCCCAGCTGAAGCGTTCCTCTCGTGTCTCTAAGAGGAAGCCCCCGGCAGATTCTTACTTCTTTTCTTTTTTTAATTGAAGTATAGTTCATTTACAATATTGCGTTAGATTCAGGTGTACAGCAAAGTGACTTGGTTTTAAATGTACATGTGTGTGTGTATATATATATATATATATATATATATACACACACACACATACACTTTTTCAGATTCTTTTCTGTTATAGGTTATTATAAGATATTGAATATAGTTCCCTGTGCTATACAGTAAATCCTCGTTGTTTATTTCTTTTATATATAGTGGTGTGTATCTGTTAATCCCAAACTCCTAATTTATCCCTCCCCCCTCCCCTTTGGTACCATAAGTTTGTTTTCTATGCTTGTGAGTCTGTTTCTGTTTTGTCAATAAGATCATTTGTATTATTTTTCAGATTCCACATATAAGTGATATTATATGGTATTTGTCTTTCTCTGTCTTACTTCACTTACTATGATAATCTCTAGGTCCCTCCATGTTGCTGCAAATGCCATTATTTCATGCTTTTTTATGGCTGAGTAATATTCCATTGTGTATACGTACCACATCTTCTGTATCCAGCCCTCTGTCTACAGACACTTAGGTTGCTTCCGTGTCTTGGCTATTGTAAGGCTCCATCTCTTTGGCCAGAAGTGAGTCATGTGTGCATTCTTAAGCCAGTCACTGCTGAGGAGGATAGAATTACTGCTCGGAAATGGGCCATCTCCCTCCAGCTGAGAGGGGGAAGGAGAAGCTCAGTTCAGAGAGGCCGCAGGAAGGCAGACATGGTGCCCACCTCGCCTGGGATGAGGCCAGTATCCCTCTCTGGCTCTGGGTTGCCGCATCTGAGCATGAAGGCTTTGGGACAAAATCAGAGATCCATGACCTCAAGACTTCAGAGGAGTTTGTAGATGTTAAATTTTGCATGTTTGGGGGAATTTATAGCTTCCCACAGATTCCCAGAGGAGTCTGTAATCCAAAATAAGTGCAGAACCAACAAATGAGATGAACCAGTGAATGCGATGATGAAGGACGCTTCCAAATTTAAAATCCCATGATTTTCCTAACACCCTACATAACCTCAGTTGCTGGTTTTCCTACTGAGAGGGTATGTGTGGTGCCCATCTGAATACTTTTTTTTTTTCATCTGAATACTTTTAACTTAGATTTTATATTTTCAATGGGTAATACATCTTCAAGATTCAAAAGTCAATATTATATTTAAAAGGTATCCTCAGAGCAACCTCTGTCCTTCCCTGTCCCCGCCACCCTATTCCAGCTCCTCCACCCCAATACGTAACCATTTCTGTTAGTTTCTTGTTTGTCTTTGCACCATTTCTTTATGCAAATAAATATGAATATGAACATATATGCTTAGTCCTCCCCGCTTTTTTTTTACGTAAAAAGTCATATACTCTCTTTGCTGTTCTGCACCTGTTTTCCTCACCTAACATACCCTGAACGTAGAGATTTCCCACGGTGGGATGTGCCACCTTGGTGGGCATCCCCTCCTGCCAGACATGGCGATTGTTTCTGGATTTTGCTACTACGAACAATGGCACAGGGAATAAATACTCTGTATATTTGGCGTTTCATACTTGTACAGGGGTATCTGTGAGATGTGGTCCCAGAAGTAGAAGTACAGGCTGAAAGAATAAATGCCTATGTAATTGGGATAGATTTTGTCTGCTTCCCTAAGGGTTGTTCTGTGCTGCCCTCTCACCATCAGTGAATGAGGGTTTCTGTTTCCTATCGCCTTACCAACAGTGTCTTTGTCAAACTTTTAGACTTCACCAAGTGTACAGATGAGAAACGGCATGTCAGTGTAGTGAGTCTGAGCACCTTTCCAGATATTTCAGGAATGTTTGTGTTTTTTCTTCTGTGAACTGTCTGTTCGTGTCCTTTGCCTCTTTTTCTCTTGGGTCTTGATATTTTTATTCATGATTTTTAGGACCTCTGTAAGTTAAGGAGCTTAGTCTGTGAGATGAATTGCAAATATTTTCTGCAGTTTATTTGCGGTTTTTTCTTTGCTTATGGTGAGTTTGTTGGTGTTGGTGTTGGTGGTTGGCTTGTTCTGTTTTACCATATAGAAATTTTTTACTTTTATATGGAAAAGACTGCACTAATCTTTTATTTTATGGCTGGTGGATTTGAATTATAGTTCAAAGGCCTTCCCCGCACTAGTGGCCGCAAAATGGCTGATGCTTCCCTTCTGTCTCTTTAGTCTCAAAGATGCTGAAAACAACAAATCCCCATAAAAAATGTAACTCAGATTATCCGGAAGCCGTGTTCCCTCATCCAAGCTCCGTGACCTGTGGAACACTTGGGTTCCCTCCCAGGGAAAGGCATGTGTCTTATTCATCTTTGTATCCTTCAAACCTAACACAATGCACACAGAACATGCTTAATGAATTTTTGTTAAGGAGTTTGGACTTGAAGTCTGATGATCTGAGTTCCTGTTTAGTCACTATCCCCTCCTTGTTGTGGAAACTTCTCACAGGCTCGCTTTCCTCACGTACACAGTGAGGATAATGAGATCTAATAAGGCAAATGGAGTAGTGTGGATTAAAGGAATAACGTACCTGAGAACACTCGATAAACAATCATGTCTATACTAACGTACACTATTATTATTATTGTACATTGTGCTGTCACTGAGGCAACTGTGTCAACTTTAATACACCACTCATAGGCCAGGCAGGTATTGATGAAAAGCTTTAGGGAAAAAAAAAGCTTATTTATCCAATCTTTTTGAGAAAGTACAATATGATATAAATATTTTAATATGTGGTAATTCTAACGTGTATGAATCATTTCTACCTACAGCTAATAAGAGACATGGTTAACCTCTGTGAAACTAATTTGTCCAAACCCAACCCACCATCTCTTGCCAAATACCGAGCTCTGAGATGCAAAATTGAGCATATTGAACCGAACACTGAAGAATTTTTCAGAGTTAGAGGTGTCGCAGAATAATCACAGGTAAACATAAAGGAAATAGGTGAGGATCTGCTCTTATGTGATACTGTTTCAGATGCTGTTAGAGCTGATCTCCACACACCTAGATATTTAACCCTCACTATCAAAGTAATTACGGTGTGATGACAAATGCTTACTTCTGGGTCTGTAGTGGGGCTTGGAGCTGTACTCTGTACTTAAACACTCCCCACGATTTCAGTCCGTTGCAGGCTTACCTAATCTTGCTCAGAATTAAATTTTAAAAACTTAGATAAGAGAGTATTGGAGTTTGTTCTCAAATACAGTGTTTGAGTTCTGAAGGGTATTGTACAGGAAAATCCACTCTAAGATTTTTAAATGCAGAACACATGTGTGGCCACTTCTAAACTGGCCACTGCATGGCATGAAAACAGGTGAAACCCTGGAAAACATGCCAGGAGATACGGCGCCCCTAACCGTGGGTCTCATCCATCTCCTCACGGGCCATCCATGCCCCTCCTTCTTGCGCTGATATGCCTTCTGCACGTCAACCGGGGGCAGCAGCAGTACAGCAAACACAGGTGACACAGCTGCTCAGACAGGCCCTCGCTGGGTCAGGACCCCTGTGGAATCACCGTGGCTAAGAGTCTGGACAGCTTCAAGGTTCAGAAACTGGTTTCCACTGGTCTGCTCATTCGGGCCACTGTCACAGCCCTCTGCCCCGTCTTCCTCATCCTGGGTCTCACTGTAACGGGCCAGCTTCCCCTTCCTCAGCTGCCGTACTCCCAAGCACCAGCAGTGAACTGCTGCCCTGAACAGCTTGCAGGGCCCAATTGCGAAACGTTTAGGAATTTTGTGAACTGATTGTTAAACCGTTAGTAAGTTGATATCAGCTATGGTGGGAGGATCAGCAAATGCTACAGATCAGGGCTGTGTGTGGGTTTTGCTGTTGTCTTGAGAGCTAGTTTTCCAGCACCCACCAGAGCTATACCCAGCCACACCTCCCTTACGGACTAATTCGGACCTTTCTGAAATTATGCTCTGCATTGCTTGGTCAGTCGTCCCCAAATACCATTCCCGATATTTCTTCACATCCCCTAAAATGGCTTTTTTTAATGGAAAATTATAAGTGTTGATGAGTATGCAGAGAAATTGGAACCCTCATACATCGCTTGTAGTAATGTAAGGTGGTGCAGCTGCTGCTTGGCAATTCCTCAACAAATCAAACACAGAATGGCCACATGCCCAGCAGTTCCACTCCTAGGTATAGACCCAGAAGAACTGAACACAAGTACTCAGGTACTTGTACCTGAATGTTCATGGCAGCACCACTCACAATAACCAAAAGGTGGAAATAATCCAAAGGTCCATCAGTGGATGAACGGATTAACAAAAGATGGCATATCCATGTAATGGAGTGGTATTCACCCATAAAAAGAAGTGAAGTACGGATACACACTACAACATGGGTGAACCTCGAAAACCTCCTGCTAAGTGAAAGAAGCCAGACACAAAAGACCACATATTGCATGACTCCATTTATATGAAGTACCTAGAATAGATAAATCAACTCCCTGGAGACCGAAAGCAGATTGCCTGCTGCCAGGGGAGGGAGGAATGGAGCCCGACTGCTGAAGGGTGTGGGGCGTTCGTTGGGGTGATGAAACGTTTTGGAACTGGATAGAAGTGGTGGCTGCATAGCATTTTGAAGGCACCAGATACCACTGAGCTGTATACTGCAAAGCAGTGAATTTTATGTTATGTGACTTTCACCGCAATTTAAAAAAATCCGTTCCCGCACATTTCTTCCAGATTTTCTTTCTGTATATAATCAAATTAGTTTGATTTCTTTTGATTTGAATTGTTATTGAAGTATAGTTGATTTACTATGTTATGTTAGTTTCAGGTGTACAGCAACGTGATTCAGTTATAGAATCTTTTTCAGACTCTTTCCATTACAGGTTATTACAAGACACTGAATATGGTTCCCTGTGCTGTACAGTAGGTCCTTGTAGTATATAGTAGTGGGTATCTGTTAATCCCAAATTCCTGATTTGTCCCTCCCTACCCCTTTCCGCTTTGGTAATCATAAGTTTGTTTTTTACTACGTCTGTGAGTCTATTTCTATTTGTAAATAAGTTCATTTGTATTATTTTTGAAGATTCCCTATGTAAGTAATATCATATGGTATTTGTCTTTCTCTGTCTGACTTCACTTAGTATGATAATCTCTAAGTCCATCCATGTTGCTGCAAATGGCATTATTTCATTCTTTTTTATGGCTGAGTAATATTCCATTGTACATATACCACATCTTCTTTATCTGTTCTTCCGTGGATGGACATTTAGGTAGCGTCCATGTCTTGGCTATTGTAAATAGTGCTGCTATGAACATTGGGGTGCATGTATCTTTTTGAATTAGAGTTTTCTCTGGATATATGCCCAGTAATGGGATTGCTGGATCATATGGTAGCTCTATTGTTAATTTTTTAAGGAACCTCCATACTGTTCTCCATAGTGGCTGCAGCAATTTACATTCCCACCAACGGTGCAGGAGGGTTCCCTTTTCTCCACACCCTCTCCAGCATTTATTATTTGTAGACTTTTTTTTTTTTTTTTTTTTGCTGCGTTGGGTCTTCGTTGCTACGTGCAGTCTTTCTCTAGTTGCAGCAAGCGGGGGCTGCTCTTCGTTGCGGTGCGTGGGCTTCTCATTGCGGTGGCTTCTCTTGTTGCGGAGCATGGGCTCTAGGTGTGTGGGTTTCAGTAGTTGTGGCTCACGGGCTTAGTTGCACCATGGCATTTGGGATCTTCCCGGACCAGGGCTCGAACCCTTGTCCCCTGCATTGGCAGGGGAATTCTTAACCACTGTGCCACCAAGGAAGTCCCAGTAGACTTTTTAGTGATGTCATTCTGACTGGTGTGAGGTGACAACCTCATTGTGGTTTTGATTTGCATTTCCCTGATGATTACCAATGCTGAGCATCTTTTCATGTGCTTGTTGGCCATCTGTATGTCTTCTTTGGAGAAATGTCTATTTAGGTGTTCTGCCTACTTTTTGATTGGGTTGTTTGTTTTCTTGATGTTGACCTGTATGAGCTCTTTGTATATTTTGGAAGTTAATATCTTGTCGGTCACATCATTTGCAAATATTTTCTCCCAGTCTGCAGGTTGTCTTTTTGTTTTGTTTATGGTTTCGTTTGCTGTGCAAAAGCTTTTAAGTTTACTTAGGTCCCATTTGTTTATTTTTGCTTCTATTTCCATTACTCTAGGAGACAGATCCAGAAAATTTTTGCTACAATTTATGTCAAAGAGTGTTCTGCCTTTGTTTTGCTCTAGGAGTTTTATAGTATCCGGTCTTACAGTTAGGTTTTTAATCCATTTTTTTTCTTTAATTTTTTTTTTTCCTTTGGCTGTGCCACGTGGCATGAGGGATCTTAGTTCCCCGACCAGGGATTGAACCCATGCCCCCTGCAGTGGAAGTGTGGAGTCCTAACCACTGGACCTCCAGGGAATTCCCTCTTTAATCCATTTTGAGTTTATTTTTTGTATATGGTGTTAGAGAATGTTCTAATCTCATTCTTTTACATGTAGCTGTCAAATTTTCCCAACACCAGTTATTGAAGAGACTGTCTTTTCTCCATGGTATATTCTTTTTTTTTTAATAGATCTTTATTGGAGTATAATTGCTTCACAATACTGTGTTAGTTTCTGTTGTACAACAAAGCGAATCAGCCATATGCATACACATGTCCCCATATCCCCTCCCTCTTGAGCCTGCCTCCCACCCTCCCTATCCCACCCCTCTAGGTCATCACAAAGCACCGAGCTGATCTCCCTGTGCTATGCTGCTGCTTCCCACCAGCCAACTATTTTACATTCGGTAGTGCATATATGTCAATGCTACTCTCACTTTGCCCCAGCTTCACCCTCCCACCCCATGTCATCAAGTCCATTCTTTATGTCTACCTCCTTATTCCTGACCTGCAACTAGGTTCATCAGTTCCTTTTTTTTTTTTTTTTAGATTCCATATATATGCATTAGCATACAGTATTTGTTTTTCTCTTTCTGACTTACTTCACTCTGTATGACAGACTCTAGGTCCATCCACCTCACTACAAATAACTCAATTTCATTTCTTTTTATGGCTGAGTAATATTCCATTGTATATATGTGCCACATCTTCTTCATCTATTCATCTGTTGATAGACATCTAGGTTGGTTCCATGTCCTGGTTATTGTAAATAGTGCTGCAATGAACACTGTGGTGCATGTCTCGTTTTGAATTATGGTTTTCTCAGGGTATATGCTCAGTAGTGGGATTGCTGGGTCATATGGTAGTTCTATTTTTAGTTTTCTAAGGAACCTCCATACTGTTTTCCATAGTGATTGTATCAATTTACATTCCCACCAACAGTGTAGGAGGGTTCCCTTTTCACCACACCCTTTCCAGCATTTATTGTTTCTAGATTTTTTGATAATGGCCATTCTGACTGGCATGAGGTGATATCTCATTGTAGTTTTGATTTGCATTTCTCTAATAATTAGTGATGTTGAGCATCTTCTCATGTGCCTCTTGGCCATCTGTATGTCTTCCTTGGTGAAATGTCTATTTAGGTCTTCTGCCCAATTTTTAACTGGATTGTTTGTTTTTTTAATATTGAGCTCCATGAGCTGTTTGTATTTTTTGGAGATTAATCCTTTGTCTGTTGTTTCATTTGCAAATATTTTCTCCCATTCTGAGGGTTGTCTTTTTGTCTTGTTTATGGTTTCCTTTGCTGTGCAAAAGCTTTTAAGTTTAATTAAGTCCCATTTGTTTAGTTTTGTTTCTATTTCTGTTACTCTAGGAGGTGGGTCAAAAAAGATCTTGCTGTGGTTTACGTCAAAGAGTGTTTTTCCTATGTTTTCCTCTAAGAGTTTTATAGTGTCTGGTCTTACATGTAAGTCTTAAATCCATTTGGAGTTTATTTTTGTGTATGGTGTTAGGGAGTGTTCTAATTTCATTCTTTTACATGTAGCTGTCCAGTTTTCCCAGCACCACTTATTGAAGAGTCTGTCTTTTCTCCATTGTATATTCTTGCCTCCTTTATCAACGATAAGGTGACCATATGTGCGTGGGTTTATCTCTGGGCTTTCTATCCTGTTTCATTGATCTATATTTCTGTTTTTGTGCCAATACCACACTGTCTTGATTACTGTAGCTTTGTGGTATAGTTTGAAGTCTGGGAGCCTGATTCCTCCAACTCCGTTTTTCTTTCTCAAGATTGCTTTGGCTATTTGGGGTCTTTTGTGTTTCCATATGAATTGTGAAATTTTTTGTTCTAATTCTGTGAAGAATGCCATTGGTAGTTTGATAGGGATTGCATTGAATCTATAGATTGCTTTGGGTGGTATAGTCATTTTCACAATGTTGTTTCTTCCAATCCAAGAACATGGTATATTTCTCCATCTGTTTATGTCTTCTTTGATTTCTTTCATCAGTGTTTTATAGTTTTCCGAGTACAAGTCTTTTGTCTCCTCAGGCAGAGTTATTCCTAGGTATTTTATTCTTGTTGTTGCAATGGTAAATGGGATTGTTTCCTTAATTTCTCTCTCTGATTTTTCATTGTTGATGTATAGGAATGCCAGAGATTTCTGTGCATTAATTTTGTATCCTGCAACCTTACCAAATTCATTGATTAGTTCTAGTAGTTTTTTGGTGGCATCTTTAGGATTTTCTATGCATAGTATCATGTCATCCACAAACAGTGACAGTTTTACTTCTTCTTTTCCAATTTATATTCCTTTTATTTCTTTTTCGTCTCTGATTCCTGTGGCTTGGACTTCCAAAACTATGTTGAATAAGAGTGTTGAGAGTGGACATCCTTGTTCTTGTTCCTGATCTTAGGGGAAATGCTTTCAGTTTTTTACCATTGAGTATGATGCTTGCTGTGGGTTTGTCATATATGGCCTTTACCATTGTATATTCTTGCCTCCTTTGTCATAGATTAATTGACCAAAGTGTGTGGGTTTATTTCTGGGCTCTGTGTCCTGTTCTATTGATTTATGTGTCTGTTTCTGTGCCAGTACCATACTGTCTTGATTACTGTAGCTTTCTAGTATAGTCTGAAGTCAGGGAGCCTGATCCCTCCAGCTCCGTTCTTCTTTCTCAAGATTGTTTTAGCTGATTTGGCTTTGAGCCTCCCCTAGGTATCTGAGGAATCTAGTAATAGTGACAGTAGAATCAGGAGAGGAGTCACCAGCTTTTTCCAGGGAGTCAAAGGGAAGGAGCAGCTGCATCTTCAAGCCTTGGGGAGGGAGCAGCAACCATCTAATGTAACTACAGCAAGCCCTTGGCGATCTCAAACCACCCCACCCCCAAGTATTAAAGAATTCATACATCAAAAGTGGGCCTCTCCCTAGGGAGAGATTCCGCTGCTGTGAAAAAGTAGATTCTCTCCATTTCATTTCACGAATAATGACATTTTCATATTAATTTTTTTCTAGTTATAAAATTCACGTTCTTTTCTAAAAGTTTAGAAAGTATGTGAAAACATGAAGAAAATTAAAGATCGCCCAAAATCTCACCACCCAGCGATAACGCAGAGATAATATAACCACTGTTAGCATTTTGGTATAGAACGTTTCCCCAGTTGGATCACTGATGCTTCTCTGCACCCAGAGGGTGCTGGGAAGCCAGCTGTCTGAAATAAAAGTTGTGGTTAGTAACATTTGCTGATTTGCTCAGCAGGCTCCGGTAACCAGCCAGCCCCCACAGCCCGATCCCTCGGCAGCCCCCCAGTCTGTCCCCACACTCCCCATCTTAGTCACCCCGAGCCATCGTCGATTCTCTCTCCCTCATCCCCGCATCCCCGTGCTGTCAGCTCTGCCTCCAAAAGCCGTTTACTCCTGGCTTCTTGCCTTGAGCGGAGACCACGCCCCTGCAGCAGCAGCCTTCCTGATGTCCTTCCATCCTGCCCATCCAGTCAACTTTCCCCAAACAACCAGTTAGATCTTAGCACACGTATTTGGCCACGTCCAATAAATGTCACCTCCAAAGAGAGGCCTTTCTTGGCCACCCTCTCACTGAACCTGGCTGGCTTGCTGAGTAGCACAGAAAATCAGGTGTTTGTCACCTTCTTGACTTCTGTCTCTCTCATCAGAATGTAAGCTCCACGAGGTGGAGCCCATGTTATCTTATTGCCAGTGCTGGTAGAGTACTAGGCACTGGGTGTACTTGTTAAATGAATGCATGAGTGTTGAATGAATGAACTTATTCAATTAGTATGTTCTATATATTATATATTCGATAAAATATGGGATCATATTTTGCTTAATGTCTTATAACCTACTTTTTTTTAAATTTATTTATTTATTTATTTATTTTTTGGCTGTGTTGGGTCTTTGTTGCTGCACGTGGGCTTTCTCCAGTTGCAGCGAGCGGGGGCTACTCTTCGTTGCGGTGCACGGGCTTCTCATTGCGGTGGCTTCTCTTTGTTGTGGAACACAGGCTCTAGGCACCCAGGCTGCAGTAGTTGTGGCACGTGGGCTCAGTAGTTGTGGCTTGCGGGCTCTAGAGCGCAGGCTCAGTAGTTGTGGCGCACAGGCTTAGTTGTTCCACGGCATGTGGGATCTTCCTGGACCAGGGCTCGAACCTGTGTCCCCTGCATTGGCAGGCAGATTCTTAACCACTGCGCCACCAGGGAAGTCCTTATAACCTACTTTTAACACTTATTTTTTGCTATAAGTTTTGCTTTATACCCTTATTTATTTTAAATTTTTTAAAAATAAATTTATTTATTTATTTATTTTTGGCTGTGTTGGGTCTTTGTTGCTGCACGTGGGCTTTCTCTAGTTGCGGTGAGCGGGGGCTACTCTTCATTGCGGTGCACGGACTTCTCATTGCAGTAGCTTCTCCTGTTGTGGAGGGCGGGCTCTAGGCGTGCAGGCTTCAGTAGTTGTGGCACATGGGCTCAGTAGTTGTGGCTTGCAGGCTCTAAAGCTCAGGCTCAGTAGTTGTGGAGCACGGACTTAGTTGCTCTGTGGCATGTGGGATGTTCCTGGGCCAGGGCTCGAATCCTTGTCCCCTGCATTGGCAAGCAGATTCTTAACCACTGCGCCACCAGGGAAGCCCCCCTTAATTATTTTCTTTTTTTTTTTTTTTATTCTTTTTGTTGCAATGGTAAATGGGAGTGTTTCCATAATTTCTCTTTCAGATTTTTCATCATTAGTGTATAGGAATGCAAGAGATTTCTGTGCATTAATTTTGTATCCTGCAACTTTACCATATTCATTAATTAGCTCTAGCAGTTTTCTGGTGGCGGTTTTAGGATTCTCTATGTATAGTATCATGTCATCCGCAAACAGTGACAGTTTTACTTCTTCTTTTCCAATTTGTATTCCTTTTATTTCTTTTTCTTCTCTGATTGCCGTGGCTAGGACTTCCAGAACTATGTTGAATAATAGTGGTGAGAGTGGACATCCTTGTCTTGTTCCTGATCTTAGAGGAAATGCTTTCAGTTTTTCACCATTGAGAATGATGTTTGCTGTGAGTTTGTCATATATGGCCTTTATTATGTTGAGGTAGGTTTCCTCTATGCCCACTTTCTGGAGAGTTTTTATCATAAATGGGTGTTGAATTTTGTCGAAAGCTTTTTCTGCATCTATTGAGATGATCATATGGTTTTTATTCTTCAATTTGTTAATATGGTGTATCACACTGATTGATTTGCGTATATTGAAGAATCCTTGCATCCCTGGGATAAATCCCACTTGATCGTGGTGTATGATCCTTTTAACGTGTTGTTGGATTCTGTTTGCTAGTATTTTGTTGAGGATTTTTGCATCTATATTCATCAGTGATATTGGTCTGTAATTTTCTTTTTTTGTAGTGTCTTTGTCTGGTTTTGGTATCAGGGTGATGGTGGCCTCATAGAATGAGTTTGGGAGTGTGCCTTCCTCTGCAATTTTTTGGAAGAGTTTGAGAAGGATGGGTGTTAGATCTTCTCTAAATGTTTGATAGAATTCACCTGTGAAGCCATCTGGTCCTGGACTTTTGTTTGTTGGAAGATTTTTAATCACAGTTTCAATTTCATTACTTGTGATTGGTCTGTTCATATTTTCTGTTTCTTCCTGGTTCAGTCTTGGAAGGTTATACCTTTCCAAGAATTTGTCCATTTCTTCCAGGTTGTCCATTTTATTGGCATAAAGTTGCCTGTAGTAGTCTCTTAGGATGCTTTGTATTTCTGCAGTGTCTGTTGTAACTTCTCCTTTTTCATTTCTGATTTTATTGATTTGAGTCCTCTCCCTCTTTTTCTTGATGAGTCTGGCTAATGGCTTATCAATTTTGTTTACCTTCTCAAAGAACCAACTTTTAGTTTTATTGATCTTTGCTATTGTTTTCTTTGTTTCTATTTCATTTATTTCTGCTCTGATCTTTATGATTTCTTTCCTTCTGCTAACTTTGGGTTTTGTTTGTTCTTCTTTCTCTAGTTTCTTTAGGTGTAAGGTTAGATTGTTTATTTGAGATTTTTCTTGTTTCTTTAGGTAGGCTTGTATAGCTATAAACGTCCCTCTTAGAACTGCATTCGCTGCATCCCATAGGTTTTGGGTCGTCGTGTTTTCATTGTCATTTGTCTCTAGGTATTTTTTGATTTCCTCTTTGATTTCTTCAGTGATCTCTTGGTTATTTAGTAACGTATTGTTTAGCCTCCATGTGTGTGTCTTTTTTACGTTGTTTTCCCTGTAATTCATTTCTAATCTCATAGCGTTGTGGTCAGAAAAGATGCTTGATATGATTTCAATTTTCTTAAATTTACTGAGGCTTGATTTGTGACCCAAGATGTGATCTATCCTGGAGAATGTTCCGTGCGCACTTGAGAAGAACGTGTAATCTGCTGTTTTTGGATGGAATGTCCTATATATATCAATTAAATCTATCTGGTCTATTGTGTCATTTAAAGCTTCTGTTTCCTTATTTATTTTCATTTTGGATGATCTGTCCATTGGTGTAAGTGAGGTGTTAAAGTTCCCCACTATGATTGTGTTACTGTCAATTTCCTCTTTTATAGCTGTTAGCAGTTGCCTTATGTATTGAGGTGCTCCTATGTTGGGTGCATATATATTTATAATTGTTATATCTTCTTCTTGGATTGATCCCTGGATCATTATGTAGTGTCCTTCCTTGTCTCTTGTAACATTCTTTATTTTAAAGTCTATTTTATCTGATATGAGTATAGCTACTCCAGCTTTCTTTTGATTTCCATTTGCATGGAATATCTTTTTCCATCCCCTCACTTTCAGTCTGTATGTGTCCCTAGGTCTAAAGTGGGTCTCTTGTAGACAGCATATATATGGGTCTTGTTTTTGTATCCATTCAGCCAGTCTATGTCTTTTGGTTGGGGCATTTAATCCATTCACGTTTAAGGTAATTATCGATATGTATGTTCCTATGACCGTTTTCTTAACTGTTTTGGGTTTGTTTTTGTAGGTCCTTTACTTCTCTTGTGTTTCCCACTTAGAGAAGTTCCTTTAGCATTTGTTGTAGAGCTGGTTTGGTGGTGCTGAATTCTCTTAGCTTTTGCTTGTCTGTAAAGCTTTTGATTTCTCCATCAAATCTAAATGAGATCCTTGCCGGGTAGAGTAATCTTGGTTGTAGGTTCTTCCCTTTCATCACTTTAAGTATATCATGCCACTCCCTTCTGGCTTGCAGAGTTTCTGCTGAGAAATCAGCTGTTAACCTTATGGGAGTTCCCTTGTATGTTATTTGTCGTTTTTCCCTTGCTGCTTTCAATAATTTTTCTTTGTCTTTAATTTTTGCCACTTTGATTACTATGTGTCTCGGCGTGTTTCTCCTTGGGTTTATTCTGTATGGGACTCTCTGCGCTTCCTGGACTTGGGTGGCTATTTCCTTTCCCATGTTAGGGAAGTTTTCGACTATAATCTCTTCAGATATTTTCTCTGGTCCTTTCTCTCTCTCTTCTCCTTCTGGGACCCCTATAATGCGAATGTTGTTGCGTTTAATGTTGTCCCAGAGGTCTCTTAGGCTGTCTTCATTTCTTTTCATTCTTTTTTCTTTAGTCTGTTCCGCAGCAGTGAATTCCACCATTCTGTCTTCCAGGTCACTTATCCGTTCTTCTGCCTCAGTTATTCTGCTATTGATTCCTTCAAGTGTAGTTTTCATTTCAGTTATTGTATTGGTCATCTCTGTTTGTTTGTTCTTTAATTCTTCTAGGTCTTTGTTAATCATTTCTTGCATCTTCTCAATCTTTGCCTCCATTCTTATTCCGAGGTCCTGGATCATCTTCACTATCATTATTCTGAATTCTTTTCCTGGAAGGTTGCCTATCTCCACTTCATTTAGTTGTTTTTCTGGGGTTTTTTCTTGTTCCTTCATCTGGTACATAGCCCTCTGCCTTTTCATCTTGTCTATCTTTCTGTAACTGTGGTTTTTGGTCCACAGGCTGCAGGATTGTAGTTTTTCTTGCTTCTGCTGTCTGCCCTCTGGTGGTTGAGGCTATCTAAGAGGCTTGATGGGAGGCTCTGGTGGTGGGTAGAGCTGACTGTTGCTGTCCTTAATTATTTTTAAGAGTGTGATTTTTTAATGGCTGCATAGTATTTCCAAGAAATGTTGCATTGTGATTCATTGAATCAGTTCTCTAATAATAGACATTTGGGTTGTTTTGGGTTTTCTGCTAATAACAATTTTTATTTTGCTTTCAATTATGTAATCTGAAGATTTTCTTCTAATTCTTACAGTAAAAGTCCAGTGGACATCTTGCAGATATTTAGAGTTGGCAGACTGAGTGAAACCACGGAGTTTTTGAGCCACCTTGGCAATGTGACGCCCTCGCTGCACAGGTCCCCTGTACAGAGCTTTGTAGGAATCCTGTCCTGGTAAGAGCATGCCATCTTTAGTTTCCAAATTTTTCAGCCTCACAAATGTGAAGTGTTTACTTTTTTTTTCTATAGTACATGGATCTGTTACATTAAAATCAGCCAGCTTATTGAATTCCAGAGAAAATTGAACACTTTAAATTATAATTAAGTATGTGATTTAAGTCATAGATTAATTATTATACATATTTTAAAGTGTAGTGCATGGATATGAATTGCTTCTCGAAGACAGTATCATGCGAATAGGGGACTCTATTTCCTGACTCTTCTGTGTGTATCTAGTCTAGGGATAGTCCAGAAATTAGAGTGCCCAGATACCATGAATTATCTATTCAAAACATAGCTCTAATTTTCTGTTTGCTTTGAATAATACTTAATAGTGTGGCTGAAACTGAAGTTACAAGGAGCAGGGGGAAAACATGATTAAATCTGTATCCTTAGTTAAATACCTAAGCAGAAACGTAAAAAGAGAGACTTCCCTGGTGGCACCGTGGTTGAGAATCCGCCTTCCAATGCAGAGGACATGGGTTCGATCCTTGGTCGGGGAACTAAGATCCCACATGCCTCGGAGCAACTGAGCCCGCCGGCCCCAGCTACTGAGCCCATGCTCCACAAGGAAAGATCCCACGTGTGGCAACTAAGACACAACGCAGCCAAAAAAAAAAAAAAAAAAGAAAGAAGGAAAAAAAAGAAACATATAAGATCCATCTGGAAGGACTTCCCTGCTGGCGCAGTGGTTAAGAATGGTACACACACCCACGCACACACACACACACACACGCACGTAATTTGGTTATGTTTTTTCAAAAGGCAAGATAATGGGAAAACTAATAAAACTAATAAAATATTATCTCTAGGGGGAGGGGGAGGAGACAAGGATGGAAGTTAAGTTTCTCCTAATGTACCTTGTTTTATGGTTTTGACTTTGAAACTATGTAAATATTTTACATAATAAAGATCAGATATCAGAGAATTGAGATTGAATATGTTAAATTATGCAGCGGGAAAGTAGTCAGCAATGTCTGGAATACGAGGAAATAAATAGCAAGAGAAAAAAGAGGGGAGAGGTGAAACCTATAACTTAAAGGATATTTGAAACGAGGCAATATGTAGCCTTTGGATCCTGATTTGAACAAAACCCATTGTATTAAAAACAAAACAAAACAACAATTACAGAAATTTAAACATTACCTGGATATTTTGTGATATTAAAGAATTATTCATAACTATTTTTAAGTTTCATGCTTAGGAAAAAGTTCTTATCCCTTAGAGATAACATACTTACAGATGAAATTAAAATAAATTAGTAGGTCTATTTGTACCCTCTCACAAGGACTGATTAAATTCTCTACTCCCAGGGAACTCCCTGCCGGTCCAGTGGTTAGGACTCCGGGCTTTCACTGCCGAGGACTCGGGTTCAATCCCTGGTCAGGGAACTAAGATCCCACAAGACGGGCGGCCAAAAATAACAAAAAAACAAAAAACAAACAATGTCACACAAGCAATATTGTGTAATTGCAGAGGCAGGATTTGAACCCATCTCTTAACCACCACACTACTCTGATGGCCCTTTCCCAGTTCACAGGGGAAAAAAATCAAAGATGAGAGAATTCTCCAAATTTTCAGTTTCCCCCCGTATTCTTTAGTATATGTTACCGTTTTTTTGCTAACAGGTTCTAGCAGATAACAAAACAAATGAGGAAGTAGCTAATTAATATTAATGAAAAATCTCAGAATTTTTCTGAGTCTTCAATAGACTTGAATATTCGACACCATTTTCTGAACACAAATTTGAAGTTTTTACGTTATGCACATTTTACTAGTAAGTTGTTTGTGGTTTGTGTGCTAAAATTAAATATATGCCAGTTTCTTGGGTGACTCTAGGGTACTTTACAAGTAAAGAATCCAGTTGAGAATTCCTGGGACAGTAGAAAGCAGTTTGTAAAGTAGCGTTGAGCCTGTACTCAAAGAGTGGAAAGGGGGTGACAGCAAACAAACATATGAAGGGGAGAAGAAGCTTGAGTTGTCCTGGAGGCAACAAGAACATCTGCAAAGCACCTGGAAGCCGGGCAGCGAGGAGGTTACTGTATTTCAAATGTTTTGAATAAGTTCAAAGCACCATGTCAGGCCATTGGAAGAACTTACATAAAATGTCAGAAAGGAAGAGAAAAAAGTCAGAGAGAACTGCTTTTACTAAGTTTCATAATTTTTGACAGATTTTATCTGATATAATGTGCTGGATTTGGTACCACATTACATTTCATATGTAATTATATTCTGAAGTTGATGGAAAAATGTTTTTAATCTAGGAATATTCCCTGGGATTTTGAGAAAATAAAGAAAGCAAGTGAATGGCTAAGAAGAACTGAAGGGCAGTATCCATCTATTTGCCAATGGCTCGAGCTAGGGAAAGACTAGGACTCTGCCACCAAACAGCTGCTGGGGCCCCAACCCAGATACACCCCTTCCCCTCTTCACAGACTTCTTAAGTACAGTCAAGGCTGAAGCACATGAAGTTGTCTTTTAAACTTTTTTCATGCTTCCATGTATACAATAATCAGATACTAATAGATACCTATAACGAAATCTAATTATGATTTTATTCAGTGTAGCAATCACTTTAAAATAAGTGGAAGCAGTCTATTGTTTTAATGAACTAACCAGCAATTATAAAATAAAAATTCCAGGGAATTCCCTGGCAGTCCAGTGGTTAGGACTCCGAGCTTTTAGTGCCGGGGACCTAGGTTCCACCCCTGGTTGGGGAGCTAAGATCCCACAAGCTGAGCGGCACAGCCAAAAAAAAGTTTTTTTAATAAAAAAATTAAAATTCCGGTATTACAGACTTTTTTGTGTCTGAATACTTTAAGGTGATGAGAGACGCATCGGGATGGTGCTGGAAGCTTATTTCCTTCTCCCCTCTCAGGAGGCTGGCAGGGAGCCGGTGCAGCCAGGCTGAGCAAGCTGGGAGGAAACAAGCCTGTTTCTGGGCCGGGTGTTGAACCTGGGCCCACCTGGCACTTGGGGTGCACGCTCCCTGGTGTGGGCCCTCATCTGCAGATCCCTGCACACCTTTCTTTTTTTTTTGGCTGCACCACGCAGCTTGTGGTATCGCAGTTCCCTGACCGGGGATCCAACCGGCCCGGCAGTGAAAGCACAGAGTCCTAACCACTGGACCACCAGGGAAGTCCCTGGACACCTTTCTTATTGCGTAGAGAAACTAGGTGTCCCGAGCAATTCTTTGGTGGATCTTGCTTTTGGTGTTGCATCGAAAATCTCATCACCAAACGAAGGTCATCTAGATTTTCTCCTATGTTATGTTCTAGAAGTTTTATAGCTTTGCATTGTTTGTTTAGGCCTCTGATCCATCTTGAGTTTTTCTTGTGAAGGGAGTGAGGTCTCTGTCCAGCCTACTCCACGCGACCCCTTCCAGGCCGTTTCCGCTCTGCCTTTATGTAGAACCCCAGTGTCTTTGACATTCAGTCCTGGCTGTCCTCCCACCCGTCCTGCCCGTCACCCCTCCCGCACACAGGTGCAGGGTCTCCTTCCTGCTGCGGGGCCTGCACGCCTCTCCAGTGGCTCCCAACACCCTGATGAGGGACCCTGTGAGCCTGCTGGTGCCCGAGGCAATGGGCCTCCTCCCACCTTCCTCCCCGATGAGGCAAGAAGCTCAGGACCTGTCCCACTACTCACACTGCAGACGTCCGGCTCCGTGCGGGGCCGTGGGCCCAGGGCCAAGGGGAGCTGGCATCTTCGACTACTCTGCCTTTTGCTGTTTATATATGTATAAACCATCTAAATCTGAAACGGGCTTGTTATATCTTTACTGGTCAAATCAGTCAGGCCTTGGCCCTGGCCTGCCCTGCTTGTTTGCTTGACGTAATTACAGAAGACAAACCGGGTACCTCCTTACATTGTTACCGGAAACGTATACTAGTAAAACAAAATTTTGCAATGTTTATCAAAATTTAAATCACTGTGCGGTGGTCATTTCATAATGTATAGAAATATCGAATTACTATGTTGTGCACCAGGAACTAATATAGTGTTGTAGGTCAATTATGCTTCAAAAACAAACAAGCAAACCCATGGAAAAAGAGATCAGACCTGTGGTTACCAGAGATGGGGGTGGTGGAAGGGGAGAGTGCGCGAAGGTGGTCCAAAGGTGCAAACTTCCAGTCATACGACAAGTAGGTACTAGGGCTGTGATGTGCAGCATGACGAATAGAATGAGCGCTGCCGTGTGTTACATATGACAGTTGTTCGGAGACTAAATCCCAAGAGTTCTCGTCACAGGAAGAATAGTTTTCTTTTATTTTGTGTCTATATAAGATGATGGATGTTCACTAGACTTACCGTGGTCATCATTTCATCGTGTATGTAGGTCAGATCATTATGCTGTACATCTAAAACTTACACAGTGCTGTGTGTCAGTTATATCTCAATAAAACTGGAAGAAAAAATTAAATCACTACCCTCTTTGACCTATAAATTCCACTAGTAGGAATTCCACTTCTAGAAATTCATCTTACAGAAATATGGACACACCAACACATGCATGCATTATATGTGCATACGTACACAGTGCAGTGGCAGAGCATGCGCAATAGAGCTCATTTCAAAAGTTGTATAAATGGGTGTTTATATATGTATGAGATAAAAATCTGTCATGTCATATTCCAAACTAGTTACCTGTGAGGAACAGGAACTTTATTTCTATCTTATACGTTTTTGAATTAATTGAAAAAATTTTACAGTGAACATATGTACTTAAAGTTTTTATTTCAAAAATACGTAAAAGCAGAGTAAACAGTGTAATGAACTCCCTCAAGACTTAAAATGCTTTGTCAAGTTTTTGGACACTTAGAACAGCCTTCTCTTCCCTCTTCTTTTGCTGCTGAGGAAACGGGTTGGCTCTCCTACAGGATGTCCCACATTCTGGACATGTCTGTTTCCATTTCTCTTTCCCCATATTTCTTGTAAACTGGAAATTAGATCTAAAGTCCTGAGTAGATTAAGGATCAGCATTTCTGTCAACATGAGCCATGAAGGCTGGTGGTTCTACTTTAATAATGCTAACATTGATCCGCAGGTTTCCACTGTGGAGTTGTTTGCCTACAGCCAACACTCACCTGTGGACAGATCCTTTAGCATCCAGCTCCTCGTCAGTCTTTCAGCTAACGATTCTGTTGTCTGAATCATTTTATGAAATATTGTGGTTCTCTATTTTTTCTTCTATACTTGTTAGCTGGAATTCTTGTGACACAATCAGCTGTCCCCCATCAACTAATGTTGCTTTATAATATTTTTTAAACTTATTTTAAAAAATATATGGAAGCATTAGAATTGCTGTGTGTCTTCCCGTAGAGACTGAGAGTGCCTGGAGGGCAGGCTATGGTGTAGCGATCTCTGTGTTCCTAATGCCTAGGATGCGTTCCGTGAGCCAACTCAAAACACCTGGCGCTGCTCTCAAGAGGCGCCTGCCAGATCATAGTCTTAAATGAACTCAGGGAGTCCATTTAAAAGAGTTAATTTTGTAAATTAAGTTGCCAGCTGAAAATTGTCACTCGAGGATGAGGTCATTAGCCACCACAGCTGCGGACCTCCAAGGCCCCCTGAGAGGAGCTCAGGGCGGAGATCAGGAGTGAGGCGCTCTGTGCTCTGGGAAAAGCCGGAGAAGGTTTTAGGAACCCGGTTCTCGCCTCCCCTCACATCTAGAAAGGCACAAAATCATTAACGGGGCGTCCGCTCCTCGTGGCCAGCAGCAGCGCGTGCTTGACCGCTCCGTCTCCTGGCCGGTCACCCAGGCCCTGAGCTGCTGAGGCGCTGTCCCCTGGACATAGCTCTCATTTTGCCCCAAATAAAACCCAACTCGCAACTCTCACCTTGTGCATTTATTTTCAGTCGACAAAGTTCACTGTTAAATAAAAAGCTCGCTGCTACAAAGACTTTATGTGCTTATTTGCAATTCAAAGTGAGAAAAATATTTCACCTAGCAACTCTGGGCGACAATTCATTTTGAGGGGTGACTATTTTTGTCAATCGTTCATAACGTGTACAAATTACTTTTATCACCTCCTCTGATTTTTCTCAGTGGGAATTAAAAAAAAACAAAACCCTACTAGAAATTGGAAAATAGATGTTTTCCTTATCTTTAAACAGCACTCCCTAAAATATAACAGCACTATGATCTGTGTTTGATTGGATCCTTCACAGGCGTTAATCGAATCAAAATCACCCAGATAAGCATCACCTGCTCTGGGCAGCGGGCGGCGCGGAGAAGAGGACCCGCCACGAACCTGTCCCGCGCACTGACCCTCTCGCCCCGCCCACTTCCCGCCCACGTCCCGCAATCCCCGCCCACCAGCGCTACAGTGCAGCCTCCCCTCCGCGGCTCCCCCTCCCTCAGCCCACGCCCCGCCCACGCTCCTCAAGCCCCGCCCACCGGCGCTCCCCCGCGGCCTCTCCTCGCGCGTCCATCGCCCTGCTCTTCCTTCCGCCCGGGGCACCCCCCTCGGCCAGCCCACCCGCTTCCTGTGGGCGGTGCGGGGCTCCGGCGCGCCCGCCCTGACGTGATTGTTGTGCGCGCGCGTCGCTCTGGGGTCTCGAGCCCGCCATTGGCGTTTTCTGGTCAGCGGCATCCTGCTGGCGGGGGCTCGGGGCCGAGCGAGGGGCGCGCGTCGCAACCGCTCTCCCCGCGGCTGGCAGAGCTCCGTTATGGCTGCGGCGGAGGCGGAGGCGGAGGGGTCGAGTGCGGCTGCAGTTCCTGGTTCGGGTGCCGACGGCAGTGGCCAGTCGCCCGGAGTCGAAGGAGAGGGAGGAGCAGCGGTGGGCAGAGAGAAGGACGAGGCCGCGCAAGGAGCGGAGGCCGTCGGGGACAGCGAGGATGACGGCGAGGATGTGTTCGAGGTGGAGAAAATCCTGGACATGAAGGTCGAGGGGGTACGTGCGGGGCCCGGGCCGGGGTGGGGGGGCTCACGCGCGGCGGTCGGCGCGGCCAGGGTGGTGCTGCCCGCTCGGGAGGCGCTGGAGGCGGTGTAGACGGATGTCCACGCCGCGGGGACGTTGAGAGGAGGCTTCCTTCTTAGGCCCCGTCCGCGCCATCACCCCGGGGGGCGGCGTCTCGGGTCTGAGAGCCTGAGCATCCTCGCCCGCTCTCCCTGCGCGGCGTGTGCCTGCAGCCTCGCAGGAGCCTTGAATTCCTCGCCGCGCCCTGCCCGGCGCTTCCCGCTCAGTGTCTGTGTGAAAGCCTTGTTTCACCCTGGTCTCCGCAGAGTGAGGTGCTTCCCCCTTTATGCCCTTCAAGCTTATCGTTCTTTACATGTTTGTCTCCTGCTAGATTGTAGGCTCCTTTGGTAGACTATGCTTTTTATTAATTTGTTATAGCTAGCACTTTAATCCAGTGCCTAGCATGCCGTGATTGCTTTGTGTATATCAGATTGTTAAGTGAGTGGATGAATTGTGGGCTGGAGGCTGGGGGAAGGTGAGAGGGTGGGAGGACGAGCAATGGGAAAATAATCTGTTTTAGTAAATAGGTGTAAGATGACCAAAGGCCCTACACGGTGGTCGTTCTGTATATTGTGTTCTTTTTATTGTCTGTTATTTCCCATTTGTCCTACGCTACCTTATATTAATTTTTTTTGTCCATTCAGCAGACTTTTTTTGTTTTCAATTACTGCATGGGTACGTGCTGTGTTAGGTCCTGAGGATATAGAGATGAGTTGTAGCATACACAGTTGCTGACATTAAAGATTCTCCTGTCCAGTGGGGGATAAATAACTGAAATCCAGCGTCATCAAGCTTATTGTTAGTTGCGGTAAAGATAGGGCCATTTCTATGTATAATTTTCCCAAATACCTTGTAAGCACCTTGAGGTGATAGGTGTATCACCTGCGTTTAACACAGTGCTTGGCAGGTGAAAGATATTCAGAAAATATTTGGTTAGGAGGGTAATAGCTTCAGAATTAAGATGATTCACTTCTTCATCCAATATTTAATTTTGCCAGTTCCAAAGAATTGTAGGCACTGTACCTAAAGCCCCATATTTAAAAAAATTTTTTCCTTCATTTAAATGATATCTCACTATGTTTGTTTGGTGTGTGTCTGCATTTTTTTCTCAACAATATCTTTGTGAGATTTATTCCATGTTGTTGGAGCTATAGTTTTTTTCCTTTTCATTGCTGCATAGTTGTTGGCCCTCAAACAGCTTGGGACCTAGGGGTGCCTGACCCCCGCACAGCTGAAAAGCCACTTATAAACTCCCCCAAAACCTAACTAATAGCCTTCTACCAGAAGGGGAAGCCTTACCCATAGTAGAAACAGTCAGTTAACACATATTTTGTATGTTATGTATATTGTATACTGTATCCTTAATTAAAAAGTAAACTAAAGAAAAGAAAATATTTTAAAAATCATAAGGAAGAGAAAATATATTTACAGTAATTTATACCCTAAGTTTACATCTTCTGTTTATGAGATGAATTGCTTGTCAGAACCTACATCAATATTGCCTTATATGATGCGAAACACTGTAGATGTTATATATATTACCAGCACTGGACATCAAAAATGAAAAGATAATGTGAAAAAGTTTATTGGTTCATACTTTATGGTAGCCTAGTGTAGTCGATAAAATTGCTTCGCAGTAGCCTAGCCTAGACACTAATGAATGAATTGTTAGAAAATTTTTGTGGCATATGGTATTACAGTCATATTAATAGTACAGTATCAGAAACATTATTACATTTTTTAAAAAGTCACTTACCTGTAATAATAAGCTAATACTTCCTCCAATTAGAAAAGAATATGATAATATAATTCTTTGAAAGCAAAGTTATAAAACATTAAGAAAACTAACACATTAATTTTACATTAAATGTCACTCACCTTATGTCTTTGTAATGATCGACCAGTATTTACATATACTTTATGCATTCATTGCGTACCTTTTTCTTAATCATTTCAGTATTTCTGGCTATGTGTTTCGTCTGTGACTTTTTTCAAATTGTCGGAAATCTCCAAAAAATTTTCATATATATATATATATATATATATATTTTTTTTTTTTTTTTTTTTTTTTTTTTTTTTTTGGCTGTGTTGGGTCTTCATTGCTGCACGCAGGCTTTCTCTAGTTGTGGTGAGCGGGGGCTACTCTTCATTGCGGTGCGTGGGCTTCTCATTGCGGTGGCTTCTCTTGTTGTGGAGCACGGGCTCTAGGTGTGCGGGCTTTAGTAGTTGTGGCACATGGGCTCAGTAGTTGTGGCTCTCGGGCTCTAGAGCGCAGGCTCAGTAGTTGTGGTGCACGGGCTTAGTTGCTTCGTGGCATGTGGGATCTTCCCGGACCAGGGCTTGAACCCGTGTCCCCTGCATTGGCAGGCAGACTCTTAACAACTGTGCCACCAGGGAAGTCCAAATTTTCCAATATATTTATTGAAAAATATCTTCATATAGGTGGACCCCACAGCTCAAACCCATGTTTTTAAAGGGTCAACTGTATTCAGTTGTATGAACATATTACAGTCTCTCTTTTCTACTACTGTTGATGGGCATTTGGGTTGTTTCCAGTTTTTGACTATTGTGAATAATGCTTCTGTGAACTTTATTGAACATGTCTCCTGGTGTATTGTGCATAAATGTTTCTCTTGGTTGTATACATCTAGGAGTGGAATTGTTCAGACAGGATGCATGTGTCTTCAGATTTAAGTGGAAACTGTTTTTGAAATTGTTTGTACCAATTTACACTACTGCTAATGGTTTATGAGAATTCCTTTTGTTAAGCATCCTATCAGTGCTTGATATTGTCAGTCTTTATACTTTTAGCCAGTACTGGTGGGGTATCTGATGGTATTTCCTACTTGTAACTTATATTTCTCTGGATTCTGCACTAGTAATCAGTGTTGAAATCATTGAGCATCTTTTCATATATTGGGTTGGCCAAAAAACGGACTTTTTGGCCAACCCAGTACTTACTTTTTGGTCATTTGGTTATCTTTTATGAAGTGCCCGTTCAGATCTCTTTCTACTTTGTCTTTCTTTATTAATTTGTTGTATTCTAGATTCAGACCCTTTGTGGGTGATGTGGATATCTCTTTTCCTGCTATGTCTTTTTTTGGTCAGTAGAAGTTCGTATGATTAATGTAGAAAAACTTAATCTTTGTCTTGATGTTGAGTGCTTTTTATGTCTGGTTTGAGAAATCTTTCCCTACCCTAAATATTCTCTTTTTTTTTTTTTTTCTGAAAGCTCTGTTGTTTTGCCTTTCAGATTTTATATTTACATTTCACTTGGAATTGATTTTGTGTATAGTATAATGTAGGGATCAGGTTTCATTGAGCAAATCTGTCTTTTTATTCTTTAACAGTGCCTTGTAAATTTTAGAATCAACTTGTCAATTTCCTTGCACACATTAAAAACTTTGAATTTTTATTGGGATTTGCATTGAATCTGTGGGTAAATTTAGGATCAATTTAATTTCTTTCAATAATGTTTTATAGCTTTCTATGTTGAGGTCTTAGTAAGTTGATTTTTAGGTATAATTGATATTTTTGGTGCAGTGGTAAATGGTCTTTTGAAAAGTTTCATTGTCTTGTTTGTTGCTCATACAATTAATTTGTGTGTATTTACCCTTTGTTAAAGACATTCCATTTATTTCTAGTTGCTAAATACTTTTATTGCGAAAGGATGTTGAATTTTATTAAATTTTTTCCTGCATCTGTTAAGATGATCGCATAATTTTTCTCCTTTATATCACTAATGTGATCAACTACATTGATTTCCTAATGTTAAATCAACTTTGTGTTCATAGAATAAACCAAAGTTGGTTGTATATTATCCTTTTTTTTTATCCTTTTTTAATGTTAGATTATGTATTTCTTTATTATTTCATTTATTTCTGCTTTTTCTTTTTTTATAAATTTATTTTATTTATTTTTTATTTTTGGCTGCATTGGGTCTTCGTTGCCGTGCGCCAGCTTCTCATTGAGGTGACTTCTCGTTGCAGAGCATGAGCTCTAGGCACGGGGGCTTCAGTAGTTGTGGCACATGGGCTCGGTAGTTGTGGCTCGTGGGTCTAGAGCACAGGCTCAGTAGTTGTGGCGCACGGGCTTAGTTGCTCCGTGGCATGTGGGATCTTCCCGGACTAGGGATCGAACCCGTGTCCCCTTCATTGGCAGGCGGATTCTTAACCACTGTGCCACCAGGGAAGCCCAACAAAAATTTTTAGCTAATTATCTAGTATATACAACCTAAGAGGATAAGAGGACAGACCATCTGCTGCCATTTAGTTTGTCCCACTGATTAAGCTAAAAGAAAATGTGGCTACCAAGAAAATAGACATTTTGGGAATTTTGAAGATAAGTTTATAGATCCCAGGGCTATCATGAAATTTCTTAATATACAGCAAAGTCTTGGGCAATATTTGGGTTGACATTATTCCTATTAAAAAAACATGTAATTCAGGTTTTCATTTGTTTTGTATACTGCTATACACATAGTGACCCTCAGTAAATATTTGTTGAATGAATGAATGAAGCAAAACTGCTGAAATGAAGGCTGTAACAATTATCAGTCAGTTAAATCTGGAGCTAAAATTGAGATGTACTCCTTGTACTTGAGAATGATTGTTAATACTCCCTCATTCTCATTGACTAGATCAAACCTAATTGATAACAAGTATTAAATTTATATGTGTTCATTACTGCCTTTTTTTTTTTTAATCATCAGAAAAGTTGCAAGAATTGTGTAGAATCTCCCATACGCCTTTACCCAGATCCCCCAGTTGTTGATATTGGCTTTATTTTTTTTTTCTCTTCATTTATATACATTTTTTTCTGGCCCATTTGAAAGTAAATAGTGTTTTTTAAAAGCAACTTTGAGTAACAAATTTAGCACTATTTTTATGCACACAAAACTAAGGTGGCCCACAAATAAGGATCGCTGGTCTCCGCGCCCTGTTGTTGGGTACATTCAGGCATCCCTCCACTCCCCTGTAGCGGCGTAACTTCTCCCGTGGTATTTGTGCCAAGAGCAGGAGGGCTGCCACGAGGAGCTAAGCAAGCCGCTCTCACCTTGGTTTATCTCCAGTTTTAACTGCGCCTTCATAGAAGCTCTTACAAGGTTGTGTATTAATAGTTTTCTCTTTCCACACTGTTTTGCTAAAAAGCTTATGCATGCCTTTTCAGTTATAATCACTGCCCCGCACCCAGTTATACAGCTGAACCGTTAAACTGACATGCTGTCTCTTTTTTTCGTGGGGGGGGGTGGGCCACCATGCGGGATCTTAGTGCCCTGACCAGGGATCAAACCCACGCCCCGTGCAGTGGAAGCTCGGAGTCTTAACCACTAGACCGCCAGGGAATTCCCAACATAGACTCTTAATTATTATTGTAAAATTATAAAGATTTTCAGGATTATTTCTGAAAGTTAAGAGGCTACTCTTTTCCCACTATTTCTTAGTTTCTAATCCTGTTAGATGCTAATGCTTGGTCTTTCTACAGATGGCAGAATGATTGAAAGGCAGTGTGGGCATGATTGAAGGGTGCAGTGGGAGGGAACAGTGGTTGGCAGTCAGTTTGGAAAGTTTATTGCCTTGGTGGTTGTATGAATAAAATCAGACAGGCGTTAAGAGTATAGCTAGAATGGTGCTCTGCAGGTCATGCAGAAAACTGTTGCATGAGTGTGTTCTTGCTTCTCAGTGAGATTGGGTATCAAGCAGAAAAGAAAAATCAGAAATCTGGAAAAACAAGAATTTGGAATATATATGACAAAGGTTTAATAGCCATCAAGTATTAAAAAGAAAGGGAATTCCCTGGCAGTCCAGTGGTTAGGACTTGGCACTTTCGCTGCCATAGCCCGGATTCAATCATTGGTCGGGGAACTGATCCCGCAAGCTGCGTGGCAAGGCCAAAAAGAGAGGTATTAAAAAGAAAAATTCTCATAAATGAGCAAGAAAATGGGCAAAAGATACAACAGGTAACTTTAAAATGTTTTTGATGTAGTTTATATATATGTGTTTTATATGTGTATCTTAAACTTTTTCATTTCAGTCATTTTTCAGTGTGTGGTTCAGTGGCATTAAGTACATCCACACTGATGTGCAGTCATCGTCAACATCCAGCTCCGGAACTCTTCCATCTTCCCAAGCTGAAACTCTGTACCCATTAAATACTAATTCCCTATTCTCCCTCCCCTCAGTTCCTGGCAGCCACTATTCTTCTTTCTGTCTTCATGAGTTTCCCTATTCTAGGTACTTCATATAAATGGAATCATAAATACTGGGTTGGCCAAAAAGTTCGTTTGGGTTTTTACAGAACGAACTTTTTGGCCAGTTCAGTATTTTCCTTCTGTGTCTAGCTTATTTCACCTAGCATAATGTTTTTAAGGTTCATCCATATTGTAGCATGTATCAGAATTTCCTTCCCTTTTAAGGCTGAATAATCCATTATATGTATACACCACATTTTGTTTATATATTCATCTGTTGTTTGTTTGGGTTGTTTCCCACTTTTTAGCTATTGTGAATAATGCTGCCCTGAAATGTGTGTTCAGATATCTGTTTGAGTCTCTGTTTTCAGTTCTTTTGGGTATATACCTTGAAGTAGAATTACTGGATTATGAGGTAATTCTGTTTAACTTTTTGAGGAATTGCCAAACTGTTTTCCACAGCAGTTGTACCATTTTAGATTCCCACCATCAATGTGAGAACGTTCTCATTTCTCCACATCCTCACCAACACTTGTTACTTTCTATGTTTTTGTTTGACCTAGTGGGTGTGAGGTAGGTAGTATCTTGTGGTTTTAAAATTTGCGTTTCCCGAAGGACTAGTGATGTTGAGCATCTTTCCATGTGCTATTGGTCATTGGTATATCTTCTTGGAGAAATGTCTATTCATGTCCTTCCTTTGTTCATTTTTAAGTGTGTTGTCTCATTTTTGGGTTGGAGGAGTTTTTTTTTTTTTAATATATTCTGGATATTGATCCCTTATGAGATGTCATTTGGAAATATTCTCTCCAGTTATATGGGTTTCCTTTTCACTCTATTGATAATGTCCTTTGACGCACAAAAGTTTCTGTTTTTGATGAAGTTATTTTACCTATTTTTTTCTTTTGTTTGGGCTTTTGATGTTTTGATGTTGTATATATACCTTGCTCACTTCATATATACATGCTAACTTCATGTCTCTGTGTCACATTTTGGTAATTCTCACAATATTTCACACATTTTCATTATTTCTATATTTGTTATGGTGATCTGTGACCAGTGATTTTTGATGTTACTATGGCAAAAAGATTACCACTCACTGAAGGCTCAGATGATGGTTAGCATTTTTTAGCAACAAAGTGTTTTTTAATTAAGGTAGGTACATTGTTTTCTTAGATAATGCTACTGCATACTCAGTAGACCAAGGTGTAAACATAACATTTATATGCACTGCAAAACCGAAAAAATTGTGTGACCTGCTTTATTGTGATATTTATTGCAGTGGTCTGGAACCAAACTCACAATATCTCTTAGGTATGCCTGTATCCAAGAATTCATTGTCAAATCCAAGGTCCTGAAGATTTACCCCTGTGTTTTCTTCTAAGAATTTTATGGTTTTAGCTTTTAAATTTAGGTCTTTGATCTATTTTGAGTTAATTTTTGTGTATGGTGTGAGATGGGGATTTAACTTCATTCTTTCATATGTGAAAATCCAGTTGTCCCAGCACAATTTGTGTCCCTGTTCATTGGACTTGGCACCTTTATCAAATATCAGTTAGCCTTAGATGTGTGGGTTTATTTCTGGACTCCATGTGTCTGTTCTTATGCCAGTACCATACTGTTTTGATTATTGTGGCTCTGTAGTAAAATTTGAAATCAAGAAGTGTGAGTCCTCCAAATTTGTTCTTTTTCAAGATTGTTTTGGCTATTCAGGACCTCTTCCAATTCCATATGAATTTGCGGTTTGTCTTTACTACCTTTGCAAACGAGGCTATTGGAATTTTGATAGGGACCTGAGGTCACTTTGGTAGTGTTGACATCTTAACAATATTAAATCTTCCTACCAAAGAACACAGATGTCTTTCCATTTATTTGTATCTTCTCTAGTTTCTTTCAGCAGTGTTTTGTAGTTTTTTAGTATGCAAGTCTTTTATGTCCTTAGCTAAGTTTATTCTTGAGTATTTCATACTTTAGATGCTATTGTAAATGGAATTGCTTTCTTAATTTCATTTTTGGTTTGGGCATTTCAGATGTATGGAAACAATTAATTTTTGTGTGTATTGTACCCTGCAACTTTGCTGAGTTCATTTATTAGATCTGGTTACTTTCTTGTGTATTCTTTGGGATTTTTTTATAAATAGAATCATATCATCCATGAATATAGTTTCATTTCTTCCTTTCCAACCTGGATGCGTTTTATAGCTTTTTCTTACCTAACTGCTCTGGCTAGAACTTCCAGTACAACGTTGAATAGCAGTGGTGAAAGTGGGCACATAGCAGGTAATTTTTCAAAGAAAAAATGTAAATGGCTTAATGATAATTTTGTAAGTGGATGTGGAATATGGCAGAACTTTTTTTGTAAATTGCCATATAGTAAGCATTTTAGACTTTGTAGGCTGAGAGACAATTTGGGGGTTTAGAGTTGGTGTTCCTTATCATGGTAGAAATGTGACCTCATTCTCCTAAAAAACTTTCCTTCTCTCAAAGACAGTGATCTTCCTTCTTGGGAACTCACTAGAACGTGTTACCCGCATCTGCCTTTGGCATTTACACGTATTGCCTTCACAGTGCGGGATGACTTTCTGCATGCAGCCCAGGTCCCGGGTTTGGATTTCAGCTGAACTACTCTTTAGCTGTGTAATCATTAGTAGTTAGTCTGTCTAGAAGCTTCAGTTTCCTCATCTGTAAAATGAATATTAATACTTCATAGGGTTATTCTAAAGATTAAGTGAGCCAATAAATGCAGAGATTTTGACAGTGCACAACACATTTTGAGGCACTTGATGTAAATATGATTCTTCTTTTGATTTGTTTTTGTGTGTGTGTTTTAATTTTTTTTTAATTGAAGTGAAATTCACTGAGAATATTACATTAGTTTCAGGTGTACAACATAATGATTGGATGATTTGTTTTCAACCATTTAAAAACGTAAAACCATTCTTAGCTTACAGGATGAGCAAAAACAGAGGCAGGCCCTGCTACAGTTTGCTGATCCCTGCTCTTGTATCTGGTGGGTGAAAGTTGGAGCATCTTTTCTGGAAGACATTTGACAGTGCATTTGTACAATCTTTAAATGGCTTTATTATTTGATCCCGTTGCTCTCTCTTGTGGGAATTTATTCTAACAACCTAATCAGAGTCACAGTGTTGCTTATAAAAAACACAAATTGGAAACAATCAAAACAACCTTCGGTTTCCAAAGGGAAAGTTGTCATTGTATTTTTTGTTGTATTTATATGATGGAATAATGTTCAGTCGTTAAAAATTATGTTTCTGGAAGATATTAAAGCAAGAACGATTTGATATATCAGTGAGAAAGCAAGAAAAAAACTGATAGTATTATCCCAGTGTTTTAAGTATATATACATTAAATATATACTTATAAATGCAAAAGGTGAAGGAAATAGATCAAATTGTTATCAGTATTTTGAGGTGACTTTTATTTGTTTTTTCCTGTTTTTCATTGATTTTCAAAGATTGCACGTTGCTTATATAATCAGAAAAAGACCTCAGTCTTTGGTTTATAAAAAAAATGGATTGATGGTACTGTGGTTTTATTTGTTTATTTTAATTTTTTAAAAATTGAGGTATTATTGACATTATATATAACATTATAATAGCTTTAGGTGTACAACATAATGATTTGATAGTTGTATATATTGTGAAATGATCACCGCAGTAAGTCTAGTTAACATCTAAAAATTTTTTTCTTGTGATGAGAATTTTTAAGATCCGCATTCTTAGCAACTTTCAAATATGCAGTACAGTATTATTAACTATGGTCACATGCTGTACATTTATTACATCCCCGTGACATATTTATTTTGTAACTGGAAGTTTGTGCCTCTTGACCCCCTTCACCCATTTCCCACCCCCACCCCTGCCTCTGGCAACCGCCGATCTGCTTTCTGTATCTGTGAGCTTGGGTTTTTTTGTTTGTTTGTTTGTTTTCCTGTTCTTTTTTAAAATTTATTTATTTATTTATTTTTGGCTGCCTTGGGTCTTAGTTGCTGCGTGGGGGCTTTCTCTAGTTGCAGCAAGCTGGGACTGCTCTTCCTTGCAGTGCACGGGCTTCTCACTGCAGTGGCTTCTCTTGTTGCGGAGCACGGGCTCTAGGCACGCGGGCTCAGTAGTTGTGGCTCACGGGCTCTAGAGCGCAGACTCAGTAGTTGTGGCTCACGGGCTTAGTTGCTCCACGGCATGTGGGATCTTCCTGGACCAGGGCTCGAACCCACGTCCCCTGCATTGGCAGGCGGATTTCTTAACCACTGCGCCATCAGGGAAGCCCTGTTTTTCTTTTTATATTCCATGTGTAAGTGAGATCATATAGTATTTATCTTTCTCTGACTTATTTCACTTATCGTAAGGCCCTTGAGGTTCATCCATGTCGTTGCATATGGCAGGACTTCATTCTTTTTTTTAATGGCTGAATAATATTCTGTGTGTGTGTGTGTACATACATATATGTGTGATGTATATGATTATATACGTATGTGATATATATGTGTGTGTCTATATACACACACTACGTTTTCTGTATTCATTCATTTATTGATGGTCACTTGGATTGTTTCCACTTTTTGGCTATTGTAACTAATGCTGCGGTGAACATGGGGGTACATATATCTTTTCCAGTTAGTGTTTTCATTTTCTTTTGATAAATACCCAGAAGTGGGATTGCTGAATCATATGGTAGTTCTGTTTTTAATTTTTTGAGGGTCTTCCATACTGTTTTTCATAGTGGCTACACCAGTTTACAGTCTCACCCAAAAGTGCAAAAGAGTTCTTTTTCTCCACATCCTCATCAGCACTTGATATTTCTTCTGTTTTTGATAATAGCCATTCTGACAGGTGTGAGGTGACAACTCATTGTGGTTTTGATTTGCATTCCTCTAATGATTAGTGATGTTGAGCATCTTTTTAGCTACGTGTTGGCCATCTGTATGTCTTCTTTGGAAAACTGTTCAGTTCTTCTGCCCATTTTTTAATCAGATTGTTTTTTGCTTTTTAGTTGTATCAGGTTTTCATGTATTCTGGATATTGACTCTTTATTAGATATATGATTTGCAAATATCTTCCCATTCAGTAGGTTGCCTTTTCATTTTATTAATGGTTTCCTTTGCTGTGTAGAAGCTTTTTAGTTTGATATAGTATGACTTGTTTACTTTTGCTTTTGTTGCTTTTGCTTTTGGTGTGATACTGGTTTTTTTTTTTTGCCACTTGCTTCAGGAGATGAACATTTTTTTTATGTTTGTTTTATTGTGGTTATTTAATTTAAAAATTAGTTATTAAGTGAAAAGTAATACATGCAAAATAGATTGAAGATTGACTCTCCTTCCTTCCTTCTCCCCAGAAACTGTTAAAATTACCAGCTTCTCATGTCTTGCAGAGAACATTTTAAGAGAGGCTTTTAGGCTGATTCACATTAGGAGGGGACAGATTAAAATATGACTGATGTTTTATTATTCCACTATAGTAAGCAGTTGCCCTCAGAGGGAGAAACTACAGCTGTACTTCGGTTGGATGGACTTTCATTACGTATTTTAAGGAATTCACAAATGATCTCAGGAGATGAACAGTCTTTATCATGATTTTAATCTCCATTTCAAGTTGGTTCATGTATTCTCAGCAACTGCATGGCTGTGGAACTATAATCAAGTCTAATATCCTTTATTTGCCTGTTTTTAATTTATATAACAGGGCAAGATCGTTTATAAAGTTCGATGGAAAGGATACTCACCAGATGATGATACCTGGGAGCCTGAGGTTCACCTTGAGGACTGTAAAGAAGTTCTTCTTGAATTTAGGAAGAAAGTTGCAGAAAACAAAGCTAAACCAGTGAAGAAAGATGTCCAGGTATTATATTTTATCTCATAGTGGTTTTTTTTAGTATAATAAGTTTATTATATATTTTAATAATATACAGAATGTATAGTAAGGAATTTACAAATAATAATAAAATATACAACATTCCTATTGTAAGTTCTGTATAGCCAATTGATTCTCATAGAATGCTTTCATTGATTTTTGCTGGGCTCTTTTTTCTGTAGCCAAGCTGTGATTGCAGGTGACAAACAGGTATAGTTTGGACATGTTGTTATTTTCCTTTAAGTTAAGAGTAAGATGATAGTGGGGAGAAAAGAGATGTGTTGAAACTTTACTTGTTCGTCCATGATGTGAGCATCATGTTTTTGTATACCTGAGGAATATTTTTTATGCTATTCATGTTACTATTACAGATACAACACATACTCTTATATTTAATCAGCATTATGAACATATTTCTAAGTCTGACTTTTCTGCTAATTCAAACAATTCTTAGATCACTTTATAAAGCTATAAATTTTAATCCGTTTCAGATTATTCACAGGTCTGATTATCTCCGGGTCTTTTGTTTTTCTTTTCTATTTCCACTTCAATTTTTAACCACTTTTTTGTTTTTTAGTAGCTCTTGTTGGTGGTAAGGAAGGATAAAGAATTCAAAGGAACTCAGATGAGTTAAACTTCTATCATCAGCAGTTTGAAAAAAGACTTGATGGTGGTCTAAAGTGGGATAACATTAAAACTAATGCACAAACTTGGTTTAAGAGTTTCCTTCGGGCTTCCCTGGTGGCGCAGTGGTTGAGAATCCGCCTGCCAATGCAGGGGACATGGGTTCGAGCCCTGGTCTGGGAAGATCCCACATGCCGCAGAGCAGCTGGGTCCGTGAGCCACAACTACTGAGCCTGCGCATCTGGAGCCTGTGCTCCACAACAAGAGAGGCCGCGACAGTGAGAGGCCCGCGCACCGCGATGAAGAGTGGCCCCCGCTTGCCACAACTAGAGAAAGCCCTCGCACAGAAACGAAGACCCAACACAGCCAAATAAATAAAATTTTTTTAAAAAATTGAAAATTAAAAAAAAAAAAGAGTTTCTTTCTATGGATTTGTCCATTGTTTTATCCTTGATTCTCATATTCCACACATTATTGAATTGGCTTTATTTATGAATCTTCTAAGAATTTCCCATTTTACTTTTCTTTGTAAGTTTCATTTATAGCTTCTATTTATAAGTTGAACTGACTCTAATTCAACTTCTTGCTTTTGCTTTTAGTTTTCTTTTTATTTATTTATTTTTATTTTTGGCTGTGTTGGGTCTTCATTTCTGTGCCAGGGCTTTCTCTAGTTGTGGCAAGCGGGGGCCGCTCTTCATCGCGGTGTGCGGGCCTCTCACTATCGTGGCCTCTCTTGTTGCGGAGCACGGGCTCCAGTCGCACAGGCTCAGTAGTTGTGGCTCACGGGCCTAGTTGCTCCACGGCATGTGGGATCTTCCCAGACCAGGGCTCGAACCCGTGTCCCCTGCATTGGCAGGCAGATTCTCAACCACTGTGCCACCAGGGAAGCCCTAGTTTTCTTTTTCATTAGAAATAATTATCATTTTTTTAGAATACTGACAGAGGTTCTTGAACTTAGAACTATATAGTGAAGATTGCTCACAATAAAGAGTCTTAGTTGTTGAAGTTATTTTTTAAGGGCTGAATATTGATCCCTTCTTTCCCTACAACTTGAGTTTCAACTACATACTTAGTATTTTTTAAATGACAAAAACAGTATTGGGACTTGACTGTGTGTAGCGGTTGTTAATAATAATAGCCGTGATAGAGGCAGCCTCTGCTCACCCAGCACATGTCCTGTGTCTGTGCCAAATGCTGGGCCAACACTTTCATGGATTAAGATGAAGAAACGGAGGCTTAGGTAAGTTCAGTGCCAGCCCAGATTCACCCGTTAGTAGTGACAGAGGCAGGCAGCCACACTTAACCACTATGGTAGGTTTTCTTTTGGTTTGGGCTGTAGTTTGAAATCCATTTATAGGAGTGGAATTACCCGTTTTTTAATTGTATGCTGTAGTGGCAGGGTCTTTAATAAATACAGTTTTTAAATTACTAAGCAAAACCTTCAGTACTTTTAAAATTTTTGTAAAGGAAATCCTTTACAAGATGAGTTCAGATTAGAGACTGTTTTCTTTAGTTTTTTGCTACAGTTATACTTCACTTTTCTAGAATGGGTGCCTACTCCCTCCTTCCCTATTTCTTTCACTAAAAACACTATACAAACACAAATGCACCCGTCTTACTAAGTGATTGGTTCATATTACTCTCAAAATTTAGACATTTTGACTGAAATCTTCTTAAATTTATTTCTAACTTTCCTGCTTTATTAGTGAGATAAGTTTGCTGAAACTTCTCCCGAGAAGTCTTGACTTATAGAATACTGGCTTTATTGGCCCTTTCACTTTACCAAGGCTCTGGTTAAACCCAACTTGCAACTCTCTTGATTTAAAGTTGTTGATGACAGTCTGAATGAGAGTGATTCCTGATCGACTGGTCTGTTTGAGGCTTATTCTTGTTTTTTTTAATTTTTAAATTTATTTGCCTGCATCTGGTCTTAGTTGCGACTCGCTGGATCTTCATTGTGGCATGCGGGATCTTTCGTTGTGGTGCATGGGCTTCTCTCTAGTTGTGGCGCACAGGCTCAGTAGTTGTGGCGAGTGGGCTTAGTTGTCCTGTGGCCTGTGGGATCTTAGTTCACCGACCAGGGATCGAACCCACTTCCCCTGCATTGGAAGGCGGATTCTCAACCACTGGACCACCAGGGAAGTCCCTGAGGCTTATTCTTAATCCTTGTCCTAGTTTTAGGAAGACACTTCTCCACTTGGAAGTGCCTTTTTCTAAGCTATCCTTACTATTTTATAAGTAACTTAAAATTCTAGGCACTAATAACATTTTGAATTTTTATAAGACTGAAACCTCTGTTTCTTATGTCAGGTGAACTTTCTCCTGAATTCTTTTATAAAGTATTCCAGTATTTATATTGCTGTGACTTTTTGACCTAATCATTGAGTAGTGTCAGTGGACAGGCATATGGCAAAAATGCACTGGTCGCTGACCTTTTCCCACTTCAGCAAAATCGTGCTGTTCATAAGTTCTTGTGATTCTTTCACCGTAGGGTTAGAAGTAGAGCCGGTAGGAGAAAGTGCTTCGTTCCTCTCGTCATCATTCTGTGCATGCAAGAAACAAACATTTGCTACCTGTGAAAACTGTGATATTTCCCAGTCACCAAAATCTTTGTCTTGTGGAGAGGTTTTACTACAGCAGTATTTAAGACTATTTGATTCATCAGTTTATCTACTTAAATCTGGGAGCACTGCTTTCTTAGGACTTAGTAAGCATCACAGAAGTTAGAAATGGTTTCTAAAATACCCCAAAAAGTGATTGTTGATGCTCTTCACCAGAAAATATACATGATGCAGAAATGGTGTTTGTTCATTAAAATACTTTTTATCATTTAGCATTCGGATACCTTTTTACCAACCATCGGGTATTTGAAGCTAAAAAGAAAAAATGAGGTGCTATTTAACATTCATTTGTGTGAGACGCTCCAGACCTTCATTTTTAGTGGACTGAAAATCGACAGACAAGGCAGCCGCTGGTCTGCGTGAGCTTTGATGGTTGATGCCACAGGACACAGGAGAACCTCGACTGGCCTGTCACGCCAACGTTTTATTGTTTTTACATTTTTGGTTCTTTTTTTAGGGATAGCTTTTTTTTTTTTTTTTTTTTCTTCCCCAAGTAAATATAGAGTGTCTTAAATGGGCCAGACCCTTAAATGGTCACAGTTTTATGAAGATAGATCATATCTATCTTTTGCTCTTGAGGGGCCTTACAAGTTGTCCATGTATGATCTTACTTTTAAGAGTAGTACCATATAAAAGGATTTTGCTGCCTTTCTTTTTTTTTTTTTTAATTATTTTATTTTTGGCTGTGTTGGGTCTTTGTTGCTGCTTGCAGACTTTCTGTAGTTGTGGTGAGCGGGGGCTACTCTTTGTTGCGGTGTGCGGGCTTCTCATTGTGGTGTCTTCTCTTATTGCAGAGCATGGGCTCTAGACATGCAGGCTTCAGTAGTTGTGGCACGTGGACTCAGTAGTTGTGGCTCGCGGGCTCTAGAGCGCAGGCTCAGTAGTTGTGGCGCACGGGCTTAGTTGCTCTGTGGCATGTGGGTTCTTCCCAGACCAGGGCTCAAACCCGTGTCCCCTGCACTGGCAGGTGGATTCTTAACCACTGCGCCACCAGGGAAGCCCCTGCCTTCCTTTTAAAATAATTTTTTTTCAGTACATATTCTAACCGGCAAACAACTGTGTTTTTTAATAATCATCTGTGTCCCTACTACTCAGCTAAGAGATAGTTTTGCCTTTATTTTAAAATTTGTCTGAGGATAGCGCTTTTTTTTTTGCTTTTTGAAATACTGCCTGTAAAATAATAAATATATGTACTCTTTCAATGTAAAATGAATTAGAATTTGTGCACCCAAATAAGCTTTATTTTTGAGTGTACATTTTGTGAAGTAAACATTTATTCCAATAGTTCCATGGCCCAAAATGGTTTTAAATTATTTATTTTGGAATTGTCTTCATAAGAATCTATATGTCATGCAAGAAAATTTCTAGTAACGCCTCCTCTTTGTACCCAAGAAAAGCGTGGTGATGGTTCTAAAAGTGCAGGGGTGAACTTCCAAAAGTTATTTGAGCAATGGTTGCACTGCTGAAAAGCTCATGGTTTCCAGAGGTGGTTAAGTAGAGGGGGTGATGCTGGGGTGTGTGTACCTTGTTCAGTTGTTTTGTCATCACACCTCGCGTACAGTATTGATTGCCATTCCTGTGGACTGGGTGTTGACCAGGCAGAGCAGGGTGACTGACCCTGATCTGTGCGGGGCAGCCCAGCTTAAAAGCCTGTTGACTTGGTGTGACTGTGATCAAGGTCCCGTTCATTTTCAAAGTTGTCCTAATTTGGGTAATAAATAATATGTTTATTTTATGTGTGAAACTATTAAAATGAGTAAGAAGACAGATTACTAGTATACTGAAAGTGCTCAGACTTGTGATATGTGGTTTTAATTTTGTTTGACTATTTTTTAGTTATTTTAAAAGTTAACACTAATTCCTTTGTATCATCTAATACCTGTTGTTTGATGGCAAACAACTGTTCATCAGATGGTAGCTATTTTTTATGTCCTGACTTCACTGAATCTGGCCAGTTACTCCAGGGCTGGATTACCCTGGTGCAACTAACCTACTGATTCATTTGATACATGCTAAATAATAATTTCACACAGAGTATTTTGAAGCCTAAAACCAAACTGCTATATTATTTATTTGCATCCACCCATTTATATATAAAACATACAGGTTGTAACTATCTTGGGAGTAGTCTAATGACCAGAGGAAAAGTCTTTTTTCAAAGTTATGTGCTAAGGAGCCAGCATTAAAGTTCTTCCCAGGTGACTGAGGAATTAGGATAAGTAGCAGCACTATTCACAATAGCCAAGACATGAAGCAACCTAAATGTCCATGGACAGGTGAATGGATACAGAAGATGTGGTACATATATACAGTGGAATATTACTCAGTCATCAAAAAATGAAATAATGCCGTTTGCAGCAGCATGGATGGACATAGAGCTTGTCATACTAAGCAAAGTAAGTCAGACAGACAAATACCATAAGACATCACTTATATGTGGCATCTAAAATATGACACAAATGAACTTATTTACGAAACAGAAACAGACTCACAGACAGAGAAAACAAACTGATGGTTACCAAAGGGGAAAGGGGGTGGGGGAGGGATAAATCAGGAGTTTGGCGTTAGCAGATACAAACTATTATCCATAGAGTGGATAAACAACAAGGTCGTACTGTAGAGCCCAGGGAACTATCTGCATACCCGTAATAAACCATCATGGAAAAGGACATAAGTGTGGAGGTGTAACTGAATCGCTTCGCTGTGCACCAGAAGCTGATGCGGCCTTGTAAATCAGCTGTGCTGGGCAGCAGCCGACGGGTGACCCTGCCGCCACCACATGGGGCCAGCAGCCTGGCTGGTGGCCGGGACCAAGTGGGACGACAGGGAGGCACCGAGTAGCTGCGCCGAGAGGAGGCTGCCCTCACGCTGTGGGGTCCCAGCTGTGGAGTTCGGGGGGGGGGGGGGGTGGGACCCCAGGGGTCTTTCTGTTTGTACAGGTGAGAGTCTTTGGAATTGTGGACTTCTTTTAAGTTGTTTTACCTGATGAAAGGGATAACTCCAGCCTCTTGTTTGCTAATTATTTCATGTTCATTCATTCAAAAAATCCAGTTCTCATATGTCAGTCATTAGGAGGAAGAAGAATAAGATGCGCCTCTGCCTTCAAGGCGCTCACGGTACGTGAAGGGGAGGGCCAGGTGGACGGAACCTGAAACACGGAGTGAGACACGATCTCGGGCAGCTGTGAGGCCGCTGTGGAAAGTCGGAGGATAAGCATCAAAGGTGCATTACAGAAGATTTGTCATTTGGCCGAAGCCCTAAGAGATGAGAAATTCAAGGGTCCTAGGAGGGGAGGCAGGTACAAAGATGCAGAGTTTTGCAAAAGCACAGATTTGGGGGTAATGGTGAGAAGTGCCAGAGCTTTCACTTGGAAAGGAGCAGGAGTGACACCGGGGCAGAAATTGGGAAGAAATTTGTATGCACCTGGATTTAAACTCAACCATTTGGGCAGTAGAAGGGCCGGCAGAAGTTTCGAGGGAAGTCGTGTGATGAGGTTTATGTTTTAGGAACTTGCTTTTTTGAAGAATTTTATTAGGAAAATTTGGACATATAAAAATGCAGAAGGCTATATCGTGAGACTTGAGAATTCATCACCCAGTTCCGGTCACTATGAGGACTTCGCCATTCTTCCTGTCTGCGACTCCCACTCTCCCCTTTTACTTGCTGGAGTATTTTAAGGCAAATACTTTAGTACTCCAGACGTCATATCACTCTACCCTGCAAAACTTTATTAGATTACAGACATTGTGAAAACATAACCGCTATACCATTATCGTACCAAAAAAGTTTACACTTGTTTCTTAATATCTTCTATTATCTAATAACGTGTTCAGTTTCCCCCAGCTGTCTCAAAGAAACAAAACAAAACATGTCTTTGTTGATTTGATTGAATTGGGATTTGAAAAAGGTCTGCATGTTGTATATCATTGATAATCTCTAAATCTCTTCTAATCTATAGCAGCTTCTTCCTCTAACCTTCCCCCATTTTTCCCCATCATGTTTATTTGATGAAGAGACCACATTGTTGTTCTGTAGAATTTCCCATATTCTGGGTTTGGATGAGCACACGATAGCTTTTAACATGTTCCTCTGTCCCCTGTGTTCTTGTGAACCGGTAGCTAGATGTAGAAGCAGGATTGCTCTCGCGTTTATTGGTTTATTTATTTATTTTGCAAGGATGGTCATGAGTGGTGCTATAACTCATCAGAAGGCCCATCTTGTCTAGCTGACTCCTTTCCAGTGAGATTAACAGGATCATTGAGATTAGGTGTTTTCAGTCTGATCCACCATAAGAAAACTCACATTTCGTGTGTAGGTTTTAGGAGCCATTGATGATTGTTGCCTAGAACTATTATTTCATTGCAGGTTGGAAAATAGTGATTTTCTAATTCTGACATTCCTTCTGCCTTTATTACTAACATCACTGGGAAGGTGATTCTGAGACGCTGTGGTCCTGACCTGACTCTGGAGTGGGGAGAGACTGCTGGCGGGGAGAGGTGAGGGGCTGAATTGAGGTGGGGAGGTTGGAGAATTGATGCACATAGGATCGGTGACTGAGCTGATGAAGGAAGAAGTGGTGTCAGAGATGGCTCAGGTTACTGGCTTGGGAACCTAGATAAGTGATGGTGTTATTCAGGGAACAGTTCCAGTTTTGAACACATGAGATTTTAGTTAGTTACTTGTCATCCAAGTGAAGATGGGCAGTCTCGCATTGGCACCATGGGTCTGAGTTGAAGAGGGAGATCTGGGCTGAAAATATAGAGTGGGGAGTTGGTGGAGTGTGCAGGATAGTGTTTCTTATTACTGTGTTCCAACTAAGAATCTGATTGATTGTAAGTATTTTGAGAAAATAATTCAGTTTTAGAATTCTTGTTAAAAATTTTTTTGAAGTAATATTAGTCATACACCTAGCAAGCTTCGTTTATTCTTCCTCTTTTTCCCCCCTTTTCCCTTTTACCAATGCAGAAAATTTAAGTAAAATCAGGCTATTCTGCTTGGAAACGAGGAGGTCAACACTAGTCTTTAGGAAAATGGTTTTCAAGAAGGTGGAAGTCAGTTGTAAACTCTTCAGGACTGAGGGAAATTTGAGAAGGTAGAGAAGTCTCTCTTACAGAACTTGCTTAAACCAAAGGGGTAGCTTTCAGGTGAGCCTTGAGCGAGTTGCAGACTTTGCCTTTGTGTTCCTGACCATGTGTATCATAGCAGCACAGACCCTCTGCTGCATCAGGACTGGTGATACCTCAGCAGCATGACAGCAGCAGTGCTGTTGTCCCATGCACAGCCGGTGCCTGGTGACACCGTGTGGGTTTCCTGGAGGTCCTGGCGTGTCCTTCACCGCTCTCTGTCCTGCATGCGTTTAGTCTCCCGTCTTCGGTTTCCTCTCATCTAGAGCACTCCAGAGCCCTTTGCCCCCCTTTTAAGACTCCAGGCCAGTTGTTTTATAGAAGGTTCTTCACATTGGAATTAGATGAATGCTAATTAATGTTAAATCACAAATAGTATTTTTAAAATTGGAATTAGATGATTTGTAGATTGAGTGTAAACATTCTGGCCAATGTATTCTGTAGGTAAGGTACGTGACGTCGAGAGATGAGCCATCTGTCAGTTATCTCATTGCTGATGTTAAATTATAATTATGTGATAAAGTGAGGTGCATCATTTTTTCTCCCCTGTTAAAGGTACCTTTTTCCCTTGTAAAATAGTGAGTAATCTGACAATAAGTAACCTGATAGTAAGCAACCCGATTATAAGTAATCTCTGAGATGGTGAGGATCACTGGTTCCCCAACAACCTCTCATCCATGATTTTAAAATACTTTGTAGAATCCTTTTTTCTTTTTTTAAAATTTGTATTGGAGTATAGCTGCTTTACAATGTAGTGTTAGTTTCTGCTGTGCAGCAAAGTGAATCAGTTATACATATACATATATCCACTCTTTTTTTGGACGTCCTTCCCATTGAGGTCACCACAGAGCACTGAGTAGAGTTCCCTGTGCTCTACAGTAGCTTCTCTTCAGTTATCTATTTTATACATAGTATCAACAGTGTGTATATGTCAATCCCAATCTCCCAATTCATCCCACCCCCACCCCCCACTTCCCCCCTTGGTAACCATAAGTTTGTTCTATACATCGGTAACTCTGTTTCTGCTTTGCAAATAAGTTCATCTGTTCCATAAAATACTTTGGAGAATGTTGCCTTAATTAGTTATTACTGTGGTGGCTTCCAATAATGACTTTCTGACCCTGTTATTCCATATTTTTCATTTTGTACCCCATAAAGAGCAGCTCCTTCCACCCCCTTGAATTTTTTAAATACCAGTACACACTCATGGGATCTTTTTATTTAATTACCGTTGTTGTTTACATTAATGCCAAAACGGTCCCACATTGGCTCGTGAGAGCCCCTTTAGGCCAGCTCCTGTGTCCTCTTGCTGTGTCCCTGTCTGTTTTGGGCATGTCTTTGCTCTCTGGCACAAGGTGTCCCAGTAGCATGTACTTTCCTGCTCTGGCCCTGATATCACCTATTTTCCAGGGAATCCTGATTCTTTTTAGATGAGAATAGAATTTAGAAACCAAGATGTACTTATTGCTACTGGGACATCATTATTTTCAGGCCCTTTAGACAGAGATAAAGGGAAAAAATACATGTTTATTTGTTTTAAGTCAAGTTCACACCGATGTCTGTAATTTCGGTCCATCACCTCAGCGTCCTCCTATCATTCTCACTGTCCGCAGTTCTGTCTCCCTTTTCTTCCATGAGAACTCTGGTTCTCATCAACATTATATGTACTCATTTACTGAGTCCTACGATAATTAGAAATCAGTTTCAGATTTGCTATGCCCATTCTACTGTAAAATTCCAAATTTATTTGCAGTTCTTTTTGTCCTTACAGTATATTCACTTCGGGTGTTGATTGTTCTAAAGTTACTTGGATTAATTCTTTTTTTCTTCTCTGTGGTTATCAGTTTGATAAAGAGGTTTATTTGTTTGTTGTTAATTAGGACCTGTTCTCCCTGCCTTCCTTTCCCTCCATACCCAGTTTGAAGTACTGCTCTCTAATGACAAATCTGAGTTTCCTTCTCTTATAAATGGCTTAGTCTTTTTACCTGATGCCTCAAATTTTTTATTTTCACTCTTCTGTAGAAACCAAAATTCCACTGAGGCAGTTTGAAGATCTAATTGGCTTTATCCAATTCATGAATCGGGCAGCATCCCATCTAACAAAGAGAAGGATGCTCCCAGGAGCTGTATAAAAGGGAAGGTTGTTTTTGGCAGAGGAGGTGGGATAAGGAGGTTAAAAGAGTGCATGATTTCAGGCCGGGTCACCTTCCCTTAGGGGGAGACTGGGGGTCTTACTAGGGAAGTTACCTCACTAGTCCTGACCGGGAAATTCCAGACTGAAGGGTTTAAAATTCCAATCACGGGAGAGGTTAGGCTTTAGGTCTTGGTGGGCTTACAATGAGTGACTACATTTGGGGCCTCTTGGTTCTTTTTAAAGTAGGCGTGTCTTTCGGACATGCTGTTGTCCTTTTTAGGTTAGTTACTCTATTCCTTAGTCTGTTTTTGTTTTTTTTTTTTCCTTAGTCTGTTTTTTCTTATAACAGTTCAGTAAAATATTCTATCCTAATCAATTTCTGTTGCTTATATTTATGTGAAATTTCTTTTTCTGAGATTTTAGAAGGCAGAGGAGGAGAACAAGATAATCTGTTTAGCTTCATGGCTGCTGGGCAACCTTCTTTACTGTTTTTCGGAGGGTTGGACAGTCTAGCCTTAGACTCCGTGAGGGCTTTTCCGGCTCTGGTTTTGCCCCGCCACCACCACCACTTACGTCTGAATCTTCTGTTTTCTTTCTTTCTATTTCTCTGTCCTGCTTTATTTGGAATCTGGTCTCTGCAGCTTCTCACTGTGGGTCTTGTCCCGGCCATCCTGGCAGGGAGCATCCCCAGGGCCTGGACCAGCCCTGCACCCTCTGGTGCCCAAAGCTCCTCCCCTTTCAGCTGCTCCCCCCATGGTCACCTGCCAGACTTTTCAGTGATTTCTCCCATTTTCATTGCTGCCTTTGCTTGCTCTTGTGGAGATATTCATGCTACAGAAGTCTTACGGCTATTAGTAGTTTGTCCCTACCAGCTTATATTTTGGAGTTCCTTGGGATACTTCGCCACCTAATTGGGTTATGGATGTCGTCTGGGGGGGGGTTTGTTTTGCTTTCCAGTTGCTCTGTCTTTATGAAGCGCTGTAGGAGAAGTCAGAAAGCTTTGCCGATGCCACCACATTCCGCTACCTTAGTAACCTTGGTGGTGGTCTTTTAACTTCTAAAAACACACCTATCTTTTCTCTCCCTCCTTTCCTTCCCCAGGTCATTTAGAAGAGAATTTGGGGAAACGGGAACCGAAGATGCTTTGCATAGTGTTTTTGTATCTATACAGAGACTTTATTCTAATGGGGTTTTGTTTGTTTGTTTAGAATAGGAAAAGATATTTTCCAGAGGAGATATTTCAGATTCTGCATTACACAAACCAAGTCAATTGGGGAAGTAAGATTTCTTTGCAGTCTTGCTCGTTTCTTATGTAAACTGTGAAATGTAACAGCAAGTTTAAAGATATTCTGGGATCCAAAGTCTTAAAAAAATCTTTGCGTTTGGGTTTGTAACTACTATTTTGGCATCCAGTAAAGTCTGTACAAATTACTTCCTTGGTGTTTCTGGAAATTCTGAAGTTGGAATCATGTGCAACCCACCATACATATGACTGTTGGAACCTACCGCAGCGTTGACATTTTCTGTCCCTCTGTGTTTATCTGTTTCCTTAAACTGACCCTTTTCGTCACCACCAAGACCTATTTGTTAAATCAGAAACATAAGTAATATTGTACAACGTTAATTCACATAAGTAATTTTAAGGAGTTGAGAAACTGCTTGGAGAAAAGAATTCCTACCAGATTTCATTAGTACTACTGTTCAAAACCTTTTAAATTACTATGTTAATGAGTATTTAAATCTTTTTTATACTTTATAGAGACTGCCCTTAAATAATGACATATTTGAGGCAAACTCTGATAGTGATCAACAAAGTGAGACCAACGAAGACACTTCTTCAAAGAAGAAAAAGAAAAAACTAAGGCAAAAAGAAGAGAAAAGCCCAGATGATCTGAAAAAGAAAAAAGCAAAGACTGGGAAACTAAAAGATAAACCCAAACCAGACCTGGAGAGCTCCTCTGAAAGTTTGGTTTTTGATTTAAGGACAAAGAAAAGAATTTTGGAAGCCAAAGAAGAATTAAAGGAGTCCAAAAAGCCCAAAAAAGATGATATAAAAGAAACTAAGGAGTTAAAGAAAGTTAAAAAGGGTGAAATAAGAGACTTAAAGACTAAAAAAAGAGAAGATTCCAAAGAAAACAGGAAAACAAAAAAAGAGAAATGTGTTGAATCTCAGGTGGACTTCGAATTGAGTGTCCTTAATGATTCCCCTTTTCAGGAAGAAGACAGTGAGGATTTACATTCTGACAACAGAAGCGAGAAGCAGCCAATTAAAGCTGCCGAAGATAAAGCAGAGCCCGAGGCGATTCAAGATACTATTTCTGATAAACAGCAGGATGGCACTGTAAGTGCTGATGAGGATGATGTCAAAGCAAAGAGGAAAAAAAAGAAACTGAGAAGGACAGAGGAACTTAAAGAGAGCAAAAAGCTAGAAAACAAGAGCCTCTCAGAGAAGAAAAATACACAGAAAAAGCAAAGGAATCCAGACAAAGGCCGAAGTAGCACTGAGTTAGATAAGCCAATGGCTGCCTCCGCCCCAGCACAGAAGAGCTCCAGACCATGTGTGGAGGAGAGAGGCTCCAGGCCCGCAGACTCCCCGGGGGAGGTGAGTACGGAGGTGAGTACCCGGGGCAGGGTGGAGGGGATGGTTTGATCTGATTGAAGGACTGTAGCTTACATCTTACACAACACACAAACGTTCAGATCAAGCTAGCACTCTTGGTTGGTCAAGAAGTTTCACAGATAATGAAGAGGAAACGGTAAAGCCGCAGCAGACCAACCTCATTTTATTGCACTTCACAGATCGTGCCTTTTTTACAGATTGGAGGTCTGTGGCGACCCTGCGTCGAGCAACTTCATCAGCACCATTTTTCCCACAGCATCTGCTCACCTCGTGTCTCTGTGCCACATTTTGGTCATTCTTGCAGTATTTTAAACTTCTGTTTTTTGGCCACCCCACGCGGCATACGGAACTTCCCCAACTAGGGATCGAACCCGGGCCCCCTGCAGTTGAAGTGCGGAGTCTTGACCACTGGGGAAGTTATTACTGTAGGTGGTACAGCGTTTGTGATCGGTGATCTCTGATGTTGCTATCGCAGAAAAGGCTGAAAGCTCAGATGATGGCTAGCATTTTTTAGCAGTATTTTTTTTTAATTAAGGTATGTACGGTTTTTTAGACATAATGCTGTTGCACACTTAATACTGTAGTGTAAACATAACTTTTATATGCCCTGGAAGGCAAAAAAAAATTGTGACTCACTTTAGTGCAATATTCGCTTTATTTGCAGGCGTCTGGAATCGAACCCGCAGTATCTCTGAGGTGTGTCTGTGTACGAAGCTTTTCTACCATTAGGGAGGTAATAGTGTATCAGGAGGAAGAAATTCTCCTCTCCCTTCTAGGTTCGTCTGGCTGGTCTAGAATTAATTGACATGAGACAGATGAACAGGGGGGAAAATCAAACAGAAGTTTAATAACACGTACGCATGGAAGAGACCCAGGAAAACGGAGTAACTCGCCAAAACGGACGAAGTCCTCACCTCCTGTACCGTCCTCAGCCAAAGACCAAAGAGGATGTTGAGGATGGGGAAGCAGTTAGGGGCAGCGACCAGGCAAAGCACAGTAGACAAGGGCGGGGCGGTCACACAGATGGAAGTCCTTGCTGCTCCACTGATTGTCTCTGGAGGTTTGGGAGACACCCTTACAAATGGAGATTTCCCTTACAGATGTAAATGTTTCTCACAAGAGGGTAACTCCTACTTGGTTTTCAGAGTTTTCCCCATGCCTGCTGTTTCTTCAAAATTAACCAGCTTAAAAGAAGTAATACGCCCAAGAGACATATTTGGGGAGGCAAATTCTGCTCCCCTACAAGCCTGATTGGTGAGAGGCAGTTATAAATGCTGATCATCCAGCTTTTGAACCACCCCAGCAGTCTCCAGACTTGCTTTCTTTTGGACTGACCGCAACTAGAAAATTGGGGGCTAATTTGTGAACAAAAGTCAGGGGTTTTTAGAGGACCTCAGCTACTCTGTAGCCTTGTGAAATAAAGCTTATAGCTTCGTCAGCTTATTTTATTAGCTTTTCACATCCTACTTGTATGTTCCCCCTGTTGTCTCAAGACTATACCACTTGTGGGACTTCCCTGGCGGTCCAGTGATTAAGACTCTGCTCTTCCAGTGCAGGAGGCATGGGTTCGATTCCTGGTCGAAGAACTAAGATCCCATATGCAGTGTGGCGTGGCCAAAAAAAAGAGAAAAGAACATACCACTTTTTCCTTAAATAATAGCACAGAGTGCGCTAACCTTCTGAGTCTTTAAATTCTTGCAAAGATATATTTAATAGAGCTTATCTCACTATTATAAAAATAATTTTATATGTTTTATTTTTAATAAAAAATTATTCAAAGAGAGTGAGGAAACTTGTTGGGTTTTGAATATGATATTTTGTAAATTGTCGAGGTTGAGGGGTAAACTTGACTGAGGGAGCAGCTGATGTGAGGGCAGATGTAGTCATCAGGGGCCACGTGCACAGTGCACAAAAGGGGGGCCTGACGCCAGGAACCTGTTTTCCAGTTTTCAGAATCGGTGTTAGCTCTGTCTGTTCTTGTTTTGGGTCTTACATGTGTCTTTTTCAGGAGAAAGAGACCAAAAAAAATGAACCCAAAGAAAAATACCCGAAAAAGCATGATTTGGACAAGGAAGAAAAAGGCCGAAAAGAGCCCAAGGCATTAAAGAGTGAGTGTGAATACTGACATTTGTCATTTACATGGGTCTTTCAGACAAGGAGTCTAGTTCATTGTGAAGACAGACTCTCTTTTCTAAGCTGCAAGGTCACAGAGCTAGAAAATTCGTTCACTGGGGAATTTAGAGCCGTATGCTACTTTTTGTTTACCAGTTATCTTAGTTAATTATGTAATAATTTATATTATTAATATAATTAACTCCCCCCCTTCTGTTCACCTTGTTCTTTTTCCTTTTGGGTATGAGATAGAATATATTATCTTTATTTTTATTTATTTATTTTTTTTATTGAAGTATAGTCAATTTACAATGTTGTTTTAGTTTCAGGTTGGGAATACATTATCTTTAGAGAGATAGGAGATTAGTTATGACAGAAAAGTAAATAAGTATCTCTTTTATAGTAGATGCTGAGATAAACTACTGTTTAATATATTTATTTATATATTTATTTAGCTCTGTGTCATTTGTATAAATATAATGAATGTACATTTGATCACATCAAGATATAGCTCAATTAAGAATCCATAGTGCATATTAGTACTGGAACAAGTTCTTTATAAAACATTCACCATTACAGTGTTTGAATAAAACTGGATATTTTAGTTCACACACCAGAAAGTACTTGGAACACATGTTCTCGTGGAAGCAGTGATTTCTAAGAGATGGATGATTTCTTGTGGGTTTTCTCCCAAAAGCTGTGTGTAACTGAGGTAATATTAAAAGTGGGTTTGGGTTCTAGGCCTCAGTTTAGACTTGGCAGTAAGCCTCAGGCTGAGGGGCTCTGGGAAGGAGCAGCCAGTGCTTTGATGGGTTGTGTGCAGGTGAGTATAGTGTAAAGACTGTACCTGTTCACAGCGATGCAACAGTTTTAAGCATCTATCCTTTAGAGAGTGATTGGAGATTCAAAATATTGTAAGATTAGAACCGGTTAATGACTTTTTCTTCGTCCGAGTATCTTATCTGTCAGTTTCAGGTACATTTTTACTGTGACTGTTTAGTCTTAAACGACTATTCGTTAAGTTCATAAGGGCACTCCAGGGAGTCTGATTTTCAGTATCCCTGAAACTAAAACCTGTCTGCTTCTGATCCAGGCCTGGTAGGGTGATGTGGCCTCACGGGCCTCACTGTGTCTGCCATTTTCAATTTTCATAGTCTGCTGGCTGTAATCTTGCTGCTTATGTGTACCTGCGCTTATATTGGATGCTTGGCACCCAGCCTCCTGGACAGAAATAAAGCTGGGTTGTTGGGTATACTTTGGAAGTGTGCCAGAATTGATGAACGTGAGAGTCCTTACATTGCAGTATGCTGTGGTGCGATGGCCTTCAGCATCCTCTTCATACAGTAGCTTGGAAAAATGCCAGAATTCAGCTGCCATCAGATTTAAATATGAAAAAAAAGGACTTATCTGCAGAAAATAATGGAAAGAATGGTTAACCCTTTTATCTCTGAACATTGAATGAGATAAATTTCTAGCTGCTGTTCTGTATTTTTGTTATTGGACCAATGTTCTATATAAATAATTAGGATGTCACCATTTAATACTCAGAGTTTAAATATGTCTGTAACAATCAACCTCAGTACTGTCACTATACAATATTACCTTCTGCATATGTCATTCTCTTATGTCAGGTACCTTTTTTTTTTTTTTTTAAGTATGTCTTTTTTTTTTTTGGCTGCACTGGGTCTTAGTTGCAGCACGCAGGATCTTTAGTTGTGGCAGGCAGGCTCTTAGTTGCGGCATGCAAGATCTAGTTCCCTGACCAGGGATCGGACCCAGGCCCCTTGCGTTGGTAGCGCGAAATCTTAACCGCTGGACCACCAGGGAAGTCCCCAGGTACTAGTTTTTAGTGAGGTATCTTTAAGGCACATAGTAGAAAACAAAATTGGTAAATTACTTAAGTTCCTTTCACTGTGATTTGGAAACAATAAATCTTTATCGAGTGAGAGCCTTTTTTGGACTAGCTTTTCTATTGAAAAAAAAAGGTTCAATTTGTGTTGGTAAGGACTGCACTCATATTTAATAATGCTTGCTTTTCCGCTGGCCACACCATTTTGAGCATTAACCAGAGTACCTGTACTCTTAGCAAACTGTAGTTTATCACAGGTGTTTAAACTATTCGAAACAAGCCTGTGCAGTTCTTGAGGAAGATAAATGAGAAGTGACTTAAGAGTGCTACTGAGACAATGTCCCTCTTTAACATGAAAGGATTGAGTAAAAAAACCTATCCGCTATGTACCCAGAGTTTATAATAGAGTTTTTCTCATATCTTTAGTTAAAAGCGAGTGGATTTCCACAGGCGTCAGGTGCAGTGTTGCCAGGCCACAGTCAGCGTGCTGACACCCTTCCACCCCTCCCACTCTCCGCCAGAAGTCCTTTTTGTACAAGGTTACCTTCAGGATACAACTGGAGGCAGTTGTCTCAGCAGAAGGACAGCTGGTGGTGTGGCTAGGATTATTCTGAGGCTCGCTGTCTGCAGTGGCCTTTGTCAAAGCTGGGAGCGGTTCAGAGCCCCAGAAGAATAACCATTCACTTTGGACGTCCTTTCTGAATATGGAGCAGCCAACAGAAAGACGAATGGAAAGAACTTCATGGCTGTGGTAGTCAACCTGACCAGACTTTCTAACCAAGGCAGATATTAGTAAGAATTAAGAAAATATCTGTTTTTTTAACACTAACCCAGATTTTCTTTTGATTACAACAGAAATTTGTGACTCATTTATTATCAATTTATTTTTTTCACTAGCATTTAAGGAAATCAGAAATGCATTTGATTTATTTAAATTAACTCCAGAAGAAAAAAATGATTTTCCTGAGAATAATCGGAAAAGAGAAGAAGTACCACCAGATTGTAAAGTCACAGAAGACCACAAGACCAAGGAAAACAAGCAGTTACTTAAAGAAAGGAGAAATACGAGAGATGAGACTGATACATGGGCATATATAGCTGCAGAAGGCGGTCAAGAGGTTGTGGACAGTACATCCCACGCGGACGAGAATTCTGGTAGGTGTGTCCGTAGTCATTCTGCGGAGCGTTCTCTGTTCTGTGCACTGAGCTATCCCCCTCACCTTCCTCTCCTCTCCCACGGTCATTCTGATCTCAGGATGGAGTGGAAAACCATTTGAATCTCCTGAATAAATAACATTTTATATTGAAGACGTAGATTATTCTGTGATTTCTGAATTGATCAAAAATTGATCTAGTACGCTCAGCACATTTAGAAATTATACAGATTTCTGGTTTGCTGCCTTACCTACTCTTGCCAAGCAGTCTGATGGTATATCTTACTAGATTTCTTTCAGAAAACTATCAAATACAAACTTACTTGTATTCTTTCCTTTTAACTTTGCAGTAAATAACACTTATTAAATGAGGTTAGATTGTAAGTGCTATCCTGAGGATACCGGAATTAGCTGAGGAGGGGGGAGGGCCGTGTATAGAGTACATAGGACAGTAGCTGCGGAGAAGAGTAATAAAAGGATAGGACAGAATAAACAAAAGAGGTTAATCTGATAAATTTTTGTATAACTCCTGAAACAGTTGAAGAGAAGTTCTGAAATATTTGGGATATATGGCAAAGCAGGTAGCTTGGGGGGGCCCTATTACTGCAAAGCAACTAGGTTCTGGGATACAGACAAGACAGGCCTCTGGCATGTTGCTGAGCTTGCAGGAGGCCGGGACAGTGCCTTGGGGCGCGGGGGGTGGGGGGGTGGGGTGGGTGGGGGAAGTGGGTTGCCCAGAGGGCAAATACCAAATAGCAGCACAGCTGTTGAGATACCAAGCAATAAAGACTAGGTCCAGTAGGTGTTGGTCCAGCCACCTGGGGAGCTCCTGGGTGAAAGCTGAAACTAGCCCCGTTCACAGAGGGCAGGGAGAGACCCAGGAAAGAGGCAGCCACTCTAGATGGGGAGGTGGCAGGCTGCACTAGCAGGGAACTTCCGGGAGGCCCGTCTTGGGGGCCGCAGGATCTTAACAGTTTACGAGGAGGCCTTAGTTCAATCCAGGTGGTCTTAGCAGCTTTTACTCTCTCCAGGCTGTGTCCTTGACACTGTTGCTACTGTGGGAACAGTGGGCACAACATACAGCCCAAGGAGAGGGGAGGATGTGAGGGCCCCCCTCCTGGCCGGGGTGTGGGCGGTGAGCACCTCGGACCTTCTCCCACAGTGGAGCGTTGGTAAAGCCCAGAAGCTGGTTCATTGAAATACTAATAGAATAGAGCAGCCTGGGGCACCGTTAGTTAAGGGAAAAAAGAATGAAGACTTAAACAGTATTTCCAGGGAAAAAAGAGACGCCATTATAGATGGTGTCCAGATTAAAAAGATAAAAATTGTATGAGCATTTTCTTACCATAGATTTGAAAACTGATTGAAATGGGAAATTCCTGGAAAGATACAGTTTAACAAAACTGACCCAAAAAGAAATACAGAAATTGGATAGTCTTATTACTATTAAAGAATGTGAAACAGTAATTTAAAATAGTCTTACAAATTTAACACCAGGCACAGATGATTTCATATGCAAGAGTTCATCAGACTTACAAAGAAGTCTTCCCGAAAGCAGGTGGGTTCTGGGAGCCCATCATCACTTCAGTCCCCAAACCAGACAGAACTGTTCAAGGAGGGGAAAGGACAGGGCAGGCTCCGCTCACTCACGAACTCAGATGTGGAAACTCAAGTGAAACAGGAGCAGATTGAATCCAGCCACTTGTAAACACATAACTTCTTATGATCAAGGTGGGTGTTCCCTAGGAATTCAGTTGGTACAGGGAAGTTGATTTAATAATCTTCTTGATTTTTAGAAAATAAAGCCTAGCAAGGGAGCTTTGTCAATCAGTAAAGAACATGAAGCGTTTGGCAAACATCTTTTGTAACGAAGCATTGGGAACATTTCTTTTAAATCAGAAACAAGGGACTTCTCTGGTGGTCCAGTGGTCCGGTCTCCCAGGCCTCCACTGCAAGGGGCACGGGTTCAGTCCCTGCTCGGGGTTCTAAGGTCCTGCATGCTGCATGGTGCGGCCAAAAAAAAAATGCAAGGGTGCCTCCTATCCCAACTTTCATTCAAATTATATTAAGGTCCACCCAGCACCGTAAGACGATGAAAATGAAAAACGTGAGCATTGGAAAAGAAGCCCCGTGTCCCCCACCCCACAAAAAAGCTGTTATCAGATGGTATAATATACGTAGAAATCAAACTTACTCTATAAAACTGTAGTAGGAGGTATATGCTGAATTGGCACAGGGAAGGTAGATTAGCGAGTCGCCAGAGCAGCACCTTGAGAATCGGATGCTGGCAGATCTAGGAACCAGACAGGTTGACTAGTGGTGACACATCGTGGGGGGGTCTTAGAGCAGGAGAAGGTGGGGGATGGCCCGGCTCAAAAAGAGAGGTGGCTCCCTCCATCCCCATGCGATGAGGGCAGCTCTTCCTTCACTGAGTCTACTGATTCAGATGTTAATCTCTTCCAAAAACACCCTCTCAGACACAGCCACAAGTAATGTTTTACCACCTCTCTGGGCATTCCTTAGCCCCTTCAAGTTGACACGTAAAATTAGCCATCACAGATACCAGTTTTTATAAACCTGAGAAAAAGCAAAACTAACGGGACATTTGTTTTATGATACATATATTTTGGCGAGGCTTTTTTTTTTTTTTGGCTGCGTTGGGTCTTTGTTGCTGCGCGTGGGCTTTTTCTAGTTGCAGTGAGCGGGGGTCACTCTTCGTTGTGGTGCACGGGCTTCTCACTGAGGTGGCCTCTCTTGTTGCGGAGCACGGGCTCTAGAGTGCAGGCTCAGTAGCTGTGGCATACAGGCTTAGTTGCTCCGCGGCATGTGGGATCTTCCCGGACCAGGGCTCGAACCCGTGTCCCCTGCATTGGCAGGCGGATTCTTAACCACTGCGCCACCAGGGAAGGCCCTTGGCAAGACTTTTTAAAAAGAAAGAATGACAGACTGACTGCTGTGTTTGGGGTGGGGAGGGGCAGATGGGAACAGACCATGTCCTGCACTGGTTCTGTGTTCAGGTAAGCGCTGCGTTCACAGAGGCTCACCTTGTAACATACATTCTTTTAGTATATGTCTAATTTTTTATTTAAAATACAGAAAAAGTTAAAACTGCCAGATGTTGAGTCAAGGTCCAGTACTTGGTAGGAATGAACAGAATGAACATAGGATTTAAACCGGTTGGCTGAGTTGCCACCTAACCCTTCCGGCTGCTGTAGCTGTGTAAGCTGGAGGTGTTGTCTCAGTTCTGGGAGCCCTGCTCTGTGCTGCTTCCCCATCTCCCTGTGTCGTTGCCCTGGAGTGGGGGGCCCAGCTGAGGACTCAGATACATGTCAGTGCAGACACGGCTTTCCTCATCCGGGACGCGTCTCCCTCACAGATTATTGGGTATGGATTGAATGTATTGACTCATGAGTTTGACACTCCTTTCTGAATGTTAGCTGCTTTTACTGTGTCCACTACGGTTGTTATTCAGGAGGTGAGGTATAGCAAGCATATATGCGACTTACTCAGAGCCATGCATGTAACGTGGAGCAAAGAAACAAAGGCTGTGCTGTGTCTGTGATGGGACGCTTTTAAATCCTTTAACTGTTTTTTTTTTGAAGTATAGTTGATTTACAGTGTTGAGTTAGTTTCAGGTGTACAGCAAAGTGGTTCAGTTATACATACATATATATATATTCTTTTTCAGATTCTTATCCATTATAGGTTGTTACAAGATACTGAATATGGTTCCCTGTGCTATACAGTAGGTCCTTGTTGTTTATCTATTTTATATATAGTAGTTTGTATCTTTTAATCCCAAACTCCTAATTTATCCCTCCCCTCCTTTCCCTTTTGACAACCATCAGTTTGTTTTCTATGTCTGTGTTTCTCTTTTGTCAGTAAGTTCATTTGTATCATTTTTTTTTAGATTCCACATATAAGTGATATCATATGATATATGTCTTTCTCTGACTTACTTCACTTAGTATGATAATCTCTAGGCCCATCCATGTTGCTGCAAATGGCATTATTTCATTCTTTTTTATGGCTGAGTAATATTCCATTGTACATATGTACCACATTTTCTTTATCCATGCATCTGTCGATATTTAGGTTGCTTCCATGTTTTGGCTATTGTAACTAGGGCTCCTATGAACATAGGGGTGCGTGTATTCTTTCAAATTAGAGTTTTCGCCTTTTCTGAGTATATGTGCAGGAGTGGGATTGCTGGATTATATGGTAGCTCTATTTTTAGTGTTTTGTTTTTTCTATTTTTTGGCTGCTCCGGGTCTTAGTTACAGCACATGGGATCTTTGTTGCCACATGTGGGATCTCGTTGCCGCTTGTGGGATCTTTTAGTTGCGGCACGTGGGATCTAGTTCCCTGACCAGGGATCAAACCCAGGCCTCCTGCATTGGGAGTTTGGAGTTTTACCCACTGGACCACCAGGGAAGTCCCTATTTTTAGTTTTCTGAGGAAAACTAACAGCATTTATTGTTTGTAGACTTTTTGAGGATGACCATTCTGACCATTGTGTGGTGACACCTCATTGTAGTTTTGATTTGCATTTCTCTGAAAATTAGCAGTGTTGAGCATCTTTTCATTGCCTGCTGGCCATCTGTATTTAAATCCTTTATCTCTTATTATCAAATATTTGATTTGCTTTTCACTTTTTAAACTAGTGCAGTCATTTTGAATTATCCCCAGATCCCCTCCACTGCACTGCCCATGGAGAATGAACGTTTTCAGCCCTGGTGTTGACAAGCCCGTGGACCAGACACATGAGGGTGGGAACGAGCGCTGGCTTCGTGCGTGCTGGGGGGTGGCTCGGAGCACAGGGCGCTGGGGGCGTCATGGTGGCGCTTCCAGGGGGAGAAGCCCAGCCGAGTGCGACAGGGCCACAGGCAGTGGCTCTTCTTTACTCACGGGTCTGGTCTCTGCGATCAGAATGCCTGTACCTACACGGAGGCGGGGAGCAGTGTAGAGCCGCCCCTCCTGTCAGGTGGTGCAGTGCAGTTGACGCTCTGCATCTGGCCCTTCCGGATGAGGAGGGCTGACCATCTGTCCAAGAAGAACGGCCGAAGAAAGAAATGTTAGAGCTTCCTCGTACTGAATCCTTGATTTCTCGCTTCCTTTCAGCTTCCAAAATTCATGTTATTATTTTACAGTTAATAGTATACCTATTTGTCTTGATGCCTTTTCGTGTGTGACCTCTAAAAGTGGATAATTCATGTTACTTCCCAAAGAAAATCAGAAATTTAACTAGAGACTCAGTTACATAGTGACGTATGTTCAAAGTGTGTGTAACATTCTGATTAGGGCACCACATATTTAATAAAACAGCACTGTATTTTTTTATAGTCCAGAAAAATGTATCTTAATAAGGCTCTTCTGTGTTCCAGATGGCAGACAACAGATTTTGAGTTTCGGCATGGATTTGCAGTTGGAATGGATGAAATTAGAGGATTTTCAAAAACATCTTGATGGGGAAGATGAGAATTTTAAAACAGCCGATGCAATTCCAAGCAGTGAGTAATTCTGGAATTACGGGGATCCCCTTCATGAATCTAGGTATGTAAAACCTAATTTATCTTTTCTTTCATTTTAGATTTATTGAGGGATGCTGTGAAAAACGGGGATTATATTACTGTGAAGGTTGCACTTAATTCAAGTGAAGAATATAACCTGGACCAAGAGGTAAAGTGTCTGTAAAAATCTCATGAAAGGAAGCTGGAAAGTAACTCTTTTAAAATAATTCAGTTTTATTCTTTCTTTTCTTAACTTTTATAAAAGTGATACATGTTCACTTTATAGGATTCAAACATTCTAGAAATGTATAACGTAGAAAATTACAGGGCTTCCCCGGTGGTGCAGTGGTTAAGAATCCACCTGCCAATGCAGGGGACACGGGTTCAAGCCCTGGTCCAGGAAGATCCCACGTGCCACGGAGCAGCTAAGCCCGTGCACCACAACTACTGAGCCTGCGCTCTAGAGCCTGTGAGCCACAACTACTGAGCCTGCGAGCCACAACTACTGAGCCCACGTGCCGCAACTACTGAGCCCGTGTGCCTAGAGCCTGTGCTCCGCAGCAGGAGAAGCCACTGCGATGATAAGCCCACGTGCAGCAACAAAGACCCAACGCAGCCAAAAATTAATTAATTAATTATTTTTAAAAAGAAAGAAAGAAAATTACAGGTCCCGTAATTCCAACCCCAAATAATAACCATTAGGTTTAGCCGTGATTTGCCTTGTTTTGTCTGTGGTTTAACCTCCGCACTTTGAGGGGAAAGTGACTCCTCGTTTTCATGTCACCATTTGTGTTTCATTGGTAGTTGCCTATTTACAACAACTGCCCATCTTTCTATTGTTTTTTTTGGTTTTGTGTGTGTGTGTGTGTGTGTGTGTGTGTGTTTGTGGCCGCACGGCGAGGCTTGCAGGATCTAGTTCCCCAACCAGGGATCAAACCCATGCCCCCTGTGGTGGAAGCGCACAGTCTTAACCACTGAGCCACCAGGGAAATCACCCAGCTTTCTATTGTTGCTGGGTTTTTTCATACTGATTTGTAAAGATTTTAATGGAAGCATATTAACCCTTTCTCTGTTTTTATGTTTTTATTTTTTGAGTCTTATTGCTTGGAGGGATTTTTATTTTTAGGTAGTCATATCTGTTGATCTTTTCCTTTATGGCTTTTGGGTGTCTTACCTTGCTTAGAAAAGATTCTTGTATTTTCTTCTTTAGTTTTCTTGCTTTAATGGTGGATTTGTTAGGTTGAATCCTTTAGGATTGCAGTAAAAAGATTATTGGGATTTTCTTTAAAATCACATGAAATACATAGATTAATTTGGCTCAGAATTGACATTTTTACATTTTGAGTCTTCCATCCAGGAACATGACAACTCTACATTCATTCAGCTCTTCATTTATTCCCTTAAGCAAAGTTCTTTGGGCTTTTTTCTTCATATAGTTCTTGTACGTTTATTTTAGATGTATTCATACGTATTTTATAATTTTTAAATCATTTTCCATATATATGCTGTGTACAAGAGACCCACTTCAGACCTGGGGACACATACAGACTGAAAGCGAAGGGACAGAAAAAAGATATTCCATGCAAATGGAAATCATAAGAAAGTTGGAGTAGCAATACTCATATCAGATAAAATAGACTTTAAAATAAAGACAGTTACAAGAGATAAGGAGGGACACTACATAATGATCAAAGGATCAATCCCAGAAAAAGATATAACAATTATAAATGTTTATGCACCCAACATAGGAGCACCTCAATGCATAAGGCAAATGCTAACAGCCATGAAAGGAGAAATCGACAGTAACACAATAGTAGTAGGGAACTTTAACACCCCACTTACACCAATGGACAAATCATCCAAACAGAAAATAAATAAGGAAACACAAGCTTTAAAGGACACAATAGACTAGATAGAGCTAAGATATTTATAGAACATTCCACCCAAAAGTGGCAGAATACACTTTCTTCTCAAGTGCACACGGAACATTCTCGAGAATAGATCACAGCTTGGGTCACAGATCAAGCCTCGGAAAATTTAAGAAAACTGAAATCATATCAAGCATCTTTTCTGACCACAACGTTAAGAGATTGGAAATCAGTTACACGAAAAAAACTGTAAAAAACAAATTCATGGAGGCTAAACACTGCGCTATTAAATAACCAAGAGGTCACAGAAGAAACCAAAGAAGAAATTAGAAATACCTAGAAACAAATGACAAGGAAAACACAACGACCCAAAACCTATGGGATGCAGCAAAAGCACTTCTAAGAGGGAAGTTTATAGCAATTCAATCTCACCTCAAGAAACAAGAAAAATCTCAAATAAACAATCTAACCCTACACTTAAAACGACTAGAGAAAAAAGAATAAAGAAAACCCAAAGGCAGTAGAAGGAAAGAAATCATAAAGATCAGGGCAGAAATAAATGAAATAGAAATGAAGGAAACAATAGCAAAGATCAATAAAACTAGAAGCTGGTCCTTTAAGAAGATAAACAAAATTGATAAACCCTTAGCCAGACTCATCAAGAAAAAAAGGGAGAGGACACAAGTCAATAAAATTAGAAATGAAAAAGGAGAAATCACAGCTGACACCACAGAAATACAAAGAGTTATAAGAGACTACCACAAACAACTATATGCCAATAAAATGGACAACCACAAAGAAATGGACAAGTTCTTGGAAAGGTACAATTTTCCAAGACTGAAACAAGAAGAATTAGAAAATATAAACCTATCACAAGTAAATGAAATTGAAACTGTATTTTAAAATCTTCCAACAAATAAAAGTCCAGGACCAGATGGCTTCACAGGCGAATTCTGTCAAACATTTAGAGAAGAGCTAACACCCATCCTTCTCAAACTCTTCCAAAACATAGCAGAGGGAGAAACACTCCCAAATTCATTCTACAAAGCCACCATCACCCTGGTACCAAAACCAGAAACAGGTATCACAAAAAAAGAAAATTATAGACCAATATCACTGATGAACATAGACGTAAAAATCTTGAACAAAATACTAGCAAACAGAACCCAACAACACATTAAAAGGGTCATAACACCATGATCAAGTGGGGTTTATCCCAGGGATGCAAGGATTCTTCGATATACGCAAATCAATCAATGAGATACACCACATTAACAAATTAAGGAATAAAAGCCATATGATCATCTCAATAGATGCAGAAAAAGCTTTTGACAAAATTCAACACCTATTTATGATAAAAACTCTCCAGAAAATGGGCATAGAGGGAACCTACCTCAACGTAATAAAGGCCATATATGACAGACCCACAGCAAGCGTCATACTCAATGGTGAAAACCTGAAAGCATTTCCACTAAGATCAGGAACAAGACCAAGGATGTCCACTCTCACCAGTGTTATTCAACATACTTTTGGAAGTCCTAGCCACAGCAATCAGAGAAGAAAAAGAAATACAAGGAGTACAAATTGGAATAGAAGTAAAACTCAAATTGTTTGCAAATGGCATGATGCAATACATAGAATATCCTAAAGATGCCACCAGAAAACTACTAGAACTAATCAATGAATTTGGTAAGGTTGCAGGATACAAAATTAATGCACAGAAATCTCTGGCATTCCTATACACCAACAACGAAAAATCAGAGAGAGAAATTAAGGAAACAATCCCATTTACCATCACAACAAAAAGAATAAAATACCTAGGAATAAACCTGCCTGAGGAGGCGAAAGACTTGTACTCAGAAAACTATAAAACACTGATGAAAGAAATCAAAGATGACATAAACAGATGGAGAAATATACCATATTCTTGGATTGGAAGAATCAATATTGTGAAAATGACTGTACTACCCAAAGCAATCTACAGATTCAGTGCAATCCCTATCAAACTACCAATGGCATTCTTCACAGAATTAGAACAAAAAATCTCACAATTCGTATGGAAACACAAAAGACCCCGAATAGCCAAAGCAATCTTGAGAAAGAAAAACGGAGCTGGAGGAATCAAGACTCCCTGACTCCAGACTATACCACAAAGCCACAGTAATCAAGACAGTATGATACTTTACACATAATAAGATGGTGTAACCATCTTATTTTTAATTTATTTTATTTATTAATTTATTTATTTATTTTTGGCTGCATTGGGTCTTCGTTGCTGCGCGCGGGCTTTTCTCTAGTTGCGGCGAGCGGGGGCTACTCTTCATTGCGGTGCACGGGCTTCTCATTGCAGTGGCTTGTCTCGTTGCGGAGCACGGGCTCTAGGCGTGCAGGCTTCAGTAGTTGTGGCTCGCGGGCTCTAGAGCGCAGGCTCAGTAGTTGTGGCGCACGGGCTTAGTTGCTCCGTGGCATGTGGGATCTTCCCGGACTAGGGCTCGAACCCGTGTCCCCTGCATTGGTAGGCGGATTCTTAACCACTGTGCCACCAGGGAAGTCCCCTTATTTCAATTTAAGTGGATCCTCTTGAGTCTGTCTAAAGTACTACTGCTAAGAATCATTTTTCTTATATTTGTGTTCCCTCCAATTACTCAGACAGGCAAATTTTGCTAGACTTTCAGATTACAGCTAAATTAATTCGTACTATTGGAATTTGGTTTTATCAAATGTTATTTAATAAATTGTTTGGTTTTCTCATATGGTCATTGCTTGAACTAGTGATTGGAAATATTTTAGCTAATAGTTACCTTTTTTTCTTTTGTCAGCCTTTTGTAGTTTTATCTCTATTAAAAGAAGTTTTCTTTAATTTCTCTATATTTTGTTACGGACTCTCAGAAACTAACCATATCAATGTCCTGTTTGCCACTTCTGAATTTCCCTCTGTATCCTTAGAGAACTCAAACTCTCGCTTCCCAACGGTTGTATTTACATAGGCCAACATTTGTCTCATCCAGAAAGCATTCGTTTTAGTTTGTAACCAATAGAATGGACTTGTGTGACTTCTCATGGTCATTTCTAGCCTTCTATCTTTGGGCCAACCAAATGAATATAATGAATATATGCGTTTCACCTGTTTTACCTAAAACACAGGAGACTTTTGAGATAAGTAAGTACCTTTGCCATTTATGTGGCATCAGCGTTCACTGTTCATTTTGTATCATGCAGGGTGTTGATATGCCTTTAGAAATTGATACATGGAAGTTGTAAAATTTTATGGTAACACATATGGAAAAATTCTAAAGGTTATTAGTTTCTGATTGTTAGGGTATTTTAGTGAAGAACCTAAGTACGTAGATGCATAAGTCAATGTATTTCAGTGATTTCACATTGAAACATAGTAAATGAAAAAACTTAGTTCTAAGATTTTTCTGATTAAACATTGACATGTTTTTTCATAAACAAAACCAATACAGGATTCAAGCGGGATGACGCTGGTGATGCTCGCGGCAGCTGGGGGGCAGGACGACCTGCTGAGGCTGCTCCTCAGGAAGGGGGCAAAAGTGAACGGTCGGCAGAAGAACGGGACCACTGCGCTCATCCATGCTGCCGAGAAGGTCGGCCACTCAGAAGGCTTTGGTTTGATAGTCTTGGGACCGAGACAGAGTCTGTCTCTGCAGGGAAATGTACCGGTCCTACAGTCACGTAACTTTAAATTTTCATAGTTCAGTTCATCTGTAACTTGTCATAAATGGATGTGTTTTTATTGACAGTCGTACCTTGTAATTGAATTTGCAAAATCATTTATCTAGTTGGAAGTGATTTATATTGAAAAAGAAATTCTCATTAAGGTTATTAATATTGATTTCTTAGATCTTTTAAAAATCTTTTCCAATCTAAATTAAGTGTTCCTTTTGGTTAATAATTTAATTAAAATGTTCCCATATATTATCTTATTAAAGGATTGATATGCAGAGTTTCTTATGCTGAAACCAGTGGTTAACCTTGAGGTTGGAGTGTCTGGCACACGGTGCGCAGCTGTGCCGGTGCCTGTGCTGGGGCCGCTCCCCGCAGCCGCCAGCTTTCCCAGGACCCTGCACGGGGGAGCTGTTTATATCGTGTTCACCATCCTGCTTGGGATAGAATCTGAGTACTTTTCCTGGTGGATAAAAATAAAAATAAAATAAAAATCTTAAAACGTCTAGAAATATTAACTTGTAAAGAATTTGGGGAATTAAATTTACTTTTTTTTTTTTTCTTTAACAGAACTTTTTAACGACAGTGGCTATTCTTTTGGAAGCAGGAGCTTTTGTAAACGTCCAGCAGAGCAATGGTGAGACGGCTCTAATGAAGGTAAATGCCTCCCTTGGAGCAGTCCTCCCCTCAGATGCAACATGGCCCTGCTGGGGTCTCCAGCTGCTGCTGTGCTGGGGCTGCTGTATGATGGGGACAAGACTGTCTGTGGACCTACAGGTCGCAGCTGAGTGGGAGAACCAGACCCGCAAAGAGGCAGTTACTCGGTGTGATGAGCGACGTGGTGGTAAGAGCCCAGGGAGCTATGAGCTTATGTACAGTGGACGCCAGGCTCAGTAATGTGGATTTGAGCTCAGCCTTGGGATGGACCTGGCAGGTGGCTAAGCCACGTCCTCAAGATCCAGGTCAGCAGGGATGAAACGTGTGAGTGGAAGGGGAGCAGGCTGTGCCCTGTGCAGACCTGGGCGTAGAAAAGAGGGATGTGCATGCGTTACTATTTCACACTGGTGACTTCATCTTCTGTGCTTGGAATTGTGGTTTGCAGACAGTGGGGTTGTTTTGTTTATTTTTGGCTGCGTTGGGTCTTTGTTGCTGCGCACGGGGTTTCTCTAGTTGCGGTGCGCAGGCTTCAGTAGTTGTGGCGCGTGGGCTCAGTAGTTGCAGCTCACGGGCTCTAGAGCGCAGGCTCAGTAGTTGTGGCGCACGGGCTTAGTTGCTCCGCAGCATGTGGGATCTTCCCGGACCAGGGCCCGAACCCGAGTCCCCTGTATTGGCAGGTGGATTCTTAACCACTGCGCCACCAGGGAAGCCCCCTGCAGACAGTTTCGAGTGGAAGGTTGTTGAAGTCCCCCCTCCCTGTGTAGCAGTCTTGCATTTGCTTCTAGGGGACCCTGCCCAGTCCAGCACGTTCCTCTGGCAGCTCCAGGTTTCTGGCCTGAGATGCTGTCCACACGGCAGGTTGTGACCCTGTACCGTGTGTGGAAGCTGAGGCCCACTTGCCTGCTCCCTACGTGCAGCTGTGTGAGCTGCTCACCAAGAAGGCGTGCGTCTGTGGTACCTCTTCCCAACCTTCTTTCCCGAGTCTGGAAGGCAGCCTGGTCAGAGCCCCCGGTTGGCGGGTGCCCTGGCCCTGAGTCTGTGCTTGACTGTGCAGTTCTAAAGGCCTGCGTCACCTGCTCCCTCGGCCTTCTTCCACACTTGGGGGTTAAACCTTGCTCACTGCTGGTGTTTCTGTTTCTTTTTTTTTTTTTTAAGGAATTCCTTTATTTTTTTTATTATTTATTTATTTATTTATTTTGGGCTTTGTTGGGTCTTCGTTTCTGTGCAAGGGCTTTCTCTAGTTGTGGCAAGCGGGGGCCACTCTTCATCGCAATGCGCGGGCCTCTCACTGTCGCGTCCTCTCTTGTTGCGGAGCACAGGCTCCAGACGCGCAGGCTCAGTAATTGTGGCTCACGGGCCTAGTTGCTCCGCGGCACGTGGGATCTTCCCAGACCAGGGCTCGAACCCGTGTCCCCTGCATTGGCAGGCAGATTCTCAACCCCTGCGCCACCAGGGAAGCCCTAATTTCAGTTTTTTTTTGTTTTTTTTTTTTTTTAAGATGAAAGTTACTTTAATTTATTTTTATTTATTTATTTATTTTTGGCTGTGTTGGGTCTTCGTTTCTGTGCGAGGGCTTTCTCTAGTTGCGGCAAGCAGGGGCCACTCTTCATCGCAGTGCACGGGCCTCTCACTATCATAGCCTCTCTTATTGCGGAGCGCAGGCTCAGTGATTGTGGCTCACGGGCCTAGTTGCTCCGCGGCATGTGGGATCTTCCCAGACCAGGGCTCGAACCCGTGTCCCCTGCATTGGCAGGCAGATTCTCAACCACTGTGCCACCAGGGAAGCCCTCTGTTTCATTTTTGATTCATGGAAATGTTTATTTTGTCCAGGAGCCCTCCTTTTGAATTTCAGTTCTCCTTGTGTGTTTCTACTGAAGTATGTTTAGAGCACAGGTTGCACATGAAAGAATGAATTTAAAACTTCATCTTATTGAGAAATCACCAGGCACATTCTAAACAGCAGATGCCCGCACAGTCTGAAGCATGGCAGGGGTGGGGGGTGTGAGGCGGGCTCTCCGCATCTGTGCCAGGGAGCTAGGGGCTAACCCTCCCGGCAGCGGGGAGCCATCTGAAGGGCCAGCCTGGAGAAAGACAGAAGCAGAATAAAGGTTGGGTTTCGCTGCATTGTTTGTTTTTAATGTCCCCCGTTACAGTGGGGGGAATGGATTGGTTTGCAGACTTGTAGGGAGGTTCTTAAAATTAAGTGGAATAATAATAGTCTGCACCGAAGTAGTGACAGTGGAGACAGAAGTGGACAGACTGAGCAGTCTTAACGAGGTCAAATTCACAGGACTTAGTAACTGAAGGTGATGGTTGGTCCCCTATTTCTTAAGTTAGAGAACACGGGCAGCACAAATGGAAGATTTTTACACGCAGTGGACCTGGAAATGCTTAGGTGTTTTACACGTGGATCTTAAGCTCAGGAGAGAGGTAGGCGGGAAACTCAGATTTGGCTCTGAAAGGGGTCGCCCATTAAGGGTCGGAAAAGACCAGAGATGGAGGAGGGCCAGGAGGCTCTGAGGCGTTTGACTATGGTCTGAATTAGGCAGCCCTGTCTGTCCTGCTCACTGAGGAAAAGGACCACAGCACTTGCACTTCCCAGACAGTTTCCGACCCCAATGGTTCTTTTCCCTCCCTTCACAGAGAACCAACTCCCAGCTCAGCGTGGAGAGAGGGACACTGACCACAGTCAAGTAATTATTCCTCCTTTATTCCTGACGCAGGCCTGTAAAAGGGGAAATTCAGACATCGTCCGCCTTGTCATTGAATGCGGGGCTGACTGCAACATTCTGTCAAAGCACCAAAACAGTGCGCTGCATTTCGCAAAGCAGTGTAACAATGTGCTGGTGTATGACCTGCTGAAGAATCACTTAGAGACGTAAGTGTGGAGTGAATGTGCCCGGTGCCTATTTGGACACATAATTGGAGTGGCCTGTGTGTAACTGCTCAGAAAAAGATTGTCAAGTACAAGTCCTGACAGGTCTGTGGTCTCAGAAGATGATGAATTTTAAAAGTGGTGTATGAATTATTTTTCTGCAAGTTATTGAGGACTTAGAAACTGTCAAACTTAACGCTATACTAAGAGTATCATCTTAAAATCTTAATTATGCTCTTAACTTGGCTCCCAAACATTTTCTTAAAACCATTTAAACTTTTTAACAGATAATTTTTTAGAGGTTTTAGGTTCCGAGCGAAGTTGAGTAGAAAGTAGAGATTTCCCGTATACCTCCTGCCACCACATGTGCACACCCTCTCCAGGTGGTGTGTCCATTACAGTTGATGGACCTACAGTGACAAGTGCTCATGACCCAGAGCCCCTGGTTCCCCTGAGGTTCCCCTTGGGTGTTGTCCATCCTGTGGGTTTGGACAAACGTAACGACGTGTCCCCGCATCGTAGCCTCACTGCCCTAAACATCGTCTGTGCTCCGCCTGTTCCTCTCTCCCTAACTCTGGAAACCACTGATACCTTTCCTGTCTTCTCCAGAATGTCGTTTGGTTGGAATCATACAGTATTTGCCCTTTTCAGATTGGCTTCTTTGTGACAGGCATTTAAGTTTTCTCCGTATCTTTACATGGCCTGGTGAGCTCGTTTCTTTTTAGTACTGAATAATAATTACATTGTCTGGAAATTACCAGTTTACCCGTTCAAGTTCATGCTTTTTCAAATGAATTCTAAATCATTTTATTTTATTGGAAGTTCACGTAAGTAATTTAGTAGCTTTTTTTGCTTATTTTGGCCACACGTACGTGACAGGAGCTTCAGGAACAGTAGCGAGTGCAGGCAGGGTGTTTACTGTCCATGTAACAGACATGGGTCGGCAGCCTTGGGCAGGGACAGCCACTCCTCCCCGCTCCTCCTCACCCACCAAACACAGGACATGACTTGGATCTTCACACCTGAAAGATGGTTATGCCCCTTCCAGATGTAGGATCCATGTTCTAAGCAGAAAATAAGGTAAACTTCAGACAGGAGACAAAAAAGGCAAAGGCCAAAAAGGGAGTGTGTGCCTGGGGACTCTGCCCACGCAGACGGCCTTCGCCCACCCGGGTGGCAGTGACCGGGCGGCCAGCAGGCAGGGCGACCAGCCTGCCTGGTTTGCCCAAGGCTGAGGGCTTCCTGGGACGCTGGGCTTGGTTTTGCATCTGTGATGAAAGGGTTCTTGGGACTCCACACTCCTTGAACCAGAGCATCCTGGGATGGGGGTGGGTTGGTTACCTTCCCAGCAGGGTTGTCTGAAAAGACTTTTGGAATTAGCAGTAATCATTTTATTTGACTGCTTTCTAAACTAAGTACTAGAACAAGACTTTTCTGTGTGTGGCAGTTCTTGGGTTTATTTTCTGACAGAATTCTTATTTCTGATTCATCGACTTATCCGAGGAGTGTGTATGGAGCTCTGTCTGCGTGCCGGGCAGCACGCGGAGGGCAGGGGTGGCCGCGGGGCACAGACTTGCCCACTCGGAGCCTCAACAACACAGACAGGCATGTGATGTGTCAGGTGTGAGAGCTAAGGAAAAAGAGCAGGGAAGCAGGAGAGAGGCTGCTGCTGTTTTTTTTTCTTTCTCCCCTTAAGGTTGATCTGGGAAAGCCTCGTTGTATTCAACAGTCTGATGATGTTGTAGCTCATGGTTCTTCCCTACACAAACATTAACAGCGTTTACTGTACTTGTTTATTAGACTTTCAAGAGTAGCAGAAGAAACAATAAAGGATTACTTTGAAGCGCGTCTTGCTCTCCTAGAACCAGTTTTCCCAATAGCATGTCATCGTCTCTGTGAGGGCCCAGACTTTTCAATGGATTTCAATTACAGAACCCCACAGAACATACCAGAAGGTAAGCCTGTGTTTTCTCTCATTTTGAAATGTGACATTATAAAACTGATTTTCAGGCAGAACTCTTTGTTCTTTTAATAAAACCTTAACAAATTCCATTATGTGTAATAATTATGTACAATAGTTAACAGCACTGCTGCTCTGGCAGAAAAAAAGAAACGCAGCTGATACTCACCATCCCAGATGACCCCAAGGGGTCCACACAGCAGCATGTTAGCACTTGTTTTAAAAGTATGCAAGTTGAGTCTTAATAATTATACTAGTTTTTATTAAAATTGACTTATTAAAATTTAGCTTTCAAGATGATAAGCCCAAAATCAATGTTCTCCCTGAATTTTATTATCACTAATAGTCTTGCCCTTTTAAAAAGACAAAGAAAAATGAATATGTCTTGTCCCATAGTACAGTTTAGTAGCAAGAGATGAGAACTTCAGTTCTGCTTCCTAGTTTCTGCTTAACGGCTACTTGGCAGGCGAGACCATGGCCATGGCCCCTCCTCCAGGACACGGGTGCTCCGTATACAGAGTGGAGGTGACAGTGTCTCTGCCTGAAAGGTAGGAAACTGGGTTCTGGCTTATTTAAAAAACAAAAAAACAACCCACCCGTTTAAAAAATACATATTTGTTAATGGAAATTTAGTTGAAGAAAATATAGCTCTACCCGTCAAAGCCAGCCATTCACAACACCTTAGCGATAGTGAACTGTGGTCTTGACAGTCCACGCGGACCGCCTGCACCGCCAGGCACGCGCTGGTGAGCTGAGCCCCTGCACTGGCCGGTCACCCACCTCCACACCTGTGCTTCGGTTCAGCGGGACAGTCCTGGGTTACACACGGCCGGTTTTGCACTCGTACAACGTCTGCATCCACTAGCGGTTTTTTCCAAAGATGCCCTGTCGTCCTCAGATGTGAGATCCTGGTAGATTTTCCTGACCCTCGAGACTCAGAGTGTCCTGTCGTCTCTCAGAGCCCCACCCAGACCAGGACTCTCAGCCAACACCTTGGTGAGATCTTGGGTGACTTGCAAGCACTCAAGTTTGAACAAACACTGACCTTGGTCTCTTGAGGGGTGTGTGGCTCTTAAGAACTGAAGAGAAACAATTTATACTGATACCATGCAACAAGCACCAGGAACTTGATTAGGGTCCGTTGTGTCATATTCTGCGTATGGATCGAGTATTTCTGAGTCAGGCTAGAGCTGACAAAGGACGACCATTCCTCTGCTGGATACCACTCACTGTGGTCGGCAGAATAGAAACACGACCTTCGTGAAAGTGTTAGATTCTAATAGGATTTCACTGCCGACGGCCATCCCCACAGGCTGTCTGACGAGGTTCCACTGCCTTTTCTGCTCTACAGTCACGCGGACACAGCTGCGTTTTCACAGCGGAGCTGAGGGGAAAACAAGAAGAGCCTCTGTGTCTGCCGCGGGCCTTTCCTTCTCCTCTCATCCTCGGTGCTCTAAGCAGAGAAGCTGCATCATAAAACGGAGAGCAAAACCCTGTGTCAAACCTCACATAGCTTGAAAGGAGATAAAAGAGCCAGGGACCTCTGGTGTGCCCTTTTTTTCCTGGAACCAGAACAAATTTTAAAGCCAGTCATTCTTTGGGGTCTTTTTATGAAGTCTCCTCGTTCACAAGTTTTTAACATCATATTAAAAAACAACTCATGTATCTTTTATATTATCAAAAGTACAGTTTTTGTTCAGAGAATGAATCTTGCAGAATATTTTGCATATTCAGAAGCTTCAAATCTTACCCAAACTTTTTTTTTTCAAAATGAGATTTTTTTTTGGCATTATAAGAAAATTCAGAAAAGGCAAAATAGTATGTGGAAGACAGTGGAAAATTCCTCAAACCCACACTCAAAAACCACAGTCCACAGGTTTCGCTTCCATTGACATTTATAAATTCAGTAGGAACTTTTAAATACCACTTAAGAAAAATAATAACTTCAGTGTAGAAAAAGCGTATTTAAAAAGCCTGTTGATGAGCTGTCAGTAGCTACTCAGACTAAAAGTAAAAAGGGTTCTGCGGTCTGAAAAGCACTAGATAAACACCAGCAGGTTTTGCACCTGGAGGACCGCTCAAATCTTGCAAACGAGGGCGGGGTACCGGGCCTCCTCCCTCAGGCTCTGCAAAGTGGCCTTGGTGGGTTGGGAATTAAAATCTCTATTTGTATCTCCCCAATTCAGGCTCCGGCGTCCTGCTGTTTATTTTCCACGCAAACTTTTTGGGTAAAGAGGTCATTGCTCGCCTCTGTGGACCGTGTAGTGTACAAGCTGTTGTTTTAAATGATAAATTTCAACTCCCTGTTTTCCTGGTAAGAGTTTCTATAGTTCATTACTGAGGAGTACAGTCTTCTAATCAAAAGCACAGATGACATAAATTCTTCTGTTAACTGTAGTTGTTGGAAATGGCAATAATCCATAATCGTAAATTGTTTTAATTGGTATCTGGGCTTTAAATTATGTTTACCAAGTCTTGGAACTAACACTTTGAAGATAAATTCTTACGGTACAAGAAACATCCTATTTAAACATTATGCCTTTTAATGCCACTATAAATTACAAATGATCACTTAAAGGAAATTTAGGGAATTCAAAAAGGAAGAAAAGCATGCCTGTGCATGGTTCAAAACCGAAATATAAACACTGAATAGCACTGGTTGTATTTATGCTTAGTTTAATTTTAGGTAATCACAGTATAATTTTGATTTTTATTCACTGTGAACTTTTTGTCTTATAAATTTTTTATTTTTGGCTGCGTTGGGTCTTCGTTGCTGCGCGTGGGCTTCTCATTGCGGTGGCTTCTCATTATGGCGGAGCACGGGCTCTAGGCGCGCGGGCTTCAGTAGTCGTGGCTCACGGTCTTAGCTGCTTCGCGGCATGTGGGATCTTCCCGGAACCAGGGCTCAAACCCGTGCCCCATGCATTGGCAGGCAGATTCTTAACCACTGCGCCACCAGGGAAGCCCCACTGTGAACGTTTTAAAATACAAATATATAATAACTAAACTACTAGTGGCTATGTAAATTCTTTAGCATTAAAAATGCCCTTGAAGAATCGTTGCCTATGTTTCCTTTGCCACATATAAAATTCTCTCCTTAGGGTGAATTTAAATTAACTGGTTATGAAGATTTTTTAACGTGCATGCTGTATATGGCTGGATACATTCTAATGCCGAAAATTTTTAATCTATATATTGTTTTTCCAGAAAAATGTTCTCTCTTTAACGCAAGGGAAAAGTAAAGAAATCACAGCATGTTGTCTTATAAAGAAATTCAAACAAACTTGTATTTTCTTCTGCATCATTAGAGTCTTAAAGGTTTCTGGAGTCTGGCTGTGTCTAGATGGAGAAGAAGTCTGTCTGCAAAAATGCTGATCTATCTTTTGGTCTCTTCCCCAGGACAGTCATTTTGTTTACTCGTTCAGCCCTGCCGCGGGCCTCAATAAACTCTTTATAAGGTTGACGGAAGCGCCGTCTGCTAAGGTGAGAATCTCCTTGCATCTGCTGTCACTGCTCAGGTCGTTCCTTCAGGTCACATTATTAGAGAAGATTTTCAGGAATGTCATGCTGTTCCTGGTGTGCCTGCCTGGGTCTGAAATGGGTTCAACCCTCTTTGATATCCACGGTGTGCAGCAGTCTGGTGATGTTCTGTGCTTTTGATATTTAATTGCCACATGTATGATCACTAGCAGGACCAGAACAGTCTGTGTAACAGTACAATTAACGTAGTAACCTAAAAACCCAATTGGACTTTTTAATTAAAATAATGGTAGTCTAACAACCCACACTGATAACCAATTTGACAGTATTGCCAAAGAAGGGAAACAAGTCTTGCCCATGTGTGCTTTTTTTCCCCTCTTCTAACTAACAAAGGGGAACTCTTGAAATATATGCTTTTTTTCTTTCAACAGGTTAAGTTGCTAATAGGTGCATACAGAGTACAGCTGCAGTGACCGAAGAATTGGGAGAGAGTTATTCTCAGACCTATTTCTAAACACGCTTCAAAGCAGTTTGGAATTCTGGCACAGCTCACACTTCCAAATTAAAAGTTTCTTCTGTAAGCCTCTTGCATTTAAGGCCTGTCACCTGTTACAGTCTGAGAGATGGGGCATGGTGCATCTAACATATAAAACACAGATGTAAGTATTTGTGCCAGTGTTCTGAAATCTAGATATCGTGTCCAGACTGTATGTTTTTCCACAATGTGGAATGGTTCATATGAGGATTATTTAATTAAAACTTTTTTTTAACTTGAAATTTTTTACTAGCCCTAGTGAATTTTTGTGTTTTAAAAAAAAAAAAAAAAATCCAGTGGGAACGTTAGCACTAAGTTAAGGTGTGAGTTTGCAGCCCTTGAAGTAGGACTAATCTAAGGTGGTAGGCAGGTTCGAGGGAGGAGGGCTGATCTTCCCAACGGGCCACTGACACAGATCCCGAGTAGGTGACAACTTTGTATATTTGCAGTTACCCTTTATTGTTTGAAAAGATAATAAATCAGAATCTGAGATAATAGCAAAAAAAACAGAAACCAGACATTATGAGCATAAAAGGGGATATATTACATGTGAACTTTATCTTTGTTCTTGGAATCCATTAAGTCATTCTGAACAGCCAGATCTTGTTACTTACTTATTTTGAACACTGGGAATGCCAGCCAGGCTTTGCCACACTCTGCCTCCTGAGAAGGGTGACTGCCCACAGGTCTAATGCTTATATTCTGTCAAGAAATATTTGGCAAACTAATGAATCAAGCTGTCTGGGTTATGGAAATGTATAAAATTGTTAATTTCCAGATCAGTTTTATAATTGCGTGGGTTACAATTTTAATGAAAAAAATTTCAGAATGTCACATACGTCATCCCTCATCATCCATGGGGAATTGGTTCCAGGACCGCCCCCCCCCCCCCCTCAGATACCAAGATCCGAGGATGCTCAAGTCCTTGTGTCATATTTGCATTTAACCCCTCGCGTATCCCCCCCCCCCCATATACTTTAAGTCATGTCTGGATTAACTTACAATACCTAATACAAGGTAAATGCTATGTAAATAGTTGTAAATGCAGTGTAAATTCTATGTAAAGAGTTCCTGGTGTGCAGCAAATTCAAGTTTTGCTTTTTGGAACTTGCTGGAAAATTTTTTTTTCCCCCAGTTATTTTCCATCTGTGGTTTGTTGAGTCTGTGGATGCAGAAACTGTGGATACTAAGAGCTAACCACACACACTGTATAGATTTTTCAGAGTACAACTGCCTTTTCCTAGTTTCCTCAATAAAATACCACAATGCTGGTCTTTCTAGTTTCTTTCTATCTGAAGTCTCAGGACTTCAAAACAAGGTGGATACGAAATGTATAGTTTAGCTAAACAATGGCTGGGATTAGACTTTTCAACTATACTGAATGCTGTACTCCTACTGCGTCTAACCTCACAGCCACGAGATCTGTGTCAGCAGCGGTGCACCCTGTCCAATACACGTGAGAGAAGTGGGTTTCTACAGAACATTCCCGTCACCTAAAAACCAGGCCTAGGTAACACCTTTACAAGAGCGCTAGGAACATAACCACTGTAGAGCTGTGCGGTTTAATACAGTTCTTTTTGAGAAGTGGAGCCAATCGCATCAGATACTTAAGTTAATGCTGCTACTTTGATATTTAAGTAAGTGTGAACAATGACTGCCCTGAAAAACAAAGCAGTTCTCAAGCAGCACCTTATCAGAGGTTTGCAGATATGCTAGTACTACCTGTGGAAAGCAAAGCCATCTCCTCCTTGTGGCTTGTGTAGTTACCGGGCACACAGTACAGAATGCCTAAGAGAGCTTCACCCTCTAGGCCACGGGCGGTGTCATAACTTCAAGCGGGACGCATGGCTCTTGATCCAGACTCACTGAAGAGCAGTTAGTACACATTTTTCTACTTCAGTTTTATCTTAAATTGATTAAAAATCATCACTCCTCAGCCATCACTACTTTCCAGTATATACTGAGGTAAGGACATGATGCGTAATTGGGTTATCCAATTAATTTAACTTAACTAACCATACCACCCAGATCTGGTCACCACTAATTAGTATGCTGCAGTAGAAAGCACATTACACATCCTTTTGCCTACACTACCCAGTACCAAAGAGCAGTGCCTAGTACCTAATACCAGCCAATAAATGTTGAACTACAGTCGGATGAGGAGTTTGGATTTAGTCCAGGAATACAAGTTACTCAACTTCATACACTATCTTCTCAAGTCATTCCCATCTTAAATTCTTAAATTTGTAGAATGTATTCAGTGGAATGTCAGGAGGTTGCAATTTGAAGCTCAGGTGCTGCTTTTAGAATTCTACTCGGCAGGGTTACACTGAGACCTTTCAGTTACCTTATATGAGAATTTACTAGTTTATTAGTAATTTACTACTGCTGGCAAGGTTTTAGCATCAAGAAAGTTGACAGCAAAAGACCTTTATAAAGCATTAACCATGAAACTCCAGTGTCTTTGCATAAAAACGGGGAGAAACATACAAGTGTAAGGAGGATGATCAGCAAAGACCAGGCAAAAGTAGGACACGGATACAAGAAGAACACCGAGAGGTGGTTTATAAAATGAAAGAAGAATTTAGAAAAATTTGGGACTTCCCTGGTGGTCCAGTGGTTGAGACTCCGCGCTTGCATTGCAGGCGGCGTGGGTTTGATCCCTGGTTGGGGAACTAAGATCCTACACGCTGCGTAGCCAAAAAAAAAAAAAAATGTATATAAATTTATATGTACAAGAACATAGATATGTAAGAATTTAGAAAAATTTAATATTTCATGCAGTTAATATGTTTCATAGCATAATACTGTACAAACCCCTAAAGTTATTTTGACATTCTAAAGCTTTACTAAGCAGGATCAGAAGAAAACTGATGGAATCCATACCACTTCCCTCCATCCTCTGCTCACCTGCAGATGATGTTCCTTTCCAACAAAATCTGGGATGTCCAGGCCTGACTGCTCCCTCCTGGTACAGAAGAGCCTTGCTACTGGGCTGGAAAATGGTAGTAACAATGAGGTTCACAATTCAATCAGGACCAAATTAAAACGAAATTGGCAAACAGTCATCCGAGCTCCCAGAGAGCCAGCCCCAGGTGGAATCTACCCAATCAGCTCCGCTGCTCCACCACCCAGTCCGTGCCTTGACTCACGTCCCCGTTATTTGCTTCCCTTGGGCCAAGCTATATGTGTTAGCGAAAACATGATTTTTCGCACTTGAACAAAGCCAAATTTCTTATGAGTAGTTCCTTTCTTGAGGACTGACCCAAACTTCCAGGTTACATGAGGTGATGATAAAAAAAAAAACCCTCCAATGATTTCCATTTATTGGTGGTGGGGTGGGGGGGGGGGGGGTGGTTGCTCTGTGACCATAACGTTTGCCAGCATTAGCCAGCAAGTGTGCCAGGGGGACAGTATATAACTTAGGAAAACAACCTGGATGAAAGTGTCATAACTGCTCATGTATCCATAGACTGTTTCTATAGAGTAATAAATTAAAAAATAAAACAAGATTCTTCTGGCTTGTTTCTCCTGTGTCATTAAAATAATTTCTCCCGGACTTCCCTGGTGGTGCAGTGGTTAAGAATCCGCCTGCCAATCCAGGGGGGACGGGTTCGAGCCCTGGTCTGGGAAGATCCCACGTGCTGCGGAGCAATTAAGCCTGTGCGCCACGACTACTGAAGCCCACGTGCCTAGAGCCTGTGCTCTGCAACAAGAGAAGCCACCACAATGAGAAGCCCGCACACTGCAACGAAGAGTAGCCCCCGCTCGCCGCAACTAGAGAAAGCCCGCATGCAGCAACAAAGACCCAACGCAGCCAAAAATAAATAAAAAAAAAATTTTTTTTCTCCCACAAAATAACCTGAAAAAAAAAAGACAAACTAATTGTTAGAAAACAGGAAGTAGTAGTGCATATTTTTGTAAAGGAAGAACAAAGAGGTTTCAGTTATAAAGAAAATAATTTACTGGGCTAGAATCACTGATCAGGAAACCTAAAAAATATTCAAGACCTGAATTTGTATATTTGGCCTATAAAACTTTCTACAACTAGTATTTCATTGTGCCTCAGCCCAGAGCAGCACCACATTGTTAAGAAATGAAAATTCCTGGGCCTTTAAACCACAGATTGGGGGCCCAGCAGTCTGTGTTCTGATCCAAGAGATTCTGCTGCATCTTCAAAGTATGAGAACCAACGTTTTAAATAAGATTTCTAAAAGGGGAAACTGTCAAGTTACTTCCTTCTACTAGAATTAAATATATATCTGGCATTTTATTTAACTTTCATAAAGTTAATCTCTTCCTGGAATGAACAGTTTCTTTTCACTGACCAGAAAATAAGATCTGGAATGAAAAGCAGTTATTTAACTAAAAAAAAAAAAACAAAAAAAAAAAAACCACAAACAAACAAAAAAAACCCCAGAATACTGTTAACCAAAAGATGGCCACATTGGGCTTCCCTGGTGGTGCAGGGGTTTGAGAGTCTGCCTGCCAATGCAGGGGACACGAGTTCGAGCCCTGGTCTGGGAAGATCCCACATGCCGCGGAGCGACTAGGTCCGTGAGCCACAACTACTGAGCCTGCGCGTCTGGAGCCTGTGCTCCGCAACAAGAGAGGCCGCGATAGTGAGAGGCCCGCGCACCGCGATGAAGAGTGGCCCCCGCCTGCCACAACTAGAGAAAGCCCTCGCACAGAAACGAAGACCCAACACAGCCATAAATAAATAAATTAATTAATTAAAAAAAAAAAAAAAGACACCAAAGATAATATTTTAAAAAAAAAAAAAAAAAAGGCCACATGAAACCACAGCTTCACTATCACAGCACAATTCACCTATGTACATTAGGGGTTTTTTTTTTTTCCTTATTCGTATATTTTGAGATTATTTCTTCAAATTTTATTTAAGTAAGGAACCTACTTAACAAAACACTTGGAAAATTTAATACCAACAAAATGTCCAAAGAATATAAAGTGATTCTCTGTAAACCTATTTCAAAGGGCAATTATAATTTCATCCGTAAAAACCAGAATTACCTGGAGAGCTTTTAAAAATAAAGCATGATAAATTAAAAGGGGGGTGGGGGTGGGGGAGGGGGGGGGCGGAGTTCCTTGGCGGCCCAGTGGTGAGGACTCAGCGCTTTCACTGCCATGGCCTGGGTTCAAGCCCTGGTTGGGGAACTGAGATCCCGTAAGCTGTGCAGCACGGCCAAAATTTAAAAAATAAATAAACTGTTGGATTCCACCCCAACACACACACACACACACACACACCCGCCCCTGAAGGTTTTATTGTTCAGTAGACCAAGTACGTACCTGGGAATCTGCATTTTCAACAAGTTTCCCGGTGACAGTGACGCGGATCCAGGGACCAGCTTTGAGAACCACGACCCAACGTTAATTTTCTAGAGCTGGATAATAGCGCGAGAAACAGCTGTCACATTTTTGTGCCTACGAGACGTCAGATACTTTGAAAAGGTGACATTTCCCAAAGGTATGGTACCTATCAGCGCTGCTCACTCAGTGTGGACGCAAACCCCCTGGAACCGTGTGAAACTGGGCGGTCTGATCTGATGAGCCTGTGTGTACCGGGATTCTCATCTCGCGAGCAGCTCTCAGCTCCTGGTTCCCAGGACCACAGCTGGAACAAGAACAGGTTAGAAGCACCATGTAAGGGGGTGGGGAGTTAGGGAAGAAATATACTTAAAATAATACTTTTTGCATCTATTAGGGTGACAACATACCATCATCACAGTTCTATCATACAGATCACATAGCGTAAATGATTCTAAAGAATTTTATGTCTTTAAGAAATAATGGAAAAAACTTAATAAAATAATGGAAAAACTGTTATCCTCTAAAAAAGGGTGGAAAAAGCAGCAAGGGAGAAATGGAGCTAGTGTCCCTAGCTTGAATCTGAATTTATGATATTAAACCATTTTAAGATTACACACTTTCCAAAGGACCACAAGACTAAAATTTTAGGCTTGGAATCACTAAAGAACAAGAGGGATTTTTTTTTTTCCTTCGTAAATAAGACCCATGTAACACGTCATTGCTATTCCCAGTCCAGTTTTGCCTGAAGACAAATCAATACACACATTACTACCAGTGGGGATAGACAAGGGCAATTTGGAGCTAAAAATACCCTCAAATCTTCCTCAAAGAAAAGGGCAGTGACGCTGGGAGTTGCATAAGAAGACAGGCAGAGAAGCGGAGGTTTCAACTTTGCCATGAACTATGCAGTGTTATTCCACTAACTCTGACACGGGGGCCAGGAAGAAGGGCGGAAGGAGCTGTGACAACAGGTGCTGACCTGAAGGGAGACTCCAGCGTTTCCTGTCTCTCGACTTTGGTTCACCCCGGAAACCAAATTTCAGGTAGCTTCATCCATGTTTTCTTTTCTCCTAGGATTACAATAAAATCAGACTTAGCCCCTTAAAAACAAGTTTCAACGATCAACTAAAAAACACAAGCGATAACTCACTTCCTACAGTCCATGACAGGAATCAAGTTCCCTTAAGACGCCGTTTTAGTCTCTACCTCATCTGATTATGTCCATTCAGTAAGGATTTTCCTTTCACTTCATTTCCTCTAAGAATGTCAACTGACTTAAAATTCAGCTCAATTTTGTTTCAGCATCAGAGTAAACACTGTTAAATCCAAGACGCTGAAAAGTCTCCCTTTTTTATTTTCCATAGGTCCTCTTGTCTGGACGGCTGGTCCCTCAGCACACCACAGCCCAAGACCCTTATAATCCAAGATCCTACATAGGATCCTGATTCCTACCCTATGTACAAAATTTTATTCTGCTTGTACCAAGGCAGGGCACACAAACGTGTCTGCTGTGCTCCATCAGAAGACGACCTGCTTACCTACCGAGAGAGCAGGCACTCCAGATTTTCTGCTGAGGTCCAGGTTTATGTTTATTGTTACCTCATGCCTATGAAATGTGTTTTGTAACATACCTGAAATATCAGCGCAGTAGTACACAATTACAACTGAGAAATAAATACCCAGCTTTGGGCTCAATATTTTTAAAGTGAGGGTACATGACCCAAAGATACTGGAAATAATTATCCTAAATTGGTAGTTTTCAAAACTCATTTGGGTCTCAAATTCACCTGAGAATTGGATGAAGTATGACCCCCCACCCCCGCCAAAAAGTGCGTGCAAAAATTACGTACACAAAATTCTGCATGTGAATTAATCAGACTCATAGATTCCACTAATAACGCCACAATGATCCAATAGGATCCATGGTCCCACTTTAAAAACCTTCAATATTTTTTCAAGCAAAGCATGCCATAAATCAACAAAAATTATCTCGCATATTACTTCCATCTGCAACTAGCATTCTTACACTGGTTTTATAACTGTATCACTTATATATACTTTGCCTTTGGTAAAGTTAAGGATGACAAGAAGAATAAATGGAACCATAAATCAAACTGGGCAACTGGATTACTTAATCCTTAAAGAAACAATGACACCAGGACTACTAAAAATTTTAACTGTCTTCTCAACTTTTCAAAAATGTGAACCTGAAAGTTTTACAAAGCACTAACTACGCTGAAACCTAAAAAGGTTATCTCCAGAATTGAGGAACTTGTAGTTGCCAAGAGTCTTTAAAAGGGTGGCTTATCTTAATCCTTTAATTTAATAGTAAAGAACTATCACTAGAGTTCTGTTTAAAGAGGTGGTATTATAACTAAGTGGCCAGGTCTATTGTGCACTGGGTTGTAACCAACTCTAATAAGACGGTTACGGATGTGCTGATACACAGCCATTCAGTGACGCTCGTGATACGGAGTCACGGATCTGGGAGGGCCTAGAAAGTTGATACACTTTCATATTTTCTGATCCTGAAGAATACCCAAATATGAAAATCAACCAACAACTGCTTTTAAAGAAAACGTTTTCTTTTTTTTTTTTTTTTGGCTGTGCCACACAGCTTGCAGGACCTTAGTTCCCCGACCAGGGATCGAACCCAGGCCCGACAGTGAAAGTGCCAAGTCCTAACCACTGGACTGCCAGGGAACTCCTTAAGAAAAGGACTTCAACTGAAATCTTAAGCCGTAACTGTAACAAAACTATGTGGCAAAAGTAGTCTGTTGTCTGTTTTAAATTAATTTTAGGATAAAACTGTGTAAGAACTGTGTGAGTCAATGTTTGATTTTACCCTCTCATGCCAACACATCTGAAATAGTTGGTAAAAATGAAAAAAGGCTCCTCCAACCACACCCTAAGATTTTTTTCATATAGTCAGAAATGTGAACGGCCACTTTTAATGATGACTTTTCTGAAAGAATAAAACATTAAAACTACAGAAGGCACATTCTTAATGGTCAACTACGTACCAATGTACCTAGTATCTCATTTTCCACTGAGTACACAAGTCAATCATGAACAAACTACATAGTTTGTATTATGTACTATAAATTATACATAAATAATAGAAGTACACTCTAAGAAATAACTATAAAAGATAAATACTACATAATTCAACAAGTATGGAGGCTGAGGAATACTCTACAAAAGCTCTTCCAATTACAACACATGAACTGTAAAAACCCAAGAAATAGGATTTTAATAATGACTCGAATTGAAAAATACCTTGCCAGAAATCAACCTAAAAGGTAATGATCTCCTCTGGAGCAGACTCCCATGATATCGAACCATAAAGGAACCACATTCTTTATTAGCTTGTTCTGCAGCAGGGCCTCCTTCTGAGAAACAAGTTCTGAAATTTGTAGGTATGGGGGAGGGGACGTCCACATGATCAAAGTCACCATCCGAGATCTTTCAACACACAACAGCGTTCACAACTGAATGTGACCCTCTGCCTTGATGGCAAAGACACAGACCACAATACCGGCTGCTAAAATAATAAATAAACCAAATGCTATTACTACAGGCAATTCACAACAGCCAAAATATGCAGTATACTCTTCACTGAGATAATTTTATTCTTCTGTTACCTAACAGATTCTCTTTAAGCAACAAAGAATGTATCTTCAAAGAATATAGAGAAACAGTTTGTGACTTAAGAGAACAATATATCAAAAAGATTAAGGCCAAAAATTCAAGTCATCATTTCCCAAGGAAACTTGAAGAAACACCCACGAAAGCTGTAAACCTGTAAAACCCATGCTAATACAACTACATGTTCTTCCCTGCTTTTTGATGTAATACAGTGTAATACAACTTCAACTGATGAACAAATAAGAAAATATTGGGGCTTCCCTGGTGGCGTAGTGGTTAAGAATCCGCCTGCCAATGCAGGAGACACGGGTTCAAGCCCTGGTCCGGGAAGATCCCACATGCCACGGAGCAACTAAGCCCATGTGCGCCTCAAATACTGAGTCTGTGCTCTAGAGCCCGCGAGCCACAACTACTGAGCCTGTGCTCTAGAGCCCGCGAGCCACAACTACTGAAGCCTGTGCGCCTAGAGCCCGTGCTCCACAACAAGAGAAGCCACCGCAATGAGAAGCCCGCGCACCGCAACGAAGAGTAGCCCCCGCTCGCCGCAACTAGAGAAAGCCGCGCACAGCAACAAAGACCCAACGCAGCCATAAATAAATAAATAAATTTATTGATTTATTTATTTAAAAAAAAAAAAAAATATATATATATATATATATACTTCAAATTGACTTAATTAATTAGAAGGCAAATTTTCTCAACATGTTTAATTTTCACATGACTCTTTTGGGTTGAAAATGTGCAATAAAAATAACAAACTAAGGCTTTGATTTTCTATCACATCCATGGATCTTCCACCCAAGTTATCACAAGTTGCCAGATATCACAAGTTCAATTATGTAATAAATAACTTCCGTCTTTCAGCTGGTATTATACAAAAATCCATAATATGAACATTCGATTTTGGATTCCCAATATCATCTGGCTTTTCAGAATTCTAATAAAGCTACCTAATCTTTTTTTAAAAATATCATAGGTTATACATAGATCGGTGAGTCTTACATCAGCCGGTAGTGAAACCACACAACCTAGTTATAAACAGCAATTAAGAGCATGGTGAATAAGAGAAGGGCAAATGTACTTCACAAGAAAAGGTCTCTGAATGGCCAAAAGTATATGAAAAGGTATTCAACATCAGAAGGTACAGAGAAATGTAAATTAAACCACAGTGATGTGCCTCCACACACAAAAATGGCCAAGACTGACGTGACTGACAACACTGACGCTGGCAAGGATCCACCACTGCTCAAGGGGTACGAGGCCGAGCTGACTATGGAAAGCTGCTTGGCTGTTTCTAAGAAACATACACATGCCCTACACTCAGCAACTCCACTCCTAGTATTTTCCCCATGAAAAATGAAAAGTGTGATTTGTAGAAGAATGTTCAGAGCAGATTTATTCTTAACAACCCCAAACTGGAAACTGCACCAAGAATGTATCAACAGGAGACTCAACGAAGTGTGGCCTGTTCACTCAGGGGTAATAAGACACATGCAACAACATATGTGAATCTCAAAAACACTATGTCCAGTGAAAAAGGCCAGAGGCAAAAGTGTATACATTGTAAGATTCTATTAGTATGAAGTTCAGAAACGAAAACTAACATGTGATGATCAAACTAGACAAATTGTTGCCCCTGACACAGAATGGACGGACTGGAAAAGAGCACACAAGTTCTAAAGTTTATGAAAACTGAGGCTATCAGTTTGTTTTGCCAAACAAAACTCACAAATTTTGCATAACAGGCAAGTCCAAATTTTTAAAAAGCAAAATTTTAATTATTTTTAAATTAAAGAATCAGAAAAGAATTTATTTTAAAGTTCATGTAGCAACTCAAAATTAAGAAATAAGGACTTAGGGCTTCCCTGGTGGCGCAGTGGTTGAGAATCTGCCTGCCAATGCAGGGGACACGGGTTCGAGCCCTGGTCTGGGAAGATCCCACATGCCGCGGAGCAACTGGGCCCGTGAGCCACAATTACTGAGCCTGCGCGTCTGGAGCCTGTGCTCCACAACAAAAGAAGCCACCGCAATGAGAAGCCCGTGCACCGCAACAAAGAGCAGCCCCCGCTCACGGCGACTAGAGAAGGCCTGCAACAGCAATGAAGACCCAAGGCAGCCAAAAATAAATTAATTTTTTTAAAAAAAGAAATAAGTATGTAAAATAAGGTCATGTTCAAGTAAACAGGTAAGAATCATCTATCACTGATAAATATTACATAACACTGAAATCTGGAAAATACTGAAGAAACAAATAAAGACTGAAACTTTTTCTTTTTAGGCACAAGGCACATTTATTTTTTAAAACTTTCTTCAGCTTTGGGACTTCACTGTTGGTCCAGTGGTTAAGACTCTGTGCTTCCACTGCATGGGGGCACGGGTTCAATCCCTGGTCAGGGAAATAAGATCCCATATGCTGCACGGTGCAGCCAAAAAAAAAAAAAAAAAATTCAGCTTTATTGAGGGCAACTAAAATTTTCAGGAGAATAATTTACTGATACTACGTGCCATCTTTTTCCGCAAAGGTCATAAATAACATTTACTGTAGTTATCAACATAAAGTTCAGCAAAGATTCATATAAAATCTAATAAAGTACAAATTGATAATTTTACGAAACATAATTAGTGCCTGTAAGAAAAGTTAACATTAACTCAGTTTCAAAGGCCCAGACCTGTATCTATTTGCCATATCTGCAAGGCAACTGTGATGAGAGAAAAAAGGCCTTGGAAGTGAAAGATACCACTGAAAATTTTCAAACTGAATTCTGTCCCCAAATTCCTACGAAGGCATTTCAAGTTAAACAAACAAACAAAAAGTAAAACTGTTCAAAACAAAAGGAAAAAACCCAGCAGCGTTATCGTCTTACAATCACCTATGATTTCTCAAGTGCCCTGCCCAAAAGAGTCAAAGAAAACCTGCCTCTGTGGTTGCATAATGAGGTTAAGTTTTAAAAACAAGTTCAACTACATCAACAAAAAACTGCATTTTTAGTTCAAGATGACATGATCATTATGAACTTACATGTTCAGCGTCCACGGTCTTCTGTAAAAGTTCAATATTCCAAGTAAATTATTGCCACATCAAAGAATCCCACAGTAGTTATATCACGAATTAACCATGTTCATATATAATGAAAAGGAACTAGAATGAATTACCAAATGATAATTTGATAATTATCAAATTTATTTTTGATAATAAGTGTATTTTTCAACATATACTTAAAACCACTTAAAAACAGCATCTACTGTTACTTACTTTGAAGATACCATGTAAATCAACAAACTAGGAAAAACATTTCTGGCAGAATCCATTATGCGTTCATATGCAGTAAATAACATCACAATGTTGTACTGGGGAGAAACCACTCAAACACCAAACAAGTTTAATGTGAATTGTTGTGAGTTGATCACCTATTTAAATGTACTTAAATGCAGGGTAAAAAACAGGCGCTGCGCTGTCAGTGGTGAGGCCAGGACGCTCCTTTTCCCTGAGCACCTTCTACCAAGCCCTCCTTGCTGGGAGCTGCTTCTGAGTCAGTGTGCCCTAAATGGTATTTACGTGAAAATACACTGAGGTGGTTAAACATTTTCATGTTTTATTCTGAACACAAGATGCCAACATTTCATCTTAAAAAAGGGACTGAAAAGTCTAAAAATGGGAGAGTTTTTAAAAAAATCTTGTGTCATATTTTTTAAATGCACAGAATTTCCTGGTTACTGATTACCAGAGTTTGAGAAATTAAGACTGTGCAAACCAGATTAACAGAAGACACAAAAACAAGGCATAAAAACCCCATAAAATACAGTCATAAATCTCACTTCTTAACTTTTTGTGTCTCTACATCATTTGAACATGCAACACACCCGCCTCAGCAAAGCTCGGAGGCTGCCCCCTGTCCCACTGCTCGGCCGGGGACCCCGAGCCCCCTCCTCAAAGCCAGACAGGACCTCCCAAGTGGTGTGGGTGCCTCAGAGCCCCCTCTACTCCCTTTTTTAGACCATATATGCTACTTCCCGCTTTCAGTCACCACGAAGGCTTACGAGAACACTCAACTTTGACAAAAAACTGTGTGATATTAAAAAATCTCACTTTGGCTTAACTCCAGCGTGAGCCTGGAAAAGCTGCCTGTTCACGGGTTCAACCAAATGCAGTGAGCACGTGCAATGAGAGCCCCTACGCCGTAGGGAATTCACAGCAGCATCCCTCAATACAGTGGTTCAGAATCACTGAATTCTAACAGAAACAAATGGAGTTCAACTGAAACTGTTCACATACTAATGCATGAGCACTCCTACTGCAGTAAAGCAAAAATGAGTACGCAGGCGTTTAAACTGACTCCCCAGAAAGAAGTATGGAATCAAAGGCACAAAATATAGGGGGCAGGTTCCCGATGAGACAAAACAAAAAGCTGAAACAGGGGCTTCCTTGATGGTGCAGTGGTTAAGAATCCACTTACCAGGACTTCCCTGATGGCTCAGTGGTTGAGAGTCTGCCTGCCAATGCAGGGGACGGGTTCGAGCCCTGGTCTGGGAAGATCCCACATGCCGCGGAGCAACTAGGCCCGTGAGCCACAACTACTGAGCCTGCGCGTCTGGAGCCTGTGCTCCGCAACAAGAGAGGCTGCGACAGTGAGAGGCCCGCACACTGCGATGAAGAGAGGCTCCCGCTCGCCGCAACTAGAGAAAGCCCTCGCACAGAAACGAAGACCCAACACAGCCAAAAATAAATAAATAAATTAAAAAAAAAAAAAGAATCCGCTTACCAATGCAGGGGACACGGGTTTGAGCCCTGGTCCGGGAAGATCCCACATGCCACGGAGCAGCTGAGCCTGTGAGCCACAACTACTGAGCCCGTGTGCCACAACTACTGAAGCCCGCGTGCCTAGAGCCCATGCTCCACAACGAGAAGCCACTGCAATGAGAAGCCCCCGCAGGGCAACAAAGAGTAGCCCCCGCTCGCCACAACTGGAGAAGGCCTGCGCACAGCAACGAAGACCCAACGCAGCCAAATATAGAGAGGAGGGAGGGAGGGAGGGAGGGAGGAAGCGAGCTGAAATAACTCTGGAGTTTTGACCACTGTAAATTTGTGTGTGTGTGATCATCTAGCTATATCCAAATGACTGAAAAATAGGAAACTTAAATGGTATCTAGGTTGAAAATCAGACTCAAGTTTCTCCTTCCGTTTCCTGGCTACAGTTCAGTGGGGTCCATAGGTAACCTCCCTGTGTGTCTCAGGGGGCACCTGGCCCGAGCTGCCCTGAGCATTAAACAGACACCTTTCATCTATGACCATCAGTGCGGTACCCATCTACTCTCCCTCCTCTTCCGTCTCCCGGTCATTAGTAGCCTTGGGGGACCAAGCCCAGCTACCGTCCACCTCTCTGGACTGACTGGTCTGGATGGTCTGCCTGCCCCCTGGGGTCTCCTTCAGTCAAGTCCCCGGGAGCAGCCACAAGTCTTTTCTGAACCATAAACCAGGTCGCATCACTGCCCAGCCCAAGCCTTTCCTACGGCTTCTCATTTCATCAAGTGAGCCTGTGGCCTTGGCACATGCTGCTCTAGTCTTGTGTTCTCAATGGGCCAGAACGGCCCCAAGAGGGAGAAAATGAGTTGGATGGCAAAAATCTTAACTCTTTTTATGTGTAAAGCACAAATACAGTATATAAACAGCTATTTGCGGTGCTGAAGTTTCACGGAATGGGAGGGTTGGGGGCCTCAATCGGACAAAAATGGGGAAAAAAAAGAGGGCTGAGAACACCCTTGGCCTGGTTCACTCCATTCCAGCCACAATCCCTTCCTTGCTAAATGGTACACCCTCAGCTTGAACTGGGCTCGCCTTCAAGTCCAACTTGCCAAGTCTCCTCCTCTTGTCACTCACATCAGCTCAGAAGCCTCCTCCTGCTCAGGGAGGCCTCCCCGACCATCCGAGCTAAAATGGACAAATCTGTCTCCCCCAGCCCAGTGATGTGCACTCCCGGCTGTGTCCACGGCCCTGGCCCCGGCCACACCACGTGCTGGAGAACACTGCTCACCTGCTCTAATAACCACGACGCATGAGGAAACAAAACAACCTTTCCTCTCTGGTTACACCTCGGAGAGAGAACACTTCACAATGACAATGGATACTGGTAAAAGTGACCTGTGACCAAGGGGATTACAATTTTTCAAACAGCAAACTATACTCATTCAGTCCTTGGGTGTACAAAGTACACATAATTACTGCTATCTTAAGAGACAGAAACTTTTTAATTAAAAAAAAACATTTCATTTTGCTATGAAGTGTTCAAATTTATATAATAATTCACTGAATAACAAATCATAGAATTCTTTGGGAATGAACACAAGTGTTTTTTAATAGTTTATTAATTCTAGGTAAAGCTAACTTAAAATACAGCTTAAGAGACTCCACCCTTTTTGGTGTGTAAATGAAGTTATCTCCCCCTCCAGTATTTCCAAGTAATACAAGATTTAAAATTCAAAGTGAAATTTTAATATGAACAGCAAACGGGAGGGGAAGGATTCTTCTAAAAGAAAGACTTTTCGGTTCTTCCTATTTTTTTTTTTTTTTAATTAATTTATTTATTTTTGGCTGTGTTGGGTCTTCGTTTCTGTGCGAGGGCTTTCTCTAGTTGCGGCGAGCGGGGGCCACTCTTCATCGCGGTGCGCGGGCCTCTCACTATCGCGGCCTCTCTTGTTGCGGAGCACAGGCTCCAGACGCGCAGGCTCAGTAGTTGTGGCTCACGGGCCTAGTCGCTCCGCGGCATGTGGGATCTTCCCAGACCAGGGCTCAAACCCGTGTCCCCTGCATTGGCAGGCAGACTCTCAACCACTGCGCCACCAGGGAAGCCCCTTCCTGTTCTTGATATTTAAGAAAGGAACTTCAAGTCAGGCACACCAATGTTCATAATGTTCATTCCCATCGCTGAAGAACTGTAGAATTTTTTTTAAATGAAGATTTCTGAATTTGAGTCAAATGCCCTCGTCTATCACAAAGAATACACTGAGCCATTATTAAACTCGCGCGGTACCTCTAGTAAGGGAAACTGTTGATATTCACCACGTCATTTAAAACTCTTAACGTACAGATAACTCTCCCCAGGACATTAACACAGTTTATTTAATGAAATAGGCATCTACTTATGTAACCTAATATTTAAAACACAAGAATTCTTGCAATTCTCATTAGCCAACTTCAGACTTCTTCAAGGCTCTCCCCAGTTCACGCGTGTAATTTCTCTTCCTAAACTTTTACTACTACCTGCAATGATGCCACCAGTTCTTATCCACATCTGGCCTTTACTGACTTTATGCCCTTGGCTGGGGACCGGCGGGAATAACGTTAAGTTCTCACTGTCCACTGTAAGGACAGGCAGCACAGCATCTAAAAAACGTTAAAGGGGCTTCCCTGGTGGCGCAGTGGTTAAGAATCCGCCTGCCAATGAAGGGGACACGGGTTCAAGCCCTGGTCCGGGAAGATCCCACATGCCGTGGAGCAACTAAGCCCGTGCGCCACAACTACTGAGCCTGCACTCTAGAGCCCACGAGCCACAACTACTGAGGCCACATGCCACAACTACTGAAGCCCGCGCACCTAGAGCCCGTACTCAGCAACAACAGAAGCCACCGCAATGAGAGGCCCGCACACCGCAATGAAGAGTAGCCCCCGCTCGCCCCAACTAGAGAAAGCCCACGCGCAGCAACGAAGACCCAACACAGCCAAACATAAATAAATTTTAAAAATAAAAATAAAAAACATTAAAAACACACATACCCAATGACCAAGTGATTCAACTAGTAGAAATTTTATGCTATAGACATATTCACACACATGCTCTATCCCATGTATCCAACAACATGCTATGAAGCATATAACAGGGGGAAAAACGAAGTATCAATGAAACACTGTCCCCAAAAGATCTGGTAAACATACCTAACAATGACCTACCCGTAAGTACAAGAAGAGTGAGGGATCTCTCTTATACTCACTGATTTAGAACAATAGCCAAAACAGAATATTGTGAGGCAAATGGTAAAGTGTGTACAGTGTGCTTACACATGTATTAAGAATGTAAACAAATATGCCTGGGAATGCACAGAAACTTCCGGAAGGATACATAAGAAATTAGTAACCACAGCTGACCCTGGATAGAGAAGCTGGGTGATGCGTAGACGGCAAGAAGAAATTTTCACTGTGCACCATCTTTCATTTCCACGTTTGTGTACCAATGCATATTATTCAAAAAATTCAAAACTATATTGAATTAGTTTATGCATCAATAGTATTTTGAAGGCTAGTTGATTTTTATTAGATGTTAATGCTTTCTAAAATACAATTGTGTGCAAAGGATTATTTCTAGATCTCCAAGAAGGGCTTGAATGAGGCTACAGTACAGGACCTATTTAGGTTAACTTTTAAGCTTGAGGAATAAGAAAATAGGGGTTAATCCACCCCTGGTTTCCACATTGCTTCATGCTGGCCATTAACCAAGTATGAATAAAATGAGTAATTTGTATTAAACGCCCATTTCTATAAAATGCTTTTGTCTGTAATTAATGAATGCACTGGCGGTGTTCTATGAAGCCTTAAAGGCTCCCAGTACGAGACTCAGTCCACCCAAAGCTTCAAGGTTGACCTAAACAGCCATCTACAGATGTGTAAAGGGTGTATCAGCCCCCTAACCTCTATAATTTTTGCACTGGTGAACTATTTGTTTCATACTTTCATTCATCAACTGGGGCTTACTTTGTTGATGACAATCAGCATTCTTGAGCCAAGACCATTTCCTAAGCAGAGTGATTTTACACACTCAGCAGCCGTTCTAGACGCCACAAGGACCTGAAGCCCTCCATCCTGACCTTGCTGCTCTGTTCGTACAGGTGGGTAGCACCAAAATTACCTGCCTTGGGGTTCAAAACCAGTCATTCTTGCCTGCTTTCTTCCATGTCACCTCCCCAACATTCAATTAACCACCACATTCTGACCATTTTATAATTCACCTTGATTCCTACTCTTCTCCTCCAATCCTTTTCCAGATCTCAACTGGTTGTCCTGCCTGCAGTCTGAGTACAAAGCCATCCTTCCACAATCTAGTTAAACCTTTATGAAATACAAATCTCAGGACCCTCACTCTCTTGCCAAAAATCTGCTAGTGGTTCTTTATCATGGAGTTAAGAGCTGACTAGTTTGCCAGTCTCATTTTCGCTAACTTGTTGCTTCATACACCTTTTATTAGCCCCCAGCCTTTGTTCATCATGGGCCCTCTCTGATACCACCTGCTCCTAAAACAAGATGTAACTCATCCTGGAGATGCCACTCGGACATCTCCACCTCCCCAAATCCTTGGACACGCTCATTCAGTAATTCTCCCCTTGTGTTCTGAAGGGTCCTCTAACCCTCCCACCCTAAGCAACAACATTCCCTCTCATTCATCCTTTGCAAATCCTTCCCAATTAGTTTATCTTATTTCCATTTCTCTTCTCCACACTCCCTGTAACAATTTTGGACAGCAGGTTCCGTGTGTAATACATCAAGTCTCCAAGTATACCCAGCTCTGCCACTGAACTGTGCACACAGCAGGTGATGTTTTAAAACGGGTAATGGGATACTAGGTAAACTACTCCAGTGAGCCCATCACAACAAAAGATATTCTTTTCTGATAACAAGATTCCAAGACTTATTCCACATTCACACGTGCTTTCTTGAATTTTTCCTTTCTTCTATCTGCTTCCCAATTCATGCAGATGTAACACAAGTCTCAAGTTGATTATTAAAAGGTGCTACCCTGCTGGTGTTCACCCCCCTTTCCTGCACTGTCCTTTAGTTACTGTGCTGGATTCTAACCGAGAGTCAACGCTGCTCAAGAACAGGAGCACCTCGAGTCTACCCCACACTGGCTGCCTTGCTCTTAAAAGCAGCAAATACTTTCTGAATGTAGCTGACAGACCTTCTTCAGAATCAGTGATTCAGAATCACCAGCCACTTTCAGCGTATACTAACCTAGGCTCTTCCCAAATATTAACAATAATATATTCCCTTATAATTCATTCGTGGGCCCTATACATTTTTAAAAAATCATTTATTTTATTGAAAAATACAGAATTAACATATATCCAAGTTATCATATGACAGCAACAAAATGTGTACATTAAATTAGCATTTTAATACCTATGTTATTTTTAATGATGTGATAAAATTCCTTTTAAAAAAAGCAACACTCTTTGTAGCACTAGCACCCATGCTGTCTGAGTGGTATGTGTTCACAGGCCATCCAAAAGAGAAGAACTATTAAGGGACAAACAGGAAAAGAATTGCAGTTAACTGTCACAACGAATTCTCCAGTGTTCATTCAATGGTAATCTCACCGAGAACACATACGATCCAGAAAAGCACTGGAGCCGAAGGGGCCCGGTGTCAGTGTCGCCACTGCTGTTCTACCAGCGACAGCTCAGGTGGAAGCAGAAAAAGGAGGCCTCCAGAGGGGAGTCTGGGGTGAGGAGGGAGCCACATAAAGACGGTGATGAAGATTCATGGAAACTGAGGAAATGGTAAAGATAAAGGATGCTGGGGAAAAACTTATGAAAAACTTAAATAGTTCAAACACCTAATTAATTGGTCTTAAAAACCAATTCTTTCTACACTATTAAGTATATAGAAAATTTAACCATGGTTCAAATAAATGTATTAAAATATATCTGTATTTCAAATACTACATATTAGCTTATAGAAAAAATTAATTGAAAGTCTGTCTAGGGGCTTCCCTGGCGGCGCAGTGGTTGAGAATCTGCCTGCCAATGCAGGGGACACGGGTTCGTGCCCCCGTCTGGGAAGATCCCACACGCCACGGAGCAACTGGGCCCGTGAGCCGCAATTACTGAGCCTGCGCTCCGCAACAAGAGAGGCCGCGATAGTGAGAGGCCCGCGCACCGCGATGAGGAGTGGCCCCCGCTTGCCACAACTAGAGAAAGCCCTCGCACAGAAACGAAGACCCAACACAGCCATAAATTAAAAAAAAAAAGTCTGTCTAACTTGACCTGGTTACATTTATTTGACCTCTGACCGAAGTCAGACAATATATACAACTGTAACATGCTGATTATTAACCGAAATGGCACCATAATGTAAACTAGAAAAACTTTTCAAACCTTTCCAAATATTGCATTATACATTTATCTCCCAACTTTTCAGCAGCTCTGAGGTCAAGGAGAGAAAAAAATCTCAAAACAGAAAACTGCTTCTTGCAGGTCCCCAGACGATGGCAACCACACGCTTCCTAACTTGCACACATTAATTTGTATTCACTGTAAAATATCTAGTGAGGAGACTTAACAAGAAAATACTATGTTTAGCAAACGAAAGGCAAAAACCAAAATGCAGGAACTAAGTACTATCTTTGATGTAATTAAGAAAAGGGTTAATCTATGTTCTAGAAACATTTTAAAGGCAACCCAGAAAAGCAAACAATGCCTATTTCATACGTAATTTTTAAAATCCTTCCAATCCACCCAATTGAACAGTAATAAATGTTAAGCAAAAGACCACAATAATGGAAGCAAACAGGTAAAAACAGGATGGGGTGGAAGGGAGCCGGGAGCCTTAAGGACCCCTCAGAGTACGGAATAATTACACACACTTGAATAGAAATTAACAACACAAAAGACCGAAAAAGAGAAAAGTTTCTTCAAACTATGTATTACATGCTTTTTTGCCTTCAGTTCACACTCAATTAGAAAAAACCTGACTCTCCTGGAGAGGACACTTTATAACCTGCTTCCACTTCCCCCAGTGCCTGGGGGTCCTCCAACACCAAGCTCCAGTGTGCAGCTCAGCCAACACACGAAACATGCCCTGAGAGCTCTTAAGTTGAAAGATTTAAGAGCCCCTTGAGCACTGTTCCAGTTGTGAGACGCTTGTCCTTCTCCACTCCACCAACCCCACCTCCCCTCCCCTCCATCCAACCCAAACCACTCCCTTTACTTTTGCTCTCCTTCCCTCTTTCTCCTCATACTTTCTTTTTAGACATATTTCTATGGAGACACACGTAAGGGTACGTACGTACTCTCCCAAATTCTATGGAACACTCGGCCTCCCTCACATTCTCTGCTGGCTCTTCTTGCTCTGAAGTCTCCACTATGATGACAGCTGTCTAAGAACTTGCATTTCTCCCCCTGGTTTCTCTCACCACCCACTAGACTTCAAGCACACAGTATGCAGGGACCAATTCCACTTTCTTCGTTATTTATGCACAGGCTGAGACAAAAATTGCTCAATAACCGTCTACTGAATGAATAAGCAATCTGGGATTCTTGTCCACACACATTAGCTGGTACTGAAAACTCAAATCTATGCCATTACTCCCTATTTTCCTCAGACCAGCTCAAGACATGCAAGTGCCAACTGTGCTATGATACTGGGAACACTGATAAAAGATGAATAAAATGCACGCACAACACAAACCAGTGTCATACACTGACAAAGCGACAGGAATGAGGAGGGGTGGCATCTAGCTCTGTGGGGAAAAGTCTCTTCCTTAAGGGACCTTGGGAGACAAAGGAAGACACCTCAGTGCTCACTGAGCAACAGACAGAAGGCCGGTGGGGTGGGAAACACACACCGAGAGCAGATCCAGTAAAGCCCTGTGGCCTGTGAGACCAGCTGGGGTTTAATTCAGACGGGAAGTATTGCATTTGAAACAGCAGAGGGACTTTTCAGAAGGAAGCACAAGATACTATGTGCAGAGTGAGTCCAAGAGCGACAGTAAAAGCAGGACCAGACAGGAGGGTATTGTAGTCACCTTCAGTGATAAAATGACAGGGCCTTGAGAGGTCGCTGTTTACCAGGTACAGAAGCTTCATACAGTTTTTAAAACCCCGACAAACCACTGTAGGAACTCAAAACCAAAATATTACAAAACCCAGTGGACATATGTTCCCTCTCCTTAAGAGCAGCTACACCCACCCCCAGTCCTGAACACTTACCTTCTGTGCCTCAGCGAAGGGCATCACCACCAGCCCAGCACCCAGACCAGGCGCTACAAGGCCGCCCTGCGTCTCCCCCTCCCACCAAATCACTACAGTCGCCCTCAGTATCTGCAGGGCACTGGTTCCAGGTCCCCCTCAGGTACCCAAATCCAAGGATGTCCAAGTCTCTCCTATAAAACAGCACAGGATCTGAATATAAACTGTGCGCACCCTCCTATGCATTACGGGTCTTCGGATCACTTACGGTACCAAACACAATGGAAATGTTATATAAACAGCCGCCTGTGGCAAATTCAGGGCTGCTTTTTGGAACTTTCTGGAATTCCCCTCCTCCCCTCCAAATTTTCAATCGACTGTTAGTTGAACCCGTGGATACAGAACCCAGGGACACAAGGGCGACTGTGGTCTGTTAAACATGCTCTACATGTGACATGGTTCTGTCTGGAATCTGAACAACCCTCACAGATACCAAAGATCCTTCCCAGCAGCGTGTGCAGCTGGGGGCGGGGGCTGGGGAGTGGACCGGTGGTCTGTGCGGTCTACCAGCTCTCTGTTTACGACCCAGCCACTCCTGCACTCAGAACTGTCCCGACTCCCACTCCCTCACCTTCTCGGTGAAGTTCAGACTCCACAGCTTGGAGCAGCCTTCACTTCTCCGTCTCTTACCTGCTCACTGACGCCCCAGCCCCGTCCTCACCACCCCACAGCCCTCCCTCCCGCTCCCGCCTAAAAACCTACAATGGGCAAGTACTTACCTTCAAGAATCGCTCAAAAGTGATCATCTTAAGTGAAATCTTCCCAGCGTGAGTGGATATTCGCTTCTGGGTTTTCAGAGCATTTCCCAGTTGCTTCATTACTACCACCTGGTCTAAAGGTTTGCTTACGGCTCTACATATATCCATAAAACTCCAAATCCCAAGAGGGCAGGTGCCATATTTTGTTCATTTTTGTATTCCAGTTAGTAAACACAGAGTCTGTCCTACAGTTGGTGTCATTCATTCACTAAACAAGCATTTAATAAGGACTTGCTAGGAAATGAGGATAAATCACTAAATGATGGATAAGGTCCCTACTTTCTCAGAGCTGACATCCTGGATTAAATTAAGTAAATAAATGAAGACGAAAATTTCACACAAAGTTTTAGGAGAAATCCTGTATGACAATAAAGCTTCTTCAGGACTTGTAATATTAAATATTTTATGAAGAGAGTATCGTAGAAAATAAACAAAAGCAACAAAAGTGAAGGGAGTAAAATGCAGACAATGTGTACAACTACTTCTTGAGAACTGGGAGCTCTGCCCCATCTGCCACTCCCATACAGAACACCAGCTAATCACCCTACAGGAAAGCAATCTCATCCTGACACCTCTTGGTGAGCATATACTTAGCAAACCCTGAAGTTCAACCTCAAGTTATTCATTTTTAAAAGAGAAACAGATTCATAATTACAGACCATGTAACAGGATTTGGGGATTAAAATCATGTAAGGAAAAAAATAAAATCTGGCAGTTACTATCCTAGACCAGCATTTCCCAGAAGAAAAATAATGGAAACAAAAGAAAATTTAAATTTCTTAGAAGCTACATTGAAGGCGGAAAAAAGCAACGGATGAAATTAGCTTAATAGTATACTTTATTTAACCAAATATACCCAAAATATTATTTTAACAAGTAGCCATATGAAAAAGTATTGAGATATTTTATTCTTTTCTTCATACTAAGTCTTTGCAATTCTGTGTATATTTTACACATCTAATTCAAATGGTAAATTTTCTATAATACTTATGTGTATTTAGATTTCACTAAAAATGCAAAAGTAAATTCACATACCCAAGTTGTTCCAAACATGCTTAACACTGTATTGATAACGGAATTTAAGGTAATTATAATACAATTAAAACCCCCCAGCCTCACCCATCCTGTGGCGAAGGCCCAGCAGCGACCTGTGGCCGCCACACGAGAGTGGGGCTCCTACAGCCAACGGACTGCACCCCCCAGCCCGCGACAACTCCGTTCCATCAACACGGACTACGTCAAAGAAGATGCTGTCCCTTACCTCCTGAGACAGTCATTTTCCAGTCTCCTTATCTAAAGCAGCTGTCATTTTCTCTACCCAGATGACCAGGTGATAAGTTACCTCAATCATCTGTCACTTTGTTTCTCCAGATCTAGAATGCACGTGCCAGGGAGCTGAGGGCTGGTGTGCTTTGTGCACGGCTGCATCTGCAGTGCCCAGACCGCAAGATACCACTGCCAACACGGCAACTGCTGAAACCAGGACTGTTTTACATGTTGCTTAAATTATTTAATATGTGTATTATATGACCTGTAAAAAAAAGAATGACTAGAAACTGGTTGTGACAGGCAGTCTTCTTCCGTATTGTTCAAGTAATTGCAAGATAATTCAAATTATCAGATCTGTATTTTTAACCCAGAGAATTCATCCAGTCATTGGTCTAAAAGATCGTAATATGAATACCTTAGCTTACCTTACCTCTAACACTTAGAGGCACCAACATTAGGATATGGATTAAATTTACTATTCTTCAAATATAAGCACATTACACTGCAAGGCAGAAATTAAGAATGTGAATATGTATTTTCTATACTGTACTTCCCACCCCCCAAATCTGGAGCAAGAACTTCTGATCACCCTCTTACAAATATTTTACAAGATGTAATGGCTCCAGACAAAGGTCCGTTAAGCATAATACACAGCTAAGAAGCAAAAAAAGCAAGGTCTTTTAAATTTTCCTAATAAATCATCATGCATAAATCTAAATAGCAGCAACAGATCATAACCCTTTTATGACTCCCTAGAAGGATAATGGTGGGGTGCTGAATACGGGAGGGTGGAGGCAGCAAGAAGTACAGGGAAATCACAATCTGAGTCAGAAAAATTCACTAATGTATAGACTGGAAACAGAAATGCAAGACAGTTTCCTTCTTCAAAATTTATCATTTTTCTGCCCAAACATAGTTAAGCACCGACTTCTGCAGAGATATAATTCACTGGAGTGTCCGAGTACTGCCACAGGACTTCAAATCATATTTTGGTTGAAGAAAACTAGTAATCAACAGTTAAACAAGAAAAAAAAATGCATCTACAAATCTATCCACATAAATTTGCTTTAGAGGATGGATGAAGCAAAGCTTTACTCTCATTATCCTGCATGAGAATTCCTGCTGGAAAATAGGTTAATGAGTCACCTTGGGGTAGAAGCTGAGCCTCCTAAGTCCTGGACTCCCAAGGAGCAAGGAATCTGAATCCTTAATAAAAATGAGGGCAGGGTCTGTGGACGACAGGACTTCCTTGATCACAGATAACATGCCTTCCCAGAGCCACACCCATTTCTGTCTCACAAAAACAGAAAAATGCTTGGTCAAAGTGGATTTCCTGGTGTTAGGGTTAGTCTGTGGGAAGCAGGACAGAGAGGCGCCCAGGAGACAGCTGGGTTACAATAAGAAACAAGTCTCCACACTTGTTTTCTATGCACAGATATCCTTAGCTAACACACACCACAATGTTCTAGAAACTATCTTCCGAGATATTTAGAAGGCTGCAAACCAGGCGATTATTTCTTTGCACTACCACAGTCACAATTTTTTTTGAAGAAACTATTGTCAATATATTAACTATGTGCTCTCATTATGGACCAATTTCATTGTTTCAACGTACTGTATGATTTTGAATAGACTTTCAATCACATATATACGTTAGCATAAATCTTTGTAAAGTCTCACAAGGCAGGTTATAGTTCTTTACAGCTTAAAATTACTTAACAATTCCCACTTACTGAACTCCTCAGTGGGCATTACTTTCTAAAGTGAGTTAACGAAAATCGAAGCTGCAAAGCAAATTACATTTAATAAATATACTCACGGACTTAGAAAATACATTTATCAAATCTTTATCCTCAATCTAGAAAAGCGAAAGACGAGCTCACACAAAGGCCGTCATTTTAATCCATCAAAACAGTGTCGTATTTATCAGGATGGTAAGCCAAGATCAGGAGTTTTCTAGCACCTTCACCTGTCATCTGGCACACGCATGTTCAAATACACTAACACAAAAACAAATTATTACACCGTTTCATTTCTCATGCTGGTAAGGAGAGTTGAAAATCAGTTAAGTGAAAAACTTTACAAAATTTTCAAAATGTATTTATATTTCTCTGTGTTCTCTCTTCACTTGAATTAACTAGATTTGTGAACACAACAATAAAATCCCAGTTCAAAAAGAGCATTATATAATAAACACACTTTATGTCTAAGACTCAGCACTCAATAGCCATGACATAGCCTGGTCAAGAATAATGGACTTTTTTGCAGTTCTGGCCAGTTGGCAGTAGCTGGGAAAGCTTGAGAGTGTTTTGGTTTGTCTCAACAATTGGCCAGGTGTCCTACAGAATACGCAACGTACCAGGACAATCATGTATGCCACCACCACCAAAAATCAACCAACCAAAAATGTTACTGTGCCTCTTTAGAGTAACACTTTTAAAAGCAGAGGTTCTCAAAGTGAGGTCCCCAGACCCAACGTATCGGTATCACCTGGGAACTTGTTAGAAATGCCCATTATTTAGCCCCACCTGAGACGGGCTGAATCAGAAACTCTGAGGTGCAGCCCAGAAATCTGTGTTTTAATGAGCCCTCCAGGTGATTCTAATGCACACTTATGTGGGAGAACCATCAATTTAGAGGGACATCCATGGCTCCTGTATTTTAATTTAAAGCAGGGATTTTTTTTCCCCACTGTTGTATCTCAGCCGTGGAAAGGGTCCAGATTGCACTAGGACCTCTCAGTACAAAATCAGTACAACAAATAAATGAATACAGTGAAATTCTGAATGACATGGCTCCCCATAAATTCTTTATGACTGAGAAAGTACCATTTTGTAGACAATTACTCCAACTATTACGCTCAGTTTGCTAAACTGTTGGCTCCATAGTTATATTCTGTTTAAGATATTCTAACCACATCCATGAAGATGTTCTAACCAACTCAAAGAGTGAACATTATAGAATAAACAGCCACTGAGCAAGTTACTACTGCCCCCCAACACTAAAAAGATCAGAAATTATTAAGAAAGCATCACGTCAAGTTGTTTGCTTTTTCTTAATATATAAAAACGCAAGGCCACACTTGTATCACATTTGATACGAATTTACATTATCTAATAATTTAAATATACCCTGAGGAGAAATTAACTAAAATTATTCTGGCAAAATGTACAATAAAATAAGATGGTTTCTCTATTTTCATGTATTACATAATATGAATAATTTGCAGAAAATAAATTTTTTAAACAAACATACAAAAATAAAAATGTATGTAACTTGGGCCAAACATGGCAAAGATAAACATATGCAAAATCTCATTCACAGAAGTCTGGCTGGCTGACATTTAGCATAAAAGAAGTCAGAACTCCAGGAAGAAAGTGTCTTAGAGATCCAGTCACAAAAATAGGACATGAAACTCTATGGATTTCTGCGGCTACTCATTTAAGTTTTTTATACTACCTCGTATATATAAATTTTCTACCTGAAACCAAGATGTATAACACATAATAAAAATGAATTTGATTTTGTAATGACAATTTCAGAGCTGGAAACAAATTCCAGGTATAAACGTCAATTCCAAAACCTTCAACACCACCACCACACTTACATGGACCATTTAAGACATACGAGATCCACTTACATTACAACTGAAGCAATCAATGCAGGGCTCTTGTATTTAATGAGTAACTAAAAACTATTTATTTTTTATACTTTTTAAAAAATAAGGGAATATTAAAAAGAAAAAAATCATGTATTCAAACTAAATACACATCTTAATTCTACCTAATCCTAATAATTCAAGTCTTAATTTTTAGACAGAAGTGCCTTGCATGAAATTTGGGTGATTATATTCTATGAAACAGAACTGACATTTTACTTACAAGCAGAATACCATTTCTTTCGAAATTCATTACTTTAATTCAGAATGACAAATTTAAACAGTAATTCTAACTGAAGATTTTTAAATAAACAGAGTCAACAAAATAAGAGTATCTGTTACAGAGGGAGGAGTTGGTAACTATAACAAGTGATTTGAGCCATAATACAATATACTTGAAAAAGAATTTTTTAAAATGTGTATTATGAACTCTGGCTATAGTACTCTAAGAAATGCAGTATCCTTCATCAAAAAAATAAAAGCTTCTCTTACTGAAAATATCATTTAAAAAAAAGTACACACTGCTAATTCCACCAGGTAAATAAAAATATAATCTAATAATAAGTTTCAACCAAAAGGAATACTTAAAGATATTTATAACCTAAACATGGTTTTATACAAAAAGATAAAAAGTCAAATAATATTCCCAAGGGAACACAGCACTCTGGACCTTTAAATATTCAGTCATGTAAGGTTCAAACTTCAACCAGTAATAATGTTATTCAGTAATCAAGGAAACAAAAGAAACTTTCAAAACATTTTTCCTACACTCAGAAGATAGTGCTATTGATTAAAAAAAGAACTAATACAATATGTAATGCATAAATCCTGATTTTAAAGATTAGCAAACTATTTTTAAAAGTTATGATCAGATACTATTAAAAATAGTGAAATTCTTCACCGTTTTCCCAGAGTGACATTCCATAAGTTACTTAACCACGTCCAACTGGGAAACTGCGCATACTTCATCTTACACAGCTGAGAAACCGTACTTTACTCACATTACCACTGCTTCCCATTTTTAAAAATTTAATAGTGAAGGGCGCTGGAAAGGAAATAACGTGTTTGGAAAATATGAAACTACTGTCAATTCATTTAATCCTGATTTATTTATGATGAAATAACCCACGCTGGGCTACACCACTTAAGAGATGGCCTGGCTGCTTACTTTGAAGTAGCACTCCTGCCCCAACTCCACGAGCCCCTGTCTAGGAGTATCTAACCAACTAGGAAGTAAAGACAGGAAAACATTTACAACTGTGGAATCTACGAGTCAGGTATGTGGGTGTTCACTCCCTTATTCTTGAAAATAAGTCTGACTTTAAAATCACTGCTACCCTCTCAAATTTCAGGAATATATTTTAACATATTATTAGATATTGTAACAAAACTCTTATTAAAAAAAAAAACAAAAAAAAAAAAACCACATTTAAATATCGCACTACTCCCCAGGAAATCTCCTCTGTTTTTCCAAGTAAAGTGTCCCTTTCATTAGTGCCACTTGACACCAAATATCAAATTTTTTAAAGGTTAAACATACATTTGATCACATTCTTTCACAAAACATTTCCCTTCAATCACATATTTATGTTTTCTCTCATCCAGAATCTAAGCTGTAATTATAAACCCAACCCCAAATTATTAATAAGTGACTATTAACCATTCATCATGACATTTAGCAATTACTATAGAGTTTACATATAACACCAAGTTTCTGAAATACTCCACAAGTACGTTTCTGAATGAAATGTGATGGTATGATTTCAATTAGTATTTGGGAAACAAGATCCAATTCAGTTGCTGTCATTGCTGATAATCTCTATTTCTATTAAATGGCAATTCCAAGTAAAACAGATATTTTTCTCCATTAGTGATATTGTAGGATAAAAAACAAATATTTAATCTCTTCCAATGAACTCTCAGCACTGATTTTAAGCAGAAAAATCCGAAAACTCAATGAAGAATAACAAATTAGGCTTTATGAAATACAAGTGAACCAACAGTTCTTTAAAAACTGGATCTGTCAAGAAGAAAATGAATACATTTATTCTCAAAATAAACAAAAATGGGGAAATTAACAAAATACATTGCTAAAATAAAACAACTGGAAAACGGGTATTCCTTTATTTTGTGCATGTTAATAATAGCATATGAAACCTAAATCCTGCAGACTTTAAATTCAGTGTTTCAAATCATTACACAAAAAGAAACATAATATTGTGATGTTATAATACTAAAATTGTTTCATATTATCTTTTTATGGAAAGAATTATGGGAGCATATATGACAAATTCACACTTATTTAGAAAAGCTAGTACTATTCTTTATTTTTATATTTACCGGTTTTAAGCAAATGACATTCAAATGTCTTCCTTGGTATACTTTTTCACAAGAAAAAAACAATGACTGAGCGAGCCACAGAGTTGTTTAACTGGACAAAAACACTAAAAACTGAATAACTAGCAATTCACAGGTGCTCCACTTGACTGTCACTCAGAAGCTGACTGTTCCCAGGGTAAACTTGGTAAGAACTGGAACAAGGACTTTCTCGATGCAGGGACAAAGCTGTGTAGAGCTCTGTTCTTGGAGCCAGAGTGAGCCGGACACTAGAAAGTTCAGGAGATTAGGGCATCTCTTTGTGCAATGCTTTCAAATGTTCTTGAATGAATCGTATAGAATTTCACAGCCTTGGCCAAAGATAGCTTGGAATTAACATCAAGGATAAAGTTTCTCCCAATCTTAATTCAGCTTTGACGCAAAATACAATGCTAAACATTACCTAAGGATTATATGAATAAAAATAACAGATGATGGGAAAGGTATATATTTAGGTGCAAGAGACATCACTTAAAAATCATAACTAAAAAAAAAAAAAAAAAAAAAAAAAAAAAAATCATAACTGATGTTACAACTCCCCACACTGCAATTAATGTCACAAATCAGAACAAATCCCACTCCCTGCCAACTCACACTCACGGAAAACGTGATGAGAATAGTCTTTGATTATTATTTTACAATCTCCATATCATGTTTTCAAAGATTTGCCAAAAACAAAAGAATACTGCAAATTTTAGAAAACAATTCCATCCATACTGTTGTGTCTAAAAATTAGAACATAAAATAGTACAGAAGAAAAGTTTGATACAAAAGCATGCATCTCAATCATGCTTTACACTCAACTGCTTTTACGCAAGAATTTAAATAAGTAACCAAACTTCTTTCTTTCCGAAGTATGCCTTCCAGCAAAAACAGAAACCATGCAAAGATGAGGTAATATTTACATACTGTTCACTTTTAAAAAGCACATTATTCTTCAGAAAAATGCTAAAAGCATGATATGCTAACACACTGAAACGTTATGTGAGAAACAACTATGCTACGACCAATGCCTGATGCCTCAGGTTTGTGATTTACATTAAATACATGATTCCTCAAATGTAATTCTAAATTAAACATGTCTAACATACAGAATTTTAAATATAACGAGGACTCTGTTTTGGAATAAAAATCCCAGTGTGATAAGATGTTTCTCCACACTATTGAAAATCAATCTTCCAAACACATATTTGACAGTAGAGAGATCTGATTCCGATAACACTAGCCATACTCAAGTTAATTCTGTTTTTTAAAATCACCACTTGAACTGTATTCCTGGGAGACAAGCACACCTAGCCTGTCAGACAAGTTTTGCTGGAGAGACTCCTGAGCGACAGAAGAACATTCACAACCCTGCAGAGTCAGGCCACCTTGAACACTTCTAGAAACCAACATGCTCAAGAAATGCTCAATTTCTTCTAGATCACACAGCAAATCCTCACCTAACATCCAACCTAAGAGTATTGTTTGATTTTGAAGAAAATTTAAAGGGTAAGATCTAGATATTGACAGCAAATAAATAATAGCAGGTAAGATTAAAAATAAGACATTATTTTATAAGCAAAAGAGATTTGCCTTCAAACAGGTTTTTTTTTTTTTTTCCAAGATTCAAAAGATTTATTTGGAAAAATCAGCACAGGACAAAGATATCCTTAATATTCCTCCTCAGAATATCTGAATATTCAGAATCTACATGAAATGTAGACAGCAACGCTGATTTCACAGGACATCATCAATGGTGCATACAGATGTAATCCCCATACCCGGCCTCCCCAGTGTACTGCTCTGTCTGCCCCTTAGTGACATCAGTTTTCACTAAGCTTCTATCTTCAGGGCAACTTGCACAAACTAAAAAACAGAAAATCATTTGCATTTTGAAATGGCTGGGATTAGTTAAAGCAACCAAAGTATTACTGTTACAGCAAAGTTTAGTAAAACTATAAGAGAATACCACTAATAACATTTTAAAATTATCCAAGATGATTTCTTTATTGAGATTAACTACATAGAATTCACAGTACTATGGCATACTTATATTTAGCCAAAGTCACAAACACATTTCAACATTCACAATGATGAGTATCATCATTACCATTCTAATCTACAAAGCTGACGAATAAAGAAAAATACAAAAACCTCAAGTTTTACAAAAAAAAAATTTTAACGTCTACATACAATAACAATAAAACCACTTCTAGGTAACAGGTAAAAGTGTATTGTTTTCCTCTAAGTAGTCAGGAATGAAAGAATGTTTAATACCTACGCCGCTTATTAGGGCCTTCAAAGTTGCCCCCTTGGCTTCCTCTACCAAAACCACCGGGACCACCACTACCAGGACCTACACCACTCATCGGTGCTTGCGGGGTCTCAGAACCTGTTCTACTACCCATAGGTGAGCCCATCTGAGACGGTGGTCCTTGCGGAAATCTATCATTGTGCTACATAATACCACATAACACATGTGAAGTCCATTTGGAACACGCCAAATGTAAGTGACAAGAAAAATTGGCAAAATCCCAAGTGGTGGTGTCATGAAGTTCAGCAGAAAGTCCAGCAGAATCAGGATCACACATAGAAGGAAGAAAGGAGCAATTTAATTAGTTACTATGTTCGAAAAATAAAAGAAGCATCTGAATGAAGAGTCACATTTTGCTAATGCTATGTCCCAATTTCACGAAAAAAGAACTGATTTCATGAAGTGAATGCCATCCTAAACCTAGTTAGTTATTATTATACTGTTCTGATCTCTCTTTTTTCAGTTTTTGGTTTTTTTGTTTTTTTTTTTTTGGCAGCGCCGCACGGCTTGCAGGATCTTAGTTCCCCAACCGGGGATTGACAGTGAAAGGGCCAAGTGCTAACCACTGGACGGCCAGGGACCTCCCTCGCTCTTTTTCATTAAAGTTTACGCTGCGTGTAACAGCGCCGTGTAATAAAAACACTGTTGTTTTAAAACTCAGAGACAAAACTAGGGAGCAGCATCACACTGTTTGAAAAAGAAAACATAAAAATGTCAATAGCAGTGCTTTTAACACAGAAAGCATGAGCATAAACACAGAGTTATAATTTCAGTATGAAAACGTCTGAGGTGTTTTTCTGGAACGACTATCACTGGGAAAACAGATTTAGTTTCTAAACGCTGACAATTAGCGTGTACTACTAATAGCAGAATTAACGCTTGAATTATGTATTTTGTGAAACTTCACAGTAATAACCACATATGTTAATCTCAAAGGTTGAACAGAACTCCCTGCATGCAGCGGTAAAATATCACTGTGAAAAAGACTAACGGGGATATTTAAATAAACTTTACCATTTCTGCGGGAGGTACGGAAAAAGCAGGCCAGTTACTTTTACTTTTAACTCTCTGCTGATGATTATACGCTACACAAAATTTAACCAAAGTATTTACAAATTTTTACTAGCTCTCAGACATTTTACTACAAAATAAGCCTCCAATGGAGGAAACAGGTACACTGATTAGTATGCGACATCTGACCCGATCACAGTCGATATTACGGCACTGCCTCATTATCTCCCTATGTTAACACTCGTTCAAAAAACCTGTTAGCATGTCCAATTTGTCCAAATTCTTAAAGGACTGTATTTAAAGTAAATAAATTATAAAATAATAGAACACCGCACCCATCAGTTCTAAGACGCACATTCACTGCTCACGTCTCTGAGATCAGGGGGCTTTAGGGCTGATGGCAGCTCTGCGTTTAACAGCAGCACCTTTTCTTGCTCAGCAGCAATGGCGCCCCTTCAGTTCCAAAATTGCACTGTCTTTTCCAAATATACGATCGACTAATTTCCCTTTTCTAAATGTTACTTAGGACAACCATTAAAAAGAACCAAATGAGAAAATGTCATAGGAACATAACGTCTCAAATAGTGACAGACTTTAAGGGAAATGAAAAACAGTAGCCGTCTTGCCACTGATTCTCAAATATAATATGAATTACAACTGAAAAATGGTTTTATAATATTTAACCCACACAAAGATATCTTCACACTCTCAAACCAAGAAATGAAATTGTCTGCTTTAAATTTAGTATCAAGTTTAATTATAATTTGTAAGTCTATAGTAAGAATACAACAATGTAAGTTTAAAATATATTTTAAAACTTTAATGTAAACTTTTTACAGTTAAATTCTCTGAAATTACTCATAGATGATTTTTTTATGAAAAATGACAGAAAACTGTGTTTTCACACATATTGAGGTTTTGTACCCCACCAAAGGTAAGGAGTTCACACAGGAATAAGAACACAATCACAAAATACTTGACCATTACACTGAATGCTGGTAAGAGGTGTATACAAATTAAATTAAAATCACTGTAAAATGACTAGAATTAACATATATATCTGCTATATATTTAAGTACAAAAGCATGCCATGGATCATAATCCTAAACTCTTGGGAAACTAAAAAATTGCCTCTCATAAATCACCATCTAACTTCACAAAATTACCTTTTCTTCATTGGATATTGATCTTTACTGACAAAACAAATGATGCCAAATTATGTTAAGTGTGAAGTTACCTTTGGGGCAGAAGTATATATTATTGAATATAATCACAATAATGTTTATGATACATTACCACTGCTCCATTATCTGGCATCATTGGAGTTCCCATATTTGCAGCTCCTTCTGGCCCCATGGCAGGACCAGGACCCATTGGTGGGCCAGGTATAGTTCCTCTGTTGTTCATATTCATACCCATCATTGGAGGAGGACCTTGGTTACCAGCAGGTGCTGGGCTAAACGCATCTACGTAAAACAATCTATACTTAGAGCTGTCCTATCTTAGTTGATAAACATTTAAAATTTAACAATACTTAGGCAATCTATATAACAAGACTATTATCAAAATTATTTTACTTCCTTGAGAATGGGACACTCAATTATCTACTCTGATAGAGCATTATATTTGCTAAACAAATGTACATAAAACAAATGAGAAAACTATCAATTATTTTTAGCACATTTGAGACTATAAAAGCTTGAAAGTTTTCTTTAAAAAATCAGTATTATTTGCTGTAGTCTGCTTTTTAACCAAATACTCCCTTACGAGTGGTGACAACTTTCTACCAGTTTAAATTAATGGCAAAGGATTAGCACTTAGGAAACCACTTAATTTTCTTATAGTCATGACTAAAAATACTAGCATGTAAATTATATTAAATTGTGAAGGAAGAAACCATGTCCTCATACATACACACACACACAAAGTTTACTGTAAATAAATTCTTGGCTTTTATATAACTACTGAACATCTCCCAAAATTATAGGAGGTACTCTTTTTTAACTTTATATAGAACTATGCAATAGAAACAAACAAAAAAATTGAAATAATTCATCATGACAAAACTTATTTCTAAAAGCAACTGCAACCAAATACAGATAAAATATTAGCACAGCTGTTTGAATTTTTTCAACATGCTGAAATTCTGGAAATGAGAACAATCGGATACTTCAAATTTTTTCATCAAAAGATATCCATCCACCTGCTTCACGTTAACTGCAATAATAATGTTTAAGCTGTAATACATTTATAATGGCCTCAAATACAACATTTTTGGGTATCCTCTTTGAACTTAAAAAATTTTTAAACTACTCATACTTGTTTATCATTAAAAATTCATGAGAAAGACTGATTCTGAGTTTTCTTCTAGTATTTCATTATCTAGTTAATTTCATGACATTCAGAACTCAATTTGTCAACAACACATTATAATAGGAGTGGAAGTTTTCATTCACACTCACAACTCTACACAGTACCCAGTGCAGCTCAACCTGCACAGGACCACGTCCAGGGAGCTGAGAGGAAGCAATCGGACTCCCTGCCGGCCCCCAGCAACAGACTCCTGCTCCTTCTGAACCCAATCCCCAGGACCCCAGCCACTTCCTAGGGAAGGAAGCAGTTCCTTAATGCCCAACAGTTCTTGTTAGTCAATCTACACTTTAACTACACAAGAATACTTCTATTCCCTTAAAATAGCTATAAATAAAAATTTTTACTAGACTTCCACAACATCTCCCATAAGTGAAATGAGGAAGCGTAGAGACAGTATCCAGGAGGAATGTTACCTCAACTTTCCCCAAAAAGAACAGATCAAGGATTAGGGGTTGTTTTTTTTTTCTCCTCTTTTAATAGAACATAATTATCACACCTAACTTATGAGATACGAATATAACTATACAAGTATGGGTATAATAAAATAAATGAAAAATATTTAAAACTATCATTAGTTGAGGTAGACTCTTATTTTTAGTAATTATGGCTGTAATTAGACTAAATTTAAAGATCTAAGGAATGTTAGAATTATCTGGTCCCCTGAAAAGCAGTTTTATAAACTATGTTCCACTTCGTACACACTGGTAACAGACCAGAAAATCTGTCATGTTTAATCCATGCAACTTGACAGGATATGACAATTTACCAACTTAACAGTGACATTCAACTGCATGATAAGGACTTGTAGCTCCATGGATCCGTAACTATCATGAGAATAAAGTCTCACTTTGAATAAAATGTAAAGAGGAGAAAATTAAATGGAGTGGACGGATGTTAGGGGAGCTAATTAAGTGCTCAAATGTAAACATGGTTCTCTGGTGAATAAAATGCCATTAAAATTTTTAATTCTCTTAAATTCCTCACTAAATAAGGAATCTAAAAGTATATTCTCCCATTTCTTCTAATAAAGTTGCTAATCAAGTAAGAAAGTCAGAATGTTTTCATGGTCTCTGAAACATCACAAATGTTTCAAGTTTGGTTCTGATGTTAATGACACACTTAAAATCCTTAAATCCAACTGGATTATATTATACACCAGCCCACAATTTACTTTGAAAAAGACATAAATACTGAACTACCTGTACATTACTAGACCCTCAACTGTGCTTCCTAATTTAGAACTTCTCATGTACTCTTGGTTCACTAACTTTTTTCATGTATCCATTGTACTAACTTCACAATTAAGCTCTTTTGATTAAGGGTTATGTCTCGTGCTTCCTTTGCATATCAGAGATGCTCAATAACTACTTTTTGGTAGATAAGAAAAGTGACGAAGTAAACAGCAATTGTGTTAAATGATTTAGATTATCTAACTGGCAATGGCAAAGGAACTGGCATGGGGGAGGAGCGCTTGGTCACGGAAAATGCTCGATCCACGTATTAGAGGCTTTAAGATGTCTATTCCACACGCTACATGTACATTCCAAGTACAATCTGGATTTCCTCAGTGGGAGTGCATGTGACGCACACTGGAATGTTAAGGTAATGTAATCTTTACAACAATATGTACATTTGACTTTATATAAAGATTCTAACCTCAGCTTCTGTGGGACAATGTGAAATTAATATATAAAATTTTATTATTTACCTAATTTTCAAATGTATGACAGTTCAAACTTAATAAGACATATGAAAACATCCCATACTTATTTTTCCCTTAGCTTATTTACTTGATACTGCTGCCCTGACAACCTGGTTATACAAGCAATCAATATTAAAGATGCTAATGTAGGCACTTTCTTAAAAACTTCACATCAACTCTAAAGATATACATTAGCCTAAATATGCAAGACACATCTCATTTACTTGACAAGTCATAGATGTCTCCGAACAGTGCAGTTCTGTGCACAATACTGTGGGTTAGGGCAAAATAAGTTAAACATTCAGTAGAAGGAATAAAAATAGCCTCAAAGTTACACAAAAAATTATCTTAAAATAGAAATAAAATACTCTCAAAAAGTTTATAGACACTACAACTCAGAAACTATCAAAATTCCAAGATAAAAAAGCCAATTTCAAGGCATGAAATCTGATTTTTAAAAATGCAACAACATAGCTTTATTACACCATGTGATGACTCAACAAGTTTCAGGTCATTTACCAAAACCTGTTTACAGGTTTCTTTTTGTTATATCTATTAAAACATAATACATCTTTTAGCCTAAGAATAAACAAAATAAAAATGTTCTTCCTAGGCATGTACTTTTAATATACTGGTATTTTTTTTCTCATTTAATAAATGTAAGAAATTTCACCACTTACAAATGCTGGTTCCAAATTTCTGTTTGTTACTGATATGTAGATACCACAAATAGCATGTACAGTTCCCTGAAAAATGACAAGTAAGTGACAGAAGGCTTTGCTTCAAATCCCTACCTCCCATGTTTATTGCTCCACGGGGACCCATATCACCCATTCTCATTTCCTGTTCTCTCTGTAAGTAAACATAGTTGTCACAGTCAACCTATCGATCTTAGGACTTTACATTTCCCATCTAAAATCAAAAAGAAAAGAATAAATTGCGACATCATGTTCCATTAAAATTTTTTTTAAATTTCCGACATCATTTACTTAATAAGAACACTGAAAAGAAACTTCAGTCTCCCAGGCTTAATTAATATACTGCAAGTGCTTAGAGCACCCAATTTATATTGCTAAATTATCAGTGAGTCATACAAAAAACCTACTATAGGATATTTTTAATGTTATTCTTCCAAGAGATCATACACACATGCCTAGATGCTAAGAGAAGAAAAATCTAACAATAATAACCACCAGGACCAACTATTTTTCCTTCCCAGGTCTCTGAAGTCTTAAAACAGAAATGACCGTTACCACTTTCGTATTCAAATGTATTCAAACACACAACACAAGCAGCTGTGGGGTACTAAACCAAAAATAAGGTCATAGACAACTTTCATTTTTGAAATATTATAATTCACCTTTGCATTTTTATTCAAGTACTCAGGCATTATTTCACCCAGGACCTACAGATATAGCATGAAAGCCCCCACTACACACAAGCAATTATTGAAAGCTCAACATAATATTGCTTCCTTTATTTGAACAAGAATTTTTCTTGGAAACCGAAATAAAAGTGTTATTACACAGTTGGAAAGTTCTGAAACAAAATGCTCTTGAGGTTACCTGTGACATAAAAGGCCATACAAATGTACAAAACGTTTTAAGTTTCAGTATAGAAACTACTTCCTAAAAACCCATTTACCAACAATAGTTATATAGAATTAACTTCAATGAAATCTCACAATTAAAATTTACACTATTATTTAATGATCTTGTGCAATACCAGACAAGTGTGTTAAATGCAGCAATCATAAAAAACATTCTGAGGCAAAAGTAGCAATGTCTAAAGCTAAAGAAAGCATCATTTTTCTACTTTTAAAAGCAGTCTTATTAAAATGGGTTGGTTTTAAAATACTAGTGAAAAACACCTATAAAGCTAGAAATAAAGGAAATAAAAGCCTATGATAGATAAATGCCACTAAGCAGCAAATCAACTGCCCATCTAACCTAACAGATGCCTCAAAAGTTAACCTTTAATGAAGCTACGATACGAGAAAAAAACCACTCACATAATAGCTTCATGAAGAAACGTTTCTCATTGCCTAGGAAACGTAAATACCAAAGCTTTCCCAAAGCTAACTTTTAACTTTCCAAAAAATAAATTTCTTTCATCATAAAACATTTGACTATTACTGGATACTATTACTGACCAGCAAAAAAGCTATTTTATAAAACTGACTACTGATGAAGTCATATAATTTTGCAATTATAGGGAAAATACTATTCTCTCATCACACTTAGCACTATTATCAATAAATTAAACCAAGCTGTCATTTCCTCATCAGCAGAGCCTATTGACAAAGTGTGGACTGTTTGGGCATATCCAAAATCTTCCAGGTACTATTTATATGAGATACTCTTCAAAAAGAGCTGCTTGCACTCCAGCACCAGAGAGTAAAATACATGGATTTTATGGCCCCAACATTTTTTGAGGACAAAGGTGTTAACATATTTTTTGACTTGTCTTAACTATAAAAGACTAGAAAGGCAATATCTAATCGCTAACAGAGGGTAATCATTAGTCTCACTCTTTGAGACTTCAATTTTCAAATCCCCCTTAAATACCCCAACACCCTAGCTTCCTAGTCATATTTTAAGGTTATTCTAACTTTTTATAAACCCGCTACTACATACTTCTATTAAAATGCAAGAGGCAGAAGTAATACTTAAGGGTAGTGTTATCAACAGAAAGTAAGACAGCACTTCCCATTATAACCTGATGTATCAAATATCCATAAGGAGAATCGCTTGAGTAAGTGCACGGTAACTATGTGCCCACCCCAACAGCAATACACAAATAAGGCCCTCACTTCTCCTACAAATTCTTCTGATATATTTTAAATTAGAACTGATACATGTGTGATATTTTTATAATACAAATTTTAATGATGCTTTATTACTTTACCAAAAATTATTGTGCTTTAATAGACAACTTATATGTAAAAATCTCAAAAGACTGCAGTGCAATATAAAATGATAAAAGCTATGATGAACACTCAATTTTAATTAATTCAATAAATCCTCATAGCAACCCATGATGAAGGTCGACTGCTATCCTATTTTGGAGATCATAAAACTGAGTCATAGACCTGTTCAATAACTTACTCAGGGTCATACATGTAGCAAGTGGTTGAGCTGACCTATAAACTTCTGCCAAAATAGAGTTCACAGAATTTTCTTCTTCACAGGGCACCTTCATTCTTCAAGAATTCCAAGACTAACAAAAGGCAAGATTTTTAATGTATTCTTACCATGTTTATAAGAGACTGTGCCTTTTGATTAAAAGAATTCTGCACTGTAAAGCAATTATACTCCAATAAAGATGTTAAAAAAAAAAACAAAAACAAACAACCAAGAAAAACCAATGTCTACTAGTTAGACACATTTTGCTTCTCTTGTTCAAGTTCATTTCCCAGGAAGCTGAAACCTCTCTCACATTTCACTGCCTTTAAATTGAATAATAAAATGTTAATTTGTATTTTATGGGAAAAAAAAAAAGAATTCTGCATATGCATTCTTGAAAGCTGGTCAGTGAAATATGCCTAAATTTACCAAAAAAGAAAGTAAAGTACAACTGATGCCAAAGCCGCATATCAAAGCAGCATTCCACCAACAAAAAGGTTCTCAAGGTGTGGTTCCTGGAGTGAAGAGTCCCCAAGACGCATCCAAGTCATGCACAAACTCAAAACTACTTCATTAGAACACACTTCTAACACTGGTCTAATTGGGCTTTTCACTGAGACACTCGCAGGGATGGTGCAAGAGCAATGATGGGCAAAAATCCTGGTGTTTCAGCACAAACCAAGGCACTGGCATTCAATTTTTACCAGTAATCATTGTACTCTGGACATTACAATACAATACAACTACAGTTAAATGATTTCAATTATGGCTGTAGAATAGATTGTAAGAAAATAAAACAGGACTTCCCTGCTGGTGCAGTGGTTAAGAATCTGCCTGCCAATGCGGGGGACACGGGTTCGAGTCCCGGTCTTGGAAGATCCCACATGCCACGGAACAACTAAGCCCATGTGCCACAACTACTGAGCCTGCGCTCAAGAGCCCGCGAGCCGCAACTACTGAGCCCGTGAGCTGCAACTACTGAGTCCGTGTGCTGCAACTACTGAAGCCCATGCGCCTAGAGCCCGTGCTCCACAACAAGAGAAGCCACCACAATGAGAAGCCCGTGCACCCGAACGAAGAGTAGCCCCTGCTCGCCGCAACTAGAGAAAGCCCGCGCGCAGCAACGAAGACCCAACACAGCCAAAAAATAAATAAATTTTTTAAACAAATAAATCAATAATTTTTAAAAAGAAAACAGAAGCCATGTTTCAAAGAGCTGGATTTTATTTTTTTTTCTTTTTGGCCGAGCCACGGCATGCAGGATCTTAGTTTTCTGACCAGGGATCAAACCCGGGCCCCCCTGCGGTACAAGCACACGGTCTTAACCACTAGACCACCAGGGAAGTCCTCAAAGAACTGTAGTACAGGTAGTTATCAGTTTCCAAGACATGGGTCTGAAACAGCTACCAGTTTGGTTCTCGAAGGATCTCTGACTCGTGTTCAGTTACTTCGTCGAGTAGGTCAGGACCCTGTCATGAGACAGGTGGAAGGAATAACCCTGTCACAATATTTTCTCTGGCAGCAAGTGAGATGTGGAGATCAGGGGAAAATGAAGCACACCAAATGGGTGAGGTCAGTCAAAAACACGGCACAGACTTTCAGTATTCTGACCAGGCCTCAGAGATGTGGCGTATCAGTACGTGAAAAAGTGGTCTTGAATTTATGTGGACGGGAAGGTAGACTATGGTGAGTATATGGATAAAAATAATGTGAGATGACAAGCAACAACAACTACAGCTGATAACATTATATTTCCGAGTGACCAGACAAAAGAGAAGGCATAGAATGGACAATTCTTCTTTGGCCACTGTTTGGTACAGTCTCATTTCCAAATCATGATTGTCTTTATAGTTTATAAGGACAAGAATTAAAACACTCTTTTATATTAAAAAAATAATAATAATAATTTCAACTATGAATACCTGGATGAAGCAGTAAAAATGATTAATTTTATTTAATCTCTAACTTTAGGTACGTGTCTTTATTATTCTATGCAACAAAACAGATATATACATTAAGCATTTCTGCTGCATTCTGAATACGGTGGTTATTTCAAAAAAAACCATTCTTATGATTGGGTTGAAAGCTGAATATCAAGACACATTTTCTTGGAGCAAGATGTTTACCTGAGACACCATTTGACAGACAAACCGATTAGTGACTTGTGTACCTGGCAGTAATTTCTGATGAGTGGTTGATATTACGAAATGTGATTTGTTTTTAACTTTGTATAACAAAATACATTAACATTTGTATGATTTGTGTAACTCAATGGGTCAGTATTTTTCAGCTTGGTACATGACGTTACAAACTCATGCATAGGTAAAAGATCCACTCAAAGGTAAACCAATGGATTCTAATGCAAAAGAGTACTTTTAAGAAAATACTGCTTGTCAAGTTTCACTGCAGTATCAAACAACAATATTCACAATTATCTGAAAAGGTTAAAATATATATACCTCTCACCATTTACTTATCCATGTGAAACCAGATTCTCTTTGTATTTTTTTAACCAAAAGAGCATTTTGCAATAGGTGGAATGCAAAAGCAAATATGGGAAGCCAGCCATTTTCTTATAAAGCCAAACACTGAAAAACAGTAAAATACCATTCTTCCCACTACACAAAGTTGAGCATTAAAGAAATTTCCAAAAAAATGTAAAAATAAGGCCACTCTTCCCACTATAACACATTTTCTTTTAAATTTCTCTTTTAATTTCTTACATGGTAAACACTGATATAACCTAAACATAAAGCTCTTTGGGGTCTTCAATAATTTTTAATAGCTTTAAAAAAGGATTTGAAACCAAAAGGTTTGATAACCACTATTTTTAAATTCCAGTCAATATTTACTCATGAAAATGTAAAGTGGCAGAAATTTTGTACTAATGTAAATTAACTAAACCAGTATACCCCAATGTGCAGAACCTGACATTATTTTATGTATAATATTGATTTTTTTCCTTTAATACTTAGGATATCAATCTGTGACTTTTGAAGATATTTTAGGGTTTTTTAGGTAATCTAATTTAAACAAATATTGACTCTATGTAATTATCAACTGGAACAACATTCTGCAGTCAATGACAAAATGTGCTCACCTCACACACTGATCAGTCTAAGTCCTAACAGCCACCATCATTCTTCTTGAATTCATGAAGTCCTCTCGTGTGTGTCTCTAAAGGAACTTCTAAGGATTATCTAAGGATCACAATGTGCCACGTAGGTTCCATGTCTTAATAAAAAAATGCTAAAAATCCTGATATAAAAATGCTGAAATAAAGCTTTTAAATCTAAAAGAAATATAATTCTAGAGAAACGTGTAAATTCTGGCAAGTAACAATATTCAACCTTTTTATCATTAAATATTCCTAGAATTTTTCCAAAAATAAATTACTCTTAGCACTTGGAAATATAGCTTTTCCTTCACTAGAGAAGTTTACACACAAGAATAATAAGACTGTTAGATAGCTAGTCAAACTTTCATTGGAGAAAACAAACTGTCAGCATCTGGAAACACTAGGTAACAAACATATTTACAAGTAAAGAATGGAACAAAAATCAATTATGTGAAATATTTTGTAAAAATAGGTATAAAGAAAAATAAAATCACAAAAAAAGTAGGCCACTTTGCCAAGAAATTATCCACTCATTTAAAAAGTGTTAAGTTATGGAAAGGTGTGCATCAAGAAAGTAATCTTCTAATAAACTAAAAAGGGAAACAAGAAATGTTCCTATTAATAGAGCTCAAATAATAGCATGCAAACTTTCCAACATAACCAACAGAGAAAGTGTGGAAGACTGAACATTTTTAATTCAAGTAATAAAAAACAACACTTTCCAAGACATTATATCACTCACTGCTATATTGGGGGGGGGGGGGGATATTTTAAGTAACATAAGACAATCTTTAAAATATACTATGTATAGTGGGGTTTTCCCTTCAATTTGCATTCCAAAATATCTGCCCCCTTGAGTATTGAGGAAACGTTCCTCAGGTTTATGATTGCTTAAGTGAAACTTTACATCACATTTCATTAGGGAACTGCTAATTAAGACAAAAGAGTTACCACAACACATCTATTAGAATGTCCAAAATCCTAAATGGTGACAACAGGAAATGCTGGTGAGGATGTGGAGAAACAGGAATGCTCACACACTGCTGGTGGGAATGCAGACTGGTATGCCCACTTTGGAAGACAATTTAACAGTTTCTTACAAAACTAAACATACTCTTACCATATGATCCCGTAATCACGCCCCTCGTTATTTACCCAAAGGCACTGAAAACTTATGTCCACACAAAAACCTACACACGGGTATTTGTAACAACTTTATTCATAACTGACAACCAAGATGTCCTTCATTTGGTGAAAAGATAAACAAAGTGTGGTACATCCAGATAATGGATTATTCAATGTTAAAAAGAAATGAGCTATCAAGCCATGAAAAAACATAGAGGAGGGACCTTACTTAAATGCATATTACTAAAAAGCCAATATGAAAAGACTTCATATCGTATGATTCCAACTATATGACAGTCTGAAAAAGGCAAAAATACGGAGACAGGAAAAGAATCAGTGGTTGCCAGGGATTATGGGGAGGGAGGAATAATAGGTGGAGCACAGAGAATTTTTAGGGCAGTGAAACTACTCTGTGTGAGACTGAATGGTGGGTACGTGTCATTTTCCATTTGTCAAAACCCAGAGAATGTGCAACACCGAATGTAAACTATGAACTTTTGGTGATGAGGATGTGTCAGACACAAGTGCACCCTGTATGCTGTGGGAATCTGATGTTGGTGGGAATCTGACGTGAGGGCATCTGTACGTATGTGGGGTGAATGGGGTGCGTGGGAAATGTCCCTTCTGCTCAATTTTGCTGTGAACCTAAAACTACTCTAATAAAATTTACTTTCTAAAAACTTTAAAAATGTTTCTTTTTGAATAAAATATATCTTAATTTATATCACAAGTTTTAGTCATGAAATAATAAACATTTCTTACTTGTTAAATATTGAATCAGAAATAGAAGGAACCACAAATACAAGTAGGGGGCTTTATTCTTAGCTTACTGTACTGATTAACCTAAACACATGCGCCTCTTAAACTACATTCACTCAACAGTGTATTTTTAAAGCCTGGTTCAGGTAACTTTGTAAACAGATTGTTCTGAGGTCACTTTCAAATTCAACTGACCATGTAGCAAAATTAATTGCTACTTTTTAAAACACAGGATGGCTTTCTAATTGAAGATGAATTAAATATAACTACACATAATCTAGCATGCATCAAGACACAGAAGGGAATAAATATTTTAAACAAATCAATTTTTTAAACAAATTTATATTGAGCTTAGAATTTTATTTCTAATCTATATACCTGAGGGACATTTTCAAGTTTAGCCTTTTCAACTGCCATGGCAAACTCCCTCTGAAAAGCTGCTTTTAAAAACTGAAATTAGGGGCTTGCCTGGTGGCGCAGTGGTTGGGAATCTGCCTGCCAATGCAGGGGACACGGGTTTGAGCCCTGGTCTGGGAAGATCCCACATGCCGCGGAGCAACTGGGCCCGTGAGCCACAACTGCTGAGCCTGCGCGTCTGGAGCCAGTGCCCCGCAACAAGAGAGGCCGTGATAGTGAGAGGCCCGCACACCGCGATGGAGAGTGGCCCCCGCTCGCCGCAACTAGAGAAAGCCCTCGCACAGAAACGAAGACCCAACACAGCCAAAAATAAATATAAAAATAAATTAATTTTTTAAAAAAAGAAATTAATTAGGAATATATATAATTATTCTTCAAATTTAGTTATTTTATCCCAAACTCTTAAAGAAATCAGCAATCTGAATACCACCTACAACACAGACATAATACTTTTAATTACATCTTACCAATGCACATATAATACTGGTGACTGGTTTGCATTTCTTTACCTATAACCTCTTACTCAGTACATTTCCATATCAAAATCAAAACAACTATTATGACTGGCCAGATCAAGGGATGAAAGATTAAATTAAAGAGTAAATATAAGCTGCACAAGAAGCAATTCCAAATCGGTCCCACCAACAGAAGAAAGCAAACAAAGCACATGTGTTCCAATGTATGAAGAATTAAGTACGTATTTAAAAGAGGAGAGTATCTTTTTCTATTCGTGATACTAGACATAAAACAAGCTATCTTAGCAGTCTACCAGAAGCTTTGAAATCCTGACAAATTATATAATGTTTCTAAGTAGATAACTCAAAGCAACAGATTCAAAATATAGTAATATTTAAAATATTTAAATGATAACTAAATACAACTCAAAAAGTTATTTAAAATTTACAGTTATAAGATAAACTACTATACAAGCATTTCTATTGTTTAAAAGCAGGATTTAGAAAAAGCAATAATACGTCAAATTAAGACGTTATATATATCATGAGAATTGTGGCAAATTTATAACCAGAAAAGACAGGATTTGAAACGTGGTGCACAGTGTAGTGGAGGATATCATAAGACAAAGAGGCAAACTCACCCATTTACTTTAAATTACTTGAAATTTTAAACAGAAGTAAATGCATTTCATCAGCAGAGCACACTTACAAACCCAAGTTTTCTGCTCCCTGCCAGTAGCAGTTTGTTAATAATTACACATGGATACCGATATTCACATTTATCTAGTTTGCTTGGCCTAAAAAAAATTTTTTTTTACATAATCACTGTGTAGGATAACTCCTGTAGGGGGCTCTAAATATTACAACAAGAAATCACAAAGCAGAACTAACAAGTTTTTATGTCTTCCTAGAACCTTCTGTTATTACTTCAAGCTATTTAATAACTGAACAAAATTCCTATTGTTTGCACTGCATGTAGTGGACATTTCAAAAAACATGTTCACTTTAGTTCACTTGTATTCACCAATCTTGACTCTCCTCTTCTCCAACCCCTCTAAAAAGGTAAACATTACCTAAAAGATCTGACCATTCTGAACCAAGTTAAGATTAGAAGAACTTACCATTTCAAATGAAAAGACAGAGGTATACCTACAACACAGTGGAATAATAAACCAATCACATCAGTTTTTAAAATGCACCCAAAAGAGCCCCAGAACAGTGCAGAGACTACACACTCACTCTCCAGCATACAATTTTCTCTAAACTCTCAGAACTTTTTAGCTGCGTCTCTTAACCTACCCCACATAGGTCGTCGGTCCCTAAAATACTCTAAAATCCTCAAAGATGTGACCCTGGGCTTGATTCCCCTCTGTATCCTCTATGAAGCTCAGGACTGTTTTGAACACAGGAAAAACAGGGAACAAATTTTTCCTACTAAAGGGAACCTCCAGTCTTTGTGTAAGACTATCTTGAAGGGATAGTCAAGTGGAATCTGCATACTAAAAAGTTACGTGTGCTGAAAACCAAGCACAAAAAATGGTTATTTTACTGTTTAAAATGTACTCTTGGGCTTCCCTGGTGGCGCAGTGGTTAAGAATCCGCCTGCCAATGCAGGGGTCCCAGGTTTGAGCCCTGGTTCGGGAAGATCCCACATGCCGCGGAGCAACGAAGCCTGTGCGCCACAACTACTGAGCCTGTGCTCTAGAGCCCGTGAGCCACAACTACTGAAGCCCGCGTGCCTAGAGCCCATGCTCCGCAACAAGAGAAGCCACTGCAATGAGAAGCCCGTGCACCGCAACGAAGAGTAGCCCCCGCCTGCCGCAACTAGAGAAAGCCCACGCGCAGCAACGAAGACCCAACGCAGCCAAAAATAAATAAATAAATAAATTTAAAATTTACTCTTTACTGTGTGATTCCATTATGAACTCTACAAAAATACATCAATAGGTGCATTTCAATGCCACCTATGTTTCAAAACTACTGATGCTAAACATCTGAAATGTTAGTATTAAATAAAAATACTGAGGTTTGGTGGCTCATAAAGAACCCTCAAAACTGTATGACTGAGCTGCACGCTGTCATTTGAAAAAGAAGACATCAAACAACTATTTAACTCTCCCAATTTACATCTCAGTAACTACAATATAACAAATACAAGATTCCTGACCTCAAAAAACTCAAGAGGGCTCAAATATCGGACAACTCTGAGAAAATAATTAGATGGCAATATAAGTACTAAAAAAAAATCATATTAAAAATGATATAGGGGGCTTCCCTGGTGGCGAAGTGGTTGAGAATCTGCCTGCCAATGCAGGGGACACGGGTTCGAGCCCTGGTCTGGGAAGATCCCACATACCGCGGAGCAGCTAAGCCCGTGTGCCACAACTACTGAGCTTGCGCGTCTGGAGCCTGTGCTCCTCAACAAGAGAGGCCGTGACGGTGAGAGGCCCGCGCACCGCGATGAAGAGTGGCCCCCTCTTGCCGCAACTGGAGAAAGCCCCCGCACAGAAACGAAGACCCAACACAGCCATAAATAAATAAATAAATTTATTTATTTAAAAAAAAAAAAAAAAAGACATAGGATCACACCTGGGGTGAGTAATCAGGGAAAGTTATGCATGTGCTGAGTATACACACTCCCGAGGAGGGAAAAAGGGATATGGGAATTTCTGTGGAATATGAGCCCCTCTGTAACTCTAATGGGAGGTAAGGCCGAAGAAGACACTAGAGTCATCTAATATGACACAGAAATAATTAAGTCCAACAAAGTGTCCTCTGATGAAGTGGTTAAAGAATATAAAGAACATGGTAACCATTTCAATCTGGATTCATTCAAAAGACTTCTAAACATGAATGATAAAACAGAGGGGGAAAACGCTACTTATAATCGTAATACATGATTAGGGTGACCACACACACATCCTGGTTGCCTGAGACAGCTTATTTTATGCCTGCTATTAAAAAAAAAAAAGTAATTTTACATAGTACTCACATTCACTTGTCCGAGTTTGGATGAAAATTTTATGCTACCAGAAAACTACTAGAGCTAATCAATGAATCTGGTAAAGTAGCAGAATACAAAATTAATGCACAGAAATCTCTTGCATTCCTATACACTAATGATGAAAAATCTGAAAGAGAAATTAAGGAAACACTCCCATTTACCACTGCAACAAAAAGAATAAAATACCTAGGAATAAACCTACCTAAGGAGACAAAAGACCTGTATGCAGAAAACTATAAGACACTGATGAAAGAAATTAAAGATGACAAACAGATGGAGAAATATACCATGTTCTTGGATTGGAAGAATCAACACTGTGAAAATGACTATATTACCCAAAGCAACCTACGGATTCAATGCAATCCCTATCAAACTACCAATGGCATTTTTCACAGAACTAGAACAAAAAATTTCACAATTTGTATGGAAACACAAAAGGCCCCGAATAGCCAAAGCAATCTTGTGAAAGAAAAACGGAGCTGGAGGAATGAAGCTCCCAGACTTCAGACTATACTACAAGGCTACAGTAATCAAGACAGTATGGTACTGGCACAAAAACAGAAATATAGATCAATGGAACAGGACAGAAAGACCAGAGAGAAACCCACGCACATATGGTCACCTTATCTTTGATAAAGGAGGCAAGGATATACAATGGAGAAAAGGCAGCCTCTTCAATAAGCGGTGCTGGGAAAACTGGACAGCTACATGTAAAAGAATGAAATTAGAACACTCCCTAACACCATACACAAAAATAAACTCAAAATGCATCAAAGACCTAAATGTAAGGCCAGACACTATAAAACTCTTAGAGGAAAACATAGGCAGAACACTCTATGACATAAATCACAGCAAGATCTTTTTTGACCCACCTCCTAGAGAAATGGAAATAAAAACAAAAATAAACAAACGGGACCTAATGAAACTTAAAAGCTTTGCACAGCAAAGGAAACCATAAACAACACAAAAAGACAATCTTCAGAATGGGAGAAAATATTTGCAAACGAAGCAGCTGCAAAGGATTCAATCTCCAAATTTTACAAGGACATGGAAGCAACCTAAGTGTCCATCGACAGATGAAGGGATAAAGAAGATGTGGCACATATATACAATGGAATATTACTCAGTCATAAAAAGAAACAAAATTGAGTTATTTGTAGTGAGGTGGATGGACCTAGAGTCTGTCATACAGAGTGAAGGAAGTCAGAAAGAGAAAAACAAATACTGTATGCTAACGCATAGATATGGAATCTAAAAAAGAAAAAAGAAAATGGTTCTGAAGAACCTACAGGCAGGACAGGAATAAAGATGCAGACGTAGAGAATGGACCTGTGGACACGGGCAGGGGGAAGGGTAAGCCGGGACGAAGTGAGAGAGTGGCATGGATATATATGCACTACCAAATGTGAAAAATAGCTAGTGGGAAACAGCCGCATAGCACAGGGAGATCAGCTCAGTGCTCTGTGACCACCTAGAGGGGTGGGATAGGGAGGGTGGGAGGGAGATCCAAGAGTGAGGAGATATGGGGATATATGTATTTGTATAGCTGATTCACTCTGTTATAAAGCAGAAACTAACACACCATTGCAAAGCAATTATACTCCAATAAAGATGTTAAAAAAGAAAAGAAAATTTTAAAGTTTTCCTTACAAATAATTAGATACTAAAATTATTAAATAATCCTTTTGAGAAGTGATCAAAGATTTCAACAGCTGGTTAAAACTGATATTATATCTTCAACACAAATGCCCCAAATCAAAAAAAAAAAAAAAAAAAAATGCCCCAAATCATCAAAATCCTAAGGATCACTTCCTAGAGTATATGTTAGCATTATAAACATGTATCTTTGGTTTCATTTGACGATAAAAGTCTAAGTTCCAATTATGTACCATCCTTAAATACTCAGAAAAGTTCTTCGCTCATTGTAGGAAACCAAATTATTTTAGTAAATAAATAAAACATATTAATAACAAAAAATTGGGCACAACTAGAGCATTCTATGAGAGGCCACTGCAATATAACTGTTATTATCCATTCTGATTTTTACCATCACGTCCAAACCATCAGAAGCGGGCTGCCATTATACCAGCAATAGGTAATAACCTTCCCACACCTAAATCTGACTCCGAACACTACAGCAAATAATTCTTCAGTTATTTCCATAGGATGATGAAGAGGCTATAAAAACCCCTTGTGAAGTATGTCCTTTGTTCAAATGTGTCAGATATGTAGCCTTCCAAAATAACGCAATCTTCTACTTCAATACAACCAAATTACTTGTTAGAGCTAAATAATTTACTGAAAAAGAGAAGTGATGGCCATGTGAAAACCACAAAATGGCAGCTTCTCTCAAAAACTCACAAACTACTTCAGGAAACGTATCTGTACCTCCTCGTTAGTAAGTGACGACTGGGACCAGCTGGCTCTGGCAGCACCTATTCATGAAAGTTCATGACTGGCTAGAGTTTCTGTTCTGAGTTTTGTACAGGGAACATGGGGGGAGGGGTTAGGTTATAATTAAATCAAGGAATGATGATAAGAGAAACAATACCCACTCAAGAAACAAGAAGGGACTGGCATAAAGTTAAACAACAGGCCAATTGTTGCAGTCCTGGTCAAAAGGAGGTAATGCTTTCTGTCTCAACTGACTGAAACAAAAAGACTTGAGCAGCACTCCACGATATGGGGGGGGGGGGGGCAGTGACCTTTATCAGCTCTTCCCATAACTTCTGCTCTGATTTATAACCATGACTACTAATGAACCTTCTGAATACTAATTTGGATTCTTCAGAACCAAGAACCAAGGTTCTAGGATATGAGGCACTCTGCTCAATAAACTTTCTGAAAAAGAACATATAAGTTAATATAATTACATTTTAAGTCACAAACTCTTTATGAGTTTGGATAACATGAGCCACTTTTTTTTTTTTTTTTTGAGCCACTTTTTATAGATTCCCCCCCAACTCTCAGACTGGCCTGAGATCAGAAGTCGGCAAACTTTTTGGGGAAAGGGCCAGACAGTATTCCAGGCTCTGCTGGCCATACAGTCTTGACACAGCCTCAGAGTTATGTCACCACTAGTCAATGCTGCCATTTTGGGGCAAAGCAGCCATAAACAAAACATAAATACAGCTGTGTTCCAATAAAACTGTTCAGAAAAAACCAGGCAGCGTTCAGATTTGGCCTGGCTTACCCTCATCTGTAGACCTCCAGTCCAGATGAAATATTTTAAAAACTAAAAATTAATGTATCATTTGAGATAATAGTCCCTTCCATATATAGGATGAAAGCCCAACTAAAAGTTGCCACACCAAAATCCCACAGAGCACGATTCACAGAGAATGCTGTGCCATTTATACCGTTAACTGTGTGAATTGTGTCTGCCATGTCCAATGACCCTGAGCTCTCCCTTAAAACTCCCCAGGTCCCAGAAAAAATTCAGCTGCTACTACTATTCTCATCTCAACATATGTCTCACTGCAACACATGGCCAGCGGTTTTCGATCTTTGCCAATGAAAATAAGCAAGCTGAAGAGCTTTTTAAAATGCAGATCCCATGGCTCCAACCCAGACCCACTGGATTAGATCTCAGGCATTTTTCTTTTCTACGTTCCACAGATGTGCTGCAAAGATTGAAAACTACAGTATTTAGTCGAAACTGTCAATGGACAACCCATCAGAATCTATTGGGATCACAAATGAATCAATTAAGTAGGACGGAGACCTGAGAACCCACATTTTTTGAAAGCTCCCTGAGTGCTTATGATGCACAACTTGAAACACTACCATGGAAGAGGTGTTACCCTCTTAGCCAGGCTACATCTGCTGTGGTCTCTCTGTTCAATAATCCCAGGAGCTACAAAGGAATACCTCTAAGGAACATGGGTCATATTACTGCCTTGGTATATAATACACATTCGGGTCTTTATGCACGTGTTCATTTCTCGAGGGCCAGTCTCACCTACTTAAACAGGAATAAAAGTTATTCCATATCAATTCATGTACATATCTTAAAACAGATATGAAGGGCTATTCTCTTCTTCACTAAAAACCAAACATTAATATTTACCATGCCAGATAAAGAAACTTCTTAAGTTTTAAAACAAAGTAGCATCCAATCTGAGCACTGCCCCAATTTTCCTAATCAAAGTATTTTTATAACTACATGATGCAACTACTAAAGCCAGAATGACATTTAGATATTTTATGACATACTCATTTTTCCAAGAAAGCAAAGTTTACTCCAGGAAACTGCATTTTAAAAATATTCTAATTAAAATCTCCCCTTTACTCCAAACCAAACTGTATCCACAAATAAAGACTAGTACACAGCAGTACTTAAATGTTTAAACTACTGAATCTACAGTAAGTGAAACAACCTAATATTAAAAAGTCACAGGACAATCATAAACAGTCTCACAAATTCTTACTGTAAAAGAATAACCTCTGTGATGTGTTCAAAAGCTGTAAAATTGCGATAAGTAGAAAATTTCAACCTAATAAATACTATCTAGAAAATGGTTCAAATACACTATGGTAAAGATAAACCTAAACGTAATTAAGGCACAGAATAAAAATATATACATTGTTATGGGAGTCAAAAATGTGTTATGCTACAGGAGTGAAAACTAACATGTTTAATCTATAATTACCAGATCTATTACCAAAGAGCAGGACCTCCTCTTAGGAGGAATAAGGTATGAAATTAAAATGACAGCTTCTAATTGATGAAGAGCTGGCATATCCTTGAAACTCTTAAAAATATATTCACATGTATGTCATAATATTATGATAAATTTGAAAGCTAACCGAAAAAAAAAAAAAAAAAAACCAAAAACCATGACCAGACATGACGCATCTTTTCTTTTGGGAAGGGCGGGGGCCGCGCTATGCAGCATGTGGGATCTTAGTTCCCCGACCAGGGTTCAAACCTGTGCCCCTTGCATTGGGAGTGAGGAGTCTTAACCCCTGGACCAACAGGGAAGTCCCAGATGCGTCTTTTGTTACATTAAAAAATATATATATTATTCAAGACAAAATAAATATTTATTTTATACTTCAAAGCCCATACTATTAGTTGTGCTGGAATATTCCTAACAGGAATATTAGAAAGAAACTTGAGGTGTCATCTTAAAACGAACCAAGTAAACCTACATGACTTTTATTACCCAGGCAAGCTGAACACTTACCATTTGATTCCTCCCTTTATAATGAACAGTGAAAAAAGAGAAGCACATAAGAGGGCCTAATTTCAAGGCTTTTAAAAACAAAAACAAACATTAAAATTGTTTAACAATTTTTCCCAAAGACAGTTTTCAAAGTAAATGAAGAATAAGTAATGCAACAATGGCCTCAATGTTTCTTCTATTAACACAAACCAGTCAAGACTAGTACAGAGCTTTTGTTAATATTTCTTTAGTGATTGATTAGTTTATATTAACGAGTATTATGGAGTTAGGAACCAAATAAAACTGATACCAAAATGATGAAAAACTTGTGTCTATTCATAATTTCTAATCTCAAAAAATCTAAAAATAGAACAAAGGCTATATTTTCCCCTAGATGTTTAATTCCATTACTACATACTATGATTCCTTTCCAGAAAATTAAGAACATAGTGACTTTGTGGCCTAACATGAGTATTAATTTAAAAAAAAAGTCACCAACACTCCAGCCCAGGATTCAGCAAACTTTTTCTATAAAGGGCCAAAGAGTATTTTAGGTTTTGTGGGTCAAAAATACTCTGTTTAGTAGTCTTTTTTTTTCTTGTCCATCAACCCTTTAAAAATGTAAACACCATTCTCGGCTCTGTGGTAGGGTGGTATGAAAATGGGTGGAGGTTCCAGGCTACAGTTTGCAGACCTCTGCTCCAGCCAAATTAATCTTATGATGCTTCAAATATGCAACACATACCTTAAGTAACTACTTAAAAATATCTTAATATTAAAATATTTGATCATCCAAGTTTTCTAAGAGCATAAACTTGTGAAACAATAAATGATCTATTTTTGAAATGCCAATAAATCTGTCATATTTTTAAATATCTAATTTGTTTATTCTCAAAGTTCCTTGGCTATCTATAAAATTTTACCCACCACTAAAATGATTTTGAAACATTCGAATGTTTTTAAGAATTTGCAGTATTTCAATTTTAAACTGTAGCAACATTTCTAAATAGTTTTTCAATAGAAAAGTAAAGTCAAAACTATCTGTTGTCCTTCATTAATTATACCTATATTAAATACCACTGAACATACTAAAAAACACTGGTATAAGTTTTTTAAAAACTGTGAAATTTCAAAGAATGAAGAGTTTGCAATCAAGCTTATGATGTAGCCAACTTAAGTTTAACAGAATATATTTTATTTAATCATTTCCTTCTGGTCCCTAAATGATTTACATCATTACACATAGCTACACATTTGCTCCAAGAATATAAAGTTTATGCCAGAAAAATATTAAGAAAGCTAATTCCACCAACTTTACTATATAAGCAGGCACTTTTAAAAAAGGTATGTTGAGGTACATAAAAGAACTGGGAAGAATTTCCTAATCCTCAATGGAATGAAATAAAATTTCTCTAAGAAATATATCACATGTGGTTTACATCTTGACTGTATTTTAAAATAAAAACACTAGTTACTAGTTTTGAAAATATATGCGCCTGAAAATTTTTTTTAATTCCACATTCTTTTATAACATCATAAAATATCCTCACATTGATAAATCCAACAGATTTATGTTCAAATGTAACTATGAAAAAGGAGAAGACCACCTTTTAAATATGTCACTATGCAAGTGCTATGTATCCAAGAGGAAAAGAGAATTGCAATAATGCTAGAAATTATTCAAAAAGAAAATTCACAATGCTTAAAAAATGTACTCAACTAATTTTCTAATGGGATTTTAAAAATCTATTAATTTAAACTTTTAGTGTGACTTATAAATAATTTAAAAATTTCTAACTTAATTTAAATGCCATATAATTTTCATTCAAAGGATATTTACTTGATGGAAGGTGAGATTAAAAAGTTCTTGTTCCTATTCTACTTAGGATTTATTTTGCTGTCTGTATTCATTTTAATTTAAATTGTTTTTTAATTTTCCAGGGACAAAAGAACAGGGACAGAGACAGTCAGAAAAAAGACACCAATGATTGGAACTAATACATTTAGCCTCAGAAACTTACTTACTAAAGAATCATGGCTTTTGAACAGCTAGAGGAAAAAAATACTGGTAAGTATTTTTTAGAATGAGTTGTTAAGCTGGCATTCATCGAAGGTGAACAATGAGACTCTGTTAATTATTATTAAGACCCTGTGGGTTATAACCTACTTGAAGTACCCTTTTTTGCCCTACCATTTTGCCTCCCCAAAACAAAACCCTGAGTCAGATAACGTCTTTGGAACTAACTCCAGTTTACAAGAAATTCGGGCATAAACAAACTTGTTGAACATCACTGCAGGGATACAGTCAACAAAATCCAGGACGTGAGATACTCTATACGAGGAGCTATTTCTTTAAAAAAAAAAATAAGGAAAAAACGAAAAAGAGGGAGAGAAAACCTATAGACTAAAATGACTGGATTTATCAACCGATCTGAAGAAACCAATTACTTTAAAAAAAAAAAAAAAAAAAAAGTAAGACTTGGGCAAACTGGGGCTTTTACTAGTTAATATTAAATAACTGGCAATTTTTCAGATATGATAAAGACATTTTTTGAGAGTCCTTATCTTTTAGAGATACATACTGAAATACGAATGAAATCGTATGAAGTCAGGGGTTTCATATAAAAAAATTAGGGAAAGTGGGTATACTTAAAGATGAAAAAGATCTGCCAAGTACTGATAACTGTTATGGCTGAGTGATGAGCACACACTACTTCTACTTTTCTATATGTCTATCAAACTAAAGAATTTTTAATATCAATTAATGGTGAAAATCAGTCAAGTGGAGATGATGAATTTATCAAGATTCCTAATTTAGTAGGAATTAAAAGATAAAGTAAAATGGAGAAAAATTTAATATTCATTTCATAAAGCATGATTATCTTCAGAAACTAATTTTAATTTACTACCTGTAAGAGGTTAAGAAATTCGTTAGTTTAACATAAACATGACAAATTCAGAAATATTAGAAAATATATTACTATATAAAGCAGAATCTAAAGAATTCTTAATATATATCATCCACCTGACAATGTAAAATCATTTTAGTTAACCAGTATTTTACTTACATTTTCCATATAGTTTGGCTTAAAGCCCTCCTGCTGTCGCCTCAGCTCCTCCTGTTCTCTGTGTCGGATCATTTCCTCTTCACGACGACGGTGCTCTTCTTCATGCCTGAGAGATTTTTAAATAAAAACTCAGGGTGGTTGACATATAAGCCATAATACGGTATTTTATTTCAGGTAAAACAAAATCATTTATGTATATCATTTATTTATACATTATGCCAAATCTGTGATAACGAGTGGCTTACCAGATTTACCTTCCTTTTATTTTGCCCTAAACCATTAATAAATCAAACAAACCAATAAAATAATTTATCTAGGGTAAATCAAAAAAGTAAAGTAACAGCATATAACTAGGATAGTTATATGCTTACAGTCAAAAAATCCAGAAACCAAAAGCTCAAACCAGTACTCTATTACTGTACAAAGAGAAAGCCTGGGATTCACCACTGGCACAGCAGAGTTAGTTCTTAAAGACACTCAGAACCTTTTCCAATACAAGCCACTGCAAAAGACCACACTGCCTAGACAAAAATCCTACTATGTGCAAAAGCAAGCCTTAACAAACGTTCTCTCCCCCATTTCATTAATGCACTGAGGAAAGTATGCACCTGGAGCAGGTGTCTGCATACCACCTGTTTTCGCAAATTAAGTTTTATGGGACAATCATTCCCTCACTGTCTGTGGCTACCTTTGGGCTAGAGCAGTGCTGAACAGTTGAGACACAGACCATATGACATGAAAAGCCTAAAATATTTACCAGGTAGCCCTTTCCCAGAAAAAGTATGCCAACCTCTGCCCCAGAGATATCAAGCATGGAACAACAACTACAAAACAAACAAACAAAAAAGATATGTATGTGCAGGATTACTATTAAATCATAATTAGTTACAATATGATTAAGAGGGAAAACCTACAAAATAATATTAAAGTAATAGTCTGACATTATATTGACATTTAAATCAATGCAAACTCAAATATACATGCTCTCCACTCAAAAACAAAAAAGTAATTTAAATAGTGAAGACTATATAATGTTGATGCCCCTTCAGTAGGTCTCATTTTCCAGGCTACTCTTATAAGCACCCTTCTACACCAAGTATAGATACTTCGTTGTTGTTGTTTTGTACACCAAACTCAAGAACCTGAACTAAAAGAAATGGCGGTTTCACCCACAGCCAGCAAGAAAACAGGCTGTTAGGACTTCATATCAGACCATGTGCAAGTAACAAGACAATGTTCCTAAGGTATTTCAAGCAAAATCTAGACTATTTTGAGATATCTAAGTCCCCAGTATACAACTCTATTCAAGGAAACAGAATATTCCAATAAACCGGTTAATCCATTTCTAGTACATTAACACACTCGTAAACTTTATGTTTAAGAAAATACTTTCATGTTCATACACTGCTGAAAATGTACATAGTGACAGCAAAATCTTCCTTATTCAAAAACTCTAAAGCCACATGTGTTTTTCCAACTTTAAAAAGGGTTTATATACTATTATGATATCCCCAGTAGGACCTATTATGATATCCCAGCAGTACCCAATAATCAACACCATTAATACTTCTGTAGTAAGACGAACATTCACATTCTACGAATATAACAAAGGTTTGGCATGACCACAACGTAAAACAGGTCAGGTTTTGCATCAAACAGGCTCATGTCAGATCCTGCCACTAAATGATACTCAAAGCTTTTTGGTCTTCAAGATTGCAACAATGACTTTGTTGAGGACCAACGTGTAGCAAACAATTTTATGTGTGCAAATCCATTTCCAATAAACTAAACAGAAATATCTATACATGTGTGCAAGGATGTATACACACAGATACAAGACTGTACATTAATTAAAGGCAAAAGGTTGAAGACATTCAATTACGAATGAGGGACAAGGAACACAATACAACCATTACAAAGAGGCAGATTTGCATTCACTGACATGAAACAATGTCTAAGGTCCAGTGTCAGAAAAAAGGCAAGCAAAACAATAGTATTCCTATTGCTGCATCTAAAAACCATTTGTAAGAGCAGAGAAGAGAGTATGAGAGTTTCTATCACACTGGGGATAATCTGGGGAGACAAGAGCATTGCCCTTTTTCTTTTGTACACATATGTATCATGTGAGTTTTTTAAAACATGTATTGCCGTAACATTTTTAATTTAAAAGATATTTTAAACAAAATTTATAATGTACTTCTCCCCACTGTTACAGCAATTTTTTTCTGATAAAATGTGAGACTACATTTATATCTGGAGAAAAAATATGGTAAAAAGGTATAAAATCACTTTAAACATTTGCCATTTTTTTCCTTCCATTCCATTGTCTATAGATTCCAGAGTTTCTACTTTATTTTGTGATTACACCACACTGACAATTCCATAATATAAATTTACAGAAAACATATAGGAACATTCCCTACTGTACGTATGTTTGCTTTTAATTTTTTTTCCTTCCACAAGATGCTTTAACAATTATCTTTATATTTATATTTAATGTCTTTTGGATCAAGGATAATTTCCTAGGTTATATTCACAAATGGAACTAATAAGTAAAGAAGCATGACGAATTTTAACACCCTTCGTGTTATACTTAATTGGAAACTGACAAAACCTCAATTTTACAATTTATTTTAACTGGAAGCCCACTGACTGTCTCCTATTTGAATAGGACTTTGAAGCCTGCGAAGCTCCAGGCACTAAGCTATGATGCGACCAACATCAAACTGCCCTGCTCTTCGTTCCAGGCCAGCACTACGGCCTCCACACCCACCAAAGGCCTCAGTCCATCTGATGATCTTTATACTTTGTCAAACGACATAAGAAGGGAAAGAATGGATGGACGGGTAGGTGAGTGAGTAGGAGGGAGTAAGGGAAGGAAAGAAGAGAACAAATGAACAAGTACTAAGTGGGCCAGTTACAGCCGGAACCAGCCCATCTAAGCCCTGTCCGCCTTCACTGCCACAGCCTCTGAAGAAGTGACCCAAGAAAACCTAACTTATTTGTAGCATTGAAATGAAAACCAGAAAATTTCGTATACTCCAAATTACTTAATTTCTTTCAAATATATTTTCTTAAGCAGTTTTTTCAGTCTTCCAACTAAGGTAAACAAAAAGGCCGTGTCCAGACTCTCTGGCTGTCTCACGTGGTAGCCGCCTGAGTCAGACCAACCTCTGCAGACTAACTGCTACACTTTTATTTGCTTTGTGCTGCAAGGGCAGGATGTATTTCACATTTATTAGTAAAGTAAGTTCCTAGACACTATTTTTTTCCTCTCCTTCACACATGCTGCAAAATTACTCAATTTTAACACATTATTTACATTTCTCAAATCAAGAAACAATTCTTACAATTAATTTCAAAACAAACTCCACAGGCACAGGTAAAGATTAACAGATTTATCACTGGCCGTATCTGCTAGAATACAGCCAACCATAAAAGTTACCCATCAAATTATCACCTAATTGTTGAGATATCTTTATTGTTAGTACACACTTATCTGAATTCCAAATTGAATCTGATATACCTCTGCAATATTAAATAAGATTAATGAAAGACCATTCGGTGAAAAATTACCAGGTACGTAGAATACTTACCACGTCAAGCAACCAATATTTCACTTATTATGAGACAAGTAACCTATTAAAAATTCCAGTAAGTACTGCGTTCTATTTTGTGCGCTTCGCTTTCTTTTTAATAATCTGATCATATTCTAACTAATGTCTGCCTCCCTCCCAGATAACCTAAGTGCCACACCAGCAGAGCTTGTGTCTTTTGTTTTCCACTGTATCCCCAGTACCTAGAGTCCTCTTTTTCATTTTTTCATTTCCAACTAATTTTAAACTTACAGAAAAGTTGCAAAAATAGCAGAGTCCCTATATCTCCCTCATGCAGCATCCCCTAATATTAACATCTTCCATAAACATAGTACAATTATGAAAACCAGGAATTCACACTGGTACACTGCTACAGTTCAATTCTAGGTCTTACTCAGATCTCACCAGTTTCCCCACTATGTCCTTCTTCTGTTCCAGGACCCAATCCAGAATCTCACATTGCATTTAGTTATTATTTCTCTTTACTCTCCTCGAGTCTGTAACACTTCAGTGTTTCTTGCTCTTTCATGACCTTGACACTTCTAAAGAGAACTGATTATTTTGTACAGTGTCCTTCAATTTAGGTTTGTCTTAAGTTTTCTCACGACTAGCGTAAGGTTATGAACCTTTGGCAAGAAAACCACAGAAATGACAATGTATACTTCTGGGTGCATCATATCAAGGGGTTCCTGGTGTCCATGTCTTCTTATTAAGGGTGATATGAACCTAAACACTTGGTAATGGTGGTATCTGCTGGGCTTCTCCACTTTAAATTTACTATGTTTCCATTTGTACCTCATACAAATTTGAGACTCCACATATCCTGTATCCCAAGTTTTGTGCAACAACCTTAGCACCTACTGGGAAATCTTGAATGAAACAACTACAGGCGTGCCTCATTTTACTGCCCTTCCCAAATACTGCATATTGCTTTTGCACACTGAAGTTTTGTGCCAACCCTGTGTTGTCAGATGGTTAGCATTTTTTAACAAGAAAGTATTTTTAATTAAGATACACATATTGTTTTTTAAGACATCATGTTATTGCATACTTAAAACACTACAGTATAGTATAAAGGTAACTTTTATATGCACTGCGAAACAAAAAACCTCACTTTATTGCAATATATTGTGGTGGTCTGGAACCAAACCCACAGTATCTCCAAGGTGTGCCTGTATTACTGCAGTATTCACCCATTGGTAATTTTTCTCTCAGACTCCTTTCACATTTATTATTTGGAATTCTACTTCTAACAACTAAGGAAGAGCTGTCCATTCTCCCCATTTATTTACTTACTCATTAAATAACTTCCATCAGCACAAACTCATGGATATTTACTTTATTCAACAGGGTAAAATCTAATACTATCATTTTTTATTTTGTCGTTGAAATTGTTCCAACTTCGGCCCTTAGGAGCGCCTTCAGTCTGGCTCCTGTGTTCTCTCAACATGCCCTAGCCTTGTTCAAGTACTTCGCTTCTCTCTGACCCAAGATTTGTCAGGCTCATCTTGGACTTTTCAATCCTGGAATCAACCACTTCTCCAAAAAGCCCTGGTTCCCTTTATTGGAGAATGGTGCTCAGAAACAAAAATCTGGGCATTAGATGAGCTCATTGTTCCTGAGGCATCACTGCTTCTGGATGGACAGGGCTAGGAAATATGTATATGTATACGAACCAATGTATATATACACGTCTATATTTCTGTATCTGTCTAGATTAAATGCCACTCAGTTCATACTGATACTTAGATTCCCCATTAAACATCACAGGAGTCATTTTAATTTTAGCCTTTCTCCCTTCTTTCTTTCTCCAACAATGAAAAACCTGGTTCATATTGATCTGTACTAATATATTCACTTAAAAAAGTATATACATTATTTTCAATAAAGTCTTGATCAAAGAGAGAAAAAAAGTATATACATAAAGTAGTTTCAGAATTGCAAACCTATATCCCTACGAGAAATACATTTACTAACTAGATTACAGAATTTATATATTGTTCTTGCCACTAGCCTATAGTATTCAATCAAGATACGGTTTTCCAAAGTTATTTAGGTTCCTTATTTTCTTCCCCATCTCCTTCCAGTGTGACAATGCTATCCATCTATATATAATATAGTTAAGTTCATCTGTTACATTTTTATACCCTACTTTGGGTTCTCCCACATTGATTGTTTTTTCTTGGTTTGTTTTTGTTTTTCTTTTTGTTGACTGAAGTACAGTTGATTTACAATGTTAGTTTCAGGTGTACAGCAAAGTGATTGAGTTATACATATATATTCTTTTTCATATTCTTTTCCATTATGGCTTATTACAGGATATTGAATATAGCTCCCTGTGCTATACAGTAGGACCTTGTTGTTTATCCATTCCATACATAGTAGTTTGCACCCCACATTGTTTAGTTTCAATTACTTATTATTTTAGCACACTAGTATAGGGCACTAATTTTAAAAGCCTACTTGTCAAGGATAAATGTAAGAGAAGAAAGCCGGATTCAGGTAGGTTTATGTTAGGGGAAAGGAGGTTTCCTTTTCTTTGTACAAGTAGAAGACTTTAACACATTTACATGAAGTGGAAAGAAGCAACAAGAAAGAAACTGAAAAAGGTCCCTCGTGTAAGAAGTTCATGGCGGGAGTTATTTACACCAGTGGTTCTCAAACTTTAGGATGCACCAGAGTCACCTGGAGGATTTACCAAAGCACAGGTGAATCAGCTTATGATTCAGTAGTTCAGAGGGAAGGCTTGAGACTTTCTAACAATCTCCTAGGTTAGAATGCTGATGCTTCCTGCCAAGTACCATAAATTGAGAATAAGTAGGTTAGAGTAAAATCAGAGTAGTACCAAGACAGAAATACACAAACGTTGGTATAATCAGGTACAAAGCTGGAAAAAATACACCAAAATATACGGTCTAGTACCTATCACCTGACTTGTGAAGACACTTCAAACTCATTAACAGTTTTTCACTTTATTTCCCATGAGCACCTAACTTCCAGTCACAAGCACTTACTACTTTTATAGCACTTCCAAAACAAAATTTTAAGTTTGCTTTAATCTATCATAGCTTTGTTTATAACAATTCCTAATTATGACTTTTGAAACTTGTAAGAGTAATACTTATCTCATATTTTACAACTGAATATTGCAGGTACAAGAAAAGCTGTTAATTTTTGTTTCTACATCTTGGATCAACTACTCCCTTAAACTTCCTTACTTAACCTAAAAGATTTTAAGTTGCCCATCACAGTTCTCTATTATGTACTGAGATCTTTAATGCCCATACCCTTTTTACCATGGATTCCAGATATCTTTTTTAAACAAATTATCACAAGTACAAAAATGCTTAACGGCATTCAGAGTAGTATTATACACATGAAAAAATTAAAACTAAGATCAACGCAAATATATCCATCTCTGGAAAAATGGCCCGGTAAATCACGGTGCATTCTTACAATAAATTATACGAAATAATGCCTAAGCCCTTTATGTAAGTTCACACTGTCTGTAAAGTGTCCATAATCAGCTATAAAAAAATCACAGAATAACAAAGATTTATGTTATCTTCTGGAATAATTCCCTAAATGTGGTCAGAAATGGACACTTTTGGGTTTTTTCCCCTGTATTTTCCAAGTTATATAACTTGTTGATAACAGGCATTGGGAGTTTTATTCATAACATACACAATGAAACCTACATATATTCACGTATATGTTACAACGATGTTCTTTACCTCAGTTGTATTTGCTTCCGTTTTTGCAGCTCTTGGTTTCTGAGCTCTTCTAAGCGTCTGAGTTCCTCTTGACGCCTCATTAAATCTACAAGATATTGATTACAGATTAATATTTTTAGCTTCCCCTTCTGTATTTTTATATTCATAAGCATATAGATTCTCTATGACTGGCAATAGATGTAGCAACTTATACTCATGCACCTAGCTTCTCTTTTTGTCTATCACATCATTTTACAATGAAAGATTATAAGCTGTGTAATAAATTAGTATCACTTCTGGGCCCATTTCTTCATGTGTATGAAGAAAATAATAAATCCATCCTTATATTAAGAAATTAAAATGGGTAGTAACTGTTTTAACACAGGGCCTGGAACATATTAAAAATAGAATAGTAGCTACATTTTCATTTACATAGTTTTAAACAAATTAGAATTTTTTCCAGCAGCAAGCTCAAAGCCCAAAAAGATGCCTTGGGAACCATCAGCAGAGGGCATGTAAGAACCAGACCAAACAGTACAAATAATGAGATAGGACATGGCATAAAACTCAAAAACATCCCTCCCAACACAATCAGCAGGTTTCCTCCTGCATCAAGTCTGTGTCGTATGAAGGAGGGCAATGAGGAGACAGTTCCTGAAAGCGGAAAAGGGCTGAACACTGATATGAACAAGACCACTTTAAACAGGACAAGCATTCCCACTGTCACCAACCCGTGTCACATCATCAAGAACAGGGGTTCCACAGCAGAATAAGATAATGAAAGATACATTTGTTTTGCACATCTGAGAAGCAGTGGATAAACTTCCCAAGTATTAAAACTCTTTGTACTATCTTAGCAAATTACATGTGCACGCATGCATAAAATATATATATACACATATACAGATATATGAATACCCTGAATAACACACGTATTGGTTGTTTTTATTTTCTTTTTCTATAATCATGTTACCTGAAATTTCTAAAATGAACATAAATTATCTTAATTGAATGTTTCTTAATAAATTGCTATATTCAGAATTCATTTAACATAATACTTAACAGTTAAAGTTAACATTTCATGTGCCAATAACTCTAAACATCTTAACCAAGACAACATAGGCATCATAATTATAACAAGGCATTACCCTCCCTACAGATTGAATTACGTATTATGTCAAATAAAAAAGATCCAGACAGATTATAAATGTGCTCTAGCCATCCAGCCACTACATGGTTCAACTGGGATGTATAGCCAAATCTATCCTTATTCCAAAGCTCTTTCCAAAATGCCAGCATTGCAAACCTGGCTGTTCAGCCTCAACTGAGAAACTTAAAAATAAAAATTTTTTTTTAAGATTTTGGGACTCTGCTCAGGAAAGTCTGCTTTGGTATATGGGATAGGAACCAGGCGATTCTGATAACATGCCAGTTGAGAAAACATTTAGCTATCTTAAAACCCAAACATGACTACAATTAAGTTCAAACATTTTTACCATTAGCTGTCAACTTGACTGCTCATTAGAATTACTTAAGTACCTTTTAACCACAGACCAATTAAATCAAAATCTCTTGGGATGTGGACCAGATATGAGTTTTTTGTTTTTTTTTTTGAAGCTCCCTAGATGACTCCATTCTGCAAGCAACATTGAGACCCCATAACTATCATATTAATTTCTACAGCTGGCGAGACTTGGAAAGACCAAAAATATACAATCTACTTATATTCCTAAGGGGAAATGCTTCAATAAGCCAAAGCATGGGAAGTATCTTACTATCATTAATTACCCAAGAAAGTCAATACAGTGCATCCTGTAACAGTTTTATTATTGATTTTGTAGGTTAGCTGTTCTTAAATCAGGGACACATATAGTAATAAATGTAAAATTACATTTTCTTCCATGAAAAGGAATAAGAAAAGAACATGAATGTTTTCTGACAATTGGATCTGCTCCTTTTAAGCGGGGCCAGTTATGACAGGTGCTTTAACCTCTCAGATCGTGCTTTCTCACCAGTAACATGGGTATAATAATTAGCTCAAAGGACGTGACGATCAAATTATCAGATAAGCACATGATCCAACAGTAATGAGGAGCATGATCAACTTAAAACAAAACCACCATTTTACATCTTCCACATTATTTCCTTTAAACTGCTAATATCCAGAGTTCCTGAAATTTCACTAAAGCTTATATATGTGTATACTGCCATGATAATATTCTTCTGGAGGAAAATATTACCCAAAAAACATGTAACCTGAGGTGCTTTTTATCCTTTAACCCAGTAAATCACACTCATAGGAATTTTTCTTATTAATCCAGGGAATTCCCTGGCAGTCCAGTGGTTAGGACTTGGTGCTTTCACTGCAGGGGCCCAGGTTCAACCCTGTCGGGGAACTAAGATCCTGCAAGTCGCACGCGGCCAAAAAAAAAAAAATCCAAAGGCATCCACAGACATAAAATATCAGCTGCAGCACTACTCACTACTAGACCAAATAACATTTAAAACTGCGTACCTAACAAACATAAAAGACATAAAACTGTATCTATAATTTCAATATATCATAAATACAGGTATACAGCAAAAAGGGAATAGAGGGGAATATGGACAAATTTTAAGTCTGATTTGCTAGACTGTAGGAAAGTGTTCTCTCAATGTAATATCCTTCAAGTCATGAAGACTAACGTATGCTCTCTGATCTAACACAGCTCCTTCCTAGAAATATAAGAACTGAATCTATAGATTGAAAGGGCACATCTGGTCCCAAGAAAAGTATGATCATGTGCAATAAGATACATCTGGAATATAAGACTGGACAGATGGAAAGATGTAATAAAACAAGTATAGTAAAATATTAGTAACAAAATCTAAGTATTAAATACCTTAAAATTCTTTGAACTTTTTTTTTTTTTTTTTTGGCCACACCATGTGGCTTGTGGGATCTTAGTTCCCCAACCAGGGATCGAACATATGCCCTCTCTGGAATGGAAGCACAGAGTCCTAACAACTGGACCACCAGGGATTTCCCCTCTTTCAACTTTTTTATGTTTAAAATTCCTCATAAAATGTTTGGGCGGAAAACATATCCTGGATAAGTTACTGAACCTTAAAAGAATTCATATGGAAGCCTGTTAAAAGGATCAAGTCACAAGGAGGGAAAAAAATCCAGGCTTATCTCAGACTTTCCCACAGAAACATACTATCAAGTACTTAAGAAAGGGGAGAAAGACGCATGAATTTTACGCCATTCAAGAGAGGGTTTAAAGTACAAGATCATGAGGACTTCTCTGGTGGCGCAATGGTTAAGAATCCGCCTGCCAATGCAGGGGACACGGGTTTGAGCCCTGGTCCGGGAAGATCCCACATGCCGCGGAGCAACTAAGCCCGTGCGCCACAACTACTGAGCCTGCACTCTAGAGCTCACAAGCCACAACTATTGAAGCCCGCACGCCTAGAGCCCATGCTCGGCAACAAGGGAAGCCACCGCAGCGAGAAGCTTGTGCACCGCAACGAAGAGTAGCCCCCGCTCGCAGCAACTAGAGAAAGCCCGCGCACAGGAACGAAGACCCTACGCAGCCAAAAATAAATTAATTTTTTTAAGAAGTACAAGACCATGGATGTTTTAGAAGATGCAGGAACATTGTTTCTGTGAACCTTCTGAAAAGAAATCACAAGGATAAACATCAGAGAATCGAGTGAGGAACAGAAAAGTCATGACTCAACGTATTTAAAATAGGGCTGAGAGAATTATGTGAGAAACGTGAGAACTACGGTTAAGGAACATTAAAAGGAAAACAGGGTCTCAAAGACACATCTGCACTTCCACTGTCCGTTGCACTATTCACAATAGCCAAGGTAATGGAAACAAACTAATGTCTATCAACAAATGAATGGATAAAGATGTGGTGTGTACATACAGATACATAATGTACACACACACAAAATGCAGTATAGAGATATAGACACACATATTGGAATATTATTCAGCCATCAGAAAAGGAAATCCTGCCATTTTCAGCAACATGGATGGACCTTGAGGACATTATGCTCAGTGAAATAAGCCACACAGATAAAGAAATATACTGCACAGTAAGTTATATGTGGAATCTAAAAAAAGTCAAACTCATAGAAACAAGAGAGTGTAAATGTTGTTGTTGGGAGGTGGGAGAAATAGGAAGAGGTTGGTAAAGGGTTCAAACTTTCAGATATAAGATGAATAAAGCCTGAGGTCTAATGTATAACATGGTGGCTATACTTGATAACACGGTATTCTATAATTCAAAGTTGCTAAGAGAGTAGAGCTTAAATGTTCTCGAAAGAAAGAGAGAGAGAGAGAGAGAAGGAAGGAAGGAAGGAAAGAAAGAAGGAAGGAAGGAAGGAAGGAAAGGGGGGAGGGAGGGAAGGAGGAAGGAAGGAGATAAAAGATAAATAAAAAGTTTTTACACTTTAAAAAAGAAAAAACTAAACATTAAGTCCATGTCAAAAATCCAAACAAATCAGAAGCAAAATAAATAAAAGTTGAGAGGAAAAGGGAAAAGAGGAGCAAATATGCCAATTTCCTTTTTCTTTTTGCCTTTGGTCATCAAGAATCAAAAGATATCATTTAGGGCTCCCCTGGTGGCACAGTGGTTAAGAATCCGCCTGCCAATGCAGGGGACACGGGCTCGAGCCCTGGTCTGGGAAGATCCCACATGCCACGGAGCAACTAAGCCCGTGCGCCACAAATACTGAGCCTGTGCTCTAGAGCCCGCGAGCCACAACTACTGAAGCCCGGGTGCCTAGAGCCCGTGCTCTGCAACAAGAGAAGCCACTGCAATGAGAAGCCCGCGCACTGCAATGAAGAGTAGCCCTTGCTCGCCGCAACTGGAGAAAGCCCACGTGCAGCCACGAAGACCCAACACAGCCAAAAATAATAAATAAAATAAATAAATTGTTTTTAAAAAGATATTTAAAGAAACTATACTTCTATTATTTATCAGTACAAAAAGATACGTAAAATATAAAATCCAGTGATAGAGGAGGACAGAGTAATAGCAAAATGAATGGCAGTTAATATTATCTATTGAGAGTTATATAATTACAGTAACAAAGGTAATACAAAAACAACCATAACGAAAATTCAGGAACTACCTCCTATACTGATGATCAAAAACAGATAGTGAAGCAAAAAAATAACCTGTATTAAGTATAATGGGATTTGGATCTAGAAAGGACTACATAAACAGCAGTAAAATAGAAATGAAGCAATTGTTAAAAGGAACTGGTGTGTCCAGTAAGAATCAACATTCACAAAAATTTGCTAAGATATATACATATTCACTGCAGCATTGTTTTTACTAACAAGCTGGAAAGAGAACTAGACATCAATTAAAAGAGGATGAGCAAAACTAATTATAGCCATTTAACAGAGTATCGTTCAGCCATTTAAAAAATGAAGCAGATCTATATGTACACACTTATACAGAAAGTAAAATAGCAAGGAGCAAAAAAGATAAAAAGGATCTTCTTGGTTATAAATAAATACACACACACACATCTACTGACATATGCATGATTTTTTTTTTCATTAAAGGATACAGAAGAAACTTAAAATACAGAGGAAACAGTGACTCCTATAAGAAAGCAGAAGGCGGGGCCAGGGAAAAGGACAGTTTTCTGTGCTGTCTGAGCTTTCCATTTCCATGATAGGTCAACTAGAGAGCCCTGTGTCTCTGCAGAGCCAAAGAACTAAGATTACTTCAAGTTGCTCCCCAACCTGAATACACCCTTCGAAGCGCTGGATAAAACATGTAGAACAAAAGAGAAGATTGTAAATATTTTTTTTTAATTTTTAAACAAACTAACACTGAAACGAATTTATCACCTGCAGACTTTTGCTGAAATACAGGATGTACTTCAGGAGAAGTAAACCTAGAAGCAAGGACTAAGATACACTACGCAATGTGCTTTTCTAGTATTGTAAAACAAAAACTTAACATGGGTTATAAATAAGCACACAAAAAGCAATAAAATGAAAGCTCATAGGAAATAACTACAAAATTACTTGGCTTCGAAAGTCAAAACTCCCTTAGGGGTGAGGCAACGTTTTCTAAGAGCTCACAAGAGCTCTACGAGGCCTAAAGAAATGTTGTTCTTTGTCATCACTACATCCTCAGTACCTCACATGGTGTCTTCTACAACCAACATTCAATATGGGTTCAAGTAATGACTGTTATACTACTGCCTGTTAGTAGCAACAACAAATATCTTTCAGCACAAATGCTTACACATCTAATCAGTGTTATTTCCTAACTATGGCATGACCATAGATAGCGGGAAAATAAAGTGGCAAAGTGCATGGCAGGCTAAGAGCTGAGAACAATTCATACTGGACAGGAGTGCTAGAGCAACCATGAGGCCCGGGAAATTAAAATTTTTTAAATTTCCCAGTTGATTCTGGTGTGTAGCCGATTTTTTTTCTTGGCCATGAGGGGCGGCATGAGGGATCTTAGTTCCCCGACCAGGTATTGAACCCCGGCCCCCTGTAGTGGAAGAGCAGAGTCTTAACCACTCGACCACCAGGGAAGTCCCTGGCCAAATTTTTGAATCATAAAATCTAAGGCTGGATAAACTTGAAGCTCTCTCTTCCAGGTCTAAGCAGCCTATGATTCTAAAACTTTATCTTAGATAACAATTTTCAAATTTCTGCAAGAGACCTAGTATAAACATAACTAGTTTAAACATATTAGTATATGATATGAATGAGTTCAATTTTATTAGAAAAAGAGTGTTATACAGTTTATAGAAACGCTAGGTTTAGGGTCCAAATGAAACCAGAAATGTCTGACTAGTTTCTAGCGTTTGCTGAGTTTGTTTTAACTTATTTGGCATCAACGCAGTTATTCAGTGACTTGACTGTAATTGCTCAATTGCTCGATAAACATTTACTGAACAGTTAAAAAAAACACACACACACACAAAAAAAACTAACCTGGATTTTACCCAAAAGAAAATGAGAATCTACCAAAAAGATTTAGAGATGAATGATGATCAAATTTTCACCTTTTAAAGAAATACTGGCTCTAGTATAAAGAATACTTTAGGGACTTCCCTGGTGGCACAGTGGTTAAGAATCCGCCTGCCAATGCAACAACTACTGAGCCTGTGCTCTAGAGCCCGCGAGCCACAACTACTGAGCCCACGTGCCACAACTACTGAAGCCTGCGCGCCTAGAGCCCATGCTCCGCAACAAGAGAAGCCAACGCAATGAGAAGCCTGCGCACCACAATGAAGAGTAGCCCCCGCTCACCACAACTAGGGAAAGCCCATGTGCAGCAACGAAGACCCAATGCAGCCATAAATAAATAAATAAATAAATTTATTTTTAAAAAAAGAAGAAGCCTGCTGCAGAAATCGGGCAGCTGTCTACGGCGCCGTGATCTCTGGAGGCAGCCAAGAGAAGGTACATAGAACTTTACTGAAGTGCTAAGTTAAAAAAACAAGTGCAAAAACTTTAAGAGCAAAATAGAAAGCAATCAGATGCTTTATTTTAAGAAATACAAAATTTGGGGAATTCCCTGGGGGTCCAGTGGTTACGACTGCGTGCTTCCACTGCAGGGGGCACCGGCTGGATCCCTGGTCAGGGAACGAAGATCCCACAAGCTGCGCAGCATGGCCAAAATAAATGAATAAAAATTTTTTAAAAGAAGAAATACAAAATTTTACGGATAATGGAAAAGATGAGTGATAGGAAGAACCAGGAAAAGTTATTTGGAGAATTAACAGGAAAGAAGAAAGGGGAGAGATAAACAATATAGACAGGGATAAAAAGAAACCTAGAGGGCTTCCCTGGTGGCGCAGTGGTTGAGAATCTGCCTGCCAATGCAGGGGACACGGGTTCGAGCCCTGGTCTGGGAAGATCCCACATGCCGCGGAGCAACTAGGCCCGTGAGCCACAATTACTGAGCCTGCGCGTCTGGAGCCTGTGCTCGGCAACGAGAGGCCGCGATAGTGAGAGGCCCGCGCACCGCGATGAAGAGTGGCCCCCGCTTGCCACAACTAGAGAAAGCCCTCGCACAGAAACGAAGACCCAACACAGCCATACATACATACATACATAAATAAAAAGAATGTAAGCAGACAAGAATAGCATTAAAAAAATAAAAAAAAGAGAAAAAAAAGAAACCTAGAAACAGGAATGGGAAGAAGTAAGCTTCTGAGATATATTTAAGCAGCTTGTCATGTTAGGTATCTGACCAATGAATGCGAGTAAATGTTATGTTATGCATAACACCTGTTATGAGTGCTCTTAAAAATTCAGTTAGCTCTGCCTCAAGTGTTTAAAATGTTCTTGCCAAATACTCAGAATTTAGTATTCCTGAATTCCCATACCCATCAGCACACATGAATCTTTTTCATCTCTGCCAAGGAATATCCATCTGTAATCTTTTGACATGTAGTAAGAATCTTAAATAGCCAGCATTTGCCATAATTCTTCTTTCCACCAAACAAAATCTTGATATGTGACTTTATGCCACAACTACATACCAAGAATCACCCCACTGGGCTTCTCTTTGCCAGCAGAAGCATGTACTCGCTTCTGGCAAAAGTTAACAACCTTAATCACCTCCAACAATACTACTTATGTAGGTAACTTATTTTTAATAAGTTTTTTTTCCTAAGGAAGTTCTCTCAGAAAAGTGAAATGTTTCTTTCTAGCATTTTCAGTTTCAACTGTCTCTAAACCCCTAACTAGCGACTTAGTGATAGGTGTCAACGGGGACACCTACACGGAAACGCGTCTTACCTTGCCGCATGAGCATCAGCTGGTGCTCGTGCCGGGCCGCTTCCATTTCCGCCTCCAGTTTCTCTTTGGCTTCTCGGATGTTTCTATCAACCTGCTCACGCTGCTGCTTCTCCATTTCATCCAGAGCCTTCCATCGAGATGCATACTCAAATTCAAACGTCCCAGGCTGAGCAAAACGCGGTGGCTGTTCTCTTTCCCTAAATTTACAAGGAAAGACATACAGAAATGTTATGTTTCAAAGGTAAAATGACATGTACGAACAACAAACACTACCACTCACTGAGCTCTTACAAGTTCATGGCACTGTTGACAAGTACCCTCCGTGAAATATATCACAGCAACATTGTCAAACAGGTTTTAACAAGCCTAAGTTTGAGAAACTGCCCAAAGATGCCCAACTAATTAGTAAGTAAGGGCACCAGGATTCAAACCTAGGCAATCAGATGCTACAATCTGCACTCCCCTAATTATCACCTCCAATAAGGCCTTCCTGGTTTTCACTCAACAATTTTATATAAGGCAGCCTGCAACATACAACCCAAATGTCCCTTAAGTTAATTGGCTGAAGTCAGATTTTTCTCTCTAAAAGTACAACTTTTAGGGATAGTAATACAAGCAGATAGTTAACTGAGTGTTATGTACCAGGTTCATTGGCTAGGCCAAAAACTACAGGCCTAATTTACTACAGTTGGCTTAATACTTGTTTGCCTTGCTAGACTATAAACTCATTGAGTACATGAAATTTCTGTTAACCACTGTAACTAAGTTCCTAGCACATATCTAGCACATTGTACACATTTAGTATTTATTTCTTTGAATGAATGAATAAATGACCGAAAAAATTTAAGACCTGTGAATGTACCTGACAGTCAAAGAAATTCTTCAGTTATTCAAAAGTACTGATAAGAACACAATTCTCACTCATCAATAAAAGTACAGATGGCTTGCAATCACAAATTTTAACTTTTATTTTGGGGTGGGGAGGGGAAGATGGTGGATGGGACAAAGTTGGGAGATAAAGGGAGAGGTGGTCACAGAGGGGAAAATGTAGTAACAAGAAACAGCTGCGGGACTTCCCTGGTGGCGCAGTGGTGAAGAATCCTCCTGCCAATGCAGGGAACATGGGATCGAGCCCTGGTCCAGGAAGACCCCACGTGCCGTGGAGCAACTAAACCCGTGTACCACAGCTACTGAGCCTGCGCTCTAGAGCCTGCAAGCCACAGCTACTGAAGCCCACATGCCTAGAGCCCGTGCTCTGCAACAAGAGAAGCCACCACCATGGAAGCCTGCACACTGCAACGAAGAGCAGCCCCCGCTCGCCGCAACTAGAGAAAGCCCGTGTGCAGCAACAAAGAACCAACGCAGCCAAAGATAAGTAAATAAATTTATGTAAAAAATAATAATAGGCACCCATATTTGTCATTTAAATCAACTACAAGGAAAAACATCCATCTGCACTAAAATCAAAGAATGCTAATTAAAACATGCATAAAATGTCATTTTGAGCCTCAACTATCAAATCTTAAAATCATAACATCCATCTTCTGTCAGGATGAAGAAAAATACTTTTATACACACACCCATAAGTATAAACTGGTATAATATTTGGGGAGAACCATCTGGCAGTATTAATCACAGTTAAATATGCATACCCTTTGATCTAAGCCATCATACCTCACTTTCTTGGTTTTAAATGGTATTTCTCATTACTTAATATGTTTTATAATCTTTGGTTCATTAATTATTGTATAGCCCCGCCACTAGAAACGTAAGCATTGTGAGGGCAAAAGCAGTTCTAAGTTACACTGGCAGCACCAAGAACAGTGCCTAGCACAAAGGCATTGCAATATTTGTTGAACTCATGCATGCAAATATTACAGGTTTTTTGTTTTTTCTTTTTGGCCGCTCCATGCAGCATGTGGGATCTTAGTTCCCCAACCAGAGATGATCAAACCCACACCTCCTGCTTTGGAAGCACGGAGTCTTAACCACTAGACCGCCAGGGAAGTCCATTACAGTTTTATTTACTATAATAAACGAGTGACTGGTTAAGAACAATACAACATATTCATACAGGCAACTTATGCAAAAATATCTGAATCACACTGAGTGAAAAGTAATTGGAAAAGAATAACATATAACATTTTGAAAACAGGCTATTTTCCTTTTTCATCTTTAAGAAAATTCTTACTCTTTGCCAAGTTATTTAACTAGAACCTTCTCCACTCCACCCCTGCCGAAAAGTCTCCTAACTCATGGCACTTCCCTGGTGGTCCAATGGTTAAGACTCCACCTTGCAGTGCAGGGGACGCCGGTTCGATCCGTGGTCAGGGAACTAGGCTTCCACATGCCGCGGGGCAAGAAGCCCACGTGCCACAACTAGAGAGCCTGCGTGCCGCAACTAGAGAGCCCACACACTCTGGAGCCCACGGGCTCTGGAACCCGGGCACCACAACTATAAAGAAGCCTGCGCACCGCAACGAAAGACCCCACGTGCCGCTACTAAGACCCAAGCAGCCATAAATAAATAAATAAATAAATAAATAAATAAATAAATAAATAAATAAATAAATAAATAAATAAATAAATAAATAAATAAATAAATAAATAAATAAATAAATAAATAAATAAATAAATAAATAAATAAATAAATAAATAAATAAATAAATAAATAAATAAATAAATAAATAAATAAATAAATAAATAAATAAATAAATAAATAAATAAATAAATAAATAAATAAATAAATAAATAAATAAATAAATAAATAAATCAATCAATCAATCAATCAATCAATCAATCAAAAAGTCTCCTAACTCTTAATTCATAATACACCTGAAGCATACTAAATACAGAAATTTTCATATCTAAAATTCCTTGTTGGGGCTTCCCTGGTGGTGCAATGGATAAGACTCCGTGCTCCCAATGCAGGGAACCCGGGCACCACAACTATAAAGAAGCCTGCGCACCGCAACGAAAGACCCCACGTGCCGCTACTAAGACCCAAGCAGCCATAAATAAATAAATAAATAAATAAATAAATAAATAAATAAATAAATAAATAAATAAATAAATAAATAAATAAATAAATAAATAAATAAATAAATAAATAAATAAATAAATAAATAAATAAATAAATAAATAAATAAATAAATAAATAAATAAATAAATAAATAAATAAATAAATAAATAAATAAATAAATAAATAAATAAATAAATAAATAAATAAATAAATAAATAAATAAATAAATAAATAAATAAATAAATAAATAAATAAATAAATAAATAAATAAATAAATAAATAAATAAATAAATAAATAAATAAATAAATAAATAAATAAATAAATAAATAAATAAATAAATAAATAAATAAATAAATAAATAAATAAATAAATAAATAAATAAATAAATAAATAAATAAATAAATAAATAAATAAATAAATAAATAAATAAATAAATAAATAAATAAATAAATAAATAAATAAATAAATAAATAAATAAATAAATAAATAAATAAATAAATAAATAAATAAATAAATAAATAAATAAATAAATAAATAAATAAATAAATAAATAAATAAATAAATAAATAAATAAATAAATAAATAAATAAATAAATAAATAAATAAATAAATAAATAAATAAATAAATAAATAAATAAATAAATCAAAAAGTCTCCTAACTCTTAATTCATAATACACCTGAAGCATACTAAATACAGAAATTTTCATATCTAAAATTCCTTGTTGGGGCTTCCCTGGTGGTGCAATGGATAAGACTCCGTGCTCCCAATGCAGGGGGCCCGGGTTCAATCCCTGGTCAGGGAACTAGATCCCACATGCATGCCACAACTAAGAGTTCACATGCCACAACTAAGGAGCCCACGTGACGTAACTAAGGAGCTAGCAAGCCACAACTAAGGAGCCCGCCTGCCACAACTAAAGATCCCACATGCTGCAACTAAGGAGCTGCCGACCCACAACTAAAAGAGCCCATGAGCCGCAACTAAGGAGCCCACCTGCCACAACTAAGAGCCGGTGCAACCAAATAAATAATAAATATAAAAAAAAAAAATTCATTGTTTCTCTGGCATAAATACTACTGACAGTATCCTCTTACCTACCCCATCCATGCCCCAGTTGTAAAAGTTGAGACTTCAAAGTCAAGTTAACATTTTACCAATATACACAAGAAAACTAGCATTCCATGTAGACCAGCCCACTCTATTAACCAGACTGTATGACTAAACAGCACACCTTACAATCCAACAATACTCAATTACAAATGTGAAGTAATAAATACCCTTGAGAGCACATATCTAAATTATCTTTATTAGTAAAATCTTACTTATGATACTGCTGAGTTTTCTGCATTAGCTTCTCTGGCAAGCCATCTTCATCATCAAACTGCTCCATGGGCTCCACAATGACCGGACGAGGGGTCCTGGACAGGCAAAAAGCATTAATAAGAATTAACACAGTATCAAGACTTAACGTCCTCCTAGAAATCTTTTATACTAACTCCAAGATACATACTTGGAAAATTTCTTTCCTGAGAAAAATGTCTCAAATCGGTCAACAACATTGGCTGCACAGACACAGGTGAATGTCCAAGTCAAAGATGAGTGCTTATTTTTAGAGCATGGAGTCTAATCAAGGTGACAGAAAAATACATCAACCATGAAGATGCGTGAGCACCGCAGTTAACTTTTACACAGCACGATGCAGAAGAGCGAGTACCTGACTCTCATCCTGTGTGTGTCATCCTCATCCCCCCCATCCCATCGCCTCAAATTCCCACCACCGCCCACCTGCCAGCCTCCCTCTGTGTCCAACCGGTCTTGTAAGGAAAAGTCTTTCTAAAACCTAAAATGAGACCTAAAAGATTATCAGCCAAGAAAAAGGGAAAGAGGGGGGGCCAGAAGCAACACATTCAAGGAGGAAATGGGGTGGGGGGACAAGAAGAGTAGATGATGACAGATCTGACCTGGAAACCCTCCTTTACTGTTTTCTAAAGGAAGGGAAAGCTCACTGAGAAAAGACAAGAAAGAGAAGTAACTGGAGTACATGATATACTGATATTAAAATTTTCCTTGCTATCAGTCTCTCACCATGCAAACAGACTAAAATCTATTTATACTGTCTTCTGAACAGAGATGCTTCAGAGAGAAAAAAGTCACGGTTAATTTCTGAGGTGTTAACAGAGGAGCTAGAGAGGTGAAGGGGCCTTCGGGGTTCAGAATGCTTCCCTTTACAAATAAAGGTCCAGAGATTAAGAGACTAAATCCTCCACTGTAGGGAAAGGAAAGATATAAAACAGTTATTTATAAAGTTATTCCTGGGCTAATGAAGACACTTTAGAGAGAAAATGAATTAGAAGCAGATGTGGAATACCTTGGGGTGATGAAGACAACGAGATTAGAAACCTCAGATAAAATGCGTGGGAACCCGAAAGAAAAGGGACTCACCGGCCTCATTCTCCAGGGTGAGACCTCGTGTCCAACATGTAAAAACAGAAACATAATAAAGAATAAGTAAACACAGCCTCCAAGAGTACACACAACCCAGTGAGGTGTGAGAAAGCAGTCAAGAATTCCTGAGCCCACCCAGCCCACAGGAGGACCTAGTACTCTAAGAGGACCCAAAAGGGCCCAGGGACAAAATGAAGAAGATGCACTACATGGACCACTTAACCAGTGGAAGCCGTGGCAGGGCCACAAACATTCCAAGAGTAATAGAGCCAAGTAAGAACTACACCTGAACCGAGGCCAGCAACGACAGAAACCTGCACCCTCCACTTCAACACCACAAGGCCACCACCACCCTAGAGAAAACTCAGAAGAGACCTCAAGAGGAAAATGTGCTGGGGCTTCCCCAGTGGCACAGTGGTTAAGAATCCACCTACCAATGCAGGGGACATAGGTTCGAGCCCCGGTCTGGGAAGATCCCACGTGCCACGGAGCAACTAGGCCCTTGCACCCCAACTACTGAGCCTGTGAGCCACAACTACTGAGCCCGCGTGCCACAACTACTGAGTCCACGTGCCACAACTACTGAAGTCCACACGCCTAGAACCTGTGCTCCACAACAAAAGAAGCCACCACAATGAGAAGCCTGCGCACAACGAACAGTAGCCCCCACTCGTCGCAACTAGAGAAAGCCCGCAGGCAGCAACGAAGACCCAACGCAGCCAAAAATAAATAAATAAAATTCAAAAAAATAATAATAATGCCAATGTCATAACACTGAGATTTTTGTCATTTGGGGAGCTAAAACAGATAAAAGGAAATAATAGACGTAAATAAATTCAACGTGTGATTTTTGATTGCAAAAAATAAGTTATAAAACACATTACTAGGCAATGGGAAAACATAATATTCAAGTAAAATTAAATTTTAATATTCAATATTAAATAACAATATTGGATAAACATTGTTTCCTCAGTGTGACAATTATATTGTGGCTTTATTCATAGAAGATACATGCCAAGTACTGTAATCAGGGGTCAAGTATGTTATCCATTGCTGACTCTTAAATGAATTAGCAAAGAAAAAAACAAATTTGTACATATAGTGAAAAAACTATGACAAAATGCTAACAATCAGTGAATGCAGATAACATTTATATTAACATTAAAGGATTGTTTCAAAGGGAAACTATCTTTCTCTAAACTGAAATTAAAACAAGACACTTTTGGGGCTTCCCTGGTGGCACAGCGGTTGAGAATCTGCCTGCCAATGCAGGGGACACGGGTTCAAGCCCTGGTCTGGGAGGATCCCACATGCCACGGAGCAACTGGGCCCGTGAGCCACAACTACTGAGCCTGCGCGTCTAGAGCCTGTGCTCCGCAACAAGAGGCTGCGATGGTGAGAGGCACACGCACCGCGATGAAGCGTGGCCCCCACTTGCCACAACTAGAGAAAGCCCTCGCACAGAAACGAAGACCCAACACAGCCATAAATAAATAAATAAATAAAATTAAAAAAAAAAAGTTAAGGATGTACCTCACATATCTTATTAAAAAAAAAAAAAAAAACAAGACACTTTTTCCTCCTTCTAAGGAAGCAACTCCAACATCATCTTTAGGATATCAGTTGGAAAACAGTAAGAACAGACCACTATATCTTCATTTAAGTTAACCTGCAATGATCTTTAAAAAAACAAACAAACAAACAAAAAAAAAGGGAAAGGGAAAAAAATTTGAAAAGTGAGCACCTATCATTATGCCTCCTCAATTCCTGTGAGCTCCAGGCATGAGTACGTCTGCTGCTCTAGGTGTGATTCTAATGTTTAAAGATGTGGACATACCTTTATTATCATAGGTGAAGCTTTTTAATTTCCCCTTTTTTCTATTTTTCTGCCTCTTTTGTAATTTCAAAACAGCACAGATATATAATTTACACATACTTTTGCATACTGTGTGGTAATCATTATATATACTGTGTACAAGGTCATTTACCTAAAGCCATGTGTAGTATACAACATTTTATGACAATTTAAAGGTATTTTCAAGAAAAATTTTGATTACACAAGATGTCTACATTTAGAAACTAAATCCCTATGATACCACTCCTATAAATCACTTGTATTACCTCAGATATCTGAGATACAGTCAGTCCATCAGTAAATATTTGATTACCTAACAGGTACCAAGACTGCAGTTGGGGCTAGGGATACAATGATAAACAATCCCTGAAAGTCTTCTCAGAGACCCACCGCCTCCAAAAAAATGAGTAAACAAAAGAACCATTTTAAGACCTAAGAAGAAAAAACGATGCTGTCAGAAAGAATAACAGAGGGGCCACTTTAGATAACGCAGTCCAGAAAATCCTCTCCATAAAGCGACACTTCAGCTGAGACCAACTATTAGAACAGCAGGGAGAAGAGCATCCTAAGCTCCATGAGAATGTTTAACAACAAAGGACCTGAGCAAGGAGAGTCTACAGAAAGAAGAAACCACTGCACCTGCAGCACAGTATAAGAAGCAAGGGAGGGCTTCCCTGGTGGCACAGTGGTTGAGAATCTGCCTGCCAATGCAGGGGACACGGGTTTGAGCCCTGGTCTGGGAAGATCCCACATGCCGCGGAGCAACTAGGCCCGTGAGCCACAATTACTGAGCCTGCGCGTCTGGAGCCTGTGCTCCGCAACAAGAGAGGCCGCGATAATGAGAGGCCCGTGCACCGCAATGAAGAGTGGCCCCCACTTGCCGCAACTAGGGAAAGCCCTCGCACAGAAACGAAGACCCAACACAGCCATAAATAAATAAATAAATAAAATTTTTTAAAAAAAAGCAAGGGAGAGACTTCCCTGGCGGCACAGTGGTTACGAATCCGCCTGCCGACGCAGGGAACGTGGGTTTGATCCATGGTCCTGAAAATAAGATCCCACATGCCGCAGAGCAACTAGGCCTGTGTGCCACAACTACTGAGCCCACGCGCCTAGAGCCTCTGCTCTGCAAGAAGAGAAGCCACAGCAAAGAGAAGCCCGCACACCACAATGAAGAGTAGCCCCCGCTCCCCGCAACTAAAGAAAGCCCATGCACCGCAACGAAAACCCAATGCAGCCATAAATAAATAAATTTACTTAAAAAAAAAAAAAAAGAAGAAGCAAGGGATTTGGCATCAGACTAAACTCCACCATTTATTTGCTGTGCAATCTTAAGCAAATTACTTAACATCTCTGGGCCAATTTTCTCACCTGAAAAATGGAACAAATAATAACCAGTGTTGTTCTGGAAATCCATGAAATAAGACACATAAAATGTCCAACACCTTGCCCATTCCCTCAAAATTGTTTATAAATTATTCTAAAAGCTACCTGTAAGAAACAGTTAAATATTTACCAATGCCTGGCTATGACTTTAAAAAACAGCAATTAATCAAAGCCTGCAGTGGAAAAAACATACTAACCACACACCTTGCCTACTGCTTTAGTCCTTGCCTTCCTTCACTCTTTAAGTAACTATTACAAGCTTACTATGTGGCCAAGAAATATTAGAATACAAATGTTAGGATTATAGTGTTAAGCCAGACAAAGTCCCTGCCCTAGTGGAGCTTATATTCTACCGCAGAGAAAGACATGCAAGTTAACACTAAGTGCTATGAAGAAAAATAAATTGGAGAGTAAAGCATCAGGCTATTTTAAGATAAAACTGTCAGCTTCCCTGAGAAGATAACATCTTAGCGAAATGTGAATAAAATGCAAGAGCAAGGCCTGTGATGATCCGGAGAGAGGGCATCTCTAAGGAAAGGGAACAAGACCCAAGTCTCTGAGAGAACAAGTTGGCAGAGCTGTAATTCATGCTACATCTGCTATAAAACAGTTTTAGCACAAATGCTTAACTGTCAAAAACAAACTGAAAAATGCTTTACAAATCACCAAACGAAGCTCCTTGGGGCCAGGAAACAATTTTTTTTACATTGTCTTTGTATCCAATTCCCCAAATCCTAAAATATTTGAATGATCCCAATCAACAGCACAAGTGCCAGAGGTGGGCACAGTATCAGATAAAAGAAATCAATTCAGTAATCAACTAAGGAACTTTTACACCAAATTCAGTCTGAAGACTAAGTAAGAATGCATATCCAGAGCTTTCTTGTGGGCAAACTGAAAGGAAAGACATGTTAATATGGCAACAGGTTTAATGACCATCATAATTACTTTAAAATATTTTTAAGTAAATGGAGAGATACATCACATTCGTGGATTGGTAAAGGTTGATAGAAGATGTTAATGTTCCCCAGAATGATCTGTAAACTCAAAGCAATTCCAATCAAAAGCCCAGCAGATTATAAACAGAAACTAACACACCATTGTAAAGCAATTATACTCCAATAAAGATGTTTAAAAAAAAAAAGGCCCAGCAGAATTTTTTTTAATTGACAAGCTGATTTTAAAACCAGTAAGGATATACAAAGAAATGATAATAACCAGAACAATTTTGCAAAAAGAATGAAGTTGGATGATACTATCTGACTTCAAAGCTTAGAATAAGGTAATTAAGAAAGTACAGTACTGGTGTAATAGACATACTGATCAATTAAACAGAAAAGAGTACAGATTTTTTTTCCAGTTTTTTGATAAAGGTAAAAGGTAACAAAGGGGAAATCATAATCTTTTCAATTAATAGTGCCAGAACACCCAGATATCTATGATAAATAAATAAACTGTTACCTCCCATCATACTCAATACGACTCACAGGTTTAAATAAAAAGCATAAAATTTCTCCAGAAAACATGAGAAAGCTTTGCTACCTGAGGAAAGGCAAAGATATCATACAAGGATTCAAAAAGAACAAAGCATGAAAGAAAATAAATTAATAAACTGGACTTCACAAAATATAAAAACTTCTGCCTTTGAAAAACACTATTTAAAAAATTAAAAAGCAAACCACAGACTGGGAGAAATAGTCTTAATACAGACCTGTACCCAGATTTGTTAATAATGTAAGACAAACAAGTCAATTAAAAAACAGGCAAAAAATGTCAACAGACATTTCACAAAACACACAAAAATAGCCAAAAAGCACATGAAAAGATGCTCATCATTGGTCATTAGGAAAATAAAACTTAAACCACAATGAGACACCACTACACTCACTAGAATATCTAAAAGGCTGAAAATACGAAGTGCTGGTGAGGACATGATCAACTAGAACTCTCTCATTCATTGCTGGTGGGAATGTAAAATGGTACAAACATTTTGGAAAATACTTTGGCAGTTTCCTATAAAGCTGAACATATGGTCATTTACTCCTAAGTATTACCCAAGCCACATGAAAGCATAATGTTCACAAGAAGCTTTGTACACAAATGTTCATTAACAGCTTTATTCACAATGGCCAGTAGTTGGAAGCAACTTGAACATCCACCCACAGGTCACCGGACAAAGTTGTAACTCAGCCATAAAAAGGAACAAAATACTGATACAGTGATATGGATGAAATCTCATAAACATGCTAAGCAAAAGAAATCAGACATGAAAGAATACACACTATTTAATTTCATTTCTATGAAATACAAGAAAAGACAAAACTAATTTATAATAACAAAAAGATCAAGAGCGGTCTAGGCAGGGATAAGATGCTCTAGGCAGGGATAAGAGGTGGGGAGTCACTGCAAAAGGACACAAAGGAACTTTTGTTGGATGCTGGAAATGTTCTATATCTTGACTGTGGTAGTAGGTTACATGACTACATACATACATTTTTAAAAACTCACTGAGCTCTACATGCAAAACTGGGTGCATTTTAACATATGTAAATTATACTTCAAAGTTGATTAAAATGTCATTCATTCATTAAACGTAACATATTGCTTTGCACACAATAGACGTTCAGTAAGTTGAACAAAAATTGTAATACAAAACATTCCTGAGATTCATGTAGAATGGATCAGTACACTGAAGTCTGAATAAAGTATGACTCCTGACGGTACATAAATATACCCTATTTGTATTCACTGAGTATTTACTCAACACCTACTTACCACATGCCAAGGCAACATACAGAATGCACTACAAATAAAGAAGTGAGACCAGAGAGAAGCCCATGTGTAACTGTATAGAAGAATGACAAGACGTTTAAACTCACGTTGTTAGCAAGAATGCCCCATCACCACATCTCTCCAGAGCCTTTCGTGCAGGAGGTTTTGCTGCGAATTCCACAAAGCCTTTTCCCGTAGCTCTACCACGGTCATCCACGACAACCACAGCTTTCTCTACTGGACCAAACTGGGAAAACGCTTGCTCTAGAAGCTCATTGGAGACAACCGGAGAGAGGTTCTTGACAGTTAAGGCTGCTCCATGTGTAGCAAAACGAATTCGGAGAGGTCTACTCTTCAAAATGGTGCCATCCAGCTCTGCTTTTGCAATTTCAGCCAGTGTTCTGGACTCCTTTTTAGGAAGAAAAAAATCACCTTTTAAAAATTACAGTAACAAAAAATTTTAAATAGTGGTTTGTTTCTAGGGAGGAGAGCTGGGCAGCTTTAGAAAATGACTGATAAGGTCATTTTGTTTTTGTGTCTTTCAATGATGGTATCACATGCATTTTATTAATATTTTAAAGATAATTAATTTTCAACATTTTAAGTAGAAAGTTCCAACCTCAATGTCGTGTAAAAAGTCATCACTTAAAGATGATCTACTCATAAACAAATTACCAGCTATTAAATATTCAAAGTAGTATCTTTTATAAATCTCCTACATGTATTAAAAGAAACACATAATTACTTTTTGAGACCGATTACCAGTTACTAGAAACTATTACTGAAAATATATTAATTCTCTATACACTCCATGGTTCTGATATTTGTATCTTAATAAAGCATACCACACCTCTCCAATGCCAGACAAATCCCTTTCCATTTTTATTTCCATTTCTCTTGTATATTATCTGTAAAAAACTACTATCAGGTGTTATTAATCACCTCTTCTGAAATACTTTCATGGGCCACACATTTCTCACCACTACAGTGCGAGAAGCAAACACATTCATGGGCTGTAAGAGTTCTCTCCCAAAAAAAGAGTTCTCTCCATTATACAGAAAAGTGCCCATACACTTATTATAAACTAGAAAATATGTTCATTCCTGAAACTACAAGTTAAGAGAACTTCCTTCTTGAAGAATTCAAAGGTGGTATAAAACATAGGCAGCTAAAACAACAAACTAGTAAACTTACTACAAGTATGTTCTTTTTGTGCTGTGAAAACTTCCCTGCAAAAACTGGAAGAGGCTTTATATGCATTTGTGAGAAAAGTACAAAATGTACTTTCTTATGAAAAGTCTTAAGGTCACAATAGCTTTTTATTCAATCCCTAAAATGTTCACAACAGTTTTAAATTACTGCACTTAAGCAAAAATCTACCTACAGAACTAATTTTACAAAGACAAATGAACCTAACCTTTTTATAGATATTCAAAATGGCCATTTTGTTTATTACTCTTAACTTAGTAACAGTAGTAGTAGTACCAGCAAACATTTCACGAATATCTAACAAGGGATATGTCCTTTGCAGCTAAGATGTCAGGTAATCCAGCAACTCTGAGAGGCAGATTTTAGGAATAGAGTCTTGAATTAAAATGCTGTCATACATATAACTGCGAATGGGAAGAAACGTGAGGAAATTTCATGGGGTGATGATAACATCTTGATCTAAAATCATGAAACCATACAGTTAAAATTTGTGCATTTCACTATATGTAGATTTCAAATACCTTAAAAAACAATATTGGACTCTAGTTAATGATAAGCATGCTGAAGTGTTTAAGATTCATGGACTGATGGACGGATGGAGATAAGAGATAAAGAGATATGTGAAAAAAAACACAGCAAAATTTAATTGTAGAATCTAGGCATTTCTATACTCTGAAATTATTCATAATAGTATGTTTGTGGGCAGGGGAATAGAGAGAGCCTGGTGAGGACTTTGTAAAACTGTCAAGTGTTTCTAGAGGGCATCTCCTGTTCAGATTCAGTCAGACATAGTGACAATGTCACGTATCTTCTTTTTTTCAGGATGAGCAAGAAATCTCCATTTTTATGTTAAATCAAGTACTTTTTTACTGTTGGCAACAAATTCAATTTTTAATACTTTCTGGCCAAATAAAATGTTTATGCTGTCAGGAATTTTCAATGCCACAGTCCATCTTCAAAGTTTATACTTTTTATGGTTTTAAATGGTTCTACATCAGGGTTCCCCAATCTCAGCACTAGTGGCATTAGGGGCAAGATAATTCTTATTGTGGAGGGCTGTCCCGTGCATTGTAGGATGTTTACGCTAGTAGAACCACCCCCCAGTTTGACCACCAAAAATGTCTCCAGACATTGCTAAATGTCCCCTGGGAAGCAAAACCACTCCATGTGAGAACCACTGCTCTAAATGTGTACCAAAGTACCTGTAAAGTCAATTAAAATTATGTATTTGAAATGAATCAAAGATTTCTTTACTTCATAGCTCCCGATGACAATAAGATAACTTTTATTAAGTGGTTACTACATGCCAGCCATTCATTCCTCCCCCCATATATATACATATACACACACGTGTGTGTGCACTATCTTTCATTATCCTTACCAACAATCTAGTAAAGTGGGTTTTGTTACTATCCTCACTTCGCATATGGGGAAACAGGCTTATAAAGGTTCAAAGTAACTTGTCCAAGATCACACACAAATGCTGACTTCAATCTATACAAAATTCACAACCTCCATCACCATAAATACAGCCTTCCAGCTGGTATCCCTGCATCACTCTTCATAAAACGTAAAACTACAGGTTCTTAACTGAAAGGAATACAAAAAACAAACAAAAAGAAACTGACATGACTACCCCAAAACGGAGACTGCTTCAACTAGCGTCTAATGATTTCCACTGGCTCCACTTTCACTTTCCAACAGCTCTTTCCAAAGCACATGATCTTTTCTCCCATTGTTTACTAATGGTGAAAATTCCCCACGGCAAGAGTACTAATAAGTTAATAAATATAAGGAAATACACTGACGCAAAATGAAAAAATCCTTGTAGTCATTCAGTAAAGTTGCTTAAGTAGCCTGCAGTACGTTCATACTGTGAAATACAATGTGGTCATTAAAAAGAATCTAGTGCCATGAAAAGATGTTGAAGATGTTTATATTAAATGAAAAACTCAAAGCACAATAAAATGTGTATGGTACAATTTGATTTTTATGGAAAAATTACACAATGTTTAACAGTGATCATGTTTAGTAAATGTACTAAGGTAGGGAAGATCTGCTAATGTTAGAATTGTAATTAAGAGAATGTCCCTGAAATAAAAGATGACTTCAAACTATACGCTGGGCAGGCCCATTACATTCTCTGCTACGTCTCCTCTAATATTTGAACGTTCTATAAGAAGCACATATCATTTCATAATTAAACATAAAAAAGCTAGAGGAGGGGGTTTAGTCCCCAATGACTGACTAAAAGTAAATTCAGTTGATTTTAATTCTTTAATTAGAACAATGGTTCTCAAACTTTAACAAGTATCAGAATAACATCGAAGGGTGGTTAAATCTCAAAATTGCTGGGCCCCAACCCCAAATTTTCTGATTCAGTAGATCAAGGGTGAGGCCCTAGAATTTGCTTTTCTAACAAATTCCCAGTTAACAATTTTTGAGATGGTTTAGGGTCAGCACTGCTAGCATGAATGGCAGGGAAAATAATTTAAGTGGACTTCTGCTTACACTAGGAAGAGATCTGAAGTTACTGGACGGGGACCAACCACACTTTTGTGAATCACTGCTCCAGAAATCTGGTTTACTAAAGCTAAAAGTAGGGGAAAATAAAAGCAGAAACCAAGTTCCAGTCACACTAATGACAGTTTTAACTACAGTAAACTTGCTTTAAAATGAACTACAACTTTTCAGTTAATTTATCCAATCTAAATTGTCAGTAACCATCCAAAACCTAAAAAGCAGAGTCTGGGTCTAAAATTCCACAAAATGTGTCCAAAATACACACAGTCTTTCTCATCGCTCATGTACCATGGACTCACAATCTGGGTTAGAACCTCACGAGTAGCTGCCACTTAAATTCTTTTCCCCACCATTACATACACCATCTCAAAAATGTTGCCTCACCTCATCAATTAACTGGAAAACTACAATTAACTAGAAATAAATTAAACATTAACTACTAAACAAGTAAAAAGAATTCCTAAAAACACAAATCAGATCAAATTATACCACTATTTTAGAGCCACTACACCACCAGTACACACTATAGCCACCATACCATTACTTATATTCAGATCAGGTATGCACTATGATTTTTCTAAGTAGAAAAAAATACATAATAACTCAGAAATATTTAAAGCTCTTAAATCTACCTGTTAAACACAGAGTTCGGATTAAACAGTAAAAGTAAAGTAAAGTAAATCTCATGAAGTAAATCTCATAAACTAAATTCTAATTTCCAACTGACAAATTTTTAACATTCCTACACAAAAATTTAGGGTGATGGAGTCTAGAGGAGCATATCTCAAAGGAGCGGACAACAGCAGCCCTTCTCACCTCCCCATTTCATAATCCCATAATTTTTTTAAAGAAAAGAAAAGCGAGGACCTGTATTTTCCAATATAGTAGCCACAAACCACATGTGGCTATTAAAATTAAGAATAAAAATACAGTGTGAAAAAAAATAAAAAATAAAAATGGGGAAACAGAAAAAAATTACAAAAAAAAAATTAATTAATTAAGAATAAATAAAATTTAAAAGTCAACTCCTCGGCCACAACAGCCACATTGCAAGTGTTGAACACTCACATACAACCAGTGGCTATTCTACTGGACAGTGCAGACACACTGAGGGAGGAAGAATTTTTAGTAGCTTTAAAATTAGGAAGGAAAAAGATTTTTCCACATCAAAAAAGAAATGTTTATTGGCTTAAGTATAAGGCTTCCAAAACAGGGAAATGCAGCCTTACCATTCTTCCTCCAGAATGTCGACTTCAAATAGAACAAGATGGTGCCAGAGGCCAAAGATTGTGAAAATGTTAAATAACACCCTTCTGGAAAGTTTACTAAAAGTTGCCTATAATACGTTATTGTATAAGTCTAAAACCCTAACTTCCTTTAAGATAAATTTTGGATTTACGTTAAAAATAATTTTAGCAAGTGAAAGACTGTTTCTCTAATGTCCAAAGAATAATTAAACATACTTATAATTTTATGTTCAAAATGCCAATTATTAAACTTGGATTTTAAGAAAATGTCTAACCCTTCTCTTGAAGCCATTTAGATCTTCAAATGTTCTAATACTAGTGTCACTGAATTATAATCAGTTTTCTGTACATATTAAAATTTTGTCTACTTTGTCTACTCACGGAGAGAACTCGATTTTGAAAGTTTAAGTTCCAAAAAGAAAGCTTCGGGAAACTGCAATGAACATAAAATTTGAGGATCAAACTAGAAAGACAACAGACACAAAACCCACTTATTTATATAAGACGGCCTCCCTCTAAGAAAGATATTCTGTTGGGGGAAAAAAAATCCATCTAAACACGAATTACATTAACGCTGTATAAGCGACACTGCGAGCACAAAGCACACAGAAAAACCTAATAAAGTAGCTCTTTTGTCCTGTAAGTGTAAACTCACTGCTCAAATTTCTTTTAAAGATAATTAGGGAGGCACAGTTTATGCATGATGTCGGAAAACCTATTGAGGTTCAGACTGAAAAGGGGTAAAATATGTGCTATTCTAGTATCACAATGTATAAGCGAGACATAAAATAGCGGTAAGTCCTCGTGGGAAGCACCCTCACACGAGGCACGCGCTGAGGGGCGGAGAGGGGAGGCGAGGGGAGAGGAGAGGGAAGAGGAGGGGAGGGGAGGCGAGGGGAGAGGAGGCGAGGGGAGGGGAGACGAGGGGAGGCGAAGGTAGAGGAGGGAAGGGGAGGGGAAGCGAGGGGAGGGGAGGGGAGGCGAGGGGAGGGGAGGCGAGGGGAGGGGGGAAGAGGGGAGGGGAGGAGGAGGCGGGGGGAGGCGGGGGGAGGCGGGGGGAGGGGAGGAGGAGGCGGGGGGAGGCGGGGGGAGGCGGGGGGAGGGGAGGGACGACCTCTCGGCCCCCGGGGCCCCGCGCCCCGCCCCCGGCCGCCCCTCACCAGGCGGATGAAGCCGAAGCCGCGGTCGCGGTTGATGAACACCTCGCTGGGCTCGCCGTAGCGCTCGAACAGCCGCTTGAAGTCGTCCTCGGTGATGTCCGTGGGCAGGTTCCCCACGAAGAGGCGGCAGCGCTGCGTGTACGTCTTCTCACCCGGCTTGAGGAAGCTCTTGATGTCGATGGTGAAGCCGCCCTCCTCGGCCGGCCGGTCCTCGGCGGGCACGGCGGGCGCGGGCGGCTCGCCGGGAAGGGCGAGCGCCATGGCCGCCGGCTCGCCCTCGCCGGCCGCCGACTCCAGAGCGCGGAGGCGCGCCGGGTTCTTCTCGATGCGCACTTGCTTCAGGTTTCCTCTCAGCATCATCTCAGCGCGTGCCCCCCAGGACCCGGCCTAGAGCTCGACCTGCGTGTCGATGTCCGCGCACAGAACCGGGGTCGGGAAGGACGCGCTCGAGGACGCCGCCAGCCCGCCGCCCGCACTCACGGCCCGGCCGCTCGCCCAAGATGGCGCCGCCACAACCGCGGTGGGAAGGAGAGACGCCGCACAAGCCCCGCCCCTCCGCCGAAGCCGCGCCGGGGCCAACGCGCCTGCGTACTGCTGCGCCCACGGCGACCTGGTGGCGCGCGCATGCGCACCGCTCTGCGCGCGTCCCTGTTCGCAGCCTTCCCACGGCTGAGGGGAAGGGAGATCCCTAACCCCGTAGGTAACAGTGATGTTGGAAGTTGCAGCAGTGTGTGAAAACGCAGTGATTCGGGAAATATCCACATTCTCTTAGATGCCCAGCTCAATTTTCAATGACAGCAGAAAGTGAAAACTTGCAGATTTTATACATAGCATTGAATAACGAGGTATTTCCCAGTGATTGAAACAAAACACATTTCTGCCCTTTTCAAGAGCAAGTTTTTATTATATTTCCTAATGAAAAATCCAATTCTATAACATAATTGTGGTGTTGATTATTCACCTCAGAGAAGGACTCCGTGAACACCTATGGACCACACCCTAGGACAGGGTCATCAAACGTTTTCTGCAAAGCGCCAGATGGCAAATATTTTAAGATCTTCAAGCCATAATCTGGGTCGGCCAAACTACTCAGTTCTGCCCAGTACAGCTCCTGGCACGTGGTAGGTCTTCATTGAGTATTAAAAAGAAGTGAATTCACAGTCACTTTACAAAACCGTTCAGCAGTTACTCGCGAACTTAAACAAATGCTTACTTTAGAACAGCAATCCCTCTCCTATTCATCCAACTGAAATGAAAACTTGTGTTCACACAAAAACCTGCATGAAAATGTTCATAGGGCTTTATTTGTAATCAATGAAAACTGGAAACAACCCAAATGTCCAACTGGTGAATAGACTAACAGTGGTACATTCATATAATAGAATATATTCAGCAGTAAAAAGGAATAAACTCCTGATAGACGCAATAATGTGATTCAAAGGCTACATACCGAATATATGACATTCTGGAAAACTAGCTACAGAACACAGATCAGTGGTTGCCAGGAGCTGGGAGGTAGGGAGGGGTTGACTAAGTAGAGATACAGAGAAGTTTTTGGAAAGGTAGAAGTACATCTTGGGACTTCCCTGGCAGACCAGTGCTTAGGACTCCACGCTTTCATTGCCGTGGCCCCGGGTTCAATCCCTGGTTGGGGAACTGAGATCCTCCCCACCTCACTCACAGCTGATATTGTCAAATTTATTAATTTCTCCCAAAAAAAGGCACAGTAAATAAAATTGTCTCATTCTATCAGCACCAAATCAACCAACCTAATTCCATATGTAGCCACATGCGCTGCCTTCCCTCCTGTTACAATGAATGAATGGTCAAAAATCCCCTCTTAGGCCAAACCACTGGATGGCAGGTTTCAAGTTCTTTGCTTCTACAGTTACCTAATCCCCTTCCAAGTGCTTAGTTACTTGATCTGTACGGAACTATTCCCATCAGCAAAAGAAACTGTTGATAAAACTTTCATCTCGGGGAAAAAAAAAAAGGAAAGAAAAGGAAAAAACCTTCTCTACACCACATGTTGTCCTTTAGCTACTGTTTCTTTAGTCAAGAAAGAAAGGAAGGAAACAAGAGTTGTCTGTTTTCTGTCTCAATTTGCTCATCCTTGATTTCTTCTTCAGCCACACTGATCAGATGTCTATCCCACATTCCATCCCTCTGAAACCTCTCATGTCACCATGGGAGACAGCTTCCACTTTGACCAGATGCAGCAGTCATATCACAGATCTTTCAGCAGCATTTGATGTTGTAGATCTGGGCCTGAGTTTTTTCATGTGTAATGTGGGAAGAATACCTTCTTTACAGAGTTATTGTGCCTATTAAATGAATTAAAGTATAGTCTTTGGAAAATAATCTGGCGTCATAAATACAAGTACTATTATCGATCGCTTCCCTCCTACCTTCTTGAAACACTATTCTACCTTCTGCACTACGATGTTCCCTGATATTCTCACAGCCACTCCTTACTCTCTCTGTCTTTCCTGGGAATCTTCACTTGAGAACGTTGGAGAACCACAGGTCCAAGTCCTCCTCTCCTCTTCTGCTACACTCATTCCCTAGGTCAGACCGTCCACACCAGGGTGCCTCAGAAGCATTGGAGCAGGTTTTTTAAACCTCAACACTGTTGATATTTTGGACCGAATAATCATTTTTTGTGAGGAGATGTTTAGCAGCATCACTGGCTACTACCCAGTAGATGCCAGTAACACCCCACTCGCAGTGGTTACAAACCAAAATGTGCTGGGAATTATTCTAATTGCTTTACACTTACTAATCATCACAACAATCTTTTAAGGTATGTACTATTAATATCATCTTTTTTTTAAGACTTTATTTTTTGGAGCTGTTTTCAGTTCCCTGCAAAATTAAAGGGACGGTACAGAGATTTCCCATGCATTCCCTGCCCTACACCTGCACAGTCTCCCCACTATCAACATCCCCACCACATGGGACATTTGTTACATTTATTGACCCTACACTGACACGTCATCATCGCCCAGAGTCAAGAGTTTACATTAGGGTCACTCTTGGTGTTGTACAGACTCTGTGGGTCTGAAAAAATGTATAGTGATGTGTATCCAACATTGTAGTATCCCACATAGTATTTTCACTGCCCTAAATCTCCTCTGTTCTCCGCTTATTCATCCCTCTCCCCATCCAACCCCTGTTAACCCCTGATTTCTTCACTGTCTCCATAGCTTTGACTTTCCAGAACATTTCTATGTAGCCTTTTCAGTCTGTCTTCTTTCACTAAATAATATGCATTTAAAGTATTCTATGTCTTTTCCTGATCTTATAGATCACTTCTTTCTAATGTTAAATAATATTACACTGTCTGGATGTACAACAGTTTATTTATCCATTCACCTACTGAAGGACAACTTGGTTGTTTCAAGTCTGGCAATTATGAATAAAGCTGCTATAAACATCTGTGTCTGGGGCTTCCCTGGTGACACAGTAGTTAAGAATCCACCTGACAATGCAGGGGACACGGGTTCGAGCCCTGGTCTGGGAAGATCCCACATGCTGCGGAGCAACTAAGCCTGTGCACCACAACTACTGAGCCTGCATTCTAGAGCCCGTGAGCCACAACTACTGAAGCCTGCGTGCCTATAGCCTGTGCTCCACAACAAGAGAAGACACCACAATGAGAAGCCCGCACACAGCAACAAAGAGTAGCCCCTGCTCCCCGCAACTAGAGAAAGCCCGCACGCAGCAACGAAGACCCAAGGCAGCCAAAAATAAATTAATTAATTAAATTATAAACAACAACAACAACAACAACATCTGCGTGCAGGTTTTTGTGTGGACTTTTAATTTTTCCATCCTCTGGGTAAATACTAGCAGCGAGATTGCTGGATCATATGGTAAGGGTTTGGTTGGATCATATGGTAAGGGTTTGGTTTTTGAGAAACAGCCAAAGTGTCTTCCTAAGTGGCTGCGCCATTTTGCGTTCCCATCAGCAATGAGTGAGAGTTCCTTTTGCTCCATATCCTCCAGCATTTGGTGTTGTCAGTGTTCCAGATTTTGGCCATTCTAGTAGCGGTGGTATCTTATTGCTGTCTTTATTTGCATTCCCATAATGACATACAACGTGGAGCATCTTTTCATATGCTCATTTGCCATCTACATCTTTGCTGAAGTGTCTGTTAAGGTCGTTGGCCCATTTCTTAACCAGGTGTTTTCTTATTGTTGAATCGTAAGAGTTCTTTGTAAATTTTAGATAACAGTCCTTTATCAGATGTGTCTTTGGCAAATATTTTCCCCCAACCTATGGCTTGTCTTGGCTTGTCTCTTTATTCTTGTGACGTTGTCTTTCACAGAACGGAAGCCTTTAATTTTAACGAAGTTCAGCTTATCAATTCTTTCTTTCACGGATTGTGCCTTTGGCGTATCTAAGAAGTCAGCACCAAAGCAAAAGCCATCTAAACTTTCTCCAGTTTTTCTTCTAGGAATTTTATAGTTCTACGTTTTACATTTAGGTCTTTGGTCCATTTTGAATTAACTTTTTGAAGGATGTAAGGTTGGTATCTAGATACAGTGTTTTACATATGGATGTCCAGTCATTCCAGCACCATTTGTTGAAAAGACAATCTTTGCTCCATTGTATTACATTTGCTCCTTTGTCAAAGATCAGTTGATCTGTACCCATGAGGGTCTATTTCTGGACTCTATTCTGTTCCATGGATCTCTTTTTCTTTTGCCAGTGCCACACTGTCTTGATTACTGTAACTTTATGGTAAGTCTGGTAGTCAGGTAGCATCAGTCCTCCAACTTTCTTCTTCAGTATTGTGTTGACTATTCTGAATCTTTTCCCTCTCCACGTAAACTTAAGAATCGGTTTTTGTCCATATCGACAAAATAACTTGCTAGGATTTTGATCGGGATGCCATTGAATCTATGGATCAAGTTAGGGAGAACTGACATCTTGACAATATTGAGTCTTCCTATTCATGAACATGGACTATCTCTCCATTTATTTAGTTAGTCTTTGATTTCATTCATAAGAGATTTGTAGTTTTCCTCATATAGATCTTGTAGATAATTTGTTACATTTATATCTAAGTATTCATTTGTTTTGGGTGGCAATGTAAGTGGTATTGTGTTTGTAATTCCAAATTCCACATGTTCATTGCTGGTGTGTAAAAACATTACTGACTTTTGTGTATTAACCTTGTATCCTGCAATCATCCATTTACTTTTTTTTTTTTTTTTGGCCATACCACATGGCTTGTGGGGTCTTAGTTCCCTGACCAGGGATAGAACCCGAGCCCCCTGCATTGACAGCATGGAGTCTTTTTTTTTTTTTTTTAATTTATTTATGGCTGTGTTGGGTCTTCATTCCTGTGCGAGGGCTTTCTCTAGTTGCAGCAAGTGAGGGCCACTCTTCATCGCGGTGCGCGGGCCTCTCACTATCGCGGCCTCCCTTGTTGCAGAGCACAGGCTCCAGACGCGCAGGCTCAGTAATTGTGGCTCACGGGCCTAGTTGCTCCGCGGCATGTGGGATCTTCCCAGACCAGGGCTCGAACCCGTGTCCCCCGCATTGGCAGGCAGATTCTCAACCACTGCGCCACCAGGGAAGCCCCCGACAGCATGGAGTCTTAACCATTGGACCGCCAGGGAAATCTCCCCCCTCCATTTACTTTTAATATATATATGCCTTTATACATTTTTTTAAAGATTTATTTTTTTTAATTTATTTATTTTATTTTATTTTTAGCTGCATCTGGTCTTAGTTGTGGCACACGGGATCTTCACTGAGGCATATGGGATCTTCCCTTGCGGTGCACGGGCTCTTTGTTGTGGCACACGGGCTTATCTCTACTTATAGTGTGCAGGCTCCAGAGCACGTGAGCTCTGTAGTTTGCACCATGCAGACTCTCTAGTTGAGGCACACGAGCTCAGTAGTCGTGGCGCATGGGCTTAGTTGCTCCACAGCATGTGGGATCTTAGTTCCCCGACCAGGGATCAAACCCGCGTCCCCTGCAGTGTAAGGCAGATTCTCTACCACTGGACCACCAGGGAAGTCCCTATGCCTTTATATTTAAAGTGGGTTTCTTATACGCAACATAGAATTGGGTCTTGTTTTTTGATCAACCCTGTCTTTTAATTGGTAATCTCTGTCTTTTAATTGGTGCACTTAGATCAATGATGTTCAAAGTGATTACTGATATAGTTTGATTAATATATACCATATTTGTTATCATTTTCCATTTGTTGCCCTAGGTCTTTGTTCCTATATTTATATATATATATATATATATATATTTTTTTTTTTTTTTTAGCAGTTTTTTTTTAAAATTTATTTTTATTTTTGGCTGTATTGGGTCTTCGTTTCTGTACGAGGGCTTTCTCTAGTTGCGGCAAGTGGGGGCCACTCTTCATCGTGGTGCGCGGGCCTCTCACTATCGCGGCCTCTCTTGTTGCGGAGCACAGGCTCTAGACGCGCAGGCTCAGTAGTTGTGGCTCATGGGCCTAGTTGCTCTGCGGCATGTGGGATCTTCCCAGACCAGGGCCCGAACCCGTGTCCCCTGCATTGGCAGGCAGATTCTCAACCACTGCACCACCAGGGAAGCCCTATATTTATATTTTTTAATTGAAGTATAGTTGATTCACAATGTTATGCTAATTACTGCTGTACAGCAATGTGACTTAATTATACATATAATACATTCATTTTCATTCTTTTCCATTATGGTGTATCATGTTCCTATTTTTGTAGACCACACTTTCTGCCTTTTGTGGTTTTAACTATGCATTTTATAATTTCATTTTCTCTCCTTCTTAGCATATCAGTTGTACTTATTTTTCTACTTTTTTAAGTGGTTGTCCTAGAGTTTGCAATATACATTTATTTACAACTAATCCAAGACCACTTTCAAATAACACTGATAACTTCACAGGTAGTGCAATTTGTAATAGTAAAATAATCCTGATTCCTCCCTCCCATCCCTTGTATCATTTCAGTCATTCATTTCATCCATATACAAGCATATATATGTATAATTTAATATATTGTTGCTATTATTATCTTGAACAAAGTTATCTGTTAGATCAATTAAGAATAAGAAAAATAAAAGTTTTTATTTTATATGCACATTCCTTCTCCAGTGCTCTTAGTTTCTTTATATAAATCTGAGTAGCTGACATATATTATTTTCTTTCTCTGTAAAGCACATCTTTCAACATTTCTTACAAAGCAGATCCAGTAGCAACAAATTCCCTCAATTTATCTTTGTCTGAAAAAGTCTTTATTTTTCCTTCGCTTTTGAAGGATAAGATTGCAGGGAACAGAATTCTACAATGGTGTTTTTTCCTCAACACTTTAAATATTTCACTCCACTCTCTCTTGTTTGCCTTGTTTCTGAGGAGAAGTCAAATGTAATTATAATCTTTGTTCCTCTATTGGTAAGGTGTTTTCTTTCTCTGGCTTCTTTCAGGATTTTTTCCTTTAATTTTCTGTCGTTTGAACACGACATGCCCATGTGTAGTTTGTTTTTGTGTTTATCCTGCTTGGAGCTCTCTGAGCTTCATGGATCTGTGGTTTGGTATCTGACATTAATTTGGGAAATTCTCAGTCATTATTGTTTCAAATATTTCTCCTGTTCCTTTCTTTCTTCTTTCTCTGGTGTTCCCATGACTTGCATTTACACTTCCACAGTTCTTGGATATTCTCTTCTCTTCCCCCCTGACCTCCCTCCTTGTTTCATTGCTTTTCAGTTTTGGAGGATCTTTTGGGTTTGCTTTTGTTGTTGTTTTTATTTTTATTTTTTATAGATTTATTTATTTATTTATGGCTGCCGTTGGGTCTTCGTTGCGGCGCACGGGCTTCTCACTGCGGTGGCTTCTCTTGTTGCGGAGCATGGGCTCTAGGCATGTGGGCTCAGTAGTTGTGGCTCGCGGACTCCAGAGCGCAGGCTCAGTAGCTGTGGCACACGGGCTTAGTTGCTCCGCGGCATGTGGGATCTTCCCAGACCAGGGCTCGAACCCATGTCCCCTGCACTGGCAGGTGGATTCTTAACCGCTGCACCGCCAGGGACGCCCCAGAGTTGTTTTAAGGTCAGTTCGATAAGGCCGCAGGCACGGGCCCCGTCTTCTCTCCCGGCTCCCGCAGGCCCCCCCCAAGCGTCCCCACCTCCTCCGCTCCCACCACCCGCAGGCGGGGCTCGGCCCGCGGTCTGTGCGCCAGCGCCCGCGCCCTGTGGCCCAGGAGAGGCACCAGGAGGAGGGGTGATGCACCTGGGCCCGGCTCCTGGAGCCCCATCTGCGCGATGGGCGGTGGTGCAGAGGCTGGATCAGGGCCGGGGCTTCCAGGGTGGGGTGCGCCCTCGCCCCGAGAACCCCGCGGGAGCCTGGGGCGGGGACCCTTCCCTGTGAAAGCCTCCACGTGCCCACAGCAGGCGCGGCACCGCCTTGCGGCGGCACTCGGAGGCCCTGACCAGACAACGTCATTCTCTGCAAAGGGAGTGACAATCTGGGCCACCAGGGAAGCCTGCGACTTACGGATAAGCAGAGTTTCACCCACAGAAGGAGGAGGAGGCAGGACCATAGAGTTTTTAAACTTTGATCGGAGCTATTTAGTGGAAGAACACAAAGAGATGCAGTCATTTTTCAGTTCAAGGATGTAATACGAATCTGCGGGGAGTGAAAGCACAGGCCACACCAGCACTGATACAGGAAGAAGCTCTTGGCCTGCAAGCCTGCGGTTCTTGGTCATGCCTTCCGCCTGTCGATGGTGCCTAGATGATCTCACCTGATGTAACCAAGATTGAGAGCTACGGGCCTCCCCAAAGCCTGTCAGCACTGCCAGTTACCTTCTTTCTTGAGGGGAATTTGTGCATTTAAGAATACCTAAATCGTTTCCTGAAACTTATCAATTATGAACACGTAGCAGGGTTCTGCTTGCAAATAAATATGCAAACAAAAATAAGGGAGGTGAGGAAGGTCAAACCAGGTAAAGAGACGACTTACACAAAACCTGGAGTCGTAACAGGGTCTGCCTCTCGGGGAAACAGGAAGTTTAGAAAGCCAAGTCCCTGGAGGGATGGGTAGGAAGGAATTACAGGTGAAGCTGGTCGAGGCTGCTGGGGCCCAATAGTAAGTGTCCTTGTGCCAAGGCGAAAGCTGGTGTGTCCTCTCGAAACCCCCTGCGTGTTAAAGTCCTGACCACAGGGACCGCAGAATGCGACTGCACTTGGAGATATTTTAAAGAGGTAGTTAAGTTTAAATGCCTTCATTAGGTGGGCCCCAATCTGATATGACTGGTATCCTTATGCGAATAGGAGTTTGGGGACTTCCCTGGTGGTCCAGTGGGCACTCTCACTGACGTGGGCCAGGGTTCAATCCCTGGTGGGGGAACTAAGATTCCGCAAGCCACATGGCATATCCCACCCCCCCCCAAAAAAAAGTAAATGGATGAAAGAAGATGGCCTGTAACTTTTCTTTCTTGTATTATTCTTGTCAGGTTTTGTTATTTCTTTGATATTCATTCAGTATCTTTGTCAGGATATTTTTGGCCTTGTAAAACAAGTTGTGAAGTGCCCCTTTCTTTCTGTTTTCTGGGAGTTTATGTTCAAGATGGTATTATCTCTTCCCTAGGGAAGATTTCACCAGAGAAGGAATCTGAGCCTGCAGTTTTCTTTGTGATAAGTCTTGTAATTTCAGAGTCAATTTCTTAAACAGAGACAAGCCATTCAGATTTTCTATTTTTTCTTGGGACAGATTTGGTAAGTTGTTTCTCAAGTGATTAGTCTATCACATCAAATTTGTCAAACTCTTTGACCTGTTGGTCACAATACTTTCTTACTTTTTAGTGTCCATAGGATCTCCAGTGGTTCTTCATATTGGTTATTTTTCTCTTTTTTGCTCCCTTGGTAAGTTTCAATAGTGAAACTGAGTAGGACCCTGTGCGGCTTTCCTGGGTATAAGCCTCTCCATGTTCCCCACCTTTCGTTTGTAGGAAAAGCTTTGATCTCCTAGGCCTTCCCTGAGTTCCAAAGAGCAGACTCAAGCAGCTAATAATTAGAGAAGTGAGAAAATGCAGAAACAAGTAATAGTAGCTTGAACAACAGTTGAGCCATAAATCAGTTGCAGGACCTCCAGTTCCTCCTCAAGGGATGTAGGTAACAATCTGAGCAGAGCCTTCAGTCATTTCACAGAAACCAGGGCCCTGCCGCATGGAAACTGCTTAACAAAGTCAGAGACCCAGGCAAACTGGAGCCAGACTGACAGAAATCTGTGTGTTAAGACCCAACCAATCAGAAGAACCATGAGCTGATCACACACGTAAGACCCTTACCCTAATTTTAGTCTTTAAAAACCCTTGCCCTGAAGCCACCAGGGAATTCGGGGCATTCGAGGGCTGGCTGCCAGGTCTCCTTGCTGGTGCCTTGCAAATAAGTGCTACTTTCCTTCCCCACAAGCCGGGTCAGTGGATTGACTGCTGTGCCTCGGGCGGGCGACCCGAGTTCGGTTTGGTAAACTGGAGGTTTACAGTTCTATTAATTTGTAAGCACATGGCTTATGAAAGTCTTTTTAACACGCGTGTTGAGTGAGCTGTTAGTCGCATTTCCCGGGTTTTAGGTTTCTCTTGCTCTATCTGTAGGCGTGAACTGGAATAACTGCTCTTCACTCCAAATGTGACTTCCAGGGCAGTGATTCATAACCATCTACTCTCCAAGCTTAAAAGCTCAGCTGCTGGGACTTCCCTGGCGGTCCAGTGGTTAAGACTCCACGCTTCCACTGCAGGGGGCACGGGTTCGATCCCTGGTTGGGGAGCTAAGATCCGGCATGCTGTGCGACGTGGCCAGGAAAAAAAAAACAAAACACAACTCAGCTGCTTAAAAAAAAAATCAGTCATAAGCTTTTGAAAACCTTCTCTAGTCCAGAATATCACACCACTATTTTCCCAAACTAACTTCTCACTTTCTCAAAAACAAAGACTTGGGTATGTGGCTCAGATTATTCTTTCAACTCTAGTTAACTTCTCAAATTCTTAATTTCATCCTAACATGGTCACACTTTATAGTTCAACATTATGAGAGATATGCTCCACTTCTCAAATTCTGTACTTCACGTTGTCTTTATCCACCACCTCTTTCCCTACGGTCTACCACTGATGCCAAGGAGCTGGAGTTTCAAACTGAAAGCAACGGGGAACTTCAGAGCTTTGAAACAGAAGTGATACGACCTAAAATGATACAGCATCACTCCCTCCACCGAACTTGACTGAGCTCTTTGATCCAATTACTCATTCACTTCTCCATCCTGTACAGCTAACTGTAACTTATACATACACAGTGGCTATAAGCAACTCTTAGTTGACTACAGTACTGAGTAAGGGAGGGATGGAGGATCACAGGAAGAAAATGGCTCAAGGTAAGAGTCTTTTTTTATTTTTAAATTAATTATTTATTTATAATAAATTTTGGCCGCGTTGGGTCTTCGTTGCTGCATGCGGGCTTTCTCTAGTTGCGGGGAGCAGGGGCTACTCTTTGTTGCTGTGTGCGGGCTTCTCATTGTGGTGTCTTCTCTTGTTGTGGAGCACAGGCTATAGGCACGCAGGCTTCAGTAGTTGTGGCTCACGGGCTCTAGAATGCAGGCTCAGTAGTTGTGGTGCACAGGCTTAGTTGCTCCGCAGCATGTGGGATCTTCCTGGACCAGGGGTTGAACCCGTGTCCCCTGCATTGGCAGGTGGATTCTTAACCACTGCGCCACCAGGGAAGCCCCAATGTAAGAGTCTTGAAGACAGCAATTTTGAAAATCTGAGGTTTATGAAAAAAATTCAGTTGTGCTCTGTGAGATGACAAAACCAATAAATTGCCATTTCTTGAGGACTGTTATTCTGAACTGCCCTTCCTAATTTTTGATATTAAATTTGTAGTAGGAGATAATTTTTTTCTAATGCCTTTTCTCAGTGAAATTAAAATGATGGAAACAGACCCTGGGTATGTCCAGATCAGAGGTGACAAATCCTGCAGCAGAGGAGTGGGGGACGGTAAGCAGGACTTTCATTTACTGTTTTCTTTCTTCCTTCTTTAAGGTGAGTCCATACTAATTTTACAATGTGAAAAAAAGAGCTAGATAAGGAAAAAGAAACTAAATGATTCACCAGGCTAGAGAGATTTACTTTTATCATCTTCTGAATTTACAGTTGACTTTTTCTTCAACATCTCATTATGAAAAATTTCATACACATCAAAAAGTTGGAAGAAATTTACAGTGAACACGGATAAACCCAGCACCTACATCTTTTGAATTTTTCACATTTAACTCATTACCACGTGCCTCATAGGTGTGCCTGCAGTATGCTGAAGAAATGAAAGAAGTTAAAAGTTGAGGATCTAATTTTGTTTTCTCAATGGATAAAGTGGCCACTGGTTGATTTCATTAGTTTGCTCAGATACCCAAGCGTCTATCTAAGACAATCACATGACAAATCTGTCATTTGATTAACAGGTAAGTGTTCATGAAATAATGGGCACACAAACCATTTGCAGAGGGACTTCAGAACTGGATATGCTCGGAGTATCCCCGCAGGCCTCTGGAGGAGGCTGGATTTTGGAAACACCCCAGAGCCCCATTCAGGCCCAAATATGAAAGACTGAAATGGTCCAGCTGTCAGAAAACAAAACGGTTATAAACTAATGAGAATGATCTTCCTGGTTATTCCCCAAACACTTTTCTGCGCTGGCCTCCCCTAGAGCCTGCAAGCGCTCCCGTGTTGGCCCTACCAAGGACACATCTCGATCTGCTCAGGCACCGCTCACAGGAAAAGCCTTGAGACAAGTGTATGTAAGGATGGGATACACAACAGAACTGCTGTCAGAAACAAGAAACAAAGGGAGAATTAGTAAATACAAGGTGAAGGGAACACTGATTAACCACCTGAAAAAACTGACACCCTTAATTTTCCTAAGTGTATTTTTCCTTTAGATGAAAAGAAAAAAATGCCACAACACAAAAAGGTTAACTTACTATATTTTTATTTTAATATTTCTTATATTTGTACCAACATAAAAATAGGTATACACTCTTTATGCTTATAGTTTTTACACGACAATAAAAGCTAAAACATTTACAAATTAAGTTAAAACAAAACAAAACCAATAAAACACAAATTCACCACTTTAATCTATTTAACATAACAAATGATGCTGCTTTGCTCAAATAATAAAATAACATTTTGCCCAAATGAAATAAACCATAAGTATTTGGTTTAATAGCAAAAAGCTGCAGTTTCAGATCCCCGTTCTGTTTCTGAGTAACAATGCTTGTTCACATAAGTACCTTGTTCGACTGGTACTGATAAATTCAAGTCTTTCCCTCCTTCTTTCAGAGTATTAGCCACACCAGTCAAATGTCAGTCCTGAAGTGCCCATTTTAAAAGGTGTGAATTGAAAAACTGAAAAGATCAACAATTGCCTTCACTGAAATCGGCATTAATCACTACAAATCCAATTAGCTTTAGAATTTGGAGCAGAAACCATCTTTACTAGCTACTTGCTATGATACTTACTGCTAATGAGCTGATGAATCACTCCGTCTGGGAGCCTCAGCACGAGGCACCGACTGTCAGGGTACAGGTCTGAGTAAGTGTGTGACCTCATCATGTCAGATCAGGTCTAAGGTGTACAACAGCTTCACGCCCTCCTTTCCCACTTTCTCCTGTAATCTATGTTCCACAGTTTTACTTTTGTTCAAATCAGATTTTAATTTTGAATATTTAACACTATTGTTGATGTGCATTTCACTCTCCTCATGTTTGCTAAGAATATGTGATAAATGCTGCCAATCTTTGCACCCATTCTCATTCTTTAGTTGATTTTTTCCTTCCCCAAAGAGTCTGCAATACAGACAAAACACAGAATCTTTCGAGATCGAATAAAGTAACCAGGATCTAGTGGTTTTTTCACCATTTGGAAGAATTCTTGTATAGTAAGTTTCTGAAAACTTCCTCCCAGTACTGTCCTTTGGAAAATTAAAATTTCTCACTTGAGGTGGATCATTTTCAACTAGAGTGTCCCTTTCTTTAATACTCAAAACTCGGGGCCATGTACCTGGATCTGCAGAAAGCACAGCTGGTATAATGGAGTCTTCTGATTGTTTCTCTTCCAGTTGCTCTTGAAATTTATCAGCTATGGTTGACACAGAAGGAGGTAAATTCACATCCTGTTGGACCAATGATGTATCTTGGCTACATTCTGCTGAAACTTGTAGTTCTGAAGTCTTTTCCTTTTTCACTGGTATTCTTTCTATTTTTTCCAAAAGTATATTCAATGACCCATACAATTCTCTTTCATTTTCTTCTCTAACAGCATTCCTTTTCCTGTTTTCTGATGCTAGCACTTTTTTTGAGTTTGTTTCCATCATCTGAGGAAAAATAGATTACAATTTTAAATTATTAACACTGAAAAAAATTAATGTATATACAAATGCCCAATAAGCACATGAAAAAGATGCTTATCATTAATCATCAAAGAAATACAAATCAATACCACCACATACCCGTTCACACCCACTAGGATGGCTACAATGAAAAGAGATGTGTGGAAACACCGGAACCTCCTCAGGCGCTGGTGGCAACGTAAAATGGTGCTGCTGCCGGGGAACACAGGGGCAACTCCTCAAAGTTAACAACAATGCAAAAATGAAGACATATGTCCGCACAAAGACTTGCACAAAGTGTTCACAGCAACACTAGTCACAGTAGCCAAAAAGGAGAAATAACAATGTGGTATTATCCATACAATGGATTATTTGGGAATAAAAGTTAAGTGCAGTAAAGATATATGCTATGACTTGGATGCACCTTGAAAACAGTATGACACGTGAAAGTCCGTCACAAGGTGCCACACAGTGTATGACTCCATCCCATGAAAAGACACATTAGCTCTTCTGGAGTCAGTAAAACAAAAATGCAAAAACGCAGTCAAAATAACACAGGTGCATACACTGTGAAGGGCATCCTGCTAGCTGTAACATTTTAGTACAGGGTACAACTTGACCACGGTATACAACGGAGCTCAAGGAACTAAGAGCATTGTTCTGATTCAGTCCCGAACGCAGACACAGCGCTGAGCGAAGAGGAGCAGGAGTGACACGATCAGGTCTGTGCTCTAGAAAGACTGCTCTGATGGCACAGCGTCTCCGGTGCTCAGGAAGGCCAGCGTACAGAGAGACCAGGAGGCTGTGGGGGCAGTTTGGGCAAGAGGGGATGGCGGGCACATCGAGGGTGTGGTGCTGGAGACAGCACCGGAAGAGGGTAGGGAGTAGAATCTGGGTTAGCTGGTAACTGAGCGGCTCTGGGGACAAAGACAGAGGAGCAAATGTAACCGGAAGTTTCTGCCGGGATGGGGGAAGTTTCTGACCGGATGGGGCTGTTTACTGATTTGGGAAACAAAGAAGGAAAGCAGGTTTGGAGTTTCAGTTTTAGACACAGAGTTTGAGATATCTGTGGAACATTCACATGGAAATTAGATGGATGTACTAGTGTGAAACTGAAGGAATAAGATCTATAGATATATTCTGGAAGTCATCAAAATATGTATTAATTGAAACTATGGGATTGGATAAGACTACACCAGAAAAGCATATTTAAGAAGAAACAGAACGCCAAGGACTGTTAGTGTTATTTTTTTTTTTTTAACATAACCAAACCCAAGCCTTGGGCTTCCTTCTTTCCTTCCTGAGTTTCTCAGCAGTGAGTAGGCAGTCAAGTTGTTATAATTCCCCGCACATCTAAGACTCATCATTCTGGAGATCACTAAATTGAATCCAATGTAGATCCTAGCCTCAGGGAACTCATGGCCTACGTATAATTAAATGTTGGTATCAGATGCACTAGAGCATATATACTATATACATTTTTTTGGCCACACCACGCGGCTTGCGGGATCTTAGTTCCCCATGTTAATTAAGGTTTCAGGTGTGAGGTCAAATCTAGCTGTGTGACTTTGGGGAAGACACTTCTCTGAAATTCAGTATCTTTAACATATTTCAAAGGTTTTATTTATTTGAAATTGAATATACATTTAATAAAGAACATCAACTAATTATACCTGGCTAATTAAAACAAATAATTAAACTAATTAACACCCCCTTTCCCAGAAGTTAACTACTTTCAACATTTTTAGCTGATTCTTTTCGTGTTCACTTCCAAATATCAAAATAACATGTTTGTATTGCTTTTACTGATTTTTCCTCCCAGTTTTAGGCATCACTATTGACTTCTCAATGAGGAAGATGCAAATTTAGTTCTCCTTCTCACTGTGCCTATCACACACACTCACCCTCCAGCTGCCTACTCATCCTTTTTCAACTCTGGCACCACTGATACTTGGCTTTGTTGTGAAGGCCTGTCTGGCCCCCACTCAGTGATGCCAGGAGCACTCTCCCAGTTGTGATTTAAAAAAAAATGTTGGAAGACCTTGACAAATGTCCCCAGGGGGACAAAATCACCCCCATTAGGTCAGTGGCCAAGACCCAGATTCCATCTTTACACTGATGACTGTGCATGCTATTCTGAGATAAGCCACTAACTGCAAGATTTCAGTTTTTCCTTAAGGTCCTCATATATCACCAAGGCTTTCTATCGTGAAGGCCTGCCACTAACCACTTATAAACACTAACGTGGTAGGGGGAAAGCACCTTTACAAAACTTCTGTATTATACAGAAATATCATTCCTGTACTTGCCAACTGCTTATGAGCTATGTGCATGACTGACACATACATGGTAGAAGAGACAAAGACACTTTTGGGGGGGATCAGAGTGGCAGGCAGGATAGTTATTCCAGCAATTCTGAATATGTGGCTGCTGCCTGTTTTGACTATGTTCATTTTCCCATTTGCACCTCCCTCTGGTGTTCGTTTAGAAAGTAAAGACTGATAAGCTATGAGCCATCCTTATGTTCTTCAGAGGGTAAGCAGTGTATCTGTCTGAAGTTTATGAACTCATTGTTCTTAACTGAGCAACAGCACAGAGCCTAAGCAGGTACAGGTCAACCATCCACAAACACATACACACCCACGTACAAATATGATGACCTAAGATAGTTATTACCAGAGAGCATTTTTTAATTTAACCTTTTATACCCAAAATATTGTCATTCAACATGTAATCAATATAAAAATTTTTTGAATTTTATTTATTTATTTATTTTTTAAAAAATTAATTAATTAATTTATGGCTGCGTAGGGTCTTCGTTTCTGTGCGAGGGCTTTCTCTAGTTGCGGCGAGCGGGGGCCACTCTTCATCATGGTGCGCGGGCCTCTCACTGTCGCGGCCTCTCTTGTTGTGGAGCACAGGCTCCAGATGCGCAGGCTCAGTAGTTGTGGCTCACGGGCCTAGTTGCTCCGCGGCATGTGGGATCTTCCCAGACCAGGGCTCGAACCCGTGTCCCCTGCGTTTGCAGCCAGATTCTCAACCACCGTGCCACCAGGGAAGCCCTGAATTTTATTTATTTTTTATACAGCAGGTTCTTATTAGCTATCTATTTTATACATGTTAGTGTATATGTGTCAATCCCAATCTCCCAATTCATCCCACCACCACCACCCCTGCCACTTTCACCCCTTGGTGTCCATACATTTGTTCTCTACATCTGTGTCTCTTCTTTCTGCCCTGCAAACTGGTTCATTTGTACCATTTTTCTAGGTTCCACATATATGCGTTAATATACGATATTTGTTTTTCTCTTTCTGACTTACTTCACTCTGTATGACAGTCTCTAGATCCATCCACGTCTCTACAAATGACCCAATTTCGTTCCTTTTTATGGCTGAGTAATATTCCATTGCATATAGGTACCACATCTTCTTTATCCATTCGTCTGTCGATGGGCATTTAGGTTGCTTCCATGATCTGGCTACTGTACATAGTGCTGCAATGAACACTGGGGTGCATGTGTCTCTTTGAATTATGGTTTTCTCTGGGTTTATGCCCAGTAGTGGGATTGCTGGGTATTTTTAGTTTTTTAAGGAACCTCCATACTGTTCTCCATAGTGGCTATATCAATTTACATTCCCACCAACAGTGCAAGAGGGTTCCCTTTTCTCCACACCCTCTCCAGCATCTGTTGTTTGTAGATTTTCTGATGATGCCCATTCTAACTGGTGTGAGGTGATACCTCATTGTAGTTTTGATTTGCATTTCTGTAATAATCAGTGATGCTGAGAAGCTTTTCACGTGCCTCTTGGCCATCTGTATGTCTTCTTTGGACAAATGTCATTTAGGTCTTCTGCCCAGTTTTTGATTGGGTTGTTTGTTTTAATATTGAGCTGCATGAGCTGTTTATATATTCTGGAGATTAATCCTTTGTCCATTGATTCGTGCACAATATTGCAAATATTTTCTCCCATTATGAGGGCTGTCTTTTCATCTTGTTTATAAAAGCTTCTGCACAGCAAAAGAAACTAAGTTTCATTAGGTCCCATTTGATTATTTTTGTTTTTATTTCCATTACTCTGGGAGGTGGGTCAAAAAAGATCTTGCTGTGATTTATGTCAAAGAGTATTCTTCCTATGTTTTCCTCTAAGAGTTTTATAGTGTCTGGCCTTACATTTAGGTATTTAATCCATTTTGATTTTATTTCTGTGTATGGTGTTAGGGAGTGTTCTAATTTCATTCTTTTACATGTAGCTGTCCAGTTTGCCCGGCACCACTTATCGAAGTGGTTGTCTTTTCTCCATTGTATATTCTTGCCTCCTTTATCAAAGATAAGGTGACCATATGTGCGTGGATTTATCTCTGGGCTTTCTATCCTGTTCCATTGATCTATATTTCTGTTTTTGTGCCAGTACCATACTGTCTTTATTACTGTAGCTTTGTAGTATAGTCTGAAGTCAGAGAGCCTGATTCCTCCAGCTCCGTTTTTTTTTTTCCCCCCAAGACTGCTTTGGCTATTCGGGGTCTTTTGTGTCTCCATATAAATTTTAAGACTTTTTGTTACAGTTTTGTAAAAAATGCCACTGGTAATTTGATAGGGATTACATTGAATCTGTAGATTGCTTTGGGGAGTATAGTCATTTTCACAATATTGAATCTTCCAATCCAAGAACATGGTATATCTCTCCATCTGTTTGTACCATGTTTAATTTCTTTCATCAGAGTCTTATACTCTTCTGCCTACAGATCTTTTGTCTCCTTAGGTAGGTTTATTTCTAGGTATTTTATTCTTTTTGTTGCAATGGTGAATGGGATTGTTTCCTTAATTTCTCTTTCTGATGTTTTGTTGTTAGTGCATAGGAATGCAAGAGATTTCTGTGCATTAAATTTGTATCCTGCAACTTTACCAAATTCATTGATTAGCTCTAGTAGTTTTCTGGTGCCATCCTCAGGATTCTCTATGCATAGTATCATGTCATCTGCAAACAGTGACAGTTCTACTTCTTCTTTTCCGATTTGTATTCCTTTTATTTCTTTTTCTTCTCTGACTGCTATGGCTAGGACTTCCAAAACTATGTTGAATAACAGTGGCGAGAGTGGACATCCTTGTCTTGTTCCTGATCTTAGAGGAAATGCTTCCAGTTTTTCACCATTGAGAATGATGTTTGCTGTGGGTTTGTCGTATATGGCCTTTATTATGTTGAGGTAGCTTCCCTCTATGCCCACTTTTGGACAGTTTTTATCATAAATGGGTGTTGACTTTCGTCAAAAGCTTTTCTTCATCTTTTGAGATTATCATATGATTTTTATTCTTCAATTTGTTAATATGCTGTACCACATTGATTTGCGTATATTGAAGAATCCTTGCATCCCTGGGATAAATCCCACTTGATCATGGTGTATGATCCTATTAGTGTGTTATTGGATTCTGTTTGCAAGTATTTTGTTGAGGATTTCTGTATCTATATTCATCAGTGATATTGGTCTGTAATTTTCTTTTTTTGTGTTATCTTTGTCTGGTCTTGGTAGCAGAGTGATGGTGGCCTTATAGAATGAGTTTGGGAGTGGTCCTTCCTCTGCAATTTTCTGGAAGAGTTTGAGAAAGATGGGTGTTAGCTCTTATCTAAATGTTTGATAGAATTCACCTGTGATGGGCTTCCCTGGTGGCGCAGTGGTTGAGAATCTGCCTGCCAATGCAGGGGACACGGGTTCGAGCCCTGGTCTGGGAAGATCCCACATGCCGCGGAGCAACTGGGCCCGTGAGCCACAATTACTGAGCCTGCACTTCTGGAGCCTGTGCTCCGCAACAAGAGAGGCCGCGCTAGTGAGAGGCCTGCGCACCACAATGAAGAGTGGCCCCTGCTTGCCACAACTAGAGAAAGCCCTCGCGCAGAAACGAAGACCCAAAACAGCCATAAATAAATTGATTAATTAATTAAAAAAAAAGACATGAAAAGATGCTCAACATTATTAAAAAAAAAAAAGAATTCACCTGTGAAGCCATCTGGTCCTGGACTTTTGGTTGTTGGAAGATTTTTTTTAAAATTAATTAATTAATTAATTAATTTATTTATGGCTGTGTTGGGTCTTCGTTTCTGTGCGGGGGCTTTCTCCAGTTGCGGCAAGAGGGGGCCACTCTTCATCGCGGTGTGCGGGCCTCTCACTATCGCGGCCTCTCTTGTTGCGGAGCACAGGCTCCAGATGCGCAGGCTCAGTAATTGTGGCTCACGGGCCTAGCTGCTCCGCGGCATGTGGGATCTTCCCAGACCAGGGCTCGAACCCGTGTCCCCTGCATTGGCAGGCAGATTCTCAACCACTGCGCCACCAGGGAAGCCCGGTTGTTGGAAGATTTTTCATCACAGTTTCAATTTTATTACTTGTGATTGGTCCATTCATATTTTCTATTTCTTCCTGGTTCAGTCTTGGAAGGTTATACCTTTCTAAGAATTTGTCCATTTCTTCCAGGTTATCCATTTTATTGACATAGAGTTACTTGTAGTAGTCTCTTAGGATGCTTTGTATTTCTGCGGTGTCTGTTGTAACTTCTCCTTTTTCATTTCTAATTTTATTGATTTGAGTCCTCTCCCTCTTTTTGATGAGTCTGGCTAAAGGTTTATCAATTTTGTTTATCTTCTCAAAGAGCCAGCTTTTAGTTTTATTGATCTTTGCTATTGTTTTGTTTCTATTTCATTTATTCTGCTCTGATCTTTTATGATTTCTTTCCTTCTACTAATTTTGGGTTTTGTTTGTTCTTCTTTCTCTAGTTCCTTTAGGTGTAAGGTCAGATTGTTTGAGATTTTTCTTGTTTCTTGAGATAGGCTTGTATTGCTATAAACTTTCCTCTTAGAACTGCTTTTGCTGCATCCCATAGGCTTTGGATCGTCGTGTTTTCATTGTAATTTGTCTCTAGGTATTTTTTTTATTTCCTCTTTGATTTCTTTAGTGATCTCTTGGTTCTTTAGTAACATATCGTTTAGTCTCCAATGTGTTTGTTTTTTACGTTTTTATCCCTGTAATTGATTTCTAATCTCATAGCGCTGCCGTCGGAAAAGATGCTTGATATGATTTCAATTTTCTTAAATTTAGCAAGGCTTGATTTGTGACCCAAGGTGTGATCTATCCTGGAGAACATTCTGTGTGCACTTGAGAAGAAAGTGTAATCTGCTGTTTTTGGATGGAATGTCCTATAAATATCAATTAAATCTATCTGGTCTACTGTGTCATTTAAAGCTTGTGTTTCCTTATTAATTTTCTGTCTGGATGATCTGTCCATTGGTGTAAGTGAGGTGTTAAAGCCCCCCACTATTATTGTGTTACTGTTGATTTCCTCTTTTATAGCTGTTAGCAGTTGCCTTATGTATTGAGGTGCTCCTATGTTGGGTGCATATATATTTATAATTGTTACAAATTCTTTTTGGATTGATCCCTTGATCATTATGTAGTGTCCTTCCTTGTCTCTTGTAACATTCTTTATTTTAAAGTCTATTTTATCTGATATGAGTATTGCTACTCCAGCTTTTTTTGATTTCCATTTGCATGGAGTATCTTTTTCCATCTCCTCACTTTCAGTCTGTATGTGTCCCTAGGTCTGAAGTGGGTCTCTTGTAGACAGTATATATATGGGTCTTGTTTTTGTAACCATTCAGTGAGCCTGTGTCTTTTGGTTGGAGCATTTAACCCATTCACGTTTAAGGTAATTATCAATATGGATGTTCCTATGACCATTTTCTTAATTGTTATGGGTTTGTTTTTGTAGGTCCTTTTCTTCTCCTGTATTTCCCACTTAGAGAAGTTCCTTTGGCATTTGCTGTAGAGCTGGTTTGGTGGTGCTGAATTCTCTTAGCTTTTGCTTGTCTGTAAAGCTTTTGATTTCTCCATCAAATCTAAATGAGATCCTTGCCGGGTAGAGTAATCTTGGTTGTAGGTTCTTCCCTTTCATCACTTTAAACGTATCATGCCACTCCCTTCTGGCTTGTAGAGTTTCTGCTGAGAAATCAGCTGTTAACCTTATGGGAGTTCCCTTGTATGTTATTTGTCGTTTTTCCCTTGTTGCTTTCAATAATTTTTCTTTGTCTTTAATTTTTGTCAGTTTGATTACTATGTGTCTCGGCGTGTTTCTCTTCTCCTTGGGTTTATCCTGCCTGGGACTCTCTGCGCTTCCTGGACTTGGGTGGCTACTTCCTTTCCCATATTAGGGAAGTTTTTGACTATAATCTCTTCAAATATCTTCTCGGGTCCTTCCTCTCTCTCTTCTCCTTCTGGGACCCCCCCTATAATGCGAATGTTGTTGCGTTTAATGTTGACCCAGAGGTCTCTTAGGCTGCCTTCATTTCTTTTCATTCTTTTTTCTTTATTCTGTTCCACAGCAGTGAATTCCACCATTCTATCTTCCAGGTCACCTACCCATTCTTCTGCCTCAGTTATTCTGCTACCGATTCCTTCTAGTGTATTTTTCATTTCAGTTATTGTATTGTTCATCTCTGTTTGTTGTTTTTTAATTCTTCTAGGTGTTTGTTCTTTAATGCTTCTAGGTCTTTGTTAAATATTTCTTGCATCTTCTCAATCTTTGCCTCCCTTCTTTTTCTGAGGTCCTGGATCATCTTCACTATCATTATTCTGAATTCTTTTTCTGGAAGGTTGCCTATCTCCACTTCATTTAGTTGTCTTTCTGGGGTTTTATCTTGTTCCTTCATCTGGTACAAAGTCCTCTGCCTTTTCATTTTGTTTATCTTTCTGTGAATGCGGCTTTCCTTCCACAGGCTGCAGAATTGTAGTTCTTCTTGCTTCTGCTGTCTGCCCTCAAGCAAAAGGTATTTTTGACATGTACTCTTTTGAAAAGATAACGTTACTGCAACCTTCTATAAGCTGCACCCAAAGGCTTTGTTAAATATGAAGCATAATATATACAAAGATAATAAAGATAACATAAATAAGCCTTCCTTCCAAAAACTAAAAAATCAACTACGGGTATCCCCACTGTTTCCCCTACTGTGCAATAAGCCTCGCACTTCCGAGTTACTTTTCCCTAAAAGGTAACCATTTAAACTCTCATCCAGTGAAATGGAGTTAAGAACATTCCTGGTTTTACATTGAGGATCCATGTTAAATTAATTTTTTTAAATTTAATTTTTGTGTGGGATAATCTGAGGTCTGGCTTATTTATGTCCATACCAAAAAAAATAATTGTCCCAGCACCATCTGCTGAAAAAATCTTGCTTTTCCCATCCAAATGATTTTGTACTTTCTTCTAAAATCAGCTGACTGTATTTGTGTGGTTCTATTTCTGGCCTGCCTATTCTATTGATCTATTTGTTTATCTTTATATGCCAATACCATAACACCTTGATTACTATGGCTTTTTAATGTCTTTTTTCCCAGGTTTACTGAAGTATAACTGATAAAAGAAAAACTGTACAAATTTATGGTGTATGATGCGATGTTTTGAGGTTTTTACTGTCTTGAAATCAGGAAGATGATACTTCCTTAATCCCTACCTCACACCATACACAAAATTAACATGAGATGGATCACAGATGTAAACATAAAATCTAAAACTAAAAAGCTTATAGAAGACAACGTAGGTAAATATCTTCATAACCTTGGTAGGCAGAGCCCCTAAACAAGACACAAAAAGTACTAATCAGAAAGGCAAATAGTAAATTGGACTTTATCAAAATTTAAAACTTGGGCTTTTCAAAAACAACATTAGGAAAACGAAAAGACAAAACACTGTCCAGGAGAAAAATCTTCCAAATACATTTATTTTACAAAAGATATGTATCCAGAATATATATAAAGAATTCCTACAACTCAATAATAGAAAGACAATCCAATAAAAAAAGTGAGCTAAAACTTGAATAGATACTTTACAAAAGAAGATATATGAGTGATGAGAAAGGAACAGTAGTTATCAGGAAATTAAAACCACAATGAGGGCTTCCCTGGTGGCGCAGTGGTTGAGAATCTGCCTGCCGGTGCAGGGGACACGGGTTCGAGCCCTGGTCTGGGAGGATCCCACATGCTGCTGAGCAACTGGGCCCATGAGCCACAATTACTGAACCTGCGCGTCTGGAGCCTGTGCTCTGCAACAAAAGAGGCCCACGCACCGCAATGAAGAGTGGCCCCCGCTTGCCACAACTAGAGAAAGCCCTCGCACAGAAACGAAGACCCAACACAGCCATAAATTAAAAAAAAAAAAATACTGCTGCAATAAACATCCTTAGAAATATTCCCTTATAAAAAAAAAAAAAACCACAATGAGATAATCATTTTATACCCACTAGAATAGATAAAATCAAAACAGACAACACCAAATTTTGTTGAGACTACAGAGTAATTGGAACTATCAAGTTGTCAGTGGGAGTGCAAAATGGTAGAGAAAAGAATTACTTATTGTAACGTCTGCAAAACATAAAGACTTAAAACAAGCTTACTTACAACAATCAATTAATTTTAATATTCATTTGAGAGTAATACTCAATGAGAGATTGACAGAAATGGAACCATATGAGATTCTAAGATAAATCTGCTTAACGTAAGCTAACAAGGGAGAAGTTACTGCAAACTTGATCATTTAAAACTCATTAAGGGGCTTCCCTGGTGGCACAGTGGTTGACAATCTGCCTGCTAATGCAGGGGACACGGGTTCGAGCGCTGGTCTGGGAAGATCCCACATGCCGCGGAGCAACTAGGCCCATGAGCCACAACTACTGAACCTGCGCGTCTGGAGCCTGTGCTCCGCAATAAGAGAGGCCGCGACAGTGAGAGGCCCGCGCACCGTGATGAAGAGTGGCCCCCGCTTGCCACAACTAGAGAAAGCCCTAGCACAGAAACAAAGACCCAACATAGTAATCAATCAATCAATCAATAAACAAATCTTTAAAAAAAAAACTCATTAAAAAAGAATTACCTGTTTATATTCGTTAGCACACCTTTGGCAGCAAAATCTCATCTGCTGACCTTCAATGACGAGGAGATTGTTTCCAGCACCTTTGCTGGGCAGGTACTCCCCACACTGCTCACAGCAATTCATCACTAGACCATTGGCCAACCTGTACTTGTTAAAGCACTGGTTACTGCACAGTTTATGTGTTACATTGTTAACGCTGACTTCATGCCGAATCTAAAAACAAAAACCAATTTATTAAATAAATGAACTGGATTAGCACCATAAATGAGATACCTAGTTTTTTCAACAGAAATAAAGAACCTTTAGTAATTTCTCAGTGGAAGAAACATTCAGGTAAAAGACTTAAAAAAAGCACATTTCACTATTCTTTCATTTTCATCTTTGATTTCTTTGTAAAATTGTGCTTTGATCTTATAAAAGGAAAAATAAGATTCATAGAACAAAAAGCAACAAAATCAGACATTTAAGAATTACAGGGGCTTCCCTGGTGGTGCAGTGGTTGAGAATCCGCCTGCCAATGCAGGGCACATGGGTTCGAGCCCTGGTCCAGGAAGATCCCACATGCTGTGGAGCAACTGAGACCTTGCACCACAACTATTGAGCTTGCGCTCCAGAGCCTGCGGGCCACAACTACTGAGCCCGCGTGCTGCAATTACTGAAGCCCTCGTGCCTAGAGCCCCTGCTCTGCAACAAGAGAAGCCACCACAATGAGAAGCCTGTGCACCGCAACGAAGAGTAGCCCCCACTTGCCACAACTAGAGAAAGCCCGCATGCAGCAACGAAGACCCAACACAGCCAGAAACAAATTAAAAAAATAAATTTATTAAAAAAAAATTACAGGAAATGAATTGGTTATCAGGTTTTGATATGACCTGCTTAAAAATAAGTGGATTGGGAATTTGTAGGTATTATAAACTTCACTGCCCTAGAAAACTGGGGTAGGGGGTGGGCGAAGGGAACCAGTATCACCCACATTCAGGATGGAGTCTGTGTATACCTAAGTTCTTGCTTTGCTCAGCTCTATGGTAGCTGAGATAAAATTGTGTCTGGGATTTACACGGCTTCAGGGTAATCCAGACCAAATTCAGTCACCAAGGACCATGTTAAGTGGTGACTCCCTGGATGCCTGGGAAGATGGCAATACCGCCTAAGAAATGTGAAGTGACCTACATACTTTCACTCCACCTGTTCTACGTGTTCTTGTAGGACTGGTTGTTTCCTTCATGTCCTGAACCTACATTTTCATTTAGTGTGGCTAATAAGAACGAAATCCACCATAAAACTATTGCTCTCTTTATGAGTACATTCAGTTCCACAGAAATGGATGATTACCCCCCATACTATGGGATGGGACATTTGTTATGAGACAATTCTAACATATGCTTATTCTTCCCTTCAACTTCACTGAGTCGATTCAAGACTCATCCATTAGGCCGATGGCAGAACATATAATAGCACCTAAAAGTTACAATTATCGCTGCTAACCTAGATTATAACTTAAGATATAAAATCACAGACCTCTGTTAGTTTACTGCAGACTGTACATCTTGATTTATTCAGAACTCTTTTTCGAAGATTCTGGTTATCTTCATAGGGAGACGAAGATGTACTACAAAATTTTTGGAAGGATTCACTTGACTCCCCTTGAAGAACAAGAGTAGCCTTTTTTGCAGGTGCACCTCTGAAACACAAGGGATAGACACAATTTAAGAACACTGCATTCTTTTTTTCTGGCCATGCTGAGTGGCTCAGTTCCCCCACCAGGGACTGAACCCGGGCCACGGCAGTGAAAGCCTGGAATCTTAATCACTAGGCCATCAGGGAACTCCCTAAGAACACTGCATTTTAATAAAAGTCAAATATATATGAACAGTAATTGACATTTTTCATTTTCTCATGATTTAATCCTAAGAATCAATTATAATTTTTGGATCTAGAAAAATCCACATTTTGGTTTAACTGCTAAGAGTTCCTAAATAATATGGAAAGATATTCAGAGATAAAAATATTCTGTTGTCACAGATTATGACCTTTAGAACCTTGCCACAGGTTATGACTTCTAGAAGCATTCAAAAAGGGTGTTAGCAACCGGGTAGAACCAAGGTAGAGGATGGGGAAGGTGGTGAGGCAAAGGCAGTGGTGGGATAGGGTTGATTTATTTCTATACCTAAACTCTATTTTCCTGCCAAGAGTAAGTATAATACAAATGACCCACAGCTCTGACATATGCTAGGATAACTCAAGCTACATAAACTTGAAGAAACTTGTGCATCAATTCTATCCATGAATCTTCTCCAACTCTCTAAGTACATTCAGGACACAAATTCATACTGCCAGTATCCAATCATATGGAACCATATTGAAAGGTACAGCTTACTTTTTACATGTCACATTGCGTTTCTTTGGAGTACGCTTATGAGAGAAGGAAGAGAGGCAGGTGGTAGAACAGAAGAGGTGAGCTGATCCTTTTCGCTGATACGCTGTCTGTCCCTTCTGTAAAGGCTTTTTGCAGTTTGCACAAGTGATTTTAGCTGGTTTAGTGGGTTGCTGTTGGGCAGAAGGCTGGAAGATCTGTTTAGGAAGCGAGCCCACTGGTGATAAAGAATCCACCCCTGGCTGTTTCTGATTACGGGGAAAGGATGCTGACTGGGAGATCCAAGAATCTTAAAAAGAAAACACATAAGAAGTCATGGAACAGTTAAAAACTCCCATCAGAAAAATATTTAAAATTTTCATTTTGCACAAGTCTAAGAGAAGAGTGAGGAAGCCTTGCTGTACAACCCCAGGGGGACTCTCCCCTTTGTACTCTAAGTGAATGATGCTCTATTGTGCCAACACTGGAAATGGCGGCCCCGGAATTGTGCAATGCGGTATCCAGCATCTCTAAGTCAGACCCTCTGTGCTAGAGATTGTACAAGCAATTTAAACTAGGTACTGGTATTCTCAGCTACAAATCACAATGATACCCAACCTATCAGCGTTATGAAGACTAAATGAGAGGGACTTCCCTGGAGGTCCAGTGGTTAGGACTCTGCGCTTTCACTGCCATGGCCCAGGTTCAATCCCTGGTCGGGGAACTAAGATCCCACAAGCCGTGCAGCAGGGAAAAAAAAAAAACAAAACTACATGAGATAATGCATGTAGTAAAGCATTATGTTCTGCACACAGGGTACTTCCTAAGGTACTTTTTCTTTTCTAAGAGAAAAGTATTAACACATTATAAAATAAAGCGAATATACAAATATAAAGATTATAATCTGGTATATGATACCCATTTTCATAACAGCTTCACACCTAACATTTTTTTTTTAATTATTATTTATTTATTTATTTTTGGCTGTGTTGGGTCTTCGTTTCTGTGCAAGGGCTTTCTCCAGTTGCGGCAAGCGGGGGCCACTCCTCATCGCGGTGCGCGGGCCTCTCACCATCGTGCCCTCTCCTGTTACGGAGCACAGGCTCCAGACGCGCAGGCTCAGCAGTTGTGGCTCACGGGCCCAGCCGCTCCGCGGCATGTGGGACCCTCCCAGACCAGGGCTCGAACCCGTGTCCCCTGCATCGGCAGGCAGACTCTCAACCACTGCGCCACCAGGGAAGCCCAACACACCTAACATTTTATTATGAAAAATTTAAAGCATATAAAGCTGAAAGAATTTTACTGTGAAAAATATGTCCATCATATAGATTCTATACTATTTTACTTTTTGCTTTATCATGTTTTCTATTTATTCACCCCGCTAAATAATCTATCTCCTCTATGTATTTCAAGTAATTTGTAGATATTAGTGCACTTCCCTCCAAAATACTTCCAAGTACATGTAATTTAGACATAGCATTTTAAGGCAACTCTGTCTACAATTACCTGCCAGCCTTCTAGACTATTTCCCAGGCATTAGTGTAGGTGGTGGATTACGCAGGAGACCCAGCTTTCCTACCTTCACACGGGACTCCATCGTATATTACTGTTAGCTTCAAAATGGTACAATATTATGTACAGGTAATAGTGCCTCTCAAACCTTAACATGCATAGCACGATCACTTGGGAATCTTGTTTAAACAGAGATTCTAAATCAGTTAAGTCTAGGGAGGGGCCTGAGATTCTGCATTTCTAACTACCTCTTGAGTAATGGTGAAGCTTTGAGAAACAAGGCCGAAGAGTACTGAATTATTGTCATCTCTCTTCAAAAATAGTTTTTGTTGTTAGGTAAAGGTCTATGGCCCCTCCACCTATTATAGCTCTAAACACCTCTCATAATACTACCAACACTAACAACTCTGTTTTCACTTCTAAATTCCTACCCACTGCTGCTTCTAATTTTGTCCTTTTCCAGATATTTTTATCTTAACAGGCAAAAACAAAACAGAACAAGTAACCAAAGGAATTCTTTCACTCCGCAGGAAGATACGCTGTCAAATATGAAGTATATTCCATACAGTTTTGTTTTTTATTTTGGCCACGTCACGCAGCTTGTGGGATCTTAGTTCTCTGACCAGGGATTGACCCTGGCCCCTCAGCAGTGAAAGTGTGAAGTCCTAACCACTGGACCACCAGGGAATTCTCTGGGCTTTTTAATTTTGTACACTTACCTATACTTAAAGGGGACAGAGTTATATATAATTATGTAAAGTGAGACATCAACTATACTGCTCAATAGATTCTGCAGTTTTTTTTCACTTTAGCACTGATGCATACATAAATAAAGCAAATGTTTTCTTTGTTTATACTGCAACTATTTAATTTCTCCTAATTTCAAAGTTTCTTATTTCATCAAATTCTTATTTTATTTATCATGTTAGTGTCTACAGGCTAAATAAAACAGGGTCCCCAACCCCTGGGCCTGGGACCAGTAGCAGTCCAAACGAGCACAGCTTCACCTGCCACCCCCCATCCCCCCATCGCTCGCATCACCTCCTGGACCATCCCCCACCCCCCACCGTCCGTGGAAAAACTGTCTTCCACGAAACCAGTCCCTGGCGCCAAAAAGATTGGGGACCGCTAAAATAAAAGGTCTCTCAACCAAATTCTTCCATGCTCTATCCCCAGAATAAATTTTAAGAGAAGGGGCCCAGAAGGATTTAATCCAAATCCCTCCTTATATACAAGGAAAATTAAGGCCTAGAAGCTAGAGGTGATTTGCCCAGAATTCCAGTAAGCACCAGATCCACCATTTGAGTTTTCGATATTCTTTTTTATTTTATTTATTTATTTACTTATTTTTTGGCTGCATCAGGTCCTAGTTGCGGCGTGTGGGCTCTCTAGTTGCGGCGCGCAGGCTCCAGAGCCCGCAGGCTCAGTTGCCCCATGGCATGTGGGATCTTAGTTCCCCGACCTGGGATCAAAGAGGCGCCTCCTGCAATGTGAGACAGATTCTCAACCACTGGACCACCAGGGAAGTCCCAAGTTTTAGAGATTCTTGACTTCTTCCTGCATCTAAACTCCTCTGCCTAAAGAACAACCTTTTAGTATTTCTTTAGAGTTGGTCTGGGTCTGCTAGTGAAGTTACTTCAGTGTCTCAGTGGGGTTTTTAGTTGTTAAAGAGTAACACATACACATGAAGTTTATAATCTTAAGTGCGCAGCTCAATGACTGTCTTCACAATGAATATGTACTTCTATGACCACCACCCAGATAAACACACAGAAAACTTCCAGGATCCTCATGTCTTTTCCACTCAGTCTCTCCCCTCCTTTCCCACAAGCCATCCCTATCCTCACTTTAAAGATAAGTTTTGCCTTATTTTTAACTTCGCATATGAAATCACGTAGTATGTACCCTCGTCTCAACATCTCATCTGTTTCATTCACACTGAAGGTAGTTGTTCATCTGTTTCCATTGTTGAGTATTCCATTGTGTGGCTGATACTATTTATCACTCTACTGCTGATGGACATTTGGATTGCTTCCAATTTTTTTTTGGTGGGGGGACATCAAAGGTTTATTGGGTAGGGGCTATTGGGTTTATTGCCCACAGCAAAAGTTCCTGGAGCAACACCCCACTGTGTATGACAGACAGGAGGCAGGACATGGGAGCAGTCTTTGCTACTCAGGGGAGAAGGAGGCTACCATCTACAGGCGGATGATTGCTTCCAATTTTTGACTATGATTTCTCTACATGTCTCTTAATGGTCTCTTGGATATTTATCCTGCTCAGAATTTGTAAAGGTTCTCGAATTCAAGGGTTGATGTTTTTCTCCATTTTAGAAAATCCTCAGTTACATCTCTTCTGCCTCATTTCTTTCTTCCTCTTTCTGGGACATTAATTACATGTCCTTTTCATCAAATGTCCTAAGTCTCTTACATTCTTTTCTGTATTTCCCCCCTTTTGGTTCTGACTCTGTCTAGATAATACTCTGATACATATTCCAGTTCATTCACACTCTCTTCAGCTGTGCCAAACCTGCAATCAAAATGTAGGCTGTCTGATACTCCTAGTACCTGCACCCCTTGTGCGTTCACTTCTATTGTCTGCTTTTTCTCTTATTTCATTATATGGCCTGCCTCCTCATATCCCTAGTAGTTTTACATGAAAAACTGAAAAAAAAAAAAAAAAAATTGACAATCTGGATTATGTTAGCATCCCCAATCCAAAGGTCGATGTATATATTTTTTAAATCAGTGTCCTTCTTTGTGGGCCCCTGTGAGTCTGTTGAAAGTTCCCCTTAGATTCTTAGCAGCCTTTTCTGGAACTGAACACATACCCATTAGAGAAAAGCAACCCCAAGTAAGAGATAACTCCTCTGAGGCTCCTTCTCAGATATGAGAAACCTCATTTTTTCAGTGTATTTGTAGCTCTGTGATGCTTTCGATATTTTATACGTTTTGTCTCCCTCCCCCCCATTATTCTCTGCAGGAGGGACAGGAGTTACCTATCGATTATTAGTCTAAAGTCTATTATTATCATAAGCAGAACTTCCTAGAATCAGTATCATGGCCAGAAATGTTTATAATCCAACAAAAATACAACACAGATGCAAAAACAATTTCTAAGTCTCAGTATTTTCTTTGATGAAATTTTGCTGTTTACATAAACATACATGATGGCTGAAGAACTTTCACTGAAATGCAGTCTACCCTAAAGGTTAATGAAAAGATTAAATGACTCAAAGGTCCATTCTAATGGACACGATCTTACTTTCGTAAGATATTACACAGTTTTATTTGTACTTTATGCAGAACCATAATTTTATAGGATAAAATTTGAACCCTTAAGCCCTAGATTCAAATATAACTCAACTCCAGAAATCCTCATCTTGCTCTTATTTTTTTTCTTTTTTCTGTGCTGGAAAACCTTCATTCTGTAGAAGTGGGAAGCACACAGCAACTAAAGTAAGACACTCTGGGGGAGCTCTGACTCTAAATAATAACAACAATTACAATAGTAATACAATGGTCACCATCTTACTCTGTAAGTCTTCTGGTAAAATTGGTTAATTTTACAAAAGCTGACAGCAAGCAAAAACAAAATTTAGGGTTAATACTAAAATTAGACAGCTTTCACTATGCTACATCCAACTTAAACAAAGAGTGAAAAGAGCAACGACAAGAAGACAGTCCTTTTTGACAAGTGACTCCACCTTTCAGAAAGCTTCAGACACATCTTCACCATCACTCTTTACCTGACAAATCTGTAGACCCTCTTTTTAGAATTCTGGACCAAATGGTATTATTTAAAGTATAGGGCTTCCTTGGTGGCGCAGAGGTTAAGAATCCGCCTGCCAATGCAGGGGACATGGGTTCAAGCCCTGGTCTGGGAAGATCTCACATGCCGTGGAGCAACTAAGCCCGTGCGCCACAACTACTGAGCCTGAGCTCTAGAGCCTGCGAGCCACAACTACTGAATCCCATGTGCCTAGAGCCCGTGCTCCACAACAAGAGAAGCCACGGCAATGAGAAGCCAGCGCACAACAACGAAGACCCAACTCAGCCATAAATAAATAAATAAATTTATTTTTAAAAAATAATAATAAAATAAATAAAGGATATAGTTCTGTAACTTTTCCCCCCCGAAACAGAACTTTAGAGAACCCAGGAACACTGTAAATTCATCCATACTTCATAGATAACAGAAATTCATTGCCACAGCACAAACAAAATAGTTTAAATGTAGTTAAGAATGTCTTCAAATATATGAATGAATGTCAGGGGAGTCCTTTAACGCTTCTTGTCTGTTACTTTTTAAAATCATTGATACCTCATGGCATGAAAAAATTATCACTGTAATATAAAATACAGTTTTGAATTAATGAGATAAAGGGATGACAAGAATAAAAATACATCCAAGAGTAGTCAAAACTACTATCAAACAACTTTTGCTAGTCTCAATTATGTCCACAATTTGAGTGAAGTAACAGTATAGCATCTAACTACAGTATGCTTTTTTACAGTTAAGTATCAGTCTATGTGCTATGCTTTTAAATTGAAAAGCATGTTATTGATCCACTTCACCATTCAATACACAACTTCAATTTACTCCAGAAGGTGAAAAACGGTCAAGGCTGAAACATAAAAGAAATACATGGCAAGCCTTCTGGTTTTAACTTCACTTACATACATAAGATGTAATTTATGCTTGCAAAAATATACATGTAAAATTTAGGAAATAATTACAAAACAAAAAATAAGAGTGAAAGAAACAAATCAATTACATTGCAATAAAAAACTTTAAAAAGAAGAGTGAAAGAAACAGATCCAAAAGAATGATTTTCAATGGACATTATTTCAAGTCTTCAACATCATCTTCAACTGCTTTTAAGCTAAACACATCATTCAATATAGAAATCACAATTTTTTAATATTATTTCTCAGGTTTCACTCAATCAATAAACAAAAGATGTACATAGTAATACGTAGATGACAAACATGAATGAACAAATTCATAAAAAGTCTGCAAAAGTATTTTTAAAAGTTCAATGATATATATACATTAAGAGGATATCACCTCTAAATGATCAGTTTAGCAAACATTAATAATACTCCTACCCCTGAGGAGAGCTTACAATATTATAACAACAACAACAAACATAATTTTTTGTTGAGGACCATTCTGTATTAACCATGAAAAGCTTTAAAAATACGTTGACATTTGACTTAGCAATTTCACCTACAGAAACTTTTCACTAGAAAATGTGTGACAAACTTAGAGATATTCATGAGAAACCTGTTTATAACTGCAAAGACTAGACACAAGCTATTAAATAAATTATGAACGTAAAAAGCTTATTATATTTGACATAAGCGAATACCCTAAATGATGAAATGTCAAATGCTCCCCCTCCACCCCAAGTCAAGAACAAGACAACAGAAGGCGCTTTCACTGCTGAGTGCTTGGGGTTCAATCCCTGGTTAGGGAACTAAGATCTTGCAAGCCGCGAGGCATGGCCAACGAAACAAAGAACAAGACAAGACTTTACACTCTGATCACTTCTATTCAACATTACATAAGAAATAAAAGGGGATCTGCCAGGCCAAACTATTTCCATAATAAAACTAAGATTATTTGCCTTTTTCATTGTGTTGGCATCTGCACTAATGGTGCAGAAGCAATGATGGGTAAAACTGCTGGCAGTGGAACCAAACTGTACTAGTAAAATTTTCTTCACTATCAGGCACTTGCACAAAAGAAAGAAAAAGTAGCACCTGTACTTCTGCTGTTCTTCCAACAACAACTGGTCAACACAATTCTGATGCTAACCACCTGGAGACAGCACCAGCCCCCATTCTGAAGGCACAGTCCACAGCAAGACTGCCCTCACTTTACACGCCACCTGGACTTCTGGCCAACTGGCTGTAAATCTGGGAGGTTCCTAAGGCCCCTTCAGATTTGATAATTTGATAGAAAGATTCAGAGAACTCAGGAAAGCTCTATACTTATGATCAGTTTTATTTAAAGGATACAAATCAGGACCAGCCAAATGAAGAGACATATGGGGTGAGGAAGGGTCCCAATGCCAGAGCTTCTGTGCCCTCTCTCTGAGGAAGCGGGTAGCGTCACCCACCCGGCACAGCTGAGTTTTTACTGGGTTTCATTGTGTGGGTGTGACTGGTGGGATTATTCGCTGCATGTGACTGGACTCAATCCCAGCCTCTCTCTCCTCCATGGAGGCTGGGCTGGCTCAAAGGCCCAACACTCAAATCACACGGTTGGTCTTTCCAGTGACCCTGAGCCTTAATCATTAGTTATTAGGAATCTGGTAAATTTCAAGGATTTATTCTCTCTCCCAAGAACCAGGGACAAAGGCCAGTGAAATTATTTATTATGCAACAGAAGTCCTTGGTGAAAAGGTAAAAATTAGTATCAATTTTACTAAATTTCAGCCTCTGACTACATCTTAATACTCTGTATGATGAACAGGGAAGCATCCAGAAGCCACTTCTGTTTCATACCGAAGAACAATGAGAAAGAGTGGAAAAGCACTTGTAAAACTGTTGCATTGCAAGCTGAACTAGCCTTAAAGGAACGACAAAACAAATTGGTTATTGACATTTTCTTAAAATAAGCCTTTCACTTCAAAAAAATAACAGTATTTGTTGCCGATGAGAAAATATGAGCTTTCGAGTGAAAATCAGAATCTTTGAAAACCTGCATCCACCACTGCTAGCGTGACAGCTTTCTAAGGTGTCAACATTTAGAAGACCTAGGTAACTCAGTGAATCAACACTTTCCAAATAACCAAAGCACAATGCTACCAAATCATACAAAGGTAAAATTCATTCAAAGATAAATGAATTTTAATGTAATAAAGTATGAAAAGTTCATTATATAGTTTCAGATTCCACACTGTAAGAACTTTTAAGAAACTACCACTTATCAAGTTTTGGAGCTGTGTCAAAAGGAAAAGGAAAAAACTATCCATAATTAACTAAAAAGGCTACTAAAATATTGCTCCATTCTACAACCACATATGTACATGAGGCCAGATTTTCTTCTTATACTTCAAACAAAAGAAAATATTGCAACACATTCAATGTAGAAATAGATTTGAGGAGCTAGATATACCTTGCTGTCTTCTATTAAGCCAGACTTCAAAAAGATTTGTGTAACTGTAATACATCACTGTTCACTAAATTTCTTTAGTGAAAGTAGTTATCTTTCATCAAAAATATGTCACATAATAATTATTGTTAAATGAATAAATACCTTTTAAATTTAAGTTTTAATTTCTAATATGATAACAGATTAAAAACAAAACAAAAAACTTTGGGATCCTCAATCATTTACAAGAGTGAAACTGAGACCAAAAAGTTTGAGAACAACTGTCCTATAGAAATAATAAACAATATAAACAAAGACATTTAGTGTGTGGAGTTTCAATAGTAAAAAATGAAAAGCCATATAAATGCTTAAAAAGTAGAGGAATAAATATCTCAGACAAAGGAATATTTTATACCCACTGAAACTTCTATTTTTAAAATGACATAACATACTAAAATTTAGATTAAATAAATCAAGAGAACACAAAACTAAATACAGTATGCTCTAAATTCTATTTTTAGAACCACAGAGGCAAAAGACTGAAAGCAAACAAACCAAAATTTTAAGTTGTCAGTCACTTCTACTTAGTGAGGTAGGTGACAGATACTATTTTCTTATTTCTAACTATGATTTCCTTCAAATGTTCTGTAATATTCTCATAACCAGAGAAAAAGATTAATTAAAAAAAATTTTTTAAGAAAAAAAATACTAGCATTCCATTAAAACAAGTGATTCGGTTCTTAGCTCTAATTACTTTCCAGTCCTTTCCTAAAATTCTAAGTTGGTTGATAGCTAAAAGCACTAAAATGACCCAAAACAAACAAACACCAAAAAAAAAAAAAAAAACCCGAAAAAACAAACAGCACACCAAGTCATGAAAAATCCGCAAAAAAGATTTGCTAAATTTTAAATAACTTTCATTATATTTTACCAGAACACAACTGGCCTCATAAGAGTCTTAAGAATACAGATCTCTTGATTTGGGACTTTCCTGGCGGTCCAGTGGTTAAGACTCAGTGCTTCCACTGCAGGGGTTCAATCCCTGGTCAGCGAACTAAGATCCTGCATGCCGCGTGGTGCGGCCAAAAAATAGGGGAAAAAAACAAATCTCTGATTTAAAGGTAAGAGAGGTTTCCAAATTTAAAATGAAGCAACTAATAAAATGCTGATTTAAAACCAAAAATCAGAGACAAGCAGTCTAAAGGTAAACACGTGAAAAACAAAAATTGAAAGGTCAGGTTATGTAATTACAAATTAAATAAAATTTAATTGTTATGTAATATTACTTTAATCCTTTAGTTCACTATCCATCTTTTTATTCTATGACTTTTACATTAAAATAAAGATGCTAGTAAACAAAGATGGAGGTAGTAGTTATGGGAGTTTTCAATTAAAACACTTCACAGGGCTTCCCTGGTGGCGCAGTGGTTGAGAATCTGCCTGCCAATGCAGGGGACACGGGTTCGAGCCCTGGTCTGGGAAGATCCCACATGCCGCGGAGCAACTAGGCCCGTGAGCCACAATTACTGAGCCTGCGCGTCTGGAGCCTGTGCTCCGCAACAAGAGAGGCCGCGATAATGAGAGGCCGGCGCACCGCGATGAAGAGTGGCCCCCACTTGCCGCAACTAGAGAAAGCCCTCGCACAGAAACGAAGACCCAACACAGCCATAAATAAATAAATAAATAGATAAATAAACCCAAAGTTAAAAAAAAAAAAAACACTTCACATATAAATCACCTTGGGTAAAATAGAGTAGACTGCACAGTTTTATTTAGCAAAAAATTCTATTTTAATACGAAAGTTAACAAAAAATATTTCACATATAGAATAAAATAGATATAGGTACTAAAAGTAACAGCCAAAAGATTATTTACTTAGGGTGGAAAGAAAATATTTAGCATCACTTACTGCTTACCAGGACTATGATGAGCTGTAAATCCTCCGTTCTGAAATACGTCTCCTGCCACATTCATTCTACCAGGATTAAAAGGTCCTACTGCAGTCTTGGTCTGTGAAGTTAAAGACGGGGTGTATGTTTGCATATTAACACCAAAGTTACTCGACTGCAGTCCGTTAGCGACATCTCCCAAGCTGGTATTCTATAGTGATGTTATATTTGTAATCATTAAGTTCGTATCTCGCCCATCATTCAGAGCTTAATACCTGTTTCTAAGGTTGTAACATTAGTAATATGAATTTCAGAGTCGATTCTGTAGTGATAACACCATTACCCATTCCAGCATTTACCTTACTTCTTGAAAGACTGGAAGTGGAGAAATCCAAATCTTTGGTTCTGTTTTTACTTCCAGGAAGTGCCCATTCAATAAAACTAGAAGAAATTGTCTTTTCCCTTCTATTTGTTTCCATGTCCTCTTCATCATCAATGACAATTGTCTCACTTATACTTCCCTTCTGAGAAGCCAAATCTCTTGAGGAAGGAAGAATTATGGAATAATTTCCTTGTAGCTTTTCATTTCTTGATGCAGCAAATATAAAATTTCTTTGATCAGCTATTACTGGAGCAGAACTTGAAGGAGGTTGTATAGATTCAATAAATACAACATCATCATCATCCTCCGCTGACGAGTTTCTAGATCTATTAACTAAAGGACTAGCTGGGTCACCAAATGCTACGTCCATGAAACTAGCTGCCATGGCTTTACTCCCTAATAAAACAGGAGTCTGTTCAGTCAAGTCTAATCCTCCCACTGAACATTTATCTATGCCAAAGAACCTATAACAGAGAGAGAAAAGAAAAAAAAGTTCTAGTATACTATGATCATTGCATTTTATTGCAATTAAATAGCACAAGTGAAATTTTAAATTACTTTATGTGATTTTATCTAAGTCATTCCTTGAAAGAGAAAATTGTTCAAAATAATTCCATCAATTACCAATAACTCAGGGTCCAAATACAATCACTATACTAAATATACTTTTATCTACTGAAATGACTATGATACTGTCCAAACTCTATTTCCCTAGGGTCTTCTGTCATTGCTTTTCAAATTCTCTGCTTCCAACATTAAACGTTTCTGAATCTTTATTTTTTTGTCCTTGTTGAGGAATCACCAGACACTATGCTATAGGTTTTTTATACAAAATTCTGAAAAACCCATGATGTAGATATAATTTAATTCATTTTACAGATCAGGAAACGAATCTGGGTAAGGCCAAATAGGACTCAAAACCCAGGGCTCCAAATTCTTAGCCACTTTGTGTTTTATTCAGCAAACACCTCTGTGTACCTACTATGCACTAGAGAATGACAAACGAAAAGGATCCAGCAGAGACATAGTTGGAAGAATCTGGAGAGGTGACCGACCAATGAAGCACAGCTCTGAAAGCAGATGAGAGAAGAGGAGGAGGAGGATGCGTGCACAGCTGGTAGTGAAACTGATCATGAACAAAAGTCACCTTTATCTCAAAAGTGAGAGGGGGAAAAGGTAAGTGTATGGCTGTCCCTTGGTATCCACGAGGGGACTGGTCCCAGGATATCCATGGATGCTCAAGTCCCACAGTTAGCCCTCCGAATCCAAGGTTCCATATCTGCAGATTCAACCAACCCTGGATCATGCAGTACTATAGTATTTACTGAAAAAAATCTATGTATAAGTGGATCCGTGCAGTCCAAACCCATGCTGTTCAAGGTTTTGTGCAGTTGTAATTAGAACGTATATAAGTATGTAGAAATAATAGATGGAAAGCTGAGGTAAGTTTACACATGCTGGCTTCAATTTTCTTAGAAGCTCAAGACAGTGAAGGAGGTAGGATCTGTATGGGTGTTGAATAATAAAGAAAAGTCACTCATACAGCAGTCATCATTCAATTTTAAACATCTCATATTGAAATACGCTAAGTAACATTCTATTCTAAAATTTTCCCAACTAATTTTAAGTGATAGTACTTACAGTCATACAATCAGTAATGTTTATTCTTAATAGGTACTATGCCGTTAAATATAGCAATTCAGTAAATGCTTATAAAGGTGAGGCAGGAACTATTCTTTTTCCCATTTTATCCATCAGGAAACTAAGACTCAGAAGATAAGAAGATTAAGTAATCCGCCTGGCCCGCTCAAGTCTCCACTGCTGGAAAGGGTAGAGTCAGGACTCAAATCCAAGAAATCTGACTCTATAATCTATTTCATAGCCACTACATTATATGCAATTACTGTATACAATTTTTTTAAAAATTACTTGTTTTATTAAGATGAGTGAATTCATTAAAACAAAATCAACATTCAAATAACTCTAGTTCAAAGATAAAGAAATAACAAATCTAAGGAACCAGTTTAAAAGGGTTACAAAGGAAATACAAAAATTAGGATCATGGTTAACACTCATCCAGTAAGCTTATTATGTGGTTGATTTTCAGAGAAAAGAGGCAATAATTCAGCCTAAACTGAATTATGAAATATAAGAGCTGTTATATATGAATTCTCTCAGTCCTTTCTGTATTTGAATAAACCTAGAACAGAAAAGAACAATTTTTGGAAAAGAGCTATAGCTGACTCCACAGTACCCTCTGGTGGCTGTTAGGGCCTATCTTAATCTTCCCAAAGAAAATAACAGAAAGAGCATTCTTTATGCTCAGCTCATTGTAGTCATCTATTTCTGATAAAAGATTAAGTATTCACCTATTTTCAAATTCCAGATTGTAAAAAACTTAAAACCTAACCCTAACCACTATTAAAAGTCATTGTGTATACAATTTAACCATCACTTTCTTAATTCCATAAACATAAGACTACAAAAAAATTTTAACCATTTCTATAATATTATCTAAAAAGAGAAAAAGTTAGAGTTTAGCTAAGACGCTGAGCAAATTACCTCACTTCATTGAGTTTTACTTTTCTAAACTATAAACTGCCAATGGGGATAAAAAGGACTCTGAGGTTTTAACTGTGGTAAGTGAACTTGCAAGTCCCTAGTCTCTCTCTGCCTGTACATATTACAGAGTGCAAAAAATGTTAAATTCCTCTCCATTGAGAGGGTATTCAGGCAAATACTTTGCCTACACCTTAGGATTTCAACAAGTGTCTAGTTAATCTTAAATATTTACCTAGTCTTCCTGTGGTATCTGATTCATCTACAACTATTTAATGTTTAATTGATTTTCATTTTGATGCAATGAAAATTAATATAAAATCAAAGGAAAATCCACACAGAGAAGTGCAGAATCTAATGGGCGTTCCCTGGTGGCCTAGTGGTTAGGATTCCAGGCTTTCATTGCTGTGGCCCAGGGTTCAATCCCTGGTCGGGAAACTGAGATCCCACAAGCCTCGCAGCGCAGCCAAAAAAAAAAAAAAATTGTCCTAAGAACAGAAAGTTAGGCTGAAACCCGAGCAAGACTCTTAAACGCAAACTATCTCTAGGTTGTGGGTAACAACCCTGCAAAGTTAAGAAGGTATTTAATTAGGGGTAAAGACAAGAGTTAACACTAAAACAAAGACACAAATAAGGGTAGTTTGTCCTATTGTGTTTACTTTTAGTAACAACTCATAGCAGTTTTTATTTCCTAAAGGTTGCTACAATTATCTTTTTTTTCAAAAATTATGGTAAAATATATACAACATAAAATGCCATTTTAATCATTTTTAAGTGTGCAGTTCAGTGTTAGTTTTTTAAATATGGTTTTTTAAAGCTGCAAAAATTTCTGCTGAATTCTTAAGTTATAACTGAGTATCATGAATTTTCCTGAGATCACCTTCTATTAAAAAAAAAACCAATTGAATAATTTAGTAGCCATTCAATATTCAATTATGTTTGTGTACAATTAAGTAAAACTTACATATTAAAACGAATCAGTTAAAAAAACAGCTGCTAAAATAGAAATGGTGTGATACTAATATGACAAGATTAGTACGTGATGAGAATGGTAAACTAACCTGCTCATGAGTCTTCAAATGTTAAAATCACCAAGAAAGTATTTTCAATTATTTAATTATTGCTTCAAATGTTCATTTTTTGGCCACCTATAAGCACACCTATATTTTTGCGACTCTATAAAAGATAAAGGATGTATGCTATAAAAACTTGTTGAACACTAATGAGTTCTAGGACACGTTCTACGGCACCTCTGGACTTACACTGTCACAGAACAGATCTTTCTTAATATTAAAATATTTATATATTTACATAAAAATAACATCAATTCCAAAGCCAGCTTCATGATAGTGAGATATACTACAAGCATTCCCATTTAAAATCAGAAACAAAATAAAGGTGTATGATGATTCTGGAGGTTTTACTCACAAATGTAACGAAACAGGAAAAAAGAAAAATCAAATGAACAGTTATGACAAACAGCAAGAGAATTACTTAAGTGTCTAAGTACAAAACTACTATCTAGAAATCAATAGCCTGGTAGGGATTAAGACTGTAGACTGATCACACACAACTAACTTCAATCCCTTCTAAAACCCCCATAACAACAGTAAAGTTCCTACTGACAAGGAAAGGAAAAACAAAGAGAAGAAACAAAAGGAACAAAATTTGATAAGCTAAAGAGCAGGTGGATAAGCTGTTAACCAACTCTGCCTGAGACAGCCAACCTCTAAAATCCTGATGGAAAAGGCTGAGAAACATCCTGACTTAACGCTGCAGAATCTTCACGAGGCTCAAAGCCTATAAGGGAAGCAGGTGGCTAAAACAGGAGGATGTGAAATCCCAAATCCCTTCCCTCCCTCCCTCCACTTTGGTGATGACATGTCTTTCCCCACCCTGGCCCAAGCTCTAGACTTTTATTCTTTGGAGAGGAGAGAACATAAGGTCTTTGTCTCAGGTTCACCAGGCACTGGTGAATGCTTCAATAGCATGCATATGAAATGCCCCCTCTCTCCCTTGATTTCCAGAGAGCTGGCATCCAGACTTCTATCTTCCAAGCAGCAGACTATTCCCTGGAAAACCTCTTTCTCCGAAACACTCCTTTCTGTGGAATTAGGAACCCGAAAAAAGGAAAGACCTAAAAATAACGACTTTAGAGATTCTCCATCAATTGGCCAAAAAAGAACCATCCTACAGTGAAGCGCCAAGCTGAAAGTTCCATTCACTCTTCCAATCTATTCTCCATTTCCCAATTCTTAATCATGAGTAGACCTGTCAAGAATTATGAACTATCTGGAAAAAGCTTCTCATAAGAAAAATAGTTGTTAAAAGAGAAAAAAAAAAACAAAAAACAAAGGAAAGAGAAAAATGCAGGAAAAAGAAAACAGAGAATGAAAACCCACAAACTACCAGTAGTCTAGACAGATACATGACAAGCAAAAGACCATATAAAACTAATATCTCTAGTATAAAAAAGAGCTTTTGGAAATGAAAAGCTTAGCAGAAATGGAAAGCTTAGTAAAAGGGTTGAAAGATAAAGCGGAAGAAATATCAGGAAACAAAACAAAGATAAGAATTGCAGCCACCATTAACAATGTGTGTGTGTGTGTGTGTGTGTGTGTGTGTGTGTGTCCCACATAACTTATGGGCTAGGCGATTTACAATTTTCATAGCAATCGGGAAGACAGACACAATTTACTCACTTATAAAATGTGCATAATAAAAATGTATTTAATTGAATAAGACGTGCATTTACTGACTCTTATTTAGTTTGCACTTGCCAAAGTAATAAGAGAGCAGAGATGTAAACCCCAATTTGGCTGGCACTAAACCTAGTCCTTTGCACACTGCGTTCAACTACGCTAGGAACACGCTGCTGAGAAAAATGGCTTTTCTAAGTGGTAACACCTGAGTCAGTGACTTGATCTCCTGCCAGTCTTTTAGTCCCCACTAGTTCCCTTTCCCTATGAAGGTCCCTCATAGCTCTAGCATCCTACCCACATCCCTTCATCTCACAAAACTATCAAGTAACGTGAAATATCACCACTTCAGATATCCTATGAACATGACCCAGTTGAAACAATATCCATTCCTAAAAGCTGTCTAACTAATGAAGTGTGCTGTGACGCGTAACAGCCTACGTGCAAAGCCAAGTTTGTCAAGGATTTACAAGGGCAGAGGGAAGGCAGGAACACTACTACGAGAGATGCACTAATCACAGGTTTCTTTTTGATGACCAGTGGAAAACTGATCCGAAAGGACAAAACAGTCAGGACCTAAGACTATACAGAATCCCAGATAATACATGGAGAATAAGATTTAGAAAAAAAAAAAAAAATCATCATTTTCAGACTCTTAATAAAATTATTGATTCAGGCAAGGATTGGTGTTAAAGCCATTAACTGAACAGCTAACAGAGCACTAGACATTTTATTGTACCAAAGTGAACAGCACATAGGTTACTTCTCAGTAACAAGGAAACAACACATTAACTTCATAATGGAGGCTGTCACTACCAATTCCGTGGTCAGTCTCAGAATCACGGCTAGGGTGAGAACTAGATTATCTCCTCTTTTTTTTTTTTTTTTGAAAGACTATCTCCTGACGTGACCCTGGCTAGAGGGCTGTCAGGGTGCGTAAACACAAATCTTCCTCAAAGAGACGACAAACGCACACAGAAGTATCGCCTCCATCGACCTGACAACAGCACATTCAGTAATTTTTCTTAATCCAGCGATGAAGAAAAAAATTATTTCTATCCATAAGCCAAAAAAAAAAAAAAAAAGCTAACCAGAAAGACTGAAAACGGAGCTACGTTTAACTCTTGTTTTAGAACCCTGGAGAATACAAGCGGTGTAAAATGTCAGCGCCCGCTCCCAGCGCGTTCCCAGGGATCACCCTGGCCTGGCTCTGGCGACAGGGCCCGCCCCAGAAACCCGCTCTTCGCCTGCAAGGTAAGAGAAAGGCAAGCGCCACGGAGGCGTACCCTGGCGCGGCGCTCACGGTACTCGACAGAAACGCGGGGACAACTACTCACAGTGGCGACGCGGTCCTCCTCAGCTTCGGACACACGTCCACCAGACTGGCCTGAAGGCGATTCCTGGTCCTAGAATGAAGAACGACAAATGATTTAGTCCTAGCCGAGCTGGACGTAGCACCGGCTCGTAACCACCAGCGAGACGGAGCAAAGGGACAAGAGGTCAAGGCGTCTCCGCGCTCTCCCCCCCTCCCCCACCGCAATGCCGCCGAGACGCCAGGTACAAACAGCAAGGCCCCGCCACGACCACACGAGACTACACGGTCCCTACGAACAACAGGAGGGAGGCGGAGGGCGAGCGCAGCCTGGACGCCAGCGGGGAATCCTATCCCCCGATTCTGCCCACCCTCCGCCGTCCCCGTCGCGCCGGGACCCACTCGCGGGCAGCTCGCGTCGCCGCGGGGCGGAAACCCCCGCACTGGCCCGAAGCCCGAGACCTGCCCGCTCCGCGTCCGCCATTAGAAACTCGCCCAGATAAACTGTGACGAGAAGACGCGGCGCGCCGCGGCCCCGGCGGCAGAGGAGGGGACCGGCGCGGGCGGCCCGCGCCCTCACCGCCAAACTTGGGGACCTCGCGCCGTCGCCGCCGCCGGGACGGTGCGAGCGCGGCCCCGAGCGCCCACGGAGGCGCCCCTCTCCCCTGCCGCCGGCCCCCGCCGCGGGCGGCCCCTAGCGACCCCCGCCGCCGCCGCCGCCGGCGGCCGCCTCACCCGGCCCTCGCGGCCGCGCCCGCACTCCCGCAGCCCGCGGGCCGCCCGCCAAGGCGCCTGGGACATCAGCGGAGCCGCCGGCAGCCCGAGGCCCCGACGCGGTAGCGGCGACGGCGGCCGCGCCGCGGGGCGCTTGTCCCGGGTCGGTGGGAGGCTCCGGGGGCCGCCCTCACCCATCTCCGCCTCCCGGAGCCTCCGCCTCCGGAGGCTGCGCCGCTCCCGGCCACCCCCACTGTCGGCAGTCCTGGGCTGGAGACTCGGCGGGGACAAGCCTCACCCGGTTCTGGCTGCGGCTCCGCGGAACGAACCTCCCCGCCCCCAGCCCTCCCGCCCTTGGGCAACAACCGCAACTCCGCTCCGTCCAGTCCCGGCTTCAGCGCGGGTGAGGAGGCGGACGCTGCGGCCCCGGCGTCGCGGCGCGGCCCGGCAAGCCCCGCCCCCCACGCCCTCACTGGGGGCAGGAGAGGGCGGGCCGGGCGGCTCGCGCCCGCCCATTGGCTGCGCCCACCTGCCTCCAGGACCCCCCCTCGAGGGGGTGGTCCGACGCCCTGTCCATCAGGCGCAGGCCACACCCCCGCACCTCTATTCCACCCCCACCTCCTCCTTCCCCGGCCCCACCCCGGCCCGACCCGTGAGAGTCAGGTCGCAGACTCGCGTGCCCGCCGCACCCCCCTCGGCTTGGCCACGGGCGGCCCGAGGGCCTGAGCCGGGCCGCCTGCCCCCACAGCGGCTGCGAGCGACGCCGCCCGAGGATCGCCGCGGCCTTGATGTCCCCCACGCCCTCCCTGTCCAGTGTCTGGGAGCCCCGTGAGGGCCGAGCGGGCAGGGGCTGCGGCGACTGGGGCGGGAGCCGGGGGCCGAGAGGCCGGCGGCGGGGGGACCCGCGCGCTCCGAAAACTGGAAGCGCTCTCCCTCGCCTCAGCCCCGTGGGGAGGCGTCCCTCGCTCCCGTCATGGCTGCGGGAGGAGACGACGTCCTCCATCTTGTCGGGGCCGCGGGGGGAACTGGGGGCAACTCCGACTCGTCCCGGGAAGCCCGGGCTGAGCCCCGCCGCCCGGCCGCGGGGACGGCGCCCTCTGCCGGCTCTGCACCTGGCCCCGGCCGGCGCGACGGGGCCCAGCCCGGATGCCGCTCCCGGCTCGCGTAGGAGGCGAGCGGGGAGGCCGCCCTGGCGGCCGTTGGTGGGACTGCAGCCGACGCTGTTGGTTTTAATAGAAGTTGGTGAAATACCGTATGACCATGATATCTGGAAATACGGCTAACGTGATTTTCCTTCTTTTTTAAAAACAGATTGAGCCCCCTTTGATTATTTCTTCTGGAGAATAGTAAAGGCACAGGTTTACTGAGTGACAGACACAGATCAACGAAGGCAAAAGCACTGTTAATGGATTGATGAGAGTCCCGTGTAATCTAAGTCCTGTGGTACTTACTGTACCACAAGACCATCTTGACTCAGAAAATGCAGAAACACCCTTCATGATAAAACCACTCAACTAACTAGGAAGAGAAGGAAACTACCACCACAGAATAAAAGTCATGTATGAAAAACCTCAGCTAACATTCTCGATGGTAAAAGACTGAAAGCTTTTCCTCTAGGAACGGGAACAAGGCAAGCATGCCACTTTCACCACTACTATTAAACATAGTACTGGAAGTTCTAACCAGAGCAATTAGGTAAGAAAAAGAAAGGAAAGATATCCAAATTGAAAAGGAAGAAGTAAAATGATCTCTCTTTGCAGATCATATAATCTTACATACACAAAACCCTAAAGACTCCACAAAAAAGCTTTTAGAACTAACAAATGGGGACTTGCCTGTTGGTCCATTGGTAAAGGATCCACCTTACAAAGCACGGATCGTGGGTTCCATCCCTGGTCAGGGAACTAAGATCCCACATGCCGAGGGGCAACTAAGCCTGCATGACACAACTACTGAGCTGGCGCGCCTCAACTAGAGAGCCTGTGTGCCACAAACTACAGAGCCCATGTGCCTTGGAGCCTGCAGGCCACAACTAGAGAGAAGCCTGTGCCCCGCAATGAAGAGCCTGCATGCGGCAACAAAAGATCCCGCATGCCTCAACGAAGATCCCATGTGCCGCAACTAAGACCCAATGCAGCCAAAAATAAATAAATAATTTTAAAAAACTAATAAATGAATTCAGCAGAGTAACAGAATACGAACTCAAAACCCAAAAATCAGTTGCATTTCTGTACACTAACAGTGAACAACCTGAAAAGGATATTAAGAAAACAATTCCAGGGAGTTCCCTGGTGGTCCAGTGGTTAGGACTTGACGCTTTCACTGCAGTCGCCCGGGTTCAATCCTGGGTCAGGGAACTAAGATTCCGCAAGCGGCACGGTGCAGCCAAAACAAAAACAACAAAAAAATAATTCCGTTTACAGTAGCATCAAAAAGAATAAAATACCTAACTAACATAACCAAGTAGATGAAAGACTTACGCAATGAAAACTACAAAACATTGCTGAAGTAAATTTAAAAAGACATAAATAAGTAGACATCCTATGGTCACGGATTGGAAGACTTAATATTGTTAAGATGTCAGTATTACCCAAAGCAATCTGTAGATTTAACGCAATCCTTATCAAAATCTCAGTGACATTTTTACAGAAATAGAAAAATCCATTCTGAAATTCATATGGAGTCTCAAGGGACTCCAAAGTGTCAAGACAATCTTGGAAAAGAAGAAAGCTGGATGACTGACACTTCCTGACTTCAAAACTTACTATAAAAGTTCAGTAATCAGACTTCCCTGGTGGCACAGTGGTTAAGAACCCACCTGCCAATGCAGGGGACACGGGTTCGAGCCCTGGTCCGGGAAGATCCCACATGCTGCGGAGCAACTAAGCCCGTGCTCCACAACTACTGAGCCTGTGCTCTAGAGCCCAAGAGCCACAACTACTGAGGCCTGCTTGCCTAGGGCCCGTGCTCCGCAGCAAGAGAAACCACCGCAATGAGAAGCCCGTGCACCGCAATGAAGAGTAACCCCCACTCTCCGCAACTAGAGAAAGCCCACACGCAGCAATGAAAGATCTTGCATGCCTCAACGAAGATCCCACGTGCTGCAGCTAAGACCCAACACAGCCAAAAATAAATAAAATAAAAAATTTTTTAGAAATGACACAAATGAACCTATCTATGAAACAGAAATAGAATCACAGACATAGAGAACAGACTGGTGGTTGCCAAGGGGGAGGGGGTTGAGGGAGGGATAGAGTGGGAGGTTGGTGTTAACAGATGTAAGCTTTTATATATAGAATGGATAAACAACAAGGTCCTACTGTATAGCACAGAGAAGTATATTCAATATCCTGTGATAAACCATAATGGAAAAGAATATTTAAAAAAAAAATATATATATATATATATGTATAACTGAATCACCTTGCTGTACAGAGTAATTAACAAAACATTGTAAATCAACATACTTCAATTAAAAAAACAAAAAACAGTGTGACTCTGGCACAAAGTCAGACATATAGAACAATGCAACAGAATCCAGAAATAAACTCAGGCATACATTGTCAATGATTTTTGACAAGGGTGCCAAGACCATTCAATGACAAAAGAAGAGTGTTTACAATAAACGGTGCTGGGAAAACCAGATATTCACATGCAGAAAAATGAAGCTAGACCCTTACCCAACAACACATAGAAAATTAGCTCAAAATGGATCAAAGACCTAAATGTAGGAGCTAAAACTCTTAGAAAAAAACATTGTGTAAAAGCTTCACAATATTGATTTGGCAATCATTTTTTGGATATGACACCAAAGACACAGGTAACAAAAGATAAAGCAAATTGGACTTCATGAAAATTAAATTTGGGGGGCATCACAAGACACTATCAACAGAGTAAAAAGGCAACCCACAGAAAGAGAGAAAATATTTGCAAATCATGTATCTGTGAGGGATTAATATCCAGAATATATAGAGAACTCCTGAAACTCAGTAGCAAAAAACAACCCAATTATAAATGGGCAAAGGACATAAATAGACGTTTCTCCAAAGAAGATATACAAGTTGCCAATAGCACATGATAGGCTGCTCAATATCACTAATCACTAGAGCACTGTAAATCAAAACTACAAGGAAGAATGTCAGCGTTCAATTTCTGATTCCACATCTAAGGCACTTGGAAGTTGCCACTTTGTCCTAAAAACAAATGAAAAGCTAAATAGACTGAAAAATCGACAACTCTTCCAGGATCCATAAGTGAGTTGAGGACACAAGGCAAACCACATCCCTCAGGAGTGGAGGAACAGACCGTCCAACACAGGGAGTCCTGGTTGGCCAGAGCAAGACCGGGAGTGGAACTGCCCATGCGAACTAGTGCTATGGTCGGAAAACCTGAAGAGTGGCTGGAGGCTCAGTGTGGATAATTTTTTTTTAATATTTATTTATTTTAATTTTTGGCTGCATGGACTCTCTAGTTGTGGTGCGCGGGCTTAGTTGCCCGGCGGCATGTGGGATCTTAGTTTCCCGAAAGAACCTGTGTCCCCTGTGTTGGAAGGCGGCTTCTTAACCACTGGACCACCAGGGAAGTCCCTCAGTGCGGATAATTTTGAGAGTTAAAAAGCTGAAGAGGACCCAGTCGGGGAGCGGGGGCGGGTACAGTTCTGTGAGTTTTACATCCAGGAGCTTGACCAGGTTCTTACAGTAAATATCAGGAAAAATCCCTTCTTGCTTCCTGCAGTGGGCAGGAAAAGGGAACCGTTTTGAAGCCAGAGCACACCGTTCTTTTTAACAACCTGCCCTCAGGAGAAACTATGTAACCAGAGCCTAACCTGACCTGGGGGAAGGGAAACACCCAGCTTCAGCCCCCTCTGGCCTCTCACCTGAGAGAAGGCAAATACCCAACTCACCCCCACCCTGGCCATCCTCTCCCGGGAAATGGTGAAGAAATAAAACAACAGAGAAACGCTTGTGAAGTTCACAGGCTCCCTAAGACCAAGACCCAGTCATAGGGCTTTGGATGGCTTCCCCTCTCTCCCCACCTCATTACAAGGGGCCTAATCCCAGCAGTTCCTTTCACCCAGCATATTATGTCTGACAATCAAGACACATAAGGCACACCGAAAGGCAAAAGACAGGGGTAGGGACTTCCCTGGTGGTCCAGTGGTTAAGACTCCGTGCTCCCAGACGTAGAGAACGGACTTGAGGACAAGGGGAGTGGGAAGGGTAAGCTAGGACGAAGCAAGAGAGTGGCATGGACTTATATATACTACCAAATGTAAAATAGATAGCTAGTGGGAAGAAGCCGCAAAGCACAGGGAGATCAGCTCGGTGCTTTGTGACCACCTAGAGGGGTGGGATAGGGAGGGTGGGAGGGAGATGCAAGAGGGAGGAGATATGAGGATATATGTGTGTGTATAGCTGATTCACTTTGTTATAAAGCAGAAACTAACACACCATTGTAAAGCAATTATACTCCAATAAAGATGTTAAAAAAAAAAAAAAAAGACTCCGTGCTCCCAGTGGGGGCCGGGGTTCAATCCTTGGTCAGGGGACTAGATCCCACATGCCACAATTAAGATCCCGAAGGCCGCAACTAAGACCAGGCGCAGCCAAATAAATAAATATTGGGGAAAGAAAAAAAAAAGACGGGGTAAAGAAGGGCATTAATTAATAAAAGAGTCGATTTTCCAAGAAGACTTACAGCCCTTAAAGTGTACATTCTTCTCAAGCTCATATGGGTAGATCACTTTCTGGGTCATTGAACACACCTTAAATTTAAAAGGATAGAAATTCTACAGTGTCTGATCTTAGACCACAGTGTAATTAACCTAGAATTAAATAACAGAAAGATAACTGGAAAATCCCAAAACAAACGGGGACTAAACAACACACTTTTAGATAACACGAGTCAAAGAAGAAATCCCAAAAGAAACTAAAGTATTTTGAACTAAATGAAAATGGAAATACAGCTTACCAAAATTTGTGGGATACAGTGAACGTAGTACTTAGAGTGAAATTTATAGCACTGAATGCATATGCTGGAAAAGAAGAAAGATCTAAAATTAGTCAACTAAGTTTCCATCTAAGGAAACTAGAAAAAGAAAAGCAGATTAAATAAAAAGTAAGCAGAAAACAAGAAATAATAAGAATTAGAGCAGAAACCAATTAAATTTGGGCATAGCCTACTTGAAATAGACCAATTCCTTGAAAGACACAACCTGCCAAAACTCACACACGGAGAGACAGACAACCTGAATGCTGTGTAATTAAAAAAAAAAAACTTGAATAAAAAGTTTTTAAAAAGTACACATGAGCCAACTTTAAATGGGTCTCACTAACTGTAGTAGACTGAATTATGTCTCCCAAAGATATCAGTTTCTAAACCCTGCAGTCTGTAAATGTTTCTTTATATGGCAAAGGTTTGCAAATGTAATTGAATTAAGGGTCTTGAATTAGGCAGATTATGGGAGAATCAGTGTGGGCCCTAAATGCAGTCACATATATCCTTATAAGAGGGATCCTTGTAAGATCTGACACACAGAGAGAAGAAAGCAACGTGACCATGGAGGTAAACGTTGGAATGCTGTGGCTCCAAGTTAAGGTGCGTGGTAGCCGCCGGAAGCTGGAAATGGTAAGGAATGGATTTGGGCTAGAACCTGCAGAGGGAATGAAGCCCTGCCAACACCTCGCTTTTGGCCCGGTTAAACTGATTTTGGACTTCTGTTATCCAAAACTATGAAATTATATATTTTTTAATTTAAAAAAATGCAATGATTATTCCCCCGTGTCTTTGGGTTGGAAACCCAGGTAGGACTTAGCTGAGTCCTCTGCTTCGGGGTCTCACGAGGCTGCAGTTAAGGGATTGGGGGGCGGGGGGGCTGCATTCTCACCTGTAGGCGTGACTGGGGAAGACCCCACTTCCAAGGTCATTCAGGCATTTACAGCATTCATTTTCCGAAGGCTGTCTGACTGAGGGCCCCAGGTTTTTGCTGGCTGTCAGCTAGAAGCTGTCTGGAAATCCCGGAGGTGGCCCACGAGTCCTGGACATGTAGGTTCCACCCAAATAAGGGCTCATTTCACTGAGCCAGCAAAGAGAATATCTCTGCAGTCTGCTAAGTGGGGTCCTTATATAATGCAGCCTAATTAAGAGGGTAATATCCATCACCTCTGCCATGTGCCGCTGGTGAGGCTCGAGTCACACTAAAATCGTTTTCCACTAAAAACCCCAGGCTCCCTGGAGAAATGACTGCATCAGGTGTGGGGCAGGAAATGTATCAGATGATCCTGGAACATCTTGTCATAACAGAGAGCAAGGAAACATGAAGGATGACTCAGATCATAGCGAAAGGGCTTAGGAGCAAAGCTGAAATGACCAGGGTGACACATTATGACCATCAATAAATGATAACTACAGAGGATTAAAACCATCATGTATGTTTCAATCCCTGAATTAATCACGTGCTCATCCTAATAAAATAATCCCTTTGAAGGATAATTGTAAAATAATTCATCATCCTGAAAACTGGTAACTAAAGAGAAATAATTGATTTTTTTTTTGCTGTAGAAACTGTATCTCAGAATTAGGAAATTACTAATACAAAGATTCTCTCTGTAGATATTCCAACTAATAAAGTAGTATAAAAATTTATAAACTGTAACAGGTGTGTAGTGAACGGAGGTCTGGCCTTTACCCTCAGCTCTTGGGAGGTGATCTCTTGGTCTACGAAATAAGGGGAGTCTTTGTCTGCCTGTGGCTGTGCCACATCTGTTCCAAGCTCAGGAGGAAGTGGAGACAGAGGATTAGCCTAGCCACCAGAAAGGGCTGGAGACTAGAAGTTAATTCTGCCTACAGGGGCAGAGTGTGATTGATGGCTAATAAAAATGTGGACACCAGGAGTGTGGTGAGCTGCCTGGTTGGCTATACTGTGTGCACACATCACACCCGCGGGCGGGGAGGCAATGCCCCCCATGTTCCCACATGGGGAGAACAACCAGAGATCTGCCTTTGGACCCCCGCACTTCGCCCTGGGTGGATTTCACCTGTATCCTTTCTCTGTAACACACCGTGTTACAGAGAATAATAATAACTTATTATTACAGAGAATAATAATAATAATAATAACTTCCTGTGAGTCCTGCCACCTTCAAGGCTAAGCGGAGCCCCCAGGAAGACCCCTCACCCGCAGGGTCTGTAGGGTGTGGTGTGACCATAACTCTCAGAGTGTCGGAGAATGCTTGTTAGGGTGGCACCAGCAGAACTTTCTGGAAATCTACTCACTGGCACTTAACTAGAATTCCTGATGCTGTGTCCAGGTAACTGACTGAGGTCTCCTCCCTGGAGCTTGCTGGGATTCACTCGGGTTCAGCGGGTCACTCCTCCTTTGGGGTTGGCGCCAGGGAAGATGCTGCCTCCGTCCCCTGCAGCCTCGGCCCCGCAGAAGCTGGAGCCCGTGGGGAATGGACCCGGGGAGGCCCCGGGCTGCAGGCGGCCTAGCGTGCAGCGCGGGGTCTGGAGGGCAAACATCCGGCCGGTGCGAGTCCTTTCCTTCCTGCAGTGCGCTCTCCCGCGCCCCCTGCCGGCCGCCTCGGCGTCGTGCCGGCTGGAGGAGAAAAAACACCGAAGGACCCAAATCCATTTCACCCGGGAGGCAAAAGGGTGAATTTGGAGCTGAGAGGCCATCAGTCCTAACCAACCCGGGTGACATCATCCTGGCCCGCCCGCTGTCACCGCTGCCTGGTGGCCTCCTCAGCCACGGAGGCTGACCGCCAGGCCATGGCCTACACCTCCTGCCACAGGGGTTGCCTTAATTTAACTCTCTTCCAATTAGACATGATCCTTATCACACTTTTAATTCATGCAGTGCATGATTATTTATATTTTCCAGCATATATACACATATGTTTTCTTCCTATTTTCTTCTCCTTTTTATTTTTTTCTTTTATGCACATGTTCTTTCTCTACCATGCTTCCTGAATGCCATTTTTCGGTTCTTGTTTAAAATTCCTGCTTGTTGAAATATCGCATATATTCGTTCTTTCAGTGAGGGGCAATGAGGGGGAAACCGCACAGCCTCTGTCATGGGAAGTGTGTGTTTGCTCTCACTCTTGAAACGTCGTTTAAGTAGATATAGAGGTCTAAGTCGACCATTGTTTTTCCTCAGCACATTAAAAATACTATTGCATCATATTCAGATATGTATTGTACCTAATGAGAAGTTTATAATTATTATAATTTGACTTTTTTGTATAAACACTTTAATTTCTCTTTTGGAAATTTTTTTGTGTCTTAGATATTCTGTCACTTTACTATGATTTTTGCTGTGAGGACTTCTTTTAATTATCTTGTGCAGAACTAAGTATGCTTTTTCATTCTGGAAATTCATATCTTTCTTTAATACTGGAAAATTCTCAACTATTTTAAAAAATATTGCCTCACCCTACTTATCCCTAATTTTTCCTTCTGGATCTCTTATATAGACATATAAAAACTTTCTTAAAAATTTTTTTTATTGTGGTAAAATACACATGACATAAAATTTACCTTTTTATTTTTTTGGCCTTGCCCTCAGCAGTGAAAGTGTGGAGTCCTAACCACTTGACAGCCAGGGAATTCCCATAATTTACCATTTTTAAGTGTACAGTTCAATGGTATTAAGTACATTCATATTGTTATGAAACCATCACCACCATCCAGCCCCGTATTTCACTTTGTAAAACTGAAACTCTGCCCCCCGTTAAACACCATCTGTCCGTTCTCCCCTCCCCCAGCTCCTGGTAACCACCATTTACTTTCTGTCTCTATGATTTTTGACATATAAGTGTAATTATACAGTATTTGACTTTTTGTAACTGGCTAACTTCACCTAGCATAATGTCCTCAAGGTACATCCATGCCTTGTTTTTTACTTTTTCTTGCTAATTTCTCTGGCAATTTGGGAAAAGAATAGTTCTCTTCAACAAGTGATTCTTGGACTACTGGATATCTATATGGAAAGCAATGAAATGTGTACATTTTTACAAGTGGTTTATATACAAAAATTAACTCGAAAAACACATTAACTCAAAATGGATTAATAACCTAAATAAAAGAGCTAAAACTATAAAACTTTCAGAAGAAAACATAGGGTAAACCTTCATGACCTTGGTAGATCTTCATGACCCAAACCTGAGCAATGAAAGATTAAATAACTTGAACCTCATCAAAATTAAAAAAACTTGTGTATCAAAGGCAATTGTCAAGAAAGTGAAAAGACAACCTACAGAATGCAAGAAAATATTTGCAAATCATATATCTAATAAGGTCTAGTATCCAGAATATATGAAGAACTCTTACAATTCAACAACCAATAGGCCCTCATATCTATCAAAGGTGACCAATTTTTTTACAAGAAATATCATAAAAGGCTCATGGTTTTAAGCATATCTGATGTGTTTCAGTCTATGGAAATTATTTTATTTACTGCTCAGATTGCCTTATCTTTGTCAAGTGGGAGCCTCTTCAATTTAGCTTTCAAGTACTTTAAACATAACACGACTAGGGTCCTCACTACCTCGGGTGACAAGATGCTCCAGGCTCACGGTGTACATTTCCCACCCAAGACCTGGAATCAGTCATCCAGTCCTTGCGCTTCAATAGACAAAGCCGGGAAATCTGTCTCCATCTATACTCCCTCTCCTGCAAAGAGGAAACACTTCTTGAGTTCATACCAATACTGTCAATTCAAATTTAGAACTGAAGGTGTTCACTTAACCTATTCTATTGTAGATCTGTGCCTTCTCTTTTCACACTGAAAATGTTCATTCTCACGGACATTAGGAGTGATATAATTAGAAACTCCTCTTATGCTGTAGCCCATAATATGCATAAAACAGACTTAGAATAATAACAACACTAACACCAACATAATTACTGACAGCAGTTTTCAAAAACGTGTTTGGGGTTTCCCTGGTGCCCAGTGGTTAAGAATCCGCCTGCCAATGCAGGGGACACGGGTTCGAGCCCTGGTCCAGGAAGATCCCACATGCCGCGGAGCAACTAAGCCCGTGCACCACAACTACTAAGCCTGCGCTCTAGAGCCTGCGAGCCACAACTACTGAAGCTCACGTGCCTAGAGCCTGTGCTCCGCAACAAGAGAAGCCACCGCAATGAGAAGCCCGCACACCGCAATGAAGAGTAGCCCCCGCTCGCCGCAACTAGAGAAAGCCCGTGCACAGCAACAAAGACCCAATGCAGCCAAAAATAAATAAACAAATAAATAAATTAAAAAAAAAAAAGAATCTCTGGTGTCAATCAGTTTGCTTTCATTACTTGTACTTTGGACCCCAAAGAATATTTTCTTTTTCATTTCTTTCTTAAAAAGTCTAACAATTTAAAAAATATGTTTCCATGTATGTCATTCAGGGTCAGTTTTCCCAGATGCAGAGTGTTGTCCTTTCAATTTTTAAATTTTGGTACAAAATTTTCTTGAATTATATATATATATATATATATATTTTAAAATAAATTTATTTAAAGTTTATTTATTTATTTTGGCCGCGTTGGGTCTTCATTGCTGCGCACGGGCTCTTCTCTAGTTGCGGTGCGCGGGGGCTACGCTTCATTGCGGTGTGCGGGCTTCTCTTGTTGTGGAACACGGGCTCTAGGCACGCGAACTTCAGTAGGTGTGGCACGTGGGCTCAGTAGTTGTGGCTCCCAGGCTCTAAAGCACAGGCTCAGTAGTTGTGGTGCACGGGCTTAGTTGCTCCGTGGCATGTGGGATCTTCCTGGACCAAGGCTGGAACCCGTGTCCCCTGCATTGGCAGGCGGATTCTTAACCACCGCGCCACGAGAGAAGGTCCTGAAGTGATTCTTTTCTGAATTATGTTACTTCATCCCTGATTTTCTCTGGTTCTTATTTACATTGTTTTTTCAATTCTTTATAATTTTTAATGTCTTTTAACTAGTTTTGAAACACTAGGCCGTTGTTTCCGTCTGTTTTGTAAGCATGTCTTCCTTTTATTTTCTTTAGGGAACTTATCTGGTTTCTTACTCTCTATTTTTAAAAAATATTAATCTTATGTAAGATTCAGCATGGATCTGTTTCAGTTATTTATTTTTACATTATAGTAGTTTCCCAAACTTTAAGATGGGAGGTGTAATTTGTTTTCCTGACTTTACAGCTCTATGGCTCCATCTTCTGTTGCCTTTATGAAAAGTTAAAAAATAAAAGGCCGCTGACCTGAGACTAAATAAAAGGACTGCCTCCCAATCCACCCTGTTTTATCTGGACTCTCTTTTTCATTTTCCTCCTTAGTTCCTGAGCTGCTTAAATCTTTAACACTCCTAGAAAGAGAGACTAGGCTGGTTAGTTTTGAGAGTTTGGGGTGGCAGTCTCTTTCAGCACCTTTGTATCTTACTGACAACACGTTGCACAAAACGCTGGTGTTTCAGATTCTGCTCTCAAGTTGGCTCACAGGCCTTCCTGGGAATACCGATTGGTCATTTGGGGATTTTACTTTTCTCTGGTGTTGTTTCTTCTCTTTGCTTCCTCTGGCACAGATGCTGATACCATTTACCTCTTGCAGCATTAGGTGGTTTGTTGCTGTATGCTCATGTTTTGGATATCTTGGGATTGCTGTACCATCTAATTTTGTTGTAGATATCATCCGAGGATTTTTGTTTTTTTCATCCTAGTTGTTCTGTGTGAGCTTTTTTTAAAAAAAAAAAAAAAACAAAACAGAAAAATACTAACATTTTCTCTAAACCAAAAGAGATATGGTTATATTTTCGGAGCTTGGGCAGTCTTTGTCATTAAGTTCATAGCATGAAATTTACTTGTCATCTTTTCATGGGATGTCAACAGCTGTCAACAGGATATCAGCATTTTTAATCTTGTTAGGGTTTTGTTTGTTTAAGGTCACGCCATTTGGCATGGGATCTTAGTTCGCCAACAAGGGATTAAACCTATGCCCCCGGCAGTGGAAGCGCAGAGTCTTAACCACTGGACCGCCAGGAAAGTCCCTTGTTAGGGTTGTTTTGACCTAACGAGGTTAGAAATATGCACAGGACTACACCTAAAACTGTCAAACTTCATGAAGAGATGTGGCCATAGCATTTAAATGAGAATATCTATTTCCCTTGATTTAGATATTCCTGCTTGGGACCTATCTTATAGGAACTGGAGCTTCAATATCAAGAAATATATACACAAAGATATAAAAGCACATCACTTGCAGTGCTAAAAAGTTGGAAAAAAACCCTGTCAGTCCATAATTGGGGAATAGATTATTTGTAGAACATTTGCACTGTGGATTAGTCGTTCAGCTATCGAAATGAATTAGAGCTTTATCAATTAACCTGGAGAGATGTCCATAATCTATTTTGTTTAGGAAAATCTTCCAAAATTGGAAACAAAAAAAGGTGATTTCATAACTTAATATCTGGCTCTAGCACTTTCTAACGAGCTAGCCTGAGTGTCTTCTACTTCTGGAAATATAACAATTTTCTGTTTACAAATGATGAGGGGCCACGTGCCACAACTACTGAAGCCCGCGCGCCTAAAGCCCGTGCTCGCAACAAGAGAAGCCACCGCAATGAGAAGCCCACGCACCATAAGGAAGAGCAGCCCCTGCTCGCCGCAACTAGAGAAAGCCCACATGCAGCAATGAAGACCCAAAGCAGCCAAAAAAAAAAAAAAAAAAATAACCTGGGAATTCCCTGGTGGCCCAGGGATTAGGACTCCGGGCTTCTACTGCCGAGGGCCTGGGTTCAATCCCTGGTCAGGGAACTGAGATCCCGCAAGCCACGTGGCGCGTTCCCCACCACCCCCCCACCCCGCGCCAAAAAAAAGGTTAACTTGTAAAAAACTAGTAAGATGTGTGCCATGGACTGAATTGTGTCCCCCACCAAGTTCTGTTGAAGCCCTGACCCCCCGTGTGACTGTGTTTGGAGGTGGGGCCTCTAAGGAGGGAATGAAGGTGAGGTGAGGTCACTGGGCGGGGCCTCGGTCCGGTAGACCTGGTGGCCTCACAAGAGCAGGAAGGGGCAGGAGAGCAAGGAGGCCTGGTGTGGACACGGTGAGAAGGCAGCCACTGCAAGCCAGGAGGACAGACTTCACCATGCACCCATCCTGATGGCATCCTGGTCTTTGGCTTCCAGCTTCCAAAACTATGAACAAATAAATTTCTGTTGTGTTAGCCACCCAGACTGTGGTCTTCGGTTTCAGCAGCCTGAGCTGGATAATACAATGTGATAAATTTTTCCTGACTAGTAAAGACTATAACCCCGAAGGTTCTGGTTTTATTTTGCTATAGCATATTAACGCTGATTTTACATATAATCTAGCAGTCATATGACACCATCCCTTTTATCACTGTGCATATAAATCCACATTAATGATTCAAGTAAAATTTGGCAGATGCTCAGTATTATTTGTGTGGAAATTTTACCTTCCCTAATTTGAGAAATAGGTGGTGTTTTTGCCCTTTTAAAAAATTTGTGGTAAAATATATTTAACTTAAGATTTGCCACTTTCATCATGTGAAGTGTACAGTGCAGTGGTATTAATTACATCCACAATGTTGTGCAGTCATCACCACCATCCATTTCCAAATTCTTCATCATCCCAAAGAGAAACCCAACACCGACTTAGCAATAACTCTCAGTTTTGTTCTTCCCCCGTCCCTGGTAACCATGATTTTCCTTTCTGTCTCAACGAATGTGACTATTCTAGGTGGTCCATGTGACTCGACTCGTGAAATACTTGTCCTTTTGTGTCTGGCTTGTTTCACTGAGCACATGTTCAAGGTTCGTGTTGTAACATGTACAGAACTGCCTTCCCTTTTGTGGCTGAAAAATATTCCATCGTGTGGATGGACCACATTTTGTTTATCCATCGACTACTCATGGACCTTAGGGTCGTTTCTGCCTTCTGTGAATAATATTGTAACTTAGGGTCCAACTATCTCTTTAAATCCCTGTTTTCAATTCTTCTGGATACATACCTGGGAGGTCAATGACTGGGCCACAGGGTAATTCTATGTTTAGCTTTTGAGGAACCACCGTGTGTGTGTTTGTTGATGAACTTTATTTCTCAGAGCAGTTTTAGGTTCACAGCACAAGTGAGCAGAAAATACAGACATTTCCCGTGTGCTCCCTGAGCCCACAAGCCTTCTGCACTATGGACACCGTGAAACAAAGTGGGACATTTGTTACAACCAGTAAACCTACACTGACACATCCTCATCCCCAGAGTCTACAGTGTACACTCGGGTTCATTCCTGGTGTTGCACGTTCTGTGGGTTTTGGTGCCTGTATAATGACACGTATCCACCATTAGAGTAAAGCAGAAGAGTTTCACTGCCCTAGAAGTCCTCTGTGCTCCACCTGGCAGCCACTGATCTTTTCACTGTCTCCATAGTTTTGTCTTTTCCAGAAGGTCACATGGTTGGAATCACACTGAGTGTGGTTTTTCAGATCAGCTTCTCTCACTTAGCAATATGCACTTAGGTTTTCTCCATGTCTTTTCATGGTTTCATAGCTCATTTCTTCTCAGCACTGAGAACATTCCACAGTATGGATGTACCACAGTTTGTTTGTCCACTCACCTACTGAAGGACAAGTTTTCAGCTTTAGCAACTATGAATAAAGCTGCTATAAATGTTTTTGTGCAGGTTTCTGTGTGGACATAAGTTTTCAACTCATTTGGGTAAATGCCAAGGAGAGCATTTGTTGGGTCCTATGATAAAAGTGTAGTTAGCTCTGTACAAACTGCAGTCAGAAACTGAATATGCTGAAGTTGTAAACCCCAAAGTGAGGGTGTTAGAACGTGGGGCTTTGGAAGGTGATTAGGTCATGAGGATGGGGCCCTGGTGAAGGGGATCACTGTCCCCACAGAAGAGACCCCATCTGCCCTGTGAGGACACAGTGAGAAGACCTCTGGCTTTGATCAGGAAGGGCCGCCCCCAAACACCATATCTGCTGGTGCCTTGATCTTGGATCTTTCAGCCTCAAGAACCGGGAGAAAAAAAATTTGTGTTGTTTATAATTCTACTTTATTCTCTTGCAGCAGCAGGAAAAGACTAAGACAACTGCCAGGCTGTCTTCCACAGCAGGTGTGCCGTTGGCATCCCGACAGGCCACGGGCGAGTGTTCCTGTAGCTCCACATCCTCACCAGCGTTTGGTGGCATTTGGGGTCATCAGTGTTCTGGATTTTGGCCGTTCTCACAGGTGTATAGTGGTATCTCATTGTTGTTTTCTTTCTTTTTTTTTTTTTTTTTTTTTTTTACCAAGGGGATCCATGTTTCTGTTTGTTTGTTTCTCTTTTGGCTGTGCCACGTGGCTTGCGGGATCTTAGCTCCCCGACCAGGGATTGAACCCAGGCCCTCAGCAGTGAAAGCGCCAAGTCCTAACCACTGGACTGCCAGGGAAGTCCCCTATTTTAATCATTTTTAACTGCACAGTTCACGGGTACTAGGTACCGCCATATTCTTGTGTGACCATCATCACAATCCACCTCCAGAACTTTTTCTTCATTCCAAACAGAAACTCTGTCCCTACTGAGCGATGACAGACCATTCCCTCCACCCCAGCCCAGGTCACCTCTATTCTACTTTGTGTCTCTACAAAGTAGGATGGCAGGCATTTTTATTTCTGTATGTGTCAACAAACATTTATAAACTCTACTGGGAATTACTGCTCATTACAGGACACCCTCAAACACAGTAACCACTGGAGTGCTCCAGGAGTGCTAGCTGTCACTGTTGCAATGTTTGTGCAGAATTTTGTACTTTCCAAACCAAAGTAAAAAACACTGAAAAGTAGCACTAGATTTGCTGTAAAGCTCTCCTTCCTGAAAGACAGTTAGTATCTCCAGCTTTTGACAGGTGGTCCCCTCATCTCGGTGTAAATGGGGGGACTCCATGTGATCAGAAATCTGCTGCTTCTGGAGCAAAAGGACATGAACCACATGGAAGCTACTTGGCATTTCCCTGTTCTCCTCGTTGGTCACAAAAGACACTGTGATTGTCACATTATTTTCTGTTGCAGACACTACTGGACACTCATAAAGGTTTTCTTTCTTGCTCCATAAATGAGGTACCAGGTCACCAGAATGGCCAGCAGGAGCCATGTAGCCTGCCAGGGTCTGGCCATGGTCCCTCAGCTGGGAAGAAACAGGAAGGGTCCCCTCCTTGCCCTTCAAGGGGCCAGGGAGGTGGGAATTTTTATATTTTGTTGATTAGTGTATCCCGAGCTCCTAGAAAAGTGCCTAACACAGTCAATAAATTGAATCAATTTAAGAAGAAAAACCATACAATCATTTCAACGGATTAAAAAGGAATATTTTGGGGAATTCCCCGGTGGTCCAGTGGTTAAGACTCTGAGCTTCCACTGCAGGGGGCACGGGTTTGATCCTTGGTCAAGGAACTAAGATCCCACATGCCATGTGGCCAAAAAAAAGAAAGAAAAAAAAAAAGCCATTATAGCAAAGTTGCAGGATACAAGGTCATTTGCTATCCTATATGTCGGCAGTGAACAGGTGGAATTTTAAATTAAAAACAAAATACCACTTACATTAGCACCCTCCAAAATTAAACACTTAGGGGGTGGAGTCAAGACGGCAGTGTGGGAAGACGCGGAGTTAGGTCTCCCCACAACTAGGGTGTCTGCTGGCCGCTGGTGGGGGACTCTGACCCCCAAGGATATGGGAGGAACCCCCAAGTGAACTGGTAGGACGTAGGGGGACCGAGGGTGGAGGAGAAGTGGAAGCCAGACAAGGTCAGCGCCCCTGAGGCCAGGGAGATCAGGAGAGGCAGGCAGGAGGGACCCTCCCAGACCCCAGACCGGAGGAGTAGGAGAGGAGAGGAGGGCATCTGCGCTTGAGCCCAGGAAGCCTGCTGGGCTCCCAGGTGAGGTCCCTGCCCTCTGAGACCAGGGTGGGGGGGCACGCCTGGGCCCCTTCTGTTCCTTGAGCCTAAGCCCCAGCCCCCATAGTTCCCAGGGCCTTCTCCAGCCTTGTGGGTCCTGAGCATTAGCCCCGCCCACTGCCCAAACCTTGCCCTTCCTTAGGCCCCGCCCTCCACAGCCAAGGCCTACATCTCTACACCATTTTTTTTTCTTTTTTTCCATTCCCTCCTCCTCTTTTTTACTATTGTGGTACTGATGTACCTTCAGGTTGTTGATTCATCTATATTTTTATTTTTACATTCTTTCTAACATATCTGTTAGTTTCCTAGTCTAATTTTGTTTTTTTACTTTGTTATTTTTCTCTCCTTTTTTTTTTTTTTTTTTTGCCACCCCACGTGGCTTGCGGGATCTTGATTCACGAGCCCGAGGTTGGGGGGACGTTCCTGTGGTGGGAGCTCCGAGTCCAAACCACTGGACTAACAGAGAACCTCAGACCCCAGGGAATATTCATCAGAGTGAGGTCTCACAGAGTTCCTCATCTCAGCACCAAGACCCAGCTCTACCCAATAGCCTACAAACTCCAGTGTTGGAAGCCTCAGGCCAAACATACAGTAAAACAGGAACACAATCCCACTCATTAAAAAAAAAAAGAGATGGCAAAAAAATATGTCACAGATGAAAGAGCAAGATAAAAACTTACAAGACCAAATAAATGAAGAGGAAATAGGCAATCTACCTGAAAAAGAATTCAGAGTAATGATAGTAAAGATGATTCAGAATCTCGGAAATAGAATGGAAGCACAGACTGAGAAAATACAAGAAATGTTTAACAAAGATCTAGAAGAACTAAAGAACAAACAAACAAAGATGAACAACACAATAACTGAAATTAAAATTACTCTAGGGCTTCCCTAGTGGTGCAGGGGTTAAGAATCTGCCTGCCAATGCAGGGGACATGGGTTCAAGCCCTGGTCCAGGAAGATCTCACATGCTGTGGAGCAACTAAGCCCATGCACCACAACTACTGAGCCTGCACTCTAGAGCCCGCAAGCCACAACTACTGAGCCTGCATGCCACAAATACTGAAGCCTGTGTGCCTAGAGCCTGTGTTCCACAACAAGAGAAGCCACTTCAATGAGAAGCCCGTGCACCACAGTGAAGAGTAACCCCCACTCGCCGCAACTAGAGGAAGCCTGTGCACAGCAACGAAGACCAAATGCAGCCAAAAATAAATAAATAAAATAAATAAATAAATAAAAATACTCTAGAAGGAATCAATATCAGAATAACTGAGGCAGAAGAATGAATAAGTGAGTTGGAAGACAGAATGGTGGAAATAACTGCCGAGGAGCAGAATAAAGAAAAAAAGAATGAAAAGAATTGAGGACAATCTCAGAGACCTCTGGGACAATACTAAACGCACCAACATTCGAATTATAGGGGTCCCAGAAGAAGAAGAGAAAAAGAAATGGTCTGAGAAAATATTTGAAGAGATTATAGTTGAAAACTTCCCTAACATGGGAAAGGAAATAGTCACCCAAGTCCAGGAAGCAAAGAGAGTCCCATACAGGATAAACCCTAGGAACAACACACCGAGACACATATTAATCAAACTAACAAAAATTAAGTTCAAAGAAAAAATATTAAAAGCAGCAAGGGAAAAACAAAAAATAACATACAAAGTAATCACCATAAGGTTAGCAGCTGATTTCTCAGTGGAAACTCTGCAGGCCAGAAGGGAGTGGCAGGATATACCCAAAGTGATGAAAGAGGAAAATCTACAACCAAGATTGCTCTACCCAGCAAGGATCTCATTCAGGTTTGATGGAGAAGTCAAAAGCTTTTCAGACAAACAAGAGCTAAGAGAATTCAGCACCACCAAACCAGCTTTACAACAAATGCTAAAGAAACTTCTCTAAGTGGAAAACACAAGAAAAACACCCACAAAAACAAACCCAAAACAATTAAGAAAATGGTAATAATAACATACATATCGATAATAACCTTGAATGTAAATGGATTAAATGCCCCAACCAAAAGACACAAACTGGCTGAGTTGATACAAAAACAAGACCCATCTATATGCTGTCTACAAGAGACCCACTTCAGACCTAGGGACACATACAGACTGAAGGAGAAGGGATGGAAAAAGATATTCCATGCAAATGGAAATCAAAAGAAAGCTGCAGTAGCAATACTCATATCAGATAAAATAGACTTTAAAATAAAGACTGTTACAAGAGATAAGGAGGGACACTACATAATGATCAAAGGATCAATCCAAGAAGACGATATAACAATTTTAAATGTTTATGCACCTAACATAGGAGCATCCTAAAACATGAGGCAAATGCTAACAACCATGAAAGGAGAAATCGACAGTAATACAATAAGAGTAGGGGACTTTAACACCCCACTTACACCAATGGACATATCATCCAAACAGAAAATAAATAAGGAAACACAAGCTTTAAATGACACAATAGACCAGATAGATCTAATAGATATTTATAGAACATTCCACCCAAAAGTGGCAGAATACACTTTCTTCTCAAGTGGACATGGAACATTCTCCAGGACAGATCACATCTTGGGTCACAAATCAAGCCTCAGAAAATTTAAGAAAATTGAAATTGTATCAAGCATCTTTTCTGACCACAATGCTATGAGATTGGAAATCAATTACAGGAAAATAACTGCAAAAAACACAAATATATGGAGGCTAAATAGTGCGCTACTAAACAACCAAGAGATCACTGAAGAAATCAAAGAAGAAATAAAAAAATACATAGAAACAAATGACAATGAAAACAGGAAGACCCAAAACCTATGGGATGCAGCAAAAGCAGTTCTAAGAGGGAAGTTTATAGCAATTCAATCTCACCTCAAGAAACAAGAAAAATCTCAAATAAACAATCTAATCCTACACTTAAAACAACTAGAGAAAGAAGAACAAATAAAACCCAAACTCAGTAGAAGGAAAGAAATCATAAAGATCAGAGCAGGAATAAATGAAATAGAAATGAAGAAAACAATAGCAAAGATCAATAAAACTAAAAGCTGTTTCTTTGAGAAGATAAACAAAATTGATAAACCCTTAGTGAGACTCATCAAGAAAAAAAGGGAGAGGACACAAATCAATAAAATTAGAAATGAAAAAGGAGAAATCACAACTGATACTGCAGAAAAACAAAGGATTATAGGAGACTACTACAAACAACTATATGCCAATAAAATGGACAATCACGAAGAAATGGACAAATTCTTGGAAAGGTACAATTTTCCAAGAATGAACCAGGAAGAATTATAAAATATAAACAGACCTATCACAAGTAATGAAATTGAAACCGTAATTAAAAATCTTCCAACAAACAGAAGTCCAGGACCAGATGGCTTCATGGGAGAAGTCTATCAAACCTTTAGGGAAGAGCTAACACTGATCCTTCTCAAACTCTTCCAAAAAATTGCAGAGGGAGGAAGGAACACTCCCAGATTCATTCTACAAAGCCACCACCACCCTGATACCAAAACCAGAAAAAGATATCACAAAAAAAGAAAATTATAGACCAATATCACTGATGAACATAGATGCAAAAATCCTGAACAAAATACTAGCAAACAGAATCCAACAGCACATTAAAAGAATCATACACCATGATTAAGTGGGATTTATCCCAGGGAGGCAAGGATTCTTCAATATACGCAAAGCAATCAATGTGATACACCACATTAACAAATTAAGGAATAAAAAACATATGATCATCTCAAAAGATGCGGGAAAAGCTTTTGACAAAATTCAGCACCCATTTATGATAAAAAACTCTCCAGAAAATGGGCATAGAGGGAATCTACCTCAACATAATAAAGGCCATAATATGACAAACCCACAGCGAGCATCATACTCAGTGGTGAAAAACTGAAAGCATTTCCACTAGGATCAGGAACAAGACAAGGATGTCCACTCTCACCACTATTATTCAACATAGTTTTGGAAGTCCTAGCCACAGCAATCAGAGAAGAAAAAGAAATAAAAGGAATATAAATTGGAAAAGAAGAAGTAAAACTGTCACTTTTTGCAGATGACATGATACTATACATAGAAAATCCTAGAGATGTCACCAGAAAACTACTAGAATTAATCAATGAATTTGGTAAGGTTGCAGGATACAAAATTAATGCACAGAAATCTCTGGCATTCCTATACACCAACAACAAAAAATCAGAAAGAGAAATTAAGCAAACACTCCCATTTACCATTGCAACAAAAAGAATAAAATACCTAGGAAATAAACCTGCCAGAGGAGGCAAAAGACTTGTACTCAGAAAACTATAAAACACTGATGAAAGAAATCAAAGATGACATAAACAGATGGAGAGATATACCATGCTCTTGGATTGGAACAATCAATATTGTGAAAATGACTATACTACCCAAAGCAATCTACAGATTCAATGCAATCCCTATCAAACTACCAATGGCATTCTTCACAGAATTAGAACAAAAAAATCTTACAATTCATATGGAAACACAAAAGACTCCGAATAGCTAAAGCAATCTTGAGAAAGAGAAACAGAGCTGGAGGAATCAGGCTCCCTGACTTCAAACTATACCACAAAGCTACAGTAATCAAGACAGCATGGGGCTTCCCTGGTGGCACAGTGGTTGAGAGTCTGCCTGCCAATGCAGGGGACACGGGTTCGAGCCCTGGTCTGGGAGGATCCCACATGCCGCGGAGCAACTGGGCCCGTGAGCCACAATTACTGAGCCTGCGCGTCTGGAGCCTGTGCTCCACAACAAGAGAGGCCGCGATAGTGAGAGGCCCGCGCACCGTGATGAAGAGTGGCCCCCACTTGCCACAACTAGAGAAAGCCCTCGCACAGAAACGAAGACCCAACACAGCCATAAATAAATTTTAAAAAATAAATTAAAAAAAAAGACAGCATGGTACTGGCACAAAAACAGAAATATAGATAAATGGTACAGGATAGAATGCCCAGAGATAAACCCACGCACATATGGGCACCTAATTTATGACAAAGGAGGCAAGAACATACAATGGAGAACAGACAGCCTCTTCAATAAGTGGTGCTGGGAAAACTGGACAGCTACATGTAAAAGAATGAAATTAGAACACTCCCTAACACCATACACAAAAATAAACTCCAAATGGATTAAAGACCTAAATGTAAGACCAGACACTATAAAACTCTTAGAGGAAAACATAGGAAAAACACTCTTTGACATAAACCACAGCAAGATCTTTTTTGACCCACCTCCTAGAGTAACAGAAATAGAAACAAAACTAAACAAATGGGACTTAATTAAACTTAAAAGCTTTTGCACAGCAAAGGAAACCATAAACAAGACAAAAAGACAACCCTCAGAATGGGAGAAAATATTTGCAAATGAAACAACAGACAAAGGATTAATCTCCAAAATTTACAAACAGCTCATGGAGCTCACTCTCAAAAAAACAAACAATCCAGTTAAAAAATGGGCAGAAGACCTAAACAGACATTTCACCAAGGAAGACATACAGATGGCCAAGAGGCACATGAAAAGATGCTCAACATCACTAATTATTAGAGAAATGCAAATCAGAACTACAATGAGGTATCACCTCATGCCAGTCAGAATGGCCATTATCAAAAAAGCTAGAAACAATAAATGCTGGAAAGGGTGTGGTGAAAAGGGAACCCTCCTGCACTGTTGGTAGGAATGTAAACTGATACAACCACTATGGGAAACAGTATGTAGGTTCCTTAAAAAAACTAAAAACAGAACTACCATATGACCCAGCAATCCCACTGCTGGGTATATACCCTGAGAAAACCATAATTCAAAATGAGACATGCACCACAGTTTTCATTGCAGCACTATTTACAATAACCAGGACATGGAACCAACCTAGATGTCTATCAACAGATGAATAGATGCAGAAGATGTGGCACATATATACAATGGAATATTACTCAGCCATAAAAAGAAATGAAATTGAGTTATTTGTAGTGAGGTGGATGCACCTAGAGTCTGTCATACAGAGTGAAGTAAGTCAGAAAGAGAAAAACAAATACTGTATGCTAATGCATATATATGGAATCTAAAAAAAAAAAAAAGGAACTGATGAACCTAGTTGCAGGGCAGGAATAAAGAGGTAGACATAAAGAATGGACTTGATGACATGGGGTGGGAGAGTGAAGCTGGGGCAAAGTGAGAGTAGCATCGACATATACACACTACTAAATATAAAATAGTTGGCTGGTGGGAAGCAGCCGCATAGCACAGGGAGATCAGCTTGCTGCTTTGCGATGACCTAGAGGGGTGGGATAGGGAGGATGGGAGGGAGGCTCGAGAGGGAGGGGATATGGCGACATGTGTATGCATATGGCTGATTCGCTTTGTTGTGCAACAGAAATTAACACGGTATTGTGAAGCAATTATACTCCAATAAACATCTATTAAAAAAACCCAAAAAACAAAAAAACAAAATTAAATACTTACATATAAATTTAACAAAATATGTACAAGATCTATATGAGGAAAACTACAAACCTCTAATAAATGAAATCAGAGAAGAACTAAATAAATGGAGAGATAGTCCATGTTCACCGATAGAAAGACTCAATATTGTCACCATGTCAGTCTTCCAACTTGATCTATAGATTCAATGGCATCCCAAGCAACATCCCAGCAAATTACTTTGTCGATATGGACAAACTGATTTTTAAGTTTATGAGGAGAGGGAAAAGAGCTAGAAGAGTCAACACAATACTGAAGAAGAACAAAGTTGGAGGACTGATGCTACCTCACTACCAGACTTACCATAAGTTTACAGTAATCAAGACACTGTGGTATTGGTGAAAGAATAGACAAATAGATCAATGGAAAAGAATAGACAGCCCAGAAATAGACCCTCATGGGTAAAGATCAACTGATCTTTGACAAAGGAGCAAAGACAATACAATGGAGCAAAGATAATCCCTTCAACAGAGGGTGCTCAAATAACTGGACATCCACATACAAAAAAAAGAAAAGAATCTAGACACAGAACTTACACTCTTCACAAAAATTAAATCAATATAGATCACAGGCCTAAATGTAAAATGCCAAACTATAAAACTTCTAGGAGATAACATAGCAGAAACCTCAGCTGACCTTGGGTATGGAAATGACTCTTTAGATATAACACCAAAGGCACCGTCCTTGAGAGACATCAAGGATAATGTGGATTCCATTAAAATGAAAAACTTGTGCTCTGGGAAAGACAATGGCAGGAGAACAAGAAGACAAGCCACAGACTGGGAGAAAATATTTGCAAAAGGTATGTCTCATAAAGGACTGTTATCCAAGATATACAAAGGACTCTTAAAAACAGAACAATAAGAAAACCCACAACCTATCTGACACATTGTAAATCAACTATACTTAAAAAAAAAACAAAACAGGGGTTTCCCTTGTGGTCCATTGGTTAAGAACCCACCTTCCAATGCAAGGGACACAGGTTCGATCCCTGGTCTGGGAAGACCCCACATGCCACAGAGCAACTAAGCCCACGTGTCACAACTACTGAGCCTGCACTCTAGAGCCCGCGAGCCACAACTACTGAAGCCTGCACGCCTAGAGCCCGTGCTCCGCAACTAGAGAAGCCACTGCAAGGAGAAGCCCACACACCGCAACGAAGAGTAGCCCCCACGTGCAGCAATGAAGACCCAATGCAGCCAAAAATAAAATAAAATTATAAAATATAATAATAATAAATAAATAAATAAAGGGACTTCCCTGGTGGTCCAGTGGTTAAGAATCTGCCTTCCAATGTAGGGGACACAGGTTCAAGCCCTGGTCAAGGAACTAAGATTCCCACATGCTGCAGGGAAACTAAGCCTGAGCACCGCAACTACTGAGCCTGTGAGCCACAACTAGAGAGAGGCGCATGCGCCTCAAGGAAGAGCCCATGCGCTGCAGCTAAGACCCGATGCAGCCAAAAATAAATAAATAAAATATCTTTTTAAAAAAGAAAGAAAATACACAACCTGATTTAAAAAATGGGCCAAAGACCTTAACAGACACCTCATCAAAGAAGATATTCAGATGGCAAATGAGCATATGAAAAGATGCTGCACATTATATGTCATTATGGGAATGCAAATAAAGATAGCAATAAGATACCACCGCTACTAGAATGGCCAAAATCTGGAACACTGACAACACCGAATGCTGAGGGAGTGGAGCAGGAAGAACTCTCACTCACTGCTGGTGGGAACGCAAAACGGCGCAGCCACTTTTTTGTTTTTAATAAATTTATTTATTTATTTACTTACTTATTTTTGGCTGCGTTGGGTCTTTGTTGCTGCACGCGGGCTTTCCTTAGTTCTGGCGAGCAGGGACTACTCTTCGTTGTGGTGCACGGGCTTGTCACTGTGCTGGCTTCTCTTGTTGTGGAGCACGGGCTCTAAGCGTGCGGGCTTCAGTAGTTGTGGTGCGCGGGCTTCAGTAGTTGTGGCGCACGGGCTTAGTTGTTCCGCAGCATGTGGGATCTCCCTGGACCAGGGATCGAACCCGTTTCCCCTGCATTGGCAGACGGATTCTCAACCACTGCACCACCAGGGAAGCCCCAGTGCAGCCACTTTGGGAGACAGTTCGGCAGTTTCTAAAAAACTAAACCTACTCTTACCATATGATCCGGTAACCATGCTCCTTGGTATTGATCCAAATGAGCTGAAAACTTACGTCCATGCAAAAACCTGCACACAGATGTTTATAGCAGCTTCATTCATAATTGCCAAACTTGAAACAACTAACATGTCCTTCAGTAGGTGAGTGGATAAATAAATTGTGGTGCATCCAGACAATGTAATATTAGTGTGAAAAAGAAATGAGCTATGATGTCATGAAAAGGCATGGAGGAAACTTAAATGTAAATTATGAAGTGAAAGAACCCAATCTGAGAAGGCTTCATGCAATACGATTCCACCATTATGACATTCTGAAAAAGGCAAGGCTACGGAGACAACAAAAAGAAAAGATCAGTGGTTGCCAGGGGTTGTGTGGGGAGAGGGATGAATAACTAGAGCACGGAAGACTTTTAGGGCAGTGAAAATACTCTGTGTGATACTATAATTATACGTGTTTATAAACCCATAGAATGTACAACTCCAAGAATGAACCCTATGGTAAACTATGGGTTTAGGGTGATTATGATGTGTCAATGTAGGTTCATCAACTGTAACAAATGTACCCCTACAGTGGGAAATGTTGGTATCCGTGGATGATACACGTGGCGGGGGCGGGTCTACGGGAACTCTCTGTGCCTTCCTCTTAATTTTGCTGTAAACCTAAAGCTGCCATGAAAAAATAAAGGCCTAAAAAAAAAGAAAGTTTCTCAACCTAGTAAAGGGTTTATTATTCAGAGTTTGATGCAGACAACAGGTGCCCTTCAGGTATTCTAATCAGGAGAGGATTGTTACGTACGTGTATTTGTCTCCCCACACCCATTCTCCACTTTCTTCCATCTTGCCCTCTGATCTGCGAAGGTGAACGTGCATGGACCACACCACACAGGCTCCTGTGCCCTCTGACCTCCAGTTGAGTCTGGAAGGAAACTGGAGGGAAGAATCATGTTGCTAGATAAGATATGGATGTCCAGTTAAACTTGGATTTCAGGTAAACAATGAATAATTTTTTAGTGTAAGTATGCACCAGGCAAAGTTTGGAACACATTTATGCTAAAATATCATTCGTTGTTTAACTGAAACTCAAAATGAGCTAGGTGTCTTGTTTTCTGTTTGCTAAACTTGACAACCCTAGGGAGGAAGGAGAGTGAAGTGGAAACATCCCCGTGGGGTCACTGTGGTTCGGCTGAGTCCCTTGACCAAAGGCCACAGTTCCACCTCGAAGCCTCTCGTTCAGCTTTCTCCCTCCGGGTCGGGTACGGCCCCGCTGGCCTCCTCAGGGCACACTCGGTCCCTGGCTCTACATGACACTCTCCTCCGTGGTTTCCCTCCACCTTGTAGTTTCCCTTCATCCTTTAAAATAGTACTTTTATTAAAATGTCATCCAGTTACTGAATGTCTTATGAGGACGCTCACTGATACAGGATTCAGTACTAGGAACTAGGTGCTTTTAACATCACGAAGGGTTGGAGGAGTGGAAACTAGGCTGTGATGGCTAATTTAACGTACCAGCTTCTCTGGATTATGGGGTGCCCAGATATTTGGTTACACGTTATTCTGAGTGTGTCTTGAAGGGTGTTTCTGGACAAGGTTGGTATTAGAACCGGCAGTCTGAGTACAGCAGATAGCGCCCCCCTCCAAGTGAAGGTGGCCCCCCACCCCCCGTGAAGCTGGGGCTCAGTCAAGGCACTGAAGGCCCGGCTAGAATACAAAGGCTGAGTGAGGGAGGGTTCCATCTCCGCCTGACTGTCTTCAGCCTGGGATGCTGGTCCTCACCTGTCTTGGGATTAGGACTCAGAGCGGAACTTACACCATCTCTCTGTTCCCAGGCCGCAGATTTGGACTAGATTTAGACCATGACCTCCCCTCTTCTCAGGCCTTGGGACGCGGCTGCAGCTGTCCTGTCGGCTTTCTCTGGCTGCCAGCTTGCCGAGTGCAGACAGTCACGGAGCCATTTCCTTAAGGTCTCTCTGTCTCTGTTTCTCTCCACCTGCCCTATTGGTTCTGTTTCTCTGGAGAACCCTGACGAATAGATTGTGGTGCCAAGAGTGGCTCTAGACGAGCCGAGTATTAAGGATGAGTTTTCGGAATTGGCCTGGAGTTTCTGGAATTGGCCCCTAATCTAATTATATAAAGATGCTAATGACTCTAGTTCCAGTAGTAAACAGCTTACTAATAGTCCATGGTGTGATCTGGCGATCGAGACGCACAAAATATATCCATCGGATACTCCTAATAGATCGCTTGTAAGAAGCAAGGAGGCAGATGACTGTGAATATGATATTTGTGAGCATTTTCTTCCTCTGCAATCTCTTCTATTTTTATTTATTTATTTTTTATTAATTGATATTGAGTACAGTTGCTCTACAATGTTGTGTTACTTTCTGCTGTGCAGCAAAGTGAATCAGTTACAGGTACACATATATCCACTCTATTTTGGACGTCCTTCCCTTCTAGGTCACCACAGAGCACTGAGTAGAGTTCCCTACGCTATGCAGTAGGTTCTCATTACTTACCTATTTTACACATAGCAGTGTGTATATGTCAATCCCAATCTCCCAATTCATCCCACCTCCCTTCCCCCCTTGGTAACTGTAAGTTTGTTTCCGACATCTGTGACTCTTTCTGCTTTGCAAGTAAGTTCATTTGTACCATTTTCCTAGATTCCACAAATAAGCAATATTATATGATATTCGTTTTTCTCTTTCTGACTTACTTCACTCTGTGTGACAATCTCTAGGTCCATCCATGCTGCTGCAAATGGCATTGTTTTCTTCTTTTTTTATGGCTGAGTAATATTCCACTGTATATATGTGCCACATCTTCTTTATCCATTCCTCTGTTGATGGATATTTAGGTTGCTTCCATGTCCTGGCTACTGTAAATATTTGCAAGCATTTTGGAAAAACTAATGAACATAATGAGATCGACTAGTTGCTGGACAAAGTAGTGGAAGAAAAGGATGAGCTCAGGTACTCAGACTCCCAGCTCAAGTGTTGAATAATGACCCGAAGGTGGCAGTGTCTTCCCTGAAGGAGACCCTTATCTCTTGTAGCGCCAGGGCTGAAGTGGCTGAAAACAAAAAAGCACAGTCTCCTGCTGTGATTTACAGTGAGTCACAAGGCAAGCCGAACTGCCAGTCCCACAGTGTGTTTGCTGTGGAGGTGAGGGTGCTGCTTTGCGCGCACAGGATTCTGCGAGGTGGGGGGTGGGGGTGGGGGGGGAAAGACCCTGGGGAAGGTGGGGACACTGAGCCCTGAGTTCTGATGAGTCTTTTTGACAGGTGGAGAGCCCCACCCCCCGTGGAAGTAGCCCCCCGGCCCCCCTCCCCTTCCCAGGTGGAGTCGGGCTCTTCGCCCCTGCCTGGCCTGAGGCAGTTCGCAGGGGGTTCCCCTCAGGAGCCACCGCCTCGGCCACCCTAGCCCCGTGACTCGCTAGTCATGTGCCAACGGGTACCTAAAGGGGGGGCACGAAGTGCGGCCCCTGAGGAGGCGTACTGCGCTCCAAAGAACTCCTTGAGTCTCTAATTTTTACAGCCAGGAGTCTGGGGGAAGGGTGGGGACGGACACTGAGAGCTGGGAGAATGGTGGAGGGAATGTGAGTCCAGATCAGGCTAATTTATTGATTCGAGCGCACGAAGCAGAGAGTCTGCACTGAATGTTGCCGCCTGGGAGATGGAAAACGGTATCTGGTTGGTTGGCTGAAACGTGGACCAAAAGTTGCCCAAATCGTGAGCTGGAAATAGCAGAACTGCCTTAGTTTAATGAAGAGGCAGGGAGACAAAGGCTTAGGGAGCTTCAAATGTTAAGAGTGGATTTGTCTTTTAAGACTTACTCACCAGCACTGGGAAGGTCCAGAACACCTACCTTTCACTAACACTGGGAGAAATACATTTGTGAGGGGAGAGCTGGCACCCTTGAAGAGCTCCGTGGTCACTCTTCTCTGTCGGCCGGACCTTCCAGTGGGAACTGCAGTCATGCTTTGGGAAACCGAAATGCCAGGGAATAACTGGATCCCAGGTGGGAGGGGCCCACTGCCAAAGGCTAGTTGATTGTGTTCCTACAGATAAGATAGATAGGAAGCCTATTACATCCTTACTTTATCTGTAGAATCAGAAAATTTCTAGGTCAGTTGAATGAAAGTCTCACCTGAATCAGAAAATCAGGGCATCATGGCCCATCAATCAGTTCCCACACTTGAGCTAGTTTACAGGTTCAGAGCCCTTGAATGAACAAGAGGACAGGTCCTCAGAGCAAGGTTCCCAGGGCACTGCCCGAAATTCATGCTGTTAATCTTCCTCCCAGCCTTCACCAAAGGCACCGATGGCCTTTTACCAGCTTCACTGTGCTTTGGGGAAAAGGAAATGATCAGACTTTTCAGGGACTACTGGACACTGGCTTTGAATGGACACTGATTTCAGGAGACCCTATGTCCCTGTGGCCCCCCAGTCAGAGTAGGGGCTTGTGGAGGTCAGGTGATCAATGGAGGTTTAGCTCACGTCTTTCACACAGTGAGCCCCGTGGGTCCCCAAACACATCCTGTGTTTTTCTCCCAGTTCCACAATGCATAATTGGAATAGACACACTCAGCAGCTGGCTGTACCCCTTTACTTGTTCCCGGACTTGGGGAGTGAGAGCTTAGAGGTGAGAAAGAACACGTCCCTGTCCATAAGGCCCACCAGGAGCAGTTTGCTCTCAGCTGGCAAAGCTGGCAATTAGACCTTCACTGTCCTACCTCGGAGGATATCAACTCTCCAGCCCTGTGTCAGAGTTTAGTTCGCAGGGGTCTTGATCACATTTGTAAGTGTACAATACATTATTGTGAAGGAGCTCTTTATATATTCTGGCTATGAATCCCTTACCAGATACATGGCTTATAAATATTTTCTCCCATTCCATAGGTTGACTTTTCACCCTGTTGATTGTTTCTTTTTTCCTTTTTTTTTTTGTTGCTTGTTTCCTTTGCTGTTTTTAAATTTATTTATTTATTTATTTATGGCTGTGTTGGGCCTTCGTTTCTGTGCCAGGGCTTTCTCTAGTTGTGGCAAGCGGGGGCCACTCTTCATCGTGGTGCGCGGGCCTCTCACTATCGCGGCCTCTCTTGTTGCGGAGCACAGGCTCCAGACGCGCAGGTTCAGCAATTGTGGCTCATGGGCCCAGTTGCTCCGCGGCATGTGGGATCTTCCCAGACCAGGGCTCGAACCCGTGTCCCCTGCATTGGCAGGCAGATTCTCAACCACTGCGCCACCAGGGAAGCCCCTCCTTTGCTGTTTTTAATTTTGATATAGTCCTATTGTCTAATTTTGCTCCTGTTACCTGTGTTTTTGGTGTCATATCCAAGAAATCATTGCCAAATCCAATGTCATGAAGCTATCCCCCTACGTTTTATTCTAAGTGTTTTATAGTTTTAGCACTTCATCGGAGGTCTTTGATCCATTTCAAGTTAATTTTTATATACGGTGTAAGGTAAGAATCCAACTTCAAAAGAAAAAGAAGTGGAGGTATCACATGTCCTGACTTCAAAACATGCCACAAAGCTACAGTCATCAAAACAGTGTGGTCCTGACATAAACACAGACTTGTAGACCAATGGAAAGAATAGAGAACCCAGAAAAGAACCCTCAAGTACATGGTCAAATGGTCTTTGATAACAGTGCAAAGGTCCAAAATGTAGTTGCTTATGCTAAGCCCCATGTCACAAAACTGAGACTTAATTATGGTTTTAGTTGTCTTACTTAGATTATTACTACTTAAGTAATCTGCCTTATAGACCCCTTCCATCCCCTAAAGGAAAGTAACTTTGTAATAACCAACATGATTTTTGCAGTTTCGCCTCATATAATTTCCCTGTTCCTGCTCCCTTCTGCCTATAAAAGCCTTTCGTTTTGTACAGCTTCTTCTTTTTTTTTTTTTTTTGCCGCACCTTGCGGCTTGTGGGATTTTAGTTCCCTGACGAGGGATTAAACCTGGGCCCTTGGCAGTGAGAGTGTAGAGTCCTAACCACTTGACCACCAGAGATTTTTTAAAAATATTTATTTATTTATTTGGCTGTGCTGGGTCTTAGTTGCAGCACATGGGATCTTTAGTTGTGGATGCAGACTCTTAGTTGCGGCATCCAGGATCTAGTTCCCTGACCAGGGATTGAACCCGGGCCCCCTGCACTGGGAGCACAGAGTCTTAACCACTGGATCACCTGGGAAGTTCCCTCTGTACAGCTTCTTGAAACTCCTTTCTATCTGCCAGATTGGATGCTGCCAAATTTGAATCGATTTTTGCTCAAATAAACTCTTTAAAAATTTTAATATGCCTCAGTTTACCTTTTAACAGTCTCTTCAACAAATGGTATTGGAAAAACTGGATATCAACATGTGAAGGAAAGAAGCTGGACCTCTACCTTACCCCATATACAAAAATTAATTCAAAATGGATTAAAGACCTAAATGTAAGACCTCAAACTTATAAAACTCCTAGAAGAAAACAGGGGAAAAGCTTCATGGTATTTGATTTGGCAATGATTTCTTGGACATGACACCAAAAGCACAGGCAACAGAAGCAAAAATAGAAAAATGAGACCACATCAAACTTTAAAACTTCTGCGTAGCAAAGGAAACAATCAACAGAGTGAAAGGCAATTTACATAATGGGAGAAAATATTTGCAAACCGTATATCTGATAAGGAATATATAGAACTTCACAATAATATAATGTATACTTTAAAATTTAAGAGAGTTGATCTCGTGTTAAGTGTTCTTAATATAACAAAATAAATTTGGAACTCTCATGCAGTATTTTTGGGAATGTAAAACAGTGCAGCCACTATGGAAAACAGTATGGAGGATCCTCAAAACATTAAAAATTTAATTAGCGTATGATCCAGCAATCCCACTTCAGGGTATAAATCCAAAATAATTGAAAACATAGCAGCATTGGGGCTTCCCTGGTGGCATAGTGGTTGAGAGTCCGCCTGCCAGTGCAGGGGACATGGGTTCAATCCCTGATCCGGGAAGAACCCACATGCCGTGGAGCAACTAAACCTGTGTACCACAACTACTGAGTCTGTGCTCTAGAGCCCGAGAGCCACAACTACTAAGCCTGCAAGCCACAACTACTGAGCCTGCAAGCCACAACTACTGAGCCCACGTGCCACAACTACTGAAACCCGCATGCCTAGAGCCCATGCTCCGCAACAAGAGACGCCACTGCAATGAGAAGCCCACACACTGCAATGAAGAGTAGTCCCCGGTCACCGCAACTAGAGAAAGCCCGTGTGCAGCAACGAAGACCCAACACAGCCAAAAAAAAAAAAGAAAAAGAAAAAAAAGAAAACATAGCAGCATTATTCACAATAGCCAAGAGATGGAGGCAACACAAAGGTCCACCTGTGGATGACTGGATAAACAAAATGTTGTACTGTATATACATACAATGAAATATCATTCAGCCTTAAAAAAAGGAAATCTTGTCACATGTTACAATATGGATGACTTGAGGACATTATGCTCAGTGAAATAAGCAAGTCACAAAAGACAAATACTATATGATTCCACTTATATGAGGTACCTAGAATAGTCACAATGTTAGGAACAGAAAGTAGAATCATGGTTGTCAGTGAGTTTGGAGAGAGGGAAAAAGAAAATTGTTCAATAGATACGGTTTCAGTTTTGCAAGATGAAAAAGTTCTAGAGATTTGTTGCAGAAAATGTGCATATAGTTAACACTATTGTAGCATACATTTTTTAAATGGTTATGATGGTGTTTCTTAACCACATAAAATAAAAAATAATAATAAAAGAAAAAAGAATCCAACTTCATTCTTTTTCATGTTGACATCCAGTTTTGACATCATCATTTATTGATAAGGCGGTCCTTTTCCCATTGAATAGTCTTGGCGCCCTTCTTGAAAGTCATTCGAAACTGAATCCAGCTGTATATTAAAAGGATTATAGGGAATTCCCTGGCAGCCCAGTGGTTAGGACTCTGCACTTTCACTGCTTAGGGCATGAGTTCAGGGAACAAAGATCCCGTATGTTGCGCTGCGTAGCCAAAAAAAAAAAAAAAAAAAAAAAAAAGGATTATACAGGATGAGCAAGTGGGATTTATTCCTGGAATGCAAGGAAGTTCCAATATACAAAAACTGATCAATGTAATATACTCTATTAACAGAATGAAGGGAAAAAAGAAAAAAACACATGATAATCTCAAATGATGCCAAAAAAGCATGTGGCAAAATTAGCAGCTTTTCATGACAAAAACACAAAATACACTAAGAATAGAAGGAAACTATCTCAAAATAATAAAGTCCATATATGAAAAATCAACAACTCAATGGTGAAAAATTTAAAGCTTTTCCCCTAAGAACAAAAATAAGATGAGGATTCAGTTTCCTCCACTTTTATTCAGCATAGCATTGGAGGCAAGAATAAGAAAAAAAAGGCATCCAGACTGGAAAAGAAGTAAAACAATCTTTGTTCATAGATAACACAATTTTATATGAAATAAGCCCTAAAGATTCCATGGGGGGAAAAAAACAACTGTTAAGGCTAATTCAGTAAAATTTCAAGATACAAAATCAACACACAAAAATCAATTGCATTTCTAAACATTAAAAATGAGCAGGGAATTCCCCGGCAGTCCAGTGGCTAGGACTCCATGCTTCCATTGCAACCGGTCTGATCCCTGGTTGGGAACTAAGATCCTCACACCAGCATGGCCAAAAAAAAAAAAAGAACAATCTGAAAAAGAAATTAAGAAATCAATTTCATTTATAAGATCATAAAAAATAATAAAATACTTAGGAATAAATTTAACCAAGGAGGTAAAAGACATTTTCACTGAAAACTACACAACATTGCTGAAAAAATTTAAAAAGACACAAACAAATGGAAAGATGTTTTCATCTTCCAGTCTTCAGCAAATGGTGGTGGCAAAACCAGATATTCACAGGGAAAAGAATGAAGTTGGATCCTTACCTAATACCATATACGAAGTTTGACTCAAAGAGGATCAAAGACTTAAATGTAAGAGATAAAATTATAAATCTGTTAGAAAAAAAACATAGGGCTAAATATTTATGACCTTGAATTTGGCAATGATTTCTTGTACATGACACCAAAGGCACAGGCAACAAAAGAAAACATAGACAAATCAAACTTCATAAAAAAGTAAGCTTGGGCTTCCCTGGTGGCGCAGTGGTTGAGAGTCTGCCTGCCGATGCAGGGGACACGGGTTCGGGCCCTGGTCTGGGAGGATCCCACATGCCGCGGAGCAGCTGGGCCCGTGAGCCACAATTGCTGAGCCTGCGCGTCTGGAGCCTGTGCTCCGCAACAAGAGAGGCCGCGATAGTGAGAGGCCTGCGCACTGCGATGAAGAGTGGTCCCCACTTGCCACAACTGGAGAGAGCCCTCGCGCAGAGATGAAGACCCAACACAGTCATAAATAAATAAATAAATATTAAAAAAAATAAAATAAAATAAAGGGCAGTAATTTCAACATTAAGATTTAAAAAAAAAAAAAAAGTAAGCTTTTGCACATCAAAGGACTCTATCAACAGAGTAAAAAGGCAACCCACAGAGTGGGAGAAAATATTTGCAAATCACATATCTGATAAGGGATTATAATCTGCAATATATAGAGAACTCCTAAAATTCAACAACAGGGAAACAATCGAATTAAAAAATGGGCAAAGGACTTGAATAGACATTTCTACAAAGAAGATGTACAAATGGCCAACAAGCACATGAAAGATGCTCAACAACACTATTAGGGAAATGCACATGAAAACCACATGAGATACCACCTTTCACATCTATTAAGAAAACTAGAGGAAATTCCCTGGCGATCCAGTGGTTAGGACTCTGCGCTTCCACTGAAGGGGGCAGGGGTTCAATCCCTGGGGGGGTGGGGGGGGTGGGAAATAAGATCCCACAAGCCACGCGATGCAGCAAAAAAGAAAAAGAAAAAAAAATTACAAATATGTGGAAATTAAACACCACACTCTTGGGACTTCCCTGGTGGTGCAGTGGTTGAGAGTCTGCCTGCCAATTCAGGGGACACGGGTTTGAGCCCTGGTCCGGGAAGATCCCACATGCTGCGGAGCAACTAAGCCCGTGCGTCACAACTACTGAGCCTGCGCTCTAGAGCCTGCGAGCCACAACTACTGAAGCCCACGTGCCACAACTACTGAAGCCCGTGTGCCTAGAGCCTGTGCTCCGCAACAAGAGAAGCCACCACAGTGAGAAGCTCATGCACCACAACGAAGAGTAGCCCCTGCTTGCTGCAACTAGAGAAAGCCCGCACGCAGCAACGAAGACCCAATGCAGCCAAAAATAAATAAATAAATTTATAAAAAACAAACAAACAAAAAACACCACACTCTTAAAGGGTCAAAGGGTCACAGAAGGACTCACAAGGGAAATTAGAATATACACTGAGACAAATAAAAATAAAGACACAACACACCAAAACTTATAGAATACAGCAAAAGCAGTGCTAGGAGGAAACCTTATAGCCCTAAATGCCTATAGTAAAAACGAACAGAGGTCTGAAATCACTAACCTAATTATATGCCATAAGTAACTAGAAAAAGAAGACCAAATGAACCCCAAACTTAGCAGAAGGAAGGACATAGCAAAGATTAGAGAAGAGATCAATGAAATAGAGAATAGAAAAACAACAGGGAAATCAAAAAACCCAAAAGTTGGTTCTTTGAAAAGATCAACAAACTTGACAAATGGTTAGATAATTTACTAAGCAAAAAAGAGAGAAGACATGGGACTTCCCTGGTGGTCTAGTGGTTAAGACACCATACTTCCAATGCAGGGCATGTGGTGGGTTCAATCCCTGGTCGGGGAACTAAGTTTGGGGAACTAAGATCCCATGTGCATCAAGGTGCAGCCAAATAAATAAATAAACAAATAAATCTCCTTCAATAAGATTATTTTTTTAAATGGAGAAGACAAACTACTAAAATCAGAGATGTAAATGGGGACATTACTATTGATTTTAAGAAATTAAAAAGAATTTGGGCTTCCCTGGTGGTGCAGTGGTTGAGAATCTGCCTGCTAATGCAGGGGACCCGGGTTCGAGCCCTGGTCTGGGAAAATCCCACATGCCGCGGAGCAGCTGGGCCCGTGAGCCACAATTACTGAGCCTGTGCATCTGGAGCCTGTGCCCCGCAACGAGAGAGGCCACGATGGTGAGAGGCCCGCACACCACGATGAAGAGTGGCCCCCACTTGCCACAACTAGAGAAAGCCCTCGCACAGAAACGAAGACCCAACACAACCAAAAATAAAATTAATTAATTAATTAATTTTTAAAAGAAAAGAATTATAAGAGTATCGTACAAACAATTGTACACCAACAAGGTGGATAACCTAGATGAAATGAATAAATTCCTAGAAATACACAATCTATGACAACTGAATCATGAAGAAATAGAAAATCTGATTAGACCTCCTAATAGAGTGGTTGACTCAGTAATCAAAAACCTTGCAATAAAAAAAAGCCCAGGACCAGATGTCTTTACTGGTGATTTCCACCAAACATTTTTTTTTAATAGATTTATTTTATTAATTTATTTGTTTGCTTGTTTATTTATTTATTTTTTGGCTGCGTTGGGTCTTCGTTGCTGTGCGCAGGTTTTCTCTAGTTGCGGCGAGTGGGGGCTACTCTTCATTGAGGTGCACGGGCTTCTCCTCGCGGTGGCTTCTCTTGTTGTGGAGCACAGGCTCTAGGTGCGTGAGCTTCAGTAGCTGTGTCACGTGGGCTTCAGTAGTTGTGGCTTGCGGGCTCTAGAGCACAGGCTCAGTAGTTGTGGTACATAGGCTTAGTTGCTCCGCTGCATGTGGGATCTTCCCGGACCAGGGCTCGAACCCATGTCCCCTGCACTGGCAGGCAGATTCTTAACCACTGAGCCACCAGGTAAGCCCCTCCACCAAACATTTAAAGAAGAAATAACATCGATCCTTATCAAACCCTTCCAAAAAATTGAAGAGAAGGAAACACTTCTTAATTCATTCTATGAGGCTACCATAATCTGATATCAAAGCCAGACAAGGACACTACAAGAAAAGAAAACTAAAGCTCAATATCCTTTATGAACATTGATGCAAAAATACTCAATACTAGCAAACTGAATTCGGATTTAAAGTTTTTAAAATTTTAAAATCAAAAGAATGAAGAGAAAATAGCACTCCATCATCTCAATTGATGCAGAAAAAGCACTTGACAAAATTCAAGATCTCTTTATGATAAAAATAGTTGACAAGGGGACTTCCCTGTTGGTCCAGCGGTTAAGACTCTGCGCTCCCAATGCAGGGGGCCCGGGTTCAATCCGTGGTCAGGGAACTAGATCCTGCATGCCGCAACTAAAAGAGGCCACATTCCTCAACAAAGATTGCACATGCAGCAACTAAGACCTGGTGCAGCCAAAAAAGAAAAAATGTTGATAAACTAGGAGTAGAAGGAAACTACCTCAACGTAATAAAAGTCATTCATGAAAACCCCACAGCTAAATGGGGTTTTAACCCATCATACTCAAAACTTTTCCTCTCAAATCAGGAACAAGGCTTACAGACCGATTCAGGAAAGTAGTAGGACACAAAATCACACAAAAAAATCAGTTACTTTTCTATACACTAATAATAAGCAAACAAAAAAGGAAATTAAGAAACATAATTCCATTCACAAGAGCATCAAAGACAAATACAATGCTAAGGAATTAGGAATTAACTTAACCAAGGAGATGAAAGACATACAATGAAAACTACATAATATTGCTGTGAGAAATTAAAGCAGACCCAAATAAATGGAAACATATCCTGTGTTCATTGGAAGACAATATTGTTAATGACAATATCACCCAAAGTGGTCTACAGGCTCGATGCAATCTCCATCAAAATCCCAACAATGATTTTGCAGAAATAGAAAATCCATCCTGGGACCTCCCTGGCAGTCCAGTGGTTAAGATGCTACACTTCCATTGCAGCGGGTACAGGTTCGACCCCTGGTGGGGGACATAAGATCCTGCATGCCACGTGGCCAAAAAAAAAAAAGAAAGGAAAAGAAAAAGAAAATCCATCCTAAAATTCATATGGAATCTCCAGGGATCCCAAAGCCAAAGTCATCTTGAAAATGAAGAAAGCTGGAGGACTCACAGCTCCTAATTTCAAAACTTACTGTAAACTATAGTAATTAAAGCAGTGTGGTACTGGCTTAAAGACAGACCTATAAACAGTGGAATAAATAGCCCAGAAATAAGCCCTCCCCAGTGCTGTCAAGTGATTTACAGGGGTGCCAAGACCACCCCAGTAATATTTTAACAAAATTTTTATGACAAAATTCTTCCAAAATTGATTTTAGTGGTGAGGGAAGCCAGCATCCTATGCTAGTTCCCCATCTTAACAGAAACGCAGGTATGATTTATTGTCTTTTTCTAGCTCCTTTGCATCAAGAAAGCAGCAAGTTCAACTGCAGGCAATTTCTGATCACCCAAATGCTGATCTCTGCAACGCAAATTATTTTTGTCCATTTTGAGACACTCCTGGTTAACAAGATGCTAGCTTACTTCATTTCCTCAGGGGTTGTAGTATCTCCCCACAGTAGTTAGAGAGGATATCAGAGGAGAGAATGACATCTCAGCTGTCAAGTGAAATCCCTTCTACATCAAGTTTCTTACCCCTGGGACCAAAGTCATGCTGCTTCCAGCCTAGCCATAAATAATGGCTGCTAGCGTGAGGTTTTCCTCATCAATTCTCTGGGCCAGAGTCGCTGCTCAGTAAACTGCTGCAATTTTCCTAATGTAGGATACAGAGGAACGACCTAGGAAGGGTTATCAAATAGTATACAAGTCTAGACGGTTTGTTCTAGAGTTCCTTTTCATTGAAATAAAAAATGACTATTAGCAACACCAATTAGCTATGTGAACGGCAAGGGTTTTAACCTCTCTGTAACCCTTTTCAGCTTCTATGTCACTAATCAAAATACATCATGAGGAGGGTTTCAAAAGAGTCTTTAAAATTCTAAGCATGATTTGTACTTGTTAGATGGAATGAGGGCCTCTCTAGCCAGCAACAATAAAGTTTTTGAAAATCTGTGTCTCTTCTACGCCTTTTAATTAATTCTCAAAGTCCAACGTGTAAAGGATATAACATAGAAGAACTTCTCTGTAATGCTATTTTCTAAAGAGTAAATTTTATCACGAAGACTGTGTGTTTCAGACTTTTCCAGAATTAATGGATTGTGTCATATGTAATTTTTCCCATAAAATAACCTCATCGCACGGATCTTAGAACATTTAGTGGTTTTGGTACATATAATATTTTATTCTTGTCTGCTCATTTAATCATGGATTGTCCTATTTAGAGGCTTATTTTTGCAGATAAGGGATTTTCTAAGTCAAGAAAAGGCATGCAATTTTTTCAAAAGAAGAGAAAGAACTTAAAAGCATTGATGAGTAGTCAGTCAAGTAAGAGAGGTTTACAGTTTCTTACCTAGTATCTACTAATTGCTATAATTCTCAGATTTACTAGGAAAGGTTTTTTTTTGGCTGAGCAGCATATAGGATCTTAGTTCCCCAGCCAGGGATCGAACCCTCGCCCCCAGCAGTAGAAGCCCGGAGTCCTAACCACCAGGGAAGTCTCGGAAACCATTCTTTTAATGGTTTTAATTCTTTTAATTCTCTGAAACCACTCTTTTAATTAATAAATTTATTTATTTATTTTGGCCGCACCGGGTCTTGGTTGCGGCATGCGTACTCTTAGTTGTGGCGTGCGGGATCTAGTTCCCCAACCAGGGATGAAACCTGGCTCCTTGCATTGGGAGCTCGAGGTCTTACCCACCGGATCACCAGGGAAGTCGCCCCTGAAACCATTCTTTTGACATGCATCTTAACTATCCAGGGCCAGTATCCTGTTTTCGCCCTCCTGAATCCCCTCAGGGCACACCTTGGGATGGGAGTGGGGATGCCATCCCTGAGGGCTTTATGACCACAACATCCTTTGTTTACTGATAGGACATATTTTGTCCACATGACCCAAGTTAATATTCCGCTTTGACAAAAGAAAAAATGCATTTGGATTAGCTTTAAAAAGTTTTCTCATAAATATTTGATTTAGTACATAAAACCTAATACATATCTGAATTTTTGAAAATTAGTCTATATCTGTTTCTGTAGATTAGAGTCCTAAAGTTAGAATGAGCGATCATTGCTCATTTCAGCAGCACATGTACTAAAATTGGAACGGTACAGAGACGATTAGCATGGCCCCTGTGCAAGGATGACATGCAAATTTGTGAAGCGTTCCATATTTTTTTTAATTTTCAAAAAAAATTTTAAAAAAGAATGAGATCATAGTATATGCAAATTTTAACTCTAACAGATATTTGTATTCATCTACCAGTTTGTATTCCAACTATTAGTACATGAGTGTAACTCTTTTTCTCATACTTCATCAGCACTGGTTGTTAACAGTTTTTATTGTTATTTAAGAAGCAAAAAATTGTTAAGAAGTTAAAAATTGTAAGATTTTTGTTTCAGGATGCCTAATGCAGCTAAATTTGTGATTGTAAAAAAACTGAAAATACCCTAAGCAGTAATTAATATACAAATAATTACAAATTAGGGAATATACTTACTGCAGAATATCTACTATTAGCCATGAAGAAGGAGGCGGAACTACAGGGTATTTCTCCCTAACTTCCGCAGTTCACATCCCGTGTGCCAGGACAATACTAAGTTCTTCACGTATATCAAAGCTTCCAACTCTCATTACAACCCCATGTGGTCAGTACTATCATCACACCTAACTTGTGTTTAAAACAAAATTCAACTAAGTTTGGAGAGCTAATTGGCTTTATTCAAAGATTCATGAAGCGGGCAGCATCCCTTCTAGCAGATAGAAGGGCCCTCCGAGGAGCTGTACAGAATGGAAGGTTTTTATAAGCTGGAGGGTGGGGCAAGGAAGTCATTAGCAAAAGAAAAGAAAGGGTTATTTGGGGCCAGGACATCATTTTTTGGGATAAAGGACTGGGCAAGGGTTTTGTCATGCAGACTGCCTCTCCTTCCTCTTGGTTGGGGGCAGGGGGAGGGGTGGGGGTGAGGATGGGATTACTTCATTGGTGCCAACCAGAAAATTCCAAACTGTCTGGTTAAGATTACATTTCTGGGGAAGGTTGAAACTGTAATTAGATTAGGCGTTAAATCTAGGCTTTAGCACAAGTGATGCCATTTTGGGCCTATGGTTTTTTCCTTTAACGATTACAAATGAGGGAACCAAGGCAGTACCACATAGCAATACTGTAGACTACTAAGCAGCAATCAAAAAGGATTAGGTGGGGGGCTTCCCTGGTGGCGCAGTGGTTAAGAACCCGCCTGCCAATGCAGGAGACACGGGTTCGAGCCCTGGTCCGGGAAGATCTAACATGCCGCGGAGCAACTAAGCCCGTGCGCCGCAACCACTGAGCCTGCGCTCTAGAGCCCGCGAGCCACAATTACTGAGCCCACGTGCCACAGCTACTGAAGCCAGCCTGCCTAGAGCCCTTGCTCCCAACAAAAGGATCCACCACAATGAGAAGCCCGAGCACTGCAACGAAGAGTAGACCCCGCCGCAACTAGAGAGAAAAGCACGTACAAGGACCCAATGCAGCCAAAAATAAATAGATAAATAAATAAATTTATATATAAAAAAAGGATTAGGTGGACCTACTTGTACTGATCTGGAACATGTCTGTACCATATCATTAACTGAAAAAGCCAATGTGAGAGTGATAAATAATACGATTCCATTTTGTATTTTAAGAGTATAAATGTTTATGTAAACATACCTGTGTAAGCATAGAATCAAATACAGAATATTATTATATTAATAATTTGGACTTGAAAGATTTGTGAAGAGGGTTCCGATTGATGTCTTAATGTCTAATTTACCTAATTTTAAAGGAAAGAAAGAAAAAACAGGAGGAAGGAAAAGAAAGACGTAAAATAAAGAAGTGAAATAGGGTTCATTCTAGGGACCTCCCTGGCGGTCGAGTGGTTAAGACTCCACACTTCCAATGCAGGGGGCGCGGGTTCGATCCCTGGTGGATCCCACATGCTTCGTGCTCAAAAAAAAAAAAAAAAAAAAAGTGTTCATCCTTAATGGTAAGCCAAAATTGGGTGCCACCATGATTAAGCAGCTTTTTTCTTCCACGCAGTGATGGAGAGAAGAAAATTATTAACCTACTCAGAATTTGGAAGCGATTCAAAGCAAACATGTCCCCTTAGTTTATTTAAACAAAGTCATTAAGTTTTCTCCAACCGTCTGATTATTACACGATCTGATATTTGCTACATTATACACTGGTCACTACCACACCAGCTTCCTCCCCATTCCCCACTTGCAATACTAACTGGCCTCCAGGTTTTTTTCTGAAAACAACAAAAGATTTTGTTTCTTAAGCCAATTAGTTCCAAATAACTCTTACATCTTCACTTAGCTTTCCCGATGTTTCTGTAAGAGAGGCCCACTGGACTATATTGCAGATGGCTTGGGGCCATTTACTTGGTTTCAATTCAGTTTCTCTAGGTAGAACCAGACATTTTGTCAGTGCATTTGGGGATTAAAATGCATATTTCCCCAGAGACATGCTATAACCTATTCCCACTTTAAACTCTAGGACATGCCCTATATTAGGAAAATTTTTATGAACTATATAATAGAATTAAATTAGTAAGTATATGTTCTGCATCTATAGCTACAACGCGCATGGGAATACAAAGATAAATAACCTATCATTCCTGCCCCCCAAGAGAACAGGGAGAAGACCTGTAGACAACAAATATTTCCACCTACATTACAGTATTTTCTTCGCTGTAGCAAAGTTCTGCAGAAGAGGAGGGGAAAAGGGTAGGGGAAACTCGACCGAGGGAGTAATGTTTCAGCTGGACCTTCAAACAACAGTCTTTAAACTTTTGCTCACATACTTTCTAGAAAGATTTTGATGAACTATAAACCCTTTTACACATATAAAGTGACATCTAACATAATTTCTGTGTAGTGCAAATATGTCCATTAAAAATACAAATCTTAAATCAGTTTTATTAATGTGTTCAATGGCATCTAAATACTGTATTGTCAGGCTTCCCTGGTGGCGCAGCGGTTAAGAATCCGCCTGCCAATGCAGGGGACATGTGTTCGAGCCCTGGTCCAGGAAGATCCCACATGCCGCGGAGCAACTAAGCCCGTGCGCCACAACTACTGAAGCCCGTGCTCCCTAGAGTCCGTGAGCCACAACTACTGAGTGCGCGTGCCACAACTACTGAAGTCTGCGTGTTCTAGAGCCCATGCTCCGCAACAAGAGAAGCCACCGCAATGAGAAGCCCACGCACCGCAATGAAGAGTAGCCCCTGCTCGCCTCAACTAGAGAAAGCCCGCGCACAGCAACGGAGACCCAACGCAGCCAAAATAAATAAATAAATAAATAAATAAATAAAAATTTAAAAAGTACATGAACAAGAAATTCTTCAGTAGTAGGAAATTTTACATGATTCATTTTTCTCACTTGAACTTCATTTCCTTTCTACTTCCCCCATAGAATTTTATCCTAGTGTAATATATATTTGTTCTTAAAAGTCTGCTGGCGACCATCCTATGATATTACTCTGCAACAAAAATATGTAAATAAGTTTTAATTGAAAAATTTCTAGGCCCATAAAGCTAAGTGTTAGACATTTTTTAACCAATGAAATATGAATTACATTGCTAACTTTGATTAAACCGACACAATGTACTATGCACTTCAACTAATAATGTATAAAAAGTAGAATTTTATAGAAACTCTTACTTAAGGTACTTTTTAATTCCCTTTTTGATTTCCTCGTTTACCCACTGGCTTTTTTTAGTCGCATGTTGTTTAGTCTCCATGTAATGATTTTCTCCTCATTTCTTTTTCTGTGGCTGACTTCCCGCTTCATGTCGTTGTGGTCAGGGAAGATGCTCGGCCACAGGCAAGATGGCGCCAAGGACCATGCAGCGCACGACCCAGCAGCCAGGGGCGGGGGCCCGCGGCTCTGTAGGTGCCTGGAGCTCTCACAGATGGGGTGCTGTTCAGGCCCCTAAGACCAGGACGATGCAGAGCAAGAAAGCTGACCCCGGGAGCCTGCTTCCGGTCCCTCCCGTCCTCTGCTTCCCCCGCCAGCATTAAACTCACAGCATCCAGGGCAGAGGGGATCCACCGTGGCCACCAAGCCGGGAAGAAGGGACAGGTGTCATCAGGGGACAGAGGGTCCTGTGGTCCACGATAGGTGGTGTGGGAGGCCTGCGAGACACCCAGGAGGAGGATCATTCCTCCCAGCGATCCCTGTGAAAAGGGGCGGCAAGACGCATCGCTCGGGCCTGCAGTCTGATCCCGAACGAAGTCTTTCGGTTCGAGACGAAGTTTCTAGCGCTTCGTTAAGTCCCTGGGCTGACCTACAGCAGAACTCTGCCCACACCTCCGCACCGACTCCAGAGGACGGCCAGCCCCCGGACCGCCTGGAAGGATCCTGGAGCCGCGGAAAGGCCTTCTACTCTCTACCCTCCTGCGGGGAAGGCGGACCCAGAAGACCGTCCTGAGGGCGCTCCCAGCGCAGCAGGCCCAGGGGCCGCAGCTCCGGGGGCAGGACTGGGTGGGCAGTGACCTAGCGCCGGGCAGGGGGCGTGAGGGAGAGGGTCGAGGGCTCAACGTGCAGGCCGAGGTCGGGGGCTGGCACCGTCCATCCCCCTCACCTGAGATCCAGCCGCTCACCGTGGGTCGGCCCCCGGCCCGGGCCCCCGGAGGCTCTGCAGCCACCGCCCACCGGCCGGCCCCCCAACCGGCCCCCGCGGAGCTCGTCCCCCCAACCCCGCCCCCGGCCGGCCCCCGCCTCCCCGGCCGCGGCCCGGACCCCAGGCCTCCCAGACTGGCTCCCGCCCCGCGGCGCGCGCCGGCCGGGGGTCTCTAGAGCCCGAGCCCCCTCTCCCGAGCCGGGCCTCCCGCCCTCCACCGGCACGTTTCCGAAACGGGCCGAGGCTGCACACTCACCTCGGGCCCCGCTGCTGCAGCCGGTCCGCGCCCGGGACGCAGGCTGCGGGACGCGAGCTCCCCGGGTCCGGCCTCGTCCGCGGCTTCGCGCTCCCGCACCTGCACGGCGGCCGCCGCTCTGCCCTCGGGCTGCGCAGCCTGCCTCCCGCTTCTCACATCGCGTCTGCTGGCTGCCCCTCGGCCCCCTCCTCCGCCGGCGGGGGGACGTCCGGCGGGGCCTGCGGCGGGGCCTGCGCCTTGCAGGCGGGGGCCCGTGTGTCCTAGGGTGGGACTGGGAGCCCTGCCCCACTGGCCACCCAAAGAGCCGCGCCACGCCCGTCAGGTCCCGCCGCCCCAGGTCTTTTTCCGGGACACCTGGGCAGCTGGGCGACAATAGATAGTTAGATAGATACCTGGGCAGCTGGGTGATCCTGTATATACACCTGGGCAGCTGGGCGACGATAGATAGATAGATAGATAGATAGATAGATAGATAGATAGATAGATAGATAGATAGATAGATACCTGGGCAGCTGGGTGGTCCTGTATATACACCTGGGCAGCTGGGCGACGATAGGTAGGTAGATAGATAGATAGATACCTGGGCAGCTGGGTGATCTTGTATATACACCTGGGCAACTGGGTGACGATAGATAGATAGATAGACAGATAGATAGATAGATACCTGGGCAGCTGGGTGATCCTGTATATACACCTGGGCATCTGGGTGACGATAGGTAGATAGATAGATAGATAGATACCTGGGCAGTTGGGTGATCCTGTATATACACCTGGGCAGCTGGGCGACTCCAGGGCAGCTCGGTTAACTGAAAAACACATAAAACAAGAACAAAATGAAAGAAAACACGCTTCAAGTTTATTTCTAGTATTATAAAGAACTATTATGGTATTATATGAAAATAATTAAATTAGAAAAACAGAACTTGGACAGCTTTGAAATTAGTTACAAATAACAGTCATTTATTTGTATTCAGAAGCATTAATGTATTCCTAACAGCTGTTTTTCCAAGTTTGTGGAAAAAGAAAGTAAAAAGCACTCATAAGTAGAACGCTCAATAACGTTTTACTTACAAAAGTTTGGACTATATTTCTTTCAAAAATCCAGTCAATTCAAATTAGGATTACTTTCTTGTTCTCCTATCAGCTGCTCTTCTTGATAGATAGCTTTTTGTGTGTGTGAATCTTCTCATCTTTTCTTGAACAAAATTGATCAGATTTGCTAACACTTTAATATCAGAAAGTCTTTGCGTCTAAGCTTTAAACTAGATTCTAAGTCTTTTTTTTATTTTTATTTTTTTCTGTTGGCCACGCAGTGCGGCTTGTAGGATCAGCAGTGGCAGCCTGGAGTCCTAACCACTGGACTGCCAGGGAAGTCCCTCCTACGTCTTAGAAGTAACTTTCAGTGTGCATTTGCACCCCACACCCTTCTATCTCAGTGTAACCTACTGACCGCTCTACCTCCCTGCTGAGGCCAGCAGCACCAATTCTTGCCCAGACCACAAATCAGCTTCCCAAATTCTGCTCTTGCTGCCCTCGAGCCATCCTCCACAAAGTGGCCAGGGTTATCTGCTTAACATTCACATCATACTGTATAACTTTTTCACTTAAAAACCCTCTTTATGGCTTCTCCAGGCATGAAAAGAAAATTCAGACTCCTCAGCACGGCCTACAAAACCCTCCTTGAACTGCTCTTGCTGGGCACTGCCTGCTAAGGAGGTGTCACTGCTTCCCTTGGTCCACTACACTCCACCCTGCTCATCTCCACTTCTTAGGATGGGTTTAATTCTTGCTTTTCTGGCAGTCTAGGACAATATTCCCCTTGCTATTCTAATGGCTGCTCCTAGGGCAGATATCAATTTAAATGTTACTTGCTCAGAAAGGTCTCCCACGATCAGTAGCACAGGTCTCCACTGATATTCCCTGTTAAGAAGCTCTGTTTAATTCCTTCCGAGCACTCAGCTGTAATTATTTTATTCATATTCATTTTCGTTCATTTTAGTGTTTGTCAGATCTTTCTAATCGAGTGTAGACTATACTCTCTATGAGGCTAGGGATTATATCTGTCTTATTCATTGTTCTATCCCTTGCACTTATCATAGTATCTGGCATCACTCAGTTAACATTTGTGGAAGGAATGAACATCAAAGATCTGAGGGACTTCCCTCGTGGCTCAGTGGATAATAAGAGTCCACACTCCCAATGCAGGGGGACCAGGTTCAATCCCTGGTCAGGGAACTAGATCCCACACACATGCTACAACTAAGAGTTCTCATGCCACAACTAAGGAGTCTGCATGCCGCAACTAAGACCCGGTGCAACCAAATAATAAATAAATTAATTAATTTTAAAAAATCTTAAAAGTTCCACACAATGCTATAACAATGACTAATTTTTGTTACTACCACTAAGCGTTAGGGTTTTTTTTTTTCATTTTATTGAAGTATAGTTGATTTACAATGTTGTGTTAATTTCTGCTGTATAGCAAAGTGACTCAGTTACACATATATTCTTTTTCATATTCTTTTCCATTATGGTTTATCACAAGATATTGAATATAGTTCCTGTGCTATACAGTACCACTAAGCATTAGCTGATAAAACTTTTCTGTCTTATCATGCTTGATGACTCTAACCCTGATTACAATTCTTATTTATTACATTTAAAAAATGACAACTGAATTCAAAATTACTTTCTTATCGACATAAATATGGCATCTCAAAAGCATTTCCCACAACCGTTTTATATCACATCACACATAAAAAATAAGCATGTCTTTTTTTTTTTTTTTTTTAATTTCTCTACCTGTCATGAGTATGCAGTCATTCCGGGTCCCACTTTTCCATGGATAGATCCTTGGATATGATTTCTGTTTTAGGGTAGAAGGAAGCCAAAGCGCAAGTCTTCTGTAGCTACATATTAGTCTCCACCGTATGCATCTCATCTTAAAATCTTTTTACCTATCTGACAACAACAAAACAGAGATGATGAACCTATTCTCAATAACGATTTTTATTTAAACAGGTTTTTTTTCTCAATTTATTTATTTTTATTTTTGGCTGCCTTGGGTCTTCGTTGCTGCTTGCGGCCTTTCTGTAGTTGTGGTGCAGGGGCTTCTCATTGCGGTGGCTTCTCTTGTTGCGGAGCATGGGCTCTAGGCATGCAGGCTTCAGTAGTTGTGGCACATGGGTTCAGTAGTTGTGGCTCATGGGCTCTAGAGAGCAGGCTCATTAGTTGTGGAATGCCGGCTTAGTAGTTGTGGCTCGCAGGCTCTAGAGCACAGGCTCAGTAGTTGTGGCGCATGGGCTTAGTTACTCCGTGGTATGTGGGATCTTCCCCGACCAGGGCTTGAACCCGTGTCGCCTGCATTGGCAGGCGGATTCTTAACCACTGCGCCACTAGGGAAGTCCTCAATGATGATTTTATTCTTCTAGATATCACCAGTTTTTTACTGAATCTCTTCTTCACTTCTAACAAGACATTTTTTATTGGTGATATAAATATTTGAAGACATTCTGTGGAAAAATATTGATACATCAAAATGTTAACAATGTAAAATAGCAAGGAGAGACCACTACACACCTATTAAGTGGTGAGACTGCAAAACACTGACAGCGCCAAATGCTGATGAAGATGTGAACACCAGGAACTCTCATCATTACCAGTGGAAATGCAAAAGTTCACTTTGATCCATGGTATTTATCCAAATTAGTTGAAAATATGTCCACACAAAAACCTGAACATGGATGTTTACAGGAGCTTTATTCATAACTGCCAAAAACTTGGAAGCAACCAAGATGCCCTTCTGTGGGTGAATGGATAAATAAACTGTGGTGCATCCAGACAATGGAATATTACTCAGCGCTAAAAAGAAATGAGCTGTCAAGCCAGAAAAGCCATGGAGGAATGTTAAATGCTTACTGGTTAGTGGAGAAAGTCAATCTGAAAAGGCTGTTTACCCAGCCTTTGGAATCATAGTATGATTCCAACTATATGACATTTTGGAAAATATAAGACTATAGACCTTTTCACTAAAGGTCAGGGATTGGCACAAGTTACAGGGATGGAGTTCCATAGGTGGAACACAGAGGATTTTTAGGGCAGGAAACCATTCTTACGATGGTATAATGTTGGGTACATGCTATCATGCGTTTGTTAAAACTCACAGAATGTACAACACCAAGAGTGAACCCTAGGGTAACCTATGGACTTGGAGTGAGTATGTTGTGTCAATGTGGGTTCATCCACATTGACACAACAAATGCACCACTTTGGTGGACATTGTTGATAGTGGGGTGGGCTGTGCATGTGTAGGGGCAGTGGGTACATGGGAACTCTGTACTTTCTGCTCAATTTTGCCATGAACCTAAAACTGCTAAAAAAAAAAAAAAAAAAAGGGTCTGTTGAAAAAAAATGTTACCAATAGCCATCCTTGGGTAAAGAATTACAGGTAATTTTCTTTTTCTTTTGCACTTTTTGCACAGGTTTTCCAAGTTTTGTTGTTGTTACTGTTTGCTTTTTGCTTTTGTCACTGACTGAATTTATTAACTATGGAAGTAGGAAAAATATTTTAAAAAGTAAGTATGCTAAATTCAAAACCGTTAGACTTGCTTAATTTTAGGTTTTAATCTCGTAGAGAATAATAGCTACCTAGTACAGAAACTCAAAAAAAAAAAAAAGAAAGTTGATAATATAAGGAACCCTTAAATGGGCAAAAATTAAGCTTTAAATCATTATTTTCAGCTTATGATTTTATAAAAATCATAGAATTTAATTACTGGAGAGGACCTCCATAATCACTGAATATAATTTTCTTTTTAAAAATTTGCTTCTGGTTGCAGTCAGGACCGCTAAAGCTCAGAAGGCACTTGGGTGGGCAATGCTGCCTGGGAGATAAAATGAGAAACATGGTGGGTCCTTGTACTCAAGTGTGAAACAGGTAAGGTGGAGCGAGGAGCATTCTTTCTTAAGAATATAGTGGTATGGGACTTCTTTGGCAGTCCAGTGGTTAAGACTTCGTGCATCCGATGCAGAGGGTGCAGGTTCGATCTCTGGTTGGGAAACAAAGATCCTGCAAGCAGCGTGGTGTGGCCAAAAAAAAAAAAAAAAAAGAATATACATATATATATATATATACACACATATATATGTATATATACACACATATATAGTGGTAAACATTGGATTATATAATAATAAAAAAGCCACAGGAACTGAGAGGAAGGCAACCTTCATAATAAGTTAGGAAAGTGAGAGGGGCTGGAGGAGACACTGGGATCCTGAGGGATGAGAAGACTGTGAAGATAAAAGTGGACTTTACTTCAAGAGCATATTATGCACAATTCCCTTATTTTATTGAAGGAGAAACTGAGGCTCCGGAAGGTCCAGGGTCACAGAGCTGATGAATGTCAGTTCTGCGTTCTCTTCCAGATCATTACAATGCTTGTCCAGAGACTTGCTCATCAGCTGCATTTCAGTCTCATCAAATGTAAAGCATTTTTTTAGGAAGGAATAAGTATTTCATATATTAGGAAGAATGGCAACTTAAATCTCTATTTTTTTAAAAATGAGTTTTTCAACCTATAGTTCATTCCAGACTACTCTCAGTATTCAGTATCATCTTGTGTTTTCACTTCTGTTTTAGAATCTGAATTTATCCATGATTTGCTTTCTCTAGAATAATGTTTTTCAAACCACAGTTTGTAAGCCATGTAGTCAATTTGGTGGGCTGGAACCACTGTTCATTAAAAAACAAACAAATAAACAAAAAACAAAACAAAAAACAGTATAGACTAGATTTAAATAGATTAGAATAGAAAATATTAAAATCCATCTAAGGTAGTAAATGAAACAATTCTATGAAACTTTTGATTCAGATATGTAATTATGTATGAAGGTGGGTTTGTACTATGTCTCCACGTATAATATATATCCTAGTGATTGTCATGATCAAAAAATTTCATAACCCCTAGCCACAGCAATCAGACAACAAAAAGAGATAAAAGGAACACAAATTGCAAAGGAATAAGTAAAACTGTCACTGTTTGCAGATGACATGATACTGTACATAGAAAATCCTAAAGATGCCACCAGAAAACTGGGAGAGCTCATCAAATGAATTTGGTAAAGTTGCAGGATACAAAATTAATATATAGAAATCTGTTGCATTTCTATACACTAACAATGAACTATCAGGAAGAGAAGTTAAGAAAACAATCAAAACAGTCTTGAGAAAGAAGAACAGAGCTGGAGGAATTATGCTTCCTTACTTCAGACTATACTACAAAGCTACAGTAATCAAAACAGTATGGTGCTGGCACAAAAACAGATGCATAGATCAATGGAACAGAATAGAGAGCTCAGAAATAAACCCACACACTTATGAACAATTAATCTATGACAAAGAGACAGGAATAAACAATAGAGAAAAGACAGTCTGTTCAATAAGTGTTGCTGGGAAAACTGGACAGTTACATGTAAAAGAATGAAATTAAAACACTTTCTCATACTATGCACAAAAAATAAACTCAAAATGGATTAAAGACCTAACTGTAAGACTAGAAACCATAAAACTCCTGGAAAAAACATGGTCAGAAAAGTCTTTGACATAAATGATAGCAATAGTCTTTTGGATCTGTCTCCTAAGGCAAAGGAAACAAAAGCAAATACAAACAAATGGGACCTAATAAAACTTAAAAGCTTTTGCACAGCAAAGGAAACCATCAATAAAATGAAAAACCTACTGAATGGGAGAAAATATTTGCAAATGATATGACTGATAAGGGGTTATTATCCAAAATATATAGACAGCTCATACAGCTCAATATTAAAAAAACAAACACCCTGACAAAAAAAAAGTGGGTAGAAAAGTGGGGGAGGCATAAATTGGAAGATTGGGATTGACATATACACACTACCATATACAAAATAGGTAACAAATAAGGACCTACTGTATAGCACAGGGAACTCTACTCAACACTCTGTAATGACCTAAATGGGAAAAGAATCTAAAAAAGAATGTATATATGCATATGTATAACTGATTCACTTTGCTGTACAGCAGAAACTGATGCAACATTGTGAATGAACTGTACTCCAATAAAAATTAATTTTAAAAAAGTGGGCAGAAGATCTGAATAGACATTTTTCCAAAGAAGACTTACAGATGGCCAACAGGCACACAAAAAGATGCTTAACATTGCTAATCATTAGAGAAATGCAAATCAAAACCACAACGTGATATCACTTCACACCTGCCAGAATGGCTACCAATCACATGGAGAAAAGGGAACACTTGTACACTGTTGGTGGGAATGTAAACTGGTGCAGCCACTGTGGAAAACAGCATGGAGGTTCTTCAAAAAATTAACATATGCCTAAAATCACCCAGCTCGTTGTGGGTAAAGCAAGTTCAAACTTGGGCAGCCTGCCTCCTAAGCTGTTATATTGCATCTCAATTACTGGTGAGCTCTTGGTTTCCAAAAATACAATTGTACCTAACACTTATTTGTATTGAGGTATAATTGACATATATTATATTAATTTCAAGTATACAACATAATGACTTGATATATGTATATATTGTGACATGATCACCAAAGTAACTCTAGCTAACATCTATGACCACACAGTTACAATTTTTTTTCTTCTGATGAGGAATTTTTTTATTTTAAAAAAATATTTATTTATTAATTTGGCTGCTCCAGGTCTTCGTTGTGGCATGCGGGATCTTTCGTTATGGCATGCGAGTTCTTAGTTGTGGCATGTGTGACCTAGTTCCCTGACCAGGGATCGAACCTGGGCCCCCTGCCTTGGGATAATGGAGTCTTAGCCACTGGACCACCAGGGAAGTCCTGTGATGAGAACTTTTTAGATCTACTCTCTTAGCAACTTCTAATATTTGTATATTGCTTTCATAGGAGTTATTTGGTCCTTACAACACTGCAATACTATATATTATAAATGGCCAAACTGAGCCTTAGAAGATAACTTGCTCAAGGGTTTGAGTGGCCAAACAAGTATTTGAAATGCAAGTCCTCTGCTCAAGTCTTCATGTTGCCTTCCTGCAAAGCTTAGTATGCTTTTGTGGTTAGTACAGAATAACTCCACACACACACATACACACACACACAATTTTAGTAACAGCCTTATCAAGTTATAATTCCATACCATACAATTCATCCACTTAAAGTGAACAATTCCATGGTTTTTAATATACTCAGAGCTGTCCAATCATCATTACAATCAATTTGCTCCAAAAAGACACTCCATACACTTTAGCTATAACTCCTCACCTCCCTAGGCCTAGGGAACTAATATTCTACTTCCTATCTCTATAAATTTGCCTCACCTGGATAATTCACATAAATGGAATCATACAGTGTATGGTGTTTTGTGTCTGGCTTACTTCCTTTAGCATCATGTCTTCAAGGTTCACCCATGTGGTGGCCTGTGTCAGAACTTCATTCCTTGTTCCTGCTGAGTAATATTCCATTGTATGGATCTACCACATTTTGTTTATGCATTCATCAGTTAATGGACATTTGGGTTGTTTCTACCTTTTGGAAATTATGAATAGTTCTGTTGTGAACATTCAAATAATTATTGTTATAAGTACTTTTCTATAAAATTAAGTGTAGTTTTTCTTTAAATTATGACACAAAACCTTTTTTTCCCCCAGCTTTCAACTCTCAGCTAAAATTCTCCCTGATATCATGTAGGTAACCCAGTGAACATTTTCATGCACAAATGGATTTGAATGAATACAAAATGTGACTAATATATAGTACAGTAATTATTAGTCCTGTTAATTAATTATAAAACATCAATAATTTCATAATTAGTAGCAGTATAGAGCTTCCTTAAATTGAACAGCACGCAGCAATCCAATATATCACTGAAGTCTATGACAGAGCTTATTTGGAAGTTCCTCTACTTAAGCCTTCTAACTAACTATAAATTCAATGAAGAGAAGTTAACTGCAACGGTACATGGCGACAGAAAAGGGATGGTACTGTAAGTTTTCACGGAGTGATTAGTGTTGCCCTGCATTTGGTAATAGGGGACATTTCTGTTGTGAAGATACTGACATCGAGAATGTCAATGTAGGACAGTACTGTGTAATACAGAGTCTTACAAGGTTATTTTGTTTTATCAAAAATTGAAAAATTTTATAATTAAGAAATAAAATGCAGAAAAATAAATGATGCCATTTTGAGAAAGTGGGTTTAAATACATATTGGACATCCTCCAATTTAAATAAAGAGCAGTATATTTATTGCATTTAGCCATAGGTGTGAGGACTACTTGATTGTTTTATTCGTAATGAATCTCACTTTCTACTAGACTATGCTAAGTGGCGTCTCTATAAAGTCGGTCTTTACTGAGACCTTCATGGATGATTATAACTTCATTAAAATGTTCATGTTGACTTACTTCACTCTGTATGACAGACTCTAGGTCCATTCACCTCGCTACAAATAGCTCAATTTCGTTTCTTTTTATGGCTGAGTAATAGTCCATTGTATATATGTGCCACATCTTCTTTAACCATTCATCTGTCAATGGACACTTAGGTTGCTTCTATGTCCTGGCTATTGTAGAGTGCTGCGATGGAACACTGTGGTGGGAGGCTGCTGCATAGCACAGGGAGATCAGCTCGGTGCTTTGAGACCACCTAGAGGGGTGGGATAAGGAGGGTGGGAGGGAGACGCAAGAGGGAGGGGTTATGGGGATATATGTATGCATATAGCTGATTCACTTTGTTGTACAGCAGAAACTAACACACCATTGTAAAGCATTATACTCCAATAAAGATGTTAAAAAAAAAAGTTCATGTTGTTTACCATCGTGTTGAACTTTAAAGTGTGACAACACCCGTCTATTTACTAGTAGGCAATCCTGAAATTTGGGTCCACTTTATCCATCCATTTACTCCCCAACAGCGTCGGCTGCAGTCCCACCGACGGCCGCCAGGGCGGCCTCCCCGCTCGCCTCCTACGTGGAACCTCGGGACCCGCACAGCCCGTGACGTGCGCCCGGGACATAGGTGTAGACGGCGAACAAAAGCCGAGTCCCGCCGCCCAGGTGGCTCTTCAGTCGGAACTCGCCCGGCCCGACCGGGCCCAGCCCGGCCAGCACCTGCGTTCCCTCCCGCCACGGGGTCGACCCGTCCGCCTCGGGGCCGACGAGGGCAGAGGCCCAGGGGCCGGGACGCGGCGGCCCCGCCGGGGGCGGCCCAGCCCTTCCGACAGGCAGGCGCCCGGCTCGGGGACCCGCAGCCGCCTCCATCTTGGCCAGCGGAGGCGGGAGCGGCGTCTGGCCCAGGCCCCGTCGCGCCGGCCGGGGCCAGGTGCGGAGCCGGCAGCGGGCGCCGTCCCGGCGGCCGGGCGGCGGGGCCCAGCCCAGGCTTCCCGGGACGAGTCGGAGTTGCCCCCAGTTCCCCCCGCGGCCCCGACAAGATGGAGGACGTAGTCTCCTCCCGCAGCCATGACGGGAGCGAGGGACGCCTCCCCACGGGGCTGAGGCGAGGGGAAGCGCTTCCAGCCTTCGGAGCGCGCGGGCCCCCCCTGCCGCTGGCCTCCCGGCCCCCGGCTCCCGCCCGCGTCGCCGCAGCCCCTGCCCGCTCGGCCCTCACGGGGCTCCCAGACACTGGACAGGGAGGGCGCGGGGGACATCGAGGCCGCGGTGCTCCTCGGGCGGCGTCGCTCGCGGCCGCTGCAGGGTCAGGCGGCCCAGCTCAGGCCCTCGGGCCGCCCGGCCCCGATAGCTCTCGGCCCCCAGGGGCCGGGCCGAGCCGAGGCGGGTGCGGCGATCACAAGAGTCAGCGGCCCGACCCTGACGGGCCGGGCCGGAGTGGGGGCGGGGAAGGGGGGGGTGGAATGGAGGTGCAGGGGTGTGGCCTGCGCCTGAAGGACAGGGCGTCGGACCACCCCCTCGAGGGGGGGTCCTGAAGGAAGGCGGACGCAGCCAATGGGCGTGCCCGAGGCCCCTGGCCCGCCCTCCCCGGCAGCCAGTGAGGGCGTGGGGGGCGGGGCTTGCCGGGCCGGGCCGCGCCGCCGCGGCCACAGCCTCCGCCTCCTCACCAGCGCTAAAGCCGGGACTGGACCGAGCGGAGTTGCGCGTGTTGCCGAAGGGGGGGGGGGGCCGGGGGCGGGGAGGTTCGTTCCGCGGAGCCGCAGCCAGCACCGGGTGAGGCTTGTCCCCGCCGAGTCTCCAGCCCAGGGCCGCCGACAGTGGGGGTGGCCGGGAGCGGCGCAGCCTCCGGAGGCGGAGGCGGAGGCGGAGGCGCCGGGAGGCGGAGATGGGTGAGGGCGGCCTCCGGAGCCTCCCACCGACCCGGGACAAGCGCCCCGCGGCGCGGCCGCCGTCGCCGCTACCGCGTCGGGGCCTCGGGCTGCCGGCGGCTCCGCTGATGTCCCAGGCGCCTTGGCGGTCGGCCCGCGGGCTGCGGGAGTGCGGGCGCGGCCGCGAGGGCCGGGTGAGGCGGCCGCCGGCGGCGGGGGTCGCTCGGGGCCGCCCGGGGCGGGGGCCGGCGGCGGGGGTCGCGGGGGGGTGGGGGTGGGGCGGGGTGGGGGAGGGGCGCCTCCGTGGGTGATCGGGGCAGCGCTCGCACCTTCTCGGCGGCGGCGCGAGGTCCCCAAGTTTGGCGGCGAGGGCGCGGGCCCCCCGCGCCGGTCCCCTCCTCTGCCGCCCCGGCCCCGGCGCGCGCGCGGCTCGGCTCCGCACGTATTGTTTGGCCGGGTCTCTAATGGCGGACGGGGAGGCAGCGCTGCCGGTCGCCGACTGCGGGGGGGCAAGTCTCGGGCCCGGGGCAAGAGCTCGGGGCAAATGCGGGGGGGTTTCCGCCCCGCGGTGACGCGAGCCGCCCCCCGCCCCTGAGTGGATGCGGGCGCGATGGGGACGGCGCTGGGTGGGCCGATTCGGGGGATAGGATTCCCCGCTGGCGTCGAGGCTGCGCTCGCCCTTCCCCCTCCCCCTCCCGGAGCAGGCCTGCTGCCCTCCGCCTCCTCCCTCCAGGGTTTGCCTTTCACGTGGGTTTTGGTCCCAAATAAAAATTTTACGCCGTTTCGCTCTACTTTACGTAGGAGGGGGTTGTTGGTCACGGGCTGGGGAGCAATAATCGAAGGTCCGAACCTCCTTGACCTCTTATTCCCTTCTCTGTCTCCTCCTGGTGGAAAGGGCTTGGTTCTCCCACCTGGTTAGGTGTTCTTGATCCATTTTTCATTTTTCCTCTTACCCAGGACCAGGAGTTGCCTTCATCTCTACCTGGTGCATCTCTGGCAGAACGTGAGGAGGAAAACACCCCCATTGTGAGTCTTTTGCCCCTCATTTGAGGCTCTTGAGGACGTTGTCAGGTTGTAGGGCCGGAGCGTCTCCGTTGTTTTGAGGGGGAGGAGCTTTCCCCTGGGTGGCAGCTGCCCCCGGGGCGCAGCCTGGGTAATGGCTGGTGAGGCAGCTGGGAGTGGGCGCTGCTGTTTGCACCGCTGCAGACATCTCTCCTGCTGCAATACCAACCTCAGCAACCAGACGACGGGCTCCTGCAGCTGCTCACGTTACCCGGGAGGAGGGGTGGGGGAAGGAGGGCATATTGCTGGCGCCCTCTAGAGTTCCAGGGCGGGAAGTGAAGTTGTTGCGCTTCTGATGCTCGGTGTGCAACCATCTTTAACACTTTCTCTTCCTTTACAATGGAGAATTGATTGAAGGGGTTGGAGGAACAGAAAGACGGATTTCACTCTGTGTGTACGACGTGAAACACAAATTTTGACTCTTGGGGTTCATGAGTTGGTAGATGTCTTTGATGTGTTTGCTTAGGAAAGGGCATGAGGTCCACTCCTCCAGTTCTCTTAGTTTACCAGCTAGTGTGCTGGTGAGACCAGTCCGCTGCTCTGGTTACTCTTAGTCCCCCATATTTTGTGATGCTTAGTCTTCAACTTAGTCTTCAAGTTGTTCTTGAACGTGTTATCTGAGGGTTATCGTTTATTGCTTTCAATTTGTTGGTTTTAAGATAGTCTTGGAATGTGCGAGACACTAAGGTAAACATAACGAGTCATTTTCCGTCAATTGAAATTAGTTACAAAATATCAGTGAATTTTAGCATTCTAGACAAATTGTATCTCTGGAGCCTCCTGACAGTTGGTATTGTAACTTGCACATCTCTGTCAGAGGTGAGTCATGAGTATAGTAGCTCGTGCTTAAATATTAAGTCCCAAATGGGTTAAAAAATAATTGATGATGAACATACTGATTGCATACTGATTGTGAAGGATGATGTGAGGATGGCAACTTGTATGAAACGAACACTACTTTAGGCAGGTGCCGGGCACTTTCATGTATTATTTCCTTTACTCTTGGCAAATAGCCTGCAGGGTAATAAAAATAGCATGCATTGAGCCCTTATTGTATGCCAGCACAATAGTAAGCTAAGTTTTTTTAAAAAGTTAACTATGAGAACTTCCAAATTTATGAGTGAGAATAGTATATTGAACCTCTTTGTACCTATCATTTACAGTCTATAATTATCAACACATGTCCAGACTAATTTTTAACATGTGTTAAGTAATTTAATCCTCATGAAAACCTAGTGTTTTTATTCCTAATTCGTAGAGGAGGAAACAGAGGCATAGGCAGATACCCAGGTAGTAGTATTTGGTAAAGCAAGGATTTGAACTTAACCAGTTTGATTACAGGCCTAAGTTCAGCAACTGTGTTGTCCTATTTTATTTTTAAGTTTTTTATTTATTTTATTTTGTTTTATTTTTTGGCCACGAAGGGGCGGGGGGTGGAATGTGGGATCTTAGTTCCCCCACCAGGGGTTGAACCCACGCCCCCTGCATTGGCAGCTTGGAGTCCTAACCACTGGACTGCCAGGGAAGTCCATGTGTTGTCCTGTTTTAAAGTATATAATATGCTTGTTTTACAAATTTAGAAATTGAAACTGAAAAAAATTGAAGGTTACAATTTTCTCAGCGTATATTGTTTTCATGGAGAACAGTGGGTAAACAAATACAAGATGTTTGACTCTTACTGAGTACCTTTTAAAAAAATAGTAGTACCACAGTTATCAATTAGATTATTTGACTGCCTTAAAACTAACAGGGTCTGTTTGAATCAGAAATAATATATCCTCTTTTTTCAGTGTGTCTGTGCAATTTAGTATCTATAATTGTTTCCTAAATACTGTAACTTTAATGACTAACTTCTGTAATGAGTTTAAAGCTCTTTTCAGGCATTAGATCATCCAGATATAGTGGATCAAGGATTAGATCTTTCAACTAGATGGGCATTGCTTATTTTATCACCCCGTATTTTCACAAAAGATTTACCTTTCTAAAATTTTTTCCTTTGTTCTTATTTGTGATGTTGATGGGGGAAGGTCGATTGGTTGGTTAAGTAAACATTCGGAGATGAGGACATACAAAATGTATAATCAGGACTTTCCTGTAATGTCAACACATGTATACTAATGAAAACCATGGTTCTTTCTAATACAGTTGATCCTTGAACTACATGGGTTTGAATTGTTGGTCCACTTATACCCGGATTTTTTTCAATAGTACTACACTATCTGTAGGCAGTTGGATCTGTGGATATGGAGGAACTCAGTAAAAGGAAGGACCATCTATAAGTTATACATGGATTTTCTTCTCCCTTCCTTCCTTCCTTCCTTCCTCCCTCCCTCCCTCCCTCCCTCCCTCCCTCCCTCCCTCCTTCCTTCCTCTTTTCGTGCATGAGGGATCAAACCTGTGCCCCCTGCAGTGGAAGCTTGGAGTCCTAACTACGGGACCGCCAGGGAATTCCCTATACATGGATTTTCAACTGCTACCCCCTGACCCCCCCAGTTTTTGAAGGGATGTAGTTCTTGTTTTCCTTAATGATTTAGCTCAGAATTAAAAATACTTTTACTTAAAAACACCAACTAATGGTGCTTTAATGTGCCAGACAATAAGATGAAGATAAGCTGACAATTTTAAATTGACATTGATTAAATCAAAGTTCTTTATTATACTTAAATTTATTGCACACTTAATGTGAGTTAGGTGCTTTTAGATGTACTTAAAAGTATTTTGACATTTAAAAATACTTCACATATTTATGGTACCTTTCTTTAATGCATCCTTAATAGTATGTATTCCTCCCATTGTCCTTTTTAAACAGTTGAGGGAAAGAGAGAGTGGTCTGTGCTTTTCCATGTTCTGCTTATATAATCTCATGGGCTGGAGTTTTGTTTTGTTTTGTTTTTAAGTATTTATTTATTTATTTATGGCTGTGTTGGGTCTAAGTTTCTGTGCGAGGGCTTTCTCCAGTTGTGGCAAGCGAGGGCCACTCTTCATCGCGGTGCGCGGGCCTCTCACCATTGCGGCCTCTCTTGTTGCGGAGCACAGGCTCCAGATGCGCAGGCTCAGTAATTGTGGCTCACAGGCCCAGCTGCTCCGCGGCACGTGGGATCTTCCCAGACCAGGGCTCGAACCCGTGTCCCCTGGATTGGCAGGCGGATTCTCAACCATTGCGCCACCAGGGAAGCCCTGGGCTGGAGTTTTGTACCTCATGTGGTGGGACATCTCTGAATCACTCAGATGTCACACAGATGCTGACAATGAATGTTTCAGACTTTTGTGTGGATATGGAGCTTGACATACCATCTTTGTACAACAGTGTTCATATCCTTAAAAGTTTTATTGTATGTTGCCCTTGTTTGAGGTACAAAAGTGCCTAAACTTAATGCATTTGAGACAAAATGAAATCTTCACCTTTAGTCAGATGCTGTGTTATTACTGTGATGGAAAGAATGTGTATGAATGCTGGAGCTCTATCTTTGTTGTCAAAAGGTGTGGTATAATTAGAAATTTTATATCTTTTTCTAGGCATTCATGTCTGTCTGCCCCATTAACAATATTATTCACACATATATTATTTTACTGAATAACACTTACTATAAGAGGACTTCGGCATATTCAACTTGCATGTGTTTTTTTTAGGCAATGCAAGATGAGCTTAAACCCAAGTGCTTTCTCCGGTTGGATTATCTAACAGTATTTTATGTAGGGCATTTTAAGTTAGGAAACAAGTACACAGAGAGATTGTGTTGATTCCATGCATTTTCCATTTTTTCATTTCAGTTGGTTAATTTATTTCTGTTCCTGTCAGAGCATAGAATTGGGATTTTAGAATTTAACAGGACTTTTTAAGCTAATGAAATCTCAGAGTTTTTATGGACAACTCCAATATGGAAGAACCATAAAGTTGTCACTGAGAAAAGTTGCTTTTAGGTAAATCAGAAATTTTGAACTATGGGGCTCTGGGTAACAACTGTAGTTTTTTATTTTTTACTTTGGTTGTTTACCAGCAAGAAAATTGTTTTATATAGTTGGAATTGCAAATTTTTATATCTGTAATCTGTTTTTTAAACAAGTCACTTTTGTAATCTTAGGTTTCTGTTATTAAAATAGTAATGAGAAGAGAATTATGAAGGCCAGCACTAAACACTTAGTAACAAGATAAGTTGGTCATCTTGAAGTGTGTTAAAAGTTGGATTACAACACATTTGAGCATATCTGTTGTTTTATTGCATATTTTAAAATGTATTAATTTTTTTGGATCAAGTTTTGCACAACACTTGAAGCACTTTGTAACTGCAGAATAAATTTTTGTGAACTATTGAAAAGTCTAGAGTTAAAATGTGTAGAGAGGTTTGCTAAACTGCTTGCTCACATGACTAGTTTGGGATTTGTTCTTAGTTCTATTTTATTTTTAACTTCATAGCAGTCCATTGAAAATTACAAGTAATAAAATTTAAGAAGAATTTGGGGTCTTTAATTTGAAAGAAGGATATGACTGTTGGGGGTTTTATTTTTACTGATTTGATCAATGTCCCATAAGTGTTAATGTTTACTACATCAAGAAATGATTTAAGAGTAAACTTTGGATATTAGGATAAATATTTGATAGTCCTGGCTTTAAAAAAAAACAACCAACCTTTCACATATTTGTGTTATTAATGTGATCTTGTTTTTATCTTTCTTCAAGAGTTACCAAATTATTGTTAGAGAATTTCAGCCATTCTCTTTAATATCAATAGGCTGCCAAGGGTCAGATTTCTCTTCTCCAGAGGGTTCTAGATATTTTTCTCTCTATGTTCCTAGTGAATTTGAAGGTCAGATTTGTTTTTGTGAATTTAAAGTATTTTATCCTTAAATTATTAAATATTTTAGTGTGATTCTGATATTAAATTGTGATTTAAGATAAATTTTCTAGGAATAGGATTAATTGTTGCAACCTCATTAAAATTTTTGGGAAGGATCTGTTATAGTTCTTGCAATAAACATTTTTTTTTTCTAACTATACATTTTGATTGGATAAGAAAAATACTTAGGACTTCCCTGGCGGTCTAGTGGTTAAGACTCCGTGCTTCAACTGCAGGGGCCGTGGGTATGATTCCTGATGGGGGTAAGATCCCGCATGCTGCGCAGCACGGCCAAAAAAAGAAAAATACTTTTTAAGTAAATATTTTAAGTAAAATTGTGATGCGCAGTTAGAGGTTTCAGACAGAAGAAAGTTTATAAAATATGACTAATACAATGAAACAAATTATTCAGTTGTTTTACTTTATAGCAATGCCATGTATATGTTACTTTTTCTGTAGTAGCCTAGATTCCTTTATTAATTGTAAGAATTTAATCTGAAATTATGGTTTTGTAACTTAAAAACATTAAAGAAACTTTGTAATACTGGAACAGTTTCATAATCATTCGTTTCAAAGAGGTATATCTTTTGCCTAGGAAGAGTGGTGTTTCTTGGACTATTGAGCTGGACTAGACTGAGAATAGTTCAGGGTAATCAGGGCACTGTGGAAATCACTTATTCAACAAATTGTGTATCGTATACCATCTATTATATATCAAGTAGTCATAAAAGATGTGTTCTGTTAATGTTGGCTAGCAGTTTCTTTGGTGCTAGTGCTCATTTGGGGTGACCCCAATGATTATCAGATTAGTGAATTTTGTTTCCAGTTCTGTGGAAGTAAAGAAATATTAGAGTGGAAGTAAAAATTTAGGTTAAATGAAATTTTTATCTTGTCTTTTTGTTTTAGATTTCTATTGGTATTTTTTTCTTTGAAGCTTGTTTTATTTTAATTATTTTATTTTATTTTGATTATTTCTGGCCCTCACGTGGTATCTGAATTCTTGTATGTTCATGTTTGTATGTTTGTTTTTTTCCTTAAATTATTTTTTTTTTAATAATTAATTAATTAATTTCTGGCTGCTCTGGGTCCTCGTTGCTGCATGCAGATTTTCTGTAGTTGGGGTGAGTGGGGGCTACTCTTCACTGCAGAGCACGGGCTGTAGGCGCGTGGGCTTCAGTAGTTGCTTCATGCGGGCTCAGTAGTTGTGGCTCCCGGGCTTAGTTCCTCCGCTGGACCAGGATTGAACCCGTGTCCCCTACATTGGCAGGCGATTCTTAACCACTGCACCACCAGGGAAGTCCTGTTTGTTTGTTTTGAAGTAATGAAAAATTTGCTCTTGTTTTAATTAGTTATATAAATTTGTCGCTTTAAAATTAAACTTGTTTTAGCTTTACAACTTTCATTACTATGAATATTGTCTCACTTTCTATGTTTATTTTTGTATGTCTGTTTTAATACTGTGAAGTCCTGTTTCCAGGAAGTCATTACATTCTATATCTGCAAACAGTTTTAGTTGCTCATCAAAGCTTGTGTTGAAGTTGGTCTTTTTCTTCCATGACACAAGCTCCTGACTGCCACTATTCCTTGTTGTCTTCATTTGTATAATCACGTTTTCCATCCTTGATGTCCTTGCCCAGCTGTTTTCATCCTATCTTCCTCTTGGACTTAAGTGTTCATTTGCCTTTCCTAACTTTCTTTTGCATTAAAAAAAAAAAAAATTACCACACAGTATCTGGAAAAGCATCCTATGTTGTAAGTCTGATTTTGCTGTATTTATATGAGGCGTATCCAGATTTTATTAAACTTTTGAATTTGGTGAGATCATGGAAAAAATTTGCTGAAAATTATCAAATTTCACTTAAAATAAATTTTATTTTATATAAATTATTCCTCAGTGAAACTGTTAAAAACCATTTTTGCTCCACCATTTACCAATTTGTGGTCTCTGGTAAGTCATTTAACCTCTAAGCCTTAATTTACTCATACGACAAGTAAGTATAGTACTGTCTGCTTTTTTGAGATTGCTGTGAGGTGGGTTAAAAATAATACAGAGTATGTGATTGGCCAATAGTAGGTGCTCAGTTAACAGCAGCTACAGTTCTTCCCTATTTATATAGAGCAAACATCATGAATTTGTTGCCACCACTGGGACGGTAAACTCAGTGAATGCTCATGCGATAGAAGGAATTACGTTCCTGTTCACAGCCTTCTCTCTCTGACGGCTCCTTCATTAGTCTTTTAAGTGTGCTAACATGCTGTCTCCTCCAGAATCTCTGCACCTTCCCCAAACTTCCTTTTCCTGTACTTTTCCAAAGAAACTCACTGATTTGCACTCTCAACACTATACCAAATCTGCTGTTTTGAGGTCACTAGTGACTTAATTTTCAAATCTTAGGTGCCTCTTTTTTTTGTCTTAATTCTGTAAGATTTGAAATTTATTATATTCCTTGAAACTGTTGACTTCTGGGACTTTGAACTTAACATTATCTTATACTTCTGATGATCTCCTTCACGTCCCCTCATTAGATTCAAATATAGAGACCTTTATGTATCCTTATTTCCTAAGGTACTTAGCCCTCTCCTGTTTTGTTTTGTACTTTGACCTTAGTCCATTTTGTTAGAAAGTGGGAGTTATATTTACAAGGCACGTTCATCCTGTTTCTTTCTCCAGTCTACAGCCAGATTAATTTTCCCTAAAGCCCAGTCTGATCACATCACTCACTTTCCAAAATCTTCAGGGATTCTTGCTGGCATGTGAAACAAAATAACAAACTTATAAACTAAGCCTGGGCTTTAAAACCCTTACAAAGAAGAAATCAATTAGGAAATGCATAATATGTGATTTTTTTTAAGGTAGATTTTCAGTGTTCAGATTATGGAGACAGTCATGTAAATGAATAACTGTAAGCAATGAAGCATAATCGGTGACCTACAGAAATGAGTAGTTGTATGCATATCAGAAAAGACAGTTCTTAATATTTTGGTTATAAAGATAAAATGTGCCCTTACAATCAAATAATAAAGAAGTATGTGACATAGAAAGTGTAAGTTCCCCCATAATCCCATGATGATTTTTTCCTGCTCATCATACTAATAATTTTGCATATATATTGTTATCAACAGTCAACATTTTCGATAATTGCTTCCCTGTCCTTATGTTGCCAAAGTCTTCAGCTGATTAATGTTTGAATTCTACTGATCAGTGTATTAGAGCAGGTCACAAATCTCAGTTCTATATGATAGAGGGTAATGTGGTAGCATTAGTTCAGCAGAAGCTTAATGAGCAAGGTGGGAAGAGCGGTGCTGAAACTGAGCCTGCCCTGAAGGCGGGGTCAGATCAGGCAGGAGTCTTATATAGGAAGTAGACTGGAAAGCCACGGAAGAAGCAATTGATGTAGTCTGATTTAATTTTTAAAAAGATCTTTAGATAGTTTGGGGAATATAGTAGGTGACGTCAGTAATCCAGCAGAAAAATGGTGATGAATTTCTAGGGCTAGAGGAGTGTCAGAAGAGATGGTTAAAAGTGGACAGTTTCAAGATTTATTTTGGAAGTAGGATAGGAATTGGGGATGGCATGGCTGTAGGTGAAGAAAGGAGAAGAAATAAAGGCCTCCAGACTTCTGGTATGAGTAGCTAGACGCATAACATCCCCAAATGGCAGAGGCTGGAGGAGGGGCAGATAAAGAGTGAAAGAGCATGCTTGAATAACTAGATGTAGGGAGTAGGCAGTTTGGGGCTTTGAAACATCTTGATTGAGATAAATTAAGGACTCTGGGACATTGAGGTATTATTTAAAATCATGGGAGTGGATGAGATCCCCAAAGAAAGTTAAAATTACTTGAAAGTACATTGCAGTTAAAGTTTGGTCCTATGGGAAAGAAGAGATTATTCCTTACCCCAGAAATTCTGTGCCCTAGAGCTAACTTGAATCAATTAATTAATTAATTAATTTACTAGATCAAAAGGGATTTTTGTTTAGACGCTGTCATAGCCCTTGAATGGATTTTTAATATGTTAATTAAATGATTCCTGTCAGCTTCTAAAGCCAGAGTAGCATTGTTGTGGATCTCTGATAAAGATATGTTATAAAATGATTTCATGGCTAGATGGTAAGCAGCATGAGGTCATAATCTGTGTTCATCTGTCATTGACCCCTGTCCCCTTTGCTCACTCCCCAGAGGTTAGTGGTAGCATCAGTTTAGTGTGTATTACTATAAATCCTTTTTGTGCATATACTAACATGTACCTGTAAGAGTGATAAAGTAAATTTATACGTGCATTTTAAAAACATGTATATGTATCTTTCTGCAACTTGCTTTTTCACTTAGTGGTATGTCTTAGACATTTTTCTGAGGTAGTACGTAAAGGTCTTTTTAAACTGTTGTGTGATACACTTCACGACATGGATTTAACAGTTTAGCTATTCTGTTGGTAGACATTTAGTCTATTTGGAATTTTTTGTTATATATAAAATGCTGCATGAAATATACGTGTAGTAGTTTCTTTGGGTTCATGTGTGTTTTCTCTGGGGGAGATTCTGGAGAATAGGAATTACTGAGTCAGTATGTGCGTATTACATGTTTTTATAGGTACTGCCTAATTGCCTTCCACTGGACCACAGTACTGACTACCCTTTCTACTAGTTTCTCCACATTCTTGACAACACTGGATGTTCTCAAATAGTTAAAGTTTTGTCAATTTAATTTATGTTCTTTCTAAAGTATGGATATCAGTTCTTGTTGTATCGATTGCAAGTATATTATATATACACATTATATATTATATATAACATATAATATATATATTTTGTATATTTTTATACCTTATTTATGGTGCTTCTTTGCTATGTAAACATTTTATAATGTAATGGGAAAAATCCATTTCACTATTGCAAGAAATAAGAACAATTATAATGAATATGCAAGACTTTTATGAAGGAAATTGTAAAATAATACAGTAGGACATACGAGAAAACCAGAATGGACAGATTTACATATATCTGGATGGGAAGACTTCAATAATGTAAAAATAATAATACTTTTGTCTTCAAATATCTCTAAATTCAATGAAATCCTAACTAAATACCAGAATAGATACATATGGTACCAAGTTTAAAAGGTAAAAAGGGTAGAAAGGTAAAAAAGGTAAAAAAAAAAAGGAAGACCCCCCCGCTCCATCCACATGGTTCTCTTCCTTAGAAGCAAACCACTGTTGTCGTTTTCTTGGCCGTTTATCTAGAGTTATTCTGTGCATGTGTGTGCGTGCTCACGGTGCGTGTGTTTATCCGTTGTTAGGTGCCTTGCTTGCATTTATTTTATGGGAGAGGTGGTTCCATGTTAGTGTGGAAGTATGTTGAGAGCTGCCTCAGTTGTTTCCAAGGCTGCCTAATATTTCACTGTTTGTCTTTATTGTCATTCATTTTATCAGTTGTCTATTGAGAGACATTTAGGGTGTTTCAGTCTTTTAACTTTACAATGAATGTCCTTCTACATTTTGTTCTTTAAAACATGAGATGATATATCTGTAGGAAGAATGTCTAGAAGTGGGATTGCTTGGTCAAAGAAATATTTTTTTGAGTTGCTGTCAGTAGAAGTTGTACCAGTTTACACTGATTTACACTATGAGGGTACACAGTTAAACCTTTTGATTTTTGTCAGTGTGTTAGGAGAAAATTGGTGGCCCTTTAGAGTTTTAACTTGGATTTCTCTTAAATATTTCATATATTTAAGAGACATCTGTATTTTCTTTTCTTGTGAACTCTGTTCACTTTTTTTTGGTCCTTTATTCTCACTGGTTGTTGGTTCATCTCATTGATTGTAGGACCTCTTTGTCTTCATTTTTTTAGGATATGAGTTGCAAATATTTCCTTTGTAGTTAATCATTGTTGTATGTTTGGTATTTTTTCCCCCCACAGAGGTGTCTTCTATTTTTTTTTTTTTTCAGAAAAAATTCTGGTAAAATGTATTAACATAAAATTTACCGTTTTTACCTTTCTTTTTTTTTTTTTTTTAAAGGTAGAATAAGAGACTCTTTTTTTTTTAATTTATTTATTTATTTATGGCTGTGTTGGGTCTTCGTTTCTGTGCGAGGGCTTTCTCTAGTTGTGGCAAGCGGGGGCCACTCCTCATCGCAGTGCGCAGGCCTCTCACTATTGCGGCCTCTCCTGTTGCGGAGCACAGGCTCCAGACGCACAGGCTCAGTAATTGTGGCTCACGGGCCCAGTCGCCCCGCGGCATATGGGATCTTCCCAGACCAGGGCTCGAACCCGTGTCCCCTGCATTGGCAGGCAGACTCTCAACCACTGCGCCACCAGGGAAGCCCCGTTTTTACCTTTTTTAAATGTATAGTTCAGTGGTATTAAGTATATTTATAAGTGTTTTTTAAAAATCACCACTGTTAAATTCCAGAGCCTTTTCATCATTCCCAAACAGAAGCGCCATACTCATTAAACATAATGCCCGGTGCCTCTTTACCACAGCTCCTAGTGACCTCTCTTCTACCTCTGTCTCTATGAAATTGCCTATTGTAGGTACCTTAAATAAGTAGAATCTTTAAATGTTTGCCATTTTGTGCCTGGCTTATTTCACCTAGCATGTTTTCAAGGTTCATCTATGTTGTGGCATATATCAGAATTTCTTTCCTTTTTAGGACTGAATAATATTCCATTGTATGCCTACATTTTGTTTATCCATTCATTTGTTGATGGACCCTTGGGCTCATTCTACCTTTTGGTCATTGAGAATAAGACTGCTGTGAACATTGGTATGCAAGTATCCATATGAGTCCCGGCTTTCAGTCCTTTTGTATATATGTATATAAATAAATCTAGACGTGGAATTGACTGCTCACATGTTAATTCTACATATAACTAATTTTTGTATGTCTCTCCAGGACTTGTTATTTTCCTTTTTAAAAAAATAACATCCAGGGCCTCCCTGGTGGTGCAGTGGTTAAGAATCTGCCTGCCAGTGCAGGGGACATGGGTTCGAGACCTGGTCCAGGAGATCCCACATGCCGTGGAGCAGCTAAGCCCGTGCGCCACAACTCCTGAGCCTGCACTCTAGAGCCCACGTGCCACAACTACTGAGCCCACGTGCCACAACTACTGAAACCGGTGCACCTAGAGCCCATACCCCGCAACAAGAGAAGCCACCACAAGGAGAAGCCCACGCACCGCAACGAAGAGTAGCACCCGCTTGCCGCAACTAGAGAAAGCCTGCGCACAGCAGCAAAGACCCAACACAGCCAATAAATAAATAAATAAATAAATTTATTAAAACAAAACAAAACATTCAGGGACTTCCTGGTGGTCCAGTGGTTAAGACTTCATGCTTCCACCATAGGGGGTATGGGTTTGATCCCTTGTCGAGGAACTAAGATCACACATGCCGCATGGCACAGCCAAATTAAAACAAACAAAAAATCCATCTTCATTGCTGTGAAGTGGTATCTCATTTTGTTTTTTTTTTTAATTTTTACTTTTAACTGTGGTTAAAAAAAAAAAAAAAAACACATACCATAAAATTTATCATCTTGGCCATTTTTAAGTTGTATAGATCAGTAGTGCTAAGTATATTCACATTATTGTGCAGCAGATCTCCAGAACTTTTTCATCTTGAAAAGCCGAAACTCTATAACGATTAAACAATTCCCCGTTTACTCCTCAGCACCATCTTACTTTCTATTTGTATGATTTTTGACTTCTTGAGATACATTATATCATTTATGTGTGATCATACAGTGTTTATCTTTTTTCACTTAGCATAGTGATCTCAAGGTACATCCTTGCTGTAGCATATAACAGGATTTCCTTTCTTTTTAATGCTGAATAATATTCCATTGTACGTATATACCACATTTTGTTTATACATTCATCTGCTCGTGGAACTTTTGGTTGCATCTACCTTTTGGCTATTATGAATAATGCTGCTGTGAACATAAAGATGCAAGTATCTCTTCGAGATCTTGATTTTAGTTATTTTGGATATAGTATACCCAGAGTGGGATTGCTGAATCTTATGGTAATTCAATTTTTAATTTCTTGAGTAACCTCCATGCTGTTTTCTATAGCTGCTGCACCTTTTTACATTTCCATCAGCAGTGCACAAGGGATCAAGTTTCTTCAACCAACCAACCAACCAACCAACCAACCAACCAACCAACCAGTTTCTCTTCACTAATACGTGTTACTTTTTGTTTGTTTTGATAGTAGGCATCCTAATGGATGTGACATGTTTCCTGGTTTTGATTTGCATTTCCCTAATGACCGATGATGTTGAGCATAGCATCATTGGGAAGAATTTGAGAAGGATCAGTGTTAATTCTTCTTTAAGTGTTTGGTAGAATTCACCTGTGAACCCCTCTGGTCCTGATTTCTTTGTTGGGAGATTTTTGATTACTGATTCAATCTCTTTGCATGTTATAATTCTATTCAGAATTTGTATTTCTTCTTGAGTCAGTTTTGGTAGTTTGTATTAGGAATTTGTCCATTTTGTCTTGGTTATCCAGTTTGTTGGCATGTAATTGCTCATAATGTTCTCTTACTCATTTCTGTAAAATCAGTAGTGCTATCTTATTTTTATTTCTGATTGTTTTTTTAACTTTTTTATTTTTGGTCTGCTATTCACATATCAATTGCTTTCTTTTTTTTTTTTTTGGCCACACTGCATGGCTTGTGGGATCTTAGTTCCCCGACCAGTGAAAGTGCCAAGTCCTAACCACTGGACCCCCAGGGAATTCTGTTCGTTTCTGGTTTTAATAATTTGAGATTTTGTTTCCTTGTCAGTCTAGCTAAAGATTTGTTAATTTTTTCAAGGAACCACTTATTTTTTTTCTCTATTTTTCTGCTTTCTGTTTTGTTTATCTGTGTACTCATCTTTATTACTGCATTCTTTCTGCTACCTTTAGTTTGCTCTTTTTCTGGTTTCTTAAGGTGTAAAGTTTGTTTATTGATTTGAGATATTTTTAATGTAGGCATTAATAGCAATAAGTTTTCTGCTGAGCACAGCTTTCATTGCATCCCTTAAGTTTTGATATGTTGTGTTTTTGTTTTTTGTTTCAAAGTATTTCTTCACTTTCCCTAGTGATTTCTTCTTTGGCCCATTGGTTGTTTAAGTGTGTTAATTTCTACCTATTTTGTGATTTTTCATTTGTGCTTCTGTTATTTCTCGTTCCATTCCATTGTGATTAGAAAAGATACTGTACCATTTTGATCCTTTTACATTTTTTTAAAAAAATAAGTTATTTTTTAATTTTATTTGTTTGGCTGTGTTGGGTCTTTGTTGCTGCGCACTGGCTTTCTCTAGTTGCGTTGAGCAGGGGCTACTCTTCATTGTGGTGCGCGGGCTTCTCATTGCAGTGGCCTCTCTTGTTGCAGAGTACGGGCTCTAGGTGCGCAGGCTTCAGTAGTTGCAGCATGCGGGCTCAGTAGTTGCGGCACGCGGGCCCTAGAGCGAGTGGGCTTCAGTAGTTGTGGCGCACTGGCCTAGTTGCTCCGTGGCACGTGGGGTCTTCCTGGACCAGGGCTCGAACCCGTGTCCCCTGCATTGGCAGATGGATTCTTAACCACTGTGCCACCAGAGAAGTCCCTCATTAACATATATTGATAATTATTGTTTTATGCATTTGCCTTTTAAATCATAGGGAAAAAAGTAGTTATAAACTGAAAGTACATTAATACTGGCTTTCTATTGATTTTCTATATTTACTTTATATATATATTTATATATTCATTTGTGTTCTTTATTTCTTACGGCTTCAATTTAGTCTCTAGTGTGTTTTTATTTTTGCCTGAAGGATTCCCTTTAGCATTTCATGTTGGGTAGGTCTGCTGGTAATAAATTCCCCTTTGTTTATCTGGAAATGTCTTAATTTCTCCTTAATTTTGGAGGAGTTTTTTTTGTTGGATATAGAATTCTTGGTTGACAGATTTTTTTGTTGTTGTTCACCTTTTTAAATGTCATGCCATAGCTTTTGGCTTCCATGGTTTTGGATGAGAAATATACTGATGATCCAAATCTTTTTGAGAATCCATTGCATATGATGAGTCACTTCTCTCTTAGTTTCAAAATTCTCTTTTACTGTCGGGTCCACAGTTTGATTATTACCTGTTTTGGTGTGGCTATCTTTGAGCTTATCTGGCTTGAAGTTTGTTCTCTTAGTTTCAAAATTCTCTTTTACTGTCGGGTCCACAGTTTGATTATTACCTGTCTTGGTGTGGCTATCTTTGAGCTTATCTGGCTTGAAGTTTGTTGAGCTTCTTGGGTGTGTATATTCATCTTCGTCATATTTGGGAAGTTTACAGCCACTGTGTCTTCAAATATATTTTTTGTCCTTTTTTTTCTCTTTTTATGTTACATGTGTTGGTGCACATGGTGGTGTTTCACAGATCCCTCAGGCTCTGTTCATTTTTCTTCATTCTTTTTTTCCTTCTCCTCAGACTGGATAATTTTAATTTTTCTGCCTTTCAGTTTACGGATTCTTTCTTCTGCTTGCTCAGATCTGCTATTGATCCCCTCCAGTGAGTTTTTCATTTCTGCTATTATATTTTTCATCTCCAGAATTTCTGTTTGGCTACTTTTTTTTTTTGTAATTGAAGTATAGTTGATTCACAATGTTGTGTTAGTTTCAGGTATATACAGCAAAGTGATTCAGTTATACATATATATATTCTTTTTCATATTCTTCTCCATTATAGGTTATTACAAGATATTGAGTAGAGTTCCCTGTGCTGTACAGCAGGTCCTTATTTATCTATTTTATGTATAAAAGTAGTGTGTATTTATTATAAAAGTAGTGTTTATTTTATATATAAAAGTAGCATGTATCTGTTAATCTGAAACTCCTAATTTATCCCCCTCCCCCATTTCCCTTTTGGTAACCATAAGTTTATTTTCTCTGTCTATGCATCTGTTTCTGTTTTGTAAATAAGTTCATTTGTATCATTTTTTTAGATTCCACAAGTAAGTGATACCAAGTGATATTTGTTTTTCTCTGTTTGACTTCCCTGACTTAGTATGATAATCTCTGGGTCCATCCATGTTGTTACAGATGGCATTATTTCATTCTTTCTTCTCGCTGAGTAATACTCCATTGCATATATGTACCACATCTTCTTTATCCATTCACCTGTCGATGGACACTTAGGTTGCTTCCATGTCTTGGCTATTGTAAATAGTGCTGCTATGAACATTGAGGTGCACGTATCTTTTTGACTTAGAGTTTTATCTTTTCCAGATGTGTGCCCAGGAGTGGTATTGCTGGATCATATGGTAGTTCTGTTTTTAGTTTTCTAAGGAACCTCCATACTGTTCTTCACAGTGGCTGCACCAATCTACATTCCCACCAACAGTGCAGGAGGGTTCACTTTTGTCCACACCCTCTTCAGCTGTTTGGTTACTTTTTTTTTTTTTTTGGCCATGCCACATGGCTTGCAGGATCTCAGTTCCCCAACCAGGGATTGAACCCGTGCCCGCTGCATTGGAAGTGCGGAATCTTTTTTTTTTTTTTTTAATATAAATTTATTTATTTATTTATGGCTGTGTTGGGTCTTCGTTGTGGTGTGCAGGCTTCTCATTGTGGTGGCTTCTCTTGTGGATCATGGGCTCTAGGCACGTGGGCTTCAGTAGCTGTGGCACGTGGGCTCAGTAGTTGTGGCTCATGGGCTCTAGAGCACAGGCTCAGTAGTTGTGGTGCACAGGCTTAGTTGCTCCGTGGCATGTGGGATCTTCCCGGACCAGGGCTCGAACCTGTGTCCTTTGCATTGGCAGGCGGATTCTTAACCACTGCGCCACCAGGGAAGCCCTGGAAGCATGGAATCTTAACCAGTGGACCGCTAGGGAAGTCCCTGTTTGGTTACTTTTTATGATTTGTATCTGTTTGTTTATGTTTTCATTTTGTCCATACCTCGTTTTTGGATTTCCTTTCATTCTTTGTCCATGCTCTCTGTTAGCGCATTGAGCATATTTAAGGTAGTTGATTTAATGTTTTTTTTTTTAATATTTATTTATTTATTTGGCTGTGTGAGGTCTTAATTGCAGCATGTGGGCTCTTTTAGCTGTGGCGTACGGGATCTAGTTCCCTGACCAGGGATCGAACTCGGGCCCCCTTCATTGGGAGCGCAGAGTCTTAGCCACTGGGCCACCAGGGAAGTCCTGATTTAATGTTTTTGGCTAGTTACTCCAGTATTTGGGATTCCTCAGGGATGGTTTGTAATTCTTTTATTCCTGTGAATAGGGCGTACTTTTCTGTTTCTTTGTGTGTTTATACCATTCTGAGAGTATTATAGCTCTGGGTATCTGATTCTCCCATTCTCCTTAGATTGCTGATATTTCCTTGGGGATGGAGCTGTTTATTTTTGACTTTTTAAACATTTTTTTGCAGAGTGTGAATTTCTTGTTGCTTGTGTCCTTGAAGTTACTGTTGCATCACCCCTGTGGTGAGCTAGTGACTTGACAAAAAGTTTACATAAATGTCTGGAAGAAAAGAAAAAGAACGTTATACAGGGTTGTGTTTCATTTAATCTGAGAGATGCTACTGGGAATGCTTCTGCTGCCCAGAGGGCTGAGACCAAGAGGAGCCCAAGCCACAATCCCAGATTTTGTTGGAAGTCCCTGACCGCCAGTCCTGTGTTCAGCCAGACCCCGGAGGACTGCAGGTGCTGTCCCCTTGGCCGAGCGGGGGCGGGGGGGGGGGAGGAATGGGGGACGCTCGCCCACTTAACGGTGAGCAGCAGCCTCTTCGTCACACACTCCCCTGGTGCTTAGTGTCCAGTCAGGTGCAGAGATCCAAGAGGTTGCTTCCAATCCCTCTGTCCAGCTCATTAGTTACTCGGGTAAAGGGACCCATACCCAGAACTTCTGACGCTGCCATTTTGGGTGACATCTGTCTTCATCTGTTTTTAAGGACCTGTGAGGACCTGTTGCCTTATTCTTCTAAAAATTATGTTGATCAGGATACTTCCTACTTTGTGACAAGTGAATGTTGACTATAAGTTTAACTTCATTTGTTATCCGGTCATTTCAAAACTTTCTTTACTGTGGGTTTTGGAGGTGTGCTGAGTTGGTTACAATGAGTCATGCTCCTTTGCTTTCCCTCTTCCAAAGTTTTGGTGCTGTTGAATTATCCCTTGTTCTCCTTGTTCTTGTGGGTTTGTCTTTTTTTTTTTAAATCTCCTTATTTAGTTGGTCTTTTGATGGAAGCAAAATTTTATCTCTGTCTCCAGTTGACCATCCAATTAATTGAATATTAATTTCTACATATTAAGTTTATACCCATCACTTGACTAAATGACAGGCATACCTCGTTTCATTGCACGTCTCAGATATTGCATTTTATTACAAAGTGAAAGTTTTTTGTTAAAAATTGGAGGTGTATTGAGCAAGTCTATCGGTGTCATTTTTCTAACAGCATTTTAAAATTAAGGTATGTACTTGTGTTTGACATAATGCTGTTGCACACTTAATAGACAACAGTATAGTGTAAACATAACTTTTATATGCACTGGGAAACCAAAAAATGCATGTGACTCACTTTACTGCGATATTTGCTTTCTTGTGGTGGTCTGGAACTGAACCCACAGTATCTCTAAGGTATGTCTGTATCTCACTGTAGTAGTTTTTTGTTTTTGTTTTTTAATTTAAATTTATTTATTTATTTATTCTTTTTTTGGCTGTGTTGGGTCTTTGTTTCTGTGCGAGGGCTTTCTCTAGTTGAGGCAAGCGGGCGCCACTCTTCATCGCGGTGTGCGGGCCTTTCACTGTCGCGGCCTCTCTTGTTACGGGGCACAGGCTCCAGACGCGCAGGCTCAGTAGTTGTGGCTCACGGGCCTAGTTGCTCCGCGGCATGTGGGATCTTCCCAGACCAGGGCTCGAACCCGTGTCCCCTGCATTGGCAGGCAGATTCTCAACCACTGCGCCACCAGGGAAGCCCACTGTAGTAGTTTTTCAGGTAAATTTTTTGAGTCTTTGAGGTAAAGGCTAATACAATTTGCATATAATGATAATTTTCCTTATTACAAATTGTTATATCTTCCTTTTTCATATTATTACATTGGACGGTACTTCCAGAGCAGTGCTGTGTAGTAATAATAAAGAATATCCTTACCTTAACCTTGACTTTAATGGTAGTATTTTAATATTTCCCATTAAGCTGGATGATATCTTTTGGTTTGATAAATATATTTATAAATCCATCTTTCCCATTTTATTAAGAAATTTTATTCTTTTCTTTCTTTTTTTTGTGGCCATGCGCTGTGGCTTGCGGGATCTTAGTTCCCTTACCAGGGATTGAACCTGGGCCACCGCAGTGAAAGTGCCAAGTCCTAACCACTGGACTGCCAGGGAATTCCCAAGAAATTTTATTCTTAAAAATTTTAATTTGTCATACTGCCTCAGAACTATTACAAGTGTCATTAACACATGTTGAATAATACCCTTTCCTCTAGAGTAGAGAATAATTCACCTTAGCTTTCTTTGTACCTCTTACGGTACCTAGAAAGCTCTGGGGCTTATTAATGAGAAAGTGATGAATGTTTTTCTTGAATCACTTTGAAATGCTTTCTTTGTGATTTTCTTTGAAAGTTCATAAGCTTTTCTCAGCAACTACTGATACTTTATTGTTATGAATGTCAACATTTTATTTTTTAACTACCTTTTCTTTGTTTTTTCATGAGAACATCAAGCATTATGTTGATTCTCACTGAATCAAAATATTATAAAGCTGAAAGCATTTATAATTTATGGTGATTGTCTCAGTCCATTTGGGCTAGTGTAACAAAAGTACCATAGACAACAAACATTCATTTCTCAGAGTTCTGGAGACTGGCAAGTCCATGATCAAGGCTCCTGCAGATCAGGTTGTCTGGTGAGGGCTTGTTCCTGGTTCATAGACAGGCTGCCATCTTGCTGTGTCCTCACATGGTGGCGGGGGAAAGGAGCTCTCTTGGTGTCTTTTACAGAATGGTCACTAATCCCACTCATGAGGGCTCCACCTTCCTGACTTAATCACCGCTCAGAGGCCCCACCTCCTACTACCATCTCGTTGGAGGCCAGGATTTCATCATATGAATTTGAGTGGAGACACAAGCATTCGGTCCATAACAATGATGGAGTATCACAAGGAAGCTTAAAAATGAATTAGAAACTTACTGAAATCTTGAGGTGTAGGCAAAAACTGCCTGGTAGTTATTAGGAGTTAACTGTGTTAATTGATTTTCACATTCAGTTATTTATCTCTTTAAATTCTAAGAAGAACCCTGGGAACTATTTTTATATCCTTTTATTCTAGGGAAAGTTGAAGCCCAGAGAAGTGAAGTTATTTGCTTGACGTTAAATAGCTAATTAGAATTGACTTAATGTGGAAAAGTGGCTAAAAGGAATAGATTTTATTTGGATAAGGTAGAAATGATCAACTTTAATCAGATTCTTTTCTTTATAGGACTAAATGAGTGTTTGGTAGTTGAAGCCTATTCTCAGTGACATATAGAAGTGACCAAATTTATTTATAGTCTAGGATTTGAAAATAACTGTTATGGTTGAGTAATTATTCTGCTTGGGAAGTGGATTACTGCAGAGAACTGTGTAGTAAAGAAAGTCTTATTCTCTGCTCCACGGTTATCTTGTGAGGAGAATGAATGGATACCTTTACAGCAACCAGAGGGCACTGTGGATTCAGTTGTGGCTTAAGCTCCAGACATTGTTGTCTTCTGTTTTAGGTATGCTAAAACATAGACAAGATGGAGAAAACTCGTGCTTTAAAAGTGTTTGCATTCCATAACCTCAGTAGATCTACGCCACATTCCTCTGAAAATTGTTATTGTTGATGAGGATACTTCCTACCTTCTGGCAAATGAATGTTAACTACAAATTCAGCTCCATTTGTGTTTAAAAAGCTCGGCTCAGTGCTCTGTGTCAACCTAGATGGGTGGGATGGCGGTGGGGGTGGGAGGGACATACATACAGCTGATTCACTTCGTTGTGCAGCAGAAACTAATGTAACATTGTAAAGCAATTATACTCCAATTAAAAAAAAAATCTCATTTTAGCTTGGCACTTTGGGCTTCATATTTCTTTCTTTTGATACCTGTGTATTTTGAATATTGATTTGGTTACTGTTTTATTGAATGGCTGTGTCCCTTTTTTAATTAATAAGAGCTGTGCTACATTATTTTATTGTTTAATACTTAATCACATATAACATAGTAGTTATGAATATTCAAATCCTGACCTCTCCCACTTCCTGGCTGTGGTTTTGGACAGCTTACTTTTTTTTTTTTTTTTAATAAATTTATTTATTTTTGGCTGCGTTGGGTCTTCGTTGCTGCACGTGGTCTTTCTCTAGTTGCGGCGCACAGGCTTCTCATTGCAGTGGCTTCTCTTGTTGCGGAGCATGGGCTCTAGGCGCTTGGGCTTCAGTAGTTGTGGCACACGGGCTCAGTAGTTGTGGCTCGTGGGCTCTAGAGTCCAGGCTCAGTAGTTGTGGTGCACGGGCTTAGCTGGTCTGCGGCATGTGGGATCTTCCCGGACCAGGGCTCGAACCCGTGTCCCCTGCATTGGCAGGCGGATTTTTAACCACTGTGCCACCAGGGAAGTCCCTTGGGCAGCTTACTTTTTTTTTTTTTTTTTAATTTTAACAATTTCATGTATCTTTATTTATTTATTTTATTTATTTATGGCTGTGTTGGGTCTTCGTTTCTGTGCGAGGGCTTTCTCTAGTTGCAGCAAGTGGGGGCCACTCTTCATTGCGGTGCGTGGGCCTCTCATTATCGCGGCCTCTCTTGTTGCGGAGCACAGGCTCCAGACGCGCAGGCTCCGTAATTGTGGCTCACGGGCCTAGTTGCTCCACGGCATGTGGGATCTTCCCAGACCAGGGCTCGAACCCGTGTCCCCTGCATTGGCAGGCAGATTCTCAACCACTGCGCCACCAGGGAAGCCCCTTGGGCAGCTTACTTTTGAGGACTGGATTTTTTAAAAAAAATCTGTATAAGGGAGATAATGATTTTACTTCATAGTGTTGGTTTAATGTTTAACCATCATGAATATCTGGCTCATAATAAGCATTAAATAAATGTTAACTATTACTGGATGAATGTACTTGTATTTTAAGAGAACCTAATTGAATTAGTTATAAAGATTTTGAATCAAATGTTATTCAGCTTATTTCAACCTTTAAAACTTTCTGTAATGGTAATGTTAAAAATTTTTTCATGTTTACTTAAAATTAAGTGAAGGCCTTATATGAAGGTTCCCCCCAGCATATTGCTATGGTTTTACCATAAAGAGGTCTTTCTCACTGAGGAGCTGTGTTCAGGTGATGTAGTATATATTTTAGTATTTGAAAGTGTATTTAAAGTGTCTTAGAGTATGGAATGGTAATTTGTAGCTCTTTGGGTAAGGCAGATAGTCACCCCTTAAGTTTTTAAATGGAATTATCCATTTTCTTTAAAGCAGATATAAATGTGTCTTTTCCCGTTTTCCAATATTAGCATGTCTTCCATCCTGACACACACAGCTTTGGTTTAAGAGGAATGAAGAGGGTTTTAGAATCAAGCTTGATTCATAGTGCTTGAATCCTGATGTTGTCTTGGAACCTTGGGCATTTTTAATTAATGTATCTGAGCTACTGTTTTTTTCTTAATTGAGGTGTAGTTGATTTATGGTATTATAAAAGTTTCAGGTGTACAACCTAGTGATTCACAGTTTTTTGGGGTTTTTTTGGTTTTTTTGGCCATGCTGCGTGGCTTGTGGGATTTTAGTCCCCTGACCAGGGATTGAATCCGGACCTTAGCAGTGAAAGCCCAGAATCCTAACCACTAGACCACCAGGGAACTCTCAAATTCATGATTTCTGACGGCGGGGATGTTTATCTGTTTTGTTTATTGATTTTTCTCAAGTGTCGAAGACAGTGTCTTGTGGATATTGGGTGCTCCGTAAATCTTTGTTGAATGCAGTTAATTACTTGTTGCCTTTGGTATGTTCTGTGCTTGTCTTTATGTCTCATCTCATCCTGTTCTTCCCCACCTACCTTGTTCCAGCCACGTTGGCCTTTATTCTGTTGCTTGAATTTTCCAGCCTCACTCCCTTTAGGCTTTTTTTTTTTTTTTTTCCTTTAGGCTTTTGTAGGAACTGCCCTTACTTCAGTTTTCCCACAGTTAGATCTTTCTCATCATTCCAGATCTCAGCATAAATGTCACCTGCTCGAAGAGGTCTTTTCTGACTCCAAAGTAGAGTAGTTTTCTCTTCATTCTGTTATTATCACTTTTTTTTTTATCACTTTTTTTTAAAAATTTAAGTTTAGCTTTAAAAAATAAGTGAGAAATCATGCTCAAAAATTAAGAAAATGCAACAAAATATACAGTGAATAATTTCTCCATCCCTGTCAGCCGTCTGTCAAAGTGATAATTATTTATATTAGTGTTGTCCTCATCCTTCCAGAGGCTTTTATAGCAATGTAAGCAAAGGGCAATATGTATGAAGCAGTAAGTGTTCTTAAGCCCATTTGTTTTGAGACTGGGCTGAGTGGCCTTATAAGAGAGAGGATTACCGAAGAGCTAAGAGTTGGCCTTGGGGCCCTTAAACCAGTCTTAATGCCTGTACAGCTGGTGTCTCCTCACCTTCTCTGAGGCTGCAGTGAATAAACCACTTCACACTCGTATCTGTCCGTCTGCAAATTGACCTGCAGTCTATACTCACCCTTCATTTCCCCTTCTAGTTGGTTTTTTCCTTGTTTAGTCTCTGCGATTAAGGTGATCCATGTTCAGGACTAGTTCTACTACCACCTGTGCCCATGACCTCATCCCCTCTGTGTGCTCAATAACTTATTTTCTTTCTTTTCTGGCTTTTTTTTTTTACTGTTAACTGCCTGCTGTCTCTTTGGCTTTAGCACAGCTCTGCATATCTAATTGGTGCTCAGAACTATGAGTTAACTGTGGCAGAGTCGTGAAGAGTTTGGATTGTTGAGTTATAAAGACCTGGGAATGAATTCTAGCTGTGTGACTTGGGCTAGTCAGCATCTCTAAGCCACAAAACGGGACAGATATTGTAACCATATCAAGGGTTGCTTTGAAGATGTAACCAAGGAGTGGATGATATTTTCCTAAGGCTGTTGTAACAAGTCGCCACAGACTCGGTGGCTTAAAACAGACCTTTTTTCCTTTAACAGTTCTAGAGGTCACAAGTCAGAAGTCAGTGGCCCTGGGCTCAAACCAGGGTGTCAGCAGGGCCATACTCGCTCAGGAGGCTCTGGGGGAGGGCTCACTCCCTGCTTCAAGTTCTGGTGCTGCCGACATTCCTTGGCTACATCACTTTCATCTCCTCCAGGCACCTCTGTGGTTACGTTGCCTGGAATCTCCTTCCACCTCTGTTGATGAGGCCACTTAAGATGCAGGTAGGGCCTGCCCAGGTAATCTCATTTTTAAGTCCTTAACCATAATCATCTCTGCAAAGACCCCCTTTCCATCCAAGGTAACATTTACAGCTTCCAAGGATTAGTATCTGATTTCTTTGGGGCCGTTATTCAGCCTGATACATGGATATAAAGGACATGGCAGATGGGGATTTAAGGTTTCTAGATGGGGTCAAGAAAGATTTCAGATTCTCAGAAAGATTTAATCATACAGCTGTGGGAGCCAGGGAATATGAGAACAGTAGATTAAAAAAAAAAAGATAAGGGAAATTAGGGATTAAACCATGTCATTTTATTTAATACAGTAGATAAATGGGATAAATATAGAGAAGAGATTTTCATGATCAGATTTTAGTTATTTTTTTGTTCACGTGTGTAGAAGGATTTATCTGTGTTTTCAGTGTTAAAATTTATAGGGTAAGCAGTGGTGGAAAGGAGGTGGTAGACATGGGAACATACTGCATTATTCTTACTGAAAATTCGATAATTACCTTTCTTTTTATATTGCAAGAAGTTCACATGTAAACTTTATGAAATGATTAGTGAATGAGAGAAGATAACAGAATGCATATAAAATTTTTCTTGGATATTAGATGAGTGATTTTCATTTAGAGTAAGAAAGAAAGTAAAAGTACCTTTAAGAAATTTTTTGAATTAGAGTAACATCAAAAACCATATAGTGACATTTGTAAAATTTTTTTTCCCCATCTCCTTAACAGGTTCTTTGGCATGGACACAGGTTCATCGGGAGGAGTAGAAGTGGCTGATCAGACTCCTGTTTTGCTGGGGAGGACGGCCATGGCAGCTAGCCTCACGGACGCAGGACATTCATTTAGTGGGCCGCCTAACCCTTTAGTGAATAGAGCTAGTAAATTCCAGAACTCAGCAGTGGAAGACGATGATGATGTTGTGTTTATCGAGCCTGTACAGCCTCCTCTGCCTTCTGCTCCAGTGGTGGCCGATCAAAGAGCCGTGACATTTACGTCATCGAAAAATGAAGAGCTACAAGGAAATGACTCCAAAATTCTTCCTTCCTCAAAAGAATTGGCTTCTCAGAAGGGAAGTGTAAGTGAGACAATTGTCATCGATGATGAAGAGGACATGGAAACAAATCAAGGGCAAGAGAAAAATTCCTCCAATTTTATTGAACGGAGACCACCCGAGTCTAAAAACAGAACCAATGATGTGGATTTCTCCACTTCCAGTTTTTCAAGAAGTAAGGTAAATGCAGGAATGGGTAATAGTGGTATCACCACAGAACCAGACTCTGAAATTCAGATTGCTAATGTTACGACCTTAGAAACAGGTGTCAGCTCTGTGAGTGATGGCCAATTAGAAAATACTGACGGGCGAGATATGAACCTAATGATCACACACGTAACATCACTGCAGAATACCAGCTTGGGAGATGTCTCTAACGGACTGCAGTCGAGTAACTTTGGTGTTAATTTGCAAACATACACCCCGTCTTTAACTTCACAGACCAAGACTGCAGTAGGACCTTTTAATCCTGGTAGAATGAATGTGGCAGGAGACGTATTTCAGAACGGAGAGTCTGCAGCTCATCACAATCCTGGTAAGCCTGGAGGGGGCTTCTGCCCCGTGGAAGGGATTTTGCACTGGTGGATTCTTTTTTTTATTGTAGTAATTGGTGCTACTTTGGTTAGTTTATTCATGTAAGATACATTAATTCTATTGCCTTTTAAGTTTGAAATTTTAACTAATAAGAGATGTAAAACCGTGTATATAGTATTTCTCTGTAGATTATTAGAAAATCAGATAAATTAATGTCTAAAGGAAGTAAAACAAAATACTCTATATTTACTACCACTAAAGTCTAATAATTTGGCATCTTATTTGTCACATACTGACTTTATGCTAGTGTATTTTTTTTTTTTAATTCATTTATTTTTGGCTGCATTGTGTCTTCGCTGCTGCGCGCGGGCCCTCTCCAGTTGCAGCACGTGGGGGCCACTCTTTGGTGCGGCGTGCGGGCCTCTCATTGTGGTGGCTTCTCTTGTTGTGGAGCACGGGCTCTAGGCACAAGGGCTTCAGTATTTGTGGCGTGCAGGAGCAGTAGTTGTGGCGCACGGGCTTAGTTGCTCCGCAGCATGTGGGATCCTCCTGGACCAGGGCTCAAACCCGTGTCCCTTGCATTGGCAGGCGGACTCTCAACCACTGCGCCACCAGGGAAGCCCTATGCTAGTGTATTTTGAATAGTATTGTTTTAATGTGTAAAAAGAGAACAAAAAGATAAATAGCACGTGTAAGGAGCAATATGTTGTATAATTGCATTTAGATTTGTTTTTACTTTCCCTGTGTTTAATTTTGACTGCCTGTCTGATTTTAATTTTTACTTATTAGCACTTTGTTATTTTTTCTTATATTTAAAGATTGGTATATTTCTTGACTACTTGAAAACATTTTCTGCAGGCAGCTTTGCTCTGTGGACGCTGTGAGAAGAGCTCTGTGGCTTTTCCTGACCGTGTCTGTGTCCGCCCCAGGCCTCTGTATGGCCTGCCTATCTCTCACGTACCTTCTCTCTGTCCTTCTTAGGCTTCATCGTTTTAGGCTCATTAGCAACTTTATCAACCTAGGATTGTGGAGAATAATAAGCAATGCCTGAAACCAAGGCCATGTAGAATGTTCTGTGAAATGCTAGTTGTTTTCCTTTCATACTTATTATTCTTTTGGTTATGAGAGTAATGTCTAATTATTGAAGAATGTTTGGAAAATCCATAATTAAAAAATGATGAAGAAAGGTTACCACTGTTGTTAATGCTTTGAGTGGTTGTCTTTCAGTGTTTTTCCTTTGTATTTCTTAACTTGGTTGAAGTGCAGTTCTTCATAATTTTGCTTCCTGTTTCCCCCCATTTAATATTACTCTGTATTTTCTCATACCATTAAAATTATTTATACACAGAAGTTTTAACGACTGCACAATGGATTTGGTTATACCATTCCCATATTTGGTTTTTACATTGTTTCCCTTTTTTGCTCTTGTCAGTCTATGATAAACTTTTTTTTTTTTCAAATTTCTGATTATTTCTTAGAGTATATTCCTAGAAGTGAAGTTACTGGGCCAAAGACTATCACTACTCCCATCCCTCCAAAGATTTATGGTTATAAAAATTTTCTGCTTTATAGTGATTTTGAAAGAAATATGTTTCTTATTACTCAGTTTTGAAAATTCCTAATGTCTTCCAAGATCCGTTCCCCCTGTATGTATTTATATATACCTGTTGGTAGGTCATTGTATGCGTATGTGTGTATGTGACGTTGTATGAACATTTTCAAGTTGTGGAAATATATTGTCATACGGCCTTCTGGAAAGTTTTTACCAATTTATACTGCTATCAGCTGTGTATTAGAGGGTCTTTCCTTCTAGCTCACATAGAAGTTTAAGACATGATAATAGTCAAATTAGTTTCAAAATAGCTATTTTGTCTTTCTTATAAATATATTAAAAATATAAGCGTATGAAAAAGAACATAACATTCAGTCTTGCTGTTGAGAATGGTACATTTAATTCTAACCTGAGATTGCAATATAGGTATAGCTTTGCAAACTTTCCCTTTCTCCTGCTCCTTTAAATACCTAACAATAATCTTGAACTTTTGGCCATATCAAGAGTATATGTTTGATTTTGTTAATACTCTATTTAGTTCACTTCCAGTTTTTACTATTTAAATAACTCTTAAGAATATTCTTATTCATGTATCTCGGGATACGTAGTACCTGAGGACTATTGCTGGGTCAAAGCACATTTATAATAAGAATTGTGTTCCTGTTCACACAAACTCTTAACACAGGGAATGTAAAGTACGCATCAGAAAACCAGACAGATACACCTCTTGCTCCTGAGTTTATGGATTAGCTCTTGTGTGTTTGTGCTGTCTTTGTTTGTCATAGAGAATTATAACATCTTGGCTGTTTATACTGGCTCCCAGACTAATGGTGACTTGGGCAAATTGATCTCTATCCCTTAATGTCCATTGTATAAAATAGAGAATGATTAAGTCTCTTCCATTCCTAAAAGTATTTTGATGTTGGAGGAGGTGAAAATTTGAAAGTAGGGGAATGTAAGAACTGAAGCATAGATAAAAGGAGCCATTGCATTACTTATACAGGGCCTAGCACGATATTGAAAAAAATTGCCATTTTTCAAAATCAAGTTAATAGATAGATGCCTTTAGGTTTAACTAGGTTCCTTTTTAAAAATATATATATATATTTATTTATTTATTTATTCTGGCTCTGCCGGGTGTCAGTTGCGGCACTCGGTATATTTAGTTGCGGCATGCGGACTCTTAGCTGTGGCATGCATGTGGGATCTAGTTCCCCGACCAGGGATCGAACCCAGGCCCCCTGCATTGGGAGCAGGGTGTCTTACCCACTGGATCACCAGGGAAGTCCCTAACTAGGTTCCTTTAAGTATATATTCAAATGACAAGCCTGCAGGGTTGAAAATCCTAAGGAGCTACTATTTATGTTGCAAAAGCTATTACTTCTAACATGTATTCAAATATAATTTTTTTTTTAAATTATTTGTTTATTATTTTTGGCTGCATTGGGTCTTCGTTGCTGCGCAGGGGCTTTTCTCTAGTTGCAGTGAGCGGGGGCTACTCTTCATTGCGGTGAGCGGACTTCTCGTTGCGGTGGCTTCTCTTGTTGCAGAGCACAGGCTCTAGGTACACGGGCTTCAGTAGTTACGGCATGTGGGCTCAGTAGTTGTGGCTCGCAGGCTCAGTAGTTGTGGCGCACGGGCTAAGTTGCTCTGCGGCATGTGGGATCTTCCCGGACCAGGGATCGAACCCATGTCCCCTGGGTTGGCAGGTGGATTTTTAACCACTGTGCCACCAGGGACGTCCTCAAATATAATTTTTGATTGAAGGCCCTTCATAATATGGAATTGCCAGTTGCTTCAGTGATTTGCTTTCTTCATGTTCCTTAGTATTTTTACCTCTTTATTAAAACAGGTCAGTTACCCTGATGATAGCAGGATAACAGGATTCCAGAAGTCACTCTGTTTACTCTGTGTATAAAACATATATTTATTTGGAGAGGTTGTGGAGTATAGTAAAATTTGAATAGCAGTATATGTAGCCCCTTGAAACCACTAGGTTGATGGACTGGGTCAGAACCAGGAAATTGCCCTCTTCAAGGTTTTGGTAGTAAAGAAATTTCCTCATACTCTGGATATATTTATACATTGTTTCTCATATGGAAGGGCATCTTTTTTGTATGGAAATACAAATTTCAGAAGAAACTAGAAAGGAAAAATATTACAAGCGACCAAAGTAGTAGAAATTATAATAGAAGTGGTAGCATGAAAAGTTTCAAAATGAAAAAACATTATGGTGTATTGGTATTGTAGTGCGAGTCTGTGTAACAGTAAGTAGTATGGTGAGCTGGAGACGTCCTGCTAAGTCCCAAAGAAGCTTACTAAGAAAGAGAGGAGGAAGAACTCAGCACCCTGGCGGTCGGTTCCCCAGGCCTTAATGCTGTGCCATTGAAGCTGTGCTGCTGGCAGCGGTAGAGCAACGGGGTGTCGCATCAGTCACTAGACGTTGGCTTAACATCACCACTTCTGTGTAACACTCTAATTTCTTTGATATTATGTGGTATACTTAGAAGCCATGGAATGAAACATGTATATGGAAAAGCTGTTCTTAGAAACATTTTTTTTTTTTTTTTAATTTTTTGGCTGCACCACGTGGCATGTGGGGATCTTAGTTTTCCGACCAGGGATCGAACCTGAACCCCTTGCATTGGAAGTGTGGAGCCTTAACCGCTGGACCACCAGGGACGTCCCTAGAAAGATGTTTTGAATATAGTCATTTGTAAACTTTATCCGAGCTATATTGTATTTGTCAAAGGTTCTGGTTGGTAAAGATTTTATTATATATTTATGTTGATGTATGTGTTCCTCGCTTAAAGTAATATATTGTAAATTCTTCCTGTTTAGTAACTGATGGCTAATATTTTTTAGTGCTGCCTATGTGCCAGTCACTGTGGTTTATAAACCATGTACTATCTCATTTAAAGTTACCATTTCCAGTTTAGAGAAGAGTTAGGCACAGGGCTAGTAACTTCCCAGTCTAGTAGGTAATGGAGCCTGAATGTCAGCCATCAATTCTGACTCCAAAGTTTGTGCCCTTGACTGCTCTGCTATACTGCGCCTTATCGATGTCTGAAACTTGGAGAGAATGGGAAGTTAAAACTGTGTCTCTGATATAAATTTCAGTGTATGTGTTTTTGTTTTGTTTTGTTTTTTTAGATTCTTGGATCTCCCAGTCAGCATCCTTTCCCCGAAATCAGAAACAGCCAGGGGTGGATTCTTTATCACCAGTGGCCTCGCTTCCGAAACAGATCTTCCAGCCTTCTGCCCAACAGCAACCCACTAAACCAGTTAAAGTCACTTGTGCAAACTGCAAAAAGCCTTTACAGAAGGGACAGACAGCATATCAGCGAAAAGGATCAGCTCACCTCTTCTGTTCTACCACCTGCCTCTCTTCCTTCTCTCACAAGCCTGCTCCAAAGAAACTTTGTGTTATGTGTAAAAAGTAAGGTTTACCTTCCAGCATATTTCCTTATTAAGGTTGAATATTGGTGGTATAAAATTTGAGAAAAATTGTTTTAGAGGTGAATTACTATGTTTTAAAAATTTGTAAGCTTGTTTGAATATTAAAGCCAAACTCAAATTTCTAATGGCTTTGGAGTGTTCTCTATCAAACTGAAGTGGCTTAGGATTAAAAGCCTTCCTATTTGGATAGGCTTTGGGGTTGATTTAGATACTAGGCCCTTATAATTAATTTTATCTGTAATCTCCATTGGATATCTTGAATTCGTAAAAATACATACATGCGTATTTACATTATTAATTATAAGAATTTAGTTCTAAACAGACAAAATTGTTAAGCAATTTATGTTTGACTAGTTTTGTATTAAAATAGGTCAAAATTTGGACTACCTTCATGTTAAGATTATTAAAAATTGGCAAATCTTTGGATATTATATGCATTTATTTATGTTTGTCTTGAACGTTAAGTCATTTTAATACTCACTTCTCAAGACTCAGGTACCTTTTTTTTTGACAGCCTTGGAGTGACAGGATCCTCTCCTGCCATTTTTAGGTCTGCTCTCACTAGTTAAAAATGAGCTGAATATAGTATGTTGTGTGCAGGGTTAAACAGGTGGATTTTCTGTACCATCTCTTGAAGCAGCCCAAGTTTGTAAAGATATTTTTAGATCTTAGAACTGGAAAAGGCTGAGTGCTCTGTATAGGTTTAGTAAATTCAAATATTGGAACAATTGTTATACAGTTTTTTGGTTGCTTTACAGTAGTAGACTTGCATACAGCAATATAAGACCTGGAACTTCAGAATTAAAGGAAAACTTCAAAGGTCATCAATATTGTCATTTCCTAACATTTCTAATTGTAGTTGAAAGCTGTATAGAATGGTAGGTGGGGTTATTTTGGGTTATGGGATGTATTTAAGTTCACTTATCCTCTCTAGAAGGATGCCATATTCCTGTGACCTAGGTACCTCATGCTTTCTACTTACCCACGAGAGGGAAATTGCATAGGTATCGTAAATTTATACCTCAGTAAATTAGGCCTTGACATTAAACTCCATGTAAATAACAACAGCTTTTTTTTTTTTTTTTTTTTTAAGTGGTTCCAATATCTGAAAGCCTTGTTTAGGAGCTTGAAGATAAATTGAGTAGTGGCTAGGGTTTAATAGTATTGCTTCTAAATCTTCTGTGTTCATATTTTATTGCCAAGAGTTTTTAAATAGTAAAAGTGAGTTAATGAATCTAAAACTGGGTTTCAGTCTATGGAAATTAAAAATGTCAGTTATTACTCTTTGACTTTGCTGCTCCTCGTATTTTTCAGGGATATAACTACAATGAAAGGAACCATTGTTGCTCAAGTGGATTCGAGCGAATCCTTCCAGGAATTCTGTAGTACATCTTGTCTGTCTCTTTATGAAGACAAACAGAATCCTACTAAAGGAGCTCTGAATAAATCAAGATGTACAATTTGTGGTAAACTAACAGAGGTTTGTATTTTTGTGCTTTATCACTTAGTTCTAACTAATGGGAATATTTTTGACTTTTAGCTGTTTTGACATAATCTTTCATCAGTATGTATTTCCTTAAAAGTGAGGGTATATAAAATCTATCTTATAAATATCCCATTATGTAATCCCATTCTCCCATAGGGAGAATGATTTACAAAAAAATTGAAATATCACATCAATTGACTTTTTTCCTGAGGTTGGGAACCCTCACAGAAAAAACCATAGTGTTTAAATAGGCTGACTGCACATGAGAGACAACAAACAATCTTGCTTAAGAAGTGGAACCAAGCGGAGGGGATGTTTTTGAGGACTTCGTTAAAAACATATTACGGTTTTTGCATTTGATGAAAAAAAGAAATCTGTGTATACGTACTTCATTTGAATTATTTATAATGTTAGTCCTCTCCTCCCTGTTGTACAGCAGTGTACTTATACTTAAATAATTTCCTTTTGGATTTGTCTAAAGATTTCCAATCTGTTTGGAAGTTTTATACTAACACTGCCCAAACTGGGTTGTTTCCTGTCACTTTTAGATACCTCTAGAGAAGTTTGTGTGATGACACTGGTGGTCCTCCCTGCCTTGCACCGTATATATGTGTATATAAAAAAAGTTTAAAGGAGAATGAAATGGACTTTGTCTTGCGTTTTCCCTAAACAAGCCTTACACAGAAAAACTGAGGCATTTTCTTTCTATTGGAGCACCTTGTTACTTAGCTACATGTCATATATTAATTTGTTTTTTAAAATTTTGCTTGTTTTTCTTTTAGATTCGCCATGAAGTTAGCTTTAAAAATATGACTCATAAGCTGTGCAGTGACCACTGCTTTAATAGATACAGAATGGCCAATGGTCTAATAATGAATTGCTGTGAGCAGTGTGGGGAGTACCTGCCCAGCAAAGGTGCTGGAAACAATGTCCTGGTTATCGATGGTCAGCAGAAGAGATTTTGCTGCCAGAGTTGTGTCAGTGAGTACAAGCAGGTAATTCATGATCTGATCAGAATCAACCGTTGTTTTGAATGTGCTTTTAAATTGCTATAATAGTTCCACTCTAACAGCATTAATTAACCAGATTTATCTTGAAGTCTCATTTAATTCCATTATTGTCTTAACATCTTAGAGATAACCAATCTCAGGTGAATACTGAAATACATATAGGTTATTGGAAATAAGCTTGTGATTTTACATAGAAAGGTAAATGCTTACCAAAGTGATTCCTTTTTTGGGTGGTGGAGAGGGGTCGTAAATACGGTTTTTCAAATTGTTGATGCTTAGCTTAGGAATGATTATTTTATTTCCATTTGATTGTTAATTTAAAATTTAAGGTCTTTGACTTAGTTTATTTTTTAATATATACCTGTGGTTTCAAAAGTCAGAGCAGTCTAGCTCCCATTTCTTTCTTCTCTTGGTTCCTACTTATCCTTTATACATATCAGTTTTTAATTCTTACTATTTTGTTTTCTCTTCTTTCTGAAAAATTAAGGAAATAATGTATTTTTAGTTTCTCTTTTATCTGTACAAAAGGCAGCATACTGTATGTACTGTACTGTACCCTCCATTTGTATCTTGGAATCATTCCCTGTCAGTATATTCCTTATTCTTCCTTATTCCTTTTATGGCTGAGTTAAATTTTCAGGAATTCTGTGAGCCAGTTGTTAAAACGCCCATTATTAAAAATTAAGTTATAGAAACTTACAGATAAATTATCTTTATATTAGTCTGTTAGGGCTGCTGTAACAAAATACTGAAGGGCTCAGACAGCCAGGAATTTATTTTCTCACAGTTCTGGAGGCTTAAAATCTAAGATCGAGGTGCCTTTCTGGGGTAGTTTTTGGTGAGGCCACTCCTCCAGGCTTGTAGGTAACCTCCTTCTTGCTGTGTCCTCACGTGGTCTTTCCTTTGTGCTCAGAAGGAGAGAGTGTCCTGGTCCGTCTTCTTGGACCTAACCTGTAGGGCTTCATTCAACCCTAACCACCCCCCTTAAAGGCCCTATCCCAAATACAGTCTTGTTGCGGTTAGGGCTTCAAGATACTCCTTTGAGGTGGGGGGGAGACACAATATTGAAGACAAAGAAAATAAATACTTAAAACGTACCACTTCCTAATTATTTGATTACATTTCAGTATTACCTGTGCTCTTGAGGTTATTTACATTATTTGTGAGATGGAAATATTATATACATAATGGTGTGCTTCTGTGTATCTCTTCCCAGTTACATGTTTAGTTTTATGTTGGTGGCCTGAAATTAGCCACGGTGGGGAGAGTCTCATGGTAAATGCTACAATAAATATGGTGCTTGCTTTCACCTCCCGAGAGCTAGTGGTTAACCATATACAAGACAGCACTGGGCTGACTTGTTTATTTGATCACTTTGCTGTTGGTGGTGTTTGAGTTATTTCCAGTGTTTTGTTGCTGCAGATGACAGATGATGAGTAACCTGTGCAGGCACAGCCCAGAGGTCTTGTGGGTTCAGTTCCAGACCAGTGCAGTAGAGCGAATGTCGCAGTAGAGCGAGTCACGTGAATTTTTTGGTTTCTCAGTGCACATAAGTTATGTTTACTATTAAGTGTGCAATAGCACTGTGTCTAAAAAATTGTACACACCTTAATTAAAAAAAATATTAACCATCATCTGAGCCTCAGTGAATCATAGTAGTAGCATTCCAAGATCACTGATTATACCAAGAGATCACCGTAACAAATACAGTAATAATGAAAAAGTTTGAAATGTCACAAGAATTACCAAAATGTGGCACAGAGACACGAGGTGAGCAGATGCTGTTGGGAAAACGGCGCTGATGAAGTTGCTCGACGCGGGGTCGCCACAGACCTCCTACAACGAGGTCTGCCTGTATATGCTTGACTCCTTGGAGATGTGGTTTCAGGGTGGATTCTTAGAAGCAAGACTGCTCAGCCAGAGGTACATGCACATGTTAGTTTGTTAGATACTGTTAAATTCCCTCTGTTAGAGTTGGACCAGTTTGCATTCCTTTCAGCAGTGTATGTGGAAGTGCTTGTTTCTCCGTAGGCTCTCCAGCAGGGACTTTTATTCTGTTTGGTAAGAACAGTATGTTTAGTAAAATTTGTATTTCTTTTATTAGGAATACTGATGAGCAGCTTTTCATATTTCAGAGCTCATTGTCTTTCCTTTTCTGTGAACTGTTTGTTTACCTCTTATACCCATTTTTCTGTTTGGGCTTTGGTTTGTCTCAGTCTTTCCCCCATTAAGTCAAACTTTTAATGAGCAAAATGCATCTGTAATTTGTTCGTGAAACAATTATTTAGCAACTATTATGTTGCAGGTACTGTGCTAATTGCTTGAAATAGTCTGATGGGAAGTACAGTAGACAGTTCCTGCTTTCATGGGATTTGCATTGCGCTGGTGTAGTTCAGGTTTGTTAACATAAGGAAGATTTTGTGGTGATTGAAAGGATCAGACTAATTATAATCTCCAGAGCTCAATGTGGTGTTTGATGTTGGTGATGTCATTGCATCAGTTATCTTCTGATACCTAGGTGTGGTAAGAGCTAGCTGCCCTGGGTTAAAGTCCTGGCCCAGCACTCATCCTCTGTGTCCTGGGCAGTGGCTTAAATCCCCCACCTGCCCCCCCACCGTGCCTTTTTTCATCACGTGTCTTGGCTGATGGTATTTCTTACAATTTTTTTAAAATTTATTTATTTTTGGCTGCGTTCAGTCTTTGTTGCTGCGTGCGGGCTTTCTCTAGTTGCGGCGAGCCGGTGCTTCTCTTGTTGTGGAGCACAGGCTCCTAGGCACGCGGGCTTCAGTAGTTGTGGTTCATGGGCTTAGTTGCTCCACGGCATGTGGGATCTTCCCAGACCAGGGCTCGAACCTGTGTTCCTTGCATTGGCAGGTGGATTGTTAACCACTGCGCCACCAGGGAAGCCCCCTACAATTTTTTTTTTTTGATTAATTTATTTTATTTATTTTATTTATGGCTGTGTTGGGTCTTCGTTGCTGCACGCGGGAGCTACTCTTCCTTGTGGTGCGCGGGCTTCTCATTGCGGTGGCTTCTCTTTGCTGCAGAGCACAGGCTCTAGAGCGCAGCCTCAGCAGTTGTGGCTCACGGGCTCAGTAGTCATGGCTCGCAGGCTCTAGAGCGCAGGCTCAGCAGTTGTGGCGCACGGGCTTAGTTGCTCCGCGGCACATGGGATCTTCCCGGAACAGGGCTCAAACCCGTGTACCCTGCACTGGCAGGCGGATTCTTAACCACTGCGCCCCCAGGGAAGCCCCCTACAATTTTTAATGAGTGGAAATAGTAAGTACCTTTTTCTTTTCCCAGTGGGAATGCCTTTGGTGTTTCCTCATTAAATTAGATGCCAACTTCAGGGTTGGCAAATATATTTTATCATATTAAAGAAGTATCCATGGATTTGCTTCATTAAATGTTTTATCAGAAATGAGAATCGAGTTTTGAAGGTCTTTTCAGTGTCTGTGGCAGTGATTGTATGATTCTCCCCCCCCACCTTTATTTTTTATTTATTTATATTTTTGGCTGCGTCATGTCTTAGTTGCGGCATGTGGGATCTTCGTTGAGGCATGCGGGATATTTCGTTGCAGCGCGTGGGCTTCTCTTCTAGTTGTGGCGTGCACGTTTTTCTCTCTCTAGTTGTGCCGTGCGGGTTCCAGAGCACGTGGGCTGTCTCGTTTGCAGCACGTGGGCTCTCTCGTTTGCAGCACGTGGGCTCTCTCGTTGAGGAATGTGAGCTCAGTAGTTGTGGCACGGGGGCTTAGTTGCCCCGCGGCATGTGGGATCTTAGTTCCCCCACCAGGGATAGAACTCGTGTCCCCTGCGTTGGAAGGCGGATTCTTTACCACTAGACCACCAGGGAAGTCCCTCCCCACCCCTTTAAATCTATTAATATGTGAATTATTTTAATGGATTTCCTAATTCATCTAAACATTCTTACATTATTAGAATAAACCATACCAGATCATTATTGTATTTTAAATTTTATTTCTAATTGTTAATATTTAGTACTTTTCCATTGGTATTCATAAGTGAGATTGGTCTTGAATTTCCTTTTTTTGGTGCAGTCTTTAAGATATCAGTGTTATATTTGCTTTATAAAAATGCTCAGAGGAAAATTCATATCCTTATATGCTTAAATGAGTAAAAATGAAAATAAATGAATTAACTATTAAACTCAAAGTTGTAAAAAGAAAATAAAGCAAAAGACAAGAAAAAAAAGATAAAAGTAGAAATTAATGAATTAGGATATAAAAATAGTACTAAAATAATTCAAAATGCTACTTCTATAGGAAATCAACTCTTTGAAAAACTAGACAAACCGATTGTCAATCAGGAACAGAGGTTTAAAAATGCACAGATTCACAAAGATAAGAAATGACAAGTTGGACTTACCCATCAAAACAGAGAAAATTGAAGAAAATCAACAAGGGACTACTTTGTACAACCCTATATAGAAATGTTGAAAACCTAGATCAAGTGAGTAATTTTCTATCAAAATATAATTTCCCTAAATTGACTCCAGAGCAGATAGAATAAGGCAGAGAAATTTCCGTAGAAGAAATAGAGATAGTTATCAAAGAACTACCCCACAAAAAGAAATAGGCTCAGATGGTTTTACAGGGAAATTCCATCAGATTTGAACTAGGTAACCTTAATGTTATTTAAACCATTCCAAAGCATTAAAAAGGATGAAAACTACTCATGTTAAAAAAAAAATTGTGTTAAGTGTATATAATATAATATTCCGAATTTTAAACATTTTTAACTATACAATTGAGTGGCATTAATTACAGTCATAATTTGTGCAGTCATCACCTCTATTTCCAGAACTTTTTCATGACCCAAACAGAAACTCTGCGACAATGAAGCCAATAACTCCTCATCTTCCCCCTCACCCCTGACCCTGGTAATCTCTGATCTACTTTCTGTCTATGAATTTGCTGATTCTAGGTATTTCATATAAGTGGAGTCATACAATATCTGTCCTTTTTGTCTGGTTTATTCACTTAGCATAATGTTTTGAGTTTCAGCCATGTTGTAGCATTGTTTTTTATGGCTGAATAATATTCATTGTGTGCATATACATTTTGCTTATTCATTTATTTGATGATGGACATTTGGGTTGTTTCCATCTTTTGACTATTGTGAATCATACTGCAATGAACATTAGCATATAAGTATCAGTTTGAGGTCTGTTTTTCAGTTCTTGTGGGTGTATACCTAGGAGTGGTATTGTTGGGTCATAGGGTAATTCTATGTTTAGCTTTTTGAAGAATGGTTAAACCGTTTTCCACAACAACTGTATCAGTTTAAATTCCTACCAGCAATACATGAGGGTTCCATTTGCTGTCCATCTTTGCCAACACTTGTTATTTTCCATTAAAAAAAATTTTTTTTTTTATTATAGACATCACAGTAGGAGTGGCGTGGTATATATCTTTGTGGTTTTGACTTGCATTTCCCTAATGACTAATGATGTTGAGTATGTTTTCATGTGCTTTTTGGCCATTTGTATGTCTTCCTTGGAGGAGTATCTATAGAAGTCATATATAGTTTTTTTAAAATGTTTGTTTATTTATTTGGCTGTGTCAGGTCTTTAGTTGCGGCATGTGGGCTCTTAGTTGCGGCATGCAGCATCTAGTTCCCTGACCAGGGATCAAACCCAGGCCCCCTGCATTGGGAGCACAGAGTCTTAACCACTGGACCACCAGGGGAGTCCCTCATTTTACTTTCTTGATAATGTCATTTGCAGAAAACTTTTTAATTTTAATGAAGGCCAATTTACCTCCTTTTCTTTTGTTGTGTTTTTGGCGCCATATCTAAGAATTTGTTACCAAATCAAAGGTCAAGGTGGTTTATCCCTATGCTTTCTTCTAAGAGTTTTATGGTTTTAACTCATATTTAGGTCTTTGGTCCATTTTGAATTAATTTTGTTGATGATATGAGGCAGGCATCCAACTTCATTCTCTTGTGTGTGGAAATCCAGTTGTCCCAGCACCATCTGTTATTGGACTTGTGTGGTTTTTTTTGTTGTTGTTTTTAATTGTTTCACTTTTTCATTTATTTATTTAGTTTTTTGGCTGTGTCATGTGGCATGTGGGATCTTAGTTCCCTGACCAGGAATCGAACCCGCATCCTCTGCAGTGGAGGCTTGGAGACTTAACCACTGGGCTGCCAGGGAAGTCCCTGTTAATTGGACTTGTGATATTTGTCAAATATTAATTGGCCATAGATGAGTAGGTTTATTTCTGATAACCATCTTTGTAGGAAGTTTTGAAATCAGGAAATGAGTCTTCCAACTTTGTTCTTCTGTTTGGATACTCTAACCCCATTCTAGTTTTGTATGACTTTTCCACTTCTGCAGAAAAGGCTTTTAGAATTTTGATAGTGATTACATTGATTCTGTAGATCACTTTGGGTAGTTCTGACATTTCTGCAATGTCAAAGCTTCCTATGTATGAACATGGGATGTTTTCTCATTTACTTAGGTCTTTATTAGCTCTAGTAGCTTTATTGTTGATCCCTTGGGGTTTTCTTTTTTTTCCTTTTTTTAATACATTTATTTATTTATTTTTATTTTTGGTTGCATTGGGTCTTCGTTGCTGCTCGCGGGCTTTCTCTAGTTGTGGCGAGCGGGGGCTACTCTTCATTGTGGTGCGCAGGCTTCTCATTGCAGTGGCTTCTCTTGTTGCAGAGCTCATGCTCTAGGTGCGTGGGCTTCAGTGGTTATGGCACGTGGGCTCAGTAGTTGTGGCTCTCGGGCTCTAGACGCAGGCTCAGTAGTTGTGGCACACAGGCTTAGTTGCTCTGTGGCATGTGGGATCTTCCCGGACCAGGGCTCGACCCCGTGTCCCACTGCATTGGCAGGTGGATTCTTAACCACTGTGCCCACCAGGGAAGTCCCTGGGTTTTCTTTATATAGAGTCAGTTCATCTCCAGTAGTGATAGTTTTCCTTCTTCCTTTCCAATTTGGATGTCTTTTATTTCCTTTTCTAACTTGTTCTGGCTAGAACTTTCACTATCATGTTGAATAGAAATGGCAAAAGTATGCATCCTTTTCTTGTTCCTGACCTTAGAGGGAAAGATTTGTGTCTTTCTCCTTTGAGTATGCTGTTAGCTATGGGATGTTCATATATGGCATTTGTTATGTTGAGATGGTTTTCTATTCCTAGTTTGTTGATTGTCTTTTATCATAAAAGGGTGTTGAATTTTGTTAAACTTTTTCTTCATCATTTGAGATTATCATGTGGTTTTTACCTTCATTCTATTCATGTGGTATATTACATTGATTATTTTACATTTGCATTACTGCGATAAACCCCACTTGGTTATGGTGTGTAATACTTTTAATATGCTGCTGAATTTGCCTTACTGATACTTTCCTTTGGATTTTTGTATGTATATTTGTAAGAGATATTTGTCTGTAATGTCTGTCTGTCTTTGGATTCAGGGCAATGGTGGCCTAATGGAATAGGAGTGGGAGGTGTCCACCCTGTTCTGACCTGGGGAGAGTTTGAGAAGAATCTGTGTTAGCTCCTCTTTGAATATTTGGCAGAATGTCCCAGTGAAGTCATTTGATCCTGGCTTTACTTTGCTGCAACGCTTTTGATGACTAATTCAGTCTCTTTACTTCTTACAGGTCTGTTGATATTTTCTGTTTTTTCCTGAGTCAGTTTTGGTGGTTTGCCTTTTTTTTTTTTTTTTTTTTTTTAAACAGAAACCACTCCAGGTATTTATGTATTCATTTAATTTATTTTTTTACCTTTGGCTGCGTTGGGTCCCTGTTGGTGGCGCGCGGGCTTCTCACTGCGGTGGCCTCTCCCACTGTGGAGCATGGGCTCCAGGCACGTGGGCTTCAGTAGCTGTGGCGCATGGGCCCAGCTGCTCCGTGGCATGTGGGATCCTCCCAGACCAGGGCTCGAACCTGAGTCACCTGCATTGGCAGGCAGACCCCCAACCACTGCACCACCAGGGAAGCCCCTGGTTTGCATTTTTAAGGGATTTCTGTTTCATCTAGGTTATCCAGTTGTTGGTGTATAATTATTCATAGCATTTTCTCGCAGTCCTTTCTTTTTTTTTTTTTTTTCTTTCTTTTTTCGCAGTCCTTTCTTAGGGAATATTTGTAGTATTGTCCCTACTTTCGTTTCTCTGTTTTGTTCTTTGCATCTTTTTTCTTAGTCTAACTAAAGGTTTGTTGACTTTTTTGATCTCTCCATTGGCCAGCTTTTTGTTTCAGTGATTATATTTTCATACTTTTTATTTCTCTGCACTCTATTATTTCCTTTCTTCTGCTGGCTTGGGTTTAGCTTTCTCTCTTTTTTCTGTTTCTTTAAGGTGTAAGTTATGTTATCGATTTAGATCTTCTTTTCAAAAATAGGTATTTGCAATTATAATTCTTCCTCGGAGCACTGTTTGCACTGCATCCTGTCACTTTTGGTATATTTTGGTTTTGCCTTGACTCATCTGTTATGTATTGAAAAATTTCCCTTGTAATTTCTTCTTTGACCCATTGGTTAAGAGTGTGTAGTTTTTATATCCCTGTATTTGTAAATTTTCTGGTTTTTTTGTTATTCATTTTTTATTTCATTCTGTTATGATTGGAAAAGATACTCTGCGATTTCAATCTTTATACATTTATTGGGACTTTTTTGTAGCCTAACATATGGTCTTTCCTGGAGAATGTTTCATGTGCACTTGGGGAGAACATAGTGGCTTGTAGTGTTATTCAGATCCTGTACATAAGTGCCAAAATCCCGTGTGGCTGGTCTGTCCATTATTGAAATGGGTGTATGTATTGAGTTCTACAGCTGTTACTGTAGAATTGCCTGTTTTTCCCTTCACTTCTGTCAATGTTCGCTTAATATATTTTGGGTCTCTGATATTTGGTGGAAAAGTTTATAATTGTTTTATCTTCTTGATGAATTTACCCTTTTTCCAGTATGGTTTTGTTTTGTTTTGTTCCTTGTATTAGTTTTTTGACTTAAAGTTTATTTTGTTTGATGTTAAAATTTTTTTAGAAATTTGTGGTGTATTGTGGGGATTCTTGTGGTTTATCCATTCTAGGGTTCTTTCAGCTTCTTCTCCCTGTCGGTTTATGTCTTTTGCCTAATCTGCGATGTTTTCAGACGTTTTTCGAGTACTCGTTCAGCCCCACCCTCTTTCCTCTCCCTCCGGGACTCGAGTGATGTGGCTATTATATTACTACAGTTACGGTCCTGCAGGCCCCTGAGGCTCTTCTTCTTTATGTTGCTCTCCAAGGCTGTGTTATTTCTGATATTCAGATTGGATAATTCCTCTTTCCCCCTTCCATGGTCCTGTCCTCTGTCTTTTCCATTCTGCTGTTGGTCCCATCCATTGGGGTTTTTTTGGTGGTTGTTATTTATTTCTTTTACTAATACTTAATTTTGTTTAGAACAGTTTCAGTATTACAGAAACATTGATCAGATAATACAGAGTTCTCATGGTATAGCCCCTCCCCACACCGTTTCCCTCTGTATTGACACCTTAAATTGGTATGATAATTTGTTACAATTAGTGAGCTCATATTGAAATATTATTAGTATGTAAAGTCCATAGTTTACGTAAAAATTAAGAAAATCTGAATAATGTCCATTTCCTGTTCCAGGATCCCATCCAGGATGCCACATCATATTCAGCAGTTGTGTCACCTTAGGCTCCCCTTGGCTGTGACATTTTCTCAGACTTTTCTTGTTTTTGACGAGCTTGACAGTTTTTAGGAGTCCAGTGTATTGCAAGAGGCCCTTCTGCTTTCATCTCTAGGCAGACGGCGCTCTGGGTTTAGGAGGGAGATGACAGAGGTGTTGGCCTTTTGCACTTGCGCAGTTTTCATCACATAACAAGGGTACATGTCTCAACATGACTTATGACTGTTGACGTTGATGTAGATCACCTCGCTCAAGTGGTGTCAGGATTCTCCACCGGAAAGCCCCCCCCACCCCGCCGTTCCTTGTTTAATGTTTGGAAGAAAGTCACTCTCCTTTAAGGTGGAGTATATAGTTACTTGGAATTTTTCTGCATTGGACTTTTGCCCCTGTTTTCAGTCCTGCAGTTTCCATTTGGACCTTCTATTTCTTTGATGAGAATTTCTATTTTTTCATTGTTGTGTTTTTTTTCCTTGTTGAAGCATTTCTATCATGGCTGCCTTAAAATCTTCGGCGCATAATCCTAGGGTATCTGTGCTTTCAGTGTGAGCATCTTTTGGCTGTCTCCTTCTGTGGCTCTGGCTCCCTCCCCTCTGGGCTCCAGGAGGGCCTGCTTACTGCGCTCCCTGCAGCCCCACGGGCACCAGGATGATGCTCCTCCAGAGGATACAGAAAGTATTCTTCATAATATCAGTAAATAAAGCTTATTTCAAAGTAGCGTTTCATCTTTTTCTTTAGTTGTCATAGTTTTTGTATTTCGCATACTATATGTTCGTAATTTTAAGTAAATCAGAGGGAATCTGTGTGTATGTTGTTACTGATAAAGGGACATAATCAGACACGTTTGGAGAGCACTGCAGTGATGCTCTAGTGAATGTCTTCTTTTTCTGAAGCCTGGGAGCTAAAACTGTACAGTGATTTTTTGGTCCCTGCTCCCGCACTCCTCCACCCCAACCTTTTGTCTCGAACATCTGAGTTGGCCGCCCTTGTTGTTTATGCCTGTCCCCGTAGCCCAGTTAGTGTCTGGAGTATACAGATACAGGTGGTTAATCATCTAGATCCCAGCAGTGGGGACTGTCTAGTGCTCAACACTTGTCTTTCAGTATTTTTCATTTTCTTTCTTTCTTTTTTTTTTTCCACACACACACACTGTATTTTATTTTTACAAGAGATAAATAGACTGACACCAAGCATTGTACATGGATGACCACAACAAAAGCAACAATGATTGCAATTACCAAACATGAAACACACTCATACTATGTCATGATATTGACATTCAGTCCAGTAATCCTCCACTGTAACAGCTCCTTTACTTTGCAGTGAAAATTGATTTGTATATTCTTTGCCTCTGAGTCCTTGTGGGATTTTTTTTTTTTTTTAATTCAGACAGAAAGTCACAAAAATTATACTCATCCTCATCAGTTCACTCAGTCCCATGTAATTAATTTTTTTTTTTTTTCGTTTTGATCTTTTGCTAGCACTTTTATGAGTTCATCAGTTTTTCATTAGAGTTCTGAAAATGCTTATTCATTCAGTTCAGCAGTACAGTCAGTTACCAGAAACCTGTACTTGTCAGAGTGTTTTCCATGAATTTCTTGAAGATGAAACCCTTTTATAGGAACATATTTGCAAAATCATCAGAGTACACCCAGAACTGTCTGTAAATGACAAAAGACTTAAAAATGACCACGGTTAAAGATTTGATGAAAGTTCATAATAATGCAGTTGACAAGAAAATTAGCTATTTCTGAGATATACATTTTAAAGTAATAACTAGGATTATTACTTTCAGTATTTTTCATTTTCTTAAAAAATTTGTTTATTTAAAAAAATTTTAATTTTTATTGAAATATAGTTGATTTACAGTGTTGTGTTAGTTTCACGTGCACAGCAAAGTAACTCGGTTATACGTACACATAAATCTGTATATTCTTTTCTTATATTCTCTTCCACTGTAGATTATTACAAGCTGTTGAGTGTAGTTCCCTACGCTGTACAGTGGGTCTTTGTTGGTTATCTACTTTACATATAATGGTGTGTGCATATTTTAATCTCAAGCTTCTAATTTATCCCTGCCACCGCCCCCCCCCCCCCCGCCCCTGTTTTCCCCTTTGGTAACCATGAGTTTGTTCTGTATCTGTGAGTCTATTTCTGTTTTGTAAATAAGTTCATTTGTATCATTTTTTTTTTAGATTCCACATATAAGGGATGTCATATGATATTTGTCTTTCTGTCTGACTGACTTCACTTAGTATGATAATCTCTATCTAGGTCCATCCATGTTGTTGCAAATGGCATTTTTCCATTCTTTTTTATGGCTGAGTAATATTCCATTGTATATATACCACATCTTCTTTATCCATTCCTCTGTCAGTGGACATTTAGGTTACTTCCATGTCTTGGCTGTTGTAAATAGTGCATCAGTGAACATTGGGGTGCATGTATCTTTTCAAATTATGGTTTTCTTCAGATAGATGCCCAGGAGTAGGATTGCTGGATCATATGGTAGCTCTATTTTTAGTTTTTTGAGGAACCTCCATACTGTTCTCCATAATGGCTGCACCAAATACATTCCCACCCACAGTGTAGGAAGGTTCCCTTTTCTCCACACCCTCTCCAGCATTTACTGTTTGTAGGTTTCTTGGTGATGGCCATGCTAACTGGCCAGAGGTGACACCTCATTGTAGTTTTGATTTGCATTTCTCTAATGATTAGTGATGTTGAGCATCTTTTCATGTGCCTCTTAGCCATCTGTATGTCTTCTTTGGAAAAATATCTATTTAGACCTTCTGCCCATTTTTGACTTTTTTTTTTTTTTTTTTTTGATATTGATCTGCGTCAGCTGTTTGTATATTTTGGAGATTAATCCTTTGTCGGTTGCATCATTTCCAAATATTTTCTCCCATTCTGTAGGCTGTCTTTTTGTGTTGTTTATGGTTTCCTTTGCTGTGCAAAACTTTTAAGTTTAATTCAATCCCATTTGTTTATTTTTGTTTTTATTTCCATTACTCTAGGAGACTATTTTCCATTTTCTTGCATAGTATTTTGACTTTTAAGGAAAGCAGGATGCTTTCTGCAAAGAGTAAGGGTATAAATTTCTATGTGCTGGAAGCTGTTACACGTGCTTTAAAAACAGTTTCCAAAACAACCTATTTGCAGATGATGAAAATTGTAACTGTGTAATTTCCAAATCAGTTTTCTTTTGTTTTTGTTTGTTTGGTTTGTTTGTTTGTTTTGGCCGCACTGCAAGGCTTGTGGGATCTTAGTTCCCTGATCAGGGATTGAACCCAGGGCCACGTCAGTGAAAGCTCCGAGTCCTAACCACTGGACCGCCAGGGAACTGCCGAGATACCATTTTATGTATTATTAATAGATTTTACTGAATACATTTAGAATACATTGCCATCTAAGAGAAATATGTGATTTTTTTTTTTGCAAGGTCTACTTAGAGGTGAGTCAAATCTAAGGGTCTGTTTTTAATTCTTTATCTCGTTACTAGTATTTTTCTATAGGATAATTAAAGTTATGATATATAATAATTATTCTGTAAGCTGGTCAGTGGCACTGTAGGACAGATAAGCAGTTTTAAAAGTTGGATCGAGGTTGTAAGTCACAAAACAGGTAATTCAGAATCAACTTTTACAGATTGCTTGTTGACCTTTCGATCTAGCAGCCTTTCTTTATGTCTTTTTATAAAGCCTTTTAAAATCTTTTTTTAGGTAGGTAGCCATCCAGGCTTTCTGAAGGAGGTTCGCGATCACATGCAGGACTCTTTCTTCATGCAGCCCGAGGTAAGCAGGACGTGGCTGGGCTTAAGGCCTCGGCATGACATGCTCTGCTACTGCCTTTATTGTGTGTCTGAAAAATTGTGTACATTTTGAAGTGTATTAACATTTATGAACTTAAAATATGTCAGATGATGATTATTTTCTTACTTTATCTCAAAACCGACGAACTTTCTCATTTCACTAAATTTTACATGTGTTTTCTTGTGATGCACTCATTTGCTTTTAGGTATTTATGTTATTAAAAATTATTTTAAGATATAGATTTTTAATGCACAGTCCTTGACCTCAGTGGGCATTTTTAAAAAAAAATAAATTTATTTGCTTATTTATTTACTTCTGTCTGTGTTGGGTCTTTGTTGCTGCGCACGGGCTTTCTCTAGTTGTGGTGAAGGGGGGCTACTCTTCGTTGTGGTGCGCGGGCTTCTCATTGTGGTGGCTTCTCTTCGTTGCAGAGCGTGGGCTCTAGGGTGTGCGGGCTTCAGTAGTTGTGGTACGCGGGCTCAGTAGTTGTGGCTCGCAGGCTCAGTAGTTGTGGCACACAGGCTTAGTTGCTCCGCAGCATGTGGGATCTTCCTGGACCAGGGCTCGAACCTGTGTCCCCTGCATTGGCAGGCGATTCTTAACCACTGTGTCACTAGGGAAACCCCCAGTGGGCATTTAAATATAGGATATAAGAGTCCTTCTCTTGTGCCTACCTGAAAGAGGGGGGGAAAAAACCCTTTCTTTCAAAAAATGTTTCCAAATCTATATTCCCATTAAGCCACACGAATAAATTAGGACTTGAATAATAAATGTATATAATTAAGAATAATTATAATTGTAGTACAGTGATCAAAGTAAGGAATTTTATATTGATATAATACCACTGATTAACCTATAGACCTTATTCAAATTCTGTTCATTAATGTCTGTTATAGCAAATTGGGGAAAAAAATTGTATTGCATCCAATCAGGATCATAAGCCATTATTTTAAAACAAGTTTTTTTCAGTTTCTCCCTCTGTTCTTCTGAGACCCTAATTCCAGGTGTATTAGATTTCCTGCTCCTGTCCCATGGTCACGGTGGCTCTATTATTTATTGAGGTTTTTAAAGTCTTGTTTTCCTTCTGGCTTCATTTTAGAGACTTTGTAATGTGTCTTCAGTTTTACTAATCTTTTCTAATCAACTGTTAGTTCCATGTGGTGTATTTTTTGTCTTGGACTTTATTTGTTATCTCTAGAGGTTACATCTGGGTCTTTTTTATGTCCTCTATTCCTGGCCTCATTGTGTTCATATTTTTCCTCCATGGGTTTCTTGAGTATATCAGCGTATTTATCATAGTAGCTCTTTTAACATCTTTGCCTACTATTTTCCTATCTGTCCTTTCCATATAAAATTTCTATATAATGAGTTATACAGTTGACTGAGAGTCAACTTGAGTGAATAAAAGAAGTATAAGGTTTACTTGAATTTATCTCTTAATCTTCACTTAGTATAAAAATTAGTATAATATCATGTCATTGTTGAAGTTTTATCACTATCCCCCTCTCCACAAGGTTCTTCACTATTTTTATGCATTGGACTCCCTTGGTAACATGGTTAGACGGTTTCTCAGAATGCTGTTAAATGCATAAAATAAAATATCTATGATTACAACTAGAACCAATTATTCCAAATATAGTTATCAAAATATTTAAAAATTTTTGAAATGTGATATATATACACTGTATTAATGCATTAAGTAATAAGGTATAGTGGTTATTAACTATAATGTTTTTTGAAGTAATGTTGGACGTCAATGATATATTGAGCCACCTGCCAGTATAAGATAAAAAGTTGGGGATTTTTGTTTTAGCAGGTTCTGCTAAAACTAATGTGGTTTATTACCTCTAATCAGAATGAAAAGAAAGCTACATTTCGGTTAGATGTTAATGAATATAAAGATAATAATTTTTCCATGCGATGTCATGGACTAAGTTAGTTTTCAATTGTATCTGTGTGTGGCCAGGAAGTCAGTTCTGTGCAGCCACACTTGTGCCCATTTCCTAGATTAGATTTGCAGTAACAAGTCCATCAAGGCTTTATCTCTTGAGCACCTACCCTTGCCGTCCGTCCACTTGCTTGGTTAAAAATGTAGTAAATGAGATGTTTTACTTACATCTAAAAGGAAAAATTAGGGAGAAGTTTTAGAATCATGTGATGGTTAATTTTGATATTCACGTGGAGCTGGTTAACATGAAAATGTAAGGCACCTTTTTTCAATGACTAGACTGAAAATGAGCCCATTTGCCGCAAACTCCCCATTATTTTTTCGTTTTACCTCACCAGTGTTGTTTCGATCACATCTACCTCATACTTTTTTTTACTGAATTTATAATTTATTTCCCCCCGTGCCTGAATGGGGAATATAATAATTGTGAATTTGTTCCACTTAATTTTGTTCCTTAAATCACTCAATGCATATTTATAGGGTGCATGAAATTTAAATATGATTACGTTGTTTACGTAGGAAGCAGAGAAAACATGGCATGACAGCATTTTTTTTTTTTTGCTACTACTCTCCCGTTAGATGGGCCTTTTTGTTGTTGAAGTAGTGGCAACTGTGAAAGTGGCTGTTAAAGTGTTTTCAGTGTTAATGATTCTGTTTTTCTCAGTTTCATACAAAACTATTTCTCAGTGGGGACCAGTTGCTTATTAGCTTCTTGCTTATTTGACCCAGGTCAACTGGTCTACTTTTTATGGGTACGTCTTAAGACTTACTAATTACTTAACCATTCTGGCAGTAAAATCATTGTCAACTTGAAGGATATTTCTAATAAGTTAAAAAATCTAGTGTGAGATTGGAATGGATGATTGGACCTCATTTATATCTGTAAAAGAATTCTTCATAGATGCTGCCCTGTGGAGGTCTCACATCCACCTGCTGGGAGCTGCTTTATTTTTCTCTCTGTAACTCTGTGATACAATGGCAGGTGTCCTGATATTTTTAGTGTTCCTCATTTGTACTGTGGTGCCAGACTCTAAACATTCTTTTATTTTTGTTTGTTTTATTGATGTGTTTTCCTTGATACTTCTTCTGATATAAATAAAATTTAAATTATTATATTAGGCCCCAGGAAAACATGTTGTCCTTCCAAACAAAAGAACAGCCTTCTCCTCTATTGTCCTGAACATTGGGAGGGTCATAATCAGACTTAATAGGTTTGCAGTTATTCTTATTTTTTCCGTGTTAGTATCCTTTTGCTATTGATAAGTTTTTCTTTTTGGTTTTTCTTTTTTTTTTTTTTTTGAGCCTATCAGAGCTTGAAGAATGAGTTGGTTTCCACTTTGAAAAGTAAAACTTACGGCTTCCTTTGGGTGATGTTTAAGTAAATAAGGAACCACCAGGAATAGAACACGCATTCCTGGCATGGAAATAGCTGTGTTTTCTCATGACTTTTATATTAATTGTATGCTGAGAAGATTTTTTCTTTTTTCTTTTTTTGGTGTTGATGTTAAGTTGTTTTTGGCTAATGTTTTTACCTTCAATTTCTTATTTTATTTTCTCAAATCCTGTGGCATTTGTGAAATTTATCCATGCAGTTTACTCATTTTTTTGTTATTTTTGGCCTGATTGTCGTCTTCCCTGACATCTATTATTCATCCATCCATGGAACGTTGAGCACTTCTTATGTCATCATATTGTACTAGGTGGTGTTGGGTGCGAAGATGCGTGAAGTAATCTAAACATCATGTGGAAAGACGGATGCTCAAGTCCCTTCTATAAAATGACCTTGCGTCTACGAATGCGGAGGACTGACTGTACGATTACTTTGCATCGTGACATGTGATATTTGATTTAACTGATTATGACAGTTCTGTTACAGTTCAGAAAAGAAATCAAATACAAGTTGCAGTTAAAGGCTTGCTTTTACTTTTGTTTGATTTCTAATTGTGACTATCAAGTTAATTTTTAAATACAAACACACCAGTTCCTCTGATTTGTATTTTTGTAAGACTGTCCATATTTCAGTGATACTGCTTTTGTCTAGTAATTTCCAAGCTGCACCTCCTTTGGCCTTTCCTCCTTTGGTCTTACCTCATTCTCTGAATTACATCAGGGTTGGCAATATTCACCTTTGACACGATTGACTTTATTATTACCTATTGACTAATTATTAACTTTAATAACCAAAAATCATTTTGAATGAAGTTTTTTTAAATTAAAAAAATGTTAAAGTTTTAATATTTTATTTTGGTTGAACGAGGTTTTAAATGTAGTAGAAAGGTGTTAAATCAGTTTTAAGAGAAGTGTCAGAGTGCTTGGGACAGTAGCAGCTCAGCTCTGAAGGAGGGTAGCTGTTTGATTATTAGGACTTACATTTTGTAGGTTCATTTAATTTCTTCTGTTGCATGACAAGGAGGTGTGTCATCATTGTGAACAGAAAACACCGTGCCTTTCTTACATCTTCAGTTTCTCCTTAACTTATATGTAAGGATTCTATTTAATTAATAGGGAAAACCACTGTTTTTGAAGGAGACTTAGCTTAGATCATAGCTTTGTTTGACCCTAATCTAGCTGCATTGCAGTTAACACTTTGCATCAGATGAAGACGTCTGACCCACTAAGCCTGATTAGCGGTGAACAGAATTGTTTTGCACAGAGAAAAAGTATAATGAAAAGTAAAATATTTTGTTCTAGTTAAATTTTTAATTTTCTTTTTATGTTTCAAATTTTAGAAATATGGAAAACTGACCACTTGTACTGGCTGCCGAACACAGTGCAGGTTTTTTGATATGACTCAGTGTATAGGTCCTAATGGGTATATGGAGCCTTATTGTTCAACTGCTTGCATGAACAGTCACAAGACAAAATATGCAAAATCACAAAGTAAGTCTCAGGTATTTGGAAAGTTAAAAAACTTTAGTAACATTAATAATTTCTTAATTACTCTTTCTCCTCTGACTTTCTTTTTATGCTCACTTTTAACTGCATAATTGGTTTATTTTTATTATCACACTGAACTTTCTTAGTGCAAACTTTAATGGTTTTGATCATTTAATTTTTAAATTATTGAAGTTCTGTCCATGTCTGTGTTCCTAACTAAAATTGTTTTTCCATCCAAACATTATCTAAAACTGAGATTGTTTCATGTATCTGTGTGTGTTTTAGAGATAGTATCAGAGTCTTCTTTTATGACAGTATTTTTTTAAGGTGCAAATAATCTCAGAAATTAATAAAATAATATTTACATAAAGTTTCATTAAACTATTCTCAGAGGTCAATTAAGATTTTTTTTTAAAAAACTGATTATTTTATTAAAAATCAGATATGTACTTTTTCTCTCCTAGGTTTGGGAATTATTTGCCATTTTTGTAAGCGAAACTCTTTACCTCAGTATCAAGCCACAATGCCTGATGGAAAACTGTATAACTTTTGCAATTCCAATTGTGTGGCTAAATTCCAGGTTTGTTATTTACTTTGCCTAATGCTTCCAATAAAATACACAAAGAAAATAAGCGGTGTAATATACTTCATCTTTATTCAGTGTGCTGATTTTTACATATTTTGTTGAGGGTCAAATGGGAGGGTAGAGATTCTGGAGTCACAGCAGAGGTAGCTTCACCAGCTCGCTGCTTAGCACAGATGCCCGAAATCGACTTCTTAATTGTTATTTATGATACAGACTTGGAAGGAAAGTAAAGTTTAGCTATCAACCTTTTTTTTTTTAAATTTTATTTATTTATTTATTTATTTTTGGCTGTGTTGGGTCTTCGTTTCTGTGCGAGGGCTTTCTCTAGTTGCGGCAAGCGGGGGCCACTCTTCATCATGGTGCGCGGGCCTCTCACTATCGCGGCCTCTCTTGTGGCGGAGCACAAGCTCCAGACGCGCAGGCTCAGTAATTGTGGCTCACGGGCCCAGTTGCTCCGCGGCATGTGGGATCTTCCCAGACCAGGGCTCGAACCCGTGTCCCCTGCATTGGCAGGCAGATTCTCAACTACTGCACCACCAGGGAAGCCCTTAGCTATCAACCTTTAAAACAAAAGGGTAAGTGGTCTAGCCAGCAAAATCGAGTTTATTCGGGAGTAGCGAAGGAGGCGGCACCACAGGCAGGTCGGGAGACTGAAGGAGGGGAGGAAAGGGGGGAGGTGGGCGAGGTTCGAGCCCGGGGTAGCTGGAGGAGGGCGAGCGTCCCGGGTGGGGCTGCTCGCCCCTGGGTCGCCGCTGGGTTGCTTCTGGGTTGCTGGGCAAGCAGGCAGCCCTCCTCCTGCTGGTCTGAAGTTAGCCGCCCAGCTTCCTGGCCCCATTTTGAATGAGGTTTTTCTTGATTCATTTTCACATAGTGTCATTGAGCTCAGTGCCTGCCGTGCAGTTGTTTCTTAGCAGATGGTTTGAGTAGCGTCTGACTTCTACGAGTTCTGTTTTATGTTAAGTGGATGGAGGATGTAGGTACACTTACCCCGGAAGTGACAAGCGTGCACATTTTCTTCACGTATTAGAAATTTGCTGTGGGACTGGAGATTGGACTTGTCCTGGTCAGCCTTCGTTTCATTCAAGATCAGCTTCAGGGAGACATTTTTCGTTTCTGTCAGTGTAAAGAAGAGCTCTCTGACACAGTTGTCAGAGCTGGAGTATGGATAGTCTCAGAATAGGACTGCTGGGTGTGTTCAGATGTAAGCTGGTTGACCAGTAAGGTGGAGTAGTTGGGGATTCAGCATGAGTTAAGTGGTTTACCTGATTGTGAAATTTCAGGGTAGAATGAGTTCATTCATCCAACAGTTCTACTGTGTTGCAGGCACTGTGCTCTAGTTAATTGATTTAAACTGAAAATGCAGTCTCTTAAATTGAGGTAGTTTGAATTCAGCCAGGGGAATGTTGTTTTTGTTAATAGTTATACCTTGCCTGAGCTTAGGTAATTAACCACATTCAAGATTAAACTTTTCTTTCGGAAGTTGGGATTGTGGCCACGGATACATCCTGAGAGTGGTAAACATTGCTTTCGACTTGTTGGTTCTTCTCAAAATAGAAATTAAGGGCTAAGGATTAATTGTGGGAGAGGAGGACAGTGTCTTTGCTGTTTGTCAGATTTTTAACTTTCTTCCCTTTTGATGTTGGGTAAACTGAAATGTTAATTGAAAATGTTTTAACTACTTTTTTCATTTAATTGAAACTTGTATTGCCCATCATTTGATAAGAACATTTGTGTATGTACCTTGTATATTTTAAAGAAACAGTTTAGACTCTTACTTCGGAGGAATGCATCCAAGATAAGCCGGTAGGGCAGCCTCACCACTCTGTGACTGCACAAAAGTACAAAGCTGACGAAGAGAAAAGCAGCATTTTTTCTTTATCTTAAAGCAAACCGTAGATCTTGAACTTTTATGTCTTCCTTAGATGTTTTTCCATTTCATAGTAAGATAATAGGATAACATTTCATTTGTTTTGAAAGGATAATTAACTTTAATGGACTTCAGTTTTTTGGAAACGCTAAGGGTATTGTTGCTGGGTTTTATTTTTTTAAATAATTCATTCACCTGGTAGTTACGGTCTTAAATATGCGTGTTTTCTTTCTTTTCACAAATTCTAATTGTGTTGTGTGATGTATGTAGAAGTTTTAAAATGATAAAGGTTTTTTCTCCTTCCATTGCTGCCTTGAAAAATTTTGTATTAACTATTTCATACATTCAACAGATTATATGTAATATGGATTAAAGAGTGATGATTAAATATCAGCATACTCATTACTCGGGTTAGAACAGATTCCTCCCCCCCTCCGCCGGACACGCTGCCTGGCTTGTGGGGATCTTAGTTCCCCAACCAGGGATTGAACCCAGGCCATCGGCAGTGAAAGTGCGAGTCCTAACCACTGGATCACCAGGGAAGTCCCAGAACAAAACTTTTAAAGCACATGTGTGCTTATATCTTTTTCTACTCTGTAAATCATTTTAACTCTTAAAAATGTAATAAAACTAAAATTTCTGGCATCAATACCAGTCTGTAAAGCTTACCCCTCCAACTTTGTATAAAAAAAATCAATTAAAAGAAAGTATAAAAAGGCTGTTTTCACGGATGGACTTGGAATGAAAATGATGGCAATAATGCAACAAATCATTAGTAAATTAGCTACTAGAGGCAGAACCAGGAGCTAGGTTCTTTTGTGTTTAGTTACTAGTTCAGAACTTGGTGAACTGACCTCACTATTATTTGCTTGTATTTTCTTAAAGAAAAAATCATAATTGAACTTTATGATTTTTTTTCCTTTTCCGTATTATTTTAAATAATTAGTAGTAATCATGTGGTAGAAAATGAACTTGAATTTCATAAAACTAACTTAGCATAGTAGTATTTGTAAAGACAGAATTCAGAAATGTAATCTTATACGTTGAGGAGATAAGTATTTAAGAAGGATACGTACTGTTTTCTGGACGTCGTTGATATTTGATGGTCGTCACAAAAGAAACTTCTAAAATCCACCTCAGACTCGGTGTGTTTTGTGCTTTGTTTTAGGCTCTCAGCATGCAGTCATCTCCCAACGGCCAGTTTGTAGCTCCAAGTGATATTCAGTTGAAGTGCAACTATTGCAAAAATTCCTTTTGTTCAAAGCCAGAAATCCTGGAATGGGAGGCAAGTCCTATTTTGTTAGTGTATGTTACCTAGTGCTGAAATGAAAGTCTGGTATAGTAACTATGGCATTTCCATTTGAGAACCTATTTCTTAGTGGGTAAGGATTCGTTTTTCAGCTTTTGTGGTGATTGGATTATTTGCTTTTTTTATGTGGGAGTAGCACCAAGAAAGGATCTGTTTCTTTCTAGGTCAAACAAAAAATTATTGAAGTCATATCCGCAGTATACTATGTTCATGGTAGTGCACAGAATGTCATTTTAGCCACATACCTGGGATGTCTTTTGTTTCTGCAGTGTTGTTCCCATCTCTTTCCCCACCCCCCATCTTTGTAAGTATTGTCTGTGAACTGTAGTATCTTACATTGCCTTACGTTTACCACGATTTACTTTGCCACATCTTTCTGCCATAGCGAAACGTCTGAGCATTAATGTTTGGCTCAGTAAGGGGGCAGTAATGAGTGGATGGGTGGATGGGGGTGGGAGGAGGATGGGACAGGGGGGCCCTGGCTGGATGCTGCTCCTTGAGCAGTGTTCACCTTCGGCCAATTCTGTCTTCCCATGTTTTTAAGGGCACGGAGTATGTGATAAATGGTGTACAAGGTGTAGTGCTAACAACAGCTGCTCTTGAGCCAGACCTAGTAGTGGCTCCTGGCAAGTCCCGCAGTATCTGAGTCTCAGGCAGAAGGCGATCCCCAGAACTGGACTACGTGATTTCTAAAGTACTGCGGAAATCTGAAATTTTATTATTTAGTCCCTAGAAAATTTCTTAGTTTCGTTATTGTGTTTGGCGCTGCCTCAAGAGCCTTTAAACCAGTCATTCTTTGAGACTGTTGTCCGCACCCAGTGATGAGTTTTCGTGACTGTTAACCTTCTTTAATCACAGCAGGAAGGATGTTGAAGGCCCTGAAAAAAAACAGAAACAAAGTTAAGTCATTTACCTACTTAATGTTACAATCCTCAAGCGATACATTTCCTATAGGCCACGGACACCCAGTTTAACTAATTCGCTGCTATATTTAGACGTGGTTCCACAAAATTCAATACCATTAACTACCCTAACGTTACTCAGTGAAAGAATAAAAGTATAAGTATCACTAAGACAAGATGGCAGTCTGGTGTTGCTAACAGGACCGGAGAAATGGGAAAAGAAAAGCTGCCGCCCTTTCCTGGTCGGCTGGATATTTGAGAAGTGGCTCTGGCTCTTGTGGATTTGGGGCCAGGAGAAATAACTAAATAATTACTAAGCTTGCTCTATTCAAGGGAATCAACTCAGTCTCACACTTGGCCGCACACTGTGCGATGACCCCCAGTGGAATACTTTACCCATAGTAGGTCTGTCACTATTAAGCTGTGGTAGGAATGCGATCGAGTCTGCTTGACTGTACTCAACAAAGAATATTTCTTTTTGAGTGAAAATGATATGATTGTCATAGTTCTTATCTTTTTGTAGCTTACCCATGTTGTATCTTCCATTGTTTTCGTCCCATTTCTCCAGTCCTGTTAGCAACACCAGACTGCCATCTTGTCTTAGTGATACTTACACTTTTATTCTTTCACTGAGTAATTTTAGGCTAGTTAATGGTATTGAATTTTGTGGAGCTACCTCTAAATGTAGCAGTGAATTAGTTACACTGGGTGTCTGTGGCCTATAGGAAACGTATCGCTAAGGATTATAACATTAAGTAGGTAAATGATTTAACTTTGTTTCTGTAAAAGTGGCTTGTGTATTTCTTAACCTTGTTCTTGAGGTGGATGTCATATACTTACCAAGGTTCCCATTGTGCATTTAGAACAAAGTGCATCAATTCTGCAGCAAAACTTGTTCAGATGACTATAAGAAGCTGCACTGCATAGTTACATATTGCGAATACTGTCAAGAGGAGAAGACTCTTCATGAAACAGTGAATTTCTCTGGAGTTAAGAGACCTTTCTGTAGTGAAGGCAAGTGCATATACAGTGTTGTTCGTAACTTTCATTAATATTTACTGTTAATTTTTTGCCAACATAGTTTCAAAATATGTAACTACGTATGTTCAGAGTAGTGGTACAATTTTAGTATAGCTGAACAGAAAAGTTGAGTTCGCTTTTCTACTGTTATTTTATATATATTTATAGACCTCTGGGCCTCAGGGTTTTTTATCTCGAAGAATTTGGTGACATGTTTTTCCATTACAAGGAAGTTTTGAGAATAAACTAAAAGCATTATCATACCACGTTACTTCTAAACAGACAAATCGTGATACGAAAGGTGATTTTCCAAGTGGATTAGAATTATTTTCCATTGGCTTCATTCCCTGCCCGTTTACTGCCTAGTCTACAAAGCTATTCAGTACACCAGAAGGAACATCACACGAGGCATTACTACAGTCAGAAAAGACTTTGAGGTTTTCAATTTGGGATGCCAGGGAGACACTGGCTTTTGTAGCAGTACATTCAGGAATTCTCTTTCCTCTCATTTATACTTTTTGCTGCTCTGGTGCCAGGCGGCAGATTAGAAAAATGAAGTTTGTTTCTCATTCCGATTCTCCAGAGATAGGAGCCAGGATTGTAGCGAAGGGTTTTGGGCTTTTTCTATTTTTACTTTTCCCCAAACGTCCTATTCTGCTCTGTGGCTTTCACTCTCTGTTCTTTCTTTGGCCCCAGGCACTGGACTCCCAGCTTTCCTACCTGCTGTCCTCATCAATTATTTTCCAGGTTTTTTGTTTTTTTTTTTTCCCCTTCTTCCTGGATCCACTTTTTCTGTCGATTCCTACCGCCAGTTAGAGGCAAGAAAAAGGTTGGAAAATCCTAAAAGCAGTAGGGAATTGCAGCAATATCAAAAGATTATTAGTCCATTCAACAAGTGCCTCCGTTTATACATTAAACATTTCACACTTGAGGTCATGTCTGCAAGAGGGTACTGCTTACAGCAGGCATTCCTGTTCATGTAGGCTCAGTCCCCCAGATGAAAAGTAACCACGTTTACTGTTAAGATTGCAGCTATAATGAAAAGTGACATAATGTTTCATTAAAGAGATTGATTCTGAATTTAATTGAACTCTTTTACCTGAATTTTTGTGCAGTGACGGTCTCAGTGATTCACAAATCGGAGTGCATTAGTGTTGAGGGCTAGCACACATATCAAGCATCTTGGTGCATCATTTGGATTATATGGATTTAACTAAAATGAAAAACAAGTTGCAACAAAAAGATAATCGACATTAAAGAACATAATTTTCAATTGGAAGGACTTTCTGGGCAATAAAAGGTTAAAAAGGACGTGTATTTTTTTCCTGTTTAATAATATATTTTGTGCTTTCTCTAACTGCACCTAGTTCTCTGCTGGAACCTGTCAGAAATAACAAAACATGTAATAATACCTGGTACTACCATCAAAACCTAGTTAGAAAGATAAAGCTAATAAAGGTAAAATATTAAACATGTTTTAAGATACAGTGCGAAGTAACAGAAAAGAAGCCATAAGGACAGTTCATAAGTAATTGCCAAGTAAATTACATAGGAAACAACTGCAGTCCCTATTAAAGGATGGGTAGTGTTTTGGTAGCTACACGAGTGGAAGGTCATTCTTAAGTGCACAGCATGAAGATTATTTAATCCTTATAGAGATATCATAGGGAATAAGTAAGATTTAAGTGTAAGGACCGTTAAAATAATGCATTTATATAGTACGTAAAGGAAGTGTTTTGATTAAAGAATAGAATAACAAAATGCTGTTTTTGGACAGGTCATTAAACCAGTTTTACTTCCCTGAAGGTCCTTTAGGGTGACAGAGATGGGTAAGGCTAGAGAATTTAGCTAAAATGCCTGCTTAGCTGAATGTATCTTTAAGTTTGCTCAGTGCCTCTCAGCAGTCTCCACTTTTCGTTTCTCTAAAATGCCCATTTGTGGTGTGTTTGTGATACTTAAGCAGGATTATATTGGATTATAATTACACAGAGCAGGTACAACAGTTCTGAAGCGTGACTAGATTTGAAAGTCTTAGAACATGAATTATTTGAACCCACACCATATCTAATGTAATACTCCATGTTCTGTTCCAGTTTTCACAGGCTGGTGTTGATCACAGTAGATTTCACAGTTTTGATCAGGAGAGAAAGAGGACTGTATATGTGAATTTATAAACACTTTCTAAAGCCAGTGCTCTGTTTGCCTGTAAACTCTTTCTTACCTCAAAAATGAGTTTTTGTTTTAATACTAAAACCTTATATTTCTCAGGCTGCAAACTGTTGTACAAACAGGATTTTGCAAGGCGTTTAGGATTGAGGTGTGTGACTTGCAACTACTGCTCTCAGCTGTGTAAGAAGGGGGCGACGAAGGAGCTGGACGGTGTGGTGAGGGACTTCTGCAGCGAGGACTGCTGCCGGCGGTTCCAAGACTGGTACTACAAGGCAAGTACCGCCGGCCCCCTGGGCCCCCAAACTAGGACGTATCTGTATTTTCAGCAGTGTAGTTTAACAAAATGGATTATTTATCTAAAATTTGTGTCTTTATGTCACTAAAATAGAAATGTTTTTGATGAGTACTTTATCAATTATGAACATTGGCAGGTGATTGTTTTAGATACTTAGGATGTGTTTTTTGTTTTTTTTTTTTTCTAAGTCCATAGTTTATAACAGGGTTCAATCTTTTTTTTCTTTTATACATTTATTATTTATTTATTTATCTATTTGGCTGTGTTGGGTCATCGTTGCTGCACGCGGGCTTTCTCTAGTTGCAGCGAGCAGGGGCTACTCTTCGTCACGGTGCACGGGCTTCTCATTGCGGCGGCTTCTCTTTTTTTTTTTTTTTAAAGAAATTCACGGTCTTTTATTTATTTATTTATTTATTTATGACTGTGTTGGGTCTTCGTTTCTGTGCGAGGGCTTTCTCTAGTTGTGGCAAGTGGGGACCACTCTTCATCGCGGTGCGCGGGCCTCTCACCATCGCGGCCTCTCTTGCCGCGGAGCACAGGCTCCAGACGCGCAGGCTCAGTAGTTGTGGCTCACGGGCCCAGTTGCTCCGCGGCATGTGGGATCTTCCCAGACCAGGGCTCGAACCCGTGTCCCCTGCATTGGCAGGCAGATTCTCAACCACTGCGCCACCAGGGAAGCCCGCGGTGGCTTCTCTTGTTGCGGAGCACGGGCTCTCGGCGTGCGGGCTTCGGTAGTTGTGGCACGTGGGCTCAGTAGCTGTGGCTCACGGGCCCACTTGCTCCGCGGCATGTGGGATCTTCCCGGACCAGGGCTCGAACCGGTGTCTCCTGCATTGGCAGGCAGATTCCCAACTACTGCGCCGCCAGGGAAGTCCCCAAACATCTTTTTAAATAAAGAGAGGAACAAGATACTTTCCAAGTTGTTGTAGGCTAAGATTTTGTTGCACTTTTAAAGTTACTTCACTGTTTTACTGTTGTTTCTGACTACTTTAAGCCTTAGAATTAAGGTTCACATTTTAGAAACACACAGCACAAATACTAACACACGGGAGGCTGCATCCCTTTCCGTCTGAACCAGCACCTTGTTACAGACAGATGAGAAATCACTCAGGAAATGTTACTTTGATGGCTCTAAGCGCTCAGTTTCAGTTTAGCACACAAATATACCTTTTCCTCCACTGTTCAGGAGGTTTTATTTTTAAAAACTGGTTTTGGATGCAGGTATTTAGTGGGCACAGATGTGGAAACTCCATTTTGTTCTTACTGTCTGTCACCCTTTTCACCATTTGCTTTGCTGTTTGACACAGAGGTTGTTACCGTGTGATATTGAGGAACCCCTGTCATTAGTTTATCATACAAATTTCTGTCCAATCGTGTGATTGTGAACTCAAAACTTCAATTCTTTCAAATAATCTTTCTTGGAGGATATTGTTTCTTGTTCACAGCACATGGGCTGTATTTCTGTTTGGCTTCTTTCTTTGATTCTTCCTGTTCTCTTTTATATTACTTATAATTAAAAGAGAGAAATCTTTCGGTTTCCTTTTTTTTCCTTTTTGGGAAGCAAAGAAGTGTTCTTTGGCAAAAGACCAAATTATTCTAGATGGTGCCATTTGTTCCAGTTTCCTATGTAAAGGATAATTGTAGCTAATGTTTTTATAAGTTCAATGATGAAATTTCAATGAGGCAGAGCATTTCAGAAAGTTCAATAACTAGTGACAGTTATCTGTTTATGTTTAATGTCAGTATTCTGTACATTAAACGTTTTTATTATTCCTTGTCTTACTTTAAACCCCACAAATCTTTGTATAATATATACAATAGCATTATTACAAACTGTACTAACCTGAGGAGTAAAGACACATGGTAGGAATTTGTAAAGCAAGCAACAGTGATGATTTTTAACGTAATCAATAGGATTACAACCTTCAAAATGAGGAAGCAGTTGCCCTTCCTAATTAACTGGGCCCTGTGTAGAGGCAGCCAGTGCTGAGTCAGAGAATCCCTGTGTTCTGTGCTTTCTGCTCGAGCAGCTGTCTTTTCTGACGTTTCTCATGAGTCCCCTCAGCCACTGCTACCATTACATGGTCATCTTGAAAATGTGTTAAATTGAGTCCCAACCAAATTATGATTTTTTTCCTGACCTTCTTTCCCCTTCCACTTTTTAAATTTAAGAACTCAGAATTTTAGATTTTAGTTCATTAGAAAATGTGACCCATAATCTATAAAAAGTGCCTCATCAAGGAATGTTTACAACGAGAGCAGCCAGCCCAGCTGCTGCCGCCACAGAGGAGCACACGCCGTATTTACCTACAGTCTCAAGAGCTTTACATTTTTGTTTGTTTAAATTTAAGTATTTGATATTATATTTTTAAAATTTCCGCCTATGTTTGTTTAACTTGACAAGACATTTTGAATAATCTGTGTCTTCAGGCCTGTAAAATGGTTTGCTTTTGGATTTAAAATAGAGGTTAATTAAATACCGTCTCTTCAAAATTAGAATACAAAAGCCATTGAAATCATGCAACCAAAAAACGCTGAGAATAAAATTAATGTTTTTTTCTTCTCCCAGATAACTCTTTAGAAGGAAGTAGGTTTTACTTTTCCTCAAAGTTAATGTTTCCAGGCATAATGTGAAACCAGGTGGGAGGATAGTTCTTTTCATTTCTATAAGTTTAAATTGTTTGGAGAAAAAGGATTTAGTATTGTAATAGAATAAAAGCTAGTACAGTTTTTTAATACAGGCTTTTTTTTCTTTTTTTTTTTTTTGCCTGCGTTGGGTCTTCATTGCTGCACGCGGGCTTTCTCTAGTTGCGGCGAGCGGGGGCTGCTCTTCGTTGCAGTGTGCAGGTTTCTCACTGCAGTGGCTTCTCTTGCGGAGCACGGGCTCTAGGCGCGTGGACTTAAGTAGTTGTGGCATGTGGGCTCAGTCGTGGCTCGCGGGCTCAGTAGTTGTGGCTCACGGGCTCTAGAGTGCAGGCTCAGCAGTTGGGGTGCACGGGCTTAGCTGCTTTGTGGCATGTGGGATCTTCCCAGACCAGGGCTCGAACCCGTGTCCCCTGCCTCGGCAGGCAGATTCTTAACCACTGAGCCACCAGGGAAGCCCTAATACAGGCTTTGATTTGCCTTAAAAACCAGCAGTGAAGGGTGACAGTGTTAAATTCTTCAGTGCAAATGCCCCAACAGTCGAACAGCATGACTTTGGGCTGTAATCAAATTAATAATTACATTTTAATAAGCCTTATTCATAAAAGGATACCTGAATGAAAAATATTTTGGGGCTTCTATGTTTTTCTTTTTTGTCTATAAACTGCCAGAAATATTGATTTTAGAAAATCATTCATTGTTTTTGACATTAAGTTTTGAAAGGAAATAACTAATATTCTCGCTTCAAATGTACCTTTGGGTAACTGAAGAATTCTTATCACTTGAATGCTTTGCATAGTATCCAGTGCCCAATCTTTTATTACTGCATTCTTTTTTTAAATAAATGACCATAAAATCCCCTGTTTCATTTTGTTCATGGTTCCCCCTTGCAGAATTAGGTCTGACTGGGGAAGTGGGCAACAAGAGGGTGGAAGGTTACAAGGATGTGTATACATCAACTCAAACTGTCCAAGACAGGTAAGGGGCTGTGTCAGTGTAGGTCCAATGACCTTTCCTCAGTTACTGCAGAGGAGGCTCCTGGATTAGCTGAGCGGTTTTATTATCAGGTTTTTGAATTGAGTTTAGTTAGTACCTGCCTATTAATTTAGATTGTTTGAATCAGTAACTGTTTTTTTTTTTTCCTCCTCAAAATAATACACAACCCTTGATTTTTCACAGACAGGAAAACCACGAAGTGTTTGTTAAACCAGAAACATGTGTCACACTTCAGTTCTTACGCTGTAGGAATGTTAAGCTTTCCTAAGAGTCCTGTCTCGTGAGTAGGAGGTAGTGGTGTCGGTGTCGGTGTCGGTAACGAATGATGGGCATTAATGAGATTTTTCCATTTAGCGTGGTTTCAGACACTTTACCAGGAGTTTGTATGAGTGGCTGCAAAAGGAAAAAACAAGCCAAAAAACAAGAGGTTCACAGCCTCTAAAATTTTGATTATGGTATTAAGCTTGAATTAGTATTGAGTTCTGTTATTATCCTTTTTCCTGAAAAAATACATACATATTTTGTTGCCATTTGCAAATTAGCACTAATCTTGCTCCTTTTTTTTTTTTTTTTTTTTTTTTAATGAAATCATCTAAATTTGTTTTGAACTTCCTGGAAGAAAGGAGCTTTAAAGTGTTGTTAGGACAGAATTCCAAATGTCTATAATTATAAAATAATGAAGCGATTTTATTGTTCAGATTCTTTGGGTGGAATGTGCTTGGTTGTAGGCTCTAGGCCTATTAAATTATTGTGTAAGTGGAAATATTACCGTATACAAAGAGTCAGCACAGTACGTTGTATACAAATACAAGTTGTATACAAATTGATTTGGGTTTTAGATGTTACGCTGAGAACCTTCTTGCAGCATTTTACATCTGTTAGGATTTTTATTTCTAGTTATTCATATTAACTCATTTGTTTTTCCATTGTCTTTGTAACTTGGTGCACTAAATAAAGCCTTGGTTTTGACTTGGACTGTCTGCTTTGAATCCTGCCTCTGCACTTTGGCATTTGGCCCTAAGAAGTCACTTACTGTATTGGGACTTTAGTTTCCCACCCTGTTGTGAGGCTTGTGGAATGGAGAGGGCAGCCTGGCCTTTGTTCTCAGGTCTCATCTTCACTTTTGCTGTGTTCTTGACTGTTTAGACTCAGTTCCTCCCGTGGTGCTTTGGCTTTTCTTTGAGTATAAAGTATAAAAAGGAAAAAATCCCGGAAACCTGGAGCACTTCAATGATTATTTTAAAGAACAGTCTTTGCTGGTGAGAGTTTTACGTAGGGACTTTTTTTTATTATTGAGTAAACTAGGACCTGGTTGATAGTGAGTGCTAATATTATTGAGATTACCATGTTATATTACCAGCAGTATAACATTTAAACTCACAAGTTTTCGGACAAGAGATGCGATATTGGCATCACTTAATAGTCATAATTTATACTGCAAATCTTCATTGGTTTAACATTTATTCGGCAGGAGAAATCCCTGACCTGGAGAAATAAAGAGCCTGTGTTCTGACCCTGGGGTATGTCTGTGACATAAGACCTGTTCACCCACACAGCCCTGTGTTCATGTGCCAGCCAGGAATTTGTTGTAGTGTTGATTCATGGGACTCCTGTGGAGACATAAAGTGAGTGGTTTCCAAACCCACAATATAAAAGTCTAGGTGATTAGAGCAGTGAGGGAAAGCTACAGCTGTGACTGTTACCAGCTACCAAGTACTTAATATTTACTGCTTTGTCAAAACTTCTAAGTTGGTGGCTAAACTAAAGGGCAATTTTTAAAATTACAGTAATTTATTTCTACTGTAAGTAGATAAAAAACTTAATTATGAAAGGTACTATATTTGAAATTGATTGTTATACCTTTTGGCCCCCTCATTGATCAAGATGTTAAGAAATAGTGAAAATGGGCAAAATCTAGGTAAAATGGAATCTCTCAAAAATCTGTCCCTAGATTAATTGGTTCACCATCATGAAGTATAACTTTTTATGTATGAATTTTAGTTGGTTTTATTTTGCATATTAAGTTGTAGACTAGTTAGGGCTGATTGTTTTCCTAGATGTAGTTCACATTTGTGATCTTAAAATATAATTGTTTTTTAATTAATTAAATACCGAGTGTTTTAAGACATGAAGTTCTTGTTATTAAAACAGTATTGGGGCTTCCCTGGTGGCGCAGTGGTTAAGAATCCGCCTGCCAAGGCAGGGGACACGGGTTCGAGCCCTGGTCCGGGAAGATCCCACATGCTGCGGAGCGACTAAGCCCATGTGTCGCAACTGCTGGAGCCTGCGCTCTAGAGCCCGTGAGCCACAACTACTGAAGCCCGCGCACCTAGAGCCTGTGCTCCGCAAGAAGAGAAGCCACCACAACTAGAGAAAGCCCCTGTGCAACAACAAAGAACCAACGCAGCCAAAAATAAATTTAAAAAAAAAAAACAGTATTAAAGCCCTTCAAATTTATTATATTAAACTATTGAAACAAAACGTTTCAAATTAACATCCACGGTTTTCTCAGCATAAGAGCTGGTTTCAAAATTATTCTGGTCTGTACAGTTGTATAAATGGGTCCATTATGAGCTCAGTTGAACCTGGGAAATCTGTTCATTAATCAGAGATTTTCAGTGTAGCGTGATTGTGGGAGACTTCGACCAGTATATCATTATGGCTCTCAAAATTATTTTGTAATATTAAAATACATTGTACCGGGACTTCCTGGTGGTCCAGTGGTTAAGACTTTGCCTTCCAATCCAGGGGGTGCGGGTTCGATCCCTGGTCAGGGAGCTGAGAATCCCGCATACCTCGGGCCAAAAAAACCAAAACAAAACAGAAGCAGTATTGTAACAAATTCAATAAAGACTTTAAAAATGGTCCATATCAAAAAAAAAAAAAATTCTAAAAAAAAAAATACATCGTACCAATTTGGTCTACCACTGTTCGGTTTTTTTTGGTTAGCCTATCTTTGTAATGCTGGTCTTTGACTTCTGGTAAGTATAGAAAGGGATTTTGACAATTAGGTAAATTGCTACTTTTTAAACTTTTGTGGATTTTACTGTATGTTTATGACTTATATTACAATCTTAATTTTTTCTTTATCAGACATTGTTTTATCACATTTGACAACAGTCACTGAAACATCTAGACATCTTGTAAAATACATGTCTGACTTTTTAAACCTTGTCGTGGGAGATGTCTGACACCTTCCTTTTGTCGTCAAGGCTGCAAGGTGTGACTGCTGTAAATCTCAAGGCACCCTGAGGGAGAGGGTGCAGTGGCGAGGGGAGATGAAGCATTTCTGCGACCAGCACTGCTTGTTGCGTTTCTACTGTCAGCAGAACGAGCCCAACATGACAACCCAGAAAGGACCTGAAAACTTACATTATGGTATGTGATCGTTGAGGGTAGTACCTTGAAAAACCTGTAAAGCAGTTTTTAGTTCCAGAGATCTGGATTCAAGGTAATGATAACAGACAGTTGATTTCAGAGATAGTTTAATAGCAACTTCCGTAGTTTCCCTGGGTGGAAGTGCCTTCAGTGATGTTTCTGTAGATGCACTGCTTTTTGTTTTATTCTCTTAAAAATTTAATGCTAGTTGAAAAAAATAGAGTCTACTTGGGGGTAGAGAGAAGCTAAACAGAATTATAAGAAAAATTGTAAAAAAGTTGATCTGCCTATCATGTGTCACTTGCAATTTTAAATGAAAACTATTTTCAGCAAATTGTATGTGCTGGGGGTAGGTAGGAGAAACAACGAAAACCCTTTAGACTTATTTAATAAATGAGTTAAATCTAAGAACATAGTATTGCTCCCAAAGCAGTGTATACTTTCTGAGGGGACAAAATGGGGGAAAGAGTTTAATTCCACTACTTAGCTCTGTATTTCAGCTCTCAAATCTCATATTCTTTACTTGAAAGAACTTAAAATATATTTTCTTCAGTAACTATTTTAAAAATCAGTAAAAATTAATGAGAAATATGGTTTCAGAAAATGCTGAAGAAAGTGATATTTGTCTTATTTTAAATTTGTTTTTTTTTTAGATCAGGGTTGTCAGACGTCCCGAACCAAAATGACAGTAAGTATTGCTTAAGTAAAGTGCTAAATACTGACTTTCATCATGTGGGGAGAAAAAGTAATTAGACCATTTTAATCTGATTGTAATAATAAAAGATTTTTTTACTTTCCTCTGTTGAGACAGTTGAAGCATTCATATTCTGCTAAATTACCCGATATAGAAACAGGTCCTTTTCTACCTGCTAAGGAATATAAAGGTGAATTAATTAATTGTGGCCCTTACCCACATTGGGCGAGATAGACATATGAAATATTTGCGTTGAAGCGCTCATCCCAGCTGCATCTTTAGGGCAGTAGCAATGGTGCATTTGAAATGGTTGAGTGTATGCGGTCCTGGCAGCTGTGACAAAACTTCTGAACAGCTGAGTAGAAGGTTGCCAGTAGACGATGAAAAGTCGGAGGAATAATAATGTCCAGAGGCGTGCGTGTTTGGCCAGACTGTTCATTGGGGCCGAACTTGGAGGGACCTGAGGGGATCCTGGGAAGCGGGAGGCAGGCCAGGCTAGGCGGATGCCCCTCAGACAGGTCTGGAGATCTGTCCTGGGGGCCAGGCCCTGGGAGTTTACAAGCTTGAGGAGTTCTTCCATAATGCTTTCTCCTGGGGTTTTTTCTGTTTTCTTGTTTTTCTGTAGTGCTTTTCTTTCTCTTGGTGTAATACATCAGATTCTGCTTTTACATTAGCATTTCAAGGCTCTTGTGGGCTGAAAGGGGCCGTTTCTGTATAAAAGGAGCCTTGCACTGAACAGTGGGCCGGCCCTCTTGTGCCCGCCTGCAGGAGCCACCCTGATCCAGGGGCCTCTGTGGGAGCCATTTACCAGCATCATGGTGAGCCTCTGCTCGTGTGGTCCTGGGCAGGAGTTAACCAGCTCTGGCTACAGATTGGAATTACCTGGGGAGTTTTCAAAACCTTTCGAATACCTGGGCTCCAACTCAGAACTTCTATAGTTTTGAAAAGTTCTTTAGGTGATTTTAACATGTAACCACAGTTTAGGATCTCTGATGTAGATGAAAGATTGGTGTTTTTATATTATTCCATTCAGTGTTTGTTTTTGGTGGGATCTTAGTTCCCCCGCCCAGGGATCAAATGGAATGGAAGTGCAGAGTCCTAACCACTGTACCACCAGGGAATTCCCAGTTTTTGGTTTTGATGTTAATAGCTATTATTAGAATCCTAGACAAATAAGAGTGCTTTTTTTCTTTGCTTTCCTCCCCTATCTGTTCTGCCCTTTACCTTGTGGTAATATATTTTTAAGTCAGATAACTCAGGAGTATTCAGCTGAATTGTCAGATTCTAACCAGGCACTTGATCCATGCTGAGGAGTGTAAAGATGATCACTCCCTGTTTGGCACCTGCACGCAGCCGTAAGGCAACTCCCAACCTTGTTTCAAAGCTTTGACCAAGGCTTCAAGACACCCTTCCGCCCGCACAGAAGCAGGTACTCTTCTCCTGCAGCAGCACTGAGGCCGCCTCATGGGACGGATGGAAGGACGGGCCTTTGCAGCCATCACCTCCTGTCACGTAGAGCCCCTCCCACCTTCTCCTTGGATGAGAGCTCAGCTGTAGGGTTTGGGGCAAGTCACTTCACGGTTCTTTGTGGGACTTTCCCCTTATCTGTAACGTGGGCATGAAGACGGAACCTCCTCGGGGTCGTCACCAAGAGTACTAACCCACGGGGGCAGGGCGTGTGGTGTTGGAGACATAGGGCCTGCATTGGGGAAGCCACTTGAACCCTGACTTCAGAACTCTTCGCTCTGTCACCTCCACTGGGCTGTACAGCTTCTGAGCCTCAGTTTCCTCATCTGTAAAATGGGAGTGAGAAAACATCTACTACCCCTTGTGGTGCTGAGAGGGTTAAAGAATTCATTTCACGAGGTGTGTGACTTTGGTGCTTTGCATAGTGTCCTAGTCCTTTTGAGCTACTATATATTATATAACAGGATGCCATAAGCGAGGCAGCTTAAACAACAGAAGGTGTTTCTCGGAGTTCTGGAGGCTGGAAGTCTGAGATCATGGCTCCAGCAGACCTGGTGTCTATTGAGGGCCTGCTTCCTGGTTCCCAGACGGCCGTCTTGTTGCGTGTCCTCACGTGGGGGAGGGGTTTTTTTTGGGTCTCTTCTATGAGGGGCGCTGATCCCATTCACAAGGGCTCTGCTCTCATGACCGAATCACCACCTAAAGGCCACACCTTCACACGACATCCCCTTGGGGATTAGATCTGAGTGTGGATTTTAGGGGGACATAGACATGGTCTAGAGCTTATGGTCCCTGGCCATATAGCAAATGCTCAAGAGGTGTGGTGGCTTTCGTCATTATAATTTTCATTATTTGGGATCCTTCTTCAGAATTCATTATCAGTAGGTGTAGATCCTGCCTGTTGACCAACAGAAAAGTAAGAAGCATTATCAAGTGTCGGTTTTTACCAGGTGGCATAGTTTAGTCGATACAGTGCCCTGTCGGCAGAATGACGATTAACCTAGGATGTCTGTGACTTTGACCCCTGGTTCATAAGGGGGTTCTAGAGTATTTCCCAGTTCAGACCCAACTTACCCAGGTTTGGTATGTAGTAGATACTCAATAGCTGTTTGTTAACTGTTCCTCCCGCTTTACAGTTGAGAAAATTGAGGCCCAGGAGACCGAGTGACTTGCCTGATGTTGCACGGCGGTGACGTCAGACCAGCTCCGTGGCACAGGGTTGGAAATCCTGGTGAGCGTAGAATGAGCTCACACGGGACCAGCCCCCTTGGCCATGAGCATGACTTGAAACTCATGAGAGATCCACCGTATACCGTTTTTTATTAGTACCCTTTCATGTTTGTGAATTGGCCAGCTCTCTAAGATGTGTCTGTCACCCCTGAATCAGTGCCCACTAGCTGTTGAGGTCATGTGCAGACTGTGAGTGTCCAGGGTTGTGGGCCCCTGGGGCTGCTTGACCAGCTCCTCTCAGCTTATGCTTTAAGCAAGTGCCCTCTTCGCAGTCTGACGAGTGCCAGTTTTTCCTATTTTTGTGCTTTGTGTTGGTGATTTTGCTGCTGGGTTAAGCACCAGAAGGTGCTGTGTGTCTGACTGGGGGACCTGTGTGAGTTCAGTTTCGTGGATGAACGATATGGTTCATTTATAAAGAGGGATAAGAAATCCAGCGTCTGTAGGGCTAAGGTAAACTCTAGTACGTGGGGAAGCTGTGGGAAAGATGGTATGGTGACTAAATTTGTGGATTCGTGAGCTTATGACTGATTACAACACAGCACAGTGACCAGCAGTGTGGTGAGACTGTCAGCTCACAGCCTGTCACCAGGATCAGGGAAAGGGTGGCCTCTTTGTGCCGGTGCTGGCCCACTCACATGTGAAAAATGTGGGCCTTGCAGGCCCCGGTGGGTTCTGCAGGTCTGGGCTCTGCAGAGGGGGCTGCTGGCGCTTGCAGGAAGATGCAGGTTGGCTAGTTTTTGCAAGGTCATTGGTAAAACGAACCTACCGAATGCAAGTGATCTCGAAGCCCTGACTTGAATCCTTCTGAGACTCTGTGACCTTGCTCTTGGGCCAAGGCCAAGGGTGACCAAGTGCAACCCTCTGGTCCATAGAGCCCCAGACGACGAGCACTTAGAGGGGAACCTGGCCCGTGTGCCCGTCCGTGGGGCGGGACAGAAAAAGTAGGGGTGGTGTCTGAAATATTCTGGGGTTGGTTTCGCAGCTGCATCATCCTAGACGTTGAACTCGGCCTCCAGGATGAAAACCTTGAGCTTTCGGGTTTTGATTGTCGGATGTTATCCATTGCGGTGGAGGACTCAGAAACCACCCCGAGACGCTGAGTACCCCCTCCCCCTCCCCCACCCCCAGCCCCAGCAGGGCGCGCTGGGCTTTCAAGGCCCAGTTGCAGCGAGGACCCCGGGGACGGGCCCCGCCCGGCGCAGCATCAGGAGGCCGCTCGGGAAATGAGTGGCGTTGGAAGATGTTTGACGAGACTGCGTGGAAAATGTCCGTCTTGGAAGGTGTTACAGAAAATAAAAAGAGGAGCGTTGAAAACATGGTGCGCATCGCACACGGATGAGTGGAGGCAGTTGTGGCAGAAAAGGTGGCCAAGCCCAGCGGGGAGACAGGACAAGGTGGCAGAGCAAAGCCGCAGAATCGCTGCTGGAAGACGACCCGAGACCCCCCCGGGAGTTGTGCCCTGACCGCGGCTGAGATACTGCCCTGGGGTCCTGCCGCGGGGCCGGGAGAGGCCCGGGCAAAGCGCCGGGAGACCACGCGGGCTTCGTTTCTGACGCGAGTCCCGCCGGGACGCGCGGGTTCCCCCACGCAGCGCAGCCCCGGGACCGGCGGCGCGAGGCGCCCTTGCTTTCCGGGACTCGGGCTCCGCCTGCTGCGCATGCGTGCGCGGGGAGGGGGGGGGGGGCGGGGGCGGGGAGTGCGGAGTGAGTTCCGTTACGGAGCGAGGGTTCCGTGTGCGCAGGAGCTGTGTGCGCTTGGCACCCGAAGACCCGGAACTCTGAATTGTGTCGTTTTCCCCGTAGCGGTAGGTGGTGTGCACAGCACCTTCGTGTCGCCTCTTAGGCACGGAGCTGCAGCTTGCTTTACAGCGTGTGTGTGTGTTTCTGTGGTGTAAACGGTACTGTGGTGAACAGACTGAAACATCTGAGTGTATCGAGAGGAGACGGTCCTAAAATTGCAGTGGTTGGGACAGAGGAAACACAAAGTTTGATAACATTTTTGGTAATAATTTTCATCATTTTTCTTTTCAGATTTAGCACCACGTATAAGCAGTTAGAGTATCAGAAAGCCATAATAAGAGTCTAATTATTTTCAAAATTCAGGTTAACAACCTTGCTTTTTTACTTAAGAGTGAGACTTTTATGTTATTTTTAAAAGTATGCTGTGGTATCCTTCGAAAAACACAAATCTGTAGAATGAACGATTACTACTGCTTCGCCAGTAGTTGGGATAGATTCATGTTGATCCTTCCAGATTAAGATTTTGGTAAACATAGTAGAAACAGCATAAATTGGTTATAGTCTTCCACTTTTGTGTGTTCCCCCTGCTGGACCTAGAAACCAGATATTATTAACAGCATAAAGTAATAAAAATTAGAGGCAGAAATAAAAATGTTTCTCTTTGCTTTTCTGTAGGGCTCAGCACCACCCCCTTCTCCAACCCCCAACAAGGAGATGAAGAACAAGGCAGTTCTGTGCAAACCTTTGACCATGACGAAGGCAACTTACTGCAAACCGCACATGCAGAGCAAGTCTTGTCAGACAGGTGACTTGCATCCTGACACTCGCTGAGTGAAATCCATGCTTTTCTCAAATAATGGGCTACAGAATAGATTTGTTGGGTCACTTTGTTACTTTCTGTTGATTTTGCTTATCTGGTTTTAGACATGCCTTTAGAATACAGCATGTCATTAAAAATCATTAATTAAGATCAATCTCTAACAAAGGCCTGCAAGTTACATCACCAGTGATTAAAACGCTGTATCAAAAATTTCCTTGGGGGCCAAGACCCACTAAAGATACAGTGCTCTTCTGAGAAAACCATCTCTTTGAGTGCGGTCTATAACCGTAACTATTTTGTTTCCTTGTCAGAATGAGTTGAAATCATTCAGATAGGTATTTTCATCAAATTTAAATGTTAGCTGTATTCTGATTGTTTGATTAAGTAAACCTTTTTGTGGGGGTGTGAGAGTGTCTGGGACTATATATAATACTTTAAAAGATGTTTTCTTTCTATTTTAAAAAAGTCTAGGGACTTCCCTGGAGGTCCAGTGGTTAAGACTCCGCTCTTCCAACGCAGGGGGCGCAGGTTCCATCCCTGGTCGGATCCCCACATGCCACGTGGCCAAAAAAAAAAAAAAAAGGTCTAAATTCTGCTTGTGCTGTCTGTAACTTAGGACAGCTACTGCATTCAGTTTTGTTGTTTTTGGTTGGTTGGTTGGTTTGTCTTTGGCTACGCCGCGCGGCATGTGGGATCTTAGTTCCCTGACCAGAGGTGGAACCTGTGCCCCCTGCAGTGGAAGCGTGGAGTCTTAACCATCGGACTGCCAGGGAAGTCCCTGTTGTTTTTAACTTACCTAATTTTGTGAAAACTGGGAACTTCTTTTAAATGGGTACTGAGGCACTTAAATTTTTCTTTGTTATCAAATTACTTTGACTGAGCAGCTGTGTTTTAAGTGGTGGTCATGGTTGACGTTGCTCCTTGAACACGTTCTGTCCCCCCAGATGGTGAGTGGAGGACAGAGTACGTCCCGGTGCCCATCCCGGTGCCCGTGTACGTGCCGGTGCCCATGCACATGTACAGCCAGAGCATCCCCGTGCCCATGACCGTTCCTGTGCCCGTAAGTCAGACTTTCAGCTCCCCTTCCTCCTGAGATCTCTCAGGTGCAGGCGGGGCAGCACTGGGGTGGCAGTGACTACTTCAGTGACGCTGGTGGGACAGAGGGTGGAGGCTTGGCTTTTCTTCAGCAGTACACTTGGGTCTGGTTGAGGCTTTGCCAGGGGTGCTCTGTGTGTAATCAGGTAAGTGCTCGTCCTTGAGAGTGAAGTTCAGCTGATGGTCTGCACCTGCTTTACACATACTGTGTAATAAACATATTTGTGTTCATTTTAGAACGAAAGATTTGTGAACCATAAGGTTTACAACTGATACATGGAATGGAGGCTCATATGAATGTCATCCCCTGCAGTGCTGGGGACACTGTGTCAGGGCTTGGCTACTGTACTGTAGTCCCCTGGCGACAGAAATGCCTCAGAAATTACTTTAATTGTTACTTCAAAAAGTAGTTGCTTGTATTCGGGGCTTTCTTTGTGATACTTAACATACGTGTTCTTTCCAGAACTTTTAACCAACGCAGCATTATGAAGTAGATCACGTGTCAGAGCGATTTTCAGTTTGGAGAAATACCTTGTAGTGTTGCGTGAGCCTGACGGTCAGCCCTTTGCTTACTCAGGTGCCGGTCCCCGTGTTTCTGCCCGCCCCCTCAGCCAGCAGTGAGAAGGTCCCCGCGGCAGCCCAGGAGCTCAAAAGCACCGTTTCTTCAGATGCCCTGGGCGCAGAGCTGCCGACAGTGGCCAACGTGGCTGAGGACGAGGGCAAGGCAGAGGGCGCCGACATCCACGGTGAGTCCCCCGCTGCTGGGGGGGCGCGGTGGGGGGCGACATCGGGGTTGGGGGGGGCCGCTGTTAGAACGAGGCCGGGCTGTCGCTGTGCGTCAGCCTGAGCGGGTGTGGGCAGGCGGCAGCAAAAGTGGATTTCGGGTTATGAGGCCCGCACTGTATCTAGCAGGTGCTCTCCGATGTTGAGCCCAGGAACTCGTACGGTCCCTGTTTTAATTGCTAACAGGATTTAACTTGTAAAATCGACTCTAAGTTATTCTCGTTTCAGTGGACGAGCTCAGACACAAAACTAAGTTGTAGTAGGCTTTTATAATTCAAACTCTTATTTTATGATGGTTATCCCCAATGTTGTCTTACTGATTTATACTAAGAAAGTAAGTTGCATTATCTAAGCCAGCGTTTGTCCTAACTTCTGCTAGGGCAGTGCTTGGCAAACGGTGTAGCAGGACGTGTGTCTCTGGGAATGCTTCTCCGGCCTCAGCCCACCGGGGCCGCCCTGAGCTTCCTGCTCCCCCTCACCCAGAGCACAGTGCGTCTCGTGGGTGACAGTGTTTGGGAAGCACTCTGTTAGGCAGTGTGAAATGAATTTAGTGGGTTGCAGCCAGTGTTTTCTGCTGGGGGGGTTTTTTGTTGTTTTTTTTTTTTTTTTTTAAAAGAAAGAAACGGAAAAAATATGTCAGCATGAATCCCTCCTAGAAAGGGTATTGTTTTGTGAAACTTTTGTTTCCAGTGTGTATGCATGTGTCTCTGTTTCCCACCACTACCCTGAACTCAATAAAATGCCTTTCTCACTGGGTTGCAGTACAAACGTGTTTAAAGCAACCGATCAAAACGTTCGAAGCCAGTTGTGAATAAGCATATATTGAATGATGTGAAAACCTAGGTCACAATTCAAAAAGAATGTTGAAAATTACAGTTAGCCATGCTCGTAAGTTTATTTTTGACAAGAGATTGCTCTTAGAAACACTCTACAGAGTTGTTTTACTATTGAAGCATGCTTTTTAACTTTGTAGAGGGGCAGTCAAAACTTACAAGATTGAAAGTTTTTGTGTATTCATGATTATCTAATACAAAGTTTATAGTAGCTTACATTTCAAGGTAGCTGCATGCTTTTTCGTTTTGTACGTATTAATATAAGGATTCCTATTTTGCGTTTACAATTAAATGGTTTTTGCCAGATTATATGTAGGTAGTGTTGCAGTTTTCTATTTTGATTTCTGATGATATTATGGCTTGATTACAGGTGTAATTATTGAAACGGACATAATTGGTTCAGATCTCTTGAAGAACTCTGACCCAGAGACACAGTCCAACATGCCTGATGTACCATATGAACCACATTTGGACATTGAAATAGATTTCCCCAGAGGTAGTAAAAATGCTGTTTTGTTCTTTCAGTGCGAAGTGTGGTTCTGCACTTTAGTTATGGTGTCACAATCGTGGTTATGATCATTAACAATCTAATGTTCATGTCATTGCCTGTACTGTTATTTTATTGGTCTTTTCTTTTTTATCCAGATAAAGCTCAGCAGTTAACTTCCAAAATGAAGCGTATGTTGAATTGTAGGACCTTAAAAGGAATTTCCCAGAGCCTTAAAAAGAAACTTTCTTAAAACTAATTCATTATAGAAACTTTTACAGATATAGAAGTGTTGGTGTCTTTTTAAAAATTTAAATAAAATATTGATAGTATTTTTCTTAAAATCTTTTTGAAAATTAAGTTAACCTTCAAAGGGAAACAAATATTTTCAGGTCTTTTGTTGTAAAAGAAATGTGTTCTGTTTTTCATTGTTTATTTTCTGTATCGATGGCCAATACGCGTATTGAATAGAATGTAAAGCCTTTTACATTGGAAAAGATTTAATAGATTGAAACAGATTTGTACTGAGACCATTTAGATCTTATAATTAAATTTCAGGTTTTAGTAATTTTTCTATCACACACTTCCACAAAATTCTGTGTTGATACGCATTGTACATGTGTTTTAAGAGTATGAACAGGCGTTATCAGAACTTATAGACCAGGTTAGGTAGAGAAAATGGTTTGTTCTCCACCCAGCACAGGCTGCCCTGTGCATGGTGCCTGTGCGCATTCAGTGGGTGGTCCTTCGTTGGCTGAGTTTATAGAGCGTAAGTCTGTGCTATTATGTTTGAAATGAAAGTTCTTCTGTTTCAATTGTCAGCTGCTGAGGAGCTTGATATGGAAAATGAGTTTTTATTACCACCTGTTTTTGGAGAAGAATATGAGGAACAGCCTAGACCTCGATCTAAAAAAAAGGTAATGAAACCTAACAGTATTCTTGCATTCATGTCCTGTCTCTGTGTAGTAGAGGGCAAGGGTACTTGAGCTTCAGTTGTGCCTGAGAATGTGGGAAGGTACTTTGTTTTCTGGAATTAAAAAGACTTAAGAGGTAAAGCTTTTATTACTTCATTTCTAGGTAATAAAAATATATCCTATTTAGTTGTAGTTTCATAGACGAAGAGTGAATATTATTGCAACTTTTTATTTTTAATTTTTATCTTGATAAAAGGTGGTCATTGATAAAAGGTTTACATATTTGCTAAAAAAGTAAATTCAATTATTAGACAACAACTGAGACTATTTTCTAGGGAGCTGTTTTTTCCATTGTTACTTTTGATGAGGTTGAGGTACACAGCTTGTTATATCTGGTCTCATTGAAGCGTCCCAGCACATAGGAAGACGTGCTAGACAATTCAGTCATTCAGGGATCCCAAATCTAAATGTACGAACGGATATCATTGTTCTGAACATTTTATTAACAACTTTCTGTATTTCTGATTTCCAACGTAAAGCAAGGTTTTAAAAAAAAAAAAAAAAGATGACTTTCACAAATTTCTCCAAAAAAGAAAGAAAGGAAAAATTGAAAAGGAGTGAGTACCTGCAGTAGAATGAAATTGGACTCTTACTTGACACCACACACAAAAATGAACTCAAAATGAGTCAAAAATCTAAATGTAAGAACTGAAATTCTAAAACTCAGAAGAAAACATAGGCCTAAATCTTCATTAACTTGGGTTAGACACTGTTTCTTAGATGCGACACCAAAAGCACAGGAACGAAAGGAAAAAAATAGATGAATTGGGTTATATCCAAATTTAAGATTTTTGTACAGCAAACAGTACCATCAAGAAAGTGGAAAGGAGTTGAGGAGTCATCTCCTATGAGGTGGAGTCTTCAAGAAGTTCTTCAGTTTCTCTCTTACATTAACATTTGGAATCCTTCTATTTCAGATTTTAATTGTCATTTATGTATTTTCTCATCATCAGTGACTCTCAACTCACAGCAGTAGTTAATATGATTTTGTTGTACCAAGTAGTTTATGCAGAAATACAGCATTCCTGGAGAGAGGTTTCAAGTAATGTCATAGGTAACTGTTCTCAGATCAGAAATTCCAGTCAGTTCTGATCATGTAAATATATTTCTTTGTAATGTGCATTTGTTGAGAGATGGCTTACATAAAGTCATGAAATAATATAGGCTTAAGAAAAAGAAGATTTGACAGTGGTGTTTTACTACCAGGGAGCCAAGAGGAAGGCAGTGTCAGGGTACCAGTGTCATGACGACAGTTCTGACAACTCGGAATGCAGCTTCCCTTTCAAGTACACGTACGGGGTAAACGCCTGGAAGCACTGGGTCAGAACGAGGCAGCTTGATGAAGATCTTCTGGTGTTAGATGAGCTAAAATCTCGTAAGTGTTCTGATTTTGTTTCCCCTGTGTCCTATGTAAAATCAAGGTTTTTACTCATACTTTGGTAACTATTCTCCTGTGCATCCGTTTATGTGCGTGAGCGAGCTTGCGCGCGCGTGCGCACACACACACAGAGACACACACACACGGGCACACGCCGTGTTGCACAAATGAAGTCCTTACGGTAATGTCGGTTCATGGAGCTCTTGCTTGCTGGTCAGTACAACTCAAACAAACCTTCTGTTTCCTTACTGAAGTTGATGATTATGATGATTGTGGGTAAAGAAGAAAGTTTGCTCTAAGCAGATAGAGCCCTTTGCATCAGGCCAGACTCTTTACTGTGGATGGACCAGTCCATGGCACCACAAAGAGGGTAGGAAGTATGGCCTTATTAAGGTGCTAGAGTCAGACTGCCAGGGCTCCCTCACGTACTGGCATCTCAGTTCCCCAGCTCCAAAGCGGGGGGTAACAGTACCCACCTTGTAGGGTTGTCATGAGAATTACATTAGAAAATACACGTAAATTTAGAACATTCCTTCATCCACGGTAAAGGCTTAATGTTGACTGAAATTAGAATACCCATAATATGTGAAAATCCAGAAGGTACTCAAGTGAATCATTAATTACCATGAAGCTACATGTACTGTACATTATAAAAAAATGTTTTTCCTTGAAAAAAAAATAAATAAAATCAAGGTTTTTGTTATTAACTGCCTTTGATTTTAAAAAGCATCAATGTAGCTTAAGATATTTTACATTTAAATGTAGCTGTTATTTTACCTTTAAATTCTTACACAGAATAAAGTGATTTCAGAAAGTTTCTTAATCTTAAGACAGTAAATAATAATTATTATTTTAAATTTTATTTCTTTTTAGCTAAGTCAGTAAAGTTAAAAGAGGATCTACTCTGTCACACCACGGCTGAGCTTGACTATGGCTTGGCCCATTTTGTCAAAGAGATCCGAAGGCCAAATGGGGAGAATTATGCACCTGACAGCATCTATTATCTTTGCCTCGGGATTCAAGAGGTGAGTGATTTCATGGTTACTTTTGAATATAACGTTGTTAAGAAAGGTTGTTGTGGTAGGTTCTTGGAGAAAAAAATGTTTTGCTTCAAGAATATTACGGAACATCCGGGTTTATTGGCTTACCAAGAAAGGCAAAAGTAATTTATTCGAAAATACTGGGGTATTATGAAGGGTTTTCTTAGCTACTTTGTATACAGGTGTTTCTGCTATAATGTGCTATGTCCCTAAAAGTGAACTTCAGGTTCTCCAAAACTGTGTACCAAAACCAAAAAGAACTTAGGTGAAAAAACAGAGTTAGTAACGGACCCCTCGAAGCTCATGCATCTTTTGTAACAGGACTAATGATGTGTCTGTTTGTTACCATGTGTATAATGTGATAATCAGGTTGATTTCATCCCCACCTTACAATTGCGAATAAATGAATTAACATTCTGAGGCATGGTGTATGTATGTATATATAGATCTGTGTTGATATACATGTAAACAGATAAATGACTTCTCTCTGCAAATAGGTCTGTTTCATCTCTGATCTAACTTGTTAAATAGTGTAAGTACTCATTAGTTCTTTGGAATCATCTTATAAAAGATTTCATTCTTTAGAGGTTTTAGGTAAACCTCAACCACATGTATGTGAGTCTTGAATGAATACATTTCCCATAATAAACATGAAGATCCACTTTAGATAATGACTTTTAGTTTTGAACAGATCGTACAGGTTTGAGCCCAGAGGTCAGAAAAGGTCCTAGCTTTACATCCTATGTATTTGTAAATATGGTAAATGATAGGAGGAAATATTCTTACGTAGAGTTTTGTTTATAGGCCTAAAATTAAATATTATGCTGCTAACAGGTAGTAGGTGCTGAAATAAATCACTGGAGAAAACTAGAATTGTCTTAATTTGTATTTCACTTTCCCTCTTCAGGATAGAAATTTGCCTAAGATTATCTAAGCAGTGGTGGGGAATAACACATAGCTCTAAATTACTGTGTATTCAGAGACCATCCCATATTTTGCAGTAGCAAAATATTTACATATTAGAACTTCAAATACCATTAGAGGTTTGAAAGCTAAATGGATTGTAATATTAATGATTATAAATTATGTCTTCAAGTAGGTTCATTTTTTTCCAATTTTTTAATTGTGGTAAAATACATATAACAGAATTTACCATCTTAACTATTTTTAAGTGTACAGTTCTGTGGTATAAAAGTACATTGATAATCTTGTGGAAACATCACCACCGTCCATCTTCATAACCCTCTTCATCTTGCAAAACTGAGACTTTGTCCCCATTAAATACTAACTCCTCATCCCCTACTCCCCCGCTGCCCCTGGCACCCACCCTTCTTCTTTCTGTTTCTGTGAGTTTGACTCTCCCAGGTACCACATGTGAGTGAAATCAGCATAATGTCCTGAAGTTCATCCATGTTGTAGCACACGTCAGAATTTCCTTTCTTTTTAAAATAGGTTCTTTATGTACTGAAAAATGTTTCCTCGAAATAAATTTTTACTACTGGAACAGTACTCTTAAAAATGGTCAAGATGGGGACTTCCCTGGGGGTCCAGTGGTTGGGACTCCGTGCTTCCAATGCAGGGGGCTCGGGTTCAATCCCTGGTCGGGGAACTAGGATCCCACATGCCGTGCGGCGCAGCCGAAAAGTTTATAAAAAAGAAAAAGAAAAAAAAAAGGTCAAGGTGGTAAATTTTATGTTCTGTGTATTTTTACCACAATTGGAAAACCAGTTGTTTTACTCTTCTCATCAGTGGACAGATTTTCACAGGCTTGATTTAATTTTTTTAAGAGTGTATGGTATCTATAACCAGCTTTAAAAATAATCTTCAAACTCACTGTGGTGTTAAGATGTCTAAAAGATAGTTTCCAGAAATCATGCTGTTTGTTGGTACTTCAAGGATGCATACAGAGGTAGAAGCTGTTCTGGAAGAATGTGCGTCTTTTTCTGTGTGATGCGTTTACTCATTCCGTCCCCGGCTGACAACAAAAGCAGCATGGCTTCCTCTCCAAGCCCTGTGGACGTGTGGGGCAGGTGGTGTGTTGAGAAGTGAGGGTGGGCCAGCCTCTTTCCTCCCTCACAGATGCAGTAGCTAATCCTGTCCTTCCGATGGTGTAAGGGGTGGTGGCTGTCGCCAGAAGGTCACATAATGTGGAAATGTCAGAGGAAGAAAGAAGGGGCTGCGTGAGCCCCACAGTCCTGGTCAGCCTTTCACACACTGGTTTACATCTGTGTGCGCGTCCTTCACACCACGTTTACCCAGAATGGGTGGTGGGCACCCGTTCCCCTGGGTCCTCCCACCCCATCGCGCTTGGCTAGATGTGCGTGCATCTCCGTTTCTTTATGAACGTGGCAAAAGACACGGAAGCTTTGTCCCCAAGTACAGGGAACCGTGTTACACGCTTTGGTGTCTTTCCTTCCCTCTGCTTCCCAGTCGTTGGTGTCAGCCCCTGAAGACGTCTGGGTCAGAGCTCAGTGAATTCAGTCAGTGATGAGCATTCCTTTTGTTTTATAAACAGTATGCACCCCCCTCTCCCCGGCTGCAAGGTCTTATGTAATTGTCCTGACGAGCTGGTGCTTTTATTTCTAATCTTCCTTCTGACTAGCGGGAGTAACGGTAGGTCAACTCAGATGATGGTGCTCTGGCCTAGTTGCTGGTTAGCGTACACGTGGTTTATATTCTTCATCCTTCTACTTTCCACTTGCTGTGTCTCCAGGTATAAAGTAGGTGCCTTTTAGGCAGCATATTGTTGGGCCCTGTTTTTTATTTTTTATTTACCTTTTATTTTTTTTTGGCTGCATTGGGTCTTCGTTGCAGTGCACGGGCTTCTCATTGCGGTGGCTTCTCTTGCTATGGAGCACGGCGCGTGGGCTCAGTAGTTGTGGCACACGGGCTCAGTAGTTGTGGCTTGTGGGCTGTAGAGCGCAGGCTCAGTAGTTGTGGCGCACGGGCTTAGTGGCTCCGCGGCATGTGGGATCTTCCTGGACCGGGGCTCGAACCTGTGTCCCCTGCACTGGCAGACGGATTCTTAACCACTGCGTCACCAGGGAAGTCCCGGCCTTGTTTTTCAAATTAAAAAAATTTTTAATCCAGTCTGATAATATTTGTCTCGGTGTGTTTCGACCAACAAAATTTTTTATTTAAAGAACCGGCGGGTAAACATTTTACGCTCTGTAGGCCATACTCAATCTGTGGAAAGCAGCCTGGGCGCGTGCACTCTTGTTTTAAGAAAACTTGGTTGTATTTGTAAATAGGCAGCGGGCCAGCCTTCAGGACTGTAGCGCAGACCCTGGTTTAGACCTTTTACATTTAATGTAATTAGTCACTGGATTGAAAATCCTGCTTGTTTGTGCTTGTTATACAGTTGACCCCCCTTATCTGCAGGGGATACTTCAGGATCCCCACTGGAGGGCTGAAGCCTGTGTATACTACACTGGCCTCTACACACCTACTTGTGATACAGTTTTGATTTGTAAATTAGGCACAGTAAGAGATTAACAACAATAATTAATAACAGAATAGAATAATTATCATAATATGCTGTGATAAAAGTTATGTGAATGTGGTCTCTCTCTCTCTCTCTCTCAGAAACCTTATTGTACAAATTTAACACCTTTTCCATCTTAACTAAGCACTGACCACCCTCTGTGGCTGTAGCTTTTATAGTTTGAGGTGTGACAGCAAAACTAGTCTGAATTTTTTTCCTGCTTTACGACATCACAGATAGAAGATTCGTTCTTACCGTGGATCTCAGCAACCTCAGCATCCGATTTTTTTCTTTCCTGATTAAGTCCAGAACTGTCACCTTTTCACTCAAAGGAAGCACTGTGCGTCCTCTCTCTGGCGTGTCCGAATTGCCAGCTTCACTCCTCCTGCTTTGGGGCCATAATTATGTAAAGTAAGGGTCACTTGAGCACAAGCCCTGCGACCCTGCAGTGGATCTGACAACCCAGATGGCCACCAGGTGGCTGATGGGCGGGACGCGCCGGACCAAGGGTGATTCACGTCCCTCCGGGCCGGGATGACATGACATCGCGAGATTTCATCATGGCTTCTCAGAATGGCCTGCAATTAAAATTTATGAATTGTTTATTTCTGTCATCTTTCATTTAATAGTTTTGGACTTTGGTTGACTGTGGGTAACTGAAACCACAGAAAGTGAAACTGTGGATGATCTGTGGATGAAACTGTGTATCTGTTCTTTGTGGGGTTTTTTTGTTGTTGTCTTTTTCTGCTTTCTTTTGAATTATTTTTCTGTGATTACATTTATCTCCATCATTGGTTTATTATTTATGCCTGTTAAATTATTTTTAGTGGGTTTGCAATGTGCATCTTCAGTTAATCATTATATACCTTCAAATCTTCTTGCCCTGTCTCACATGTGATAACCTCAAGCCCTGTAATCCCAGTTACCACCTCCCGTTCTTTGTGCTGTTGTCACACATTTTACTTGTACATTATTTTTACCCACTGGAGATGGACTTTGCAAACTTTGGTGTTTAAGTCATTCTTTAGCAACCCTCACTGTTAAGGTTTGTCATAGTAAGTTGTAAGATTCATAAATTTGCCCTAACTCAAGGAGAGTGGGGCATAGAGAGGAAACAAGGGGAAAAGCATCAAGCTCACAGGCTGCTGGGAGAGGCTTCACGCGCAGAAACCCTCCCGCCCTGTCCTCACCCTTCGTGTCCGTGGACTGTGTGCTGAGCATTGGAGCCACGTGCGCTGTTTGTACCTGACGGGCTGAAGATGCTCATCCAGTTCTCACGTTCTGAGCTCTTGCCTGTGTCTTTCAGCTTTGAGTTTTTTAAGCAACAGATTAATTGGTAACTTATGTTTCTTTGATTTCCAGATATATAGATAAAGGCAATAATCTCTTATTAGTATGCTGATAAAGACAAAGATGTAAGACGTTTATTTTTTCCTTAGGAAATAGAGTGTAAGTGGTCTGTAATTAGCTCATATAAATCTTATATAAATTTTAAATCCTTAAAGTTTCTTTTTTTTTTTTTTTTTTTGGTAGTACTTGTATGGTAGTAATCGAAAAGACAACATATTTATTGATCCAGGATTCCAGACATTTGAGCAAGAAATGAATAAAATACTCCGAAGTTGGCAACCAAGCATACTTCCAGATGGTAATGCTCCTTTAAATAAAATGTTACCGACTTGCTGCTGGGATTTTCTGTGTTTATAGAAAGTGTACTAAAGATAATTAGGAAATAATTTAAATGAGAGAGTACTTATTCATGGGCGCATCAGCTCGTCTTTTGTTGAATTAGAAATGAATGTGGTTGATAGCTAGTGTTTATGAAGAACTTTGTAATAAATGTGACCCACTTTCTCTGGAGTAAGAAACTGGATGTTCATTTCTTTTTTTTTTTTTTTTTTTTAATTTTATCGCTACTTTATTTATTTATTTATTTTTTTGGGGGGGGCTATGTTGGGTCTTCGGTTCGTGCGAGGGCTTTCTCTAGTTGCGGCAAGCGGGGGCCGCTCTTCATCGCGGTGCGCGGGCCTTTCACTATCGCGGCCCCTCCCGTTGCGGGGCACAGGCTCCAGACGCGCAGGCTCAGTAGTTGTGGCTCACGGGCCCAGCTGCTCCGTGGCATGTGGGATCTTCCCAGACCAGGGCTCGAACCCGTGTCCCCTGCATTAGCAGGCAGATTCTCAACCACTGCGCCACCAGGGAAGCCCTGGATGTTCATTTCTTAAGCCCTCCAGTTGAGATTCTGATGTAAATTTCTCTTAGAAACCTCTGTTTTAGATGCATAAAGAAAACTTGTTTGAATGGAAATCAGCTATTTTTTTTCAGGATTTCTACAGATTTAAACTTCCCTTCTGACCATGGTCTGCTTGTCCTCTGGAAGACCAGGAGCAGACTCCAGGCCTGACCCCAGGGGTGCTAGTTGTGTAGTCTGTTGTGTTTCCTGGCTCTGTGTTGTTTCAGAGCAGCATAGGTGATTCTGAAATTCATTCCAGTTGATCTGGAGTGAATGGAGGATTGGAATAGGTTTGTTCTTGAGTTAACTTTTACCTGTTTCTAGCTGGTTACGTGAAAACTGTTTATGGTAATTCTTTAAAAATCTTTCTCTCTGTTTAAGGGTCGATATTTTCTCGAGTTGAAGAAGATTATCTCTGGAGGATAAAACAGCTAGGATCACACTCTCCAGTGGCTCTTCTGAATACCCTGTTCTACTTTAACACTAAGTATTTTGGCCTGAAAACAGTGGAACAGCACTTAAGGCTTTCCTTTGGCACTGTGTTTAGGCATTGGAAAAAAAACCCTTTAACAATGGAAAGCAAAGCATGTCTTCGATACCAAGTGTCTTCCTTATGTGGAACAGATAACGAAGGTAGTGTAACAGGTTTTCATTTTGGCATTGTCTGTGGCAGGGACTGCCACTTCTTGCCTTACTAAAGACCACCTGGGTCACTTGTTAAGAACCTAAGGACTGTCATTTTCATAAGAAAAGACAACCTATGTTGTCTGAAAATTAGGAATTACCAGAAGCCACGGTTTAGAGCTCTGAAGTACACCTGGTCCCATTCTTTGGTGTAAGAGATAGTGGGGGTGATCAGAGTGAATGGTGTCACCTTTGTTCAAGGTTGGTCTTAGAAAGTTTATGTAATTTTTATTTCTTAAGATAAAATTACTACTGGAAAAAGAAAACATGAAGATGATGAGCCAGTATTTGAACAAATTGAAAATACAGCCAATCCTTCTAGATGTCCTGTGAAAATGTTTGAATGCTACTTGTCTAAAAGGTAAGTGTTAATGACCTTTGATTTTTTTTAAATGGTTAGTAACAGTTAGTTGCTGTGAATTTATCACTACCAAGAGGTGACGTTTTTTTCCTTGGTCCTTTTTTTTAGATTTCTCTCTTTTCTCACTTAGGAAGTCCTTTCAGTTATAACGTTTTTAGTCCTGTTATTATAAAATACCCAGCTTATACTTCATGTTTTAAGCACATGTTAAGAAATCGCTCTCTACTAACGAAATGACTGCTGTTGTAGAGGGTCAGACAGTACATGTCTTAGGCTTTTTGGGCTGTGGTGTCTCTGTTGCAGCCAGCTCTGCTGTGGCGAGCAGAGAGCAGTCCTGCTGGGCCTGGGTCCCGGTGACGCCCTGGTGAGAAGGTGGAGAGAGGCGAGCCCTCAGTTCTGGAGGGAGATCCCTGAGGTGTCTGCAGGGCGCGGCGTCTTCTCAGGGCCCTGTGCGTTCCAGCTGCACCACTGCTTTCCCCCGCGGGTACCGACGGGCGTTTAAAATATTTTAAACCAGTGAAATTTTTAGAGACCACAAATTATTTTATGCTTGTTCATTATTTTAAGTATGCACTCTGTAATTTTTAAAAGGCAAGCATGAACTCAGAATGTATTTTCTTATGTAAACAGTTTTATAAATTGTTTTTATAAATTTTCTCCAGGTTAACGCTCAAGAACCATAAAAGCAGTAATGTCACCTATAGGATGATTATTTTTAATAAGTAATATTTCTGACGATAGTTTTGGGTGGCCCTGCACCAGTATCTGGATCTTCCAGTGGTAGTAACTATTTATTAGTTGGAAATTCCTATCTCAGTATTATCTTATTTTAAAAATTATTTCTTTTGTGTAACGTTGCTAAGTATTTTTATTTTATGTGCTACCATATTTCATCAATTCTAAGACACATTTCTCACATTTTATACTGTCTCTGAAACTGGGATGCATGTTATAATTGATGCATCTTGAAATTATAATTGGCAGTGCTTTACTTGTTTAATGGCAATATTAAAATAATGATTAAAAATAATGTTTCTATCGATGGTGTCTTGGATTCAGTGAAATACAGAATTTAAATTATAGTGGGAAAATAATCTTTTATTGTAGAAATTAACTTTCAGAATATCTCAGTGATAGAATATTTAATGTAGGTAACTATGCATGTGGTCTGCCCATGTAATGTGGTTAATGGTAGCAGAATTATCCTTGAAAGAAAAGAAGGAAGTTGTGAGGAATTTCGTGTACATACTGTGACATGGACTTTCTCCTTTCTCCTGAAGTCCACAGAATCTTAATCAGAGAATGGATGTTTTCTATTTGCAACCAGAACGCTCTAGCTCTGCAGACAGCCCTGTCTGGTACACGTCTGCTTCGCTGGACCGAAACACCTTGGAAAATATGCTCGTACGGGTTCTTTTAGTAAAAGATATTTATGATAAAGACAATTATGAACTGGACGAAGACACAGAGTAAAAAAGGAACGTTTTAGAAGCAATCGGGAGAAGACAGCATTAGATAGTCATGCTGCTAGATCTTTACTATGGAAAACATTTCAAGTTTACTCCTTCTGTTTTGAGTTTTGTAGCAGTGTACCCACACTGGGTATTACCTTGTAAATAATCTGTGAGTGAAAGTTGCCATTATTCTATGTAGTGGTTTTAGGATACTTACAAATACATTCAAATTCTTTTTTTTATTATTATTTATTTGATTAGGTATGTTTGTAACTTTTTACATTACAAGATATGAATGAGAATGTGCCATGTATAATTTTTTCTTGTAGTAAGAAACACCCATATTGCACAACTCTGCTGTTGCAAAGCTTCCTGGAAAGGGGGCTCTTCTGCTGGGTTCTTGACAAAGATGGTTGTGTGTGGGGAGCACCTACTAAAAGTTTAGAACTTGCAGTGTCTTTCAGAATTTTTAAAATAAACTGTAAACTAATAGGCTGGGTTTTTTGTTTTGTTTTTTGCGGGGGTTTTGTTTGTTTGTTTTATGCTTTTAGTTACTGAAGCCTTACCAGGTTATGTAGAGAGATACCATCTTCTGTACCAAAAATAGACAAGAAAATGCTGTCGATACTGGTGTACTGTAATGTGAATCTATACTGGTGAACAGAACTTTTTGTTCCCCTTATTAAAACCTTAGTGTCCTTTTCTCATTTGTGGCTTTCTGCATCACCCCAAACAATAATAATTATGTATATATGCTTATATATATGTGTGTGTGTATGTACATACGTGTATACACACACACATATATAAAGAATGATGTTGATGACATGACATGATCATGGAGACATTTTCTTTGCAAAAACGATGAAAATATAAAATTCTGTTTTCTGTGTCAACACTAAGCATCCCAAATCCCCTTCATTTATAAGCGTTTGGTTTTCCTCTCCCCTCGAGGATACAGGTCACGCTTCCATCCCCGGGTGGTACTCCACAGTTTCACCAACTTGAGGAGGATTCTTGTGCCTGCCCTCAACTATGACTGATGCACACGCTGGGTATTTAAGAATGCCACTCCTGAGACTGTTGTTACGGAAAGTCGAGCTAGTTTAAGTAAGATAGCACCCGTTTCACTACGAGGGTTAGCAGGGCAGTGACTGACGGTTCAGACTGATGGATAAAGTGTATCTCGAAGGGAATTACGTTCAATGTTAGATCGTTTGGCTTTTACATTTTAATTACTTCTTACAGAAGATTGCATTAAAAAAACTTTGTACTTCTGCTTAGCGATTTATCCATTCAGACCTTTTCTTTTAGAACAAGAAGTTTACATAAAATCCTACCTTCTAAAGACCGAGAAAGCGCCAGCTGCAATTATCATGAAGAAATCCTTCTGACTGACTTCATAGAGCTTGAGTGTGATCTTGTAGTCTTGTTTCCAGTTCCTCAGTCACCACAGTGATGTTCGTTATTAAAACTGTTTGGGGGAAATTGGGCTATTTTCCACAGTGGTTAAGCAATGTCTACACATCCCCTAAATATGTCTCTCTTCCTTGGGATAAATTAACGTTAGCATTCAGAAGAAATCCTCTCATTTATGATTTGGAAAATTTCACGAGTGTAATCAGCTGTATATTTAAGCAATAATTAACAAATATTTTTGGCATAAAAATTACTTTATAATGTTCTAACTTGTGTTACAAGTTTGAAAAACGTTTCTGTCCCTTAATTGATTTTGTATTTCTGGATTTGATAATCAGACTGACAGTAGCAAATCTGATACACTTAAATAGGTATAGATTGCTTGTTGTCTGTTTAATGAAGTAGTTAACATATTTAAAATATATAATACAAAAAATTTCTCATCCTCACCTTTTTCCAGAACTACTGCTTTAAGCACTTTTCATATAAACGCATATTGTTGATTAAAGGTGATTAATCCTAACCATCTTTTATTCTTTGAACTGGTGCTATATTCCATCAAGAGCAATAAAGTTTTCCCCAAATGTCACTTAATGTATATTTTACCAAATACCCTACATTTCTGCTATGATCCCACTATTAATAGCACCTTGTCTTGCTATTTTCATTTCCTTTATTGTACATTTTGGCTTTTCTAAACAGAAGTGTCTACATAGTTTTGATATTGATATGATTAAGGATTTAGAGCTCTTGTCTTTGTCTTGATTGCAATCCAAGGATTGGTTAACTTGACTCTCAGGGGGGGAAAGAAAAAAATAATACTATTTTATGAGAATTGTTTGTTCTGTGAAACTTGCTTCATCTAGAATATGTTTCGTTAGTTCCTGGATCTCCTTAGTTTGTGTGGTCCTAGATGACTGCTGAGAAAAGGGTAGTGAAATGATAGTTTCTTTCTGCTTCTTAGTGATTTCTGATGACGGCATCCTGTAAATATAATATTGTTGCCTTTAGATGTCTGTTGGAGATGCTATATTTTTCTGTTCTGAAGATTTTGCCATTTAAAATGAATCAAATGAAAAAGTTTTTATCCATATTGAGAAAACTGAATTTCCCATGCAAAATTGAACACTTTGCCTTTTTTTTTTTTTTTTTTTTTTAAGACTTTTAACTGTATTGGGTAATGTAAGATATTAAAGGACTTTTCTAGGCAAGAAGCTCAACTCTTCTTTTGGCCATAAAAATACTTTTTGTTTGAATAGTAGTTCATGTTTCTTTCTCTCCTACTGCGTGGAGTTGTTACCAGTGGATTGCACACGCTGAGGTAGGGAGAAGGGCGCGTGTTGTGCTGTGCGTTCAGACTTCTGTCACTGTTTTCTGATGGGGTTTCCCTCTGTCCTGGGCGACTGTGCTTTGTGGTTGAGGTGGTTATGAGTGCACCGTGTTAAGGGTCACAGTAACGCAGAAGTGATAACATTGCACAGTTTTGGTCTGTACTACTCTAATATCGGTCCATTTAATCTGAGATCTTAAATGTCTTGCAGTCTTAAATCACTATGAAAATTTACACTTTTATTTTGCCAGTTATTTCCAAAATGTACTGTTATACGCATATCACTTACGTTCTGAGTGGACACTGCCTGTGGGATCATCTCCTTACCCCCTCAAACAATGCAGTCATGAAAGTGTGCATGAAAATGTTTTTAAAGAATAAATTTCTTTAACTAAATTACAATACTGTTGAATTTTCCCCCTTAATAAGCCCCTTACTCATTTTTAGAGAAGTTCTTTGGGTTTTCGGTATTCCATTCTACTATGTTCTTAGGAATAGACCATTGTTACTGTTGTTTTCCTGTATTAAGTACTTTTTTTGTCGTTTCTGGGTATATCATGCTTGAAAATGATACCACTTAACAAAATCTTATAAATTTAGAAATTGATGACCAGAACAGGTTAATTGTGTCAGTCTGGATCTGAGAGTAGAAACACTTAAAATGCTGTCTCAATTTGTACTTTTTTTTTCCCTCTTTACTTAGAATCTAGGTACCCCAAAATACCTAGTGGGTATTTACTTAGAGGGGTACCCCGAATAAGTTGCTGTGATCCCCTGCCTTATAATGACCTGGACAAGAGAAAGTTGTTCTTAATATCTGGACATATAATGTTCTAATTAATTACTGAGTTAAACAATCCATGAATTTAGACCTTTTGAGAAAAAAGAACCAAAGAGAAACTAAGGTTTAATCTGTAAATAAAGTATGTATTAGGAATAGAACCGGAGGGGGTCCACAGATCCTGTGGGTTTACCAACGGAGGTCATTGTATTGTTGGATAACTCCTCAGAGGTAAACTCAGCACATGAAAATTCACTATCCCAAAATCTAAACAACAAATCTTTGTTTCATATTTCCCCTGTGCTAAAGAGCTACTACCAACCATGGTAGTTAGGGAGGGAGAGAAAATAAAAGACTAAGACAACAGTGTTCCAAAGGTTACAATTATGAGGGTAAACAAGATATACTTGTATGGTTATTTAACTCCTAGGGAACACGTAGGGAACGTATCCATAATAGTTTAAAACAGAGAAGATTGTGGACACTCAGAAATACCCTAAAAGGCTATTATGGTCTAGAGTAGTTTTCATAGAAGTAGCACCACCTGTGGTTTATTTAGATTCCTGTAACCTTGACATTAATTATGGCTCTGTAAGAAATGGTCAGTGGAGCAATTTCTGGTTATTTTAATGGTTCCATTTTGGTGGCATCAGTCCTCACCTCTGGCTTTCAGACTAACTTGTAATAGCACCCAAAGGGGTGGCTAGAGCATGAGTTAGAGATAATACTGAAAAGTATGAAACCACATTGAATTAAGATAATTCAGCTTCTAGTTTATGTGATGTGGATGGAACATACGAGGTCCAATACGTTATAGAAATTTAAAAGAACTTCAGCCACTGAGGATTTATTTCATAGCAATTGCTTTTGAAAAAAATAGACTCTCAAATTTTTTTAGGTCACCGGTGTGCTGCTCATAACCCTATGAGCAAGATGAAACGTTCCCATTTTGATTACGTATTTGTACTTCTAAACTGCCGTCAGCAGATGGCAATAGTGTACAGCACCAGGCTTCAGTGGCTTTTTTGTCTCTGTTTATACGACTGTAAGTATACTGTAGTCCCTTAGCAGAAATTCTTGGGGGTTTAGAATTCAGAATTTTCTTTTTCAAAAATACGTGTGCTTGTAGGTTACATAGGACCCTCAGTGGGCTCGGGGCAACACCCTGTAATCGGTATCTCCTCAGCAATAAATCAGGTATCGATAGTGACGGGGTGAGCGGTGTGTGGCCACAGAAAGCTTTGCATGGCTTAGCTCGGCTTTTGTCACAAGCACAAAAAGCTAGATTTTCAAACTTCTTGGATCTCAGACTTGCTGATGAGGAATTGCAGGCCTGTAATAAAACTAGTGGCAGATCTAGTATTTTCCTTCAATAAAACATCTAGTATTTTTTTCTCTTGTATAGCTTAGTTTGGGTAGAGTTAACTGTAGGCTTACTGTAAAATTTGCCTGTTTAATTTAAAGGAAAATGCAAGGAATGCTTAGAACAGGCATAAATATAATGGCAGTTGTAGAACCATTATTGAATGCTGAAACTTAAGAACAACTGCTTTCTTTCACTTTCCTTTTTGCCTCAGTATTTGTAGCATGACTGTTCTACATAAATGTGATGGGCCTTTCTGAGTGGCTGCTGTCGTGTCCTGGAGCCATTGTTTATTCATTCAACAAACACTCGAGTGATGGTTCGCTCGCTCAGGTACCCTAAGCCAGGTGCTGGGAGCACAGTGCCTCTCCTCAAAGACTTAGTCTAGTTGGAGAGACGTGAAAGCGTGATGGAATGTCAGAGTAAGATGGGGCCATGGGCGCCATTGAGCACAATCACTTGTACGATGAAATAAATTAATACACAGGTCAAGTAACTTATCGAGCCCCTGCTCTTAGAGACTGCAGGCCAGGCCTCTGTACTGTGCCCTCTGCTTCCCGTCCTGCAGAGGGAGAGTGGGCGCCGACTGCCCGGGTAGGGCAGGGCCACGGTCACGGGCGCCATGCTGCAGGAGCAGGTGTTTCACCAGAAGGTAAGGTCGCGGCCTGGGGCACGTGTGCTTCCCTGCTCTGTCCCGAGCACCTGGAGAAGCTCCCAGCATACGCTAGGTGGTCATAAATGTTTGTTGAGTGAATTATTGATTGTAAGTACCTTAAGATTGAAGCACCTTGAAAGTGAACCATGGGGAGTGTGACCCACGATCCGTGAAATAGCGCCTGCTTTTTGGTTCGCCTTTGGCGCTGGTCTCCTGGATTCTTTGTGTGTGTCTGTCCAATTTGCCCTGCGTTCGCTGGTGCTGCTTAAGCTCCTGTAACCTTCCGTTTATGACGGCCAAGGGGGTTGGGATGTAGGTCTTGATGATTCGTAGTAGTGGTCAAAATAGAAACACTTAAAAATCACTTGTGAAGTTTGTTAAAAATGCAAATTTCTGGGACTTCCCTGGTGGTCCAGTGGTTAAGAAGCAGCCTTCCAATGCAGGGGACACGGGTTCGAGCCCTGGTCCGGGAAGATCCCACGTGCCGTGGAGCAGCTAAGCCCGTGCGCCACAACTACTGAGCCTGCGCTCTAGAGCCTTCGAGCCACAGCTACTGAAGCCCGTCCGCCTAGAGCCCGTGCTCCACAAGAGAAGCCACCGCAATGAGAAGCCCATGCACCGCAATGAAGAGCAGCCCCCACTCGCTGCAACTAGAGAAAGCCTGCGCGCAGCAATGAAGACACAACGCAGCCAAACATAAATAAATAAATAAATTTATTTTAAAAAGTCTGCCACAAACATTTTTTTTAAAAAATGAAATAGAATTGAACGGAATAGAACTTAATACTGGCGTTTTTCTCATGAAAATTGTTCTGTACTTGTGTACTGAAATATGCTTTTCGGTCAGAGTTTGAAAGACCCCCTGTAGGAAACTCACTGAGAGAAGCCACACATCCGTGGAAGGACTCGCTGTTAATGGGAGCCTTCTGTTTTGTTTTCAGTCCCGCTTTCTTGGTTTCACCTACATCAAGCTGTAGCAAATTGTGAACAGACAAGCTTTTCGTTTCGCCGTAACTAAGTGGCCGCCCGGCTCATTTGAGATGGACGTTTTGTCTGCCTGTTCCCATGAGTTTGAGGCTTTTTTTTCTTCCAGGGTGGCTGTGGGGATGAGATGAATAGTTGCTGGAGTGCTTTCTGTGGGAAAGCCCACGAGGTATTGTTGAGACGGTCTCCAAGTAAAGCTCGGTAAGTGGTGCAGCTGTGAGCCCAATTCAGGTCTTCCCCGGGCCTGAGTCTCCTTCACCCCTCTGCTGTCCACTTGCTGTTCTGGTCTACGCCGGCTATCCAGGAACTGCTTCCACTGATAGAAGGAATGTTTCGTAAGCATCTACCAAGACTGGAGGGAAGGCTGAGCTGCAGCACAATTCTGGAAGGTAGGCAGATGGACTTGGGGGCCACGAACAGCCGCCCCCGGAGCAGGCGCCCTGCCTGCCCCTCATCCGCTGCTCTGTCCACCCACTGTTTCTCCTCGATTATTTTCAGACCTTTTCCTCTCTCCTCAGTCTAACACTTTCCCCCATACTGAAGCTCAGGGGTCAGCAAACCCATGTAAAGGACCAGAGAGTCAATATTTTAGGCAACATGAAGCATGGTATGTGGGCACTTGCAAGAGAAAGCAAATTTCCACAGATTTTTTACTGACCAAATTCGAAATATAATAATTGAGTACAACATTTCCTAATACACAGCTACAATGAGGAGGACGGAAGGTTTCACTGTCATCAAAATTGATGGCAAATGTTCCCCTCTTAGCTTTTATGTATTTCACTTTTGAAAATGGCGTTTTCAAACGTAAGTGCGGCCACGTTGCTCTCAGTCTGTGAGCACAGGGTTTTAATTAAGCATGTTTCTCACTTGGGAGGCGTTTGTACAACTTCCTAGATTTTGATACTTGATGTTTGCCTCTTAGCAAGTCATTGTGTTGCAGATTCATCACTTCCAACCGAAGATTAGAGGGAATCTCCTCAGTTGCAAAAGGTAAATAAAATTTGAAATACGGAATTTTCCTTTACAATTGCAATGGTCTTTGAAAAACACTGCTGGATCTGTCGTCTGAGCTTGGAAAATATACCTGCTCTACGTGTGTGGGAAACGTGTGGGAACCGAGATGTTGCTGCTTTCACTTGGGACAGCCTGAGAAGTGACGTTACTTGGGATTCAGGCAGCGTTCGTTGCTGGAAGTAACTGCGGTGTGCTTCGTGTACAAGCACTGCTTTGGAGAACACTTTGTTTTGATGTGGTGGGTTTGCACTGGTAAGAAATAAATACGTGCCATGGGGGCGCAGGGCGGTACACTCGGTGCTCGTCAGTTTAGGTTGACTTTATTCGGGAACTTCTTCAAGCCTGCAGCAACAGCTGATTTCCCGTGACGGTGGGTGGGTGCCGCTCCGCCTGTTCAGCCCGGGGGCCTCCTGGCCGTGGACCGCGTGTGGCCTCTGACCCAACACCAGGGGCTCGCCCTGACACCTCTGGCTCGGTGTTCATCTCAGGGCGCGCTGGTGAGCGGATAACCCCCTGAACACTTCCATTTCAACGAAGGCGGCTTCTACTCCACGCGCGTTTTTGCACCGTTACTCACCTCTTCCCAGATACCGCTTTCAGGTTTTCCTGAGTGAGTGTTGGCGTCAGCTTGTTTGAAGATATTCTTGTCTGTAGTTGTCACCTATAGACAAATCATGGAGGCCAGTCTCCAGGCCCTTCAGACTTGGCATTGACTTCTTGGAGAGACAGCTGAGCAATTTGGGTAAAAAATCTTTTCACTCTTCCAGAGCTGAGGAAAAGCACTTGAAAACATTTGCCTCATTTTTCGATTTTTGACTCGTCAACTCTGAGCTACTCTTTTGCCAAAAGGCTGCGCTTGTTTTCTCTGGATACGTTTCTTTGGCTGCTGCAGTCAGATGATTTGATTTGATCCATAAATGCGCACCTGGCTGACAGATGAGCCGCTTGGAAGCTTACTTTGGTTGCAGCCTCATTCGGATGTTTATGTTTTGTGAGGAAATCCTGCTGGAATGAGGTATTGCATCTTGCGTTTTCTAGCTTTCTGACCGTCGCTCTCCCGTAAGTTGGAAACACTGGGGTGGAGCCCCAGTCTGGTCGTGTTGTGCACGTTGCATTCCTTCAGCACAGCCGGGGGGTCTTTGCAAAAGCAGCACAACAAACGCCCTGTAATTCAATAACAGTAATGCAGCATGACATTTGGAGAACATTTTGTTTCAACGTGGTGGGTGTGCACTGGTAAAAAAATAAATAAATATGTGACCCGGGGGCACGGGCAATACACCCAGCACGCGAAGCACTGCCTGCCCGCTGCTGGGAGAGGCCGGACCACCCTGTGCATCTAAGCTGCCCTGGATGACGCGCAGCTGCAAAGGCATGGATGGCTGTGTTCCCATAAGACTTCCGTTGTGGACACTGAAATTTAAATTTATGTCACGAAATATTTTAAATTAATTTCCGAACCATTAAAAAACGTAAAAAAGTCATCGTTGGCTAGTGTGCTGCGCAGAAACAGGCGGCGGGTGACGTGTGCTGAGTCGCTTGGCCTGCCTCTTCAGTGGAAAACACGAGAGGTGTCCCAGCCGGCAGAAGGCTCCGTGGGTCCCCGTCACATTCACCTACAGCACGTGGGCCTCTCCTGCCAGCCTGCGCTCCCTTGTGGGGCTTGTCTTTCAAAATCCTCTGAAATCCCCTCACACTGGCAGAATTCCTCAGAGTTGTCTGTCCTCGTGGTCCTTAACTCCTGTTTTCTCTTAAATGTTGAGAAGTTTTCTGTCCGTCATCCCACTAGGCGAGCTCACCCGTGTCACCAGGACCCGTGGAGACGCTGAGGCCTCGTGTTACTAGCCGGTCAGCAGCTGCAGGTCACTGCCTCTTTCTGAAATGCTTTTTTAAAACTTAGTTTCCCGTATTCTACGTTCTCCTGATTCTTCTACTTCGTATAACGCCTCTTCTTGGTATTTTGATAATATCCCCCTTGTCCTCTGACCTCTAAAAGCTGGGGCGTCTGTTCTCTTAACTGAGCCCTTTGGGCTCTCGTGTGGGCTTAGTGGCTCTCAGTGCCGTCGATACACTGTGGACTTCATCACACGTGTGAAAATAAACATATCCAAACTGAGGAATAAAGGGAAGAATGGCTTTATTTTGCTGTAGTACTTTAGCTGCATTAACTCAGTTGACACAATCGCCGCGAAAGCCAGGCTTTTACGATCTGTAAAAGGCCAGATAGTAACCATTTTAGGCTTTGTGGGCCTCTTAACAGTTTTGTCTCATGTTCTTCTTTGAGTTTTTTCAACCTTTTAAAAATGTAAAAATCATTCTCAGCTCACAGGCCATGCAGACACAGGCTGTGGGCCAGATCTGGGCTGTGGGTTGTGTGCTGGCCTCACTAGGAGCCATTGTAGGGTAGTTGTATTATCCCCATTTTGCAGATGGAGAAACTGAGGTACAAAGAGGCTGAGTAACTTGCCCAAGCTCACCAGCTAGGAGGTGATGGAACTAGGGTTCCCATGGGTGGCTCCAGACACCACGTGTTCAGTCACTACACTAGTGTCTAGAAGGCTAAATACATCCAACAAAGAGCTAATGATTTACGCCCCAGCATCCCAGGAATTGGATTAAGCAGATACCCTGAAGATAGGGTGTAGTAGATGGTTTAAAAGTCTGTAAAAGAAGCCGTTTAGCCCTTCCCCAAATCCTCTGCCCCAGCAATGCAGCATTCCCCACGCCCATGGGGTCTGGAGGCTCAGGGGAGGGTGAGGCCAAGGGCCGCAGACGCCAGGCGGGACTGACAGGAGGGCTGGTGGGAGACCCAGCCTAGCGCCCAGGAAGCTGGAGATCTGGGGCACCCCCCACCCCGGGAAACAGACAAGCCCAGGACAGGAGGCAGAGACCCCACAGTCTGCTCCCCACGGTGAGCCTTCCTTGAGTCTGGCAGGAGCCCCTGCTCATGTCCACAGCCTCCTGTCAGGTGTCTTCTGGTTCTGGAGAAAGGACAGACACTTGCAACTGGAAAGATGGACATCCAAATAAAAGGAAGGTGCAAGAAAAAACTACCGTGGAGGAAGCAGAAGAAAACTTTTAAAAAGTTTAAAAGTGATATTCGAGGGAAGATACACACAGGAAGCATTCAGAAGCTATGGAAAAGGGATGTTAGATTAAAAATGCGATGGAGGGACTTCCCTGGTGGTGCAGTGGTTAAGAATCCGCCTGCCAATGCAGGGGACACGGGTTCGAGCCCTGGTCCGGGAAGATCCCACGTGCCGTGGAGCAACTAAGCCCGTGCGGCACAACTACTGGGCCTGCGCTCTAGAGCCCACGAGCCACAACTACTGAGCCCACGTGCCACAACTACTGAGCCTGTGCTCTAGAGTCCATGAGCCACAGCTACTGAAGCCCGTGCGCCTAGAGCCCGTGCTCCGCTACAAGAGAAGCCACCGCAATGAGAAGCCCGTGCACGGCAACGAAGAGTAGCCCCCGCTCGCCACAACTAGAGAAAGCCCGCGCGCAGCAACGAAGACCCAACACAGCCAAAAATAAATAAATAAAAATTTAAAATATATACGATGGAAATACGCAGCAGAAAGACTGGATAACAAGGTTGAGAAGATTTACATAAAGTCGAGCAAGAAGATGAGAAAGAGCAAAGTATGAGAGAGAAAAGAAAATTTGAGTTTCGGCCTAGGAGGTCCAACGTGAAACAACCAGAACTTCCAGAAAGAACAGAAAATGCAGGGGAGGAAGATGGAACAGGGCCCAGGGCGCACAGAGTGACTAAAGACTTCTGTGACCCAAGACACATCGTTGGGAAATTTAAAAAGTCTGCATGTGAAGAAAAGATTCTAGAGGGAAGGATTAAAAAAACAAAACATCACATACAAAAGATGAGGAGTCAGAATGTCATCAGGCTTTTTAGCAGCAGTGCTGGGAGATAGAAAATGATGGCACAGTGCCTTTAAAATTGTGACAAAAGTGATTTCCAGTTTGGAATTCGGTAGCTTGCCAGACTACCAGGATGTGTTCAGATATGCAATTCTCAGAAAGTTTACCCTTTGGATACATTTGTCAAAAAGCAACTCAATTCCCCCCAAAATGAGGTGACCAAGGAGGAGAGGGAAGATGTGGGTCCAGGAACAGGATGGGCGGGAGGTGACAGGTCGGGACCAGGGTGCGTCTCTCCCAGCCCTGCCTTGTGGTGCTGGAGCTGGACCCGCACAAGTCTCCTTTGTGATGTCGCAGTGTCAGGTCTCGCTGGAGGGCACTGGAGGGCCTGGAGAGAGTAAGGGGCTGGCTTCTCTTGGGTTTCAGGCGTCGGTTTTCTCTTTTCCAGGCAAGATGGCCAGGTTTCACTGAAACCTCAGCACTGGCACATCACCCACCTTTTCTGCCACCAGGAGGTCACAAGCACAGGTCTCTGCCCCGGGGGGAGGGCGCTCTCCCCGTCCCAGAGACGGCAGCTGCTCCCTAGCCCCGATGTTTCCACACTTAGAGTTGACAATTCCCTAATTACTAGTTAATAATTGCGTTAAATTTTCTCTGTTCATATTACTGGTGTGCTGTCTTCTGGCTGGACCCTGACTGCACACACGGTACTATAAACACTGAAACGTATTTTGCCAAAATGTGGGATGTGGTTGTGTTGGGACAGTGGTGTAGGGAGACGTTTCTGGGTGGGTACGTGAAGGGTGTGTGTAGAAGCGGGGCCAGTCTTCTGTGGTGGGGAGTCAGGAGATGACATTACACATTTTAAAAGTCAAGAAAATGCACTGCAAGTGTGTTTAGAAACACGGTTGTAATGACCAGAAGAAAGAGCTAAGTGATATGGAAGTTCTTGCCTTTGGGCAACAGGACAGGAATCACGAGTGTGACAGGAGACGGCTAGGTCTTGCTATTTGCCCTTGGTACTGCTTTGTTTTTAAATCATATAAATGCACTACTGAAAAAAATTAAATTAATTCACAATAACCCAAAGGTGGAAACAACCCAAATGTCTATCGATAGATGATGGATAAACAATGTTGTGTGTAGATACAATGAGATATTATTTAACCTTGAAAGGGAAGGAAATTCTGATACATGCTACAACATGGATGAACCTTAAAAACATTATGCGAGGTGAAATAAGCCAGACGCAGAAGGAAAAGACTTATGATTCCATTTATATGAAGTACCTAGAATAGGGAAACTCATTGAGACAAAGGAGAATGGTGGGTGCCAGGGGCTGAGGGGAGGGAGAATAGGGAATTAGTATTTAATGGGTACAGGGTCTCAGCTTGGGAAGATGGAAGAGTTCCGGAGCTGGATGGTGGTGGTGACTGCACGTCAGTGTGGACGTACTTAATGCCGCTGAACCGTACACTGAAAAGTGGTTACAGTGGAAAGTTCCATGTATATTTTATAAGAATGAGAAAATTTAAGTCTGATAAAAATTGGTGCATTAAAAATGAGTCTCAGAGAAAGAGCATTAATTCATGTCCGCGACTTGAAACAGGAACGTGTGCGAGGAGCTTGAGCCTTAGCCTGAGCGTGAATTTTAATTTGCTTTTTTCTGTGCCAGCGTCAATGTCCCCCCTTCCTCACCTGGGCCGCCGCCGCCTCGCTTCCTTATCTGGGTCGTGATTTCGCCCCAGCGACGAACCAGGTGTGTTGGGAGCTGCACTTGGGTCCCAGCACCGCCCCCCCCACCAGGGCGTACGTGGACGCCCTGGAGGTGGGACAGCGGTCCTCGCGGGGTCCCCGCGGTCACACAGGACAGACGGCGGATGGACAGATGGACGGGGAGGGGGAGGTGCGGGGGCGTGGGGCGAGCCTGCGGTCGGGTACCTGTGTCCTGTGGGTGGGGGGGGGGGGGAGGTGGGGCGCCCGTTTCTCCCGCGGGTCCGCCGACCCCCGACCAAGCGCTGTGCTCGGAGCCCCGGGGCCGAGGCTCCAACAAGCGCGACCCGGACGTTCCGGGAGAGTCACCGTCGGGGACGCACCGAGAGGCCTTGTGGGGGTAGGGGGTGCGCCGAGGGCGGGGCTGCCTCTGCACCGACGGGCGGGCGCGGGGTGCGCGGGGTGCGTGGGATGCGCGGGGTCCCCGGAATGCGCGGGGGCCCCGGGATGCGCGGGGGCCCCGGGATGCGCGGGAGCCCCGGGATGCGCGGGGGCCCCGAGGCGCCGGGCCCGGGTGCGGCCGGGAGCGGCCCCAGCGCAGACAGGCTCCGCAGTGGGGGCCGCGGGCGGGCGGGCTGAGCGCACTGCTGGAGCCGTTTCCGAATAATCTTTTTAAACATTTGCTCGCTCGTTACTTTAACAGAGATGCTGACCCGGGAGTGGTGGCGGGTGGAGAGGCTTGGAGGAAGGACCAGCCTCTCTGAAGGCCGCCGGGGAGGCCTCGGGTTTGCACCCAGTCGGCGGACAGAGGGTCCCTTGGGGCCTTCCTTGGAGGCGGCGGGGCATCCTTCCCGGGGGCCTGGCCTCCTCCCCAGACGGCCCAGGACAACGTGTCTTCTCCCCACACCTGCTGCTCCTTCTGCAAAGTCCGTCTTTCTCCGCCTGGTTCTGTTCTGGTCATGTTTTGTGCCCGTAGACGGGCCCCGGGACCACCGGACACCCCGACCGCCGGCCACGTGCCCGGGTCCAGAGGTGGGGCTGGCCTTGCAGTAGGGCTTGGCGCACGGTGGGCGCTGAAGGGTGACTCTTGTTATTATTATCACAGGAAGTTGATAGCTTACAACATTCTTCAGTTGAGAAGCTGCAGGAGAAAAACTATGCCCTTTCCCCTGAACTTGAAAGGAAAAAAAATCTATACTGAAGTATTAGCTGTTGTTCCGGAGCCTGTCTGGGTACACTTGAGCTTGTTCCTCTGTGTGAAAAACAGTACGTTTTGACTTAAGCTGGTGGGTAGTTAAGCAGCTTCATGCCGCCACATCTTGAAAGCCTTGTGTGTATTGGTTGGGCGCATTCACGATTTTGTTCCCCACTGTGTGTGCAAGAAGGAACAAGGTTTTCTCTTTGGCAACGTGGGATGGATTCCTGTGCGTGACAGTGACACGGGGGAGCATCAACCCAGAAAGAAACGGGTTTATTTTGTAACTGAAATCTCAACTCTGTGGTAGATTCCAGAAGCCCTCAAACCTAGGTGAGTTTTGCTCAAAGACTGTGAAAAGCAAACCTTCTGAAATAAGAGGTAATCGTTTAAATCCCCGTTTTGTCTTTCTTCTTCTCCCCCTAGTCTGGTGATGTGGACCAGAAGCTCCTCCGTCCTCTTGAATTGAATCTCTGAGATAATCATGTGGTCAAGCTTTCAGTCAACACACAACAAAGAGCCACGGCTACACAGTGACACTGTGATGAGGGGCTGATGGACCACATTTTGGTGACCTGCAGGGAACCGGGAGCAGGAAGCAAAAAAGGTTCTAAAGAGCTTTTTTAATCAGACATAGTAGAAAGTAATTAATTACATTTTGGAGTGAGGGTTTTTAAATAATCGCTTTCTGGACAATTCTCATTCTTTTTGGTAAATATTCTGCTTTAGATTTAAAAAAGTATTTTGGGTCATATTATTTTGTAAAAGCAGTAAAAAATATTAAATTGTTATAATAAAGGGGAAACATTTTAATACAACAAATAATCTGAAACTTCACCCTCTTGGCATATCAGTATTGCCTCCATCTGTCCTTATCCATATGTTCATGTAATTTGTATATAAATACAATTACATTTATATTCTACCTTTGCATTGATAGATCATAAGCATTTGTAATATAGTTCCCCTGAGCATTTTTTTTTTTTAAAGAAAGATACACAGTTCTTTTTTTTTTTTTAATTAATTAATTAATTTATTTATTTTTGGCTGTGTTGGGTCTTCATTTCTGTGCAAGGGCTTTCTCTAGTTGCGGCGAGTGGGGGCCACTCCTCACCGCGGTGCGCGGGCCTCTCACTATGTGTTGCGGAGCACAGGCTCCAGACGCGCAGGCTCAGTAGTTGTGGCTCACGGGCCCAGTTGCTCCGCGGCATGTGGGATCTTCCCAGACCAGGGCTCGAACCCGTGTGCCCTGCATTGGCAGGCAGATTCTCAACCACTGTGCCACCAGGGAAGCCCAGCATTTTTGATTATATAAAATATTTCTGTAGTTTACCATGACCTCTTAAAAATGTTTTTTAGCATAACGTCACTGGGAATAGGCTGCCGTTGTGCTTTACTCATTACTGCTGTTTTTTTAAGATTAACTTTATATTTATTAAGACCCACCTATGAGGACTTCCCTGGTGGTCCAGTGGCTAAGACCCTGCACAATGCAGGGGGCCTGGTTTCCATCCCCGGTCCGGGAACTAGATCCCGCATGCCGCAGTGAAGGCCCCGTGTGCCGCAACTAAGACCCAGTGCAACCAAAATAAATAAATAAATATTAAAAAACAAACAAGCAAACAACCTACAGCCCACCACCTGTTAAAAAAAAAAAGAAGGAAAAAGAACCACTTGTGAAATACATGTCTGTGCCTGTCTGTGAAGTGACTTAAAAGGTACCAAAAAAACAAAAAACAAAACCCAACCCCCAAACACAAAGGATCTTATCTCTAGGAATGGTAGAAACAACGTCGTTTCTTCATTCACGCTTCTTCATTTGATCAGTATTGATCGGGCATCAACAATGGACAAGGCAATGCGGGAGAAGCGTGTTACAGAGCAGTCAGGGAGCGTCAGGGCCAGCAAGGGCACCTCCGCCCTTGGGTGTCACGTGATCCACGGGATGGGAGGGCCACAAGATCAGGGCCATGGTGCAAGGAGGCTAAAGGAGCTGTTGCCCACGTCGGTGATATGGGGAGATGTCTGGAGGGACTGGATTTTAAATTGGGGTCGATGAGTGGGTCGGGAAAGACGGGAGACATTCTACTCTTAGCGACTAACGGAAGCAGTTACTGAAGCAGGACCCGCTAGCCGTGTTAGGAGATTGGTGGGTGAGTGGGGGGGGTCCCCTTGGTTCAGGTGCGGAGTCCACGTGGGGAAACGGTCCCCAAAGCCAGTAACAGCTGGAGCTGGACCGCGGGACCTCGAAGCTTTGTTTAAATGGGACCCACAGATGGTTTTTAAATAGGTGAGTGACTTCAAAATGGAGCTTTAAAATATTAATCTGAGTGGTTTTGTTCAGGATGGGCTGAACCGGGCCCAATCTGCAGGCAGAGAACGCAGCGCCATGGCCAGGGAGCAGGTGGTAGGAGTAAATGTGAGAGTTGCGAGGCAGGGGAGCTGGGGCTGAAGAGCGGACAGGAGGTGGAATTGAAGGGCAGGGGAGCTGGGGGTCCTTCGCAGGATTTGAAGGAAGGCCGTCGGGAGCGGCGCGCGGCCCGGGCAGGCCTTGCACCCAGCTTTGGCTGTGCACTGTTGGGGTGCAGGTGGGACCCTGAAGACCACGGGCACCTCCTCGATGACAGACTAGGAATGGACGGGATCTCAGGAGAAGCCTCAAAGGAAGAGAGCAGAGGACAGGGGCTCTGGGAATGACCACACTGAAGGAGAAGAGAGAGAAGAACAGATGGCGGGGCACGTCCAGGAGCTAGGCAGGCGGCGCTGAAGAGGGTCCCGGGCGTCAGATGCACTGGGGCCAACAGGGATGGTGAGTTAAGAAGACAGATCAGGAGCTTGGGAAGGGGAGGCCGCCCCCATCCGAGGACTTTGCTGGTGAAGGGAGTGGAGATCAGAGCCCAGCCTCCCTTTGGAGGCCGCCCTGGAAGCAGGCGCTGCAGCTGTCAGAGGGAGATGTGTTCCCACTCACAGTCGTTCTAGAAGGCTCTGTGAGGGCAGACTCAGCCCACCGGCCCTTTCCCATCCACAGCGTCTTGTCATGAGCTTACGCCTGGCCTCTGATGCGGCGAGGGTTCCTCTCCTTAGGTGAGGGGGCTTCCGTCCGTGGGAGGTGAAGTGTCCTCATCACAAGACCATCTGGGAGCAGGTTTAACGGATCGGTAGACTGGAAGATTTACCCCGACTGAAGAGAATTTAACAGGATCTGAGTTAAAAAGAAAACAAGACTCAAATGTCAACATCGAAGCCAAGAGAGAAAGGCAGGGAGCGGGGCGTTTAGTCTCCACGGCTGGTGGGTGTTACTGCCGGGGTCTGTCTGCCTCCGCAGATTGGAGCAATTTCCTCTCCCTGCACCCTCATCCCCACACCAGCCGGCCTCGGGCAACCTAATCCAAATGCCACATGCCAAGCCTACTGACAGATTCAAAGGATTTCAGGGCTGGAGGGGCCCCTCGAGGTGACTGTCAGATGAGAGCCAGGGACTGACCGGCAAAGCTGCTGCCTGCAGGCCAGGTCCTGCCCCGGACTTTGGGGTGGTTTCCTGGTGTGCGGGAACACCAGGGGCTCACAGAGTCTGGCTGCTCTCGAGCAGCAACAGCAGAACTGAGTAGTTGCACCAGAGACCGTCTGGCTTGAAAAATCTAAAATATTTGCTACCCAGCTCTTTACAGAAAATGTGAGGAACCCTGGCTGATGTGGCTGGCTGCCTAGCTAGCTGTGCTGCTATCGTGAGCGGACAGACCTTTCTCTTTCAACCTGGGCGAATTGTGATGCTTTAGAAAAGAACCAGGGATAATTTTTAGAAGTCAGAGTTTTCCATTAAGTGGCTTGGCCGGATTCCAGAGAGTTTCTATTCACTGACGGTAGAGCAGGACCGGGCACATGTCGTGAACACAACCCTCAGACCTCACTTTTGTTTCTGCTCAATCCCTTGTCCTTTGAACCAGCACAATAAAAGTGCTTCAATAAGCAGGGTCAAGTAGGATGGACCAGAGAGAAATGTGAAAACGAGATTACGGCTGTGATTAGAGGCCGAATGCCCTCAGTCACACAGCATGAACTGAGACCACCTTTATTATAAACAGCTGCCTGGCTGGTATAGAATAGATGGCAACTGCATTTTAAACTGTTTTGTTCAAGTGAATGAAGCATAGTCATTTTGGAAAACAGGGAAGCAAAGTTTTAAAAGAGCTGAAAAGGTTTTCAGATGCTCATGTATTTTATGTTCCTGAGAGACTTTGGTCACTTTAGTTCCTACATGGGATGTGAAGTGGCCCCACATCAGGGGGGCTCTGATCTCCCCTCCCTTCACCAGCAAAGTCCTCAGACGGGGGCGGCCTCCCCTTCCCCAAGCTCCTGGTCTGTGTTCTTCTACTAGTATAGAAGCGTCAGGTCTTTTGGTTTTGGACTGATGTGTAAATGAGAATCAGTTAACTTGGGAAGTGCGTCCACCAAGCCGTCCAGAGTTAGCTGGACATCCTCTCCTTAGGTGAGGAGACTTCTGTCCACGAGAACTGCTGGTCTCTTTGGGAAGCAGGGGGGCAGATACATCAAAAGTCTCAATGGAGTTTATGTCTTTTGACCCAGCAATTCCACTTCCAAGAATGTGTCCTAAAGAAACAGTGATGTGGAAAAGATTTATGTACCACACGCACTATTTAAAATAGCCAAAAATCGGAAATAACTTAAATGTCCAACAGTTGGATTCTGCTTAAACAAATTGTCATACATTTATATGGTGGAATGTCATGAAGCCTTTAAAATTATGATTTAGAAGAAAATGTATTAACCTGGAGAAATGTTCATAATATATTAGGAAAAGATGTCAGAATAAATATGTTCACTTGGAAAATATCTCAAAGAAAATAAATCAAAACGTTAGCAAAGTTTATCTCTGGGGGTGGGATTTTAAGTGTCCTGTGCATTTTTCTTCATGCTTTGGTGTTTGTACTTTCAGTATCATGTGTCTTGGTGTAGATATTTTTTCCTTTGACTTGAGATCTATTGGGCTTTTGAGTCTATGGATAGGATCTTCGATTAATCCTGGCAAATTCTCAGCTGTAATCTTTTCAAATATTGTCTCTGCTCCTTCTCCGTTTCCTGTCCTCTGGTTACTGATTAGACATACCCTGGACCCTCTCTCTCTGTCCTCACGTCCTTGAACCTCTTTTTCATTCTTCCCATTTCTGTGGCTCTCCCTGCAGCATTCTAATCATTCCTTCAACTGTATCTTTAGTGTTTCTTCATCTGTGTGTTCAATCTATCCACTGAGTCTTAAATTTCAAATATCATTATTATTTTTTAAAATTTCTAGAACTTCTATTTGGTCATTAGTTACAATTTCTTGTTCTCTGCACATAGTTTTAGTCTTGCCTTTAATTCTTTAGACATAGTAAACATAGTTCAATTACATTCTGTCTGATAATTCTAAAATCTAAAGTCCTTGTAGGTCTATTTCTGCTCTCTGTTGTTTCTGTTTATTCTCAATCATGGAGCCTCATTTCTTTTTCTTTTTTAAAAAAAAAAAAATTATTTTAAAATTTTTTGGCCGAGTGGCTTGTGGGATCTTAGTTCCCGGACCAGGGATCAAACTCGCACCCTCAGCTGTGAAAGCGCCAAGTCCTAACCACTGGACCGCCAGGGAATTTCCTGGAGGCTCATTTCTTTTGTGCCTGTATGAGTTTTATCTGTGAGCTCTGTAAGAGTAAATTAAAAAATGAATTTTTCTGGTTGCTGAAAGGGAAAGAGAGTATTACTTCTCCAGTTGCTACTCACTGGAAAATCATTTGTGGGTTTCTTAGAGATGAAAGATAAAGAAAAATTCCTCCAGAGAGGAAGTGCAGGGTTTTTTTTCCCCCCGTTTGGAGATGCCTTAAATCCAGCTCTCAGTGTGAAGGGACTTTATTGAACTAGGAGTGTGAGTTTAGGCTGCAAATCTGCAGTGAGAACTAGTGATGGTTGTAAGTACCTGGGGCAGGATACCCCGTCCACTGGGCACCAAGGTTTAAAGCAGCAACGTTTCTTGCAGTCTTTGGAGCAGGGGAGGGACTTCTAATTCTTTTCTTCTAATTTTTTTTTTTAGAACATAAACCCTGCTTTTTTTTTTTTAATTTAATTTATTTATTTTTGGCTGCGTTGGGTCTTCGTTGCTCTGCGTGGGCTTTCTCTAGTTGTGGCGAGCGGGGGGCTACTCTTCATCGTGATGCGCGGGCTTCTCATTGCGGTGGCTTCGCTTGTTGCGGAGCATGGGCTCTAGGCGCGCGGGCTTCAGTAGTTGTGGCACGCAGGCTCAGTAGTTGTGGCTTGCGGGCTCTAGAGTGCAGGCTCAGTAGTTGTGGCGCACGGGCTTAGTTGCTCCACGGCATGTGGGATCTTCTCGGACCAGGGCTCGAACCTGTGTCCCCTGCATTGGCAGGCAGATTCTTAACCACTGCGCTACCAGGGAAGCCCCCTCTTCTTCTAATTGTTAAGCTGAGTGTGCGGTCCTCTGGGTGCCAGGCTTTGGGTGTCTGTGAGACTTCTCGGATGGATGTTACCCTTAACCCTAGTTCCTCCTATGAGGTCATGGGTACTGAGGCTCAGGTTAATCCTTGGCCCCTTTCTTCCTCTCTGTTTTGCACCGTGAATCTGACAGGACATCACAGTGGCTCTGTCTTTAGTTATGTCTGGAGTCTGACCTCTTCTCATGACCCCCTTCCGCTGTCCCCTCTGGCCTCCCCTCCAGCCTGACCACTGGCACTGCCGCTGAGCATTTCCTCTGCCATTTCTCTCCCCCGATCCTGCGTTCGGCTGTGGACTCGCCGCAGCCGTCGGGAGTTGGCACGTGTGGCACCAGCAGAGGCTGAGACACGTGCTGGCCTGTGTCCGCCGCTCCCGCGGCCCTGAGCGTGGACCCTGGTCCTCCTGTCGGCAGACGCCCTGCGTCAGCCAACGGCCAGCCACTGTCAACCTTCCTGCCACCCTGCAGGTGACCGCGGTCCCGACCAACACCGACAGCACAGCCCGGCCTGGCCCAGCCGAAGCCCGCAGCATAGAAACGAAACCGTGTTTCCTGCAGATGCCACAGCCTGTTAGGCAACGGAAAACGGAGACATGCAGGTTCCTGAAAGGTAACTTGGGATTTTCCTTTTCCACTGAATTAACTGCCAAAGATATAATCAAGTAACTAACCCCTAAAAACAGCATGTAAAGAAATCTGAGATCTCTTTGTGTATATTTCATGATTCCTCTATTTTCAATAAAAATATTTATCTTCCGCGTTTATTTATTTGCCAAGAACTAGGCAGCTTTACCTGAAGCCCTCCTACTCCGTTGGTGGATTTCCCCCTCTATTGTTTTTTCCTCTGTGGCCATTTCCTTAAGAAGTTAAATGTGCACTCACCCCACGACCCAGTGGTCAGACTCTCAGAACTGAAATGTGTCTCCATGAAGACTTGTGCACAAATGTTCTTATCAGCCCCAAACAGCAAACCGTTTGTGATGGTTAACTGTACGTGTCAACTTGACAGGCCACGCACGGGGTGCCCAGGTATCTGGCCAAACGTGATCGCGGGTGTGTCTGGGAAGGTGTTTCTGGATGAGATGAACAATGGAGCTGCAAGCCTCCTGAGGGTGGGCCCCATCCGAGCAGCTGAAGGCCTGACCACAATAAAAAGGCTGACTCCCCCATGAAGAAGAGAGAATTCTCCTGCCCGACGGCTCTGCACCGGGACATTGTGTTTTTCCTGCCTTTAGTCTCGGACGGAATCATTGGCTCCTCTTGGGTCTCAAACCTACTGGCCTTTGGACTGGAGTTTACGCGACGGGCTCCCGGGGCCCCCAGCCTGTCGACCGCAGACCTCGGGGGTCATCAGCCTCTACAGCCATGGGAGGCAGTTCCTCAGCATACACCCCCATGCCGCCCAGAGGGTTCACTAACGGGAGAATGGACGAATCCTGGAATTCTCAGCAATAAAGAGGCATAAACTACCGAGACAGCAACAACAGACATGAATCTTGAGAGCCCTGTGTGGAGTGAAAAAGACACAGATGAGTTCATACTGTGTTTCCGTTTGTGAAATTCCAGAGGAGACGGATCTGTGACGCTGGAAGGCAGCCTGGCGGTGCTGGTGAAGGGGAGGTGAACTGAGGAGACGTGACGGGCACGGCCCCAGTGGCGGTGGCACTTTGGCGCACGCAGGGCAAACGCGAATTCTGTCTCAGTAGAGCTGGTTTTACAGAAAGAGTCAGCCGGCCTGGGGGGAGTGACCTTCTCTGAAACCATGTCCTTCGCTGCCCCAGCCTGTGTCAGAGGACGTTTAGAAACCAAGTTGGGCGCAGCTCACCGGAAGCACAGGGGGCCGGGGCGGGGGTGTCCCTCCTGCTGCTGTCCCTTCCAGGCGGGGATGCTGGCCCTGCCCATCCCCCTGCCCCTCCCTCACCCCGTGGGGGGCCTGACGAGGCAGAGGCTGGGCTGGAACAGAACGTGGGGTGTCCCTGGCCCTCGGGCCTCCAGCCGGCCTCACCCTCAGTCTCACGATGCCTGGGTGTCTGGGCCGAGCCGGCTCCCACATTCAACACGATCCGGAGGCCACGGATCACTTCTCACCAGGGAAAGCTTCCCAAGACCCAGCTTAGAGGGCACGAAGAGCAAACTGAAGTCTCACGAGGCCTGGAACACAGGTGAACAGGGAAGAACTGTTTCAACTTTAGCTGGATTTGCCCAACGGGTCGGTTCCAAATGTGTGCGAGGATTCTCGGCAGCTGTTCTGCGTCTCATCCGAACCAGCCCCGTCTGGCTAGTAGAGGCGGTCCTAGGAGATCTGGTCGTGCCGCCCACGCTGGGTGGTGACTTTGCTGCTGCAGTTAAAGAATCAGTTTCTTAACCACGCCTTCAGCCATGTTAACACCACTCCCCAGATTTGAGAACTCATTAAAAGAGAAACGCTTGATCATAGAAGCAATAACCAGAAGTATGTCCAATGTACTGAGAATTCATTTTAAATGGAAATGTGTTTTCTTGCTGAGGACTTTGGGGGGTGCCTCGGGGTGTGAAGGAGCCAGTGCCCAGCTGACGTACACGATGTTCCCTGCGGGCTCAGAGCGCCCCTCTCGGTGCTGGAGAGAAGGTGCTCTGTGACCTGGGGCGGGTGACTTGGCGTCTCTGTGCCTCAGCTTTTGCCCATGAGAAGGAGGTGGCGATGGGAGCCTCCCACACACACACACAGGCTGCTGCAAAGGACGAGGGCAGAGAACACACCAGCTGTGAGGGGCATGATTCATATTTTGCTTTTGGTCTAATTTGCAGCTTTTGCCTTTGACGACACTATTTGCCTTGTGTGGTTGTTGTGAGGATTAAATGAGATGGTTTATGTAAACTGTCTGATAAGTTCAATAAATCAAAGTTATTTATTTTGGAAGTTTATAGCTAAGTATGTAATTGTAAAAATTATTAACGTTGGATGATCCCTTTAAACCTAAAGTTATGTGTTATTTGCCTGTTTTCATTTGGATGCAGCCGTTTCACGTGTTCTCTGGGTGTCGATCTCAGCACAACCCCATGAAGTGAAAACCCTGACCCCAGGCAGCCACTAATCTGCCTTCTGTCAGTGTCAGTGTCACATCTTGTATATCGGATATTTAATATGTCCGTAATCTTTAGGAGAATCTGGCATATTAGGGAGTCTGACAAAATAGGTTTGTAATTTCTATGTAAAGTGTATAATCAAGTGTAGACTTGTAATTTTTTTTAACATCTTTATTGGCGTATAATTGCTTTATAGTGTTGGGTTAGTTTCTGCTGTATAACAAAGTGAATCAGCCATACGTATACATACATCCCCATATCCCCTCCCTCTTGCGTCTCCCTCCCTCCCTCCCTCCCTATCCCACCCCTCTAGGTGGTCACAAAGCACCGAGCTGATCTCCCTGTGCTGTGCGGCTGCTTCCCACTAGCTATCTATTTTACATTTGGTAGTGTATATATGTCCATACCACTCTCTCACTTCGTCCCAGCTTACCCTTCCCCCTCCCTGTGTCCTCAAGTCCAACCTCTACGTCTGCGTCTTTATTCCTGTCCTGCCCCTAGGTTCTTCAGAACCTTTTTTTTTTTTTTTAGATTCCATATATATGTGTTAGCACACGGTGTTTGTTTTTCTCTTTCTGACTTACTTCACTCTGTATGACGGACTCTAGGTCCATCCACCTCACTACAAATAACTCAATTTCGTTTCTTTTTATGGCTGATAGACTTGTAATTTTTTTTTAAATTAATTAATTTATTTATTTATTTATTTATGGCTGTGTTGAGTCTTCGTTTCTGTGTGAGGGCTTTCTCTAGTTGCGGCGAGCGGGGGCCACTCTTCATCGCGGTGCGCGGGCCTCTCACCATCGCGGCCTCTCTTGTTGCGGAGCACAGGCTCCAGACGCGCAGGCTCAGTAATGGTGGCTCACGGGCCCAGTTGCTCCGCGGCATGTGGGATCTTCCCAGACCAGGGCTCGAACCCGTGTCCCCCGCATTGGCAGGCAGACTCTCAACCACTGTGCCACCAGGGAAGCCCCAGACTTGTAATTTTTAAGTTAAAAAGTTTAAGAGCATTTGACAAAGTTTGTAAATGCTATTGGAACGTATACAGGAAGTTGAAAGTTCCTGTACTTACAACTTTGATTTATTGGATTTTTAACGAGTTGTTTAAGGTTGTCATAAGTTTTTTGAGTTGGGGATATAGGTTGCATGCGCCATTCAGACATTTGAAATATTTAAGAAGAAAAATGAATATATTAAATTTATAAATGCAGTTCAAAATGTGGATAAGAATTTAATTAAATGGATTGATTTTTAAGCGTTTAATTGGTTCAACTAATTGAAGGTGATTCTTACGTTATCTGAAGTTTTACACATAGTATAACACGACATAACAAGATTTGTACAATGAACATAAAAGCTAGAGGAAAAAAAGGTTTTTTGAATTTGAACTTTAATAAGGCACCATACATTTGAAATTTAAGTAGCTGTAAAGTTCTTTCTGTGCATTAAAGTCCCTCTTGCTCATTAAAAAACACAAAACAAAAAAAACCCAAAAACCCATACCACACATAGACACAGTCTCACATCTTTAAGTTATACAGAGCTGGACACGGTCCGCACTCATAACTGAATCGGCCTTGCACAGTCCCGGCTCCCAGCCTTCGGAGTGGGGGAGGGGAGGGAGGGGGAGGGTTTGCCTGGCGATGACCTCATCCTGGTGATGTCGGCCCTGAGCTCTACCCGGAGTGAGCAGTTGGGAGAGGAACCTGCAGACCGATGCTTGGATCTGCGATATTAGTGTTGGCCTTTTCTTAAGAAAAGAAAAAAACCCTTCCTCTCCAGAACATACTGGGTTTCCTCTGATCCCTCTGCTCTTGGTATGTGGCTCGATGCCCCAGTACCAACCCCCGACACCCGAGAGGTGCCCTAGGACTGATGAGACCTGGTGTCCTAGCACCTCTGAGCGAGGGAAGCAGGACCCCAAGCGCACCCCCAGCCGCAGCCTCCATCAGCAGCGCTGGGCAGGAAATCACACTCGGCTCTGCATCTGCCTCGCCTTTCGTCTGGTTTGGGCCCCAAACAGTTGCACAACAAACCTGAAAGGACGCCGAGGAGGACCGGGGTCCGCGCTCACACACTCAGGAGAAATGCTGGAAGGCAGGGATGCGCTTTCTGAACGGGTTTTGAGGGTCTTGGGTATGAAAGTTCTTAGCTCCCGTGTTTCCTCCTTCGTGGGGACCCCGCGCACGTGTTGGGGAACCGGGACCCCGAAGCCTGAGACGGGGGCGCTGCGGTAAGGACGGAGAGCGGCCCTGAGCAGATCCGAGCTCCTGCCAGAGAACCGCTGACTTCTGAGGGTGACTTTGTTGTTGCTGTTGATCTCGCTTTCAACTTTGAGAGGAAACTAGAAGGAGGGGCGCGGCCTATATTCCACGAGAGTCTCTAGTTCCCTATTTGGGCCTCCACCCCATGGACGCCCTCGGAGCCCAGCCGTCGTCATCTCATCGCTGGGCGTCCCGGGGTTCCGCTCTCGTCTCTGGTAGCAGCGGGGCTGGACGGCTTCTGACGGTGAGACTTCGCCACCTGCTTCCCTCCACACGGTTCCTCCTTCCCCCTCCCGAAGGTCCCCCAGAAGGAATACTTTCAGAGTGAATGACAACAACAGGAAAAGCGTGACACAGAAAAGAAAAAAGAGAGGGAGGCTTTGGGAAGGAGAAAAGTTCTGTTTCTTGCCAAGGTGTGTTCAATTCATCAAGCTGTGTCCTCTTATGTGTACATTTTAGTTCAATGTAAAACTTAAAACTTTTTGCATAGGTATATATATATATATGTGTGTACATATATATATATATATATATATATATATATATATATATATATATAATCGTGGTAAAATACACAACATAAAATTTACTATCTTGGCCATTTTTAAGCGGCATTAAGTCATGTTGTTGTGCAACCATTGCTGCCATCATCTGCAGAACTTTGCCATCTTGCAAAACTGGAACTCTTCCCAGATAACAACTCTACACCCTCTCCCCTAGCCCGACACCTGCCCTCCTTTCTGCCTCTGTGAATCCGGCTCCTCTAGGGACCTCGGGACCTCATGCAAGTGGAGTCACACAGCGCTTGTCCTTTGTGACTGGCTTATTTTACTGAGCATAATGTCCTCAAGGTTCATGCATGTTTAGCAGGTGTCAGGATTCCCTTCCTCTTTAGGGCTGAATAATATTCCATGGTATGGAATAAACCCTTCCATTTCTATGGTAATAAACCCTTCTGTTTTAAAACAAAGGTAAAAGGTAGGAATGCACAGATACAAGAAAACTTTGGCCCGTGGATAATTTTAATTCATTTACCCGGAGGATTTGTGTGGCGCTTCCGTGGGTCAGGGTCTACACAGAGCATTTTCTGTCCATTCTGGTCTACTCCCCGCAACTTTATTTCCATTTTTCAGATGAGAAAACATCAATAAAGGCAGAGAGGTGAAACCACTCCCCCGAAGTCACGGGGCTGGAAAGGAGCGGTGCTGAGCGCAGACCCTCTCCTGTGACCGAGGCCGAGCCTGGGCTGGGCTGGACCTGCCCACCTTGCAGGGTGGCTGCGCGGGGGGAGAGGGGACCTTCCGAGTTACAGGACGCGTGATGGCACCACTGAGCCTGCGCGGAACCCCTGACTTCCTGGCCTAGAAGCCGACCACTTCGGGGTCACCTTGGGCCTGGCTGAGCGGGGCCTGCAGCCTGGCGGCCTGGGGTCGCCTTCCCTGACGGGGCCCGCAGAGCGCGCACCTGGGCACCTGCGCGTGGCCCTAGTCCCCTCGGCTGCGGAGAGTCCTCTCCCACCCTTCCCTCCCCGCCTCTCCCCCTCCCCCCCCACCACCCCCCGTGCGCTTGGTCGTCCCCGGGAACGCCTGGCGGGGGCGGGGCGATGGGTGCCACCTCCCCTCTGAGCGCCGCTCGTGTGTCCGTGGCGACGGGTCGGGACGCCCCCTGGAGCCCCGTGCGTGCAGCTCAGGCCTGGCACCGCCGGTGACGCGGGCCGAGCCCCTTCCCAAAACCGTCCATGGGGACAGCTTTGGCACCCATGGTCACAACCAGTGAACAGTGTGGGAACTTCTCGCAAATTCGTGTCTGGTGGTGTTGGCATTTTGAATTTGGGTTTCTTTCGAGCCTTCGAAGCATCTGAGCTGGTCTTGGTGTTGTTATGCTGTGTCCTGTATCCATCCAGAAGTGGGTTTGCGAGGCGGGGGCAGTGTGAGTGGGAATATTGCATTTCTGATTAAGAACTTGCCGTCAGACACATACAGGTATCGCCCCGTGTCATAAAAGCAGAGCTACAACTACACAATTATGTGTAATTATACACAGAAGAGTCTTCCCCAAGAACCGTAAACTCCAGCCTTGCTGGGGGAAAGATCTCTTGCTCTTTAGACAGAGCTTAGCAGCTTTGTGGATGGAGGAGGACTTCCGGGGACAGACAAGAAGGTTGACATTTACAGTATGACTTCTTCCCGAGAACTCACAGCAAGGGGCAGCAATGCCACAAGAATCCTTGAAGACACTTTTCTAAGTTGGTTAAGCACATGTGAAAAGACAGCAGAGCTACTGCAGTAATTCCTCGAGCTTCTTTTGTAGGGAAGAAGGTTTTGCTCCTTATCATATCTAAAATATAATATAAATAATTGTTACTTTGAAAACCTGCTCAGGAATTCTGTCAGTAAAAACAATGAGCCCTGCTCAGCCATAAAAAAGAACGAAATTTTGCCATCTGCAACAACATGAAGGGCCTTGGAGGGCATCATGCTGAGTGAAGTAAGTCAGAGAAAGGTAAATACTGTGTGTTTTCACTAAAATGTGGAATCTAAAAAATACAACAAACTAGTGACTATAACAAAAAAGGAACAGATTCACAGATGGAGAACAAACTAGTAGTTACCAGTGTGGAGGTACAAACTACTATGTATGAAATAAATAAGCAACAAGAATATATTGTACAGCACAGGGGATACAGCCAATAGTCTATAATAACTATAAATGGAGTATGACTTTTAAAAATTGTGAATCACTTTGTTGTACACCTGAAACTTATATAATATTGACATCAACTATACCTCAAAAAAAAAAAAGTTTTAAAAAGAAAAAAAATTAAGCCACTACAGAACTAGTGATTTAAATTTAAGGCCAGTTTTAATTACTTATCTGGTAAAATGCTTATTTTTAGTTACAATTTAATCTATGAAAGATACTGTTATAGCACAAAAAGTTTTAGTAAGAGTTTTGTAAATATTATGACCTAAGTTACCATTTACATATATGGTACTAGGAACAGTTCACTGTTTTAGAGTTATTTAAATTCCTAACTGACCATAAAAAGTCTTGCTATGGCATTCCATAATGCAAAGGGGAAAAAAAATCTTTTGGGCAGTAAGAAATCTTAGAGTGAATAAACTGAAGCTTTGCAGTGTAATATGGAATTAGGAAGAGAAATACATTTTCTGACTTTAATGTACAATGTCTACATGTTATTTGAAAAAGTTATTCCGAGAATACCCTGAGCCTTCTGAAGGCGGGGGTTGGGTGGCAGGATCTTTACAAAAGATTCACCCTTTGAAATCATGCAATACTCTGTATAAGAGTTTAGTTTTGGTGGAGATCCAAAATTGATCCATAAATCAATGTTACAAATATCAGAAGAAAAAGTTCAAAAGAAAGCATTTTAGAAAAAGCACTTTATTCAGTAACACTAAAGAATTAAAGAAAGTGTTAATAGAAGGAAAAAAAAAAAAAAGCCTAAACAGAAAAGAGACCTAAATCTCACCAGGTTAATTTTTTTGAAGGATGTTTGAATTGTCTTCATAGTTCTTATTCTAGGTGTTCTCCTACAAGAAATCTATGATCTAGCCACTTATTTAAAGATCAAAGAAGCTGGGATATATCGGAAATAGTCTGGCTTGCTCTTTTCCCCTTTCTCTTTTCTTTTTAAACTTAAGGTATCTTTTCTGTTAATTTCATGGGGAAAAACAACTCAGTAAAAGTTTAAAAAAGGGAAAGTGAGTGATGATATATGAAGTGTTTTAGGATTTTAAAAACTGGATTTGGGGACTGAGAATGTAGTAATACTTGACATTTTGTAACCACTATAGATTGTGCAGTGCCAGCTGGATGACCGGGCTTCCAAAAACAGGGGTGGAAGAATATAATTGTCTTGTACGCTGTGGATTAAAGAAACACAGAGTGTGTAAATGTAATAGGTATGGCATTTCAGTTTAAAAATAAGCTTAGGGATTTAAAAAATTTCTATTAAATTGGGAGAAAAATAGTTTCAGTGAAATTTCCAAACAATTAACAAGCCAGAAGAAATACATCTGGAATCTTGACCACAGGGGTGATGGTTTCTGTTTTTAACACACATATTCGTGCTAAAAGTGATTGAATAGAGGCAGCCGTTTCCCTGGCCATGTCCCTGTGAGGGAGGAGGACCCTGGCCTTCAGGGTCACGGACGCCCCCAAATAGCAACATAACGTAAGACATGCTTTCATTTTTTTACACGAACTGAAATCAAAACACTAAACTGAAGAAATACCACAGGCACCGTGGAATTGTGAAATTTTGCTTCTTTATCAATTAGTGGTTTTCAAGGAGGAGCATCTAATTTTACCCTCCTGCCCCGGCACCGAGCTGCTCCACTAGACTATAGACCAAACTGGCACCTTCACCAACATGCAGGGAATAAAATCCACATTTAAAGTGTAGAAACGAGCTACAATTACAGTTCTCACTTCCGTCTCCAGCCCCACTCAGAATCCCATCGTGGGTCACGATTCTACCTGACATTTGTCCTGGTGGAACCTGGGGTACTGAAACATTCACAGCCACCCAGTGAGCTGTCCTTTCACCGTCTGGGCACTGCGACGGCGGCTGAAGCTTTTTTATCAGAAAGCTTTTCAAATTTGGATTTTTCTAGCGGCCCTTCTCGCCCAGGAGAACTCAGCCCCACAGCCGGGGGCCTGAGGCATCCCCTGTGGGTGAGGAATTACCTTCTCTCCTGTGCACCAGCCCGGGGAGAATGGAGAAAATAGCCACTTGGATAAGTCTCTCCTTCAGTCTGCTGGGAAGGGCTTTAATTTCCAAGCAGGCGGTCACCAGCCAGCTGCACACAGTCATCTTTTCATCAGATTGTCAGTGGGTCGCTCTTTATGATATAAAACACAGGCTGGGCTTCCCTGGTGGTGCAGTGGTTAAGAGTCCACCTGCCAATGCAGGGGACACGGGTTCGAGCCCTGGCCCGGGAAGATCCCACATGCCGCAGAGCAACTAAGCCCGGGCGCCACAACTACTGGGTGGGCCTGCGCTCTAGAGCCCACGAGCCACAACTACTGAGCCCACAAGCCACAACTACTGAAGCCCGCATGCCTAGAGCCCATGCTCCACAGCAAGAGAAGCCACCGCGATGAGAAGCCCGCGCACCGCAACAGAGAGTGGCCCCCTCTCGCCGCAACCACTGTCCACTGGCTTGTACACAAACAGCGACGGGACCCCTGTGTCATCTTCCAGCCTCCCCGGTCAGCGCAGGATCCGTGTAGACGCCAAAAGGGGCCCTCGTCCCAACCAGCACATGCACTCACGCGGGCAGGAGACCCCGACACTGTCACTCATGCTTCAGAAAGCAAACAGGCTGCCCACAGAGAATGGTTAGGAAACTTGAAGAGTTTTATTTTGTACTGTTAAAAAATGTAGGTCGTGGATTCATGTGTATAAATAATTTTTCTGGCAACAGTAGTTAACTTTTAACCTCCCGTTCAAAAACTTCACAACTTCAAGCATTTGAAATGCGCTTAAAGATTTCCCCTGCTTTTGTTTTATATGGTCCATTTTCATAGTAATTAGCCGACTCATAAAGTCAAAGAATTTCTTTCAAAATAAAGTTCAAATCTTTACTAGTATGTAATGGGACACATTTGCATTCTCTTGGTCAGTATCCATTTTAATACTTTTATTTTCCTTCATTTTTTCCTGAAAGAGAGAAAGTGGGGGAAATAGGCTTACCGGTACGATTCAGATCAAAGCACAAAATGTCATTTAAAAAATAAATACCTAAGGCATACCGGCCACACTTTTACTCAGTTTCCTCGGCTGTTCAGACTTATCTCAAGGGTCCGCCTCTCCTCCTGCTCTCCCCCTGCCGCGGCTCTGCCTCTGGTGGGTGGCTGCTCCCTGTCACTTGTCATGAAGTGTGTGGCTTGATATCCTGGGCTTCACATGCCGGTTCAGAAACTCAGTGACGCTACATGGACTTGCTCAAAATCTTTTTTTAGTGCGGTTTGGCAAATATCCCAAATGAAATTCAACTCTAAGTTAAAGTCTCACACAGAGATAAGGCTAAGAGCATCTAGACTTGCTGAGCCGTCCAGAGGCTCCGGGGCGGGGATGGGGGCGTAGGAAAGGAAAACCGAATTGCCCCGAACTGAAGTGCCGCAGACGCCCCTGCTTTCCCACCCCGGAACAGCGCCCCGCGGAGGCCGCAGCACCTGCGGAGGCGGCCGGGGCGCTGGGCGCGGGGGCTGCTGGGAGAATCTCTGGCGGCCCCGCCCCTGCACCCCCTCCCTGCCTCGGACGCGCTCCCCACTACCTCCCAGCGTTAGGAACAGCAAGCACTGACACACGAGCCCGCCCCTCGCCCGCCCCCTCCTCCCGCTCCAGCCCCTCCCGCCTCCAGGCTCCACCCGCCGGTGTGAGCCCCCTGGGTCTTGGATGCTAGGCCACCGCTAGATGGCCAAGTCACTGGGCCTGGCCCGGCCGCCGCTGGACTTACTGGCCTTGCTAGACCGGCCGGGGTCTGCGGGGAGCTCGGGGGGCGCGTGCAGCTCCACGGCCGTCACCGCCCCCTCCCCGTCGCTGTCGCCCGAGCTCCCCGCCCCGCCCTCCGGAGGGGGCTGCTGGGGGCCGGCCGGGGGCTTCGGGGCTGCGGGCGCGGATGCCGGCGGGGACGCCTTCCCGGCCGAAGTCTGCTGCTCGGCCTCCCGGTCGGCCCAGTTCGGCGCCGTCGCGAGCAGGTGCTGGTGGCCGCCGGCGGAGCCGGCCGGGTGGCCCTCGCCGGGGGTCCCGGGCAGGGCCGCCGGCGGAGGGGGCTCGGGGTAGCCTGGGGCCGACGCCTGCCCCAGGGAAGAGGCCGAGGGCGCGTAGTAGGGCGGGAACCCGACGGTGAGGGCGGGCGGGTTGGAGTGGGAGGGCAGCAGGAGGGGGCTCCCACACCCAGGCTTTGCGGCCCTCACGCTGGAGCCGGGAGTGTCCGGGGGTAAGGGGTCGGTCATGCCCTGTTTCAGCTTCTTCCAGCCCAGGTGGTAGATCTCCAGCATGTTGAGCAAGAGGGACACGCAGGCCACGGCCAGCATGAAGAGGATGAAGATGGTCTTCTCTGTGGGCCGCGAGATGAAGCAGTCCACAGTGTTAGGGCAGGGCCACCGGTCACAGCGGTACAGCGGCTTCAGCTGGAAGCCGTACAGGAAGTACTGCCCGGCGATGAAGCCCACCTCGAACAACGTCTTGAAGATGATGTTGAAGACGTAGGTGCGGAGCAGGGCGCCGGCCAGGCGGACCTTGCCGCGGTCGTCGCGCACCGGGGGCCTGTCCTGCCCGGGGGCCGCGCCGTCGGTCTTCAGCTGCTCCTCCTCCCGCTCCTTCCTTTTCTCCTCCATGCGCACCAGGTGCAGCACGTGGCCCAGGTAGATGAGGGTGGGCGTGGACACGAAGATGATCTGCAGCACCCAGAAGCGCACGTGCGAGATGGGGAAGGCGCGGTCGTAGCACACGTTCTCGCAGCCCGGCTGCTGCGTGTTGCACGTGAAGTCCGACTGCTCGTCCCCCCAGACCTCCTCGGCAGCGGCCCCCAGCACCAGGATCCTGAAGATGAACAGCACCGTCAGCCAGACCTTGCCGATGACGGTGGAGTGCTCCTGGGCGTTCTCTAGGAGTCTCCCCAGGAGGCTCCAGTCGCCCATCGCTTCGGATTGCTAACCTGCAAGGGAACAGGCTCGTTACTAGGCAGGCTCGCCAGGTGAGCTGAGGGTGCAGCCCCCGGGCAGCCCTGGGCCCCGACGGGCGTCGGAATTTGCTGTCATGGGGAGCTGTGCTCCCACTGACCAGCGGGAACTCTCCACGGGAAGGTGTGTGCGTGTACGTGCACGCACAGGTGTGTGTACGTGTATGTGTGTAGGTATAGGTGTGAGCAGGCACGCGCATGCGTATCTCCCGGCTGTCCACCGAGCAGGGTTTGGTAACTGTCTGCAGCACCTGTGGCCCTGAGCGGCAGTTACACGGCACAAGTGCCAGCGTGAGGGAGGCGACCACAGGCTGCTCACGCTCTCACTTCAGAGCCGAGGACACTAGGAAAGGTGCCTGAGCGGAGGGACCTTTCCCCAGCCTCCCGACTCCCGTCCTGGTCTCGTCCAGTGGCTCTCGGGGGCCATGGTGCTCTGCACACAGCTGGGTGGATTCCTAAGCGGACCTTTCTGTTCATGTGAAATCAGAGTGATTTTCCCAAACGCTGTGGTTCCCAGGCCACTGCTGTAACTCCTGCCATGTCCACCTACTGCCTCCCCTCCCCTCCCTTCTCACCAGGCAAATGTTCCACAAACGGTCAGCTCGCTGCAGGCCCGGCCATGCCGCCTCCCCCTGCAAGACGGGACCCGGGCGCACGCGGCCAACTGCCCCACGGGAGGCGGCAGGGGGGACCCGGGGGCCTCCGTGCCCCGATGCGGGCCCCCACCAGCCTCACGGACACACGCACAGACACACACGCATGCACACACACAGACACATGCATGCACACACACAGACACACGCATGCACACAAGCACACACACAGAGACACACGCACGCACACACATACACGCATGCACACACACACAGAGACACACATGCATGCACACGCACACACACAGACATGCATGCACACACAGACACACACACAGACACACACAGACACACACATACATGCACACACACACAGACACACATGCATGCACACACACAGACACACACGCATGCACACACACATATATACACACTCATGGCCCTCCAGTGGAACCAAAGACATCTCTTCTCACATGGAATTTTAAAATGTTTAAAAATATTGATGTTCATGAGTTGGTTCCGAGGCAAAATACAAAAACTTTACTGTGACCTAAAGAAACAGACAAATGTTAACTCTCTTTAGACCAAATTTCCAACTCTGTTTTGGTTGTTTGAAATCTTTCAAGACATCTTACTCTTCTCAGATCCCACCGGCCCCCTGCCCCTTACTGTGACTGGCACCTGTTCTATTTTGCTTGTTCTCAGAGGGTAAAATGTTTACATTTAGAGACTTAACTTACTGAACGTGAAGGAAGTCAGGTGTCAGGAACTTTCTGGGTTAAACCTGACTCTCACGCAGACCCTGCAGCCGCCCATCTGGGCCTGGACGGCACCGCCTCACCCTGGCCCCCCCGGCCCCCTGCTGCCCCCCTCCCCCTGCTGCCCCCCTGCCCCTGCTGCCTGCCAGCCCATCCGGGCAGGACGAGCCCGCTGTGCCCCCAGCGCTTCATTCGAGCTTCCACACCTGCTGTTTCTTCACCTTAAAGCTCGGCCAGGGGGCGGGGCCCGGCCTGCTGACATCCACACTTAGGCCACCTTGGGGCCGCGCTGGCCCTTCCTCCTCGTCAGGCTGCGCCCGCGGGTCTGCCGCCCTCCCCAACCGCCGCCCGGCCTCAGAGGGCCCCCAGCGGCGTGGCCTCAGGCCTCCACAGAAAACCTCCTGGACGGTCCTGACCACCCATGGCCTTCCCCTTTGGTTCCAGTTCTGAGGCCACGGCCCTTTGCCCGACACCTGCAGGCAGAGGGGTTGGGCACAGGGCACTCAGGGCCTCGCCGGCCGAACACTGTGGGCCATTGGTCCTTCTCCCGCCTCCGTCGGGATGAGCGGGTGCAGGTCATCCTCGCTGGGGAGCCGTCGGAGGGATGTGCGAGACCAAGGGCAGCAGGTCCGCACACCCAGCACCCAGAGGGAGGGGATCCGGAGACAGGAGAGTGTTGCTGGCATCTCCTTGCGGGACCAGGGAGGCGAAGTGTCCCGCAGTGTGTGTGCGTGCGTGTGTGTGTGCGCGCGCGCGCGTGTGTGCACGTGTGTGCATGTGTGTATGTGTGTGCACGTGCATGTGCGTGTGTGCATGTGTGCGTGTGTGTGTGCGTGTGTGTGTGTGTGGGAGGGGGGCAGCACCCACGGCATCTGCCCTTTTATTAGGAAACCAGACACAGGAAGGAACCGTCTCCCCCAAACGCCCTCTGCTGAGAGACACGGGCTATCGATGGGCTTGTTCAGCCAGTCAGAGGGAGGAGGGGCGGCGGCCCAGGCTCTCCAGAGCCCTTGGGTCCGGGGGCCGCAAAACACTTTCAAACAATGTGCCTTAAAGCTGCACCACGCCTCCCAAGTGCAGCCTACAGAAGGGGGTTACCACCTGCAAACCCAGCGGGCCTCTGGCAGCTTCCCAGGCTCACTAAGTCCACGACGTCACCAGTGAGCATGTGTCCCCGGTGGAGAGCCTGTGTCCGCCTGCGGGTGAGACTGCGTCCCCGGGCGGAGCACCCATGCCCTGCCCTGAGTGGCAGCACAGGCTGGGAGGCTTTCCTGGGAAAGAGCTTCATCTTCTGTGTGAAGAGCTGTGGCGGTGATGACATCCTGACCCACAATTCCACTTCCAGGACGTCACACTGAGCAGCTAATCAGAGCCTTTGGTAAGTGGTGCACATGGACGTTTACTGTAATGCTGCTGATGAGAAGGAACACTTGGGAATGAAGTGTCCCCTGAAAGACGAACAGTTAAATGAAGAAGAGCCGCTGTCTGTCCACGGTGACATCATGGTCTGGTGACCCAGCTGCCACGCCCAGTGCTACTGTTCTCTAACATGACCGGGAAGGGAATTCTTCCTTTCCCGTCTCCTTGTGTGGCTGGCAGTGACTATAAAAGGCAGTTCTATCCAATGATGTGTAAGAAGTCAGCTGGGGAACCTCTGGGAAAGCTTTTGGATATCTAATAAAAGGGCAGATGCTACTCATGCTGTCCCTTCTCCCTTCTTTCCACATTGAGTACAGATGTGATGCCTGGAGCTGGGCAGCCATCTTGCAACCATGTGTCATAAGCGTGAGGGAACCATCAAAAAAGTGCCCAGGCCCCTTCTGTGACACTGTGGACCTGCTGAATTGACCCCAGCTGCCACCTCCAGACTCACGGGAGAGGAAGAACCTTATTTGCTTGTCAGATTTTCTGTCGCCTGCAGACTAAAGAATTCCCAACTGATACGCTATCTTAAAATCTTTATAAAATGAGGCCAGGCATAAGTGAAAAGCCACAGTTCATTCATAACTACCAAAATGTAAGGTATTCATTAGATTTTGCAAACATTTGTACGTGCAAATAGGAAAAGGAAGGGCAGGGATGATACGGCAATGTTAACTGCAGGGTTTCTGAGAACTGGGCAATTTTCTGTTCTTTTCATATTTGTTTGCATTTCCCGTTACAACTTATCACATTTATCATCATAAAAGATTAATGACCATGACTTTCATTTTCTGAAGTTATGGTTTTGGAAAAAGTCTGCCAATTCCTTTCTCCTTGTTCTCTCATTATGGTCTCTAACCTTAGATCTCTTAAATCGTGTCCCTAATAAACAGGCAAAGGACGAGCACAATACGTGTTGCACCACTGGCCCAACAGTGGCCGCCACAGAGAACACAGGGCTTGCCCTGGGCTACGTTCTCCCGCACGGTGGGACCCCGAGTGCGCAGGGGCCAGACTGTCTCCTGCTGCTCCCAGCCTTCCTACCACACTTTGAAGCTTTGGTTTTGTTGTGGAAAATGCATGAATGAATGAATAAAAAAGTTAACCTAAGGGCTGAGTATCTGTTGGGAGGCTGGCAACATGGGGCCAGGTCGGATCCAAACGGGAGGCTCCGAAGCGCCTCAGCCTGTCTCTCCGGACGGCACACGGAGGCCTCGGGGTGTGTTGTCAATACCACGCATCCCTAATATCAATTAAGGAACAAACTAACAGCAGAGGATGAGACCCTCAGAACAGCAGGCTCTGCTGGGCCAAGTAAGGACAGAAACGGACGACTGACAGACTCCACACCCTACTGAGGCCAGAGCGGACCGTCCTGAGAGGCAGTCGGCAGAGGAAACATACCATCCAGGTGCAGGGCCATCTCAGGACGAAGCTAGAGCCGCCCACAGGCCCCGGAGCCCAGCGCTGTCACACCACTGAGATCCCACGGAGGTGGGACGTTAATTATCTTCATGGGATGGCACTTGATTGTTTTCTATTTTTATCTCAAGGAAAAATTTCGTTCTGACACTACTGCAGAACAAACTACTGAGCTCTTATGTCTCAAAGTCTACGTGGCCGCTTTCCCATTCTTCCGATGGTTGTGTTTTCCTTCCAGAATTACATGTTTCCCCTTGGGCTTGAGGTCATGTCGTTCTCCCTCCCGGTCCATCAGTGGTTATTTGCTCAGTGGCAGCCTGCTGCCCAACTCTGGGCCACAGGTTCCGTTGGACACAGTAGGAGTAAACACACCTGCTTCTGAAATCTGTGTGTGGAGACGGAAGTCAGGAAAACGGGCAGTGATGCAAGCGAAGAGGGTCTCAGAGGACAAGGACATCTGTGTGAAATCATGTACCCAGGGAAGAGGGGGGTTTGCCGCGGGACCAGGCGGTGCGGCTTCGGGAAGCAGGAGGGGGAAGGAGCGCCTTTCCAGGCCAGAGCATCGTCCCGGTGGCCATGGCAAAGGTGCGGCGGGCGGTCAGGGGGCGGGGCGGGGGCCACAGGGCGGACCTTCACTCGGCCACTCCGAGGGGACAGGACCCTGCAAGTGTTGTTCATAAAAAAGGGCCTCGGGAAAAGGGCGGTGATCGTGGAGTGAGTGCCGAAGGAGGGGCGACAGGGGAAGAAGGCCAGGAAGGAGACACGTGGTGAGGACGAAATAGAGCAGAACGCGGTGTCTGCGCAGAGCCGGAGGAGCACGGGGCGGGGCGGGGCGGGGCGGGGCGGGGCGGGGCGGGGCGGGGCGGGGCGGGGCGGGGGGGGGGCAGGACGGGGAGGGAGGGGAGCTACCTTGGTGGTTCCCAAAGGAAGGGGCGGTGGAGGCCGCAGCTTGGGGCAGAAGTGGTGGCATGGGCACGCAGCGGGGCCGCTTCTCCCGTGGGAAGACCCACCTCGAGGAAAACCTTAGAGGCAACGTGGTCGGGCAGCTCCCGCCACCTGCACAGGCCAGACCCCGCGGGGCAGCAGGTGCCGGAGGCGCTGGGCCAGCGGAGCGGGGCGCCCAGAGAAGCAGAGACGAGGCCCTCTGATGTGACAACAAGGCGGCCACGGACGCCCTTCCAGGGCCCAGGCTGTGGGGCAAACAGGGCCCGGGAAACTAGCGCCCGGCAGAGGGAGGCTTTCCGGACGGAGCTGCGGCGCCTGGCACCGGTGAGGAGGGACCACGAGGCAGAGGAGGGGCAGTGGCCGCCTGGCAGCCAGGGCAGGGGTGGGGCGGGACGGGGGCAGGGGTGGGAAGAAGCTTCTCCAGAGCGTGGACACAAGACAGGACTCCTCCGTGAGTCACAGGGGGCGTCTTCTCAGGCACGGGCAGGACCTGAGCTCGAGAAGAAAAGAGTTGGACAGCAAGGGGACAGAAGGGTCAGGCCTGGGTGCCCTGGAGCCGCAGGGAGCTGGGGGCGCAGGACGGGGCGGGAGGGGCGCCAGGGAGGGTGGCGGCCTCCCCGAGAGGGAGACACTGAGCGGAGCTTGGGGCGGAGCCCGGCTCGGGAGAGGGCAGGCCGGGGGGCTCGGAGGGAGCAGAGCAGGGGGCAGGCGGGGGTCGAGCAGGTCAGAGGCACAGGCGAGCGGGAGGCCGATGGACCGCGGCGCCGGTGACCAGCGCCCGAGCTCTGACTCCAGGTGAGACAGGAAGGTACTGGGTGGGGGGCTCGAACAGCTGTGACGTAATCCCACCCACGTCCTCACGGGACCCCTGGCATCTGTGCTGAGGGCTGTCTTGGTGGCCAGGGTGAAAGCAGGGAGTCCGATGGGGCGGGGCAGAGGACGCACAGGGTCACGTCGGACAGAGTGCAAAGAGGAAACAGAACTCAAAATCTATTTGTCAACATAACAGAAGACTCATTCTTCTTCTACTCTGGGGAGATGACCCCAACATGTAGCTCTGTCCGAACTCCCAAGAGCAAGAGGGAAGCCAGTCCTGTACGAGCCAGCCCGATTCAGGGCCACAGCAACGTGGAAAAGTTCAACCACAGAGACAAGCATGAAAGAGGAAAAAGCTGAACCTCCGAAGTGTCAGACTGAATAACACGGGGCACTTGTTCTCCAGAAGAGAAGGACTGATCTCAGTGACCAGCAGGACACCCAGTGGCAATGGCTGCAGACACATTTGATACCTGGCAGGACAAGTCCTCGGCTTTGTTCTTCATATTTGTCTCAACAATTTTTGGCCTTTTATTTCTTCCATATGAAATTTAGGCAGAGCTTGTCAAGTTCCACAAAAACCCAGACACTGTTTTGATTGGAATCGCATAGGATTCACAGATGAATCAAATCTACCTCTTTACAATGTAGGGCCCCCACCACTAAGCACAACTGTTCCCCACGGAGGGCATCTTTATGCTGTTGGACGCCGTCCCGAAAGGTCTTACACACCTTTTGTTAGATTTATTCCCAGGTAGCTTTGTGGTTGTTCTAATTCTTCGTTCTAAATAGTTTTCATTATAATTTCTGAGTAGTTATTATTGCTACCTAGGAACCTTATATCTTTTCTTTTCTTTTTTTTTTAAATTTATTTTTGGCTGCGTTGGGTCTTCATTGCTGCGCGCGGGCTTTCTCTAGTTACGTTGCTGTGCGCGGGCTTTCTCTAGTTACGTTGCTGTGCGCAGGCTTCTCATTGAGGTGGCTTCTCCTGTTGTGGAGCGCCGGCTCTAGGCGTGCGGGCTCAGTAGTTGTGGCACACGGGCTTAGTTGCTCCGTGGCATGTGGGATCTTCCCGGACCAGGGCTCGAACCCGTGTCCCCTGCATTGGCATGCAGATTCTTAACCACTGCGCCACCAGGGAAGTCCCTAGGAACCTTATTTCTATATATTGATCTTGTATCCAGCGACCTGTTAGAAAGCCCCTCCTAGTTGCAACAAGTCAGGAGATTCCTTTGGATTTTCTGTGAAAGACACACGATCATATCGTCTGCCATGAAGGAGAGATGTGTCGTTCGAATCCCTGTTATTTTTTTTTTTTTCTTGTCTTCTTGCATTGGCCTGGACTTCTGGTACAATGTGGACATGGTGACATCTTTCCTTGTTTCTGCCTTAAAATGATGCTTCTGAAGTTTTATCATGGAGCGTGATGTTTCAACTTGTATCTGGCGAAGAAATTTTCCTTCAGTCTTTGTCTGCTTTTGTTTTCTAAATAATGAACGAGTATTGGATTTAGTGGAATACTTTTTTTCCCCCTGCATCTATGGTGATTTTTAGATGGTGAAACACCTTACTGGTCATGACTTTATTTTTAATATACTATCAAATTAAACTTGCTACAACTTTATTTTGGATTATGTGTTTGTTCATACTTAAGGTTGATCTCAACGTTTTTTGTACTATCATTGGATTTTGGTAAGGAAATTTTTTTTTTTTTTTTTAAGGAAGTTATTTTAACCTGAAAAATTAAAAATTCTCTATGTAAAAAGCTTGTATAAGAATGTCCTATAAAAGCTTTTGGGACTAACGTTTCTTTTTTTTTTTGAGGAGGTTAGGAGGATGACTAGATCACAAATTCAATCTCATCAACTGTTACTGACATACAAGTAGGTTTGCTATTTCTTAAGTCATTTTTGATCATTTATATCTTTTGGAGAATTTTCCATTTCATTTAAATTTCAAATTTATTGGCATAAAATTGTTCATGGTATTTTCTTATGATTTAAAAACCCTATGGTATCTGTAGTTAGATTCCTTTGTTTGGTTCCAAATATTGTTTGAGACTTAAAATATTAGTCTTGCTAGAAGTTTCTCTTTTATTTATTTATTTATTTCTCTTTTTTTCCTCTCTCTTTTTTTCTCTTTTATTAAAGAACCAACTTTGATATGCTTGAAACAGAATGAGAGTTTATTTTTTTCAATGTCTTACCATGCATGCTATATTCACAGTAGACAGAATACATCTACCAAAAATTCCTATGGATCTTTTAAATAGATAATGAAGATTTCAGTGTTTACTGGTAGTTTTATAAATGGCATACATACAATTTAAGAGTACCCTTTACCTTAGTATAAAATTATTCATTATTATATAGTTCCAGGGGTTTTCTTTCCTAATTTTAAATGGAAATTCAACTTTTCAGTAATGTAAAGCTCTGGCAGGAAACATCACTCTCATCCAGAACCAACTGCCTTAGTGAAATTATAATACACTAAGTTTCAACTTCTTTATTAATAATTCTAAAGCACTTCTAGGATTATATATTTTATTGGCAGAGAATAAATCTCCAGAAACATAAAATTGTTTTTAAATAATATTTTAATTATCTTATTTATTAAATAAGAATGTATGGAAAGCACTTATAATAGTTCCTGCCATCCATGTATTATTATTATCCTCATATTTTTCTCTTTCATGTGGGGATTTTAATCATTTATGAATATTCAAAAAATCATATGCTCCCAAGTCTTTATTTGGCTAAGGTAAATATGGGTAACACTTTGATCTTTAGTCAAAGGGAAGTACTCATCAGTCTTTGTTTTTGACCTTCTGTCACTTGCAGGCTTAGTGAGAGCTAATTTTAAATTAGAAGCAATTTAAACAACTGTGTTAGTTTAAGAACAAATGTCTTTAATGTTGTATATTCAACAATGGCAAAATTAAAAGTACACTTAAGTTTTTATCCACAGTATTTCCTCTCAAAATACTTGAATAAAATAAATATTCCCTTCAGATATCAGTATCACATCACAGTTCCACAATTAGAGTTCTAATGTTAAGCTAGAAAATTACCAGCTGGTCGAGCTTCAGTTCAGTTGACAGAAAATGTAGATAGTCTGGAGTGGAATTAGAAACATGATTGTCTTCCAAGACTATTCATGCCATGCAGGGCTCCCTCTTTAAACCCTCCAAATAGCTTCCCTGCCCCACTACCCTGCAGGCTCCTCTAGTTTTTCTGCCCATTATTAAACGGCATTATACGTTCCTAGAATGACCTCTGTGAAAGACCTAGGAATACCATTAGAATTTTTCACTTATTCAAACATTTTATTTAGACATTTCAGTGATGTGTTAATTTTAACGTACTTCAACATCAGCCCTAAGGTTTTAATAACTGAATAATGAAAAACAAGTCATTGCCCTTAACTTAATGCATCACTTTCTGAAGGCTGGTTTGGGCCAAGAGTAAAAAACAATCAAGAAAATTATAGGGGTGCAATAGCTACCAGTGCTCTGAATAGCTCATCGCGTCTGAAACACAAGGTCAGGAAGTCTGAATAGTACACCAAACCCTGACTTCATAAATGCAGTTAAAAGGTAATTTCCCTATATAAATCCCAGTGACACCTTTCAGGAATCTTACTCATAATCCCTGGAAGGAATATGGAATCAAAGCATTTTAGAGCTGAAGGAACCTTAGAAGTGGCCCCAGCATCCTCCTCATTTCACAGATTGGGAATGGAGGCCCAGAGAGGGTTCTATGATTTGTTTGAGGTTGCACAGCGCACAGTGCTGAAGTTGGCACAAAAACTCCTGACTGTCTACTCTGGGTCCCCTTCCACATGACTTCACGGGATTCAGCACCAGGCAGACTGTCCAGAGTACAACACTTGCCTTTTGAGTTGTTTCTGCCACACTTTAAAACATATGTGTAGAGACACGGGTTAGAGCACATTTTAAGCTTTTGCTTTTTTCTTCCAGTCCAGAGTATCTAAAATTGTTAAATATTATTGATGTGCTAACAACAGCCAGTTACTTCATCATATAAATTGGAATTATCATTTTAAAGCAAATTCAGGTATTATCTTTACTCTTGCAAAAACATACTGTTTTTAGAGACACGTGTGTGCTGTTTAACATGTCATGTTACATTTTGACAGCCTTATGATTATGGCATTTTATTATTCCTGTATACTACAGACACAAATTACATCTGTCAAAATGTTTTGTACTTTTTGCAGAAATAATAATTTCTATAGTATAAATAGAATTTGAATTTCCTTATTCAAATTTATTTCTATTAGTATAAACCAGAAATCTCTTCCCTGTTCTAGAATAAGAGATTCATTTTAAAGCTAACGGGAAATGGAGTTTCATGAATAGATGAGCATTCATGGAGCTAATCAGGTGATCTGAATGAAAAAACTTAAGTGATTTTTACATTTAGTATCCTTTAGTTTGTTAACAGGAAACTTAAAGCAAACCACAAACTCTTCAAATTAAAGAAAATGTAAGAATGCAGAAACCCTAACATCAACCATTATTAAGTCACACCTTTGAAGATGCAGATACTAAAAAGCAAGCTGTAGAGTACTAACCTAGCTATCATGATGAATTTTCCACCACTGTAAGAATGAAAATTAAGATCTATCGCTATTTTATTGCTTTTGAGAATTACATCGAAATTGCAAAAACATACTGGTTTTTTTTTTTAACATCTTTATTGGAGTATAACTGCTTTACAATGTTGAGTTAGTTTCTGCTGTATAACAAAGTGCATCAGCTGCATGTATACATATATCCCCATATAAACATACTGTTTTTAGAGACACGTGTGTGCTTTTTAGGGTCACATGTATTGGATATTTTTCCCTCTTCAAGTTAGTAAACGTTTATCAAACGCTTATTACGTGTGTGGGACTGTGCTACACACTAGGGTTAGCAGAATAATTCAGATCCCATCCATCCCCTCAGTGTATGGGAGAGGCAGGCTTGTAAAAAACTGGTCAGAATGTAACATGACACGTGTTACAAAGTACTGGTAATGGCCCTGATTGGGGAGGTGGGAGGCGCTGATACAGTCGGGGGAGAAGGAGATGGTATATTGAGATGGCAACTGAGTTTGGCTGTATTTCTTCACACACAGACCCTGGGAACCATGTCTTCTGTACAGGGTGAAGTCCTTCTCAAAGGCCTTCCCACTGTCTAGAGTGTCCCAATAATATTTTAATACATTACAAAAGCTATGTGTTTACTGATGTATTTATGTGCGATACTGAGGTAAAATCCTAAAGGCATGTGTATCCTATTTATTCTGTTACGTGTTCAAGTAATGGTAACAGGTGAAAGGCGAATTATGGTTTAAATTCTCTACATGTGTGAGACTGCGTAACATGGCTGTGATAAATACATATAATTATTTTGAAGTCTCAAATGTGTAGTGTAAAAGTTATCTTAGTTAAGAAAATGAACACAGAATGTAAGCAACATTCAGGGAAATTATGTCAAAATTCTTTTTCTCATTGGCAAACAATGAAATTCTGTTACACGCCATTATTATGAGACAGCTTTAAGCCAGTTAGCGTTTGCTGGTCGACATGAACAGCATTGTCTAATTAGTTACAGTTGTAAAGTTTCTGTGAATTACTTTACACAACAGTCACGTGCACTGCCCTCATTAGATGCTTATCTCAACAAGAACCAAACTGCTGAAGCAGTGGAACCGGTGCCAGATTGATTAGCTGATGCTTACTTTGAATATACTGACCTTCGGAAAAAAAGTCCTTTTTCCTCTTTAATCTTTTAATGTCTGATTTGCAATACATTTCACACCACATTGATGGCCTGCCAGTGAAGTGAAGCACATGTCATAAATCATCATTTTGAATTCTTGGGTGATAAAAACCAAAGCTGTTCGCATCCCGGCTGTTTGTATACAACCATTTTTAACTGGCCCATCTGGGCGATATCTTGATAAAGCAAAAACTGGAGGACTCCCCTGGTCGCTGAAGTCCCTGTCACAAATACTCTGAACCGACAGGTCTGCACACTAGGACGGATTCTGTTCACCAGACCAGACAGCACAGCAAATGCCTGCGCCTCACCGCGACGACTGTCAGCACAGCCCCAAAGGGGCTCCGGCAGGGCGCAGATAAGGGATCTTTCCACTCTCTGCAAATTCTACTTAAACACACCACCACGCGCACACCCGGCAAGAAATGAGGTCCTGGCACTTAGAGCCAAAGTCTTCCCTTAAAAACTTTGAGAGAGTTTCTTAAAGGAACGCAGGCGAGCCAAGACCTTCGGGAACAGCAGCGCGCACCCCGCAGGGAGCGTGGCGAGGCCGGCAGCGGCCCAGCGTCCACAGGGTCCTTCAGACCCTGGACCTGAACTTCTAGGGCAGGTCCCGCTCCCCCTCAGGGGGAAAACCCAGAAAAAGGGGCCTGAAGCCGCCTCCAGCCGCCCACCCAGGAAGCCATCGCTCCGCCGAGCTCTCCAGGAGCAAAGGGGTGGCAGTGGCTCCGAAAGCCTCCAGGAAGTGCCCGAGCCCCGCTGTCCGTTCCCGCTGCTCCCAAACATTCCCCCCAGATTCCCGAGGGAATTCCCAGCAGCCCGCGCTTACCCGCCGCGCCGACCCGGTGCGTTCCTCCCGCGGGCAAGGCTCGGGCCGCTCTGCCGGACACCGCCGTCCCGTGCGCGCGGCTCGACGCGTGCGCCCCGCGCCACCCGGGCTCCCCGCCCCGGAGCCATCCCGGCGCCCCGCGCTGCGTCCCGCGCCCGGGCCCCGCGCCACGCCCCTCGCCTCCGCCCCGCCTCGCCTCGCCTCGCCTCGCCCGGCCCAGCCCCGTCCTGCGGCCGCCCCCCGCCCCCATGCCACGCCCCCCGTCCCCATGCCACGCCCCGCACCTGCACCCGCGCGCCGTTCCCCACCCCACCGCCGCACCGCGCGTCCCACACCCCGCTCCACGGCCTCCCCCTCCCCCTAGTTCGCGTCCTGCGCCCCTTTCCACATTCCGAACCCCGCCTTCCACAGCCCGCGTCCGCCTGGCTCCGCCCCGCACTCCACGCCCCGCGCCCGCACCTGCCCCGCGGCTGGACCTCCCGCCTGCTCGCTGAGGGTGCTGGGCGGGCGGGCGCGGGACGTGGAGTGCGGGGCGCCGCGCGGGGCCGGGTTCCGCCCGGGGTGCGGGTTCCGCGGCCGCTGCGGCCACGCTGTGCGGGGGTCTCTAAATAGCGCGGCGAGCCTGGCTCAAGTCAGACACGCTGAATTCAGTCGAGGGCCCCGGGATTCCTGGGGAGGCGCCTCGCCCTGCGGGGGGCCAGGGGCCGGCCGCGTCTACGCTGCTCTGCGCCCGCATCCCCCGGGCGGCCCGGGAGGAGGTGTAGTAAATGTTGGGTGACTGGAGGGGCCGGCTGCGACCTCACCAGTCCCGAGTGAGCGGCGGCACTGGGGCAGGAAGGCGGCGAAATTCGAGGCCCTGGTTGTTTTCAAAGCCCCACGGAGCCTTTATTAGCGCTCGGATCTGTTTGATGAGCAACCTGCTTGCCCCGCAGAATTTGCCTGTTCAGTTGAGATCTGAACTTGAGGTTCTCCCACGGAGAAGGAAAGCTAAGCTGCCAGAGGCATGTCTACAACACCTTCACCTTGTAGAACTCGGACGTGTATGTGTGTAGTAGGTGGTGGTTATGTGGACTCAGGTTTTTAGGTTTTGTTTTTTAATTGGGAAATATTACTAGAGAAGGTCTTCAGATATTTTTCTCGATTTTTAATTCTCTCTGAGAAGTGCAAGAATAGTTTTATTTTTTCTTGACTTCAGAAGAACTGAAAGTTCTTAATACTTAGTCTCTTAAAACAAACACTATTATTGGTATTCCAAGGATAAAAAGTGGAAATACAATATTGCAACAATTTAAACCTTTTCATTAAAATTGCAGATTTAAAATGATATTGTGTCACTCAAATGTTTGTACGCATGTTCATAGCAGCATTATTCACAATCGCCAAAAGGTGGAAACAACTCCATGAATAGCTAAAAAAATGTGCTTATATGTACAGTGAAATATTATCCACCGGGAAAAAGGAAGGAAATTCTGATACAGGCTGCAACACATGACCCTCGAGGACATCATGTTAAGTGAAATAAGCCGGTCACGAATAGACGAATACCGTACAATTCCACTTATATGAAGTACCTAAAGTCGTCAGAAAGGGCGCTGGGCGCCGGGGCCGGGGGCGGAGAGGCGGTGTTTAGTGCGGGCGGGGTTTCCGTCTGAGAAAATGAAAAGGTTACGGAGGTGGTTGCAGAACAACGCGAATGTACTAAGGCCGGAACTGTACGATTAAAATGGTTAAAACGGTAAAATTTATAGAATGTATATTTTACTACAATAAAAATTTTCAGTGATGTTGTGTAAAGACTAGCAAGACTATAAAACAATGGTTTCTTTGCGTGTCATATTGTACATACTCTGGGCAGACAACTAAGATGTTGATCATGTGGTTTAACTTTCAGTTGTAAAGACTGCTTCTCATTTGGTTTCAAGAGAGCTTGTGTTTAGGATAACTTCACGGGAAATATATATACGTACATACATGCATATATCACACACACACGCACACACACACATACACGCGCGCGCGCCAAACTGCTTAGAGCCGAATTCGCAACTGATAGGTCCCATTTCCATATTCGACAACATTTCCAGCTCAGAAAAGTGTGCAGAGACGAGAGCCCGGAGCGCACTGCTGCTCTGTGAGCGGGGAGCCCCTGGCGCGTGGGTCCCGCAGAGGCACCAACCAGCCCTTGTCCTTCCCACCGGCCACGAAGATGTGCTCGCCTCGGCTGCCTCCTGGTGGTCAGGGCCGGAACTACCTTTCAGGGCCTGTATAGAATCTGGAAAAATCTGCACTTTGTATACAAAGGAAGTTCAACAAATATTTGTTGGATATAGATGTCCTTCTTGAAGGCGAGGCCCAGAGCAAACACAGTAATCCTGTCGTAATCGTGGAGAGCAGAACTTAATGGTGCTTTTCTTTAAGTAACTAGGTTTAAGGTGCTTAAAAAATTGTTACCTGATTTCTTTTTCCTTTTAGTTTAAAATTACTCGTTCATTACCTACTTATACTAATTGGCGATGCATGGTATTTTAGTTACTTGTGAGGTATATGTATCTTCTATGGTACTTTTGTAAATTAATTTTACTACTATTTATTAAACATCTGCTCATTCAAGGCTGTGGCTTGGTGCTGGGGGAAGTGAGATGGTCCCACTTCCTCCAGCCAAAGAATTTCTTGTGCTGAGCTCTGGGCCCAACTCTGCCCACTGGGGGAATTTGCAACCCGTTCTGAAATAGAAAGTATTAATTCACAAATAAACACTTTTTACATGGTGCTGAGGTCATTCAACGGGGAAAGGACAGTCTTTTCGAGAAATGGTGCCAGGAAAACGAGATATCCACATGCAAAAGAACGACATTATAACCTTACCAGACACCATATACAAAATTAACTCAAAATGCATCAAAGACCTAAAAGCAAGAGCTAAAACAATAACACTCTAAGAAGAAAACATAGGGCTAAAGCTTCACAACATTGGATTTGGCAATAATTTCTTAGCTATGACACCAAAGGGACAGGAACAAAAAGAAAAATACTGTAGACAAATTGGACTTGATGAAAATTAAACATTTTATGCATCAAAAGACACTAACCACAGAGTAAAATAACAACCCACAGAGTGGGATAAAGTATTTTCAAATCATATATCTGATATGGAATTAATATCCAGAATATATAAGGAACTCCTAAAACTTGACATAAAAACGAACAAGCGACCCAATTCATAAATGGGCAAAGGACTTGAATAGACATTTCTCCAAAGATATATACAAATGGCCAATAATCACATGAAAAGATGCTCAACATCACCCATCCTTAGGGAAATGAAAATCAAAACTATTCAATACGTTGAGCTACCACCTCACACCCATTAGGATGGCTACTATCAAAAAACAGAACAAGTGCTGGTGAGGATGTGGAGAAATTGGAACCCTTGGGAATGCAAAATGGTGCAGCCACCATGGAAAACAGTATTGAAGTTCTTAAAAAAAAAAAAAAAAAAAAGACTTACCATATGATCCAGTAATCCCACTTCTGGGAATACACCCAAAAGAATTGAAAGCGGGGTCTCAAAGAGATAGTTGTACATCCATGTTCACAGCAGCGTTAGTCACCATTGCTGTATCACGGAAGCAAGCCAAGTGTTCATGACAGATGAATGGATTGGCAAAATGTGGTTCATCCGTACAGTGGAATATTATTCAGCCTTAAAAACGAAGGAGATTCTGACACAGGTTACACCAAGGATGAACTCTGAGAACATTACGCTAGGTGAAATAAGTCAGTCACAAAAAGACAAATACTGTGTGATTCCCGTTATATGAGGTTCCTAGATTAGTCAAATTATAGAGACAGAAAGTAGGCTGGGTGAGGGAGAATGGGGAGTTAGTGTTTAATGGGGACAGAGCTTCAATTCTGCAAGTTGGAAAGAGTTCTGGAGATGGTTAGTGGTGATGACTGCACAATAATGTGAATATATTAAAACCATTAAAGTGTACATTTAGAAATGTTTACGGTGGTACATCTTATGTTTATTTTACCGTAATAAAAAAAGTGAAAAAAAACACCACTCACACTTTCTATAGGCCCCTAAAAGAAAGGTGAATGGAGGGGTTAACAGGGTGGTGCTGAATTCCATCTCCTCGAGTGGAAGAGGGTGATTTTTAAAGCAAGCAAAGCGCGGCTGATCAAAGTAGACCAGCAAGCGTGTAGGAGGCCTTGCCTGCCCACCGGAGAGTACAGGCCTCCTGCCGGCATTGCATGCACTTCAGAAGTAAAGACTTTGGGCTGAGAACGGTCTTCCTTCTGATAGCAATAATGTAGCCGTTCACAGTGGCTCGGTGTTTGGAAGTTTTCGAAGCGCTCCATCTTATCTGAGCTGCACAACAGAAGTGCGGGGGTGAGAGGGCAGGTCCTCTCCCGCTTTATGGAGGAGGAAGCAGAGACCTGGGCTGGGGGAGGCCTTTCCCACTGCTGGTAAATAGCTCGCCAGCCCAACACTTAGCACCATGAATTTAGTGCTTTCTGTGTAAAACCGTGAGACTTCTGAGGCCGACGAGGAGAAGAACTTTGTCATTTATGAATGAGAAACGTCTTGGTGACACCTGGGAGGGGTCAGGTCTCCAGGCTGCGGTGCTGGGGTGGTGCCTTTGTGGTGCTGGCGCGTTTTCATCTCTTACTTTCTGCAGAAAGGTGCTTATCCTCGCCCATCTCCGGGGAGATGTTATGTTATTTTGCCTACTTGAAAATTGGGGAAACCAAGACAGAGAAAGGATAAGTGACTTTTCAAGAGGGTGAAATTCTTTGGTGGAAAATGGCTTCTACGTCTCAGATTGAATGGTTACAGTGAGAGGAAACGGGAGATCAATCTGTGCAAATAAGGCAAAACCGTGGAATTTGCTTTAGAAGAGATTTATTTTTAAGGGTTGTTTTCGCATTGGGGGTATTTCATGCAGTTTGTTCAGCGTGTGCTGTACTTGGTGTGTTGAGCGTGTGTGTGCCGAGGTGGCCTGTTACAGGAGAGCGGGCGGATGCCACCGGCCTCAGCCTGGCCCCCAGTCCCGAGTTAGCGTGAAGGCCTCCCAGAGCTCTGATTGGAATGCAGTCTGTCCCCTCGCACCACTGGGCCACCTCGGGTGTCAGCTAAAGGCCTTTCCTCCCCCCTGGGCATTTAAGAGGCGGGTCTGTACACGTGGACACTGGGTAGGTATTGGTGGAGCACGGGAACGGGCCGGGGGCAGGGCTGCGGCTCTCGTCCACCGGGGGCGCGGGCGTGCCCCCCAGCCTCAGGCCACAGCGGTCCACGGCTGACACGATGATCGTGCAGGGTCCTCGGGGCCTCCAGGCCGGGCTCCTTCCTGGCTGTCCTGCTCCCCCTGTCGGCTCAGCGCCCGGTGGCTGGTCCCCCTCCAGGTGCTGGGCGTGCTTGCCGTCCGTCTGCACGGGGCTCCGGACTCTCGGGCGTTCAGCTTCCACGGTCACTTCCGCGCCCAGTTCCAGGCACCAGCTGGCTATTCCTCCTTCCTCCCCGGAGACTTTGCTGCTTCTTCATTGGTTGTGGGAGATGAGGCCCTCACACCCTTTCCGAAAACCTGTCCTGGGACTGACCCAGAGAGCAGCGCCTGCCGGTCGTCCCGGCCTGCCTCTTCGCCCCACTCAGCCACCCGGATCTGCGGTCAGGGCCGCTTCCTCCAGGCAGGAGGATCCTGCTCTTTGTCTCGGCAGAAGGATCTCAGAATCCAAACACGCCCACTCTTGACTCTGTGATGGTGGGTTTTGAAAGTTCTTCCCTTTCGCTGGGCCTTAAGGTCACTGTTCTCCACCATTTTAAAAACAGAGATGGTGTTTACACTGAGTGCCAGTGGTTGAAATTCTGGAGAAGTTTAAAGTAATCTACCAGTGACATGAACGCTTCCTTGGGCAGAGGCTCAAACGGAATGACGCGTTTGCAGGTCACGAAAGGCTGAGGTCTGTCAAGTCCCGATGCGGCCCCTGGTTCGCTGTCTTGCTCTGGACGAGCCACTTAGTTCTTTGCAGCACTTTGCTCCTCCGCGACGTGGGGTCACTCCCGTGGCAAGGGCGTCGCGGGGGTGAAAGTGTGGCAGCCGCCAGCCCTACCAAGGCCCACATGCGGCTACCATGCCGGGCTCTTTCTCATATTGATCTTTAAATGGTCTGGATGCTCAAAAAGTTACTCGAGTGTCGGTTACGATAAGTTGTATAACCATGGGGGAAGTCCGTTAATCTCTCTGAACTTAATTTCTGTATCTGTGAACCTGGAATAATACCAACAAACTCAAAGTGTTGTGTATAGGACTTAAATGAACCCACAGATGTGAAGGTACCAGCAAAAGCTACAAAGCAGCTTACAAACATTGAATATTATTGTTGTTTATTTACTTACTTATTTTTATTTTTGGCTGCATTGGGTCTTCGGTGCTACGCACGGGCTTTCTCTAGTTGTGGCGAGCAGGGGCTACTCTTGGGTGTGGTGCGCGGGCTTCTCATTGCGGTGGCTTCTCTTGTTGCAGAGCACGGGCTCTAAGCACGCGGGCTCAGTAGTTGTGGTGCACGGGCTTAGTTGCTCCGCGGCATGTGGGATCTTCCCGGACCAGGGCTCGAACCCGTGTCCCCTGCATGGCAGGCGGATTCTTAACCACCGCGCCACCAGGGAAGTCCCTATTGTTGTTGACGATAAATGTTTAAAGCCTCTGCCGTCTTCCTAGAGGGACCCATCTTCCCACCTGGGAGGCGGCACAGTTGAGGACGGCCAGCAGAATATCTGGTGTCCTTTATCCAACGGACTTTACACGCCCTCTGCTTAGATCACACGTCAATTTTACAAGGGCTCGGGGCCAAACTCAACACTGCTGATGAGCTCACGTTTCTGGAGGTGCAGCTTTCCTTCTGTGAAAACGGGCACCAGCGTTTTCATGGCTTTTATTTTTCAGACAAAACATGCTTTGGAATCTTTAATGTGAAGAATCCTAATGGTCGTGGAAAAGCTCAGGTAGCCACTGTGCTACCATTCATTCTGCAGGACTGGTCTGTACCAGTGATGTCAGCACAAGAAACTCTGAGCCGTCTCCGCAAACGTGAGCGGAAAGAGGAGGCTTCGGAGCAGGAGGGAGGCCGGGCAGCCTCGGGAAGAAGGCTGGAAAGGAGGCCAGGGCCCCCCGCTCCTGGGAGAGCCGTCCACGCCCAGGCCTCGCTGAGAGGAGCCGCTTCCTTACACCCCGACAGACGGTCAGCTGCCACCGTCCGCGCAGCCTTCAGGAGGGATCTCGGGGCCTGTGTCCTTGGGAAGCCTGGCCTTCGTCCTGGCCCCAAAGTCCCTCTGCACCGCCGCGGGGACACGCTGGCTCGGGGTCTCGCTACACAGAGAGCGTGTGTCCTTCTTCTCTCTGTCTGTCTCTCTCTCGGTAAGAACATTTAACGGGAGATCTACCCCCTTAACGAACTGCGAGGTGCACGACCCCGTGGGTTGACTTGGGCTTTGCATGAGCGTGTCTGGCCCTTCCCGTCCCTGCAGCCTTCCTTCTGCAGTGCCTGGAGCTCGGAGCTGTCTTTCTAGAGCAGCGTTCACGTGCCATCCCCACAAGACAAGCTCCACAGCCGGGCCGGCCCACCTTCCGCCTTCTGTCCCCTCGGGCACCGCTCGCCTTGTTCCTCTACCCGAAATGTCCCCGGGCTGTTCCCACTGTTGCGACGTGAACGATCCCCTGTCCTTCTGCAAGGGCACTGTGACTCCTCAGAGCCGTGTTGGCACTGCGCGGGTGAATCCAGAATTATTCTGTGTTCGTCCCTGGGGTCAAGTGAGTTTCCTCCTCAGCCCCTGTGCTTTCCTGCACCTGTAAAATCAGTGCCGAACATTTGCCAGTTTTCGTCTGTTCCGCTCCTTTCTGGCGGGACCACATCTCCGCTCTCTGCTCTGACTGTGGTCGCGAACCCCGGTCCGGCGGCGCACTTGGAGCTGGACGGTGACTGGGGAGTTGAGACAGAGAAGTTTAGGACTCACGGGTCCTGGAGGACGAACCGGGGCCGCGCGGGGAGGTCAAGGCAGGTGTAGAGAGAGGGAGAAGCAGGACCTGGGCACGTCCTTTATTAGGGTCCAGGGTGGGCCGCTCCGGGGTCCCGGGCTAAGGCGGGGTTGGTCAGTTCAAACAACAGACCGGGGTTTTGTTCAGCTCCTTGGGGTCTCATCTCAGGGCGCACGCAGGGAGGTGGGGGACGTGGGAGAGGTAGGGGGTCAGGGCAGGAGCTCCTAGGGGTTCGGTCCCTGCGGCTCGCGTCAAGGGCCTGTGCACACGAGGGGCCAGTGTCCCCCCACCCCGGCCCCGGCCGCCGGCCACACAGGACGGCCCCGAGGCAGCGAACATGCAGCCGCTCAGCTCAGCTCTCCACCATCTCCCAGGCGGTAAACAAAAGGACCCTCCTGTTCCTGACAAAGCAGAAGGAGCCCAAAAGAAATCACTGTTTAAGAAAGGCCAACAACCACAGAAGTGTCCTTTCCTGTTTCTCGTAAAGACGGTGACTCTGTTTGCTGCTGCCGGAGCTTTGCGTACGTTTTCAGAAACACAAAGGTAGTCATGATGCTTGAGAACGAAAAGCCCACAAGAACTCTTTTTGTGACTTAACATGTGCTGGCGGCTGGGACCACACTCTCCCCCCATGTGCTTCTGGATTTAGGAGATGTGAGTACCATGAAAGCTGCTGCTTCCGTCTGGGGTGGAAGTGAAACCAGGGCACGTTACCACAGTGGACGTGAATTCACACCAGCTTCGGGAGAGGAGCTGACCGGGGACTTGGCGGCAGCTCGGGGACTTAGAGGGACGTGAGCGCTTACCATCTGGCCACGGGAATTTCCTCTGTTTTCATCACCATTCCTGAACATCATTTCTATTTGTAATAGCCTCCCTGGCACAGGCGACAGAGCACAGCAAGTACTTCCGAGGTGAGGAGAGGTCACTCCTGCATCTGAACTTGGGGCTTCTTCCCTGGACGACTTGACCGGACTTGAGAAGGAGTGTTCCCCACGGGTCAGGAAGGACCGGGTTCCGTGCTCAGACTTGTCTCATTTGCATCATGTTTATGGTTTATGACTAATCTGGGGAGTCATGTGGGGCGTTACAGCACTAGTAAACTAGCCTGGAGACGTTCGCAGTGTGTGATGTGTGTCTGGGCTCAGAACACTTCTTAGTGCTTGTGGTCACCCTCAGAGTCCTTCATGGAGACCATCCACTGCCTCTTGTGTTGAGAAAAGACAGCTTAAAAAATTATGGTAAAATATACATCACATAAAATTTACCATATTACCATTTTTATGCATACACGTTAAAGTACATTCACATGATTGTGCCACCATCACCACTATCAGCTCCAGAGCTTTTCATCTTTCCAAACTGAAACTCTGTCCCCGTTAAACTATTATGCCCCTCTCCCCGCTCCCCCCAGCCCCTGGCAGCCACCTTTCTACTTCTGTCTCTGTGAGTTTGACTGCTTTAGGGACCTCATATAAGTGGAATCATGCAGTATCTGTCCTTTTGTGACTGGCTTATTTCACTCAGCATAATGTCCTCAAGTTTCATCCATGCTGTAGTCTGTGTCAGAATTTCCTTTTTTTTAGGCTGAATAATATTTCATCGAATATATGAACCACATTTTTTTTATCTGTTCATCTGTCGATGGACGCCTGTAATGCTTCCAGTTTTTGGCAAATGTGAGTAATGCTGCTGTGAACGTGGGCAAACAAATATCTGTTTACATTGAGATCTTTTCCTTTTGGAAAAGTCAAGGCAAATGGGAAAAATTCATGATTTCTTGAGTTCTTGTGACTCACAATGGCCCTTAACCGTTTCTTCAAGTTTTGTAAAGTAGATACCACATTTAATAAAGAGCCTGAAAATTCTGAGTGGAATATATTAGGTGATTTCCCCCCCTGCCAGACAATGTAAGGGAATTAAGACCAAATAACACTGAATATTTAAAGAGTTGCTGAGTTAATATTAGACGATGGTTTAAAAATATTTTAAATACAAGACTTCCCTGCCCCACAGATGAGTGTTGAATAAGACATAATCTCACCATGGCATTCATGGCCCTGGATGGTAAAATTTCAAAATACAAGCAATGGAATAGTTAGAGAAACCTGAGGAAAAACCTGAATCAGGACCTTGTAAATATAACCATGAGATCATAGAAGTTTGTTAATACTGCTCATATACCGTTTATGAGAGGAAATGGTGCATGTTGACGTGTGAATTTTTGTTTTTCATTTTAAAAAAATTTTTTATTTATTTATTTATTTATTTATTTATTTATTTATTTATGGCTGTGTTGGGTCTTCGTTTCTGTGCGAGGGCTTTCTCTAGTTGCAGCAAGCGGGGGCCACTCTTCATCGCGGTGCGCGGGCCTCTCACTATCGCGGCTTCTCTAGTTGCGGAGCACAGGCTCCAAACGCGCAGGCTCAGTAGTTGTGGCTCACGGGCCTAGTTGCTCCGCGGCATGTGGGATCTTCCCAGACCAGGGCTCGAACCCGTGTCCCCTGCATTGGCAGGCAGATTCTCAACCACTGAGCCACCAGGGAAGCCCCTTTTGTTTTTCATTTTTTACAGTTACCCTAAAGAAACAACGGCTGTATACCTACAAATTGGAAATACAAACTCCACAGCAATGGAAGCAATGAGGTTTCTATGAGGGTAGATGTGGCAGGTTCTTAAGAAAACCGCCTCCGCCTGGCGCCCCTGCCGTCGCGAGGGAAGCGGGGGTGTATTGGGGTGGTGCCGTGCCCTGCAGTTACCTTGAGGCAAGCGAAAGCATCGCTTAGGGGACCCGTCCCCACTGGGCTCCCCAGAAACCAGCCGGCCAGTTGTAACAGCAAGTGGCAGAAATCGGTCTTGATAAGTTATGCAGCTTCTCAAAGAAATGGAAGAACACCAGGCTGAACTCCAGTCTCCTTTCCTGGCAAAAGGCTGCCATCTTTCATGATTTAGTTTGTGTTCCTTTAGGCCCCAAAGAAACGATTTCCGGCCCTGACCTCTTCCTGCGGTGCTTGGTGTGCCCGTCACACCCAGCTAGTCGACGCTCTGTTTTGCAAAGGGACCGCCTGGGACACATCTGCCCTGCACACCGTGACGTCTTCTGGAATCATTTTTGCGTTCGCCAGGGGCCCGCCGGTGCTCTGCACGCGAGGACCTCAGCGAGCGTGTCTAGAGTGGATAATGGAGGGGCAAACACACTCGGATGTGTGTGTGTTTCACCCAGTTGTCATAATATCCTTACTAGTAAGAAGAAAATGTGCAAACCAGACCCAGCTCAGTACATTTATCCTGAAAACTCCAATCCTGCTGGTAAATGGACTGCGGCAAAGCTCGAAGGAAGTGTCTGGAAGCATTCCACAGTCAACCTTTTCATCGGCTGAAGTAACTGAAGGCTCATTAAACTGACAGGTGACATACAGTTGGAAGGCATTGCTAATAAACTGAATACGGGGCCCAGGAAGGTCTAATGGACCAGAGAGATGCGCCAGGACCAGCAGGATGAAATCCACCCAGGAGAAGGCCAAGTCCTGAATTTAGGCTGGAAAATCCATGCGACACGTGCTACAAAGGAAAGTCTAGCTTGAAAGGAGGTGTGGGCGGGAGTGGGGGAGGGAGGGGGGAGGAAGCGGGTTCCTCTTTGTGAAAAGCTAGAAACGGTGTCATTGCTCACTAAAGAGGCCGTGGTTACACGACTAAGGCTAGGCATTCCGCGGAACATTGCACGTCTGTTAAAAAGAACAAGTCAGAGCTATACATACAGACCTGCAGAGAGTTCCAAGGCGCATTACCAAACGAGACACTATCACAGAGAAAATGATGTAAGAAATGCAGACCAACCAACAATGTGGTTGTGTGTGTGTGTGCATGTTTGCCTGTACGCACCTGCAACGCGGGACTTCTGGGCGGCTCTGCATCGAGACGTTAGTACCCACACTCTGAGCAGGGCTGGAGAGGAGACTTTCACCTTGACTTTATCTATTTCTGTATTTAATCCCAAAGCAAATGTATTTATATATTAATTCTACAGTTACACACAGTACGTTGGGGGCCTTCTTGACTGAAAATGAGGAAAGGCGATGAGGCTGATAAAAGGCAATCTCGAGATCAGACCCCTTTAGTGATAAGGCCACGTCCCAGGTGGTCGCCGGGCCCGCCTCCCTGCGGAGAGCACGGGGGTCCAGAGGTGCCCCTCCTGCTGGACACCGGCCGGGGCCGGGCTCCACGGCAGAGGCGAGAGTGCATCTGGTCCTGTTTCTTCTCTGCCTGGACCCGGTGGGTCCGGACCCAGGAGCAGCTTAATAGTGAGTGAGCGAATGAATGGCGAACGAGGACCCGTGTCGCTGGAAAATGAAGTTGGGGTTGAACTTGGACGTGTTCTCGGCTATGGAAGGTTCCTGAGTGGCAGGCAGACTCCTCCTGGTCCAGCAGAGGGCAGAGAAGACGGGGAAGCGGGTGTCCTGCGGCAGATGTCACGCCAGCCCAGAGGCCCCTCCTTGGGCCCCTCACCGCCCCGCCTTTGTCTCTCACCTTCGGCTCTTCCCTCACCCGACCTGCAGGTGTCCTGGCGGCCAGGCCGCACTGCCTGGGCCCCGGCACCTCCTACTTCCCATTGATTTTATTTTTCTCCACTGCACTCGTCTTCGGGGATTTGTTTGTGCTTTGTTTGTTCGCAGCCCTGCTGCCCAACAGTTCCTGGCGCTCGGCTGGCACTCGGTAAATACTGGCTGAGTAAATAAATACTTAGCGACGGGCGGGAACGGAACCGGTGTCTCCGGAGGCGGGATCCCTCAGCCCTGCCGGCGCTAGGGAAGGGCCGCCAGCTTCAGGAATTACGCCCTGGGGGTTCCGGAATCCCGCCCACATCCCCTGCGCCCCTGCCCTGAGCTGCTCCCACCGTCCCGAGGCCTCGGCTACAACTCTGGAGCGTTTCCGGGCGGCTTCGATGACGTCCTGCGTGTAAAGCACTTGGTAATGTGCGCGGACAGTGTGTGGCGACCCTAAGGGGATGAATCAAAGCTTGCTTTCTTACGCGTCGTCTTTCTCCAGGTGCAAACGGGGCCGCCCTTCTGTCCCATCCACACTCAGCCTATCCTCCCCTCCTCAGGGGTGTCTCACTCCCCCGCCCCCGCCGAACTGGCCTCATTTCAGGCTTTGAGGAAACGGGCATTTCCCCCAGGCTTCCCGTGTGTCGAGCTTTGCGAGGGTCCTTCCTGTCTAGAACCCCACCCATCCACTGTGCAGCCTGGGATCCGTCCCGTGGAAAAGAGCACGATGGTATTTCGCTTCGCGTTTCCTGCGCGGAGAGTTTTACGTAAATTACCTCATTTTTGTTTTTGAATTTTATTTATTTTTTATACAGCAGGTTCTTATTAGTTATCTATTTTATACCTATTCGTGTATATATGTCAATCCCAATCTCCCGATTCATCCCACCACCACTTTCCCCCCTTGGCGTCCATACGTTTGTTCTCTACATCTGTGCCTCTCTTTCTGCCCTGCAAACTGGTTCATCTGTACCATTTTTCTAGGTTCCATATATACGCGTTAAGATATGATATTTGTTTTTCTCTTTCTGACTTCCTTCGCAATTGGATTGCCATTAACCTCGGGGAGTATTCGGCAGGCCCTTTAAGATGAGGAAACAGGTCTGGAGAAGCAAGTGAGCCCCTGTGTACCCACGGTGACCCCTCAGCGCACTGCCTGCGCCCTGGCCCAGCCCCAAGGTCAGTGACCCCGTGATTGGCAGCTCAGCCTCGGCCACCCTGAGAACCCCAGCTCTGCCCTCCTGATTCAACCCAGATCCACCTGCCAAGAGCCTCACACGTACGGAAGAGTTGAGACCAGGACTGCTAGGGTCCTAAAAGCCTTGAACAAGGAGGAATTAGCAGCTGGGCTGTTCCCACTGCCTCTTAAGGTCCCAGAGGGCATGCTGAGACCTGGCCAGAGCTGAGGCCCTCCCGAGGCCGGCCTGTGAGGCCACAGGCTTGTTGTGGCCAACCTGACACACAGAACTTTGGTGGAATCGTTAAAAATAAAACAGGGACTTCCCTGGCATTCCAGTGGTTAGGACTCGGCACTTCCACTGCAGGCGCCCGGGTTCTATCCCTGGTCAGGAAACTAAGATCCCGCAAGCCACACGGCGCGACCCAAAGCAAAACAAAACAAAACAGAGCTTTTTCTTACCTACTACAAGTTGTAAGTGGATGGTTTGAGATATAGACTCAGGACGATCATTTCCAGAGTTCAAGCTCTAATTTTCAGGCATGTGGCCAAGCCTGTCTCTTAAGTTCTTAAAAGTGGTCAGTAGTCATCTGTAATTATTTCAACCCAGTCTTTTAATACCCGAGAGTAATAATCTTCATAGCTTGTAAGTGAGCACATCTATTTAAAAAGTCACGTGCTCCCTTGACAGGCTGTGTGTAGGGCACCCTGGAAGGTGGCCGGGGACCATTTCTCATCCGTTCTCTATCACCTGGAGGAAAGTTGACTGCTTTTTGTCCTTTTAAATCCATCTAAGGACTTCCCTGGCGGTCCAGTGGTTAGGACTCCGTGCTCTCACTGCCAAGGGCAGGGGTTTGATCCCTAGTTGGGGAAGTAAGATCCCACAGGCTGCACGGCGCAGCCAAAAAAAAAAAAAAACTCATCTAAAAAGCGTATGGCTCCTCATAAAAACACTCGTAATTACTGATGTGTAAAATGCTTTCAGGTCCCTGGATGAAGGTTCAGACCACGGGCCTGTTGCTGGCTGTCTTGGGAGGGTGCCGGGGCCATCAGGCCACAGACAGGGACGGGAAAGGGCTCCCGGAACAGAAAACAGTTTCTAAGACCAGTTGTGGTTATATACAAACGTGCATTTGTATGAAATCCTGTAGAAAACCCCATAGAAAAGACACCTGACAGAATTTTTCTCATGCCTCAGCCAACCTTGACCGTGAATAATATTTTAAAGTGTTTAAATAATTCTTCTAGGAGCCAGACTGGTCATGTGACCCCGACTCAGCATCCTCCAAGCAGCAAAGCAATCCATATCCCACACTGTGCGTGTTCCTCAGAAACCCTGTAGCGGTGAGCGTGGGGCGGGGTAGGAGTCATCCTTCTTTCTCCCTTCCCCGTCAGTCTTTCTGGTGACAGGCTTTTCTGTAACTGGGGTGGAAGAATCCCAGAATCACGGACAGACACCGTGGTAATTTACCCATTTAGTGTTATGAAATATAAAATATTAACACACTTTTACAAACCTGGCTATAGGTGAAATTAAAAGCTGCTATTGTATTAAAAACTGTAATAGATTTTAAATAACTATTATGCGAATTAATTATATTTTAATATTTAAATGACTTTTGAGATATGACAAAATGATTTTAGTTACAAGTATGTAATTAAAGCTATTATTTATTATTACAAAATATTTTTATAATGCTATTCTTGGCAACAGGAAAACCTTTACTCTCATCGAAGTATGCTGAGTACCATTTTTTGGAAACCATGTCAAGCGTCATGATAATATTAGGATTCGATTTGTCTTATATAACTGCTAAATAGTTATCTAAACCCTAGTTTCTATTTTTAAAAAGAGTCTATTAATTCTGTTTTCACTTAAAAAACCTGGATGCTGAAAAGGGAAGCAAACAAACCTTTGAAGTAGATGAAACTCATTTTTAATTGTCAGAATTTAGGGTCTAGTTTTTCCATCTGTTCTTTAGAAACAGTAACTACCCCCCCCCCCAATTTTGCCATTTTGTTCTGCACCATTAAATTGTACTGTGGCAATAAAATACTCCCAAGCAATCTCTTTAAGTCAGTATTCTTCCCGTGGACCATGGGAGTGGAAAAGGCAACGTCGTAGGGGAACTGAGGGTGTCTTGAGGCAACCCACCGTTGGTAGTAGCTGGTGGTACATCCAATCTGTATTTCTCATACAAAATCACATCTAAGCTTTTGAAATGAGGCCGTTTGCTATTAAAAGCCATCACTAAGGACTTCTAGTTTGTTTCACTTGAGAGAAGCTGAAATGCTTCCACGTAGCACACACCACAATTCATACAACGGACAGCCTCTTGGTGGCACTGCAAACTATTCGTACCTGAAAGGCCATATTTAAATTCACTGACAGCATCTAATTATACACCGTTTACACATCATGATCTGAGCCTTCGAAATTAGAAGACCCTTCCCTTTACATATCATGATCTGAGCCTTCGAAATTAGAGGAACGTACAATGAATGGTTCCTTGTAGATCAAAAGAACATATCTTATTTAAAATTTTCACTTAAAAAAGTATAACAGAGTTTGAAGCATTAGGTAACCTCGTCCACTGTTAAAGACTAAAACGTCAAAGCAAATAAAAACCCCAGTATTCTCATGTTTACCTTTAATTCAAGGGAAATGGCAAAGGTAGCCCTAAGGGGATCAAGCAGACCTCAGCATCGTCTTCAGGCCCTGGCGTTTCTCTCCTTTCCTCAAAGAAAGGAAGACAAACGCCGTATCCTTTGTCTGAAATAGGGAGTACTGTTGGCAATGCCACCCCCGCTGGCTCGGGCCTCACCGGGCCGATTTCAGAGAGCAGCAGAGGCTCGGACACTCGCAGGAGGGCAGCCTCTGGGGGCAGCTGGGGTCGCACATGAGACCTACAGGGGGTCAAAGGCGGCCTTGAAGACGAGACGCTGGACCTGGAAGACGCGGGTGACTGTGCCCCACAGCTGAGCACAGACTGCCCCATCCTCTCACGCTCTCTTTTATCTAAAGCTGGCTACCGTGTTACACTGGTTTTTTGGACCTTCTGGAACAATATCTAATCAGCAAGTAACACAATTCAGTGACATTGAGCAGGATGCAAATTCCAGACACGGCGATCATGAAAACCGTGAAGACGGTCTTCTCCGTGGGCCTGGACACGAAGCAGTCCACCGTGTTAGGGCAAGGCCACGCGTTGCATTTCACCAGGCGCTGCATGGAGAAGCCGTCGTACATGACGTAGAAGACGTACGTGAAGGAGGCCTCGAAGATGATTCGGAAGAAGATGCTGCCGGTGTAGGTCCACCACAGCGACCCTTCGATTCGGACCTTCTGGCTTTTGATCTCTTCGATGTCCTTAAATTCACTCTTTATCTCTCCCTTCATGAATTTCCTCTTCTTCTCGTGTCTGTAGTGGGCCACGTGCATGGCCACCAGCAGGGCCGGCGTGGACACGAAGATGAGCTGCAGCGCCCAGAGCCGGATGTGGGACACGGGGAAGTAGTGGTCGTAGCACACGTTCTTGCACCCGGGCTGCAGGGTGTTGCACACGAAGTCGGCCTGCTCATCCCCCCACACCTCCTTCGCGGCCACCACGAGGATCATGACGCGGAAGATGAAGATAACGGTGAGCCAGATCTTCCCGATGCTGGTGGAGTGCTTGTTCACGCCCCCCAAGATCGTCTGCAACGTGCCCCAGTCCATCTTCTCGTCCGGGCAGTTTGCGCTGGAAAAGACAAAGTGACACCACATGGAGGGGACCAGGCAGGACCGGCTCGTGGGGGGCTTGCTGGGTCCGGGCAAGTGAGCGCCCAGAGACCCCTTCCCGAACAAATGCCAGTTCTCACGCTACCTCACCCAACAAGAGGAAAACAAACCAACCCCTTCTGGCCTAGGGTTACCCGTGTAGTGCGCAGAACACCTGGAACGCGTTCTCTAGTAAAGAGGGGTATGTTCAGCTGAGTAGTGCACCCGGTCCGTAGCACACAATCAACACGTGGGGTGGGGCACCCCGGCAAACATGCGCGCCGACGCAGGGCCCTGCTGGAGGCGCTGACCGAACCCCTGAGCGGGTCCCCCCAACCCTCCAACGGCATTCAGTGCTCCCAAGGGCTTGTTCTGGACGGAACCCTGGCCTCGTGCCAGCCGGGGACGACCTCGCCTTCAAGGCCGAGAGGCCAAGTCTCCCGGCAGCACCTCTTTCCTTCACTTATTTCAATTCATTTTCATGGACGTGGGATGCAGCAGTGAAATGATTGTCCCCAGTGGTAAAATCCACGTTTAATGTTTCCCAAAGGGCTTCACTTCCTTTCTCTATATGAAAGGGGGCAGGTTAGAGATGGTCTTTCCATGGAGAAGAGTCCCTGTGTGCGTGGGTTTTTGTGACCGTTCTGTGTACAGATTGGGGTCCTTGCTGTCCTGTTGGGACTGACCGATCGGTTAGTACTCAGGTTTGAAAAGTGTTGCGATGGCGCATTTTTATCATGGGCTATGGTTTTAACTTAGAAGTGTTTCTAAAGGGGTGCATTGTAAAAAAAAAAGTGACACAGTTTAACTCGGTGATTCCCCAGGGACTGGCCCTACCAGGCATCCCTCACGGTACTGAAGGTCAGTACCGACGCTGCTGGGTGATGTGCTGCCTATTGAAGGGACCTGGGACGCCTGTGCGCTCACCTTCCACCAGCCAGTGGCCTCTTCATCCCAGGGTATGAACGGTCTTCATGTACTTAGAGTCACACCTGTCTGTCTCAATCAAGCCTCTTTTAAACAAGACCCCACCCTCCACAATCTGATGAGTAATCTGTGTCCACCCCTTCCAAACTGGTTCTCAGTCCTCCTGCTTCTCTTACTTAAAAGCTTAGTGCTCTCCTTACTCTGAGCAAGTCGGGTCCTGTTTCCCGATGGGCTTCCTGAGCAGGCTGGGGAGAGTCTGATCGCCCTGCTGCCTCTGGGGCGCTGCTGGGGGCACCGAGGTCTGGCTGAAACCATCCAAGGCCACCTCCTTCAGAGGACACAGCAGAGACACGAGAAGGGTCAGGGCAGGAGAGCTACGAGTGTTGAGACATCCTCGTGAAATGCTCAGCCGGCTCAGCTCGAAAGAGAGAAACATCACTGGGAAAAGGTCTGCTCTGGGCTCAGCCCTGACCCTTAAATACAGACGGTCCAGGAGGCCTTAGGTTCTGCACCTGGTCCATCCTGCCCTAGCAGCGTGCTCAAAGCTCTTGTGAAATCAGACCCTCCAGTTCTTTGCTGGCACTTACTAAGTGGAAACAGGACACTCACAGAAACAGACCGTCTGGCGTGTATCAGTACATCTGGCTAAAAATCTGGGGTGAGGCCAGTGCCAAGTGCACGACCCACACCCCTCAAACCAGTCCAGTCAGCAGCGGCTGAGAAGAAGACAGTTCCAAGTAAACCCTATACTGTTGTTGTTTAAAGCTCCTGGTTGGGCTGCAGCTACCTGTTCTAAAGATCCTTTAGGAAGAGGAGCAAATTAAAGTTGGATTCCGATGGGCTAGGGTAATAGGGAGAGGCGGACCGACCCAGCGGGATGAAACTGCTCTCCACAGTGAGCGGCGGGGTGCTGGGGTGCTGGCCCCCGCCCTTCCTGGCCGGCCCACACCTGCGGGGGTGGGGTCGGGGGCAGGGGAGCTGGTTCTGTCCTGCCGGGAGGCTGCTGGGTGAAGCACTAGCTTCCAGAAGGGGCAAAAGGGATCCCTTACCCTTAGCTTCGCAGTCCTTACTTCTGCTGATGGTGGCCCTTTGGCCCACAGACCCCCCCACCCCCGTCCCCCCCGTGTCTGTAATTGTGACTGGCCGCACACTACTTCCGACCCCGACTCAAAGGGCAAATGGGGACACGGCTGTCGCCACCCATCTCGAGAGAGTCCCGGGGGACGGCCGCAGGGGCCAGCTCTCAGGAAGCTGGAGGACGGGTTAGGCTTCTTCCCTGTCCAGTAGGGGACGTCCAGGGCCGACGCAGCCGGCCCTAAAGCACGGCTCCCCGGTTTGTGACCAGCGCCCCGAAAGCCGCCCCCCACCCGGCCTGCCCCCCGACCGCACCGTCCCCTGGAAACGCCGCTCTCGAATTTGCAGGAGAAAAACAGGCAACCCCAGCGCGGACTCGATCCGGCTGTGCGGGGCGGCAAAGCGGCGCCAGGAGGCAAAGGTCAGTTTCTTCCAGGTTAAGCTTCCGCTTAACCCACGGGATGGACTTCCCTGTCTGAGCGAACCCTTCGGCCACGTCGAGGCTCCTGGTGGAGAGGCTCCTGGTGGCGGCAGGCGAAGCGCGCCGGCGTCTGTGCCAGGCTCTCCCCGGAGGAACCAGGCCGACTGCCAGGCGGATCGGCGGCCGCGCACCTGTCCGGCCCTCCTTCCCCGCGCGGCCCCGGCTCCGGGCCAGTCCGCGCGCTGCGCACCGCGGGGTCGGCCGGGTCCAACCCCAGACTCGGCCCGAGGAGCTCCCGGCCAGGAGCTCGCGATTGCCACCCGCCCTGCGCCCCAGCGCCGCTGTCGCCACTGCCCGGGACCCGGCGGCGCGGGGCCTCGGTGCGCGCCGGATCCAGCCCGGGGGACCCGGGTCCCTCCCCGAGGGTCCCACAGCTCCAGGCCTCCGGGGGTCTCTCCCAGCCGGGTCCGCAGCCCCCAGCCGTCCCGAGGAGCCGAGAGTGGGCGCCGGCCTTACCTACTGGAGCGGGGCGCACGGGCGGGGCGGACTTACCGGGGTCTCGCGGAGCGCGCGGCGGGGCCGGAGCGGCGGCGGCGGCGAGGGGTCGCGGGGGGCGGCGGAGGCGCCGCTATCGGTTCGGAGTCGGGAGAGCGCGGCGCACTGGGCGCTCGGGCCTTGGACACCTGTGCGCTCGTCGGCGCCTTTTAACTGCGCCCGGCACCCCGCCTCTTCCACGGAGCTGTTGAGAAAGTCCCGGAGAGGGCGGCTCCTCGGCGTCCGGCCGCCCCCAGCGCCGCGGGCGGGGCGCACCAGCCCCGGGTCCTCAGCGCTTCCCCGTGTCCCCGAGTCCCCCGAGCACCCCGGATCCCCGCGCCCCCAGCCCCCCGGCCGCCCGGGTCCGAGCGGGGCGACGCTGAGCCTCGGCTCCCTGCGTTTTTGGGGAGAGGGTGAGGTTAAAGGATCGTTGTCGTTGCTGTTATTGTTATTTCTACTTGGACCGGTTCAAGAGTACTGTCGTAGTCAAAGCTCTGGTTTAATATTTATTTTTAATTTTTTCTGATTTGAAGAGTAAGTTCAGGCCGGAGGTCCGGTTCCCCGCGAGGCTCCCCCCGCGGCACCGCGGTTGCCCTGGGCCGGTTCCCTCCTGGGAATGTGGCTTCACGGTGGGCGAGGAGGGGGCACCGCCGGGCTTGGCCAAGGACCTGCTCCTTTCTCCCCCAAACCTCTCAGGCAAACTTAACGAACGTCTCCTTGAGTTCGTGTTTGATTCGATCACTTTCAACTACGTGCCAAGGGCCGGGGTTGGACGTGGTGAGGACACAAGGCCGGCGCCAGGGACCCTGCACGCAGGCCCAGCCCTGCGCCCCATCAGAGGGTGCCCCCGGGCCCTGCCCACGTCCTCCTCCTCCCACGGCTGAGAAATCGCAAGGAGGCTACTCAGTTCGGGGTGGGGGCCCCCCCTTAATGAAGTCTACCGACCCCTTCCCCTGCACACACGTCTGGAAGGGGCGCGCTTTTGGGATTTCTGGAGAGGCTCCCTGGGAAGTTCGGTTCCTCTCCCGGAAGCTTGATCTCGGATTACAAGGTTTCATTGTTCACATGTGGCTGGGTATTTTGACATTCACAAAGCAAGTGGATGGAGAATTAAAATCGCAAGAGTGGGCCGCGTCTGGGGAACCGTGTCCCGCATGGGGGGCAGGAACCTCGCCCCAGGATTCCTGCAAAGAGGCCAGCCCTGAGGTGCAGGCGTGCTCGCTCCCACGCTTGGCTTCACTTAGGTCGGTTTTAAGTTGAGCAGAGATGATTCACCCTGACAGGGCAGATGTGGCCTTAGAAATGGGCTTCCCGTGATTGCGAACATTAGCGTAAAGGTACTGAATTTTCCTTTTAAAAGTTGCACCCCATCGCCACGGGCCAGTTTAGGCCATTCTTGCTGGGTGAACCTGAGTTTGTCCCCCTGTCACTACCCCACCTTCCAGCCCCAGGTCTTAGTCAGGGAAGGAGTGTCTGTTCATGAACAGACAAAGCCCTACAAGGCCCATCTGAGAGATGTGCTGAATCGGCTGGTTGGAAATTACAAGGCAAAGGTGGGTGGCCTGGAGGAACCATCCTGGCCTGAGCCTCCTGGGAGCTGGGGGGCGGGGAACGCCCTTCAGGTTGCCAGGGCATCGCTCTGTGGGGCTCTGGGGTTGGAGTGAAGGAAGTGTCTGGAATCTTTGCAGGAAGCCAGCTGGTAAAGGTGGTTTGGACATTGAAAGCTGACTCGCTTTCCCCCCGCTGAAGAATTTCCCCTTGCCTTTTCCGTGTCTATATCATGATTGCATGTTGCTGTTCAACTTCCTTTTCCTGTTTTCCCTTATTCTCCTGATTTGCATAATGACAGTGTATTGCTGGCTAATTGAATGTCCTAGCCACTCTATATTTTAGGATTTATAGTTAGAACCCCTACAGCTCTTAAGTCTTAACTACAATGCAGCACTTGATTTTCTTCTGTTTGGTGTGACTTCTGGTGTCTTCTGTGCACTGGTGTTTTCTTCCCAACCAGACTCGGATTCCGATAGGGCAGGAAATCTCGTGGAGGTATTTCTGTGTCCTCCAGAGCAGAGGAGGGGAGGGAGGGTAAGATGGAAAAAGGGTCTCACGTCTGGACATTTGAAGTTATCGCCACACGAGCTTAGATGTATCTGCACTTAGCAGATCACACCACAGATTAATGTTTGAAAAATCCTGTAATTATTTTGTGAATAGCACAATCATATTGCTGCATTATTTTTGGTTAAAAGCATTACTTTGTTATATGTAAACATTGAAAATAAGCCTCAGGGACTTCCCTGGTGGCTCAGTGGTTAAGAACCCACCTGCCAATGCTGGGGACACGGGTTTGATCCCTGGTCCGGGGAGATCCCACATGCCACAGAGCAACAAAGCCCGTGCGCGACAACTACTGAGCCTGCGTGCCACAGGTACTGAAGCCCACACGGAGCCTAGAGCCCGTGCTCCGCAACGAAGAGTAGCCCTTGCTTGCCATAAGTAGAGAAAGCCTGCGCACAGCAATGAAGACCCAACGCCCCCCAAAATAAATAAATAAATATTTAAAAAAAGAAAGAAAATAAGCCTTCATTTTCAGGTCTTCATCTTTTAACATAACAGCCCCCAGAGAAGGCTGACCCGTCCTGCCCTGCTCTTCAGCCTCCCCAGCCTGATGGGCACACCTCTCCGGCCTCATTAACTAGGCACCAAGCAAGATAGAGCATAGTTTTGGACTCGGTTTTATGGAAGAACTCTGGTGTCTCCTGGGTAGGTCTTGAGTGAAGCTGATACAGAGGACTGGCCCTTTTCAGGGAAGGTCAGGCTATCATTGAGTAAATATTGATGACTAAACTGGTAGGTATCTGTTACAGCTGCACCTGTCACCTCACAGTGTCAGAGATATGTGTGACTAAGGGTTTTACATATGTACTTAGTAGCAAGCAGACAAATCCCAGGCATTCAAAATTGAGCTGAACTTTTATGCAGGTATTTAAAGTGGTGCAGGGACATCGCTGGTGGCGCGGTGGTTAAGAATCCATCTGCCAATGCAGGGGACACAGGTTCGAGCCCTGGTCCGCGAAGATCCCACATGCTGCGGAGCAACTGAGCCTGTGCACCACAACTACTGAGCCTGCGCTCTAGAGCCCACGAGCCACAACTACTGAAGCCCACGCGCCTAGAGCCTGTGCTCCGAAACGAGAGAAGCCACCGCAGTGAGAAGCCCGCGCACCACAATGAAGAGTAGCCCCCGCTCGCCGCAACTAGAGAAAGCCCACGTGCAGCAATGAAGACACAACGCAGCAATAAATAAATAAATTTGTTTTTAAAAATCATTATTAAAAAAATAAAAAAATAAAGTGAAGCTGTCGTCAGGCTATAAGGGGAAATGCTAATGTGTAAAGCTATTTGATATTTCAATTTGACAGTTGTTTTACAAATAAGCCAAAAAAAGCTGCTATTGTGCAAGAAATCAGTGTGAGACAAATCCTATTTCTTAATATATTTTAATGAATGATTGCCTGCCAGCTGCCTGATGGGGCAGCCCCTTGAGTTCCCCCTGGGAAGGATGGTGTGAATGTACATAAAGAATGTCTCAGTTAAATTTCTGGCTCACAAATCATACGTGATAACAGAAGGTGATAGCAGAAATGTCTTAAGGCAAGAAGGGACTTATGAGAGAGAAGAGCCCCCGTCCTAACACCTGGCAGTCCGGGGATCATTGGATGTCTCTGAGCCATGAGCTATGGGTCTGCAGCCACTTTCTTGACTTTGCTGTTGAAATATTAATCATATTAATAATTGGCAAAAAAGGGAAAATTCAGCCCTCCTCAAATGAGCAGATATTAAGAACCGCTGGAAGTCTCTGCATAATTTGTTAATAATGACTTACATATGATAATATTATTTTAAAGCAGGAGTGGCCTTTCACATTTTTGTGGATAATTATCACAGGAGAACAGTATTTCACAAGATTTCTCTCTGCACCTTTGACCCACACCCTCACGTTTGTATCCTGAAAATTGTTAATGTCAAATAATTTAGGGAAAAAGATCAGTTGTTACATTCCAAGTATGTGAAACTTTCAGATTTCACTAATTTAATTGTTCTTCCCTTCAGTTTCAAATTAAAGTCATAAAAATTCCAACTTTTGAATTTGAAACTGTTATAAGCCTTTCCGTTTTCCTCACTCTATTCTTATATTCGTACATAAAATATTTGGGGGAAATTTGAGTTGTTAGATGTGTTAGCTGCAAGGCCATGGTAAAATAAGTCGATTTCCTTGGCTTTACTGGATGACCATATGCTCTTACTGGCAAATACATCCATATAGCTCTTGTATGATTATTTAAGCAGACTGTGGAGATATTACAAAGATGCTTCCAAATGTATTTGTATCAAAAGCACGTGTTGGTCAGAAATGAATTCAAAGCTATACCTCCCCAGGCAAACTGGTAGGGAAAATTGACTTCTGCTGAATATAAAAATTAAATTCTGTAAGCTTTGGTGAATTGTCAAAAAGGAAATTCTGCACAACTCATAAAGGAACAGAAGAGATTTCTACATTTTAGTGTGTTAGAACAATATTGTGTTATATATCATCTTGAAGAGCTTTTGGAATAAGTTAGGGCCTAGTAAACACTCATATTATGGGTTGCTTTAGTAAAAAAAAAAAAAAATTATAGGCATAGGTTTGACAAAGGGCTGCAGAGTAATGATTCCCTTGTTGGATTGCTAGACCACAGCGGCTTTTCGTGAAATGCTAGTGTGGACGATCCCGGGTCTGTCGCTGTCTGGAAACCACTGATTCCAGGGTCAGTTTTGCACCGACAAGCCCGGTCAGGTGGCTGTTCTCTGGCTTGGAAATTCTCTTTGGGAATTGGACATGGTGTCTTTGATCTTAGAATTCAGAGCTTGGTTTGTGTGTTAGCCATTCATCTAAACTTCTCCTTAAACTGTTTCAGAGCCCTTTCTACGTTGGGGGAAGAAGCACATACTGTATTGGTGTATAGAGTTCTCTGGTTTCACCTCATCCTTGAAAAATCTTTGTGCTGGGAAAAAGGCACTTGCAATACCCAGAGTGCCCAGTAGATGGCACTGGGAAGACTAGTCAGGGAAACGGGACGATCGCCGGAGAAAGATGGATATTCTTGTCCTCGAGTGTTGCTTGTCACGACCTCGTTAATAGGCTGGGAAATAAATGTCTTTCCTTTTTTTCGCAATTAAATGAAATAGAATAGAATAGGAAATATCAGAACACACTGCTCTTAATAAGAGTTAAGTCGTGCTTCAGGAAATGTTTGTTTCGTGTGTGTTTTCATACTCACACGTGTGCTAGTCCCAGCGTAAAATGTACTGGTTGCTGTAGACTTCTGTCACAAAACGTTGGAACGTCATTTCCAGGGCGAAAGCGTATCACTGTGGCCTCAGGAGAAGTGGTGTCACAGCAGGAAAGACACCCAGGCCCTGAGCGCGGCCCCTCCTCTGCCGTGCCCCCTGCGAGCTCACAGCCCCAGGACCCCCAGCAGCTCCCAGCTGCTGATGACCCTGGAAGATGCCTTCCTCCATCAGACTTGTTTCCCCGGGGCTCCTCTCTGGTCTGAGGATGTGGGTTCGTGGGATGGAGAAGCAACAGCACCATCTGACTGGGTCTTTTACTAACAATAAAATTATTTATCTTAAAGAGGACACATACTTAATGCTCTGATGTCTCGTATGCTCAGGGTCACAGGTCGGCTATTTTAATGAGTTACGTATTTAATGTCAAAAGTGGGAGTTGGACTATTGTGCTTTGGGAAAGAGGAGACGATAGACAGATAGCCTATTGTTGTTTCTTTACTGCCTTTGAAATAAACCCTTGAGGGTGGAGCTTGGGCTCCTCTCTTTGGTGGTCCGGGGGCTCTGTACGTAGAGTGGACGGTTGGGGGAAGCGGTGTGGGTCAGCCTGGAGGGTCTCATCCTTATCTGCGGCAGCAACACCTCAGCCGCCGTCTGGTGGGAAGCAGCCGTCTTCCCTTACAGGCTGTGTGACGTTGTGCACTGGGTTATTAGGATGCTATGTTTTCGGACAGCATAGCCTGCCTACAATTTACCAGAGGACAAAACAGACTTGCAGAAGTCACGTATTTGGACCACTAATGTAGATTGTGTAACTGACACACAAAACACACAAACATAAACGAAGGGGTCTCTGGGTATCATCCAAGGCAGAGGTCTCTGGGTGAATCGTTTACACACGACTGGATATTCTGAAGTGTGCCGAATGTTGTAGGTTTGCTTTATCACACAACTCTGTGAGAGCATTTTTAATCCAGTCTGGCGCCCGCCTTGGACTCGCTTTGCATAAAGGATGGAGTAAATGTTGGGGGAAGGAACAGCTGGAGCCAGAAATCCACCCACCTCCACCCTTGGAGGGAAGATGTGGTCCCAACATCGATGGTGGTTAAAACGACATCCCGGGCTCTGGACCTGCAAGAGGTACAGTCCCCTGACAGAGCAAACCGTGCCACCGGGCTGTCACCTCGTGATGGGCTTGGCTCCTGACCTTCTGTCTTTCTGGGGGAAGATAAGGAGAACCCTTTGAAAAGGAGGAGAAAGCAGATAGCGGCAGGAGAACAAAGCAAAAGAGCTGGCAGGAAAGAGGCGAGGACGCAGAAGAGCGCATGGGGATAAAGACGGACAGCAGGTCCCGAAGAGTGTTTATCAGCGCCTTTAATTGTGGTTTGTCTGTGAGGAGATGAGGGCCTGGCCACCCGCAGGGTGTTTGCTGAGTGACCAGCAGGGCGCCTTCCCCAGGGCGGGAGTTGGGGGGTGGATGACAGGCGGCTGAAAGGGCAGACTCTTGTTTTCGGTCCACGGGGGCTGCAAAGAGGAGAAGCAGGCCCTAGTGTTGGTGCAGGCTTTCAGCATCCTGCAGCCGTGACATAGCACTTCCAGCTGCATTTCCAGAGCGCAGCTATTTTCAAGGCTCCTGACTGAAATGCCGCGTCTGTGAGTGTTTCTGGAATCCAGTGTGAGGTTCCCCATGGAGGGGGTGTTGGGGTGCAGACCCGCCCCGGAGCTGGCTGAATTAGACTGGAGCGGAGCTGGGAGGGTGTTCTGAGCGACACCGAGACCTGACGCTCCACAGGAAGGTGGAACCAGGGTGGCTGCAGAAAAACCAGCTCAAGAGCTTCTTAAACATGCAGATTCCTGGGCTGTGGGACCAGACAGTCTGACCCAGTGGGTTTGGGAGCCCATGGTCTGTGATATGTGTTAGTTTGTCCTCATGATTTTGTGGCTGGATTCAGCACTGTCTTGACAGACGTGCCACCGGGGAAACCTGGGATCCCGACCCCGCAACACTCACTCCACCTGAGGGCTGTCTGCCTCCTGTTTGGGTTAGAACTGCCGTGTCCAGGGTGGAGGCACAATGGGATAAAATCCCAAATCCCAGTATCTGGTGAGAAGGGGAGAGGCTGTGGCATGTTGCCAGGAGGATCTCTTTGGTGTGAGTGCTGAACCCAGAGGTCTGTTCCTCACGACTGTTAGGCAGACTCTAGGCCATTCCCGGGTCCTTTCAGGGCTGAAGTTCAACCAGAAACAATCGATTCCCTTCTCAACTTAGGCCTTCCTTTTTCTGAACATTGATGATTTGGATACTGATGACCAGAAGACACACCAGAAGACACTGTCTCAGGTTTTATTAATATGTGGCTTTTAAAAATTAATTAATTCACTTATTTTTGGCTGCGTTGGGTCTTCGTTGCTGTGCACAGGCTTCCTCTAGTTGAGGTGAGCAGGGGCTACTCTTTGTTGCGGTGCGCGGGCTTCTCATTGCGGTGGCTTCTCTTGTTGCGGAGCACGGGCTCTAGGCGCGCGGGCTTCAGTAGTCGTGGCACGCAGGCTCAGTAGTTGTGGCGCACGGGCTTAGTTGCTCCGCGGCATGTGGGATCGTCCCGGACCAGGGCTCGAACCCATGTCCCCTGCATTGGCAGGCGGGTTCTTAACCACTGTGCCACTGGGGAAGTCCCTATTACTATGTTTTGGATAGAAACCAATCTCTTAGCTAATAAACGATGAATAAGGGTAACACGGCATACAAAGAAATGATTACTTACTTACAGCTTAGTGCTAACTACAATTTAAAATACCACATTAATCCTGAATCCATAAATTTAAAAGTTACATTAGCAAAAAAGCTAGAAATAAATTATTTTAGTGTCTGTCTAATAAATCACACTCAGAAACGATTTAGGTTAACGAGAACCTTCGTGTTCCTGAGGTTGATTAAGGATGGAGTCTCTGAGGTCTGCAGTATTAGTTTTAAAATGATTCTTGGCCGTGGTTTCACAGTTAATTTAGTTCCTCATCGTGGTGAGTTTTTCCTGCTGTGCTCTGACATCTGAATGACTTCAAGGCATTCTGTCACTTCTCCAACTTTTCCCTCTGACAATGACCTGAAAAGGCCTTGGGCAGCCATGTCTGCTGTAACATCAGCATTCACCTAAGTGTCCCTGGTGGTGGGGAAACCATAGCAACAGCAATCCTGGTGGCTGGGAGGTTGTTCCCTGGGCCTCGGGAAGCCACCTCAGGTCCCCTCGGGAGGCCACGGGGCGAGCTTCCCACAGCCCTGCCCTGGAGCTGGAGAGAGAGGGCTGGTGACCAGGACCCCAGTGAATTCCACACCCACACCCACCGGTGCTCTCTGTGTGAAGGGATGTGTTTGGGGGGCAGAGTGAGCAGGTTGGCCCTGCTCTGTCCAGGAGCACCCCCCCCCCGCCCCCAGTGGAGAAGCAAGGACCTTGGAGCACAAACACCACAGTGACCCTGGGGGAGGGTGTCTTGGGAGTGAAGACTTTGAACTAGTCCAGGAGGACGGGCTGGAGGAGGAAGCTCGTGCGACGCCGGGGGGAGGGGGGCGGTCAGGGGGGTGGGGGTGGGATATATGCGGGAAGCTCAGGGACGGGGACGGGGAGCACAGAGACGCCAGTGAGAGAGACTGGGGCATAACGCTGATGTCACACCTGCTCTTGGTTTATAGCAAATATGAGGATGAAAGAACATGAAACAACACCATGAATACACAATCAGCAAAGTCTAGGCTGTGAGAAACTCTGGGAGACAAATGACCCAGATTCTAAGAAAAAAAAGTTGCAAGGAAATAAAAAGAGGTGGAGGGGAACCAGCAGCTTAAAGAGGCTTGAGAGACACGTGAACCGATCACAGCGCGCGGATTTCAGCGATTCCGAGCCAACGGCTATTTGAAAAGAAGGGAGTTTTCACTTCTGGGAAGATGGTTGATGTACTTTTTCCTCTTCTCCTGGCCAAGTACAACTAAAACCCCTAGAAATTATATAAAAGCAAACAGCTCTGAAAGCTGGTGAGAAGGAAGCAGAACAGGCAGGGCCCTCGGGCAGACCCTTCAGTGCGGTTTCTGTCGGAAAGGTGAGGCGAGGCAGGGCAGACAGGCGTAGGGTTGGCTAGCGTCAAACATTTCAGCAACTTGTCTGGGGCCTGGCTCTGGGGTGATTAGGGCAGGTGGACAGCGGCCTGGCGTGTGAGAGCCCTGTGAGAGCCTGAGAGAGGAGGTGTGGGTGTGGGTTTTGGGTTGGTCGGTGGGCATATGAAAAGTACGCATCACAGAAGAGTTGTTTGCTGTCTCTAGGAATTAGCCAGCCCTGGGAGGGGCCGTCTCCCCAGTGTTAGTAAGGCCACAGATGCCAAAACATCAGGATAAAAAGGCATGCTTAATACACGGGCCATTAAAAAACCTCAGCACATTTAAAATAGTTGAAATAATAGAGTGTGTTCTCTGATCAAAGTGGAATCAAAGTGGAGATCAATAATTATTAATCGATAATAAGTGGAAAGAAAGAAAATGGAAAAATCTCTGGACACTTGGAAACTAAAACACTGTTCTAAATAAACCATGGGTCAATACATTGTATTGAATGAAAATAAAAAATCCAAGGTATCAAAATTTGCAAGACACACTACAGGAGTGCTGATAGGGCATTACAGCACTGAATGCAAACATGAGCGAAGAAGAGAAGACTCAAGTCAATAATCCACGCTCCCACTTCAAGAATCTAGAAAGAGTAGTGAAAAATAAGCCCAAAGCAAACAAAAGAAAGAAAATAATAAAGATAAGAGCAGAAATCAATTAAATTGAAAACAGAAAAAGAATAGAGCAAATTGATGAAACAAAGAGCTGGTTCTTTGCAAAGATCAATAAAATTGATGAACTTCTAGCAAGACTGACAAAAGGAGAAAAAAAGAGAGAGAGAGAAGACACAAATTACCAGTATCAGGGATCAAACAGGGCACATCACTACAGACCCTGCAGACATCAAAAGGATAATAAGGAGTACTATAAACAATTCTATACTTACAAAGTTTGCAAGTTAGATGAAATGGATCACTCCCTCAAGAAACACAAGCTATCACAATTCACCAAATATGAAATAGATAATTTTAAGATCCTTGTAACTATTAAGGATATTGCATTTGTAAAAGAGAAACTCTCAAGAAATGTCCAGACCCAGATAGTTTCACTGGGAAATTCCACCAAATGTTTAAAGAAGGATTACACCTGTTCTGCATGACCTATTCCAGAAGACAGAGGAGGCAAGACCATTTCCCAGTTCATTTTGTGGTGCTGGTATTACCCTGACACAAACCAGACAAAGACAATACAAAAAAAAAAGAAAGAAAACTACAGACCAACATCCCCCATGAACGTAGATGTAAGAAGGCTTAATAAAATATTAACAAATGAAATTCAGTAATATATAAAGAGAATTACACACCATGGCCAAGTGAGGTTCATTTCAAGAATGCGAGGTTGTTTCTGTATGAAGATTAGTCAAGGTAATCCATTATATTAATGGGCTAAAGAAGAAAAATCACATGATCATATCATTTAATGCAACATTTTTTTCCCACAAAATTCAACACCTATTCATAATAAATACCCTCAGAAAAATAGGAATAGAGGGGAACTTTCTCAACTTGATAAAGAGCATCTACAAAAACCCTACAGTTAACATTGTACTTAGTGGTGAAATAGTGAATCCTTTCCCCTTAAGATCAGGAACAAGAATTTCTGCTTTTATCATTCCTATTCAACATAGTGCTTGAAGTTCTAGCCAGTGCTACATGGCAAGAAAAAGAAATATGAGACACATAGATCATAAAGGAAGAGATAAAACTATCTCTATTTGCAGATGGTATGATTGTCTGTGCACAAAGTCCTGAGGAAACTACAGAAATCTAGAACTTTTAAATGAATTCAGCAAGATCACAGGATACAAGCAAATAAGCCAAGAAATATAACATTTATTTCTATATACTGGCAATGAACATATGGAAACTGAAATTAAAATACGATACTATTCACAATCACTCAAAGGAAATGAAATACTTAGAAGTAAATCTTTTTACATAAAATGAAACTTTTATGATTCATATGCTGAAAACTATGCAATGTTGATGAAAGAAATCAAAGATGGAGTAAATAAACAGAGAGACATGCTGTGTATACGGATAAAAGATTTGACATAATAAACATGTCAATTCTCTGCAAACTGATATACAAGTTTAATGCCATTTTTATCAAACACACAGCAAGATTTTTTTGTAGACATAGACAAGATTATTCTAAAACTTATATGGAAAGGGAAAGAAACTAGAATAGCTGAAAAAATTTGAAAAAGGAGAATAAAGAGGGAAGAATCACTCGAGCATTCAAGACATTAATGTAGCACAAGAATCAGGACTGTGGTGCTGGTGGAGGGAGAGAACAGAGGTCAGTGGAACAGAGAACCCAGAAATAGCCCCACACAAACATGCCCAGTTGATTTTTTTAAAAATTTATTTATTTTATTTTTGGCTGCGTTGGGTTTTCGTCGCTGCGCGTGGGCTTTCTCTAGTTGCAGTGAGCAGGGGCTACTCTTCGTTGCAGTGCACGGGCTTCTCATTGCGGTGGCTTCTCTTGTTGCGGAGCACGGGCTCTAGGCGCACGGGCTTCAGTAGTCGTGGCTCGCGGGCTCTAGAGCGCAGGCTCAGTAGTTGTGGCGCACGGGCTTAGTTGCTCCGTGGCATGTGGGATCTTCCCGGACCAGGGCTTGAACCCGTGTCCCCTGCACTGGTAGGCAGATTCTTAACCACTGTGCTACCAGGGAAGCCCTCCAGTTGATTTTTAACAAAGTGCCAAAGCCATTCAATGGAGGAAAGCGAGTCTTTCATCACATGGTGCTGGGGCAGCTGGATGTCGACAGGCAACAAGTGAACCTCAAGTCTCAGACCTTTTATAAAAATTAACACAAAATGGACCACAGACTTCAATGTAAAGCATAAAACTAGACAGCTTTTAGAAAAAACATAGGAGAAAATCTTTGGAATCTAGGGCTAGGCAAAGAGTTCTTAGATTTGACACCAAAGCCACAACCCATAAAATTAAAAAAATGATAAACTGGACTACATTAAAATGAAAAGCTATTGCTTTGCAAAAGACCCTGTTAAGAAGATGACAAGAAAAGCCACAGAATGAAAAATATTTACAAACCACTATCTGTGTCCAAGGACTTGTGTCTACCGTACATAAAGATCGCTCAAAACTCAACAGTAGAAAAACAAACAATCCAATTAGAGAACGAGCGAAGGAAATGAAGAGGACAGAGAGATGGCAAATAAGCACATGAAAAGGTGGTCAAGTTCATTAGCTATTTGTGAACTGCACATGCAACACACCTATCAGAATGACAAAATGACACGGGAAGCTATTTCAATGTCTTGTAATAACCTATAATGGAAAAGAATCTGAAAAGGAATATATGTATTACTGAATCACTTTTCTGTACAACTGAAACTAACACAACATTGTAAATCAACTATACTTCAATCTAAAAACCGGTTATTGAAAAAAAAAAAAGAATGGCTAAAATGAAAAATAACACCACCACCAAACGCTGGTGAGGCTCAGGGAAGACCGGGTGACTTAGATGTTGCTGGTGGGGGTGTGTAATGATGCAGCTGCTCTGGAAAACACTTTGGCTGCTTTTCAAAAATGAAACGTGCAACCACCATGCAGCCCAGCAGTGGGAACAAACTCTTGGTGCGGCGACCCAAGTGAATCTCCAGAGAATTACGCTGAGAAAAAAAATCCAGTCCCAGTGGTTGCATACTGCATGATTCCGTTTATGTAACTTTCCTGAAATGACAGAATCAGAGAACTAGTGAGCAAATTACTGGTTGCCAGGAGTGTGTGGGATCGGAATAGGAGGGTATCGGGTATGGGTATAAAAGGGCCCCACCAGGATACTGGTGGTGATGGAAATGTTCTGTATCTGGACTGTGTCACTGTCGTGTCCTGCTGAGATCTTGGACTGTAGTTTTTCGAGATGTTACCATTGGGGGAAACTGCCAAAAGCACACGAGACGTCTGTTTTATTTCTTCCACCTACATGTGTCTACAATTATCTCAAAATAACAAGTTTAATTAAAGAAAGAAAAGAACATGAACAGGACAATTGGGAAATTATGAACATGGACTGGCTATTTTAGTGTGATGGTGGCGTTGTGTTTTTGTTTTAAAAGCTTAGCCTATACTCTTTTTTTCTTAATATTTATTTATGGGCTGCGTCGGGTCTTAGTTGCGGTACGTGGGATCTTTGTTGCGGCATGCAGGATCTTTCCTCGTGGCGCGCGGATTTCTCTCTAGTTGTGGCACGCGGGCTTAGTTGTTCTGTGGCATGTGGGATCTTAGTTCCCTGACCAGGGATTGAACCCATGTCCCTTGCATTGGAAGGCAGATTCTTAACCACTGGACCAGCAGGGAGGTCCCAGTCTATACTCTTAAAGGACCCATATTGAAATATCTGCAGAAGAAACGATCTGTCTGGGATTTGCTTTACAGTCATCCAGGCTGGGGGATAATCGGGCGAGACCCCCCGATTGTGAACGGGCACGGCTAGATGGTTGTTGGAGCTGGATGAGGGGTGATGGGCATCTTGGCACTGTGGTCCCTGGGCACCGAGCTGCGGGAGCGGCAGTGAAGCCACCGATCCTGGAGACATTCAGCCTGCTTTGAATCTTGGCTCTGCTGCTTATTAGCTGGGTAACCTTGGGCAAGTTATTCAACCTCTCTGAGCCTCAGTGGCCTCATCTGTAAAATGGGGATAATATCTCATAAGGAAGAGTGCAGGGAGAGGAAAGGAAAGGTCTCCACCCGAGGGAGGGGGCAAGGGAGAGAAGCCAGCGCAGGAGACCCAAGGGTAGGGGACAGTGTCTCAGAATCCAGACAGAACAAGGCCTCAAGGAGAGCTTTACGAGGATGACGCTGAGAAGAGGCCATTACACTGGTGTCAGAACGTCACTGGTGCTGATGGCGGCCTGGGCTGGTAGTGGGGCTGGGCCCAGATTAAGGTGCTGGGAGGTGACGGGTGGGCGAGGCTGGCAGTGTGGCCACCACCTCAGACCTGGAGGGGCGGCCGAGACACAGCTCCAGGGGCAGGAGCGTTGAGGGCAGTGAAGGAGCAGAGGAGGGAAAATGGAGGAAGGGGGCGGCTGGGAGCATGGCGGGCGGGAAGAGCCTCTCCCATGCAGTGGGGCTGCCACCAAAGCCTTTTCATCCCCCCCCCCCATGTCCCCCCCCCATCCTGTTTATGGGCTTTGCTTGAGACCCATTCAAACAGCCGTTTATCAGGAAAGGCTGTCACGGGACCATCAGGAATTACGGAGGCAGACTGGATTTTCCGTGTGAAAAAATCGTGGTTTTGTTCTTAAAAGGTTAGATCTTGGCTTTCACGGATCGCTACTAAAATACTTATGGATGAAAGGATATGTCTGGAATTTGCTTCGGACTCTGAAGAAAATGAGACTTCCTGTTTTGCTTTTCTGGGGAGAGGGTCTGGAATCCCGGCATGCAGGTCCAGCCCTGGGGAATATTCGTGGTTCACCAGGTGTCCCTATGTGTAGCACGTGTGCTGACTGCACCCTTCACAGGGGTGGCCCTGGGGTGTGACATCTCCAGGGTGATTGGTCCTCGGCTGGTGCACCAATACCCCCACTAAAGGCATCTGTGTCCCACCTGGAAAGCCCGGGAGGAAGGCCTCCCCTTTACCACCTGTGGGTGCAGAGCTGTGGACTGAAGGGCCCTCTCCCCTTGTCCGAGGGGCTGGAAGCTGACCTTCCATGTCCTGGAGCAGCCGACCCCTCTCCAAGCTGAGGCCTGGGGGGCTGCTAGAGCGCCCCTGCTCGAGGGATGTGAGGAGGGTGCAGGGGTGCACGGACTCCGCCACTCCAGCCACGCGGCCTCCCCAGCAGCCTGCCTCGAGCTGCTCATCAGGCCGCCAGGGACGCAGTGACCCAGAAGGAACAGAAGCCTTCAGCAAAGGGCTCCTCTTTATTGAGGGGGCGCATTCCTGCATCAGCTGTTCACGAGGATTGCAAATCAGCCCCTTTGAAAAGCTTCCCGCTTCCATACAGCTCCGGCCATGCCCAGACAGCAGTGAAAATACATTGTACAGTGAACCCTTTCCACCCTAAGAGCCATGACAGTTCACACGTTTGTCAACAGACAACGAAAAACAATACCTACAACAAGACAGAGTAAGCTTAAATATTAGACACTTAAGGCATGATTCTAAAATTAACATTGTGTGTTTTTCCAGGTAAGGAAGACCACTCATTATAAAAATACTTTACATAAATTCAAAATCAGAACTAAAACATTCAATCCTATAAAAATATCTCTCCCTAATAAAAGTATCAATTTCTAGATAAACGTTCTTTGTCGACAACAGTTACGTCCTTAAATTTTCAGGAAATACGCCCATGTCAGACGGTCCACTTAAACCCACATGTAAAAGTCACACCAAGGCCCGGCTGTAGAGCCGGACCACACATTTGATTACGTGGCACATTCATGGCCCAATTATTCTACAGAAAGCTAACTCAGGTATCTATGAATGGTGAGAGCCGTTTGTAAGGACAGAGTCTCAGCCGAGAGCCAGGATGGCCGGGCGGCACTGCCTTCTGGGGAAGGCCCCGGTTCTGGGGTGCTACCTCAGCTACGCGGTGCCTGGCACGTCTAACTGGGAAACCCCGTGACGGCGTTGTGCCCGCTCTCGGAAATCAGCTCATTCATTTCGTTCTGTTTACTCTCTTTGAGGGCATGGTTGGGGGGGTTTCTTTGCGTCTTTGCTCGCTTGGCTCTCCTGAAACACACTTTCAGCAGCAGGTAGCACAACTCGGCCACGTTGAGCAGCATGCAGATCACGGACGCGGAGATCATGAAGATGGTGAACACGGTCTTCTCCGTGGGCCTGGAGATGAAGCAGTCCACGAGGTTGGGGCAGGGGTAGATGCCACACTTCAGCACCCAGGGCAGGTGGTACCCGTTGTACAAGAAGTAGAACACATACATGAAGGTGGCCTCAAAGATGATTCGGAAGAAGATGCTGCAGGTGTAGGTCCACCACAGGGAGCCCTCGATCCGGATCTTCTGCTGTTTGATGTCTTCCAAGTCCTTGAACTCGCCCCTCTTCTCCCCGCGCCTGAACCGGCGCGCGGCCTCGTGTCTGTAGTAGGCCACGTGCATGGCCACCAGCAGGGCCGGCGTGGACACGAAGATGAGCTGCAGCGCCCAGAGCCGGATGTGGGACACGGGGAAGAAGTGGTCGTAGCACACGTTCTTGCACCCGGGCTGCAGGGTGTTGCACACGAAGTCGTCCTGCTCATCCCCCCACACCTCCTGGGCGGCCACCACGAGGATCATGACGCGGAAGATGAAGATGACGGTGAGCCACACCTTCCCGATGCTGGTGGAGTGCTTGTTCACGCCCCCGATGAACGTGTGCAGGGTGCCCCAGTCCATCCTGCCGCTTTACCCCTGGACGGGTGACAATTAGCACAGGGCAGTTAGTGGAGTCTTCCTTCAATTTGTACAACTGCTGTAATGTTACAGACAGGAGCACGTTTCTCTTGAGGTCACCCTCTGAACCGCTAGGAGGTGGTTTTCTGGGAGGGAACAACACCCACCCTGAAAACACCCTCGCGTTCTGGTGTGGGTTTACGATCATCTGGATTCAGCTGAACTCGGATTATACGTTAGGCTGCTGCCTGACACTAACCCAGGACCTCAGGCAAACACATTCGTTTCCAAGCTCCCTTTTAATCCCTGTTTCGCTTTGCCCAAGGGATCACAGAGGTGCCTCAGTAGATTTTATTCGTTAAAGGGCTTATCCAAGAAAAAAAACCACTCACTGGAATGACACAATCTGTTTGACCCAGCGGACTAAGAAGGGGAAAAAAAGAAACCAAACACTTATTAGTTCACTTCGTACAATATGCTTATATTTACTTCTAGCTAGAACGGCATCAGCTGCCATAATCGTGTGTTCTTAGGAAACCTAATGCCATAAACTACTCGAAGAGCCTCTTCCAAAACAGAACCACGGGCTTTTACAAAAAGCGCTCACTTTTCTCCCCTGTAACGGGCAGCGCTGCTCCCCCGCCGGACAGGTACCAGGTTCACACCAAGAGCCGCAGGTGCAGGGTCCCCTGTGAAGGCTCTGATCCAACGTCCTGAGGGGAAGGGGCCTTGACCTCTACAGAAACTCTGCACGAATCAAACGGACCCCTTCTGCGTTGCCACGGCAGACCGAAGAGTTGGTCAGTATTCTGCTCAGAAAAAAAAAGAATAATGGACCCTTTGAGAATCTTCTGAAAGTGAAAGACCGTCTCCTCAGAAAAACACGCCCAAGTTCTCATAGCCCTTTAGGGGGAGGGGCCCCAAAGGCCTTTCGTCAACCCCCCTGGGGGAGACTTTTGTGCCCTTGAACGTGGGGTCAGGCTGGTGAGGAGAGTGGAGCCCGGGCCCCCTGGGCAGCTCTTCACGCGCATTTCCAGAACGACCCGCACGCGGGTGGGTGTCCACCTGGCCGGGAACGGGAGGCAGGGCCTGGAAGGAGCTCCGGGAGCGGCTGAGGGGTCGGGGGCTTGATTCCTGTGTGGATCCAGGACTAAACGGGGCTCGAAGGCAGAGGGTACAGACAGCCAGGTTTTTGCTTTTTGAAAACAAGAGCTGAGAAAAAAGCACAGCTCTTTAAACACACACTCCTTAAAGCTGTGGTTCCCCGTCCTTAACGCCTCTGATCGGAGGCTGTGTGGGCCTCCGATGCGGGTCTGGGGGGACACAGGGGCCTCGGTCCGGAAGACTGGTCTCAGGATCTGCGTCTAACCCCCGCCTCAGACCACGGACCCCGTGAGCTAAAGGATTTCCAAGTCCACAGTAATGAGTCTTTGATTTAAAAACCTCACTGCAGAGCTGTGAACGGTAGAATTCACTCTTAGCTCCTGGTGAAAGGTGTTAGAATAAATCTTCCCAGCTGTTGCCCTCCTATCTGGAAGCACCGGGATGCACCCAGTGGAAGGAAGACACACGAATATCTTGAGGTTTGAACATATTTTACAGTGTCGCCTCACCTGGGAGGTCCATCCTGTCTGTTTACAAGCTGGAGATGTTCTCTAGTTAAGTAGTAAACATCTCCCACTGAAGTGTGGGGAATTCATTTCTCAAATACAGGTCACATTTTCTCCAACCCTCCAAAGTGCAGAGAGTTTAAACTCCCCCACCAGTAAGAAGGCTGTTTCCTCTCTGAGTTGTCTATCTTCAGCTGTCTGAGTAAGGCAGCACCCTCACCCTCCCAGGGGCCAGAGGCCACTGGCCTGAAGGGATTCAGAGAGGCTGACGTCATGGGAGAGGTCCGCAGGTCAAATCTCCCCCCACGAGGTCCCCCGCTTTCTAGAGCAGAATCCTTGACTCCTGCCCCCCGGGGCATCTCCTTAAACAACAGGGGCAATTATTGTGGCAGCATCTTTATATCTTTTGACTTTTCTGGGTCCCCAAATTACACGCTCTATCAAAGTAGCAAAGCTGAACAGAAAATAATCTGTTTTACGATACTTACTGACTCTGACTAAAAATCAGCAATTTGCCTTTAAAGGAAGAAAAAGGAATGAGATGGCTTCCTACAGCGTCTGTTCGCATCCTTCCGAGGCTCTTAGGGAGAAGCCCTGTTGTCCGGCTGAACGTCACACTGTCGAGGCTTCCAACAGAAGCAGAGCTCACCTCACCTCCTAGAAGACTGGCCGGGGGCGTGGACCCTCCCAGGCTTCCTGCCCTGAGGCCGCAGCCACTGCCCCCAGGACTCCTGCACTGCAGGAGAGCCTCAGGGGGGCCTGCCAGAAACATTTTGGCGGCAGAAGATGTGAAGACACTTTGGAAAATTACTTTCCAAAGTGACTGCCCCCGTCGGTACCCCTCACAATGAGTATTAAACAAAGCTTTAATAATAAAAAGCTTGTTCAATAAAAAGCAAAATATTAACTCTTTCTTTGTGAACCAGAGAGGTTTACTTTAACTGGCGCCTTCCTGGCTGTCTTTTAGGGAAAGAATACGTTTGCTTGGCTCCTGTGTAGGAAGGTGGTGACAATCAAGCTCACAGAAGCGAACGCCACTGGGCTGTGCAGTGTCTCTCGTCACTGCGGACACACAGCTGCGGTCTAATTCCTTAGCTCTGAAAATAGGAAATCAGTGACCTGACTTCTGATGACACACAGTGTTAGGAAGAGAGATGGTGCTTCCCTCTTAAATTCAAATAGTTTAAGTCTATTAGCATTCTACCTCAGTAATATAATTTCTTGTTTTAAAAATTCTTATTTAAGAATTTAAGCATAACTAGTTTGCTTAACAAAGCCGTGTCCGTTTCACTGAGGACAGGACCAAAACTAAAGCCCCAGCATCCCCTCAGCATCTGCACTCCCTCCAAAGTCATCCCCAACTCCCTGTTGGACCTGAGGACCGAGCATCCCTCACTATGTCCACATTGGCTCTGGACAGTGGAGAAGCCTGTGCTGATGAGACACAATAACGCCAAGGCAAAAGCAGCGCCTGAGGGACTCGCAGCTCTGTGGCCAGAGGAGACTCAGGGTGAGGTGCCCTCTTCTGGGACCCGGCTCCCCCGCACCATCGATCACCGACTACCGGGCCGCCAGTGGCGCTCAGCACCCCCAGGAATGGGAACCCGGGCGCAGCTTCCGGAGGGCAGTGACGATGTGACCCGTGAAGGGAAAACTAGTAGCTGTGGCCACAGCCCTTCAGCTCCAACCCGGGGGTCCACTGCACGACCCCGGTGGTAGTTTTTCTTCGTCCCCAGAACTGTTAAGGAGGGTGTCTGGACCCTGCCAGTTTCCTGATGCCCTGTACTTCAAATACAGAGTAACATCAAAATAAAATCTTTAGTGTGGATCCTTTTCCCTTTCAAAATAATAACAATAACAATAATGATAATGATAATAATGCCCAATCCCAAACCTCAAGCCCATGCCCCTGAGCATTAAAAAAAAAAAGAAGATGGAGTTTGAGGAACTGGATATACTCCTTACCCACAAGTCAGCAGCCTAAAAACAAAAATCTTAAACTCTCTCCGTAATCAAGAAGAGTCTTTTCCTTTTGTCTCCGGAAATCTCAGGTCATCCAAGGGACAAACTGATAGCTGATTTTTAAATTTAGTGACTCAAAAATCCATCAACTGTCCCTTCAAAGTAATGACCAGTGATAAAATGGATTTAGGATTTATATACTTCTTCAAAATTAACTCAATAAAAATGAAAAAAATCCTGTCTATGGAGTCTAAACATAAAAATGGACAATTCATAGAATTACATGTACTTCTTTTTTTTTTTTTTTTTTTTTGTCCAAAGTAAACTTTAATGGTTCTGAGCTATTATAAACCAAGATTCAATGTAATCGTATGTCCATACGTGGGAGGTGTGTTATATAGTGGGGATCTTCTGCATTAAATTCTTTGGAGAATACAATCAATATTTATTAAAGGATAAATTTAAAATTAAAATATGTTCTGATTTGAATATATATGTATATTCAAAAATGTATTTAATATATACAGTTAAAGTCCAAAGGTAACTGCCACAATTATTTAGAATCTAGACCCACAAAATATTTTTTCAGGAAGGAGTATTTTAATACTGTACATGTAATTCTTAATCCATTTAAGAATTCAAAGAGTTAAAAAATTTTTTTTCCGTTTAGCAGTCTCTGTTCCCTGAAGCAAACCTGTGTCCTTTCCAGACATTTAGGTCCAGCTGGAGTTAAATGATCCTGGGAATAAAAACAGAAAAAGCCCTCTGGGGACCCCGGTCCATTCTCAAGGACCAAATGAGTCAAACAGAAATCTTAACGTGATAATGAAGCCACTGGCAGGATTATGCCCTCACGGACCCAGAAGCTTGGGCCGGAAATTATTTTCCCACAGTTTCATTCTACCTAAAATTTTAAACTAAAATATACACACCACTCACAGCTCCTAGAACATTCAGACTGAGCCAGGGGTGCATGGTGAGGACCTGCAAGTTAGAATTTTCCTCCCACCCTGTTGAGATTGTTCAGTCAGAACCTCTGCAGTTCTTTTCCTTCATAAAGCTCTTATAATTCAGAAAAGTAAAGAAAAAGAGAATGCAGTTCCCATTTCCTGCATCAGAATTTTGTTTTAAATAAAGACATCGCGAAGCAGCTGAACTGACTGATGTCTTCTGGGTTGGGTCAACGCGGTGATGGCAACGGGAACACCCCTCCCCCAGTTATATCACAGGCTCTCTCTAGGGACATTCTCTCTTCATAACCCCTTCTCCCCTGCCTGGCAGGGTTCCAACACCACCCCAGTGGCTCGGGGATTCGGAGCGGCAGACAAAGCTCTACACAGCACATCCTGCAATTCTAAGGAGTCTGGCTGGGGCAGGACGTCTTCTTCTAGAATACTGACCAGACTCTGCCAGAACTGGGGCACGAAAAGACTTCTGTGGCATCAAGTCCGCCCAAGGGAAAGAGCAAGGGTGCATGGCTAAATTCAACCATGCGCTAAACCCACAGCCAGATTCGACCTGGGGGACAAGGTGCCAGGGTCGCTGGCCCGGGTCCCTGCGTGGCTGCAGGCCCCCAGCCCCTGCCGGCGTCCACAGCTGCATGTAGGCCGCACTCACCTCAGACTCCGTCCTGCTCTCCGGGAAGGGAGGCCAAGCTGGTAAAAATCACACACCCGTGCCCGGTGACACCTGGGGCCGGTCTCCTCCACAAGACAGGAAGTACCTTCTGGTGCCGCCACCTTTTACTGAGATGTGTCACCGGTGACAGTCACTGTTGTCCAGTGACTGTGCTACTGTCACGTGCGGCTCACAGGCTCCCGGGCTCACGTCCAGCGGCCGCTCCGGCCGGTTCCCCCTGGGCTTGCCGGCTAGTCCCGCGCCCTTAAACGCGAGCCGGACCTCGTCAGGGCCCCATGAAAGCCAAGAAAACCCAAAACGCAGCAGAGGAAGTGGGGGAAAGGGGCACCTGTACCCACGCGGTGACGCATCTTTAAAACCTGTTGTGCGAGTCAGGGGGGACCGTCCGGGGTAAAAGTCAAACCAGTCCATCCTCGTTCCTGCGAGCGCGCCGGGCCGCGGGAGGATGCGGGGCGCGGGCGGCTTCGCGGACCGCCCCCCACCCGCGGGCCCTGGAGCGGGTCGCCGACGGGGGCGGGCGCGGGGTACGAGAGCGAGGGGGCCACGGGCCGCCGACCTACCTGGTCCGGCTTCCGGAGTCAAGCCCTCCGCCCGAGGGGCCGAGAAGTAGCGCCCCCCTCACCGGCTCGGCGGGGATGCGTCCGGGCGCGGGGTCCGGGCGCGGGGCGGCGCCTGCGCGGCCGCCGGACGGGCAGGAAGAGCAGGGCGCCGCGAGCTCGGCGGGTGTGCGACGTCTGCAGCTGCCCTCCGCCCGCTCCGGGATGGCCCGGCTCCCACCTGCAGCGCCTTTTAACCGCGCCCCACCCCTCCTCTGTCCTGACGCTCCCCGGGCGGGAGGCGAGACGAGCGCGCGGTGATCGGAGCGCGCCCCCCCCGGGGGCGCGGGCTGCGGGGCGCACGGGCGTGCGCGGCGGGCCCTCCCTCCGGGGCGCGGGGCCTGGCCCAGCCCGGTCCGGGCCCGGCGGGGCGGCCCAGGTGTCCCCGCAGCGCCGGGGGGTCGGGGGCAGGGCCTGCGCCCGCGCCCCCCGGGAGCCGGCCTGGGCGAGTGGGCCCGGGTGGGCCCGCAGCCAGGCTTCCGACGGGCTGGACCCGTTGGGATCCGTGCTCGGCGCAGGCTGCGTTTTTCCCGGGACTTAGCCTGCTCTTTTCTGGACCCTGCCGCCCTCTTAACAGCCCGCCAGGCGCCCGTGCGAGGCCCTGTCAGAGAGCAGCCTGGAGGCACAGAGACTGTGGGTCTTTATTCATTAATGACCACGTTATTAGAGTTAAAGGGGTTATTTTATTAGTCACCTCCGCTCTTTGCCCCCTCATCCGGGGAAGCGAAGGGGTCCTTCCTCAGCAAGCCCCGCACTCCTGGCAAAGACCTGGCCCGCGACCCCTCCCACAGGTCGGCTCTGAATGCCCAAGGCCGCCCCAGGCAGGGCACGAACATTGGCATAGTAAAATAACTCAATTTTTAAAAATTTAATTAATTAATTTAGTTTTTGTCTGTGATGGGTCTTCGTTGTGGTGCACTGACTTCTCATTGCGGAGCACAAGCTCTGGGTACGTGGGCTTCAGTAGTTGTGGCACGCGAGTTCAGTAGTTGTGGCCCGCGGGCTCTAGAGCTCAGGCTCAGTAGTTGTGGCGCAGGGGCTTAGCTGCTCCACGGCATGTGGGATCTTCCCGGACCAGGGCTCGAACCCGTGTCCCCTGCACTGGCAGGCGGATTCTCAACCACTGCGCCACCTAAATAACTCACTTTTTAAAGCAGATTGTAAACTTCTTTGGGGATTATAAGCAGTTGAAGACTTTTTCTCATTCCCACAGCACCAGGCAGGGCCCTTACCCCACAGAAGATGCCACTCCCTGAGGGTTTGCATCTTGACTGGCGGAGCCCGCCGGCACAGCAGCTGAGCCTGGAAATGGCTCTTGCTCTTGAGGCAGGACTGCCCACATTCCCACTCCTGCGGCTGGTTCCGCACGACACCGCCTGAGCAGTTATGCTCCGGACCAGCGGCCGCTGTTCCAGGACCACCGAGGAAAGAACTTTGCAACCAAAGCAGCCACAGAGAATATGTTGCATTTGCTAGTGTCCAAAAAAGGGACCACCTCAACACAGGGCAAAAAACCTCTCTTCTGTTCGGGTGATCTGTACCAGCCCCACAGCTGGCTTTTTATTCTGTTATTTGTTTCTAAATGTTTCCATGCTTTCCCCTAAGATCAGGAACAATGCTTTCCCCTAAGATCAGGCCCTATCAACAACATCCTTGATCAGGCCCAATCAGGCCCAATCAACATCCTACTGGACGTACCATCTAATGTAATAACACAAGAAAAGGAAATTAAAAGGCATACAGACTTCGAAGGGAGAAATAAAACTGTCTTATTTTATACATGACAAAAAAAAAAAAAGAATAAAATTTCTCCTGGAACTAATAAGCAATTATAGAAAAATTACAGGACACAAGATTAAATATGCAGAAGTCAATTACTTGCCTATATATCAGCAATGAACAACTGAAATTTGAAATTAAAAACACCACACTACTTATATTAGCACCAAAAAATTAAATACTTAGGTATAAATCTAGCAAATATGTACAAGACCTCTATGAGAAAAACCACAAAACTCTGATGAAAGAAATAACAGATCTAAATAAATAGAGAGATATTTCATGTTTGAATTATTTTAGTGCTGCTGCAACAAATTATCACAAACTGAGTGAACAAAACAACAGAATTTCTTTTTTCTCTCACAGTTCTGGAGTCTAGAAGTGCAAAGTTAACTTTTGGGCCGGGCTCTGATCCCTCTGAAAGCTCTAGGGGAGAATGCTCCCTTGCTTCTCTCCAGCCTCTGGCGGTGGCGGCGTTCCTAGGCTTCCAGCTCCTCCTTCCTGTGTCCGCCTCTGTGGTCACATGGTTTTCCTCCCTGGGTGTCTCTGAGATCACTGTCCTCTCCTCTTTAAAAGGCCGTCAGTCATACTGGATTTAGAGTCCGTCCTAATCCAGTGTGGCCTCATCTTAACTAATTACATCTGCAAAACTCTGTTTTCAAATAAGGTCACATTCACAGGTACTGGGGGTTAAGGCTTCAACATGTCGTTTTGGGGGACCCCATTCAACCCACAATGGTGTTCTTGGACAGGAAGAATTAACATTATTAAGATGCCAGCTTGGGGCTTCCCTGGTGGCACAGTGGTTGAGAATCTGCCTGCCAATGCAGGGGACACGGGTTCGAGCCCTGGTCTGGGAAGATCCCACATGCCACGGAGCAACTAGGCCCATGAGCCACAATTACTGAGCCCGCACGTCTGGAGCCTGTGCCCCGCAACAAGAGAGGCCGCGACAATGAAAGGCCCGCGCACCGCGATGAAGAGTGGCCCCCGCTTGCCACAATTGGAGAAGGCCCTCGCACAGAAACGAAGACCCAACACAGCCAAAATAAATTAATTAATTAATTAAAAAAGAAAAAAAAAAAAAGATGCCAGCTTTTCCCAACTTGGTCTCTAGATTAAAGCTCTCTCAATCCACATCTCAGCAAGTTATTTGTGGATACAACAACAAGCAAGCCGATCATAAAATTTATACCGGGCAAAAGAGCAGGAAGGCAAAAGGTAAAAGACCCAGAACAGATGACAAAATATTGAAGAAGAACAAAGTTGGAGGATGGACACTATCCAACTTCAAAACTTACTATAAAGCTACAGGAATCAGGAAGGTGTGGTGCTGGTGAAAGAACAGAAACACAGATCAGTGGAACAGAACAGAGAACCCAGAAACAGACCCACATAAATACAGTGAACTGACTTTTGGTGAAGGAGCAAAAGCAATTCAATGAAGAAAGGATAGTCTTTTCAAAAAATGGTGTTGGAACAACTGGACATTCACATGCAAAAAAAGAAAAAGAAAGAGAAAAGAAAAAGGAAGGCAGTAAGGAAGACAGAAAGAGAGATAGAAAGAAAGAAAGAATCTAGACACAGACCTTTCACAGAAATTAACTCAAAATGGGTTATATCATAGATCTAAATGTAAAATCCAAAACTTTAAAACTTTAGAAGATAGCATAGGAGATAAAATCTAGGGGTACCCTTAGGTTTGGTGATGACTTTTTAGCTACAACACCAGGGAAACGCAAAGTAAAACAGCAATGAGATACCACTACACACCTGTTAGAATGTCTAAAATCCAAAACCATGTAAAGTCCAAATACTGCAGAGGGTGTGGGCCAACAGGAACCCTCACTCACTGCTGGTGGGAATTCAAAATTTACAGCCACTTTGGAAGACAGTTTTGCTGTTTCTTACAAGGCTAGTCTTACCATAGGGTCCAGCAATTGTGCTCGTTGGTATTTACCCAAAGAAACTGGAAACTTACGTCCACATAAAAACCTGCACACAAATTTTATAGCGCTTTTATTCATGACGGTCAAAACTTGGAAGCAACCAAGATGTCCTTCAGTAGGTGATGGATAAATAAACTGTGGTGCATCCAGACAATGGAATATTATTTAGTGATACAAAGAACTGAGCTATCAAGCCACGAAAAGCCATGGAGGAAACTTAGGTGCATATTACTAAGTGAAAGAAGCCAGTCTGAAAAGGCTACATACTGTATGATTCTAACTATATGATATTCTGGAAAACGCAAAACTATGGAGACAGTAAAAAGATCAGTGGTTGCCAGGAGTTGGGGGGATGGAGGGATGAAAAGATGGAGCACAGAGGATTTTCAGGGCAAACTACTCTGTATGAGACTAGAATGGTGGAGACACGTCTTATACGTTTGTCCAAACCCATAGGAAGTACGACACCAAGAGTGAACCCCAATGTAAACCGTGGACTCTGGGTGATGATGATGTGTGTCTCTAGGTTCACCTATTGTAACAAGGGTACCATCTCTCGGGCATGTTGATAGTGCGGAAACTGTGTAGGAGAGAGGTGGTGTGTGGGAACTCTCTATACTTTCCGCTTGTAAAACCTAGCACTGCTCTAAAAAATAAAGTCTGTTAATTAAAAAATCAGTAAAGAAAAGCCCTGGGCTCTTTAGCTTAAGGTCTGGCATTAATTCTCAGAAGAGTGCTCTGTAACTAACAGCACTTGCTCACAACAAACCGCTGAAATGTTGAAACAGCTCGCTCTCTTAAGAGATGAGTTCTGTATCCCACGGAGCCCTGCGGTGATTTTCTCTCTCATTCGCTCAGCAAATAGGTGAGGACTTGCGGCGTTCTGGGCCTCACACAGCGCCAGGCAGGGGCCGAGCGAGGACGGAAGACCCGGGCTGCAGCCCTTGGCCCCCTGAGCCCCTCTGCTGTCTGTGTGTCCTCTCAGCTGCCTTATGTCAGGGGGGCTCCGGCCTCCACGCTCAGGGTCGCTCCTTTGCAGTGTCTGTGGGGAGGCTGCTTAGAAAGGGCTGTAGGGGCTTCTGGCTTTTACAGAGGACGGGAAGGGAGCAGCCCCCGTCGGCAGGTCTGGGTTCCCGAAGCGTTATTTTCTGAGCAGCAAAGAGGGTTTGGACACACCTATGGTCTACTCCTGGGGTTGTTTGCAGAATGGGAGCTGACTTCAGCGCACTGGGCTGTCCGGCCGCGCGGCAGGACTTTGACCCAAAGCCGCAGCGGTTTTCCTCCCGAGGCTTCCTTCAGCCCACAGCGTGGGCCATCCAGGCAGGCAGCCCTCCGTCTCGGCGGGACAGGGCCGTGCCCCCCGCGGCCCTGTCTAATCTTTGACGAAAGCCTCTGCGCGGCTCGGAGGACACGCAGCCACGCTGCCCCGCAGCAGCTGGAGCCGGGCCCCCCTCGGTCTCACCGCCCACGGCTCGGGTCACGTCCTGGCCTGTGCACGGCCAGCTGGTGCCGGGAGAGCAGCTTAGCATCAGCTGGTCCACAGCTCGCATCCCTGAATCAGGTGGCACCGAAGTGCAGCATCTTCCGCGACAGGCCATTGCAACCTTGGAGCCATTTCCTCTTAATCGAGGTGAATGACCCCCCCCCCCCACCACCGAGGCCGGTGGATAGTGAGGCTTTGATTTCGTTTGTCGCTCGTGTGCTAGTTTCCAACGGGGCGAGGGCACGGGCGGTGGGGAAGTAGAGACTCGAAAGTGTATTATTACCGATCCTGCCAAATTTGATCACACAGAAAGTCATGGGGGGAGAGGGGAGAGCCTGGGTGGGGGGGGAACGCCGCCCCATCCAGCCCCGCCCGGGATCCCAGCCTCCCACTCACCGGCCGTCCTCCCCTCCCCGGGCGGCACCACCTTGATTCTCTCCTCCGATTTCTCTGTTCTCTCTGTTCTCATCTTTCTGGTGACTTTATTCGGGCCGTTGTCACCTTTTCATTGGCTGATTCTTTCATTCACCTCGCTTGTTGAGGGTCCACGAATGGGGGGGGGGGTCCTGGGGACCGTGCGAGGGGCCTGGACCCTCTGTCCGGGGCCTGCCGGGGGCTAGAAAGGCAGAGAGCCGGGACGCCCCCAACCCCCAGCGCGGAGTGGCCGGAGGAGGTGAGAGGCTGCGGGCTGGCGGCCCAGGCCCTCACGTGGGCACCTAGAGGAGAGCTTCCGGCCGCGGAGCTGCCCCCGAGGCGGCCCTGCCGTGCCGCCCGCCGCCCTGCCCCACCCTGGGCGCCCGCCTCCCACGTGGACCCGCACGGCCGGCCTCGGGCACATCCTTCCTCGCTGCCCTCCACGCACTTGGTGCCGGTCATGCCGCTCCCGTGGTCTGGATTTTGCTTTCTCCAGCTGGAAAATTCATTCCTGTTCTCAGGGCTCAGCTGACAGGCTGCTTTTCTTGGTTCTTATGAATAATAGGCATTTCCCCCTGACCGTTCTGTGTGTTGTTCACACGATTACTCCGTACTGAGGTCACTCTGTGATATGTGATACTGAGAGTTTACTTGCATGTTTTCAGGATAAAAGACCCCTGAAAACAGAAATATCATTGCCTCTTCTAGTACCCAGCACCCAGCCCCATCACCAGCACCCAGCACCAAGCATCAATGCCAGCACCCAGTACCCAGCACCCGGCACCAGTACCAGCACTCAGTATCCAGCACCCAGCACCCAGTACCCAGCACCAGCACAAGCACCCAGCACAGCAGCCAGTAAAGTGCCTTGTCCACAGCAGGTGTGCAGGGAATTTTGTTAACTTGAATAAGCACTCACTTCCTTAACCTGAGTAATGATTTTTTTTTAACTTTTTATTTTATATGGGAGTCTAGTTGATTAACACGGCTGTGTTAGTGTCAGGTGTACAGCACAGTGACTCAGTCACACATATATATATACACACACATGTCTATTCTTTTTCAGATTCTTCTCTCACGTAGGTTTTCTGAGTAAAGATTTTAAAGACTCTTCCTTTGCTAGGCAATCAGCTCTGCAGAATTAGCATCTGTAGGTGTGATGTTGCTGTAAACTTTTTCACATGTCATTAAAACCCAGTGTCCTCGATAGCTGACACCCAAGTCCACGTGGTTAAGTGTGGGGCAAGGAGCGACACTGACGTGGTCCTTACCCTGCACTGGGGGACGTGGTTCAGCCCCGCAGAGCTGCCGCCGACGTCCGGAGGCAGGTGCGGTTGAAAGGTGGACACACGCACACCTCTCGTGCTCGGTGGGCACAGGTGACATCGAGGCAAAGACCCGTCTTGCTGAGCCCGGGTCTGCCCTGCGGGTGTGACGGCTGCTGAACTCCGCTGGCGGCCCCAGGGCCCGCCCGCTGGGAGCCCCCCTCCGCCTGGTTTCTCACGGTCCTCAGCGGGGGGTGGGGGGGTGTGTCCTCACACCACTCACTGTCTGTGCCCCACGGATCCTGCGGTGTTTCACACGCGGGAGCTCATTGGAAAACAATTCTCAGGTAAGGTAGATGCTTTCCCTTTACAGAGGAAGGAGCGAGGGGTTCAGAGAGGGTCATTCATTTCTTCATTTCACAAGTATTTATTGGACGAGGCAGAGCCAGACACGCAGGCAGGCACCTGCCCAGACACGTGAGAGTGTCTGAACCCCACCTCCTGATTCCCGACCTGGGCTCTTCCCGCCACCTCATGTGCCAGGAATGAAACACCTGCAGAAATGGGGGTGGCAGGAACACCTCCGTTCTGTAAAGCAGAGGCGTGACGCTGTGAATGGGAGGTGACAGAAGAGAATGGGGATGTCGCACGGACGTCTGTAGCTTCTGCAGGAGCCCCGGGAGGGACCCCAGTGCTATGGGCTCAGCCCTCCTTCCAGTTTTGCGCAAAATCAGGGCCAGCTTACCAGTGACATTGCTTCATTCCTCCTGCAGCGGAGAGTCCCCTGGAAGGACAGCGAGGCCACCTACTCACCCTTCATTCCTGTCCTCTACAACGGTCCCCGGCAGAACTGGGCTGAGCTGCTGGGGGTCCCCGACCCTGGTCCCTCCAGGTACGGTGTTGGTCTCTGATTTGCTCATAGACGTGACGGCCTGTGGCCAACAGTGACCCGGAAACCTCGTCTCTGTCCTTCGGCGGAGTCGACGCTTTCTTAGGGCTTGCAGACGAATGTCACCTGCATATTCAGGCATCGTTTTCACATTTGTTTGTGTGCAGATAATGTGCTATCGGGTGTGTCTTAACTGATTTTAAGCTTCACAACAATCCTTGAAATAGTGTGTGTGATCCCCATTCTACGGTCGAGGGTTAAGTGGTGTGACCCAGATGTACAGCTAGGAAATGGCAGAGGTAGGACTTGGGCTCCCATCTCCCGGTCTCGGGGCAGGGACCCCAGGCGTCATGTGGAGGAGTCTTAGTCTGGAGCCCGTGCTCTGCCAGCAAAGCCACAAGGATGGGCTTCTGGTCCCTGAGCACCACGCAATTGTCCACAAAGCTTGCGTCCAAGGGCTTATGTGCGTCTTTCTAGGGGAGGTGTCGTAACATTGATTAGACTCTCAGAGAGACCCACAGCCTCAGAGGGACGGTCAGCGGGTCTTGATGCTCCGGCCTACACTGACTGCTCTTCTGTCTCTGTGCCAGCCGCGCCCTCCTGGAGAAGACCAGCTCTTTCCTGTCTAAGTTGCTGGCCTTTTTGAGGTCTTGGAAATGTGATGTCAGGTTCCATTTATCATGTGAGTAATTCCGCCCAAACAATTGCCTTCTATGAGGTTGATTATAAATGTTCCTAATGATGATCCCTTTTCTCTGTCATCTGTCACGCAGTGTGGACCCAGACACAGGTGAAGGGGGCGTGAAGTTTGAGGTTAAGGCTGTAGCCGTAAAAGGCTGTACCTCTTGGGGTCTTTTTACACTTGGAAGTAGCAGCTCTGCTGTTTGGAAAGCTGCCCCTTGATTCTGCTTCCTAAAGCGAACCATCACAGGACGGGCACGGCCTGCCCCTGACCTCCGTCTCTTCGAGGCACCCCTCGTCCGCGACATCCTCCGGGTGCTGTTCACGGGGACCCAGCGCTGTCTTGCCCTGTCTGGGCAACGAGAGCTTGAAAAGCATCCTGACGTTCCACGTGGCACAAGGGTCATTTCCCCAGCGCCTCCTCACTAGGCCTGTGCCACGCAGCCGATGGCTGGGAGCTGATTACCTGAGGAAACGGCAGGTGGGCGGCCAGCTCAGGAAGAGTGACTGGTTCACAGACAGTCCAGGGCTGACTGGGGCAGAGGAAGGACCAGCACCAGGCGCGGATCCACTGGAAGCCCGGCTGTAACACAGGGCACGGCGGCCGCCCCGGACAGAGCACGTGGGCCCAGGCAGCCACCTGCTTCCCTGGGGTGACACAGGCTCAGCTCACATCTCCAGGCCCGTTTGCCCTCCTTTTCTGCAGTACGTGGAGTGACTATTTCAGTGGATATTTTAATTTTAAAAGGAGAAATTGAAAAGAGTAAAAATCTGCGTTTTATTTATAACAAGCCAACTGTCTGTGGGTCTTGGGGGAGGGTTGGGGAAAGTGGGTGAGCCGCCAGGTGTGAGCAGCCCTGGTGCCCCGCACGTACCAGCTGTGGGTCACTCTTCCCACCCCTGTGGACAGAGAGCTTTGCTAATTAACGTAAACCCAGAGGAGGGCTTGGTCACCCGAATGATGGCTGTCCTCTGCAGAGCTGCCTGTAGAAGGAACCGAGTTTTGGCAACGATGGAAACGTCTTTAGAACTTTTATTAGAGTTATCGCTGAAGTTATTGGTTCTGTGTAGCAAACGACTCCAAAACTTAGTGGTTTAAAAAACCACTGGTGGGTTATTTCTCATGGTCCTGTGGGTTCTGCCCATCTCATGGAGGGGGTGTCCTGTGCAGCTTGCCCGCCGGGAGCTGGGCTGGGGCCGGCACACCCAGGACGGCCCCCCGCCCCAGGGCTCTCTCCTCGTGGGGCTCAGCCTGAGCTGAGCTGCCTTTGGGGTGCAGGACCCCCCGGCTGGGCCCAGCGTCAGGTCTGCCATGCAGTACTCGCCTGGATTGGCCATGCCCCTGCCTCTAGCCCATCACGGGTCTCTGTCTTCGGAGCCTGTGCGAATGCAGGTCGACAGTGTGCAAAGCCTGTCTGCGCAGCTACCTGACACGATCTGCAGAGCAACTGTAGCCCTCACACCTAAGAAACCACATCTCGGAGCAGGACGGGGACGAGCCTGACGTCCCATCAGGAGCGAGAGACGGACCCAGGACCTGCCCTCCTGACCCTGGGCCCCGTTGCTACAGAAGCCGCTCTCGGACGAAGCTTCACCTGGTGAGTGGATCTGATATTTGGAAACATCCGAAAGTTGTCCTGCATCTGGGCTGCTTACAAAGAAGTGTCTGAGCTGGGGAAACACCACTCGGCCAAGGGAGAAATGGGGCCGTGTTACTTATTTTCCTGCGTGTCTCAGAGCTGACTCCGAGTGGATGTGGACACGAGTGTGGCCTGAGTGGGTGTGCGAGTCCCCCCTCGCTGCCGCGGGTGCCCCCTGGTGAGCACGACAGGCCCTGGGGGGGTCCCTGCTGGGCCCCGACGGTGGTCGCCAGCTCTGCATTGGGGAATTCTGCTGCCACTTATTGGTTTGCGGTCATTTTGCTTCCTTTTCAAGCTCTATTCAGAAACATGCTGGGAAAGAGGGAAGCTTTGAAACTAAAACCTTTTATCTTTAAAATTTTTCTCCCTAATGAGTCTCTCCAGTTTTTCTTTCATGTCCTTCTTGTCTCGGTCGCTGTCACACTCTGTCATTTCCTTAAATGTGATCCATTTATTCATAGTTTCCTTTTCTGTGCTTTCACGGTTGGGCAGTGGGCAGGTCACTTCACCCTGTGTGGGGCTCATTATTTTCCTTCTTCCTTCTTCCTTTTTCATGCTCAGAGTCTGACAGTCACTCTTTTGATAACAATGCTTTCATGTGGCTGAGTTCAGCCTGTTACTTTCATAAGATCAGGTATTTTAGAAACATTTTCTAGGAGCCTCAAAATAGTCTATGCATTTTTCACAGCATAGAAGTTCTTGTAGGCTTAAACAGTTTGCCATTTGTTACTTACCATGGAGAATTTGTTTTTGTGGTTTTGGGGTTTTTTTTTCTGTTTTGTTTTGTTTTTATTGAGGTATAATTGACATATAACATTTTATTGGTTGCAGGTGTACAATATAGTGATTCGATATTTGTATATACTGTGAAATGGTCACTGTGATAAGTCTAGCTAACATCTGTCAACATCCACAGTTACAGAATTTTGCTTTTTCCTTGTGGGGAGAACTTTTGACGTCTACTCTCTGAGCAACTGTGAAATATACATGCAGCGTTGCTACTATAGCCCTCACGCTGTGTGCTGCCTCTTCATGACTTACTTATTTCACAACTAGCAGTTGGTGCCCTTTGAGTCCCTTCACCCACCTCCCTCACCCTGCCACCACCTCTGAGAGCCATCAGTCTGTTCTCCGTATCTACGCGCCTGGTTTTTGTTGGCTGTACGAAGTGAGATCATACGGTACCTGCCTTTCTCTGTCTGACCCTTTTCACTGAGCAAAATGCCCTTGAGGTCCATCCACATCGTTGCAAATGGCACGATTTCCTTCTTTAGGGCTGAACAAGTAACTTTACATTGTGTGGGGAACACATCTTTTTTTTAATCCATTCAAACACTCATGGACATTTAGGTTGTTTCCAGATCTCGGCTACTGTAAATGATGCTGCAGTGAACATGGGGCGCAGATGCCTATTCAAGTTAGCGCTGTTTTTTCTGATAACTACCCAGAAATGGGGTTGGAGAATTTCTTATAAGTGCGCTGGCCATTCATGCGTTTTCTCAAGGCAACAAAGGCCTATCACGCCCCTTCTGTGTCCTGAGCACTGGGGTTATAGTGACGACAAGGCAGATGGAGACCCATGGGATTTAGTATTTAGTAGCCATGGCTTGAAATCTTGTGGTTTCTCAGAGTTTTCTGACAGTTGTGCAGATGGGTTGTCAACTGCTGTCCATTTTGCTTTAAGCTGGTGTCAGGAGCCACGACCGGGAACGACACAATTTTAGACAATGAAATGCCGCAGATCGCTGGGAACTCCAGGTAGGGGTGTGATGAAGGGCCAGCAGTTTAGTTAAATGATAGTGTTCCTTTTTTTAAAAAAATAAATTTATTTATTTATTTTTGGCAGCTTTGGGTCTTCGTTGCTGCGCGTGGGCTTTCTCTAGTTGCGGCGAGCGGGGGCTACTCTTCGTTGCGGTGCGCAGGCTTCTCATTGCAGTGGCTTCTCTTGTTGCAGAGCACGGGCTCTAGGCGCACGGCCTTCAGTAGTTGTGGCACGTGGGCTCAGTAGTTGTGGCTCGCGGGCTCTAGAGCACAGGCTCAGTAGCTGTGGCTCACGGGCTTAGTTGCTCCGCGGCATGTGGGATCTTCCCGGACCAGGGCTCGAACCCACGTCCCCTGCATTGGCAGGCGGGTTCTTAACCACTGCGCCACCAGGGAAGTCCCAATGACAGTGTTTCAAGTGAGCAATCAGGAAATGCTTTATCACGACTCCCACTTCAAGATGGGCGTTCCCTCTTCCAACAGATGGACGACTGGGTGACAGCAGGTGACTGGACAGGGAGGGGACAGCCAGCATCAGGATATGCTGGGATGGGCAGCTGTGGGAGCTGCGGCCAGTCTGCTGGACCCGCCTGCTTCCCGAGGTCTTCGCCTGGTGGTTCCAGCAGGAAATCACCCCTCCCGTCCCCCTCCTTCCTCCTCCCTCCTCCCTCCTCCCTCCTCAGGGACCTTCTCAAACTGCCTGTTCTGCAGGTTTACAGCATCCTTAGTGGGATCACGAGCTCCTCCGGGACAGGACTTCTTCCTTCCAGGCCTCTCTCCATTCTGTGCCTGTGATGACGCCCGGTGCTCACTGGGCTTCATTCGGTCCAGGATCCCATCAGCCCCTGGGAAACGTACCGTAGCGTCGTCTGTACAGCCCAAATCGCCCATAAGTAAAGGCCTTCGGGGATGTTCATGACCACACGCTCTTGGGTGGGGCTCAAGGTCTTAAACCTCATTCACTTCTGTGAGTGGGAACAGTATTCTAATGTGTGAATAAGGAAGATACACATTGCGCTCATGGGGGAGGTGATTATCCCAACTTCCTGAGGTTAGAGAACTTAGGACAGAACCCTCCTTGTTTCCCAGAGCCGCATGTTTTAGGGCCCGTGGAAGGGAGGAGAGGGCATGGCCTAATCAATTTGGACGGCTGACCTGGGTGTTTCAGGTCATAAACGTTTCCTTGTCCTTAAGTTGTCCTAGATTCCTCTCCATCATGAAAACAGAGTTAATAGCTAAATGTTTCGTCTTCAGAGGTCTTGCATTTCAAATCCATTATTAAGTCTGAGGGGTCAGATGCCACTGGCAGTGACAACACTCCTCTGGGGCTGCCGAGGGCGGGGCCGCCGTCCCTTCAGCCGGGAGGTTCTGTTTCCCAGTTCTGTCTCACTTGGGACTAAATATTTGCTGAGTGTCCTTGTAAAACTACGTTCCATTATTTAAATTTGTGAAATACAGGTTTTAATTGTATTTCACGCCGTTTAACTAAATATTGACTGAAATACTAATTATTTTAAAAATTTTATCAAAATTAATAAGTGTACACAGTTTAAAAATTCAAGTAGACCTAAAAGGCTTTCAAGAAACAGTTCAGCCCTCCGCCCACGCCTCTACTTACAGCGACACTTTGCCCCAAAGGCAACCAAAGCCCTTCATTTCTTATAGCTCTTCTGAGAGTTACCCCGCGATTTCCACACAATGTGCTTATTCTGCTATTTTCTGATTCTGGGTTTTAGACCTGCTGACATTCATGGAACTTGGAGGGCTGGCTTCTACTCACCCTCACTGCTCCTGCCCGGCGCCCACCCCTTCCGTCTGTCCTCGTCAGAAATCCACATCCCAAATCCTGCCCGGCGCCCACCCCTTCCCTCTGTCCTCGTCAGAAATCCACATCCCAAATCCTGGTTAAATACATAGTGGTTCTTTATGTTATTTTAACTGCGTACAAAGTCACTTCTGGACCGAGCTTGCGTTCTTCTCTTACGACCTCCCAGCCCCGCAGCTGCAGGGACGGCGCTTCCTTCCGCTGGGCTCTCTGTGTGTCTATTGTTCAGTTTTCCCTGCCTTTCCACACGCCTGCCACGTGCTCAGGAGTGGCTGTCCGAGCTCCGGGACGTGGCTCTGACCTCTCGGCGCGCCATTTGTTCCTCGCTGCCCCTCCACCGTCTGGACGGCCCCCCGGGCCTGTCCGCCGCCCCCTTGGGCGCCGCTGCCCCTGCTGGGGCCACGTTTCTTCTTTGCTTTAGTCCCTCTTTTTGCCGAAGCACATCCTCCAGTAGTTTCTTGAGAGAGGGAAGGTGGCGGGCCAAGCGCTGTGTCCTCCTGTCACCTCGCCCTGCCTGTCCTCTCCTCTCGTGTTTGCTTTGGTCCTACGAGTTGCACGTTCTCTGGCTGTCATTGGATTGGCATTGAAGGTGGGCGTGGAGCTGAGGGCACGTCCAGGGCGCGAGGCAGGAACCCCGCCCCCCCCCCCCAGCCCCCAGGCCCCCAGTGCTCGTAGGGTGAGCCGGGCCCTCAGTGCCTCTGGGAGGTGATGTGACGAGACTCGTGGGGTGAAGGGACGTCCCCAAGGCCACGCAGGTAATGACTGAAGATCAGGGCCTGGAAACCGAGTCTGAATCAGACCGTCCCTTTCCACCCACCAGCCGACAAGCCAGCGTCTGCGAACACGGATCAGCACCCAGAGATGCCGGGCCGCGGGGTGACCGGGACGGGCTTCGGGGAGGAGGTGAGGACAGGAGGGGTGGCAAAGATAGCGGGGCTGTGGCTCCAGGGAGAGCGAGTCACGGCAGCGGTGCTGGTGCTGGGTGCTAGTGACGCGGAGAAGCAGTGGGTGGGAGACACGGCGACCAGCAGGGCACGGGGGTCGTCCCGGCAGGTGCGGGCGGCCCCTCCCCCGCTCTCACTGACCTCAGCCGGCGACCACCCCCCCCCCGGGAAGGCTGCCTTGGCGACATGGACGGGAGCAGTGTCCTCACAGCGCTATTGGGAGGATTCAATAGTGTATCATCGGCAATCAAAGCACTTAATAAAGATCACGGGTAATTCTTTTCGGTCTAGGAAACTCAACTGTTGATTGCAAAAGACCTAGAGCGCCGGTCTGAGGAGTCCTCTTTACAGGCAAAGGAGGAACAGAAGGTCCTTCTTCCGGGAGAGTGGCAGGCGGTCCAAGGGCAGAGCCGACCCCTGGCCTCTGTGGCGGGTCCCGCAGCGTCTGCCCTGGGCGCTGTCTGTTCCCAGGAGGGAGCCCAGTGGAAAATTTTGAGCTGCAGTGAGAAACCGTGTACGGTCTTGGAAACTGAAGATGTTGCTTTAAAAGAAAAATCAGTGCTTTTTAGAGTCAAGTGACAGCATTGACCATTATCTGCTTTTCTCTCCTGCCAGCTCTAGAGTTTTCTTGGGATATTATCAGGGCAAGTATCAGAACAATGCCCACTTCTGTTTTGTTTTTAACCTGAGTAACAAATGACCAATCAGCAGATGTGGGCCAAGCAGGGAAGCTTCTCCGAACACTGGACTTCTGCAAAAATGTAGAGGCTTTGTGGTGGTCGCTGTTTTTTTCCTTCTCTTTTCCCCAGGGAAGGTCCTTTCGGTGTTTGGTTTTCGAGGGCTACCGAAGATTGTTTGGGAACTTGACTGCTGCGGCAGAGTCCTGACATTTTTTTCTTGCCAACTGTTATTTATTATCCGACAGAAATCAAACAAGTAAAAGCTATCTCTCCGAAACAAACCCCGAAACCAAAACAAAACACACAGACGCACCCACAGCTTTCCTGTGGCTGCTGCTGAGAAGCAGGGCGCTTTTTAAACTGCGCGTCGACAGTGCAGCAAACACAGCGTTAGCCTGATTATTTGTGCTGTTGTTGATACGTTTTTCTTCTTGAAAGAGGGAGTCAAATTAGAAATGAGCATTTTGGGGTCCCCTTTTATCCACTTTAGTTTTCAGGGGTCTGGCGGGGCGGGTTCGAGGGCTGGTTCCCATGTTCACTGCGTGTAGTTCACACTCCCTCCCCTTCGACCTGTCACCTGCTTCCTGGTGATTTATGACCCTCTGGCTCCCACGCGTGGGGGCTGTAGGGACTGGGCCGTGTGGTCTTCAGCTTTGTGCCGAGCTCGAGGTCGAGGCCCGAGTCTGTCAGTGGGGCCCCAAGGCCGTCCTCTGACCCTCTGGTTCTGGGAGATGAAGATGGGCCAGCACCTGCCGGCTTGTGTTCTGGTTGGTGTGTGGGGTCCTGCTTGCTGTCCCCTCGTCACATGGCCATCTCCTGAAGGGCAGGGTGCCCGTCTTGTTCGTCTTTTGTCCCCGCGTCCAGCGTGTGCTCGTGGATGGGGCCAAGTTGACGGACGGGGGGAGGGGGGAGGGGAGGGGGAGGGGAGGGGGGAGGTGGAGGGAGAGGGGGAGGTGGAGGGAGAGGGGGAGGTGGGAGGTGGCAGCGAGTGGGGGCCCCCGGGGCCTGAGCAAGTCCCTCCCCTGCCGCCGGGCCTGGCCTGGGTTCTGATCCTCGGTCCCGGGGATGGGGGGTGGTGGGATCTGAGCTCTCAGTGGCCCCGGTGGCCATCACAGCGCCACGTGGAGGCTCCCAGGAGGGGGTCACTGGGGGGACGTGATGGGACCAGCCCGTGAGGCTCAGGGGCTCCTTCAAAGTGGAGAGTGGCCGCACGCTTTCACTTCATGCTCCTCTCTCCAGCTTTTATACCCCAAGGCCAAAAAATAGCGTGAAACAACCTCTGTCAGTGTGTTCCACTGTTTACTGAAAGGGTCATAACCAGTGCAAAAGACCAGAGGGCGCGGATGCTCTGAGACCGCTCTCGGGCCGCAGCCCTTTCGGAAGAAGGCTGCACGAGGAGCAAGAAAGCTGCTGCTCTAATAAAAGTTAGGCTGGAATGTCCATCAGGTTTTCGTAGGTGGATGCAATTTTACTAACGACCGCTCCCTCATCCCCCACCTGCAACGTTCAAAACAGGTAGGGCCCGGTAAGCACACGCTTGTGCGTGTGTGTGTGCACACCCGTGCACATGTTTTTACGTTGCCAGGTCAGGATGGGAGTTTTTCCTATGAAACACGGATGTTCAACAATGTATCTCAGGATACGTTTAGTTCACTTTTATTATCAAACTAGCTCTTCTAATTATAATCAACACACAACAGATTCATAGCAAAACCTAAGCGTAAGCCTGGACTTAGTCTGTTAAAAAAGGTTTGGGATTTAGTATTTTAGGAGATAAAAGTTCAGCTCTTGGTATTGTCCTCACAACAGGGTACACAGGATTTACTCTATTTTTGTAAAGACAGATAAGTCCTGAAAGGCCTTGGCCTTTAGGAAAACATTAACGCTTTACCTGTTAATTTACTCCTTAAGCTGTGATTCTGTGCGTCCAGGTGAGATGCTGTGTGGTCCATCTCAGGTGGGCTGATCTTGCAGAGCAGAGCGTAGGTCAGACACCATGGACAGATAATTAGAAGGAACGGCCGGGCTGGTTACATCCGCAAACGCCTAAACTAAGGAGATCAGTGGAAACAGCATGAACCTGTGGCGGGAGCCGCAGTCCTCACTTAGTGGGGGGGTAACGACAAAACCATGACGGCCAGTGTTTATCGAATGTTTGCCATGTTTGGGCTGAAGCCTTGCTCTTCATTGTCTTATTTAACCCTCAGCAACCTTGTGAAGTAGGTATACCCTTAACCCCACTTTACAGATAAACAAACTGAGGATCGGAGGCTAATTAACCTGCCCAAGGTCAGATGACCCAAAAGTTTGGGAGTCATTATTTAAATAAAATTCCAACTAAGTCGACATTTTCAGCCATGATATTGTACAGTCTTCCTGGTGAGACGTACATCTATGGATTCTCCTGGTTTAGCTTCCATTTCATGGATAGTTTGATGAAAAAAGACATCACTCTCATTCTCACATGTAAGAACTCTAAACTGTGTCCTTAGGAGGGTGTGTGATTGCATTTAATTGTTGATAAATATAGTCCTGTACTTAACGCAGATCTTTTTTCTGTTTTATACTTTTCTGACCTTTCCAGTGAACTGCAGGGCAGACACCTGTTCAGGTGGAAACAAGGACTCACGGGCCCCGTCTCTCGTCCGCACCTGTGGTTCTGCATCAGCGCTGGTGAGGAAAGCGGCTTTTCTGAGCCGCTGCAGGAAACGGCCATCAGATCTGGTCTTCCTGATTCAGGAACCACTCGCCACAGGTGGCTGTTTAAGTTAACTTTTAATCAGTAAAATAAAGTAAAACAGAAACCCAGTGCCCGGCCCTACTGGCTACATGGTGAGGCCAAATCCTGCCGTGGCCCGAGGTGTCACGTGGGGTGGCACAGATGTAGAATTTCTACCCTGACGGAGTCTGCTGGACACCTGCCCACGTGGGCTGCCCCGCACCAGGCCCCATGGCCACAAACACAACCACTTAGTGAGCCAGGGCAGGGGCCCAGCTCCTGACGCCTGGAATTCACATTCCCGGAGATTAGCTAATTTATATAACTTCATGTAACTAGGAATGAGACCCACTCTTTCTCCTTTCAGGGTGGAAAATCAAGTAGAAAGGTAAGATAGATATAAAATCGCTACAGCACCAAGTGGATTTTATTAAGTGTCATAACTGGAGGATGCGGGTCCAGTTTTTCAATTTATTCATTTCTTAGAATTATTTTATTTAATAAAAGTTATTTTAGATTTTTATTTAATAAATGTTAATTTATTACAGAGGATCCTTTTTAAAAAAATTTTTATTGGAGTATAGTTGCTTTACAATGTTGTGTTAGTTTCTGCTGTACAACAAAGTGAATCCGTTACACATATACATATATCCCCTCTTTTTTGGATCCGTTTTATAACTGCTTCATTTTGTGAGCTCTATAAATCACTGATTACACTTTAAGGTTCAAGGGTAGATTGCTGCTTTTCCGAGTCTAGTGTTTACGCTAAAGGAGAAGCGTCCTTTCAGTGGGAACACAGAAGAATGACGGGGTCTGGTTACTGAGAGACTTGGTTCATTAAACCCCGGAGGGGTCTGTGGCCGGCAAGCCTGGTCCCCCCTCCTTCGCGAAGTCTATGCCCAGCCCCCCACACCTGCTCTGAAGCGCCCTGAGGCGGGAGCCCCAGAACCTGCTGGGGAGGCCCCTGCTCGGACCCCCGAGTCTCACACGAGTGGGATGGGAAGAGGTGACGGCACTCTTCACTCACTGGGTTCTGGGGATCGGCTCTCGGGCGCATTTTTCCCCCTTGGATTAGTGATAAATGGACTTCAGGGGGAGCATGTGCGAGGAAGGACAGGGACCCGGGGAATAGTCCAGCCCAGTGTCTGACCCGGGCGATGTGTGTGCTGGCGGAAGCGGGGGACGCTGGGGCATTCAGGCGAGGCACTGGGTCCCCACTGTGACACCACCACCTCAATGCAGAACTCTGAAAGACACACAGGATTCAACGTCCACTGCAGCCTGAAACCAGGCTGAACATAGGGCGGTGGTGCCTTTTCTTAGCTAAGATACAGACCAGTCTGGAGGAGTACATACACTGAAAATCACAGCGAGGCTTCCTGCCCAAACGCCCCGGTGGAAACACTCTGGGCCTGGCAGGTGCCCCCTGAACCCTCAGCCGCCCCCAGGAGGTGGCCGGAGACATCCCTGGGCGGCGGGCAGCAACGGGCTGCCTCTGTATCAGAACCAGCTTGGCTCTCTGTGTGGAGACTGCAGGCCACCCACCAGCCGTCCAGCAGGCCCTTCCTCCTTAGTGACAGAACTCTGATTGCAGCCTGGGCCACAGCCGCCTTGAATTTGAAATGACTTTCCCCAGCCTTCCTTGCTGCTGGGTGTGGTGACTAAATTCTGGGGCAAAAAGATGAAAGTGAGTGTGTTGGGTGGGGCTTCCTGGAAGGCTCTTTAAAGAGGGCTGGCAGGTATACTCTTTTTGCTCTTTCCTTCTTTGTGCTGCTGCTTGAAATGTGGGTGTGATGGCTGGTGCAGTGCAGCCATTTTAGATCATGAAGTGACCATGAGGTTAGAAGCAATGTACTAGGATGGTAGGACCACTGATGACCTTGGAGCCATGAGAATGGTGGATTACCTTCCTCTGGACTTCTTTTTAGTGAGAAAAAAATAACCATTTTATTTTGAGGGTGCCCATTATAGGCAGCTGAAACTAATTTTAATCACTTCAGGCTCCGAGACCAATTTTCCTTACAGGCCTCCACTAACTGTTTGTATTCCATCTCTGACCTCATCCCTCCTCCTCCTTGACCCCTGAGTGCCACTGAGTGTGTCCCTCTGCCCTCTCTTTCTCCGTTCAGGGCCCCCACTGCTCTCTGTCTTCCACCCACGTCCCAGGTCCCATGAGGCCCCATTTCAGCAGCTCTCTCTGAGCAGCACCAGCCACTCCCTCCACCCCATCCTGCTTCCTGCCCCTCCTGGCTAAGCTCAGCAGTCTTGGCCTGATTCGCCCTCTTCCACTTCTCATCCCGCCACAGGGCACCGAGGGATACAGGAGGAGAGATTCCTACAGTCCGGCTGTTTAAGGCAACCAAGCCAATGGTCCCCAGCAGCCCTTTCTTAGGGACCTGTCAGCTCCCTCTCCATCCTCTCCCTAAACCTTCATGACCCTCCTCAGGCCAGTGACCCCCTGCTCCCCAGGCTGACGACCATGGGGGCTGGTGTCAGAGGTGCCCTCGTGCCCTTTAGTGGACAGGGAGCCCTCTCTCCTCCCGGGACTTTCCCTTCCACCTTCCCTCCTCTGATCAGAACCCATCAAGCCCACATCCTCCTCCGGGCGGCCGGCCTGGACTTCCAAGGCCATCCTTCCAAGTCCTTGTGGGTCCACTGACTTCCTGCCATGGACCCACCGGCCTGGACCCACTTCTCTTCCCTTTTTGGTTTAAACAGCTGCATAGACAGCACGTGGATTTATTGTAATGAAACTCAACTGAGGATGAGCGTGCATGGTGACCGGTCCCAAGAGCCCCTCCCTCACCTACCCAGCACCACCCCGCCCCACCCTGGTTTCCCCGTCATGGACCAAATTACTGGAGGCTGAAGGTTTGCTTCCTTGTCTCCTGGGTAATGAATGCCCAGTACCTGGCGGGTTAGGGTTGTTTTCGATCATCCCATGAGGAGAACTTTACTGTATTTTCCAGTTACGTTCTTCTAGAACACAGGGCTCTTTACCTTGTGCTGCATTTTACTGAATGAAATTTTACTACATTGATTACTTCCAGGATATTTTTGGTTAATGCTGTACAGTCATGTAATGCACGAGGAATAAGAAAAAACATAGGACCACAGATTTTTAAGTTAAAAAAAATCTCACGGCCATTTTTATAAACTCCGACAAATAGAAAAGGTGATTAATAGGAAAGGTGATTATTTTTTTATTTCTATTAAAAATAGAAAAGTTTAAGTGGTTATACTTGTCATCTTTCTATTTTTAAGGGAAAGGAGCTAACATTACATATAATATTTTAACTTTGTTTTAAAATATGCCAGTCAAGAATAAGATTTTTTAAAATTAATTAATTTATTTTTATTTTTGGCTGCGTTGGGTCTTCATTGCTGTGCGCGGGCTTTCTCTAGTTGCAGCGAGCGGGGGCTACTCTTCGTTGAGGTGCGCGGGCTTCTCATTGCGGTGGCTCCTCTTGTCGTGGAGCACAGGCTCTAGGTGCGCGGGCTTCAGTAGTTGTGGTATGCGAACTCAGTAGTTGTGGCTCATGGGCTCTAGAGTGCAGGCTCAGTAGTTGTAGCGCACAGGCTTAGTTGCTCTGCGTCCTGTGGGATCTTCCCGGACCAGGGCTCGAACCCGTGTCCCTTGCATTGGCAGGCAGATTCTTAATCACTACACCACCAGGGAAGCCAAGAATAAGATTTTGAAGTAATAATAGTTATTTAAAATATCAACAGTATTTTCTTTTCTTTATTAATAAAATAAGTTATGTTTTATTTTCCCAGTGTTACATTAGCTTTTCATTTCTAGAACAAACCAGTATTTTAATGTGTTCTTATATTCTGTATATTAATATTTGATTTTAAACTTTGTCCTTTAAGGAAATTAGCCTTCTTGGGGTACTTAGAAATCTGAAGATCAAACTAAATCTGAAATTTAATTTATATCTGCCTTGAAAGAAAATTAAGACTATACCTTCTTTTTATATACTTTGAAACAGTTTTTTATAATAGAGGGAATTTCTGTTCTTTTAAAAACTCAGAAAACCCTTGTGCACTATTGGCTGGGATTGTAAAATGGTACAAACACTATGGAGAACAGAATGGTGGTTCCTAAAAACGTTAAAAATAAAATTATTATATGATCCAGCAATCCCACTTCTGAGCACCTACCCAAAAGGATTGAAATCAGGATTTCTAAGATATTTGCACACCCATGTTCACAGCAGCATTATTCACAATAGTCAAGAGGTGGAAGCAACCCTGGTGTCCATCGATGGATAAAGGGAAAAACAAAGTGTGGTCTATACAGACATGGAATATTATGTGGTCTTAAAAAGGAAGGAAATCCTGTCACAGGCCTGACACATGGATGAACCCGGAGGACGTTATGCTCGGTGAAATAGGCCAGTCACAAAAAACAAGTTCGGTCTTTCGTTTTTTTTAAGACCACCGAAGCGCTGGCAGGGGTGGACAAGGCAAGTAAAAATGCCACAGTGCTTTCCTACCATTTTGAAATTGCCTTTTTCTTGGTTCAGCATTTGCTCGGTTGCTATTTTATAGCTTTATTTGCTTTTTATTTATTTTATTTGCTTTTGACTGTTTTCTAGAGTTCTGACAAAGTTGCTTTTACCCACTCCTGCTTGTTATTTGCTGTTTCTACACAAAGACAAGAGCTTGGAGCTGCCTGTCCACCACTTTGCTGCTGTCACTCTGTCTTCCTTCTTGATGGTCTGCCCTTGGAGATGCTTTGACCTTTGTCTCGAGTGTCTTTTCCTTCTCTGTCTGCAAAATTATATTCATCCTCTAGGGTCTTGCCTGAGCATCACTTCTCTGTGAGACGGTCTCTCGATAAGCACGCTTTGTCTCTCTCTCTGGGTCCTCCCTGATGGTTGGTTTGAACGCACACTGTCATAGCCAGGATAACTGTTTCCTTACACGTGTGTGTTCTCCACCAGGCGGGGAGCCCTTTGAAATTCTCGTGGTATCGTGGCTACATTTCCACCCATAACCCCTAAGCTCAGAGCCTGGCACGGAGAGGACGCCCACAAACGGCGTGTGGCAGAGCTGAGGTTAAGCGGGAACACTCGGTGGGGACCAGACGAGCACAAGCGTCCTCTGACGTGGGGAGAAGCCTGGTGGTGCAAGAGTCCAGATGGGGGTCCCTTTGGAAAGCAGAAATAGGAGCGACAGTAGGAGACAGGGGTGCTTTGGATGTATCTTCGGATTCTATAGGTCTCATGCAATAACTGTCATTTTCCAGAAAATTATCTCTGTTTAAGCCCTCAAAGGTAAACATGGGTAATAGAAAGAATTAGAATCAATCAGCACATATAAAATGTTTATGTTTTGTTACATGCAATTGACAATTGTCAATTGTCAATAATTGTTGGCAGGCAGGATACTCCATTCACTCAGTTAATTCTTACTTAAGAGGACTTTTCTTCAAATATGTAAACAGTTGAGGTCTCAGTGCTTTTCTTTTTTTAATGACTAGTTTTCCTCTTCTCCCAGGTGCAGGCTGGTCTCACCCACTTCTCTTTGGCGGTGGAGAACTCCTCCATGTTTCTGGACACCAGTAGCCTCCAAACCCTTGTCGGGGGGAGAGGGCTAGCAAATACTGTCTCTTTGATTCCACCTATGTGAGGTCTCTAAAGAAATGAAACTCATAGTAACAAGGGTGGCAGTGGAGGAGGGCTAGGCCAGCTGTGTCACGGGCATAGAGTTTCAGTTTGGGAAGGAAAAACTTCTGGAGGGTAGGGGTGCACAACAGTGTGAATGTAGTTGTTCCCGGCATCTGCAGTGCACTGGTTCCAGGACCCCCTCAGATACCAATATCCGAGGATGCTCAAGTCTTATACAACGGTGTAGTATTTGCATATAACCTAGGCACACACCCCCGTATACTTTAAATCATCTCTAGATTACTTACAATACCTAATACAATGTAAATACTGTGTAAACAATTGCTGGAGCACTGCAAATTCAAGTTTTGCTTTCTGGAATTTTCTGGAATTTTTTGGGACCATTTTTGATTCACAGTTGGTTGAATTCACTGGTGGGGAACCCCGAAATAGAGAGCACCGACTGTATACTAACACTACTGAACTATACACTTAAAAATGGTGAAGATGGTCAATTTTGTTATGTGGGGTTGTTTTTTTTTTTGCCACACACACACACACACACACACACACACACACACACACAACAGAAAGATTCTCTGAAGGCCACTGGGATTAAGTACCTTTTGCTCTTATCCTCGGGAATCAAATCTGTTATCTTTTCTTTCTTGCACCTTTTCTCCAGGTGTTAGTTAATTTAACCTCAGAGCCACAGAACGTGTGGGCTAGATGGCGGGCACACACACACACACACACACACACACACACACACACACGAGGGAGGGAGGGAGCCAGCTCACAGCCTTTGGCACTTGAGCCCCTTTATTTTAGACCAGAAGCTACACGAGGAGCAGGGCTGGACCAACCTTGTTGCAGATTCGAGCCTCCAAACCCGCTGTTCTTGCTCAGCGGGTCTCCACGGGCCGTGGAGATCTCGGTGTGACGTGAAGTCAACATCACAGCTTCATCTCTGCATGATCTTTATCTCTGATTGTTTGGGTTTTTTTTAATGTATTTTGTTGGGCTTGGTCCAGTTACTTTAACTTCTCTGCCCTTCAGTTTCTGTAAAATGGAGAGAATAGTTCCTAACTCCATGGTGGTTTGGAAGATTAAATAAATAATACTCAAAACACAGTGTCTGAACCTGAATAAGCATTTAATAAATGTCAATGACTAGTATCACTATTATTATTTAAATACATCATTTAGAGCCATTATTGTGTTAAGACATTATAAATTGCTTTACATATGTTCTCTCAATTAATCCTTACAACAAAAGAGTTATTCCCTTTTTTACATATGAGGAAATTCAGGTTTGGACACATTAATGACTCACCCAGGGCACATGGCTTGCGAGTGGGTGGCACCTGTGACACAGTGCTGAGTTCTCCTTGGATTGTTTCCTTGTTGCGTCCCTTTGCCATTGTCTTCTTTTTATAAGAATCGTCACTCGTGTATTCTTTTTTTTTAGATTTATTATTTCTTGATGTATTTTATTTATTTTTGGCTGCATCAGGTCTTAGTTGCGGCGCATGGGCTTCTCTCTAGTTGTGGCGCGCAGGTTCCAGAGCACGTGGGCTCTGTAGTTTGCAGCACGTGGACTCTCTCGTTGAGGAATGCGAGCTCAGTAGCTGTGGCACGGGGGCTTAGTTGCCCCGTGGCCTGTGGGATCTTAGTTCCCTGGCCAGGGATCGAACCCAGGGAAGTCCCAATTGCCTTTTTAATTTAACATTATAATGTGAGCATATTTCAAAATATTTTAAAAATATTATTTAGAAACACAGGCATGCCTCATTTTATTGTATTCCGCTTTACTGCACTTTGCATATATTGTATTCTTTACAAATAGAAGGCTTGTGACAATTCTATCAGCACCATTTTTCCAACAGCATTTGCCCACTTTGAGTCTTTGTGTTACATTTTGGTACTTTTCATTTCATTTCATTTTGGTACATTTTCATACTTTTCCATTATTATTATGTGTATTATCATGATCTGTAATCAGTGAGCTTTTTTTTAAAATTATTTATTTATTTATTTATTTATTTAGGCTGTGTTGGGTCTTTGTTTCTGTGCGAGGGCTTTCTCTAGTTGTGGCAAGCGGGGGCCACTCTTCATCGCGGTGCACGGGCCTCTCACTATCGCGGCCTCTCTTGTTGCGGAGCACAGGCTCCAGACGCGCAGGCTCAGTAATTGTGGCTCACAGGCCCAGTCGCTCCGCGGCATGTGGGATCCTCCCAGACCTAGGGCTCGAACCCGTGTCCCCTGCACCGGCAGGCAGACTCTCAACCACTGCGCCACCAGGGAAGCCCCAGTGAGCTTTGATATTACTACTATGGCTTGCTGAAGGCTCAGATGATGGTTAGCATTTTTTAGCAATAAAGTATTTTTTAGTTAAGGTGTGTACATTTTTTTAGACACAATGCTATTACACACTTAATAGACTACAGTATAGTGTAACCATAACTTTTACATACACTGGGAAACCAAAAAATTCATGTGACTCACTTTATCGTGATATTTGCTTTATTGCAGTGGTCTGGAACTGAACCTGTATAATTTTTAGTGGCTGAATGGTATTCAATTTTATGACTATAACACAATTTTTTAGCCATTCCCCCAATTTTAGGCATATTGAATAATTTGAATAATTTCAATATCTTGCTATTAAAATAACTGCAGTGATTTTCAATATATCTCTGATTATTTCTCTAGTGTAGAAGTCTAAAAGCAGATTTCCCAGGTCACTAGAGATGACTGTTATAAGACTTTTTGTTACCCGTTGAGGAATTTCTATTTCATTAATTCCTTGCCAACCCTGAGAATTATAATTTTTGAAAATCTTTGCCAATTTTAAAGGTTAAAAATGGTAACTCCTTTTAACTTGCATTTCTTTTATTTCCATGAGTTACACTTTTTTTTTTTCCCATTTGTATTTGCCACTTACCTTGTCCTTTTGCAAATTGCTGTTGATATTCTGTGCCTATTTTTAAATCTGGAAATCTGGGTGTAAGATTCTATAAATTAATAATATCAGCATCTTGTAATACATATTATAAACATTCTAGCTGTCATTTATTTTTATTTTGTTCTGTGGTTTTCTCACCCATTTTGCTTAATGTTAGGTCTAATACAGTCATTTGTTATATTCATCTTTATAATAGCTATTCTTTTTTATCTTTTAGGTATTTTCTGTCCTGCACTTGAAACCTTGTTTTAGGTTCGGAATTAACTGGCCCGGTGCAGCAGGGCAGTGACGTATGTTTTATTTTATTTTATTATTTGTTTATAAATTTATTTATTTTATTTATTTATTTTTGGCTGCGTTGGGTCTTCGTTGCAGTGCGCGGGCTTCTCACCGCAGTGGCTTCTCTTGTGGCAGAGCACGGGCTCTAGGTGCATGGGCTTCAGTAGTTGTGGCTCGCAGGCTCTACAGCGCAGGCTCAGTAGTTGTGGCGCACGGGCTTAGTTGCTCCGCGGCATGTGGGATCTTCCCGGACCAAGGCTCGAACTCATCGCCTGCATTGGCAGGTGGATTCTTAACCACCACGCCACCAGGGAAGTCCCGCAACGTATGTTTTAGATTCTCACCCACGGCCCACGCTGGGAACATTGACATCAATATTGTATTTTAACCGACTATTTTCTTTGTTTTTTTTAAATTGGGGTGTAGTTGCTTTACAACGTTGTGTTAGTTTCTGCTGTACAGTGAAGTGAATCAGCTATATGTGTATATATATATATCCCCTCCCTCTTGGACCTCCCTTCCCCCCCCAAGTCCCACCCCTCTAGGTCATCACAGAGCACCGAGCTGAGCTCTCTGTGCTATACCGCAGGTTCCCCCTCGCTATCTGTTTCACACGTGGTAGTGTATATATGTCAATCCCAATCTCCCAATTCATCCCACCCTCCCCTTCCCCCTCTGTGTCCACAAGTCCGTTCTCTACATCTGTGTCTCTATTCCAGCCCCGCAAATAGGTTCATCTGTACCATTTTTCTAGATTCCACATATATGTGTTAATATATTTGTTTTTCTCTTTCTGTCATGGAAGCAACCTAAGTGTCCATCAACAGATGAGTGGATAAAGAAGATGTGGTACATATATACAATGGAATATTACTCAGCCATAAAAAGGAACGAAACTGGGTCATTTGCAGAGACGTGGATGGACCTAGAGACTGTCATACAGAGTGAAACAGGTTAACCGACTATTTTCATCTAAGGAGGTCCTGAGGCTTAGCCGCTGAGTCCCAAACACAGCTGCTCTTCCTTTTGGACAGTGGTCGTTAAGGCATCCAGGGGGCTGCGTGCTGCCCTGCGCCTCCCTCACCAGTGAGTTAACTGTCTCATTTTCTTCGTTAAACTCCCCTAAGCTATCTGCCTCGTAAGGGTATCACCGACTCCCGGATCTTTGTCGCTTTTTGCAGCTGCAGGATTTTGGGGACCCATTGTAGGGTCTCTGCCTTAAAACTGTTCTGTTGGGCTTCCTTGGTGGCGCAGTGGTTAAGAATCCGCCTGCCAATGCAGGGGACACGGGTTCGAGCCCTGGTCCAGGAAGATCCCACATACCGCAGAGCAACTAAGCTCCTGTGCCACAACTACTGAGCCTGAGCTCTAGAGCCCGTGAGCCACAACTACTGAGCCCACGTGCCACAACTACTGAAGTCCGCACGCCTAGAGCCCGTGCTCTGCAACAAGAGAAGCCACAGCAATGAGAAGCCCGCGCACTGCAACAAAGAGTAGCCCTCGCTCGCCGCAACTAGAGAAAGCCCACGCGCAGCAACGAAGACCCAACGCAGCCAAAAATAAATAAATAAAATAAATAAATAAATTTAATTTTAAAAAACAAAACAAAACAGAACAAAAAACTGTTCTGTTGAATGCAAAGAGGAACCTGGCCTGACGGCTCGCAGGGCTGCTCCCCGAAGGCGAGGTCTGTTGCCCTGGCCTCTTCACAGCAGGCTCGCCTTTCCTCCCAGGGGCTGGTCAGAGCCTGTCTTCGTCTTTACAGCTGAAAACATGGACAGTTTAGACCCTGGGGATTCCTGGGACATGCTCCTGAGGCAGCCTGTCCCCTTTAAACATCTTTGCTGTGAGCTGATGCTGGAATCAGTTAAGGCTCTTGGGGCTGTTGGGATGGCAGGAATGGGCTCTGCCGTGAGAGGGATGTGACTCTGGGGAGAACCGGGCGGGGGACAGCTGCGGACTGAGTCTGCCCCCGAGTTCACACTTGACGCTCTAACGCCTGTGCCCCAGAATGTGACTGTGCTTGGGGACAGGGTCTTTAAAGAGGTGACTGAGTTACAACGAGGCCTTGGGGTGGGCCCTAATCCAACCTGAATGTGTCCTTCTAAGAACAGAAAGTTTGGACCAAGAGAGATGCTATGGGTGTGGGAAAACAGGAAGGGCCTTGTCCATGTTAATTGGGTTGTCATTTTTCTTATTTAGCTATAGGAGTTTTTATTTTAAAATAAAATACATAATTATTAAAATTATTTTATATAAAATAAATATAAATTATTTTATTTTCAAAGAATATACATATATATATTTTTTATTTTCTCCCACTCTGTGGCTTGCTTTTTCACTCTCTTAATGGAGTCTTTTGTTGAACTGAAGTCTTAGTTTAGATCTTAAATTAAGTAAATTTCTTAAAGTAATTTAAGTATGAAGTAGATAATTGTCAAAACAGTCCAGTTTATTAATTTTTTCCTTTATAGCTAATACTTTTTGTGTTCTTTTGCCTTTCACATTTAGAACTACAATTAAACTGCAATGATTTTGCTGATGGTGTGACGTAACGGTCAAGGTTCATTTTTTTCCATATGGATAGCTAATTGATCGAGACCATCTATCAAAAAAAGAAAATCCTTCCCTCACCGCTGTGTTTGCAGGGCTGCCTTGGTCATAAATCAAGCATCGCATCCAACTCTTCCCTTCCTGGCTATGTTCCTTCTCCGGGGGGTTTCCCTGCCCTGTCCCAGCACCACACCTTGTAGGGCACGTCTTCCTCATTACTCTTCCTCAAGAGGATCATGGTTATTCTTGACGCTTTGCGTTTCCACACACATTTTAGAATCAGCTTTTCAATTTCCATTAAAAACTGTGTTGGGATTGCATTGTGTTCCTTTGGGGAGAATTGACATTTTTACCATATTGAGTCTTCTAATCAAGAACATGGGATATTCTTCCATTTCCTTAGATCTCTTCTTCACTTCCTCTCAGGAATGTTTTTACCATGTCTTGAACACCTCTTGTTGGATCTATTCCCAGGAACAGTCAATTGTTCTTGTTTGTGGATTCTGCAATTTGCAAGTTTGCCTAGTCGCTAAAATTTATTTCTGACTCCAAAATCAATACTTGTGGCAAAAAAAATTGAGTCACCCAATGCACATTCCCAGCTGAAGTCCAACAGGGTTGGGTGCTGCTTTCTCATTTCCGGTCTCATACTGTAGACAAGTATCCTTTTCGAAATCTATTTAATGTCACCTTTCCCACATTTCTGGTTAATTTTTTTTTAAGGGGAGAAGGAGTAATTCTGCATTTAAAATAGCCACAAAGTGTAGGGCTGAAGTGCTGCCTGGTGTCCTAAATACAAGAAGGCTGTGATGTATTTACCTTATGGAGAGAATACGTGTGTCAGGTATGGTTTATTGAGGCTGGAGTTATAGTGCTGTTGGCTATGAGTTCAGTGTTAGTGAATCAACAATATATATTAATTAGGTGTCTTTAAACAGAACACACAGAAAACGAAGGTTATGTACTGATCCGTTGATGAAAACGTGGCCAGAGCCTCACAGGAACCTCAGCCTTTATTTCCCCAGAAAAGATGATTCAGGATTTGCTAGTTCAGTGTTTGCAGTGACTTTATGGAACGCAACTACTGCATATAATGAGAACTATTTGACATTTTTCATATTACTGTAAATGTTATCTTTTGAAATTTTCAGTGTTTAAAATATTTGTTACTGGTATTAAGAAATCCAATTAATTTTTTTCATAACTGCAGTATGGTCTATTAAAAATATTCAGCTAAGAGATTACATTTGAAAATTGCTGATAAATAACTCTGTAACAACTTTAGAAAATTTAAACTATTTGCCATTATTCCTTTAAAATTTTTATATTTTATATTTTATAATATTATTTTGCAAAATCATACAGGGTTTAGAAAGATTAAAATGTATCACTCTTATTTTTAAATGGGATTCAAACTTTCTAATATGTCATTATTATGGGATCAATTAAAAAGGAATATAAATAATGAATAGTTTAGAAAACTGACAAATGAGTAAAGGAAACAAACAAATAAAACCACCACTGAAGACTTATTTTTCCCCCAATGCATTGAATCGGTGGCCTTGAGAGAGCGAGTTACGATTATTGAGAGGCAGTTGTGTATTTTTGATTGCACAGTAAGTTTGGTCTGTGGAGGCTCTGCAGTTCTATGAACGTTAGCGCAGGAGTAGGTCTGTGTGACTTCCACCACAGGCAGGGTACAGAGTGCTAAGCCCTCTGCTACCCCCTGAAGTCACCCCAGCCCTCACCTTAGAGGTCACTCATCTGTCCCCCATGACTACAGTTTTCTCTGGTTGAGAATGTCACATAAATACAAGAGGAAAAGCACAAAGTTTTTCACAATCTGGACTTTGCCCATCTCTCTAGCAAATCATTTGTTTTCATCTTAATCCTGTTTCTCGTTCAATACTTGGTCAAATGTCATTTCTCTGGAAAGTGTCCCTTGACCTCTGCTCACTGTCATCAGGCTAATTTATATGTCCTTTCTCTGGGCGTCCATAATATCTGTGCATCTTCTATCAGTTTTCATCTCTGTTAGATTCCAAGTTTCTTGAGGGGGCACAGATCACGCCTTATTCCAATTTGTTTCCCAATTGCCTATCATAATACATATGTGTATGTATACACACATATGTACATAATTAATTACTTATTAGGTATTTGAGTAATAGATGAATAATTGAGAGAGATGCTGAAGAAGGTGACATTGATGTTCCTAATCTTGGGTGTCTGGGTGCTGGAGCTGAGAAAAAATAAAAGGAACAGCACGTAGTAACTTTGAACTGCAAGAATTTGAGAAAGTTTCTTAGAAAAAAAAATCAGATTCCATTATTTATTAGATGTTGTAACTCCACACATGTGTTCAGGTAGTCTAGGACAAGTGTCTTCATAAATATTACTGTGCTTGCTGGCAGTGATGGTAGGAACCAGTGGGGGTTGGATCAGGGGAGATTTCCAAGCTATCGCCCATCTTTCTAGTTTTAAAGAGGGGCTTTGGAATCACCTCCAAAGTCAGTGGGACAGGGTAGTGGGGCTCCAGACCGCGGACCTCAGTTTTAATCAGAGCTCTGCTTTTGTTTCAATTTGAAGAGAGTTCTACTGCTTAAAAAAGTTGGAGCACCACGGCCTTAGAGCAAATAGCAATGCAGCCCACGTCCACGCGTGATGTGCCAGCTCCCCCAAGACGCGCTTCCGCGGGGCTGTTCTTTACTTTAGACAATTTTCTGTGGCATTTGACCCTATTAGCAGTTAGAATCCGCTCTCGTCCCGCTTTCTTGAATTTCTGCCATGTTCTAGAAACTGCCATTCATTTGCATGCTTCTCTGGAGGTCTGGCCTGGGAATGTGGTCTTCAGCCAAGTCCTGAAGCTCCTTCACTGGGCAGCAGGCACTTCATCTCCTCCCTTCAGAGCCCCTTGCAGCGAAAATCCTCAGTGGATAATTGTGTTAGTTATCAATAATCCTTTCGCTAAGACTGGTCATTTTTACTTATTTATAGTGCTCATTACGTAGCACAGAATTATGAGACTTGTAAATAGCAGAAATAATACCACCCGAATTCCAAAGTCAAGTTTAGAAATAGCATTCTAATTTGATACTACGCGCAATCATGATGAACTCATCGTGTCTTTAACCATAGTTAAAGGAGTTCCGTCCTGAGCGGGAGGGGCGGCAGGTGATTGCCTTCGAAGGAGGGTGACGGAGCAGGAGGACGGGGCGGGTTCAGGAGCAGGAGCTCCTGATCGGGAGGAAGAGCAGGTTCCGTGGCTGTGAAGGTGTGGAGATGTCAGGAGAGGCAGCTCCAGCAGGAAGTCTCCGGAGGTGGAGCAGGTCTGAGCGATGACAAGATCCAAGATGTGGCCCTGCTGGTGGGAGGGTGACATAACGAGGAGAAGGTCAGCCTGTCGGGCAGCTGGTCGGATGGATGGCCGATGGGGCTGCTCTGGCCGGTTAGCTTTCTCCCACCCTGGGTGGAAGCTCGGCGCTTATAATCGTATCCACCAGCCCCACTTTCTTCTTGGTGATGGTCTTGCTGGAGGCTCTGTCCTCCTCTGACCTCCAGGCTTGATGCTCAGCCACCTTCCCTGCACCGTCGTGCTGGAGACTCGCTTTGCCTCTTACGTCTGTTGGGTTCCCGACTAAAGAACCCATGTCTTCCTCCTTTCTCTTTGTTGACTCCCTTGTTTTGGTGGAGAACACACTTCAGGAAGTTCCTGAGAAAAGGTGCACGGAAAGCAAATTTTTTGAGACCCTTCACGTATAACTGTCTCTAACCTCACTCTCGATTGGTGGTTGAAGGTAGTAACCGTCGTCTTCCAGATTCTAAGGTGGCTGCGGAGAAGTCTAAGGTTGTCCTGTTTACTTCCCATCAAGTTCACTGAGTCTTTCCTTGGCGTGTGTTCAGCCTGCTGATTCATCCATTAAAGGAATTCTTCAATTTGACGTCATGTTTTTTCACTTCCAGTTTTTCCACTTGATTCTTCATTACAGTTCCCATGCACGTTGTCCACCTTGTCTAGTAGATCTTTTAACAGATTAATCACTATTTTAAAGAAGTAGTTACAACATCTGGGTCACCTCTGAGTCTCATTCTGTTGACTCTATCCCTTAACAATGGGTGTTATTTTCTTGCTCTTACATATGTCTTGTAATTTTTGATTGAATATAGGACATTGCAGGCAGAAGAATAGCAGAGACCTAGGTAAACAGAACTTATACGCAGAGATGGGCATGTGTCTGCTGTCAGGACTTGGTGTGGAGGGCTTAGCAGATCTAGAGTAGCTGAGCAGGGTCTGGGTTTCGTCGTTACCGTCATTACCGTCAGTGGACCGCTGGCCTCCAATGCCTCTGGCAACAGGACACCGTTGTGCCTGAGCTCAGAGAGGGGACCCAGCAGCCAGAGGGTTTTCTCTGGCTTTAGCTTTAGCTGTCCCTGCATTACTGCACCCTAGAGGAGGGGCCTCTCTCCAGGGCACCCCCCGACCCTCGCAGTAGACCACCGTCCCGTTACTCAGTGTGTGGCTTGGGACGGGGGTAGGGGGGTTTCTGCTCTCCTGTTTCAGTCTCAGTCTTGGGCAGGCCCTGTGCACCTTGGCCTCAGGGATGGAGCCCCACTCCCACCCCCACCCCGTCCCCTTGGTAACCAAACTGCCTGTATCCAACGTGAATAGGCTTTTCCTGCCCCTCCCTCATCAGTTGCAGACCACTTCTTGGCAGACACGTAGGATCCTGGACCCCAAACATTTTCCTCCCCTTCCCGTGGTGGTCCAGGATTTTTGCTTCCACCTCCCCCCATGTCCTGGGAGAGGCTCTCCCTTGTCGCTCCTTGAAGCAGATGGGTCTCTCTCTTACTCCTGCCCCAGAAGCAACAGGCAAGAGGGACTGCTGCCCCTCCCCCAGCAGCTCTCCGTTCTCAGCAGAGAGGGATCTGAGGAAGGGGGACGGGGTGCCAGCAGCCGGCTGTCCTCCTGCGTCAGCGAGGGCCCTTCTGCTCTTTGGCCTTGTCCCTTGTCTTCCAAGCATGAGCCTGCTGGAAGCCCAAGGACATGAACTTGCAAGTGACGGCAAACCCCCTTGCAGCAGTGAGGTCACAGCTGTTCCCCTGCTGCTGAGACGGCGCTGGCCACTCCCTCGTCCGCTTTCCATTCCCACATTTTGTTGATTCGGTCTCATCTGCTACCGTCTTTCCTCTGATTTTATCCTTGGGGTGTTAGACATTTAAAAATATAATTTTGTGGGCTTCCCTGGTGGCGCAAGTGGTTGGGAGTCCGCCTGCCAATGCAGGGGACACGGGTTCGAGCCCTGGTCCAGGAGGACCCCACATGCCACGGAGCAACTAAGCCCATGTGCCACAACTACTGAGCCTGAGCTCTGGAGCCCGCAAGCCACAGCTGCTGAGCCCGCATGACACAACTACTGAAGCCCACGCACTTAGAGCCCGTGCTCTGCAACAAGAGAAGCCACTGCAATGAGAAGCCCGCGCACCACAACAAAGAGTAGCCCCCGCTTGCCTCAACTAGAGAAAAGCCCGCGCGCAGCAACAAAGACCCAACACAGCCAAAAATAAATAAATAAATAATTAAATAATTAAAAAAATATATATATAATTTTGTGGTCATTTGAATGGGGCTTGGGGAAGAGAACAGATAAAACATGCATTCGATCTGCCATCTTTCCACTATTTCTTTGATATCATTAGGATGAAGGAAAGCTGACGACACTGAATAGTGAGACAAAATAGGAAAGGCCCAGTAACATGGCAACAGAGCCTTGTGGCAGGCAGTGGTTGGTTAGGTCCTCCTTGTTAGAGGTTATTGATGTTTTGTTTGGAAAACAGAGTATGGGGACTTCCCTGGTGGTCCAGTGGTTGGGAGTCCGCGCTTCTACTGCAAGGGGCACGGGTTCGCTCCCCGGTCGGGGAACTAAGATCCCGCAAGATGTGTGGCGTGGCAGAAAGAAAGAAAAAGAAAAAGAAAACAGAGTATGAAGAGTTGAGACAGACATAACAAATTTTACAGAGGAGCTACCTGAAATTAGTCAACAAGGACCTGCTACATGGGAAATGACCTTGATTCATTTCTTGTCTTGATGGAAACTCACTACTTACAAAAAAAAAAAAAAGAAAAGGAAAGTGGGAAAAGTCTCTCTTCCTTTTTATTATTATTTAATAGTTTATTTTCCATACTCTTCTTCTGATTAATATAAAAGTTATTAATTACTAAATAATTAGGATATTAGAACTAAAATCCTATGATGCTCAGCTCAGTTTAAGGTCAATTTTGACTACCTATAAAGAGGGATTCTTATATAGGCAGCCTCAGGAGGATTTATTTCACTAAGTGTCATAGAAATAAATAACTGTTGTTTCAGCGCCTATCACACGTCAACTACATAAAGCATGAGCCTGCCCTGAGTGTCCAGTGTGATGGCGAGATGAGCATTATTCTTCACATGGTTGAACAGGGCATAAAATGAAGCTCGGTTCTGTTCAAGGAATGCTGATTGAACTCTTGCAGGTTCTGCACTGATGAAACGAAGATGAACAGATCGGTCCCTCAAGCCCTTGGGGCCAACGGGGGAGGTGGAGACGTGACGGCAGTGTGGGTGACATGCTCCCTGGTGGCAGCACACGGGCACACACGTCCGCCCTGGAGCTCGCGGGGCCAGTCCTGCACATCTGTCCCCAGCGCCACGCTCAGTATTGTTGGTGATTTGGCTTCCCCTGTGGTGGGAGTGTCTGCCCGTCAGAAACAAGCAAATGCTGCAAATTAGGGATCTCCCCACAGAGAGCCAGCTGCCCGACATTTCCCAGACCACGAACGCCAGTTCACCCTGCTGCCTTGGAAGTCTCTCCACCTGAGACTGCTTCTCCCCTGGACTCGTGTCCTTCTCAGCCCCACGCGCCCCTGGGGCTTGTCTCGGGGAAGGGCCGGCTCTGTCCCAGGCGGGAGACCGGGATCGGATGAGGGTCAGGGGCTGATTTTCCCGGCCCGCCTGGACCGTTTCCTTCTCTTTCACACCGAACCGACCCGTCAGCAAATCCTATCAGCTCGGCCTGCAGGAAACACGGAGAAGCAGCCTCCACGTGGTCCAGGCACCGCGATCTCATCGCCCGCGTGTCCGCCTGCGGGGCCTCCAGACGCCCCCCTGCGCGGCCCTTAGAGACTTTTCTCCACACAGCAGCCAAGTGTCCTGTTTGCAGTCAGATCACGTCGCTTACCTGCTCAGACTCTTCATTTGGGGGGCGGGCTGCCACCTCGCTGGGGGTCAACGCCCCCATCCCCACCCGTGGCCTCCAGGTTGCTGTGGTCCGGCCTCCTCGCCTCCCCCAGAGGCTCAGCCCACCTGCTCCGCTGCTGCCCCTCCAGGACGCCAGGTGCCTCCTGCCCCAGGGCCTCGTCACCTGCGGAAACCGCTCCCCAGACAGTCCTCGCCTCTGTCAGATCTCTGCTCAGGCGCCCCACACGGGGGCCTCCCGGGTCGCTGTGTTTAAAAGGCGCTCACAAGCCCTGGGTCGCCCGGCCGCTCGCCCACCCTGCCCTGTGGGGTCCGCACAGCCCTCGGCCCGTGTGCTCGGCGGGGTTCTGCGCACCTGCTGGTCCTCTGACGCCCCCCACCCCCCCGCCCCGCGGCACGTGAACGCACAAGGGCAGGGACTTTTGTTCGCTGCAGCATCCCTGGCAGCGGGCCAGGGGGAAGGGTGGGGCGGGCTAGAGGTCACCCCGATGTCCCGGGGCTCACGGGGGACGCGAGCCGAGCTCTGCGGGCGCGCTGCAGTCGCCCCCAGGACGCAGCCCCGCTGGAGCGGGTGGGGCAGGGCGGCCTCGCTCGCGTGTGGCTCGCACGCACCCCCAGGGCGGGCCGTGCCAGGCCACTCCACTAACAGGTTCATGACCAGCTAACGCCCTGTCAGGGACTGGCCGGGAGCAGGCGGAAGCACGGGCCGCCGGGAGGGGACAGTGGCCGACTGAGGCTGACCCTTGCTGGCCTGTGTGCGTGGCCTGCAGACCCGGAGCGCGTCCCCTGCACGGTCTCACCGTCACTCCTTCTTCACGGGAGAGAGAAACGAGGCTCGGAGAGGCTGAAGGAAGCCTCCGCAGGCACAGAAGCGGCGGGAACACAGAGCCCCCCAGCGCGCTTCCTGGACACCAGAGGAGCCAACCCTGGCCTGTGCCGCTGGACACGGTCGTGCAAACTGCCTTGGGGCGCGTGGTGCGGGCCGCCCACCTCGGACCAGATCAAAGGCGCAGGGAGGGGTCACCCTCTCCCTTGGTTCACTCCTCGGGCTAATCCAACGCAGCCAAGACCAAAATACGCTGAAAGGGCCGCAGTCCCAGAGACAGGGTGAAATCACAGAGGGTCGCTTGTTGGGTGCCAAGCCTGTACCAGAGGCTGTCCTAGGGGCTTCCCATGCCTTCCTTCAAGTCCTCAAGCTAACCATGCAGGGTTAGGTGGTGGATTCCCATTGTATAGACAGGGAGACCGAGGCTCAGAGGTGTCACGTCACCTGCATGGGTCCCTGGGGCGCGGCGAGGCCGGTCTCGGCACAGATCTGTCTGGCACCGAAGCCCACGTTCGCTCTGCTGGACTGGGCTGGCCCCTCACAGCACGTCCCGGGTCCCGTGCGAGGACCCTTCTCCTGCGCTATCAATGCTCCAGAAACACAAAAGAGGGGGGTTAGGGTTCGGAGACAGGCTCTCCCAAGGCCTTCGCCAGGCTGTAGGGTTTCAAAGACAGAACGTGCATGTCTCCTGCTTGTCGGGTTCGCGTGCGCTTTTGTGTTCTTACCCACATTTGCTTATTTATATTCTCTTTATATTTGATCCATCAAGCGGAAACGTCCCTTCAGGAAGAATCCTGCCATTATCTGGGTGGACAGGAGGCTGGTGAGAAGAAAATTAAAAGACACTGACGGGAGGCTTCCCTGGTGGCGCAGTGGTTGAGAATCTGCCTGCCAATGCAGGGGACACAGGTTCGAGCCCTGGTCTGGGAAGATCCCACATGCCGCGGAGCAACTGGGCCCGTGAGCCACAACTACTGAGCCTGCGCGTCTGGAGCTTGTGCTCCGCAACAAGAGAGGCCGCGACAGTGAGAGGCCCGCGCACCGCGATGAAGAGTGGCCCCCGCTTGCCGCAACTAGAGAAAGCCCTCGCACAGAAACGAAGACCCAACACAGCCATAAATAAATAAATAAATAAGTTAGCTTAAAAAAAAAAAGACTGACGGCTGTACGAGAGAGCGTCGACCCCAGCTGCTTTTGGAGGAGGGGCTTCATGTTGTTTTAGTGCTGAGGGCAGCCCGGGAGATCCTGCCAGGGTCCGCCTTACACTGGGACTTCTGACATTAAGTAATTTTTCTAGCCCCTTGATGGGCTTTATGGCAGAAAACATTGCTGTGTGAGTTTCAGCTGTTAGTACTCACAGGATCTGGTTTGGGAGGACGGTGACTGGGAAAACACAGGAATCGCAAGAAGGGTGTGTGTGTGACTCAGTAAGTGGTGTGATGCCTCCTAAGTCCAGGCTGAATCCAGATTTCACCGGACATGCAAAACTGCAGGGCTCACTGCGGGACCCAGCCCTTCCCCAGCACCTTAGACGTGAACTTTCTTTCCTGGGCAAATACCACATGCTTCCAAATATCATACATAACACCATCGAGAGGATGTTTCTTATCAAATGGTTCCTTTTATCAGATACAACTTAAATCACTTGGATACTCTGGGAAACAGTTAATAAAAATCTAGTTAGTGTCTTAGATTCAGAACACAATGTTAGGAGCTATAAGATGATACAAACCTTTAAAGGGCTTACCTTAGGGGATGGAAGATACAGATACACAGACACACACACACGCATCAGAGCACGTGGGCTTCGAGACAAAATGCTCTCAATCACGGTGGTCCTTTGGCTTCTTTCTACAATCATTACAATGTCGGAAAGATCCTCCTCCTTCCCCAAATTCTCCTTGAAAAAAAATCAAGGTCCATAGTGACAAGCCTGGTGGCCTCAATGCTGAGTGTCATGTTCTCAGGAATTTCTGCCAGCACTGAGCTGGTTTTCTCCGTCCTCACCCAGGCTCTCTGAGAGGTGTTTGATTTCTTTACGCAGTCCCTAACGTCTGACCCATTCTGTATCCTTTGCGATTGGGGCAACCCCTCAAGGAATTGGGATCAGCACACTTTGTTGGTGCTGGTGGGCATGGGGACCGCCGAGCCTGGGTTGGGACCCCTGCATCCCCAGAGGACTGGCCTTCGGGTTTGTTTGAGGAGAACCTCCAGAGAGAGTACACGGGTTAAGAGGGAAACAACAAGGCCACGGATTGGGGTTTCTGCGTTTATTTCTTGTTGTCTGACGGACACACGGATGAATGCCTAAGTCAGTTCACCAAACCTCGAGTAGACCACATCATCCAAGCTCGTAAGCCACTGTCGCTGCCCCGAGAACACCATCACATTCACCGCACGAGAGGAAGAGTAATCGGAGAGCAACACGGCTGTTAGGAAGCGCGTGCACTTTGATTCAGAGGACTGGAGCCCACCGATTTAGAATTACGTGCAAAAAGAGGATCACCGGTCTCATAGCCGTGTTTACATCCACAGACACAAAGGTCGGAAGGTCAGAAATGCGGGAGATGGCGCTGGGTTTCAACGGGCTGACGGTGAGAACAGAGGACGGGGAAGCAGCAGCTCTGATGGGCCTGGGACTCGGTGGAGAGGTGAACAGCCTGGGGGCCTGAGGAACCCCGCGGACCCCACTCTGTTACAACACAGCCCATCGTGGGAACCCATGGTGGTGACCCTGGGCCATCGCAGGTGAACTATGTCGGCTGCTCTGTTTGGAAGACCTGATTCACATAATATGTGACAAATATTTTTAACAATATGAATGTAATTACTTTAGTTATTCTTAGAGACAAACCAGAATTCTCTCCAAAATGTGCTTGGGCGGAGCAGCTGCTCGCTGAGACAGGCCGCTCCGGGGCGGGTACAGCACCCTGCTCACCGCGCGGGGCTGGGGGAAATCCCGGGCCGGGACTGAGACGCCCAGAGCTGAGTTTCCAGGAAACCTCCATGGGACCGTGCAGGGGGCAGAGGCCACGAGGAGGCTTCTGTGAGGTCCCAGGAGAGCGAACGAGCTCTGGAGCTGGGGCGGAGTGCGAACGCGGAGGAGGATGCCCGCTCATGTGGGTGCTGCTAGGACAAAGCCTGGTGACTCATTAGATGGGGGGGGGTCATGGCAATGTGGTCCAGGCGCCCGGACAAGCCGGTGGGTGGAGAGGGAGACGATGGGGCTGGTCTTGGCGGTGCTGAGTCTGGGCACCGGCATGTCGGCCTGGACGGGGACAGGTTTGGGAGGAGACAGTATGCAGTTGGTGGGTGGCTTCCTGGGCGTGGCCTGGAAGTTCCAAGGCAGGGCGAGCGGGAGAGGGAGCGGGGCGGGGCGAGGGGAAAGGGGAGGAGCTTATGAAGGAAGGTGGGAAGGGATCTGAGAGCCCTGTCCTCGGCTTGGAAACCGGAGTAAAACTCCCTACGGGCCTGAGGTCCCTGGAGCAATGATCTCTTCCCTCGCTTGTAACCGATCACCTCACATTTAAGTGTTAACTACCTTTCCTTTTGCTTTTATTTTTTATTTTTAAAATTTATTTATTTATTTATTTATTTTTGGCTGCGTTGGGTCTTCGTTGCTGTGCGCGGGCTTTCTCTAGTTGCAGCGAGCAGAGGCTACTCTGTTGCGGTGTGCGGGCTTCTCATTGCGGTGGCTTCTCTTGTTGTGGAGCATAGGATCTAGGCACGCGGGCTTCAGTAGTTGTGGCTCGCGGGCTCAGTAGTTGTGGCTCGTGGGCTCTCGAGCGCAGGCTCAGTAGTTGTGGCGCATGGGTTTAGTTGCTCTGCGGCATGTGGGATCTTCCCGGACCAGGGCTCGAACCCGTGTCCCCTGCATTGGCAGGCGGATTCTTAACCACTGTGCCACCAGGGAAGTCCCTCCTTATGCTTTTTAATGTTAAGTTACACCAAATGCTTTTTACAAATAGGTGAAGTATAAATTATAAGAGATCATTTTCTTGATTCTGGTGGATCTTAGGCCTTCGTTCCTAAATATTATGACTAGAAGGGCCTTGTGTGGACTTCTGGTTATGCTGCTTTTTCATTTGTAAAAGTTTAAACTCCCCTTCATTTAGTTTATGCATAATAGGTTATCAAACAAACATCACTTCTTTAAAAAGCAAATGCAACAACATTACATAATGACTGCCTTTGTTTTCCACTCTTCCCATATTCCATTCTAGAGCTTTTCAAATCACAGGATTCAGTAAAACTTCTTCTCTATGTGTATTTTTCATCCCAGGGTGACTACCATGTTCATAATGTCTGTTTAGCCAACAAAAGTACTCGCCCCCTGTAGTTCCATGATTTTAGGGTTTTCTCGCTTTTCTTTATCTGCAGTTTTAGATCAGGCTGATGACTGCTGTTGATCTGGAATCCAGCCACTATATGCACGAGGAATTCTATTTCTTCTGCAGGAGGTATTCAGTGTTCTGGGTCCACAGTGGAATAGGCCTTGATAATTCCTTACTGAATTGTTAAAATGCCGAAGACCCCAAGCTAGCCAAGTGTCATGAGATGCTCTGGTGCAGAGCTCGGCCCTGTGGTAGACGCGCCAATGCATTCAGTTACCTGTGAAGGTAGCGCTGAGCAGAGCGCTGGCTGCTCATTCTGCTTGGAAGGAGAAACGGCCAGATGTGTGATTATAGACTGTGCTCGATGGTTTGGAGGGACGGAAAGGGGCTCCGAAGGAACACGATTGGAAAATTGGCAACAAGGAAGTCTGGGGAAGAAGTACGTGTATAGACCTCTCTGAAGGGCAGAAACATGGAGATATGTGTGTCCCGTGTGGGTGCTCACCAGAGGGTGATGATCTCCGGAGAGGAGGTCAGTAACCAAGTGATGGGCTGATCTGATCTGAGGACACCAGTCGGCCTCTCTCCTCAGCCACCCCGGGGCTCGTGAACAAGGTGGCTGCAGTGGCAGAGATGGAGGTCACGTGTGAGCTCAGCAATGTGGACTTCCGCTCACCAGGGCTGGCCTGGCTGTGGCCACCGCCAAGAGCCCAGCCTGCCCCCAGTATGGCACCACTGACTCCTCAGGGTGACCAACCAGCTTCCTGGTGGCAGGTTGACTACACTGGGCCACTTCCATGATGGAAGGGGCAACGTTTTGTTCTTACTGGAATAGACACTTACTCTGGATACGGATTTGCCTTCACTTCATGCAATACTTCTGCCCAAACTACGGTCCATAGACTTCCAGAAAGCCTTATCCACCGTCACGGTGTTCCAGGCAGCATTGCTTTGGATCAGGGAAATAACTTCACAGCAAATGAAATGCAGCAGTGGCCCATGCTCGTGGAATTCACTGGGCCTATCATGCTCCCGCCTTCCTGAAGCAGCTGGTTTGCTAGAACGACACGACGGCCTTTGGAAGACAGTGACAGTGCCAGCCAGGAGGCAACAGGTTGCAGGGCTGGGCCAAGGGTCTCCAGGAGGCTCTGAGCGAGCATCAGGTATACGGTGCTGGTCCCAGAGCTGGGACTGGTGAGTCCAGGGGTCAGGCGTGGAAATGGGGGTGGCACCACTCACTAGCACCCTGGTGACCCACTAGCAGAAGTTTTGCTCCCTATCCCCACAACCTAATGCTCTCCGGGCCTGTGGGTCCTAGTTCCACAGGAGAAAGTCTTCCACCAGGAGACACAAAAACGGTTCCACTGAACTGGGAGATGGCCACCTGGCCACCTTGGGCTCCTCGTGCTCCGGAATCAACCCTCAGAGAAGGGGGTTCCTTGCTGGCTGGGGCGGCTGATCCTACTGCCAAGGGGAACTTGGATGGCTGCCCCACACTGGAGATGAGAATGAGATTCTGCGGTACCGGCGATCCCTGGGGCATCTCAGCACCACCAGGCCCTGGGCTCAAGGTCAGTGGAAAACTACAACACCCCAACGAGGCAGGACTACTGATGGCCCAGACCCTTCAGGAGCGAAGGTTTGCGTCACCCGCCAGGTGAAGACGCACGAGCAGCTGAGGTGCTTGCTGAAGGCCAAGGGACTACGGAACGGGTGGGCAAAGAGGGTACTTCTAAATACCAGCTATGGCCACGTGACCAGTCACAGAACTGAGGACTGCGGTTGTCTTCAGTATATCTTTCCTGTTTTGTTATGAATATGTTTGCGTGTAAACATTAAGCAAATATCTTTGTTTTCTTCTCTCTCCTATTCCTTTATCATGTAACACAAGATGTGTTGACTTTACATCCTAGTATTTAAGTTATGATATCAAGGAGAAGAGTGAACATCATGCAAGGACGCTGTATCCTTTTCTGGAAAAGACTTCGTGTTTTTGGTGTACAAAGGATAGCTGTACCACGTGAGGTGGCGGCATGGCCTTGCAGTTACCTTTATCCGGAGATTAAGTGTGCTCCGAGGGGATGTGTGTGGGTGTCCAGTGGACAACGGGTGTACCTGTGATGGTTAAGTTCATGTGTCAACTTGTCTGGGCCGTGGTGCCAGATATTGGGTCGAACACTCTGGATGTTTCTGGGAGGATGTTTTCGGATGAGATTAACGTTTAAATTGATGGACTTTGAGCAAAGCAGGCTGCCTTCCGTAATGTGGGTGGGCCTCATCCAATCAGTTGAAGGCCTGAAGAGAACAGAACGTCAGATCTTCTCTGAGTCAGAGGGGATTCTGGAGCAGACGCCTCCAGACTGGAATGGTGACACTGGCTCTTCTCCGAGTCTCCAGCTGCCGGTCCGCCCTGAAGATGTGGGACTCACCAGCCGCCCTAATTACATGAATCAGTTCCTTAGAATAAATCTCTGTCTCTATGTACACATCATATCCATTCTGTTTCACTGGAGAACCCTGACTGATACATTCCCCTAAACTCCCACCTGGAGATTGCTACCTTATTGCATTTAAATTATTCTTATTCAGTTCTAGATTCTCAAATGCTTCAGATGTACCCGATTGTGTGTGTGTGTGTGTGTGTGTACATGATTATGAGGAATTGGTTTAGTTCTGTAACGTTAAAACAAGACTGGGGCCATTACACGATAAAATGCAAAAAGCTATCTGCACTTAGCTTGTGAGCAAACACAACTCGACCTTTGTTCGATGCTGGGACAGAGACCAACCCACCTCCTAACACCCGGGCCCAGTTTACAGAAGAGTAAGTTGAACCAGTGTGTCCTCTGACCGGCACCCCAGAGGAACCCCCAACTTCACAGAATCCAAAGAATCCCGAAGGCAGAGGATGAGGTGCAGCCAGGTGGGCCCCTCGTAGCAAACAAGCCCACCACCTGTCTGCAGCCGCAATTAACTATAGAATCACGTCCACACCCATTTCCTTTAATCCCCAAATATCAAAAGCCAAACTGTTTTCCTGCACTAGAAAAATGAAGCTGGTGGTCTGTGGTCCGGATGACTGTGAAGGCGCAGATCTGTGCAGTGGAGCTTGGGGGCGACCCATCCGTAGTATCGGGGCTGGGACTTGTGACCTGTGCACGGGGAGACTTGCTCCCGTGGGGAGGCTGGGCAACCATCACACACACGTCCCTCTCGATGGCACCATGCACATCCCAAAGTCCTTTCATGCCTATCATTTAGAAAGTGGTACCCCATTGCATACACACAGGGGCATATTTATAGCTAAGTTTTTAACCCAACCCCCTACCTCTGCAGCCATACTTCCTAGTTAAGGGTGCTTTATAGACAAGAAACCTTGGGGACCTGGGCTCTGCTCCCCCAGATGAGCCCCACCAGTGGGAGACATCTATGCTGAGCCGGCCCAGAGCCTGAAATGCCCAGGGCTGGGAAACAGTTCCTTAACCGGGAGCATTAAACACCAAAATAGTTCAGATAAATTCTTCCTAAAAAGTCAGTAAGGCCCCTTCCGGGTCCTGCTTCTGCAGATAAGAAGCTTTGAAGCCGCTGCTACACACTGAGCAACAGGTAAAAAGCTGAGAAAATGGAAAACTCAACAACTCTTCTTAGATCCGTGAGCGAAGTGAGGTCAGAGGGGAAACCGCTGTCCCCAAATGGGAGAGACCGACAGCTCAGCCACCGAGAGGAGCGTGGTGGGAACTCACGCAGAGGTAAGCGCGCCCGAGCTGCGGTGGATGCGTCAAACTCCAGGGGAGCCACTCAGAGCGGGAATCACGGGGCTTTCGTGGGCTTTGCCACCAGGAACCCTGCCAGGTCCTCACGGTGAAAACCCCCCTCGTGCTCCGGAACCACTGTGAAATTAGCCGGAGCGTTTCGTTCCTCTTAACAAGGCCTGATCTCAGGGGAAACTATGTAACCAGAGCCTCACTGACCTGGGGGGAGGGAGCTCCAGCCCTCCTGTCCCAGCTGAGGGGGCAGGGACCTGACGCACACGTGAAGGTGGCCATGCAGAGGCTCGGGCTCCCCAGAGACATAAACTCACCCTGGGCCTGCGGGGGCACCCCTCCCCACTCACCACCACAGCACTGAAGGCTCCTTGAAAGCAGGTCCTCTTACCCAGGACATCGTGCCCAGCTATCAGGAGAAAATCACAAGCCATACGAAAGGCAGAACACACAGTCTGAAGAGACAGAGCGATCATCAAAACCAGACTCAGCTATGGCAGGGATGTTGGAATTATCAGACTGGGAGTTTAAGACAAATGTGGAAAATCCACTAAGGAAGTGCTCCAGTGGATCAACAGACAGCAGACAGGTGCAGGTGGGCAGCGTAAGCAGAGAGATGGAGATCTCAGAACGCACCAAAAGAAATGCTACAGATAAAAAACTGCGACGGAAATGAAGAATGCTTTGATGGGCTTATGGAGTAGAAAGGAAATGACTGAGGAAAGAACCTGAGTTTCAGGATATTTCAATAGAAACCTCCCAAACTGAAGAACAACTCACCTACAGAGGAGCAAAGGTAACAATTACATTTAGGGCTTCCCTGGTGGCGCAGTGGTCGAGAGTCTGCCTGCCGGTGCAGGGGACACGGGTTCGAGCCCTGGTCTGGGAAGATCCCACATGCCGTGGAGCAACTAAGCCCGTGCGCCACAACTACTGAGCCTGCGCGTCTGGAGCCTGTGCTCCGCAACAAGAGAGGCCGCGATAGTGAGAGGCCCGTGCACCGCGATGAAGAGTGGCCCCCGCTCGCGGCAACTAGAGAAAGCCCTCGCACAGAAACGATGACCCAACACAGCCATAAATAAATAAATTAATTAATTAATTAATTAATTAATTAAAAAAAGAATTACGTTCACTCTCTCCTCAGAAACCACGTGACCAGGAGGAGTGCAGAGAGGAATATGTAGAGGGTCGAGAGAAAAACCACCAGCCTAGGATTCTGTGCACGTGAAATTATCCTTCAAAAGTGTAGAAGGGGGCTTCCCTGGTGGCGCAGTGGTTAAGAATCTGCCTGCCAATGAAGGGGACACTGTTTGAGCCCTGGTCCGGGAAGATCCCACATGCCGCGGAGCAACTAACCCCGTGTGCCACAACTACTGAGCCTGCGCTCTAGAGCCCATGAGCCACAACTACTGAGGCCACAAGCCACAACTACTGAGCCCATGTGCTGCAACTGAGCCCACGTGCTGCAACTACTGAAGCCCGCGTGCCTAGAGCCCGTGCTCTGCAACAAAGAGAAGCCACCGCAATGAGAAGCCCATGCACCGCAACGAAGAGTAGCCCCCGCTCGCCACAACTAGAGAAAGCCTGCACGCAGCAACGAAGACCCAACACAGTCAAAAATAAATAAAATAAAAATAAATAAATTTATTTTTTAAAAAAGACCTAAAGTAGCCCACACGTTGTTGAAGGAGAAGGACAACACCGAGACTTCCTGTAAAGCTACAATAATCAAGACAGAGTACTATTGGCAAAACAAAAGATACACAGATCAACGGAACGGAACAGAGAGCCCAGAAATAGACCCACGTAAACTTAGTCAACATCTCTGACAAAGGACCAAAGGTAATACAACAGAGAAAAGCTAGTCTTTTCAACAAATGGTGCTGGAACAACTGGGCATCCACGTGCAAAAAAATGAATCAACACACAGACCTTACACCCTCCACACAAATTAACTCAAAACGGATCACAGGCCTAAATGTAAAACACAAAACTATAAAACTCCTAGAAGACAGCACAGGAGAAAATCTGATGAGCTTGGGTTTGATGATGACATTTTAGGTACATCACGAAAGGCAAAACCCATTAAAGAATCATAGATAACCTGGACTTCATTAAAATTCTATAATTCAGCTCCTTGAAAGACATTGTCAAGAGAATAAAAAGAGAAGCCACAGACTTGGAGAAAATATTTGCAAAATGTATATCCGATAAAAGACTGCTATACAAATTATACAAAGAACTCTTAAAACTCAACAATAAGAAAATAATCAAAATGGACAGATTCTTAGAAATGCACAAACTGCCGAGACTGAACCAGGAAGAAATAGAAAATATGAACAGACCAATCACAAGCACTGAAATTGAAACTGTGATTAAAAACCTTCCAACAAACAAAAGCCCAGGACCAGATGGCTTCACAGGTGAATTCTATCAAACATTTAGAGACGAGCTAACACCTATCCTTCTCAAACTCTTCCAAAATATTGCAGAGGGAGGAACACTCCCAAACTCATTCTACGAGGCCACCATCACCCTGATACCAAAACCAGACAAAGATGTCACAAAGAAAGAAAACTACAGGCCAATATCACTGATGAACATAGATGCAAAAATCCTCAACAAAATACTAGCAAACAGAATCCAACAGCACATTAAAAGGATCATACGCCATGATCAAGTGGGGTTTATCCCAGCAATGCAAGGATTCTTCAACATACGCAAATCAATCAATGTGATACACCATATTAACAAATTGAAGGAGAAAAACCATATGATCATCTCAATAGATGCAGAGAAAGCTTTCGACAGAATTCAACACCCATTTATGATAAAAGCCCTGCAGAAAGTTGGCATAGAGGGAACTTTCCTCAACATAATAAAGGCCATATATGACAAACCCACAGCCAACATTGTCCTCAATGGTGAAAAACTGAAACCATTTCCACTAAGATCAGGAACAAGACAAGGTTGCCCACTCTCACCACTATTATTCAACATAGTTTTGGAAGTGTTAGCCACAGCAATCAGAGAAGACAAAGAAATAAAAGGAATCCAAATCAGAAAAGAAGAAGTAAAGCTGTCACTATTTGCAGATGACATGATACTATACATAGAGAATCCTAAAGATGCTACCAGAAAACTCCTAGAGCTAATCAATGAATTTGGTAAAGTAGCAGGATACAAAATAAATGCACAGAAATCTCTTGCATTTCTATACACTAATGATGAAAAATCTGAAAGTGAAATTAAGAAAACACTCCCATTTACCATTGCAACAAAAAGAATAAAATATCTAGGAATAAACCTACCTAAGGAGACAAAAGACCTGTATGCAGAAAATTATAAGACACTGATGAAAGAAATTAAAGATGATACAAATAGATGGAGAGATATACCATGTTCCTGGATTGGAAGAATCAACATTGTGAAAATGACTCTACTACCCAAAGCAATCTACAGATTCAATGCAATCCCTATCAAACTACCACTGGCATTTTTCACAGAACTAGAACAAAAAATTTCACAATTTGTATGGAAACACAAAAGACCCCGAATAGCCAAAGCAATCTTGAGAACGAAAAATGGAGCTGGGGGAATCAGGCTTCCTGACTTCAGACTATATTACAAAGCTTCAGTAATCAAGACAGTTTGGAACTGGCACAAAAACAGAAATATAGATCAATGGAACAGGATAGAAAGCCCAGAGATAAACCCACACACATATGGTCACCTTATCTTTGATAAAGGAGGCAAGAATATACAGTGGAGAAAAGACAGCCTCTTCAATAAGTGGTGCTGGGAAAATTGGACAGGTACATGTAAAAGTATGAAATTAGAACACTCCCTGACACCATGCACAAAAATAAACTCAAAATGGATTAAAGACCTAAGTGTAAGGGCCAGACACTATCAAACTCTTAGAAGAAAACATAGGCAGAACACTCTATGACATACATCACAGCAAGATTCTTTTTGACCCAGATCCCAGAGAAATGGAAATAAGAACACAAATAAACAAATGGGACCTAATGAAACTTAAAAGCTTTTGCACAGCGAAGGAAACCATAAACAAGACCAAAAGACAACCATCAGAATGGGAGAAAATATTTGCAAATGAAGCAACTGACAAAGGATTAATCTCCAAGATTTACAAGCAGCTCATGCAGCTCAATAACAAAAAAACCAACAACCCAATCCAAAAATGGGCAGAAGACCTAAATAGACATTTCTCCAAAGAAGATATACAGATGGCCTACAGACACATGAAAGAATGCTCAACATCATTAATCATTAGAGAAATGCAAATCAAAACTACAATGAGATATCATCTCACACCAGTCAGAATGGCCATCATCAAAAAATCTAGAAACAATAAATGCTGGAGAGGGTGTGGAGGAAAGGGAACACTCTTTCACTGTTGGTGGGAATGTAAATTGATACAGCCACTATGGAGAACAGTATGGAGGTTCCTGAAAAAACTACAAATAGAACTACCATACGACCCAGCAATCCCAATACTGGGCATATACCCTGAGAAAACCATAGGTCAAAAAGAGTCATGTACCAAAATGTTCATTGCAGCTCTATTTACAATAGCCAGGACATGGAAGCAACCTAAATGTCCATCGACAGATGAATGGATAAAGAAGATGTGGCACATATATACAATGGAATATTACTCAGCCATAAAAAGAAATGAAATGGAGGTATTTGTAATGAGGTGGATGGAGTTAGAGTCTGTCATACAGAGTGAAGTAAGTCAGAAAGAGAAAAACAAATACAGTATGCTAACACATATATACGGAATCTAAGGGAAAAAAAAAAAAAAAAGGCCATGAAGAACCTAGTGGCAAGACGGGAAGACACAGACCTACTAGAGAATGGACTTGAGGATATGGGGAGGGGGTGGGGTGAGATGTGACAGGGTAAGAGAGTGTCATGGACATATATACACTACCAAATGTAAAATAGATAACTAGTGGGAAGCAGCCGCATAGCACAGGGAGATCAGCTCGGTGCTTTGTGACCACCTAGAGGGGTGGGATGGGGAGGGTAGGAGGGAGGGAGATGCAAGAGGGAAGAGAAATGGGAACATATTGTATATGTATAACTGATTCACTTTGTTATAAAGCAGAAGCTAACACACTATTGTAAGGCAATTATACTTCAATAAAGATGTTTAAAAAAAAAAAAAAAAAGAGAATAATCAACCTGATGTAAAATTGGGTCAAAGAACTTAAAAGACACTTCATCAAAAAAGATATGCAGATGGAAAGTATGCATATGAAAAGATGTTCCACATCACATGTCATGAGAAAAATGCAAACTGAAACATCAATGAGATGCCACTATTACTATTAGAATGGCCAAAATCTGGAACACCGACACCACCAAATGCTGGCGAGGATGTGGAGTGACAGGAACCCTCACTCACTGATGGCGGGAATGCAGGATGGTGCAGCCCCTTTGGAAGACAGTGTGGCAGCTTCTCAAAAACTAAACCTACACTTACAATAAAATCCTGCAGTCACACTTCTTGGTATTGATATTTATCCAAAGGAGCTGAAACTTAGGTCTACACAGAAAAACTGTACACAGGTGTTTATAGCAGCTTCATTCATAACTGCCAAAACTGGGAAGCAACCCAGATGTCCTTCAGCAGGTAAATGGATAAATAAACTGTGGTCCATCCAGACTAAGGAATATTATTCAGTGCTAAAAGGAATGAGTTATCAAGCCATGAAAAGCCATGGAGGAAGCTTGAATGCATATTATGAAGTGAAAGAAGCCCATCTGAGAAGGCTACAGACTGTACAGTTCCAATCATATGACATTCAGGAAAAGGCAAAACTATGGAAACAGTATAAAGACCAGTGGTTGCCAGGAGTTTGCGGGGAGGGAGGGATTAATACGTGGGGCACAGGAGGTTTGTAAGGCTGTGACTTTTCCGTATGACACTATGATAATGGACACACGTCTGAACCCATAAAATGTACACCACCAAGAGTGAACTGTGATACAAACGATGGACCTTGGGTGATGATGACGTGTCATCGTAGGTTCATCAGTTGTAACTAACATACCGTTAGGTGGGGGGGGAAATCTATGTACCCTCTGCCTAACTGTCTCTTTCAACCATTTGTAAGCCCCAGCGTAAGAGGGCCAAGCTTCCGGGTCCAGCAGGGCCCGCCCTGTGCGGTGCTGCTGTCTCGAGGGTCCGTCTCTTCGTGAGTCTGTGCACCTGCTCCTGCCCCGTTGGTCACCCAGGATCTGAAAAGGCTTCGCATCCTGAGCTAGAGAGACTGGGGAAAGTTCCTCGGACGTGTGTGAGCTGATGCTACATTCAGATCCGCAGCCGATCAGAGACGATGAAGAAATCTAGGAGTCATAACGTTTCCAAAAAAAGCCCCACATGGAAACTGAAGAGCGAAGCAGGGAGGGTAGGGGTCTCTCGTATTCACTGCCCCGGTGAGGGAAGCCTCCTGATTTCCAAACCACTGCAGCCCAGTGGCAGGCTTTGAAATCAGTTTCATGGGTCACACCCAGAATTTTCTAAATAATTAGAATAAAAGAGAGTTAAAAATATCAGAATGCATGGCATCTTGCAAGGTATTGCTTTGTATAAATTTTGTTTTAGATACTTGCGTGCGTGCTTGCGTGTGTGTGTGTGGTGGGTCACAATATAAAACCTATTTCTTACTGTGGGTCGTAGTCAAAAAGGTTGAGAAACAGTGGAGTTTCAGAAGTTACTGCTGACACGAGGCGATGGGAAGATGGCCAGGCTCAGAGCGTCAGGTTTTGCCTCTTGTCCTGATGCCAGTTTTATGAAGTCGAATCTTCCTTCCCGCCCTGCTTTTGTCTTTCAGGGTCTCTGCCCAGACCTGCCCCAGAAGTCAGGAAGGAGCGGGTCATGAAGCCCCTTAGACGAGAGGAGGGAAGGAGGGGAGCTGAAAGGCAGGCAGTGGGCAGTGCCTGCGGACCAGCTCCCGGGCTGAGAGCATCTTGCTGTCAGAGCACCAGCCTTGTACCTCCCGGGAGCTCCTCTCCCCCCTACCCTGTCGCCCGGCTGCAGACTTTGGGATGAAGTCAGTTTTGATGCTGGCTCAGATAGGACTCTGTCCTCATCTGCCGAAGGCCTACCTGTGGCCTAGTCACTGTAATAAGCTGGGTGGGGCATGATTATAGGTCAGGTGTCCTCAGTCCCAAGTCCCAGGTTTATCTCTGGGCCAGTTGGCCATTTGACCCCTGCGAGGAAATTACCCCAGTGATTTATCTTCTGCAGTTACAACACAAGGATTTTGGCCTTTGTCTCCTCCATGTGAAAATAACTGAGATTTATTTGCAGATATAAGAGGAAAGTCATTCGACAGAGTGGATACATCACATTATTACCATATTAACAATCTGAGGGAGGTTTACTGAAGTTTATCCCAGTGTGAATTAAAACAAGTAATGTGGTTTACAAACTCCTTTTGTTATCAAATGTCAGAAGTCATCTGAAAATGATTTCTCTTCTGAGTTCTCCTACTAGGAATATATCTTTTTAAGCAGTATCACCTTTATAAGTTTTAGTGGAAACGCCAGTGGGAGGGAAAAAAAGAGAGTGAGAGAGAATAAGGGAAAAAGAAAAATACTAGTTTTAACGTTAAGGGTTAAACCTGAAAACAAAAACCACCAAAAAGGCAGGTGGGAGAGTCCAGGTACAAAAACAGGAGAAAACAATGCAAGAAAAAGACAGAATAGAAAGCGCTTTCTTCTTTTCAATGATCATTTTAAACATTGAGAATTTTCTCTCTTTGTCACAGAACCCCCCAAAGCCTAGCTTGGGAATCCAGTGGAGTGAAGGCTGAGAAGTTGATCTGGGACACAAGAAAGGCCCTTCCATTCTGACGTCAGACTGATAAGAAGTGTAAACCGTTCTTCCAAGACCTCTTGTTCATCGAGGAGTTTGTGCAATTCATCAGTAAGTTCAGAGACGGACAAATCTCAATGATCCTGTATTTCCTTTCATAGTCACTCTGCGATGGCCGGTACTGAGGAGGGATGTACTGAGCTACTGACTGACATCAAAGGATGCAGTCAAATGCATCAAAGGATGTTACTCCAAAAGATGAAAAGACACACTACTGAATGGGAGAAAATACTTGGAAATCGTACATCTAGTAAGGGCTTAATATACAGAATACATAAAGAAGTCCTATGACTCAACAACAAAAGAAAAACCAATTTAAAAATGGGCAAAGAGATCAGCTTGGTGCTTTGTGTCCACTTAGAGGGGTGGGATAGATAGGGAGGGTGGGAGGGAGATGCAAGAGGGAGGAGATATGGGGATATATGTATACATATAGCTGATTCACTTTGTTATACAGCAGAAAATAACACACCACTGTAAAGCAATTATACTCCAATAAAGATGGCAAAAAAAAAATGGGCAAAGAACTCAAACAGATGTATCTCCAAAGAAGGTATCAAGTGCAAATAAGTACATGAAAAGATGCTCAACATCACTGGTCGTTAGGGAAATGTAAATCAAAACCACAATGTGATACCAGCTCACACCCATTAGGATGGTTATAATTTTTTTTTTTTTGAGGATGTGAAAAAACCGGAACCCTTGTACATGGCTGGTGTGAAATGGTGCAGCCACTGTGGAAAACTGCTTGGTGGTACCTCAAAAAGTTAAACAAGCTTACTACCTGATCCAGGGATATCCCTAAAAGAATGGAAAACGGGAACCCAAACGATGCTTGTACACGAATGTTCACAGCAGTATCCTTCACTATAACAAGCGGTGGGAACCACCCAAATGTCCATTTACAGATGACAGGTACACGGGGCACATGCACACAAGGGCCACAGCATGGAGTAAAGGGCAGATACACCCTACAGAGGGATGAGGCTTGAAAACAGGCCAAGTGAGACCACGCAGACACAAGAAAACAATCCTGTATGAGTCCACTTATACAGGGGCCCTGGAAGAGGCAAATTCAGAGCCGGAAAGCAAAAGACGGCCGCCAGGGGCTGGCGGAGGGGAGCTGGTGTTTTCATGGTCGTAGAGTCTAGGGTGATGAAAGTGACTTGGAAATAGACAGTGGTGCTGGTTGTAAACACTGTGAAAGTATTTAATGCCACTCACTGAATCGTACACCCAAAAATGGCTAAAATAGCAAATTTTATGTTATATATATATATTTACCACAATTTTAAAAGTTAGTAATACAGTATTTTCCAAACCACGGAATTGTACACTTTAAATTGTTTGGTATGTAAGTTAATCTCAACAAAGCTGTTTTTTTAAAAGATGTGAAAGCAGAGCTTGGGTAAAACAGGCTCGCTCTTGCTGAGCTTTGTAACGTGTGGCCGGAAGGGTCCCGAGGTTGTGTGGTGGCGGAGCAGGCGTGGTGTGCGCCCCTGGGGATCCCCCGTTTCCAGCACTGCGTTTACTTTTAAAGATACTGCTGAATCAGGCAGCATTCTCTACAGCCATTCGTATTTTGCTTGGTTTTCACTTTCTTACAAAAATGGACAATCAAGACAGAAAAACAAAAGGTCCAATTACTAGCCTTCATTTCACCCCAAAGCAAAACAAGATGAGTTTCCAAATTTTTTTTTTTTGATAGAAAGCAACGCAGGTCCAGTATTACCTCCTTTTCATAAAAGAAGTGCTGAAAATGCCCAAAAGCAAAGCATTTTCTCCGAGGGCGAGGGCCTCACCTGTGAGGTGCTGGCTTCAGTCAGTGTGGCCCAGCAGGGTGTGCAGACGCACACGGGGCTGGCAGCAGGACCTCCCAGGGTGCTTGTGATTCTGGGGGCGACAGCAGGGGTCTGCGTCTCTAACCAGGGATTTCAGGCACCGCTGAGAGCCTGGCGTGAGGGCGTTTGCTCTCCCTCCGGACCAGGCGGCTGCGGTGACTTGGTGGAGTGACGCGCGAGGGTGCCCTGGCGGGAAACCTGCGGTGACATCTCCCGCGTGCCTCCCACGTGCCTGGGACCCCTGGTTCCTGGTTGGGCCCGGCTAGAACACCTGGACATGGCCCAAGCCCCACTGCCCTGGGTACCTGCCCTGGGACCTAAAGCATCTCCAGTCTCAGCTCAGGGTACCCGTGTGTCCCCCCCACCCCGCCCCGAGCCCCGCCTGCTCCCAGGAGGCTGCGTGGGAAAGTCACTGCCAAACTGTAAGCTGGCGTTGAGCAGGATTTGAAGCAAAAGGGCTTTCGCCTCCTTCAGCCCAGCCCTGGGATGCTCTCACGTTACACTGTCCGTGACACTAGGATAGTTTTGGTCCCTGAGTCCTCGAGCGGCTCCTCGGGCCCCACGGGCTCCCTGCTCGGGGTTCCTTACAGCTTCCACCAGAGTCGCGCGTGTCTCACTCACCCTCCTCCTGCCCCCGGTTTCCTCTTCTCCTACCACCAGCCCTCCTCTGCGTCCTACCGCACAGTCTTCCTGAAATGGCATTTCCCGGCCATTTCGCAACCGGAGGGCTTATTCCAAACGCGTGGGGAGCGCAGCCCCGGGGGAGTCGCTGCCGCCGGAGCTGAGCGCTCCAGTTACCGCTGGTGTGAATCCGCTACTGTTAAACATAATGGCACTGTGACAGACATGCCGGATTTAAAGAATGGAAGTGTCACCACCAGGAGCTTCATCTGCCTGGATTCTCGCCCGTGACGACTTCCATCTTCAGGTTCCCCTCCAGGAGCTCCCAGCCCCAGGAGAAGTTTTCTGTGCCGTGAACTTAGGAAGCATCCAGGCGCCTCCTGACTGGTGACAATTTCATTTCTATGAAGGTCATTCAAAACCTCATTTATCAACAGATGTTTCCATTCCCTCCACACACAGGTACTTAGCTAAGTACTCAGTATCCTGAACGAGACAGACAAGGGCTGGCGGGTGCAGACGAGGAAGCGAGTCCCCGGCGGTGGGTGACGGAGCCGAACCGAGCGCAGAAGGGGTGGGTGCCCGCAGCGCCCCCGGGCCGGGCCGGGCCGGGAGGGGTAACTGCGACATGAGGGCTCAGGGAAGAACCCCTGGAGGAGGTGGTATCCAGACTCTGATCTGATTCAGGTTTTAATCCGGACGACCTTAGATCCAATGCATTCCCCAAACAGGAGCTCACTAAACAGCGTTCTTCAGGCCTTTCTTTGCCTTTTCTAAATGAATCATTAACTAAAGGCACAAGCCACCAAAAGGAACCTTATATACTCAAATATCACTTGGAGTAATGAAAAATATTTCAAAGATTCCGAACTCCTGGGATGTCACTGGTTTCCCGCAAAGTGGAGCTATTTCCCTTCATGGTGCCGTCATTTTTCTCATCTTTAAAGAAGCTGAACACAGTTATCTTTATAGTAATGAGTTTGTAATGTTTTGTTTTGCTCTTTAAAGAAAAAAGAATTAGCCCTCGTAGGACATTGGACTATTCCCTGCCAGTGACATTCTCTCCGGGGAACATTTTACCCCGCAGGACAAGGAATCCCAGCAAGGAAAGTGTTGAGTCACACACGAACCTGCTTTCACAGCTGCTCGCTGTTTGTGAAGGGCATATAAGCAGCAGTTTCAGAGTTGAGTCCATGATGATTAAAAAACTACAAAATTAAAAAGTCCAAGACTCTTAGTGCCTTTGAAACAGCTGCTCCAAGTTGGGTATTTTACTCCTGGTGCTCAAGAAAAGTGCTAAAAACAATGAAACGGAAGAAAAACCGCCCCCTCAGAGCAGCACCTGCCCTCCTTCTATTCAACACCGACTCATCAACCCCTCCTATCACCTCTCAGACTTCAAAAGGCAAATTCAGCTCATGCCCCTGTATTAACACTGATGATTCCGTGTCACGCTGAGAAAAAGTCACATCTACCGATGCACTTTCCAAGCAGAAAAACCAAACACTTAGGCCCCATCTACATAAATGACCACAAAATACTGAAAACCAGGAAAACGATGAATCAACGCCCCCAATGACACACGGGAACTCGCGGAACTAGGCGGTCACGTGGGTCCAGACACCCCCCGGTCACATCACGCCACCACACGAAACGCAGGGAAAGCCCGGGTGCTTGTCTTCTCACTGAATCCAGTGTTTCATCAATAATCCATTCGAAAATATTGATGAGGCGAAAATCCATTTGGCAATCAAGAACTTCAGTCAGCACATTCTTGTTAGTGAGACAAGGTATTTTACGTCATGTTTTCAGTGGTGTCAATCTTCCTAAATTAGCTCTTTCTTAAAAAAAATATTTTATTTATTTATTTTGGCTGCGCCAGGTCTTACTTGTGGCAGGCGGGCTCCTTAGTTGCGGCGTGCATGCGGGACCTAGTTCCCCAACCAGGGATCAAACCTGGGCCCCCTGCATTGGGAGCGCAGAGTCTTAGCTACTGCACCACAAGGGAAGTCCTCTAAATTAGCTCTTGGGTGAAGTGCAGGGCCTCAACCTTGGAAGTCTTTTTTTTTTTTAATTTATTTATTTATTTATTTATTTATTTATTTATGGCTGTGTTGGGTCTTCATTTCTGTGCGAGGGCTTCCTCTAGTTGCGGCAAGCGGGGGCCACTCTTCATCGCGATGAGCGGGCCTCTCACTATCGTGGCCTCTCTTGTTGCGGAGCACAGGCTCCAGACGCACAGGCTCAGTAGTTGTGGCTCATGGGCCTAGTTGCTCCGCGGCATGTGGGATCTTCCCAGACCAGGGCTCGAACCCGTGTCCCCTGCATTGGCAGGCAGATTCTCAACCACTGTGCCACCAGGGAAGCCCTTGGAAGTCTTTTGAGAGGCAGACACGGGTCCTCCAGCGCTTCCTGGGCGGCTCTAGGGTGAGAAATAACGACCCGGCAGTCTGGCCCTGGGCATTGGCTCTGTGCCTGGCTTGGTGCTGAGCGAGGCCCACGAACCCACCTCTCCTCCACCCTGGACGCTCCTCCAAGACATGCAGTTGGCGTCACCTCTCATGGGTAAAGAGACTCCAGCCATCACTCAGAATCTGCAGGGAAGTGGGTTTCAGGCCAGGTGTGCCCCAGCTGCAGCGCTCTTGACTGCCCCCTGGGCTGCTGTTTCCCCAGGAAGTTAGCTGTTCAGTGCAGTGGAAATGGGTCTCTGACTCCTGTGTTGGTTCTGGTGCCAATCCGTCCTCTTGCTGGACGGCTGTTTGGGTGTCCTGTTCCTGTGAATTTTCTTCTGTGGTTAACTGTCTGCAGGCCACCCAAGGTTCCTCCAACACCAGAAAGATCAAGTCCCTCTGTCATTGCCCAGGACACACACCTGTACTGCTTGAGCTGGGTACCCAGCATGGCCACACCCGGAATGCAGGGCAGGAATCTACATGCTGTGATGAAACTGGGGCAGGGGCAGAGGCACTGAGGTCCAAAGTCACGGGCAGAACTCCAATGGCGTTCACTAAAAACGATCCAAAAGTGTGTTTTTCTTGGCCGTGCTGTGCTCTAATTATGCAGCTGCTTTTATGAACGTTAAGTGTAGGAACTCACATTTGCCCTTAATAAATTGAATCCTGATAGATTCAGCACAATGTTCTGATTTACCTTAGTATTTTAAAAATCCAATTCTGTTACTCTATATATTTTCCATGTTTTTAGCTTCTGGTGTATGCAGCGTTGCCCAGTGGAAAGAACACAGCTCAAGGTCCTCCTAACCTGGGTTCAAATTCCAGCTCCGCCGCTTACTAGCTGTGCAACCTCGCAGGGCCTCCCGGTAACCTCTGGTGCGTTGTTTAAATAACGCCGCTCTTTAAGAGCAGATGAGTAAATCCACACCCCACAGGGTTGGCCCGAATCTCCCATCTCTGGGAAGCAGCACTAGAAGGGACCGGAACTTAGGAAGCAGAACGCTGAGCCCCTCGGGAGCAGTCTTCAGGGAGTAGAGTGGACCGTGCGGCGGGGTGCAGGAACACTGCACGTTCTGGAAGGGGCCTCGCCCGCCTGAAGGAAGCGGCTCTCCTCAGGGTGGACACCTTCACTGCTGCCTCGCGGGCACACTCGTCGGGCAGCTGTCCCAACACAGACCAGGGTCAGGGGCATCCCGGGCCCCAGTGGACACCGCGGAGCTGGTGTCTGGCGTACACGCTTCAGTCTCGGGTGGGTCTAACCGGCGGGTGTGGCCCCCCAGTGGAACGGCTCTGGGACAGCCGGGACCATCCCCACCCACCCCAGAGGGACGTCTCCTGTGGGACCCCGCTTCCCGTGTGGACGCCTCACCTCATCTGCCTCTCCTTCCCACCTGCAGTTAGCTGCCCTTTTCTCAAAGATGGGAAACAGGAACACAACGACCGGTGTACAGCTCTGCCATGAGGAGGGGCCGAGGCCACGGGTGTCCTGGGCCCACTGCCGCCCCCCCCTCCCCAGCACCAGCTGCACCCCCGGGGGCGAGGAGGGCAGCCCCTCCCGACCGCTCCACCCCGCCGCTCCCTGCCCTGTGGACACAGAACTTTAAAGCTCTTACTCACCCAGTCTATGCTGTTGTCAAGGGCAGAAAGCTGGAGTCCTGACGGGGCGGATTTACACATTCCTCTGATTTTTCTCACAAGCCTGTCAAAACTACAGACCTGTTCCTCGGCCTCCAGGCCGGCCCAGTGCCCTCGGGTGCCCTCGGGTGCCCGGTGCTGTCCCAGCGTCTGTGGCACTGGTGTTGCTGTCGGGATGGCAGAGATCACACTGATTTTGGTGGGGGGCTTGTATGTGTTTTGATGTTTCTGCCTGATGTCTGAAGGATCCATTCTTTACCTTGACATTCATGAGTGCTCTATACCAGAATTTCCTGAAATGTTGTATTTACTTCGTAATCTCATTGCATGATTTCCTTGGAGTTGGAGGAACGACCGTGAGGAATTTACTCCTGCTCGCTGAGTTGAGTGACCGGGCCGTGCACGCAGGTGGTGTTTTACTGGCATGTCGGGGCTGTTTAGGGCAGGCGAGCCTCTCCACACACCGTGGAAGTGGCTGACAACGAGGTCCTGGACACGGGGAACGGCACAGCCACGGGATGCGGAGCTTCGTGGCCGAATCCTCTTGTGCTGACCTGGAAGGCACGTTTAGGACTTGACATGAGGGAGAAATCAACTCTGTAGCCTAAATCCACACCCAGGTCCCACCCCAGGGAGAAGGACAAGGGGAAGGGAGGTAATAGAGAGAATTTGAACTTTTTCTGGAAGGACAATTCATATTATTTTATGAACAGAAAACTCAGTGGTGATGGCGGGTCTCCCGCGTCTCTCGCAGTTCCCGGTCCTGAAGGCTCCCACTAGCTTATGGGGGGGGGCTCCTCATCCTCCTGTGACCCCGCCTGATGGCGACCACGTCCCGGCCTGGCCTCCCCTCGACGATGCAGGGGACCCCACCCCGGACACGGGCGGCCCGGGCCCAGGTCCTGCGTCACCCCAGGGGCTGGCCTCCCCGCTGAAAGGACGGTGGCCCTTAGCGGGGACGCCCCTTTGCCGGCAGCCTTATCTTTAGCCCGGGCCCACGGTCTGCTTCTCCTCTGCTGGGTCTCCGGTCTGTACTTGGGGACCAACTCATGCAACCGAGCAGACTGTCAGCCGCGGGTGGAGGTCAGCCATTCGCCCCCGAGCCGAGGGAGCGGGGCCGTCTGACAGCCGGTGGCGGGCACCGAGGGGCTGGACGCCCCGTCAACGCAAGACTCCTCCTGGGCCTTTTCTCAGACAGGAACTTAACACCTTCCTGGCCTCCTGCTTCTCCACTACGGCAGGGGCCGGGCCATCGAGTTAGAACTTTTTAACGGATTCAGTATAAATCCTGACTTCATGAATTCCTGAGCCAGCAACTCAACAACAAGAAAAAACAAATACCCTGAATGAAAAATGCGCGATGGAAGTGAACAGATATTTCTCCGAAAAAGAAACACAAGTGGGCAACAACCACATGGACGGCGGCTGGCGGGGGAATGAAGAGACCGCCCACCCCCGCGGGAGGGGGGCTTGTGGGAGAGAGGGGATGGCGGGGTCTGGGAAGAGCACGCGGGGGGGCTCGGGTCTGGGCGGGGCTTGGGCTGACGGCCTGGCAGCTCTGCGAGCCCATCCCCCCCATGAGCGGGGTCCGCCCCCTGGTAAGCAGGGGCCACGAGAGCGCCCTCGAGAGGTGCCCTTCGCAGTGCGGGCCATAGGTCCCGACCCACCGGAGGCCGTAAGATGGACACTCAGGCTGCAGCCAGCACCTCGCTCCCATGAAGGAGGGCGGGCGAGGAAGCCTCCAAGTTCACGGCCCGTAGGGCACTGTCTTTTGTTTCTCACACACACCCCTTTAAGAAGTTTTCGAGCCGCTGCTGTAGCACCGCTGTCCACCCGCAAGCCCCGGAGGGGAGACCGCGCCCAGGCCGGCTCTGCGGCAGCCCCGCACCCCGGCCTGGGGCGGGAGGCACGGCGGCCACTGTAAGCATAGGCGTGAGGCGCAGACCCCCAAAGGGTCAGGGCGATGGCGCCAGGGGTCCCTGGGGGTCTCCGGGTGCCCGGGGGCCAGCCAGGTGCAGAGGGAGGCTGCTGACCAACTTGGTGTGCGTTTCCATTTCTTCCTCCGGCCTTTTCCTGGGCAAGACCTGTGCCTGGGCCGTGACCTTCCCAGCCCTTTAAGAGGCTGCTGCGGGCCGTTCTGAGGAGCTGGTACGCTACGCGGCCGTTCCACTGGAAGGCATATGCTTGCCGGAAGTGGCACCTGCGTGCGCGTGCGTGCACGTGCGCGTGCGTGCGTGCCTGTGCGCGTGTGTGCGTGGACTGTCCCTAAACAAGGCGGGCGCAGGTGCAAACAGTCCGTAGTGTGCGTGGCGGGGAAGCGGACCGGCCTGGAGCGCGCAGACGGCGTCCAAGCAGAGAAACTGCGCACGGCAAGCACTTCGTCCTCATTCCTGCAGCCAGAAGACCTGCCGGGAGGCAGCCTCCGCCTCCGAGAGCCCGGGATGCGGTGTGTGCGGGTCCTGACCACAGCAGCCTCCCCTGGACGAGCGTGTGGGAAGGCGCCCCACGGAGAACAGAGGCTCCCCCGAAGCCGCTTTCTCGCTGGGTGACCTGGAGCGAGTTACTTCACTTCCCTGAGCCTTGGATTTCTCATCTTTATTGGGGTAATTATAACTGCCCCACTCACCTCTCAGAGGTGCTGTGAGAGAGTGCTGCAAATGGTAAGGCACCATAGCGGTGCGGCTGTTATTATTATCGTTAATCTTAATAGCGGCCTTGCCAGGCAGGCAGCGCACTAAGTCACTTTGCAAATGGGGAGAGAGGGTCAGCAGTATTGGGGTGAGGCCCGCGGTGTCGCAAGCTGCCCGGGGAAAACAGAACCAGAACCCGGGCTTCTTCTGAAACTTAGTCCAGTGCTGTCTTCCCTATAACACAGTTGACTTTTAACTGACATTTTATTTAGGTTGATGATTTAAATGTAACCAAGATGGTTAGATCTTTTTTCTCTCCTAAACCGTGATACGAGACTTGGAGCAATGTATTCATTTTACTGCCATAATAGTTTTTCCATCAAAACTACATATAGTCATGTTCTAGATATAGATTTTTATAGCTCAGTGGCCAGGAAGAGACCAGAAGAAGAAACAAAAAACTCACAAACAAGACTGCTAGTAGTCGGGAGTGATCACGGACTATCTTATTACTATTAACTTTGCAAACTTCTTTTTGAGAAGTTTAAAAGCCCTGGGAAAAGTGACACCATAATATCTATCCTCTCCCTCTCTAGTTGAATTTTGATCCAGCCGATGCTGAGTGGACAAAGGGCCAGTGGTTTATGAACTCCTGCCTGGCTGGCTGAGGCCACAGTGCCTGGCGCACAGTAGGCTTTCAGTACCTGCTTATGAATAAGTGATTAGTAGACTGGGTCTCATTAGCCCTAAAGGAGTGAGAAGGACGTGGACGTGGGGCTGAAAGTCAGAGGCCTAGACCTCAGGGCTGGCTCTGCCACCGACCGGCTGTGAGGTCCCGGCTCCATTCTGGTTTCACTATTTCACCTCTCCAGGTGTCCACTTCTTCTCTAAAAGAAAAGGGTAGGATTCGATCAGGGATGGCTAGTAGGTTTCCTTTCCGATGCCAGCTGAAGTCAGTTGGGGTGCTGGTGGAGGTGCCAGCTGAGAAGGCCGCTGAGGTGCCGTGGAATGGTGGTCTCTCTGGGGACTGGACACAGGGCAGACACCTGCCATCACCGGACTGAGTCATCTCTAAGACCTTTCAGTTTTATGAATCTGTAACCAACAGGGTGCTTGGATTTGGTAGAAACTGAATTTTAGAATTAACTCGGGTAGCGCTGTGTAATTGCTGTGTTTTGTGTCGGAAAGCTTCTTTTCCTGTGGTCTGAGATGCAAGAAATAAAGACTCAGAGGACCGTATTGGGGGCATAACCGGGATTATGGGTTAAGATAGCTTCTGCAAGTTCTCCCAGCGTCTCCAGGATGTAAAGGCAGTGCAGTATTGTTTGTCCCATTTTATAGGGAGAGGATTTGAGTCATAAGCGGTAGAATTATTGCCCTGGGTCATTTGTAGGTGTAGGCGTATATTTGGGCCACTTAACTCACTCATGCTTTCCCTCCCAGAAAAATGGGTTCTAGCTAATTCAGCGTGCACCCCGCCTCAGCACCGCTGGGTGGGTTCGCAGTACTCTCCCCTGGACCCTTCATCACGGCCGAGGTAATGACCTGCGGCTGCTCCCGAGAAAGGCCTGGGTTTGTCCCGTCACCACCCAGGACTCCACCCCATCGAAACTCGATTCTGCTCGGGAGCTTTGGGGATCAAACCCAACAACCTCCTACCTTGCTCGACCTTTTTCCTTTTATGCCACAACGCGTGAGGGAACATCTACTAAGTATGTCATAAATGCTAACTGGCCACTTGGTTTGTCAAAGGGATGCTCAGCCCCCGGGGAGTGACTGTCACTTGGACAAACTACACTTTAGAATGCGTGAAGACTTTAAGATAACACTCCTGGAAGCAGCAGCGTTCACAGAAGAAAACATATTAGAGTTAGATCTGAATTTCAACCTTGGTTTGACTGTTTATTACCTATATGATTGGGTTTCCTCATGAGTAAAACGGGGATAATAAGGATGGTTGTGAGAAAAAAAGGACCGAATTACATAAAGTACCTGTTACAACACCTGTGCATCACAGGGATCCAATAGGTGCTAGTTTCCTTCTCATTACAAAATAACTTCAAAATGTCACACACCAAAAAGTCCCAAAGTTAAAAATACTTGGGGGGACTTCCCTGGTAGTCCAGTAGTTAAGAATCCGCCTTCCAATGCAGGGGACGCGGATTCGATCCCTGGTTGGGGAGCTAAGATCCCACGTGCCATGGGGCAGCTAAGCCCGTGCGCCACACCTACTGAGCCCGTGCGCCACAACGAAAGAGCCTGTGTGCTGCAACTAAGACCCAATGCAGCCAAAAAAAACAAAAAACAAAAACTCAAGGATTATGTGAATACTTTCTTACTGTAAAATATCCAAGGAGTATGAATATAGAAAGCGTCAAAAAATAATTAATTTTTTAAATGCTTGGGGTCCTTGTGTCTGGCGGTTCCAGCTGCCGTGGCAGTAAGCTGGCCCCAGAGCCCTTTAGAGCTGGCCCGGAAGCCAGGTGGACGCCAGGGATGCCGTCAGAGGAAACCATTTAAATAAACCCCCGTAAGTGGAAGTCAGCCCCTCGAACAGGCGGGAGGGATGCTGGAAAGTCGTGTCGCTTTAACACTCTGCTGAGGTGTCACCGGTGGAACGGGGAACCAGGAGGACAGTTTTTGGGGCGCCCTCAGCCTGGGTGGCCGCCTGAGCCCAGCAGAGGGACATTCTGAGGGTCAGGCTGCCTTTCTGATGCAGGCCCGTCTGTCCTGGTACAGGGACAGGTCCAGCTGCCCCAGGAGCCGGTCTGGGTGACGTTGGAGGTGTGTCCCCGAGAGTACAGGGGCCCTGCCTGAGGATGGAGGGAAAGGTAGAAACAACACTGGCCTCGGCCAGGCTGCCTCCCGCTCACGGCCACCTGGTCCCCGTGTGGCTCTGTCCTCTGAAGGGAAGGCTTGGACCGGGTGGGCTGTGAGGTGCTCCTGCATGAAGCTGTGTGGTCTTCTCAGTCAGCGTGGATTCATGTTCCACCAGATGTGCCAGAGCGTTGTCTGTGGTTATCACTGGTGCAGGACTATGTGAGATTGTATCATTTTCTTTATGTATCTTTATTTTTAAAAATTTTCTATCCTGCACTTAAATTGCTTATATGACTATAAAAAATTAAAATTTGCCTGTCTTTCTCAACTCTATGTATGTTGATTTCCTAAACCGATATGTAATTTGTTTGAGAGAAAGAGACTGTATCTTATCTTTCTCAACTATTTCCACAAAGAAAGCTTATGCAAGACAAGGCCAAAGGCCCACGGTTTCTGCCCCGACCCTAAACCTCTAAGCATTTTAGTGAGTTCTGGGGTTAGTGCGTGTAGGGGTAATAATTGCGTTATTTCAAACACACTGTATCCCTTTGTTGACATGGATCATTAATGCCTGATTTATTCCAGCGATTTATTCTAGCTGTGTTTCCTCTGAAAAAGAAACCTGTGCTTGGGAGTCAGACACTTGAGCTTGCATCACAGAGTTTTCACCCAAAACCATGAGATCTGAGTCACCTCACCTGACAGTGTTTTATCAATAAGCCTTGGCTTGCTTGATGGTAACAGGAATAATAATGTATTGTAAGAAAAATAATTAATGTGAATTACGATGCAAATTATTAGTTATTTTTTCTGTATCTTCCATTTACAATCTTCACTAAGAATATATCAGTATTATACGTATGTTTCTATAGCCCCAACTCCAGGAAAACGCCCGCACTCGAGTGTTCAGGATGTAAATATTTGCATCATCGGTCCTGAGTGTTCTGTGCGCAGCCCCGCCGTGGGCAGCAGGTGCTCCGAGGCGGCCGCGGTACAAGCGCGAGGTTCGGACTCGCTGGCTGCTGCTTCCAGCGGGAAGTGAGCGCATCCCGTGCGGGCGGCGGGGGGAGGACGCAGGTGGTCTCCGCACTGAGAGCGTCAGATGGGGATAGAGTGCGGGCCGTAAGGCTGCGGGGACACGAGGACATGCGGGGTGTGGGGAGGGGACTGTCGGAGGCCCTGGTGGAGGGGTGTCCTGAGAGGCTGCAGCCTGGGCGCAAGGGACCCCCCGACAGACAGAGAAAGGAGACCAGCACCCACTGGGCGGGGCCCGCGGGCGCTGAAGGGCAGGGAAGAGGGTGCTCGGGGCACAGGGCGGGCGGCTCACCTTCAGCTCTCCTCCTCCTCCTCCTTTTCTTTAAGGTGGTAAAATGTACGTAAAACCTGCCGTTTTAACCGCCTTAAGTGCACAGCTCAGGGCGTTAAGTGCATTCACATGGCTGTGCAACCATCACCGCCTTCCCTCTCCAAAGCCCTTTCACCAGCTTCTGTTAAAAGCTCTTCCTGTCTTTTTCTTGCCCCTTTCTAGGCACTCAAGTAATCTTAATGGAATTGGTTTGCAATCATATTGTTGAATGTACCTAATAAAATTCTTGGCAATCCTTCACTTTGAAACCTTTCCCAAAAAGCCCACCAGTGAATTCATTGTAAGTTGCCTGGTTGGCTCTTTCCCCCCCTGGGAGAAGGGCCAGCCTCTCCCTAAATGTAAATCCAGCTGTTGGAGGGTGGACATTTATCCACTGTACCCCACGGGCTCAAAAAGGAGTCTTTCAGAGGACACGACTCCCCCGCAGGTGACACAAGCCTTCCTGGACAAGATGCAGGGCCCCGGGCGTATTTAGCAGGTGGACAGATGGCGGCCGATGCCCAGAAGACACGTTACTCCTTCTTACACACTGAAGTCCCCTGGCTGTGCAAGACCACGGAGCTGGCGGATGCACAGGCAGACGCGTTGCGCTGTGTGCCGAGAACACCTAGACCGCACATGTGCCCCCCCATTCGGGTGACTTGTTTTCCAAACGACCAATCAGTTATTCCAGCACCACTTACAGTGTGACCATTATAATAACTGAATTACCATATACACCTAATTTTGTTTCTAAATTGCCTCCTCTGATCTGTTGATCTAGCTGTTCCTACATGAGCACCATCTATTTTATTATTACAGTTTCCATATATGATTGCAAATATGATTCTTCATTTAAAAATTTCATGGAATTTAAATCTAGATTCACGTTACAAAAGCATCCCATTAGGACTGCATTAAACATTTATAGTTTAATGTGGAACGTTTCTGTTTTTGCAAAATTAAGTTTTTTCATCTAGGACCATGAAATACGGCTCTCCAGTTATTCAAGTCTTCTTAAGGTTTTTGTTTTTGTTTTTTTAATATTTATTTATTTATATTTATTTTAGCTGCACCGGGCCTTAGTTGGGGCACGCGGGATCTTTTAGTTGTGGCATGAGGGATCTAGTACCCCAGCCAGGGACCAAACCCGGGCCCCCTGCATTAGGAGCGTGGAGCCTTACCCACTGGACCACCAGGGAAGTCCCCAAAGTCTTCTTAAGGTGGATGAAATAGATACGACTTTTACAATCTAGTGAGAAGACTGACAGTTTAGAAAATAACTCAATATGTGATGAGCGTCCGTAGAGGACTGTCCACAGGGCTTTGCAGGTGGATGACCAGTCACTCGTGTGGCTACCCACGGGCACCACTGAGCTCACTCACGCCAGCGCATCTCCCGGCTGCACCTGGGCCCTTGCCCGTCCTGTGCCTTCGACTTGGGGTGCCGCCCCTCCCTCCCCAGTCCTCTTCCCTGCCCCTGTGCTGTCCCGGAGTGACTTCTGGCCCTTTAAAAACCGACCAAGTCACCCCTGTGGCGCTCCCCGCCACCTCCCTGCACGCGGTTCATGGCCTCTCAGGTCATTCCTGGGCTGGCTGCACCTGCACCACGTGTGCATCGGGGCCCGGCCGTGCTTTCCCCGCTCGGACCCTCTGCTGTCTGTGGGCAGGAGGTGCCCAGGCTCGGCCCAGGCCCACTGCCTGCCCGAGCGTTGCCGCCCCGGGTGAGGCTTCAGAAGAGCCGGCTAAGAGGGGCTGGACCGAGTGAGCTCTGTTTGCTTCCTCACTCTCTCCGCAGCGAGAGCTCCGTGTGGTCCAGGCTCGTGGGCCAGTGTTGTCCTTGGCCGAGCCTGAAGGAATCAGCCATCCTGGGTGGAGAAACAGAGGGTCTCTAGGGCAGACACCCCACGCTCTGCTTTAACCGCTCCCTTTGCAAAACTCTGCCTAAAACAAGAAGAGCACTATCAGGCTGGCCCTGCCCTCCCTCAGCCAAACGCCCCTCTCCCCAGGTGCCCAGCGAGAGCCCTTTGTCTCTGGTGGGACCGGCCCAGGCCTCCGCAGCAGAAAGACGCCTGCGGGCCCATCCAAATATTAGCTGTGGACACGTTCCTACTTTGAAAACAGGAGACGCTGTGCTGGGAGCCTCGCCTTCCAGAGAACACAATCACCTCTGTTTTCCCTTTTCCAGTGGACTGAAGCTGACACCGGCAGTGACCTTCTCTTCACTCTGCCCAAGGTTTGGAGGTCGGGGCTTTTCCCTGCCTGGGCCCAACAGCAGGAGTGAAACCTGAGAAACAGGAGAACACCCGGAGGGTCCACAGGGGTCCCTGGAAGGCTGACGAACTTCATCACGTCTTTGAGGGGAAACTTGCCCTAAACCGATGTTAATGTTTTACCTCCTGCACACCTGGCCTGAAGAAGGTTCCAAGATGCAGCTGCAGCCTGTAACCAAAACGAATATTTTTCATCTCACTATCTGATCGTACAACGAAGCTCAATTTATCAAATTAGAAAAATGTTGCACAACGGGGCAACGTTGAGTCATGGCTTTTAAAAAAATACTAGACCCCGGTTGAAGCTAGTCTGTGGCCTGTCGGGATGGAGTTTCTCAGGGTAGATATTAAAGCAAATCGACAAGTGTGTCAAGAACAATGAGGCTGACTTTGAGCTGTGCGCGGCGTTCCTTGGGCATGATTCCCGACGGCCGGCGCTGCTGGGGCCTGCGGTCGCAGGGAGGAGCGCTCGCCACGAGCCCAGGCTTGAACCACGTGAGTCTGCCGAGCTTACCCCCACGGGACACTGAGCGCAGAAACTGTATTTTGAGTGGTTTTAAAAAGCTCTGTAATCTGGGACTTCCCTGGCGGTCCGGTGGTGAAGACTCCGTGCTTCCACCGCAGGGGGCACGGGTTCGATCCCTGGTCTGGGAACTAAGATCCTGCATGCCACGTGGCCAAAATAAATAAATAAATAAAAATTATAAGGAAAAAAAAAAGCTCTATAATCTGAAAGTGGAAACAACCCAAATGACCATCAACTGATGAAAAAATAAAATGTGACCCATCTGTACAGTGGACTATTATGAGGCTACGAGAAGGAATGGGGTGCTGACGCACATGGGTGAGCCTCGGAAACGTCACACTAAGTGAAAGAAGTCAGGAAAAAGGCCGAATATTGTACAAGTCCATTTATACGAAGTATCCAGACTAGGCAAATCCACAGAGACGGGAAGTAGATTGGGCTTGCCGGGGGCAATGGGAGCTTGGGGAGGGGAGAGGGAGAAAGGGGAGGGGCTTCTAATGGCTGTGGGGCTTCTTTATGGACGGATAGAAACGTTCTCAAGTTTACTGTGGCAATGGTTGCCAACCCTGTGAATAAACTAAGAATGCTGAATTTCACACTTTAAACGGGTGAACTGTTTGGTATGTGAACTATATCTCAATAAAGCTGTTTTTTAAAAAACCTGTAGTTTTTGTTGTCTATGCAGAGCCACTTAGAACAACCCATTTAATGTAATTGAGGGTACCTTTTTAAGTGAACTCTCTTACTTTTGGTTTGTGGAAAGGCAAACATCTCACCATCCTGTCTCGGACGCACCCACTTGGTCAGAAGTGGAGGTGTTGGTGTCCCAGAATTCCACGTCTCCTCAGGGGGCCAAGGGCCAAGAGAGAGGATGGCCGGTGGCCTTCCCAGCAGCGTGGGGCCCCCCTTGGCTCCCCAGGCCGCCCCAGGGAGCGGCTGGTGTTCCGGGGCTAGCACAGGCCCCTGAGTGCCCGCAGAGAAGCCAACCCAGCCCCGCTTCTCCCAGACCCGGGAATATGGCAGGAGCAAGAGTGTCTCAGTTTCATGGGGAGAGTCACTGAAGTCACCGCCGTCACCCACTCTACAAGTGGCCATTTCAGAGTTGGCCTTTCCTCACTCTCCCAAGCCTTCTGGACCTGCGTCCTCTCAGCAATGACCTTGACTCACCTCTGTCGACCGGAACTCCCTGTTGGTCCACTTCAGTCTGTGAATCCCCCTGTTGCGGTGGGTGACGCGTCCGGTCTGAGGACCCCTCGGTCCCACACCCTCCGGACCCCGCACCTGAGAGGGTTACGCCTAACAGCACGGAGCGAGCTCTGGTGCGGAGCACCTCCTTTACGTCTAACCTCCCCCGACCCCCGTCCTCCACCTCCCCTTCCTCATTTCTCTGTCCCCTTCACAGACGGTCTCCGCTGGACCTCTGTAATTAATCACTGCCTCCACGCCGCCCCCCGTCCCTGCTGCATCACTTCCCTGTCCTCACGTACTTGACCTCTTTTTAGAACCTGCCACTTTTGGCCACTCCTGTTTCTCACCACGCTCTTCTCTGTTTCTGTCCCATCACAGTCTCTTTACCACTCCTCCGCAGCCACTTTTACTTTCTTCCTTTTCCAGCCTGACCTTTAAACGCTGGTGACCCCTGGTCTTGGTCCCTAAGGCCCCCTCAGGCTTCAAGATTTATATTCTCATTGCTAATCTGGATGGGCTGGGAGGTGGGTGAGGTTTCTTGGTGTTCAGGGTAATCTTGGTAATCTTACGTTTCAGTATTCAAGTGGGGAAAGGCTTAGAGGCCATGGGCCCAGATAAGACAGGACGTTAACACTTTATGCGGCTGCCAGCAGAGCAGTGTCCTGATTAACCCCGTGTTTGGGAGATGGCCGGCCAGGAGGGTAGATGGTGAGGGACGTGGCCACGGTCAGGCCTGGAGAGCCAAGGGGGGCCCAGCGAGGGCAGTGCTGGTGGCAGATCAGCAAACACCCAGAACCCAGCGCGCAACGTGGGCGACCTCGCGGAGGACGGCGCCCCTGCTCCCGGGCTGCAGACCGGCTCTGAGGGTCGTGCTTCCCCCTCAGACCCGTTGCTCACACACCCAGTAACCATGTGCCGGGACTGCGCGGGACAGCGCTCGCCTGCCCTTACATTCTCTTCTCCCTCTCGGGCTGGAGGCTTGTTCACTGGGCGACACAGAGGAAGGATGCCAGACAACCAGCTTGTCTTTGGAAATCGACTGTGCCCCCTGCCCAGAGTCCCAAACAGAGTGGCCCAGGCTCTGATGATGGGAGGGCGAGAGAACCGTCTTCCTTTGGTGGTTAAATTAGAGGCAAAAGACAGGATGAATTATCAGATGGAAATTCATCTTGCCTCTCTCCTAGGAGCTTGCTTTCTGGGAAGCATTTGATTGTCTTGGCACCCAGCAAACCGTAAGAAACCACAAGTGGGAGGATCATTGTGCTGATTCTACAGACGCTCCCGGTTACACACCCAGGGGCTGGCGGGGTGGCCGTGGTTCTGGCCCAGCTTTGCTAGCTCTCAGCTCCCAGGATGAATTCTGTTAGGAGCCGTCTCAATAGAACCTCTTTCTCTTTCCCAAGGGGAGCAACATGCTTCGCGTATGACTTCATTCATCCTCAGTTGCTGAAGATCCTCACTGCTGTTTGTGTGTGTGAGACCAGGGTTAGGCTGTGTCAGGAGGGCTCAGGTCCAGAACCAGCCACTGCAGCTGAGTTTTAGCAGGAGATTTATTGTAGGATACTCAACAGTTTACAGTATTACTTGTGTAAGGGCTGAAGAAACAGACGCAGGTTCAGGAGTGATTCCCAAAGCCACACCTCAGAATCCGGCTGCCAAGGAAGCTGCTGCCTCTCCTTGGATCTGGAAGCCTCCAACCCTGAAAGCCTCCATCGGGCCCGGAAGCCACACCTGCTCTCCCGGCTCCAACCCAAGTCGCATTGTTGGGATTGGCAGCTGCATGCGGGCGCCCGCCTCCCCACCTCCTCCCAGCCGCTGGCTTGTCCTGGGCTCCCTGTGGAGTGGGCACCCCAGAGACCATGGCTGCCTGGCACAGAGGGGTGTCCAGCTCACCAAGGCCCCAGCGCCTGCAAATCAGACCCAGATCCCTAACGGCAACGGAGCTGGAGAAGGAGACTCTTTTTTTTTTTTTTAATAAATTTATTTATTTATTTATTTTTGGCTGCGTTGGGTTTTTGTTGCTGTGCACGGGCTTTCTCTAGTTGCGGCGAGCGGGGGCTACTCTTTGTTGAGGTGCATGGGCTTCTCATTGCGGTGGCTTCTCTCGTTGTGGAGCACGGGCTCTAGGCGTGTGGGCTTCAGTACTTGTGGCATGTGGGCTCAGTAGTTGTGGCACACGGGCTCTAGAGCGCAGGCTCAGTAGTTGTGGCACACAGGCTTAGTTGCTCTGCGGCATGTGGGATCTTCCTGGACCAGGGCTGGAACCCGTGTGCCGTGCATTGGCAGGTGGATTCTTAACCACTGCACCATCAGGGAAGTCCCAAGAAGGAGACTCTTGCATTCATTTTGTGAAGATGGGGAACGAATGCCAGGAGCCAGGCCCCATCCCCACACAGAGGCCCTGTGGTCAGGAGAGGACCAGTTCCACACTTGGGAAGGAAGGGACCCTGACTCACCACATGCTGCCTTGGCTTTGGTCTGGGCAGGTGGTCCTCCCTGCGTCTCACGCAGCTCGGTGCCCGTCCCGCACCCAGCCTGGACCCTCCCAGCCTTCACAAGAGGCCACGTCTTCGGCCCCTCTGCCCTCCTGAGGCCCCTCCCGCGTGCTGTGCCCCACAGGCTCCTCCAAACCACTGGGCATGTGCGTCACCCGAGCCTGTGAGGACACCGGTCACCCTCTTGTTGTTTCCTGTGTGATAATCTCGAGTCTCTGACTGGGTCACAAAGTCCTGGAGGAGGAATGGGGACCCGGCCTGTGGTCGTCTCGTCTCACTGACACTTCACAGCTCAGGGCTGAAACAGAAAACCCCTCGACCCCCATGCTCAGGAGAGCCTGTTTCCTACACCGCGGACGGGTGGTCACGGCAGCCCCTCTCCGTGTGTGTGGTGGGTCAGGACCGAGACATGAGCTGCAGGAAGAGGCACCGAGGTCTCCGCCACCCGCTGCCGAGGGGAACCTGCCTCTTCCCAAATCCCACTGCAGGCGAGCCCGAGACCTTGGTCCACGAGGCTTGGCCTTGGGTCTTCCTCTCGGGCTCCCTGCCCCGCGGACAAGGGAAGCGAGCAGAGCAGGAGACAGGAGATGCGGCACAAGGTGCGGGCCCCACTGCAGGAATTAGTTACAGCTGGCGGGAACCCAGCCCCTCCTTCCCACCTTCTCCGAAACACACAGGCGGGGGAGAGGCCTCCCTCCAGACTTTGGAGCCCGGCTCTCCCTTCTCCGCCCCAGGGAGGTCCCACGGCCGCCACAGGGGCCCATCCCTGCTCAGCAGACGCAGGAGGAGGGCCGGGGGTGGGTTCAGACGGGAGAGAAGGGAAAACATCAGGAGAATTCGCCCTCTCCCCAGATTGCTCTCCGCACCCCCGGGCAGAGGAAAAGAAGGCAAGCTGACTTTTGATAGATTGGCACATCTGTCTCAAACATAAGCCCCAATTCATTCAAAGTCCTTTAAATCTGCTCTGCATTCTCAACATGAAGCATTTTACTGTACGTAAACTACACGTCCGTGAACCTCATGGAAACAAGAGCGGCGTCTTCACAACTGGTCGTCTGGGGAAGGCGCCCCCTCCTGCACATCTGTGGACGTGACAGAAATTGGTTCTGAGTTTAGTAACCTTCATAAAAATACTGAACAGGACCCTTTTTTACCTGGTTGTAGTATATATTCATACTGGGAGTCAGGGAGTTGTTTTGATTTTTCAGCAGATCCCAGATTTAACCTCAGAAGCACTTTTCAGCCTGACTTTAAATGTTCCGTGTAGCACTGCTCTGCCTTGGAGGAACTACCGATTCTGTGTTAGAGTTCTCCAGAAAAGGCCACTTTAAAAAGGGAAAAAGGAAGGAACATTCAGGACATTGCATCGCAGAGTTGTGTGTGTTGAAAACTTGCCTCGATTTACATTGTATTTTCTACTAGGAACGGTGTTTCGAAAATATCTACAAATGCCATGTTATCCGTCTGCCATAAATATGTTTTAAAAAAGAAAGAACTCAGAGCACCAGCCAGTTCTCCCTATCACGCCCTGGGCACATCAGCCCTGCGCACACCTGCCGTCTCTTCCCCTTCTTTTCCTCTTTTCACCCCTAAACAAGGAGGTAGTCAGTCCAGAAAGGGTGGAACTTGTTTTTTTAAAACCTCATCTTATTACTTTATCAACCCTCACAGATCAGTCCAAGGATAAATATGGCAAGGGATTATGAAAAGGTACCAATGGCAAGGAAACTCAGGTGGCTTAAGGGAGGCCTGCCGTGGCTGCCTCAGCCTCAGCTGCAGATGCACCTGCTTGATCCAGGACAGGAGTGCTCACGCCGCGGACACAGACACCCTCCACTCTCTTCTCGCCACCACTGTCCCACCAGGAAGCCCGCGCACATTCCAACGGGCAGATGTGAAGGTCAGTACATTTAAGGTCATTACCAGAAAGATGTACTAGAAGTCAAATTTCCCAGTCCAGATGGCCGGGTTAAAATAAAAACAATTCTATTATTTATTTCCCAGTGAAAAATATACCCACAGCTCTGGCATACCCAGCATTCAGGTACACTGTTGGCGGTATCTAGCAGAATGTACCAAGATTTTTAAACATTTCTATCTATTGACAACCTGATTCCTCTTCTGATAATTTATCCTAAGTAAACAATTAGAGACGCACTTAGCTTTAGGTACAAAATATTCTATGCAGAATACTTTACAAGGGGAAAAATGTTGACAACATCATGACTCTCCTACAATAGGGGAAATTCCAAAGTCAGTGATGGCAACGTGATGGAGTCCTATTCATTCAAAACTAAACTTTCGGTCTCCTGTGAGCCTGCCCTCCTCACGCACCGCAGTGAAGCGTGGAGTTAACTTGCAGGTCTGAGGTCGGGCTGGCTACATCAAGCCCTGGCTCTGGAACGTTCGGTGTGACCTTGGAATGTTTGCACATCTAACTCTTAGTTCCCTTGTATGAAAACAATGAGGCTACCATAGAATTAAGAAAAATAATTCATGAAAAGTGCTGAGACATACGAGGGCTCAATAAACGTTTCCAGTAACTTTGGTTACACAGAAATCACTGGGTGCTTTAAAAGATACCGACGGTGGGTTCCACACCCAGAAACTCCGATGTAGGTGGTCTGGGGTGTAGACACAACATCCAGACTTCTCGAAGCTGCTCAGGTGGGTTCTGATCCCAGCCACGGGAGGGGAGCTCGTACTGGACTAACCATCCTCATAACCACGACAAAGTGGTCAGAGTACAAAGACCAGTGGCTAGAAGGGCAGGAGCAGGCGCAGCCCCTTCCCCGAAGGGAGGACGGCACCCCGGCCGGCTGCACACCGACCAGCTGTCCTGTCGCCAAATAGCAAAACAGGTACTCGAGCAGAAAGTGGCCATCGAACTGGGCTGAAGACAGAGGTGAAACGTCCCAGGAAGCCTGGCGGATGGAGGGGAAGCGCCGAATCAGCGTGCGGTTCCCCTGTGACCTTGGCAGTGGCAGCCCGAGCGCGGGGAGACGCACGAAGCCAAGGTGGAGGCCTAGGCCCCCGGAGCCTGAGCTCAGGGCTCAGTGAACCCGCAGGCTGTTCCTGAAAAACCGGATGGACCACAGCTCAGCAGTGGCTGAAGGCTGTGCCCTGGGACAGTGACAGCCGGAGCCCACAGGCCTGAGGCCCAGCCAGGAACTGACCGCCCCCCCAGAGCAAAAGGCAACCCACAGGAGAGGAAGATGATCCAACTCAAAGTCTCCACAACACATCATCCACAATTCCCAAAACAATAGTCATTTTTAAAAAGGCACTAGACAAGCAAAAAAGAACAACAGAAAATGTGACCCATAATCAAGATAATAGAAATAGACTTATAGATAACTTACATTTTGAATTTAGCAGATGAACCATTTAAAACAGCTATGACAAATATGTAAAGGATTCACAAGAAAGAGGGGAAGGAGAGGGCAGCGAGATAGAGGATCTTGGAAGAGAACTAGAGATGTCAAAAAGAAAACAAATGGAATTCTAGAATTGAAAAAAACAGGGCCGAAATTAAAAATTCAGTGGCTAGGCCTCACTAAAGACTACACAGCTGAGAAAAGGATCATGAATTTGAAAACAAGTCAGTAGAAATGATCCATTTTCTGAACCACAAAGAGGAAAAGTCCTGTGGAAGAACAGCAAATGATTGGTCTAACATATGAATTGGAGCCCAGAAGGAACAGACAGACAGAATGGGCAGAAGAATATTTAATGAGATAACGGCCGTTTTCTCCCAAAATTGATATAAGACAACCCACAGAGCCAAGAAGCTCAGCAACCCCCATGCATGATAAATACAGAGGACATATCTTAGTCAAACTTTTGAAAAATGAAAATAAAGAGAAAAATCTTTGAAAAAAAACTAGTGAGAAAAAAGGAGACACGTTACCCTCGGAGAAATGACAAAAATGATGATGACTGACATGAACAGAAGGGATAGAAGCTAAAGGAGAACTGAAAAACATCTTCAAAAAGAGAAAAATGCCAACTCAAAATCTAGGTCAAGCAAAAATCTCCTTTGAAAATGTAGGCAAAATAAAGACATTTTCAGAAAGACAAAAAATGAGAGAATTCATTGCTAAAGGAAGTTCTCCATGCTGAAGGGAAAAATCCCTGATCTAACCCTGAATCTGCAAGAAAGAATGAAAATCCCTACAAATGGTAAACCTACAGGTACACAGAAAAATCTATTTTTCTTTAGTTCTTTAAAAGCATGGTCTGTAAAATGCAAAAGTAATAAAAATGTGTTTATTGTATGATTTATATGTAAGTAGAAGTAAAACGTATGACGATACAGCATAAAGGGCTGGGGCATAAATTGAATTATAATGTTATAAGGTGCTCACATTGTATGTGAAGCGGCATAAAATTAAAGTTTGACTGTGGTAGATAATCAACAAGAACCTACTGTGTAGCACAAGGAACTCTACTCAATATTCTGTGATAACCTACATGGGAAAAGAATCTGAAAAAGACTATATGTATATGCATCACTGAAGCACTGTGCTGTACACCTGAAACTAACCCAACGTTGTAAATCAACTATACTCCAATATAAAATAAAAATTAAATTAAAAAAAAAAGGATTGAATGGAGAGGCTGTGGGGTAACTTGAAGAATCGAAAAAAAGGCTATGGAATTGGGCTCCAAACGGTAGGAATCAGGGCAGCTCTGCAGCTCTACTTTTTTCCCCCCAATCTCTGTATTACTGTTGTTAAAAAACAAGACAAAGGGCCCAAAATGGAGTCGCTTGTGCTAAACCCTCCATCAGCAAAGCCAGACTGAGCTTCATTCCGGTTTTGGGTCTCCCGGAAACGGAGTCTCAAACCAGCCCCTCGGGAATCTCCGGGCAGTGCTAGTCCTGTCGCTGGCAGAGCCCGTAAACAATTTCTGGGAAATAAAAATAGAATCTGGTTAATACAGTCAAGTCTAACCTTTTGTTTCCCTTTGTGCTGAGTCTAGGGTCACTGGCTCACAGCGGCCGCCCTGGGGAACTGACCAGGTGGCAAGTTCTGGGTTTAAACCCGCCACTCTCTCCTCCGGACCCCTCACCTAGCCCCTCAGGAGTTCATTCGATGCCCTGTCTCCTGAAACGAGTCATTAGGAACCACAACACTCATTTTCTCATCCTTCGTGGCCGTGGAACAGCCAGCATTATGCATTTCTCCCTGGAGGACCCAAATTTGGAAAGTGCACTGTCCCACCAAGCTCCCTTCCTACCAAACTTCCATTTGGCTGAGCACCAATCACATGTAATTACACCCAGGACCTCGTAAACCACAGAATGGATCAGCAACACGCTGGTATCAAACGGTACCACCCATGGGGATCATTTTCTCTGAGGCTTTGCCCAGAGAAAATCACACATCCTATCGTCACGAGGATGCCCCAGCCCCAAGAAAGCTGAGATCCTGTGGTCTCACAATGAACAGTGCCTTCCAGGCTGTAACCTAGGACCTAACTCTTCTTCCCGATTATTATCCCCACGATGCCGAGGGTGCTGCCTTTTGAGTGAATCCGTCATAGATGGGAACTCACCTACAAACAAGGGGACAGGCACCCCCTGGGGTAGGGACACAGATTCCACCACATGCTCATCCCTAAGGTGATTCTTCAAAAATTCTGCTTCAAAGACAAATCAACATGAATTAATCTTTGAAGCAGCTACTTTGGAACAAATTCTTGTGCCACCTTGTTAAGGCTTTCCCTTGCTCGCTCTCTTTTACTTAACAAGGCTTGATTTTGGGAATCTGGGCAAGAAAGTTCCATCTACAGCAAAAGCGATGCTGAATTCCTGCGAGCAATTCCTGGGAATTCACCTGTGATGTTATCTTCCCCTAGAGAAGGATTCATTCACAAAAGGACAGGCCGAGACTGACTGAAAGGAGAGACCAACTTGTGATCAGCTCGTTTGCAGATGGAAGACAACTTGGGAATCATGGGCATCATTTCAGGGTCCTCCAAGTCTTTGCTGTTAACCCTTCCCTAGGTTGCCTGGGAAACACATTTATGCTTTTCCTAAAAGTAAAGCAAATGAAAGAGGGGAAAGAACAGGCTTTGAGGCCAGACGGACCTGGTTTCTGGTCTCCTTTGCAGAATTAATAAAGAAAGTACTTCCTTCCAGGGTTGTTTTATGCATCAAAGATAATGTATATAAACAGCCCATCACAGTGTCAGAAACACAGTCGGTGCACAATAAAATGGTAAATATTATTGTTTGGGGCAAGGAAACCATAGATTAGACCCAACTCTACCACCTACCAGCTCTGGGATCCAATATCTTAGTTCCATCTGCAAAATGGGAATAATAATGGTAAAGACAAATAAGGTCATCGATGATAAACTGTAAAGCACTATGCATCGTATGGTGTTACCTGACCTTTGAAGTTTCTTCAGACTCCAGCAGTCTATAATTTACCACCTGATAAAAGGGTTGTACTGTGGTTTAGAGTGAGGTGAGAAGGTTTACCAACTAATAGAGCTCAGTTGCCATAGCAACTCAGACATTATTTTCAAAGTAAGAAAGTTAATGTTGAGGTACATGTCTTCTGTAACATCCCAGTGGGTTTTCCACTGTAGATAAAGACAAGAGGCAAAGCTGTATTTTAGGATCAGAGCACTAGAGTGGAACTAATACTCTGTTAAACTAGGAAAACTAGGACTTAACCTTGGCTTTGGTAACACGACGTGAAGACACTCTACTTGTATATTTTGAAATCCCCAAATTCTCTTGTAGAAAATGTCAAGCACCATCAAAATATTGTGCTTTTTCAGCCTCTCATCATAAGCATGCAATGTTTTCCATTACGGGTTAAAGATAAGGTAAAGTGCTTCTATTGATCTAACAACTTCTGAAGCTATTCAAGAGAAAAAGGGTGTGATATGTACACAGAGAGAGAGGGGAGGAGAGAAACTTTTATATATATATAGTTATATATAGAATACCATATATAATATATGATATGGATAGAAAATATGTTATATGTAGTTATATATGCAGTATATATTATGTAGGGAGGGATATAGATAGACAGACAGTGAATGTGTTACATGTATATTATGAGAAGATCTTCAGTTATAGGTAGGACCAAATGTCAACGCCTGCCTGAAAGAGGTAAGGATCTTCCCACCGAGCTGAGCAAGGCATAGTTTACTCAGCCATGCAGGGTATTTTTCTAAAGGATTTATTGTATTAAGCACAGCAGCGGCCCTAATACTTGGAGGGGTGCCTAGTTCAGGTGGCTTGTGTTTTCCTACATTATGTCAGAAACAGTTTTCCCAATTCTTAGTCTTAGAGAAGAACTGGTTCAGTTTTCAAAGTTTCACTAATATCAAAGGTAAGCTTTTCTTGTGAAACATGGACTTTCTCACTCCGTCAAGACCGTTTTCTTAGCACGGCCCGTCATGACACTGGCTTCCAGATCTCAGACTAATAAAGAGATGCTTCTTTACACTATTTCTTTCTCAGGTCACGCTGCCAGAGCAGCAGGTCTCTGAGCCATGTAAATGTCAAACCTTGAACCGGGTCCGGTTGGATAAGGTTTTCATGGCACGTTTAACACGACCTGACTCAAAGTTTCAAAAGAGCTCAATTTACTTGCATCTCACATATTTGGAGAATTCCCTTCTTCTTCCTGATGGAAAGTACCGTTTTCTTGAAACATAGCTGCCCTTCCAATTGCATAAGGAGAATCCCATAATCATGAGAGAGGAGACCCCTCGGGTCTGTTGTACAAAGGGTCCTGGAAAGGGTGGGGGCAGAGAAGACCCGCAGGACAGGAGGCTGGTTCATGGACTGACCGGGAACCAGGGGTCATCCAGGCCCCCTGGGAGGGGGTCAGAACTTGTCTCTGCAGAGGTTTCGGGAGGATGTCAGGTGGGTGGGGAGGGATGAGTGTTGCTGGCTGCTCACCAGCATTACCTGGGACTCCCGGGAAAACACAAATCCCTGGGCCCCGCCTGTGGAGACTCTGAGTCAGCAGGACTTTCTGGGAGACCCAGAATCTGTCTTTTTAACAAGTGTCGGGTGGGTCCGATTCCCTTTGTGTGGTGGTTTCGGAACACTTGGTTTGTATATTCCAAGCAGGACTCACCAGGTTGATGCCAGCTTGTGCTGTGCTGGTGAGGGTTTAACCTCCACACACACACACACACACACACACACACACACACACCAAAAACAGGCCTTGATTCTGAGCCTTGCTGAGTTCCAGATGCCCACACGTGTACACACACCGTGGTGGACATGGTGGCCGATTTCAGGCTATCGATCTGACATCATGGGACACAGAGCTGGGAATAGATGCCCACGAGGGGCCCCCATGACCAAGCCTGCCGAGCTGCCCGGCAGCCAGTGGGAGGGTCCAGGGCCAGTGGGTCACCCAGGAAAGGGAACTGAGGAGACAGGTGTGAGCCCCGTGTCCAGGAGCACCTAGTGCCCGGTGGGTGCCACGTGTGTGCATGCAGTGCGGGGGCATGATGAGAGTGGGCAGACGACAGATGTGTGTCCCTTCCTTTATTTGCCATTTTCTACAACAATGCGTTAGTCTGTAAGAGCTCCAAAAGCGACTGATGAGGTTTTTTCATTTCTTTTTATTTTTTAATATTTTTAAAAATTTTTTTGGCTGCGTCGGGTCTTAGTTGCAGCATGCAGGATCTTTCGTTGCGGCGTGCGGGTTTCTCTCTAGTTGCAGGGCGCAGGCTTAGTTGCCCTGTGGCATGTGGGATCTTAGTGTCCTGACCAGGGCTCAAACCCGCGTCCCCTGCGTTAGAAGGCAGATTCTTAACCACTGGACCGCCAGGAAAGTCCCGAGGTTTTTTAATTTCTTAGTTTCATTAGAAACTCAGGGACTTCCCTGGTGGCGCAGTGGTTAAGAATCCACCTGCCAATGCAAGACACATGGGTTTGTGCCCTGGTCCGGGAAGATCCCACATGCCGCGGAGCAACTAAGCCCGTGTGCCACAACTACTGAGCCTGTGCTCTAGAGCCCACGAGCCACAACTACTGAGCCCACGCGCCTAGAGCCCGTGCTCCACAAGAGAAGCCACCGCAATGAGAAGCCTGCGCACCGCAAGGAAGAGTAGCCCCGCTCGCCGCAACTAGAGAAAGCCCGCGTGCAGCAACGAAGACCCAACACAGCCAAACATAAATGAATTTATTAAAAAAAAAAAAGAAAAAGAAAAAGAAACTCCGACTTTGACACGTTAGTTGTGCTTTAGCACATGGCGGTTGCTTTTCTTACTGACGCAGAGAGAGCCCCGCTGTGGGCTCCGGGCTGTGTTAACGCGGCCCCAGTGGTTCGGGAAGTGTCCTTGCTTGTGTGCCCTCCCCGGGTTTTCAGACTGTGGCCCAGATGCCTCACGTCTTGTTTTAGCTCTTCTAAGTTTTAAGAAGACCTTTGTGCATGCATTTCTTATTCGTCCTCAGCAGAGGGCTGGTTACCCAGTCGTTGCCAGAGGTGGCCTGAAGTGGACGTGTCGAGTTCCTTTGTTGTTTGGTTGCGCCGGTTTGTTGGGAACGTGCTTTGTGTTGGGTGCCACCGGGAACAAGACAACGAATGACTCCTCCGCCCTTGCAGCCAGCCGGGGGTCCGATGTGTGACACGGCAGCTGCTGCGCAGAACAAAGAGGTGACACACGCGGGTCCAGGCAGAGTCTCAGGGAACTTCCAGAGGGACAGGAGGGCTTCCGGGGGGAGGTGGCACCTGGGCGCTCGCGCAGGCCAGGCCCGCACATGAGAGATGGGAGGCGTCACCGTCCTCGCCTTCAGCCGCAGCTGGTACATCAACCCAGCAGAGACGGCAGAGACCAGCAGCCCCCGACACCAGCTGAACCCACACGGTGTCCCTGCTCAGGAGGGGTCTGGGCCCAGCCCACAGGCCGGTGTCTACTAATCCACACTTCGCACGCTATCCCAGCCTCTACACAGAAACATGAAGTGCAACAGAGGAAACGTTTGGTGTCCACCATCTCCTCTCTGGGGAGCCTCTCAGAGTCATCCTCGCGAGAGGCCTGAGGGTTAGGAGGCAAATTTTGATCTGCTGTGTATTTCTCTACAGGCAGCTTCTGGAAGAAAAGAGGTGGTGGACGTGAACTTACTCGGGAATTATTCAGGTTAAAGCCACCTCCACCCCTCGCAAAAAAAAAAGAAAAGAGAAAGCACGGCATACCTAAGGACACAAAATTAAAAGGCAGTTTTTCCAAAAACTGTGAAGGGATCATTTCAGATCCTTATGGAACAGAAAGGAGTGTACCAGCCCCCAGCCCGGGACTGGGCTGAAACCCAGCGCCCACAGGCCTGGCTGGCTGGGACCCAGAGCCTGAGGCCCGGGCCGGCGATGCCCCCGAGCCCCAGGGAGCCGCAGGCCTGCAGGTGCCCAGGGCCCGGGGCAGCCGGGACGCCGGCGGGAGGAGTTCTGAGCGGTGTGTTGGGGGAAGGGCAGTGACCCAAAATTCGTGGGCCTGGAGATCTGAAAAAAGGAGAAACGCCGTGCCAAAGGGAAGGGAACAGAGCTCTTACCTCAGCAGAATACAAACGAGCTCCCTGCCGAGGAGGGAAACAAAATGTCACCACCTCGAACATGAGGGCTGCCTCGGGGAGGCAGGCAGCCCCAGCACTGGGCTGGCGATGCGACGCCCTTTACAGGACGGGAGGGGCTTCCAGGCAGAGTGCCAGGTGCCCTGCCTGTCCAGCGCCACCTGGGCAGGTGACGATTTGGGGGTGGGGGATGTGTGAGCTCTCCGCTTGCTGCAGAGCCAAGTATGGTTCGATCCAACCTAGAAAACCGCCAGGGACGCCCGGCCCTGGGTCCGGACTCAAACACGCAGGTGGCTGTCAGGGACACAGCCCAGGAAGGGACAATGTGGCAGCTCTCCCAGAGGCCCAGGTGGCCCTGCGGGCTGTCCAACAGGAGCAAGACCTCGGCTGTGGCGAAGGCAGGGTGGCAAAGGGGGTCCAGCTCGGGAGGGTCCCCAGGGCCAGTCAGAACCTGGCGAGAATCCCCGGCCGGGCAGCCCGAGGCCGGCTCCGGGGAGCCGAGGGTCTCGCCCAGGAGCGCCCCGTGCTACAGCCGAAGGGGGGTCTCCTGCCGGCCCGCCCCCCCTCTTCTCCCCCCTCCCCCCTCCTCTCCCCCGCCCCCCCGGGGGGCTGGGAGGGGCTCCGGAGACGGAGGACTGCGCGGGGACGGGCCCGAGGGAAGGTCCGCGCGCTCCAGCGCCTCCTCCCTGCTGGGGGCTGCCCTGCGGACACCCACCGGCCCGGGGTCCCCAGCCTCCGCTCAGCCCCCGTCCTGGGTGCGGCCTCCACAGCCCAGGGTCACCCTCGTCCTGCTCACGGCCGGAGACGGCAGGCCGTGCCATTGGTCACGCGCTCGCTGGGGCGGCGTCGGTGGGGTGCACGCCACCCCCAGAAGGGGCTTTCCAAGCACACCCGACCGCGGCGCCGTGGGAAACACTGGCCCAAACTGGGGGTTGTCCCCGAATGACAGAGGGCTCTGAACAAAAGATCGGCTTACGACTCGACTGTGGTCACTCGAGATAACGTCCGTCATCAGGATCACCGACTTAAGCAGAAAGAACAGAAGGAAAAGACGTCTTTATGGAATCAAACGCTTTTATTTGGAATAAGCATCAAGAAAATGAAGGGAGTTGCCTCGTAAGTGCAGGGCCGCAGAGTACTCAGCAAGAGGTCAGAAAATAATTATAAAACTATTTTGCAGCAGATTAAAATAACTTGAAACTACGATCACTGGCTATGAAATGTATCCACATGTAATCACACGGGAAATAAATGGTAAAATCTTCAGAGGATTTGCTCTCTCGCCTGCCCTGGTGGCAGGGGTTCCAGCCCGCAGACCTCAGTGCTGCTCTGACCCCCAGTCTGGGGCACCACCCCGTCCACCGGGGCGCCTGCCTAGTGGAGAGCAAGTCAGGCTCTGCCTGCTGGGCTCCCAAGGCCTCCCAGCGTCTCTGAGCCCCTTGACAGGGGCTCGTGCTTCCAGCGAACGGGCTCCAGCATGGGCGGCAGTGGTCGCACGAGGCTTCACTGGGGCTGCAGCTGGCTCTTCAGTCTGGCAAGTCTCATGAGGCATCTGTCCCTCCACTCCCTCCTGGCAGCTAAGTGCTCCGGGTCATCTGGAACCTTCACGCACATGGCCTGGGAACAGGAAAGAAAAGAACAGACAAGAGGGGAAAAGGGGAAAGAAGCATGAAGAGCAACTAACTTAGCAGGAGGGAAATTACTCCTATTTATGCAAACTCTGAATCTGCTTTCAGAGACAAAAGAAGCCTGGCAAACCCTCAACTAACATAACTTTCCAAATCCAGAGGGGCCGACGGTTCCCTCAGACGAGTCAAAATGAGCTGCCAGTTCCTTGGTCACACGGCTCGGAGGGTCCCCTGAGACCCTGACGGGGCTATGGACAGTCAGGAACGTGGAACCTCAGAGTCAAGGCAAAGAACCTGGCTACAAACGAATCCTTGCCTTCCACCGGCACGGAGTCTACGCACCTGGTGCACTTTTTCAGCTGCGGCCCCGGAAAACTCTGGAATGGGTCCAAAAGTCTTTAGGACATGTTTCATGCCCTCGCTGTACCTGTCACAGTAACTTAACATACCTGAAAGCAGAAGAAAACAAGAATCCCCAAGTCAGAGAACTCCTGTCTGTGCTCAAACCAAGAATGTGTCCGGAGAGTCTTGCCCTGGGCTCACCCTCCCGTGGGTGAAGCAGGGCTGCGGGTGGGAAATGCACCCCGGTCAGTGGCCCTGGGCTCACTACTCAAGCTTTTCTCGGCAATAAAGGCCCGAGAAGCGACCCGACCTCCAGGCCTGGGTCAGCGCCTCTCAGGGACGCTGGGTCGGCCCACGTTCCTGCTTTGATTCCTCGACTATCACATTAATCCTGTTTTCACCACGAGCGTCTCCTTCAACAATGCACCTATGAGATTACTTGTGTACATGGCTCGAATGCATTTTCTAAGAACCAAAGATGTCAAGTTCAACTAAATCCGTTGCCCACTCCGCTCTTATCCCTGGCTTCTAGCTGGCACTTGACCCACCGGGCGGCGGCGGCCTTAACACGGGCTCTTTACCCCAGGGGCTGGCTCAGCTGTGGCCGCTGGGTTAGGGCGCCGCCAGCCACCCGCCCTGACCTGCATCTGAGCCCCGGCCACACGACTTCCCACTAGGCCCGCGGCTTCCGGGCCCTCAATCGAAGATGGAGCCCTAGGATTCTGGTGGAGAAGCACATGGAGAAGAGGCTCATCCTGAGGGCGGGGGGGAAGCTCCGCACTTAGGAGCAGCGCGCGGGCAGCGTGGCAGAGGCCGACTCCAAGAGGAAGCCCGTCAGCTGCCCACACGCCGGGCGGGCTTGCTGGACTGGCCAATCGGCACACAGCATGGCCCTCCCCCCCCATCCCTCCCTCCTGCCCGCCAGGCAGGTCGCACCGGGAGCCTGGCCCCAGAGCCGCTGAGCTGCGCTGGCCCTTTGCCAACCTCTCTCAAAACCAGAGAGACTCAGCAGTTGGTCAGTCAGGCTAAAAAGATAACAAGGGAACAAACAAAACTGCAGGATTTGCAGAGATCCAGAGCTGGGCCCTCACCGACCCCACGAAAACTGCGTGATTCATTTAAAATAAAAATGATCTCCACTAGATACGCCTTAAAAAAGAAAAACAACTTCTGTGGGGTTAGTCCTGATGCATCTACACTGATGTGAAAGCCTAAATTCGCTGATTTCAACTGCATTTGTCCCAAATCATTTGCCTTCTCTCTGAGGGTGATAAAATGATACCCACTTTGTCTTAGAAGAGAAAGTGGTTCGAAGGGTGAGAATTCGAAAATGCTACCTTTCTGACGTTAGCACCTGCAATTAAGTGGTGGACGCTCCCTTTTAAGAAGAGGGGTTTCACTGTGTTTACCGGAAGCACCAGGGGACGGTCCAGAGGTCAGGAAGGCCCCCCTCGCCCCCCCAGTTCTCTTGGATGGCTCAGCGTCTCTGGAACATGGAAAACGCCCCAGACACTTATTCACTTTTGGAAATTAAATATTTACTTCACTGTGCCTATTTGTTGGTTTATTCAAACTCAAGGTGATAAAATCCAGACACAAATACAGCTTACTCGTGTTTGGGAAGCAGAGACGCTGAACCGAATGAGCTGGAGAGACTGAGTGAGAAAAGATCAGGCAGATGTGTTGCAGCTGCGAACTCACCCACTTTCGGAGAAACAAGCTGCCCGGGCCCCCAACCCCCAGCAATGAGCCACGGGACTCAATTCAGGTGCTGTGTTTCACCTCTGGGTCACTTTACATTTTCTGAACGAGTGTCCCTCTTTCACTGCCCCTGTGAAGTCATCTGAGTCTCCCAGGGGCTTTCTAGAACCTTTTTTCCCTACTGCCTTTTATACAATTTGGAGTTTTAAAAGGGCTTTTATTTCTTCAGAACAGAATAAAATATGGTGAAACTCTTTACAGTCCATAACGTCTCCCCATAAGCCAATGAAAACTTCAGTCTCATTAGCATAAAAACACTTTCTATAACGTGCACTCAGCTCTCAGGATAAACAGCCCGTTGTTTGTGGCGAGGCTGGGAGCCTCCACTCGCTCCAGACACAGGAAGTTCACAGTGACTTACAGTCAGGATCTGCGGTGTGCCTTATTGACAACTTTCCAGTGAAGGTATCACTCTTACTATTATTTGCAACACATCCCCTTCCATTAGAGAGTAAAAAAGGAGGCTTTTAAATATTTCCAACGATAATTTTGGCTTCTCTACACCATGAAAGGTGAACTGAGTGGGAATAATCCTAGAATGACAATTTCACTGAAAATGGAAATTAGGGACTTCCCTGGTGATCCAGTGGTTAAGAATCCACCTTCCAACGCAGGGGACGCGGGTTCGATCCCTGGTCGGGGAGCTAAGGTCCCACGTGCCGCGGGGCAACTAAGCCTGCGCACTGCACCTAAGACCCAACACAGCCTAATAAATAAATAAATAACTATTTAAAACAAAGAAAGAAAGAAAGAAAATGGAAAGGAAAAACAAACACTTCACCTTTTATCCCACTAGTCTGCCCTTCCCCCATATCTTCTTTATATCCATGCCCTCTGCTCTGTCAACAATACCCTCTTCCAAAAACTCATAGAGCTTAGCTTTTTAGAAGACTCTGAACCTACCTTCTTAAGAGATGCTTATACGGAATAAGGAAAGATGGGGCGGGGGGAGAAAACAGATTCTCATGAAATTAGATTTAGCTCATTTCACTGGTTTCTAACTTGAGCCCAGTGTCTGCACGCCGTGTATTCTCATGTCACCCCTGTGAGGGGGGGGGGGGGTCACTGCTGCTATACCCATTTTACAGGTGGGGAAACCGAGGTGCAGTGAACTGACGTTCCAAGGTCATCTAGCTTGCAGGTCAGCGGGGCGCTGGCTGGCTCCACCAGCCAGAACCACCATTCTGAGAGCCGGCGCTGCCTTAAAAAGTAGCCAAACGGAGTAGGCATGCTGGCCTCCTGTTTCTCAGGTGCTATTTTATTAGATTAAAAACAAATTCTAAAATACCTCTACCACTTCCAGATAAACTGTAGCTTTTAAAGACTAGTAACTAGCCTTAACCTGAGATGTTGGCTTTATATAAAACTATATCCAAAAGGAAGAATTCTTGATATATTCTGGTGACACTGTGAGGAATAACGAACATTTCCATTGATGCCAAGCCAGATCTCAAAACTGTCTAACTCTGGTCTTTGGAATGCTCTGAAGTTGAAAACTACATCCGTCCACCACTATCATATTAAGCCAATTAGGTTTTCTTATCATTTCTGCTTTGTTTGAAAAATTGCTGTGGGCCTCCTTCCTGTCTGCACACTATTTGATTCTTGAGTTTCTGGTTTCATCGGCTTCTGTTTCTATTTGTTTGAGAGTTAAAGCTGTTCTCAGTCTCTCCCTATAGATTTCTCGTGATACCTGAATTATCTTATTTTTCTCAAGAAAAAAAAAAAAAGGAAGAAAGAAAAAGAAAAACATGATGGTTACCAGGCAGTGTCTACATCCATTTCAAATGCTTAAATATATTCCTCACTTTTAAGGTTCTGGTTGAAAAAAGCATTTGAAATTTTCCAAGACTTCATTTTAATGAGCGAGCGTGGGAACCCCTGCTCGCTGCTCTCTGCGCTGCCCCTCTCCCCGCTCCGCCCCGGGGAGAACCGTCCCGTACTGAACCGCTTCTGGGCGCACACGTGTGCAGCCGGGCACCAACGCATCTAGGAAACTGCTTGACTCCCTCACCGGAAACTATATTCCACCAATTACTGTGGTGAGAAGTGACTGAACTAACAGGGAAACACCGTGGAACTCTAAAATCTACGTCCAACAGACTCCCAGGGGTCACCTACTCCGGCCCCCGCCCCCCGACCTCACTGCAGGAGTCTCCCCTCAACCCAAGCGTCTGGCAGGTGGGCACCAGCCTCCGGCCACTCAGCTCCCCTCTCAAAGCAGGGCCTCTCCGCACATCAGCTCCAGGTTCTAGAAAGTTCCTCCGGCCGTTTCTGGCCTTCTGTTCTAGCTCCAGCCCCACAAAAGACACAGACAGACAGACAGACACATACTACTCCGGGCACCTTCCTCTGGATATGCTCCAGTTTCTCAACACGTTCGTTAAATGTAGACCATGGAGCTGAACACAACACTTGTTTTTTCTTTGTACTCAAGTTTCACAAGTTAATAACCTAATGCTTAAAACAATACACAAAAATTGCACAGATTTATGACAACATAAAAAAGCACAAGGATAATAAGTTACTCATCATTTCAGCACCAAGAGACAGCAGCAATAATAACATTTAGGTGACGTTTCCCCAGATTTTTATGCATAGCTTTTTAAATTTATTTTGTCTTAATTTGTTGTAGGTTTTATTGCTTGTTTTTCAAATGACGTCCTTTTTTTCAGTTGATTAAACTCTATGGCTGAAAGTTTCATTCTTGGGAGAGTCTCCCCTGCTCAAGTTATTTTTCTTTTCAGTGTCACCAGCTCACTGGCTCTCACCTACTCCCCCAGCCCCTGGAGGTCGGCTTCTGGGGCAGCTGCCAGCCAGGCCTGCCCCCCACCCGTCACCAGCCCTTCTCCCGCAGAAGCCCCTCCCTCAGGCCTCCCCCGCCTTCTGGAAGGAGACCCACGCTCAGCAAACACGCCCAGAAGCTGTTCCTGTTTGGGCAAAGGTGTGTGCAGTCGAGGTTCCGGTGGTCACGTCCCCAATCCTATTTCTTCTTCTTGCCTCTGTAAAGCACTTCACCATCGTTCCCAGGAAACACAGCTCTGTCTTCCTCAGGCTGGAGGGTCCTTGGCGGTGTCGGCAGCATCTCGCCCCCGCCCCCCAGCTCTTGCCACGGGGAGGTGCGTGGAGCCCGCGTGGACTTTCACCTCAGCCCCTCCCTGTGAATGACGGACTGGCCGCTATCTCCTGCGCGACACTGTTTCTATTCAGTTGTAAGAAAAGGCAAGATTGACCGTTACAAAACCATGAGAGCACTGAACCGCACAGAATCCCACCTTGGACCCGACGGAACGGAAGCCTACCTTCGGCGTTGAGGTGCATGGTTTCCAGGGGCCCGATGAACGCGTACCGCATGCCCAGGCCGTCCGACATGACGAGGTCAAGGTCGCCCGGGGACACTACTCCTTCCTAAGTGGAGAGAACGGGCCGGCAAGGTGGTGAGTCCTCGGGAAAGACCGTTTCATTACCGTCATTCTCATCCTGACTTCTCTAGAGCGGGACCCCAAAATTCTCTGCAAAGCACTGCCACGGGCTTCATCAAACGCGGCGTCACAGAACTGCAGTACACAAACGGGTCCTGAAAGGAGTGCGCGCTGTGAAATGGTCGGATACCGATTCAACCTCCGGCCCCCCCGCTGTCCCCCCTTCTCTAACCTACCACCCTCGTCCCGTCGGAAGGCTTCTCTGCACGTCTGCCTAAGACCTGGGGCTGTCGGAAGAGCTGCAGAGCCGTCCTCCAGGCTTCGTCCGCTTGCAAGCCCGGCCGTGCTCAGCTTTTGATGCGTTCGTAAAAAGGTGCTATTCTTTGATGCAAGGCAGCTTAGAGCAGTGTGTGTGTGTGTGTGTGTGTGTGTGTGTGTGTGCGCGCGCGCGCGCGCTGCTCACACGGTCCTACCCTCCACGCGTTCGCCTGAGGGAGGAGCAGGGACGCGAGGTGACGACCCGCACGGCCGCCGGGAGAGGGAAGCGGGCCGGGCGGGGAGGTGGCACGCCCCGCGGCCAGGCTGGCAGGGGGGCTGCGAAGTCTCCAGCTCTGGTTTCCGGAGCGGCTTCCTCCACGTGGAGAGGCCCCGCTTCCGGAACAGGGAGTCGGGGGTGGAGGACGCGGTCCGCCTGGACCCTCAGCCCCGGCGTGCACACGCGCCCCCGCGCGGCGCCCTCCCTCCCCCGGGCCGGGGGCTCCACCGCCAGAGTCCAGGCCGCCACGAGGCCCGCGCGCCCCTCACCCCTGCGGCCCAGCTGCCGGGGGAGAAAACAGTTCCTCGGGCCCCCGTGGGCGTCTGCGCGGCTGGGGGGGCCGGGGGCCCACGCAGGGCAGGGGTGACTCGGGGCGACTGAGGACCCTGGGTGAGAAGCCCTTTCCGCGTGGCTGCACACGCGTGCGCACGCGCGTGTGACACGTGGGGACGCGCGGAGCCGCACGCGGAGCTGAGAGCGCGGCCCCTCCAGCACGCCCGGCCGGCTTCCTGACTCGCCCAGAGGCAAACATCCTGACTTCCGTAATAACCATTCCTTCCTCCACATTCCTGAAACATGGAGTCTGCATTCTGCCTGTTTTTCATCTTCTTGGAGACGGATTCACAGTGTGTTCTTTTCTGACTTGCGTCTTTCACTCCACCTCACGCTTTTAAGATTCACCAGAGTGGTGTGTTGCTGAAGGCGTCCATCCTCGCGGCTTCCTTGTCCATCCTACTGTTGGTTAACATCTGGGCTGTCCTAATTCCCACCGTAAACGACTGCAGAGCCGCGGCCTGGCGCGTCCTCCACTGGGAGCCGACGTGCCTGCACCCATGTCGCTGTCCCCAGCTGGCGCCGACCCGGGGCTTCCTATTAGTTCTAGACCATCCTTGGGTTCATCTGACTGCTAATGAGAGCAAAGCAACTCAGTTCACTCAGATGCTCACCAGTCGCCCGCCCTCCCCTCCTGGTGGCAGAGCTGGGGGGGGGGGGGGCGGGGCATCGGCACCAGGAGGAAACACTGAACACAAGGCCCGTGGTGCCGCCCAGAACCACCAAGAAACGACTGCTGGTCCGCAGGGTCCCGCCGCCTCTCTCCCTGGCTCCCTCCGCGCCATGTCTTGGGCAGGAAGGGTGGCTCCCGGTCCTCTCCCCAGGCCGCCCAAAGCCACCTGCCAAGGCATTCCCGCACCCAAGGCTCGGGAGCGCCGTGAAAGGCAGCCAGGCGGGGGCTGCGGACCCTCCCTCAGCCCTGGCCCCCAGGTCAACATTCCAACAGCCTAGAGTTTCCATTCCAGCACCAAACTGGGAAGGATGCGGACCTGGAAGCCAGCCTGGGCCTGTGACGGTGTTTGCCCTGACTCTCTTCTCCCACAACTGTGTTGAGTACTTTCAGAGCTGACTTCCAAAGATTTCAAAGTACCCACACAGGGAGCCACCCAGAGTAAGTTTTGATTTGTAAGCATCGTGAGCGCTAACAGTGACCCGACTGATCAAAGCGTTAGAGGGCTTCTCCATCACCCGGCGCCCTCACATTGGAGAGGACCCGCACTTCCTTCACTCCTGCTTCATCCACGGAGGGCGGTCAGTTTTTTACCAGTTGCTATTCATTAGCTGAACAAATTAGAAAAGAGAAAAAGTTTTAATATTTCCTCTTCCTAACTGCTTCTTTCTGCCCCATTTGAATTTTCTGAGGCAGATTTCTCTAAGCTTGAGTTTTTACCCAGAAGCTAAATCCAAAGAAAAGAAACGGCCATGAGAAATTCAGCCAAGATGCTCACTGATTAGGGTTCCATGTCGCTGAGGCAAATGCCCGGGTTCATCCCTGCTGCACTCAGCACAGAACTAAAGCTTCATGTTCGGGATGTTCTGAAGGTCAAGTTGTGCTATGAGCTCCACTCCACCCAGAGCCTTAGTGCCACCTGTGGCCTAGATGTTAACATTATCAATAACTAAATAAATCCTTGCGATGGCATAAAAGGCAGGCCAAGCGCTTGAGTTGAATGGATCTGGTGATGACTCCCTGGATAGAGACAGGACCCCCGCAGCAGTTTGAGCACTGAAACCCCCTCATTCCAGTGTGCCTGGGGGGTCAGTATACCTCTATCTCGTGGTAAAATTCTCAAGTCACACGTACAAGGAAAAGCCCCAAGCGGTTAAAAGTTTTCTAAATCTCAGACAGAGCAATGAATACTATGATCACTGCTAGTTCAAAAGGTGGTTTGCGTCACGTCCTGAAAAACCACTGGGCGAGGACAGTCCAGCCAGAGTGGGCAGGAGCCCCTTCACTGAACACCTCCTGCCTCAACTCACCTCCTTTAGCTAAAGTCTAAGACTCTCCACAATCCACCAACACACACCCACGGCCTGGGCATACACTTTGCACCTGGCGTGCTCACAGGAGGTTCCCAGACTGCCACCCACAGGCAAGGTGCAAACTTCAAGTGCAATGAAAGGTCTGGGATATATCAGTCAGGGTCCCACCAGAGAGACAGAATCACTCAGTTATAGATACGCCAAGAGATTTATGCCAAAGAATCGGCGTGTGGACACTGGCTCATCTGAGATCCCGGGCGGGAGCCGCTGGTGGAAACCTCAGCTCTGCCCTTAAGGCTGTTCAACTGATTGGATGAAGTTTGCCCAGATTATTGAGAATAATCTCCTTATTCAAGTCAACTGACTGTAGCTGCTAATCACATCTATAAAACACCTTCAGAGAAACACGGGCAACCTGTGTGTGACTGAATGACCGGCCCTCTGGCCCAGCCCAGCTGAACCTCACAGGGGACAGAGTGGAAGTTCAAAGCATGGTCCTCACCCTTGGGCATCCTGGGCCTGGCACTTTGTGAGCAGGGAGAGGAGGATGGGAAGACACCACTAAAATAACGACCGTGGTGCTCAGCCTGTCCTTCGGGGGGACGTGGAAGAAGGGGGAGGCGGCGGGGGTCTTGCGTAGCTCAGGAATGCAAAATCTGCTGAAGGAGGAGCCCTGGGACTGTTTCCTCTACTGATGACCGGGTGCACAGAAACATTCTTCCTTCTAATCACCCCCTTCTCATATTAAATTTTCTTGTTCAATGCACATATTTTTGGCATGGCCTCATATTCACTTGCTTTTCTCACGTTTCTCATGCCATCTTTCCTTGTCTGGTTCTTTTTTACTATTTCCCAGCTTTTGATCTTCTACTTTGTTTTGCTCTACTTTTCACCACACTTGGTCCTGAATTTTCAAGTTTCTCTTGTGCAAACACTTCTCCACCTTGGCCAGCACCATCACCACGCGGAACAGACCTGCCTCCCAGGCATCTGGACGAGGTGATATACAGGTTCCCCCAACCAGAGCTGTCCAGGCTTCAATCCAACGTCTTAACTGAGACAAAAAAAGCTTTAGTGTGTCAGATGACAAAATGCAACATCCAAGGGCGTGAAGGAAGCCTGTGCTGGTCCAGCGTCACCCCCCATCAGAGGCCCAGGAGAAGGGGTTACAGAGAAAGAGGCCACCTCAGGCTTAGCCCCCGATCCCCAGAGACGTTCAGTGTCAAGCCAGACGCCAGTGACCCCAGTGCAGAGATAGTCAAGCCCGAGTCGGGACACTGGACTCTTCTTTAGAAAGTCCATCCCTGCAGCCCTTATGAACAAACGGTACAGAGTAATAACGTAGTCACTGATCGTGGAGTTTAAACTAAGGACTATGCGATGATGAGGAGTCGGGTTTTTCTCACGAGAAACCAGCTAGAACCATGAGTTAGTTCCTTACACTCACGTACGCTTGCACGTCTTTGTTTTCTACACTCTTCACTAAGCACTGCGTCTCCCACAGGCAATATGAAAACTGGCTCCAGAGCAAGAGTGACAAAGCCCTGATCCGCCCGTCCCCACCACACTTCCTTCCAGGGAAAAGGCGAGGCAAGGACAGGGCTTTCATAGGTGAAAAAGGGAAGACTGCTAAGCCCTGCCCCGCTGTCACCCAGAGGCTTTCGGGTCTGTGAGTCGCTCAGCACCATGAGTTTTCCTGGAAGCAGGGCGGGGCCGTTCCTGCGGGATGACACAGGCAAACCTTGCGACCCTGGAGAAGAGCTGACTGAACACGTTTAGCTGATGCAACAGGACACTGACTCATACGCATCAAACCCCCGCATCCAGCGCCTCAGAGGGGACGCGGGGCAAGGAGACCAGAGCTCGGGGTGGACGGTCCCGGCCAGGCCGCTGGGAAGTGAGGGGCAGACGGGGCCGCATCCTGGGCAGGCGTCCGGCCCGACGGGGCGATCCCACTGCCCGGATTGTTCTGGGGGAAGAAGGCGCCAGAGGAGGAGACCGTATGTGCAAAGAAGCATCATACGGCAGAAAACTTGAAATGACCTTAAAACAACCCACAGCAGGCAAAAAGATTAGATTTTTTCAAAAGGGTCAGTGAAATGAAATCTCATGAAGCCATTAGAAATGAATAAAAACTCGAGCAAAGTACTCTTAACAGAGACTAGACAAGAACGCAGAAAAATAAAAGCAATTTGACTCAGGGTAGGGAACATAAGCGGTATCTTCCCTTCGAGTATTTTTAAGAATAAAGCTTTTAGCGGAAAGAGACCAAAAAATGAAAAGGAAAGAAGGGAAAGAGTTCGTCGTAATCCGAGGGATAGTCCAGAGCTGTCTGGGCCGCGGCAGTGACACCCTCATGTGATTTTTCTTACTTTGCTGCGCTTGTAACAAAGCTTTCGGGGAGAAAAACACCAGTATTATGAGTCCAAAACAAAGAAAAGGTCTGGACCTTAAATACAGCCACAGCACAAGGCATCCGTTCGTGCGAACGTAAGCGCACCAGGGTTCGGTGAGGTGGCGGAGACCTAACTGGGGTCATCCGGGAACGGAGCTCTTGACAGAGAGGTCGGCGCCAAGCAGCGGAAGCCCTCAGCCTCCACGCCGAGGCACACACGGCCCGTCGCCGCCTGCCCCTCACGACCACCCGCGGAGCTTCGCACCTCCAGGGCCTGCACCTCGGGGAAGCAGGATGGCCGGGCCTCAGGCTCCCTGCCCCAGCGGTCACCTACAGCCTTGCTTCTCTGCCTGTTCTCCTGGGGACGCCTTCCCTCCACCTCTGTCCTCCACCGGGGGCGCCGCCCTCCCCGGCCCTGCCTGTTAACTTTCCAGCTCACATCAGAGGAGCTGAAACCCATCACTGCCCAATTACCTGTGGGTGAGGATTAGCAGTCAGGTGTTAGAGTGACAGCGTTTCATTTCATTTTCTTTTCCTTTTTAAAGATTTTTTTTTTTCTTTTGGGATGTGGAACATCCTAAAAGTCTTCAGCGAACTTGCTACAATACGGCCTGTGCCCCATGCCCTGATTTCCCGGCCCCAAGGCATGCGGGACCCCAGCTCCCCACTGGAAGGTGCAGTCTCAACCACTGCACCGCCAGGGAAGTCCCTGATTTTCTTTTAGAGTGGTTAGAATACTAGCACAGGTGCTTTTGCTTTAAGCACTGCTGATGTAACCCCAGGCATGCCAAGCAGGTGTTTTTAATTGAGCATGTGGTTGGTGTTTCCATTATGTTTATCTGTTGATGGGGCTGGAGTTGCCTCTAAAACAATAAGTCAGCAGGATCTCTCCTTTCAGTAGGGTTTTGCTGCTGGCCAGTGTGGCTACTCAGAAAACAACCTCCCATAAAAGGGTAAATACTACTACAAAAATGGTCTACTTCTTACAGGCCATCGCTGCTGGGAGAGTTCTAATTAACTGATGATTCCCAGCCAGCAGATCAAGTCTCTCGGCTGTACTGCCCTGAGAGAGACCGTCCGAGCCTGCGGGCTGCAGCCGGGCCGGGCCCTCCCCACGCAGGAGGGAACCTCGGGAGAGCTGGACGGACCAGCTCCACGCACACAAGGCACCCACAGGAGCTTCAGACATGCCTCTGCAGCGAGGCGCCCCCCGCCTCCCGGCCGCGCCCGCACTCCCACGGGTGTCACGCGCGGCCCAGCACACGTCGGCCAGGAGTGGCCTCTCGTGAATCTGATCGCCTCCCAGTGGTCAGTGAACGACATGAAACACTTGCTGAGCCACAGGTGTGGGTTCTGATATAGTTCTGGGGCTTCTTAAAATGCTGAGACCCTGGTGTCCCTCCAGAGCTGCCCTGTAATGAGAAACGCCTCCCTCTCCATCTGCCTCCAAACGGAAGGCCGCTGATAGGAGGCTCTTCCAACTTACGGCCGAGAAAGCGGGTCTCGATTCATTTGGAGGATGGTCCTCGTGAAGGGGGTGACACACCTGCTCCAAAGGGCCTGTAGTCCCAGCTGATGCGTCCCCCGAGAAGCAGGCTAAGCTAAGGAGGACGACAGTGCAGCTGGGCCCACGGCAGGCTCGGTGAACATCACGGGAGAAAGAGCTCGAGCAGCTGGAACCCCGGGAACTCTTCAGTGCCCTCCGGGGATGGACTTCCTGCCACGGACAGGCTGACCCAGGCTTCGGAAGGCAAGACAGAGGCCAGGTGGGCACAGGGACATGGGCCAGGGCTGAAAGGTGAGCTCCAGGGGCCGGGGGAAGACAGTTCCCTCAGCCTCGTCGAGGTTATGTTTTCAGGAGGTACAATAAATAATGCAGAGATGGCAGGAAAACGTCTTAGAAAAAGTTTCGATGGGTGAATTTTGACCTAGGGCGCCTGGCGACGGGCAGTCATAAGACTCGTGGACGCTGGAGCGGATGAACACAAAGCAGGGATGGACCGGGCACCCAGCGGTGCAGGAAGCAGAGCCCTGCGTGGAGCAGGGAGAGCTGCCCGGGCCGCGGCTGGAAGCGGCAAACAGAGGAAGCATCCTTCCTGGAAGGACCGAGGCTCAGAGCTGGGGGAGGAAAAGGCAACCATGAGGAAATGCACTCAGACACTTTACTTCTTTGAGAAAAAAACATAGGGAATTCCCTGGCGGTCCAGTGGTTAGGACTCGGCGCTTTCACTGCCGAGGGCCTGGGTTCAATCCCTGGTCAGGGAACTAAGATCCAGCAAGGCGTGCAGCAAGGCCCCCCCCAAAAAAATTAAAAAATGTTTACGGGTTTTTTTAGAAATAAATTTATTTTTTATTTCTTTATTCTTTCTTTCTTTCTTTCTTTGGCCGAGCCGTGTGGTTTACAGGATCTCAGTCCCCCGACCAGGGAGTGAACCCAGGCCCTCGGCAGTGAAAGCTCAGAGTATGAACCACCGGACTGCCAGGGAATTCGCAACCCCTAAACTTTTAAGTTTAAATTTTAAAAGACGTAAAATGTAGAAAATCCTACAGCTGAGGGTGTGGTGCAGAGGGCAGGAGCCGGGCTCTTTCTTGGCGCCCTTAACTGCCCTTCACTCCTTCTACATGACTCTTCTTGCCAAGTACACCGATGGGTGTCGCCAAGGTCTCTTCCGTAACATGTTGCTCAAGCCTCAGCTTTTTCCTACTGGCCCCGCTCCAGGGGAGCCAAGCCTTAAGCGGTCCTGCTGTTTCCAACACCTTCTCTCTAAATAAAAACTTCTAAAAGAGCCCCACCTTCCACCTGCCCGGAAGCACGGCTTTGAACATGCTTTCTCCTGTCGGGCCACTCGGGCCATGAGTCTCTGCAGCCTTCCTTGACTCCAAAGCCTGCAAAGCAAGTGACTCAGCCTGAGCCTGCCTGCCCTTTCTTCTCTTCATCCTCGCCACCTGTTTGTGCTGTTTTTCTTCCAGAATAATTGGCAGGTCCTGTACTTACTCAGAGTGACATTCATGGGAAAAAGCCCCCCCAGACTCAGGAAAGGACGGCTGCGAGGCGGCTCACTGTCTGACCTGGCTTCCTTCTCAGAAGGCTCCATGTGTGAGAAGCAAACTTCTGGGGTTGAACTTGAACTTGGAGAACTGGGCCCATGCTCACACTGGCTTCTAAAAGAAGAGCAAAATCCAACAACCGCCTACCCCCGCGCGATCGCAGCCCAAGTGAGAGAAACCTAAGACGTCATTCGGGCAGTGAGTCTACAGTGTCAGGTCATCTTCCCCCCAAACTCCGCTCAGCACCATCAGTCCCCCTGGTGTCGGCCCCTCCGTAAAGGAGCTGGCAGTTCGCTCCAGTTCAGGTGTAGCTTCAGGGCGAGGCTGGGAACTCGCAGCCCAGCCTACAGCACCAGCCCGGGAGCACCGGACTCGCGGTGGCCGGCAGGGCTGCCTCTCAGGCCCAAGGAGCCTGCTTGATTCGGCCATCACCCTCGGAGGGACACTCTGTTCTCACAGGCCTGTGACTAAATGAGGAAAACCAGACTACAGTTTGCACCCCTGCTCCGGAAACCAAAGGCCACATGAGGATCGCTGATGCCAAGCCTGCGGCCAGCGTGACGGGGAGATACCATGTGGGGGACTGCAGGGGACGGGAGCTTTGATTTGGAGGAGCAGTGAAAACCTAGCATTCGTTCGTTCTGCTGTGTTTGTGTTTTAATCAAAAGTGAATTAAGTCTTTTTTTAAAATCAATTTTCACATCTTTTTTGGGATAACCAGAGGTATTCAGTGTCATAAATCTAGGACTAGGAATCGGGACCACGTAAGAGTCTTTCCACTAAGCAAAGGTGGTTAGAGCTGCATGTTTCCCTATTATGAGCCCTGAGTCAGAGATAAAGAGGGTCAGAAACAGGAGACACGCAAAGACAAAAACATGGAAGGAGAAAAGGCAACTGAAAAAGACGGCAGAATATACTGTATCTCATTGAAGTTAAGATTCCATTGATTGAAAGTTAAATTAGCATTTAACGCTCCATTATGGAAGAAAAATGCTGCCAATAAAACTAAGATGCTAAAATGTAAAAAAAATAAATAAATTTTATCTTAGAACAGATGGAATTCGATACGTCAAGGCTGAGGCTGAGGTCTCAGGGCGTGAGCCAGGACTCCTCCCCCTTTACGATGCACATGAATCCCCTGGGAGGGGAGGGGGTTGATAAAATGCAGAGTCCAATTGTGCAGGGCTGGGGTGGGGCCTGAGATGCTGAATTTCCAACAAGCGCCCAGGTGAAGCCCACGCTGCCATCCCCAGCCCTAGGACCTCACTTGTGCAGCTGGCATGTGAGCATTTCAGCTCAGAGCTAACTCACTGGTGACAGCTGTTACATCCCTGGACTCTGGGATTCAGAAAACACGGCTGTCACCATCATCACTGTAATCCATAACACCTACTCAACCATTAGTATACGCTAGCCACGTTCTAAGCCCTCTACATACATAACCCATCCAACCCTCATCAGATCTTGATGAGGAACAGTCCATTGTCATCTTCACTTACAAATGCAGACACCGCGGCACACAGGTGGCACAGGTCTGAATCCCTACCAGACCGGGGAATGTGGATCAAACCATTTAATTTCTAAAGGCAAAAATAACAATATGTCTCTCATGGTTTTAGGACTGGATGATCTGAAAAAATCTGAAAATCACGAGACATGTAAAGGAAAGTACTTTGTAAACTCTGAAATACTATAGACAAACTGAAGTCACTGATGAGTACATGATTCTCAGTGGTTTGCTGTGCTAAGACTCCTAATTCCTGTGTTTTACAGTCAGCCCTCTGTATCCACGGGTTCCACATCCTCGAATTCAACCGATCGTGGATCAAAAATATTCAGGAAAAGAAACCCAGAAAGCTCCAAAAGGCAAAATTTGAATTTTCTAGGAAAGGCAACTGTTTACACAGTTTTTACATCCTATTTACGACTATTTAAATAGCACTGACATTGTATGAACAACTGTTTACACATGACTGAGGTCGTATTAGGTATTGGAAGTAATCTAGACATGACTTCAAATACGCTGGAGAGACCGCTGTGCTCTCGTAAATTACATCCAACAGAAACCCTTGAGTGGCTTTACCACAAAATGTCTCATCTGTTAACTTTACCACACGATCCTCGAGATGCACTTTATTAGCTGAAACCAGTCCTCGTAACAGTTGTGTTCGTGCCCCGAATAAAGCTGGACCACGGAAGCCTGGACTCTCTCAAAGGGTCCTGCACAGACCACAGCCCCTGAGCAAGACACCAGAGGCCCAAGGAGCAGAAATCACCTGGACGTCACATTTCTCAGAAGGATGAACAAAACCCGAGGTAAGCAATTTAAAGCTCATTACCACCCACACATTCCAATGGGCTGAGAACCCAAGGGCGGCTCTGTGATTCACTCCCGGCTCGCCTCCACGGACCCTCCCTCAACGGGGCAAGAATTTACGGGCACTACAAGCTCAGCTGTTGTCTGGGCGAGAGTCTGTCATCACAACACTACTTCCCTTATCATGCTCGTCAGCTTAAGATCGACTGAAAATCTCTTTTCTGGCCAGCAGGATCCTGTCACCCAGTGACCTAACCTCGGATGACGAGAGAGACTATAGCCATCGGCATTTCCCAGCCAACAAGGGCTGCTCCGTCCCAATTCTGCAGCCAAACGGTCCGGGAAAAAAGGACCGCGTGGCTGTGAGCGCCCACGTGCCCTTGGTGCCGGGGCACCCATCCTGCTCTCACAATGGATGCCCTGCGGAGCGCACGGTCTGGGACGGCACAGTGTGCCCAGCGCAGCCTCTTCCCGACCTTGGCTCGGCTCCCCTGGTTCCCCACGAAGGACAGGCCCGTGCAGGAGCCACACACACACACACAGCTCCCACCCTGTCTTTCCTAGAATTTCTCTCTCCTGCTTGCCTGCAAGGATGAAGGGATACCCTCCCTCCAGAGCCAGTGAGACTGAAAACAGGAAAACCACAGTGGAGGGGGGGCAGGGGGAGGGAATCAATGAAACAAAAAGCCTTCTCTTCAAGAAAGCACCAAAACTGATAAATCTCCAGCATGACAAAGATAAAGACAGCAGACGTGAATCACCCACAACAGGAATGAACCCAGGGATGTCACTACAGGCCCTGCAGCCTCTAAAAGGAAGAGAGGGCACCACCGACAACTTCACGCTCATAAATTCAGCGACAGAAGAAACGGGCCGACTTCTCAAAAACCATAAACTGCCAAAATTCATCCAAGATGAAACAGACAGCCTGAATGGTTCTACAACCACTAAAGCTGTTGAATTTGTAATTAAAGACCAAAAAAGAATTCTCCAGGCCCAGGTGGTTTCATTGGAGAATTCGACCAAACATTTAAGGAAGAATTAACAGAACTTTTACAATCTCTTCCAGAAAACAGAAGAGGAAGGAAAACTTCCCAACTCTTAAGTTTTCCTCGAGTTGGTGTTCCTCGTTTAGATGAGAGAAAGCAAAATTCAACTGCAGGGCTTTTCTTCATCTCTTCCAGGCACTAAGATATCTTACAAATAAAAGTAAAAGTTGCCCTAAAACCTCCGCAACGTTTCACTGTAATAGTGAATTTTTCTTGCAGTATATTAAGTTCCTGTACTCTAGACAAGTGGAAATATTTTTATCTTATTTATTTTATTTATTGTTTTGGCCACATTGGGTCTCAGCTGCGTCATGTGGGATCTTCTGTTGCTGTTGTGGCGTGTGGGCTTCTCTCTAGTTGTGGCGCGTGGGCTCCAGAGCGCAGTGGGCCCCGTAGTTTGTGGCACGTGGGCTCTCTCGTTGAGGCGCGCAAGCTCAGTAGCTGTGGCGCCCGGGCTTAGTTGCCCCGCGGCCTGTGGGATCTTAGTTCCCCGACCAGGGATCGAACCCGTGTCCTCTGCATTGGAAGGCGGATTCTTTACCACTGCACTGCCAGGGAAGTCCCGGTGGAAATATTTTAAACAGATCTCCAAGGGGCTGTTTTTACTTCAGTGCTTCTACCACTGATTGACATTCCAAAACATTTTACAGTCACCGAGAAATTAAAGCTGAAAACTTCACAGTGGGAATCCCAACACTGCATCTTGAAGATGTAGGAGCATTAACTGGATTCAAACAGTGAGGACACAGAATTGCAGCTAGTGTGAGCAGTCAGGTCAGATGATGAACCCAACAGGGATGTGACCAAACGCCAGAGCCAGGGTTCTGTGGGACGGTCACGTGCATCCTGCACTGGGAAGCTGAAATCCGGTGCCCCCAGGCCAGCTTCCCTGTTCTGTCTCAGGCTGGGACCGCCAGGCATCCGCAGGAGTCAAGAGTAGCGGCTGTGAATCCATTCCAGGAGAAGATGACTGAGCCCGAGCCCCCTTCTCGCCGCATGTACCTGGATAGACCCTTGCTCACTCTGCCAAGTTTCAGCAGGACAGGTGTGGGCAGAGCACGCTACTGACCCGTGCAGAAGCTGGGGAAGCATCAGAAAGTGAGGGATGGAGCCCAGACCGGCAGAGCCTGGACCACTCCCAGGTGTGGAGCTGCCCTGACGTCTCCCTGCCAGGGACCAGGTCCCTCACACAAATGCAGGTGGGAGTGCGTGTGGCCAGGCAATTTTTAAAGTCACATCTAAAATCTTTTAATTCAAGAATGATGTTAAATATATAAATTTACATGTATGTAAATATATATGTATATAAATTTACATGTATGTAAATATATATGTATATAAATTTATATATATACAAATAATCTCCTGTCTATATGTGAGACTAGCATACTACTAACAAGTTTAAAAGTCATCCACTGTTTCTTCCTCAAGCTCTTGAAATAAACTCGGTTCCTTTAGAGGATACAAGTTTACTCAAAATATAATTTATTTTTCCTCCTGAAAAATTATAATACTGGGAGTGCGGGGAGCAGAATCTGAGACTGTGGGAAAATGCAGCACGTCACAGAGGTAATTACGTGGTAACGACAGGAAAGGACAAGAACAGGAGCCCATCACCACATCCGAATACCAAGTGACCTACCGTACAGCGGAATCTCTGAAACACAGAGAGGAACAGCTTGCCCTCGGTCTCCAGAACAGAGCAAGTGCCTGAGTCCCCCACCCGCACGGCGTGCCCAGAGGCTCCCGCCCCCTCTGCTCAGCTGCCCGGACACCGGGCGGCACACACACCTCCACGAGCCTCCAGGCCTCGCTGATGACGGCATACTGGAGACGATTCAGAGCAAAGCCGTCAACCTCCTTCGTGAGTTTGACCGGGGACTGTCCAATCTTCCGCATCAGGGCGTAGGTTCTGTCCACCGTCGCAGGGGCCGTCTCCGGGTGTGGGACCAGCTCCACCAACGGGACGTAATAGGGCGGATTTACCTTAGGAGAGAGACAGAGCAGAGAGAGTCAGGAAGACGGCGCTGGCGTTTGGGCGTCATTCCGGCAGAGCTGGCTCACCGTCCCGAAGGGTCAGCAGCAGGGCAGATGGGGCCCCTCGAGATTCAGCATCCCGTGACAAGAAACTCGAGAAATAAGAGTAATGCACAGAGCGGGGAGAAAACGAAAGAACTTGAGCACAGAACTGCATGAATCATAACCAACACTGAGGTTCCCATCAGAGGGTGCAAACTGCCATCCTGTACATTTACCGCTTACCTCCAAACCCCTGACCTCCCTCGGGATTTCTCTGCTCCCAGCTCTCTTGACCTTGTAAGCTTCTACCTACCCTGCCCCCAGCCATCCTCCTTCCACAAGTCGTTGCCAGTCTACTGTGTCAGTGTTAAAAATTATTGGAGGGCTTCCCTGGTGGCGCAGTGAATCTGCCTGCCAATGCAGGGGACACGGGTTCTAGCCCTGGTCTGGGAAGATCCCACATGCCGCGGAGCAACTAGGCCCGTGAGCCACAACTACTGAGCCTGCGCGTCTGGAACCTGTGCTCCGCAACAAGAGGCCATGACAGTGAGAGGCCTGCGCACCGTGATGAAGAGTGGCCCCCGCTCGCCGCAACTAGAGAAAGCCCTCGCACAGAAACGAAGACCCAACACAGCCAAAAATAAATAAATTAATAAATTAATTTTTAAAAAAATTATTGGATTGGCAGTATCTTCCCTAAAGTTGGTATTTCCTTAACTTCTCCATGTCGAGCCTCAAACATCTGCTTCCGCAATCATATCTTACCTAGAAGTCACACAATATCAGAAGCTCTCTTCAGCCTCAACATCGTGATGGATGCTAAGACAGGAAGAGTCTGTCCACAGTGGAAATGCTTGCCTGCCCAGCTCTGGTTTTCTTGGTTTCCTTTGAGAAACCACTCTTGAAGATTCTCAAAGAAAATTCTCCCATATCTAAAGAAAAGGCTGTTTGAGGGACTTCCCTGGCCATCCAGTAGTTAAGACTCCGTGCTCCCACTGAACGGGGCACGAGTTCGATCCCTGGTCGGGGAACTAAGATCCAACGTGCCGCAGGGCACGGCCAAAAGACAAAAACAAAAAAAGGAAAAGGCTCTTTGATAAAAGGCTGCTGATTGGCCTCACCACTAAGCAAATGCACACTAAACTGTTCCCCAAGCGATGCTTTACTTTAAATTGTTTTTCCTCCATGTTTGGGTGAAAATGGGTAGAATCTCACATCTACCAAATGACTACAAGAAGCATCCACTTTAAAATGACGTGTTCTACAGAAGAGAGAAGAGATTATTTCTCCTCGGACCGGCTGGAGAGGCAGCTGGTCCACACGCTTCAGAGGTTTATTCTGCTCCCAGCCTGTCTTCGTCGCCCTGTCGCAGCCTTCTTAGAAAGCAAGCGAGGACAGCACCTATTTCAGATAAATTACAAATCAATGCCTTGCTGAATCACTTGTCTCCTGCCTATAATCACTGAATTCTTATAAAAATGTTTAACCTCCGGCCTTTTTAAGATCAGAATTATAAGAACTGGAAGCATGTCTCTCCTAGATGAACTTTTCTTTACTATAAAGCAGGGATGTCAGGACTTCCCTGGTGGCGCAGTGGTTAAGAATCTGTCTGCCACTGCAGGGGACACGGGTTCGAGCCCTGGTCCGGGAAGATCCCACATGCCGTGGAGCAACTAAGCCCGTGCGCCACAACTACTGAGCCCGCGCGCCACAACTACTGAGCCTGTGCGCCTAGAGCCCGTGCTCCGCAACAAGAGAAGCCACCGCAATGAGAAGCCTGCGCACCACAACGAAGAGTAGCCCCCGCTCGCCGCAACTAGAGAAAGCCCGCGTGCCGCAACTAGAGAAAGCCTGCGCGCAGCAACGAAGACCCAAAGCAGTCAAAAATAAATAAATAAAATAAATTTTTAAAAAAGAGAGAGATGGGGTAAAACTCCTGTCAGAGGACTTAGGGGGTGTTTTCTGAACAATTTGATTCAGCTGTTTTTTAAACTGACTTAGAAGTAAAAACACTGGTTAGAAATGGAAGCTCTTGACTAAGAGGCTTGCACTTTTTATTGAAGCAACCAAGTAACAATCACGGTGTCTAAGAGGCTTTTTATGGACACACATATGTCACGGAAGCAAAGACATGACATGCTTCATGGGACTTGGTATTTGGATGCTTCAATTAAGGTCTCTCTGGTGCTGTTTTCACCTGTATGGAGTGGTAACTAAATGCTTGGTTTTCTTCTCTGTGCTCTGGGTCTAAGTCTCCTTATTTTATAACCATTCTTTTACACTTTCCATTAAACTTCAGTGTGAGGACATCCAGAACCATTCAGTCGCGTAAACGGTGGTCCAGGCTGTCCCTCTGCGCAGCACGGAAGACCCAGCAGGCATCTATGGCTCCCCTTTGTCTTCATCTCCCCCTCTAACCTCCTCTTGCTCAGAAAGAGGAATTTCCCTGCTCCCCACTCGGGGACCCCTCACCTCCCTAGGCCCTGGCCACTCATGCTGGGAATTCTGCCCCAAGTTCCATGCAGGAGCTGCCCCATACCTAAGCCAGTTCTCATTCTTCAGAGTAACTCTCATGATTCTCCATGACCCAAGTATTACCAAGCCTTCCACCTTTCTCCTGCTCTTGCAGTCAAGCTGGTCTCCTGGCGATTCTACGAGGCCCATGCTTGTTCTTGGCCCGGGTGGGCTTGAGCTAAGTTAGCGTCTCTGTCGTAGCAGGCTGTCCCAGTCCTCCAAGGTCACACTGACCTCCACTCGGTACACAAACGTCCACCGAATGACCCCTGAATCCCCACTCTGATTCCCCTTTCCTGACATTAACACATTAATCGCAAAAAGACTGAGTGCCCACGTGCCAACTTGGAGCTCATGGTCCAACACGCCTCGCAGCGCACACCTGGTGAGTACGTTGGCACAGTCAGTGACAACGTCTGGTGGAAGGGACCACAAAAGGGAGGGTTTAAGTCAGAGCTGCTGCACCGGAATCTCGGGGGGGACCCGGACCCTGCACATCAGCACAAGTGACCCCACTCTGAGCTAAGTTCAGGAAACCACACGGTACAGGTGACCCACCTGCAGAATCCCATGTAGTCCAGACTTTTCGTTAACGTAGCACCTTTCCTTGGCACTGGGATGATTTGATTAGCAGTCTCTCCCCTCAGCTAGACGGTGAGTTACTTAAGGGCGAAAGTCTGTAAGTATTGCTCATTCTCTCCCACAGTGCATGAGGTACAAGATACAGTTCAAGGGATTTTTGGACAAAATTCTTTGTAAGACACTGATATTGTACAACTCTCTAAATATACTAAAAACCACTGAAATGTACAAGTTGAATTGTGTGATATGTGAATTATATCTCAGTAAAGCAGTTACAAAGTACTAGCAGATTCGTCCAAACACGTTGCTCCCAGAAAGCCAGGTGAGACTCGCTGCATCTCCAGGCTCGACATACTCACAGGATGTGCCACGAGGCACTGCTTCACGTGTACCAAGCCAGAGAACAGCCGGGAGGGCAGGAGGCAGGAGCTGGAGCTGCTCAGGACAACCTGGTCACCAACGATTCCATCCAGCTGGGCAAAAAGCTGCTTCTTCAGCTCTAGGTTTTCTGGAACACATTCCTGAAAAGGACATCTTCCAGTTACTACTCAGGATCACCGCACTCAGACCCCAAGCAAAGCGTTTCATGTTTGAGTCATTCCAAAAAGAACCAATGAAAAAAACGACCAGCAAAATTTAAGAACAGGGGAAAAAAATGCTGCCGAAAAGTATGACAAATCTTGGTAACTCTGGACACCAGGTGATGCAGATATGGGAATTGTATTTTCTAGTTGTGTGTCGGACTGAAAATTCTCATAATAAAAAAGTCCTTCAACCGCATTGGGGGTGGGTTCTACACACAGAATACACGACAGCACTGCAGGCAAAGCGCTGGGATATCAACAGCAGTCATCACCACTTGTTTGTCCTGAGCACCAGATCAACTTATCTTCAAGGAAAAATCTTACCTCCATGAAATGAACAAACATGTTACATCCGTAACTCCCAAAAGGCTTCTTGAGAGTCCGCTTCTAATTGGAAATCTTTTGACAAAGACCTTTGTTTCTAAAAATCTAAAATTACTTTAATAGGGCGGTAACGGAGGAGGCTAGAGGAGCAAATTTGGATTAAATACCACAGATAACAACTGCTCGGAAATTCTGACGACGTACAGAAGGGGGTGGGGGTGAGAAGACGTTCTCAGACACCCAAGCGCAGACCCACGGGTGACACAGGTCCCTGGGAATGCGATGCTCACGGCGGGTGCCGCCCTGCTGTGGAGGGAGGCGGAACAGAAGAGGATTCTCGCTGGACATTCCAGAGCAAGCTTCCCGCCTGCCACCCCCTGGGGACATCCCAACAGGGTCACGCCTACCCAGGAGGGCCCCTGAGCTCCCAGTCCTTGGTGAATCGGGAGAATGGTTCTCAGTGGGGTCAGATAACAGAATCAACTGGTGCTTGCTAAAGATGCAAATTCTCAGGCCCCCATCCCAGACCTACTGATTCAGACCCCCCGCGCGCGGAATCGAGGCATCTGCATTTTTATCCAACTTTCTGATGACTTTTGTTCACTAAAGTTTGAGACCCACTATTCTGAGGTGTGATCCAAAGCGGGGGCCGACAGCGCTGCCAGTGGTTTGCTACCAAATCCATCCTCAAGGGTCTCCCACTCTGAGGTCAGGCTTCCCAGCCGCTTCCCCTCCACATACTGGCCGAGCGTGCCCAGGTTAGTCAATCAGCACCGTGGTGGTGGAAACGGCACAGACACCAGCAGATAACCAGAGGTGTGCAAAAGTCAAAGTGCAATGCAGAAGTACTACCAGTAATTTTATCAGAATCACCCCTCAAAAATAAAATATTTTCAAGTTTAATAATATCTAATAGTTAATATCTAATATAGTGAAATTAGCTGTGTAAATATTATGACATGAATTCCATTTCTAAACCAGCGACAAGATTTTAAACGTTTTCCTCTAAGGGTAAGAAGTCAATACTGTGTTTGCTGGTACTTTTAAAAAATATAATCAAACCATGTGGAATTTTATTCAGAACAAAAGGTCACATAAGCACGACATCTCAAAGACAGGGGGAAAAAAACGGAGTCATTTAAGAACTGTGAAGCCCATTGTGTTAAATCCCCTTATCAGAGGGGAAAAGCTACAGTAGCTGGCTGGTTGTATTGAGTAATTCCTGGATCAGTTAAGTCTGCAAGTTGGGTTAAGTTTAAATGGAGCCTTGTAGTAAAGCCAGAGACTAAAACGTGATGCAGATACAGTGTAAGCTAATAAAAGAGTCCCGTGAATGGCCTTATTGTGAGCCTGTCCTGCAGATTCTCCCTTGAAATTCTATGCCTTTCTTCAGATCATTTGATTATCAAAGAGGCAAGAACACTTGAACCAGAGGAAACCCAAACCTGCTACAATTATGTAAGGGCTTTAATGGCGCATCTGCTTGAAGTTTGATTGCTGTTGTTGTTAATAGTGACCCAGTTGTGTCCCATGTACTGGGCCAGGGTTACGCCTCTGTCCCTGTCAAGCCTTGAGCTCATCTCCTTGCTGTTACTCATGGCTTGCCGGAGGAAGGGGGCCTGCAAACTGCTACTCAGGACCATCATCACTTGGGTGGATCACAAAGCTGAGAGCGGCCGCAGTCGCTGGGTTCCCACAGACGGCTGGGAGGGAAGCAGGGAAGGACAGCAAACAGCGAGAGACACACAACCTCGCTCTCTCCTGCCCTCAGCAGGGCGGCCAGGTGAGAATCCCCGGGCAGGCTCATGGTATCTTTCGGGGGCCTGCCTAGGGAAAGCCACCAGATGGGAAGTGTCAGAGTGAAACTTCTCTCACTGCTGAAGGTAATTAGCTGGACTTGGCTTAATTAAACTCTGACAGCATTTTCAAAGCAACGGCTATTATTTGTTTGTGTTTCGTTTGAGGTGGGAGAGAGATGCAGCCCATAATAAGTGATATTCTCATGCACAACCACAAGCTCAGGTTCTGACAAACAAAACTCTGGGGACAAGGAAAGCACTAAGGAACTTTCCAAGCGTCACAACTATTAATGGTGCCTCAAAGGGAGCTTACTCGTGACTTAAAGGATACTTAAAAGGGGGGTTCAGATACTTAAAAGGTGGGGTTACGTTTAAACACCCCTTTTCCCTTCCATTCTTGAAAGGAAGAAACTGAATGATGGTATTATAGGTCTAACTTTTCATTCCCTCCCATTTACTTGAAATTTTAAAGTAAATAATTTATATACTTTAGTGTTTTATTATCAGTAAAAGTCACCAATGACAGCACTCGACCCAGTAGGACTGTTTTGGAAAAGGGGCACGGCCACAAGTCAGTGGATTGGATGATCCCCAGGCAAAGGAGGTGCTGGACGAGAGCTCACTGCTGAAGTTTTTACCCACTTGCTGTGCAACCGTGTGCATTTTCCAAAACAAATACTTTCATGGGGAAAATGAAATTTAGTTGATTTTTTAAAATCAATTCAGGCATTTTAGATAAGCATCCTGTTGCTAGAAAATCTACATTTGCTAATGCAAAATATCTGGAAGCAGTCTTCAATGTTCTTTCCAGAAAGAAAGAAAAACTAAATTAGAAGACTTTGGTACTTAAGGTATTTTACATGCAAAGAAGTTCTATTAGCCAATTTTAGCAAGAAAGACATGGGAAGAAAGGAAATTTGAGCTAAAATCCTATTGTAATCATGGCAGAGGGAGTTCATTCTCAACTTGAAGATGGACATGATCTACATATAAGTTCTGTCTCTTAGCACTAATTAAGTCTCTTGCTTCAACCTGTTTAATCATCACCAATTTCACTTCAGTATTTCTTGCAAGAGCACAATCTCTAAAATCCACCACATCAATAGACTGCTGTGATTAGTCTTCTCAAGAGGTGCATGTCACGATTACCAAAAAAAAAAAAAAAAGACAAACCTTCTTGCTCTAGCAGAAATAGCATGTGTTAAAAAAAAGAAAGGAAAAGTACAAGTTGTCAATATCACAGGCAATAAACAGCACTGTGCCCTAACCAGAGGCTCATATTTTTCCTTAAAAATCAAAATAAAGTTTTTTTAAAGCCTATTATAAATCCTAAACAGAGTTCTACAATACTCTAGAACAAATTATACCCAATCAAGAGAGACCTTTCCAAAGTAAAAACCAGTGTGGACCGTACTGAGGAATGTGCCTTCCTGGGGATTAGGTGTGAGGATGACCAGGATGGCTGTGGTCTGCTTTCAACAGGAGCCCTTTCTCGGGTAACCACAGGGGACGGGGACCAGGCAGAGGGGCACAGGCATCAACTGCTGTCCTAATGGGATGTCTATTTCCATCCTCATTCCAATGATTTTTTTGGTACCTTTTATAAAATCATTTATTTACAATTAAGTTAAAATGCTTGACATGAAAATATTATGATTTAAAATATTCCCCATAAGCCTGCAATTAGCATATAGTTTTACAGCATTCCTAAATAAAGTGAGTATACGCTCGTGGGGTCATACACGAATCACTGGGGCGTTACGATTGCCCGTCAGAAAGCCTCCAAGCCATGTGCTTCTTGCCAGATGCTGTAATAGAGCCATGACCTCTCACCTCTGGTCCTGAAAGGTGAGTCTTCCCCATCCCAAACCATGAAGTGTCCGGGAAAGTAAGGTGGGGTTACTGCTTCCATCACCTGCACCACCAGGCCACCCCAAACCGAGGCACTGGGCTTGCCTCCATCCCGCAGTCCTGATGTTTTACCTCCCAGTCAGAAAAGACAACAGGTGAATTTAGAAAGATAGTTAATATAAGTGTATATATGCATTTGTTTATTGGTTTGTGTGTTTGTTTACTGAAAACTGACCTGTGGCCTACAATAGAATTTAGCTAAAAATAGGCCCTCTTCAGATTTCTCCAATTGGCAGCACAACAACTGTTAAAAAAAGGAAAATGTATATAACCCTGAAAACAAAGGTGCAGAGGCAAATTCACGCTAAATTTTTTAAACCTTAAAAAAGAGAGTATGTATGCTAATGAAAGTTTCTCCCATAAGCTGATGGAAACGCCTGCTTCCGGTCATGTGATGCACTAGGAGACCTAAACGCCCTCCCTCCACAAACCGGATTACTCCATATAAAAGAAGTCATCCTTTTAAATGAATAGAGAACCTCTCAGGAATGTAAGGAAAACCAGAGCAGCCAGCACTAGAGTGATCTGTGACCCTCAGGGGAGGGAGAACGTTCAAATGACCTCAGGAAGAGCCAAACCAGAGGCCACAGGATTCAGGGAGCTGCGGTCAAGGCCCCCGTGATACAGCCGAGACCCTCAAAAGGCTATATTTTCAGTGAACTGGTCAACTAGTTTAAACCAAAACCAGCCCATCTGCTGAGGGAGAAGACAGGGAGCTTGTCTTGATCCGGGTTCCAGCTGGGAAGGTCACAGGGTGGAGGGAGAGGAAAACAGATAAGTAAATTCATATTCATGAGCCTGAATTTCACCCAGGCTTGGGGTTCAAAATTATACTACACATGATGTGGTCTGGACACTCACAAGCTGAGAAAGTTACATAAAAATCGCTCCCAGGCTAGTGATAATACTACCAGGAGACACACACTCAAGAAAACCCTGGAGGCATACCTGCTGAAGAGCCCTCACCTTTCCTCGGATTCACAAATAAAGAGCACACTGAAGAAAACAAACCACCGAAAACTATAAACACGTGAGACCACCTGGACAGAACAAAGAACAGAACCTCGCATAACTGAAAAATAGGAGAGCCTAGTAAAATAAGTATGTTTAAGTTAATTAAAAGTATAAGAAAGGAATCAAACCCAGAAAGACCAGGATGATTTGGAAAAGCACTAACTATAATATCTAGAAATTGGAATTAAAAATAAAGTTACTGAGTAAGTTAAGCGACAGGATAAACACAGCTGAAGAGAAAATTAATGAACAAGACAGAGGCAAGGAAAGGACCCAGAATGCCATATAGAAAGGCAAAAGTTGACAGGTCATCAAGGAGAATCAGACAAACCTACCATATACTGTGACATTTCAACACCCCTCTCTCAATTATTATGAAAAAGCATTCAAAAATTCAGGAAGCACATGGGAGAAATAAACACAAGTAACAAGCTTGATCTACCGGACATGGACAGCCTTGCATCTAACTGCAGAAAATACACATCCTTTCCAAATACACACAGAACATTTATCAACAGTGCCAATGTACTAAATTACAATGCAGGCTTCAGTAATCCAGAGGACTCATATTACATGAGCCATTTTCTCTAATTACAACGCCTTTAAGACAGAAATCACAAACAAAAAATTACCCAATAGACTTGGAAAATTGAAAATTAACTTCCAGATAGTTCATGGGTCAAAATGAAATCCTAATGGAAATTAAAATATACTTAGCATTGGAGCAGCAATAAAATGCTGCACATCAAAGTGTGTGAGTTCAACTAAAACAGCTCTGAGAAATAAGTCAGATATCCAGCTTAGGAAATCAGAAATAGAACAGAATAAATCTAAAGAAAATAGAAAGACTATAATAAAGATAAGAACAGAAATCAATACCCAAATTAGTCCCATAAAGACTGGTAACAGGGGCTTCCCTGGTGGCGCAGTGGTTAAGAATCTGCCTGCTAATGCAGGGGACACGGGTTCGAGCCCTGGTCTGGGAAGATCCCACATGCCGCGGAGCAACTAGGCCCGTGAGCCACAACTACTGAGCCTACGCGTCTGGAGCCTGTGCTCCGCAACAAGAGAGGCCGCGACAGTGAGAGGCCCGTGCACCGCGATGAAGAGTGGCCCCCGCTTGCCGCAATTAGAGAAAGCCCTCGCACAGAAACGAAGACCCAACACAGCCAAAAATAAATAAATAAATAAATAATATAGAAATGTTCTAGGACTAAAAAAAAGGAAGGATATAATCTCAGAATATAAGGTATTCCTTTAAAAAAAAAAAAAAAAAGAGAGAGAATTAAAAAAAAAAAAGACTGGTAACGTGGCAAACCTCTGGAGAAGCAACTCTGCCCAGTCACTGGGAACGAGGTCTCCTCCATGCTCAGCCCCAGGCCTCCACGCACCTAGGAAACCTTATGCAGGCCCACAGCTTCAATCACCCATCTATAAAGTCGACTCACATTTATTTCTCCTTCTCAGACCATCTTCACATGGATGCTTCACAGGCACTTCAAATCCATCTAATCTGGTCCCCTTTTCTAGTGCCAGCTGATATATTAACTTGCCAGTATAGAAAGAAGAACCTTAAAAATCTATTAATCTAATGATCTACAGAAAAGCAACATCATAATTCCAGTCCCCTGCCTACAAAATCACTAGGTTTACCCTAGTAAGCCTCATTATTTTGTAAAGTGCTTCTAAAACATCAGATTTATGTGATAAAAAATATTTATAATCAGTAATGTAGTCTAACACTAAGCAACAAATTTTTACTAAATACGTGCTATATACTTAAAGATGTCGTAAAGCCATTTCCTCCAGTAACCATCTGACCACATCTGGGTGTACTGGGGTACAAATAAACATGGTGCAAACTCCAAGACTGGCTAGGAGAAGTTTTATATTCCTACGTTCAGAAAAGCTGCCTCACGTGTAGGAGAAAATAAAAGTATTAGGAAAACACTGCCCATCTTTTGAACTGTCACTTTAAAAATGGTTATATTTTTAAAAACATCAGTACTGGAAAATAGGATTCAAAGATGAAAGCTCCATGAGAGCAGGAATTTTTATTTTTTGTTTATTGCTATATCCCCAGCTCCAACAGCAGTATCTGACACAAAGAAGGCAGTCTGTAAATGTCTGTTGAATCAATTAATGGAGTAATGAATGACAAGTTCTGTAATGTGGTAATCCATTTAATACAACCTCAGTGGATACGTGTTTACTGCCCTCTAGGCTCACATTACTTTAGAGGAAATGTCTAAAGTGGGCTGAAGAGCAAACACAGGACATTTCCTGCCTTCACGCAGCCCATGGGGCAGAACTAGCTGTTCCTGGAGCTGTGTGTTCAAAACAGACCCCCACCTTCCACGGACTAAAAGTCTATTCTCTTACTAAGCATCTTCCTGACCTAAATTGGTGCTCTGCTAAAGTCCAGGCATTTGTCTGCGGTACCCTGAGGCTTGAGGGTGGCCTGACCTCTGCTTTTGGGACATATGCAGTGGATGGGCCCCATAAGCATGACCCCTACTACCTGCTGACGTTCCCCCCATTTATTCAGCTACTGGCCACGTTGCTAATCCCAGACAGCTCTCCATTGTAAGCATGACCTCTGGCATTTTTTAATAGAAGAAAATTCTCTCGCCTGCATCTAATGCAATGACTTCCACCTCATGTCCAGTATAAAGCAGGACACTGTGCCACATCCCACCAAAGCCTCTCTTGGTGTATGTGATTGTGTACTGGTCTAGAAATATTTTGGAATCTTGCAGAACTAGATCCACTGAGGTGACCTTGGAAAGATGGAAGTCTGAAATTGACTGACAAAGCACGAAACATTAGCTTTAACATGTGAATTCAAACACAACTCTATTGAGGAACTAGTCTATGCAAGGAACTTTGCCAAGAAATAGAACAAAAAGATGCAGTCCTTGCTTTGCAAGAAGCACAAGTGCTGGTGGGGAACATAGATGCATGTAGCCATAAGAGAGCAGGCAATGTCCTGTAACAAAAAAGCAAGCAGAACGACACAAAGGCGCCACACCAGTGGGCCACGCCTGTCCACTTACCTTGAGGACAAACAGACACTCACAGTGCCATCTGGTCAAAATCAGAATACTAATGTAGTATCACAAACTGCTCTTAAGTGGAATTACTGGGAGAAAAAACATGCACATAATAACAGAAGGAACATTAAAATGTTCCCATTTGGCCTCCAAAAGGTCTCATTTGCCACCACACCCCAGGGCCAGCACTCTGCACAGCAGGGGATGTACAACGACTGATCTGTGAAGACTGTCCCACTTTGGCCATGGTAGACTGGATTGTTTGGACAAGCCCTCCTGCTGAGAACAACTTTTAAAAAGCTGAAAATGTATTATTTTAAAAATCAGTTTGAAGTTATTGGGAAGCAACCAAAGCAGTGAGGAACTGCAGGGCCAAGATTCAGGTCAAAGGGAAACCAGAGCTACAAACCTAATATTTGACTCCACCTTTATCCTCAAGGTACCTGCTTTTTGCAGAAGCACAGACAAAATGGCTGCAAAGATAAGCAGAGCTTTTTGCAGCTTTTTGCAGCAATGAGGGAAAATCAGCACTCAAGGCAGTAACTGCCAGGACTTGCAGCTCGGACCCTCAAGGGCTGTACCCTAGGGGTAACAGGGACCAGCCTTCACAAGCCTCAATTCATCACAATCCACGATTAAATTAGGGGCACGTGCCCCCAGCCTGGCTTTCTTCCAGGGAAGCTCCTCTGGAGGAAAAGAGTCTCAAGCAGAGCCTTAGCTTTTCATAACAATGTCTCACAAATAAAACAAAATAGATAGAAGAGCCCGGACTAGAAACCAAGAGAGAACACAGACTTTAGAAACAGACCCACAGGACAGCCAGAGAGTCCTGTTATCAGACATGATAATAGCTATAAGTAATGTTTAAGGAACTAAAAGATATTAAATAATTTTACCATATAACTAGAAGCTATAAAAAGAATCAAATGGAAATTCAACTGAAAAATACAATTAAAAACTTTAAAAGATAGATTTAAAAGCAGCTGAGACTTAGCTAAAGAAATAATAGCTTGGAAGTTACATCAGGATAAAATATCCAGACTGAAGTACTGAGAGACAAAGGAATGGAAAATACAGAAAAGAACACAAGAAAAGCAGGTAGAAATGTTGAAAAGTTCTAACATACAGGTAAGTATAGTCCCAGAAGGGAGGTGGGGGAAAAAGAAATACAGAGACACAGAGAGGCAGAAGCAATATATAAATAGATAATGAATTTCCAAAATCGATTAAAAAATTATTGTAAAATGATTATGATAAAACGGACATCCAAAGAATGAGATACTATAGTCATTAAAGCAAGCAAGCCTATTTTTCAGTATGTAATGAAATAGAAAAGTACACCAGACATGATGCTAGGTGAATAAAGAGTATAATATTCTTCCTTATAACTTTATAATACATATACATAAAAAATTGGACGGAAATAGAGAAAATAGTAATAGGAACTCCATCTCTGGGCAATAGGCACACTAATAATTTTCTTTATTCTTTTTCAAGTTTTCTAATTTTCTACAATTACTATGAATTACTTGCATACTCAGAAGAATGTTGATTATTGAAAGCAGGGTATGATTTTGTATTACAGTAAGATTAAAATTATGTTGAAATATGTATTTGGAAAGATGTACATAAAATATTATTAAGATTATAATCTTAGAGTGATGGCATTAAAAGTGATTTTTTTCCTCTATTTTTCAAGTTTTTTGTATTAGTTTTAAGGCAGGGCAATGTTTAAGGACGGTGTCAGGAAGTATAGAGAGTCTGAGATTTTTGCTCTATTTGCAGGCTAACAAGTTAACCTGCCACAGTTTCACAGATGCTCATAGAAGACACAAGACTCTTGGGTCAGAGACAAAAGCTGTTACTCACAGGATATCGGGCAACATGAGCTTCATGTTCACATCACCCTCAAGTCCCACGGTGTGATGCAAAGGGACCCAAGTGGATTCTGGGTTTGTGTCACCGCTTAGGGACATAAATCCTTTACGACTGACTACAAGCAAGTTGACCAACCTATGCCCCAGGGGGAGACGGCAAAGTGGCCCTTTGCTCTAGAGGGAGACACTCTCTCTGTCTTCCAAGGCTGTGAGTTATTCGAGCATCCGTGAAAAGCTAGTCCAGAACGAAAGGGCAGTCAGTGTCTCTGCTCACAGGATGTGCAGAAACACAAGACCCATGCGGAATCATCTCCCAGCAGCCAGGTCCCCATGTAACTGAGAAAAAGTGTTTTCTGGTCTCTTTTCCCATGTGCACTGAGAAGAAAAAAAGGTAACGAGTCTCACAATAAAGAGTGTTGGCCCAAGGATGACTTTAAGAATAAATTAAAATTCTATATCAGTCCTATACCTCTTGTCTAAGAAAGGAAAAGTTCCCTCCCCACTGAAGATCTTAAAGGGTTTCACAAGCACTAACCATCCCCAATGGTTTACTCATCTGGTAAAACAATTGATGAGAACACATTCCCCACCAACAGGTGTGTGTTTAGTCAGAGCCTCTGGATTAACAAAATCGCAATCCTTCCTGATTTAAAAAACAAAACAAAAACTTCTGAAGCCCTGAGTCACAGCCTTAAGTTAAAAGGGGATGAGTTCTATTTTAAGAACCGAGGACTAATTTGCATAAACGAAGGAAGAGCGTTACAGAAGAAATGATGGAAGAAATAATGGAAGGTAACATAACACTTTTATTTTTATTATTCTTAATTGAATAATAAGAATATTAATATTGAAGATTAAGGGAATTAATATTAAATTGAATACTGATAATATTAAAAAGAAAAAAAGAACCAAGAACCGAGGAGAAGGTGTCCGCGGCTCTGTGACCCACTGGTCATCAGCTGATTCGCTGGCCTGGCTAGTTTTCCCTTTCTGCTCACTGAGGAGACCACCTCCTCATCAGACAAGACCCCCCTCTTCATGCAGCTGCAAGGATGTGAGGACAGTCAGAGCGCCGAGAGGGAGGCCTTGCCCTCACCTTACTCACCCGTGCCACACAAACATCTAACCTTGTACATCGTGTGTGGCTTCGGCATTGTAGCACAGCTCTGTGTGTCTCACCACCACATTAACTTAAGCAATGTCTTGGCTAAAGACCTCTAAAGCCAGCTCAAAGACAGGCTCAGCTGGTCTGGTTAATAATGCCCACACATCTGCCCATTGCTTAATCCAACAACAGTGTCAGGAAAATTCCTTGGTACTCCTGTGATATTAAAATATTAAATATTTTAAAATATTAAAATATTGCTTGCTAAGTACTAAAAAGAAAAGTTCTTCTCTTGTGGCAAAACCATTTTATAATTTAGTGTTTAAATTTTTAGCAATCATTTCTTTTAAGTCTATATATATGCCAAAAAGATTAACCTGTGGCTGAATTTTTTCTGTTCATGTTACAACAGCTTCTGGTGCTGAGAGCAGATTGACGATATTACTCCCAACGCAGACAGACACCCCGGCAAGGACACAATGAGGCCCACTAATTTTCCAATACTTAGGACCAGTCTCAGACATAAAGGTCTCAAAGGCCAAATGTCAACAAGAAAAATCTAAGGGAATAATCGGGAACAATTGTGGTTCAACGTCTGACTCATTCATTATGTGATACAAATACATCTTAATTCACTGAAATGACTGGAAACAAAAGCACAAAAAAACCTACCATTACTGAAAACCCACTGTAGGTGAGGGAAGGGAATTGAAATAAAAACCCTTATCCCTGGGGGAGGAAAAGGAATGCATACTAGGTCCCCCCTTATCTCTCCCCTCCACCCCACCTCCCATCCCCAAGCCCCAGGGACACAGTGCCTGCCTGAGACTAAGGCTTAATCAGAGTCCCAAGGAAAGACCCTTCCCCAGGCTAGCAAGTATTAAGTAACGAGTAACAGAAGAATACTTCTGGGAAGGGACAGGGCTAGAACATGGAAAGAGATCCTCTCTGAGGGCGGTGCAAAGGGAAGACTGAACAATACTGAGGGAAAAAGCCCTCTGGCTGGCCAGTCCTCATCTTAAACACAAGGTATTGCTAAAGGAATTTGAAACCTGTACGCGCCAAGGGTGACTATAGCAAATTACAAACCTTAAAGCTTGCCCAACTCCTAACTAGATTAACTCAAATCCTCACAATAAAAGCCTCACAGGAGGAAAGGCATGCCAAATCCCAGGCATAAATCTGCTGTCCTACTCAGGATATCTGGCTTTCAAAAACAAAAAATTGTGAGGCAGACAAAAAAGTGCACACCCAGGAGACAAAGTGATCATTAGAACCAGACTCAGATATGATTCAGATGGTGGTATAATCTGACGTTGAATTTTAAATGATTAATACAGTAAAGGCTCTAAATGAAAATTGTGGACAATATCATATGGGTAATTTTAGCAGAGAAATAGAAACTAGAAGAGAATATCAAAGAGAATGCTAAAAATGAAAAACAAAGGCACAAAGATGAAGATTGCCTGTGACTGACTTATCAGTAGACTCAACACAGTTGGGAAAGAATCAGTGAACTTAAAGATCAGTCAAAGGAAATCATCCAAAGTGAAAAACAAAGAGCAAAAAGACAGAGAAGAGCATATAAAACATCCAAGACCTGTAGGAAAAACATCAAATGATCTAACATATGTGTAACTGAAATCCCAAAATTTCTACAGGCAGGGAATGGGGCAGAAGAAAACATTCAAAGAAATAATAAGAACATTCCAGAACTAATGAAAGTCCCAAATCACATAGGCAAGAAGCTCAGAGAACACAATGCTGGATAAATACCCCTCTTTACCCCCAAATCCACACACATCTAGGTATATTATATTCAAATTGCTGAATATGGAAGACAAATACTGAAGGCAGTCAGAGAAAAAGTCACATAATATATACAAAAACAAAATTAAGAGTTGCAAGACTTTTTGTGAGAGATCATAGAAGATGGAAAGTCATGTGGTGACATTTTTACGTGCTGAAAGAAAAAAACCCATTAACTCAGAATGCTATAGCCAGTAAAAATATTTCAGAAATATTTTCAGAAATGAAGAAACAAAAACTTTTCTGAGAAGAACAACAACTTAGGGAATTCATTCCCAGCCAACCTGTGAATCTATGAATAGGAAAAAATTTTAAAGGAAAGTCTGCAGGCAGAAGGAAAAAAGTAACCAGACAGAAAACTGGATTTATACAAAGAAATGAAGAACACTGGAAATGGATAAACAAAGGTAAAATAAATGTTTTGTTTTCAATTGCTCTAAAATATAAGTGAACATCCAAAGCAAAAATAGTAGCAGTGCATTGTAATGGATTACATTAATTTATTTGCAAGTACTGAACCAGCCTTGCATACCTGGGATAAATCCCACTTGGTCATGATATATAATTCTCTTTGCATTTTTTTAGATTTGATTTGCTAACATTCTGTTAAGGATTTTTTTTTTTAATTTTTTAATTTTATTTTATTTATTTTTTTATATACAGCAGGTTCTTATTAGTTCTGTTAAGGATTTTTACGTCTACGTTAAGGAGAGATAAGTCTTTCCTAGACCTCCTCCTCCTACCTAAAATGTGTTTTTGTAATAAAGACTGGATATAAAACTCTAACACAGAGACTTCCCTGGCGGTCCAGTGGTTAAGACTCCCCGCTCCCAATGCAGGGGGTCCGGGTTCGATCTCTGGTCAGGGAACTACATGCCACATGCATCCCACAGCTAAGACTCCATATACCGCAACTAAGAATTCCGCATGCCATAACTAAGACCCGGCACAGCCAAATAAATAAATAAATATTAAAAAAAAAAAAAGTCTAACACTCCTTAAGTCACTGTCGAAACAACTGTGTTACATACGTATCCACCAGCCCCAGAGAAACGTCTCTGAAGGAAGTAAAACAAAAGTGGTCAAGAAGAAAATACTCATGAAGGTTCTCCAAGGGAACTGTTAACGTCAATCAGAATTAATATTTAGACCGGATTGTAACCAGAGGTCACACATAATCACAATGTGATTAAGAAAATCTGAGCCAAGATTTAAAAATCAGAAATAAAAATTCCAACTTCTCACTTGCTTGGTTAATGCGAAAAATCAGAAGGTCCGGGCCACTCTAGGTGTCCTTCCTGGGGCTGAGTGCCACCTGTTCCTGCTGGAAGGACATCAGTTCCCCTGCCCACCTAAGCTGGTCTCTCTAACTCTGTGAGGACAGCTGACGTGGAAGCGAGTTCACATGAAATGCGACATGCATCCAATTCTTGGATCATGATGGAAAATACATCGCTAGGGCCTGTGGCGCTAACTGAGCCAGAGACCTTACCTTCGCTTCTAGCTCAGAAATCCAATCTGATACGAGAAGATAAATCCTGACCTAGCGCTCACTACACGTGTAGCCTTGGTCAGTTTGGTTCCCTGGTCTGTAAATGGGGATTCACCCCTCCACACACACACAAGGACTGCAGGATGAGCCCTCTTTGCCGGGCTTGCTCCGTGCTGGGCGCTGCTCAGGTGCTGACACAAGAGGCGCTGTTTTAATTCACAGACGCTCACGCAGGTCTCATGACAACGGAGCAGCTGTACGTTCCGCCGTCACCTCACTTTGCAGAGGACGAAGCAGAGGCACAGAGAAGCTGGGTAAGGCAGTCCCCCTCGGAAGCCGGACTCTTCAACTGCCTGGACACACCGAGTCAACAATTCTAAAGGTCTTCTCAAAAAGTTACAGAATATTTTGATTCACTCATTTGCAAATTAACTAGAGGAAGAAACTCAAAGCACCAAAGAGGTCAAGGGTTAGATAATGCTGTGTCATCTTCTAATTTGCGTTTTTTTCCCTTAATGGTTCTCACGTTGGGAGATGTCTTACAATCAACAGCATCGTCAATATAGTGTCACACAGCACATTCACAGATAGTTCACTCAAATATACTCCCCAAGGTTTGGAAACAAACGTGCCAGCAGAAGCACAGTGCAAGGCAGAGGCTTGGTCAAATGTGCAAAGGCGAGGAAAACAAGTGGTTATTTCCCTTTAAACAGTAACCAAAAGGCAGGCCCTGCCCAGGGGAACAGCAGGGGCCACGACTAACTGATCCAGTTCGGGGCCGGCGAGGCTTATGCTCCAGACCAGCCGCCCGACGGAGAAACAACACGAGTTACGTACGCAATTCTCGGTTTCCTAGCAGCCACGTTAAGAAAGCAAAAAGAAACCGGTGAACTTAGTTCTACCAACATATTTTACTTAACTGAATATACCCAAATATTGTCATTTCAACATATAATTGGCACTAAAAATTATTGAGATATTTTACATTCTTTTCTTTTTTCCTTAGTAGGTCTTTGAAATCCAGCGGGAATTTTACACCTGTGTCAGTTTGACCATCATTGTTTCAAGTGCTCCAGCCACGCGGGGCCTGCAGTGGCCACACGGGCCAGGCGGCTCTGGGCCCAGAGACACCTGCTAACAAAGTAGCGACCAGCATCCATTCTGCCAACAGTTACAACCAAAACTCACAGTGCAAATCTCTCAAAAGCCACTTTAAAAAATGTGTTCAGGGACTTGGTGGCGCAGTGGTTAAGAATCCGCCTGCCAGGGCTTCCCTGGTGGTGCAGTGGTTGAGAATCTGCCTGCCAATGCAGGGGACACGGGTTCGAGCCCTGGTCTGGGAGTATCCCACATGCCGCGGAGCGACTGGGCCTGTGAGCCACAATTGCTGAGCCTGCGCGTCTGGAGCCTGTGCTCCGCAACAAGAGAGGCCGCGATAGTGAGAGGCCCGTGCACCGCGATGAAGAGTGGCCCCCGCTCGCCGCAACTGGAGAAAGCCCTCGCACAGAAACGAAGACCCAACACAGCCATAAATAAATAAATAAATTAATTAATTAATTAATTAATTAATTTAAAAAAAAAAAGAATCCGCCTGCCAATGCAGGGGACATGGGTTCGAGCCCTGGTCTGGGAAGATCCCTCATGCCGCAGAGCAACTAAGCCCGTGTGCCACAACTACTGAGCCTGCGCTCTAGAGCCCACGAGCCACAACTACTGAGCCCATGTGCCACAACTACTGAAGCCCATGCGCCACAACTACTGAAGCCCGTGCACCGCAACAAAGAGTAGCCCCCGCTTGCCACAACTAGAGAAGCCCACGCACAGCAACAAAGACCCAACGTAGCCGTAAATAAATAAATAAATAAAATTTTAAAAAAATAAAAAGATTTAGAATGTTTATTCCACATTTAATTTGCTCTTAGTTTTAGATAGCTTATGTAGAGGAGCAGACTGATTTATCCAGCAGTTGTTTATGAACATCTTAAGGCGGGACAATATCCACAGCTTAAGGGGTATCAGATTTTTCAGTCCCACCTCTTCACTAAACGTATCCAGAAGGGACCTAAAGGCCAGATAAGCACAGTTTCACAGCAGGAAATAGTTTGGAACTAAACAAAAAACTAACCTGGGCATCACAGAAACCTGGACCCACTCCGCGGACCTGCTGTGTGGTCCTGGGTGGGTCACCTGACCTCCATGGACCTCTGAATGTTGGAGAAGTGAACACAGAGTTATTTAAGCAACAAACCAAAACACAGGGATGTCGAAGGCTTCCCAGGTCTGGACTTAGATTAAAAGCTCCCAGGATGCCCAGGGAGTAACCTGGAGGTTTGGCTTCATTGCTCCCTCGTGAAAAGAAGTCACAAGCCAACAGCTGAAAGCATCACCGCTGGATTTTAGCAAAGACCCCGATTCCTCCCTGGAGCAAGAGGGGGAGAAAACAGAGGCAGTGACCACACTGCGGCTTTGTCATTCCAAGGCGGGGGCCACACTGGTCCCTACTCTGCAGTTTATTTGAAGACCCTCTGCTCAGTGAAGGCCTGGCAGGGACCTGTGGAGCGTCTACGGAACACTGACCACAGGGACGCGGACGTGACTTCCTACAGGCAGCCCTCTAGATGCCCCGACCTGCAAACAGGGGACAAGAATTCTTACACAAGACTTAAAAGGCACAAGATATAAAGGATAAGAGACTGGTAAACTTGACTGCATTGACATTTTTTAAAAAGTATGTTCATAAAAAGACAGCATAATCCAAGCAAGAGAGCCTGGAAACTGTGATTAAATATTAAAATAAAGGATTTTGTACCTAAAGTTTTTAAATAATTGCTACAAATCAGTAAAGAAGAGTTAAAGTATTTTGTTTAAATGGGCAAAGAGTACAACAGGTACTTCACCAGAAAACCGAGGAAGAGGGGAAGGGGAGCAGCTGAAATATCCAACCTCTCGAGTGATCAGGGAAATGGAGCTCAGGACCCTGCACACGCAGAGACTGGCAAGTACTTCTGATGAGAAAATAAGGTGGTGTGCTTAAAAGACCGTGTGTGTGTGTATGTGTGTGTGCACGCACGTGTGTATCTGATGGTACACCTGCCATACAGGACAGAAGGTCAATGCTTAATCGCACACCCTAGCCACTCACATGAATGTAAGAAAAACGTGCCTCCTTTACGATCGGGCTGGATGGCTGGGCGGCCCCCGGCGCGGAGGAGGGGCTGACTGTACTGGAACGCTCCCCAGTCCCCAGTCCCCAGGTGCGGGCAGCGTGGGTCTTGGTCGCTGGGGAAAGGAGGGTCCAGGAGAGGGGGGTCGGGCAGGGGAGGGGAGGGAGGGGGACGGGCAGGAGCGTCTGGCAGCTGGAACCTGTCTCTGGACTCACTCTGTGCCTCTTCGTGCCATCAGGATGCTCAGGATGTCAGGATCTGGGGGTGAGACCTGGGCCTGCAGGGATGGGGGGCGGGAGGGAGCGAACACAGGGGCCCCCCCAGCTCAGACAGGGAGCACGTGAGCTAAGCCACGTGGTGGGAAATCCTTAGTCTCCAATCTAGTTCCTGTTTTCCCGAGACACGGATATAAGAAATACTTCACTTTCCTCTCCATTCTAAGGAAAACAGTGCAAAACCATGAAATCAGCCCTGGGGCCTAGGATTAAGGAAGCACCGGGGGATCTCCCTGGTGGTCCAGCGGGTGAGACTCCGCACTCCCAGTGCAGGGGGCCCGGGTTTGATCCCTGGCAGGGGAACTAGATCCCACGTGCATGCCGCAACTAAGAGCTCACATGCCACAACTGAAGATCCCATGTGCTGCAACGAAGATCTCGCAAGCCGCGACTAAGACCCGGCGCAGCCAAAATAAAAAAAAAAATTTTTTTTAATAAAAAATTTTTTTAAATAAAAAATAAATAAAAAGGAAGCACAGGGTGCAATGGGAACAGTCTCACAGTTGACGGATGATCAGATTCTAAAGAGCCACTAGAAAACTACGCTGTACGTGAAAATGTCCTGACTTTTAAACATCAGTGAGCCATTCAAAAAATTTTGTTTTTAAACTGTATGTGGCCAGATTCAGCCGTTGCTACCCGCCTGGGGCCTCTGTGCTGACAGCTCTTGTGACCTCATGGGATGGGGGCCACACGGCCAGGGGACCAAGCCCAATGCCCAGCACCCGCACCGCCGAACTGACAGTAACACGGTCTCTATCCCAGAAGCAGGAACGGAATGTAGAACGAGACCCTCGGTTCAGGTGGGGGTGGGGAAACGCAATATAAAGTTTCACAAAATTCTGTAAGGATCAAAAGAAAGTGAAAAACAGAAACAGGTAATTTGTGAGGGTGGCAGGACTCAAGATAACTCATTTTTAAAACAGTGACTCTCACCTATTCTAACATTTCAGGAACAACGTCTCAGGAAAGTACCCAAAACGTTATCTGGTTAATTGGACCTAAGTCACAGGGTAATTCAGTTGTACTCTCAACGCTCTTCATAAAAGACATCAGTTTCCATCTCTTAATCTCTGAAGAAGGGGATTCCCTATTTAGAGGTGAGGGAGACAGCAGACAGTTAATAATATCGGGGTACAGGGGCTTCCCTGGTGGCGCAGTGGTTAAGAATCCGCCTGCCACTGCAGGGGATACGGGTTCGAGCCCTGGTCCGGGAAGATCCCACATGCCACGGAGCAACTAAGCCCGTGCACCACAGCTACTGAGCCTGCGCTCTAGAGCCCACGTGCTGCAACTGCTGAAGCCCGCGTGCCTAGAGCCCGTGCTCCGCAACAAGAGAAGCCACTGCAATGAGAAGCCCGTGCACCGCAACGAAGAGTAGCCCCCACTCGCCGCAACTAGAGAAAGCCCACAAGCAGCAACGAAGACCCAATGCAGCCAAAATTAAATAAATAAATTTATTTTAAAAATATATACATATCAGGGTACAAACGGAAAAGCGTGGTGGGTATGTGGCCCTGAATTCTACGAAGAGCAGCAGTTGGACCTCAGCCACAGCTGCTGAGAATCGCTCCATTTAAGGGCAGAAAAGAGTCAGGGTTGTAAGGCAGTGACAATGTGTGTTTCATACTTTCCTGCACTTTTTCCATAACAACTGGCTTTATGCATAATTATTGCATGGAATTCCACCCATGTAAATGACTGTCACTAGTAACACTTTCCCACAGCCAAACCGAGTATTCCGAGGGTCAGTTTAGGAAAGAACAAGAGGACAGGAGGACGACTTGGAAAAAACACAGCCTCCAGCCCCTCAGGTGCGGGGGGGCCCCGGCTGCTGAGGCCAGCTGTGCCCACAGGGGACACGGGAAACTCCCCCGCCCCCCAACCCACCCCCCAAGCCAAAACCCCAGCCCAGAAGGACCTTCTGGAGGAACCCTCTCCTGCCTCTCACCTCGCCCCCCAGCCTGCTGCCCAAGCTTCCCCAGCCTCAGGGAGACGGGCAGCTCGGCAACGTCTCGCCTTTGGGATTTTCCTGTTCCGACCCCAAAGGCTCGGGAGAGGCCGCCAAGGCTCAGGGTCAAGTCGACTCAGAACCCCTGCTCTGCCCCGTCTCCCCAGCTCCTCAGCCACGGGTCCGGCCCCAGAGCCGCACTGGCACATGGGGGCCGCTCAGTGCGGGGGCCTCCCCAGGAGGGGGCAAGCCCTCACACCATCAGCAGCTCACGTGATGAGAAGCAGTGGCTCAACTGAAGCAACGCAAGAAAGTGTCGAAGGCCCCGACACTCCCCGTAACACACGGATTAACAGCAGGAAGGGACGCCGTAAAGGGTTCCAAGCGTGAACGCACCTCCTCCAGGAAGGCCTCCGCCTCGGCCTGGCTGAGTCACCGCCCCTCGCAGGCTCCCCACCCGATCGCAACACACACCGTGGGCCAGGGGAAGCTCGGCCAGGACGACAGGAGCTCAGTCCCTCGCACAAATGTGCGGCTAGTGCGTGCTGGTGACCAGGCTTCCGAGTGACAGACAGGCCGCTCTGCCCTGGGCGGCCGGGTCTGACACAGCACAACCCAGCTCCTAAGAGGTGACCGTCACCAACTTGAAAGAAACCTTCTGATTGTTTCCCCAGTTGTTCAAACAGATATGCTGGGCAACAAGCCTTTGAATATTGACTTTCAGATGAAAATAAACACCACGGTGGCTCAGAGTAAGCAGATCCGAGCCCTGGATGCCTGTGGCACCAGCAGCAGGGGCCCGAGAGCTGGGGGGAAAACAAACGCCAGCCCGGGGCCCCCGAGGCTCCCGCAGCGGGATGCTGGGCCCCCAGACTTTCACCAGCACGGAGTTATGCCCCAGGTGTTCCTGGGTGTTTTGTAATATTAAATTCCCAGATTCCCTCATATGCCTTACAATATACCTCTGAGAAAGGCAGGCCCCCATGATGTGCTGTATGGTACCTAAGGTTCTTGGTCAACAATGACTACCCACCACCAATAGCAAAAAGGGTTTTAAAACACTTTGGGGAAAATAACTAGAGGCTAATGTTACAATTGCAAAAGTATTTACTATTTCCCAAGCATTAAATATGCATGCCATGGCTACTTTCAAATGGACTTGCCATGTTTTTAACTGAGCAATAAGATTGAAAATTATTTCCTTAGCTGGTATCTATATACTCCACCTAACAGATTTCATAAAATAAAAATGTTTATATTAGACACTTGCTTATTTTGACTTTGAGTATTAATTCAGCAACCTACAACTTCTAAGGCATAAGGGATAATTAAGTTTCTGTCTATATAAAGAGAGGTTTAGATACATATGGATATCTAGATTTCTATCTAGATTTCTATTATATACAGTCAACGTTATGTCAACTCTCCAGTTTTTGTTATAATGTCGTCACCCCATCTTTCCAAAAGAGTCCTGCGGTGCTCTTTTAAACAGACCTGAGCTTCTATTTTTTTAAGTTTAGGGGGAAGTAGGATCACTCATTTAGTTTCACAGTAATTTTGGAACCAAATTAAAAATGTCAATGTTGGGACAATGACATGTTTGTTGTTACAAATTTGGGTAATGAAACGCCTGTTTTCATTAATCAATTTAATAAGCATCTTAAAGATCAATGTACCCAATACTGGTGAGCCTGAAATCCACTGTCTTAATGAGCTGCTCTTATAAGCTGCTCCTAATGGCCGGGAATTCACAAGGCCAGCCACAAGCCACCAAGGGCCAGAAAGGGGCCTACACCTCGTGGTTCCATTTTTTAATGAACCTGCCCTTAGAAATGTAACTCAAAATACAGAAGAATGATACACAGCGATAATCAACCAAGTTTCATTTGTAAAAGCAAGATACTGGAAGCAGCAGTAAGATCGCTGTTTTCCAAACGGCATTTGATTTCGATTGACCGAATCTCACCCAGGCAGGGGCCTCGCAGAGAAAGCGCACAAGATGGACGTGTACAGACGAGCTCACTTCGGGCCATGGCATGGGATGCCCCGATGTCCAGATTCGGCTCTTCTGTTGTGCAACTCTTACAGTGACATCGTCGAGACGGCGGGATAGGAAGCCCCAGAGACAAAATCGTAGCAACAACCTCGGCCCAGAAAGCCTTTGTGAGAACTCCAGAAGCCAGTTAGGAAGTCGCAGGACCAGGCAGGCGCAAAGCCAAGAACGAGTGCGTGGAAGTGGGTGTCATCTACGAGACCCCTCCCCTAAGCCGTCACACTCAGGACCAGAAGGAAAAGCCCAACCCACAGCTTCTCCTCGTGAGGATGCCGCACACCCACATGCCTGCTTTCGTGGGCCACGAGGGGCTGGTTTCAGTCTACCTGACTCTCAGCGCTGCCGGGGATGGCACCCCTTGGATGCCTGGGGACCACTGAGAACAAAGGGGACTCAGGAACAGCTCGTTGAGGCGCCAGAGACCCTGCAGTGCCGCACGCGGACACCAGGGGGAGCAAGAGAGGACGAGGCAAACTGCTAACGGGAATTACAGCGACATACATCCCCAGAAAAGGGCAGAAAGGCCCCCAGAGCCTCTAGCCAGGCTGACTGGTGAAAGTCTTTCCCTATCCGAAGCCAGTCCTCAATATTGGGGAAAGAAAACGTCTCCAACATATCGGAGCATGGTCAGCAGACTATGACCCAGGCCAACCCAGTCCATGGCCCACAGCCAAGAATGGCTTTTACATTTGTGAAGGACTGTAAAATATGCCAGAGGCTGTACTCAGCCTCAAGGCCTAAAACACTTACTAGCTGGCCTTTTATTTTTAAAAAATTTGCTGACCCGTATATTAAACTTTATTAGCACACAAACTTTCAGGGGCCAACAAAATACTATGTACAGTGCCTTACTTTGTATTCTTAATCTTCAAACTATAAAGATTATTTCAATGCGTTAAATTGTCTTACTTCTAAACATTAATGTTCAACTGTGAAAACACGTTATTTAGCTAATAATTGAACAGTGTACAAATGAATGATTTCCTAACCTATAGAAAATACACGACTAGGTAGATCAGTATATAAGGACGTGGGAAAAAAAAATCATAATATATTATTAAGTACAAAAATCAAGTCATGAAACATTATATCATAATAGGATTCCTATTATGAAAATGTTAAGTCTGTAATATACGATTACAAGAGTTGTAGAACTCTGGATAAGTAAACTCCAAACTCTTCACAATACTCACCCCCAGGGGTTGGGAGGTGAAGGAAAAAGGGATTTCACTTTCTACTTCATATGTATCCTTTTTAAAAATAAATTTATTTATTTATTTATTTATTTTTGGCTGCATTGTGGTGCACGGGCTTCTCATTGCGGTGGCTTCTCTTATTGCGGAGCACAGGCTCTAGCCGCGTGGGCTTCAGTAGTTGTGGCTCGTGGGCTCTAGAGTGCAGGCTCAGTAGCTGTGGCGCACGGGCTTAGTTGCTCCGCAGCATGTGGGATCTTCCTGGACCAGGGCTCGAACCCGTGTCCCCTGCGTTGGCAGATGGATTCTTAACCACTGCGCCACCAGGGAAGTCCCCCTCATATACAATTTTATGCTTCTTTTTTTTTTCCTCAACAAGTGTGAACCACTTCTGAAATTTTTAGGACAAAAAAATTTTTTGAAGAAATGTTATTCCTATTTTAAATATAAACATTATGTTCCAGTTTATAAAAATAAGGGTAATAAAGACCCTATGGGGACGCGAAAGCAGTGGAGAACTTCACTCCCACCCTAAAAACAAGGAAAAGCCAGATAAATTACAAAATCATCACTTTTCTTGGACCTAGCTGAGATCACAGAACAACCCAATAGCCTGAAATCCAAGGAAAGACCGGCCTCTCCAAGGAGAGACTGGAGGCTTGGTCCCCTGGGGCAGAGCTCAGAGGAAGACTCTGCAGGCACCACTAAAGCAGATGAGAAGTCAACCCAAAGCCCAACAAACTGCTGAGTGTGAGCTGGCGGGAGGGCCTAGGCCACCAGGAGGTACAGACAGAGCGCAGCTCACACCCACTCCTCTCGCGGGGCAGGCCTGGAGGGGAGGCGGCCCCAGCTGCGGGCAGGCACCAAGCCCAGCAGCCCGATTCCCAGACACCAGTCAAGCCACTGTGTGAGGGGGAGCAAACTCTAATAGGCCCCCTGCCATGGGGGGTGGGGGGCGGCAGAAGGGAAACCCTCACCAGGTCACAAAGAATCCCGTGCCATCAGAACAGCGGTCCTCATCCAGGTTATGTGACAACGTCACGAGACATTTCTGGCTGTCAGAACTGCAGGAGGGGACTTCCCTGGCAGTCCAGCGGCTAAGACTCCGCACTCCCAATGCAGGGAGCCTGGGTTCGATCCCTGGTCAGGGAACTAGATCCCACATGCCACAACTAGGCCCACGTGCTGCAACTAGAGAAGCCTGTGCACTGCAATGAAGACCCAGCACAGCCAAAATAAAAAATAAATAAATAAAAAGGACTGGAGGGGGTGCTCCTGTCATCTGGTGGGCAGAGGTCAGGGACGCCGCTCAACATCCTGCAGTGCACAGGGCAGCCCCGACAACAAAGAACAATCCAGCCCAAATGCCAACAGTGCCATGGCCAAGAAACTCTGCTGAGGAAGGGGCAGAAAACTCTCTCTGTGTAAGACTCACCAAAAACACAAGGTAGGATTTGGCTGCCACAGGGAGGAGAGGCGGGACCACTGAGAAAGCTCCACCCACAGTCAAGGTGCACAGAGCTGGCCTAAGACCAAAACTGACCTAACAAACGACAGCAGTCCACCTCTGGGGGAGGAGCAAGGGCATGAAGAGAGAGAGAGACCCCCCCCCCCCACTCCACGGGGCTGGGGCCAAAGAAAACTAAAAGCTGAGAGCAGGACAGGAGCACTGAGAAAACCTCTCCAGCTACCCAGCCTCCCCAAACACACGAGACAATGCTCGAGGAATGTGAAGCGGGTGATGCACTGAAGGTGACCACGAACAGTACAACTGCAGCTGAGTCCTGACTAGGTGGACTCAATCCCCACACCCACAGTTTAGCAGGAAAAGGCATGCCCACGTGCAGGCGTAAACACTGCTTAGCCCAGGCGCTGCTACTCTATACACTGAATGTCAGCATTCAGTGAAAACTTACGAGGGACACGAAAGAGCAAGGGAAACCACCTCGTGCCAAGAGACAAAGCAGTCAACAGGATTAGACTCAGAGATAATCCACATGTTAGAACTATCAGAGAACTGAAAATAACTATGACTCAACATGTTAAATACCCTAGTGGCAAAGTGAACAGATAGGCAGTTTCAGCAGAGAGATGGAAACTATCATGAGCCCCTGCCTCCTGGTGTGCGTGCCCTTGTGTGGGTCCCACCCACACTGCATAGGCTGACCTGTGTAAAATGGCAGCACGTGACTTTGGAGGCCAGCTTTCAGCATGTGCTCTCTGACATCACTCGTCTGGGGGAAGCCAACTACCATGTCACAAGGACATTCAGGTAGACCCACGGAGAGGTCTACACGGGGAGGAACCACAGCTTCCTATCAATCAATTTGGCAGCCATGTCAATGATTCATCTTGAAAATGAACCCCCCAGTCGCACCAGGTCTCAGACAATATCCAATATCTACCCTGGCCAATACCTTAACTGAAACATCAAGAGACCCAAAGCCAGAACCACTCAGCCAAGGCACTCCCAAGATTATATATGTTTATTTTTGTTTTAAATTACTCTGTTTGGGGTAATCTGTTATACAGCAATAGGTAATTAATATAGTCTCATTAGTAGACTCTACAGAGGTGAAGAAATACTCAATGAAATGAAAGATAGGTCAGTAGAAATTACCCAAACAAAAATACAAAGAGAAAAAAAGCTGGGAGAACAAAGAACAAAACAAAACGGAACAGAGAATCCAAAAGCTCTGGAACATCATGAAATACTCTAATATACATGTAATTGAAATTGCAGAAGAGAGAATGGGTACCAATAAAAAACTTGAAGAGATACTGGCCAAGGTATTTCCAAAATGAACATAAAACCACAGATCCAGGAGAAACTGGGGCTTACATTAAAAAATGAAGAGTGCTGGAACAGTGAAAATGCAGGTAAACATAAAATTAATTTTAATTGCTCTAAATGTTAGTTGACTGTATGAAGAAAAAGCAGCAGCTGTATTCACTGCTACAGGATGTGTAGAAGGAAAATCTATGACAATAACACAAAAGAGGGAGGAGCTGGGAGTATGCTGTAAGGTTCTTACACGACACATGAAGGTAGACCATGACTAGTTAAAAAGGAATTTCATAAATCCTATGGTAATCACCAAAAAAATATTTTAAGAGGTATAAATAATGAACAATCATGGAAATAAAATGAAATGATAAAAAATATTCAATCTAAAAGCCAGCCAAAAATAAGGGTGAGGAGAAGAACAGAAAACAAATGGAACAAATGGAAAACAACAAGCAACACAGTAGATTTTAATCCACCATATCAATAATTACATTAAATTTAATGGACCAAAACATGCTAATTAAAAGAGTCTCGGGACTTCCCTGGCAGTCCAGTGGTTAAGACTCTGCACTCCCACTGTAAGGGGCACAGGTTCGATCCCTGGTCAGGGAACTAAGATCCCACATGCTGTGCAGCCAAAAAATTTTTTAAAATAACATTAACAATAAATAAATAAATAAAAGACAGAGTCTGTAGGATAAAAGCTCAAGACCCAACTATATGCCTAGTTTGAACTAATTGAGAAATGAATCCATAATTACAGACGTCCACACTTTTCTCTCAATGTTGGATAGAATAAGTAGACAGAAAATCCGTTAGGATAGAAAAGACCCTGGACTTCCCTGGTGGCGCAGTGCTTAAGAATCCACCTGCCTATGCAGGGGGCATGGGTTCGAGCCCTGGTCCAGGAAGATCCCACATGCCGCAGAGCAACTAAGCCCGCGAGCCACAACTACTGAGCCCACGTGCCACAACTACTGAAGCCCGTGTGCCTACAGCCCGTGCTCCACAACAAGAGAAGCCACCGCAATGAGAAGCCCGCGCACCGCAATGAAGCGTAGGCCCCGCTCGCCGCAACTAGAGAAAGCCCGTTCGCAGCAACGAAGACCCAACCCAGCCAAAAAAAAAAAAAACAAAGACCCGAATAACACTAACAAGCAACATGACCTAGTTGATATTTACAGTTCACTCCTCTCAACAACAGCAGAATACACATTTTTCTCAACTGCACATGGAATATTCACCAAAATAGACTGTATCCTGGGTTATAAAATACGTCTCAACAAATTAAAAGAATTGAAATCACATAAAGTATGTTTTGGGACTATAATGGACTTAAAGTAGAAATCAATAACAAAGATATATGGAAAATCCTCCCAAATTTAAATAAATTAAACAACACACTTTTAACTATAACTATATTACTATACGCTAGCAGCGAGCAATTAGAAGTTGAAACTTTTTGAAGGTACCTTTTACAATAGCACCTAATTCATGACCTATTTATGTATGAATCTAACAAAGCACGTGCAAGCTCTGGAGATTCCACCTTATACCACATTATGGAATAGGCAAAACTCTAGGGACAGAACCAGACCAGTGGCTGCGGGCCTGGGGATGGGGAAGGGAGGTTGATGGCAAAGGGGAAGGAGGGGACTTTGTGGGGTGACGGGCATGCTCTAAAGCTGGGTGGGGGGGTGACCTGACTTCACGCATTTCTCAGAACACACAGGACTGGACACTAAAACTGCCAGAGTTTACTGTATGTAAACTATAGCCTGATTTTACAAATTAAAACACACACACACACACACGAACAGGAAAAATGAAATTCAAGTTTCAATGTGCACTCCCGTGCACTCTCAGTGCTGGTCGCCCCATGTGCTCCCGCCATACTTGAACACAACCCTCCCACTCCGACCACCCCTACCCACCAAAAGGAGGATCTTTCTGAGCCTCGGTGGACCAAGACCAAAAGTCCAACAAGCTTGCATTCTTTAAGAAAATGTACAAATTTAAACTGTCGTATTTATCGTGAACACTGCTTCCTGTAATTACTGACAGTCTCCAAGTCCTTACCAACATGACTAGCATGGACTTCCCTGGTGGCACAGGGGTCAAGAATCTGCCTGCCAATGCAGGGGACACGCGCGCAGCAACAAAGACCAAACACAGCCAAAAAAAAAAGACTCGCATTTTCTAAATTTTACGGGTAAGGTTCAGATGCAAATTCTCACATCTACATGGATAAATATCATTTTTACTTCTAGATCTCGGCTGCTGTCCTGCTTGTGTAAGGTAAGTCCACTTAAAGCTCATACATAATTCCATGACCATTCCCAGGGCTCCTACCAGCTACCTTGATCTCAGGTCTGAAATTCCAGAGGTGAGATGAAGCCTTTGTACCACAGCTAATGAGCCTTAATGCTCTGTAACAGCCAATGCATTAGACGGGCTTTTCAGAATAAACTTATATTTCCAGCACGGTAGATTCTCTTGCCAGGCAAGATTTGATTTCAAAATTGCACTAAGTTCTAGAAATTCAGGTTCCATTCTTGCACGCTCCCACATTTCAGCAGAGTGTTAGGAAACCTTCTGACCCAGGCTCCCGCCCGCTGGGGTTTGGGTAGAAGACAAACTGACCACAAAGAACTACGCTCACATTTCTGGGGCTGTGACCCTCGGGACTCAGTAAATCCCACAACTGGATGGTTTGTGGTGGAAGTATTGTTTGTATTAATTCACACGCTCTACCTCCTGACTTTGGACAATTCACTAAAGTAATGATCATTTTCTTTTTATTAAAAAAAAGTCTCCAAGTAGCCTGGATTAATTTTTCTACAATGAGAATTTTTCCTTTTATAATTGGGAAAAAGGGAGCCATAAAGAATTGCTAAGAAGGGGAGGCTAGCAGGAAGTCTCCGGGCGCTAAGACGGGGAGGTGCCATGAGGCTGGCGGGGAGCGGATGCAGCCGTGGCCTTGGCCCTTCAGCCTCAAGGTCATTTTTAGATGGAAGGTTCTCTCAGGTTAGTTACCACATGATAAACATAACAGTTTTTTTTTTAAAGTCCAAAAATTATACTTCTATCTGATAGAGACAGGAAGGCAAGAAAGGTTGTAAAGTTCTAAATAAAAACCGTGATGCAAAATTCTATTTACAGTATAATGTCAAGTATGTTAGAGAAAGAGAGAAAATAAACAGAAGAAATGGAAAGAAATACAAATACAGGAAAGTACTAAAACATTTTTGGAATAATGGACCCGAGTAGGATTCTCCCAAACTTTCTTTATTCTTTAAAATAAATCTTTAACATCCCCAGATTGTTAGAAACCTAATATAATTTAACAAACACATGGTATCACATCAGGCAGGTTTTGATTGGGGGGATTTATTTTCTCATTTGTTTGGAAAACATAAGGTGAAATTAAGATGCATTAGTTGCCGGTTTCCCTGGTGGCACAGTGGTTAAGAATCCGCCTGCCAATGCAGGGGACACAGGTTTGATCCCTGGTCCGGGAAGATCCCACATGCCGCGGAGCAACTAAGCCCGTGCGCCACAACTACTGAGCCTGCGCTCTGGAGCCCACGAGCCACAACTACTGAGCCCACAAGCCACAACTATGGAAGCCCGCACGCCTAGAGCCCGTGCTCCGCGATAAGAGAAGCCACCACAATGAGAAGCCAGTGCACCACAACGAAGAGTAGCCCCCGCTCACTGCAAGTAGAGAAAAGCCCGCGAGCAGCAACCAAGACCCCAGGCAGCCAAAAATAAAATTAATTAATTAAAAAAAAAAGAAAAGAAAAGAGGCTCAAGTCACTTAGTGAAGACAGGTGCCAAGTCAGGCACCGTTAAAAGTCTGAACGAGTGTTCTGTGAAACGTGTGGTCACATGTTCACGTGTCAGGTCACGTCATACGTGTCATTATAAACTTTCATTTCCATCGTGTAAATATTATATATCAAATTGACCTCAAAAAGGAATTTATTAATGTTCTCATTGGAGGCAACGGAGCTTGGCCTTGCATTAGGGTCACCTGATGTGACCACAACGACCCAGGCACGGGTGTCCCACCCTCGCCGGACCAGGACGAGGGGTCGGGTCAGGAAGCTGGAGAAGGGCCCTCAGCTGCTCAGTGCAGGGTGGGCGGCTCGAGGTCTGTTCTGGACCCCTCGGTCCCCTGTCCCCTCGCCCCTGCAGGGGGTCCCTGCTGGCGCCACGAGCAGCACAACCTACCTCCCCCTCCTCCAGCAGGGTCACAGAAGAGAAGACACTTCCCTTAAAAACAGGCTAAGCACGTGAAGACCCTCCTCTGCGGGGACCATGCTGGGAGGACCCCTGGGCACTCAGGGCCAGGTCAGGAAGGCTAAGCAGTAACGCCGGGGCCCCTCAGAGCCCTCGGTGTCATGAGATCCGGGTGGAAAGACCAGGAGGTGATGGGGAGCTTTGCTGTGTGAGCTGGAGGAGCGTCAGGCCCTAGGCCTCTGGGCCAGGAAACACGCTCAGGCCCCGGGTTTGCTCCCAAATTCTCAGCTCAACCATCATCACAGAGCAGACGAAACATCAGCACCAACTGGACAGACAGCGAGGGGGCTCCGGAGCGAAGCCGCGTCAACCCTGGGCAGCGAGCGTCACACTTCAGAAGCCGGGGTGACGCCGGGGTCTTAGTGGGGCGGGAGCTGCCCGCGGGCCCGGGTGGGCTGGCCCCTGCGAGGGCACCGAGCTGCTCCCGTGGCCCCGAGGTCACCTCCCACTCGGCCTGGAGTATCCTCGGCGGTGGGGACAGGGCCCCCAGAGAGCCCGCTTTTGCTGAGTGACGCTGTTGGAAAAACTAAATGCAAAGGCCACAAGAAATGAAAGGGTTACTTTTGGGTGATTTCGTTAAGCTTTTACACAGTTGCATATGAGAACAAGAACATAATCTCTCATTCAGTCAGAAGAAAAACAAAACAACAGTGTTAGCTGTCCAGAAAATGTATTTTTGCTCAACATTTTAACACCCCTGAAAGATAACACTATCCCAGGGGTTTGATGAGAGCCCACGTACCAGACGGTTAAAGACAGCGTTTCCTGTCACGTGAACGGCATCCTGACCTGCAGGTCCACAATGCCCACGCCTTCGACTGCCTTTGGCCCAAGGAGCTGGGAGGCGGGCTGTTCCAGCCCCGGCGGGCAGGTGTCCCCACTCACCTGGACGTGCAGGGCGCCCTCCACCGCCTCCCGGATGTCGGAGCAACCGCTGATGAGCGACAGCTGCCCCTCGGCGCCCAGCGAGCCTTTCAGGGAGCCCGACTGTTCCAGCGACTTCATCTCTTTTCTGGAAAGCAGTGCAGAGTGAGCCGTGAGTATTCGGAAACAATTCAAAATCAAACAGAGGTCTACGTTACTCATCAGCAGGGAAATGCAAATCAAAACCACGGGACGCCCATTAGGATGGTGACGGTGAACAGAAGAGAGAAGAAACCAAGCACTGGCGGGGATGTGGAGAAACAGCCCTGTGCACTGCTGGCTGGAATGTAAAAGCCTCAGCCAGGGGGGCAAATGTTGGGTGGTTTCTCAAAAAGTTAAAAATAGGACCATCATGAACCAGCAACTCTGCTTTTGGGTGTATACCCCCCGAAAGCTAAAAGCTGGGACTCAAACACATATTTGTACCCCCGTGTCCATACCAGCATTGCTCAGTGGCCAAAAGAGGGAAACAACCCCATGTCCACAGACGGATGAATGGATACACAACAACACAATGGAATGTTATTCAGCCTTAAGAGGGAAGGAAATCCTGACACAGGCTACACTGAAACGCAGCAGGACGCTGTGGTCCCTGCCCACCATGTCCTCAGCCTGCCTTTTGTCTGTGGAAAAACTTTTGCCAAAGAATAAGTTTAATCAGAGAAGTGAGAAAACGCAGAAACAAAGGAAAACAGTCAAAGGAGACCAAATAATAATAGTTTAATCATTAAGCATAGTCAAGGTCCTTTAGTTCCCCCTTAAGGGATAGAGATAATACTCTGAGCCGTATCCTGTGAGCTGTCTTGTAGATACTGAAACCCTCACCAGGTGGAAGAAGTTAACTCCATGATGACCAGACTGTAGCCATGACAGAAGCTGCCACAATTCCGAGAACTGGCCTCAAAGAGATGGAAACAAACCGATCCTGGAACTGCAGACTAACTGTACTTAAAACAATCAAGATGACGTTGGTCAGACCACCGATGACCAAGTTCATGGTGACCGTCAGAGCTCCCTGTGCTGTTTCTGCCGGTAGAATAAAAGCTGTCTGTAAAAGCTCTTGTCCCCTGGTTGTCAGCGGAGGGAGTCGGCCTTTGGACAGGCGTTCGTCTCCCCTGCCCCCCACCCCGGCTGCCGGCCTGCAAAATAAAGCAAACCTTCCTTTCCACCAGCCTGGCCTCTTTATTGGCTTTTGAGTGGCGAGAGGCCGGACCCCACTTCCGGTTACAACACCGTGGACGAACCTTGAGGACATTATGCTCAGTGAAACAAGCCAGCCACAGAAGGACAAGTACTGTATGATTCCACTTGTATGAGGTCCCTAGAATAACCAACTTCACAGAGACAGAGAGAGAATGGGGGTTGCCAGGGGCTGGGGGGGTAGGTTTCTGTTTCATGGGGACAGAGTTTCAGTCTTGCAAGATGACGATGACAAGAGTTATGGAGACAGAGGGTTGTACAACGGTGTGAATATACTTAATGTCACTGAACTGGACACAAAAATTATTAAGATAATAAATCTTATGTTATATGTATTTTACAATTAAACTTTTTTTTTTTTTTTTAATTTTTAAAGGGTGAAACAAGGCCCATGGTGGGTAAAACCAGAAACCAGTGGTTGTTCAGCCTCAGTGGGCCCCTGGGGAGAAGGCCACAAGGAGGCGCCTCGCAATGTGGACCAGGGCCGCGTGGCTGTAACTCACGACATGTTAAATACACAAGGTAAGCACACGCACAAACATGCACAGGATTTCCAGAACATTCTCTGGATTTCTCTGTCAGTGACTCAGCCACTTCCACATGGTTTCAGGCCGCAAGTTTTATCTTTAAGCCCTCGGAGTCCTTTGGAGGGAACAAGTCGGGTTGGCACTCCTGGGCTCAGGGTGTAAGCCAGGGGTCGGGGAGGCCCTGGGATGGGGCGATGGCTTGAGCGTGGCCAGTTGCCTGGAGGGTCTGGGTCTCAGGTCACTGGACCGGGCTCTGCGGGAACAGGAGGCCACGGGAAGGCCGGGCATCATGTGAGTGAGGCCTGGACAGAAGGGACGGCCCTGGGCCGGTGTCTGCAGGGCATCCCTGAGCCCAGGTAACCCACGGGCAGCCCTGCTCATCCTGTCCTGTCCTGTCTTGTCCTGTCCTGTCCTGTCCTGTCCTGCCCTGTCCTGCCCTGCCCTGTCCTGTCCTGTTCTGCCCTGTCCTGTCCTGCCCTGTCCCGCGGGGGCCAGTGCTCCTGAGGCGCCAGGACCCACGTGGGTCGGCCAGCTCCCTTGTTCTGTTTTTTTCTTAAATCTGTGCATTTTGTATTTTGCTTTAGCTACAAACTGAGGAAGAGAAACTTTCTTGCTACTGTTACTGTGAAAACACGGAAAGATGTGCTGAAATACAGGTTTCTTTATTATTTTACCAAAAAGAAGCTTCAGGCAAAGAGAACAAGGCCGCGACGCATCAGGTGGACACAGCCTCTCCTGCTTCTGGGACGGCTTCGTGAAGAAGCCCTCGCAGGCCATCACCACGCAGGGGACTCGGGCTTCAATTTTTTAAAAGGAGACGGAATCTGTGAGAGTTTTGTCATATAAATGATTTGGAAGAGCTGTGGTATATCAGCTAAAACAAACAAACCAGAAAAGCTAGTTACACTAGTTCCAATATTCTTCATTGAGTGTTGTGGAAGAATTTCTGCCTCGAGCTTTGCAGGGGACGAACATAAATACCTGGAAAAGGTACGACTCTCAGCTTGCTTCTCAGCCTCATACACTCACTACTCTACTCGGAGGCCAAGAACGCGGTTCCACTAGAGCGCCAGCTACGAGGCTGCAGTGCCCCAGCCTGACCTCTAGAGGTCAGCCCAGCACCAGGACTCAAGGCTCCTAACTTCAGCAAAGTTAGGAGAAAAGGAGACGTTAACAATTATCAGTATAGGGTACAAAATGGGTGATCTTTTTGTATATTTGTTTTTGCGATTTTATTCAAAACAGACATTTTTTAATTTAAAAAGATAAGAACTTATCAAATAAATAAAACACAAATATTTCCCAAACAGCAGAATGTGTTCCCAGGGCAGATCCCAAGCCTAGGTGTAGGACAGGGGACAGGAGACTGTGGGTTTGGGTTATAACTCTAGTAATAGTTGTCTTTATGCATGCATTTCCTTAATAAAATTGTTTAAAATATAACAACCTAGGCACTGAGCTGCTTCAGAGGATTCCTGGTGTCCTGACCTCCCTATGCTCTGCACCCCGCCTGCAGCCCCGTCCTCTCTGCCTGCTTCCTGTCTGCGGCCAGCTCCACAAGGAACCTCACTGTCAGCCTGTTATGAAGTCCCAAGGGGATGTGGGGCAGGTTTCTCTACTTCCCCCCTCTTCCCTGAGGTCTGAGGCACTGAGGCAGCTGGAGATGGAGAGGAAGCGGGGGGAGGGCAGCGCCAGGCAGGACCAAGCTCACGAACGCGAGTCTACTTGGCCTCCGCCAACAAAAATCCTAAACCACAGAGGCACAGGGCAGAGGCCAGCTGGGAAACGAGAGGCCAGGCCAGACGTGTCCCAGGGCCCGGGGATGCTCAACTGCATCAAGCTGACGCCCCACAAAGGCCCCAGTTACGTCGGGACCACGTCCCGCAGTGCCCTCTCCTCCTGCGGTGGAATGTTGTTCAGACACTTTCTTTTCATTCATTCATCTCATTTTTATCATTTTCAGTGTCTTTGAAGTGGGAAAATACCAAACTTTTTATTAAAAATAGGAGCCCCAGACTTCTTTTGTTTGACCGCACAGGGCCTTTAAAATCTGGAATCCCTTCCACCAAAGCTGGTCCCCCATCCGCCAAGGGCTGCACCTCCCGCACTCCATTCTCTCCCCACCCTTTATTCACACGGGTTACAGGCCCAGCCCCCTGGACGCCTCAATCTGAAAACCTCTCAGGAAGCAGATGAAGTTCAATATGCGGTAGGAAGAAAAGTCCCTCCATCTGTCCCACAGAAGGCCTGAGGATCTGCCTGCTGGGACCCAGGGCCCCGCTGTCACCCCTCTCAGGCACTCAAAGGTCTCTTCCCTTGGGCGGGAGACACCCCGGGGAGCAGAGGGCCTGCTTCAGCCTCAGTGGGTCAATTCCACCAACGTTTTCACTGGAGTATCAGGCCGAAGCCCGGTTAACAAAAGTGTCCCCTGCTTTCCTATTTGTCGTTGCAGGAAACCTCACAGGGAGAAATGACCAGGATTCACATTCTGAGTCCGCACGCTGACTTAAGTCCATGTGAGCCTTCACAGCCTTCCCCTCCCTGGGAACACGTGTGTCCTCCCACCCGGGCCCCGCAGGATGGGGAGGTCGGCGTGAATGCCCCAAACCCAACAACAGTCACTCCTAACCCTGCCATTCAGAGACGACCAACGTACTCTGATTTCTCCCCAATTTTAAATGTACAGTTAGCATATGTAACTTTTACAGATCAGAGAAAGCACAAGCCATTTCTGTTTGGGAAGAGGGGTATATAACTAACATGAAGCAATTATTTGAACTGTCCTAGTGACAGCCAAGGGCCAGCAAGACCCGTGAACACACAGACGTCAGGATCAACAACCCACTGAACTGACGGCCCACTGGTGTCAACTTCTGGCGATGGCACTCAGGTCACTTCTGAACTTCACAGCCCAGGTAGGTCTGGTCAACCGCTGCTCCACACCGTCCTTGTTAAACCCCTGCAGACAGGCTCCTGCCCACTGACTTACGTCTTCTTTACTGGCCTTCAATACACTTGAAAAAATGTCCCCATGAGCGTCTTGTGCATGTTTCTTATAGCTCCAGCTACTAGACGGCATACTTTTCGGTAACCGTAGCCGACGCAGATGGGAGCCATCTGTGGCCATTCTGTGATCTATTACCCTCAGTTATTCCGGCCAAAGCTATGTGGACAACGAAAAGTCAGCTTCAATCCAGGACAGACCAGTGCAGAGGATCCAGAACAAAACTGGGTTCAAGATATTGAAGCAAGTGCAGAGGCCTGGGTAGCAAGTTAAAAACGAGTCAGGGACCCAGTCACTAGGCCAGGGGGCTCAGTTAGTCAGGAGACGGGCTCACCTCTGCGGGCCTGTTAAACCCATATCCACGTAGAAAGCAGATCCATTTCTAGTGGACTCAAATTCAGAGTGACCGTCGCCACATGGAAGAGGTGGCAGTAAAGAAACTGAGAAGAGTTCACCCAAAGACAGCGATTTCAGACGGGGCTCCAGCCAGACAGGCAGCTGGTCCTCCGCCCTGCCTGGGATGGTCATTCGGAGTCCTGATGGCCCAGGCCAGGGCTCCTGGTCCCGTGAGGCTAGAACGGCCCTGGTACCACGTGGAAAGGAGACTGGACCCAAGTCATGAGGAGCCCCAATGTCTGGGTCCACATTACAACTTTGTTTACTTGATTTTTGTTTTTCTTCTTAAAATATATCCATCCTCTCAAATTCTTGAGCCCTAATACATGCCAAGCATTGAGCATACAATGGAGAACAAAAGCCAAGCGGGGAAGCATCTGCTAATGGGTTTTTCAAGGTCAAGCTCCCTTTCTATTATGGGATTTAAATATGTGAAGTTTTAAGTGACTCATTTTGCCACCTTGTTAGAAAAAGATTAGTCTTGGATGACAGCATTCTTTTTTTTTTTTTTTAATTTACTAAGTACTCTTGGCATGATATGAGTTGTGATAATTTCTTTTATCTTCTAATGTTTTAATATTTCAAAAATCAACTTGACCCAGTTCAAGTTCATTTTTGCAAGTTTAGAATCGAGATGTACCATTTCAACCCACTACAGATATGTGTTTAACAGGTCTAAAACTCATAGAATTTTCATGCAGGAGTAAAGAGTTTCAACATTTTATATTCTACTATAGGATGTTCAGAAGAACTGAATATGGTAAGTGAGCTGAACTTCAAGGGCGGGACAGATGGCAGAAAAGTCTATGAAAAACACAGCCACAGACTCTAGAAAACGTTCCTATGACTCAGTTAAAACTATTGAGCTAGTGCTCAATATGTTGTAGGCTCTGGGGACAAGAATCGCTTTATTTCTGTGCCCATCCTGGCTGGTGTTTGGAGATCAAACACCGAGGGGCGCCGAGAGGAAGGCAGAGCTCTGTCCTCACCTGTGTGACAACAAGGACCACAGAATAGGGGCCACAAAAGGATGTTCCTTGGGACTTCCCTGGCGGTCCAGTGGGTAAAACTCTGTGCTTCCAATGCAGGGGGCCCGAGTTCGATCCCTGGTCGGGGAACTAGATCCCACATGCCGCAACTAAGACACGACGCAGTCTAAATAAATATTTAAAAAAAAAAAAAAAAAAAAAAAAAAGGATGCTCTTTGAGCACAACAATGACCCACCAGTCAATTCAACCCAATCGGGAAGATACACTGTTTATGCTTCTTGACAAAAGGATAAAGTTGGCTCTCCTTAAGCCTCGTGCCTAAGACATGGTCAGGGACACTTCATCTTGGGGTCCTGAACCTCTCAGGACCACAGCCAACACCCAGCGTTGCTGTCGACGTGAGCCGACAGTCATTTCAGCCTGCAGGCCGATGGTTCTCTTACTGAAAGAAGCAGTGATAATTCTTTCCTGGCTGAAAAGATTGGGACACTCAGAACTCATCTTCCTGACCAAAATATTCACAAAAGTACGGTTTGGATTCGAGCCTCTTAACTTGGTCTCTGGTGCAGGAATGGCACATTTGAAAATCCCATGATTTAAGAGAGGAGAGCAGGTGGCCTTACGTTAGTCACAAAACCTAAAACGGAGTGGTGCCCCACCTGGGAGGGTGACCAGACAGCACTGAAACCCAACTCTCCTGGAGGCTTTTGCCAGCAACAATCTGAGCTGAGGCAGTCACAAGATATCCTGAAATCCCACTTCCTGTCAGAAGTACAACCAGTTCTGCATATTAAAGTGAACTCGACTTACACATAAGTGGGTTATAAAAACAAAGCCACAGTATGAGGAAAGATCTGGGTGTACTCAAGTCTTAAGACACATAAGAATTCAGTACATTTGCTTGTTCTATAACAAGGATGCTAATAGTAATTGTTTCGGTTTGGTGTTTTTTGTTTTATTTGGTTTGGTTTGGTTGAAAAATCTTACAGGCCAATCTAATTGGCCACCAATAATATTTTAAAGTATTAGATCTTAATTAAGCAAAGTAGTAGGAAAATAGGAAAGCCTTTAATCTGGCCTAAAGTAAAAAAGGAACAAGACAACCCTACTTACAATTTCCCCACGTTCTCCCTGATGCCTGAAAGGACTTTAAAAGTGGACAAGATCTTTAATGATACACCTAAAAAATAAGGCCTATTAATACAAATACCCCAAGAAGTAGGACAAAGAACTTTTCAATTAGGAATCATAAGAGTTTTCTCTTGGTTACAGCTGCATTGGAACTAGGTCTACAAAATAAAAGATGAAACGATAACAGAACTGAAAAGTGTAGAGGTCAGTAAACTACAGTCCAGTTTCTATAAGGCCTGAGAGAGAATGATGATTTTTACATTTTTAAATGGTTGGGAAAAAGAAAACAAACAATACTTTGTGACGTGTGACAATTTTATGGACTCCAAAGCTAGTGCTAACACACTAAGTTTGCTGGGACGCAGGCCTGCCCCTTGTTTGCTTCAGCTCCATGAGGAGGAACTGAAAGGCCTAAAGCTCCACCGTCTGGCCTTTCTGAGCTGGTCTGCAGCCCGCACCAGGCGCTCAGGGTTGCCTCTCCAGGCTGGGCTTCCCTCCAACCCTGGGCCTGCTGTTGAGCTAAACTCTCAGCTCCAAACTGCCTCCACCAACACACGTGCCAGAAAACCAAGTAAAAGCCCAGCATGTGAGGCCCAGCACGACTGTCACTATCATCCCCAGAGGGACTCCCTGTGCCCCAACTCAGACAAACCACTCATGTGGGAACAAAAGATAAATTTATCAAAGTCAGTGTAATTTTACCTACTTACAAATGCCATAAATTCCTCAAAGTTCTTTACACTGTATTCCCCTTAATGGTTGTTACACTGTCAATACATTCCTATTGCTCCCTTCATCACCTTGATGAAATAAAATTCGTATTTCAAGGAATTTTATTTATGAATTTATTTACAAATTTAATTTATGAATTTATTTCTAAATTTAATTTATAAATTTTATCTGTAAATTTCAAGGAAAATTTAAACATAAAACTTTTCTCTGCCCATCTGGGCCTCCTCCCTCCCCTTTAGTGCCTGCTGTGCATCTGAATTCACCAGAGCTCCTTAGGAGAGAACCTTCCTTCTGAACCTCGTCTGGGGTCATGACAACCCACCATGTTTGTATGGTCTTTGGATGTTCAGACCTGGATTGTGTAAACTGTCAATAGGAACGGAGCAGGACCCTGTGGGGTACAAGTCCTTTCCATGCCCCTCCCCGTTTCTCCTTTGTAGGAAACACGCTTCATTCAGCCTCCTTGACTTTCCCTGAGTTCCAAGGGGCAGATTCAAACAGTTGCTGATCAGGGAAGGGAGGGTATCGGAGAAAAGGGAGGAGCAGTCAAGAAACAATAATGCAGCCTTGGGGCAGGGCCCTGGTTCCCCCTCAAGGAATATACATCACAATACCTTGAGTTCTTCTACGGGTACTAAGGCCCCAACCCAGTGGAGGATGGCAACTTCAGGCCGAGCTCAAGATTCCTGGAGCCCCGCCCTTTACTCACCACCAACCAATCAGAAGAGAGTCTGCACACAGTGGGAGATGAGGAAGACTCTGACCCCCTCCCCCAATGATTCTCCCTTTAATAATTTCATGGTTGAGGAGAATCTTCAGATTTTTTTTCTTTTTTGAACATGACCCCACCTTCTCCCCAGGTTGCCGGCCTCCTGAATAAAGCAACCTTTCCTTTCCAACCAACAGTGGTCTCTCCAGTACTGGCTTTTGAGCAGTGAGTTCAGTAACAAATATACATATTTGACATATAACCCTTCATCCCAAAAACTTACACAACTGTGCTTTGACCTCTAACAGGAGGAACAATCCTCAGACTTTCTGAAAGACTGTTTCCTGGGTTATAATCCTCAGGTTGGCTCAAATAAAATTTTCCACTTCTTTCTTAGATTAACTATCAATTTTTTTTCATCCTCCACTAAATTAAATACTAAGTTCTTTGTGCTGCCTTGTTCCTTTGATGTCTTTTAAAAACACTCTAGGGCTTCCCTGGTGGCGCAGTGCTTAAGAATCCACTTGCCTATGCAGGGGACATGGGTTCGAGCCTTGATCTGGGAAGATCTCACATGCCACAGAGCAACTAAGCCTGAGCGCCACAACTACTGAGCCTGCGTGCTTAAAGCCTGTGCTCCACAACAAGAGAAGCCACAGCAACGAGAAGCCCGCGCACCACAACGAAGAGTGGCCCCAGCTCACCGCAACTAGAGAAAGCCTGCGTGCAGCAACAAAGACCCAATGCGGCCAAAAATAAATAAATAAGTAAATAAATTTATTTTTTAAAAAAAGGGAAATCTATTAAAACAAACAAACAAACAAACATACTCTTACCATATGACCCAGCAATTGTATTCCTTGGTATTTACCCTAAGGAGTTGAAAACATGTCCATACAAAAACCTGCTTGGATGTTTGTTTATAGGAGCTTTGTTCATAACTGTCAAAATGTGGGAGCGCCCAAGACGTCCTCCGGTAAGTAAATGGATAAATAAACTGCGGTGTATCCCAACAATGGAGTGTTATTCGGTGCTAAAAGGAGCGAGTTAGGAAAAGACATGGGGAAAACCTAAGTGTGTATTATTAAATGAAAGAAGCCCATGTGAACAGGCTACAGACTGTGTGATTCCAAACTGATACAGTATATAGCTCAGTGGTTGACAAGGGCTTGGGAGGAGGGAGCATAGGTGAAATGGAGCAGGACCCAGCGGGGCCCTCCTGGGTATAAAAGCCTTTTTGTGTCCCCTTTCCTTGTTGGCAGGAAAAAGGCTTCAGCCTCATAGACCTTCCCTGAGTTCCAAAGGGCAGATTCAAACAGTTGCTGATCAGGGAAGGGAGGGGATGCAGAGACCAGGGAAGAGCAGTCAAGAAATAGCCCAGCCTTAGGGCGGGGTCCCTCCTCCTCCTCAAGGAATACACATCGCAATACCTCTCTGAGCTCTTCTGCAGAACCCAGGTGGAGGATGGTAACTTCAGGCTGAGCACAAGATGCCTGGAGCTCCGCCCTCTTACCTCACCACCAACCAATCAGAAGGAAGTCACACACCCTGAAGCGCTCACCCCAAATTTTGCCTATTAAAGACTTTTCCCTAAAAACCACTGGGGAGTTCGGGTCTTTTGAGCACAAGCCACCTGTTCTCCTTGCTTGGCGCTGCAGTAAACCTTTCTCTGCTCCATACTCTGACATTTTGGTTTGTTGGCCCTCACTGTGCATCAGGCACATGAAGTTTCATTTGATAACACAGGACATTTTTAGGGCAGTAACTTTTCCTTATGATACTATAATGGTGGATACATGTCCATATGTCTGAACCCACAAAATGTACAGTAAGTCCCTTACATACAAACGAGTTCCATTCCAAGAGCACGTTCTTAAGTCCCATTTGTTCGTAAGTCCAACAAAGTTAGCCTAGGTACCCAACTAACACAATCAGCTATATATACCTCTGCTTTTACGCTTGCTTCCGGACATCCTGGGCTTGAAATAAAGATACTGTACTACATGTACTCTAGACAGTACTGTACAGTAAGGTACACAAAAGCACAGTGGCTGTCCACTTGTAGAGGACGCACACACGTGACAATGTACGCCAGACGGGAACTAACTTACGTGATTGGACATGCGAACACGTGTTTGCAACTTGAAGGCTCGTATGTAGGGGACTTACTGTACAACACTAAGAGTGAACTGTGATATTAACTATGGTCTTTGGATGACGATGATGTGTCACTGTAGTTGTAACAAATGTACCATCTGGTGAGGGATGTTGATAATGAGGGCGCTGTGCATGTGTTTGGGGCTGGGGGGTACACAGGAAAACGCTATACCTCTCTTCAGTTTTGCTGTGAACCTAAAACGGCTCTAAATAATAAGATCTATTTTAAAAAGAGAGGGACTTCCCTGGTGGCGCAGTGGATAAGACTCTGCACTCCGCAATGCAGGGGGCCTGGGTTCGATCCCTGGTCAGGGAATTAGATCCCACGTGCATGCCGCAACTAAGAGTTTGCATGCCACAGCTAAGGAGCTGGCGAGCTGCAACTAAGGAGCCCATGTTCTGCAACTAAGGAGCCAGTGAGCTGCAACTAAGGAGCCCACCTGCCACAACTAAGACCCGGTGCAACCAAATAAATAAATAAATAATTTTAAATAAATAAATAAAATAAAAAGAGAAAACGTAGGAATTAAAAAGGAGCTGTTTCATTAAAAAAATATTTATCAACTAAAAAAATAAAAGAACTGAAAACAGCAAAAGGCAGGGTTGCCCTAAGGGTACGTGCACGAGGGGCCTGTGTCTGAGACCCAGGGTCAGGAGTGAAGGAGACAAAGTCAGACCCTACTCAGTCCCCAGACCCAGGAGCATGACTGAGAAAACCCCCAGCGGAGAGTTTCCAGTACACTACACTAGGTCCACTGCAGGCCCAGGCTTTCCACAGACTAGGGCCAAACTCATTCGAGCTCAGAGATCACCAAACACACAAGGCAACGAAGGGGAACAGGATTTTTCACCCCAAAATATGCCACCTTGGCACAAGGATTGTTTTGAGATAAAGGCAATCAAAACCCAGCAGATTCAGGAAAGGCTCTTTCCTTCCCCCTCAACTGCCTAAATTTACATTGGAAGGGGGGCCTGGGTCAGAAGAGACAGTTTTACCTGAGAAACACCTGCACAACAGAGCAGGCTTTGTTATCCCAAGGTCTCCTCTCCTTCCTGGGAAAGGCCTTCCCTCCTCTGTATCCTGACGTCCCGCCCAGGCAAGATTTATAGAAGCCTCAGCTGCCCGGCCAAGCCTTGTGAGTCCTATGGCTTTAGGGGGCTCCCCTATGTACGTAGTTACATCTGTTTTTCTCCTGTTAATCTGCCTTATATCAATTTAATTATCAGACCAGCCAAAGAACCTAGAAGGGAAGAAGGGGACATTTTCCCACCCTTACCGTGATAAACCACTGCAAACTTTATTTTTCTTCTTAGCCCCTACCACTACTGTGATATTGTGACTTACAATAAGAAAGATGTAGTTGGTCTTCACAGAGCTGGCACAGAACTCCTAAAAACTCTTGGAATTTCCTGTGAAGACAGCAACGAAGGTGTCTTTTGTTATGTTAATGAGGTGACTTCTGAAAGCACCTCAGGATAGGGGCTGCTTGCCTGTGGCACCATCCCAGGAATTACAGTCGTGCCCCTGACCTGGGGGCGGAGAGTGAGTTCAGTCACCAGCGGGCAATGATTTAATGGATTTAATCAACAGTGCCTAAATGATGAAGCCTCCATAAAACCCAAAGACGGGGTTCAGAGAGCCTCCAGGTTGAACAGGTGGAGATTCGGGGGTGGGGGGGCACCCAGAGGGCAGGAAAACTCCACGCCCCTCCACGTGTCCCCTGTGCCTCTCTTCATCTGCATGTTGACTCATAGCCCTAACACCGTTGGTAATAAACCAGAAATCTAGCGAGTAGCTAGTCTCCCGGGCCCGTGAGCCACTCTAGCCAGTTAAGCAAACCCAAGGAGGGGGCTGTGGGAAACTCTGATCCACAGGGCAGGAGCACAGGTGACAACTGGGCTTAATTGGCGTCTGGATTGAGGGGCTCGCGGGACCGAGTCCCTCACCTGCGGAGCCTGATGGCATCTCAGAACTGAGCTGAGTCGTAGGACGCGCAACTGGGGTCGGAACACTGCTTGGTCTGGGAAGACCCACACGTCAGGAGTGGAAACCGGAATCTCAACTATTAAACATGTGGGTGGAGCAATTCTTGTGTAAAGGGCCACATAGGGATATTTCAGGCTTTGTGGCCACATGAGGTCTCTGTTACATACTTTTCTTCTTTTTTATTTTATAACCTTTAAAAGTGTAAAAACCAGTCCTAGCTCACAGGATACACCAGACACACCGCAGCCCGGATCTGGCCAGTCGCCTGGTTTGCCAGAGCTGATGCTGAGGCACCAAGCATGCCAGTGACTCCTTTGGGACCGTCCGCCACCCTCCGCTCCGCTCCCCTCCCCTCGAGGTTCGGGGTCTTAGTCTGTTGTGTTCACCGCTTAATCTCCAGCCTCCGTGCCCAGCACACAGGAGGTGATCAGTCAGGGTTTTTGAATGAATGAAAGTGGGATTAAGTCAGGAAAGAAATGTTTTTTTACCGCAAACTCCCCAGTGATTTCTGCAGGGGAGGCATGGGGGATCCCCCCAGATCTCCCCGAATTCCCTTTACCAGCCCATCCCCCCAGCGTGTGAATTCTTCCGCTGCCCCCTCCCTCAGGGCACCACCCTGGACCCAGAAGCCTGGGAGTCACACCCAGGCAGGAGTGTGAAAGCATCTCCCGAGCCTCCAGGGATAAAAACTCTGCAGAGCACTTAATGCTCCAGGACTCCAATGCAAACTCGCTGAGGCTGGATCTCCTCCCAAAATCTTACCTTCGTCTTCCTGATCCCGACCCCAATCCCTCACTCGTTTCTCCCAGAAGCACTTTCTTAATAAATCACTGGCCCAGGAATCTTTGTCTCAGGTTCTGATTCTGAGGAACCTGATCTAAGACAACCCCAGGTACTGGAATTATCAGATATATAATATAAAGCAATCATGTATGAAATGCTCAAAGGTTTGAAAACTGGAACCACAATCAGCAAACAATGAGAAACTATTAAAAATGAGCAGGTATATTTGGAAAAGAAGCAAATAGAACTTTTAAAATGGAAATTTAATTACTGAAATAAACTCAGTGGATGGTTTAAATAACAGATTAGACACAGCTAAAACTAGAATCAGTAACTGGAAGAAAGATCTAAAGAATGTACCCAGAATGTCCTGCAAAGAGAGAGGGAGATGGAAAGTTGAAAGAGACTTTAAAAGATCTGAAGGCTAGAATGAGTTGGTTCGATATACATATAATCAGAATCCCAGAAGGAAAACAGACCCAGCAATCTCACACTTAGGTATGTACCCTGTGGACACTCTTGCACTTAAGCACCGGGAGACATATGAAAGGATAATAATGCAGCATTGTTTACATTAGCCCCCAACTAGAAACAGCTATGACGTTCATCAGAATAAAATATAAATAAATAACAGCAAAGTCACACAGTAGAATATTATATAGCAATGGACATAGGTGCACTACAGCTATAAGCAATGACATGGGTGAATCTCACAAAAATATTTTTATAAAGCACAAAAACAAGCAAAACTAAACCATATATTGTTTAGGGAAACAAATATATGATACAACTTTTTTTTAGGCAAGGTAATGGTAGATACAAAATAATGGAAGATGGGGGTCAGATTCAAAAGGTGGACACAGGGTATTGATAATACTCTAGACCTCAAGTTCATGAATGTTTGTTTTATTCCAGTCTTGATAAACTAGTATAAGTAACCTGTTCTTTTGTATATATTTAACATGGAAAGTAATACTTGCAGAATCTCTATAAAACAAACAGTATAGACAAATGTTGAAGATGCCTGTCCTTGGCATGTCAGATAAACCACGGCTGGACTCTGTGTCCTACTATGTCTTTGAGTGTGTTCCTGACCATTCACAGACCTAAGTTTTCTCATAAAATATGGCAGTAACTTCCCAGTGAAGAAACATTCACACGTCTTACCTCCTGCCCTAGTCCCAGAGCCTGTAAAGGTGAACCCACTGGGGCTGGCTGGGGGAGAAGAGGAACGCTTGTTCCACATGGAACTGTCTGAGGGATCATAAGAATTTCTAAACAAGGCAAAGGAGGGAATAAATTACTGGTTGAAAAATCAGTTGTTGTTTTTTTTTTTTAGGTCTGAAGAAAGAACAAAGCACACATAATGGAATCCAACTCTTGGAGGATATCAAAAACGGAATTTTCTTATACAACCTACCTGTTCAAATTAGCATACAATCATTTCAGCCTTTCTAAATAAAAGTTTTGTTTTGTTTTGTTTTTTAAAAAAATGGGCTTCCCTGGTGGCACAGTGGTTAAGAATCCACCTGCCAATACCGGGGGCACGGGTTCGAGCCCTGGCCCGGGAATATCCCACATGCCGCGGAGCAGCTAAGCCCGTGTGCCACAACTACTGAGCCTGTGCTCTAGAGGCTGAGAGCCACAAATACTGAAGCCCACGTGCCTAGAGCCCGTACTCTGCAACAAGCGAAGCCACGACAATGAGAAGCCCGCGCACTGCACTGAAGAGTAGCTCCTGCTCGCCGCACCTAGAGAAAGCCGCACACAGCAACGAAGAACTAAAGCAACCAAAAATAAATAAATAAAATAAATTTATTAAAAAAAAAAATACGGCAGTAACCTCCACCCCATGGGGTTCACTATGAGAATTAATGCAGTAAGATTACTAGGCTATAAGCACCCTGGTGGGAAGGACTAGCTCTGTCTTGTTCATCTATGTGTCCCTGGTTAATAGCACGTGCCTGAAACACAGAGGTCCGTATGCCAATTCCCCTTCCTTGCATACAGTACAGAACAACGCACTAGGGGCTGTTTAGTTTTACGGTGGTTGTTTCCTTTGTTGGTTTTTGTTTCTTTTATTTGCTCATGTTTTTCAGATTGATGTTTCATCTTGTCACTGGCTACATGTTACTCTATGTAAGAAGCAACTTGACTTCTCTGGGTTTTGGGTTCTTACCTGCTACACAACAAAGTTGGGCTAAGGTATATAATTTCTTGATGCCTATAGCCTGACATCATACCCTATATATTAGTCTTTTCAAAGAGTCGACAATGAAGCATCTTTTGTTACACAAAAATGCACATTCAAGTTAACGATCATGGCTATGCCCCAAAGGAGGAGAGTAACTCCCTAACAAACCAGGCCCCAGAGGGAACCATGATTAGTGACGGTATCTTGGGGGAGGGCGGGGCATGAATTAGTTTGGTTCTTCTGTCTTTGGACTCCCTGTTTTGGCCTTTTTCCTTTTGGTTCCTATTCGTCCTCTTCCTGGGATCGCCCCTAGAACTCCACCCTCTGCCGGCTTAGTGCTCAGCGTTTGCTAAGTCCACCTACTCTCATGCCTTAAACAATACTTGTCACAGTTAATTCTGGTCCTGCCATGTCAGAGCAACAGGTCAGAACAAACCTCAGGACCTCTGTTACTGAAGCGTAGGGTCCACACAGCTCCAGGGCGTGTGACACAGGAGAGCAGCTCACTGACTCACGCGGGCTGGAAGCTGAGGGTCTACACTCAGTTCCTCCACGCCCCTCACACGTCTTCACCGCCCTAAGTCCTGTCTGCTTTGGTGTGAATCCCGTTCTCCATCAGCCTGGCCTTCACCCGCTCCAAGGCTGCGACGGTAAAGGAGAGTGAAATCGCAGGACTTACAGCCTTGAGGACACGGAAGACAAGACCACCTGAGGCCACGGGCTGCTGGCTTCCTCCGCAGGTGCAGTGCACTCACCTGATGCTGTCCAGGGCGTGTGTTACCTGCCGTGGCTCAACGTCGTACAGTTTCACCTTGAAGCCTGCGCTGGCGAACAGCATTGCCCAGCTTCGCCCTATGAGGCCACTGCAGGGAGAGAAATTGAGAGGCAACCCGTTAGCTTGAAAATGGAGCGTTTCCATGCCCGGCCCAGGAGGAAAGTTTCAAATTACACGGCACCCCATTCCTAAAATCTTTGATATCTTAAAACTACACATTCTGACAGCGGTATCTGCTTAAACTGTTGCTTCCATGCAAGAGCTCCTGAGACCTCACTCCAGGGCCCGTCCAGACCCCGCGGGGAGCATGGCTGAGACCAAAACCCCAGCAGGGAGGGGGCAGGGAGTCCAGGGGAAAGGCCCCCCTGGGGACCCCCAACTGACCACTGTCAGCCAAGTAACTGAATCTGAAGAACAGAGACAGCATTTTCCTTCTCCTCCTCCAGTAAATAATTTCTGCTACCACCACCAGCACTTGAGGCAACATAAAAACTGTTCACATCTCGGGACTTCCCTGGTGGTCCAGTGGGTAAGGCTCCGTGCTCCCTATATAGGGGGCCCGGGTTCGATTCCTGGTCAGGGAACTAGATCCCACATGCAGGCCGCAAGAAGTCCGCACGCTGAAACTTAAGATCCCACATGCCGCCACTAAGAGCCAGTGCAGCCAAATAAATAAATATATTTTTTAATTTAAAGAAAAGAAATGAATGCATAGCGCCCAAACCTTGGTTTCTAATATCATCTCCAACGAAGGAAGCGGGCTTAGTGTCCCTCCCCTGAAGTATCCTCACTGAATCTGCAGGGATCCACCTGGACCCCCTGACGTCGCCCCATGGGACTTGGGGGGAAAGGGGGGCCAGTGCAAAGGGGGTGCTCAGCTGTTGGCCTGCTGTGATCAGTGAAGCCCTCTGTCTCTGACCCCGAGCCTCTGTCTCCCCAGCATTTGGGGAACGGTAGCAAAGCGCATCATTAGTTTCCCAGTAGACGGAACAGACAGCCCACAGGCTTCACCATGGTGACTGTGTGAGCAGCTCCAGGGAAGGGGGGCCAGAGCAGCAGCCTGGGGACGGGCTCCAAGGAGGACTCTCCCCACTCCGGCCCCCCAGCCCGTCTCCCCCCAACTCAGCTAATCTACAGCCTAGCAGGCCTCCTCTTGACCAAAATCCTTCCACGGTCCCAGGCGCTCAGCCCCTAATCCGTCCAGGCAGCCTGGAGCCTGTCTGGTTACAAGGTATCTCCGTGAAGCCACTGGTCCCAAATGCCGAGTGCAAACAACGAAAACCATCTCTACTCAACTTTGGAGCAGGGAGCAGCATTACACAGCAGGCTGTACTCCAGATTCTTCCCCACTATGAAGTAACGTAAGTTTACATAGTATGTACGTACAAATTTTCTGTTAAACCCTCAGTGCCCTAGACCCGCACTGTCCAATAAGGTGGACCCCAGCCACATGCAACTATTTAAATTAACAAGAATTAAATTTGAAAATTCAGTCCATCAACAGTAGAGACCCGTTTCAAAGTCCTCGATGGCACACGTGATCGTGGCCACCACCTTGGACAGCAGGGGTGAACAGAACATTTCCATCTCTGCAGAGCTGTTCTAGAGCATAGGAGGAAAAAGGAAGCCCTGCAGAGCACAAGCCAGAGTCTGAACGAGATAGTCCTGCATGAAGACATCCTCGTCCTCTTCACACACACACACACACATACACACACACACACACTCTCTCTCTCTCTCTCTCTGTCTCTCTGTCTCTCTCTCTGTCTCTCCAAGCTGCAAGGTCCAGGTAAAGGCCAGTACCATTCATGCTGGTCACCCCAGGTGACCCGCCAACAACTGGCTGGTCTGAAGCAGGATGCCCTGCAAGTGTAAAAACATACTGGATGAAGACTGCCCAAAAAACGGATGTAAACTATTTCATCAATAATCTTTATAACAATTATTCATTGAAACAATAACACTTTGGAAATATTACATTAAATAAAATATATTACAATTAATTTCACCTGTTTCTTTTTACTTTCTTAATGTAACTACTAGAAAATTTAATTATGCATGTGGCTTGTGTTTGTGGCTTGCATTATCGGTCTAAGGGGCAGCAGCAACTTAAACGATGCCTAGAACTATAATTCAATCATTTATCCTTGTATTTAGTTTGGCACTGGGACACCTAGTTCATCCCCAGGCTGGGCTCACACAGAAGTCAGTCACATGTCAATCTCCCAGAGGCTGTGGTTCCTCATCCACAAATGCGCTGGGAGACAGACCCCTCATGCTACTGCTTCCAACCTTCCCATCAAAGATGTTTCACATCACTCTAGGCCGCCATGGTGCTCCTGTTTGAATACTGGCTGCCAGGTAAACTAACTGATCTTAATAACTTTGTTTATGGCTAAAAAAATCAACAAAAGACAAATGTCCAAAAGGAAATAATATTTATAATAGATAAATACACAAAAAGTTCTACAAACTCAAAAGTAAAAGATGAACATGCCAAACAAAAGGGGGGAACCTGAATAAAGTATGTGAACAAATTAACTGGAAAACATACTTTACCGCCTTAGTTCAACGATAGCAGATTAAAATCCCGCTGAGATGGCAGAGGCTGAGCACGCACAGTGCTGGGGAGGTGATGTGGACGCCCCCTCACCAGCTCCCAGGCCTTTTACTTCCAGAATTTATCTTAGGTTAATATAAGCAATGCACAAAAATAGTTACTCATGGTAGAATTTGTACTAGCAAAAAAGTAAAAACGAACCTTCTAATATTCAGAATTGGTTAAATAAATCATATACAGAAAAGGCAAATAGAGCAAATTTTTTAACCATTGTTGAATACAGAGGTGGGTATGTGGGTATTCTTTTTTCTGTATTTCAACTCTTCTGTGTTTGAGAATTTTCATAATAAAAAGTTGGGGAGAGATGAGTTGTATTCCATACAACAGGCATTAAAGGCAAAGTCAGTTTATTTTTGTTGTCGTGGGTTTCAAGGTCTGTATGGCCTATATTCCTCTAGAGGAGGGACCAGGGGCAGAAAGCCCACTCCTGGGGGACCCCTCCCCCAACTGTCAGTCACCGATGACGTCACGAAGTGGACACCAGCACCCTGTGCTTGAAGAGGACTGAGCCCCCATCTCCTCAAAGCTGGGCCTAAACTATGGAAACTGTACGTCAGCGTCAGGTACTGGGGCTGAAAGATGCTAAGGCTGGGGACACGGCGGTGGGCAGGCGGGGGCAGGAGGGCGGACACAAGTGAGCCCGTGCAGCAGGGAATCACAGCCAGACCCCAGAGACAGGTGCAGGACCAGGTCACAGCCCAGGACGAAAGGGAGCCGGCGCACCGCTTTCCCACGGCTTTCTAGTCCCAGGGCTACCTTACTTTGGGCCCAGATACAATTAGCTTCCTGGCCTCAGAGCCAGTGACATCTTGCTAACTTTTCCTGAGCCCCTACAAACCTGGGGAATAGAATGGGTCCTTACCGTTGTGACTAATGCCTTAAAGCAGGGGTCCCCAACCCCCGGGCCGCTGACCAGTACTGGTCCTCGGCCTCTGAGGAACCGGGCCACACAGCAGGACGTGAGTGGCGCGTGAGCGAGGGAAGCTTCATCTGCCGTCCCCCGTCGCTCCCATTACCGCCTGAACCATTCCCCCCGCGCCCCTGGCCCGTGGAAAAACTCTTCCACGAAACCGGTCCCTGGTGCCAAAAAGGTTGGGGACCACGCCTTAAAGATTCTAAATTCATAGATCTGAATTGGTATTTCAAAGGCTGCTGCAGATGAACTTATTCTGTTACACGGCAGCAAAGCAGCCAGGGAGAAAAGTGAAGTAATAAAACTGGTTCAATTCTAATTTTATCGTTAATGGCACTTAGCTTTGAATAAGTCCACTCTAGACACTTTTTAAAGTACTTTTCCATTCGACAGTTACTTATTTACTGGGCAAAAGTTGAAGTAAAACAGTCTTGATCTCAGTTGGCTATGGAATATTTGCCAATAAGAGCTATTAAATATTTCTAGGAAAAGCATGTTTAGTGTCGAGCTGACGAAAGGCAGCTGGAGCGTCCTAGGGTTTGCTCTGTGAGTCTGTGTATATGCCTGTGTGTCTTGTGCTTTAATGCAGAAGTAGCAGGAAAAAATGTATGCCTCACAAAATTTCTTATAAAGAATGTATGTAGTCACCTCAAAGTAAAATTCTGGAATAAAATAAATGAAAACAAGTTCAGGGGATGCATAGCCTGATGTAAGACAACATCCTAGCAAGCCTTCCCGCTACACATCTCTGTTATAATAGCTCAAACATCTGTCTACTAGGACCAGGCATGAGGGACATACAACTGGTGATGACACAGTTTCTACCCTAAGGGGAGGGTCCCAGAAGCAGAACTTTTCCTGGAGGACTTGGTCCCTGAGCTCAGTCCTAAAGGAGTATGCCCAGAAAAAGGGGACAGCAAGAGGGCACATGGGGCCCCAGTGAGACAGGCTGGGACCCGGGACCCTTTGCCGCGGTGCTTACACCTGCGTACACACCTCTCCTCGAGCTACAGATACAAAGACACTATAGGGACCCAAAAATAACTGCGCGCATGAGCAGTGGGGACAAATTATTAACAAGATACAAAAAGACCAAAGACCCAACGGCCTCATCTGAGGTGCTGGGGGCAAAAGCAAGGTCCCGTGCATGATCGCCGCACACAGCACCACCAGGGGGGCGGGCAGACCACTTGAGCCGCCCCTCTGGCGGACCCGTGGATCTGCCCACACCCCGCCTCACGTCCCCACCCACACCCCCTCAGCACGAGTCCCAGTAAAGCCTTGCCTGAGTTTCTCCTCTGGCACCTTATCAATTTCTGCTGATTAAAGAGTCCAAGGACCTTGGCTGGTCACACCAGGAACACACGACCACGCTGGCCTTCCTAGACAGATCCTACCTTCAAAGCTCAAGGCCTAAAACCTCAGTGAACACAATGCAGTGTACATCGGAGCACCGAAGTCACATTTCGGCTCAGAAACACCGTGGTCTCTAAGGCGAGCTGAGGGCTACCAGATACGAAAGCCTGGCAACACCGCTAGGATGGCTTCGGGAGACCCATCTCTACTGCCGTTTTGTAAAGCTGCCGTTTCCAGATTTTCCCCCTTTAATGTTCGCACAGCCCTGGACCCAAGGGGGTTTTCTCTCCTTTCTTAATTCTCCAAAAACACACTCTTACTCTCTCAGGCCCACTGCTCTGAAGGGGCTCGCCCTGCATGCTCTCAGGAAAGCCAAGTGCCCTGAGGAAGAGTGGCCTTTACGAAAAGATCAATGGAAAAGAACTAAATAGGGGTTGTATTCCTAGCGCGCACTTTTAAGAGGGAGTCTGGTAATTATTAAGAAAAAATGGAAAAACAATGGCCCAGTATGTTCCCAAAACTTTGAAATATGTATATTTGGGTCTGTTGAAATCCAAGAATGAAACTCAACCAGGTTTTAGCCAATTAATTCACACTCCCCAGGCCCATCTTTTGAATGGATGCCCCTTGCAACGACCTATGGGGTTGAGAGAGAGAGAGAGAGAGAGAGAGAGAGACAAGGAGTACAGGAGGGGAGATGGGAGAGAGAAAGGGACCAGAGGGGAGAGGAGGGGACAGGGAGGAGGAAGGAGGGAAGGAAAGCAGGGCTACCGCAGAAGCAGAGGTGGCTGCTTTCGGAGGTGCTAAAGGTGTGGGGGAGGGACTTCCCTGGTGGTGCAGTGGTTAGGAATCCGGCTGCCAATGCAGGGGACACGGGTTCGAGCCCTGGTCCGGGAAGATCCCACACGCTGCGGAGCAATGAAGCCCGTGAGCCACAACTACTGGGCCTGCACTCTAGAGCCCGCGAGCCACAACTACTGAGCCTGTGTACCTAGAGCCCGGGCTCCGCAGCAAGAGAAGCCACCGCAGTGAGAAGCCCAGGCACCGCAACGAAGAGTAGCCCCCGCTCTCCACAACTAGAGAAAGCCTGCATGCAGCAACTCAGACCCAACGCAGCCGAGAAAAAAAACAAAGTGCGGGGGAGACAGGACCATCTCCTAATTCATGTGGTGAATGAAGTTCACCAGCCCTTGTCTAATTCTTTTGTCAGCCTCCCTCAAGGAATCAGAAGTAAACTGACTCCCCATCGTAGCTCCTTCCCGCAAGAACCAGAGCCAGAGAAGGGCGCAGCTGACCCCGGAACGACAGGGTCTGGACACCGCGGGGCCACTTACATGCAGGCTTTCTTACATGGTAAATCCTACGGGAAGCAGGCTCTGGGGCTGGGTACAGCTGAGGAGGAGGAGCCGACTGTCAATTAAACTGACTTTTCTGGTGGGAATGGACGGTGGGCACCGCTGACCCGCGAGTGGTCCAAGGGTCACCTGTACAGTCAACTCCAGACTCCACTCAACATTGTTGGGTGCCGGCAGGACACCAGTCCCAGACCGTGGTTGATACACACTTGACCCTGGACAAAAGGTGCAAGGCAAGCATAGTCACCACGCCCGGGACAAAGTACACTTTTTTCTATATTTTATACCCCTTCAGGAGGCAGCCACACGCCCACGTGCCTGGAAAGGGCAGAGGCACAGGTAACTCCACTTCTCCATGTAAAGGAAGCTGACACAAAGCGTCCTGTCTCCATCCTCAGAGGGCTCTAAGGAGACACCCGGACGGGGACTTGTTCTCAGGACGGGGCTGTGACGGGGGTCAGGCAGGCCAGCACCTCGGCGGCGTAACCGGACACTGAGCCACCCAGTAGGTGCGCCTGACGACCAACTGCAACTACCGACACGTGGGTAGACTGCTATGCTAGCTTACCAACGGAAAGGTGCACATAGACGCCTTTCTTAAAAAATGAAAACAGCAGTTGTTTTACAAGAGGGACGGAGCACAAACCAGAAAACCGTGGATGGAACTTAAGCTGCTAGCCTGACACACAACTCCCGGCGAACCCGGATGCCCTCGGAATAGGGCGCCCTCGCAACGCAGGAGGCGCGGATTCGGACCGCGCGGACCGCGCCCCCCGCCCCCAAGCGGGTTCGCCGGGTGACAGCCTCGGGCCGGAGCGCGCGAGACCCCACCCCCGCCGCGCCGGCCCCTCCGGCTGACCCAGACCCGGGCCCCTCCGCGCCTCCGAGCGCCCATCCCTGGGGCTGGAACGCGAGAGAACACCCTTGTGCGGACCCGCGGCCCGACAGCTCTGCGTCCACTCGCAGCGCCAAGCGCCACTGTCCCCGCTGGGGCCGCATCACCGAACTCAGTCCGCATCCGCATCGCGCTGCAGCCGGGCCGCGGCGCGAGCGAAACGGAGCCGCGCCGCGCAGTGCGCCCCCGCCCGCGCCCGGGCCGGCCGGGTCCCGGGAAGGCGCCGGGGCTACCGCAGCCGCGCCGCCAGCCCCCCCGGGCGACAGCGCCCGCGCCCCGCCGCCACCCTCCCGGCCGCGCGGGCTCGAGCCCTACCTGCCGACCACTGCCACCCCGCCGGGCGTCGAGGACGCTGGTGACGCCATGGCCCGCGCGGTGCCCAAGCCCGCAGCTGCAGCGCGCGCCACCCGGGCACTGGCTCCGCCCGCCCCAGAGCCGCGACAGGGCCCGGGGGCCTGGCCCGTGGGTGGGGCGCGGGCGGAGCCTCCACCTCTCCACGCCCCGCAGGCGCGCAGCGCTCCGGGCCCAGCAGGCGGGGCGCTTAGCACGGCGTCGGGGGAGGGGGGCCGCCTGGCCCGTCGCGGGCGCGCGGAGCATCCGCTTCCCTTCGCCCCGGGGCGCGCACGGGCGGAGCTGCCGGGAGGACCACGTGGACTGGACGCCCGGGGGCAGAGCAGCCGCTTCGGGCTCCAGGAACTCACTTTGTTTTGGCCATTTCCCAACGGCACCCCTAAAGTCGGCGCACGGGGAGGGGACACCTCCAGACCAGGACAAGGCGTGACCGCTAAAGGACCCCGCAAACTTATCACGAGAATCCCCTTCCCGTGTGAAGACATTAGCACCACTTCCGTCCACACCAGCTCAAGGCCTTAAGCTGAGGACGGTTAGTGCTGAGTTCACACTGGCAGTTCGTTTCTGGGAAGACCCCGCCTTTCTCCGCAGATGAGGCCGAGGCCCAGCAGCCTTGGGACAGCAGGCAGAAGAGCTGGGGGGCGGGGCGTCCAGCAGGCTGGAAGGCTGTGTGTCCTCCTACCAAAGGCCTAGCTGGTTTCTGCTCCAGGAGAAGGAAACGTCACCGCGCCAGCCCTGGCTCTTTTTGGAAACGGACCGGAGGAAAGGGCATCACATGTCCCGTGACAACTGTCTGCACAGCACAAACGGGACACACCGGTCATCCAGGTCAAGACGATTAGGCAGCTGTCGAGCGGAAACGCGTGACACTGAGACTCGGGTGACGCACGGAGCCCTTCCTCTGTCTTCCCCGGTCAGGAGCGAAAAGAGGAATGTCAGAGCCAGAGCAATTTCACAAGTTATCAATACACATTTGAAAAGGCACTCAACTCACTTTAGAGAAGAGAATGAAAAGTGACACAACAAAGATGTCGTCTTTCGCCCATCAGACTGGCTGAAATTATGAAGACTGATAATGTCCCCAAGTCGGCAATGAGGTCTTTCACAGGCACACCTCTTTCCTGCACAAATGCTACAGTGCTACGTAGTTGGGAGAGCGTCAGGTGCACCTGGTGCTGAGGGTACCGGACTGCAAGGCTTCCCCAGCCCAGGTCTGAGCGGTTTCCGTAGCCACACAGGCAGCAAGCCGGTCAAGGCGCGTGCAGAGGGCGCTCCCTGTAGGGCGCGCACCCTGTAGGGCGCGCTCCCGCGGTGGCAGCAGGTGGGCTGTTCGCTGCTCTGCGGTGCTAGCTAGCTCTTTGCTAGGAAGGTGCTGGTCCCTAGACCCGTGGCAGTTACCGGAGTCGTGAAAAAAGGCAAAAATCGAAAACAGTGCTCAGCCTTTGTTTTTCAGCGAGCCGTTACAGGGGCAGCGCACAGCCCAGGCAGCAAGGGCGGCCCCGGGAACTACACTCAGCATCTCAGCATCAGATGCCAGAGCTCTGCACTGTGTCTGTGAGCATCTGTGCTGCATCTCCATTTACTTTGTGCTCCCCTTACCAAGACGTGTCCTAAGGTTACTGCTCCTTTGATTTACCCGTTTCGGCTTATGAAAAAAACTCATAGGAACGCTCTACTTCCAGATAGCAGGAAACTCAGACCTGTGATTCAAGTTACATGTGACTCGAGAAAAGACTAATCGACTCTGTAAGGATAGGAGATGAGTGGCTGTCTGGGCCTGGGAGTGCAGGGGATGCCTCAGGAGGGGTACAAGGGAAATTTTGCATCAATAGAAGTATTCTGTATCTTGATTATGGTGGTTGTTACACAGGTGTATAAATTTTCAAAACTCATTGAAATATACACTTAAATGAGTGTATGATATTATATGTAAGTTATACATATATACCTCAATAAAGTTGACTTGGGGGGGGAGTAGGATTTTGGATGATTTATATCCTTCGAGAATAAATGTTTGGTTCACCGCACCCCTCTCCCACCTAGGGAAAAAAACACCACACAAAACCTTGATCAGCTGAGATGCTGGTTGAGGGTACACTTGCAACACATAGTTGGAAAAAGAAGTCATAAATATTATGGTCTTCTGACCAGTAACAGAGGTGGTGCATGTTGCAGCCATTCATTTTTTCTTATTTTTATCTCTCTGTGTGTGTGTGTGTGTGTGTGTGTGTGTTACCTAATTTCTTTTGCCTCCCTCCTCCTTTTCCTTTATTATTTTATGTAAGGGCTGTTGGTAGTGTGTAACGTTATAATTTAGTCATTAGGTCACAAAATCCTCAGGTGAGACTTCAACAAATCAGACACGGACACCAAGAGTGTTGCCCAGAGATGGGTGCCATGACTCTTAGCTCTTGCTTTTCTTCCCTTTGGGGCGAGAGGGTTAGGGCCTCTCTGTGGGAGAGAGAACTGCATCTTCCTAGGAGAAAGTATGGCCTTCACTGCTGTGACAGAAAAGGTCAACCATACTTAGAAGGGTGTTTAGACTGTGCCAGTTATTATTAAACTGCTGCCTCTCTGCTCCACATCCACCCTTCTGTACATATTCTGTTGTGTGACACTGAAGCTGGCTTCCTGCGACAGTCTACCAGAAGGGGGCTGGAGAGAACACACGGGGGAAGTCGGCTTGCTGATCCTCCTAGTGTGGCCCTAACAATCGCCCCGGTGACCTCCGCTGGCTCCTCCTCCAGCTTTGTGACCTCCCAGGCACAGCCTCTCACACCCCTCAGAGGCTCCACTCCCCCCCAGGCCCCTCCTCTGCTGGTCCCCAAATCTTCCTGCATCCCTGAGTCCCAGGAGTAGCGGCCCTCCTGATGTTCTGTGTGCTTTTCAGTCCAAGAATGACAGAACAAATTCTCCATATTAAATTCTCTGTTGAGTGAGACAGATAGATGGATAGATACTCTGCTGAAATTTCTAGGGTGGTTTCTGTGTTTCAGACTGGAATTTTGACTTGTATAAATGTTGACAGCTGGTGTGTATCAATCAATTCTATTGGAACCCAGGTAGTCTGAAATCCATATGAATCTGTAGAGAGGTTTTCATATGAAATTCCTGGTGATAGTTTAAATGTGTAATCTCTGACATGTTTTTCCCTCTTTTCTTTTAATTAGCTTAATTGAAATTGATCTTGATACACCTTTGTTATAGATTTCTGAGATTCTTTTTTTTTTTCTCTTTTTTTGGCCATGCCACGCAGCATGCGGGATCTTAGTTCCCCGACTAGGGGTCGAACCCGTGCCCCCTGCAATGGAGGCGGGGAATCTTAACCACCGGACTGCCAGGGAAGTCCCCTGAGATTCTAATTTATCTTTGGAAATTCAACTTGGGTAGCCTGAGACTCAAGTATGAGAGGAAGGTCCGTGGTTCAGAAGTGGAAGCTGTTAACTTGATGAAGTTAAAACTGCATCCAGCCCATGAAAACATGTAGATTCTAACATAATTAGAAATCGAGTATTATTAATTGGAATGGGTTTGCACAGCCAAAGTTTCCATATTACAAATCTTGCACTTATAACCAAGTATTCAGCCACTGAAAATGGGCCAGATGATGGCTAAGGTAAATTTGGGACACATTTCAGAGGCTGAATTCCTTGTGTATTTCCACTCATTTCTAACATGAAACCACCTCAATGGCAGTTTCTCTTTTTTTTATTGTTATTTATTTATTTATTATTTCTTTTTGGCTGCATTGGGTCTTCATTGCTGCGCACGGGCTCTAGGTGCAGGGGCTCAGTAGTTGTGGTGCAGGGGCTTAGTCACTCCGTGGCACGTGGGATCTTCCCCGACCAGGGATCCAAACCCTGTACCCTGCATTGGCAGGCGGATTCTTAACCACTGCACCACCAGGGAAGTCCTATTTGTAGACTTTTTAATGATGGCCATTCTGACTGGTGTGAGGTGGTACCTCACTGTAGTTTTGATTTGCATTTCTCTAATCATTAGTGATGTTGAGCATCTTTTCATGTGCCTACTGGCCATCAAGAAAATCTTGAACTTCATTTTGTCGTTTTATTTTTCACACCAATATCATATTGCTATTCTTAACATTTTTTTTGTATTTTAGACAAATCAAATAAATATGTTGATTTCATTTAGCAGGAAGATTTCACCATAAAAGAAAATAAGGTATAATTATAGAAACAAAGAGTTTAAAGAGGAATGCTGTGGTGTCAGAATTGAATCAAAAATATCAGTAAGAACTCACACCTTAAAAAAAAAAAAGGGGTATTTTCCAGCTCTGCTCGCTGAAACAGCCCAGGCTTAACAATACCCAGTATCTCAAATCTGATCTGAACCCCCGATGCCCAAATCTTGGTCTGTAATGCCATTTTCACTAAAAGGAACCAGGACTCCATGGAGAAATTGTTGATGCGTGTTTGGTGCAGGAAGGGTACCAGGTTGGCTTGTGTGCCCAGAGGCAAGAAAGCATTCAGATATCAATGGGACAACATCGGTGGACCTAGCACTCAGCCTAGAGGGTCGTTAGCAACGAGAAGATCCACTTGGGATATCTGGTCAAATGCTCTGCTCTTAAGTGACCCCAATTTACTTTTAAGACTTGGATTATTGAAATATTTCTTCTTTAATATTTTAGTTTCATTGGAGTATAGTTGATTTATAATGTTGTGTTAGTTTCAGGTATTTAGCAAAGTGATTCAGTTATACATATACATATATTCATTCTTTTAGATTCTTATCTCATATAGGTTATCTACAGAATACTGAGTACAGTTCCCTGTGCTATACAGTAGGTCCTTGTTGGTTATCTATCTTATATATAGTAGTGTGTGTGTGTTCATCCCAAGGTCCTGGTTTATCCCTCCCCCTAAAATATTTCTTAAGAAGTAAGTATATAAAGGTTTAAGAGAATAAAGGCCATAGTATTTATGTTTTTGAGTTAAGAAAGGATCTGTGCATACATGGCAATGCTTAGTGTTCGAGAATTTGGGTCTCAGGGACAGCCTTGTAACTGCTATAAAAATGTGTATTTTTGGGGGGAAACCAAAGACTGAAGATAGTTTGTATTTTAGGGGGGGAGACTTTTGAGGAGACAGAAACATGTACCTCAAAACTAAAGGGTTCCTCTCTATTTTCATAAAGCACATTTATATCCACAGTCCCATGAGGCCTAGGAAAGCTTAAATTACACTATATTATTCATACTATATAACACATATAATATATTGATATTATTATTTTAACAAAGAGTCGGCATTTTGGAAGCTAGAATTTCGAAATATATCCCTGATAATTCTTTTTCCTTTTCTCTACCTATTAAACTTCATTCGTTCATTTTCGCCAGTAATAGAGGGCTGATTTTCTACAGGACCTAGAGCAAGTGATAAGCCATTTCACACCTTTGTGTAAGTAAGAAAAAGACACTTTTTCCTCAAGACACTATATTCCCAGCCCCAGAAAACTGTCATACTATACTGATGTTTTAGAACAAGATACTTTACTGCCATCTTCTGGAAAATTGTTTTTATTATTATTATAAGCAGCAAATCTATGATACCTATTATGTGAATAACCCCTCCTTAGATGTAGCCCCCTTCTGCAGTGCACAACCTGTACAACCATATGTGACACAGGCTGTGATGAGTATAATATCATCTAGGGAATCCGTGTGCTTGAATGTAACTGTGTCCAGATAGATCGTAGCTCCTTGTCAGAAACTCAGCATTTCATAACCATTATAATCACTATGGCTTCTGTCCAGATGATTTCTCTTTTTTTTTTTTTTGCCACATGTGCAGCCCCTTGTGGGATCTTAGTTCCTCAACCAGGGATTGAACCCGGGCCCTCAGCAGTGAGAGCATAAAGCCCTAACCACTAGACCATCAGGGAATTCCCTCCAGATGATTTCTGAATTCACTCAGAGAAGATGTCACTCAAGGATTTCATCTCTGCCTGGGCTCAGGATTCTGGGGGTGGCAGGAGGCTCAGGGTGAGAAACCAAGACAGAAGGTAAGGGGCTCAGTCAACCAGCAGGGGGCCTCAGTTAAGCAAGACAGGTGGGACCCTCACCCTGAGGGACCTTGACTTTCTTTTCTGGGGTTGTAGAGAAAGTACTTAGATCTCCCTTTCAAAGTCATTGCTGGATAGAGACACATTTGCAATAAAAAAGATTTTTCTTGCCTTTTGACTCAGTTCAACAATGTTATATACAAGCCACCTCAAAAAGACAAAACCTAACATCTTCCCAAACCACCCCCATGTGCCCCCGGAATTAAACAAACCCGCTCAAACACGAACCGAATCAATGTGATGACTAACAGTGTTTCAGTGAAGTGATATCTAGTTCTTCATACGGAGAATTTTGAAGAGCACATGTAAATACAACAATAATTCATTTCTCGGAAATTCCCTGGCGGTCCAGTTGTTAGAACTCGGCATTTCCACTGCAGGGGGCACAGGTTCAATCCCTGGTTGGGGAACTAAGATCCCGCAAGACAGTCGGCATGGCCAAAAAAACAAAAAACAAAAACAATAATTCATTTCTCAACATTCTGTATTGAATTATTATAGATAGTTAGAAGAATTTATCTCACACATACTTAAAAGAATACTATGAAGAATTTATCTCACACATATTTAAAAAAATACTATCAGGTCACTAATGATTCTTTAGATCATGCTTCAGGGCTTACAAACAACTATAGTTTATTCCAACTGTTTTCAGGTGCAGTCAAGTGAGTTTAATGTTCTCTGCGTCCTCCCAGCACTGCCTGTAGACCCTTGTGTGATGATGGAAAAGTTCTGCACATGGGTCTCCAACACACACCTGTGGAATGCAGCTAATGAGACTAAGGAACTAAACTTTATAGTTGATTTAAATTGAGGGCTTCCCTGGTGACGCAGTGGTTAAGAATCCGCCTGCTAATGCAGGGGACACAGGTGCGAGCCCTGGTCCAGGAAGATCCCACATGCCGCGGAGCAACTAAGCCCATGTGCCACAACTACTGAGCCTGAGCTCTAGAGCCCACGAGTCACAACTACTGAAGCCCGCACGCCTAGAGCCCATGCTCTGCAACAAGAGAAGCCACCACAATGAGAAGCCCATGCACTACAACGAAGACCCAACGCAGCCAAAAATAAAACAAATAAAAATTAAATTGAATTGATTTAAACTTCATTTTAAATAGTTACCAGCGGCTAATGGTTACCATATTAGACAGTGCAGCTTACAGACGTTTTTCCATCTGCCAGGAATGCCTTATTTCTGGCTTATCCATTGGTGAAACTCTTACAGTTGAATGAATGAATGAACGAATGAACAAATGTTACTGTTAGACCCTGAATATAGCTGACACAGAGCAATAAAAATACTTAATGCTGACAGTAGAAAGCACTGAATTTCACTGTTTCATGAAGCCCCTGCGCCTAGAGCCCAGGCTCCACAAAAGAGAAGCCACCAAGACGAGAAGCCCGCGCACCGCAAGGAAGAGTAGCCCTGCTCGCTGCAACTAGAGAAAAGCCCGCACGCAGCAATGAAGACCCAATGCAGCGAAAAATGAATAAATAAATAAATAAATTTATTTAAAAAAAAAGATGAGAAAAAAATTTCACTCTACATTTTCAGGCTAATTTGCTTTCAGCTTTTAGGGCAAAAAAAAAAAAAAAATGCCATGATAATTTAAAATATTTAACAGGCAGTCGCTGCATTTCATGGTATTTTTCCGGGCAGAAGAGGTGAAAGGTTTTCACAGTGCCTAATAAATTACTTATTAGATAAACCAAGTGTTGCTAAGCTGGGGTGGGTATCCAGTGCTGGTAACACCTATGGTGTACTTGAGTAAACTTTTACAAATAAACAGTAACTATAGAACTGTGTTATGAGCTCTAATAGTGGTAGATCCATCGTACACCAGGTGTTAGGGAACGAATTGTGTCCCCCAAATTCAAATGTGGAAGCCCTGACCCCCAGGACCTCAGAATGTGACAGTATTTGGAGACGGGGGATTAAATTAAAAGGAGGCCTTGCAGGTGGGTCTTCATCCAATGTGACTCATGTCCTCATAAGAGGAGAAGATTAGGACACACGGGGTGCCATGCCCAGAGGGAGACCATGAGAAGGGGTAGCAGAGAGCAGCCAAACCAAGGAGAGGCCTCAGAAGAAACCACGCCTGCCCACACCTTGATCTTGAAGTTCAGCCTCCAGCACACTGAGAAGTAAATTTCTGTTTTTAAGCCACCTAGTATGTGGTACTTTGTTACGGCTGCCCTAGCAAACTAGTACTCAGCGACTAGGGAAGGCCTCTGGAGAGGGGTGGCCAGGCTAAGAGGACAGTAGGAAAGATCATTTTAGGAAAAGAGAATAGTGTGCTGTGAAGGCCTGGAGGTGAGAGAGACTTGAAAGCAAGTATGGCCAGGGCACGACGTGCTGGCAAGGAGGGCAAGGGAAGGGGTGGTGTCGTGGACATTTGTCCATGGACATTGTTGGCTGCCCAGCATCTGACACCCTTTGTATTCTAGGAGGATCCCAAAATGGGTGAGAGGAAGCTTCGGGGAGCAGATACCCTCCGTCTGAGCTCCCTGGAAGCCAGAACACGGCCTTTGACCGACACACAGCAAGCTGGCATTCCCATCTGGGGCTCAGACCCAGGAAGAAGGCAGACAAAGGGCAGGGTGGTTAGAAACGGTTCACAGTGGCTATGATGGAACCCGGGTCCAGTGGTAAAGTGGTACGTGCCAGAGCACAGCTGTGTGACAGCGCGTCCACCGGCAAGAAGGCCTCAAGGTATTGAGATGGCAGGGCCACAGCAGCCGACTAAGCAGGGCGACCAACTGGTCCTGGTTTGCCTGAGCAAACGGGGAGGGCTGGTCATGACTCCGGCAGCTCGCTCCCGTGAGACGACTTTGGCTGGGTCTTGCCTGCCTGAGCTGCTGTTGCTTTTCCAAACCTTGTTCCTCAACCTCTCTGACAATTCTGAGTTACCCAATATCGAAAAGAAAAAATTCCTTTTCTGCTTCAGTTAGCAAGAATTGATTTTTCTTGGCTGCAACAAAGAATCCTGTGTCCTGACCCATGAAGAGCCTTGTAAGGCACAACATGGAGTTTAGACTTTGTCCAGAGGTCAAGGCCAGGGGGGAGAGAGGGCACCAAAAGGTTCTGAGCAGAGAACAAGGTGATCAGATTTTCACTGAAGGGTGATCACTTTGGCTGCAGTGTGGAAAATAGACTGAGTGACAGCAAGAGAGAAGATGGAAGAGTGCTGAGGAGGCGGTGAGAAGAGTCCGGAAGTGAAGGAAACCAGGCGGCAAGAGCACCCGCGAGGCCTCCTTTTAACTTAATCCCTCTTTAAAGGCCCCGTCTCCAAATACTGTCACAGTCTGAGGTCCTGGGGGTCAGGGCTTCCACATTTGAATTTGGGGGCCACGATTCGGTCCCTAACACCTGGTGTACGTGAGGTCCTGTGGATCTACCACTATCAGAGCTCATTACACAGTTTTATAGTTACTGTTTATTCATAAAAGTTTACTCAAGTACACCATAGGTGTTACCAGCACTGGATTCCCACCCCAGCTTGGCAACACTTGGTTTATCTAATAAGTAATTTATTAGGCACTGTGAAAACCTTTCACCTCTTCTGCCCAGAAAAACACCACAAAATGCAGTGATTGTCTGCTGCCTAGCCCTCCAGGTTGGAAGTGATGGAAACAAGAATCTCTGTTCTCTCTGGAGCTTATATTTTAGTAATATGAGCTACGTGACCTTAACATTTTGTCTGCCTATGTAGGCATGTGCTTAATAAATAGTAGCTTCAGTTACGGCATGTAGGATCTTTAGTTGCAGCATATGAGCTCTTAGTTGTGGCATGCGGGATCTAGTTCCCCGACCAGGGCTCGAACCCGGGCCCCCCTGCATTAGGAGTGTGCCTTGCCGCAACTAAAGAGCCCGCATGCCGCAAGGAAGATCCCGCGTGCCACAACTATGACCCGATGCAGCCAAGTAAATAAATAAATATATTTTAAAAATAGTAGCTTCATTACAACATTTAAAATGAAGGGGAGTTCCCTGGTGGCGCAGTGGTTAAGAATCCGCCTGCCAATGCAGGAGACACGGGTTTGAGCCCTGGTCCGGGAAGATCCCACATGCCGTGGAGCAACTAAGCCCGTGTGCCACAACTACTGAGCCTGCACTCTAGAGCCTTCAAGCCACAGCTACTGAAAGCCCGTGAGCCTGGAGCCTATGCTCCGCAGCAAGAGAGGCCACCGCAATGAGAAGCCCGCGCACCACAACGAAGAGTAGCCCCCGCTCACGGCAACTGGAGAAAGCCCAGGCGCAGCAAAGAAGACCCAACCCAGCCATAAATAAATAAATAAATAAATAAATAAATTAATTAATTAATTAATAAAAGAATAAATAAAATAAATTGAAGGAGATGATCATGAGCACTCCCTGGGCAAATAACTGTATCATACTTAAAGGGCAACCAAGTTTAAAGGAACTTGAATTTGTTTCCAATTAAACAAACAAAAAAAAATCAGGACTTTCTTGGTGGTCCAGTGGGTAAGGCTCCACGCTCCCAATGCAGGGGGCCAAGGTTCGATCCCTGGTCGGGGAACTAGATCCCGCACGTTGTCACTAAGGAGTCTGCATGCTGCAACTAAAGATCCTGCATGCTGGGCTTCCCTGGTGGCACAGTGGTTAAGAATCCACCTGCCAATGCAGGGGACACAGGTTCGAGCCCCTGGTCCGGGAAGATTCCACATGCCGTGGAGCAACTAAGCCCGTGAGCCACAACTACTGAGCCTGCGCTCTAGAGCCTGCGTGCTATGACTATTAAGCCCGCGTGCCACAAATACTGAAGCCCACACGCCTAGAGCCCATGCTCCGCAACAAGAGAAGCCACCGCAATGAGAAGCCTGTGCACCACAACGAAGAGTAGCCCCTGCTCGCTGCAACTAAAGAAAGACTGCGCGCAGCAACGACCCAACGCAGCCAAAAATAAATAAACAAATAAAATTTTAAAAATAGATCCTGCATGCTCCAACTAACAGCCAAAATAAATAAATAAATAAATATTTTAAAAAAATCGAGGGAGCTGGAAATTTACAGCCTGGAGATCTAAACAGATAATGAAAATGGTTTCCATATATCGAAGTGCAGTGATTTGAAGGGCTCTACAGTGTTCAGGAATTAATTCACCAAACATGTAGTGAACAGCTACTTTGAGCCAGGCTGGGTAGCTAGATACTCTCAAGAGCTGTGTAAGACTTTACCAGATCTCCGAGCTGACAAGCTAACAGGGTGTCCTGACAGCTGGCAGAAACACCTGGTCAGAGACAGAGGACTTTATTGTCACAGCCCAGCAAGCAGCCTGAGCTTCACAATCCCTGTGCCCACTCACCTCCCCAGTCCCACAGGGGTAGCCCAGGCGGCTGCTGCACGCACAGTGAGTTTGTGTCACAGCTGAGGAACCCTAAACTTTGGAAATCTCAGTTTTTTATGATGAACTGCAGGCCAGCACGGTGCTCAGACATCATCCCTAATATGCCAGAGGGCACAACCCACCTTTTGCACTCGAAGGAGACAACATCTCAGTCTTCCAAAGCTGTTTCCTATACAAACATCGTCAAAAAATACTCGTATTAGTCGTATTAGTATTAGAGAATACGTATTAGTCGACACAGTGGGAGGGAAATGACTTTAAGGAATCAGCTCAGGCAGCTGTGGGAGCAGCTGGAGACCCAGGGCAGAGCTGATGTTGCAGCTGAGTCTGAACGCGTCTGAGGCAGAATTCCCTCTTCCTTGGGGACCTCAGTCTGTTCATTCTTAAGCCCTTCAACTGATTGGGTGAGGCCCACCCACATTATGGAGGGTAATCTGCTTTGCTCAAAGTCTGCTGATTTAACTGCTGTCACATCTGAAAAACACCTTCACACCAACATGACTGGTGTTTGAAAAAAAAAACTGGGTACCACGGTCCAGCTGACAATTACATTAACCATCACAATGGTCCGAACAGAAGCAAGAGACTCATGGAGAATTGTCTCTCAACATGTACTTAAAGTTTAAAACTCACTAATTACACTGGTGTCTTTAGACGCCTCCCCGCCAATTTATTTTGAAAATTTAAGACAAACTTTAATGATGTGAACCGGTTATGAACTTCATTCCTCGTTCTCTTGCTGAGCATCACTCAGGCTGGGTGCCGGCCTTGGCGCGTCTCGGGCCGCCTTCGAGGTGTCCAGGGCAGGAGCACAGGACAGGACAGGACCACGACGTGCGCGGGGCCGCGCGGGCGGCCTGGGCTCTAGCCGGGACCGGGGGGAACCGCGGGGAGGGGGGGGGTCCAGACAGGCAGAGCTGCCCGGACGCGCTTCCAGGGCTCACAGGCTAGTGCGGCGGCCACCGGAGCTATTCACAGCAACCAGCACCACCCGCCGGTGATCTGCCTTCCGGATGATTTCATCAGGATCTAGGAGACGTGGGCTTCCCCCCAGTTCCTGTCCCACGCACCGCCCGCCAGGACCGCCTCCGCGGGGCCCCTCGCCTCCAGCTCCCTCCCTGGGGCCGGCCCCGCCCCTCTCCGCTCAGGCCCCTCCCCGCCCTCCAGACTCGGCCCCGCCCCCTCGCGGAGCACTGTGGGAGCGGCTTCCTTGGAATCGCGCGTGGCAACGTCCCGGCCGCGCAGCTCTCCGCCGAGTCCCGGAAAGGCCGCTCCGACCCCGCAGCCTTCGCGGTCTCCCTGCTCCCCTCGCCGCGAGGTAGGAGAGGGCCCGGGGCGGCGCGGGTGCCCGCCGCCCTCCGGGGGGGCCGTGTGAGGGGCGCGGGGGCTCTGCCCCTCCCCCGCCGCCGGCCCGTGCGCCCCCGCCCGCAGCCCGCGCGCGGCCCTCGAGCCCCTGACCCGGCGTTCGTGACGGGAAGCTCGGAAATCCCCGGGAAGGCTCGGCGGGTGAGGGAGGCACGAGCTCGGGCCCCGTCTCGCGGAGGTGGGCATCCCCGGGCCGGAGTCAGTCCGCTCCACTGGGCGGCCGGGCTGTCCGGTGTGGTCCCCGGGGGGGCGGGAGGCCGCAGGTGGGGACGGGGGCGGGGCCCCGGGGAGGCGGGGTGGGGGTCGCTTCCCGCGCTCAGTCCAGACGGCGCGAGCTTGGGAGCTGCCTTGGCAACAGAACCCGGGAAACCCGGGCCGTGGCGGACCTCCGCCGCCTTAGCTGTTCCCTGGGTGCTTCACCTTTCCCCACCGCACCCTACCCTCCGCGTCGGGCAGCCCGAGTCTCTCTCAGGTCTGAACTTTTTTGGTCTGGGGACAGCCCAGCAGAAAGGATCTCCAGTTGTAAAAGCTGCTTGTTGTTCTGAGAGACGTGTAAGCTAAATTGACTTAAATGGGGCTTGTAATCAGGTGGTTCCTGTTGAGCACAATGGTCCTCACAGTGTGGTTCCCGGGGCAGCAGCAGGAGCAACGCTTGGGAACTTGTTAGAAACCCACATTCCAAGGGGTTGAGGGGGGTGATGGCGACTCCCACCTGAGACTTGGTGAATCAGAAACCGGTATGGGGGAGTGGCAGTCTGATTTTAACAAGCCCTTGGGTTTCTTTCTTTTTTTCAAAATTACTTTGCCTATCAGTTTAGCATAGATTTGTTTGTTGTTGTTTTGGCCGCGCGGCATGGCACGTGGGATCCTATTTCCTGGACCAGGGATCGAACCCAGGTCCCCTGCAGTGGAAGCGTGGAGCCCCAACCACTAGACCGCCAGGGAAGTCCCAGCCCTTGGGTTTCTGACACACGCTGACCTTTGAGAACCACTGGTGTCCCATTACCTGACCTAAAACTTTTTTTTTTTTTCTAAAACTTTTAAGTTAAAATATTTTGTATGTCTTCTACCACTGACAGTATTTTGGGGGGTTATTTTGGAATGAACATTTCTATATGATTGACATTTGCTCTCATAGTAAATTTTCATCTCCAAAAGTAATGAGAAATTAACTCTCAAGACCTAAATCTAAGAGCTAAAGCCATAAAACTCTTAGAAGAAAACAGGTGTAAATCTTCTTGACCTTGGATTAGGCAGTGGTTTTTTAGCTGTAACACCCAAAGCACAAACAACCAAAGAAAAATATATGTGTGCATGATAAAGATTAAAAACCTTTGTGCTTCCAAGGACACTGTCGAGAGGTAGAAAGAGTGCACAGAATGGGAGAAAATAGTTGATAGTCATTTATCTGACAAGGTCTAGTATCAAGAACATATAAGGGATTCTTTTTTCTTTTTTGGCTCTGCCAAGCACTGAGTCCTAACCACTGGACCGCCAGAGGATTCCCCATAGTGCAGTAGTTTTTAAAAAAAATATTTATTTACTTTTATTTTTTGGCTGTGTCAGGTCTTAGTTGTGGCATGCAGGATCTTTAGTTGTGACGTGCAGGATCTTCGTTGTGGTGCGTGGGATCTCTAGTTGTGGCTTGCGTGGTTTGTAGTTGCAGCACAGGGGCTTAGTTGCCCTGTGGCAAAAGGGATCTTAGTTCCCTCACCAGGGATTGAACCCAGGTCCCCTGCATTGGAAGGTGGATTCTTAACCACTGGACCACCCGGGAAGTCTTGCAGTAGCTACTCATAGTAGTCAAAAGTGGAAACAATCCAAATGTCCATTAACTAATAGACAAAATGTTGTATATCCTTATGATGGAATATTATTCAGCCATAAAAAGGAATAAAGTACTGATACATGCTATACTGTGGATGACCCTTGAAAAAATGCTAAGTGAAAGAAGCCAGACACAAAAGGCCACATATTGGATGATTCCTTTTATGTGGAATGTCCAGAATCGGCAAATCCTCTGAGACAGGAGGAGGGAGAAATGGAGAGTGACTGCTAAAGGGCCCCAGGGTTCTTCATGGGGTGATGAAATGTTCTGGAATTGGATAGCGGTGATGGCTGCACAACGTTGTGAATATACTAAAAACCACTGAATGGTACTTAAAGGGTAAATTTTATGGTATGTGAATTATATCAAAAGATTAATAATTTTATTATTAAAGTAATGTTAAAAGTTTATGAGTAGCCACATATATTTGGCATTTTACTGAGCAATAAGATTAAGCTGAAACTTTTGTAGGAATTTACTGACACAATATTGTACAAGCTTTAAAGATAATATGTATTTTGAGATACACAGAGTAATTCAGTACTACATTTCTTGGGTAACTAGACAACCCCCTTCCCAAATTGCCAAAAATATTGACTCAATTTGAATGAGTCGTCTTCTGGGAATTCTTCCCCGGTTCTCTAGTAATTACTACATTTATAGTGTATGTACACAATAATTACATTTCTCCCATGCTTCTATTTTACTTTGCTTTGACATCTATTTCATCTTGTTTTGTACTTTTTTCACATTTTATTATGAAAATTTACTCTGCAAATCTACAGCAAATTTTTTTTTTTTTTTTAAACTTTGGGTTTATTTATTTATTTATTTTTATGGCTGTGTTGGGTCTTCGTTTCTGTGCGAGGGCTTTCTCTAGTTGCGGCAAGTGGGGGCCACTCTTCATCGCGGTGCGCGGGCCTCTCATTATCGTGGCCTCTCTTGTTGCGGAGCACAGGCTCCAGACGCGCAGGCTCAGTAATTGTGGCTCACGGGCCCAGTTGCTCCGCGGCATGTGGGATCTTCCCAGACCAGGGCTCGAACCCGTATCCTCTGCATTGGCAGGCAGATTCTCAACCACTGCGCCACCAGGGAAGCCCTCTACAGCAAATTTTAAAGAATTTTTCAGTGAACATCATACCTGCTACATAGATTATACCATTGACAATTTTTTGTACTCGCTTTATCACTTAGCAATCCTTTTATCCATCTTATTTTTACGCATTTCAAACTTAATTACAGATACTGTTTGCCCTTAAATATTTGAGTATGTATATTAATTATAGTTCAGTATTTGTTTGTAGATTTTTCTTTCAAGAAAAAATTTACAAACAGTAAAAAGCAGAAATCTCAAGTACGCGTTTACTGAGTTTTTGCAAATGCATACACCTGTGTAACCAAATCACCTGTCAAGATATAGAACATTTATCACTTCAGAAAATTCTGTCATGCCCTTTTCATTCGGTCCCTACCCCCCACCTCTAAGAAGCAACTAGTGTTCTGATTGTTTTCTGCCATGGTTTTGCCTGTTCTAGGACTTGAAACATACATTAGGTACTGTTTTGTGTGAGGCTTCTTTCGCTCAGCATAACTGAGATTTTTATGTATTGTTACAAATGTCATCAGTGCACTGTTCTTTATTGCTGAGTAGTACTTCATTGCATTAAATATGCCACCTTTTGCTTATCCGTTCTATTGATGGGTATGGTCTGTTTCCAATTTTTGGATATTGTGAATAAAGCTCCTGTAAATACACTTAAATCTTTTTATAGACATATGTTTTCATTTCTCTTGGGTAAATACTTTGGAGTGGAATTGCTGGGTCATAAGAGATATATGTTAATTTCATGAGACTGCCAGATTTTTTCCTAAAGTTGTACCATTTTACACTACCACTAAACAACATATGAGTATTCTGATTGCTCCATATGCTTGCTGACATTTTGTGTTGTTGGTCTCTTTAATTTAGCCCTATGGTAGGTGTTCGTGATTTCTGCCTTGTATTATAATTGACTCTTATATACCTTTCTTCACTTGATACTAAGCTCCTTGAAAATCAGTACAATCAGCTGTGTCTATCACTGTCCTTTTAATGTAGTGGGTGTGGAATAAATGTGAAACAAGTGCAATGAATGAATGTTTTGACACCTAGTTTTTTTAATTAGTTTTATTTTTGGCTGCGTTGGGTCTTCGTTGCTGCATGTGGGGTTTCTCTAGTTGCGGCGAGCGGGGGCTACTCTTCGTCGCGGTGTGCAGGCTTCTCATTGCGGTGGCTTCTCGTTGCGGAGCACGGGCTCTAGGCGCGCGGGCTTAAGTAGTTGTGGCTCGTGGGCTCTTGAGCACAGGCTCAGTAGTTGTGGCGCACGAGCTTAGTTGTTCTGAGGCATGTGGGATCTATCTTCCCAGACCAGGGATCGAACCCGTGTCCCCTGCATTGGCAGGCAGATTCTTAACTACTGCGCCACCAGGGAGGTCCCCTCTGTCCTTTTTTTTTTTTAAAGAAGGGAAGGGACAGGAGTCAGCATAGGTGAATTTTTTTTTTTTAATTTTATTTTATTTATGGCTGTGTTGGGTCTTCGTTTCTGTGCGAGGGCTTTCTCTAGTTGTGGCAAGCAGGGGCCACTCTTCATCGCAGTGCGTGGGCCTCTCACTATCGCGGCCTCTCTTGTTGCGGAGCACAGACTCCAGACGCGCAGGCTCAGTAATTGTGGCTCACGGGCCCAGTTGCTCTGTGGCATGTGGGATCTTCCCAGACCAGGGCTCGAACCTGTGTCCCCTGCATTGACAGGCAGATTCTCAACCACTGCACCACCGGGGACGTCCCCCCTCTGCCCATTTTTTAATCGAGTTTTTGTTGTTGTTGTTGAGTTGCATGAGTTCTTTGTATATTTTGGATATTAACCCCTCATCAGATATATGATTTGCAGATATTCAGTAGGTTGCCTTTTCATTTTGTTGATGGTTTCATTTGCTGTGTAGAAACTTTTAAGTTTGATATAGTCCCACTTATCTATTTTTAGTTTTGTTGCCATTGCTTTTGGTGTCAAATCCAAAAAAAAATATCACCAAGACCGATGTCAAGGCACTTACTGTTTATGTTTACTTCTAGGAGTTTATGGTTTCAGGTCCTTAATCCATTTTGAGTTGATTTTTGTTTATGGTGTAAGGTAGGGGCCCAGATTTATTTTTTGTATGTGGCCGTCCAGTTTTCCCAACACCATTTATTGAAGAGACTGTCCTTTCCCCATTGTATATTCTTGGCTCCTTTGTCATAAATCAGTTGACCATATATGCATGGGTTTTTTGGGGTCTCTCTGTTCTGTTCCATTGACCTTTGTGTCTGTTTTGATGCCTAGTTTTAAGAATTTGACCTGAAAAAAAGTTTAAGCCATAAACACATGTAGAGATAAATTTGACCAGGAAGGTTGTTAAATAGTTATACTTTATTTCAATTAACAATTATTTCTTATTCCAAGAATACATTTACAGCAGTGATTTTTCATAGGTACAAATGATGCAAAATGTACACCTGGCCCCAGAGACAGATGAAGATGATCTTTATTCTGGTTATAATGACTACAATCCAACCTATGATACCGAGGTAAAAAAAAAAAAATTTGTGTTTTTTTTTTTTTTTTTTTTACATTGGTCTTTGCTAACCAGCTGGTTCATGAAAATTTTGGATTTGAGGGTTCTGCTTTATCATGCTTTAGATTAAGTAAGTTGATTAAAAGCCTAGAAAAGTGCTATTACTGAAGACTGTACTAACTTCTACCAATAGTAATAATAGCAGCATAAAGATGTGAAAAAGTTTATGGAAAAGAATTAGGATCAATTATATACTTGTATTCTTCTGTACTAATTATCTGAATATGTAAGTTACAAGACTTAGATCACTTGAAGTACCTAAAATCAGTTTTTTTAATGTTCTAAATTTGAAATGTCATATAGTTATTTTTCTTCTTTGAATTAAATTATACAAGTATTTTATAGAAAAATTAGAGAATAGAAATAAATATAAAGAAAAATTAAAATCATAGAAACTGTCACCACCCAGAGATAAACATTAACTAACTCACAGTGCTTAACGCTAAATGTTTCCCTATGCACATATGTATGTGTATATGTATACTGTATATGTTTTTGGATAAAATGGTATCATACTGTGTGTACTGTTTTGTCACCTGCTTTTTCCCTTTTATGAATATTCGCTTATGTCAACAAACCTATATCTGCTTAATATTTAGTAGTATAGTAATTACAGGATGAAATTGTTACTAAGACAAATACTTGAATATTTTAAATCTGTTTACATTATTGTGAGAGTTATAGTTTCCAAATTGTAAAAGACAAAAACCAAAGAAAACTCTTTATAAAGTTATCTTGAATTAGCATGTGAAAGAAAGTAAGGATGAAGGATGTGGGCGTTAATTTACTTGCTAGTATTTAAGAATCAAATATTAGCATTTAGAGGACTTTAAACTAATTTAGGAAATCTCATTCTAGAGTTTTTCATATGGCTTTCAGTCATTTTTGAATTGTTTTTTCCTCTGGAGAAAAATGTTTGCCTGTGAATTTGAGACCTAGAGAGAAAGCAAGAAAATAAAATAGAAATCATTCACTTACTCTATATGAAATAAAAATCTAGGAGATACTGCTCATCATAGAAAACTTGAAAAATACATAAGATGGGAGAAAAAAATAAAATGACATGAATACTGTTACCTGAAGATCACCTGTATTACACATATCACCCAATGTTTTGCTGTATTCCCGTGTCTTTTAATATATTCAGGTTTTTCCCTCCCTGTATACAAACACTTACACGTACACGGATATGATTACATAGACTAGTTTTTAAAAATTTGTATTAAAGCATGGGCATTTTCCTAAGCTAGTATAAATTATGAAAACCATTGAATCTCCCCCTTTCTCCCAGTCGTAAAAGTTATATGTATAAAAAAAAAATATGTGCTCATTGTTGAAAAACAAAATTACCCATAATACCAGCAGTCAGAAATGAGTACGGTTAACATTTTGTTGCTTTTGTCTTTCCTTCATGCATACACATACAATTTTCTTTTAGCGTGTTTGTAATTGAACTAATGTTTACTTTTCTGTTTGCTTATTTACATTCGGCTACATCATAAACAAAGTTTCATGGTACTAAAAATTTAAATATAATTTTAATGGCTGCATAATACCGACTATATACAGTTGATTATTTTCTGACTATAGGATAATTATTTATAGTTTTCTGCCCCTATTAATAACAGTAGCACAATGAGTAATTTTATGCATAAATAATTTTCTCTATTGTGATCAAACATTTCCTTGGGTAGAGTCCCACAAGTGGAATTAATATATCATCATGATCATTCTTGAAAACATCAGAGAAACTTCCTAACTCTTCAGGTCATCACAGTGTGGCTTCATTATTTAACTTGAAGCAAATATTCGGAATATCATACACAAAAATAAATCACACAGTAAAATAAAAAATTTGGTTTACCCATGGTTTTCTTTTATTTTAATTAATTGGAGTAATTAATATATAACTGAATGACTTGAAACAGTTCCTAAGGTGTTCATAGATTATGCAAATTGTTAATCAAATCATGAACAAAGGAAAAAATGACAAAAGTTGTGTTGATTTGGTATTTGTAATTGGAGAATTTGTTGTCAATTTTTAGTTTGTCATTGAGACTTCGCTGAGCTGATTAATCAAATTTTACTAATAATTTAGGAATACTGGAAGGCTTTTCCTAAAAGATGTGCCAAGGTAGTATAATTATTTCAAAGGCAGCCCGTGGCTTTGTACTTCGTGTGAAAGTTGCCTGGTTTCTATGGCTGAGACTTGTGTACTTACTTTATTTTATGTAGTTGATATGGAAGGTTATGAAGATTATTTTGAAGGAAAATTAAAGAAGAATCCTTGTACATAATCACATTTAAAGTACATTGTATTAGCATCCTGGTTATACAAACATTTTACTTTAATTGTCTCCAAGGTTTTAAAAAGCTAATTGATATCGACTCCATTTTTTGTGTATTGTTTGTGTTTGTTTTTTAATAATTAGCAAGTTTGTTTCTGTGGGAAGTAGATTGCAGTAAATCAGAGGTGAGTGTGAGTACTGAGCACAGATGTATAGAGGGCTGGAGCCGAACTTGTGCTGCTGAAGGGACAGGGGACAAAGGCTGCGTAGACTGGCAGTTGGAGAGGCTTGGTGCTTTTGAGAGAGGCTACAATGGCATTTTGTCCAGAAAACTCGGAAACACTGGTATCTTGCACTTGACTAATGTTACTTTCCTCAGATTCCTCAGGGAGAATGTGAGCATAGGTCAGGAATCAGCAAAGCATAGTAACGTTTTATTTCAACGGAGGCTTTGGTTCCAAGTGGCATCACAGGTTGGACCCGGTGGAGCCTAGCCTGGCTCTAGTCTGAATCTCAGACTTTACCTCTCCCGTGAGATGAAAAGCCATTTTCAGTTGGGCAAGCGGAGATGAAACCAGAGCAAGTGTTTGCTCCATTTCTGGGAGAGGATACAGCCTTTTCTGTCCTAAGGTTTTCTCAGGTAAGGCTCCTAGCCATGGTCCAGAATATGGAAGAAGAGAGGGGAGGGAGAGAGGGAAAAAGGATGGGGGGGATTCTCTGTTCCTACCGCTCCAGCTGCTTGGAAAAGAGAAACAGAAGAAAGGCCATATCCTTGCAGACTTGATCTTTTAACCACGTGTGTTGATAGCACCCATTTAAACAGTAGCCAGTGAAATGGCCTTAAACTTGACTGACATTGTCAGTACTCCTCTCCCTAAGGGGGGAAGGGGCTTTGGCATTTTGTAGTGTGAAGGAGGATTTGAGGACAGGAGTCCTTGAGCCCTACCTGGATGTCAGCAGAGGGAGGAAGATGGATTATAGAGGATCGTGAACACCAAACAGTCGAGGTTAAACATTTTAAAAAATTGTCACTTCATGTTGAATGTTAAGTTTGCCTTTTCATTTTAGGAATTGGAGAATGACACAGCTTTTCAGCAAGCTGTGAAAACTAGTCACGGCAGAAGACCTCCAGTAAGTGAATTTTTTTTATTGTGGTAAAAAACACATAATTTACCATATTAACTGTTCTTAAATGTACACGTTGGTAGTGTTAAATTAATTCCCATTGTTGTGAAACAGATCCCTGGAACTCTCTGTCTTACCAAACTGAAACTCTGTCCCCATTAAACAACAACCCCCATCTCCCTCCACCAGCCCCTGGCCCCCACCATTCTACTGTCTTTATGAGTTTGACTATTCTAGGTACCACGTATAAGTGGAATCATACAGTTTTTGTCCTTTTGTGACTGGCTTATGTCATGTAGCATAATGTCCTCAAGGTTCATCCACGGTATAGCCTGTGTCAGGATCTCCTCCCTTTTTAAGGCTGAATAACATTCCATTGTATGGATGGACCACATTTTGTTCCATGGACACTTGGGTTGCTTCCACCTCTTGGCTGTTGTGAATAGTGCTGCTATGAACATGGGTGTGCAAATATCTTGAGACCCTGTTTTCAATTCTTTGGATATATACCCAGAAGTGGGATTGCTGGATCATATGGTAGTTCTATGTTTAATTATTGGGGGAACCTCCATACTGTTTTCCATAGTGGTTACACCATTTTACAATCCCACCAACAGTGCACAAGGGTTCCAGTTTCTCTACACCTTCACTAACACTTGTTATTTTCTATTTTTTTGATAGTAGCAACTTTAATGGGTATGAGGTGATTCTCATTGTGGTTTTGATTTGCATTTCTCTGATGATTAGTGATGTTGACTATCTTTTCATATGGTCTTTGGCCATTTGTATATCATCTTTGAAGAAATGTCTGTACAAGTACTTTGCCCATTTTTTAACTGGGTTATTTGATTTTTTTTTTGTTGAGTTGTAGGAATTCTTTATTGGGTATATGCTTTGCAGATATTTTCTCCCATTCTATAGGTTGCTTTTCTTAAATTCTGTTGATCGGGTTCTTTGACGCACAAAAGTTTTTATATTTGATGTAGTCCCATTGGTCTGTTTTTGCTTTTGTTGCCTGTGCTTTTTGGTGTTATAGCTAAGAAATCATTACTAAGTCCAATGCCATGGAATTTTCCCCTATGTTTTTTTTCTAGGAGTTTTATAGTTTTAGGTCTTTTTACGTTTGGGCCTTTAATCCATTTTGAGTTCATTTTTGTATGTGATACAAGATTAAGGGTCTGATTTCATTCTTTTGTGTGGATATCCAGTTTTCCCAGCACCATTTGGGAGAGACTGACCTTTCCACATTGTATGGTCTTGGCACCCTTGTTGAAGATCATTTGACCTTTTTTTAAAAAAAAAATATTTATTTATTTAAAAAATTATTTTATTTTTATTTATTTATTTTTTTGGCTGCGTTGGGTCTTCGTTGCTGCACGCGGGCTTTCTCTAGTTGGGGCAAGCGGGAGCTAGTCTTCGTTGTAGTGCGTGGGCTTCTCATTGCGGTGGCTTCTCTTGTTGTGGAGCATGGGCTCTAGGCTCGTGGGCTTCAGTAGTCGTGGCATGTGGACTCAGTAGTTGTGGCTCACGGGCTCTAGAGCACAGGCTCAGTTGTGGTGCACGGGCTTAGTTGCTCCGCGGCATGTGGGATCTTCCCAGACCAGGGCTCGAACCCATGTCCCCTGCATTGGCAGGCGGATTCTTAACCACTGCGCCACCGGGGAAGCCCCTGTCCTCACTTCTGACACCAGTTGCAAAACCACCTTCAGCGCCGGTCCTTTTCTGAAAGGACTTGCAGAACTCGCTGAAAGCTGGTATGCTTACAGTTTATTACAGGGGAAGGATACAGGTTAAATCTGCCCAGAGAAGAGAGACATGGGGCACAGTCTCGGGCGGTCCAAACGTGGGGCTTCTGGTCATCCTTTCCCTGTGGAGCTCTGGGTGGCATTAACCTCCCAGCCACTCTGAGTGGTGGTGGTACTTGGGAGGATTGCCAGCAAGGAAGCCCTCCCACCACTCTGGTGTCCAGAGTTTTCATGGAGCTCCGTCACATACTGTCCTCATGGCTGCCCGTTACTCTCCAGCCCCTCCTGGAGGTTCAGGCTCATAAGTCTGGAGTTTAGACTGTCTGGTGGCCAAAGCCCCCAGGCAAACAGGGGTGTGTCAGGCAGGACATTCCAGGGGCTTGCAGATCTCCTCCCAGTAGCAAAGGGCAAAGCCAGACCTCTCTTTGGGTGAAGTCAATTCTTGACTACACATTCCACAAGCTATATTTTAATTTTGAGTTTACCTTCATTATGGAAAGAAAATTGTAGGTCAAGTTCTTGCACTTGGCTAATGACAAGGCCGTAAGCTTTTTGAGGAGGCAGACTGTCTTATTGTTCTTTCTTTGCCTGCTGTGGGTCCTCCACAGATCTTTATCACATGACTTAGTAAATAAGCAAACATTGTCTTCAGTTTAGTGATTCTGGGTGTCAGACAGGTGGTAATGTCTCCAGGCTGGCCCTTCATCGATATTTAGAAATGACTTCAGAGATCCTCACGTTATGCTGAGGAAAACAAGCCTGGGGAGGCGAGGTCTCGCACTTACCTATAACCAGGACAGAGCTCAGGTCTCCAGCCGCCTTGAATGATATTTTCATCACACCCTACTTACTATATTAAAGGGGAAAAAATTGTGCAACTGTTATATGAAAGGGACTGGGCTCACTCAAGAGGGACAAAATTGCAGCTAGCTCCAGAGGAACCTAAGGAGGAGAATAAAAGGGACAGAAATAGAAATTACAAGGCATAATGTATTATGTGCTGGAAAAAGAGTGTAAATTGCTATGGGACCACAAAGATCAGTTTTTTATCACTAGTTGGGACAATCAGAAGAGGCTGCTTAGAAGATAGGTTTACAGTTGAATATTTAAGGATGTGCACAGTTCAGATTGCCCTTGAGATCTGTGAAGAAAGGCACTGTGGTGAGGGTGCAAGGTGAAGAAAGGAGGCAACATAGGATCCAGTCCACCTAAGAGATGAGTCCAGTGCCAAAAATAAAACCCAGAAGAACGGATCTAGTCATTAGTGAGTAGTTAAAAAGAAAAATGGTCTCTTTCCTTCAATTTGTTCTCACAGAAAAATATTGCTGAGACCCACATCCTTCCTTTTCATGTTTTTCCAAGACCTGTTATCTGTCAATTAGGTCAAGTTTGGTAATGGTTTTGTGCAAATTTTCTATATTTTTACTGATTTTTTGGGGGGAGGGGGAACTACAGTTCTATTAATGAGAAAAATGGTCAAATCTTACACTGTGATTGTGGTTTTCTTTCTTTTTTTTAGGTTTTTGATTTATATATTTGGAGGAAAGACATTTAGAATTGTTATATTTCTGTGTTAAATTGACCCTTTTATTGTTATAAAATGTCCTGTCTCTAGTAATGCTGTTTGTCTGTTTTGTCAAATATTAGTATATTGCTAGAGCTACTCAAGCTCTCTTTTGTCTAGTGTTTACATTGTATGTCTTTCCCATCTTTTTGCTTCCAGTATTCTCATATCTATATATTTAAGATGTATTTCTTATTAGCAGCATGAATAGAGCTCTGGGTTTTTTGTTTTTGTTTTAATATTGTCAGATAATCTTCTTCTTTTAGTCTATTTACACTTAATGAAATTACTGATTTGGTTTAAATTTGTTGCCTTAGTGTTTGCTTTTTGTTTTTTCCTGCCTTTTTCATGTTTCATTTTCTCTCCTTTCTTATCTTGTTTTGTTTGATTATTTTTTATTATTCCATTTCTCCCTCTGTTATCTTGGGAGCTTACATTCTTTAGCCATTTTTTAGTGTTTTTGTAAAGATTACAATACTCATCTTTAACTTATCAAAGTCTAGTATAATTTAGTATTTTACTACTTTCTGGACAATGCCAGAATTTTACGTTATTTTCAGTTTTCAGTTCTAGAATTTCCATTTATCCATTTTTTATAGTTTTTAGTTCTCTACTGAAATTGTCATCTTGTCTTTTAATTCGCTGAACATATTGACCATAGTTGTGTTAAAGCCTGTGTCTAATGTTTCCATCGCATGTTTCCCCTTCTGCCTGTCTTTCCATTTATTTCTCTTGGTTTTGGTTAGGTAGTCTTGCTCCTATGTGTCTGGTTGTTTTTAATTGAATGCCAGGCATTGTAAATGAAGATTTTTAGAGATAATTTAAGGCTGTATGTCTGTGCTGTCTAGTGTGATAGCCACTAGCCACATGTGACTATATTTAAATCATTTAAAAGTAAGTAAAGTTTTAAAATCCAGATCCTATTGCCTGAGCCACATTTCACATGCTCAACAGCCACATGTGGGTAGTGGCTGCCTTATCAGGACAGGTATCTTTTACTAGAGAGAATTTACTTTTGCTTATGGCCTCAGAGATGCAAGGAATCCTGAATCACCTCAAGCCAGTTGAGTTTGAGATGATTCTAAATTGGGCTCAGGTCTTAAAAGGGCTGGTGTCCTTCTGATTTCCCTTCCAGTCTGAGTGTAGCCTTTGGAGGTCAGTCAAGTCTGAATACTGGAGGATTCCCAGGGCTGCCACCTCAGCAGGCCCAGCTCCAGGGTTTATGTCTTCAGCCCTGTCTTCTGTAAAAAGCTCTGTTCAGCCTTGCGGCCTGGCCTTCCGCATTAACAGACACCCCTGGGAGAAGAGCAGCCCAGACGCAGCTCAGCCCTCAGTCTTCCCTTCTGTTCCTCAGCTTGAGGCCTTGTAATTCCTCATGGCCTTGATGGTTCTTTAATGTATCTAAACTGATTTTTTGCAAAAATATTTTTGTCCCCAGCTGCCTTAGTTGTTCTTAGAGGGAGAGATGTTTAAAACAGCGTTCCGTCAAGCCAGAAGTAGAACTCCTCTAAGAATGATGTTTTAATCAAATACTTAAAGATGCCCAACAGCTAACCTGTTTAGCATACTTTCTCACCTCTGTGGTCCTGTTTGATTCCAGTTACAACTTTGTGATCAACATACTTTGTATCTTTATTTCAGAGATGAGAACATTTAGGTTCAAAGAGGTAAAATAAACAAGCAAGTAGAGGGAGAGCTGAGATTGAACCCCAGATTCCCTGAGATCCTCTGTCTGTTGTTAGACCCAGCGTCTGGCAGTGATAATCATGCAAAATGAATGGTAGGCGTGACCGTGAAGACTCATCTGCCTTATTGGCCCCTCAGGTCATTCTAAAGTCCCTTTTCTCCTTTAAAATGAGTTCCAGAATAGGTCTCCTTCCTGATACTTAAAATACTTGAGCTCTTTAATATTTAGAATAATTTAAAAGAAATTATTCTAAATATTATATAAATATTTCTCTATTGATGAGCCTATACTTTCTATTTCTTTTCCAGTATTCTATAATATAACTTAATCTGAATTCTATTAACTATGTTTTTTTTCCTCCCCAAGATAACTGCTAAAATACCAAGCACAGCAGTTGCTAGACCTGTAGCTACTGGATGTGGGGTAGGTTTTCTTAAGCTGAAGATATGAAGATGCATTTTCTCATACATAAGTTCAGTTTAGGCAGTTAGTTCTAAATAAGTTTGGCTACCTTTCAGCCCATGACCTGGATATATTTTCCATTTTGGTTAGTGATGAACATTATAAATTGTTGATTAATAGGTTTGAATATTCTAGTCATTTTGGTTTAAATATAACAAAATATTTTATTGTCTTTTCCTACCTGTAAACCTTGTGTTTGTTGATTGACTTCGTTTCATTTTCTATATAATATAACCAAGTGTCATGTGTATTCCATTCGTATATCTTATGTGAGGTTAGATGTTATTTAAACATAATGTTTATAATTTTTAAAAACTTACTGATTAATACATGAAAAAATAAAATTTAAGAAAAACTTCAGAGGCATATAATTGGGTCTTGCTTTTATTTGAGATCGTTGGAGGAAAGATGCTATATTAAAATCCATAAAAGAAAATCTTTTAAATCTTGCCCAAAATACCTACAATTTGGATATTTTAGCTTATGTGAAATAATAGAGGAATGGGAGAAAAATGGAGGAATGAGGTGAAATAGTTTTTCTTAGTCTTTATGATAATATTTCTTAGGGGTCATAAAAATGGTTTTAGAACCTAGAGGTCCCGGGCACTTGCCTTCCAAGTGTCCCTTCCTGTGAATGAAGAAAGTGGCCTTATACGTTATATAACAGTGTATCATGTGACGCATACGTTTATTAATCAACCAAAGCAGGTATCACTCATAAATTTGGTTTTTGGTGATGTTTCAGCATAGGAGACAGCCAGCTTTTCTGTGAAGGGCCCTGTGGTTTAGGCTCTTCGGAACCCAGCTCAGCATTCCCAGAGAGGCAGCCACAGACGATGTGCAGGCAAATGGACTGCGGCTGTGTCCCAGTACAAAGGCTGAGGGTTATTGTTTGCCAATGCCTGTTTTAGAGTTTTATTGTTTGATCCTATATCCTCGGGAGATAAATGGAAAAAAATTATGTTTAGGTTTACTTGCCAATAGAACGAAGGAAAAAAAGTTATAAAGAAAACTTTTATACTTTGGTTTATAAAATTAAATGTAGGCCTTTTTTGGAATCGTTTTAACTTAGTTTTTTGTTTACTAGTCCAAGACATCCCTGGCATCGTCAATGGGAAGACCAATGACAGGGGCTATTCAGGTATCTCCATTGTGTGGGTGTTCATTTTGGGCCTTCCTGTGACTTAGAATATTATTATCAAAGTTTTTTTAAGTTGTTACTTATATAGTGACCCTGGTTCTTTAAACTGTGGGCTAAAGTTTGGACCATTTGAAATCTTTGGTGGCAAAGTCTCTTTGGATTTATTTACTCAGGTCTCAAATGAAATCCCACTGGGAATGGACATAGGCCTGATAGTTTGCTTGTAGGATGTACTCTGGGACCCACTTTTCCTTTGCTGTCATTTACAGCAGTTTCTGCGGTTTCTCTCTTAGGCATATAGGAGACCAACCAAAAGTAGGGGAGTAGCCAGCTACTAAGCTGCATAAGGTACTACCTAAAAATCCTTAAGAGTGCTTTTCTTTGCAAACTGGGAGTAAGTCCAGTTACACAAGGAATCAAAATTTGACAGAGGAAAGGTGAAGTGCAGACAGGCTGGCACATGAGGAGGTGGGAGCACGGAGCAAGCCGGCAGGGGACGGAACCAGTGTTACACGCTGGGCTGTATTATGACGTGTGTCGTGCAGCTCTGCAAGTAAGAGGCAGGTGTTATTTAAGAATGCTCTTTAAATGATGCTTGTTCTCCTAAGGATGGAGTTACTAGACCCATGACGGCAGTGAGAGCAGCTGGTTTTACCAAAGCAGCTTTGAGAGGTTTGTTCTATTTCAGCTACTAATTTTTTCACATCTTTAAATTTTTTAAATGTTTTTGTATGTGTAAATATATTACCATATTAAATAAAGTCTAACATGCCATTGATTATTTTAGGTACCATTAAGAAAGGAAAGGGGTGATGAAAATGTTCTGCCTCCCAGTTGAGGTGGTAGTTACACTGGCATGTAATCTGTCAAAATGTACCGAGTTCTACATCTAAAATTTGTATGTGAGTTAGAGCTAAAGAATTAAAGGTGAAAATAGTATTTAAATATATGATAAGTTAAATAATAATTTTTAAATAAAATTGTTGTGACAAAAATTAATGATTATTATACCAGTAATGGAAAATTAAAAGGCTAATACCAGGTTATTACTCACATGATTGACCATTTAGAGTTCACAATAGGGATAGTTTACTATGGGGGAGAAATAAATACTGAGAGATATTTATTTTTGTTTTTACATGGTAACACACAGTTTTATTTACATGGTTTTAATGTATGTTAAAAATCTTACCAGTTTCTCAATATGCAAAATATTTATGAAAGCATAAAAAATGTCCATTCCGTTTAATAAATAGGTAAATTAAATAGCATGTGCGCGGTTTCATATCCCTTCAGTTGTGCTGGATTGAGCACTAAACGTGAACTCTTGACTGTGTCTCAGGCTCTGCGTTCGACCCCCTCGGTCAGTCGCGGGGCCCTGCACCGCCCCTGGAGGCCAGGAACGAAGACAGGTATGCAAGTCCTGTGCTGCTTTGCTGTGGTTGTTGCATGTTCTTAACTTTTACTTCTCAAGTACATAATTCTTACATATTTGAAAAGTTTATGTCAGCAGAATAGTAACCAAAGCGTCATCCCTGGTTCTCGGAACTAGCAAAAGAATCAAGTCTCAGAAAAGCAGCCCTGTGTGTTCCATGCAGTTTTACTGTAATATTATTGACTTGAAGATGTGTCTTATTTTTATACGTGCCAATATTGATTCTCTTGAAGGCCAAATGGGGTTGTACATGTAATAAGATATTCTTATTTTAAAAGGATATTTCAAAGAAAAAAATTAAGAAAATGTATGTTAGTTTGTCATATTGATATTGAGAAATATAATTTTTTATAGAATTAACTTAGTTTTGTGCCATTGACTAGAGAGCAGCTAAAAAGCTAGGGTGTAGGGCTTCCCTGGTGGCGCAGTGGTTGAGAGTCTGCCTGCCAATGCAGGGGACACGGGTTCGAGCCCTGGTCTGGGAAGATCCCACATGCCGCGGAGCAACTGGGCCCGTGAGCCACAACTACTGAGCCTGCGCGTCTGGAGCCTGTGCTCCGCAACAAGAGAGGCCGCGATAGTGAGAGGCCCGCGCACCGCAATGAGGAGTGGCCCCCGCTCGCCGCAACTAGAGAAAGCCCTCGCACAGAAACGAGGACCCAACACAGCTAAAAATAAATAAATAAATAAATAAACAAACAAATAAATAAATAAATAAATAGATGTATACAAAGTTGTTAAGAGAATAGATCTTAAAAGTTCTCATCACAAGAAGAAAAAACAATTGTAATTAAAAAAAAAAACAAACTACGGTGTAAATTCAACTGTGTACATTTACTGATATCTAAGCACCATTAGATTTTACAAATAGTGAAAGCAGCCAGCATTTACCGAGTGCTCTCTGTGCGATCACTGCGTGCCCTGCGCTGTGCACAAGCGTCCCCGAGAAGACCGAGCTCTTGTGTCATCAGTTCAGGGGGAGGGAAGCATGGAGAGCTCGCTGGGTCAGGCTAGTAGACGGCAGGACTGAGACTTGAACCCAGGCGGTCTACTTCCAGGGCTCATGATTTTAAATTGTAATTCTTAAAACCGGTATTTGGGCTATTGTACAAATTACATAATTTCCTTTTTTGACTAATAAGGAACTTCTATAGAAAGTCAGTTTACTTTGTATCCTAGTTAATGACAGCAAGTTTGCTAATAAATACATGTTATCTTAAGTATGTCATTTAGGATCCTTTCAGCTGCTAACAGCTGAAAACATCAGGAAAAACACACACAACAAGAATGTTTTATTATCTCCCATAACAGGAGGTCTGGAGGATGGTTAATTTAACTGCTTAATAACCTCACGCTGGTTCAGCTTCTTTCTGATTCTCTTGGCTCTTCTCCAGAGCCTGCCCATCCTCATGATTCCAGGAGGGCCGTGGGAGTTCAGAACCTTGCTGCAGTTGATAAAACCTAGAGTCAGAAGGTGCTCAGTCTTAGGTCCCCTTTGAAGAGCAGGGATCTTTCCGGGAGACATCTGCCCCAGGCAGACGCGTCTTCATTTCTCATTGGCCAGAAATTCATCACACGCGCCTGATGGAACCAGACATTAGGCAGGAGGGTGAGACTCTCCTGTAGCCTAGCTTCCGCGTGCGGGGACGCAGGGCGGCGGCAGGCTCCTGTGGAGGCGCCCAGCAGTGTCTGCACAGGGTTCATTCTCCTGGCGGCTGGTAGGGACGGGGTAGTGACTTCCACTGTCTTCATCAAATTCTCTTACAGAGTTTTAGCGTTACGTATTTATATTGATATTTTAGGCTTAATGATAACAACCTGTAAGCAACATTTAAAGACATTTATTAGAGTGTTTCAGACAGCTTGAAAATAGAATTCTGTACTTTGAATTCGGAACTTTCTAACCTTTAGAAAGCCACCATCTATTATTAGAATTTTGCAATCTCTATAAACTAATAAAATATGTTGTCTTAATCCCAGGTTTTACTGAAGAATATGATTTTATAGACAAACCTATACTGTGAAATTTATTCCTGTGTTCTTTTCAAAAGTCCATTTGTAGAGAATTAAGAGAATTGATGTTTACTGTGATATATTTGTAGTAAAAGTTTATTTAGGCAGTGATGTACATTCAGAGTGTTGTGTTTTATTGAAAGAAAGTGGTAGTAAAACAACACTGATGTTGTGTTTGAAACATGGCTGATCCGGGGACACTTCATTTGCTACTAATGAAGTCAGGGTTTTAAACTTCCTCACCTTGTTAGAAGTCTCTGTGGTGAGTGGGGCTTCCCTGGTGGCCCAGTGGTTAGAACTCGGTGCTTTCACTGCCATGGCCCCGGGTTCGATCCCTGGATGGGGAACTGAGATGCCACAAGCCACACAGCATGGCCAAAGAAAAAAAAAGTCTCTGTGGTATCTATTTGGTAGTAAATAATTTTTCTCTCCTTTATGGGGTCTTCAGTCTTTCTAACCATAGATAAAGTTTTCATTTGCCATAGAATCTGCTTTCCTTTGGGGGTGGAAATGCAGCAGCATGGCCCTAGAGCTACCTTATCACGTGTTTAGATCCTGGCTCTGGCACTTACTAGCTGTATGATCTCAGGCTTAGTACTTAACTTTCTTTCTTTTTCTTTTGGCCACCCTGTGTGTCTTATGGGATCTCAGTTCCCTGACCAGGGATCGAACCCGTGCCCCTTGCAGTGGAAGCACGGAATCCTAACCACTGGACAGCCAATACTTAACTTTCTAAACCTCAGTTTCCCTGTCAGTGAAATGAGATAATGATAGTACTTGTATCAAATATTCTTATGAAGATTAAGTGACATAATTAGGGTAAAGCATTTAGCTCAAAATTAAATTACACTTATGCTAAATAAATGTTAGCTATTTTTACTATTATGAATAATTATATAATGTAGTTATTAAAAACAGTGGTACATTTATTCTTTAAGGCCACTTATATATTTGTCTTATCTGTGACTTACTCTTAAAGTTTATAAGCACATGATGGACAATGTTAAAAGTGGGTTAAATTTTGTATGTATTATTAGTGGTTGAATGATTCAAAGTATACTTGCTTTTTTCTTTAACAGTCCAGAAGAAAAGATAAGACAATTAGAGAAGAAAGTAAATGAGTTGGTAGAAGAAAGCTGTATCGCTAACAGTTGTGGAGACTTAAAATTGGTGAGTTCATAAACTGATAAGATTCAAGATTATGAAGTGTGTGCATATGTATGTACCTATGTAAGCACATGTATAGATAAATACTTTCATTTTTTTGTGGACTGGGCTTAGAGTTTTCACTGAAATAATTATTTTGAGAACCTGCAGTTGTAACTCTGCTTCATAAACTCTGAAGTCAAAACAATTGGCTGATTTTGTAATTTTTCACATCGGTCATTTAAGGAGGGGAAAAAATTCCAGTGCATCGGTTGGCTAGATTCTGCAGCCTGGTGGGCTGCTGGATGGATCGCACAGCCTGCTGCAGGTGGAGCCCATGGCCCACACACAGCACTAAGGGCTGTTTTCTCATTTAAGCCTGACTGCCCTAAAGTATTTTGTCCTAAGTGAACTGCAAAATCGTGGTTTGCTTCTTGGCAATCCAACTCTGCTGCTTTTTTTTAAATTGAATCTTTTCTCTTAGTTTGCTTTGTTCACATTACTTTGGTCATCATACCACATAAATATAATTTCTGTGACTTAGTTATCAGATCAATGAATACCATTAGAAAGATTCAGTATAAGCTGCTTTTATTGCTCACAGAACCTGTGCTTTTTTATCTAGTTCTAAAATAAAAATCCCATGTTTAATTAATGTGACTGTGGTCAGTCTCTCAGTGGAAATCAATAAAAGGTTCTTGGCATCCTGAGTAAGATCTGAGCAAAACTAAGGATCTGTTGTCGTATTGGGTAGCAGTTATCCATGATCCATGATCCAATGTCTGTATTTTGAGCATCCGAGAAACCAAACAAATCCACCTAAATTCCTACCTCATGAGATTGAATTAAAACACCAAAGATTCAGGAGTTGGGAGGAAAAAGGAAGTAGATAGACATGGTCAGACCTAAAGGGGGTGGGAGGTGAGGTGATGGAGAACCTTGGCGGGGGGCAGGTGTGCTCCAGGTCTTAGCCCCCGTGCTTCCTCTTCTTTCCCAGAGAAGACACTCGGCCTTTCCATGCGGGAGGAAGAGCTCCCGTTTAAACAATAGAAGGGGAGTTTATGGTAGGAGCACACGGGGCATCAGGGAACCCAGGGGTAATGCGGCCAACCCCTGCTTCCCGCAGACACTTCCCAAATGCACCAAATTCCGTGTGAGTGCTCAAAGGAGTTTACACAGTATACACTTGATTTCAGGCCTTAGAAAAGGCAAAAGATGCAGGAAGAAAAGAGAGAGTCCTGGTGAGACAACGAGAACAAGTTACAAGTCCAGAAAACATCAATTTGGATTTAACTTACTCAGTAAGTATGAAGTACCTGTTGAGTACAGTTATCTTGGCAAGAATTTATGGATTCCAGAACTCTTTTTTCTTTTTTGTTTCTTGTTTTCTCTTGCTCTTTAAGCCTTATTGGACTTAAGGTGCCTAGAATTAGATTAATAATACTCTTTAGTTCATGGGCCCACTCTTATCTTTGGTCTGTACAGTGATCTTCTTTAGTTAGTTAATTAGTCATTTTTAATAATGTAGTAAATACTTGTAAACCTACCAGCCAGGGACTCGTGAAGATTGCTAATATTTGGATTCTATTCAGTGTGGATACTTTAACGAGATTCGTTTTGTTTTGTTTTGAGGTATTATTGGGATACAGTGTTCTGTTAGTTTCAGGTATACAACACGGTGACTTGATATTTGTATATATTATGAAATGATCACCACAATAAGTATAGTTAACATCCGTCACCAAACATAGTTAGAGAGATAATGGGGTTCTAATTTATTTATTTATTTATTTATTTTTGGCTGCGTTGAGTCTTTGTTGCTGCGCGTGGGCTTTCTCTAGTTGCCGCGAATGGGGGCTACTCTTTGTTGTGGTGCACGGGCTCTAGGCACACGGGCTTCAGTAGTTGTGGCTCGCGCGCTCTAGAGCTCAAGCTCAGTAGTTGTGGCTCATGGGCTTAGTTGCTCCGTGGCATGTGGGATCTTCCCGGACCAGGGCTCGAACCCATGCACTGGCAGGGGGATTCTTAACCACTGCGCCACCAGGGAGGTCCCAATAATGAGATTCTAATGTGGACTTTTTGGTCTGTGATTTTAGAGAACTTCAAACTAGGTGAATAAGATAGTGTTCTGTGAGGAGAGTAGGGGGAAAAAACCAGCTAATTTCTGGCAAAATTCATTCAATTCTGAAAAGACACTTCTTTGATATTTATACTGCTGTTTAAAAGGGTGTGTTTTCAGTAGGAAAAGTCTTCACACGCTAAACAAGTGGAAAAAAGGACATTAGAACTTAGAATAAGAAGAATTTTTAGATGTTTACTATTTATAGCCAATATTTTTAAATTCCATGGAGTCTTTAGATTTGGGAATAATTTGTGATTATTATTTTTTTTCCTTTAGGAACATAATTTACTGTAACTTAAAGATTTAAATTATAAATTTGCATATAGAGCAGCAATACTGTACAAATTAAGCTTTAAGGTATTCCACATGATGTTTAATTTATATTTACAAAGAGAGTTTGGTCTACTATCTTTCTTATTCCTTTTATTACCAGCAATAGTAATAATACACATTTATTCTTTGTGGGTCTTCCTGAGATTAAAAGATAGCAAATCCATTAATTAGAAAGAATACATGGAAAATTAGGTGAAATTTAGAGGAAAGCTCCACCTGTCTTTTTTTTAATAAATTTATTTATTTAATTTATTTATTTTTGGCTGCATTGGGTCTTCGTTGCTGCACGCGGGCTTTCTCTAGTTTCGGTGAGCGGGGGCTACTCTTTGTTGCGGTGCGCGGGCTTCTCATTGAGGTGGCTTCTCTTGTTGCGGAGCATGGGCTCTAGGCACGCGGGCTTCAGTAGTTGCGGTACATGGGCTCAGTAGTTGTGGCTCGCGGGCTCTAGAGTGCAGGCTCAGTAGTTGTGGCGCACGGGCTTAGTTGCTCCGTGGCACGTGGGATCTTCCTGGACCAGGGCTCGAACCCGTGTACCCTGCATTGGCAGGCGGATTCTTAAGCACTGCGCCACCAGGGAAGCTCCCACCTGTCTTAATGTTCTGGTTCATATTGTAATGCAAGGTGTTCTCTGTGTACTTCATTGCCTAATGGGTTGGGAATCTTGATAGAAGCATCTAACTTTGCTATAGTATTTTAATCTCTAGAAAGATTATAGGCAAAAGGGGCCTAAAATGATCATTATATGTCTCTTTGCAATATTTTTTCCTTAGGTTCTTTTCAACTTGGCCAGTCAATATTCAGCTAATGAAATGTATCCTGAAGCACTAAACACCTATCAAGTTATAGTGAAAAATAAGATGTTTAGCAATGCAGGTAAGTGTGTATAGTCAGTTTTTCCAATAAGTATAGTTCTTTTGTACTGTTAATTTACAATTTCCTCACTTTATGCTTTCTTATAATGAAATGATCTGTGCTCTGAGCAAATTCATATTTGTGATAGAGGTGCCCTGCTTAAAGATATGAAAATTCACACAAATACAAATGAAGAAATACAGTTGGTATAAGATATATTGCCTAACAGTAAATGAAAACAGTATTCTGTATCACAGGTAGAATGAGCCATGGCAACCTACAGAACATGCTTTCTCTTGTATAATTATCCACAAGAGACTGTTGTTTATATTTAGCATTTATATTGTGTAATTTTTTGGTCTCAGTATTAAAGTATATCAGAATATCATTTTCTTTAACATTTTATTAAACTGTTACATCTTATAGTTTAAACCAGGTAAGTGTACTCTTTTTGTTCCTGAGCTACAGGCATCTTCATCCTGGGTCCTCGGGTGGGCCCTGTAGAGTGGAGGGAGGATCCGGATTATGGAGAGCTAATTATTACCTAAGATCCTCCAAGTCCTGGTGAGAAGATGTGAGGGGTTATTCGAGTACGAGTTGGAAAGTCTAGACAAGCTTTCTGAGTGGACGTTGCATTTGAGCCGAGTCTCAAGTTTTGTAGAAACACTTTTTCTCATCAATTCATAAGTGCTTACTGTAGAAAACGTGGGGAAAAAAGGATAAACTGTACATATTGGAGCTCTGGGAGATGCTGGAATAACGTCCAAAAGAAGGTCTCATTTTGAATTATCTAATATTTTTTAAGTCCCATGTTTTCTTAGAAGAACACAACTCCAGTTTTATAATGTCAATCTATTGTTTTCTAGCCATGTTTCCAGGAATCCGTCTTAAGTTCCAATTCCTTGCAGAAGTTTAGTGTGCACATACATGAAAATAGTATAACTGTTTTAAAATGAGAATTTTAGTTAATGTCTTAAGCTTCATAAGTTGAGAAGACCTTCAAAAAATATAAATTAAGGTCATCTAAAATATCATAGAAAAAGTGGAGAAAGTAGGATATTATATACTCATTAAATTTTTTTTAATTAGGACGGTTGAAAGTGAATATGGGAAATATTTTTTTAAAGCAAAGAAATTATTCCAAAGCCATTAAATTCTACCGAATGGCCTTAGATCAAATTCCAAGTGTCCATAAAGAAATGAGGTAAGTTTGTAAAATTTAAGTGTCGTTCTTCAGAAACAAGGTCACTCTTTTGACCTGTTGCCAGTGGGCTGAGTGCTTTGTGGTATCTGTACATGAGAGGTGTTAGATTCTTGTTGTAAGCTGTAGTACTTTGGTCTGTCCCCTTGTGACTACTTGCATGCATTTGTGTGAAGGAAGTTAAAGGTTGAAGGCATAATATGTGATTAGTTGGAATAAAACTAAGCTAATGGGCCTATATAGGGAATAACGCTGCGGGCCATTAGCGCCATAATACAGCTTACTGCCAACACCAAATCAAACCGGTTCTTTAGAACATACCAGACTCCAGAATTCAAGACTGGAAACCAAGACCTCCTTACATTCTTACTACAGCTTGAGAAGGGAAGAGTGAGAGGAAGCGTTACTGTTGAATCTTAGAAGAGGGGGGAAGAGGGGGATGCTGGGATGTTTCCTGTTCTTACAGTATTTCAGGAGCAGAAACAGTAGATTACCTTACGGTCTGGTTATAACTATGGGAACATAGGAGGGTACCAGGATACTTACTGGTCATAATTTCTCCTAGGCACAATACAATGCCTCTGTGAAAGATAATTTCTTTGTAAATGCCACTTTTCGCAATAATTTGTTTTTGAATTATGCATGATATCTCATTATCATCAACAAATATCTAACTCACAGAACACAATGCCCTTGAGGTACTTTTAACCCAGGTGAGGCCAAGAATTTGAGCATTTTAGAAAAAGATAATAATATTATATAGTATATGTTAAGTGCTTAACAATCCATAATCAAGAGGTAGTATAGTAATTTAGTTGAAGGAATAATTATTGAGAACAAGAAAGGTCAAGAAAGGCTTAATGAAGGAGGTATACTTGAGTTGGTTACTAAAGTGAAGACAAGTGAAGGGGTAACATTCTCGACAAAGGGAGCACTGTGAGAAGAGTCCGGGAAATACTGTGATCTGATCAGAGAATTAGGAGTAAAAGGATTTAGTTGAAACGGGGTTATATTGAGGAGTGGTTAGAAATAAGGTAGGATCACATTCATTAGAATGGCTATAATATAGACAGTAATTAGTGTTGAGGAAGATGTAGAGAAATTGGAATCCTCATACGTTGGGGATATAAAATGGCCCAGACACTTTGGAAAATAATTAGGTTGCTTTTTTAAAAATTAAACACAAATTTACCATATGACCAATTCCATTCCTAGGTATATACCCAAGAGAAATGAAAACATGTGTTATCACAAAGGATTGTACAGGAATGTTTATAGCAGCATTATTCATAATAGCCAAAAAGTAGAAGCAATCCAAATGTCCATCAGGTAGTCAATGGATAAATAAAATGTGGTATAGCCATACAATAGAATACTATTCAGCAATAAAAAAGGAATGAAGTACTCTTACATGCTGTAATAGGGAGGAACCTCAAAAAGATTATGCTAATTGAATGAAGCCAGACACAAAATATCACATATTGTAACTCCATTTATATACAATGTCTAGAAAGGCAAATCCAGAGAGACAGAATGTAAATTAGTGTTTGCCTGGGGCTAGAGGTGAGATCGAGGAATGACTGCAGATGGGCACAGGTTCTCTTTTTGGGGTGATGGAAATGACAGAGTAAGAATGTGGTTATGGTTCCACAACTGTGTTAATATAGCAATAATTATTGAATCATACACTTAAAATAAGTGAATTTTATGATGTGTAAAGTAAACCTCAATATAGCTTTACCAAAACAAAACAGAAAAGAAGTAAAGTGGGAAAGAAAAGAAGGAAATTATTTGTGGAATGTCTTGATTGCCATTCTAGGGAATTCAGACCTTTAAAGCGAATCCATGTTTATTTTTCTCTAGGATTAAAATTATGCAGAACATTGGAGTTACATTTATTAAAACTGGGCAGTATTCAGATGCCATTAATTCATTTGAGCACATAATGAGTATGGCACCAAACCTGAAGGCAGGCTTCAACCTAATTCTTAGTTACTTTGCTGTTGGAGATCGAGAAAAAATGAAGAAGGCATTCCAAAAACTGATTGCTGTTCCATTAGAAACTGATGAAGATGGTAAATACATTTCACCAAATGTGAGTATGAAGAAGACTATTATGTAGCCAGCTCCTAATTACCTGTGCTTCTCTGTCTCCAGAAATGAGAAAGTTGGAGTGGATGACATTTCAGGTTTCTCCCAGCCCTGTATTAATGTGTTTTATCATTTTCATTTGTTATTTAAATTAGGTTGACACCAGGGCTATTGAAATAGGGCTAGAGATTATGGTTAAAACAGACTGCACAGTTTTAGTCAAAAAACAAAAAGGAGAATCTTAGGAAAAATTGTCATTCTTTAATGTTATTTTATATGGAGTCATACCCTGTGCACTTGCCTGTGTTGATACATCACAACGTATAGTAATGTCAGTTTCATAAATTGAACCTGATAGGTTTTCCTGATAGGGTGTAAGGGTGTCGCAGCATAGTGGCTGGCCCCACTACTCAGTACTCAACTCTCCTTGTTCCTCTATATTTAAAATAACACTAATTATAACAACCTACCGTTTAGGGTTGTAAGGATTAAATGAGGAAATGCATGTGAAATGCTTAAAATAGTACCTGGAACATAGTAAGTGCTGGGTAGATGTTAACTATTATATATAACTTTCATATTGAGAAAAAGTCATATATGTTGTGAAAGAAATCATCTATGTTTTCAATAGGAAGTAGCAATATGGATCATACTAAGTAATTGATGATCATTAAAGCATTTATATTTGAGTTAAGAATTCATAATATCACACATTTGTACTAACAACCACAGCTTCTGTGTACTTGGCCCTATTCTTTCCAGCCTGACCTTGTATCAACTGCTAGAATCTATGTTAGTTCAGTGGAGAATGTGATAGGTAATCAGAAGTAAGAAGAAAAAGTTTACATAAGGGAAAATAGTTTAGAAAGATTAATATATTCTCCATTTTATACAGCTAGCCAGGTGGTGGGGTTGATTAGAAATCTAGTTCTTGATTCTTACTTCTGAATCACTCATTTTTTTCCCCCAGGATGACCCACATACTAATTTAGTGATTGAAGCTATAAAAAATGATCATCTAAGGCAAATGGAACGTGAAAGGTAATATTTTGGGCACTTCATGATTAAAACTTAATAATGTAGTCTTAACTTCTGTAAGAGAGTTGAATATGCATTCTGATTATTTCTTTCAGAACTTGTTGTATTCAATATATTTCTTGAATAGTGCTGTCGTTTCACCATTTCTATACTCGATGGGATTCTTTTTTCTCCTTCAGTATAATCTCAGTCCTCATGCTAATCCCAATTATTATTACTCAGTTACTCTTACTATTTCTCTGTAATTTGCTTTCCCTCTGCCTCTGGTGCAATTTAGAACTTTGTTCATATTACCTTTGTTCAAAAATTTATGTCTCTGTGTATCTTTATCATGGCCCCCAATTAAATTTCAACTCCCAAAGACAAAATTCTTTTTATTTATTTCATTTCTTCCTTTCTCCGATATGGTACCTAGTCTCTGTCAAGTATGGCTTGCACCTTCTAATATTTATTGAATATGCAACAGGTATCTTAGAAGTTATATCACATCACAGAGGGCTCTTAGTTTGTTTTTTTTTTTTAATTGTGATAAAATACACATAAAATTTATCTTAACCAAGGTGTGTAATTCTTCATTTCAAAGGTAGTGTTAGGTGCATTCACGTTGATTTGTAGCCAGTCTCCAGAACTCTTTTTATCTTCCAAACTGCAGCTCTGTACCCACTGAACAACTCCCATCCCCCTCCCCCAGCTCCTGGCAGCCACCACTCTGCTTTCTGTCTATGAATGTGACCTGCTCTAGGGACCTCATGGAAGTGGAATCACGGTACTGTCTGTTTGTGACTTGCTTTTCATCCACGGTGTAGCCGGTGACAGGATTTTCTTCCTTTTTAAGGCTGAATAATATTCCATGGTGTGGATGGAGGGCCCTTAATCTTTAGGATTTAGTTTAACAGTAAAAATTAAACTTACACTTCTGGGAAGATGGAGTAGATGTACTTTTCCATGTTCTTCCCGCTAAGTACAAATAAAAACACCGGAAATTGTATATACAACAAAATGAGAAGAAAGGTAGAGACAAGAGGGCAGATCATCAAGGGACCCGGGGGCTTGAGGAACAGCATGGCAGTGATTCCCCTCACATTTCCCAGACTCGGAGCTGAAGAAGCTGGCAGTCAGAAAACCAGGGGCTGCATTTTGAAAAAAGGCTCTAAGAAAAGCCAGAGGACAAAGTGAGGGGTAGGCTAGCAAGACAGAAAACTTTCAGACAAATGCCACAGAAAAAAGCTGTGGTCCCATCCCCACACATGCCAGCAACAGCCAAGTGGTTGCCTAGACTTCCACCCTCCCAAGGCTGTAAGGAGACACTCAGTACCCCAGCAGACCAAGTAGGGAGCAGGACTTTAATCCCCAAGGCCCTCACGGAGCCCCGCCACTCTGACTCTGTGGTGTAGTGGACAGCACGTGGGGAGCCTGGAACTCCACCCCACCCAGCAGTACAGGGTGCTCTGGACCCTCCCTCCTGCGTGGTGTCAGAGGGGCAGTGGGGAACCAGGGCCTCGGTCATCACTCAGCTGTAACAAGGCCACCCCACCATGGTGTCAGTAGGGACCGGGGGACGCAGGGGCTCCCATCCCACCCAGCAGAAGCAAGGGCCTCCTCCCATGTGGGTGTCAAAGCAGGCTGTGTGGCGAATATGGGCTTCTCCCCTTATCTGGCATGTGATGCGGTGGTGTCTCTTCTTTCCCTGCTACAGTGGTGTCAGGAAAGACAGCTAAAACAGAAGATTTAAATAAAATTCAGTCTTTTTTTTCTCTACGTCAATTTTCATTTTTTCACAATAAAATACAAAAGCATTCAGCTCTTTAAAGTATATCACTTGGGGCTTCCCTGGTGGCGCAGTGGTTAAGAATCCGCCTGCCAATGCAGGGGACACGGGTTCGAGCCCTGGTCCAGGAAGATCCCACATGCCACGGAGCAACTAAGCCCATGTGCCACAACTACTGAGCCTGCACTCTAGAGCCCACGAGCCACAATTACTGAGCCCACGTGTGCCACAGCTGCCTGGAGCCCATGCTCCGCAACAAGAGAAGCCACCGCAATGAGAAGTCTGCACACCACAAGGAAGAGTAGCCCCCACTCGCCACAACTAGAGAAAGCCCATGCGCGGCAACGAAGACCCAACACAGCCAAAAATAAAATAAATAATTAAAAAAAATAAATAACAATATAAAATACATCACTTGCCCAAATCCTCAGAATCAGGGTGAAAGTAGTATTGAAGAACCTGAATGAACATTATTTTATTTTTACTTTTTTATTGAAATGTAGTTGATTTACTATATATATATTTATTTTAGATTCTTTTCCATAGGTTATTACAAGATACTGAGTATAGTTCTCTGTGCTATGCAGTAGGTTCTTGTTGGTTATCTATTTTATTTTTTTTATTTTTTAAAATTTATTTATTATTTATTTTTGGTTGCATTGGGTCTTCGTTGCTGCGTGCAGGCTTTCTCTAGTTGTGGCGAGTGGGGGCTACTCTTCATTGCGGTGTGCGGGCTTCTTATTGCGATTGCTTCTCTTGTTGCAGAGCATGGGCTCTAGGCACGTGGGCTTCAGTAGTTGTGGCACGCGGGCTCAGTAGTTGTGGCTCGCGGGCTGTAGAGCCCAGGCTCAGTAGTTGTGGCGCATGGGCTTAGTTGCTCCACAGCATGTGGGATCTTCCCGGACCAGGGATTGAACCGGTGTCCCCTGCATTGGCAGGCGGATTCTTAACTGCTGCACCACCAGGGAAGTCCCAGTTACCTATTTTATATATAGTAGTGTGTATATTTTAATCCCAAACTCCTAGTTTATTACCCCCCCTTCCCCTTTGGTAACCATAAGTTTATTTTCTATGCCTGTGAGTCTGTTTCTGTTTTCTAAGTAAGTTCATTTGTATCATTTTTTTAGAGTCCATGTAGAAGCAGTACCGTATGATATTTGTCTTTGTCTGACTTACTTCACTTAGTATGATAATCTCTAGGTCCACCCATGTTGCTGCAAATGGCATTATTTCATTCTTTTTTTTAATGGCTGAGTAATATTCCATTGTGTGTATATATACCACATCTTCTAAAATTCAGTCTTATAATGTAAAAATGTCCAAGTTTCTTTTTCTTTTTTTTTTTTGGCTGTGCGGTGGCTTGCGGGGGGTCTCAATTCCCTGACCAGGGATTGAACCTGAGCCACGGCAGTGAAAGCCTGGAATCCTAACCACTGGACAACCAGGGAATGTCCAAGTTTTGATCAAGAATCACTCGTCATACCAAGAACCAAGAAGATCTCAAACAGTGAAAAAAGATAGTCCATAGATACCAACACTGAGATGTCAGAGATGTTAGAATTATCTGACAAATTTTAAAGCAATCATGATAAAAATGCTTGAACGAGCAATTATGAACACACTTAAAACAAACGACAAAATAGCCTCAGAAAAGAAATAGAGTCTCAGCAAAGAAATGATATAAAGAAAAACCAAATGGAAATTTTAGAACTGAAGAATATAACAGCTGAAATGAAAAGCTCAGTGGAGGGACTCAACAGGAGAATGAAGGGGAGCCAGGAGAGGTTTGGTGACTGGAAGAGAAAATGGAAATTATCCAATCTGAACAAATAGATAAAACAGACTAAAAACCAAAATAACCAGCGCCTCAGGGATCTCTGGGACTATTACAAAAGAACCAACATTTGTGTCATCAAGTCTGGGAAGGAGAGGTGAAAGGGATTAGGCTAAAGAAATAATAGCTGATAACTCCCTAAATTTGGCAAGGAAAATAAACTTATAGTACAAGGAGCTGAAGAAATCCCAAGGAGGATAAACCCAAGAAAATCCATGTTATGATATATCATGATTAAACTTCTGAAAATTAAAAGCACGAAGTCTTTTTTTCTTAAAATATTTATTTTATTTATTTGGCTGTGCCAGGTCTTAGCTGTGGCATGCGGGATCTTCGATCTTCTTTGAGGCTTGCCGGCTCCTTAGTTGTGGCATGCGAACTCTCAGTTGTGGCATGTGGGATCTAGTTCCCTGACCAGGGATTGAACCCAGGCCCCCTGCCTTGGGAGTGTGGAGTCTCAAACCCTGGGCCAAAAGGGAAGTCCCTAAAATCACAAAGTCTTGTAAGGAGGCAGAGAAAACAACCCATAAGGGAAAAGCAATTAGAATGACAATGGGAAAGTCTTAAATCAATAACCTAAGCTCCCAGCTTAAGAACCTAGAAAAAGTATAAAATAATTAAGCTGTAAAGATGTATTGTACAGCACAGGGAATATAGCCAATATTTTGTAACTATAAATGGAATATAACCTTTAAAAATTGTGAATCACTATGTTGTACGCCTGCAACTTACATATATAAGTTTCAGGGATTTTATATATATATATATATATTAATATTTTTCAGGTATGATATATTTTATATATATATAATGTACATCAACTATACCTCAATTAAAAAATAAAGAACCTAGAAAAAGAAGAGCAAAATCAACCCAAAAGAAGCAGAAGGAAAGAAATAATAAAAGAACAGAAATCATTGGCACTGAAGAGAGAAACAATACAGAACGTCAGTGAAACAGCTGATTCTTTGAATAGATCAGTAAAGTTAACAAACTTCTAACAAGACTGATGAAGGTAAAAGAGAGAAGACCCAAATTACTAGTATTAGGAACAAAATAGTAGCTATCACTACAGACCCTGCAGACATCAGAAAGATATTAAGGAAATACTACAGACAACCCTGTACACAGGGTTGTAAATTTGAAACTTAGACAAAATGGACCACTTTCGTAAAAAATACAAACTACCACAACTCACTTAATATGAAATAGATCGTTTGAATAGCCCTTTGAATGTTAAGGAAATTGAATTTATAAGGCAAATCTCCAGACCTATATGGTTTTACTAGAGAATTCTAGAAAATGTTTAAAGAAGAATAAACATCATTTCTATACAGTTTCTTCCAGAAAATAGTTCATTTTATGAACTAGTATTACCTTGATATCAAAATAAAACAGAAGAGACAGAAAACTACAGAAAAATATCTTATGACTATAGATTAAAAATTCTCAAGAAAATATTAGGAAACCAAAAATACTAACAAAATAGGAAAAGAATTATGCACCATGACTAATTAGGATTTATCCCAAGACCAAGACAAGATTGGTTTACCATCTAAAATTCAATTAATATGATACAGGATATCAGTAGAACAAAGGACAAAAGCCACATGATCATCTCAGTAAACCAAAAAAAAAAAGGACAAATTGGGGGGGAACAAAATCCAAAATCCGTATTGGATTTTGTTTAACAAACAAACAAAACTTCAGCAAGCTAGGAGTAGAAAGGAGGTTGCCCCATCTGATAAAGGACATCTATGAAAAACCCCCAGTTTCACATTATAGTACTTAATGGTGAAAGACAGAAAGAAAAGTAACTAAAAGACTTACTTATCCAGATTGGAGAGAAGTACAACTTATCTCTGTTTAAAGATCCCGTGATCTTGTACATAGAAGATCCTAAGGAACGCACTAAAAAAATTTACCACTGATAAAAGAGTTCAGCAAGGTTCCAGAGTAAAAGATAAACATGCAAGAATCAACAGAATACTATAGAAGTGTGGTACACAGTGCTAGTGAGCTATCTGAAAATACCGTAGAGGGGTGGTACACACTGCTAGTGAGCTATCTGAAAATGAAATCAATTACATTTACAGTAGCATAAAAAATAATTTATTAGGAGTAAATTTAACAAATGAAATGCAAAACTTGTACTCTGAGAACTGTAAAACATCATTGGAAGAAATGCTAAATAAATGGACAGAGATTACATGTTTATGGATAGGCACTTAGTATTGCTAAGATGGCAGTGCTCCCCAGATTACAGATTCAGTGTAATCCCTATCAAAATCCCAGTAGTGTTTTTGCAGAAAGTGACAAGTTGATCCTAAAATTCATATGGAAATGTAAGGAATCCAGAATAGCCAAAACAATGTTGAAAAAGAATAGAAAAGTTCGAGGACTCAAGCTACAAAGCCACACTAATTAAGACAGTGTGATAATACTTTATGTTAGAAGCATAAAGACATACATAAAAGTCAGTGGGATGGACTTGAGAGTCCAGAAATAAAGCCTTACATTTATAGTCAATAAAACTGTCAGGACAATTCCATGGGGAAAGGATATTCTTTTCAGCAAATGGTGCTGGAACAATTGAATGTGCTCATGCAAAAGGATGAAGTTGGACTTCTCTTTCACACCATACAGAAAAATTACTTCAAAATGGATCATAGACCTGAAAGTAAGAACTAGAATTACAAAATTCTTAGAAGAAAAAACATAGACATAAATATTATTGACCTGTGTTAGGCAATGGTTTCTTAGGTATGAAAACAATAGGTAAATAGAAAAAATAGGTAAATTGGACTTCACCAAAATTAAAGATTTTCGTTCTTCAAAGTACACCATCAAGAATGTGAAAACAACCTAATGAATGGGAGAAAATATTTGCAAGCCGTGTATCCAAGAAGGGACCTGCTTCTGCAGTACGTAGAAGAACTCTTCCAACTCACTAATAAAAAGGCCAAAACCTAATTAAAAATATACAAAGGATATGAATAGACATTTTTGCAAAACAGATATTCAAATGGCAATAAGCACATGAAAAGATGCTTAACTTCAGTACTCACTAGGGACATGCAACTCAAAACTGCAATGAGATAGCACTTCACACCCACTAGTGTGACTGAATCAAAAAGATAGATGATAACGTGTTGATGCGGATGTGGAGAAGTTGAAACCTTATATGCTGATGGTGGAAATGTAAACTGGTACAGCCACTCTGGAAAAGTCTGGAAGTTCTTCATAGACTTAACGTATGACCCAGCAATTTGTCTCCTAGATACATACCCAAAAGAAATTAGAGCATACATCCACATAATAACATAATAAGTTATACAGGAATATTCATAGCAGCATTATTCGTATCCAGAAAGTGGAAACAACCCAAATGTCCACAACTGATGAATGGGTAAAAAATATATGATCCGTCCATGCAATGGAATATTATTTAGCCATAAAATGAATGAAATACTGACATATGTTACAGTACACATGAACCTTGAGGACGTTATGATAAAGTGAAAGAAGCCAGTCACAAAAGACCACATAGTCTATGATCCCATTTATAAAATGAAAGGTGAAGATTAGGCAAATCTATAGAGACGTGTAGTAGTTCAGTTTTAGTATTTACCACAGTTTCTGTAGTGGCAGTTTTCACCCTTTCATTTCCACAGACAGTGCAGATTACGCAGCTTCAGCTGCCGAGTCCTGTGTATCTCTCTCTCCTTCCTTCTTTCTCCCTCCCTTCCCCCCCTTTCTTTCCTTCCTTCTTTCCTCAGAATGCATCACAGACCAAGAACTGCTGACCCCAAGGGCAGTCATGGCTTGCTGATCACATTTCCCAGTCATGGTTTTCAACCTGATTTGTAAACAGATTGCTAGCATAGCTGCCCGGACAGTGTTTACACTTACATTTTAAGAAATAAATTGAAACTCTTTTTATACCATATTTCTAAATCTTTTTTGTTTGTTTGATATAGGAAAGCCATGGCAGAAAAATACATCATGACAGCAGCAAAACTCATTGCTCCTGTAATTGAAACATCTTTTGCTGTAGGTTATGATTGGTAAGAGAGAAATTCAGTATAACTGGATGGACATGATGTTTTCTAGTTTATACGTTTATTGATTTAAAACTTTGTTATTAGAAAAGTAAATAAATAATTGCAAATATTGATTTCTACTTATCAAGCAAATACTATTATATGGTAAGATTAGTATAGGCCACTCTAAAAGTTCTAACATATTTTTATTATTGTTCATGTCATTTTGTAAATTAAGTACTAAGGCAAGTGTGCTACATTTGATATGTGGATACATAATTGCTTTCGTTGTATAAATTCCAGCCTGTGCCCTCTTCCTTTTTACTTTATCTTTTCTCATTATGTCCTTTTTCTACCTTAAATTTGTCAGTACTGCTAAACTTTTTATCCTGAGTAATACCTCTCACACCTAAAAAGGCTATTGTCTGTGGATATATTTCCCAGATAGGAGTGAAGGGTTTTTAGAGCTGGAAAAATCTTAGGTCATTTTTTGGATGAGTAGTTGAATTTGTTTCTTCCACCCAGTACGACAATCCTCTTTATAGCATCCCATGTAGGTGCCATTTATCCTCTGCTTGGATTCTTACGGTGTTCAAATCATTTGCTTTATTTCTGAACATCTCTAAAGGTTAGAAAATTCTTCATTGTATTGAATCCATAGTTGCCCTTCATGAAACTCTTTTCTATGATCTTTCGAACCAATGTAGAGTGAGTCTGTGACCTCTTCTGCGTGGTACCCTACCAGAATTTTTAAAGTCCAAGATACATGTACATGGTTAGAAAACCAAGTAAGTACAGAAGAGTTACAGCTCCCGTTTTCTAATTACTTTTCATGTTTCTTCTTGGTGGAAGTAACGTATGCTTTCTTTACCATATCCTTATTACGATTCAGATTCTCGCCATGGAATCCATTGTCTCCCTGGTTTAGTTTGTTCTGGAGGCTTCATATTTGGCCCATGATGTTTGTTTTTCTGGTGTCTCCAGTTACCTCTCTGTCTTCTCTTGGCACTCTTTGCTTCTCTTAGGTTATATGGAGTCCTCCCTCTCGGAACTCTCCCTGCCCCAGTCTCTGTAAGCTGTTGGTTCCCTTAGCCTGGTGTTGAATGTCGTCTTGGGGTTTACCTTCATGTCTTTCCCAGGTTGGATCCTCTTTCTTTTTGAACATCATCTTTATTTTTTCCTTGATTTCTTCCTGAATTAACCCCCTAAGATCTGTCTGTGCATGTCTGTAAGTGTCTAGTTCTGTCCTCATTCTTGGTTGATCATTTATTTGATCAGGTATGATACCCTAAGTTGTAACTTGTTTCCTCTTAGAACTCAAAAAGCATTTCTTCACTGTTAACTAGCACTGTTGCTGATTAGAATTCTAATGCTAGTCTCATCCTTGCTATTTGTAGGTGACCTGCAGTTTCTTTCTGGTAATTTTTATAATTTTCTCTGTAGCTTTGTTCTGAAATTTCATAATGTGTTTAAATTTGTCTTTTTTTTTTTTCTCTATTTTCCTCTTAAGCACTCAATAGACCCCTCAATTTGCAGTCTGTGTTTCCTTTCAATTTGAGTAAATATTATTTCTCTGCTAATTTACTTCCTTTTCCAGTTATAAATTTCTGTCAGTTGGATTTGGACTTCCTTGTTACTTATCTTTCTCATATTTTCCAACTCTGGTTCTGCTTTGCTTTCTGGGAGACTTCTTTGAATTTCTCATTCAACTATTCCATTTAATTGTTTTATTTTACATTTCCAAGAGCACGTTCTTTTTCTCTGGCTGTTCTTTGTCATTGTTGAGTCTGAGGGGAGGTCTGCAGGCTCCCCGTCCACTGTCTGGAGATGGCGGTCAGTGGTTCCCGCTGCCCAGCTCAGCGCTTCACTCCCCGTCCCTGGATCCCCAGCCTCACCTGGAGCAGGAAGCACACTCCTCCGTGGCGCTTTCTTACCGTAGCCTCCTTTTCTCTGCTTCATAAGCCAGCACTCTTTTCATCCTTCCAGAAATTGTATTTCTCATGGGGGTGGAATGGGAAATAGTGCATGCCTGCTACTGTTTTGATTCAGAGGTTTTGCCAATTATTGCTGATAGTGAGATAAGGGCTTTCTTCAAAGTTTTTTCTCTTTTCAGGTAATCAGTTCCAGTTTCTTCATCCATTTCAGATACGGTGTGTTTTTCCAAAACGGCTGGTTTTCTACCTGACTGGTTGCTCGCCTAGTTTATAAACAAGTTCCTTAAAATGTGTCCCTGTATCTGTACATGTACTCCACATATGTTCTGATCAATGTATAGTACAACAAATCACTGTATCCCTTTCTGTGAACACCAAATGTTGGTTGTAACCTAAGATCTCCTTGATTTGGGAGACAAGCATCTCACAGTAAATGAACTCTGTTCATCTTTAATTATACTGAATAGTAAATGTTGTTTTACTGTTACTAAATCTAACCTGAATTCTCTTAATGTTTACTAAATCATATACATTTAATTGTCTAATGTTTCTAGCTTTTTAAGAAGATGATTATAGTTGTGTCTTTGCAATCTAGTAGTTGGTATGTAAGTGAAATTTTAAGTATTTATAAAATGCCTACCAGTCTGAGTGAAATTTTCCACTAACTTAACATTTTAACTTATCAAAACTAATTACTTTTGTCATATTAGACTTTCTAAAATTTTATTTTTGGCTGCGTTGGGTCTTTGTTGCTGCGCATGGGCTTTCTCTAGTTGCGGCAAGCGGAGCTACTCTTCGTTATGCTGCGTGGGCTTCTCATTGCGGTGGCTTCTCTTTGTTGTGGAGCACGGGCTCTAGGCTCACAGGCTTCAGTAGTTGTGGCTCGCAGCTTCTAGAGCACAGACTCAGTAGTTGTGGCTCACGGGCTTAGTTGCTCCATGGCATGTAGGATATTCCAGGACCAGGGCCTGCATTGTCAGGCGGATTCTTTTGCTGATTTAAAAATTTTCTCTTTGTCTTTGAATTTAGATAGTTTTATTACAATGTATCATAGAGAAAATTGTTTTGAGTTGAACTTTTGGGGTTGTCTCTTAGTTTCATGAACTTGGATGTCCACATCTCTCCCCAGATTTGGGAAGTTCTCAGCCATTATTTCTTTTTTAAAGAATTTTATTGAATTATAGTTGATTTACAGTGTTGTATACAACAAAAATAAATATTTATTGTTTACTGCAGGCCAGTTGGAAGTTCAGGATAAAAAGTATCTGCCTTCAAGAAATTTACAGTTTAGCTAATGTTGGTTGTCACCTAAGATCTCCTTGATTAGCTAAGTAGATAATTATATTAGCAATCACAAAACATTGTAACTGCTATGTTATACTAATGTAACAAGTTATGTTTTATTGTGTGCTGTGTGATTTCTTAGTCCCAGTTGCTAATGCTAATATAGTTTGTTGTCATGGTGTCATGGAAGGCTCCCCAGATTAAGTGACATTTGGGCTGAGGCTTGAAGGATTAGTAGGAATAAAAGTGGGGGAAGGGAGGGAGGATATTGTATGTAGAGAGAAGAGTGTCTCAAGGGCCAAGATGTTGGCAGCCCTTCTTGTATAGATTCTTCTGGATAATTAGCCCAAAGGTTCTAAGGCATCCTGTCTGTCTAGCATGGTGGGAGCTTTGTTCCATCCTTAGGAAACTGAGAAAAAAAGTGACTCCAGTAATTTTCTGTGGGGCTTAATCCCTTTGCAGAATCCTGTTTGGTAACAGGAGGGGAAGAGCATCATGCCTTTGTCTTTGAGCCACTTGATTTGTTGATGGCAGCTCAGGGAATGAGTCAGCGTCTTAAATATTTCCGACTTTTCTGATCTTCCACATCTTTGGATTTGTGAGCCCCTCTTCCTGGAACACCCTTCCCCTTTTGTCAAATCGATTCATCCTTGTCCCTTAAACTGAGCTCCCACATGTCTGGAATACCTTTCCTGTCTGGTTTAGTGTCTCCACCCTTCCATTCCTGTATTTCTTCACCATGGTTCTTATACCTAGCTCAGTTTACAGGTCTGCTTCCCCTCGAGGGCAAGAACTGTATTTTGTGTGTCCTGGTAGCCCTGTACCAGACGTAATGTCTCACACGTTGTAGACATTCGGTGACCATTTGCTGCGTGCGTCGTGGAATAGAGGGTTTCCCTGTTACTTTGGGGAGCCCTGCATGCTGCTTTGCTGAGAGTGTCCTCCAGGGGGGCCTGACAGGCTGGGTTTCACATCCTCTCTCACCACTCCAAGCAGAAGGGCTGTTTTATAAATCAGGGTTTAAAAAATGTTCTGTTTGAAGAAAGGGATCTTCTGCTTCAATAATTTTATTTTTTAATTTTATCTTTTAAAATTATGTATTTATTTATTTGGCTGTGCCGGGTGTTAGTTGCAGCATGCGGGATCTAGTTCCCTGACCAGGGATTGAACTCGGGCCCCCTGAATTGGGAGTGTGGAGTCTTAACCACTGGACCGCCAGGAAGTCCCAGTATTTTTCAATTATTGGTCTAAGCCAGTGGCTTTGAAACATTTTTGAACCAGACCCTCAGTGAGAAAACGATGAAGCAGCCCCCCTTGCCCTTGTTATGCACAAAAGCCCTTTGATAGCTTTTCTCTTCTGTTACTTGAAAGGTCATGATCCTCAATTTGAAAAACATTAGTCTTGGTGCAGTGAGTTTTGGTAGCAATAGAAATTGGGCTCAAGTTCTTGGCAGTTTTCTACTTGTGCGATCTATTTTTGTATCTATGACATGAAATAATGCCAGTCTTTCAGGGCTGTGGTGAGGACTAAATGTGTTCATGCTTACAGGAATTGGCACATTGCCTGATGTTTAGTTAACAGTAGATGTTCTGTGTGCCCTGGGCAATGGATCCGTGAAAGTCTGTTCAAGTTTGGACACAAAAGATTAAATATATTCTCAAGTTCTGTAGAATTTTTCTCACCATCAGAGCATTTAAGATGAAAAAATATATAGAAACAGTTTTACCTGTTACAAACTGAAGTTGTTTTATTAATTTTAAAATGAGAATTTTATTTAAAATACCATAAATAATTAGATGCGACAAGAGGCTAATGAAAAATTGGCTGAGAAAACGGGTTTGGAACTGAAGAGCTCTGTAACTTAATGCCTGTGTTGGAAGGAGTCAGGTGCTCAGTCCTACAGAACAGTAGGGGCACTTTTAAACACTTGTGAAAAGTCACAGTTAAGAAAACCTAGATATATTAAAACAAAATAAAATAACCGTTTTTACCCTTTACTTTATAGGTGTGTTGAAGTTGTGAAAGCTTCTCAGTATGTAGAGCTGGCAAATGATCTGGAAATAAACAAAGCAATTACGTACCTGAGACAAAAGGACTTTAATCAAGTAAGTTTAAAAAAATGTTTAGATGGAAGTTAATGTTAACTGGTCAAAGCGATAATACCGTGAAACTCCTTTCCAGATTACTGTTACCTGTGATTATTCTGAAGTTGAATAATATTTTTATTTCTACCTTAACATAATTTCCTTTAATATAGCGTGTTTTTAATTGTGACCTGTTTGTCCTGTTTCCTTTTTTTTGGCCGCACGGCATGTGGGATCTTAGTTCCCTGACCAGGGATTGAAACCAGGTCCCCTGCAGTGGAAGCATAGAGTCCTAACCACTGGACCACCAGGGAATTCCCCTGTCCTGTTTCTTAAAATATAAACGCTTGCCATGTACAACATGGCTGCTAAATTACTAAACCGTATTCTAGTCCAGAGGTCAACTTTCCCCAGAGGTTTTCAGAGTGTTCCCTGAAGCTTGGAGGCTGTTCAGAGTCAGGTTCGTACCCGGGCGGTGGGGGAGGCCGGGAGCTAGAGCAGCAGCCTGGTGCCTGAGCAGCTCTCCTGGCATCTGTTGTACGTGTTTGGTTTACTCGTTGACGTTGCGTTGGGCACGAAAGGGATCTGTCACTGGTCCCACCACTGGCCTGCCACCTGAGGTGGGGTGGAACGGTGCTCCCCTTCCACAGTCTGCCTCACAGGAGAACAGAAGAACAGCTTTTTAAAAGGGGCCGGGGATCACAAAGGAGAATAAAGAGAATGAAACTTGATACCCTAGTTTATAAAACCAGTGGTTAGTAGCGTATATGCCTGCAATGTAGAAAACTCAGCTCTTCAGCGTTTAGACCCAGAGAGTGAGGGCCAGAGGGAGCCCCAGTGTCTTTCCGCCATGCTCTCCTGAGCCAGTTTCAGGCTTTCTTCCTATTTAAGGACTTTCCGTTTTCCTGGAGACAGTAGAAGTAACTGACCCCTTTGTCGGGGAGGAGGGAGAAGGGCATCTGCCCCGAGGACGTGAGCGAAGGGGAAGCAGCCCGGTGCTCATGGCGTTGCCGTGTGGTGAAGGCTGGGGCAGCACACCGGCTGGCCCACGGTGCGCATGGGTTCAGCGTGCTTAATGATTGTTCAGCGTTTGTAAAGCATAAGAAGACTTTCTAGGTATCTTTGTGTCTGTTCTGCCGTTTGAGCGTCACACCCTTGGGCATTAAAAATGCCACCGATGAAACTCTGATCCTGTTGGGATGCTGAAAAGTGGAAGTGAAGTGAGACAGATTGGTCTTTGCTGTCTTGCTGGAGTCATCTGTGGACCAAAAAAATAATTTCGTGTCTGTGTGAGAAGTACTGTTACAGATAACAAAATAGAGAAAGCCATTTTCCGAGTTTTCTGTTGATACTTTTAAATGGTCTTTTTAGAAAGGTTTAACACTGTATTATCGTCTATGTTTTAAAAGTGTGTTCACTAAGGAATAAACCCGCTAATTTTTTCATATTTAAATTCATTTAACCCAAATCATATTGTTTGCTGCTTTCCTAGCTGTTCTCATTCAAAATATTTTTTGTTCCATTTGCCTATATACAATTTTAATATCAATTATTTTGCTGATGTTTTAAAAATGTAATTTCTGCTTTCTTTTACATCGCTGCTTTTACTTTGTGTTTCTTTTGTTGCGTATTGTAAGTATGACGAGGTAGGTATAACACAATCTTAGTTTGGAAGGAAGGAACACTTTTAGGTAAAAAGGATTGGATTGACGTATCTCATAATGATCATTGATATTAAGATGCTTTATTTATTTATTTATTTTTGGCTGCATTGGGTCTTCATTGCTGCACACGGGCTTTCTCTAGTTGCGGCGAGCGGGGGCTACTCTTCGTTGTGGTGCACTGGCTTCTCATTGTGGTGGCTTCTCTTATTGCGGAGCACGGGCTCTAGGTGTGCGGGCTTCCGTAGTTGTGGCACATGGGCTCAGTAGTTGTGGCTCATGGGCTCCAGAGCGCAGGCTCAGTAGTTGTGGCACACGGGCTTAGTTGCTCCACGGCATGTGGGATCTTCCTGGACCAGGGCTCGAACCCGTGTACCCTGCATTGGCAGGCGGATTCTTAACCACTGTGCCACCAGGGAAGCCCGAAGATGCTTCGTTTACAACTTGGCGTAATGTTGTAAATGTTTTTCAAAAAAAATGCTGAAATTGAAATCTCAGAGTATGGTTTTTTTGTGGTGATAGTGTTGTTTTGTAGCAGAGAAAGAACTCCACTAAAGCCACAGATGGATGGGGTGAAAGCCAGTGGTGGTGGACAGACATACCCAGAGGAAAGCTGAAGCCCTTAGTGGACAGCATCAGCCAGGAAAGAAAACCAAAACGGAGATTTGTCTATTTTCCTAATTCTTCTTGGGGAAAAAAACCCCCAAACTAACAATGTTTATTTTCATTATTTGTTTTGCCATTTACAACTAAATTTTATTGTGAACTTTTATCTGTTTCGTTGATAAATTGATTTACATTATTTTACTTTTAAAAACAGAAATATTAGAGATGCATTCATTGAATGTGTAAAGAACAGTATGAAAACAGCCTATTTCAAAGCCAAAAATACCTGAGAATGTTCCTTTTTTTAGAATATTAACCTTTTCAGGATAGTTGTAGTTTAGAAGCTTAAAATTTGAAATATGTTTTTACTCTGGCCATGTTTTTAAATGAATGTTTTAAGTTCTAAATATTCTTGTTAATTCTTCTGAGTAATAGCTTTGGGTTGCATTGTTCTTTATGTATTGTTTGGATTCGTAGCAATCTTTTGTGGGGAGAATAGATTTGGTGTTAAACATAGTCTTAAAGTATTGTTATCGATGAGCCACAGATTAACAAATACCAGAATTTTAAGATCCAACACATTTCCTTGACTATAATGTGAATAGCTGCTTTGAAAGGAACGATATAAACTGATAGCGTTCCGTTTTTAAAAAATTACCATTGTTGTTAGTTTGCTTTCGGGTTCTGCTTTATGGATGTCAGAAATATCAGAGAACAGCCTTCTTCCCCTCTACAGTCTACTTGAGTCAGAGGATTCAATGGATATGTGAGTTATGCCTATTCACATGCCTTATAATTAATTAATTAATTATTTTTGGCCGTGCCACACGGCTTGTGAGATCTTAGTTCCCTGACCAGAGATTGAACCCACGCCCTCAGCAGCAAAAGCGTGGAGTCCTCACCACTGGACTTCCAGGGAAGTCCCCACTTGCCTTATATTTTAAATTAGCACATACATTTATAGTGACACAATCTGAAAGTAAAGATGAAAACATCTCAATTCTTATTCAATGTGAAATGCAGCTTATAAAGCTTAGAGGCTCAGAAGAGGAGCTGGGGGTTGGGTAGAGTTGGTGAGGTGGCTTCTGCAGGGAGTCACTTCCAGGTAAGTTTTAGGAGCTTCTTGTTATGGAAGAGCCTTCCAAGAAAGAAAGTGAGAAAGGGGGTCTCAAGATGGAGGGTATGGCGTTTGGGTTTTTCTCTTACAGAATTTACTTTGTGGGATTATAAACTAATGGTCTGGAAACTTCCAACAGTTTTCTCTCGAGTAATCAAGACCCTTTAAGAGAGCAGTTCTTTACTGCGCTATGACCGGGTGTGCAGGTCTCCTGCCCTTGGCCGCAGGGGAGTCACGTGCTCGGTGGCCCGGCGCAGGGCTCGGACCACACGGCGTCCACCGGCTCAGGGCTCTGACCACACGGCGTCCACCGGCTCAGGGCTCTGACCGCACGGCGTCCACCGGCTCAGGGCTCGGACCTCACCGCGTCCACCGGCTCAGGGCTCGGACCGCACGGCGTCCACCGGCTCAGGGCTCGGACCGCACGGCGTCCACCGGCTCAGGGCTCGGACCGCACGGCGTCCACCGGCTCAGGGCTCGGACCGCACGGCGTCCACCGGCTCAGGGCTCGGACCGCACGGCGTCCACCGGCTCAGGGCTCTGACCGCACGGCGTCCACCGGCTCAGGGCTCTGACCGCACGGCGTCCACCGGCTCAGGGCTCGGACCGCACGGCGTCCACCGGCTCAGGGCTCGGACCACACGGGCGTCCAGCAGCAGCAGCTGCGGCCCCTGCAGAAGCTGAGCAGGGCTTTGCTTGGACACAACTGCTCCCCAGGAGCCAGCGGCCAAGCATTTTCTATTCAGTAAATGTATTGTAAAGGAAGGAAGGAAAACCATGTCTTTTTCCTGTTTCTGGTACCTTTCGGTAACTTCTAGGTGGAGAACTCATCCACCTCTCATGCAAGGAGCCTGTCATCCCAAGTGTCCTGCCAGGTCGGGGCATCTCAGACTTGCCAGGGGGTAAAAATGTGCTTTCCTCATGGCTTCAGAGTGTAGTTACATTTGGATCTGTATCAGGTCACTTTGTGACGCTCCCAGAATTGCTTTCTCTCCCAGTTTTGAGAATTCTTTTTCACAAGTACTGATAATCAAGTGAAATTCTCATCTGTCATCTGTTTTCCTGAACACACTAATCACCCCTCTGTGCCTTCCCTGGTCTTGTCCCCAAACTTAAGCCTAAATGCTATCATATTACAAAGGTAATAACTTGCAGATATTTCATTTTTAGGCTGTAGAGACCTTAAAAATGTTTGAAAAAAAGGACAGTAGTGTGAAGAGTGCAGCTGCAACCAACCTCTCATTCCTGTATTATTTGGTGAGTTCTGCTTTTCATAACTACGTTGGTACTGTGGTATTTTTACGTTGCTGCCCAAGGAGGGGCTCTGGAGAAGCGGGGTGGAGAAGGACAGCACGGCTGGGGTGGGTCTGGGGGCCGCTTGAGTGGTGGACGTGAGTGCGAGGCCATCTCAGAAGGAGGACGGAGGGAGGACCTGTGGAGCTGATCTCAGGTGGGAAATCAGGGTTAGAGATAAAATGCGTGGTTGTCTTCTGTAGAGGTTTAAGCTTTGATGATAGATGCCATGGACGGAATGATTGTCTCCCCAAAATTCATCTTTGAAGCCCTAACACCCAACGTGACTGTATTTGGAGGTGGGGAATTAGGGTTAGCTGAGGTCATGAGGGGAGCCCCCATGATGGGATTAGTGCCTTTATTAGAGGAGAATGGGACCAGAGCCCTGTGCCCTGTGAGGACACAGCAAGGAGGCCGTCCGCAGATGTGGACGTGGGCCCTCACCAGATACCAGGCCTGCTGACCCCCTGGTCTTTGACCTCCAGCCTCCGGAACTGTGAGAAGTAGCTGTGAATTGTTGAAGCCCTGTCTCTGGTACGCAGACAGCAGGCGGTGTCTCCAGGGTGTGAGCAGAGCACAGGGCTGGGGGCTGAGGAGGCCAGAGTGCAAATCCGTGGAGGAGACAGGAAAGGAACTAGCAAAGCATGACGGCTTTGGGGGGGCAGGCATGGTGAGAGCAGAGAGGGGGCACGGGAGAACAAAGGCCCCTTGGGGGGGGCGGCGGGGGAAGGCTCAGCCGATGTAGCCGAGCGAGGCTCAGCCCACCCTGCAGGACGGTCCGCTGGAGCAGGGCTGGGCCTTTGCACCTGCAGCCGCCTCGTGTTCTCCCCCCCTCCCCCTCCCTCTCCCCTCCCCCTCCCCTCTCCCCTTCCCTTCCCCCTCCCCTCCCCCTCCCCTCTCCCCTTCCCTTCCCCCTCCCCTCCCCTCCGTGTGCAGCTGCCCTTCCCTCCCTGGACCCTGAGGTCATCCCCTCACAGCTCTCCAGTCCCCGTCAGCAACCCGTCACTGCTCTTCTAAGTTGTGCCTGAAGCTTAATCCAAAAGACGGTGTTACACGGTTTAGTGTTTATGATGGCAGCACCCCGCTCTTAGGGAGTCCACACAGATACTTGTACGTGAATGTTCAGAGCAGCGTTATTCATAATAACCAGGAGTGGGTGGAAACAACCCAGGTGCCCGTGAACTTGGTGGAGAGGTCTGTGGGACTCGGATGCCCTCTGTGGTCCACAGCCCAGCCCGGCGCAGATCTGGGTCCTCTGCAGGAGCAATAGCTGGACATGGGTGGGGAGCGAGGGCGAGCTGGGCCAGGGGTGCGAGTCTGCACCCGCCCTGCCCCTGGAGACTGGGAAGGACCTTCAGAGGGTAAGGTGCCGCCACACGTTCACATGCACGGCCACTGGACAAGGATCACGGGGGATGGGAGCTGGGAAGCAGCGCCCCTCCCTCAGCCACGCCAACGAGGCACCAGCAGTTATGTTGTGAGAGGTGGGAGGCCCTCGCGGCACAGGTGAATGCCAGCCCAGCCGCGTCCTAATCAGGCACTGGCGGTGGGGACGGAGCGGAGGCGTGGGCTGTGGCGATGCGGGACCCACCGGCCATGCAGCCAGGGTGACGGGGCAGGAGGGCGGTGGGGCCTCTAGCTGGGTGGGTGCCGTGGGTGTGGGGAGCTCCCACCTGCAGTCAGTGATGGCAGGAAGGTGGGTGCTGGAGATGGAACCGCTGCTGTGGAAGTGGTGCTGGTGTCCAGACCATGGCTGTGGAGCAGTCGGTTGTAAGAAACTTCTTGACAAGTAAGACCTTTTGTGGAGTGAGTCCAGCGAGACCAAGATATGTAAAATATGTGCTTGTTTATCCTGTCTGTAATCTGGGAAAGTCCCTTTATCATGTCTGTAATCTCAGAAGAGGCAGAAGGGGTACAGTGAACTTCAAATAATTTGTATATTTTTGTACTTTAGGAGAATGAGTTCGCACAAGCCAGTAGCTATGCAGATTTAGCTGTGAACTCTGACAGATATAACCCGTCAGCTCTTACTAATAAAGGGAATACAGTTTTTGCAAATGGTGACTATGAGAAGGCAGCTGAATTCTATAAAGAGGCTCTAAGAAATGATTCTTCTTGTACTGAAGCACTTTACAATATTGGTAAGTAAAACAGGCAAAATTGCCTTCTTTTTTTTTTTTTTTTTTTTGCTTAAAAAGCTCCAATTCATTGAGAGGAAGAGTTCCTTGCAACAAAAAGTTGAAAAGAAGACTCTTGGATTATAGACTATTTTTAATGGAATTAATGACTCAGAATCTGGACACTTGTGAGATTTGGGTAGATGTTGCCGAAATTCCCTCTAAAAAGACTTTCAGGTTCCTCCCACTGTGGTATGAGAATGTTTCCCGAATTCCTGCTAATACTGGATATTATAATTCAACTTTTGCCAAACTGATAGGTGGGGGAAAAAATCTCATTTTCTTCCTTTCTTTTCTTTTTTTTTTTTTTTAAATAAATTTATTTATGTTTGGCTGCGTTGGGTCTTTGTTGCTGCGCACCGGCTTTCTCTAGTTGCAGTGAGCGGGGGCTACTCTTTGTTGCGGTGCACGGGCTCTAGGTGTGTGGACTTCAGTAGTTGTGGCACACGGGCTCAGTAGTTGTGGCATGCAGGCTCAGTAGTTGTGGCGCATAGGCTTAGTTGCTCCATGACATGTAGGATCTTCCTGGACGAGGGCTTGAACCTGTGTCCCCTGCATTGGCAGGTGGGCTCTTAACCACTGCACCACCAGGGAAGTCCCTTCCTTTTTAATTACAAACAATTTCAAACACTAAAAAAAAAGAGAAAAAGCATACCTCTGTACCTACCACCTATATTTAACACATTTTTACATTTTGTTATTTTTACTTCAGATTTTGTCTTTAATAAACTGTTAAAAGACCTGAAGGCTCACACCACCCCATCCCTCCCCTGCCTGTCAGAGGTCACCTGACCCCCATCGTGTCCCCCCGTCATGCCCCCCCGTTTGTGCCCCCCCTGTTGTGTACCCCTCATCCCCCCCACCCCCACCCCATCGTGAGCTCGTGCTGTTGCAGACACATGTTGATGCAGTGCAGGCTCATGTCTTGGCTTTTCAGTGAAGTTTCCTCTGAAGGTTTCTTCTCCTGCTTCTTTGGTTGGCTTGTTCATGTTATCCTCTCTTTCCTGTGACAATCTTTCCTCCATGTCTGATGAGCCTGGCCTTCTCGAACCTAGGAGTTTGCAGCTGAGGCTGAGTGGGACCTTCGAGGCCTGCCCACTCCCCACCATGGCGCCGTCTGTCTCGTCTGTGTCCTGGGAGTGTCCAGGCAGCTGGATCTCTCCTCCCCGGGCTGGGCTGGGTGGGACGGGAGGGGCAGGGGGCATTAGCAACTCTACCTGGCACTGAGGGGTTGGGAGAAGAGGGGTGAGTGTGGGGGCCTGGGGGCATGAGGTCACTCACCAGGCCCCCGTCCATTTGGCCTCTTCATATGTTTAAATGCCTCTCTTAGGCTGTCGCTTAAGGGAGCTTTATAATTTCTTCTGTGAAACAGAATTTTTCTATTTTTTATGTAGTCAAATTTGGTTTTTGAAAATTTGTGGCTTCATTTGTTTATTGCTTTATCAAACCCTTCCCTACCCCAAGATTACAAAATCATTTTCCTTTCATGCTTTTTTTTTTTTAATTAATTTATTTATTTATGGCTGTGTTGGGTCTTCGTTTCTGTGCGAGGGCTTTCTCTAGTTGCGGCAAGCGGGGGCCACTCTTCATCGCGGTGTGCGGGCCTCTCACTATCGCGGCCTCTATTGTTGCTGAGCACAGGCTCCAGACGCGCAGGCTCAGTAGTTGTGGCTCACGGGCCTAGTTGCTCCGTGGCATGTGGGATCTTCCCAGACCAGGGCTCGAACCCGTATCCCCTGCATTGGCAGGCAGATTCTCAACCACTGCGCCACCAGGGAAGCCCTCCTTTCATGCTTTTATAGCTTTGTTTTTTCTATTTAGTTTTAAAATAAAAATTGAATTTATTTGAAAAAGGAATAAATTCAGGAGAGGAATGTGTGGTTTTTTTCGTCATGCATAATCACTTGTCCTGGCACTGCTTATTACTTGTCCCTTAGTCCTCCTTGAGTTTACTTATTTTTTAAAAAATATTTTATTCATTCATTCATTCATAAATTCATTCATTCTTGCTGCGCCTGGTCTTAGTTGCAGCATGCATGTGGGATCTAGTTCCCCAACCAGGGATCGAACCCAGCCCCCCATCATTGGGAGCACTGACTCTTACCCACTGGACCACCAGGGAAGTCCCAGTCCTCCCTGACTTTAACTAAATTCTGTAACCCAGCCCATTTCTGAACTGTTTGTGCTGTTCTTTTAATGTTTGTCATTCCTGCTCCCCTCAACACTTCAAAACATGCACTAAAGCTTTCATGGTTTAGTGTCTGCCAAACAGTAGTGGAATTTCCTGCCCCTGCCTTGTTCCTTTTTTTTTTTTTGATTGTGTTCATCTTTATTTTCTCTTTTGGATGACTATTTACCTATATTTAATATTCATTCTGTTACTTTGAGAAAATTACTACCAGTACTAGTATTTATAGCTTACCTTTTTTTCTCTTTCTTCTTTTTAAAGGCCTTACCTATAAGAAGCTAAACCGGCTTGATGAAGCTTTGGACTGTTTCCTGAAACTTCACGCAATCCTAAGAAACAGCGCCCAAGTCCTTTACCAGATAGCAAATATGTATCTTATGTGAAAAACTTAAGGACAGTTATTAATTCACTCAGTTGGTGATTGAGTACCACTTATTAAATAAGCTTAACCAGTAAATTAATTGATGGGGGTATATTTTAAAACCTAACTGTCAAATTAATATGTGATGAAAATATTATTTGAGTGATCCTGTTTTAAAGGGTCATTTGCATTGTAGGAGGAATTATTTAGAAGTTGCAACTAGTACTAATTTTTAGACATAATAATTGAAGTAATTGGGTATCATGTCGAGTCCACACAAGATGTTCATTGAGCGTAAATTAGACCCTTCAGGGAATTCCCTGGCCGTCCAGTGGGTAGGACTCCTCGCTCTCACTGCCAGGGCCCGGATTTGATCCCGGGTCAGGGAACTTAAGACCCCGCAAGCCGTGTGGCGCAGCCAAAAAAAAAAAATAATAATGATAATGATTAAAGAATTTTAAGTATTGTCTCCTGTGCTTCTGGTAGGGTAGATAAAATTTTTTTTGATAAAAAATGTTAATTTTAGAGCAGATAGTGGCATAGTTATTTCTTTTAGCCTTTTTGTTTTGTCCAGTTCATGCCTCTGAAGGTGCCAGTGTCATGACCTGCTGGTGCCCAGTTCCCGATCAGTTTGGATCCAGTCAAGCAGTTGTTGTGTTTGAGGCTGTTTGAATACATTTCCTTATTTTTATGTTTTTCTTATGGTATCACATTTGTCATCATTAAAACTAGAAGGCTCTTCTTTTTTTTCTTTTTTTAATAAATTTATCTATTTTATTTATTTATTTTTGGCTGCATTGGGTCTTGGTTGCTGCACGCAGGCTTTCTCTAGTTGCGGCAAACGGGGGCTACTCGTCATTGTGGTGCACGGGCTTCTCATTGTGGTGGCTTCTCTTGTTGTGGAGTGTGGGCTGTAGGTGAGCAGGCTTCAGTAGTTGTGGCACGAGGGCTCAGTAGTTGTGGTTTGTGGGCTCTAGAGCACAGGCTCAGTAGTTGTGGTGCACGGGCTTAGTTGCTCCGTGGCATGTGGGATCTTCCTGGACCAGGGCTCAAACCCGTGTCCCCTGCATTGGCAGGCGGATTCGTAACCAGTGCACCACCAGGGAAGCCCCAAGGCTCTTCTTTTTCAGTGAAACTTTGGATTGGAATATTTTCATTTCATTAAGACAACTAATACAAAATAAATAGTAAGTAATAAGTACTGGTGTGAATAAATTATTTGAGTGCATGCAGAGGACTTACTAGGCATTAAAGCTACAAAAAACTGTCTTGGGCTTGTAATGTAATTAGGGAAAACTCAATGGAAAATACATGGAAACCATTCCTTTAAAATGTTGAACATTTAAGAGAGGTAGAATAATTGAAACATAGCATTCAGGCATTTTTTTTAAGGACAAATTTTGGACAAAACTTTGAATAAAACAGCACACTATTAATTCTACTAGAAATTTGGCAGTTGATCTTAGTGGGTAGTAATGAAGTAAAAGGAAAAGCAAGGTGTGTGTGTGTATATATATATATATGTCCCATATATATATATATATATGGGACAAAAGTGTTATTGCCAGTATGACCATTTTTCATCCTCATCCCTGACGAAATCCAGAGTAAACAGTATTAAGTAGCACATTAGTACAGACTAGGAAATATTTTTATGAAATGTTGGTTTTAGGTTTGCTTATTGATCAGTGAATTTAGAAAAATTGTGTTATCCTTCATTGAAATTGTCTAAGATACGAATTAATGGAAGATCCCAATCAAGCTATGGAATGGTTAATGCAGCTGATCAGTGTTGTTCCAACTGACTCCAGAGCTTTGTCGAAACTGGGAGGATTATATGACAGTGAGGGGGATAAATCCCAAGCATTCCAGTATTACTATGAGGTGGGTGTGCAGACTTGCCTTCCTTCTGCTTTTTAGCCTTTTATGAATTGTTATAAAAAAGACAGCAGGCCTTTTAATTTTTAAAAATTATAAATGCTTATTAGCTTTTAAATAAATAATGATTTAAAATAAAACATTTGTGGAATATAAAGTTAGTTTTTGATTATTTTAATAAAAAGTAAAATAAAAGGTACCAATGCATTTTTCTCTTGAAGGATGATTTAATCCCTTTTGAGTCTATTGCATATTTAATTTGACTCGGATCATATATCAGTACATCAAAAAGATATTTATAGATAATTGAAAAATGTGTCAAACAAATCTTAAGTTTTCCAAATCTTACATAGTTTCAAAACTTGAACAGTGCTTGTGACAGCTCATACTTTTTAAGTAAGAAATGCCACACTGTATAACTTAATCCAGCCTGTGGGGAAGATGTTGGGGAGTGAACTGTGCGTTGTGACTGAAGTTCTTTTGTCACACCTCCCTTTCCAGTCGTATAGGTATTTCCCGTCCAATATTGAAGTCATCGAGTGGCTCGGGGCCTATTACATCGACACCCAGTTTTGTGAAAAAGCCATTCAGTACTTTGAAAGAGCTTCTCTTATACAGTAGGTAACTGTTACGATTTTATGTTTAGTTAAATGTCTACAATCTGATAGACGTACTGAGTTCATGAGCAGTTATTAGTGAACATTCAGGCATCATTTCGATTTTCTTGTGTTGTGTTTCATTTGACTTGGTCTTTATTATGATAAATATATTTCCTTTTTATGCAAATGTTTTAAAAAATACCTTCAAGGTACTTTTCTGTGTGTATTTTTCTTTTTCACATCTCAGTAAACAAGTATTATTTCTTTATCAATCAGAAAATGACTATCTCAGTCCAAAGACAAAGTTTCATTTCTGAAAGAATCCTAATTGAAATGTTTCATTGGTCTCAATTTGTAATTGATATACATTATATATTAAAAATCAGGACTTCCCTGGTGGCGCAGTGGTTAAGAATCCGCCTACCAATGCAGGGGACACGGGTTCGAGCCCTGGTCTGGGAAGATCCCACATGCCACGGAGCAGCTAAGCCCGTGTGCCACAACTACTGAGCCTGCGCTCTAGAGCCTGCGAGCCACAACTACTGAAGCCCGTACGCCTAGAGCCCATGCTCTGCAACAAGAGAAGCCACCTCATTGAGAAGCCCGCGCACCGCAACAAAGAGTAGCCCCCGCTCGCTGCAATTAGAGAAAGCCTGCGTGCAGCAACAAAGACCTAACGCAGCCAAAATTAAATAAATAAATGAATTTATTTAAAAAAAAAAAAAGAAAGAAAGAAAGCAGGAATAGCAATATTAACTTCAGACAGAACAGAAATCAAAGTGAGGAAACTTATAAAAAAAAAAAAAACTCTTAAAAATGTCTTTAAATTCATATCAGAATGTTTTATTCATTATTCAAAAATAATTGGGATATATCATGTTGTGTTTTGTATTTGGCCAAATTGAATTTTAACATTAGATGTGGGGAGAGGGGAGCGGAGAGGGACAAGGTAGGGGTAAGGGATTACAAGGTACAAACTACTATGTATAAAATAAATAAGATACAAGGATGTATTGTGCAGCACAGGAAGTATAGCCAATATTTTATAATAACTATAAATGGAGTATAATCTATAAAAATTTTGAATCACTGTGTTGTACACTTGAAACTAATACTGTAAATCAACTATACCTCAATTTGAAAAAAAAGAGAAGTGAGGAGAGCATTAAATTATTCCCTAGTCTTTTATTCCTTCAAATTTTGTTTTTCTCAGAAATTTTTAGTAGTAGTCTTTAGAAATTCTGGTCATGTTTATTTTAGAAAAGAAATTCATTTCTTTTTAAGGGAAAAGAAAGAAAATAGATTTCTTTTTTACTTTCTTTTTAGTTGAAGTCTAATTGTTCAAACACAAGGTCAAAAATTGCCTCTTGGATACTAAATTTGCAGGCCTAAGCCTAGGTTTCTAAGCCTTAGGTACTAAGTATAAGATATGGCAAAGGTAATAAAAATGTTTAAAATAGAATGCTGTGGTCTTTACCCAAACTGGTGAGGTGGTTCTTATAAGAATGTCTAAATAAAGGTGTGAGTTAATTGAAGGACTCTAAATTTAAATTTCCTAATATAAATTTGACAGATAATAATGAAGGAAATTGTATATATGCTATTTTTAATAATAAAGATGATCTAATCAAATGTCAAAAAGTAATTGAAAGATAGTACAGATATGTAGCTTAGCTTTATAAAACTGTTTGGCCATCACAGATTATTTTTGTTTCATCTCTAATTTCACATAATTTATTCCTTTTACAGGCCCACACAAGTGAAATGGCAGCTGATGGTAGCTAGTTGTTTTAGAAGAAGTGGTAAATGCTTTAATTTTATTCACTTTAATATGTGTTGCTTGCTTCTATCTTTTAGGTAATTATGCATATAAATGTGTTCCTATTGTAGATTTATTTATTAAGATTAACTTTTGATAAGTACACATATCAAGCATTATATGAAAGACACAGTGGTTACTACGTAGAGATAAAAGTTACGTTTACTAACCCGCATCCCCTGCATTGGAAGCAGGGAGTCTTGACCACTGGGCCGCCAGGGAAGTCCCATCTAGTCACCTTTCTAAACATCCTGTGTGCTCTGCCCAATGTGTGAGCCTCTCTCACACCTGAAAAGCTGAGGAGAGCCCAGAACTGGGGCCGCAGGACTTGATTTTGTACAGCAGATGTCACTAGTCACCCTGGTTGTGTTTTCAGTGACTGTCTTTATCCTGTCCTGTGCTGCTGGCCTGTTCTGCAGTGTCAGTGTGTTAATGGTTTGGGACTAGCCATGAAGTGAATGATACTGTTAAAATATCAAGATTAAGCAGGAGATAAATGTTAACACTGTGGTTAAAATGTTTAGTGTAGTTAAAATAACATGCTAATGTAGTTAAGTGTGAAGAATGCAGTCCCTCTTATAGAGCAAACAGATGTCCAGGAGGAGAACTCCCTTACCCAGGGAAGCGTGAGCTGTGACCACTGGCAGCGGTCCCCGCCGTTTCTTAGGGCCCTCTGTCCGCCTCCGAGAGCCCCTCAGGTGGCAGCGGGACACAGGTGCGGTGTGGCCTCAAGTCATTTTGCGGGTTGGTCTCTAATGTTACCGTGTTTCCTGTTGGCGGAAAGACCTCGCTGTATACACATTTTATTTACGTCAGGGCGAGTCTGAGTTGCCTGCGTGCGTTTAGCGCCTGTCCTGTGACGCGCACGCGTGTGTGTGTGTGTGTGTGTGTGTGTGTGTGTGTGTGCGCGCGTGTGTGTGTGTGTTCCTCGGGTTTGAGCGCTGAAGCGCAGGCGAGGGGAAGAGCAGCCACCTTAGCCGGCCCGGCCGTGCGCTGGGTGCTCCGGTCTCCGTCTTGTTCAGCCTCCACCCCGACGCTGAGGCCGGCGGGCCACCCCCTTGTACAGGAGGCCCAGACGTAAGGGCATAACTCTTTCCTGAGATTTTAGCAAAGGTCTTTGATCCAAAATTCGTTTTTCCTATTCTTTGCTGCCATGTGAAGCTAAATTATTTTATTACAAAACAAAATGCTTTCTGTAAACCTTTTAATGTTTGAAAATAAAAACTGCAAAACAAGTTATTTTTCATCTTTTCCAAGTGAATAACGTTGAAATTAATGTTATTACTTCGTTTATTTTAAGAAGTAGAACTAAGTTTCAACCATTTACTTCTGCTCTACCCCTTTTTCAGATTTATTTTATCTGTACATTTTCTTCCAGAAGTTATATTGAGGGACCTCCCTGGCGGTCCAGGTGTTAGGACTCCACGCTTCCACCGCATGGGGCACAGGTTTGATCCCTGGTCGGGGAACTAAGATCCCACATGCTGCACAGCCAAAACAAACAAACAAAAAACAGAAGTTATATTGGGAATGGTTATTTATGCCTATGGCAAACATGAAAGTCATCCTTCTAAACCAATGAAATGGTGCCAGCATATTGAATTTAAATTAGTATTTTGCTGAATCCTGTTAATTTCTATAATCTGCTAGTATGTTTGTTTTTTCTCCTTCACTTATAGGTAACTACCAAAAAGCATTAGATACTTACAAAGATATTCACAGAAAATTTCCAGAAAATGTTGAATGTAAGTGAGACTACATTTTGTAACTTTGAAAGTATAGGTTCTCACATTTTATGTCCTAATATGTAATAATTACCTTTGCTACAGTAATTGCATACATAGATACCAACCTATAATTTGTGGTACATATGTTTAAATATGTGGTTATAGGATCAGAAAATTTGACTATGCAAGTACACATTTTTATAGAATTTAATTGTTGACGGATTTAAATATACCACTGAATTCTCTTCAGTAGTAAACAGATCTATATTTCAAAGCTTTATGAAATTTTAAGAATAAATTTTGGTTTACTATTTTTTAAAGTTCATAAACTGTGGTATTTTATAGAAAAGGCATTTTATTTCTTTAAAAAAATTCTTTTTTATAAATTTATTTATTTTATTTTATCTTTGGCTGTGTTGAGTCTTCGTTGCTGCACGCAGGCTTTCTCTAGTTGCAGCGAGTAGGGGCTACTTTTCGTTGTGGTGCGCGGGCTTCTCATTGCAGTGGCTTCTCGTTGCGGAGCACGGCCTTCTCATTGCAGTGGCTTCTCGTTGCGGAGCACAGCCTCTAGGCGCGCAGGCTTCAGTAGTTGTGGCACGTGGGTTCAGTAGTTGTGGCTTGCAGGCTCTAGAGTGAAGGCTCAGTAGTTGTGGCGCACGGCCTTAGTTGCTCCGCGGCATGTGGGATCTTCCCGAGCCAGGGATCGAACCCATATCCCCTGCATTGGCAGGCAGATTCTTAACCACTGTGCCACCAGGAAAGCCCTAGAAAAGGCATTTTAAACCATCCATTTAATTATAACTTTTTGAGACTGAAAAAATACCTTTAGAGTTTATGATAATAGAACATTAATAATCTTGCTGATACTGGTGGCAGATTAATTTTAAAACATTATATGTAACTTATTTCCCTTTTATAAAGTTGGCTTTGTATAAAATATTCATTTCTTCCAGTCTTATTGCACAGTAGATTTGATGCAACTTGAAGTAACAGTGTTACAGTAACAGCAACAAGATCAGGATCCGGAAGAGTACAAAATAACCACATTCATAGGTCTCACATTCTCACTAAACTATACATGGCCCCGAGTAGCTTTGTGACTAAAGGAGGAGAGCAGATACAGTTGGTTTTATAATCTGTACTATTTATAAGGAAATAAAAAGTAGTTCCTTGGGAAGAAGAAAATCCTTTCAACTCTTCAGTCGTGTCGAGACACAGAGGAGAGTAGATAAAAGGTCACTGGAAGACGTCATAGCTCCTAGCTTTACTAACATCCCTCCAACAAATAAAATCATGTGTTTGAAAAGACCGTTTTGAATGTTGTCCTTCAGTGACCGTGCACACAAAACAGCACATTTCAGTGAAAACAGGTCTTTTCTGGGCCACGTTTTCAGTGGCGCAGCCTGGTCCGGGGGTTAGACGTGCTGCATGTTCCTTCAGTAATATTTTTCTCAATTTGACTTCTGTGAAAGCAGAGAGCTCAGAATTATGGCCTTTGCTAAGAGCCTAAGGGCGAGGAGTTTTGTAATGCTGGTCCGATGTGGGTCCGTTAGCTCACAGCAGTTTCCAAATGCCAGTCAGAAAACAGGATACATGGGAATTACTTGTAAAACCTGTAAAAACTACAAATCTGTAGCCCAACCTACAGAGATTCTCATTCACGTTTGCAGTGGACCCAGATATCTGATTTTTCCTATTTCTTTTTTTTTTTCTCATCTATTTATTTTCCTATTTCTTTTTTAACAGCTTTTAATGTGATTCTTAACTTCAGTCACATTGGGGAACTGATACTTTAGAGATTAAATGAGAGCAGTAATAGCTTTTGGGGAGTGGAAACCCAACAGTCTGCTGGGCAGAGTTTCTCAGCTTCGGCAGCACTGACATTTGGGATTGGATAATCCTGTGCTGTGGGGCCATCCTGTGGATTCTAGAATGTTCTAGCAGCATCCCTGCCCTCCACCCACTGGGTGCCAGGAGCACACCTCCTGTTATGACATTGTCAGGTGTCCCCTGGGGATGCAGCTGCTGCCGGTTGAGGACCACTGCAGTAGCTGCAGCACCTCCACACTGGACAGCAAAGGGAGCACCTCCAAGCAAGGCCACTTTTCTTTCTTTAAAGAGAGTTTAAGATTGACTGTAAAAGTTGAATGATTGGGACTTCCCTGGTGGCGCAGTGGTTAAGCATCTGCCTGCCAGTGCGGGTGACACAGGTTCGAGCCCTGGTCCGGGAAGATCCCACATGCCGCAGAGCAACTAAGCCTGTGCGCCACAACTACTGAGCCTGTGCTCTAGAGCCCATGAGTCACAACTACTGAGCCCGTGCGCCTAGAGCCCGTGCTCCGCAACAAGAGAAGCCACCGCAATGAGAAGCCCGTGCACCGCAACGAAGAGTAGCCCCTGCTTGCTGCAACTAGAGAAAGCCCGCATGCAGCAACGAAGACCAAACGCAGCCAAAAATAAATAAATAAATTTATTTTTTTTAAAAAGCGTTTAAAAAAAAAAAAGTTAAGTGATTATCTGTGCCGTGGGGAATGTCCAAGGTACTCTGGCCTGTTTAATTTTCAAAACAGGTGTAATCAGTAGTCTACCTTATGGTAGCATAGGAAAAACACTTGCACTCATGTAAGGTCTCACTTTGAGCAGAGTACTTTTCTGATGAACCCAAAGGGTGATTTAGTCTTAAAATACATTCTTCAGTTATCAAAAATTGACCTGCTCCATAGAGTTACAGGTGACATGCTAAATTTCAGAGGATATCTACCGAAAACAGTGGGTTTTATTTTACATTAAATATTCCTAAGCCACTCTTTCCAAGGATGGGTAGATAAGAGAGATAATTGAGTATTATTTGTAGAAAATATAAATTACCTTCTTACTGTGCATTATCAGGGTAAATGTATACATAGGCAATTTACACAGTAGTAATGTGTGACATTTTAGATTATTTTAGTACCATTACTCTTGTAATACATTAATGGTCATGAATTAGTCACTAACTTACAAATTCTTATGGGGTGACTGCAGTGCTGGTACACAGTACTGTTCCTGCCCTGTGGATATGGCAGAAAACAAGACAGACCAGAATCCTGGCCTCGTGGAGCTTGGATTCTAGTGGGAAGAAAAAGACAATAAACAAGTATATAGTATGTCAGGAGTCGTAAGTGGTATAAAGGAGAAGCAGATGAGGAGATAAAGGCTTGGGTTATAGATGCTGTGGTCTCTCCTGAAGGGCAGGTGGGCAGAGTCCCTCTAAACCCTCTTCCAGGGAGGTCAGTTCTCAGAGGGCCAGGAATACAAAGTGTAGTGATTTTTCAAGAGAAACAAACACTGTTTGTGAGCAGCATTCCTACCCGGGTCCCAGAAGACTGAGTTTATTGATTTATTGTCCTTTGAACACTATGGATAAATACTTCTCTAAAAATATTTTTCATAATTTAGGTCTACGCTTCTTGGTTCGTCTCTGCACAGATATTGGATTAAAAGAAGTTCAAGAATATGCAACAAAACTCAAGAGATTGGAAAAAATGAAAGAAATCAGGGAACAGGTATGTCATGTGAGCCGAAAACTGCTGTCAATTTTGAAAATGTCAGCCTTCTGTAGCTCAGCTGAGTGATGTCTGGGCTTCTGTCAGTGAAATTAAGTTGCAGTTATTTTTCTGCTGTGGCATAAAAGGAGGAATAACTAAAACTCTAGTTTTAGGATAAAATTCAGTCAAAATCTAGTTCCTAATCAGAGAAAGTGCAATAGATTCAGTGTAGTTTTTAGTGGAAATCTACTAATAGACTAACAATTGTAATTTCCCCAGTACAAAATAGCTGCAGGTTAATTTGTAGACGTAACTTTTTAGCTACATTAGCATGTTATTTCAGTGTCAGCTGGAGAGTCTCGTGGCCTGTGGAAACCAGGAGACAGTCACTTGCCTACAACAGCAGTTCGTTGGGCTGCTCTGTTGCATCGTAGGGCATGGCTCTGAGGATTGCTGATACAGAGGCTTCAGGTGTATTTCTGTGTTCCCTGCAGTGTTTTACTTCTGTGAGAGAATAATCCCTCCTGTGTTTGAGCCTAGAATATTTAAAACTTTAACATGATTTCTGAGTATCCGCCTTTCATAGAAAGAAAATTCTTTAAGCTTAAGCTTTTTCAAGAATTTAATTACCTTGGATAATTAAATCTAGATATCGTATTTGCTTTCAAAATGTGGTTATCTTGTTTTTGCTTTGAAGATGTGACCTGATTGTTTTATTCTCTTTTTTAAATTATCAGTTGTAAAAGCATTATGAGCATGACCTAGATCTTTACCTTAAAAATCCTATAAAACATCAAGTTGGTATTAAAATGCCACTGCTAAGGTATATAGTTACAACCTGCTGTGAAGACCAGCTGAATACCACGTACCAATTGCTAATTTAATTAGATAACTGTGTGAAAGTTTTGTAAAATTAAACTAGTACAAATTGGAAGTTCAAACTATCATAATTATCATCATAATTACTATTACATTTGTTTTATTAAGAAGAATCAAAAAGAAGTATCTATTTCAAACCGTGAAATTCTTTGGAGCTCAAAACTAGTTCTGTGAAGTTACTTAGTGTAGAACCGTGGGTGCATCTGGAAGTCTTCAGACTTCGTAAGTTTAAGCATCAGTGGTTTGTCACTTACGAACGGTGACTGAACAGTGCACATGAGCTCAGGCAAGTTCTGGATCCTGCATGGGGTCCATGTGCTGACCCCGCAGCCGAGTGGGAGTGGGCCTCCCGGCTGGACGCCCCCCACCCCAGTGAGGAGCCAGGAGCCTTCTAGCTCCTGCTTCCGGGGGCCGCACTCAGGCTTTAGGAAACATGGATTCCGAGGACTCCTGGGAAGTGAACTTGAGGGGTCAGGTCGAGACCTGTGCCCGCCACGCACCCTCCTCAGAGCCCCCGCCAGCCCCTGCCCTCCTTGAATCTAGACAGCCTGGGCCGCTACAGGTGCTCCTCTCCTTCTGACGTGGCAGCCCCCCCCCCCCACCCGACTGCAACCCCTGTCCTGACTGTTCTCTTTTGCTCATGGGGGCTTGTGATTTTACTGTTGTAAATGAGTATCGAATGTCATTGAAATGGCTTTTCCTTTCTAATGACTACTCAGCCTCTTGATTCCTCTTCATCACAGTATTTGTGTATTCAGTGAACATCGTCAGCTTTTGTCTGTGTCTCTCATAGACCTGACCTCTTATCCTTATGTTGTACTCGCCATGGTGTGATTAAGGACACTTAGTAAGCTCAGACGAGTTACAGTTGATGCGTTTAAATTACGCAGTGCTTACCTTACCGGCTTACCCAAGTGAGCGCTGTGTCACTGTGCTCGAGCAATGTCTCTCTTCCTAATGCCTTATCACTGCCGCACTGCACTGTGCCTGCGTCACTCAGATACGTCCTCTCGTCCCAGCCATTCCTTCGTCTTCCTTTAAGTCACAGCCCTTATCCACAGAGCACTTTCTTTCTGTTTCCTTGAGATCAGTTTCTCCATTGTTCTTTGGGACTGCTCATTAAATCTTACATAAAGAGAAACATTTTCTTGATGTTTTCTCACTTATATTTTGCTTATGAACACAAAATTGAGGGGGAAATTAGTGGAAAAGGTCAGTCCTGGGAAGGAGAGCAGAGGCTTACAGAGAAGGAGTCCTGTGGGTCCGAGAGCAGCCTTCTCGGGAAATCGCTGCGTGTCCCCGTGCATTTGTCTAGATTGTGAGCCGTGGGGCGGGCACCCTGTTTCCTGGCTGCGTGGTGCATGAGACGCTATTCGTTATGAAACAAAATGTCGCAAATAAACGCCTGAAGTAAGGATGCTATCCTTTTCTAAATTTGAACTTAAAACTTCTTGTTACTCGTCCTGTGTGTCTCCTGTTTAGAATCTCTCTCGATGCAAAAACTTAACGTTTTTCCTTCGTAATTAGGATTTCTTCATAAAATCATTGCCGAGGCCTGTGTAATACCTGTTGTACAGATATATCTTGATTTCTTTGAATATTTCCACATGGTTAGGTATCTTTTTTCCAGTTGGTGACTTTCTACAGTCTGTCTAGCTTTCAGGTGTTCCTTGCTAAAGCTCTCTGAGTGTCTGTAGTCGAGCTCGTCCATATTGTTAGCTGGAGACGTTTGGGAACCAGCCACAGGGTTGAGACCAGGGATGTCCTGGATAATCACGCCACACCTTTACCTGAGCTGCTGGAAGGAATGCAGAGCTGAGCCCCTGTCTTTACCCTGTCCTTGCCCCTGCCAGTGCTGATGGTGGCAGAAGTTTGGCAGCAGAAGGAAAAGAAGTGATGAGGCTGGGTGGCCTTTCCTGGTCTCCCTGCTCTGGCTGCAGTTTCCCCTCCTTCCCCCTGATGGCGTCTGCTCAGCTGGGCATCAGCGACCGGCAGCGGCAACACCCAGTGCCTGATGAGCACGGGCCCGCTCTAGCCCTTTGCATGTACTGGCTAATTCAATCATCACAGGAGTCCTATGCCATGATGTTGGATGTGGTTTTATTATTACTGTTCTTTAAGATGAGAAACCTGAGGCCCGTGGTTGCAAAGCAACTTTCTCCAGGTCACACAGCTGTCGGGGGGTAGGCCTCGGATTCACATCCGGGAAGGCCAGCTTCTGAGTCCAGGCTCCTGACTGCCATGCCCTGCTCCCTTACGGATAGTAGAGAAAAAGGATGATGCGACCAATTACTTTCAGTGGGTGTATAGTCCTTCCTTTTCTGCATCCAGGACGTTGGTAGCTCACTCCATGAGCTAAACGAGAATGCACCTCTGTGAGCTCACTCTGATTTGATCAGAGCTCGGGCCTCAGAACAGTGCTCTCCAAGTGTGGCCTGTGGACCCTCAGAGCCTCAGAATCGCCTGGGCTTCTTACAGTTACAAAGTCTTGGGCCTCGCCCCAGACTACCCCAACCCCAGAATTAAAATCTCTGGGTATGGAGTCCAAGAATCTGTGTGGTTTTTAAACAAGTTCTCAAACGCATTTTTTATTCACAGACCTTCAAGAAGCACTGGTGTAGTGTTACGCTCCCGAAGGGTTACCTTCAAATGATCAAACCCCAGCTCAGGGGACAGAATCTGCTTTAAGGGGAAAAGCAAACACAAAATAAATCAGGCCGTGGATTTTTAAACACTGTTTTAAAATGGAAAGGGATTTTTGTAGACCTAAGAAGGAAAGAGAAACAGATTCAGGATTATGTGGACCGGGATCATGGACCTCCCCAGGCCCCTAGCTCCTACCTTAAAGCACTAAAGCTGGAAATTCATTTCTCTGGACTGACTTTTCAGAGAAGTGCGTCCTCTTCTGGAACACTTACGGAGAAGGAGGCTGTTCTCCCCTTTGTGCTGGGGGCCTGTGTTCCTGGGCGGGGAGGGAGCTTTGTGCCCTGTTTGCAGAGCCGTGGCAAACAGTCCCGGGCGTGGGGTGGAGCCGCCCCCCAGCAGTGTTGGGTTTTAAGAGACAGTTCGAGTTTCCGCTTCGCTGAACAGAAGAACGTTAGCTGCAAGGAACTCTTCAAACTTCATTGCACGAATGGAAGAGAGCAAAATGGGAAGACAGGAGTTGAAGGCTGAGTATTTTAAATGTGACAAGGAAGAGAAAAATACCAGCCCAAACCAAAGAGGATTAAGGGACAAAAGGAAACGATTAGGAGGGAGGAAGAAGATGGGGAAACAGATAGTTTACAAAACACAAAGTTTTAATTGCTCATTCACAAATGAAGTACATTAATAATTTATTCCTTTTTAAAAATCGAATTTCTAAATTTTCACAATATTCAAAAGGAGAATTCCTCTCCCAGTATTTGCCATTTTCCCCCCAAAGAAATCAAATAATTTCAAGAAATTCTTTCTTTGGCCAACTTAAAATAATATGTGACATTCAAAACTAATGTAAAATATAGTTGGTACTTATGCTCAAATTTCCAGTTATTGCCAGAAGCTAGTTGAGTAGAAACCCTTCTGGTCATAGTTCTTAAAAGGAAAAAGATTCTGTATGAAGATCTCATAAAGGCATAGCTTTAAATGAACTGTGAAGGAAAAATGCAAAATTTTTAAAGTTTACGTATGTAATGGAAGCTGCAAGAATGTTTTGCCCATTTTATACGTTATTGCATTTATAAAGTTCAACAAAAACGTAGAAGATAATTTATATAGCATTCATCCTTGGTATCAAGTGTGTGGTGATTTGGGCCTTGACGTTTTCCAGGGTGAGGCTCCCGCGACGCTTTGGTTAAAGGCCGTGGAGTCCCCCCTGCCGGCATCACCCTGCGCCGGGTCCTTGGGTCACCTGCTCAGGAGACGCTTGACACGGACGAGGTGCTCCAGCTTCTTGTCACCTGGCAGGAGAGTGAGACACACACAGGTCGCCTGCTGCCCGTGTGCACTGGATGGGGTTCGGCCTGTGACCAGGGGTCCAAGTGGTCCCCGGCGGAGGTGTGGCTGGACCTCGGGGCCTGGCGTGGAGACGGGAAGGTGTGAGAGAGGTCCGAGGGCAGGGAGGTGCGGCCACGTTCATGGGTTCTTTGGAGTTGAAGCTACAAAGAAGCGTCTTAAATTCTGTTTTCTCTTGAATTTGAAGTCAGAGCCAATCTTCTTAAGGATCCTTAACTAGGTAACAACTGCTCCTTGTTCTAAGACAAAAATCTACTTCTTACGGATGGTGGACGGAACCCCGGGCTTTCCTCTCAGTCCCGGCCATCTCCAGACCTGGTTCTCATCAGCAAGATGAGGACAGCGTTGTCGGCTGGCCTTCCCAAGCCGTCCGCGGCGCGCTTAGGTCCGTCCCAGTCTGTCCCTGACATGGCTAGAAAATGACCACATACTTGGATGTCAGAGACGTCAAATCGCTGCGGGAGTTTGCAGCCGTCACCCTCGGGTCCTGTGACCGCTGTCCCCCGGGGGCGGGTGATAGTGTGACAGTGTGGGGCTGCGCGGGTCCTGGCGACTCTGCCTGACGCCTGCCGGAGAGCAGTGTCGTGTGTTCGCGGTGGGGAGAAGACACTCTCCCAGCACTTCCCTGTTTAATTTTTCCATCATTTTGTTTATATCTCCTTTGCTCCTCTTCTCTTTGTACCTTCTTCTCTCATTTTTTCCCCAAAGTGGGAATGGCATCTTTTTTTTTTTTTCATATTATTGAAAAAACAAATGTTATTCTAAAAATACAGGTAGATTACTTTTGTAAGTAACATTTTAATTCAAATAAAAATGTGTTAAGGAAAAAGTGAAAATCATTCAGCCACGACTTTGAGATCACTGTTAGCATTCTGACATTTCATCATCCCAGGCATTTTTACAAATATATACAAACATATATCAATACGTTTTTTAAATGGGACTTTTTTTTTTTTTAAACAAAAGTGGATTTTTATAAAAGTACTGTCTTGTAACCTGAGTTTTCCCCTCACTTAGGAAGATAACCTGGGCAGCTTCCCATGTCAGCAAAGGCAGGCCTGTGTCGTTTTTTGCCCCTTCCTGTGGCTGTTTGACGTGTCAGTGTTGCCATGATGAGACTCTTCTGTCAGTCCCGCTTCCGTACCTCACGCCCCTGTAAGCGAGTCCGGATTCCTGGGAACTTTATGAGGTGTTGAAACTCTGAGAAGGCGGCAGTGTCTCCTGCTGAGAACAAAATGTGACACTGCAGTGCGCCTGTGTCCCTGGGCCTGTGGTCCGCCCCCGGCATTCGCTGTTTGCACCGGCCCCTCTCAATAAGTTGTTATTGTTGTGCCTACTTTATTTTCAGAGCTTCATGTTCTCTTTCTCCAGAAGGTTCCCCCAAACTGGACCTCACCTTGACCCCCTCCAGTCACGCGGCCGAAGCATCCCTCCCCGAGACCCTCACGGCCATGGTGTGAATGTAGTGGACACTTTGACCTTTCCACCCTGCGTGACAGAGCCCCGCTCGGTCATCCCCTCCCTGTCCCTTTAGTTCCCGGGGCTCTGGGGTGGTGGCGGGGCCTGACCCTTTGAGGGCTCCCCTTCCTTCTGTCCCCTGAAGGCCCTGCGACCCGGCCTCTGTGGGTGGATGGTCTGAGAGAGACTTGGCCGAGTCTCCACAGGTCACATTGCTTTAAACTTAGAACCTGATCGAGCCTATGTGCTGGTAAACGTTCTGGTCTCACTTGTGACATTGCCGTCTCTGTAACCTCCATGCGGACTCGCTGCTTCGGCTGCTGTGGCGATGGGGACACAAGACTGATCACGGTGGGGTTTATTGATTTCCAGGGGCAAATGGGTGGAAGAGGACGAGAACCCTGACCTCCGCCCACAGACGAGTGAGTGGAGTCGCGGGGGCCTCGGGGAGTGAGGGGGGCTGGCCGGAGGAGCCGGTGGAGCCGGGGGACGAGCCCACGAGGAGGAGGCCACACCGGGCAGGGGGCGTGCGGTCCCGGGCCCAGGAAGACGGAGTCTGAGCCCACGGCGGGTGCCGGTCCACTCGGGTCCATGGGGCTCGGCTGAGTCAGCCGGCTCTGGGTTCTCCCGGGAGCGAAGCAGGCCACGCGGGGACCTGGGGGTCTTGATGCAGACGTGCTTGCCATGGCAGGGGGCTTCCAGGCTGGAAAAAAGCAAGGGCGTGACGGGGTGACTTAGGCAAAGGCGGGTGAGAGCCAAAGCATGGGAAGGTTCTAGACGGGCGCAAGGACAGTGTGACGGGGCCACGGTCATCGCCGCACGTGCTCACTTTCCTAGGTTGTCCTGTGCTAAGCTTACAGTTTCTTAGATCTTTTCCCACATTTGATTTGGAAAAAAGTTTCAAGTTATATGGACATTTGTCTTTATGAGTGTAATTATTTTATCATTCATTGTCTAGGTCTTATAGATATGCTGGCAATTATTAATCTATGGATAGATGAAAACCAAGTTCTGAAATAAAATCTGATTAGAGATATTAAAATATTTTGCTGCATCATTTTTAGATTTTCTTTTGTTTGTGAAGGCAGAGGGAGAGATGGAGTTCTGGGGAGATTTCTTTTTAATAGAAAAAACTCAAGCATGTTTATATATATTTGAAGGTCCTAAGTTTTAGGAGAGTGTTTCATTTTACAGAAATGAGTCTTTTTTTTTTGAATTTTATTTTATTTATTTTTTATACAGTAGGTTCTTATTAGTTATCTGTTTTATACATATTAGTGTATACATGTCAATCCCAATCTCCCAATTCATCCCACCACCACCCCACCCCCCTGCCACTTTCCCCCACTTGGTGTCCATACATTTGTTTCTCTACATCTGTATCTCTACAGAAATGAGTCTTGAATCATTGAAAAAAATTGTTTTTTCTTCCTAGGAGACTACAATGTCAGTAATCCCATCCGTGACCTGATAATTTATAAATATTTGGGGAGTTGTCGGGGTTGGGGGAATAAATGGTGTCCTTTGAATTAATGATGAAATTATGTTTACGTTATTGAAGATCTAAATAAGATACCAATCTGTGTTAAGAAATTTCAATCCAATTGTAAATAGTTGTCAAAAGCCGTCTGTGTCTGCTCACTGACTACCCTCTTCTCCAAACAAACTATTATTCATACAAGAGCCTGGAGTCAGCGTTTAATCAAAAGCTCTAACTTAGGCACAGCACAGCGTGACCGTTCAATGTAAAAATAAACCTAAGAATGTCACAGTTTGAAGATAATTCTCATGTCTTAAGGGTGAGTTGGTGTCTAAGAAAGTAGACTGTTGGGCAGATCTTAGGTACTTTGTGAGATTTAACAGTGCCTTTATTGTGGAAGTTGACTTTCAAAACCCTGTTGTCCTTTAATCATGTCAAGTGGGGCTAAAGCAGAAATAGCCCATTCGCAAGGTCCCCTTCTCCCTCCACCCCTTCAGCTACTGCGTTTAAGACCTGAGCTTTCACATCTGGGAAATACTTGGTTTTTAAGTTGTTTGCAGAAGCAAGGACGACCCTGCACTTTGAGGCCTGAGTGCCGTTCGCGTGTCTGTAGGACTGGTTGCCCTTCTCAGGGTTTCCCCCTTACTTACAAGGCAGCCCGGGCCTTCCTCCTGCGGGGCCGACTCAGGGGCCGCTCCCAGTGAGCCCAGCCTCGGGAGGCAGGACGGTAAGGCCTAAGGGACGCACAGTTTAACGTGTGTTTTAGAAATCGGTTCTTGGTTATTGTTGACCTTGAAGGACTATCATTTATTCCTGTTTTCATTACAGTACAGCTGACGTCCAGTATGTCCTTTCTAACGTGTCGCCTTCTTGCTTTAGCGCACCAAGTCTGGCAGGGACGGCAGCGGGGGTCCCCGCGGCAGGAGAGACGGGAGCGCTGGCAGTGGTGAGTGTCTCTGCCCCCCGGAGGTGCCGGTTGACAGATTTCTAGTACATGGGCTTCTAGAAGCACCTTGAAGTCATCTGAAAATGTCCTGTTTGTTAGTTTTATACACAGTAAAACCTCACCTACTCTACTTTTGTGAGCATCAGCCTGCTGTGTAATTGAGTGTTTGTAGGTGTTAGTGGGTGTTGGTTCCTGAATAAACGGACCTGTTTCTGCTAATTGATGAATAGACAGTTCACATTGGGTAGATTATCACAGGTGTCCATACTAGTGGGTTTTACTGTGTCACATGTTTTAGATGTACGTTGTAAGGAGGCGCCATGGGACCTGGGGTCGTCTTACAGAATGCTGACAGACCTTTACACTTGTAGTGTAGAAGTGGTGCCTGTCTGGGCACTGGGTGGCATGGCTGTGGTCCCAGCCGTGGCCACTGCACGTCTCTGGACCAGTCACGCAAATGCTGTCGCTTTGGGCGATTCTCTGACTGCTGGGGACATTGTTACTTAATAAGAAGAGTTTGTTAAGTTTTCCTCCCCTTTTTCCCCATCAACAAAATCTACCTTCTGTCTCTACTTCAGGGGATAGTAGAAGTTATATTTAGGGGAAACTGGATGGTTTTAAAGAGACTAATTAGAAAAACAAATGCTAAATTGGGATCCGTATCATGTCCACAAATAGCACCGTCGTGCAGACAGGACCCGACTTCATCCTGTTGTGTCTGTCTGTGGTCAGGAGTCACGACAAAGAGAAATGCGACCCTCGGTTTAGGGAGGCCTTTCTTTCGTTTGTTCATTTATTGGATGCACGCTGGGTGCCGAGGACGTGGGGACGAATGAGACGGGGCCCCTGCCCTCAAGGAAGTCAGGATCTACTTGGAAAGACACACGAGCCCTGATCTGTTGAGGGCGCTGCCTGGCAGGGGTGGGGACGCGGCTGGGACGGAGACCATCCTCGAGGGCGGAGCTCTGCTCTCTAGGTGCGCCCAGGCGCTGACAGCCAGTGCGGTGCCTGGTCCAGCGGGACGCCTGGATTCTCCGAGGGTCAGTCCCGCTGCTCCAGCAGAACCCCCAGTCCTGGCCTGGGTCCCTGGTCCCAGGGACCATCACCCAGAGCTTGCGAAGTTGGCAGGGCGGCCCTGAGCCTGGGTCCTGCGTGTGCCGGGGCCGCCCCTCATCTCCCCCCCTCTGCCCCTCCCCGCCCCACGCGTGTGGGTGGCCCTCCATCCAGGTCCTGGTCTGGAGACCTGTCCCGGCAGCTCTCCGTCCCTTGTCCAGCGGGGCCACCTGCGGTGGAATTCAGCATTTTGCGGAGTTTAGAGAAGTATGTATTGTGGTGCATTAGCCACGTACCCTATACCTCCCCTGGGGAGTATCTCCAAGTCAAAGGAGTCTCACTACTTCAGTGCAGCGTGAATATTCACGCTGCACTGAAGTAGTTCACAAGCATTCACAAGTAATGGCCCAGAATAGCTGCAGGTCAAGTCAGGTTTTATTCTTGACGTGAAGTTGTGTTGCTGCCTGGAAAGCTGGCTTTAGATCTCTTTGGAATTTGGATTGTCGTTGAGGGGCTATGGGCCTGCGTCTACCAAAAGCGTGGAAGCACCTCGGGGAGGGTCCGGGCAGCCCGCCGCTCTCGCTCGCCTGCCCTTAGGAAGCCTGCCAGGCGGCCGAGGCGCGAGCCCTTGAACTGCACGCCCCTTGAAGGAGCAACCCCCAGGGAAGCGTCAGTTACTTACTGAGTTCCAGGACCAGACGCAGCACCCTCTAAGGGTCCTCCACGTCCCGCTGAAAACCTTGAGCTCAGAGTAGCCAAGCGGTCCCTAACGCACACCCATCACCAAGCCTGCCCTCGGTCCGCAGGGCCTGCCCTGGTCACCGTGGGCTTGTGAAGTGTCGCTGAGGCCCCCGGGGGTCCTCACGTTCAGGGTCCACTTGGGAGACTCCAGCCCTCCGAGCGAGGTGTCCTGAGAGCTGCCGGTGCTGAGCCGGAGCCCGGAGGACGGTGTCCACCCAGAGAGTGGCCCCCGGCCCGCCTCCCAGGTGCCACCCCGCGCAGAGGAGGGCGCCTCCTGGGCCAGCCTCCCCGCCACTGCCGTTTCTCTCTTAGTAAGTTTTCCTTTCTCCCATCCAGCGCGTTTCAGCCCAGCACAAACAGGCAGTCCTGGGGCACAAACACGCTTCTTGGAGCCGAAGCTCTGGCCGCGGGCCTTGCAGGCCAGGGGTCGTGGGCCTGGCTCTGGGGCGGGTTTAAAGCAGCTCCCGGCTCCCAGGGGGCTTGCCTCTCTCTCTCTCTCTACACTTGCCCTTTTGTTCCTGGTTTCCCATCATCGCCAACACCCCACTTCCTCCCGGGGCCCCTCCCTGTCCCCGGAGCCTGGCTCTCGGTCCGCCTCCAGCTCGCCCAGGCCGGGGGCCGGCCCGCCCAGCTTTGGGGTCTGAGCCCGCCGGGCTTCCTCCTTGCTTCGCCTCGCAGCCCCCCGGAGCGCCCTGGGCAGCGTCCCCTCCCCACCCCCGCCCCCCGCAGCCCCCCGTGGGCCGAGGTCGCTGGCCATCCCTCGGGCCTCTGGAGGAGCTCCCAGCACGACCTGCGTGTTGAAGGGTGCCCGGGGCCCACCACCTTCCACCTCTGCCCCGGGAGACCCAGCGGCGCACGTCTCAGCCCGGCACTCTCTGGCGCTCTGTCTGGACGAGACCCGCAGCTCAAATAGGGGAAAGGGACAGTTTTCTATATGGATCCAGGTGAGGCCAGCCTGGAGCTGGTTAAGTATGATGTGTTAAAATTAAGTGCAGTGCCTACAACTAGGTTTTTAAAAGTGTTGCCTAGGAGAGAAGACCATAGGAAACATGTCATCATAATTATTCGTTTGTATAAAATGACTGTTTCTGAAATGCCTGAGGGCCCTTGAAAACTGTTCTTCTTTTGTGCATCAGACTGGTCTCACTGCAGCCTGGTCTCTCTGTTAATTTGCTGATTAACCTCAGCGCCCTTCCTCACGAGGGGTCCTCAGATATGAGTGTGTAGCAGAGTCACTGGGAAGGCTGGTTAAAACAGACCCGAGCCCCCATCCCCAGTGACGGGCCCGGGGCCCTGTGTTTCTGACCAGGTCCCAGCTGTTGCTGCTGGTCCTGGGACCACACCTGGAGAACCACTGCTGTATCTCAAAGGAGAGAATGCAGATTACATGCAGCCTCGTGTATGTAAAAGGTCACCGCCACTACTACCACCAAACCCACGTTCACGTATGTGGCAGTCTCTGGTCACCCAGCCTCCGGGCTCCGTCACCCACAGGGGGTTCCCCCCGGGAGGTGGTGTGAGACCCGCCTGCACACGCCGGTGCTGGGCAAACAGTGTGTTATTATTATCACTTACACAAATCGCACTGGGAAGCAGCAGCGTTTGCTTTAGAGCTTTGCAGGATTTTCAGTACTTCAGTTTGTTTTTTACAGAATAAGCTTAAAATGAAATGAACTTGTTTTAAGTACTTGAAATAAAAAATGCATTACCCTTAAATGCAAAATTTTGGCTTCAGGTTTGAACAGCTCGGTGCCAAAACATCAGTTGAGAAAAACAATTAAATCAAATCCATGTGCACAGGCAGAGCTGAGCTCCACGAGTTCAGGCCACATGGCCGCCCCGTAGTGTCTGCGGGGATGGGGGGTGAGAGGGACAGCGTGTTCCCGAGGCCGGGAGCCGGACGGGTGGCCTCTCCTGCGGCCCCGTCTGCCCTTGGGGGACAGCGGGTTTGCTGACTGACTCCGCGTACTGGGTTATGAAGGTTTCGTGTTAAAATTGTTGGTCGTTTACCGTGTGTGATACTTAATGGTTTATTGCGTTTTTCAGTCTAATTTTTATTCTGTCTTGGGTGTGAACGTCTCTTATGCACTATTTCCATTCCATATTTGGACTCTATAATCCTTTTAAGGTTTTTCCTTAAATTGGGCCAGAATCTATCCTCCTCTGCCGGGCACATCAGACCTCTTCTGTATGTGTTCTCCAGGCATGTGAAGAGAGTTGGGGGGGCGGTGCCTGGGCCAGGCTCACCCAGCCTCTCCCGCTCCTCACCTGCCCAGGCCTCTGACGGCTCCCAGGCTCCACGCGGGCGACGGCCCAGCCCCTTCCCCCCACCCGCTGCCCTGCTCCACGCCAGGGGGTGTTCGCCAGTGTCTCCAAGCACATGGTGGGAAGGGTCTGCATAAAGCCTACTCTTGAGTGATGCTTTGACTATATTATAGGTTCCCAACATGAGATTTCTTTTAAATTTCAGAAAACAAGAATTACACCCTTTGGAAATTGGCTGTCGAATGAAACAGCCTTCCTGTTTCTTGACAAATAAGTAGACTTTGAGATTCGTAATGCAGTGTGATGTTGCCCAGCGTGTTGAACACGTGTGTTGTTGTTTCTGTGTTTCCAGACGGTGGCCAGAACTGTAGTGCCGGTAGCAGAGGCGAGCGGCTCAGCGCCCAGCTCCGAGCCCTGCCCAGGACGGAGGAGCCTTACGACAGCAGCAGTAACAAGGAGCTAGGCAAGTGCCCGGGCCTGGCAGACGCGTCCACCTGGGCGTTATTAAGGGTTTTCCAGCACAGACAAAAGTTTTACATGACTTGGGAGAGCATTTCTCTTCAGTCTGGGTTGTTTAGTTTTGAAGATGAGCCTCATTGGTTTCACATTTGCTGTTTTTCCCTGTTCCTCTAATGCAACCATCTGTTCTGAAACCTAGACGCCTCCTATGTGGATCCGCTTGGCCCGCAAATAGAAAGACCCAGAACTGCAGCCAAAAAGAGAGTCGACGAGGATGATTTTGCTGATGAAGAATTAGGAGATGATTTGCTTCCAGAATAATACATATTTTAATGTATTATTTATTAATTAAAGGGAAGGAATCACCTTACAAGATAATACTCATGTTAAAGTTTGGATTAAATACCCAAACTTTAATTTTGCACACTGTCAAAACTTTAAATAAGTGTATTCTGTTCTATGAGTATGGATTTAGATTTTGTTTTGCTTTTAATGGAATAAAAACGTGTGAAAATAATACTTTAGGCCAGAGACTTACGCTCTTGAAAACATTGACCCACAGTAAGAAATAGATCTTGTAGCGCTACCTAGTACCTCCACACACGTAAGTATTATTACTCACTTATTACTACAGTGTGTGCTGCTATTTTCTGTAATTTCATTGAAACAAAGTGTGAGTAATGGAAACACTATATTGATTTCATGGTTTGCAGCTTAAAAATACTGTGCTTGGACATACCCTTGATGAGTCGTTATTCAAGGTAAATTGCTTTGGAAGTTTTGCTTCATGGGGATTCCAACACTAGTAAAGCAGTTGTGTTCGGGGGCAGGAAAGTGTAGTGAGAGAAAACACCAGCCCGTGACCTTCCTGCTCTTCTCCGTGGTCCCTGCAGCCCCGAGCGCCGGCAGCCTTGAGTTGTGCTTCCCATTGAAACGCGGGGTGCGGGGTCAAAGCCAGGACTGCGTTCATCCTTCTTACGGTATGTCTGGCTGGCGGGTACCGTCCAGAGGAGTGCAGTGATGTGCAGTCGGGAGATGTGGCTGGTCTGTAACACTTCACGAGAGAGGACGGACCCCCCACCTCATTTTACATTGTTTCCACGGCATGCACACTTCTGTTAGGTGCGGGAGAGCAAACACCAAAATCAGAGCACTTTCCTTGCTCACAGAAAAGGTTAAGATCTAAGGGGGCAGGCGTTCACCAAATACACTAAACGGCTAGTGTGTGCGAGATTCTGAGGCTAAGGTCGTGACTAAGACAGCAAGACCCTGCCCTCAAAGAGCATAAATTCTGGCCGGGGAGACAGACAATTAATGTATTTTTTTAATGGGCTTTGGGTGTTGTTAAGGGCGGCGAAGGGAGTGAAATGGAGGAGTGTCACGGGGAGTGACGGTGGTGGAGGAGGTGAGCTGGGAAAGCCCTCCAGGGGCATTTGTGGCAGCAGCAGGAAGGTGCCTCGAGGGCAGCAGTGCCCGCGGCAGGAGGAGCGCCCGCGAGCGTCGGGGGGGGGTGGGTGCTGGGCGCCGGTGGGCGGGAGCGTGAAGGGCCCGGGGCAGGGGCGGGCCTCGTGGAACCCAGCGCCGCCTGAGGCTTCACGCTGCCGGTAACAGCGGAGGCGCCCTTGGCAGGTTTCGCTCGGGGAGCGCGCGTGATGTGCTGTGGTCTAACCTCCGGAGCAGCGGGCCCGCCGCCCGGAGGGGGTTGGCTGGGGCGGGCGGGCGGCCTGCGTGCGGGTGGTGAGGAAGAGAAGAAAGCGCGATGGCAGCGTCTGTGGCGGAGGCGCTGAACGGCGGCCGGTGTTGCCTTTCTGCGGTGGGCGCCAGTGCCGCCACCCTAGGGCCCCGGGAAAGCGGCGAACAAATCGTGCGCTGCGAGTCAGGAGGGCTGCGAGCAGCAGGCTAAGCGACGTGCGTTCGCGTTCAGAGCCCGGGCGAGAGGTGGGGAGGAGAGATCCGAGGAGGGAGACGGAAGTTAATCATCTCGGAGAAGAATACAACTCGGAAGGTGTGACAGGCCCGTGTGTGGAATGGCCATCTGAGATGCGGCGCACGCCCAGCTGTATGAACGGAACAGGGTGGGGTTGTTCCAGGCAAATGTCACAGAGCGAAAAAGGAACAAGGGACCAGGGTATTTGCAGGGGCGTGGCGATCGCGTCGAACCACCAACTCCCAGACGAGAAGGGAAACTAGGGCTCGAGTGGGGTGGCTGGTGAAAAGGCAGGGCCAGCAGACAAGGTCAGACAACTACAGGACAGGTGCGGAGAGAAGGTGCTGGTGTCGGGGGCCACTCACACTCGGACGGACGGGGAGCCGTTACCAGTAATGATCGCAGGGGTCGCGGTGGGTGAGCACAGGCTTCCAGAGTTGAGACGTGATGGGGGAAAGCAGGTGGAGCTGGGGTAGCCAGTTCGAGGCCGGGTCTTGGGTGGCTCCTCCACAGGTGTTAAAGGTGCGGGAATGAGGTGCCGGCGTGGTGGGACCTCCAGGTGCTGCCCGAGAAGACGACAGATAGACAGAACTCGTGGTGGGGAGACCTGATCTTCGGAGGAGGGAAGGAGGCTTGGATCCGTCAGTAACCCAGGAAGGTAAGTGGATGCAGCCACCCCTACCCGGCTCCTATGCCAGGGAGCTACAGCCGGCCTGGCGCTGGGGGGCTGAGCGGTCCACGGGCTGGGCGAGGAACGGCTCTCGTGAGGTCGGGGACCGTGGCACCTTCAGCGGAGAACACTGTAGAAGAGTTAGCTTCCAAGGGAACATGAAGAGGCTGCTTTTGAGTATTTTGTTGCCTTTTCTCACTCGTCTTGATGTTGGATTTAACTATGAGCATGTTTATTTCACACGTTCATAAATATGTTCAGGTTTGAGGGGAATTGACTAGACATTTTGCACCTGTTGAGAAGACAATTTCTCAACTCTGCTTAGCATCACAAAAACGAATTTTATGTTCTATCAAGTGGGCAGGCATTTTCAGTAGTTTATGATCTTTCATAAAATGGAAAGTGTTGGGAAGTAAATACTTCCGTTTCCAAGTAACAGGGGAGGAGAGGGAAGTTGCCATGTTATCAGACAGTAGAAGATATTTTGTTGAATAATATACAGAATGAGCGGTCTGGCGCTGTATCGCCTTACCTTTCAAAGGATGAAACTGCTGTCTCCTAAAGGAGTCCCACACTTCTACCAAATTTAAAAAAAAACAGTATGTGTTTGTGTATTGATATGTTTATTCCCATTTTACCAGAAAGAACACAATTTATCTACTAATCAGAAAAAAAGTTTTGTAACCTCAAAACAAACGTTTACTCGCCAAGCTGTAAATAGCTTAAATGGCTTAAATTGGAGATTTCTGTGGGATTTTGAGCAGTAAATAGGACAATTCCTAAACTCTTCAGTTATAGAATATTCAAGGCATACAAAAGTGTTGTTTTTCTACACAGCATAACTGAAATGTAGCTTAACCAATGATTTACAAGGCAGTCAAATACCAAAGCTGGAAAGCATTTAGGGAACCATAAATAATGTATTTTCTATACCTTCGAAAACCTTTCAGCTGTTATCAATCTTTTGTTTTTATTGGCCAAGTATGACTGCCGTTAAATGACCGTATTCACTAGCCCGCCACCTAAAAAGCATTAAGCATTCATTTACAGAATAAACGAACGAGCACGTCTGCTTTGGTTCTTGAAATAGAATTCCCTCGTGTAAGTATATTTTCTTTATTTACAAAGTATTAGGCTTATTTTACATGACTGCGCGCGTTTACAGTCCCGGCATCACGAAGCAGGAGTTCCCGACCCTGTAGCGCCCAAGGATGCCCAGTTCCAGCCATAAAAGTGCAAGCTGGGTAGAATGTTTGGTGCTTGGATTTCGGAGGTGCTAGGGGGGCAGAGAGGGACCGCTTCCTGGTGTCTGGGGGAAGGAGAAGCGCCCCCGCCCCCCATTCGGAACGCTCTCCATCTCCAGTCCCTCAGAGGAAGTCGTGGCGAAGAAGCTGCTTCCAGGCCCCGCGCGCGCCTCTCCGGGTGCCCTTCCCGCTCCCGCGGCGCCTTCGTCCGGGAGGCTCTTCGCGGCGGCCGGACCCGGCCAACTTCCCTTCCAGCCGAGGCGCCTCCTTCCGCTCAGCGCCGCGCGGCTCCGCTCGGGACGTGTCCGCGCCTCCGCGACCACCGGAGCCACTTCGGGGCGATGCTGGGGCCACCGGTGAGTGCGCGGCGCAGCGGCCGCGTCTCGGCCCCCGGGCGCCGGGGGCCGCCGCCGTCCGTCCCGGGCCGCCTCGTGGGGCCCGCGCGCCCCGGACACGCGGGGGCCGCCGAGGGGCCCGGGCGCCGTCACAGGCACTCGCAGCCCGCGGCGCAGCAGCCCGGCCGGCACACGCACACGCGCACCGCGCACCCGCGGCCCACGCGGACCCCGGCTCGGGGCGGCGGCGGCGGGGGGCGAGCGGGCCGCCGCGGGGGAGGGCCCCGGGGTGCCCGCGGGCGGCGCGCGGGCGGGGAGGGCGCGCGGGGGCCGGCGTGGTCAGCACCCATCCTCCGGGCGGGGGCGCGGGGCGGGGGGCGTGGGGCGGGGCCCTGGGGGCGGGGGCGCGGGGCGGGGCGCGGGCCCCTCCTCCGCGCGGCGCTGAGCGCGGCCTGTCCCGCAGGTCTGGGCGCTGGTGGCCGGCGTCCTGCTGGCGCTGTCGCCGGGCCGGGCGGGGGGCGCCCCGAGGGCGGGCCGGCGGCCGGCGCGGGCGCGGGGCTGCGCGGACCGGCCCGAGGAGCTCCTGGAGCAGCTGTACGGGCGGCTGGCGGCCGGCGTGCTCGGCGCCTTCCACCACACGCTGCAGCTGGGCCCGCGCGAGCAGGCGCGCAACGCCAGCTGCCCGGCCGGGGGCAGGCCCGCCGACCGCCGCTTCCGGCCGCCCACCAACATGCGCAGCGTGTCGCCCTGGGCCTACAGGTGAGCGGGCGCGCCGGGGGGCGCGGGGGGGCGCGGGGGGCGCCGGACCGTCAGCGGCTCCTTCCCGCAGAGGCCGGGCAGCTCCCTCCGAGGGACCCGCGTTCTCCGTTCACCTTTCCGGTCTTTCAGACGCCCGTTTCTCGAGCACCTGCGCCTTGCTAGGTACGTGGTTAAGTGGGGTCCACGCGGCCGAGCCCGGGGAGCTTTCGTTGATTGTTAGAGGACTCTGCGCAGGAGGCCTGTGCGGGGTCTGACGTGGGGTCTTGCGGACGTTTCTCGGGCGCCTGTGCTGGTCCAGGTGCTGCTGGCCTTGGACCCTCCGAGCCCGTCAAGCCTGTGGTCGACAGGAGTGGGGGTGGCGGTCATCGGGAGCAAACGAGGCGGGACGTGATTGGACACGAGGAGTTAAGTGTGCGGTGGTTTAAGCGGGGGGAGGGGGAGGACGGAGGGCATCGAGCACGCTGGAGGACGGGCGTCATTCCACGGTCGCTGGGGGAGAGGTCATCTCGCAGGAAAGCAGTGGCGTGCAGGCAGGGCACAGTGTGGCTGGAGCGCGTCCTCAGCGCACGTATGGCCGTCCGCTTACATCCCTGCTGTCGCTGCGAGTGTCACCGTCCCGAGGGGCTCCCAGTCAGGCTGGAGAAGGTGGGATCCCTCACTGCCACAGCCTCGGGAAAGGGACGGGGTGACCCGGAGGAAAGGAAGGGAGTGAGGAGCTCAGGCCAGGGGGGCGGGGAGCGGGGAGCGCAGGCCTGGGTTTGCCCTTAGCAGTGTTTGCAAGGTTGACATTTATCCTTGAGGGTGTTTTTTCGATCGAGGAAGCCATACAGCCACTCGTGTTTCGTGTTTCGGGAAGCTGTCCCTGAGGGGGGAAAACGACACACGCAGCTAGGATGGTGGGAGAGGTGAGACCAGGACCAATTTGAATGGCACTGCTTAAAGAGAAAGGGACAGGATTTAGTGGAGGATGGTTCCGTGTGGGACGGAGGGGCCGCCAGCGTCCCAGTCCCCACGGTGGGCTGTGCGGGGACGTGCGAAGACCTCCCCCGCCTGCCGTGGCGCCCAGCCCCCTCCGCCCCGCGTGCTCGCTCTTCCCGCCTGCGGCTGGTGCCCTCGAGACACACCTGTCGGCCATTCACGCTGGTGCTTCGTCTCCGCCTTTTCCTCTTTCTCCCCACCATTCCCAGGGCCCCAAAGGGTGGGTTGTTGTCCCGCCCTCTTTCTAGCCTCATGTCACACCCTTGACGTGCGAGGTGGCATCCCGGAACAACAGACTACGCTCTCCTCCCAGGCCAGGCCGAGGCCCGTGGACCACGAGGACCACGAGGCAGCAGAGTAACTGTTACTCAGGACCTCCTGTTGGGCGCGTCTGCCACGCGTCTGGCTTGGGTGGTTGACGTATTTTAGCAACAGGACGAGCAGGCTCCGTGGAGGAAACGAGTTCAGTGCTGGGCTGCGCAGTTCCGTCCCTGAGAGCACGCGGGCGGAGGTGTGGTCTCGCGAGAGGTCGGGGCTGGAGCGCAGACCCGGAGTTGTCAGCTCGAGAGCTCCGCGTGGTGGAGTTGAGCTGCCCGTGCACGTTGCTGCCACTGACGCCTGTGTCTCCCCAGGAAAGACCCCAGAGCGGAGGGAGCAGGGCGCGGCCGGGGCAGGTGGCTGTCAGGAACCCAGCATCGCGTGGTTCTGCCTGGGGAGCCTTTGCCCCTCGCGGGCCTGGGCCAGGAGCTACGCCTGCGTCGTTTTTCAGACATTTCGAGCCTCGTGAGCTTGTCCCTCGGTGAGCACGGGGAGGCCCGATGGCTCCATGCTCTGCGGGAAGGATGGTTTCCAGGATGGGCACGGGCCGGGACTGCAGGTGGCTGGCCGCTGAAGCCGGCCCTGCCTGGTGCTGCCGGGAGACCCCGCCCTGCGCCCTGACCTCGGATCACCTCCCCACCTCCCGAGTTTCTGGGAAGATTAGAAAAAGCAATACACGTGGCATCCAGGAGCCTCTTCTAAGTGGTGTGCTTAGACGTTACTGCTGGGCGGGATCGCGGGCGGTAGAGCGGCCTCACCTGTGCTGTGTCAGCTCAGACTCAGAAGTGGTATTTAAGGCTACAGACAGAACTTTTAAAGATGGATGGGGAAATGGACTGCATGTCAAACCTGAAAGGCACAGAAAGGACCACTTCAGCTGGGTAAGCTAAGCTTTAAAATAGAAATTTGGAGTATAAGGTGGTTTTCCTTCTCTTTAGGGGAGAGATGGATCATTCGATAAATAGCGTTGGGACTGGGTAACTGGCTGAAAAGATATAGTTGGATCTCACTCTTGTATGGAAATAAGTTCCAGATGACTCAGACTTAAACGTGAAAAGTAAAACCACAAAAACACATAAAAACGCAGTCAATTATATTTATACTCTTGAGTGGAGAAGGCCTATTTAGTAGCTCACAGGCCCCTAAAGTCATTAAAGAGGAGAGTGATAAATTTAATTACATAATTGTCTGCCATTTCTTCTTGGCAAAATTGGAAAAAAAAATACAAGGGCAAACTGGGAAAAAATAACTTGCAACCCATGTGACAAAGGGCCTGTTTCATGAAGAGCTCCTACAAACCAAGAAACAGGCCCAATGAATTGGTATAGATGATCTTATTTACAAAACAGAAATAGAGATACAGACGTAGAGAACAAAGGTATGGATACCAAGGGGGGAAGAGGGGGTGGGATGAATTGGGAGACTGGGATTGACATATACACACTATTGATACTATGTATAAAATAGATAAGTAATGAGAACCTACTGTATAGTGCAGGGAACTCTACTCGGTGCTCTGTGGTGACCTAAATGGGAAGGAAATCCAAAAAAGGAGATATATGTATACGTATAGCTGATTCACTTTGCTGTACAGTGGAAACTAACAACATTGTAAAGCAACTGTACTCCAATAAAAGTTAAGAAAAAAAAAAAAGACCCGATGAAAGGAAGATAGAGGCCGTGGTCAGTCCCCATGGAGGGAAGTCACATGACCCCAACTCTGAAAGGTGGACAGACCTCGCCCTCAGGCGTATTTAAACTGTACTGGCACTTTCCTGGTGGTCCAGTGGTTAAGACTCCACGCTCTTAATGCAGGGGGCCCGGGTTCTATCCCTGGTTGGGGAACTAGATCCTGCATGCCGCAACGAAGATCCTGAGTGCCGGAACTAAGACCCAGTGCAGCCAACTAAATAAATATTAAAGGGGCTTCCCTGGTGGTGCAGTGGTTAAGAATCTACCTGCCAATGCAGGGCACAGGGGTTCGAGCCCTGGTCTGTGAAGATCCCACATGCCGCGGAGCAACTAAGCCTGTGTGTCACAACTACTGAAGCCCACGCACCTAGAGCCCGTGCTCCGCAACAGGAGAAGCCGCCGCAATGAGAGGCCCGCGCACCACAATGAAGAGTAGCCCCTGCTCGCTGCAACTAGAGAAAGCCTGTGCAGCAACAAAGACCCAACACAGCCAAAAATAAATTAAAAAAAAAAAAAAAGGAAATCCAACTCTTATTTAAAAAAAAAAAAAATCACTGTACTGAGAGAGCTTTTTTGGTGGGGGCACCCATCTGGCCGAGCTGGCACGGTGTGAGGGGAAGGCTCTCCCATACACTGGGGGTGTGACTGGTACAGCTTTTATGCAGGAAAGTTATGTATTAACTACGACAATTTCAAATCCCTATTTTGCTCCTCCCCCTTCCCTCTCCCCATTGGTAACCAACCACTAGTTCTCTGTGTCAGTCTGTTTCTGTTTTGTTATGTTTATTCTTTTTTTAGATTCCACATACAAATGACAACATGGTATTTGTCTTTCTCTGTCTGAATTATTTCACTAAGCATAATACCCTCCAGGTTCATCCACAATGCTGCAAGTGGCAAAATTTCATTCTTTTTCTATGGCTAATATTCCACTCTATATGTATATACGTCTTCTTTATCCATTTGTCTGTTGATGGACACTTAGATTGCTTCCATATCTTGGCTAGTGTAAAAAATGCTGCATAAACATTGGGGTGCATGTATCTTTTCGAATTAGTGTTTTCATTTTTTTTTGGATATATACCCAGGAGTGGAATTGCTGGATCATATGGTAGTTCTATTTTTTTTTTTTTTTAATTTACCATTTTCATCATTTTTAAAAAAAATTTATTTATTTATGGCTGTGTTGGGTCTTTGTTTCTGTGAGAGGGCTTTCTCCAGTTGTGGCAAGCGGGGGCCACTCTTCGTCACGGTGCGCAGGCCTCTCACTATCACGGCCTCTCACTATCACGGCCTCTCTTGTTGCGGAGCACAGGCTTCAGACGCGCAGGCTCAGTAATTGTGGCTCACAGGCCCAGTTGCTTCACGGCATGTGGGATCCTCCCAGACCAGGGCTCAAACCCGTGTCCCCTGCGTTGGCAGCAGATTCTCAACCACTGCGCCACCAGGGAAGCCCCGGTAGTTCTATTTTTGTTTTGTTTTGTTTTGAGGAATCCTCACACTGTTCTTCACAGTGGCTGCACCAATTTACATTCCCACCAACAGTGCACAAAGGTTTCCTTTTCTCCACATCCTCGCCAACATTTGTTATTTGTGTTCTTTTTGATGATAGCTATTCCGACAGGTATGAGGTGATATCTCATTGTGGTTCTGATTTGCATTTCTCTGATTAACAATGTTGAGGATATTTTCATGTGCCTGTTGGTCATCTGTATATCTTCTTTGGAAAAATGTCTATTCAAGTCTTCTGCCCATTTTTTAATTGGTTTGTTTTTTTGTTTTTTGATATTGTGTTGTATGAGTTGTTTATATATTTTGGATGGTAACCCCTTATTGGTCATAACACTTGCAGATATCTTTTTCCATTCAGTAGATTGTCTTTTGTCAGTAGTTTCCTTTGCTGTGCAAAAGCTTTTAAATTTGTTTATTTTTGCTTTTGTTTCCTTTGCCTTAGGAAACAGATTGAAAACAATATTGCTACAATTTACATCAGAGAGTGTTCTGCTTGTGTTTTCCTCTAGGACTTTTATGGTGTCCGATCTTACGTTTAGGCCTTTAATCCATTTGAGTTTACTTTTGTATATGGTGTTAGAGAATGTTCTAATTTCATTCTTTTACATGTAGCTGTCCAGTTTTCCAGACACCACTTATTGAGGAGACTGTCATTTCTCCACTATGTATTCTTGCCTCCTTTGTCATAGATTAATTGCCCATAAGTGTGTGGGTTTATTTCTGCGCTCTCTATTCGGTTCCAGTGATCTGTGTGTCTGTTTTTGTGGCAGTACCATACTATTTTCATTACTGTAGCTTTGTAGTATAGTTTGAACTCAGGGAGTGTGATTCTTCCAGCTCTGTTCTTCTTTCTCAAGATTGGTTTGACTATTCAGGGTCTTTTGTGTTTCCATTCAAATTTTAAAATTATTTGTTCCAGTTCTGTGAAAAATGTCATCGGTGTTTTGATAAGGATTGCTTTGAATCTGTAGATTGCCTTGGGTAGTATGGTCATTTTGACAGTATAAGTCCTTCTAGTCAATGAACACAGTGTATCTTTCCATCTGTGTCATCTTCAATTTCTTTCATCAGTGTTATCGTTTTCCGAGTACAGGTCTTCTACCTCCTTAGATTTATTCTTAAGTATTCTTTTTGATGATGTGGTAAGTGGGACTGATTCCTTAATTTCCGTTTCTGCCAGTTCCTTGTTAGTGTATAGAAATGCAATATATTTCTGTGTATTAATTTTGTATCTTGCAACTTTACTGAATTCATTGATGAGGTGTAGTAGTTTTCTGGTGGTGTCTTTGGGATTTTATACCTATAGTATGTCAGCTACAAACAGTGAAAGTTTTACTTCTTCTTTTCCAGTTTGGATCCCTTTTATTTCTTGTCTGATTGCTGTGGCTAGGACTTACAATATTATGTGGAATAAAAGTGGTGAGGGTGGGCATCCTTGTCTTCTTTCTGATCTTAGAGTAAATGCTTTCAGCTTTTCAGCATTGAGTATGGTGTTAGCTGTGGGCTTATCATATGTGGCCTTTGTTATGTTAAGGTATGTTTCCTCTATACCCACTACTGGAGAGTTTTTATCAGAAAGGGATGTTGAATTTTGTCAAAAGCTTCTCCTGCATCTATTGAGATGATCATAATGGTTTTTATTCTTCAATTTGTTAGTGTGGTGTATCCCAATGATTGATTTATGGATATTGAAAAATCCTTGCATCCCTGGGATAAATCCCACTTGATCATGGTGTTTGGTCCTTTTAATGTATTATTGGAGTCAATGTGCTAATGTCTTGTTGGAGATTTTTGCATCTATGTTCATCAGTGATATTGGCCTGTAGTTTTCTGTTTTGTGTGATATCTTTGTCTGGTTTTGGTATCATAGCATGAGTTCAGATGCATTCCTTCCTCTCTGATTTTTTGGAATAGTTTCAGAAGGATAGGAATCAACTCTTCAACTCTTCTCTAAATGTTTGGTAGAATTCACCCATGAAGCCATCTGGTTCTGGACTTTTGTTTGTTGGGAGATTTTTTCTTTTTTTTTTCCAATTACTGATTCAGTTTGATTACTGGTAATTGCTTTGTTCATATTTTCTGTTTCTTCCTGGTTCAGTTTTGGGAGATTGTACACTTCTAGGAATTTGTACATTTCTTCTAGGTTGTCCATTTTATTGGCATACAGTTGTTTATAGTCATCTCTTATGATCCTTTGTACTTCTGTGGTATCAGTTGTAACTTTTCCTTTTTCATTTTTGGTTTTATTGATTTGGACCCTCTCTCTTTTTTCTTGATGAGTCTGGATAAAGGTTTATCAACTTTGTTTATCTTTTCATAGAACCAGCACCTAGTGTCATTGATCTTATTGGTTTTGTTTTGTCTGTATTTCATTTATTTCTGCTCTGATCTTTATGATATCTTTCCTTCTACTAACTTTGGGTTTTGTTTGTTCTTTTTCTAGTTCCTTTAGGTGTAAGGTTAGGTTGTTTATTTGAGATTTTTCTTTTTCCTGAGTGTGTATTGCCGTAAACTTCCCTCTTAGAACTGGTTTAAAAAATATTTTTTTTTAATTGAACTATAGCTTATTTACAATTTTGTGTTAGTTTCTGGTGTAGAGCAAAGTGATTCAGTTATGTATATACACACATATATGTATATATATTCTTTTTTATATTCTTTTCCATCATGGTTTATTACAGGATACTGAATATAGTTCCCCGTGCTATACAGTATGGCCTTGTTTATCCATTTTATATATTGTAGTTTGTATCTGCTAATCCCAAACTCCTAATTAATCCTCCTCCCCTTCCCCTTTGGTAACCACAAGTTTGTTTTCTATGTCTGTGAGTCTGTTTCTGTTTTGTAAATAAGTTCATTTGTACCACATTTTAGATTCCACATATAAGTGATATCATATGATATTTGTCTTTCTCTGTCTGACTTCACTTAGTATGATTATCTGTAGGTCCATCCATGTTGCTGCAAATGGCATTATTTCATTCTTTTATGGCTGAGTAATATTCTATTGTGTATATATATCACACCTTCTTGATCCATTTATCTGTTGATGGACATCTGTGTTGCTTCCATGTCTTGGGTATTGAGAATAGTGCTGCTGTGAACACTGGGGTGCATGTATCTTTTAGAATTAGAGTTTTCATCTTTTAAAAAAATGTTTATTTATTTGGTTGCACCTGATCTTAGTTGTGGCAGTCAGGCTTCTTAGTTGCAGCTCACCAGCTCCTTAGTTGTGGCTCGCCAGCTCCTTAGTTGTGGCTTGCGGTCTCCTTAGTTGTGGCAGGTGGGCTCCTTAGTTGTGGCATGCGAACTCTTAGTTGTGGCATGCATGTGGGATCTAGTCCCTTGACCAGGGATCAAACCTGGGCCCCCTGCATTGAGAGCGCGGAGTCTTATCCACTGCGCCACCAGGCAAGTCCCTAGAGTTTTCATCTTTTCCAGTTATGTGCCCAGGAGAGGGATTGCAGGATCATATGGTAACTCTATTTTTAGTTTTCTGAGGAACCTCCATACTGTTTTCCATAGTGGCTGCACCAATTTACATTCTAACCAATGGTGTAGGAGGGTTCCCTTTTCTCCATACACTCTCCAGCATTTATTGTTTGTAGACCTTTTTTTTAAAATTTATTTTATTTATTTATTTTTATTTTTTGGCTGTGTTGGCTCTTCATTGCTGTGTGCAGGCTTTCTCTAGTTGCAGTGAGCGGGGTCTACTCTTTGCTGCAGTGTACAGGCTTCTCATTGCGGTGGCTTCTCTCGTTGCAGAGCATGGGCTCTAGGCATGCAGGCTCAGTAGTTGTGGTGCATGGGCTTAGTTGCTCCACAGCATGTGGGATCTTCTCGGACCAGGGCTCAAACCCATGTCCCTTGCATTGGCAGGTGGATTCTTAATCACTGCGCCACCAGGTAAGTCTGCATGTATCTTTTTGAATTATGTTTTCTTCTGGATATATGCCCAGGAGTGGGATTGTGGGATCATATGGTAGCTCTGTTTTTAGTTTTTTACGGAACCTCCATACTGTTTTCCATAGTGGCTGCACCGATTTACATTCCCACCAATGGTGTAGGAGGGTTCCCTTTTCTCCACACACTCTCTGGCATTTATAGTTATAGTTTTTTTCTTTAATTCTTTTTTTAAAATTAATTAATTAATTAATTTTTATTTTTGGCTGCGTCGGGTCTTCGTTGCGGCATGCGTGATCTTTCCTCGCAGTATGTGAGCTTCTCTCTAGTTGTGGTGCACAGCCTTCTCTCTAGTTGTAGTGTGTGAGTTTTCTCCTCTCTAGTTGTGGTGCGCAGGTTCCAGAGTGCATGGGCTCTGTAGTTTGTGGCACGAGGGCTCTTTAGTTGAGGCATGTGTGCTCAGTAGTTGTGGCGCACGGGCTTAGTTGCCCCACGGCATATGGGATCTTAGTTCCCCGACCAGGGATTGAACCCATGTTCCCTGCATTGCAGGACAGATTCTTTGCCACTGGACCACCAGGGAAGTCCCGCATTTGTTGTTCGTAGACTTTTGGATGATGGCCATTCTGACTGGTGTGAGGTGAAACCTCTGTAGTTTTGATTTGTATTTCTCTAATAATTAGTGATGTTGAGTGTCTTTTTATGTGCTTTTTGGCCACCTGTATGTCTTCTTTGGAGAAGTGTCTATTTAGGTCTTCTCATTTTTTGATTGGGTTCCTTGGTTTTTTTTTTGATATTGAGCTACATGAGCTGTTTTGTATATTTTGGAGATTAATCCCTTGTTGGTTGCATCATTTGCAAATATTTTCTCCCATTCTGTGGGTTGTCTTTTCATTTTGTATATGGTTTCTTTTGCTGTGCAAAGCTTTTAAGTTTAATTAGGTCCCATTTGTTTATTTCTGTTTTTATTTCCATTACTCTAGGAGGTGTATTCAAAAAGATATTGCTGAGATTTATGTCAAAGAGTGTTCTGCCTATGTTTTCCTGTAAGAGTTTTATAGTATCCAGTCTTACATTTAGGTCTTTAATCCATTTTGAGTTTATTTAGTGTTAGAGAATGTTCTAATTTCATTCTTTTACATGTAGCTGTCCAGTTTTCCCAGTACCCCTTATTTTTTTTTTTTAAAATTTTTTATTTTATTTATTTATTTACTTATTTATTTATGGCTGTGTTGGGTCTTCGTTTCTGTGCGAGGGCTTTCTCTAGTTGTGGCAAGCTGGGACCACTCTTCATCGCGGTGCGCGGACCTCTCACTATCGCGGTCTCTCTTGTTGCGGAGCACAGGCTCCAGACGCGCAGGCTCAGTAGTTGTGGCTCGCGGGCCCAGTTGCTCCGCGGCATGTGGGATCTTCCCAGAGCAGGGCTTGAACCCGTGTCCCCTGCGTTGACAGGCAGATTCTCAACCACTGCGCCACCAGGGAAACCCCCAGTACCCCTTATTGAAGAGACTGTCTTTTTGCCATTGTACATTCTTGCCTTCTTTGTTATAGATTGGCCATAGACACGTGGGTTTATTTCTGGGCTTTCTATCCTGTTCCATTGAGCTATATTTCTGTTTTTTTGCCAGTACCATACTGTTTTGGTTACTGTGGCTTTGTAGTATAGTCTGAAGCCAGGGCACCTGATTCTTCCAGCTCTGTTGTTCTTTCTTAAGATTGCTTTGGCTCTTTGGGATCTTTTGTGTTTCCATATGAATTAAAATTTTTTTGTTCTAGTTCTGTGAAAAATGCTATTGGTAATTTGATAGGGATTCCATTGAATCTGTATATTGCTTTGGGTAGTATGGTCACTTTAACAATATTGATTCTTCCAATCCAAGAACATATCTCTCCACCTGTGTGTGTCATCTTCAGTTTCTTTCATCAGCATCTTATAGTTTTCAGACTACAGGTCTTTTGCCTCCTTAGGTAGATTTATTCCTAGGTATTTTATTCTTTTTGATGCAATGGTAGATGGGATTGTTTCCTTAATTTCTGTTTCTGATATTTTATTGTTAGTATATAGGAATGCAACAGATTTCTGTGTATTAATTTTGTATCCTGGAACTTTACCAAATTCATTGATGAACCTACTAGTTTTCTGGTAGCGTCTTTAGGATTTTCTACGCATAGTATCATGCTCCTGTGTATATGCTCTGCCCCTACTACCCATCTCCATCTCCATCTCATTGTGCTTCCTTCTTTATATCTTTAGTTGTAGAACATCTTTTCTGGTAGGTTCTGGTCTTTTTTTATTGGTAGTTGCTCTGTAAATGTTTGTCATTTTGGTGTGCCTGTGAGCTTGGGGGTCTTCCTGCTCCACCATCATGGCCAAGCTCCAAAAAAAGGGCCAAAACATCTTAACTTTAAAATGGAGAGCCGAAAGGGAAATTTGCCAACCACGAGGAAAGAGCAGACACTAACGAAACGAAGCTTCAGTGGGTCACGACAGCCTTCGATTTCCCAAGAGCCTTGGCTCCAAGGGAACTGTTTGCTCTCACCAGTTGTGGGCTCCCGGCAGAGGCCTTACTTGCCTTCACGGAGGTCAGAGGCCCCGGGAGCCACAGCCTGGGGACACAAGGAACTGGGCGGGGACAGAGCCAGGACCCAGGTCCAGACTGCTCTGGTTCCCCTGGCTGTGCTCCCCACATATGGGCTGTTAGAAAAGCAACATTCAGCCTCCAGAATATAAAAATATTTTCTCATTTACTTTGTGTCATCGTGTTTGTTTCTCTTAAGCTTTAGAAACAAATACGACAAAAATAAAATCAATGTGATTGCTCAGTAAGTTTTTTAAAGTCACATTGACATAGTAAGAAACATTGTAGGAGTACTGAAGTTTATTACAGTTTAAAGATACACATTGCTTATTTATGTTGACACCCCAAAGATACACATCCACCAACACTCCAAGTAATTTTTACTTGTTTATAGTTCTCAATTTTGGGTATTAGTCTAAAGATAACTTTTCTCTAGGATGTGAATAATGCACAACAATTTATTTTTAGGCTTTGCTACTTTTCTTTATAAATTCCTCCTGGGAATTTAAGCAACTACATCTACGTTTATTTTGCAATAAACAACTCCATGGGTCACAACAGCAGCAAGGGAATAAATGGAAAGAAAAAGAAACAGGACAAGGAGGCGGGGAGAGGAGGGGGGACGGGAAGGTCGAGGGACCCAACGGGAGGGGCAGGGGGACCACCCGCTTGTGAGCACAGCAGCCCTGTGCAGATCAGCCTGCGTTGGGGGTACCGGCAGGGGCGCTGGCCGGGTGTTAGGAAGCGTCGGGAAAGTGGAATTTTCTCACGGAGAACCCGGGTTGGCTCTGCTCTGTGGCCAGAACTCTCAGCAGGAGACCCTTGGGAGCAGGGGCAGCAGCAGCGACAGCTCCCAGCTCGTGGGGGGGGCGGGGGGAAGGGCACCACTGTCTCCGGCTGGGCCAGCGAGATGCCCGCGGGGATGACCTGCACGTTCCCACGAGCCGGTGGCTGGATATTTAGCCACGCTGTTTTCAGGAGGGCTGAAACAGGAAGGGCGCTTCTGCTTGCCCCTCCTCCGACCCTGCGTCCGCCACGCCACCCCCGAGCGTCGCCTCCGCGCCCCTTCCCCAACAAGTGTCGCCCAGTTGTCCAAGCCACTGTGCGAGGCGGTGCTGTGGACATCGCTTTTTCTTCATTATGTTGTCCTTAAAATTGTAGAAGAATATTAATTAGAGAAAGTACAGAGGGGAGGAGCATCGTGTTAGAGAAGGTCCGCCCCCTTTCGAATGTTCCCGCTTGTTTCTCTCGTGCGCTCCCTCCCCCCGGGTGCACGGTCAGGCTGTGTCCAGGCACCGAGAGCCCAGGTCCCCACGGACAGGAGCCGCGGCTCCCAGGGAGGTGGCCGGCAGGGGGCAGCACCGGCCAACCCACCCGCCCGCCGGCCCGGTCATCTTTGAACCCGGGGAGACCTTGCTTCTGTCTGTTTTTCGTTGGCAAGTTCACTGCCGCCTGGCGCCCGGTTTCTTATTCTAATGATTTATAAACAAAGCCTTTCTGCCTTCCCGGGTATCTTTGTATTGTCTGTGTATCAGCACAGGTGTCGAGTCCTTTCTGTTAAGAAGGGCAGGGAGGGAGGAAAGGACAGAGGCAGTCGACTGCCAGCGGGGGTGGGGCTCCAGTGACAGCACACGACACTGGGCGGGAGGGGACATCGTCAGACTCTGTGGTAGAAAAGGAGAAACTCATCATTTAAAGCAGCTTGGTAGGAAATGGTGGTATTTCTCCCCCCAGATATTTTTATGGATAAGTGACTTTAATTGGTCCAAGTCCTGCATGGATCTTTTTCTCCGAGCTGCTCAGCACACAGCGGGTTGGGCTGCGGCCACCAACGTTCCAGAGTAAAAAATAGAAGCGTTGTCGGGAGCGCCGTCCTGGGGTGACGGTCTCTCCTGAAAATAGGCCGTTCGTTTTGCTTTGAAGGTTGTCTTCTTTGATTGCTGGGTCTTGTTCTACGTAAGATGCGTGAATATTCCATCCCGTCGTCCCCTGAATAAAATGTCTGTGTCCTTCATACGGGTGGAAGGACTGGGCGGCGAGCACGCGTGCCGCGAGCCGACATCCTCTTGGCCTCGGTCTTCAGAAACGACACCCGAGGCTTGAAAGGAGGGCAGTGGGTGCCTGGCTCCCACGGTCAAGGGGAAAATGACCTTCCAAAATGCTCCCAGGACGAGGCGCAGCGTCTGGGCTCGTGTTCCGTGTGGATTATTCCTCACACTGCGCACGAGGTGCTTGGCCCGCCCGCCCCAAGGACGGCGCAGCGGACGTGGCTCCAACGCCAGATTCTGCAGCTTCCCTGGACGGAGAGTCCAGACCGCCGTGGCAGGAGCTCTGTTTTTCCTTTGAAGAGATTCTTCCCAGCTGCCCGGAATGTGTGGCATCTGCCCTGAGGGAGAAAAGGGCCCTAAAGAAGCTCTGGCTCATTCGTTCCCTGGTTCCCTTTCTCTGTCCCTCGGCAGGGCTTTTGTCCTGAATCGTCTTACAGATTCTTTCCGAGTCTCTCTGCTCTTCCCTGAGCTCCCAGGTGGGCAGGTCTTGCACTGAGTCATCGGGTCACCCTTTTCCAAGGGCCCCGTGGAGGTAGGGCTGAGCCCCTGGGGGCCTCGGGCCCCTCGTGCGGGGCTGGGCCTTGGGGGGTGGGCCGGGCCTTCCAGGCCCCGCGGGGACCAGCCTGGCGGGCAGAGGAGCCAGTGGGTCTGCATCGACCTCCCTGGCTTGGGGTCAGGGCTGTCCGAGGCCAGGCTCAGGATCGCAGCGCAGTGGCCTCGGCCCAGGGTCACTGACCCCTGGCTGTCCTCGCTGGCATCCTCGCCGGCATAGGGCCAGGTGCGTCCGCGGGGACGGCCTCCGGGTCCATGCGGTCAGGCCCCTCTGCCTCCCAGCTGGTCCCATGTCCTCTTCCCCAGGGACACACACACTCAGGTTCTCGTCGGGCGGGGGCGCGTTCAGGGCTTCCTGGCAGCCGCGGTGAAGGCCTGTCCGGCTCAGCCTGAGCAACAGGAGGGCCGGCGGCGCTGCGCAGGGGGCTGCCGTCTCCTGTCCCCGCGCCCCCGGCGGTCGGACCCGTTGCACAGGGAACCACAGACCTGCCTCAGTGCCCTGTGGTCTCTCGGACCCGGGCCCAGCGGCCTCCCCCGGGGCTGGTCAGGACTGTCCAGGGGGTGTTCAGGCCCGGCCCGGCCCGGCCTTGCGCCCCCCTGAGCTCCACAGCCCTGGGGAGGGGACAGCATCCCAGCAGAGAGCAAGCCAGGTCTCAGCGCCACCGTCCACGCTGGCTCAGCAGTGACCTTGTGGGCTAATTAGACTCCTTGGCGTGGGCATCCAGCGGGAGGGTCCTGAGATGGGGGGATGGGGAAGTGCCCCCGGTTGTGTGCAGTCACCCCCTCAGAGGCGCTGGGGGCTTCTGTCTGGGGCTCCCAGACACGAGCCAGGCGGTCACTTGGCGGCCAGCGGGCTGAGCTCCTGAGTGTGGAGGGAAGGGTGGGAATCCGGGGTTGAACAGGCCCCATGCCACACGGTTCTGAAAACCACAGTTTGGAAACCTTGTTTCTGCCTTAATTGCCCACGTCCAGGAGAAACAGCGCTTGGGAAAAGACACTGTCCCCCTCAGCTTCCTTGAGGGCCGCCCGATGTCTTCCCGTTACCAGTATCTTGAAGGCTGGTAGAGCAAGCCCCTCCTATTCGTCCTCGCAACTGTTTAGACTGTTCTGGGCCCTTTTCTCTCTGTACGGGTTTTAGGATTAGCCTGCCAAGCTCTAAGAGAAATCTACGAGAATTGCACTGATTTCATAGATTACTTTGGGGAGAGTCTCCGATATCTTAGAAACGCAGGGGATTACAGGCGTCTTTTCTAAGCAGAAAACGTTGATAAAAATATCACTTTATTAGTCCTGCCATCAAGAAGGTGGAGGAAGCAGCCTGCCCATCAAATCCATCCCCTGCACTTTGCAGAGAACCAGCAGGGGCGATGACTCGTCCAGTGTCACTGGTTGGTAACCAGGTTGGACCAAAATTGTAGGTTCAGGACTCTGACTCCAGGCCACCCCTTTAAGAAAGTCTGTTTTGACCTTGGGATCTGGGGACCCGGGACTGTTGAGGCCACTTGGTTCCATCCGTTGCTTCTGGGCGGAGGGGCCTTTCCCCACTTCTTCCTGGCTTTGGGGCCTGGGGTCTTGGGATTGCTGTGAAAGGAGTGATCACACAGCCTCTGCTGTTTGAAATTAAACTCATTTGTGTTTTGCAAAGAGGGAGGATGGGTTTGTGCATAAACATGGCGGCGGCTCTGCCCCGTGACCTGCTGCACTCCTCGGGGAACTGCCTCGAATTGTTTCCTACCCTGTCCAGGGCCCGAGCGGCTCTTTTTCTGGCCCTGCCGTCACTCACATTCCTCTGGGCTTGGTTTCCATCCGTCTCCTCACGTCCTTTGTTCCTGGATTAAGCTGGGCCAGCTGTCGCTCCCTGCGGCCAAGCTTCACACGTGGGGTCCCTGCAGAGGGGACCTGGCCTCGCTCCCGCATGTTCCCTCTGGCTGGGTGCGCACGGTGGCAGCAGAAGGGGGAAGGCCGAGGGGGTGGGCACTGGGGGCCATTCGACCGCGTGTCCTTGTGGGGTGACAAAGGATCCCTGCTGGCAGCTTTCTTTACCCTGAAAGCACTCCTAGCTGAGGATCTTCCCAGAATCTCAAGGCAGGGGGTTGGGGTGACGGGCCTGCGTCTGTCCCGTGTCCCAAGGCTTCTGGACTTTCCTCCCGAGCCCCGCGCCCGCCCCCCATCGTGGTCTCCGCCGGCCCCCCACCTGCAGTGCTGGGTGTTGGGTGGGATGGGTGCGTTGCACCCCGTCCCATGGTAGCACATTTCCATCCTGAGAGAAACGCTGGCCATGAACCCCCGATGCTGAGCTATCCATGTGCCCATCCCAGGTCGGGTGGGCAGGGGTCCCGTTGTCACAGTGCCTTGGCCAGAGGTGTCCCTGTGACAGTGGAAACTTCAGTCCCTCGGGCCAACTGGCGGGAGCCGGGGGGATATTTTTAGTCGGATGAGGCTTCTGACCCATCTCCACATCCAGGCGGCCATCAGGTCCACCTGCAAAACTAGCACGTGACACGGGGACTGTCACCTGTGTAGAAAGAGAAACCCTGGTTGTTTGAAAGGGATCTTTATGCCCTCAGGTTGGGGCCTCCCTCCCACACCCGGTTCTGTCCCATGGCTGCGTGCACGTCTACACTGCCATCGGCATGAGCTTCCCGTTGTCAGCCTGAGCCTGTCTGCGTCTCATAGCCCCTTGTGGCTTCCGGGACCTGTAACTCCAGACTCTCTGCTCTGGGCTCAGGGGTCCTGCCACGTCGCAGATTTCTTCGCAAGTCCCTGCCCCACCGCACACACGCGTGTAGACAAACACACACACACGTGCGCACACGCCACTCCCCCTGGCTCCCTCCCCCACCGCCTGCGAGCCCAGCCCTCTGGCCTCACCTCACCCCTGGGCCTCCCCTGGGTCCCATGCGCGGGTGTGTCCAACCCCTGGCTGTGCGGCAGGAGCTTGAAAATTGAGGCTCACTGCTGACCTGCCGAGACAGGTTTAGAGGCACACGGTCACTCTGTGTGTGTGTGTGTGTGTGTGTGTGTGTGTGTGTGTGTACACACTCACGAGTTTGGTAGTTTCTCTAAAAGATAAAGATTCTTTGTTAAGCAAAGCCACAATACCACTGAACACACCTAAAATTGAATACTTCCTTCATATCTTCAAATAGTCCAGTTTAGATTTTCTTGACTGTCTCGTATTTTTAAAACTTAAAGTTTTTTCTCTTTTATTACTTAATTCTTTGCTTTGAAATAATTTAAAAGTAACAGGAAAATTTGTGAAATTAGTACAAGGAAGTCCCTGTACCCTTTACCCAGACTGCCCAAATGTCAGCATCATAGCTCAGCAAAATTACCGAGATGAGGCGCTGCATGGATACGGTGCCATATTCTGAACTGTGACCTTCAGAGGGTTCCTACTCATGCCTCTTCCCTGCCCCAGGGTCCAGCCTCTGCAGCTCAGGGCTCTTCAGTCTGTGACAGTCCCTCAGTCCTTTGTCTCTCGTGGCTGTGACACTTTTGAACAGTGCTGGTCCATTGTTTTGTCGAATGTCCCTAAGGGTTTGATATGTTTTTTAAGCAACCATATACATATAGTTTCTCATCCAAATGAAAACACCTGGGAATTGGGGCTCAACTCCTAGCTGCACCTGGTCGGCTGGTGTAAACCAGGTCAGCGATGCCCCAGTACTTACATCAGTCTGCTCAAGGCGCTCCATTTTTTAAATTGAGATACAGTTGACATGTGATATTAGTTACAGGTGTGCGATATAATGATTCAATATCTGCATATCTGGCAAAATGATCACCATAAATCTAGTTAACGTCAGTCACCACACAGTTACACATCTTTTCTGCATGATGAGAAATTTTAAGATGTACTCTCTTAGCAACTCTCAAATATGCTATACAGGATTGTTTTTTTTTTTTAATACGTCTTTATTGGAGTATAATTGCTTCACAATGCTGTGTTAGTTTCTGTTGTACAACAAAGTGAATCAGCCATATGCATGCATACACATGTCCCCATATTCCCATATCCCCTCCCTCTTGAGCCTCCCTATCCCACCCCTCTAGGTGGTCACAAAGCACCGAGCTGATCTCCCTGTGCTGTGCGGCTGCTTCCCACTAGCTATCTATTTTACATCTGGTAGTGTATATATGTTCATGCCACTCTCTCACTTCGTCCCAGCTTACCCTTCCCCCTCTCCGTGTCCTCAAGTCCATTCTCTACCTCTGCATCTTTATTCCTGTCCAGCCCCTAGGTTCTTCAGAACCTTTTTTTTTTTTTTTTTTTAAGATTCCATATATATGCGTTAGCATACGGTATTTGTTTTTCTCTTTCTGACTTACTTCACTCTGTATGACAGACTCTAGGTCCATCCACCTCACTACAAATAACTCAATTTCGTTTCTTTTTATGGCTGAGTAATATTCCATTGTATATATATGCCACATCTTCTTTATCCATTCATCTGTCAGTGGACACTTAGGTTGCTTCCATGTCCTGGCTATTGTAAATAGTGCTGTGATGAATATTGTGGTGCATGTCTCTTTTTGAATTATGGTTTTCTCAGGGTATATGCTCAGTAGTGGGATTGCTAGGTCATATGATAGTATTATTAACTACAGTCATCATGCTGTACTTTATATCCTCACGATGTAATTATTTTATAACTGGAAGCTTGTACCTGTGGACCCCCTTCACTATTTTACCGACCCTCTACTCCCTGCCCCTGGAAAACACCAGTCTATTCTCTGTATCTATGATTGGGTTGTTTTTTGTTTTGACTTCACATGTAAGATCATACAGTATCTGTCTTTCTCTGTCTGACTTATTTCACTTAGCATAATGCCTTCAAGTTCTATCCATGTTGTCGCAAATGGCAAGATTTCATTCTTTATTATGGCTGAGTAATATTCCGTTGTATATATACCACATCTTCTTTATCCATTCATCCATTGGTGGTCACTTAGGTTGTCTCCATGTCTTGGCTGTTCTAATAATGCTGTGATAATAATGCAGTGATCATACATCTTTTCAAGTTAGTGTTTTTGTTTCCTTGGATAAATACCCGGCAGTGGAACTGCTATATTATTTAGTAGTTCTATTCTTAATTTTTTGAGGATTCTCCATATTATTTTCCAGTGTCTGCACCAACTTACATTCCCACCAACAGTACGCAAGGGTTTCCTTTTTCTCCTCATCTTTGCCAACACTTATTTCTTGTCTTTTTTTGGGGGCGGGGGGGTGGGCGTGTTGTGTCTTCGTTGCTGCGCGCGGACTTTCTCTAGTTGTGGCGAGCAGTGGCTACTCTCCATTGCGGTGCACAGGCCTCTCTCATTGCAGAGCACGGGCTCCAGGCATGCGGGCTTCAGTAGTTGTGGCTTGTGGGCTCTAGAGTGCAGGCTCAGTAGTTGTGGCCCATGGGCATTGTTGCTCCGCGGCATGTGGGATCTTCCCAGGCCAGGGCTCGAACCCATGTCCCCTGCATTGGCAGGCTTCTTAACCACTGCGCCACCAGGGAAGTCCTCTTGTCTTTTTGATAATAGCCATTCTGACAGATGTGAGGTGGTTTTGATTTGCATTTCTCTCATAATTAGCGATGTTTGAGCATCTTTTCATGTGCCTATTGGACATCTATATGCTGTCTTTGGAAAAATGTCTATTCAGGTCTTGAGCCCATTTTTTAATCAGATTGTTCTTTTGGTATTGAGTTATATGAGTTCTTTGTATTTTGGATATTAACCCCTTATCAGATATATGCTTTGCAAATATTTTCTGCCATTCAGGGGGTTGCCTTTTCATTTTGTTGATTTCTCAAGGCTCTTTTAATATTTAGGTTCCCCTACCTCTTTTTTCCCTCTTGGAATGAAACCTCTGTTGAGTTTCTTTTATTTGGTATCTCTCTATACACTTAAGTGAATGGTCTTACTTAACTACTATTCATATGCTAATAATTTAAAAATCTCCATCTCCAGCCAAGATCTCTCTTGGGCTCCAGACCGGCTTCCACTCTGTAGTCTGAGGGATCTAAAATTCCATCTGATTGGGTCACTTCTCTTTTTAACATCCTTCCTGTTGCCTTCAGGGTCAGATCCAAAATTCCTGTTATGAACTGGAGGCCTCCACAGATGGCTCCAGCCCCAGCTCTTAGTTCTTCTCCTGTGCTGCAGCTCCTAACTGACGTGGTCCCTCAAATCTAGGCTTTGACCTCTGCTCTAAATGCCCTTTCTCCCTCTTCATCTGGATGAATCCACCCAGGTTCCACTTTACCAGGAGGCCTCCTCTGCTGTGATGGCCGGGTTTAACTCTTGCTTTGTATATTTATCCCGAGAGGGTGAGTCCTTGGATGATAGATTATTATAGTATTTCATCTATATTCCTACTGCCTGAAATACCACTGGCACTTAGGTGTTTGTTGAATAAATGTTGAATGTGGTTGCAGATATTACAAATTCCTTTTCCTTCTAATGTAAGTGAGGGTCTCATCTTGACCTCAGGGTCTGGAGGACAGGAAGCTGGAGAGAGAGTGCAGACTCACCACCACCCTCTCACCATCTACTGAACTCTTCCTCTCCGTGGGCGCTGTGCTGGGCTTGTCAGAGCATGAGAGTGAGTCCAGATACAGTCCTTACCCTTCCCTCCCAGGGGAGGACGTGGAAAATGTGCAGTTCTGTCTGAAGCCCAAGGTGTTACGAGAATATGGGGGAAGAGGAGGTTAAATCTGACTAGGACAATCTGAAAACTCTTAAGATAATGACTTGCATTGGACCTTAAACATGGCAAGTCTTCGCTGAGTTGAGATTGGTTTGGGGGAGACTTCATCTTGAGCAAAAGCTTAGCCGCGGCCCCTGCCAGGCGTCCCGCCCTGGCGGCAGGTGTCGGGCGCGCGGACGAAGGTACGTGGGTGAGGAGCAGGTCGTGGAGGCCTTTGGAGGCGAGGCCGAGGAGCTGGGGTTTTTCCTGACGTGACCGCCCCTGCCCGAGAGGGGATCTGGGGGGGCCTGTGCCCCTGTAGGGGATGGGAATGAGGCATTACGGGGGTGGAAAAGCTGGAAAAGTAAAGTTCTTACGAAGGCAGCACTGAGGGAACAGTGATGAGACGCTTATAAAAGATACCTTCAACTCTTTGTGGGCATGCTGGAGGGACAGCGGGCCGGATGGGGTTGCTGTGGGTCTCCATGTCCCGGGGGCAGGCAGGTGCCTTCGCAGGCCGGCCCCGCTGCCCTCCTCCTGCTGGCACACAGATTTCCAGGGCCCTTCCTTGCACAGCAGTGAGAAGGGAGTCGGGGCCAGGCCTCCCTGCTCCCCTGTTGCTATCCTCCTGGTCACCCCAACTTCTCCTCTGACCTCATCCCCACATCCACATGGTGGCCAAGGACTCAGCAATGTCCCTCTGGGCTCTGGGATGCTCAGGGGCAGGGCGGCGTGATCCCTGACTTTAAGCACCACCTTCCGTCTTGACGGCATCCTGAGGCCCGCCCCTCCCCTCCCCTCCCCACCGGCCCCCTCCCTCCCTTGGGCTGCAGGCCTCACCCAGCCTTAGTTCTTTCCTGCTGTGTAAGTGGCACGTAGTTGGTGTCAAGTGGATTTGTTGTGGCGTGAAGATACCGTTTCTGAGGCTGTCCACAGGCCACGGGCAGTTGGCCTGGGTGACATGGCCTCCAGGCCCCCCACGCTTGACAGCTGGTCAGGTTCTGCCTCCTGGCCTAGTTTGCCCAGTTCACCCATCGCGTGCCTTCCTGCCTCTGCGCTTTTGTAACTGGTTGTTGGAAGGTCCTTCTCATCTAGAAACTTCTTAGCTTGGCTGGTGCCCTGCAGTCCTGCACGGTGAGGGCCGAGGGACACTAGTCCACGGAGGTTGCGCGTGAGGGGCAAGAAGCTTCTGGAAGCCTGGCCACGCCCTCCCTGCGGAGCCCCAGGTCCCAGGGGTGGGCACCCTTGGGCACACCTTGCTAGGTTCGTTTCCATCCTAGGCTCCCCTTGGGCCAGCGCTCGGGGGGCCTTCCCAGGCGTATGGATGTGTGTGTCCCTTGAGAGGTCAGGTCACGGCTGTGACCCTGAGACTTCAGGGTCACAAGGACCGAGCTCCAGAAGTAAGAGGGCAGGTGAATGGAAATGAGAGTTTGGGGTCTTGGCGATCCCAGGAGGTGGGGCAAGTGTCCCCATGCAAGGGGACGTTAGGGAGGAGTCCTGGGTTCCATCAGTGACCTCCTGGTTTTGGGGAGGCAGGGGCAGGGTCCAGCCAGCAGCCACAGGGTTGTCCTGGGTGCCGACACTTGGATCTTGGCATCTGACCAGAAAGTAGGGAGACCTGGAGGAACACGGAAGTGGTCCAGTTTAAGGCATCCTTCACTTCCCTCCTGTCCTGGGCGGCCGGTCCTTCCTGCCCACCCCCCGGCCCCTTTCCCACACGCAGGAGGGCACGTGGACCCTGACGGACAGTGGGATGCAGGGCCCACTCCAGGGTCTTCTGGACAGGTGTCTGGCAGCCGCCTCTGCTTGAGGCTCTATCAGCAGCGGGGAGGCCAGGGTCTGCCCGGCCTGGGCCCGCGGGGTGGTGAGGGCCCAGAGCAGGGTGGCCGGGGGCATCTCATTGCGCACGCGGGCTGTGCGGTGTGCACCTGTCCTACGCGCACTGATGCAGAGTCTGAAAGTGTTTTCAGGGAATGTGGCCTGAGGGGCGGCCGTAAACTGTCTTCACTTTAAACACAGCGAAGGCCAGCGGCTGCTCGGCTTTAGGGCCCGTCCTCTCCCCGCAGGATCTCCTACGACCCCGGCCGCTTCCCCAGGTACCTGCCCGAGGCCTACTGCCTGTGCCGGGGCTGCCTGACCGGGCCGCGCGGGGAGGAGGACGTGCGGCTGCGCAGCGCCCCGGTGCTCGTGCCCGCGGTGGTCCTGCGCCGGACCCCGGCCTGCGCGGGCGGCCGCGCCGTCTACACCGAGGAGTACCTCACCATCCCCGTGGGCTGCACCTGTATGCCCGGGCCGGACAAGGATGCAGACGGCGCCAACTCCAGCCTGGACAAGCCGGCCCGGCCCTGAGCACCCGGCCCCAACCCGGGGACCCCAAGGCCCCGAGGAAACGTGGACGGAGCACCCAGTGCTGGACTGGACTGCACTGCACTGCCTGCGAGCCTGACCTCCTGCATCCCCCGGGCTTCCTCTTGGGCAGGAGCGCAGGGCGGTGAGAGGTGATGGGAACTAACCACGTGGCAGCCCTGTGTGGGCAGCCCAAGGCTGGGGCCACCACAGGTGACCAGCTTCGCCAGAGTTCGTTGAGGCTCCTTAAGGCTCCCAGCCACCGACCCCTTGCAACCACGGGTGATAGCACTGCAAGAACCGCTGGGAGGGGACAGAGCCTCACAAGATAGAGGGCGGACAGACACTTACCACCTTTTTTTTAAAAAGTAGAATATATACCTTCTTGTTTATTCAGCTGTTTTCAGTAGGGGCAGAAACTATTTTTATGTTAGCCATTTTCAGCAAGTATATTAAAAACATTTTACTTGACACGTAAACATTTTATAAACATTGTTTTCACTTCCTCGGCAGGAGTTTTTAGAAGCGCAGGTGGAACCCTCACCCTCTAGCCTGCCTTGTGGCCTGGGTCCCTGAATCCCGCCTGTTGCTGACGGTCACCAGTGGACATGGCTGCACGGGGCCTGCCCTCCCTCTGAGAGGCTCAGCTCACCCCAGAATCTCACACTTGCTTTATTCATGAGGATATAAATCGCCGCAGGTTTATACAATTAGAAATTTTTTTCACTTGCAGACTTACAATTCCCAGAAATCAGGAGCGGAGTGAGCTTAAACCTTTACTCTTTTCTTTAGGCTTAAGTCTGTCCCTGAACACAATTATTTGTAAAAGTAAGAAGTTCTTAACTTGCTTTAAAATCCTTAAAACAACTGTAGGTGAAGGGCACGCTGGCTGTGCATTTCTCTCTGGACTCTGCTTTGATGGCTCCACTAATTTTCAGAGGAAACTGTTAATTAAGGTCTTCACTTTATCTTAATTTTATGGTTGATGTTTAGGAAGATCATCTGCAGAGTCAGCCTCTCTGCATCGTTGTTTATATGCTCTTGCCCCTACTTACAATCAGCCTTGGTTTGATCTGGATGGAAGGTCAACCGAGAATTTTCAGTTTGTACCAAGTATTGACAGAGGTTGTGCATGAAAACATTGCTGAGCAAAATTCATATTTTCCAAATAAAAAATTCAAAATTGAAATTGATAGCTGTGGGTAGTTCTATATACCATTTGGGGAATTTTACTTCTGTGCTCAACCTCTGGGGAAAAAAAAAAAAAAAAAAAGGTAAGCCTAGTGGTGGTGTATCTAGCATACATTCTTGTGCAGAAAACAGAAGGTTCAGATCAACATCAAAAAAGAAATCCACGAATTAAAAACAAAAATTGCCTTTCAAACCTTGGGTAATTATTTCAAAGCACTGCCACTGTTGTGTAACATTTTCTAGCCACTCCTCAAACATACATAGTGTAAACATCAGAGGAGTGGACTGAAGGAGAGTAAATGGTTTGCATGGGGATAGTACTGCTATTCCATAAACTGTATTCATCATCAGTTTAACTAACGTTAGCTGTTAACAGGTTAACACATTCCCAATGGAAGAATCAGCTTTCCCTTCCAAGATCTAGAAAGGCAACCTGTATTTGCATTTTTTCTCTGAATGTAACACTCATCCATTCAACAAATATTTACTGAGCATGTGCCCTCTTCTGGGCACTGAGCTCCTGGGAGGCAGTTGTGAACTGGACACAACCCTTGTCCTCAGCTACAACTCCCAACGGCATGGCTGTCAAAGCACACTCGGGTGTCCGCAGGCACCCGCACACGGGATGCGCCCCAGGCAGAGGCCAAGGTCCTGGCCAATCACTAAGCTGCCTGTACTTCTGCTCTTTACCTGCGTTAAGTGAGGAGAGTAGACTAGATGCTTCTATGACTTCTTCCAAATACAATTCCACTGATTCAAGTTGGCAAAAGCATCCCAAGCTCTAGGGATGCCCTCACTAAGGAAATCACAACAAGATGTCTTCTTCATCTTGAAAGTTAGGCCGGGGAGAGCCCCAGTTTGTGAGGGAGGAGGGGAGGTCGTAGCTTTTCAGTCTACTAAGAAAATAAAAAGGGTCCTTTACTACATTGTATTACCAGCTGCGTTCACAGTTCACGGTCCAGCCCAGAATCATAATTCACGTAACAGCGAAATTCATTTCCCAAGGTTCGAGTGTGTTTTGGAATAAACTTGCACATCTTCACTCCAAGAAGTTTTGCTGCCTCTTCCTCCACGACGGCACCTGGAGAGGACAACCAGAGGAACCCGGAGACTGAGGCACCAGCCACGTGCTCAGCTCCACACCCGCCAGGCCAGCCAGGGAGGTATTCTCGACCAGATGCGGGAAGCGGTGAGTTGACGGTACCACTCAGCGATCAGGGGGAAGGTCAGTGCTCTCTATTCCTTTTTACTTCCTCCAACATTTATGCAAATTACCTACTTTTTTCCTTTTCTTTTTCATTTAATAATTTTCCTACATCTGCAAGGCTGAGACACTTAGAAATTAAGAAAATAATTATATTCCACAAAGTAACATAAGGAAAGCAAAAATAATTACTAAAAAACCACCATTTTCCAACTTTGAGTCAACAACCCCTTTTTTCAGTAGTAGCGAATCGTGCAAACTTGTACCAATACATTCACACCAGCCTTTGGCTGACAAATCCCATTCCTCCCTCCAGCCCTGCCTGTCCTCGGCGCCCACTGCACTGGGGGAAGCAGGGCCCACACAGCAGGCCTGGATGCCAGGCTGCCCGGAAGTAGGGAGACCAGCAGTTAACGTTTTCGTTCTCAGTCAAATGCCAGTATATCCACCTTAAGAAAATATATCCACATCACCAGTGTGAAAGTCTCCTTCTCAGCTTTGGTAAACCTAATCTAATGTCTAGCTCTGTGACCTTTGGCATCCACTTTAACCCCCGAGATTCCAAATTTCTTTTATCAACTGTACAGGCTGAGTCAGATACTGTTACTATTACTGACGTTGATGACTACAAGCAACACTCCTGGCGCACTCACCCAGGGCCGGACCCCGCGTCCCAGGCATCATGCCACTTACTTCTCTCCAGCCCTGAGAGGCAGGCAGCATCTCAGCCCCACTGTACAGATACGGCGACTGGGGCGCGGAGCGGGGAAGAGCCTTGTTTAAAGTCACGGGAGGCGTGTTGCCAATCCGGCACCTACCTGTGCACAGCAGAATCTTGCCCCGGGTCAGGTACTTGATGGTTTCCGACGTTTTTCTAAGACATTCCTCAGAGAGATAGGGGGGATCTGCTATTACAATGTCAAAACTGTGTGCAGCAATTTTCTCAGGTAAATCCACTGGGTTATTGTAATCATAGAAGATAAACTCCTCTCCGTATATGGCAAACCTGTGGTCATATTCGAAGATACAGACAGAAAAGTCTTCTCTGTGCAGCTCTCTCAGCTTCTGGTAAACGCTGGGGGCACTCACACATGCTATTCTGGAACAAAAGGAGCCAACTCATGACTGAGCTTTATGACAGCGCATGGCATCAAATGACCACTTCACTAAAAAACCAGTCCTTGTGTTCAGATTTTCTTAAAGGAAACAATAATGCAAACTGAAGTAATTTTAAAGTATGAAAGGATAAATGTGCTTTTCATGGTAAAAAAAAAAAAAAAAAAAAAAAAAAAAAGTAAAACATTATTAGGACAAGGGTTATGAAGCCCATGGCCTGAATTTACCTTAGTATTTTCATGGTGGTCTCTTAACATTTATTTCAAATACTTTTTAGCCTCAAACTAAATATTTTGAAGTTACTTTGTAATATTCATAACCTTGAAGAAAAAACTCCAAATAATTGCCTAAACAACTTTAGTTTTCCAAAAAGATACATTAAAACTGGGTCTCAGTGCAGACAGACTACTTCGAATTTCTGCTGCTTTTTTGTATAAGTAAATTAAAGAATCTGTCTCATTACAAGCATCTCCAGTTTATGAACGGGTAGTGTTCCAGTAGTTAACTTTTAAAGCCAACTGCCAAAAATGCTATAGGTAACTTCAATGTTGAATTACTCAGTTGACTGTGGTACGTCTATCACAGTGGGATACTGTGTTGTCATTACCTCCAAGACAGTCAAGTTCAGGACAGTGTAAACTGCGCTTTCACGGAGTGGGGTTTATGCTTACAGGTGCACCCGTGACCTCTTGGAGATACACAGCTTGTCTGCAGACAATGGGAAAGAGACTTTTTGTCTCCATCCCCTTTGTCGCTTTTAGATTTTTATTACATGTGTCGATGTATATATATACATACACACACACACACACATAAAATCATTCAGAAAACTACTTATTTAGAAAATTAAACTCAGCTTTAAAACTGTGAGATGCATTTCTTCGGAGAAGTGTCACACGTCCGGTTAGGTGCCCACGCTGGGCTCAAAGGCTTCTCAGCCCAAATGCACGTGAAGCACGTAAGGAAGTCTGGGGGCATCCCGACCGCCTTCTGTGGGGACCAGACCCCAGGCCCGGCTGCTGCCAGAGCTCTGGGCCGGGGGTGCAGAGGACTTGAACCACAGCGGCACCTCCTTCCCTAAAAACCCCAGAGGAGGTACTTCCGGCGGAAGGACAGTGGTCTGAGGTGGAGGAAGGCACGAGAGCCGGCTGTGGTGACAGCGGCAGGGGAAGCGGACGGCCTGCTGCTCACAGCTGGGGCCCTTGTGCGAGTGATGGGACCGCGTGGGCCTCAGCGTCCGTCTTTAGCATGGAGAGTGTAACAGGAACTACCTCCAGAGGTGTGAGGGTTAAAACAAGATGACCCTCAGAAAGCACTTACCAGGAGACGGGACACACAGTAAGTACTCAATAAATGATACTCTTACTACTCATCTTTAAAATTATGACATAACTCCTAAAAATACTGAAGACGCCTTTCAGAAAAAATAAGTTGCTTCCAAAGCCCTCATATGTAAAAATAAGAAAATACATGTAAAAACATGTCATTAAGAAAAACGTAATAAACTACATATAATTAATTTTAAAAGAAAAAGGACAGAAAAAAGAAAACCTTAGGACCTCCAGTTAAAGATGGCAGAGGGAACACATTCATTTAGATTTGCTCCTTCAAGAAAGCCTGCTGAATAAAACATGAAAATAAACCTCCAACAGTAAGAAAACGTGAGGGGAGACAAAAGAATACTTAGGAAGCTGACAGGCAAAGTGGTGGGTGGTTTCTGATTCAGCAGACCCAAGACAGCCAAGTCCCAAACTGGCCAGGAAAGCTGAGAAGGAACCTGAATGACAGCACAGTACCCGCGGCTCAGGAAGCTGCACCACCAGGTAACTCAAGAAGGGGGGGTGAAGGTGGGGCAACAAACAGGAGAACTGTTTTTGAAAGGTCTATTCATGAGGAAATGCACCCCCAGGATTCTCTTCCCTATCCCAAGCCTCCACAACTGCGGTAGGAAACTGGAGGGATGTTCTCTGGATTGGGGGGGCTTGAAGGGCGGGTGCCAGGCACAGCTAGTGGTGAGGTACCATGTGGAAAAATGGCAAGGATCACGTTAAACCCACTGGATGTTGGGACCCCCAACCCTCTTTCAGAAATAAGCCTTCTGGGATGAGGTCAACGAGATGCGTGACTTCCAGGCAGGAAGACTTCCTGGGGCTCTGACCAGCCCACAAGGAAAGGCCTGGATATGCTGACCCTGGGCGTTGACGGGGAAACAGCCATCTGCAGACACCCAAGTAGAGAGGTCCCGCCCAGGTATCAGAACCTCCAGCCCTAGAGCGCCTCACCCTTAAATACGGACGGACAGCAGGGGGCCAGCAGACATTCAAGGAAAGCATCTAATACCAGAGGCCAAAATAAACAGAAGACGCATGTGTGCAGTTAGTTAGAGACTGTGTAGGGAGAAAACTCTTCTTAAAAAAATCCTATAATATCCTCAGAAGGATGAACAAGATACAATAATAAATATTCAGAGACCCAAAAAAGAACTACGGTTATAGATGACTAAGTACATGACAGCAGAAATGGTAAACTCAGTAGAAAGTTTCAAAGACAAAGTTGAGGAATTTTCCCAGAAGGTAAGGTCAAAAGATGGAAAAACGACAGAAAAAAAAGTAGATAGGTCCAACATTCAAATAATAGGCATTCCAGAAAGAGGAATTGGAAAAAAAAGTGGGAAGGAAATCAACGAAATAATTTAGGACTATTTTCCCAAACTGAAGGACCTGAGTTATGAGAATGGAAGGGCTTTCACCCAGTACAACAGATGGAAGCTCCACACCAAGACACATCGAATACTGGGGATCAAGAGAAAATCCTAAGCTAGCAGTGGGCAGGGATGGGAAAAAACAGGTTTCCCACAAGAAATCAGAATGGCATTGTATTTTCCAATAGCACTACCGAAACGTGGAGTCAATGAAGCAGTGCCCTCAGAACCTGGAATTCAGCACCCAACAAAACTAACACATGAAGTGAATGGGTAGAATACAAATATTTTCAGACATGAACGGTTTCAAAAATTTCCCTCCCATGGAAACTACTGAAGGATATACCCAACCAGGATAAAGCTGTGAACTAAGAACTGGGGTACTGGACACAGGAAGTCTGGGACAAGAGAGAGGTAAAAGGACACCTCAGCATGATGGTGAAGGAAATACCAAGACCAGAGCTGCAGCAAAACCAGAAATCAACCAGTCCAGATGGAACAGGTTGCAAAGCCCTGGAAGTCATTTTTTTCAAGGAGCTGAAAAATAGGTCTGAATTTGTTGATAAGAGATTTACACCACTGGGGAGAATCTGAGAGTTAATTAGTAATATAGACATAGAAATACTAAAAAAAAAATAAAGAGAATTATTTTTTTCAGGGAAGATGAAACATTGTACAGAAAAGGAAAAGACTCAGCTGTAAAGAACATCTATGTTGTCCTAACAACATAAGCCCTGTTCTAACCAAAATTAGCATATAACTAACACCAATTCTACACAATCACTTCCAGGCAATAGAAATACAGGCAACACTTCCCAGCTCATTTTATGAAGCTACCATTAACCAATGTGAAACCCAAACCAAGAGAATGAAACAAAAGAAAACTCCAAACTGTTATCACTCATGAACATAGAAGCAAAAATCCTCAACAAAATATTACCAAAGAGTCCAGCCATTAAAAAAAAAAGAAAAGAAAAAAAGAAGAAGAAAGGATATAACTATTGGGAGAGTGGCCAGAAAGCAGACAGGTGCGTGGCAGCTGTGGACTGCGAAGGGAGCCAAATCCTCCTTCTCTGAAGGTGAGAAGTCAAGTCATGTCTACGAGTGACAAGTCAAGAAGTGCCAATATAAACATGTTATTTAGAAATGGTTGTAAATACCAAGAGAATCAATGAAAGAGAGCTGAAAAGGGGAGGGGGTGGACAAGGGGAAAATTAACAATGGATTATTTTTTGAACAAGTCTTTTAGGACCATTTGACTTTATATGTGTGCAAAGTTTTGACAGAAGTAAAAACCAAATTAACAAAAAAGAATCTATTCTTAAAACTTCAAAAAGGTCAAGATTTTTTTTTTTAAAGCAAACTCTAGGGGTATAAAAGTAATGGTAGAAAATGTTAAAATAAGGAACAGAGATAAGATACCTTACACTGAATAGATTTCTGTGTGTGTCCCCAGACTCAATAGTGAAGCAGTTCTTACTTCCTCATGTTCTGTGAATCATGAACTACAGGTTTTGCAGATTACAGTTCAGCCTTCTTACCAACCACGTCTCATCTAGGAAGGACATTTAAAATATTACTTTAGGGCTTCCTTGGCGGTGCAGTGGTTGAGAGTCTGCCTGCCAATGCAGGGGACACGGGTTCGAGCCCTGGTCTGGGAGGATCCCACATGCCGCGGAGCAACTAGGCCTGTGAGCCACAACTGCTGAGCCTGCGCGTCTGGAGCCTGTGCTCCGCAACAGGAGAGGCCGTAACAGTAAGAGGCCCGCGCACCGCGATGAAGAGTGGCCCCCGCTCGCCGCAACTGGAGAAAGCCCTCGCACAGAAACGAAGACCCAACACAGCCAAAAATAAATAAATAAATAAATTTAGGTTAAAAGGCAAAAGAGAAATGAAACTGATCTCACCTGCCACCTTCCCCAGCAGCTGCCACGGCTTCCTCTGCAAGGCGCAGGGCGGTCTCCGGAGTGTACCAAAACTGGCTCAGCTGCTATGACAGAGGAATGAGTGAAATCATTTTACAACTGGCATAAAGTTTATCCTTTTAATTTATATCTACTATATCAATATATACTATATCAATTATCAGTGTTCACTGCTGGGCCAACTAATATACTCTGATTGCACTTCTTTCTGGTATGGTACCTCTTGTTTTTCCTAGAGTTAATACATGATTGTTTCATTTGCTTGGGTTCTTTGAACCTATCCCTAATTCTCCCAACATCCTGCAGCTTCTGAGAAGTGGTGCGTAGGAGGTAAATGTTGTGAGACTTACCATGTCTAAAACATTTTAATTTTATCCTCACATTTGACTGATAACTCAGCTGGGTGTAGAATTCTAGGCTGAACAAATTTTCACTCTAAATCTTGAAGGAATTGCTCCACTTTTTTCTGGTTTCTAATAAAGCTACTGAGAAGTGCAATGTGATTTGTAGACCTGAGACTCTATAGGTGACATGCTTTTCTCTGGAAGGTTCTACGATCTTGTCACCTATATCCAGAATTTTCAGTCATAATAATCATGTGTCTTAGTGAGGGTCTTTGGTTCTGGGAAATTTTCTAATATCATTCTTTGAAGGTTTCCTCCCCTCTTTGTTTTCAGTTCTATTTTTCTGGAACTCCAGTTAGTTGAATATTGAGCTTCCTGGATTTATCCTCTAGTTTTATGTTTTCTTTCTATAATTTGTATCGTTGTCTTCCCCCCCCCCCCCAACTTCCTGGGAGATCTCCTTAATTTTATAAACAAAACAAACCAAAAGAAAGTGTCAAAAATATACAAATAGTTAATTCAGGTAGTGGAGTTATGACTTGTTTTTTTGTTCATGTTTTTATAGATTTTCTACAACAACCATAGATTACTTTTAGAATCAGAAAAAAGTACATAGTATTTAAATAAGCAGAAGGAAAAGAGAAGAAGACCACCTCAAGAATAATAGTGTACTTCAAGTTTCTAATATTGACTATTCAAAGCATCAAGCTAAAGACAAAAGCACATAAAGAAGGGAAGCAGTGAGAAAGAGGCATCTGAGTAAGTGGAACATTTAGAATAAATATAAAGAAACATTTTTGTCCCAGTTTCAGATGGTAAACAGGAAAATTTTATATAACTTAAGAGATCTAAACTTGACACAAAATGTAAAAGACTGCTTACACACACACACACCTCCTTCCAGCTGCAAAGTGATGAAGAGAGGCAGCTCTATTATCAACGGGTAGTCACAGACAGAAATTTCAAGCCTCATCTATTTCTCAACTATCTCCTTCAAAAATGTAAATTTCTACATTCCAGGTTAGGTTAGTTTTCCTGAACTCACTTTTTTTAATTCCTATTTTTATTTGGACCATAAAAACACAATTAAAATACATACTGTGCCCCAGAAACTATTAATATCTTCTTAAAAACTCATCTGTTTTCATCTATTTTTTACTACATGTTTAAGTCCAGTTACCCCATTACTGCAATGATCAATTTTTCCCTTTTCTCAAGGATTGCTGGGCTCCATAACAACCAACAGAATGCATCTCTATACAAGAAGGAAGCACAGTTTGTGTTGGATATAATGATACGCTGTTCTTCTATCTGAAATGTCCCCTCCTCTGATCACCAGGCAGCCTGAGAGTCAGAATTAGGAAAATCTGCATTTATACTGTCTTAAAATGTTCGTGGACTGCTTTCTGTCTTAGCTCCTGAACAGGTTATCAGCTTCGCAGTGACAAGTGAGATGAACTTGGGTATTAGGTCAGATACAGACAAACACTGGACTAGGTACAGAAGAGGCTCCACACCAACACTTCCTGATGGATGTGGAATGCATTAACTTACCCAGTTCTCTTCTATTATTCCAATGTTATACTTGTCATCGCCACTGAGGTCGGTGTACTGTTTCTGCTCAGCATAAAATTCCTGCAGAGCTGCGAGGGCATGGGAAGAGAGGTGGGGGAGGTCCTCATCTTCAGAGTTGCTCATTTCACACCTGCAGGGAAATGAGTATAAGTGATGTTTGTTTTTTCTTTTCCATCAAACAACAATTAAAAAAAATTTTATCTCACAGCAGGGATCCAAACTGAAAGTGAGTTGTATAAAGGAAACACACCTGTATGATTCCTTGCAGAGTGAAATCTTTACCATAAGTACTATAAAGATGTTTTGCTTTCTTCTGGTACCCCAATGGCCACATGTAGCTAATTCACAGTAGATTCTCTTAATAAGATCTTTTTATGTGTGAATGTCATTGTTTGTAGGTGACCTAAGGCTCCTGGGTGTCACTGACAGGATAAGTGAAGGGTCATAAAGGAGGGGTATAGGAAGAGAGATGAAAAATAAAAGGAATGAGAGAATGCAAATTATGATAATAATGAGACACCACTATATACCTACCAGATTGACTAAAATTTAGAAGACTGATAATACCAAATGTTTTGGGGGATGTGGAGTAATGGAAATTGCCTATTCTGCTGTTGAAATGTAAATTGATGAAAACATTTTGGAAAACAATTTGACCTTACCCCTGCTTCAACTCAGTAATTCTGTATCTACATATACATATAGATCATATAACTATATGAAACTCCTGTAATTCACATACATAGACATGTAAAATATGTTCAAAGTAGAAATGTGTACTAGCAAAAATTAAAATTACTGAAATGTCCACCCACTGGACATTATACAATATACTGCTATATATTCCTACAGTGGGATACTATATAGCAATGCAAACATTTTATATCAGTCTTTTCTCCTTTGTTGGCTTGCTACCTATAGCTTTATTTAAGTGGTTGCTTTAAGGTTTACAGTATATATTTATCACAGCATACATTCAAATAACGTATCACTTCTTGTATTACATAAAAATTTTATAATTGTATATAACTTCCATTTCTCTCCTCCAATCCTTTGTGTTACTGTTTGATCAGCATCTTATTTTTACATTTGTTATAAACGCCGCACCACACTGTTAAATTTAAAAACCTGATATATTTACCTACTTCATAACCACTTACAGTGCACTTCATTTTGTTGTACAGATTAATATTTCCATCTGTTGTCATTTTCCTTCTGCTTGAATGGCTTCTTTTAACATTTCTTGTAGTGCAGTTCTACTGCTGATGCATCCTTTCAGCTTTTATGTCTAAAACTGTCTTCATATTGCCTTACTTTTTGAAAGCTTTTATTTTTTTGGGCGATGGAATTCTAGGTTGAGTTTTTCTTCAGTACCCTAAAGAGATTCCTCCACTATTAGCTGCATTATTTCCAACATAAAATCTGCTCTCACCCTTAGTTTTCTTACTTTTTGTTTGTGTCTTCCTTCCCTGGTAGCTTTTAAGATTTTTCTATCACTGGTTTTGAGCATTTGGTTATGATGTGTCTCAGTGTAGTTTTCTTCATGTTTCTTATGCTTTGAGTTTACTGAGCTTCTTGGATCTGTGGGTTTACAGTTTTCCTGAAATTTGAAAAGTTTTTGGCCACTATTTCTCAAGATATTTTTCTGCTGTCCTTCTCTTTCCGAGATCCAAATACATGAATATTAGGTAACTTGAAATTGTCCCAAAGCTCTCTGATGCTCTGTTCACTTTAAAAAACCCAAAAACAAAACTTTTTTCATTGTATTTCATTTGTGTTAGTTTCCATTTCTGGTCTTCAAGTTTGGTAATTTTTTATTCTTTAGCGTCTAACCTGATGTTAATCACATCCAGTGTATTTTTTATTTCAGATATTGTAGTTTTTATGGCTAGAAGTTTGACTTGGGTCTCTTTTGTTGGGTTGGCCAAAAAGTTCATTTGGGTTTTTCTGTAAGATGGCTCTAGTAGCACTTACATGTCTTTACCTTCATTTGAAACAGTTTTGTTAGATTGTCTTGTGACAGCTGTCATATCAGCATGCACTTTAAAAACACTTACTGATGCGGAGTTTGCATCTCCTCACAATTAGGGCACCTACCAGGTGCTGGTGGGGGACCTCGGACACCTAAGGGGACGGGAGGAACTCCCAAGTGACTGGGTGGGACGTGGGGGGAGAGGGAGAGGGGAGGAGAAGTGGAGGCGAGACGGAACCGGTGCCCCTGAGGGGCAGCTGGGGGAGGGGAGGGGCCCACCCACAGTGAGGGGATCAGCGGGGACAGGGAGAGACCCTGGGGGATCGGAAGGGAATGTGGCCAACATTTCCCCCGCCCACTCGGGCCCTGGGGAGCCTGCTGAAGTCCCAGGCCTGATCTTGCACACTCCGAGGCCCCCTCCAGCCATGCTGAGCCTAAGCCCTGAGCCTGCCCCGCCCACTCAGGGCCTTTTCTGGCTGCGAGGGTCCTGAGTCTAAGCCCCGCCCCCCACAGCCAAGGCCTTTATTTTTTTTTTTTTTTTTTTTTTTTTGCTGTTGTGGTGGTTTTACCTTGTATTTATTTGTTTGTTTGTTTGGGCTGTGCTGGGTCTTAGTTGCAGCATACAGGATCTTTAGTTGTGGCAATGTGGACTCTTAGTTGCAGCACACATGTGGGATCTAGTTCCCCGACCAGAGATCAAACCCGGGAGCACAGAGTCTTACCCACTGGACCACCAGGGAAGTCCCTGTTTTACCTTGTTGTTGTTGTTTCATTTATATTTTTATTTTTTCTAATATATTTTTTATTTTTCTAATTTTATTTATTCTTTGTTATTGTTCAGCTTTTTTTGTTTGTTTGCGAGATCTTGGTTCCCAGGCTGGGGTTCGGGCCTGAGCTCCTGTGGTGGGAGCACCGAGTCCAAACCGCTGGACTAACAGAGAACTCAGGCTCCAGGGAATATTAAGCAGAGTGAGGTCTCCCAGAGGTCCTCATCTTGGCACCAAGACCCGGCTCTACCCAACTGCCTGCAAACTCCACTGCTGGACACCTCAGGCCAAAGAGCCAGTAAGACAGGAACACAGCCCCACCCATCAAAAAAAAAAAAAAAAAAAAGAGACAACAACAAAATATGTTACAGGTGAAGGAGCAAGGTAAAAACCTACAAGACCAAATAAATGAAGATGAAATAGGCAACCTACCTAAAAAAGAATTCAGAGTAATGGTAATAAAGATGATCCAAAACGTCAGAAATAAAATGAGGCACAGATTAAGAAAATACAAGAAATGTTTAACAAAGACCTAGAAGAACTAAGGAACAAACAGTGATGAACAACACAACTGAAATGAAAAATACACTAGAAGGAATCAACAGCAGAATAACTGAAGCAGAAGAACGAATAAGTGAGCTGGAAGATAGAATGCTGGAAATAGCTGCTGAGGAACAGAATAAAGAAAAAAGAATGAAAAGAACTGAGGACAGTCTCAGAGACCTCTGGGACAACATTAAACACACTAACATTCAAATGATAGGGGTCCCAGAAGAAGAAGAAAAAGAGAAAGGATCTGAGAAAATATTTGTAGAGATTATAGTCGAAAACTTCCTTAACGTGGGAAAGGAAATAGCCACCCAAGTCCAGGAAGCACAGAGTCCCATACAGGATAAACCCTAGGAGAAACACACCAAGACACATATTAATCAAACTAACAAAAATTAAAGTCAAAGAAAAACTACTAAAAGCAGCAAGGGAAAAGCAACAAATAACATACCAGGGAATCCCTATAAGGCTATCAGCTGATTTTTCCAGCAGAAACTCTGCAGGCCAGAAGGGAGTGGCAGGATACATTTAAAGGGATGAAAGGGAAAAACCTATAACCAAGATTACTCTACCCAGCAAGGATCTCATTCAGATTCAATGGAGAAGTCAAAAGTTTTACAGACAAGCAAAAGCTAATAAGAGAATTCAGCACCACCAAAACCATCTTTACAACAAATGCTAAAGGAACTTCTCTAGGCAGGAAACACAAGAGAAGAAAAAGACCCACAAAAACACACCCAAAACAATTAAGAAAATGGTCATAGGAACATACATATCGATAATTACCTTGAACGTGAATGGATTAAATGCCCCAACCAAAAGACACAGACTGGCTGAATGGATACAAACAAGACAAGACCCATACATATGCTGTCTACAACAGACCCACTTCAGACCTAGGGACACATACAGACTGAAAGTGAGGGGATAGAAAAAAGATAATTCCATGCAAATGGAAATCAAAAGAAAGCTGGAGTAGCAATACTCATTATCAGATAAAATAGACTTTCTAATAAAGACTGTGGCAAGAGATAAGGGAGGACGCTACATTATGATCAAGGGTTCAATCCAAGAAGAAGATGTAACAATTCTAAGTATTTATACACACAGCATAGGAGCACCTCAATACATAAGGCAAATGCTAACATCCACAAAAGGGGAAATCAACAGTAACACAATAATAGTGGGGGACTTCAACACCCCACTTACACCAATGGACAGATCATCCAGACAAAAAATAAATAAGGAAACACAAGCTTTAAATGACACAATAGACCAGATAGATTTAATTTTTATAGGACATTCCACCAGAAAGCGGCAGAATACACTTTCTTCTCAAGTGCACACGGAAAGACAACCCTCAAAATGGGAGAAAATATTTGCAAATGAAGCAACGGACAAAGGATTAATCTCCAAAATATACAAACAGCTCATGCAGCTCAATATCAAAAAAACAAACAACCCAATCAAAAACATGGGCAGAAGACCTAAATAGACATTTCTCCAAAGATGACATACAGACGGCCAAGAGGCACATGAAAAGATGCTCAACATCACTAGAGAAATGCAAATCACAACTACAATGTGATATCACCTCACACTGGTCAGGATGGCCATCATAAAAAAGATCTACAAAGAATAAATGCTGGAGAGGGCGTGGAGAAAAGGGAACCCTCTTGCACTGTTGCTGGGAATGTAAATTGATACAGCCACTCTGGAGAACAGTATGGAGGTTCCTTACAAACTAAAAACAGAACTACCATATGACCCAGCAATCCCACTACTGGGCATATACCCTGGGAAAACCATAATTCAAAAAGACACATGCACCCCAATGTTCACTGCAGCACTATTTACAATAGCCAGGACACAGAAACAACCTAAATGTCCATCGACAGATGAATGGATAAAGAAGATGTGGTACATATATACAACGGAATATTACTCAGCCATAAAAAGAAACGAAATTGAACTGTTTGTAGTGAGGTGGAAGGACTTAAGAGTCTGTCATACAGAGTGAAGTAAGTCAGAAAGAGAAAAACAAATATCGCACATTAACGGATATATGTGGAATCTAGAAAAATGGTACAGGTGAACCTATTTCCAGGGCAGGAACAGAGACACAGACATAGAGAATGGATGGGTGGGGGTGGGATGGGGAAGGGCAGAGTGGGATGAATTGGGAGATTAGGTTTGACATAAACACACTACCATGTGTAAAATAACTAGTGGGAACCTGCGATATAGCACAGGGAGCTCAGCTTGGTGCTCCATGATGACCTAGGTGGGCAGGATGGGGGAGGGTGGGAGGGAGGTCCAAGAGGGAGGGGATCTATGTATACATATAGCTGATTCACTTCGTTGTAGAGCAGAAACTAACAACATTGTAAAGCAATTATACTCCAATAGAAAAAAACTTATCAAAATTGGTGAATTTTTGTGTAGCCATTTTAATATTGAAGACAGAAGAAAAAAAGCAACATTTTTGGCATATTATGCTTTATTATAGGTAAAAACACAACTGAAACGCAAGAAGAGATTTGTGCAGTGTATGGAGAAGGTGCTGTGATGGGTCGAATGTGTCAAAAGTGGTTTTCAAAGTTTTGTGCTGGAGATTTCTCACTGGACGATGCTCAAGAGGTTGGGTAGACCAGCTGAAGTTGACAGCAATCAAATAGAGACACTAAGTGAGAACAATCAACGTTATACCATGCAGGAGATAGCCGACATACTCAAAATATCCACATCAAGTGCTGAAAATCATCTGCAACAGCTTGGTTACGTTAACTGCTTTGATGTTTGGGTTCCACGTAAGTGGAAAAAACTTCTTGACCGTATTTCCACATGCGATTCTCTACTTAAATGTAATAAAAACGTTCCATTTTTAAAACAAATTTGTGATGAGCGATGAAAAGTGAATACTGTACTACTGGAAGAGACCGTGGGGCAAGCAAAACGAACCACCACCAACCACACCAAAGGCCAGTCTTCATCCAAAGAAGGTGATGTTGTGTATATGGTGGGATTGGAAGGGAGCCCTCTATCATGAGCTCCTTCCGGAAAAACCAAACAATTAATTCCAACAAGCACTGCTCCCAATTAGACCAAATGAAAGCAGCATTCACCGAAAAGTGTCCGGAATTAGCCAACAAAATGCATAATCTTCCATCAGGATAATGCAAGACAGCATGTTTCTTTGATGATCAGGCAAAAACTGTTAGAGCTTGGCTGGGAAGTTCTTTTTTTATTATTATTTTTTTAAATATTTATTTATGGGACTTCCCTGGTGGTGCAGTGGTTAAGAATCCGCCTGCCAATGCAGGGGACATGGGTTCAAGCCCCGGTCCAGGAAGATCCCACATGCCGCGGAGCAACTAAACCCGTGTGCCACAACTACTGAGCTTTCGCTCTAGAGCCCACGAGCCACAACTACTGAGCCCGCGTGCCACAACTACTGAAGCCCTTGCGCCTAGAGCCTGTGCTCTACAACAAGAGAAGCCACTGTAATGAGAAGCCCACGCACCGCAACGAAGACAAGCCCCTGCTCGCTGCAACTAGAAAAAGCCTGCGCACAGCAACGAAGACCCAATGCAGCCAAAAATAAATTAATTAAAAAATATATATTTATTTATTTGGCTGCACCAGGTCTTAGTTGCAGCATGTGGACTCTTAGTTGAGGCATGCATGTGGGATCTAGTTCCCTGACCTGGGATCGAACCCGGGCCCCCTGCATTGGGAGCACAGAGTCTTAACCACTGGACTACCAGGGAAATTCCGGCTGAGAAGTTCTAATTCATCCTCCGTATTCACCAGACATTGCACCTCTGGATTTCCATGTTTTGGTCTTTACAAAATTCTCTTAATGGAAAAAATTTCAGTTCCCTGGAAGACTGTAAAAGCCACCTGGAACAGTTCTTTGCTTAAAAAGATAAGACGTTTTGGGAAGATGGAATTATGAAGTTGCCTGAAAAATGGCAGAAGGTCGTGGAACAAAACGGTGAATACGTTGTTCAATAAAGTTCTTGGTGAAAATGAAAAATACATCTTTTACTTAAAACCCAAAGGCACTTGGCCAACCCAATCTTTCTTTCATATTTCTACTTAACATGTTCGGTTTTTCCTCTAGCTTTCTGAATGTGCAGAACACAGTTACAACTGTTCATTGTCCTTGTCTACTAGTTACAACAGCTGTGTCTGTTCTGGGTCAGTTTCAACCAATTGATTTTCTCATTATGGGTTATATTTTCTTGCTCCTTTGCATGGTTGGTTAATTTTTTTTTTTATTGAATGCTAGATATTATGAACTGTAACTTGTTGGATGGTAGATATTTTTATACTACTCTAAGTATATTTATAAACAAATTTGTATTTATAAATATAAGTATTCTTGAGATTTGTACTGGGACACAGTAAAGTTACTTGGAAACAATTTTATCCTTTCAGGTCTTGCTTTTAAGACTTAGTAGAGAGGAGAACAGCAGTTAGTCTAGCACTAATTACTGCTCACCACTGTAGCAAAATATCAGTATTTCTAAGTACTTTATCCAACGCCCCATGAATTACGAGGTTTTTCAGTACAGCTGGTGGAAACAGTCACTATTCCCAGTCTTGAGTGAGTTCTGTTCCTTCAAATCCTTTCAGGTATTTGTTTTCTCTAGCCTCAGGTAGTTTCTCAAGGAGGTCCCTCTGCAGTTCTCTAGGGTTCTTTCTCTGGTACGGTACTCTGCCTTGCACCCTGGCCCCATTTGGCTTCCCCAGGATCTATGAACTATTTCCTCAATTCAGAGAGGTCTCTGGATTCGGTCTGGGTTTCCCTTCCCTGCACAGCAGTCTGAAAACTCTCTCAGGCAGTAAGATGGGGCAATCATCAGGCTCATTTTGTTTGTTCCCTTCTTTCAGGGACCACTGCCCTTTGTAGTCCTGTGTCCAATATTTTCAAAGACATTTTTTCCCCACATATTTTATCTGGTTTTTTTTGTTGTTGTTTTTTAGTTATATCAGATGGGAGGGGAAATTTAGCCCTTGTTACTCCAAGTGGAAGTTCACAACAGTAAAAAATAATTAACTACAGCCATATAATATGCTAACAAGAATGAATCTCAAGAATACGTAAGTCACTAAGTTACAGAAGAATACATATAGTATAAATAATTCTATTTAAATGAAGTTCAGAAACATGAAGATAAAAGCAAGTTAATGAAAAACTGAAGATTAGAGATAGTGGTTACCTCTGGGAGTGAGGATACACATAATTTTTTAAATGTTTATTACACATCTGTAGAGACCCATGGACTTGATTATGTAAGTAAAAAGTGCCTGAAATGGCTTCCAAACAGTGTGATGCCACCCCAGGGTGCTAAGCTTTTTGAAAGGACTTAGAATAAATCTCATGGAACAACTCATCTATTCTTCTATCCATATTTTTCACACCATACAATGATCCCCCTTAAGTTATGAAGTCAATATAGTAGGACAACATCAGCATTTTTTTTTTAGATAGAAAAAATTGTATCAAAGTATATGGCTTATAGTAGAAGTAAGTATTGCTTTGTGAAATGTTTTAGCAAAAAATACACGTGTGTACAGGGTCATGTATCATGATACAAAACTTCTTACTACAGGCTGTAGTTTTAAATGTTTGAAATTTTTCATTGTAAACTACCTGTAATTTGTGCACACACCCATCTCAACATGTAGATGTTCTAATACTTTATTGGACTAGATCATATAAACAACTTTTACTTGAAGCAGATACTTGATAACATTTTTTATACTGATTGTGAAAAAGCATTTCTGCTATTATTATCAGAAAAACATGATACAGGATTAAGAGCATGGCCTCGAGCCAAATTACCTAGGCTTAAATCATGGCTTTGCCACTTACTAACTGCATAGCTTGGAGCAAGTATTTAACCCCTCTATGCCTCAATTTTCTCATCTGTAAAGTGGACAAATATTAACGTCTACTTAATAGGGTTATTCTGAGTTAGCTGAATTACTATAAAGTGCCTAATAGTCCTTGGCACACGACAGGAACACAAGTAGTACCTTCAGTACTCTCTGAAGTTGTAAGTATACCACTAATAATATGGTATCTGTTGTAACCACTAAATAAGACAGTTTAGTACCTTCATATGACTGTCTACAAAAAGTGAATTGGCAGAAGAGGGAATGAGTGAAACCGGAGCACAGGAAATCAGTAATTAAAGGGAATACTATGCAGTGTGACAGGAAACTCTGCACGGAGCCCGGTGAATGAATGCCGTCTGCCTGGAGCAGGACTGACTTTGACTGACTTGTCACATGTATCACATTCACAGACTTAAGATACACATGTTTTAAAATTACTTTAACAAATGACTTTAAAATGAGTGTAAGTTTAATAATTGTCGGCATGTTTTCTTGAGATTTGATAAAATACAGTTATCACTATTATCACTTTTAGACAAAATGCAGATATAGCAGATCATTTGACAGCCTCAAAATAAAGTGGTCAGAGAGGTGAGACTGTTGTGAAGGCTGACACCATCAAGGTGGTATCAACGGGAATGACTGGTGAGAGAGTGTATAAAGATTATTAGAAGGTTCTGGGAAGACTGTCTCCATACCTAGATAACTGTACTGGCAAAATCTATCGGATGTAACTATCTTGGATCCCTAGAGTCTATTCAAAGGCTTGCAACTCCCAGGGGAAGACTTAAAATTTGGTTAATTTCATTCAATTTGGGCACTTAACTCGGCAGTGGCTACCCATCCCTCACTCTTCATTCCTGCCTCAGGAAGGTGTGCACAAATACCTGTTTTGTGCTCAGGGATTAATTTATACAGGTAAGTGAGGATATGGAGAGGTCAATGCCACTGAAAGAAGAGTTTGTTATTCACAGTTCCCCAGGAAATGAGAGGCACAGCACATCGTGAAGGACCACATGAAACCTGTCATATGCAGGAACAAGGAAGCAGAGAGACAGAGAACTGGGACAGTGTCTTTATTGTTAAGACAGTGGGCAGGAAGGGAAAACACACATTCTGTAATGTGTGGTCTGGGAGATCTGTGATATGACTTTCACGTGCCCATGAGAGCTAACGTGCAGAGAAGATGTAAGGAATTACAGGGTCGTTACTTTGGCCCTGTAATTAATGGATACCAAGTAAACAAACATAATAAAGTCTGAGAACACACAATTTCAACAGCTCCAGGAGCAGCCTGTATGCAGCCTGTGGGAGCAAGGTGGGCAATAAGGACCCTGCCCTTCAAATAATGGGGATCTTATTCTGACCGTTGACAGCTACTTCTAATCACGGAGGCAAAGACAGAGTCAGGCAGCCATCGCTGCAAGGCTCATATTGTTGTTAGCACTTCCCCCCTCCAGCAGAAGCAACTTTGAGGGGATTTAAAGTGCCAGCACCTCCCCTGCTTCCATTTTTCTCTTTTCCCCCTTTTGGGGGCCACACATTTAAGGACTAGACCATTATAAATAGCAACTGAATATATGGAGGAATTTAGAAGGTCACTGTGCATGCCCAGGAAAAGGTGTAGGCTTAGAAAGACCTTAAGTTTCCTCAGGCTGATCCTTGGCACAAAAACAGCCTACAGTAATAGCAACAACAGAAAGACAAAAAAAGCAAATCCTGGGGAAGGGAGAGAATCTGATTTCCAGCGTTTTCCACAAAAAAATCACAAGGCATACAAAGAAACAGGAATGTATGGCCCATTCAAAGGAAAAAAGTAAACCAACAGAAACCATCCCTGAAGAAGATCAGATGGATGGCAAAACAACTGTCTTAAAGATGCTAAAAGAACTAAAAGATGTGGAGAACATTAAGAAAACAATGTATGAACAAAATGGAGATATCAGCAGGGATGGGGTACACCTTCAAGTGGCCCAACATATGCACTGCGGGAGTCCCAGAAGAAGAAAAGAAGAAGGGAGAATTATTAGTGTGTGCAATGCTGAGCTGAGAAAGTCTGAGAACACAGCAAACTTATCTGCAAAGTACTAAGAGGCTTCATTTTAGTCCTGTATTTCAAGAGTCAGAATCAGGCAAATATTAAAATCCCACGTCTCCTGAGACATTTGAAGCGTACAACCAATTCCTGATCCAAGCTGCCCCACAATACTGTCTAGAAGAATTGAAGGACAAAGAAAAATATATGTGTGTGTGTGTCCATATACATTCATACACATATACGTGTATATCCTTCGTACAGACAGGAATATCTGAATTTTTATTTATTAGTACTAAACACTTTCCACAGCTGCATTTGTGGATGGAGAAAGGTTTTCAATTTGCAACCTGAAATCTGTTAGCTAATTATTTAGAAATAACACATGAAAACCATAAAAAAAAAAAAAAAAAAAAGTTGACTTCGTTCAAATGAAAGAATTCCAAAGAGCAATTTAAGAAAACTGCCTACTTTTGTGGCTGTAAAAAGCAATTAAATTTCAATTTGTATTTTAGTATGAATTTGGCCCTAAAATAAAAGTTTATTTTTAAAGCTGATAATCATTTACCAAGGCACTACCTTGCACTAGCACTATTCTTGGTGATGGGAATCCAAGCCCCTGTCCTCTTGGCGCTTACATTCTAGTGAGGCAGGGAGAAAACAAACAATAGGAATAAAATACATTTTGCATTACGGTAAGAGACGCTCAATGGAGGGACATGAATTGCAAATGCTAGCAATCATACACTGTTTCATACATTATTCGAGTGAGTTCATGAGAGCATCACAAGTGGGAAAAATTTAAATGTTTATATAATAAACATTACTAAATTCTAAATTAACTGAACTTTAGTTGTAATACAGTAAATTTTTTTAAACTTAAGTCACTACTTTATCACATCTTTAGCATCTTTAAAAATTTTTCTGAGTGGGCCTGTGAAGCTGCTGTGAGATTTTCAAGTGCAAAAGAGTTGGGAAGGGCAATTCCCTGGCAGTCCGCTGGTTATGAGGACTCCGTGCTTTCACTGCCCGGGGGCCGGTTCAAGATCTGGTTGGGGAACTAAGATGCTGAAAGCAGCCTGGCGCAGCCAAAAAAGAAAAAAAGGAGAAAAGAAGAGTTGGGAAGTGCTGTGCTACACTGCTATTAAACTGATGCTAAGCCTCAGGTGGCTGCTACCGCAGCTCAGTGGTTCTCTGCGGAGGGTGCGCTGGCACCTAATGGGTAGCGGCCAGGGATGCTGGTAAATACCGTACGATTTAGAGAACCACCCTCCACAGCAAAGAACTCCCCGGCCCCAGAGTCACCAGCGCGAGGGCTGAGACCCTGCTCTCGGCAGAAAGACGCACAGGAGGCAGCTGAGTGTGGCAGCGTGGCGAGCCCTCTATCCGAGGGGCACCGCTTAGTGCCGTGAGAGCAGAACGAGCAGCGCGCGCGGGTGGAGGGCGGAGAGAAGCAGCAGGTGGCTCGTACCTGGGCCTTGAGGGACAGGCAAGGATGCGGAAGGGGGCGTGCAGGTGGCCAGCACGCGCGAAGGCTGCACGTCAAGGAGCTGCGTCAGCAGGGAGGAGCGGGCTACCCTGCGTTGCCGTGAACAGCTCCACGGAGCCAACGCGACCCTCCCGCAAGAGGCAACCTTAGGCCAAGCACGTTTCAAACGCACACCAGCCTACTTCCACGTGTCAGGTTTACGGCCAGCCGCTCCTCCCTGTCCACAGCACGCACACAGTGTCGCCTGGCCAAGGCCACCCCGGGGCCGCGCAGGAGGGAGGGGCGGGGCGCGGGGGCCTCCCGAGTGACCCGGCGGAACAGCCCGGGCGGTCCGCGTGGTCACCCGCCCCGGACGGCGCCTGCCCTCCCGCCTTCGAAAACTCTACCTTGTTATTTTACAGCTAAGACACGGGGGTGAAACCCACCTGCCTGAAGCGCGGCTCGACGCGCACGAGCCCCCAGGCCCGCCCCACCCTCTCTTCCCGGCCGAGACGCCTCAGCCCCTGCGGCCGCCCTGAGAGGACGGGAGGCGGCAGCCCCTCCGCCCCGGCGCCCCCGCCAGCCGGGGCTGACCCTCCTCAGCTCCCTCCCGCCCCGGCCCCGCTGACTACAGCCGCTGCCCCCAGGCTGCGCCGGGAAACCCGAAGGAGCAGAAACCCGAACACAGGAGCCCGGAGGCTGCTCGGGTTACTCACCAACGCGCCCCACTCGCCTCCCCGCGTGTGCCGCCGCCTCACCTCGCTGGCCCGGACAGCCGACTGCGTCTGCGCGTGCGCACACCGTCCCGCCAGGCCGGAAGCGTGGGTGGGGGGGCCGCGCCCGCGCCCGCGCAGTAACCAGCAGAAACGGGGCGTGGGCGGGGTGGCTGGCTCCGCGCACGCGTACACCGCCCACTCGGGCGCTCCCGGCAGGCGGTTGGGTCCCGCGTCAGGCGCTGGGCCGCCTCGTGCTGGGAGGCGCCGGATTCAGCAGGTGCTTCAGATGGAGGCAATGAAAGGTGCTTGAGGTTTTAACTAGATTCCCTTCAGGTCAAACGCATACCAAGGGACCTGCTCTTTTGCACTCGATAAGCTTGTACGTTTTTAAGGCTCTGTCTGCTCCGTCTAATCGAGAAATTCGGACATTAACCTGAAGCTTTATAGTAAAGATAGCATTAGAAAAAACCTTTAAAATCCTGCGCTCGACTTCCTCCGCGGTGTGCTCTCCCTTCCCAAACCTGACGTGGTTAACGTGAGACCAGCACCTGCACCTGTCACGCTGGGGTTTGCTGTGAAGCGGGCGAGATCCGCCTGAACCGAAGACGCACGCGCTGTCTCCGCGCTGAAGTAAGACCAGCTGCGAATCCGGCAAATAAGTCTCCTTATGAAGCCACGACAATTTCTATGGAAATGACCCAAACGTAGGATGGTGTTTGGTCAGCCCACTGGCTCGGTCTTTCAGAGCCTCCAGGGAGGAGTGCGCTCACAGGCGTGCTCTAAGGCCCCCAACACAGCACCTGCACACGGAAAGGAAGGCTCCCTTCCACCCTGGCAGTTACCAATTATAAGGGATGTATTTACTTTCCGTTCTCCAAGGCTATCTATCTGTATTATGTTCCTACCTTCCTTTCCTTCATTTTCCTTACCAATTCTATGATCTTGGTGAGTTAAATTCTGCTGAATAGCTTTACATCCTTTCTGGTATAAGGTAAGGATATAAAGGAAAAAACAGGTTTACAACTTTGGCAGTACTATAGTTTCCATTTTAAATACTGTTTCCAGGCTTATAGCAATCCATGCTTTTTTTTTTTCCTTTGATTGCTTTGACGACGACTCCACTAAGCCAGGTATTTCAAAACCAGTTGTAACTTATTAGCAAAGGATCAGAAAAGAAAACATACACAACAAGCTAAAAGAAAGCAACAACATGAACCAAGAAACAATAACCAACTTTTATGGCAGTATATTTTTTACAGAGGTAGTGTTCCATACATAGGAAACTGCCTTGGCTTAACAGAAAGGCTCATGTTAAAGCAAATTATTTTTGGTTTGAAACAGATCTATTTTAAGCTTTTAAAGTTTCAGTTGCTTTCATATCATGTGACACAATAGTTATCTGCATGTAATGTGTATTACTATGTTGTTTTTATAATTAAAGTGACCATAATTGTCAGGAAGTTCAAATAGTTACACCTCCACCAATAGTGCTGGCTGCTCAGCGTGTCACAGTAATACATGAAGATCAGAATTTTCCAGATGAAACTTTTGCAGTGTCATTTAACGGTTTTTACAAATCATAAAAAATTTAAAATATTAAGAGGCAATTTTATCATCATTGAAATAAAGGGGAAATTACAGGAATTCCCTGGCGGTCCAGTGGTTAGGACTCCACGCTTTCACTGCTGAGGGCCAGGGTTCAATCCCTGGTTGGGGAACTGAGATCCCACAAGCCGCGCGGTAAGTTAAAACTAAGTAAATAAACGGGAAATTACTTGTCAAGTAAACTGGGCTTGACAGGCACGTTTCAAATCAACCTTAATTCAGGAATTACTCCTTTTGTGTATTCAGAAGCGATTTTTGTTCGTCTTGCTACTCTTCAGAAACGGGGCATAAAAGAAATGGAGATTACTCTGTAAAGACCTCTTAAGATAGAGATGGAGCGAGACTCGGTTTTCCTTTTTAAAAATAACTAGTATAACCTATACTTACAAGAACACAGATTCAGGTTTTTCTTCCTTTTTTTAGTGACTTATTACCAAATGACTCAAATTAACCTAAGTATGTTGCAAAGGATAGTCCCTAGAAATCTAGTCCCATAAGGTGCTTTGTGAAGAGGCCACTACGTAAGTAGAGGAAAGTCGGATTAAGATCTTCCTCTAGAGCCTCCCAACGTGCACTCGTGCGGTAAAGCATCTAACTTCACACAGTAAAGAAACTAGTTTTATTTCTCCAATTACCTGGTTAACAGCTAAGTTATAAAGAATTAGTGGTGCATGAAACTTATTTTGGGAATCGCTATTAGGACTTTTTGTTGTTGTGGGAATAATATGAGCATATTCCACAGAAACTGAAACCACTGACTTAAATAGATCAATTCTCTCCTTTAGAAAAGAAGATGCAGTAAATAATACAGTTAACTCTATCATAATACCACCAGAGTGAATGACCATCAGGTGTCAGACTTTGTGTTAGGACACATTTATCTAATGGAGCAAAATGTGTTCTTATCAATGATCTTTAAACAGAATGGAATTTATTGACCATCTACTATTATATTTTATCCATCACTGTGCTTTAAATTTGTTCTTTGGGAATTAACAACACTTCTGGTCCTATGATACAGATGACAGACTGTGGAAATCCATGTAAACCCTAAGTAGCTTAGCTGTGAATTGAATCTAGGTCTCCCTGCCTCTACCCTGTACTCTGCCAGTTCAAACAGCTTTACCAAGTCGGTCCTCAGAAAGGACCATCCAGGGCAGTGCAGTTATGAGCTGCAAAACTGCAGCCTAAGATTTGGAGCTTACCAAAAGGAATACTTGAAAACTGACCTGGCAAAGTAATCAGTATTGAACACTATCAAAACTTAAAAACAAAACTGCTAACTACTATGGGAATAAAAATACTTAGCACATCCCTGTTCAAACTCTCTCTGCGGGACTTCCCTGGAGGTCCAGTGGTTAAGATTCTGCGCTTCCAATGAAGGGGGTGCAGGTTCGATCCCTGGTCGGGGAACTAAGATCCCACATGCTGCGTGGCACAGCCAAAAATTTTTTTAAAATAAAAAATAAATAAATAAAAATAAACTCTCTTTGCTTCAGTTTTTTTTTTTTTTTCTTTCATTTATCAGTTCTGGGAAGCATCAACGACTTAACCACAGTTCATTCTCTTGCTAGATAAAACAATTTACACTGCAAGAGTTCAGCAGGATGTTGATTTATGTGCTAGAACTGACAAAGTATGCTACCATTAGTATTGTATGGGGACTCCAGGCAAAAGATTTTTCTGCTTAATATCACCAAATATGCCCTTTGCCTCCATTTAGCTTTAAAAGAACTGCCATTCGAGATTACAAAGAGTGCACGATCCTATGTTTAAGAAGCAAACAAAAATGTTTCACAATCTAATTAATGCACCAAAGTCGTCATTCATAAACCACTCAATACAAACAGACTGTATTTTTAGAGAGCACCAATATTTAAAAGATGCCTTTTAAGAAACAATACCAGATTTTTACATCTGGGGCCTCTCAAATCATCCACATCCTCCCTCCAACGAAAGGTGATCAGCCTGGGCCTAAGGCTCCCCCCTTGAAAATGAATGAGCTCTGCTTAGTTCCTAAACAGCCTAATGGTTCTTCATCCACCTTGGAGTGGAATCAGATCTCAATATAACCTAAGAAATACCGTTACAAATCAATGAACATTCCAAGCAATATAAAGTTTAAAATAAATATATTTTCAAAACGCATTTTCTTCCTTAAAAAAATTAACTTTTCACTGCATATGTTTACAAGATTTAGAATTAGGTAAAAAGGAAAGTCTGTCTGACACGCAGAATGGTACTTTTCCACTTTCCCTGAAAGGCCAAAAAGAATGACCCAAACTACATTTACTACAAATATGCCCCGAATCCAATGATTTAACTAGTAACTCTGAAACTGTTTCTAAGATTGCGAGGAGCTGAGATAAAAATAAGTATGCTCAATATTACAGAATATAAACGAAACTTCGATTTTCTTTCTGAATTCTGGAGATTCTATTAGGGTTGGGGTGTTCTCCCAGAAGGTAATGCAAATCCCTATTTTACCTGTGCAGATATGTCCTCATGTTTTTTATTTAAAATTATTCTGACTGTGTAATGTCCCCAGTGTCAGTCATCCTAGGCTGGTAAATGAACTAGCACCATTCAATAAGTTTCATACAATAGTCTAGCTAGACACCCATGAACAAATCACACATGGTCAAAACAAAAATGTCATAAAAATATTTAGTGAAAAGACATATTTTAACTCCCATTTATGGATTAAAAAATACAAGTAAAATTTTATCAATTTTATATTCAGCTTGTAACTGGCTCAGTACATGGCCTTAATCTCCTAAAATCGTATTGTAGCATCTTTTGAAAAATTAAATGCAACTTTATACCTTTATTAATAATGTTAATAGAGGTAAATATTTAAACAGTATACTCATCCCTGGGTCTCTTAAAAAAACTGAAAAGTCAGTATAAGTTTAAAATTTTAATATTTATAAATTTAAAAAATTTTACACGTGCTGAATGGTAGCAGTGCTAACATTTTGTGACCATTAAACCAGAAACTCACTGCATGAAGCCTTTTCCTTTGTACAGAGAACCAAATCACAATACCAACCTTTGCAATCTGTCAATATTTGTATGTGGTAAAAGACACCACACCAGGTAGCCTGGGCTCAGGACACACTTGAGGTCACATCCCCATTAGGTACATAGTGCAGATGCAGTGTTGAATGTCAGGCTAGGAAAATTAGCTATTAGTACATTCTGACAGCTCCTAAGAGCTGAGAGGCCTAAGAAAACAGACTTAAAAGAAAACCCAAAAACAAAATCTCTCCACTGCTGGGAAGTCTGGGACCAGGCGAAGAGCAAACCACAGAGGGCGAGGGGGACAAAGATGGTTTGCAGTGTGAGCCTCGGGGGGCTGACACACGGGCCTCCCCGTCACCACGTTTCCGCCTTTACAAAGACTTACGTGTACAGAGCTAGGGGCCAGAAACACATCACCTCATCCATCCTCTTTAGAACAGAATGGATGCCCATTATTAAGCTTTTATCTTTACCTGAACCAAATACACTCTTTGGCTAAATATGTCATGGGTTCCCATTATAATCAATCAGGAATAATACTTCACATTTCTTACAGCTAAATTAAAATGTTTAAAGTTCAACGTGAACCATGGCACTCACTGCAAATTAATTTGAGCTCAGCAATATACCTAAGTTGGACATTTTAAAATTTTAGAAAATCAATTTTTCAAGAATTCCTAGATGCAGTGTTTTCAGAATATAGTTACCAAGTCAGAGAATATCCACCTACATTTTAAAATAATTTAAAACATTATTACATCCTCAAATCAGCTATGTTGTTTTACAGAGGAATTTACAGAAAATTATAATGTTAAGAACTCATGTCCAAATCAGTGCCTTATTCTCTGGTTTTGAAAAACCCCTAAGAAGTACTGAGGTTTCTAAACAGTTAATATTTTATTCAGGAGCTAATAACGATAATCATCTGTCAGAGACAGCTAACTTACTAAGGTCTAATGACAACACCCCTAATGACAGAGGTGGCAAACAGAAGTAAAATTGTAACAGACAAAAATAGTATTTTAAGGGTCCAACTGACACTGTAAATTAAGATACTCAAACTTGAAATCCTTGAAATTGACAACTTGTTCCCTTCAATACTTGAGGGGTTCATACAAGTATTAACAGAAACGGGAAATATGGTGATAGGAGAAATACGAAGACTTGACATTTTTGGTAAAAGGGAAAGTTCAACCAAAGACAGTAAGGGAAGTTAAATAATGCTGACTGGGGTAAGCATCACAGAGATGTTTGGTTTTGAAATGCAAACTGTGAAAAAATAGTAGTAACCATCTCCTCTGAACAGAGTAATGTAATATAATTAGAAACACGGTTTACAACGAAATAAGACTAAATTCTTAAAACTAGTTCGAAAAAAATTGCGAAGTTTTTTTTACATAAAAGGTCACACTGTTGAAAACTCACTGCAGTGACGGTAACATGCCACCGTCTCCCAACAGATGAAGAGACAGCGAGGACACTGTCAGATACTGTCTCAGGTGGCCTACCCCCCAGGCAACCAACCACCCATCCAGGACCACAAACGCAAACCAATCCTTCAAACTGAGCTACAAGAATTAGTTACAGGTGCTGCCACACAAATACAAACTGTGAAGGTACAAAGTCTGCAGAGACTGTGCCTTCAGAAATAAAAGGGCCAAGGAAAATAAAATCAAGCAAAGACTGAACTGAAAACGGAGGTGATAGGATACTGTGTATGAATAAGAGAAAGTTTATAAAACACAGCATTATAAAAAATCAAATGCTCAACAGTGTCCCTTTAACATATATAAAAAGGGGCACAAATAATGCTTTTGCTTTCAAAACTCCTTTGACAACAGTTTTAGCAGTAAAAATCAATTTACTAGAATTAAGCCAGTATTCTTGACACCCACTGGGCCAAGAGCATTAAAACAAAACCCCCTAAAACTGAAAAGCCAACAAACATAGCTGAAGACAAAACTCGACAAAATAACACAAAAACCCCAAACTAAACGAATATCCCATCAGGAAAACATATATGCGAACAACTGAAAAGAGCCTGGCTGATGCAATCAAGCGGCCTTCCCCACTACCTAAAACTGGTGGTGGCGCTCCCTTCCAGTTCGCCACTAACCAACATTCTGATGATATCTTATGTATTATTTGGTCCAATCTGAAGAAAATCTTGTTTCAATTAAAAGTGGTCTAATGAAAATGCAGGACTGTAATAAAATCTGGGCAAACAGCAAATATATCTGTCTAGATAAAAGATATTAAATACGGATGCCCTTTTTGTTTACCATGGCATTCCTTTCCTACTCATCTCTATTTTCAGTAACAACTTGATTACAGTTTTGTCGCAGTCAGTGGACCAATCCAGTCGGCTGCGTGTCTCGGTGCCCCAAGGCAAAGGGACAGGGACATATTTAGCTCACAACTGCTGGGCGCGAGGGAGCTGGGAAACATGAAACACCAGAAACAATGCAAACAAAGTGACTACCGCTGCCTCTGACTTCAAGTTCTTTAAGGGAAAGAAGAAGAAATCTAAAAATAAATGCACTGTCCAGAGTATGTTTAAGAACACAATAATACGTACACTTCAGAAAGAGTGATACTAGTTTTGCCCTAGATGTCTTTTAAGACTTTTTGCTCCACCTCAGTTGTTACTCAATGGTGATCGAATTAAGAGAAATGTTCCTCAAAAAGCTGTGGCTCTAGGCTTTGCTTTCATCCGCGTCCAGCGGCACCTGCCCAGGCTGGATGGAATTCAGATGCTCTGTCTGGTTATCTGTTAAGTGCCAAGAGCACAGCGCTACCCTCACCGTTGTGCAGCAGTGCATGGGAAGGCTCATCCACTCTGTGCGGCCCAGGTATTAACACCGCATTCGGAGGTCAGCCGAGCACACGATGTCAAGGACGGGATGAGAAAGCTCGCCCCTCAGAGGCGCAGTTTCAGAATGCGCCTGCACCAGGGTCCTCTGTCACTGTGCTGTGTGATTCTGACACTGCAGTGGGCACAGTGTCACGTGCCTGGTGTTTATAAGTTAGCTTTCGTTTCCATAATTTAAGCTGGCACACAGAGTTAAGGGGGGCATGGCAGCAGTACAAAAATCCTGATTAGAAAAATCAAACTAGACGAGCTAAAGTGAATTTTTTAATCTCTTAAATTAAATTTACGTGGCTCCTGTGAAATGAGTATAATACCCACTCTAGAATAATTACTGCCCTAATGTCCCAACGTGTAAGAGTCTGTATGAATCAGTAATTCACATCCTTTAAAATAGTTATTGCTTAAGCAAGCCATTCAGAGCAGATTATTAGCCATGGGCTACGTGGCTGGACAGAAACATACTCAGAAAGTTAGACTACATCTGAATGAGCCTTTCATTTCACCCATAAAACCACATAAATACACACAATCAAAAGGGCCCCAGGTTCACAGCAGCTAACACCCTAAACCGACTCTGAAGCGCCAAGACTTGATTTCTTACTAAAACAAATCTGCTTTTTGTAATTTCTTCTTAAAATTAAGGCAATGAAATGGCTACAGTTCCTAAAGTTCTTCTTATGGAACAAAAATATACATGTATTTTCCTCCTCAAGTTCAGGCATCAGAGTAGATTCACAAAGCCTGCAATTACCAGGCTGCTGTGACACAAGACAGACAGGGAGAGCGTAGTAACAAGAAGCCACAAACACCTGGTGGTGCCCTTCCCCCTGCCGGATCGCCTCCTCCTCACCAAAGGGAGGGCTGGGAAAGCACACACCTCTCAAAAGCTTTCAGGGTCTTCCTGCACTGACTGAAAACTGCAGGGGTGGCAGAGGAGAGGAGCTAATTAAAACCAAGAACCCAAGGTCCAACAAACAAATGCGGACTCTGAGGCTCTACAGCTGGGCCCAAGAATCCCGCGTCTTTTCAACCAGCTCCGCAGTGATGCAGATGAGCAGATAGCCAGCTGATATCTGATGGTGGAAACGCTAAACTTCGGGTAGCCATCTAATGCTTTGATAAAGAGAGAAAAGGCACTGAAGACGTATTTCATGGTGCCCACATCTCTTTGCACATATGTGGAATTTCATTTTGAGAATCTGAAATCACCATCCAAAAGCTACAAGACCTACGACGGACTGAGGCTAATGCTTCCCTGCACCACACACTGCCCTGCCAGGCTCGCAAAATCCAAACGGCCAACGAACTGACAAAAAGGACAAGACTCAAGTCAACTGTTAGCAATTCAGTGCACTTTGCAGGAAGGATCTGGTTAGGCAGAAAGCTCTGTTGTTTATTTCACACAAAGGAGGCCGCCAACATTCGCCATGAACTCCTCTAAACTCTTCAGGAAGGCCATCTTCTGCTTCCGGTCCAGCACCGGGGGCGTGCTGCTGGCGGTGAGCTTGTTGAAGGCGTCTGCTAATCTCTGGTAGATAACTGGGTCTTGCTGACTTGACAGTAATGTTTCAACCAGTTCAGAATATTCCGCCTGTTGAAGAGATAAGGACACGTAAGAACACGCACCTTCCTCAAATACCACACGATATACAAATTAGTGGGCTACGGGGGTCCGAAAGGCAGGGTCTGACAGCTCTTTTTAATATTTAACATTTACCAAAAGTTTACTGTCATCTAGGTACTGTTCCAAGCTTTTCCATTAGTAACTCACTGTCCTGTAACAACCCTGTGAGGAAGATATAGTTTATATCCCTGTTTCACACACCAAAGCTCTTCCACACAGTGAGATTACATAACCTACCCCGGAGCACAGGCCTCTGAGCAAGAACCGGCCGTGCGGCTCCAGAACCCATTCGAGCACCTACCTTGTCACGTGGCCTCTTCCTTCTGTGTTTTCAAAGCACTTTTTTTTTTGCATTTTATGATAGATTCTTAGTACGACAGATTTATGGTAGATTCTCAGGCCCTAAGTCTGCAAGCTGACTCTCCATTTCCTGGAGGTTTACGCAGACGTCTTGCCCACACGGCGGCAGCCACGACACAGCAGACGCGCACACGTGCAGGCGGGGGCTGCATGGGAGGTGGCGAGGGGCGGAAGGGAGCGCTGTGCGGAGGGGCTCCTTGAGGAAGGGGCTCAGCGACATAGAACAGTAGGGCGTGGGTGGAGTTTTCCTGGTTTTGCTGCCCTGCACGTAAAGCCTTACACAGAGGAGAGGGTGTGGGGTTAAGGGGAAGGTAACCAGGGCAGCTCTCCAAGCTAAGCTCTCATGAGAAAAGCAGGCCTGTCACTCTTCCTCGTTAGCTTCTTGGGATGTCATGATACACCCAAATGGGGAAACCAGATGTTAATTCCGTTTGGAAAAGAGCAGTAAGGCACACCCCCCGCCCCCCGCACGGGGCCAGGGGGCCGCGCTAGCTGCCCTTCCCAGAGGCAGGCCTGTGCACGGGGGTAAGTATAAACTCACGTCCCCCCCGCGTCCCGCGCCCCCCGCCCGAGGAACGGCAGTGCCTCCAGGGCCAGCCCAACCCTGGTCCCTGCTCCCTTGTCTACAATGTGCACCCAGGTTTTTAAAAGGACATCAGAATGCAACGGCTTATGTATGCGGGGCAAGGAGGTCCACCCCCAAGAAGGGCACCATCCGCAGGAGGCAGTATCCAGGGCAGAGGCAAGAGATGAGCCCAGAGCCGCCCTGCCTGGGGCGCAGCTGCTGCAGGAAGGGGGTCTTTAAGTAGCATGCAAGACTCCTCAAAATCCTCCCTTTTTAAAAGAAGGGAAATAAAATCAAACCCCGTATACCAGTCACAGCAAATGCTACAGCCTCTATACTGACGGAAAAAAAAAAAAAAAAAAGCTGCTCTGGCCAATGACTTGGTCACACTGGGATGTGTGCCTGTGCGTGGGGAGTAGGGGTGGGGGTACAGACTGGAAACCGAGGCAGCTGAGGACCCGACACGGCTCTTCTCGCACACCTGACGGGCACCCTCCACAGGGACAGGGAGGGACAGGCAAGCCAGGCTAACTCTCTTTCTGCTATAGCCCCCGTCATGCAGTGCTGCAGAGGCTTTACAGGCTCCAATCAACCACAGTCTTCCAGACTGCGCTATGAAATAACACACTGCGGCTTTCCATGCTTTCTGAAGGCAGACTCGTCGGGGTCCCCAGGTTTATCCATCTTGTTTCCTTGCAAAGCTGTGAGTTCCTCAAGGACAGAGACTGTGTCTCCATTACTTTGTCCTGAGTCCTGGTTCCCAGCACAGCTGCGTAAGGACAGCTTTAGGGCAGCGATCGACATAAAGGACGGTTCATAACAGTGGAGAAGGGAAAGTAGTTGCTTATTAACAGCTTGTCAGATAAACACGGAATAAAAAGTTAAGAGCTATTGAGAGTGTGAAGAAATACAGCCTTGGGCTTCCCTGGTGGCGCAGTGGTTGAGAATCTGCCTGCCAATGCAGGGGACACGGGTCCGAGCCCTGGTCTGGGAAGATCCCACATGCCGCAGAGCAACTAGGCCCGTGAGCCACAATTACTGAGCCTGCGCGTCTGCAGCCTGTGCTCCGCAACAAGAGAGGCCGCGATAGTGAGAGGCCCGCGCACCGCGATGAAGAGTGGCCCCCGCTTGCCACAACTAGAGAAAGCCCTCGCACAGAAACGAAGACCCAACACAGCCATAAATTAAAAAATTAAAAAAAAAATAAATTAAAAAAAAAAAAAAAAAAAAAAAAGAATCCGCCTGCCAGTGCAGGGGACACGGGTTCGAGCCCTGGTCCGGGAAGATCCCACATGCCGCGGAGCAACTAAGCCCGTGCGCCACAACTACTGAGCCTGCGCTCTAGAGCCTGCGAGCCAGAGCTACTGAGCCCACGAGCCACAACTACTGAAGCCCGCACGCCTAGAGCCCGTGCTCCCCAACAAGAGAAGCCACCGCAGTGAGAAGCCCGCGCACCGCAACGAAGAGTAGCCCCCGCTCGCCGCCAACTAGAGAAAGCCCGTGTGCAGCAACGGAGACCCAATGCAGCCAAAAATAAATAAAAAAGAAAAGAAATACAGCCTCGCTGAATGGTGTGGAAGCACCGAGGCACAGACCCTCTGAGGACTGAGGGGCAAACGGCCCGTCTGTCTGAAAACCCCCTCACTACACAGAGCGAGGGGCCCGGGGAGGCGCGTCCAGTACCTGATGCAGGCACACCAGCGTGTAGAACGCCTCGCCAGCCGCGGTGGTCATCTCCGTGTTGTGCTTTTGCAAAACCAGCATATCAAACACCAGCTGAAAGTACACAGTAACACCTCTCAATAAAGACACACGATGGCCATATAACCCTCCAGCCCCTCCCCATTCCGAAAGGGAAAAAGAGGGAAAAAGAGGTTATTCTTCTTTATTAAATAAATCTGAGACGTAAAGAAAACAGTTTTTTAAAAATCCAAGGATAACGTGAAGATGTTATTGCTTGCTGTGGTGTATGAAATAATCAGATTATCAAATTCCATGCTATATTCACCAGATAAAATCTCCAGAACACAAAATAACCGTGGAGGCTAACGTATCCACGGAAGCTGATCTCCGAACCCCGCAGTGAACAGAAAGGCACGGTCTCCTCGTGGACGACGGTGTCGGCACTGCCCGCCGGAGCGAAGACCCCCGGGCAGTGACTGCACCCAACGTCTCACCTTGAGAAAGTGCCGTGTTGCCAGGAAAAGCGGCGAGTCTGTCTCCTGCGCTTTTGCACACTGTTCCGCCAACGGGGTCAAAGCTTCCAGGCACAGCTGGCAGACCTCCGGACTCATTCTGATCACGAAGGTCAAAGAACAAACCAGAGACACTTGACTTACAAAAGGCAAAAAATTAAAGCTATTATCCAGTGGACGGCTATCTCTAGAAGGTGGGTACAGCGGTGTGTCTTTACTGAGTTAGGTGAGGACAGGAGATTCCCAGTGTCTCCGAGATTATCCGTGTGTGTCTGGGGCCCAGGACTGGAGGTGTGTGTGTGTCCTGACTGTGATGCACACAGCCACGTGGCAAGGATCAGAGACGCGGCAACAGGACGTGGCACTACTACCTGGGCTCCATGAGACAGGGACTTTGGGGCCAGGGGCCGAACGCCTCTGGGTCTGTGAAAGGAGGACAAGGGGGCAGGTTAATGAAACAAACACAGAAGTAGGGCAGCTATAGGCATGACTGCCTTTTAAAGAAATAAGACTGAACCACAAAAGAAATAATACAAATTCTGGAAACTCTTCTTCTAGCAACCTCTTTTTCCCTAGTGACAAGTGATCACGATGTTCACTCAAAGGATATGACGTCATTCCCAGTTCCAACGAGTACATCAGACTTTTAAAAAGATCTTCAGGGAGCTGTGGTATTTTTTCAGGAAAAATCTCACAGATAAATGTGATTAATTTGTAGTATTGATTACAAAGGGTTGGAAACTGAAAAAGAAATATTAAATATTTAGCTGTTTAATGATATCTAACTTGTTTTCATTAATGGAATGAAGTAATAACCACCAAGCTTCTAAGTATAATGATTTGTTTAAAACATATACAGGATATAGAAAACATAAAGACCTAATTAAATGTAAAAATGAGTTACAAGAACGGGAACACTTTAGTAACTAATATGAAAGTAATACGTAGTAGAAACAGTCATCTTCTGGATAGTTACAAAAGCCATAGCCAATTCCAGATATTCTACGTTTACCTTGAAAAAGTGAACAAAGCAGCCAAATCTCAAATTATTAAATGACCTGTGAATAAAACCATTTTGCAAGTGTATTTATTTGCATTCAAGCACGTTGGAAAAATACAAGAACGTAACACAAACTGTTAAAATTATGATTAGAACGGAGTATTCAGTCCTGCACACTTCCAACATCTATTTCCTGGTTGCGCAGTCCTGGAGAACTGAGGTAAAAAGTAGGTAATCTACAGCTAACCTCATTTAAGAAAATACACATCTAAATGTCTAATGGTTTATTTGATGAATAAACACCAGAAAACAAAAAAAACCCTGAAAGCAAATCAATACACAAAGCTTCCTGAACTTCCCACCCTGCTGGCTGCTCTCCGCAGAGACACTTCTCCAGGAGGGACAAGCCTACAGTCGCAGCCGCCGCGCCAGGAACCTAACAGCTCTCACTCTGACCCTCAACTGCCCAGGCCCCTCCCAGCCCTGCTTCCTCCCCATCCCCCTCCCTCTGCCCCTCTATTTTGTGCACCTCCCTCCTCCTCTCCAACCTCCCACCTCCTGACAATGCAGGAGAAGAGAGCCTCCCTCGATGGTACCCAAAGGGGGAGAAAGGGCAGCCTCACCACCACCACGCCCCTGACATCGACCAGTGCGAGAAACCAAGGCCCAGTGCAGTCAGAACGTGCAGAACTTGACCAGCTGTATGAGCCCTGGTTTCTTACCATCCCATTTCTCCACGGAGCGGCTGGGAAATGCCTTCTGTTGCCCAAACCCTCAGCCTGAGAATGATGTTGGGAAAGCACCAGAGAAATTCACTACACATGTAACTTACTGTATTTGCTGAACGACAAACGATGAGGGGATCAAAACCGCGAACATCGGCACTCAGGTTCTAGAAGAACCAGTCTTTCCCCGACACTGAGGGATCAGTGAGTGCAGGGCTCCAGGGAAGGCATGGGTGTGAAGGACACAGAACAGCAACACAAACACTTTATTTCCACACACACTTAACAGATGAGTAGGTACTGGCCCCCTGAATTAAATCGGACGTGTATCCGTGTCTGAAATATCTTGAACCTTCGAGTTCAAGCATATGCGGTTTTAATGTTCACATTCCTTTCTTCACTTACCTTCAAGAGGTCCTGTGACATCAAGGGCAGAATCAGGTTCACTCCATATAACACAACATCAGCTGCCGACACAGATCTGTTTGCTGCTGGCCCAGGCTCCTGACCCCTAAACACTTCATCTATAAAATGAGAACAACGCAGTCTTACAGCTGTAACATCAATAAACCTACGAAGGTGGGTATGTTCTCCTGCATGAAAGTGAAAGCGGAGTCAAGCCCCCAAGACAAAATAAATCTGCAAGAGGATAATACATCCTTTTGTGTTGTACTGTTTAGGGTCTGAACACTGGATGCAGATATTCTGTGTTTACATTATCATTCTACGACGATGAAAGTAAAACTAACACTTAATCAATGCTTTTTGAAAAGTAAAATTGACCCCACTGACACACTGGTCATACTGTGAGTTAAATAATTCCCACAGTACTATTCACTCTTCTCCTAGGTTTGTGGGATTTTTCTAAGCTGGAAAGGAATGGGGGGAAATATAGGAATTAAATATTGCATAAAGAAAGAAAGTTTTTTTTTTAAAAAAGCTACTAATATGACAAAGGATTATCACCCTTAATCCCTAAAGGAGGCATATAAATTACTCAGAATCTTAAAACCTAAACAGATAAAGGACCAAAATCCACAAACAAACATCTAACAAAACCATAAGCCCAATGAAAAACAAGTTTGATCCAATCACTAAGCAAGCAATACAAAGTTTTTGAAGATACTACTTCTGATTCATTAGATTACAAATGACTTCTGAATGATAACATTTAAATGCTGGTGAGGATACAGTGTGACAGTTACCCTCAAAAGCAATATAATAAGAGACTTTTGAGCACTGTATATAGTAAGGACATAAACATAAATTTAGACAGTGATTCATCCACAGAAGTAATCAGTTTATCACTGTTAACAGCAAAATTGTAAATACTCCAGATGTCCTATATTACAAAAACAGGGTTAGGTTCCAAAATGTGGATTGCCACGCAGCCATCAAAAAGTCATGAAAAATTTTAATGACAAGGAAGAGGCTAATAATAGATTAATGAAAAAGGCAGAATATAAAATTATATTTGGAGCATAATCACAAAAAAATTATACAAAATAACCAAAAGGGAAATTAACAAAATGCAATTACTCTGGATTATGTCAAAGTATGGGTGATTTTTCTGTCCCTGTACTTCAAATTTTTTCTATTATGAGCACATTTACTTTCACAACAAGAGGAAAAAAAGGACAAAATGTGGTAAAAAAGCACTTCTACTTAAAAACCACTTTTTCAGCCTAATTCTGTGCTCTTCTCCAAGAGCCTCAGTTCTAGGTGGAAGAATCCCATTTTCCAAAGCCGGGCACTGGCGAGCCTGGATCCATCCAGTAGGAAGCCTGGGCCTGCTGGGCCGGGGCCACGGCAGGCTGGCCACCGCCGCTGGGTCTGCTCGAGAGACGGCTCCTGGCCTGGACTGTGGGACTCAGCTCTGCAGCCACGGGCCCTGACAGGGGCTCAAGAATGTCGTGCAGAGGCTCATTTTCAGTTATGCTTTTATACCTCACCTGGTATGTTAATTTTATTTCATAATATTTAAAATATTTTCTCTTATCTCACCTATTATCTTTATTTTATTTTTTAAATAATTACTTAAAAATATTCTCTCCCTTTTTAACATCTATTTTACCTGTTGCTTTATCATTTCCTATTTTAATTGTCTTCATTTTCTTTTTTCTAGACCTCAACCCTATCCACCTTATTCTATTCTTCTTACCCTTATTTTGTACTTTCAATCCTGAGCATTTTGGCCTCAATTTCTTTTCTAACATTGTATTACGATTTCAATCCTTCTGCTTTTTTATTATGAAAACCTGCCCGTCCACACTTACCCGTACTGTTTACTCCACAGCTCGCTCCGAGGGGAGCCTGAGAGGGCTTCTGTCCCCTCCAAATGCCTTTCATACAAAGCTCTCCCATCCCTCTCAATATCAGTTCCTAACTGAGAGTCAGTTCCTCAGGGTACAGGACTCTTATCCTGGTCCTTACACCCCTGGAAAGTCTACAAATCAACTAACACGGCATGTGAACCTCAGCGGGTCGTGTAACATACACCGTTCAAGGGAAAGGCTCAGAACAGCTTGAGGCCTTAGAGGCGCATCTGATCTAGAAAAGGTGAAGCAACCCCGGCCTGAAGGAATCAGAACGCCTGGGACCGACCACCCGCATGAGTGGCTGGGCCTGGAAACAGCGGCAGCGGCAGCGGCAGCCCTTCACCTTGGCGCCCTGTCACCTGCCCAGGGCGGTAAAGCTCCTGGGCTGAAGCTGACGGTGCCCGGCACAGGGCAGCTCTGCCAGAGGCCTCTGCTGGGAGAACAAGGGAAGTGAACCGGTGGAGGGAACAGAGAAGAACGGCGTCCAGTGTCAGGTGTGCTTGAGCCCAGGGGGCGAGAAGGGATCGGAGAAGAAGGGGCAGCGGCACCCGCTGCCCGGGGAGGAGGCGTGGACAGCACGTCTTCCTCGTGGAGCGCGAGGGTCCTTGTGTCCTGCGGCAAGGCAGGCGGTGGGCAAGAGGCGGTGAAGGAGAGCTGTGGGCACTCAAGGCTCCGGGCACCCGGACACGCCCGCCTGTGACAACAGCGGTGACGAGAACGACAACGGCAGGCACCTGCCAGCTCATCGTGAACACAGTTTGGCAGGCACCGATTTTCACAGCCCCTGTAACAGCAAGGGAGGCCCAGGAAGGCAACAGACTCCGCAAGGTCATGCTGCTGGGGAGCCCCAGGTGAGGGCTTCAGAGTGTCGCCTGTCAGCCCCCAAGTCCAGTGGCTCCCAAGCTGCAGTGGGCACAGGGCTGGGGTTTCCTCAGAGGACACGGAGGAGGAACTCGACAGCAAAGCGAGCTCTGGACACTGGCCTCTGAAGTCAGACGCTGGGGCACGCTAGCTGCACACCGGCAGGCAAGTGGTGTAGACTTCTGGGCCTGTTTCCTCGCCTCTAAAACGAGTGCAACAGTGGCACCAGACTCATGCTGCTGTGACAGGGACAGTGTCCGGCACCGGCTAGGAGCCTAGGACAGGGAAGACACCAGCACTTGCACCTCTACCAGAGGAAGGCCAAGCACACAGGGCTGCTGGTCCCGCCCTCCCCGCAGCCACGGAGACCGACTTCCACCTGTTCGGTAAATGGGACCTCCTCGTGGCACGTCACATAATGACAACGCTCCTTTGCTTTAATAAAAACAATAACGACAGCAAAGTTGAAAAGCCCTCACGCACGCTGTACCTGTGTCGCTGAAATCTATGAACTCCTTGGACAGCAGGTTAGTAAGGAGCTCCATGATGAGAAGCAGGTCTTGGTACTGCTCCTCCTCCTCCACGGTAACGTCGACCCTCTGCCGCCCTACGTTGTTCTTGGAGTACACGCGCAGCAGGGTGAGGCAGGCCTCGTACAAGTTCATAGCTTTGGACTGGGAAAAAGCAGGCAGAAATTAGGCTACTAGGGGGAGCCGGGCTGGGAAACAAACATAAATATTAAAGAAGTTTAAGATGTAATCTAATAAATTTACTCTGAATTCCAACAGCAGCTCTAACGCTTGTCTTAAACTATATTAAAGCATTAACAAAAATGAAAAAGCATAAAGATTACAGTTATATTTAAAATATCAGTTTTCTAACAACAGAATTTGACACTCTTTTTGTGTGCATTTGATTGTGCATACTAGAAAGACAATATAATTTTGGCAACAGAACTGCTTTACTCCTGTTCAACTTCTTGTATGACGTATATTATTTTAAGATTTAAAATGCTTTAGCGTGCAGAAGCACAGAGCACCAAGCATTAGAATAAACGGCACTGGCCTAACCTCTGAACAGTGCACCTGTGACGACCTTTGTAACACTGATCAAACGTAACCTCACTTTTAAGCAGGTTCCTTTGATCTACAACAACAACAAACACAAATCAGGAACATCTTTGCTGACTGAATATATAAGAACTTAGCGTATCTGAACAGTCATCTGATTTACAAAACAAAGATGCAAACTGCCACTTAAAATGGTAAGTCCTAGGGTTCCACCACAGAGAAATTTGTTAAAATTTTCTACCATAATCCATTTGTTTTTATCAAATATTCCTCATGCGAATGAGTTTGACTGAGTAACATATTAGCCCAAAGAAATGCCTGATTATTAACATTCTTAGGGCAAGAATTTACATTCATTCAACATGCCTTCCTCTGAACTCTGAGTTCTTTTGAAAAATCTTTTGGAGGCATAAAAATATTATTTCAAATAGCGTTCATTCAATCTGAAGCAAAGTATCTATCATTTTGTTATAGCTATCAGGAGTTTTGATCTGGAAGGGATCAAAGTAGACCGTGCTCACCTCTCCAAGATAGCATATCTGCTTATGTGCAACTTCAACAAAAACTTCTATAATGAGATTGACAGTCTCAGGGGTGTTTTTGTAAACTTCCATCAATCCAATGCAATTGGTAAGGAAGTCCATTAAAAAGTTAAAAAGGATGGCTACATTGTCAACCTGGGTAGCCTCAGCAATGCCACACAGGGCCTCCAGTGTGGCAGTGATCTCCTGCTTCACCTCCTCCTGCTGGCACATCTGCGGAAAGTTTTCCTGGTTTATCACTCTTAAGAATCGCTGCTGAAGAGGCTGAAGAACCTACAAAAATAAAGCGTGAATTTTTTAGAAGTCTGATTCACATGCTTCATTTCTTCAACTTGGGTAAATATTCACTTTCCAAAACATTTCTAATTGTTGGAGGCAAAAAAAGCACAAAAAAACAAAAAATACCTGAACCACATGTTACAAGCCCCATTTTGAAGGTGATCCTAACTTCTGGCAAACAAATAAATAACACAGCACATGCAAAGGTGCTCACATCACCAGTCAACAGGAAAACGGAAATCAAAACCACAATGAGATATTACCTCACATCTATCAGAATGGCCATCAAAAAGACAAGAAACAACAAGTGGTGGCGAGGGTGTGGAGAAAAGGGAACCCTCATACACTGTTTGGTGGGAACTCAAATTGGTACGGCCACTTTGGAAACAGTACGGATGTTCCTCAGAAAATTAAAAATAGAATTACCATAGGATCCAGCAATTCCACCTCGCATATTTATCTGAAAAAGTGAAAACACTAATTCGAAAAGATACATGCACCCCTATGTTCATAGCAGCACTATTTACAATAGCCAGGACACGGAAGCAACCCAAGTGTCCATCGACAGATTAATGGATAAAGGAGATGTGGTACATATATACAATGGAATATTACTCAGCCATAAAAAGCAAGGAAATCATGCCACTCATGACAACATGGATGGGTCTTGAGGGCATTATGCTAAGTAAAATAAGTCAGACAGAGAAAGACAAATACTGTACGATCTCACTTATACATGGAATCCAGGAGGGAGGAAGACAAAGATACAAACTTTCAGTTACAGGATAAGTCCTGGGGATGTAACGTACATCATGATGACTATATGAGATGTAGGAAAGTGAAGAGGGGAGATCCGGAGAGTTCTCATCTCAAGGAAAAAAATGCTCCTTAATTTTTTTTTTCTTTTTCTTTTTTTGGTATCCATGAGATGATGGATGCCGTCCGTGTCACAACACATGTAAGTCAAACCATTATGCTGTACACCTTAAAGTTATACAATGATGTGTGTCAATTACATCTCAATAAAACTGAAAAAAAGAAATCATTACTTATGGAAAAGAATATAAGTGCATGCTATCATCATACGTCCTTAAGTAATTTAAGTTCAAAAGAAGAAAAAAACAAGACTTCCTTGATGCCATTCACAGGATTCTGCCACTATCTTCATCTCTTTCCCATTAGCAAAAAAAAAAAAAAAAAAAAAAAGATATTTCGTAAAGGGCCATAGGGTAAATCTTTTACACTTTACAGGACATACTATCTCTGGCCCAACTATTCAATTACGATTTCACTGTAGTGCAGAAGTAGCCATGGAAAAGATGTAATCGGTTAAGCATAACTGTGTTTCAATAAAACTTTATTTATAGGGACTTCCCCGGTGGTCCAGGGGCTTAAGACTCCACGTTCCCAATGCAGGGGGCCCGGGTTCGATCCCTGGCCAGGAAACTAGATCCCATGTGCCGCAACTAGAAGTTCGCATGCCGCAACGAAGACCCGTCGCAGCCAAATATATAAATAAATATTTTTTAAAAACTTTATTTGTAAAAACAGCAGGCCAGATTTGGTCTGTGGGCCGCAGTCTCCAACCTCTGTCCTACTGGGTGAAGACCAACACATAGCTCCAGCCTGTTTTTCCCCTTCCAACTCCCCTGGGTGTAAGAGTAAACAGGCATATTCATGAAGAGGATCTCTTAATTCTATTTAAAGCTGCACGTATGAAAATAAATTATTTAAACTGGAAACACGTGGTCAGGCTGATTTTCATTCTGGCTCTGAAGTCACAGACTACTGCCTATTTCTGTTACTGTGCCCTTTCTCAACACTAAGGGCATCCAGTCACAGGGATTACAGGCTGGCAACCTACCTGCACTGGTAACTCTTGGTTCCCAATTTAAACCTTATTATATAAGACGACGTGTCCAGGGTGGTTGCTGTGGGTTGAATTACATCCCGCCAAAATTGATGTGTTGAAGTCCGAACCCCTGGTACCTCAGGACATGACCTTATTTGGAAATAGGGCTGTTTCAGATGTAATCAGTTATTAAGATGAGGTCCTTTGGGCGGGCCCCTAACCCAGTATGACTGGTGTTCCTATAAGAAGGGGAAATTTGGAACAGACATGGGCACACGGAGATGCAGGGGAATCAGGGTGATGCACCCACAAGCCGAGGAATGCCAAAGACTGCCAGCAAAGCACCAGGAGCTCCGGGAAAGGCCGGGAACCCCAGGCCCTCCGTCACAGCCTCAGAAGGAACCAGCCCTGCCCACACCTTGATCTCGGATTTCTGGCCTCCAGGACCGTGAGACAGTAAACTTCCGTTGTTTAATCCACTAAGTTTGTGGTATTCTGTCACAGCAGCCCTAGCAAGCCAACACAGTGGTTAATTTGCACGTCCTTGTCCAAGACAAAGGAACACGTCACGGGTTCTTCATGGAGAAGCAACACACCAGCTCAGGCTCTCATTCGCGTTGGGGGAAAGGTGTTTAAACTGCCGGGCACTCGACAGCGTTCAACGTCCTCACGCAAGCAGGTCAGCAGGTCGGACGAACCCTAAGCGCCAACCCACTCATTAGGAGGGAAAACACCAGAAAGGCTATGTTTCCAAAGACCGTCCGCAGCAACACATAGATGAAACCCCGGCAGGGTGAGGCGGAGAAGCCACCACAGGCAGGGGAACGGTTACCTCTGTCCAGTACTGCTGCTTGGTCTCTGCGTCCATGTGAGCGAAGCCCCCCAGGACAAGCGCCTTCATCAGCGTCCTCTGCACGGGGCTGGATAGGAAGTTCAGAGGCGGGCGTCGGCTCGCGAACTGCTTGGCCAGGTTCCACCAGCTTTCACACTGGATCACCAGGTTTGCCCTGCAGGGAGAGACAAGCCGCACCACCTGCTTACACCGCAGTGCACTAAGCAAACAAAGCGCAGGGCTACGGGCGTCAACTTCTGGTTCAAGTCCAGCACAGACAACTTGGTATATAGACTTTGGAGTCTTGTATTCGGACCCAATTAGCCGTTTGTCAATGTAAAGTTTATTTAATCTCTCTTAATTATCAGTTTCCTGATCTGCAAAATAAAGATAACAACAGTAATAACAGCTCTAAATTTCATGGCTGAGACTGATGAAATGATTAAATCAGATACTACATATGAAGTGTTTGCAACAGTACCTAATAAATTACAAGAATTCAATAAATAGTAGCCAATGACAGTAGTAATGACAATCATTTTCCTATGTAGTAAGAAAACTGAAAACATCTCCAGAATTTGTTATAGAAAGCACTAAAAATTTTACTTTGCAAAATTAAATTATTAATTGTTAAATTATCAGTTTTTCTCATCTTTAAAATGGGATAATACTAATGGGATAGCTGAAAATTCCAATAAGACTATTCTATACTAAAACTGTAAATTACTAAATTAAATATGTATGTTACTTATAAAGATTCTTTGATGCTAAATCCTTGAACACCTATGCAATCTTCAGTCGTAACATGGAAAAGCTCTGTTTGCATTTGTAACAAGAATATGATATATTTTTTAAAACACATTGCTCCAAAAACGCCGGGTCCACCTAGACCTTAGGACCGTGTAACTGTTCACCACTTGAAAAGACTCCAGTGAAGTCACACGCATCAGCTCACCTCTCCCTTCTCTCCACCAAGGTGACGAGCAGCTGCACCGTGTCATTTGCGAGGTCCTGCTCACTGCTGCACACCGAGAGGTTGCTGAGGACCTTCTGCAAGAGGTAGCCAACGATCCACTGAGAGCCCTCTGTGTCTGCTCCAAATGCTGTACTGAATGGCACGCTTATCTTCAGAGAAAACAAATTTTTTAAGGTCAGAAAGAAAGATCTGCTGGAAAAAGGAAAAAACACAAACACAAAAACAAAAAACCCCGTAGAGAAATCAAACTGAAATGAGCACTAAATCTGAAGTACTGCTTACTTCACACCAATTTTCTAAATGTATTCATTTCCGAAAGTCCAAAAAAGGACATCGTCAATCCACTGACGTTTCCCAGTGTGGTTTTCCTGTTAGCTTTAATTATTCTCATATTACAAACACAGTCACATATTCACACCAAATACAAAGAACATAAATTAATCCATTCCCCAAACAGTACTCTGCACTTAACACAGGTTAAAATAAGCAGAAATCACATGATATGCTCTAGGAAAAGTTAACAGAACAGCATGCTGTCCACACGGTTTTCTCCAGTGTGGAAGATGATCAGCTCTTACTCACATTCTGATGAGAAAATCACCAAGAAAAATGCTCTCATTTCTATAATTCCCATCCTCATAAATCCAAACGAAGTCAAACGGTTTTACATTCTGACCTGATCGTACAGTTTCTCATCCACCAGGAGATAAGTCTTTGCCCAGCGTTTTAGAAACCAAACAATATCTTTGCCCATCTGAGGGCTTAGCAGGTGCGTGAGATCTGCCCTTATTGCCCGAGACTCAACTTCTGAAACTCTGAGAACAGCAGACAACAGCCTGTAGGTACAAAAAGGAAGTCATTTATTCCTTTATCAGTTTATTGGCTGTCTAACCATATTTTTCTCCTAAAAAGCCCTTTTCTGTTTCTCAACTCTCTGAAATTTTCTTCAAGTGGGTTGGAGACAAATGCCCCATTTTATTGCTGACCTTTCACGAAGCAGGAGAAAAGAAAAGGAAGAGAGTCATGGCTAGAGACACCCTCTGTTGGGCTGTGATCACACGTGCGAGTCTCAGCACTACTGTCTAAAGAGATTTTTCAGGTTCAAAACAGAGAAATGCACACAGTTAAAAGCTACTTAAAACCCACGGACACTGGTCATTTTATGGTGTGGGGACGGGTCAGTGACTTATCCAGAATGTTCTGAATATTCAGTCTTGTCTCTAAATCTGACAGTCCTATTTATTTCCTAACAAACTTGACTTTTAACGGTATTTTTAAATAAAAATGTTGCTAGAATTACCTACGTAAGTGCATGTATCGTCCTTTCTACACTACGGAATTCATACGCTGAGTAGCGTTAACACAGCACGATACGCAGACCAGTAAAAACAAAACAAAAGGCTTTGTTCTGGGTTTGGAAGGGGGGCACAAGGGATCTATATTTAACCTGACTTTAGCTAAAAGGCAAAGAGGCAAAGGACTTAAGCGAAAGAGCCCATCATGACACCATTCTAGGAATATCGGCACTAAGGCAGGAATGCTGCTTTCCCCGCTGCCCTCAGGGTGAGTGAAGCCATCTCCCTGCTGTGAAACCTCACGGGCAGTTTCAGCCCCTGACCCACTGCTACCTCCTTCCCAGCTGGCGACAACCCCCTCTCTGACCTTCTTCTTTACACAGGTGGGTTTAAGGTCTTCTTGTTTCACTACATACACTCGCTATGCCAACAGTACTCAAAGTTTTAAAAATGATTTTAGAGTGTATGTGAGCAAAAATAACCCAAACATCTCACAATCCATTTTAAGTTGAAGTATCAAATTTTCCCCATAAGAATAAACAGCTTAAATGATGTGATCTGCAGCCTCACAGAACGTGCATTAAGCAATCACAGTAACCGTGCAAATGTATGCACTGGGATTTAATTATCCTAGAATTCTGATACCCATCACCATCCATGTAAAAGAGAAACAAGTTTTTCTTTCACAGTTGGAAGCTTTACACTGTTTCTTTTTCTCCTTAAATTTTTATTCCTATTTAATTTCCCCACAGACTATTATCCAAATATAATAAACTTCTTATACTCGCTTTATCGATCACACCATACACTTCTCTGAAACAAGTATGTATAGATATTAAAATATAATTTTTAAAAATTTCCAATGATAAGACTGTGTTAAAAATGTCTTCTGGATTGAGTTATCGTTACAAAACTTAGTAGTACACGATTGAGCAAAATATCACACAAATTTAAATAAATTATTAAACACATTTATTAAAAATAAAACTTTATGTACAACACAGGGAATATAGCCAATATTTTATAATAACTATAAATGGAGTATAAACTTTAAAAATTGTGAATTACTATATTCTACACCAGTAACTTACACAACATTATAGCCAGCTATACTGCAATTTAAAAAAAATTAAAATAAATAAATAAATAAAATGGATGTATCTTAATAAGATTAATGTGGCAGGGTTTGATTTTTCCAAACTCGTCCATGTGTAATTTGATTCCTGTTTTTCATTTCAATAGATATGAGCACTGAGAAAACGCGTTCACATAAATTAATGGGAGGCGTCTTTAGAACAGTGGGGTCCCTCAGGTACGTGAAGTAAAGCTCACGCTGACGGCACCCTGTAACACCGACACAGCCCTGAGGTCTGCACACCTGGCCCTCGGGCAGCCGGCCTCCTTGCCACGGCACTGACAGTCTGCTAACAACCGCGCCATTCCCTTACTTCTTCCCTCTCCCACACGAGGAGCTTGAAACGGGGAGCGATCTGTCTGCTCTAGAACAGTGCCTGGTACGTAGTAAGCACTTGAGAGTTACTTGTCAAATGATGATTTCTTCAAGAAATGCGAACCACTTTCTTAGTAAACAAAGCCTGTCTCCCTCCTGCCGTTCAATGTCACACTCGCTCTTTGGACTGAAGAACAACGGTGACTCCTGTTGTTCCGGGCCCCACCTCAACCCTTCACAGGCTTTGCTCTCAGACACCAAAATGTTTTGCTCCCTCACTGATACCCAAGACTGGCAAAAATTGAAAAAGCACTGAAAATGCAAGGAAAGCATTCCTGAGGGTACTGCCCAGGCAAGAACGGTGGCACAGAGCACAACAGGACAGCACCCTGAAATGAACCGACTCTGCAGTTAACCTTCACCATGAACCATACCAAAGCAATTACTCCATCTAATGCCGAAAGCAATCCCAAAAGGAAGAAATAAAACTTTTCCAATAGAGCATTGACACTGACATTTTATTTCAAATCAGAGACTGCAACAATAAAGGAAATAAATTCCCAAACATTTCCTTGATATCCGCTTAACAGTTTAATTAAAAAAACAAAACAAAACAAAACATATTTTCTATTGCACAGGTTTAAATGGTATCTATGTTATTTTGCATTAAAATAAAAAGAATGAGGGGACAGTACCTTGTTTGAGTTACTGATTTTGCAACAGACAAAAACCAATATTATTTCATTATTCTGTCTGCAACCTAAATTTAAAGTTTAAGATGCTGAAACTTAAATTGCTGTTTTCAAATCCACTTTTAGGAGGATATTTAGTTCATGTTCATCCCTCCTCAACTTCACCATCAAGAATTAATGGAAGTTTTGCCATTCCTCTCAGGAAGATCACAGTGAATTCCTTCATCTGAGGCACACTGCCATCTTGTAACAGGGCTCTCAAGGTTCACACACACTCAGGACAAATATTTCTATTTTATGAGAGGCCAGGAAAGCCACTGGAAAGTCATTCCAGCTTCCTGAACAATAAATACATGTTCATGTTCACCTGTTTTCTAAGAATTTCCCATTCTTGGTGCTTTCACTCAGGTGCCTGAACCCGCATTAGCACCGCTTTCTGATGGTCAAGGGATGTGTTTGCAGGAATTAGACCAAATGTCCCTTCAAGGCCTCACTGCATCCAGAATAATCTTATACTTGTCCTCCTTGGTACTGGACACAGCTGTCAATTCCCACCAGAGTGGCACTGCTTAAATGTGCTGAGTACTTGCCATCCTTGTTTGTTTCAAGGCTTCTCCGAGTTTTATCTTCTTTCGTGTGTCAGCTTTACAACCCGCCTGTCACTCGAGTCATCTACCCGTCAACTCAGAACTTATAAAACAGAATAAATTACAAGAGCACAGCTATAGAGGTCATATTACCTAATCACAGAATCTGTTCTGTTGTACCCTGGGATGGAAGAAGCCTTTTCTCCTGGAGATCCCAAAATTTGAAGTGTTGTATTAATGTCAACTTCAGATGAATGCTTAATGGAATATTCCATTATTTCTGGAGGTATTAGCGGAGTCTCTCCCTGAGTATCATCAGCTAAGAGGTAGCCTTCAGTTTAAAAAAAATTAAAAATGAACACTTAACAATCTACATTTAACAAATTGCTCTATAAATGTTTTCAGTTTTATTTGATTTACATACACCATATAAATTGATGTAAAAGTAAATTATAAATGTTAATATGTTAATTCAAGTTTGATGAGAAGAAATTTTCTGTTTCTAAGATAATTAACCCTCAAAAAGACAGGAAAGGACAAGGGACAGAAGTTTTATTCACCAGTTTTATAATTCATACTGACATGTAGGCTTTTTACTCTGCGACCTTTCAGTAATTTTCAGTACTATATTCTGTAAAGTTAAGAGGAATTCTACTATTATCTTTACCAAAAGTCAATATTTGGGAATGCCTTTCCAAACATTAAGGTTGTGTTTTTTGTTTTTTTTTTCCTCCTGATTATTTAAAGTACAGAAACACTGACAACATGGTTACAGAAGAAGACCCTGAAGAAAAGTCAGACTGCTGGGATTTGAACTCTGGCTCCAAACATTAACACCAGTGTGACCAGGGCTGGTCTCCAAGTCTCAGATTCTTCGCGTCTAAGACAGGGTGATCATTAATAACGACGGTAATAATGATAACAGCAACAAGGACAACCATAATACCTAGTAATAGGACTAATGCAGGGGCTACAATGAATTCCACATAAAACATGTGGTACAGAACAGGCACTGAACACATGCCAGCCAATACTGTAAAGAAAAGCATCCGCAGCTCTGTGACACACAACAGCTGTATCCAGATCTCAAGGTCAACGCTGCGTATGAACTACTGCGATTAACTCGTGGAGCTTCTCTTAAGGCTGAGACTGCTCAGCTGGCACTGACATCTTACAAAGAAACGACCAACCGACCTGTAACTAAAATAAGCCAGTGGATATCTTCATAGAGATCATCCAGCACCTTGCCGTCAACCGAGCCCGACGCAGGTGAAGCGAGGAGATGCTGCTGCCGCCGCTGTAACTGCCCGTGGAGCCGCGTTACTCGTTCCTCTAACAAACTACAAGAAGGAAAACATCAACGGCTTCGTGAAGCTCAGCCAGCAACGACCCGCAACGACTTACTTCCACTTATCAGACAGCGGAAATTAAGATGTTAGCACAAAACACACATACAAACATATTTATTATATACACAGCGTTCTCATGGCGCCATAAGAATTGTGATTTATTGTTTATGACATAGAATTAAAACAGCGCTTTACAAACAATCAAGGTTTATTACAACAGGCATCTGAAAACCGGTTATTCCAAGCTGTTACTGATACGGGTCCCATCATTGCTCATACCATGTTTTCCATAATCTCTCTGCCATCTACGCTGTAGTGCCTGGGCTCCAAATGTACAAGCCAAGGAACGCAATCATGAGTGTGTTTCTGTCCATTTGTTCCGTGTGCTGGGGCACGGGGAGGGGGTGTTTAAAGTCTTTAAACACTTTAAGTGCTCGCCGGGGGATTGTGAATAGACACTATTTGTCCATGGGGTGTCTTTGGACCGTGTGTACCTTGTCAGGAGAGGTATACAGTGCTCTGCAGCAATGCGTCCTAGCATTCCTACACTGGCTAGTTGATCTGAAAACTGGTCTCGATCATCCTCCTGAAGTTCACTTATCTCTTCTTCCTCACGAGAGGCCACTCCGTTGGCAGTCTGTCATCGATGAAAGAAATAAAGACCGAGCTGTAACGTAACCTCAACACCACACGTGAAAAGGAAGGCCGAGCAGATACCAAAAAGGGGGGAAACTCGAAGAGAAGGAGTCGGGCTATGGCCCCCCCACCATCGCACGTAAACACAGCCAGTGCACACCCACCACCCACCTCCCACACCAGAGACTTCAACTTCTGTCACTGAGAAGATCTGACACCTTTAAGATCCACAGTCCTTTGGATATCACCTGACAACTTGCAAGACACAGGTGGGTAACTGAAAACTAAGGAGATGAAGGTAACTACAAGCCACATCCCATAAAACACGAACCTGTTTAGACTTTTGCTCTCCATCTGATGCTCTCAGCAAGTCCTCTGAAGGAGCTCACCTATGTTTCTAGTATTTATTATATGATGAAATAGATTTTTAATTACAATCCGGCTTAAAACTTACCAAATTCCTTGTGCCATCGGGAGCTGCTAGGTGGCACTGAATATAGGAATTGAACACTTGAACTGCGTGTTGGGTGAAAAAGCCTTTATGGAAATGCTTGTCGTCTTGGACCAGCGTCAGCCAGGACTCCAGCAGTCTGTCATACGCTTCCATGTACACCATGTCGTCTTTATCCAGCTAAGAGCAAAGGACATTCACAAGACAGATGGCCAGAGAGTAAGACGGACATCACAGCAAGCATCCCACAGCCATACAGACAGACAGGTTTACAGGTTTTCCTTTAACAAAGGTTCCCAATTATTAATCAATGATCAAGCTAAACTGAGCTCCCCTTAAAATTAACTGATTAATTCAAACATGGCAGTAAATGTGTGTAGGCTTTTTATTAAACTTTCTAAAATCCTTCTAACTTAATCTAAATTCTTAGGCAAACAGGAATTAATGTTTATTTCTGTAAAAGACTAGCCATTCAGTGCTGTGCAGATCATGTGTTTTTCAAAGAAAAATAATGTTAACGTTTTTCTGTAGTCAGGATGAGAACTGTTAGATTAAAGTAAGAATAAACGGTTTTAGAAAAACTGAAGAATGATGAGAACAGACTGGCCTAATTAGCATATTTAAGAACACATGGGGGGCTTCCCTGGTGGCGCAGTCGTTGAGAATCTGCCTGCCAATCCAGGGGACACGGGTTCGAGCCCTGGTCTGGGATGATCCCACATGCCGCGGAGCAACTAGGCCCGTGAGCCGCAACTACTGAGCCTGCGTGTCTGAAGCCTGTGCTCCGCAACAAGAGAGGCCGCGACAGTGAGAGGCCCGCGCACCGCGATGAACTGTGGCCCCCACTTGCCGCAACTAGGGAAAGCCCTCGCACAGAAACGAAGACCCAACACAGCCAAAAATAAAAAAATAAATAAATAAAATAAATTTAAAAAAAAAAAAAAAAAGAACACATGGGGAGAGCTTCATAGATGCTCCTTGACATTTTATTAGAAACCAGGAAGGCAAGGATGGGCCTCAAAGAAGCCGGAGGCGGGCGCCGAGGCAGGAGGACACTCGGGAGAAAACCCAAAGCACGTGTGAGGACCCGTGGGGACGCCTTGCGGACGGCGCGCAGAGGGACTGAAAGGAGCCAGGCTGGACGCGGCCCCCACGCACAGGCGGGGCCCTGAACCAACTTCAGAGTAAAGGACTCCGCCATTCGAGGAGGAGGGGTCACGCGGAGGACGCCAGGCGGCTCTGCTCGTCTTCTCACACGCCAGTAAGAATCTACGTCCGAATTCTGCCATTAGTTAGTAATGTGGTACATAGTTCAATCTTTGCATCGATTTCTTCCTCCACAAATTCACTAGATCACTATTCAGTGAAACTCAGAATACTTAGGTGTCAAGCACTATGTTTGGTGCAAAAACATAAATAACATACCATTCATTGACTTTCAAGCTCAACCCAATGGAAAAAAGTGAGACGCAAACAAAACACTTGCAGAAAATACACTACAGGCCACAAGAGATAACCATACATTCTGGGGTCAGTTTTTAATAATGGCATCTCTCATAAGTAATTTGTTAAAAATAAAGGAGCAGAGCCTTCGAGCTATGTATTCGACCTTAAAAGGTTTTGTTTGGCACAATCCACGGTTTCTGATGTTCTGTTAATAGGTAGCGAACCAGGAACCAGGAACACGAAAGGTCTACAGGTCTGGTCTACAACTTGCTCTCCTGGTTTCCAAAGCAGACAGGCCGCATCCTACAAATACACCAACTCTAGAACCTCCATCAGAGAACGCCACCCCAAACTGTTATTTCAGCAATTTGTCAATGACTCAAAAAAGAAAGTAATGGGAGATCTATTTCTAGTATTCCAGAGTAAGCTAGACCATCAGAATACCACCTCCAGATTAGAATACACAAGCACCTAAAGGAACTGCTTCCAGTGAATGGTGTTTTATGTCTTTTGCTTTTATTAACCCACGGAATACAAAGAAAAACTGTCATATTCTGGATCAAATGAAACTTTAAATTTTTAAAAAATATTTAAAAGTAATTTTGTGGAGACTTCCCTGGTGGCGCAGTGGTTGAGAATAAGCCTGCCAATGCAGGGGACAAGGGTTCGATCCCTGGTCCGGGAAGATCCCACATGCTGCGGAGCAGCTAAGCCCATGCACCGCAACTACTGAGCCCGCGTGCTGCAACTACTGAAGCCCGTGCGCCTAGAGCCGTGCTCCGCAACAAGGGACGCCACCGCAATGAGAAGCCCGCGCACTGCAATGAAGACCCAACACAGCCAAACATAAATAAGTAAATACATTTTTTTAAAAAAAGTAATTTTGTGAAAACTTTACATAAGACTAAAGGGAAAGTGAAACAAACTTCACTAGATAATTTTATTGAGAATTTTAAAATAGCAAACCCAAATTTTATTCCTATTTTTCTGGCCTTGAAAGTGTTTATACTGAAAACAGGCAACATTCTTTGAATGTAACTAACTAGGACATGTTCACGCTGTGAATACTGGACTCTTACTATATTACCTGTGGTGTTTGTGTCCTACAAAGTCCCCGCAAACACTGAATTAGCGAATACTCTGGTCACTGCAGCTTTCACCATGTGCAGGTGGAGAGGTCAATAACCACCTTGTTTATGTGTACAGACACCTTATTTCACGTGCACTGCTGATTCATGGCTAGCAGCCTGTCCAGCAAAGCTCATCTAACACCCACATTTTCTCCCTAAGGCTCACCCACCCTCCCTGCACTTGGGCACAACACCTGGAGGCCATCGGAAACAGCAAAATCATCCCATCAGTCATTGCATTGCAAGAACTTCAATATTTTGTGACAGAATTTTGGAAAATCCCGTTTCACACAAAAATGCGAAAAATGAAGCACTGGAGATGGTGAGAAGGACACCTGTTTATGGTGTGAGGGTGAAAACAAGAAGGCAGAGCTCGTCTTCCCGGCTTGACCCCTGCTGGGAACAAGCAAGCCGGCGGGTCATACTTTTCGTCACTCTTTGCACACACATGTCCACGAATAATCATGAAAAGTTCCATAAGTGCTGATTTTGGGGTTGCAAAGGATTTTTAGCATGGAAGTGAATTTGTAAATATGGAATCCACAAATGATGAGGACCAACTGTACTTGCAAAATCTAACTCTAGGAGGTTCTAACTTACTACTAAAGCTGGTTCTGCTCGCTCATGGACCATCAAAATGCTTTACACTTTTTAAAACCCTGACAGCTCATAATTTTGTTGAAGGACAGCCATATTCCTGGTTCCATAAATGCAGTAACATATTCATTTAGGTTTATAAATACCAATGAAAATGATCAGTTCAACCAATATTTTTCATTACATCATTTATTTCCTTCCAACCCCTTTTGTAAATACTGCGTTCACCATCAATACAATTATAAACCGTATTATGTAAACGCTGTTGCATGAACATTAAAAAAGATACAGAAATACTGTCAATATCCTTTAGTAAACTCTAAACTCACAAAATATTGGGTGAAGGTTTTCCATGGAATAACTGACTGGATGGGAATGCCATACTTTCGTTTTGTCCTTGGAAATACACTGTTTGCTCATAAATTATTGAGTTTGAGAAAACTGATCACCTAAAACTTGGTCTCAGATTTCACTTATACTATCAATTTTACCGACATTATTACAGCTCAGAGTGCTGCTGTCTCTTTACATTCACCTTCTGATTTGTTTTATCACTGAAACATCTTATTCTGACAATTTCCTTTTCTTTGTTACTACGGGCAGAAAATGAAAAATTCTGAATTTCAAATAGTATCCAATGAAATGTTAAAAACAACAATTAACAACAAAACGTGAAAGATGGTTATCTCAAGACGTCTTGAAAGACTGTGCTATATTTTGGAAAATGCAATTAGAAAACTGAAAAATAATGAAGAGTAGCCATTTATTCTATTTGTGGTGATTCATTTCACTACTATACATACCATCCTTGTAGGTGACTCTCTCATTCTTCCATTTTCTTATTCTTTTAGTCTCCTTTTTATTATGGATGGGAGTTGATGAGTAATGGTGAAATACTTCCTAAGATCATGAAATAGCAAAATGCTTCAAGATATGGGAGAAATCAGATCACTAAAAATCCATAATGTGTTTTAGATTTATACTAAGCTAATTACATGGTAATAAATGTTCTTTTCATTCTAAAGTCTCTAAGAAAGAATAAAAGTCATGAAAAACTGACATTTAAAATAGTTAGAACTGTTCAAAAACGAAACTCAAAAACTAGACCCTGGTGGTATACTGAGGGTTAAAGAATGTTGTAAGAAAGAGCCAAATAAAACCTGTTCAAGCATCATCTGTTGTCATGGGATTGAGGATTCCATATCATTCACTATATGAAGCTTTGCAAGAGATTTTTTCTTTTTGCTTACTATTAGGAAGCATTCCTCTGAGAAGCAGGTGTGTTTCCTCTTTTTGCATGAGACCCTCCTAAGGAACTGTATCTTCAGCCCCTTCTAAAAAGTCAAACTTGTATGTACAGATATTACAGCCTGAATATCAAGACTGCTCTTTTTCTCTAGGCTTGACTTTCTACTCTAATTGTCTTTGGCAAGTTCTGAAAGATTACTTCATTCTAAATGTTCTTTTTATAAGCCATCAGAAATTTTGCATGAAACAAAAAATTGTAAAAAAATTAAATAATCTCTATTATAGTTTTAACGACTATGCTTATTACCTTTGTTCTATCTCTCTAGGACACATCCACTCTTTTAAAGGCTGCCCGATTCATGGAAGAGCAGCTGTGAAAGGTAGCCTTACCTAGACCAAGACACCATTTGAGGGGTTAACTGAAAATGGAACTGATTTAAGAATGTCTACTTCACAGGAGAGTCACTCGGTGATTTGTGTATGAGAGTATTTGCTGCAGCATTACTGAAAACAGTACAAATAACTTTACTGAACCACTCACTGAACGAGTCCCCTAATTTTTTACATTAAAAACATAACTTCTAACACCAATTAATGACATAAAATTATCATAATATAAAGGTACTATATAGGTCTACGTGTGAATAAACAGATGCCAATAAAGTGATAAATGATGGACTATTGGAGAATTTTAACTTCACGCACTGTTTGAGTTATTTTCACCAATGAGCATACACCATGTTCACATTAAAACTGTATTCTGAAATAATATTAGGAACAAAATTAACAGAAATAGATATATTCCACTCTAATAAATGCATTACTAGAAAAATGTATCTTTGTATTTGGATCAAGCAAAAAAAAAGAAAAAAGAAAAAAGAAAACCTGAATACTCCCATAACTAACTGTTTAAACTTTTTAGTTTAAATTTTTCCCCCAAAGAAAATACCAGGCTTAGTAAATTTACATGTGAGATCTACTGAACTAGCAAAAAAAACAAAACAAAAACAACCAATCTTATACAAACTGATCCACAGAGAGAGGAAAAGAGAATGAGTTGGATGGTGACCCAGTAAGTGCTGTAACCCTGACACCAAACAAATCCAGCCGTTCACAACGGCCATGGCACATGCTCAAGCTGGGCTGACCCCAGAAATGCAGGGGCAATTTTAAGATTAGAAACGTTATGAAACCAATTTATCACACCAACGGATTAAGTAGGAACACAGTTAATAATATTCAATACTCAATCATGTTGCGATTCTGACAAAGGAGAGCTCAAAAACCTTTAGCAAACGTTACTCCTAATGATGAACCAGAAAAGATTTCTATTACCACTTGTATTCAACACTGCACCGTAAGAAAAAGAAACGTATCATATGATAAGCGTCAGAGATACAAATTGCGACGACTGAAAAGACTAAAAAGCTTCTAAAGACAAGTTGCTAGAATCAATAAGAATTTTGAAAAAGTAGTAAATATCAGATCAACATACAAAAGCCAACTTCACTTCTCTAAGCCAGCAGCAATCTCAAAGATGAGGCTTACGAAAGATACTATTTATAACAGCAACAAATATAAAAGGTACTAAAGAAAATTTTAGACCTAAATTAGTATAAGTACCACATTTATGTATAGAGTTAATACAACAGAGATGTCCATTCTTCACTAAAGAATCCCTATAATCCTATAATCCACAGGAAAATTTCTATGACATAGAAAACAAACTTACGGTTACCAAAGGGGAGAGGGAGGGAGGGAGGGTTAAATTAGGAGTCTGGGATTAGCAGATACAAACTACTATAAATAAAATAGATAAACAACAAGGTCCTATTGTATAGCACAAAGAACTATATTCAATATCTTGTAATAAACCATAAAGGAAAAGAACATATATATATTCAGATATATATCTGAATCACTTTGGTGTACACCAGAAACTAACACAACACTGTAAATCAACTATACTTCAATTAAAAAAAAAAAAAAAAAAAAAGAATCTGACTAAAACCTGGGCAGATCCCCCAAACAGACATTTTTCCAAAAAAGATGTACAGATGGCCAACAGGTACATGAAAGATGCTTAACATTACTAATCATCAGGAAAATGTAAATTAAAACCACAAGGAGATTATCACCTCACACCTGTTAGAATGGCCACAATCAAAAAGATAAGAGATAACAAGCATCAGTGACAATATGGAGAAAAGAGAACCATTGTGCATTGTTGGTGGGACTGAAATTGGTGCAGCCACTGTGGAAAACAGCATGGAGGTTCTTCAAACAATTAAAAACAGAACTGCCATATGATCCAGCAATTCCACTTCGGGGTATTTTCCAAAGGAGACAAAAACACTAACTCCAAAAGATAGACGCACTCCCATGTTCACAGCATCATTATTTACAATAGCCAAGACATGGAAACAACCTAAGTGTCAATGAATGGATGAATGAATAAGGAAATTGTGGTACACGTAACAATGGAATATTATTCAGCCATTTAAAAAAAAGAGGAAATCCCACCATGTTTTGTGACAACATGGATGGACCTTGAGGGCAATATGCTAAGTGAAGGAATCAGACAGAGAGACAAATGCTGTACGGAATCTTAACAGATCAGATTTGGGGTTACCAGAGGTGGGGTATCAGGGGAGGGAAGTTGGAGGAATGTGGTCAAAAGTTACAAACTTCCAGTCATATGATAATTAAGTTCTGGGGATGTAACGCACACATGGTGACTACAGCTAACACTGCTGTGTGGTGTACAGGAAAGCTGTTCAGAGAGAAGATCTTAACAGTTCTCGTCACAAGGAAAAAATTTTATTCTTTTCTTTTCATTGTGTCTATGAGATAATGAATGTTAATTAAACCTATTGTGATAATCATTTCACAATACATATAAACCAAACTATGTATGTGTAAATCAAAATTACGCTGTACACCTTAAACTTATATGGTGATGTATGTGAATCATTTCTTAATAAAACTGGCAGCAAAAAAAGAAAAGGAAACAGAAATATAAATGAATGAATGAATATGTATGTATGCTGCTGAAAAAACCTGTTATCCATATGGGGAAGAAGTGAAATGGGATCCCTACTTGATACCATATTCGAAAGTAAATTCTAAGATGGTGATGTCATGAAAGGAAAACTTTTAAAGCATTTAGAAGAAAACACCAGAAGGGTAGGTGTCTGAAACAGGAAACTAATAAAACAATTATTATAAAAGAAATGTCAGTGTAAGTTCATTTGACAGTGACAACTACACTAAGATGAAGAACATTTGTTCATCAAAAGATACCATCAAGTCTAGGGACTTCCCTGGTGGTCCAGTGGGTAAGACCCCACGCTCCTAATGCAGGGGGCCCAGGTTCAATACCTGCTTGGGGAACTAGTTCCCACATGCATGCCACAACTAAGGAGTCCACATGCCACAACTAAAAGATCCTGCAACTAAGACACAGCGCAGCCAAAATAAATAAATATTTAAAAAGAAAAAAAATACCATTAAGTCTAAATGCAATATGGTATGACATAACTGGATACTCGAACAGAAAAAGAACACAGTTGGAAAAATGGTTAAACCCAAATAAAGCCTACATATTAGCTAATAAAAATGCACCCATGTTGGGACCTCCCTGGTGGCGCAGTGGTTAAGAATCCGCCTGCCAATGCAGGGGACACAGGTTAGAGCCCTGGTCCAGGAAGATCCCACGTGCCACGGAGCAACTAAGCCTGTGTGCCACAACTACTGAGCCTGCACTCTAAAGCCCACGAGCCACAACTACTGAGCATGTGTGCCACAACTACTGAAGCCCGCGTGCCTAGAGCCCATGCTCCACAACAAGAGAAGCCACCGCAAGGAGAAGCCTGTGCACCGCAACATAGAGTAGCCCCTGCTCGCCACAACTAGAGAAAGCCCGCACACAGCAACAAAGACCCAATGCAGCCAAAAGTAAATAGATAAATAAAGAAAGAAAGAAATTTATTTTTAAAAATGCACCAATGTTAATCTCTTAGTTTTAATAAATGTACCATGGCTATACAAGATGGTAATATTAGGGGAAACTAGGTATATGGGAATACCGTACTAGCTTTGCGACTTTTCTGTAAATCTAAAAGTATTCCAAATTAAAAAAAAAAAATAGATACCATAAAGTGAAAAGAGGAGCCACAAAACTAGGACATCTGCAATACAAATAAACCGATAAGAAATTAGTGTGCAGAATATATAAAGAATTTCTTTAAATCAGTAAGGAAAAGACAATCTGATAGGAAAACAAGCAACAGAGTAAATAAACAAGCATTTCATAAGAATAATCATGGGAATTATGTATTGATATCTATGAAAAGATGCTCAATGTTATTAGTACCTGGGAAAGCAAATTAAGATCATATTTCATATTGTGAGTCTGGCAGAAGCTGTGCTGGTGAAGATGTGGGTCAACGGGAATGCAGACACCACCGTGAGCATGGAGTCCAGCCACTTGAGCAAACAATGGGAAACTATCTTTTTATTATTATTACTATTCTTTTATTTTATTTATTTGGCTGCACCGGGTCTTAGTTGCAGCACATGGGACCTTTAGTTGTGGCATGCGGACCCTTAGTTGCGGCATGCGGGATCTAGTTCCCTGAGCAGGGATCGAACCCAGGCCCCCCGCACTGGGAGCGTGGAGTCTTATCACTGGACCACCAGGGAAGTCCCGGGAAACTATCTTTGAAAACTGAACGCTACACAGCCTATGATCCAAAACTTCTATTCCGAGGTTTAGACCTTAGGAAAGTCTCACAAAAGTGTGCTAGGAAACACGTGGAAGCATGTTTACTTTAACACTGTAACGGCGGAAAAGGGAAACCCAAAATTTCCTTTACGGCAGAATGGGAAAACAAGGTGTGGTATAATATTCACACAGCGACACAGCTTATCATATAAAGGATCAGAGAATTTAAGGCGAGGGAATGATAAAATGTAGAACAGCAGCCACCTCTCCTGCGGGGCTGGCAGGGGGGTCCAGCTAGCAACAGGAGTGGATGAGCACTCCAGTTACAGCAACCTCGGCACCAGGAAGGTTCTCGAGTTGGGCTGCAGGCTCTCCCACAGTCCCTTTATTATCTGTTTTATTTTTTCTCTTCATCATATATGATATAATGAAGTCATCGATGCTGGTTCTGAGGACAGAAGAAAAGGCATATAAAATGGCCAGGTAGAGGCGTCGGACGGTAGAGCGCAGGAACAGTGGGTGTGACGGGGGATGGGGGAGGTGCTCGCCTTTCCCGCTCTGCTGGTGAGTGCGGTTGGGCATTCCTTCCTTCCTCACAGTGTCAGGTGGAACCAGGTTGGCACCGCGACATCTGCACGAGTTGCTGTGTGGCAGACAGGGTCTTGGTGCTCCGGCCTGATGTCAGGCCTGAGCGTCTGAGGTGGGAGAGCCGAGTTCAGGACATTGGTCCACCAGGGACCTCCCGGTCCCACATAATATCAATCGGCAAGAGCTCTCCCAGAGATCTCTGTCTCAACCCTAAGACCCAGCTCCACCCAACAGCCAGCAAGCTCCAGTGGCGGACGCCCCATGCCAATCAACTAGCAAGACAGGAACGCAACCCCACCCATTAAGAGAGAGGCTGCCTAAAATCATAATAAGTTCACAGACACCCCAAAACACACCACCGGACGCAGCCCTGCCCACCAGAAAGACAAGATCCAGCCCCACCCACCAGAACACAGGCACCGGTGCCCTCCACCAGGAAGCCTACGCAACCCACTGAACCAACCTCATCCACTGGGGGCAGACACCAAAAACAACAGGAACTACGAACCTGCAGCCTGCGAAAAGGAGACCCCAAACACAGTAAGTTAAACAAAATGAGAAGACAGAGAAATATGCAGCAGATGAAGGAGAAAGGTAAAACCCACCAGACCAAACAAATGAAGAGGAGATAGGCAGCCTACCTGAAAAAGAATTCAGAGTAATGATACCAAAGATGATCCAAAATCTTGGAAATAGAATGGAGAAAATAAAAGAAAGGTTTAACAAAGACCCAGAAGTACTAAAGAGCAAATAAACAATGATGAACAACACAATAAATTAATTAAAAATTCTCTAGAAGGAATGAATAGCAGAATAACTGAGGCAGAAGAATGGATAAGTGACCTGGAAGATACAGTAGTGGAAATAACTACTGCAGAGCAGAATAAAGAAAAAAGAATGAAAAGAATTGAGGACAGTCTCAGAGACCTCTGGGACAACATTAAATGCACCAACAGTCGAATTACAGGGGTCCCAGAAGAAGAAGAGAAAGAGTAAGGATCTGAGAAAATTTCTGAAAAGATTATAGTTGAAAACTTCCCTAACATGAGAAAGGAAACAGTCCATCAAGTCCAGGAGGCGCAAGAGAGTCCCATAAAGGATAAATCCAAGGAGAAACATGCCAAGACACACACTAATCAAACTATCAAAAATTAAATACAAAGAAAAAATATTAAAAGCAGCAAGGGAAAAGCAACCAATAACATACAAGGGAATCCCCATAAGGTTAACGGTTGGTATTTCAGCAGAAAATCTGCAAGCCAGAAGGGAGTGGCAGGACATATTTAAAGTGATGTAAGGGAAAAACCTACAACCAAGATTACTCTACCCAGCAAGGAGCTCATTCAGATTCAACAGAGAAACTGAAACCTTTACAGACAAGCAAAAGTTACGAGAATTCAGTACCACCAAACCACCTTTACAACAAATACTAAAGGAACTTCTCTAGACAGGAAACACAGGAGAAGGAAAAGACCTACAAAAACAAACCCAAAACAATTAAGAAAATGGTAATAGGAACATACATACTGATAATTACCTTAAATGTAAATAGATTAAATGCTCCAACCAAAAGACACAGACTGGCTGAACAGACACAAAAACAAGACCCGTATATATGCTGTCTACAAGACACCCACTTCAGACCTAAATGGATTAAATGCTCCAACCAAAAGACACAGACTGGCTGAACAGACACAAAAACAAGACCCATATATATGCTCTCTACGAGACACCCACTTCAGACCTAGGGACACATACAGACTGAAAGTGAGGGGATGGAAAAAGATATTCCATGCAAACAGAAATCAAAAGAAAGCTGGAGTAGCAATTCTCGTATCGGACAAAACAGACTTTAAAATAAAGACTAATACAAGAGACAAAGAGGGACGCTACATAATGATCAAGGGATCAATCCAGGAAGAAGATATAATAATTGTAAATATTTCGGCATCCAACATAGGAGCACCTCAATACATAAGGCAAATGCTAACAGCCATACAAAGGGAAATCGACAGTAACACAATAATAGTAGGGGACTTTAACACCCCACTTTCACCAATGGACAGATCATCCACAATGAAAATAAATAAGGAAACACAAGCTTTAAATGACACATTAAACAAGATGGACTTAACTGATATTTATAGGACATTCCATCCAAAAACAACAGAATACACTTTCTTCTCAAGTGCTCATGGAACATTCTCTAGGATAGGTCATATCTTGGGTCACAAATCGAGCCTTGGTAAATTTAAGAAAGTTGAAAGCGTATCAAGTATCTTTTCTGACCACAACACTATGAGACTAGATATCAATTACAGAAAAAAAACTGTAAAAAATACAAACGTGGAGGCTAAACAGTACGCTACTAAATAACCAAGAGATCACTGAAAAAAATCAAAGAGAAAATCAAACAATACCAAGAAACAAATGACAATTAAAACACGACGACCCAAAACCTATGGGATGCAGCAAAAGCAGTTCTAAGAGGGAAGTTTATAGCAATACAATCCTACCTCAAGAAACAATAGAGAGAGGGAAGAGAAATGGGAACATATTGTATATGTATAACTGATTCACTTTGTTATAAAGCAGAAGCTAACACACCATTGTAAGGCAATTATACTTCAATAAAGATGTTTTAAAAAAAAAAAAAAAAAAGAAAGAAACAATAGAGAAAGAAGAGCAAAAAAACCCCAAAGTTAGCAGAAGGAAAGAAATCATAACGATCAGATCAGAAATAAATGAAAAAGAAATGAAGGAAACAACCGCAAAGATCAATAAAACTAAAAGCTGGTTCTTTGAGAAGATAAACAAAATTGATAAACCATTAGCCAGACTCATCAAGAAAAAAAGGGAGGAGACTCAAATCAACAGAATTAGAAATGAAAAAGGTGAAGTAACAACTGACACTGCAGAAATACAAAGGAACATGAGAGATTACGACAAGCAACTATATGCCAATAAAATGGACAACCTAGAAGAAATGGACAAATTCTTAGAAAAGCACAACCTTCTGAGGCTGAACCAGGAAGAAACAGAAAATATAAACTGACCAATCACAAGCACTGAAATTCAAACAAAAGCCCAGGACCAGATGGCTTCACAGGCGAATTCTATTAACACCTATCCTTCTCAAACTCTTCCAAAATAGAGCAGAGGGAAGAACACTCCCAAACTCATTCTACGAGTCCACCATCACCCTGATACCAAAACCAGACAAAGATGTCACAAAGAAAGAAAACTACAGGCCAATTATCACTGATGAACATAGGTGCAAAAATCCTCAACAGAATACTAGCAAACAGAATCCAACAGCACATTAAAAGGACCATACACCATGATCAAGTGGGGTTTATCCCAGGAGAGCAAGGATTCTTCAATATACACAAATCAATTAATGTGATACACCATATTAACAAACTGAAGGATAAAAACAATATGATAATCTCAACAGATGCAGAAAATGCTTTTGACAAAATTCAACACCCATTTTTGATAAAAACTCTCCAGAAAGTAGGCATAGAGGGAACCTACCTCAACATAATAAAGGCCATATATGACAAACCCACAGCCAACATCAGTCTCAATGGTGAAAAACTAAAACCACTTCCTCTAAGATCAGGAACAAGACAAGGTTGCCCAGTCTCACCACTATTATTCAACATAGTTTTGGAAGCTTTAGCCATAGCAATCAGAGAAGAAAAAGAAATAAAAGGAACCCAAATCGGAAAAGAAGTAAAACTGTCACTGTTTGCAGATGACATGATACTATACACAGAGAATCCTAAAGAAGCTACCAGAAAACTACTAGAGCTAATCAATGAATTTGGTAAAGTAGCAGGATACAAAATTAATGCACAGAAATCTCTTGCATTCCTATACACTGATGATGAAAAATCTGAAAGAGAAATTAAGGAAACACTCCCATTTACCACTGCAACAAAAAGAGTAAAATACTTAGGAATAAACCTACCTAAGGAGACAAAAGACCTGTATGCAGAAAACTGTAAGACACTGATGAAAGAAATTAAAGGCGACACAAAGAGATGGAGAGATAGATATACCATGTTCTTGGATTGGAAGAATCAACATTGTGAAAATGACTCTACTACCCAAAGCAATCTACAGATTCAATGCAATCCCTATCAAACTACCACTGGCATTTTTCACAGAACTAGAACGAAAAACTTCACAATTTGCATGGAAACACAAAAGACCCCAAACAGCCAAAGCAATCTTGAGAAAGAAAAACAGAGCTGGAGGAATTAGGCTCCCTGACTTCAGACTACACTACAAAGCTACAGTAATCAAGACAGTATGGTACTGGCACAAAAACAGAAATATAGATCAATGGAACAGGATAGAAAGCCCAGAGATAAACCCACGCACATACTGTCACCTTATCTTTGATAAAGGAGGCAAGAATATACAATGGAGAAAAGACAGCCTCTTCAATAAGTGGTGCTGGGAAAACTGGACAGCTACAGGTACAAGAATGAAATTAGAACACTCCCTAACACTGTACACAAAAATAAACTCAAAATGGATTGAAGACCTAAATGTAAGGCCAGGGCTTCCCTGGTGGTGCAGTGGTTAAGAATCCGCCTGTCAATTCAGGGGACATGGGTTCAAGCCCTGGTCCGGGAAGATCCCACATGGAACAGAGCAACTAAGCCCGTGCACCACAACTACTGAGCCTGTGCTCTAGAGCCCGCATGGCACAACTACTGAAGCCCGCGTGCTACGACTACTGAAGCCCGCACGCCGAGAGCCTGTGCTCCGCAACAAGAGAAGCCACCACAGCGAGAAGCCCATGCACCGCAACGAAGAGCAGCCCCCGCTCGCCGCAACTAGAGAAAGCCCGCGCACAGCAATAAAGACCCAGCTCAGCCAATCAATCAATCAATCAATCAATCAATCAATCAATCAATTTACTTAAAAAAAAAAATAAATGTTAGGCCAGACACTATAAAACTCTTAGAGGAAAACATAGGCAGAACGCTCTATGACATAAATCACAGCAAGATCATTTTTGACCCACTACCTAGAGAAATGGAAATAAAAACAAAAATAAACAAATGGGACCTAATGAAACTTAAAAGCTTTTGCACAGCAAAGGAAACCATAAACAAGATGAAGGGACAAAATATTCATAAATGAAGCAACTGACAAAGGATTAATCTCCAAAACATACAAGCAGCTCATGCAGCTCAATATCAAAAAAACAAACAACCCAATCCAAAAATGGGCAGAAGACCTAAATAGACATTTCTCCAAAGAAGATATACATATTCCCAGCAAACACATGAAAGGATGCTCAACATCACTAATCATTAGAGAAATGCAAATCAAAACTACAATGAGGTATCACCTCACACCAGTCAGAATGGCCACCATCAAAAAATCTACAAACAATAAATGCTGGAGAGGGCGTGGAGAGGCAGGAACCCTATTGCACTGTTGGTGGGAATGTAAATTGATACAGCCACTATGGAGAACAGTATGGAGGTTCCTTAAAAAACTACAAATAGAACTACCATAAGACCCAGCAATCCCTCTACTGGGCATATACCCTGAGAAAACCATAATTCAGAAAGAGACATGTATCACAACATTCATTGCAGCAGTATTTACAATAGCCACGATATGGAAGCAACCTAAGTGTCCATCGACCGATGAATGGATAAAGAAGATGTGGCACAGACATACAATGGAATATTACTCAGCCATAAAAAGAAACGAAATTGAGTTATTTGTAGTGAGGTGGATGGACCCAGAGTCTGTCATACAGAGTGAAGTAAGTCAGAAAGAGGAAAACAAATACCGTATGCTAATGCATATATATATGGAGTCTTAAAAAAAAAAAATGGTTCTGATGAACCTAGGGGCAGGACAGGAATAAAGACGCAGACGTAGAGGTTGGACTTGAGGACACGGGGAGGGGGAAGGGTAAGCTGGGACGAAGTGAGAGAGTGCCATGGACATATATACACTACCACATATAAAATAGATAGCTAGTGGGAAGCAGCCGCATAGCACAGGGAGATCAGCTCGGTGCTTTGTGACCCCCTAGAGGGGTGGGATAGGGAGGGTGGGAGGGAGACGAAAGACGGAGGAGATATGGGGATGTATGTATATGTATAGCTGATTCACTTTGTTATAAAGCAGAAGTTAACACACCATTGTGAAGCAATTATACTCCAATAAAGATGTTAAAAAAAATTTTAAACAAAAGGCCAGGTAAGTGCCCATCTGGTCGCAGCAGCAGCTGGTGTGTGCCTGCAGCAGAAATCACTAATGCCAGCTAAGTACTGGAGCAGGAGATGAATAAGACTGTTTCTGCATACTTAAAGCATGTGCTTTGCAGAAATCATTTGTTAAGTCTTAACAGTTTACGTTGCCAAAATAAACAGACTGGTAACATATCTTAAGAGGAACAGCATCCTCTGACCCCACCGCTCAGAAGGAAGCAGCAGGGCATTTCTAAGAACTCTCTCTGTTGTTCCTTAGCACATATACAATGCATGCTTATCATGGTTTAATCATTCAGATACAGGAAAGTACAAATAAAATGGAAAAGCCTTATAAGCCTTTTACTATTGGAAGAGCATTCCATAATTCCTCCCATAGAGCCCTGATATTAGACAAAACAGAAGATCACAGTGGACCATCAGAGCCCCTACTCACTGGATGGTGATTTAATATAAGAACTGCAAACTTGTACAGGGCCTCTGTTCCACTTGGAAACCAATACAAGTAACTCATCAGGCAAAGTGTGAGAAATTTGGCTGATGACAATTGGCAGCTAAATCTTTCAGTCTAATCACAGAGAACTGAAACCCAGCTGAGTGGTTTTTCCTAATATCTTGGCCCTGCTCCACAGCCCCTCTGGCCAAGACCCAGCCGCCAAGCCGGAGCACGTGCCCCAAGATGACGAGGGCCCAAGCCAGACACTCTGCTCGTGCCTGGGGTGTCTCGGGCCTGCTGCCAGGAGGGCTTTGGAGAGGGGCGCAGAGCTTATTAGGAGGCTACTTGACTCCACTTTCCTCCATTTGGGAACAGAGGGTGGAGAAGGTAAGCAACATGCTATCAGCACTGGCACGTCAACGCCCATAATTAACCTGCGAGTGTACTGGGGATGAACCTGCAGCTCTTCAGCCGCAGAAAGAAATCTGCTTTTGTGTCTGGTGACTATTTGGACATATAGAAGCAGCAGTTCATTTTGTCTCTGGACATGCTGGCAAATGAAGCTTGGGAAAGACAACTTTCAGTAGGTGGATCTGCTCCGCCTTTTAACAATGATGTGAACTTCAGGTTAAAATCTAACATTACTGTACGATTCCAACTATACGACATTTTGGAAAAGGCCAAACTATGCAGACAATAAAAGGATCCGTGGTTGCCAGGGGCTGGGTGGGGGCGTGAAGAGCAGAGCTCGGGGGATTTTCAGGGCAGTGACACTAGCCTGCATGAGGCTGTAACGGTGGCTACACATCCCTGCACATCTGTCCAAACCCACAGAGTGTACAACACCAAGAGTGAACTCTGATGTGGACCATGGGCTCGGGATGATGACGGCGTCGGTGCAGGTTCATCCGCTGTAACACATGCACTCCCTGGTAGGGATGCTGATGGTGGGGGGCTGGGTGTACTGGGGCAGGGGCGGCAACTCTGTATTTTCACTCAATTTTGCTGTGAATCTAAAACTGCTCTAAAAAAATTAAGTGTGTGCATGTGTCCCTAACGTTAGATACTGTAAAAGCATACATGATAAATCCTGTGCTAGAGTAGTTCTAATATCTGTTATGCTGCTGTTAGCTTTTTTTCTACAAACAGCAAATAACCAACGTGACAACTCCAAATCATTTCCATGAAATTGGAAAGCTCTTTCTTTGACCATGAGTGCTATCTTCATATGTAAACATAAGTTACATGAGTCAGTTAAGAAAAGCATTATGATTCATAGGGACTTCCCTGGTGGTGCAGTGGTTAAGAGTCCGCCTGCCGATGCAGGGGACACGGGTTCGAGCCCTGGTCCGGGAAGATCCCACATGCTGTGGAGCAACTAAGTCCGTGTGCCACAACTACGGAGCCTGCGCTCTAGAGCCCGCAAGCCACAACTACTGAGCCCACGAGCCACAACTACTGAAGCCCGTGCGCCTAGAGCCCGTACTCCGCAACAAGAGAAGCCACCGCAATGAGAAGCCCGCGCACCGCAACAAAGAGTAGCCCCCGCTCGCCGCAACTAGAGAAAGCCCGCGTGCAGCAACAAGGACTCAACACGGCCAAAACATAATAATAATTAATTAATTTATTTATTAACAAAAAAGAAAAGCATTATGATTCATAGACATAAAAATTGCAGTAAGGTGGGTGTGGGCCATTAGCTCTCACATGGAATGTTTCATTTCTGAGGAATAACCCTGTTTAACTCTGTGTTCCCTATTTAGAGCCTGGGGCTGCTCTACTGCTCTCATAAGGACTTGGGAACGAAAGCAAACTGAACAGTCAGTCAGAGGTCGCAGAGGGTGGGAAAGGAGCCAACAGCACCAGCCAGGGGTTCCCTGGCAGCACTCATTTGCAAACATGATACAAAATCAACTAGCAGAAATAAGTCTGCACAACATAAACCGTGCTTATAACAACAGAGGGGGAAACTCCAAGTAAATGAAGGGGGAAAAGGTCCTATCAATATACTGTTTTCTTAATCTGCATGGCTGGCACACGGTTGTTCATTTAATTATCCTTTACAAATGTTTATATATATATATAAAGCTTTTACTTTACGTGAACAGAGTATTTCACAGTAAGTTTAAAATTTGCAGGCATTGCCATAACCCCCAAGTCCAATGACAGGTCAAATGATACATGCACTGCACGGTGTAAAACAGTAAGAAGGGCGTATAAAAGATTAAAGTCTGAATTGAAATAGTTTATGCTGCTACTCATCCGCTATCAGTACTCTTTCCTAGTGTAGCATCACATAAAGCAACGACGGCGACACAGAGAAAAACCGCGGAGACGTCACAGACAGAGCCTCGTGAGCTCTCCGTTTGAAAAAGAATTTAGAAGTCTTCGAATGTCAAATGCAAAAGAAATCAATTCATTCTCTCATTTTTTTCCCCTAGCCGGTCCTTACAGCACAGAATTAATTTGACTCCAGACTACCTATGCAGCTGACAGTATTCCTGGCTTCTGAAATCCCCCAAGAGAAACTGATTTAGTGGACAAGCACGGCAGCTGTTAGAAGAATCCTATAAATAGATCACTTAAAAAAAAATCGACTCACCACAAAAACACCAAGAGTCCGAGGTGTAATTTTCAGAGAGTTTTTACATGTTACACTCCTAGATTAACATAACTTTTTCCTTTTGGAAACATATATGTATTTCCAAATTCTTAATGCTAAAGAACCTATATTCATCAAACACAGTCCCTGGCACATGGTAGGTGATGGGTAAATATTCACGGAACTGAACTGACCCAGCAGTACTCCCAAGGGGCCGGCACTGCTGGGCCTCACCTGCCTTCCCTGAGGTAGGAGGGCCATCTCTTCTTCCACCTCATTCTAGCGTCCATTTTCAAAACCCTGGCCCATTAGATCTGGTTATGTTTCTAATGCTAGTCTTGTAAGCAATACAAAGGTTACTATATGGAACCACAGTTATGACAATAAATAAGCTTTAATCTAAATCCACTACATTCTATCTCAAGCGCGAGAATTCTGTAAAACAAACACTGGTTCTGTGCTAGGACCGGAAGCAGATTGAAAAACCAGGGCTGACTCACATACAAGTTAGGAAACACTGCACGGCAAAATTACGATCCAACCAGGATTAAATGAAACACGGAAATTATTTTAAGGATTTCTTTTAATAAGAATCTGTATTTAAGTTGTAACAGTAACCAATTTTCTTTCAAATATCCTGAAAAGAGGTAAAGCCACGGTTAGGATTAACAAGCAGCACACTTTAAATGTGCGAGGCTACTCATGCATCTCATTTAATTCTTCTCTGATCAACAAGCAGAGGAAATGAGTGCACACAGCGCAGCTGGACAGCTGTCTCGCCCTCTGGACTATCATCCATTCATTCCTCCCCGGCCAGCAGAATGCTGGGTAGGGAAGTTGGCACGGCTTCTCAAACCATCCCTTCCCCCGGGAGTTACGGTGCAGGGTCGACCACACATTTGTGTTGTACTGACATCACCATTCCAGACAGTAAGTTATTCCCTCTTATCCCTGAAATACCCCCAAATTCCTGCTTCCCACCTCTCCATTTGTAACTTGGCTTCAATGCATTTCTTTCACCACACCTCCTCTCCACAGAGAAATTATCCATCGAGCTGCAGAAACTAGATTTTGAGTTAAGAATGCTAAACTTTAAATGCACTCACTCACCTAAGGAACTGCAAAATTATTTTACTGCATTACATTCTATAATGGACTTCCCAACAACTTTATCAAGATTCTTCTTCTTCTACCTTGTCCTGCTGGTCTTGAGGTTAGGGAACAAATGTACTAAAATTAAATGTGAAGTTCTTCCTTTGTAAAGTTTACTACCATCACCTCCCACCTCCCTTACATATCCAACCCACAGCCCCCATGCGCACGTACACACACACACACACACACACACACACACACTTCAAAGTTTAAGGACCGTGATGGTTGCTCTGTTCAGTTAACATGTTATGTGGCTTCTGGCTGATGAACCTACTGGGGGCTGAACTTAACCAACAAAAGAAACCAAGAAACAAATGAGAGTCTAGAGTTCAAGCCATATTCTCTTCAAATTTCACTGAATCAATTCAGATGCATATACTAGTATTATAAACATTTTATAAAATAGTTGATATAATAATATGAACAATTATTTTGTTAGGATTTTAATTTTTAAGGCAATAATTTCATCTTATAATCCATCTCACCTCTCCAGTCTAGCAATAGACAAAAATTTGATTTCTCGGGTGCAATGAAAAAATTCTTGGCTTCAGGAAGCCTCAAGTAACACCAAGAAATTTTAACAGCCAACAGAATAAAGTGGCTGAAGACTGGAGTTGCTCTTTCTGAGCAGAGACTTTTAGTTCACTGCAAGTTGAGGACAGTCATAAATAACAGCCTCTCTTCATACACACGCTACAGCCACCAAACAAGGACATAGTTCAAGAATACATGTTAGTATCAAGAATTTTTCTTCCCATGAAGTTGCTTTTTTTTTCTTCTTGCTACAGCAACATAATCACCATCTAAGACATAAGTCCCTAAAACAAGAGACAATCTATATGTATTCCTAAATAAATATAGTTCTGAAAAAATACCACAGTAAAACAAAAGTGTATTGCTGGGTACCAGCAATAATGTTCATTGCAGCACTATTTACAATAGGCAGGACATGGAAGCAACCTAAGTGGCCATCGACAGATGAATGGATAAAGAAGATGTGGCACATACATACAATGGAATATCACTCAGCCATAAAAAGAAACGAAATTGAGTTATTTGTAGTGAGGTGGATGGACCCAGAGTCTGTCATACAGAGTGAAGTAAGTCAGAAAGAGAAAAACAAATACCGTATGCTAACGCATATATATGGAATCTTTAAAAAAAAATGGTTCTGATGAACCTAGGGGCAGGACAGGAATAAAGACGCAGACGTAGAGGTTGGACTTGAAGACATGGGGAGCGGGAAGGGTAAGCTGGGACGAAGTGAGAGAGTGCCATGGACATATATACACTACCACATGTAAAATCGATAGCTAGTGGGAAGCAGCTGAATAGCACAGGGAGATCAGCTTGGTGCTCTGTGACCACCTAGAGGGGTGGGATAGGGAGGGTGGGAGGGAGACGCAAGAGGGAGGAGATATGGGGATGTATGTATATGTATAGCTGATTCACTTTGTTATAAAGCAGAAGTTAACACACCATTGTAAAGCAATTATACTTGAATAAAGATGTTAATAAATAAATACATTTTAAAAATTAAAAAATAAAAATAAAACCTTCCTTCCTGAGCACAACTGAAAAAAAAAAAGTGTATTGCTGAATCTGTTTTCCTCTTGGGAAAAGAAACTCTTTCAATATTAAAGACAAACAAAACATTTCACAAGATTAAAATTGCTTTTAAAAACCTAATGTTAAAATTATTGATTTGGGGCTTTCCTGATGGCACAGTGGTTAAGAATCTGCCTGCCAATGCAGGGGGACACAGGTTCGAGCCCTGGTCCGGGAAGATCCTACATGCCACGGAGCAACTAAGCCCATGTGCCACAACTACTGCGCCTGCGTGCTGCAACTACTGAAGCCCATGCTCCGCCACAAGAGAAGCCACTGCAATGAGAAGCCCATGCACAGCAACAAAGACCCAACACAGCCAAAAATAAATAAATAAATAAATCTGTATTTTAAAAACGAGATATAATTTGAGAGCAAATCACAAAAGACAACATTTTTTAAAATAAACAAATAAATAAAATTACTGATTTGCATGAAACCACAAAACTCAAGAACTGGTCTTACTCATAGGACAGTACACATAATACAGGCTGTTAGTAAAGCCCATTATAAAGGTTCATTTGTATCATTATAATTCCACATTTCATTGTGCACACCGTAGGGGCACTTTCAGATTGTTAATCCACCCCACAAAACATCAGAAGAGACCAGTATCCTAACTACACCCCAAGGAAACATGCTCACAGAAGGTGAAGCAACCTGCCCAAGGCCCTGCAGCTGAGGACTATTTCCGGCTCACGCCGCAGTGTCTCCCTCAAAAGTTCACGATCTTTCTCACCACGCTGACTCCCCAAAGCAGTTTTTTTTTAATATGCCTCAACTTTTTGATTTTTACGTATAAGCTCATTTCTTTGTACCTTTTGCCATCTCAGGTCAACAACTATGTATTGTGCACGAGGTGCCCTGGCCTGCGTCCCAGAAGCTCCACCGCAGCCGGGCTGGGTCTGGGCTGGGTCTGTCCCTGCACCTCGCAGCCCGCCACCCACTCCCCAGGCCCCGCCCCCGGGTCACACAGACAAAATGAAAACCCCACGTGGCTGAGATACATTTAGGATTCGCTTAGTCTTCTGGTAACTCATCGTGCAAGGACCCCCGTTAGCACTCAACTTCACCAACCCTCGCCAATCTGGCTGCTATGAGTCATGCAAAAGCATCAGACAAATCTATTCCCTCTGCCTTTTTCAATGGGTAACCAATTGTTTCTAACACCATTTTTTAAACGTCATGGACAGATTAAAAGAAATCGACCGATTAAAAGAAAGGAAAAGAAATAGCTCTTTTCCTGAATGAAGCCCATTAGGTACAGTGCATGCCTCCCTGTGAAGCACAATTAAACATCTACTCTCTGAAAGCGCATCCAGGCTCCCTGTGTCCCAATACCTCTAGGTCAAACCTCGGCAGAAAAATTGTTTTCCAAGTTGTTAGTCCCCTAGGCAAAATAAATAAATTCTAAACCTCAAATCTGCAAGCCAAGAATGTTACAAATCTTCCAGCAATTCCTCTAGAAGGACCCTTAACCCACAAACAAACTATAATAAAAGGCAGCTGTGTTTCTAAACATGTGATCAACGTGCTGTTTAACCAAGGGGGAGGGGGTGGGGGGAAAGGGGGATGTTACGTGAAACCCAAGTGATTCAGAATTTGTGATCATTTGAAAAGAGTTTGAGTACAGCTTAAATACTTAAAATTTCCCTCTATTTCCATGCTTAGTACATAATTTTTCTCCCTAGAAATTCAGACCTCACATATGAGGCCCGTAAACTTCTATTCCTCCGTGATCTACACTTTCCAACACATAAATAACTTCCTGGCCTGGTTCCTTTCCCGTCAAACCACTGGGGCACCCACTGTTGTGAACACAGTCATTCCCTAGTTCTTCGTGCTCTGACACCTCTGAAGGGGCACAAATCACTCCCACACGTGTTGCCAAACCCCCAACAAAACAACCATTAGGACTTAACGTGAAATTCTATCAGAGGTCTACAAATATTCTTTTTACCCTTACAATCTTTGAAAAGGATCTACATTTCATTAAAAAAAAAAATTAGTTTCAACAATTTAATAACTACTTGGCAGGGAAAAAATCAATTACTTCCCAAGATTAACGTAGTTATTCCCAGTAACTGTTAACAAACACAGCTGTGTTGTCAAGGAGTTTAGTACGAGTTTTCCAAATTAAATATAACATGTGGAAGATAAGCATTTAAAAATCTGTACCAAAAAACATCTTTACTACAGTAATTGGTCTTAATTTTAATGCAAATTAAAATTTACCAAGATATATTATTAAAACCATAGCACCAAAAAAAAAAAAAATTAATCAAAATAAGCAGGGTTACAATTATTTGAACCAAATTTTATTTACATAATTTCCAGATAAGCCCAAGATTTTTAAATTCTCAAAAAACACTTAAAATTATACACAATCACAACCATACCATAAAGTTCCTAGCACCCCTTGAACTTAAAGAGTTTATTATTAAAATGGCTTTCAACATAGTTTTTAATAAAAACATTTCATTCCATTTCCTACTTTCAGGTACTAAATTATCTCAACTTAAAATCTTGAGACCAGGGACTTCCCTGGTGGCGCAGTGGTTAAGGATCCGCCTGCCAATGCAGGGGACACGGGTTCGAGCCCTGGTCCAGGAAGATCCCACATGCTGCAGAGCAACTAAGCCCGTGCGCCACAACTACGGAGCCTGCGATCTAGAGCCCTCAAGCCACAACTACTGAGCCCGCACGCCTACAGCCTGTGCTCCGCAACAAGAGAAGCCACCGCAATGGGAAGCCCGCGCACCGCAACAAAGAGCAGCCCCCGCTCGCCGCAACTAGAGAAAGCCCGTGCGCAGCAACGAAGACCCAACGCAGCCAAAATTAAAAAAATAAAATAAAATAAAATAAAATCTTGAGACAAATAAAATTTAGTCTACTAAAGTGATTTTACACACATTTTTAAGAAGTCATGTTCCCGAGCACAGATGGCCAAATGATTTGCACATATAAACAAACACGCACTCCTTTAAAACAATCAGTGGCCATGAGAGACGCTTCAGAGGCAGAGCAGGTCCCCCTGCGAGACCGCGCGGTTCGGTCAGAGCCACTCACCACCTCCTCCAGTGCAGCACTGCGCCCGAAAGAGCACGTGAGGTGCGTCAGGCAGCTCACAAAGGACGAGAAGAGCTCGCGTGGAATGGCGGTGAGGACGTTGCGAGGGAACACGGTTATCAGGTTGCTGACGATGCTGGAGATCCCCACGGCTTCAGAATCTTCTATCTCAATTCTACAACCCAAGGCATGAGCGTCAGCGTTAAGCGGAGCAGAGGTACCTCGTTTCCAAATATGCACCCATTCATTTTCAAAGGCACGTCTCTGTGTACTCATTTCAACTGACACGTATAGCTCTACTCTAAAATGTAAAAGCGGGGGAATCGCTAGTTTCTTTTTTCCTCCACTGTGAATCATGAAGAAGAACTGAAGCTCCTTTTTGGCTCTAAGGGCCAGGATACCTACCCATTGATGGTATTCAGTAAGCCCTCAATGAAGTGTGCGAGGTAATCCACTTGGGACCCCTCGTCGGGGAAGACGGGCCCGTGCAGAGAAGCTAGCTGGGCGAGGCACTGCAGGGAGTCCTGGGCCATGTCGGAATCTTCTCTGATTTTCCGATGGACCTGTCAGAAAGAATCGCTAATCCATAAACATAAATTCTTCTTTTGTGAGGGTCACGCGTCTATCGTGCCAAACGAGGTGAGAGGAAAAGTCACTGTAGCTGAGCATTTCTAGAAAACTAATCCCCGAGTCAAAGTAAATTTGGAAATTGTCCCGCAGTCCATTTTATGTTATAGGCCATGATTTTAAACATACCAATAAATTGTCAGTGGAGAGCTACCTACATTTTGAAAACGGAACTGTCTCCGGCGTGTTATGACAAAGAGAGAAACAGATGCCGGCCAGTCAGACATACTGCTTCTTCTAAAAACAGCAGCAACGACAGTCATCTGTATTATGCTAACTATGCCTCGCTGCAGCTTCTTGCTAAAGTTAGCAAAGTTCGGGCAAGAGCATATAGACGCTGCTTCGCTGGAAGCAGACAGTTACACACTCGCAAAACCAACATGCCCCTCAATCCCTAGAAATTCACTCATTCAAACAATGTATTAACATGGTCTTTCATCAACTCTGATACTGCCTACAATTTATTTGAATCTCATTTTATCCTATATCACTGCTATTAATAAATTTTTTAAATGTTTAAATTTTACTTAAATTATATTTAAATTCACTTTAAACCTCATGTAGAATTTATTTCAGTGCTGCAATACTGAGGTGAAACACCTGGCATACAGTGTTCCGATGAAGGAAACACTCCCAAAATACTGCTCCCTAATTTTACAGTGTCATTAATATTCTCAGACTTACATAATTAAAACAGCCAAGGAAAATATTTTTAGCAGAAAAATCACAGGTAATTGTTTATCTTAATCCACCACATTTACTGTGGCCACTTTCTACTTTCCACAAGGATTTGACTTTTCCAGCCCCTCTTTCCCTACACAAATCTCTGTGCTTTCTGAGTGTCACACAATTTAAACATTTATTCTCTGTGTCAGGTAATTTCACTCTGACTCTGCAAATCATTTATCAATTACTTGAAGTTAGGATGTTTCCCAACTATTCACTGGTACAGTGCGGGGACACAGTGAACACTCATAAACCCTTAATTCACTGGTTGATTCCATTAATCTTTAATTCCTGAACTTCTTAAGGTTCTAAGAAATTTAAAATATTAAAAACTCGCTGTTAAGTTACAAAGTTAATTTATCTACTGACATGCTAAAAGGGGTTTAGAAAAGGGGTTGTCAAACCACAGCCCACAAGCCAGACCTGGCCTCCTGCCTGCTTTTGGGTGGCCTGTGAGATAAGAACGGTTTTTACCTTTTTATGTGGTTGGGAAAAACAAAACCAAAGAATAATATTTCAAGACATGTGAAAATTATACAAAATTCACGTTTTAACAGCCGTCAGTGAAGTTTTGCTGTAACTGCTTGTACTGGGAGGGCAGAGCTGAAGCTGCCTCAGAGAACTAATGACCTGCAAAGCCTAATATTCTACCCGGCCAATCCCTGGTCTAGAACACCACAAGGGTTTTTCAAAATACATTCTAAGTTTTATATATAGTAAATTTAAAGTACAATCACAAATCCATATATCCATTCTATTCAAGAACTTCTGAACACAACTTATTCTGAAGTTCCTTATCTGAAAACTGTAACTACATTTCTGTCACCATGTTTTTTTTAACCTTATCAACATTTAAACATGACAGAGACAACGCAACCTGGGACCAGAGAGGGCTGCTTCTCCACCCACACAGCCAAATGGTTGCTCGATCCTGGTCCAGACATGAGGAAGCAAAAGAAATAGCCAACATGGATTATGTAATTAAATAAAATAAAAATAAGAAACTGTCCTCAGAGCCTGACTTTACTGGGCATACTTATGTTTCCTAAAATATGAACCACATAAAACACATGATAAATCAATGGTTGATTCTTATATAACATGGTAGATTCTTGCTCTTCTTCCATTACAAACGAATTCTACCATATCTGAACTATGTTACACAAATTAAAACCTGAATTCACCACCTGAATAGGGAAAAGCCGAGGGATAAAGAAAAGCAACGTCTAGCGGAAGACCCAGGGAGGTGACTGGAGGAGCAAGACAAGAAATACGGACCAGGAACAAAGAAAAGTACGTTAGTAAGACGCTGAGTCTACGGGAACACACTGAACCCGAGACGTCTTCGGGCATCCAAGTTACAGGGCCCAGCACGGGGATTACGAGGCTCTGGGACACAGGAGCAGCCCGTGCTGAATACAGACGAGGAGTCCTTGGTGCAGACGTGGTGCTCGGTGAGCTACGAGTGGAAAAAGAAGCCCAAGGAACACGTACACAGTCAGCAAAGCTGAGAACTGAGATAGGAACACCAGTATTTATCCAACGAGCAGAGTAAGAAGAGACCATAAATGAGATCAGGAAGAATATGTCAAAAAGGAAAGACTAAGGAGAGTGGTTTCTCCAACACCTAATGGAAAAAAGAAAACTGGAGAAGTTTGTCAACTTGCAGGGGGCAGAAGGCCATCTAAGGTCTCCTGAACCCAGACGGGTCACATCTGGGTCTCGAGGCCACGACATAGTACACGTAAGTGCAGCGATTCAAATCTAGAGAAAAAGTGACATGCAGTGGAAAACTGCTTCAAATAGGCAATGAATTCACATAATTGAAAATAAACTTAAAAAAAAAAAAAACTGAAATAAAAAGATTAGTCACTGACATTTTTCTAACAAATAACAAAATTAAAATTGTTCATAAAGTGCATACATGAAAGTAACAGGCCACAAACACAAAACTGTTAAAATAACAAGGTGAAAGGGGTTAACTCTCAGATGCAGAAGTTATTTGCACGTGGGGCTCACAGCTGACAGGAGCAGCTGTCTACTGCGTCCAGACAGCTGTTCCGACAGGGGAGCTGTTGCCAGTACTGCCAGCAAGTTTTTCACCTTTTCAAAAACTGCTGGAACGGGATCCAATTTCAGTCAAATGAACAACACAGAGAACTGAACTTGGATACACATCAAAACAATTTCTGCCAGAGTCAGGCAACAGAATGTTAAAATGTAGTTACAATTATCTTTGATACTGATAACATTTTTAGCCATCATTTCTCCGATTTAAAGAAGAAAATGCAAGGTAATACTCAGTCTGAACATTTCTATAGAAAAATATTTTTATGTACACCTCGGGGTGAAATTTGTAAGGCTAGTGAATAGTACCTTTAAAACACATGAAAAGGTAAACTATACTTAATGGTTGGGATTTAGCAAAATAGCTTTCTTTTTTCTTTTTAATTGGTCTTTATTTGGACTTTTGCCCCAGTCATTATACCTAACTAACTTGTATGCTTGCCCTACATCTGCAAACCTGTATCCAAAACACACACACATACTACACACACACAAACACACACACACACACACACACACGTATTTTCCATATTTTCCCCAGCTTTTGGCTATTACATTGGGGGGCCCTCTTGGGCAAACATGGGAGCACACTTCTAACTTCTTGATATTTAGTAAACAATAAACAGGACTACTGAAAGTTACAGCTGAAATAAACTGTTATTCAGTGACACTAACTTAACCCATGGCTGCTAATCAGTACACAAAAAGTGTACTGCTCTAGAACAGCACTTCTCAAAGTGTGGCCCAGGGATCCCCAAAGGTTCCTGAGACCCTGTCAGGTTGTCTGTAAGGTCAAAACTACTCTCATAATACCACTAAGGCAGTGTTTGCCTTTTCCATTCCTACCGTCACACACCCACGTTCTACGTGACTGTAACACTGCAACGGGGAGGACGCAGCAGCAGAGGAGAGGGCCTGGCTGTCTTCTGTGATGCCAGACATTGGAGAGGTCTGAAAAACTGTCAACAGTGCCACTCTTCTCACGAAACTTCTTGTCTGCTTGTTTTAAAAGACAGAGCTATTTGTTCACTGAAATGTTATTTATGTTAATATGCGGTGGTTTGGTATTGCTATTTCTAAGTGAATTAATAAATTATTTTTTAAAGTTCTCAGTTTGAATTTTTAACGTGGTAAACACTAATAGCTATAACCCACATGAACAAAAGCCCTTCGGGGTCCTCGATTTTTAAGATTGTAAAGAGGTCCTGAGACCAAAAAGCTTGAGCTCTACGACGTTAAACCCTTCATAATTATATAACATTTTAATAAATCAGCAAAAACATTTCTATATAATCTTTGTTTAAGCAAATATACTGATCAGGAGAGAAGGCTATGGAGGAGAAAAGCAATCTGTCTTGATGTACTTAAAAAAAATACAAAAGCACGCATTCTTCCCGCGGCACTTTTCTGTGGCTTCCCTGTGGCGAGGGAGAGCAGGACTTACGGTAAAGAAAAGCTCCATGACCCTGCTGTCCAGAAGGGCCTCCCGCCAGGACTCCGTGGGCTTCAGGAGCACATTTTGCGAAGACTCAAACATGGCTATATAATGTCTGCCCAGTTAGCTGGGGTCAAGGTCAACCACAATAACATTCCGACTTTGTCTAAAATGTAAGTATATCCTAAATATAACAGAGCCATCCAGAAAGAATGTAATGGAAACAGTTTAAGCCTCTTCACATATGCTACATAATTCACGCCTGAAGCTAAGGAATAAAAGGCATTAAGTGCTGAAAAAAGAATGCTAGAGGAATGTAGATAACAGTTTCATCATAATTATATGTCATGCTGCAGGGGTACATAAAGTCTGAGCGCAGGTGATCTGAGTGGTGGCAACAGGAGGAGAAACACTAACGCAAAACAGATGCCAAATCACATGCAAGAAAAGAACCAACTTCTACATGTTGATCCCATCATGTCCCTCAATATCTTAACAGCAGCTAAAACCACTTATACAAAATGTGAGTCTCATACAGTCTGCTTGGAAAAATAGCATCTTCCCAAAAGAAATACATTTACTGGGAAACAAAAAAGAGAACAGGAAGAGCAAATATACATCCTACCAAAGAAGAAGAACTTCCAAACATCAGAGTATCCGACTCCACACAAAGACAATTATCACTTTACATAAAACTCTATCCCAGGCTAAAAAGCAACGCTTATGATGTTCAGGTGTTCACTGTCAAGCTGCTTCAAACAGAACACCGTCTTTACCACACAGAGTAACCATAAAATACACCTGCAGGTGTTTGTGAACATAACTCATTCAAGGACACGGACGTGGTGACTGAGGTTTCAGGAAAGGAGAAAGCTGTCTGGGCACAGACGGCGTTACGCCCCTTCCACGCTCATCAAATGCCCAACAGAAATACATCAGCTAGACCAGGGGTCCCCAACCCCCCGGCCGAGGACCGGCATCGGCCCCGCGGCCTGTTAGGAACCGGGCCGCACGGCAGGAGGTGAGCGGCGGGCGAGCACGTGAAGCTTCATCTGCCGTCCCCCATCACCACCACCACCACCCCACCCCCTCCCTCCGTCGCTCGCATCACCGCCTGAAACACGCCCCCGGGCCCACCCGTGGAAAAACCGTCTTCCACAAAGCCGGTCCCCGGTGCCAAAAAGGTTGGGGACCCCTGAGCTAGACCATTCTCATCACCCAATGAGAAATTTCAACAAGTTATCCAAACTATGGTTTGCAAAAATTAGATATAAGTTCAAATTCTACACGTCCATTAAAGCCCAAATCATTAACAGAGAAAATTAAAGGCAACGCTATGGTAGTTTTTAAAAAAGATTTTTGTTTAACCCCCTTTTAAAATATCTAATATTATTTTGTGTCTGAAGAGCAAAAGGGGCACCAAGAGTTCTTTCAGAAAAGAAGCCACTGCTTGTTTCTGAAGAATCACTCCAGAAATGTTCTATGACTCCACTTCACTGCTGAATAAAAGTGAAACTCAAACCAGGTTCCTTTAAATCTCACTTTCCTCTTCCTCTGTCTGCCCCCTTGTGGAGGGCAGGGAGAACTGGGGCCAAAAGGAAGGCGCTGCCGGACTCTGCGACAGCATCAGCGCGGGGCCTCCTGACCCGGAGCCACCGGTGTGTCCGTAGCTTCTAGAACGACTTCATCTTCTCGCGAGGCACCTAGCTGGTGTGAGGCTGTTAGTACCGGGCTCTCACCCAGAAGACAACACAACAGCTAAACACTAGGTCTTAACATGTGTTGTCTAAAAACGGGGGCTTGATTATCCTTCAGAGAAACAAACTGAAACGTTGGTGGGTGAAATTATCTGATGTCTGGGATGTGCTTCACAGCAATCTGGCGGGGGGAAGAGCAGAGAGGAAATAAAACTTACAGCTGGTGAAGCTGGGTATTCTATTTCTGTGCACCTTTGGAATTTTCCACAGTAAGAGTTGGGGCATAAAACAAGGAGGCTCAAGCACGTGAAATAAAGCACCTGAGAGTAAGGCAATAAAGTTTTTGTACTTCATAAAAAATATTCCACTTCTTTTCCAGGTTAATTCCCTTAACTTTCAATGTCCTATTTTATCAATGAAAAGGCAATTTTTTGGTATATAAATTGTTCAGTAATGAAAAGTATTTATTAAATACTTATATTGAATACTACGTTGAACAAAGATGCACAAATTATGACAATCTAGTTACATTTTTTAAGGAGTCGCAATCTGACATTAAAATGGTAATAAACTGTTTATCTGTCAGACACCCAAATCTAACAAACAAAATATGTGTATAATCACTAAACACTTTCCATGAAGAAAATAACAGAATGTCTTAATACTTTATCTGCTCACTAACGGCGTCATGATTTTACTTTTACCTTAGGTGGGATGTGAGACAGAGTCACTGAACCGTAATAAAACGGTCAGGCCACCTGTCCTGGGTCTCGCTGACACAGCCACCTGCGCAGAGCAAATGCACGCAGCCCTCAGGTAAGGAGCAGCGGAGGCCCCTCAGAGGCCCAACACAGAGGAGGGGTGCTGGGGGCGGAAGCAAAGAGTGGTGTTTATGGACTTCGCTAGTCTTGGAAATGTGGAAAAGCTCATTTCAAGTGAGTGAAGAGTCCTGCATCTGACCGAGCCTGCCAGTTACAAAACAGCGAGGGGGTCGTCCAGGTCCTTTAGCAAGTGAGAGTTGATTAATGTCAAAGATTAATAAATATTACAAAAGGAAATGAGACCTAGACCAAGATCTCTTTCCTATCTTTCATGCAGTTACAAAATGTGGACACTCCATGAATACTTGTAGATATCAGTTACTTATATTAAGAGGAAACAGAAGGATGTAAGTTTGAGAGAAGCCTTTTTTCCAGCTATGAGATGGAATTAAATGCAATTGCTCACCTAAACATCAGGTGCAAAATAATCCTCAAATCTTTTATTTATTTATTTTTAATCCTGATGTCAGCTTCTCTTGATCTTGGTCGGTTTTAAACACACTATTCCCAGTGCCCAGTCTGTATGGCCAAATGTTCTTAAAAAGCCGACGACCAGCATGGTTTTAGAATTGTCACTCCTTACGTGTTGCCCACAGCACAAGGAGATCTGAGACTTTAATATCTGACACAATCATAAAACACTTTTCTCCAATAATTATTTTAAAGTTCCATGTGAGTTTTGTTTTTAACTCCAAACCTGGAAAGGATCTTTACCTCTGGCATGACATTTGCCTCCTATTAAGAAAGCTCACTGGTAGCGCTCCTGGCGAAGTGGCCACACTAACTGTTCTCTGCAGAGTTACCCTACAGCACTGCAGACTAACCCACCTTCCCTTTTACCAGCCAGCCTAGCACTGCCACCCGGTACGAGTTGTTCATAATAAGAACGAACACATGCTCCAGTGTGTACAGTGAGACACAACTGTATGACTCAGTTATAAATAATCTCTCTCTCTCTACGAAAAGAACATGTAATTATCTTCAAAAGCATTTTAATACAAACTTAACATAAAAACAGCAAAAAGAACAGTACAGTAATGAATGGAACAAATTTTTAAGAACAGTGCTATTCAAACAAGAAACACACGTTGTAGTCAGCACACTGAACTGTGAATCTGCTGAAGGTGCTGCCCGTAAAGAGGAGGGAATAAGGGCTCTTCTGTGTTGCCTGAAATACTGTTATTAGGAAGGCGCATGCACTACTTTTCAATTAAAAAAGCTAGTTAGAAGCTTATCACAGTGTGAACAGACTGTCACATGCAGATCTGGACCGTTTCTGCACATTCAAGTCAACTTTTTATTTGGTATTACCAATTATTTCTGTATCTATGTATAAGTGACCCAAAAATACCACTTCTCCCCAGATAATTCTTAATGTAGAATACTTTAAAAACAACAAGGAGAAGACCATCACTAAAATTCTAGCACTTCTCCTCTTAAGACAATATTTTTTAAAATGATTTAAAATTTAAATAAAGCAGTATCTCCTCCTTCTTTCCTAGTTTTGCGTCTTCCTTTATTCCTCCTCTTCTCAAAAATCTTTACTTTTTTCAAGTTCTTGTTTAATAACCTATAATTCTCTCCAAGCCTAGACTATGATATACAAATGTTAATCATGTTTCTCTTTTCCTGATATCCAAAAATAACTTTTCCCAAAAAATTGTTCTACAAAGCAATAGTCTCTTAACAGTTTTAATAAAACAGCAGGTTCCTATTTAAAAGTTGCAAAAGTTTCAGTTTACAGAACTACTTTTAACAGCCATAATGTCATAATATCAACATTATATTGCTTTATTTTTTATCCAAATATATTACCAATAAAAGAGAAGTCTGACAATGAAGTGATTATTTACTAATTGATCGTTTATTATATGCTTGTCAGATTTTAGGAGACATATGAGTCACACCAGATTGATACCATTAAATAGCAATCATTTACCAAAATTCAAATCAGATTTTAAACCAAGAATTTTCTGGGGCTATGGCTTTACATGTTTTTCTAAAATAAATACTAAACTCAGGTAATTTATATTTTGTATCAGAATCATTCATTTGTGATCAAATAAAATTCAACCCACACGACAGCCACAGAGAGCTGCTTTCAGCCTTTAATAATCCTATGTCTTTTTAAAAATCTGTCATCGCATCAACATCACTTCACCTTCCCACGTTTTCACCAACTTCGAGAACCAGGAGCTACCATACAAGGACTCTCCTGTCACTGGACACCGTACAAGCCCGTCTGTGAGCAAGGCTGCAATTCTGAAGTCCGAAAACCCAGCCTGTCTTCTGAGCTCTGCGCTCTCAGTCCCCTGGAAATCAGTCACAGCTGGAAGTCAACTCAACCGCGCACACACACACCGAAGAATTAACTCTCCGTCTCCTGGCCCTTCTCCCACGGCCATCCTACCGAGCTCTAAAGCTCTCTGCTGGGGAAGCTCACCCGCTCCTGAGAAACCAGAGGCACAGACACGCAGCACCTGCCCTGCCCTGGACACGCCAGCCAGCGCCACACACGCCCGAGGAGCCAGGAGGACAGAGCTCAGCCGCAGCGGCCACGACTGCCACTGGATAAACCCACAAAGTCTTCTGTCCCAACCACACAGTGTGACCTGTAAGTGCGTGCTCTTAACAGAAGGGGGGAGGTCACCTCGGAAACACACCGGGCCTTCGCATGCAAATGAGGTCTAGTCCATCTATGAACACCTTCTGGGTGGGGATCATCTTGTGGTGGTGACCGGCAGTAAAACAACAAACAAGGCACACAACAGCTACAAATTACCCTCAGGCAAACATGGAAAGTCTGAACATCTCCACTGCCTATTCTTACAAGAACTTCACAATACAGGAAGATCTTGCAGCAACAATGGACATTTTACAAAAGGAATACTTTAATTTCCCCATCTTCCCATATTCTTTTTATCCCACCTCATTAGTAAAACAAAATTTCAGAAGCAAGGGGAAGCCCAGCTTTTCTTCTTATATATTTAATCTCTGTCACTACTAATTTTTCTAACAACAAAAACTGCTATTTCTGGCACAGCACGGAACCACTGAGCCCGGTCTCACACAGCACTTAGTCCAAGTAACCAAAGTCCTTTGAAATAAAGGAGAACTGACCTCACCTGAATGTTTTCCAAAGCCTTGCCTCCAAATAGTAACGTCGGCTTTACTGGAAATCCTAATTTAGGTGAAAGCTTCTGTGTCCCGTTACTATTTTACGATCTAGTTAGCTTTCCCCAAGAGCTTGAGTTGAAAAAATTTTTTTACCAAAACCAAAGCAGATCCACAAAAATAGAATACCAATAAAAGGCAGTGTAACCAAACTAAAAAAAGAATTATTACTGAGGCCAACATACCAAACATACCTGCCAAGCATTCTTATTACAAAACGATATTGTCATTTATGATTAGCATTGCCAAAACCCCTAAGCATTTATGGACGCTAGGTGAGCTAATGGCTAAACAACATGAGCAGCATAAACAAACATCCAAGAACTGAGACACTACTTCTGAATCACCTTGCCTCAATAACTAAAACATATATTTGTTAGGCATCTGCTACTACATGCTAGATACTGCACGGTGCGGACAACACAGTGGACAAAACACAGCCTGTGCTTTCCTGAGCTTCCAGACAAGCAGTAAACAGGTACTGCTCCAGCAAGCTAACAAAAGGAAAATTACAATTGAGAAGTGGGCCAAATGGGAGAGAAGTGTGTATAACATGCATATCAGGAGCCGCAGCAGGGGCTTCCCTGGTGGCACAATGGTTAAGAATCCGCCTGCCAATGCAGGGGACACGGGTTGGAGCCCTGGTCCGGGAAGACCCCGCATGCCGTGGAGCAACTGGGTCCGTGCGCCACAACTACTGAGCCTGCGCTCTAGAGTCTGCGAGCTACAACTACTGAGCCCACGAGCCACAACTACTGAAGCCCGAGCGCCTAGAGCCCGTGCTCCACAACGAGAGAAGCCACCGCAATGAGAAGCCCGCGCACCACAACCAAGAGTAGCCCCCGCTCGCCGCAACTAGAGAAAACCCGCGCGCAGCAACGAAGACCCAACGCAGCCAAAAATGTAAATTAAAAAAAAAAAAAAAAAAAAAAAAGCCACATCAAAAGAAACCTGACCTGGTCTGGAGTGAATGACGGGGGCACAACTAGGAGGCAAGAGAAAAGTCCACCCGCAAAGGTGCCAGGGCAGAAGGAAACTTGGCCTGTGGGTGCAGCACCAACAGAAAGAGGACAAAGAGAGTTCAGAGAGAAGGGCAGAGATGAGACCATCCAGAATCCTAGCGCCCATTTGTAAATGGGGTGGTGGTATAACAGAGGATCCTAGGACTAGGGTACTTTCTTTAGACAATAATAATCTAAAACAGAGTGAAAAGCAGGTGGATTTCATCTCAGATCTTTCAAGACAGTAAGACCAGGGCAGAATGGCCAGAGCAATTAGCTCACTGGGCCAGGAGATGATTTTAACACCTGCCAAATCCCAGGCGCTATAGACTTTGCACCAGGCCTGGAGTGGAGGATGCTTTCCTAAATCACCTTCTACACGTATAAAACCTACATGTAATAATCCTTTAAAAAAAATAATGGTTTGCAGGGACTTCCCTGGCGGTCCAGTGGTTAAGACCCCACGCTCCCAATGCATGGAGCACGGGTTCCATCCCTGGTGGGGGAACTAGGATCCCGCATGCTGCATGGCACTGCCCCCCCCCCCAAAAAAAGGTTTGCAGAAGACATATACACAGAAGATCCAAAAAAATACTATTTGAACTAACAAACAGGTTCAGCAAAGTTACATGGTACAAGATCAATATACAAAAATTTGTTTTTCTATACACCGCTATGAACACAAAAATAATTGTAAAATCAACTCCATTTATAATTGAATTAAAAAATAAAATACTCAGAATAAATTTAACAGAAGAAGTTCAAACTTCTACTCTGAAAACTATAAACAGTGTTGAAAGAAACTAAAGATCTAAAAAAATGGAAAGACATCCCATATTCATGCATTGGAAAACTTAATATTTTGCCATTTGTTAACATGGCAGTTCTCCTCAAACTGATCTACAGGTTCAGCATAATGCCTATCAAAATCCCAGCTGCCTTTTCTGCAGAAATTGATAAACTGATCCTAAACTTCAAATGGATATGAAAGAGACAGAGAGAAGACTAAATAATCTTGAAATACTGTTACATTTACAGCCAGGTGATTTTATACAAGGGGGCCAAAACAATTCGACTGGAAAAAAAAATACCTTTTTCAACAAATGATGCAAGAACAACAGGATCCTGTTATACCTTATATCTCCACAAAACATAAAACGGATCATAGACCTACCATATGACAGACCTACATAAAACTCTTAGAGGAAAATATAGGACTAAATCTTTGTGACCTTAAGGACAAGAACAAAGTCAGAGAACTGACAAAACTCAACTTACTATAAATCTACAATAACCAAGACAGTATGGTATTGGAGAAAGAATAAATAGATCAACGGCACAGAATACAAAAACCAGAAATAGACCTACCTACATGAAGTCAAACGATCTTTAACAAAGGAGTAAACTGCAATGGAGCAAAAAAAAGTCTTCAACAACTGGTACTTAACTACTGGACATCCACATACAAAAAAAAAAAAAGAATCAAGATATAGATAGACCTTACGCCTTTCACAAAAATCAACTCAAACTGGATCACAGACCTAAATGTAAAATGCATAACTGTAAGGGAATTCCCTGGCAGTCCAGTGGTTACGACTCCATGCTTTCAATGCCGGGGGTGCGGGTTTGACCCCTGGTCGGAGAACTAAGATCCCACGTGACACAGAGCGTGGTCAAAAAAACAAAAACAAAACCAAAAACCTGTAAAATTCCTAAAAGATAATATAGGAGAAAATCTAGATGACCTTGGGTTTGACAATGACTTTTTAGCAAAATAACAAGGCATGATCCATGAAAGAAAGAATGGATAAGCTGGACTTTACTAAAATTAAACACCTCTGCTCTGTGAAAGACACTGTCAAGAGAATAAGACAATAAGCCACAGACTGGGAGGAAATATTTACAAAAGACATCTCTGATAAAAGACTATTATCCAACATATAAAAAGAACTCTTAAAATTTAACAATAAGAAAACAAACCATCTGGTTAAAAATGGACCCAGGTCCTTAACAGACACCTCACCAAAGAAGACATACAGGTGTCAAATAAGCACATGAAAAGATGTTCAACGTCACATGTCTTTAGGGAAATGCGAAGTAAAACAATGAGATACCACTCCACCCCTATGAGAAGGGTCCAAATCCGGAACACTGACACCACCAAACGCTGCTGAGGGTGTGGAGCAGGAGGAACGCTCATTCACTGCTGGTGGGAACGCAAAATGGTGCAGCCACTTTGGAAGACAGTTCAGCAGTTTCTTACTAAACATACCCCCCACCAAACAATCCAGCAATTGCACTCCTTGGAATTTACCAAAAGGAGCTGAAATTTTATATCCACACAAAAACCTGCACACACATGTTTATTCATAACTGCTAAAACTTGGAAGCAACCAAGCTGTCCTTCATTGGTGGAATGGCTAAGTCCACTGTCATCCATACAGTGGAATATTAATCAGTGACATAAAGAAATCAGCTATCAGCCATGGAGGAGCATGGAGGAAACTTAATTGCATGTGACTCAGGGAAAGCCCATCTGAAAAGGCTACACACTGTATGATCCCAACCATATGGCGTTCTGGAAAAGGCACAACTGTGGAGACAGTGAACAGATCAGCGGGTCCCTAGCGTATGGGGAGAGGAAGGGGTGAACAGGTGGATCACAAAGGGTTTGCAGGGCAGTGAAACTACTCTCTGTGAGACTGTAATGTGGATACATGTCACTGTACATTTGTCCAAACCTACAGAACACCAAGAGTGACCCCTAATGTAAACTACAGACTTTGGGGACAATGATGTGTCAATACAGGTTCTTCCATTATTAAAAAAAGCCCCCCTCTGGCAGGGTGCTGATGACGGGAAGACCATGCACGTGTGGGGGAGAGGGCACATGGGAACTTTCTGCACCTCCTGCTCAAGAGTGCTATGAACCGAAAACTGCTCTAAAAAATAAAAGTCTACTTTAAAAAATCTCTGTGACCTTGGTTTATGCAAAGCCATCTTAAATATATCAAAAGCAACAAAAGAAAAAATAGATAAATCGGACATCAACAAAATTAAAAATTTCTATGTTTCAAAGGACATCATCAAGAAAGTAAAAAGACAACCCACCGAATGGGAGACAATATGTGAAAATCATACATCCGCTAAAGAATTTGTGTTATATATTCAGAGTTCACAAAGAACTCTTACAACTCATAAATCTTTTTTTTTTAAAGATTTTTTTTGATGTGGACCATATTTTTTTTAATTTATTTAAGAAATTTTTATTTTATTTATCTTTGGCTGCATTGGGTCCTCATTGCTGCGCACGGGCTTTCTCTAGTTGCGGCGAGCGGGGGGCTACTCTTCGTTGCAGTGCGCGGGCTTCTCGTTGCGGTGGCTTTTCTTGTTGCAGAGCGCGGGCTCTAGGCGCACGGGCTCAGTAGTTGTGGCTCGCGGGCTCTAGAGCGCAGGCTTCAGTAGTTGTGGCCCACAGGCTTAGTAGCTTTGCAGCATGTGGGATCTTCCCGGACCAGGGCTTGAACCCATGTCCCCTCCATTGGCAGGTGGATTCTTAACCACCGCGCCACCAGGGAAGCCCCTGATGTGGACCATTTTTAAAGTCTTTATTGAATTTGTTACAGCATTGCTTCTATTTTATGTTTTGGTTTTTTTGGCTGCAATGCACGTAGGATCTTAGCTCCCCTACCAGGGATCAAACCCGCATCCCCTGCACTGGAAGGCAAAGTCTTAACCACTAAACCACCAGGGAAGTCCCACAACTCATGAATCTTAAAAAGACGAATAACCCACAAATGACGTTAGGGCAACGAAGCTGCAGTCAGTCACCCCGCCACCGCACTCTCTCCAGTGCTTCCTACTCCACCAGACTCTTCCTCCTTCTCGTCAACAGTCAGTGATCTGCTGGGATAACCGGACATCCACATGCAACAGAATCAAGTTGCATCATTATTTCTCATGATATACAGAAATTAACGCAAAATGGATCAAAGACCTCAATATAAGAGCCTATATGTAAGAAGTCAGTCTTAGAAAAAAACACTGGTATTAGTCTTCATGGCCCTGGATCAGGCAATGGTTTCTGAGACAGGACAACAAGAGAAAAAAAGACATAAATTAAATATCATAAAAATTAAAACTTTCTGTGCTTCCAAGTTCACCATAAAAAAGTAAAAATAGGGACTTCCCTGGTGGCGCAGTGGTTAGGAATCTGCCTGCCAGTGAAGTGGACACGAGTTCGAGCCCTGGTCTGGGAAAATCCCACATGCCATGGAGCAACTAAGTCAGTGCGCCACAGCTGCTGAGCCTGCGCTCTAGAGCCCGTGAGCCACAACTACTGAGCCTGCGTGCCGCAACTACTGAAGCCCGGCACCTGGAGCCCGTGCTCCGCAACAAGAGAAGCCACTGCAATGAGAAGCCCGCACATCGCAACGAAGACCCAATGCAGCCATCCATAAATGAATGAATGAATGAGTGAATGAATAAATAAATAAATAAATGTTAAAAAAAAAAAAAAAAGGTAAAAATACAACTCACAGAAAGAGAGGACATATTTGAAAATCATTTATCTGCTAAGGGACTTCTATCCGAAGATATAAAAAATTGTTACAACTCAATTTTAAAGAGACAAATAACCCAATTTAAAAATGGACAAAGGATATGAACAAACATTTCTTCAAAGAAGATACACAAACGGCCCATAACCACAAAAAAAGATGTTTGATACATTAACCATGAGGGTAATGCAAATCAAAATCACAATGAGATACCACTTCATACGAAATAAGACAGTTATAAACAAAAAACAGATAACAAGTGTTGACCAGGATGTGGGGAAATTGGAACCCGCATATAATGCTACTGGGACTGCAAAATGGTACAGCCACCTTGGAAAGCAGCTTGGCAGTTCCTCAAAAGGTTAACAATCAGTTTCCTTATGATCCAGCAATTCTACTCCTAGGTATACCCAAGAGGAATGAAAACAGAAGTCCACACAGAAACTTGTACTACACACGAATGTTCATAGCACCATTATTCATAACAGCCAAAAAGTTGAAACAATCCAACTGTCAATCAACTAATCAATGAATAAATAAAAATATGGTATATCCTTACAACAGAATATTATGTGGCACTAAAAATGAATGAAGTGCTGATGCATGCTACAATATGAATGAATCTTGAAAACATCAGGCTAAATGAAAGCCAGTCACAAAGGACCACATATTATATGACTCGATTTACATGAAATGTCCAGCACAGAGACAGAAAGGAGATGAGTGAGTGCCATGGCCTGGTGAATTTGGGGGAAACAGGGAATGACCACTAACAGATACAAGGGCTTCTTTTTTGGGGTGATGAAAATGTTCTAATATTAATGACAGTCGTGCTGTACAAGTCTATGATCGCACAAAGAACGACTGAATTGTATCCTTTAAATGGCCAGATGGTTTGGTATGTGAAATACATGTCAATGAAGCTGTTCTAGAAAATAGCCAATTATCACTGCAATGGACACTACCTGAGCACAGGCACAGACAAAGCGGGTCTGTGCAGATATTTTCTTTAAGGGAGCTCAGTGTTTAAATTTCTTAACATTTAAAAGAAAACTTTTAAATAATTAGAGTGAACTCTTCATAGAACATCTAAAATAAGTCATTCATTCCTAAAAATTTAAACCCAGGCTGTTTCAGTTAAAACTTAGAACAGTGGGGCAAACCAAAAGGACACAGAAGTCAGCTGACACGGGCCAGACCTGGAACAATTTGGGCAGCAAAATACACAATGACAGCAATAGATTACAATCCCTTCTGAAGAAGAAGAATCCCTGAGTCAATACTGATATAAATGAATAAATCAATGAAGAAATGAAACCTCTTCTTTATGGCAGAAAGCTGCAAATAAGCACAAAAGGAGATGATGGGATCAGAAAAATCACCAATGTGCAACGACCATACTAACTGTTTCAGGCCAGGAGTACCAAGGGATGCTAGAACTAATGGTTGAAATTTTAGGAGGAACAGGATATTTATATAAAGTATAACACCACAAATCATTCATTAATTACAAAAAGAAACAGCAACTTTACACTGGAAAAACCTGGCACACACCACCTTAACCAAGAGATCAAAGAGAACCCCCCACACACAAATGGGACAAACTGGATCACACTCCTCCTGACATAAAGGAACCACTACTCAGTAGTCCTACGAAAATGAATAACCCGAAACTACCAGGAGGGAACATCCAACAGACCCAAACTGAGGGGTATTTTTTTAAAGGAATTGATCTATATACATCAAATATGTCAAATTCATGAAAGACAAAGAAAAGCTGAGGAGCTTTCCAGATCAAAGATGACTTAGGACAACTAAATACGAAGTACGGAAAATAGTTACAAAAGGTATTAGTGAGACAACTGACAAAATTTGAATATGGACTGCAGATTAGATAATAACAATGTGTCAACATTAAATTCTTGGTTTTGAAAATGATACTAGAGTTTTGTAAGACATTCTCCTATAAGAACTGCAGTGCAATTTGAAAATTCTTGATCACAAGAAAACAAACCGTGAAGTACTCATAGGTATATGGGTATAATGTCTGCAAGTGCTCTCAAATGATTCAGAAGAAATGTGTTTAAATATACACATACTGTCATACAAACACACGTACACGCGCGCGTGTGTGTGTAATGAGAGACAGAGACAGGAAGAATAAGAAATGGGACAAAATGGTAGCAGCTGGTGAATCCTGGTAAAGGGCATATGGCAATTCTTTCAACTACCCTTTTAGTATTTCCTGCATGCTGAAAATTACTTCAAAATAAAAAGATACAAAAAAGATAGCAGATTACAAAAATTATGAATAGGAATTGCTACTGGTAATCTAACACAGACTCATTTAACATACCATTCTAAATGATCAAATAGATTTGATACAAAACACACAATGTATTTTTTACAAGGTCTACTTGCTATTCTGTCTATCCTAAAAGACAAATTGTATTTTAAAAAGACATCAACTCAATACATTAATTAAGCTAAATATGATCATTAGACCTTTTTCAAGGTATAAAACTAAATAATTGGGACTTCCCTGGTGCTGCAGTGGTTAAGAATCTGCCTGCCACTGCAGGGGACAAGGGTTCGATCCCTGGTCCGGGAAGAACCCACATGCCACGGAGCAACTAAGCCCGTGCGCCACAACTACTGAGCCTGCACTCTAGAGCCCGCAAGCCACAACTACTGAGCCCGCGCGCCCAGAGCCCATGCTCCACAATAAGAGAAGCCACAACAATGAGAAGCCCGCGCACCACAACGGAGAGTAGCCCCCACTCGCCACAACTAGAGAAAGCCGCGCACAGCAACGAAGACCCAACGGAGCCCAAAATTAATTAATTAATTTTAAAAACTAAATAATTATTCAACTCCTTCCCAGCTTATTGAACAGCAGATCTGCAAGTAATCGCCAAAATTAGAAATTATGGCAGAACTGGGTTCCTTGAAACTAGTTTTCTTAATTAGCACTGACAATGCAGCTTCGTTTAATTCCAGTGCCATATTCTTTCTCCTACACTTAAGCTAATCCACTTAAAGGAAGGAATGCTTAACTGTAGCTGTTAGCCAACAAATGGCTGCTGTCGGAACATATATAGGCACAAAGAAACTCACTTGTAAGCCATGAGACAGAACATTGTACGTCAAGAGCAAGATCTACTTTTCTTTAAACAATGAATTCTTTCCGTCAGCAACACTGTAGTCCTGCCTATCATTTTTAGATGACAAGTTTTCCAAAGCTTTATCTACATGCTTTATAAAAATATTTTATGTGTGTATGGATCTTTAGACAAACTGTTTCCAAACTCCCAGAGCACTGTTTCCCTTTACAAAACAGTCACTTTTCAGCCAACTGCATTTTCCCCTAAAACAGAGACTTTAAAATTGGCTACAATATATGCAGTGTAACTTTCCTTGATTTTCCCATATATAATTAATGTTTTGATAGCTCCATATGGCCTGTTACTTTTTAAATCTGTCTCAAAGTTTTTCAACATCTTTCTTTTTTTTCCCTAACAAAAACCAGAGCAAAAATTAAGATTGCAAAACACAAAGGGGAAATTTTTTAAACGCAAACCTAAGAAAATACGTGCCTGTTAACAACCAAAAGGAATATACTAAAGATATAAGATTGACTATCAGGAGAAGGAGGATTAGAGCCTAGGGTAGAAGGGGGCACGACTAACCTCCCGGTGAGCTCTGCCCTGCAAGGCAGCCACTCACCACGACCGCCTCTGAGAAAGAACTGGAGAACTCGGGGTTCCCGTCAGAGACCTATCACCCTACATGGCATCTTACAACTCATTTTCTATTACATGAATGTATTAGCTTGAAAACAGAAGAAAGAGTTACACCTTGCCCCTGCCCCCTTAAAAACCTCACAGTTTACAGCCCAGGTAATTAGCTCAGATCTGTGTAGGTGAGTGCAGAGCTCCCAGCTCATCCTAATCTCTGAAATGGCTGGGTATCTATGTCCTATTTGCTTATCATCTGCCCTTTTCTCCTAAGTAGACCCCCCCCTCAACTTCCTATTAACAATACCTAGAACAGGTTAAAGTAAATTTCCTGTCATTTCCTATACCATAAGGAGTATACCAGATTAAGAAGAAAGAGCACAGCACAGACAGCAAGCTGAGGAACTTCTTCATTCAAGGAGGCTACCAAGAGCTCAATAAACAGTAGCTAACTCCTGAGTGTATTTTAAATGTATTGTTTCATTCAATTCACTCAACAATCCACATCCTCAATTTACATTTGGAGAAACTGAGACTCAAGAGAGGTTAAGTAATCTGCCTGAGATCGGCTGAACCTTGAGCCTGGATCTGTGTGACTCAACTATGATACATATGGGCAGCCCACCATACATTACTGCTTTTAATCTAACAAGGTAGCAGTGTTCTAGAAAAGCAAATCATAAACTCTGAACTAAGGAATTGCTTTCTAACACAAATTTCTCCACTTCAGTAAATGATAAAAAAGCAGACACTTTGTATCTATAATATAACCTATTTAAACTTAATTTGTACTCCTAATAAATAACTTGCTAGAAATGGAATTTTCCTATTTTCACACTGGGAACACTCTCCGAAGGGTAAACATGTTACTACCTTATTACCTACACTTGAGCAACTGTAATCCACAAAGATCAAATAGAGAACTCCAAACCCGCCTTAAGGAAAGTCAGTCAAAATCTGAATGGAATTTACATGTTACAGGAGAAAATGATTCGGTTTCTTGGTAAAACGCACTTGCCACCTTTTCCCCTTCCCTTTCTAAGGCATACTCCTATCCTTTGGTTAGCAACAGCCCAATGATCCACCAAGTGTTTCCATTTATTCAACCCTCTTCTACAAAGTTATGAATGAAATTGAAAATTTTCTAAGTACTCCACTGCACTGTGGTATTATTAAATAAAGTAAAATTCCATTTCTAAAAGATTCTTATTTTCTTTCAAAAACATGTTTCATAAACCTGCAGAGATAAAGTACTTTTAGCCATAATTAAGTCAATCTATGAAAATGACCACACATAAACCGTTCGGCTGTTGAAAGGATATAGTTTGGAGGAAGGAAGTTCCAGCTCAGGACTTGGTTGGCGAGGGCCAGGTAGCGCTGGAACACAGATGACATCTGGGCGCTGAGGTGCTCCCGCCTGCTGAATTCCTGCAGGACTTCCACCGTGAGCAGGAAGATCTGACGGAGGTCTTCTTCCTGCAGTACATTAACCACACGTGTTTCTGTATCAAAAGCGTATTCAAGATATGGTCCCTTTTAGAACCATAAAACAAAACAAAACAAATAAAAACCTTAAAACTTCCAACGGAAAACATCACTTCTTTAAGGACATCTTCCATTTTTAGGCCTGCTTATAATTTACAGTGATGCCGGCCTGAATACCTTTACCGTCACATAAATGCCACTCCCTAGAGAAGCAGGTCTTGACGACCACGACAGAGCTGAGGGCTCAGCGGCTTCAGTGCGGAGCCCTCGGATTGAAACCAGTGCCTTCACACAACTTTACTTCAGAGCCAAACAATACACACGAAACAAAGAGCCCACACCATCTGCAATAACACTGAAATACACAGCCCTCTCTGGCATATTGCCAGGCCTATTTTTAAGGCCAGCAGAGTCCCACCAATTGAATTAGTTCTATCTAAACACAATAAGAACAAAATTAATAAGCTAAGGGTCTTAATAGTAGCATTTCCTTTTTGTTTTAAGACTAGAATTAAACAAATAATCTTAAACCGTCAACTATGTTCACCAAACCTATCGCTTTACTATATCCTATGAAATCACACCGCAAACCTTCAAGTATAGGCTCTTGTTCAACTAGATAAAAGCAATGTCCTCACTCCATTAGCAACAAATTGAGTGAAAAGTGAGTGATCTAATAATTAAAACACAAGAACAAAAATACCGGTACCTGAAAAACTCTTTTGCAGTTGCCGTGGAACTCCATACTCAGTCCAATGTTGCTAGTTTTACTTGAACTTGAGAATTCACTCAATAGTGCAGTTAGAATAGAACAGGCCAGAGTTTGCTGTAATTATTTGATAACAAATAATTGTGAGGCATGATTTTGCCGATGCTTTGTTTCAAAACAATATTGGTTCAAACATAATGAAACATTTTTATCTTTAGATCTTCCATCGTATCTTTAGATCTTATACCTACCCGTCTGAAGGTCAGATAAGACAAGATGAAGATTAGCTCTCCTTTCCCAGTGGCCTTGAGACTGTTTAACATTCCTCCTCACTGCACTTATACAAACCTATCTGAGACCTGAACTCAGGACACACTCCTGAGTATTCCTACTCGTACTCAACTACAGAGTGTAAATGATATTTTAAGATGAGCAATATTTAACATATCATTTAGTTGAATTCACACAACAATCCCTATCCCCATTTTACATTTGAAAGAAGTGAGATTCAAAGGGCAAGTAATTCAGGCCAGCTGAGATTTGAACCCAGGTCCATCTGACTCTACGTTCTGATGTCTGTAAAATGTATTTCCAAACAGATGAAAAGTGAAACGGATTTTATAGTCTCCAAAACATTAACCACGGAGTACTCCTAAGTTTTTAAAATTGAAAATGACGATTTTCCTTCTCAATGGCTGTATCCAACAAGCGCCTACTCTCAACTCGCTGCTTTTATTCATAGACTATTCAGACTCAAGGTGCCATGATGGGGACGATACAAATTATTCTGGCAAGTTTCCAAGGGTTACACAGAAATATGCACACTACCTCTGAACAACCGAAAGATTAAAGTCAAGATGATACTATTTATGCAGCTTATACAACAGCTGAGCACGGTCCTACCCGCCCACCAACTGCAACATCTTTGCTCAGAAATGCTTCTGATGTCAGTACCTTGACCTTACAGATGCTTATCTTGGCAAATCTTAGCAAATATACATAAAATTAAATTCCTAAAGATTAGCATGAGTTGATATTTGTTGAAGATGAATGATGGTTACATAGGTGACCAATAGACTATTTGTAGTATATCTGTACATTTTTGTGTATGTCTAAAATTTTCCTCTAAAAAAATGTAAAAAAGAATTAAATTCCTATATGCCTCAATCTTAACTAGGGTAAGTATGATGTATAATTAACAATTATGACGGCACACTAGCCCAGAGACTCAAGCAGTTTCTCAGACTTTTCCACACCAAGAAGCCCTAACAACACAGAATACGTGCAAATACCCTTGGGAATCTGGGGGTATACAGACACGGCTGTGTTCAACAAACAGTAAGTCCTCTGACTACAGCTCCATTAGCTTAAACACACACACACACACACACACACACACACACATACACTCTCTCTCTCTGTAACTGTACTTCAAAATATATTGATACATCTGTTTTAACATTAAAATGTCCCCTTTTACCCCATCTTCAAGAAAAGTGCGTAAGTTCAACTGCCTTTGCGTGGACCCAGGCACAAGGAGGAAGAAACCAAGCATTAAAGAGCCTCTTACAGAGAAACAGTTTATCACATACTCACTTCATCTTACAGTTGAAAGAGACCTTAGAAACGTATCAAGTACAATCGTTCATTTTTTTAGTTAACAAAATTGTATTTTAGAAAATGGCTTTCTTTTAAAATGGTGATTAATGATCAAAGTGCCAGCAATCAAAAGTTCAGATACATTTAAATACCGTTGGGATCAACCATGAACACAGTTTTTAAATATAGCTAGGCTTTGGTGGGGAAAGTGGGTAGTATTAAATTCAAATTAATGAAATTCAAGGATCTACCATGATGGATTACAAGACCATATGATTCTGAAAACAATCTTTCCCCATATTTTTTGATTTTCTCCTACCCTTTCTAAATAAGACTTAAGTGAACAGGACACTATGAACAGATACCTAAATGTTTAAGAAAATGTGTCTTACTAAAAAAGGGAAACTAATTTTGGAATCTCAGGTGAGATAATCAATCTACTGAAAACAGAATTCATGCACAACTTATACAAAAACATGCAAGCTGAAAAGAACCCAGAAGCACTATCAAACACAAACTTATCGTTCTTACAAGTAAATTATCTATAGTAGTTTTGCACAAGTAATTTATAACTTGCCACAAATTGTTTTTTAGTGCCAAACTATATTCACCACAAAACGGCATATTTTTAGACTACGACCATATTTAAATTTTTAGTAACACGACCCTAATTAATGATTGAAGCAACATGTACTCACAATAAAGCTTTATTTTTCTGTGAAATAAACACTTCCTAGGATTACAAGCATGTGTCTGTGGTCAGGAAAGGGTAGGAGCAGTGAAAGGGGACGACCTGTCTGAGGCTACTACGAGTTTTTAAAAGTAGAAGCCTCAGCAGACAAACAAGGAGCCCTCGGTGGGACGGGACTGCTTTTGAGATGTAGCAATAAAGACGTCCCACCACAATGACAAACTTCACGACAATGAAGTACAAATTCACCCATAAAAGAAAGTGTGTTCTTAGTGCATAAGTATGAACAAAACACATTCTTATTGTGGACTTAGCTGGTTGAACATAAGAATATTTTGTTTTTAAATAACTTTTTCTTCCTACAAAAATAACCATCCATAGGTTACTACTGTAGCATTTGTTTACAGCTTTCCAATTTTGAAAAGCAGTTATACATTATTTATTACAATACCATTACTATTAACCCAATGTACTGTTTTGTATTCTACTTTTTCCACTTTCCACTTATGAAATAAAAGGACAAATTTTCAAAAACAAGTGTCTCCTTACCAAATTTACCACTCAAAGACTTAAGAAATACATAAAAATAAATTATGCAGCATGGTTAGTGGTAATGCCAGAAGTCAAATGTCCTGGCCTTGACCCACCTAAAATTACCAGCTTTTTAAGAACTAAAATTCAGTAAGATATTTTCATCATTAAAAGATAACCAAACAGTTTAATTGCTCCTTAACCTGGAAGCCCTGAAAGGATTTGAGATTAGCATCATAAACATTAATTATAGGGAAATCCCTGGCGGTCCAGTGGTTAGGACTTGGCACTTTCACTGTCAGGGCCTGGGTTCGATCCCCGGTGGGGGAACTAGGATCCCACATGCCGCATGGTGTGGCCAAAAAAAAAAAAAAAAAGATTATACTACTGTGGCTCAGAGATGCTAATTAAGAAATTCCTGGAGAATGACGAATATGAAGCACTGATTGTACATTAAAAGAGCAAAGCACTTCTCCCTACTCACAGAGGAATCCAGCACACACCCTGTGTCTAAGCCACATTACCCGATTCCACAACCATTTATCAATTAAATCTCAGTAACATAAAGTGACTTTCGGAGCAGGGGCAGTGCACTGAGACAGCTAGGGAAGCGGCCGAGAGGGAGAAAAGAGGAAGCTCCTTCTCGGGACAGAGAAACGGAGGAAGGAAGCGGGGGAAAGGCACCCACAAGTTCTTGTCGTCCTCACCCTTGTGGAGGTTCCCATCTGCCTGCTTCACACTCTAGGTGTCAGGGGTCAGCCCGAGTGTGTTACCTCTTGACCCCCCTCCCTCCCCCGACGGACCAGTGCCTCCAGGGCTGCCTCTGCCTCAGGCAGGGCTGGATCTTATTTCTGTACTAGAGATGGTGACTCCAATACTTCAGAGGGTCGGAGACAAAACCTGTGGTGGGTACTGCAGAGAGATGAGTCTCAATGAAACCAGCTGAAAGGTGACGGACTGACTGGTAAGCAGTATATACGAGGTTGTAACGCTGAAGCGCACAGGGATGAAGCCAGTATAAAGTACCATTAGTACAAATCTTAGACTTCTAAGAGGTTCACATGGCAATGCTTCATTTATCCAAGATCATGAAGAATTCAGGTAGTATCTGTTAATTTTCCAAATGCAGCAAGCAAACACTTCTAATGAAACTTACTTCATGTAAAATTTTCCAAGAGAATCATTTCTAAGGCAATGATTACATGACGTGGTGACAAGGAGAGCACCTGGAGTCTCTGCTGAAACGCACAGGGCGGGGCTCCCAGCCTACGACGCCCCGATGCACGTCTGCCCACAGCTCTGCCCAATCACCCTGTCTGTGCCTGTCACTCGCTGCTGCTGGCCATTTGACCAGCACTAACAAGCAGTCCCAAAGTGACAACTTTCATTTTCAGTAAGTCAGAAACCAAACAATAATCGTTATCACGACTATCTCCCAAATAAATTCTGAATAACAACACTCTGCGGGTCTCTTTCAATAGTGCAGAAAAAGAAGTCAGAAAATCTGGGCTCTGAGAGTCCAAGATTTATCACTTCAGGTAACTGAGAGCAAACCACTTCATCTACCTGAGCCTCGGTTTTCTCATCTATGAAAAGGGCTACTACCCTGTGCACTGCAGAATTCACACGACTGTCCTAACTTTCAAATCAGATAACGCAACAAAAAGTACTATGTAAATGTAGCAGGTTCTGATGAGATAAGGTGAAGCGGCAACAGTATTCTCATCCTTATCATAAAAAATAACCTATTTTGGCGTCTTGGTCCTTCTTGACTGTTATCTGCAATCCACCAAATTAAAATCACAAAATAAGTTATCGATTAAAAAAAAAAAACCAAAACTAAAGCATCACTAGAGCAATAGAGCGCGTACTCACTAAACATCACCTGGATTAATAAACCAATGTTTGCCTCTGTGCCTGTCACGACATTAACACAAGGGAAGGTGGAAAATGAATAAATGATGTGCTCCCTATTTTTTTTCCCTATTGATGAATTTCAAAGAGAAAAGTTAAATATGTAAAACAAGTAGAAGAAATTCAATGAGGTCTCGAGGTTATGAAAGAGTCTAATATGTTTTCTTTCACTGAAGTACTAAAAAGTCACAAGTTAATTCACTGGCTAACAACTGAAGTAACTGCTGCCTTCGCATTAAAAATCTTTCAGCAGAATTCTCATTTCCAGTAAAAGACATTAATTTCATGACAGTGGAAAAACACCCTTCAGAGATAGTTTGCCTTACTCTGCAGCTTACTGTCACAAGAACAAGATACTCAAACACTAACTCCAGCTGACAACATAAAATACTCTTGTTCAGAGAGAGGACTGTCTCTTATAATAGCCTGGCTCTTACCCCAGGAGCTTTATTACCAAGAATAAACTTTATGAAAGGTTGCCATACATAAAGCAGACTTCCAGCTGCTCCTCTAAGCAAACATCAATGAGACTTGTGATAAGAGAGATTAAGTTGCTATCACGTCCGGGGCAGCACTGCAGCAGACGGGGAATTTCTCACCCTCTTCTCTCTAGCACGGCAAAGGCACGGCAAAGAGGAAGAAAGGAGGCTTAAATGATACGTTCAACAGCTTTAAAAGTGATTTAAATAGGCCTACTGCTTTCAAAGGAAATAAAACAAACATGAAATAGGTTAAAAATTTAGCTTAAACGTTAATTAAAATAAAAAGTTTGACCACTTTCTTTGGGAAGTGAGGCCTCTGTACGTATCCCTCCCAGGTCTGACGCCACTGCAAAGCAAGGTGACGCAGCCACAGAGGGAGGGCAGCCTGTGCACAGACTGGAGGAGACGGCACAGGACGTAAGAGCCGCACGAGCACCGTCCCTCTGAGAGGACATCACGATGCACAGAAAACTGAACGGGGCTACAAAATACAATCTCCATAGGAAATCGTTTAACTCATAAATATCTACAGAGAACAAAGACCAGAAGATACTTCTCAGAGCGTTTAAAGGAAAGCTAATATGTTGGTTATATATTTTTTAAATACTCAATTAGTTTCCGTTAATGGATAATAGTATAAATACTTTCTTCTGATTTTCAACACTTAAAATATTATTTGATAGAAAGAGATGATAGTTCATGTCCTAAGATTCTATAAACAAAGGGCTGTGAAACCACTAGGGACATAAAACAAACATTCGCTGAATGCTTACTAAATGCACTTAATATTGTCTTTCCTCTTCTGGGCCTGGATATTACCACATTTATTCCATGTATTAGTAAATCACCACCTAGAGAAGTTAAACAATTTTTCAAGTTCAGTAGGTAGTAAATGGCAGAGCTAGGATTTGAACCTAAGTGTGAATCCAAAATCAAAATCTGTGTTGTATCATGTTATCCTGCCCCTAAACTCATTTAAACATGCATACTTGACCAGCATGATGTTGGACCGAAAAATACACTCTTAGAAAGCAAGCAGGAAAGCCAGACTACATACAGTTTCCAGTCAATTAGGGTTGATTGGAAGCATCATTCTAGAAGATGTGCAAAGGTAAAGTTAGTCACCTAACTTAATAATTCATGAGGTCAACCCTTTCTTTCATCCAAAGAAAACCAGAGTCAGTTATCTCTTCCTTTCAAATATCTCTTAAAATCACCTTTATAAAGAAAGTTTCTAGCCAACATTATATCAATGTTCTGATTTTACCATTTTACTTTCTTATCAAAGTTTTAAACCTCTCTCCCACTGCTATTCATGTCTCTGAGACTAAGAAAATCTTAAGTAAATTCTTGAAGCACTCCCACAAATTCTTAACAGTCTGAGGAGAAGACAGAGAGGAAGATAGAGTAAAATGCGGTACTGGGCTGTAACCTCATTTTTTAGACCTGCTGAATGAGCAGGAATGGCTCCAGGCAGGAATTCTAAACTTGCCATATAAATGCAGGAATGCTTTCTGAGTTCAGTGTTTTCAGTGTGGTCACCAAAATAAATTCGTCCAGCAATCTTGAAATTAAATTCTACCGCCCGCTACTGACTTCTTACTGCTACAGAAGTTCTCAACCCTGTTAGCAGAAATTCAACTTTAAAAAACTCCTCCTGCTTTGGAATATTTCACGAGGATATTAAATTTATCCACTCCCCTCAAAGCGTATGTACCGTGAACAGAGCAAAATCCTCTCTAACTAGACAGCTACATCTGTTCCAATCATTCTCAGAACATCAGTTATTTCAGTGGCTCAAAAAAACCAATTGCCAGGTTGCAGTGGGCCTACTTTTTGTGGTGGGTCAAATTACCCAGGGGAGAGGAAGCAGAGAACACAATTCCCGAGTGTGTGCTCATTCCTGAGGGGCAAGGGCTCCGGATCCTTCGTCATCCGGCTGCCAAGAAGCTACTCGTGGGGGTGAGAACAGACTGTAGAAATCCTACCTTAATACTGAAACCCCAGTCAACATGATCACCCAACTACAATCATAAAAGCAGAGATCCCAGAGTTGCTGCTTAAGTTCCTAAAGTTTAAATCCTGGTCAATCGCAATGAGCTGGACTCCTTCACTGCAGACTGTCAAGTGAAACAATGTGTCACCTGACACATTACGAAGAGAACCAAAATTATGAAGAGTAACTTGATTTAGAGCAGTAGGGGCTGGGATAAATAATATTTCCAAGTAGCAGCCTTAGTTCCAAGCCTTTTCCCTACGAGTTCTGGCTAGTCAGCCCACCACTTGATTTTCCCCTGACCCACAGTGACGTCCCCGTTGGACTGCGCACACGGCCATTAGTTAGGCAGGAAATGCTAACAAAAATCCAGGGAAATGTAAGACTACGGATATATTGATACAATGAATGTGGGCAGCCCGGAAGCATCAGTATCTCGAGAGCAAAGCTCTTCATCAGAAATGGGAGACTACGTCTACCAATAGAGAGAATTTTGAGAGCATATAGATTATTATTAGTAAAAAGTAGCTTCCCAATCATTTTCACCTCAAAAAATTGTAAATGGAATCTTATCTGGGGACTATTTTCAACAGAGCTCCTCACTACATAAAACAAAGCCAAAATAACTCAAAACGTAACGATTCAAACATGCACATCTTCAAAGTTGTTAGTTTTAGATAAACAATTAAATTTTAGAATACTAAGATTAAGCGTTAGGAACACAAAATTAGACCTTTAGATATTAAAGTCTCTAGACTACATGGTCCAATATGGTTGCCATTAGCGACATGTGGCTATTTGAATTCAAATAAAATTTAATTAAAATTATATAAAATTTAAAATTCAGGGGCTTCCCTGGTGGCACGGTGGTTGAGAATCTGCCTGCCAATGCAGGGCACACGGGTTCGAGCCCTGGTCTGGGAAGATCCCACATGCCGCGGAGCAACTGGGCACGTGAGCCACAACTACTGAGCCTGCGCGTCTGGAGCCTGTGCTCCGCAACAAGAGAGGCCGCGATAGTGAGAGGCCCGCGCACCGCGATGAAGAGTGGCCCCCGCTCGCCGCAACTAGAGAAAGCCCTCGCACAGAAACGAAGACCCAACACAGCCAAAAATAAATTAATTAATTTAAAAAAAAAATGTATTAAAAAATTCAGTTCCTTGGTCACACAAGTCACATTTTAAACACTCAAAGGCAGCATGTGGCTAGTGCGGTGCCCACACCCTGGAGAGGAGAGATACTGAACACTGCATCAACACAGAAGGTTCTACTGGCCAGCATTACTCTTGGAAGAAACCTGTCACAAAAATGACATAGAACACAATATCTACACAATCAATAATCAAAACACAGATAGAAACATTCTGTATCTTGATTGTGCGACTGTTCACTGGTACACAGAACTGTCACAACTCACTGAAATGTGCATTTTCAATGGATGCAGTAACGCATGTAAATTATTCCTCAGTAAAGTTGATAAGGAAAATTCCAAAGGAAAAACAAAAAACACCTAGGGTAGATACAGGAAATCCTGACAACTTGCTCATTTACTCCTTCGGTGGAGACCCTGCTGGGTCACTCCCAGCAGAGTGGAGGGCAGACGGCAGGAGCGGAAAGGTGAGCGCACGTCTCTGTGTGGCGAGGAGAGACTCAGACACGGTGAAAGGGAAGGGACAGTGCGCACGGTCCTCCTAAAATGACCACGGCACCCTAACTCACACCACAAACAACCTAAGATCACACCGCGCGCTGAGGGCCCCCTGAAGACACCATCCATACAGAATCGTAAGGGGTACAGCCTCACAGATATCTTTCAAATGATTAAAGAAAAGAAACTGGGAAAGTGAAAAGACTACCCAAAATATTTAAAGATTTAATACCTGAGAATCAGAAGAGCCAAGACTGGCACAACATTGTAAATCAACTGTAATTCAATGAAAAAAGAAAAAAAAAAAAAAAAGAAGAGCTAGGTATTGCCAACCCCAATTCAACATGAGTTAAATCTCACCCAGCTGATAAAAGTCAACGGTTCCAGCCAACAACCACAGCTGATGAGTAACACCAGCTCCAGCTCGTCTGGCCTCTGACAGGGCGGCCACAACCCGTCACGCTCCCGGCTGACCGGTTCTCCCAGGCAGACAGGAGGTGGAAAGGGGAAAAACCAACCAGGCTCCCCAGAAAACTCGGGAAGCTGACAGTCACACCTGGTAGTCATGGCATACCTTGGCCTATTAGTATTGCAACATTTAGGAATTTTTATGTCAGATATCATTTTATATTTTATTCACATTTCCATTATCACTAGTACTTGTCAAAGGTTTATTAAAAATAGGGGGAAATGTTCAACAGAAGGGAAATGGTTAAGAATATTATGGTACATTAGCTTGTAATATTTGACACCATTAAACAGGGTTATGAAAACTACACGAGGTTTATGAACTTATGATGATTATGAACACTGGCAACATAAGAAACAGAATCAAACGAAAAAGCAAAGTATACTGTATCTACAGTACGTGCACATGTAAAAAACGGACTAGAGGAAAACATGAACAAATGGAAATTGCTTGATTTCTTAGACTGTGCCTTTTTTCTTTTATGTAGATATCCATTACTGTTGCTATAATGGTATTTGCGTAATACAAAATAAAACTTTTAAGTATTTACGAATAGTTAGCACACTTACCACAGTGGGGTTGCCACTACTTATCAACTGGCTGACTTCATGAAAAATGCTTTTGCAGTCAATTGATTTATCTAATGATCCTCGTTTTACAATTACTGCTACTGCTAATAGAATCTGTTCCCGAACATACTTTTGGAGGCTGTAAAACATAAAAATCATTGTGAAAACTTTTACACAAATCCAATATAAAAATACTCCCAAATTCCTCACTGTGCCTGCAGCTGCTATCAGCACGGCTCACGTCTAAGGTAGCGTGCTCCTGGTTACGCGCTGACTCCACAGCCAGAGACCTGGGTTCGAATCCACACGCCAGTTATCACTGGCTGTGTGACCCTGGGCAAGACCGTTCACACTCAGAGCCTCAGTTTTCTCACGTGTGAAATGGGGATGACAGTAACAGGGTTGTCACAAGAATTACATATTCTTAACACCGCACCCCGTGCACACTAAGCGCTACGTGAGTGTCAGCAGCTCCGGTGGTGTTATCAGCTCACTAAGAGCCAGGTGAACATTCTATCAGTTAAGAGACACATTCGGACCTAATCTCCATCTCCAACCAGCAGTATCATCTTAGATCCATTCCCTTTAACATGGAAAGGCAACATGCTAGCTAGCCAAGATACAACATTATGGAAACATACACGTTCTTCTAAACCTTTGTAAATGTTCATATCTAATGTTCATATCTGTCCCTCAGTGTGGTGGCAGAAGCACCCATCTCAGATGGAGGCCTCCTAAAAAGGGCCGTTGGGCCACAAGGGCACACGGATTTAACTGCCTTTTCACAACGGTTTCTTAAAAAGAAGGCTCAGAAAACATAACCCTGAACTTTATAATCCAGCCTCTAGAATGCCGTACAGATACAACCACCACATGCCCTTGGGATAAAACCCAAATTCCCTAACACAGCTTATAAGCAGTGGGTCCCATCCCAGCCTTCCTGGGGTACTCCCAATTTACCTGCTCTCCAGAACAGTGATGAATAGTGCTTTCTTTTACTCTGAAAGATGTCCCCATTTGGACATAAACGATATGGCCACCCACTTCTAAGGCCCTTCATGGCCAGGGATCTGCTCCCCTCTCATCGCAGCCCCTCCACGCACTCTCACGACCACAGCTACACCGAACCTCTTTCAGTTCCCGGCCTGTAAACGCCACTCTCTGCACGTGGCTGGTCAGTACACAGAAGGGCTCCCTCACACTTCACGCAACACGAAGCGCGCCGCGCCGCGCGTGCTGCTGCAGTCCCACAGAAAAGCACGCCGCCTGCCGCATAACGCGCACTCCCCAGACGTTCATACAAACGAACGAACGTGTCTCGCTCCGTCAAGAACGGAAAGTATTCCTTCAAAACAGACCTGAAACGTTCATTAAGCTAATAAAAGCAAAGATCCTACTGTGTGCAAGAATGTGAATTAACCAAAGGGAATATTCGTACTTTTGAGGGGACACAATAGTTTCAAACACAATGACTGCTACTAGAAATGTACATAAAGCTAGCTTTAAACATTGTTACTGGCAAAAATTATAAATTACTAGGAAAATAAATAATAATACCCAACATTTATTGAGTGCCTATGACCTGTCTTGATATAAACTAACTTCACAAAAATTAATACACTTAATCCTCACAATCTTTTTAGTAAAGTACTATCAGTACTGTTATTCACTCTATTTAATAATCAGAAAATTAATGCACAGAGAGGTTAAATAATTTGCCCACGGTCATGGAGTTACGTGGCAGAAGGGGGACTCACAGCCCCTTTCTCGACCACTATGCCATACTGCCTTTAAAAAAGTGTACCCTGGCGGTCCAGTGGTTAAGACTCTGCACTTCCAATGCAGGGGGTGCGGGCTCGATCCCTGGTCAGGGAACTAGATCCCACATGTCATGCGGTGTGGCCAAAAAATAAAAATAAATAAATAAAAATTAAAAAGCGTACCCTGCATTTCACTCTGTGCAAATTTTAATCACAATTAGGAGGAAAAAAATAGAAAAGGAAAACTTCCATGCATGCAATGGGAAGTACACAACATTACGTACTTAGTATTCTACAGTATATAACCTGTAGCGTTCCACCTATGCAGAGCACCAAAAGTTTTAACTTGACTCTAATCCATTCATCGGACACTCTGCAAGATTAAAATGTCTGTGTCATGAAAGACCAAAAAAAGGCAGAATTATTCTAGATTAAAAGAGACACAACAACTAAATACAACACGTAATCTGAGGCTAAATCCTGGATCAAAAAAGTAACCTATAAAGGAGGAAAAGGATATAAACAGCATTTTTCAGAAAACTGGGAATATCAAAATATGAGGTCAGAATTACATTAAATAATATAAATATAGTAATTATATCAAGAGTATTGAGATGATCTCTTAGGAGAGACATGCTGCAGTCTTCAGGGATGTAGTATCCCTAAATGCTGGCTGAGCCTCTACTAGGGAGAGGGCACGTGAGTGTTCCCAGTACTACTCTTTCAACTTGGTTGAAAACTTTTTTTTTTCTTTTTTCCAAAATAAGAGTTTGGGGGAGTTCCCTGTGGCCTAGTAGTTAGGATTCTGGGCTTTCAGTACCATGGCCCAGGTTCAATCCCTGGTGGGGGAACTGAGATCCCTCCCACAAGCTGCGCAGCAAAAACAAGAAAGACTTTGGGAGACAATACATAAGTGAACTATTTCAATGTGGAACCCTACAGTCAACTCTAAAGTAGCTCCTGAATCAAAATTATTACGGTGAGATGATTCTGGATAACATGAGAGATGACATGCATACACACAGCTGAAACCGCCGAGCTCAGTGGGGGTGGAGGTGGGGCTGCGATAAATCAGCAGCTCCAGGGCAAGTTAGTATCCACCCAAAAGGGCTCATTAAACAACCGATTAAAATTTAAATAAAGGAAGAAAACCAGCATGAAGAAGAGAAAGCTTTGAAACAGGGGCAAGTTTTCCTTATTCTGTTAAAATCAGAAAAAATAAGCCACACCCTCACTCAGCGATATGTACACTTGCTCGTCCCTGGAACACGCTGTCCACTAAACCTGTCATGCTGATCGGCTAAGTAACACTTGGTTTTTTTCTCTCATACATTTTTCGATATGTGAAGCACTTATTAGCACTTTACTGAGTGCAAAAGTCATGCCAGTAAGTATTATTAAATTTTATGAACTCAGAGGCTGCCAGTGAAGTCAGCAGGAACAAAGGTATGACAGCACGCTGGACTTACTTGTAAAGTTTTATGCATCTTTATCGCCATCAATCAACATTCCGAATTACCAGCATTTCTGATTATGTAACATTTTCTTCACTGAGTGTGAAAATAAGTATCTACGAAAAAAGTATTCAACGGCACAAACTGCATATATACAATGTATGCTGCCTCGTCTTAGAAGACAACTTGGAATTAAGGGGACTTTAAAAAAAAGATACAGAGGAAATGAACTTCTCCCAAAGTTGTACGGCTAATAGTTTTCCTCATTTGTTTTTAAATCGTACAAGCAATGAATACACACAATCTTGTAAATTTTTTAAACAATACGTGTATAATATAAAAAGAAAATTCACTTTCATCCCATTCCTCAAATCTGATCCCCTATCCAAAAACAACCGCTAAAGAATTTGGTGCTTTTTCTTCTACAACCTTTTCAATGCACGTTTCTACGTGCTGACACATATATATACGTGTAACATTTGGTTTGATAATGGTGCCTGATTTCCCCTCACCCTCCTGGCTACTCACTTACGTCTTATAATACATACCAACAACCAAAAGAAGATCAAGTGAAGTATAAAGGATTTTCGACAGAGTCAAAGATCAACTTTTATTTATAACCAAAATCCCGGAACTAAACAACAACAAAAAAACCCTAACATCGAAGCACAATCTCTTCAAAGAAACAAAGCCCAGTGTCACAAGCTTAAATTAAAAAGTATTCTTTCATTAAGTCCCAAAACAACCTACAATCGTGTGTGGGTTTTTAAAATACAAGCCCACGCAGAGCTTAACCATAAATGTCAATCATTAAAAAGCAAAGGAAAAGCATCCCAAAGGATGGCTCAGGGAAGCGTCTGGCCTGGTGGCGCCTCCCCTGCGCACTTACTGAGGCCTCTGTAAGACGTAGGTTAAGAGGAATGTGCGCAGTGACTCGACGCTCCCTCTCTCCAGGAGGATCCACTCGCGGACAACGGCCTCCATGACGGCTGTGGCAGCTTGAAAGAGGACGTAGTCTACCTTACTCGTTTCTAAGGAGGAAACAGACACCTTCTTCAAACAGCAGCTCACCTTCCCCTGAACATTCTGCATTTGTTAATTTTAAAGAGAACTTTCAGACAAGGAATGAGATGGTTACCTGTTCCTTTTTTATCCAGTGACCTTTGCTCTAGCACCACAAAGAGGTTAGTTCCTCTCAGAAGACACCTCAGGCAGGTGGCAGCTAATCACCGATCACAATTTTCACAAACTTTCCTCACCTCTCTTCAACTGTTACTTCCAAAGCATGAAGAACTAAAAAATAACACAGCTTTAAAAAAAATAAAATAAAAATATAAAGCAATCAGAAAATTTCCTAAGAGATTCTCACCCTGTGCAAAACAGAACTTTGTATCAGAAAAGTATCTAATAAACTAGTCTTTGAACATTACTATCTGCGATGAGCCATGCTGTCAAAATACCTGTTGGTTCAGTAATTAATTCAGTAATTAATTAAGCTTTCAGCAGGATGGCCCATCTCCAATAGCAAGTTCAGAAATAAACACAATCATGTTCATGTTCTTTTTCTCAAAATGTTAAAAAAAAAAGGGGGGGGGGGTCACATTTACACAAGGCGAGAAGTTCTTGTGTATTTTCTGATTGCAATACTGATCAAACTGAGTAAAATCCCAAAGCTACACTCAGAAAGATCCAGCTTTAACTAGCAAGTTACAGTATCCGAACTAAGAACTGAATCAGGAGGGGAAAAAAATAGAAAATTAACATACTGAAGAAATATTTTACATTAATTTTCTATTTTTTCTTTTATTCAGCAATACCACTACAATCAGTTTCCAAACAGCATTATCAAAAGGGAGAAACAGTCAAAATGAAGTCAAGAAAAAGCAGAAATTTTTTGAAGCTCTACAAAATAACCATCATGCGAAACCCATGCAGAGTCTGATTCAACTCCTGGGTATTTGCCAAGATCACTAGACAGGAGTGCCTGGAAGCCCGAGAAATACCTCTAGGCACAGAATAGCACCTTCAAGAACTTCTCAGAAGAGCGTGAAGATACAGGCAGGCACATCGTTTTCTCTCCATTTCAAGCACAGACCATTTAAAAATATTACAAGTGATCTTGACACAACTTTCTATAAAAATGTGCGAGGAAAGGTATGCCTACATCAATTCCTATCACACTGGACTACAGCAGAGGAGTTTTGAACATATTAAAACTAATAAGAGGAACCAATCTGGACCTTTATTTTTTTTTAAGTTTGATTAGTCCATGCCATCTTAACATGAATTCTAATTGAGATGGTAATCAGAACTCACAAAAATTTAGAAACCTTAAAATATAATGAATAAATAAAGCAACAGCTTCCAAAAATGTAAACCTATTATAAAAAGATGTGTTTAAAGTTCCAGGAGAAAAAAAAAAGTGTTTTATTCAAAGAGGACTTGAAACAGAAACCAGTTCTATCTATTTTGCTCACTAAGGAGAAATACGGTACTGCCTAATAAAGGTAATTCAAATCATCTCTTATTATAAACCTCTTCTTGAAAGAAAATGATGGTTGTTTGCCTATCTGCACTTTCTACTGAAATAGTAAACATTCTAAGGACCTGAAATTCTTAACCATGGATTTTAACAAGGAAGCAAAATTGTAGGGACTCACAGAATTTTAGAAATAGAACTCCGAAGATCATCTAATCCGATCCCTGCATCTGACTGTTGAAGAAACTGATGCACCAAGAGACTGTGAGAGGAAACTGCAGCCCGCGTGGCTGGCTGATGTCCTCTGGTGACACGCGCCTTGCCCTAAATGCAGGTGCCAACAAGACAAGGCCCGGCACACACTCCTGCTTCTCGTGAGCAATGAAACATGCTCCTGTCTAACTCCTTGCGCTTACAGCCTAGCTTTTTTCTGCCCCCTCCCCTTTTCTGCAAGGGTCAGTAGGGGGACAATTACAGAAAGTAAATCACATTCAGAAGTTTTCAAGATAACTCTTTTCCTTAGATTTCTCTCTTTTGTATCAAATGAAGATCTCTAAATTACTATTCCTATAAGAAACTGTCTCTAAGAATGGAGGAATCTGAAAAAAAGAAAGCCAGATTCCAAATTTAAAAGTTTTCCTAACCGAATAAATTATACTTTCTCATAGAAACTGCCATTGGCCTTCATAAACTGCACTTGAACATAACAGAAATGTGCAGAAGATGCTCGCCGGAGCTCTGGAAGCCTGCCAGCAGAAGATGAGGACGTGACACACACAGGAGCTTTCTTCTTGCTCTGTGCTGGAAAGATGCTCAAAATTGCCAGCTCCGTGTGCAGAACTCACAGTTCAACTAGAATTTCTAATACCCTTAGGGATGATTTCCCACTGACTAGGACACTGTTTAGATGACAAATTAGTTTAAGCCACTTTAGCAGGAAGCTTTCACTTCCTACCACAGTAACTCTTTAATAATAATTACGTAAATAAAATTCACATGTATCTTGTCGGCCATCTGAAACTAGAGCCAGGGAGACTAAAGCGAGAGTGAAGTTAAGGGCCGAGAGGAAAAGCGCTGCGTTCTGGCGTCCAGCGACTACACTCCCCTCTCTGGCCTCGGGGTTCCTGTCCAAAGCAGAGGCAACGTAAGCTGCACAGCGACACACACGCACACCAACAGTAATACGTCTCAGGCTCGTTCTGTTTTGTCTCGGCTACCTCTGAGATAAGAAACGAAGGAAATCCTTTTCTCCCTGAGAAAAGGGCAAAAGAAAGCTGCCAAGTTAGCTCCAGAAGTGCTGGACCAACCCCTCAAAGTCTGGGGGTATTTCTTTAACAAGAGCAGAACTCACAGGTTTTTTGAAGGAACATCTGACCCTACAAAACTAGTAAATTCCTAAGTGCCAAAGACTTCTGAGGCCAAGAAGTCTGAAAGTGCTCTTCTAACAAAACGCACAACCATGCAACATGCACACGCACGCAAATGCACAAACACACACACGCGTGCACACACAGAAAAGAGCAAAGAAATTAAAACTACAGTGAAAACAAAAGAATAAGACGAGAACGAAATGAGATAAAATGAGAAACATAATAAAACTTAAGTTAGAAGTGGGAAGGAAGAATTTTAAGAGGCCAGAAAAGGGAAGCATCCAAGAGAAAGTCTCCCCTTCATTAGAATCTATCACCCAGACATTCTATAAAAATGACTTATAATCCCGAAATAAGAATGTGAAAATTCTGGATTGCGATCGACTGCCACGTGCATGAGAAGTCTTCTTAGAGGAATTAACCTTTCTGGGCTGGTGGCAACTGAGTAAGGAGTTAAGATTTTCTGTGAAGTTTAGATGTAAACATTAATGTAACACAAGGCTTTGCAGTACATTAATGATTATGCTTATAACACATGCACCCAACCTTTTAAACAGTTAATGTCTCAAAACCCAAACTGCTTCCAATAGTGCGGCTGGAACTAGCAATACTATTCTTTAGAAATTTTTATCAGGAAAACAAAAGTATTCTAAAACAAGCTCACATCATAACAAAGCAATAGTTCTTCATAAAATATACATACTCTAAAAAGGAAAGAGTGGTATAAACAAATACACTCTAATAACATACTTATCACTTAGATCGGGTATTTCCAGCTAGCACAGAAGGACAACTGAGTCACAGTCAGTCGGAAGTCAGATGAAACACCGCTGGGACCCTGTTTATGCAGTGAAGGCACAGCCACAAAAGCCAGACTCAGATCATCTGAGGTTTTCTACATCTATTAATGCTGAACAATTTCAAGGCAGTAAGGATGAAGTAAAGCTCCCTTAAATTCTTAATGATGTTTAGTTTTGCTTCTTTTAATTTAACACTGAGTTATTCTCCACAAGATAACAAATTTTCTTAGTGCCAGAAGCAAATTCAACCAAGTATAAAAACAGACTACTCAAAAAAAAACCAAAAAACAAAAAAGCCCGCCTCATTTAGAATTAAAGGTGGTTATTAAACTGCTTCTCTAACGTAAGATCTGACTCCTGAAGGAGATAAGGCCGCCTTGACCTCCGATGCTAGCTCCGTGCAGACAGAGGACAGAGCATTTTTCAAAGGCCATCTGAAATGAAGTAACGGGGCAATGACATTTACATGACTGTTCACAAAGTGCTTTCATATGTTACTACATCTGCACCTCACTACGACTTAAGACAGTCAAGTCCGTTTAAGGCAAACGACATCATTATGCCCATTTCACAGATGAAAAAAGGGCCTGAGAGGTGAAGTGACTTCCTCAAGCTGCTTCCAGGCCGCAGGCACCCCGGCGCCCGGCCCTGCCCACTGAGCCCCACAGCCCTCGCCCCAGCCCTGAGCTGGAGAGCACTCTGCACACAGAGCTGGAATGGCAGGCTGTTTCCATCCAGACACCAGAGTGCTGGTGGCTACGGATTAGTCTTCCTAAAAGCACAAGAATACAAGGTCAGATAGTTTAGTTCCTAACACTCAACTAACCAATTCTGTGGTCACGGACAACTCAAACAGCCTTCCTTTCAGAGCCTTCAATATGGGTTACAAAAAAAGTGGCTCCAATTAAGAAAAACAGCCAACAATTATCAGATTATAAAATAACAATAACCAATGAAATCTCTCTTAACTATTATTGAAAAATACCTAAGAGGCAGAGAAAATGCCATCTCTGAATAAGTTATGACTTCTGTGATAATTTTTAAAGGAAAGAGATCACTTCCATACATATGTCAGATATAAGGTACTCACAAAACATTTTTTACAAGAGTAAAAATCAATGCTTCATTTTAGGACATACAATGAAGATCCTACACAGAACTGACCAATATTCGCTAAGCGAGCTGAGTACAAACTATATGGTTTTTAAAAAACGATGAAAAAAACAACTAAAAGAAACTGTAGAAACCCCAAAAACTAATCTTAATTTTAAAACACTGGGATACGTTATAGTACATTTCCTATAAGTGATACCATACTTGAAAACAACAGAAAAAACATTAGATTTTCCTCCCACCATTAACAGCCTTGATATTAGAGTCAATAATAAAACAACTTATTGAATGTTTTATTTAGGGAAGAAAAATCCAAAGCAAAATCAGAGTTTTCTCTCTGGCTTTATGGAATATCTTTAAAGCCACTTCAGTGGAATGATTATTAATGGAAAATTATAACTGTACAAACCTACTTATTTTTAAAGGAATTTAAAATATCTAAAGTTCAAGATAGAAAAACTAGGTATTTTTAAAGTAAACACTTACCCAAAATATGCTTGCAAACGGCAAATGGTGATTTTGATTTCCTAAATGACAAGAATATATGCTCAGCATGCTGGCGCTGCTCAGTGTTAACCATGGAAGGTGGTGCCTTGAGATTTAAAAACAAACACAAACACAGAGCACACTTGTTTAATAAGGAAGCTTGAACAACAGCAATCCTTTTACCCACAACAAGAGAAATATTTTCACTTTCAGGGGACAACGGGAGTACAAATTCTTGCTTAATTTTTCTTAAGGAACTATAGTATTAAACTTCATAATAAATATTTAAAATACAGTTTCAGGGAAAAGAAAGAAATTCCTGGCAAGGTTTGGATCAGAATCCTTTCAAGTTGCCTACATTTAAGAAAGATAGATATTTATTTATTTAACATTTTTTTGTAATTTTTTACAAAAAACATAGCCTACTCATTGCCTTTTATTCCGAAATATACCACTCCATCTAAATTGACCAAGTTCAAATAATTTCTGTTCTTCAGCCCTGGTGAAATTGAATCCAAAGTTACTAAAAATTGATTTCTAAAAACAATCCTTTAAGATAGAAATATTATCAGATAATTCTACCTCAAGTTTTCTAAAATCACTATATTAAACCAGAAAAATTAGGAACAGCAAAGTTTGGAGTTTACAAAACTCCTTTCTGAATAATAAATTAATCAGTCAGAAAAGCCAGACTTCTCTCTCAACAAAAACAGCTTCTGAAAGTCTGCTCAGGTTTTTAAATTCCATTTTGTTCTAACAGTCTTTCTTCCAAAGATAATACTCTTCTGAACCAGCTCTACCTAAAATATACACTCCTAAAATATACATTCAAAGGTTATCTTTGACCTTACTGAGACCCATCTGAAGAGAAGGAGAAGAGACTGCTTATACAGCATACAGATCAAAATATCAGATTTCTCAATTTGGAAGGGGAGGGAAGGGTTGGGGTAGGTGGCAGGAAAATAAACCTTTGTTATTGTAACCAATATAAAGTGGGGAAATCATCATTTCAACTGTATTCAAAGACTCTGGAAGATGAAAAACATAACCAGGTACATTAGATTAATATTCATTATAAACTATATCAATTACGCAACATTAGTTACTCTACTTTCAGTTAAAATAGTAAAAAAGAAAAAAAAGAAGTAAATCCAAGAAAAATTAACTTTGACTCTCTTGCCTAAAGGAATTCTTATAATTAGCTAAAGCCAGTTCAGACTACTATTCCTAATGATATAGCACCCTCTACAGCTCTCTAGATAAAAATGAAAATATTTCCGTTAAAGAACTACATTAAATAGATAACAAGGATACACTGTACAGCACAGGGAATTACGGCCATTATCTTGTAATAACCTATAATGGAATATAATCTACAAAAATACTGAGTATGGGGGCTTCCCTGGTGGTGCAGTGGTTAAGTGTCCGCCTGCCAATGCAGGGGACACGGGTTCGATCCCTGGTCCGGAAAGATCCCACATGCCGCGGAGCAACTAAGCCCATGTGTCACAACCACTGAAGCCCGCGTGCCTAGAGCCCGTACTCCGCAACAAGAGAAGTCACCGCAATGAGAAGCCCGGGCACTACAACAAAGAGTAGCCCCTGCTCGCCGCAACTAGAGAAAGCCTGCGCGCAGCAACGAAGACCCAACGCAGCCAAAAATAAATAAAATAAATAAATTTATTAAAAAAATAAGAAATGATAAAATCACCTAGAAAAGTAATACAGTAACAAAACAAAAATAAATCAGCACTATTACACTATCCTCAACTTTTTTACTACATTGCTCAGATTATAACATGATCTTTCAACAAGGTATAAATGAAATCTGAGAACACCATCTTTGTAGTCTTCTTTTTTTTTTTTAAGGTTTCATTGAAGAGTGTTGAGAATTGAGAATTTTTCATCTTCTACCCATAATGACAAAGAGAAAAAAATTGATGAGGAAAGGCATTTCACAATTAAGAGATAAGTCAGAAGCTGAATGCAAAAAGACATACAGCAGCACACTAAACCTGCACTGTCCAAAACAGCAGCCACTAGCCACATTTGTTAAAATTAAATTAAACAAAAAAAAAAATTCAGTTCCTTGGCTGCACTAGCCACATTTCAAGTGCTTAACAGCACTCGTGGCTGGTGGCTACCACACTGGACAACACAGGTTCAGAACATTCCTGTCACTGCAGAAAGTTTTAACAGACAAACTCCATCAATGATGATAAAACTAATCATGTAAGTGTAACCTCAGAACTTGAGTCTTGAGATGATGATATTCTAGATCAGTGGTTCTCAACTGAGGCAACTGTGTCCCACAAGGGACATCTAGCAATATCTGGGGACATTTCTGGTTGCCACACTGGGGAGTGCTATTGACAACTAGTGCACAAGGGGCAGGGATGCCGCTGAACATCCTACAGCGCACAACCCAGCCCAGAACGCCAGCGGCGACCGAGCTGAGAAACCCTGCCCTCGGTGAACTGTCTCAAACTCAAGAGTCAGTGAACGAACAACAGACTTCCAAGGACAAAAAGGAAACATGGTATTCTCATCCAGTCAGTCATTACGCTAGAATTACTTTATTACCCAGTATTCTGTGACAAGAACCGGAACCAACTTGTTTTGCTAAAAGGATATGACAGTATTTTTTACTCTCTTACGATATCTGTGTAAAAAGTTGGCTTGATACAGTTCATTAAAGGATAAATGCTAAACGCAGGTGTGTATACAAAGATAATTAAAAAAGTAACTGTCTCGCTCACTCTAACTGGTGTCTATAAATCTAAAAATAAAAATGACTCACAATTAAGAAGTAAAAAATATGGTCATCTTCTGTTCATCAATATTATATGCCATTGGGACTTCCCTGGTGGCGCAGTGGTTAAGAATCCGCCTACCAATGCAGGGGACACGGGTTCGAGCCCTGGTCCGGGAAGATCCCACATGCCGCGGAGCAACTGAGCCCGTGCACAACTACTGAGCCTGCGCTCTAGAGCCCGCAAGCCACAACTACTGAGCCCACGTGCCACAACTACTGAAGCCCACGCACCTAGAGCCCGTGCTCTCCAACAAGAGAAGGCACTGCAATGAGAAGCCTGCGCACCACAACAAAAGAGTAGCCCCCGCTCGCTGCAACTAGAGAAAGCCTGCGCGCAGCAACGAAGACCCAACGCAGACATACATACGTACATACATACATAAATAAATAAAATATTAAATGCCATCAATGTTTTCAAAAGTTTTGTTTTGATGATTCTAAAGCAGGAAAAATAATCAGAATAATAAGTGAAAATGTATTAAAGATTCATCTGATGTCTAGAATCAGTACTACATTTTGAGGGTGAGAATGTCCAGGAGTAGAGACAGGACCCATGAGGAGTATTTGAAACCTGGACTCAGTATTTACAGAGCTGAAGATGAACGCAAAGAGATACAGTCACACTCCAGACTCGCGCCGCCCAATATGGCAGCCCCTACCCCCACTGACTATGTAAATTAATTAAAGTAAAAAATTCAGTTCCTCCTCTGCACAAGGCACGTTTCAAGAGCTCAACACCCACATGTGGCTACTGGCCACCACACTGGAGAGTGCAGATATAGAAGACACTACTCTTGAAGAAATTTAATTAATTCAACAAATATTTACAGAGTGCTTACTATAAGGTTACCTAGATTCATGTGATTTGATGCGATGCTATGTGATAGATTAATGTACAAAATAACTGCTATCACTTATAGAGCACTTACTATTTATGAGGCGCTATTCTAAACACTTTCCTTTTAATGTAAAGGGAATCATTTAATCTACACATTAACTCTCTGGAAATAATTATTTTCCTAGTTTAGAGATGAAGAAACAGACGCATAGAGGTTAAGTGACTTGCCAAATGTCACACAGCTAGTCATGGGGTGGAGTCAAGAGGAATCCAAACAGTCTGGCTCCAGACCCTCTATGTTCTACTGCTGCTCAATTCCTAAATGTCAACACTGCTCTGTGTGCGCTGCCTAGTCTAGCGATAGGGTGATTTTTCTAACATCTTATCTGATTAGGTCACTATCATGCTACTGTTGTTTTCTAATTAGTTCTCTAATCCCTGCCACAAATCCACAAAATATAGATAGACCAGCAAGATTGGGGTCAAATAATTTTATATTAAAACATGGATATATTATGGACTAGAATAAAATTTCTATTAACCTTTTTTTTTAATATAAATTTATTTATTTATTTATATATTTTTTATTTTTGGCTGTGTTGGGTCTTCGTTTCTGTGCGAGGGCTTTCGCCAGTTGTGGCGAGCAGGGGCCACTCTTCATCGCAGTGCGCGGGCCTCTCACCATCGCGGAGCACAGGCTCCAGACGCGCAGGCTCAGTAGTTGTGGCTCACGGGCTTAGTCGCTCCGTGGCATGTGGGATCTTCCCAGACCAGGGCTCGAACCCGTGTCCCCTGCACTGGCAGGCAGATTCTTAACCACTGCGCCACCAGGGAAGCCCCTATTAACCTTTTTTTAAATATTTATTTTATTTATTTGGCTGTGCCAGGTCTTAGTTGCAGCACGCGGGATCTTTAGTTGCAGCACGTGGGATCCAGTTCTCTGACTATGGATTGAACCCGGGCCCCCTGCATTGGGAGCGTGGTGTCTTAACCGCTGGACCACCAGGGAAGTCCCTCTATTAACTTTTTAAGATAAAAATTGAGAAATTTTAGCTTATACAAGCTGTTTTGGGGTACTCCCTAGCTCCCCCCAAATATGTATTCACTCTCTTTTACCATAAGAGTCACCTTAGCAGTAAAAAAAATTTTAAGAATATGAATACATTCCCTTCCACCCTGGCTTTGTTCAGAGTCTCATCATCTCTTTGCAGAACAACTTAACAGCCTCCTAACTGGTCTTCCACCTCACATCTTGCTTCCCTCAGATCAGATTTTCACTCTGCTGTCAGAGTGAAACCACAGAACCAACATGTCACACTACAGGGTGAGTCCAAGCTAATTATCGTGCAGATAAGACCTTAGATAGCCCAGCCCCTGCCTATTTCCCTAGGCTCATCTCCCTTCCCCCTTTATTCATTTCTTTCATTCAACAAATATTACCAAGCAACTATTATGTGCAAACAAGGTCCCTAAACTAACACATTAGCGTCTAGCTAGGGAGACCAACATTCATTAATTAACCACACAAATAAATGTAAAATTCCAGTGGGGCAGGTGTTATCTAAGTATAGGACAGGTGAGTCTCACCTTTCTGAGAAGCTAAGGCAGGCTTTCCTGAGAAAGTGACTATGCGGAGACCTGAAGGATCAGGTGAGGGTGAGGAAGAGCGTTTTAGGCAGAGGGAACAGTGTATGAAAGGTTCTGTGACAGGACCAAGGACAAGAGAGGGAAGGGTGGAGAAAGAACTGGTGTGGCTGATGCAGAAAAAAAGAGATGGGAGAAGGGTCCTCAGAAGCTGGAAATATGGGCTTTCCTGGTGGCGCAGTGGTTGAGAATCCACCTGCCAATGCAGGGGTCACAGGTTCCATCCCTGCTCCAGGAAGATCCCACATGCTGCAGAGCAACTAAGCCCGTGCACCACAACTACTGAGCCTGTGCTCTAGAGCCCGTGAGCCACAACCACTGAGCCCACGCGCCTAGAGCCCGTGCTCCGCAACAAGAGAAGCCACCGCAATGAGAAGTCCGCGCACCGCAACGAAGAGTAGCCCCCGCTCGCCGCAACTAGAGAAAGCCCGCGCACAGCAGCAAAGACCCAATGCAGCCAAAAATAAATAAATAAAATAAATTTAAAAAAAAAAAAGGAAGAAGCTGGAAAGATAAAAACTTATCCAAAGCCTCACAAAGAGAAAGCAGTAATAAAACTTCAGTTCAAACCTGGGTAATCTGTCTCTGGAACCCTTCCCCTACAGCATATTTCCATCCACAAATTACGATCAAATGTCCACTATGTGCCAGGCAATGTGCTAGATGCTTCAGACACAACAGTGAGTCACTGATAAACAAAAACAAACAGAATCCGTGTTCCCAAGGAGCTTACAATCCAGCAGAGGAGTCAATCATATAATCAAATAAGCAGCATAAAACCGTGGATGCCATCAATGTTACTAAAGCAAATGGTGCCATGGGAAGAGAACTTAATCTAGTTCAGAGTGGTCAGACTTTTTTTGTCAAAGTAAACACCTACACTAAGATCTGAAAAATTAAATGTCAACTAGGCAAAAGAGGGAGAAGGGTGTTCTAAGCCAAGGGAATCCATGCGTGTAAGGTTCAGGAAGGAGGGAGCAAATCCAGCGTGTGGACTGATGCCCAGTCTGCGCAGCCCAAGGCCAGCTTCCTCAGTGTGTGACCGGGGCAGTAGCATGGGGCCCAGCTCTCCACAGGGCCCCATGCTTAATGCGATACTCTGCGCTCACCATCCTGAAATTCTTAATCATTTTATCTCTGAACCTGTGTTTTGTAAGCGAAGCCCAATGGGACAATGGAGCGTGCATGGGAGTAGTGAGGACAGGCTGGTGGCCAGGCACACGTGCACGTGCCTCGAGGCAGCCTGGGGCACCGGGTCAAGGTGGCCAGGGTGGGAGCTGGGCCCAAACAGGCAGCAGCACCTGGACCCACGGCGAGGCCAGCTTGCCTGTCCATCCCCAGAGCCCGTGCCTGAAGCACCTGCACAAACATTAACTCTCCAGCCTGAGCACTGTGACAGGAACTCGGTAAACTTTCTCAGTAAACTACAAAACAAAAATGTACACGTGGACACCACAATAAAGTGTTTCAGGGAGTTATTAGAATTTTTCAAAAAGTTTGATTCTTCTCTCTGGAGACTTCCCTGGTGGCGCAGTGGTTAAGACTCTGTGCTCCCAATGCAGGGGGCCCGGGTTCGATCCCTAGTCAGGGAACTAGATCCCACATGCCGCAACTAAGAGTTCACATGCCACAACTAAGGAGCTGGCGAGCTGCAACTAAGGAGCCCGCCTGCCGCAACTAAGACCCAGTGCAACCAAATAATAAACAAATATTTTTTAAAAAGAATCTCTGATTTTCAAACTGCTACAGCAAAGCAAACATCTGCAGGTTTAGAAATAGAAATTAAATTCAGAGATTGTCACATTCAATGGAAAAGAATGCTATTTTAACATAAAACTCTGTATGAACCATTTATTAATGAGGAAGACAATTTTACTTTTTTCCTACAATTGAAGATACAACCGCAGGATACATAAATGGGCATTTTTAATTACATAGAAATCATTAAGCTACTTGTGGTTTCTTGTATAACCTCTGCAAGTAACAAGGAGTGTCACAGGAACATTAAAATATTGATAAATTTACACCTAAAATTAAATTCAAACTCACATGAAACTGATTTATATGAAGACTTAAATCTTTTTAGAAAAAATGTTCTGCAAGAATCATGAGCTGTAAATGTACTACAATTTACACTTGTAAATAATTATCATCTTCCCTCTGAATCCACAGGTTCCACATCTGCGGATTCAACCAACTACAGATGGAAAATATTTGGGGAAAAAATTCCAGAAAGTTCCAAAAAGCAAAACTTGAATTTGGGACTTCCCTGGAGGTCCAGTGGTTAAGACTCCACACTTCCACTGCAGGGGGCACGGGTCTGATCCCTGGTCAGGGAACTAAGACCCTGCATGCCATGCGGCACAGCCAAAAAATTAGAAAACAAACCAAAAAAACTATCACATATTAGACCCACATTTCTTGAAAGTTCCATAATATTCCACTATACAGAATACCACGGTTTATTTACCACAATTTCTTCCAACTAGACATTCACACTGTTTCAGTTCTTTGTTAAAGCAAGGTATATAGACACTACAGTAAGTGCTTTTCCCATATGTGCAAGTATTTCGGGAGGCTGAATGAATGGGCAGAAGTGGAACAGCTGGGTCAAAGGGCATGCAGACTTTCAAGGCTCCAGTAACACACCTGCAGACCATCTCCCAAACTTGCAGCCTGCTACGCGTCCACGAACGCTGTCCATCTCCGTACATTCACAGCCTGAAATACCGTCTCAATCACAGGTCTGTTTCTGCCCTATTCTATTCCAACTTCCCATTCTTTTTCCACTCCAGCACCACAACCCTGCAATTACTGTAGCTTCTGAATACACTTCAATAACTGGTACAAACTCCCCCAAACCCTCCTTTCTTCTTTTTCTTAACGTCTTTTGTTACTGTCATGCAATATTCTTCCAGATAATATGTATTTTCTAATTAACCAGTCAAGCTTTTCTCCCACCTCAAAAAAGGGTGAGGAGGGAAGAGGGATTTTGACTGATGTTACATTCAGTATATAGACTAATGAGGAAGGAACTGCCACCTTAACCAGATTAACTCTTTGGATTGAGGAACACAACCTTCATTTAATTCAGATCTTCTTTTACATTCTTCAAATAAGCTGTCTGGTTTTTGTCACAAAAATGTTGTATATTTCTTATTAAATAATGTCCTATAGTTTATTCCTCCAGTTTTTATTCTTAACAGAATGAGATTTTTTTCCATTTTTAGGCTGACCATTGTTGGTATAAAGGAAATCTTACAATTGGTTTATTTGCCTTACATCTGGCCACCTTACCAAACAACTATTGGTTCTAGTGATAGTTGTTTAGTTAATTTCCTTGGATTTCTTCTTTCTGAATATCACCTGCAAATTACAATCTTTTTACTTTTCTTTCCAATATTTACTTATTTGGCTGCACTGGGTCTTCGTTGTGGCATGCAGGATCTTCAGTTGTGGCATGTGGAATCTTTTTTTTTTTTTTTTTGGTAGTTGCAGCGTGCAGGATCTTTAGTTACAGCGTGTGAACTCTTAGTTGCAGAATGTGGGATCTAGTTCCCTGACGAGGGATGGAACCCCGGGCCCCTGCATTGGGAGCACGGAGTCTTAGCCACTGGACCACCAGGGAAGTTTCTTAGTCCTTTTTCTTATCTTTCTGTACCAGCTAGGCCCTCCCCTTCAGAAAGTGTTGAATAATAGTTTTATTAGAACTCCCTATTTTAGTCTTAAGACTATCTCCATTTACTGGTGGTTTCAAATAATTATTTTTTATCATATATTTATCATTTCCTAGTTTATTGAATTTTTAATCATAAAATGCTGTTAAATTTTATCAACTGCCTTTTAGGTATCTATGGATGATTTCAAATTCTTTCCCATTTCTTCTTTGGATCACTGGCTATGTTCCAGTTAGCTGAGTTTGACACAAATCCAACAGCAAAATACAAATTTAATTAAACTGAATTTTAAATAAAAATTTCCCGTTACCTAGTTTTTTGAGGAAAAGAACTGTTAGTGCCAGTCTAATATCTAGCGCTGCAACAGAGATGAAAAGACAAGGTTGAAATAAATAAAAATGCTTACACGATACAATGACTCTTTTCAATACGAAAAGTAAATGCTATAAGCAAAATTATTAATTTTATGACGTGCACTATTGATCGCATGCACACACACACACAAAAAGCATTATACCTTACACATAGAAGGGGCTCAGGAAACACTAAATAAATGCTCAACTATTCCCCAAACACACTGCACTTGGTTCTCTCAGGCCTTCACACAAATATATCCCTCTACCTGGGACACCCCTATCCAACTGGAGAACTCCAATTTGTCCTTCATGTCTCAGCTTAAGGATCACCTAGGTTTTGAGAAGCCCCCTCTAGGTCCCATCTCAGCCTCAGATAGACGTCCCTCCTGTGGACTCTCACAGAGCAGCAGCATATGCTCCTATTATAACATCACCTAATACTTGCTAATAGTTTTGCCTTTCTTCCCCATTAGACTTTTGTTCTCCGTGAAAACAAGGCCTGCTTCTCCTGTCTCCTCAGCATACATAGCACCGTGCCCAGCACACGTGTACTGAAGAAATGCTGCAGAATAAGTGAATCAAACAAGATGGTAAGAATTTTTCTACAGCACTACATTTTTGCAGATGCTTTTAAAATGTTAACCAAATTCCAAAATAAAAGCCATGAAAACCAATCATGAATCCCTCTCATTAAAGTTGCATTTAGATTTATTAAAACCAACTCCAGCTTTAAAACAAATATATGAAATTACTTTCCTATAACGTATCAATTAACACATATATGAAACTACTTTCCTATAAAGTATCAATTAACATATGTGCGCTCCATTATTTTATATTATCACTGCGCACACTCGTTACGGACAACCCCGTATCCAAGGGAGCCAGGGGAGCAAAACCAAGGAAATTTAAGACAATAAATAAATCACTCTTTGGACTTATGGTTCAAACAAATGCAATATTAATAACAAAAGAATACTAGGTTTCTCCATTATGGTGTCTCTAAAATCCTAACACATCCTTTATTTTATATCTACTCACATAAAGGAGAAAATGGAAATAAACTTCTTTAAAATTCATCCACAATGAAGTGAACAAAGCAAAGTGCAGGAGGATATGGATCACACCATCTCATTTATGTAAAAAATACATTAGGGACTTCCCTGGTGATGCAGTGGTTAAGAATCCGCCTGCCACTGCAGGGGACACCGGTTCGAGCCCTGGTCCGGGAAGATCCCACATGCCACATAGCAACTAAGCCCGTGCGCCACAACTACTGAGCCTGCGCTCTAGAGCCCGCGGCCCGCGAGCCACAACTATTGAGCCCATGTGCCACAACTACTGAAGCCCACGCGCCTACAGCCCATGCTCCCCAACAAGGGAAGCCACCGCAACGAGAAGCTCGCACACCGCAAGGAAGAGTAGCCCCCGCTCGCCGCAACTAGAGAAAAGCCCGCGCACAGCAATGAGGACCCAATGCAGCCAAAAATTAATTAATTAATTTTTTAAAAAACGGATGTATGTGTGCTCTTATATGCTCAGAGATCTTCAAGATGGATACCCAAGGAACAGTGACCTCTGAAGAGAGGAGATGGGAGCTTAGGGAGCCTTTACTTTCCCCATACACCTTTCTGCACAGCTTGAATTTCTTACTATTCAGAAAGGCATTGATAAGATTTTTTTAAATCAAGGATGATATTTACAGTGTATCATTTATACAAAAAGCACTACATAATGTACATTGTAAAAGCATAGGAAATAAGGTCACAGTATATTCAAACTTAATACAGATTGCTTAGGAAAGGGGACTGAGAGTGGGGAAAGGAGGGAACACTTTTTATTCTGTACATTGTGTGTTGCTGGTGTACTTTAAAATAAAATGTTCCAGTATTACTGTCATAATTTGTAAATGACATAAAATGTATCAGCAACACCAAATTCTCAGGTCTGTAACTGTAACCTGCTATAAGTTCTTACAGTCAGAGATACTCTCTCACTGCTGAGAATGTCAGCACAGAAGTGTGGTCCACTTTACTTACTCTGTATGTATTTAATATCCTCTCAAAAACGCATGGTTGGGTATCTTAAGCAGAAGCCAACAACTGGAATCTCTTTGGAAAAGAAAATTTCAAGACCTATTTAAACAACGCTCCATTTGCACAGTGTTTTCAGAATAGATGGCGTCACGTGCATACTGTTACTAATTTACAAAAGCCCTTCCTCATTCTAGTTTGTTCACCTTCAAATTTATTTTCCAGCAAGTAACCTCACTGTCTTGAATCAGAAGACTAAGCAGTATTCACAAACATGTACAGAAAATACTCCCTATTACTACTTTGGGGCAGGGGGTGGGAATCAGGCTTTATGTTGAGACCTATATCTATAAATCCCATAAACATCTTTTTTACTCTAAAGGTCTAATATACTACTTTATTGGCAGCTTATCCAATAACCTAAAGAGGAAAGAATATAGGTGTCCACAGTGAAGCAACTGCAATAGCCAAAAACACATTTTGAAATTTCCCATCAAGCAATAAAATTTAACATTTATAGCATTATAATATGTTGACTTTGAGAAGTAACATGGTTGAGTAAGTAAATTTCAAAAGAGTTCTGAAATGGGAGTCTGGTGATCTGGGTTCTGGATCGCTCTTATCACAAATTTGTTCTGTGACCTACCTTTGGCAAGTCACTTCTACCTCTTTGAACCTCAGTTTCCCCATCCGTAAAATGGAAGGGAAAACACTTAAACTAGATTTTTTTTTCAGGGTCTCTATTTCCTGAGAGAGGCTGATAAAAGCTATAAACCCTATTACCAAAAATGTATGTCTGCACCCAAAAATTTACTTACAATTTCCTTCTAATACCCACCGTGAACTCCCTAAGACCTCTGCACTAAAAGATCTCCTGAGACTGTTTTACACACTAAAACTCCAAGCTGATTTTCATGAAAGAAATATATGGACTACCAAATGGAAAAATTAAGCAAAAATAATTGTGAAAGACATCACTGCTTTGAATCCCAAAACATATTAACAGCTAAAATACACAGCAGTTTTCTACAAACAAGATTTCCTCAAGGACTTCCCTGGCGGTCCAGTGGTTAGGATTCCACGCTTCCACTGCAGGGGGCACGGGTTTGATCCCTGGCTGGGCAACTAGGATCTCACAAGCCGCGTGGCGCGGCCAAAAAAAAAAAAAAATTCCTCAGATGGATATCCATCCGACCCACAGACCAATAAATGCTACGATCACTCGTTCTTTTTTTTTTTTAATCTTCTAATGCTAAGTAATTGAAGGAGATTTGACAATCTTAACTATCCCCAAATTAATTCATCTACCTGCTTTCTAGTCCCACTAACCCACAGGCTGATAACAGACAAACCTGGGCTTCCCTGGTGGCGCAGTGGCTGAGAATCTGCCTGCCAATGCAGGGGACACGGGTTCGAGCCCTGGTCTGGGAAGATCCCACATGCCGCGGAGCGACTAGGCCCGTTAGCCACAACTACTGAGCCTACGCGTCTGGAGCCTGTGCTCCGCGACAAGAGAGGCCGCGATAGTGAGAGGCCCGCGCACCGCGATGAAGAGTGGCCCCCGCTCTCCACAACTGGAGAAAGCCCTTGCACAGAAACGAAGACCCAACATAGCCATAAATAAATAAATAAAATAAAATAAAATAAATGCAAGTATTGCTACTTTAAAAAAAAAAAAAAACAGACAAACCTGAGCTGGAGTCCCCACTCTACTACTTGCCTTGAAAATCTGGGTAAATTACTTAGCATCTACATGTTTCAGTCCCTTAGTCCATAAAATGTAAATGAAAGTAATAACTTCCATAGTTACTGATGATTAAATACGATAATATATGCAAAGTGCTTGCATAGTGCCTCACACACGGTAAACACTCAATAAAATGTGAGCTATTATTATTAATTATAATAAAATGGAATGCAGCTTTCATACTGAGAAATCATGCAGTAAGCGCTACTCTTCCGTATTTTTAAATAGTAAGTGGACACTTCCAAAAAGGAATTTCCTTTTTTTTTTTTTTCCAGCCGTGCTTCGAGGCTTGTAGGATCCTAGTTCCCTGACCAGGGATGAAACTCAGGCCCCCTGCAGTGGAAGCATGGAGTCCTAACCACTAGACCACCAGGGAATTCCCAGGAATTTCCTATTTTTAATAACATTTTTTAAAATACTCTTCTCTTCTGGAAAGATTTAAAAGTACGTAAATGGATACCTATACAACACATATGAGAGGTGGTAAGGTAGAGTAGAAAGAGAGCTAGTATTAGAGCCAGACAGATGCGAGTTCTAGACCTAATTCAGCCACTTAGTAATTACGTAACCTGGGCCACCTTAAGCTCTCTCTCAACCTTGTGAAGCCGCTACAAGGATTAACAAAGTATGTAAAGCATCAAGCACAGCATGTGGCAGGTAATGTGCACTCAATTAACAGTATTTATTCCGATTCTTCTCAGCTACTCCCTTATAGGTGATAAAACTAGCTTTGCCGGGGAAGAGAGAAGGTCCTAGCAAGCACAAATACTAATTAATACTGAGGCCAATGATGAAGGGCACATTTTTACCTTATCGACCTAAGAACTAAAGCAGTGTTTTGGGGGTCACATACTCTTTCCAAAGTCTAATGAAAATGGGGCCTCTAGCTCCTAGAAATTGTTCAGATATTGCAGGAAACGCTGTAAGTCAGAGATTTTAAGAACTTTGTATTAAGGGGGAATAGTAGCTAGTTTTTTCTGGACTTAACTTGCAAGAGTCTGAAAACGTTCTCTAAGTCAGTTTTTGTGACAAAACGATTCACCTAACTTCGCTCATAATGCAGCAAGTAAATCCTGCTTTTAATTAGGCTTCTCAGTTTCATGAGCTAAATTTCATGAGCTACCTGGTGTTGTGTGTGAAAACAAAACTTGAGAAAAGGAACTACAAACTATGCTAGAATTAGTTCAAATATTTTAAAATGTGATGCTTGAACACATAACCCAAACACCGAACCAAAAGGGGAAAAAAGTGCAAAAAGGTAACAAAGCTGGCTACATTCAATTCTTAGAAAGGCTGTATCAATTCAAGGAATCAAATAAGCCTCTAACTTCCAAAGAGATCTACAAGCACAGAAGTCATGATTTACAAAAAACAAAACTGAGCCAGCAAATACAGTTTACTGAGTAACTAAATATGGTTTATCCTTACTTCTACGCCCTGCGTGGAAGGCTATACTCTCTGACTCGGCCTCACCTCCTCCTTGAGTAGGTAAATAACCTACTCACTAAATTGCTCTGTTCATTGTACTGTAAGGGGAAGAAAGAAGTCAACGAGGACCGTAGACCCAACTCTTCCCAACGCGCGACCCGCACGGAGCTCAGTACTAGACAAAGTTTTGCCCCCATGACCTTGGTCCCTAAGAGTCCCCTCCCTCCCGCCAGCCCGCCGGTCTTTCCACGTGCGGCCGACTGCGGTTGCCCAGCCGTGGCTGCAGGCCGGAGAAAGCAGTCGGGGACCCGAAGGCACGAGGGGAACGAGCGCTGCTAACAGCACCCGGGCCGGGCCAGCCCTCGGCCAGCACCCACTCCCCAGCGACGCGCACAAGCCCCCGACCGCGCGCCCGCCTCTCCCCGACCCCGCGCTGGAGGGCCGGGGCGCAAGAAGCCCCTTTCCTTCGGCTCCCCACTCCGCGGCGCGGCGGGGGCGCCGGACACCCAGGGAAGTGACAGTCCGGCCAGGGGCACGGAGGCAGGCGCACAGCCGGAGGGAGAGTCCTGCGCTACGCCAGCCGCCCCCTCCAGCCCCGGGCTCCCGGGAGGCCGCGGCCGGCCGCCAGCCCGGCGGGCGCCAAGGCCGAGCGCAGCAGGGCCGCCAGAGGCAGCGGACGCGGGGCGCGGGGGCGCGGCCACTCACCATCAGAACTTTGGCCGCGTTCTCCAGCTGAGCGATCACTTCTGGGGGCCCCAGCGCCGCCGCCATCATGGTCTCTCTTCAATGACGCGCCATGCGCTGCATTCTGGGAGCGGGCGCCCGGCCAGCCAATCGCGCGGCGCCCCGGGCTCGCGCGCTCCCGCCGGAGCCGTCGCCGCCGCCGACGTCGACGCGGGGTCGCGGGGTTAGGGCTGCGGGCGGGCGCCGGGGCGGGCGCCGGGGCGTTCCCCTGCCCTGGGCCGGTCCCCGCCCGCCCTCTGTCCCCCGACCCCCGCGGCCGCCCGCCGCCCGCCGCCCGCCCCGGGGGCGCCTGCGGCCCGAACGTGTTCTCTGCGGCCGCGTCCCTTCCGGGGCAGGGCGGCCTGCGGGACTAGAAGTGTCTGCGACCCCGCGGAGCGCGCGTCCTCCCCGCTCGCGTCCCCGCCTCACACAGCCCCGAGCTGCGGGCACCGGACGGAGACGAGGCCGGAGCCCCCTCGGCGGGCAGCCTAGCTTCCGGAGTCGGTGGAGCGCGCCGCCCCCTCTGTGCCGTGTGGGGACCTCGCAGCAGCGATGTTCGGTGTGGAGCCTGGAAGGAAGGTCCGTTAGGGGACCTCGGAGCCCACCCTTCCTTCCCCCACTGTTTCAGCGCTCACACCAGCTCCAACTGCTGGAAACCTTGTTCTGTTCTGAGCTTACACCTACTTACGCATAGGTTTCTAGCTCTTGGTGCTGTTCTGCTTCTTGGGGCTGCACAGAAAGTCACGTTCATTTCAGTGTTCGTTAAGTTTTCTCTGTTGACGTCTTCCTTTATCTCTTCTTCCAGTGGTAAATAAGCCATACTTAGGGGTTTTCCCTTTTTTATGTCCCTGCAACAGAACTGCATTATTAGCTCCATTGAAAACGGGTTTCTTATATTGGGCATCTCTACAACTTGAAGTTGAGGAAGTGAATTAACAAGACTTTTATTGCTTGAGAAACGAAGTACCTTTTATTTCGTTACAAAAGGGCAAAGAGTGCAGTGAATGGCCTTTTTTACTTTAAGAATTGTGTGAAACTAGGTGGTTAACATGTAGTAGGCATTCAATAAATACTTCAGTAAGTACAGACGTCTGGACTTAACGATTTCTCGACTTCTCGATGGTGTGAAAGCGTTACATATTCATTGGAAGCCGTGCTTCGATTTCTGATCTCTTCCGGGGCTGCGATGTGCAGTCCCGATGCGTTGTCCGATACCCTCGTGGCGCGCAGCGCCGTCAGCCGCACAATCACGAGGGTGAACCACTGGTACCCTTACCAAAAAACCATTCTGGTTTTTACTTCAGCACGGTGTCCAACAAACTACATGAGACAGTCAACACTTTATTCTAAAACAGGCTCTGTGTTAGATGATTTTGCCCAACTGTAGACTAATATTAAGTGTTCTAACCATGTTTAAGGCAGGGGAGGCTAAGCTGTGATGTTTGGTAGCTTCGATGTATTAAAAGCATTTTCACCTTAGGATGTTTTCAACTTACGATGGGCTTATTGGGACATAATCCCATCCTAAGTCAAGGAAGATCTTTATAAAGCGACCTACAAAAAAGATTACAAAATGTCTCTACCCACTACGAATAGTAATTACAGCAGTTCCATGATATATCTGCAAAAGTGTAGACAAATGAATATTTTGTGACATTAAATGTTTGAGGCTTATAATGCTTCAGATTGGGCCCTGTGTTCCAAAGCATTTGTTTTGTGCAATTACATAAGAACTTTACATCTAGACACTCTTTAAGAAAGAGGAAGAAGGAAAAGTATTAAATGTGAGGATGAGTAGGCATCCTTTCAAATTAGCATTTTGAAGTTACATCTCCCATAATGGAGCCATGAATTTTAGGGCAGGCTTGTAGAATTTCACTGTTGGAAGATTCTAGAATGTACCCACTAGTTTAACCTCCCCTCCAATGCCTGACTCTTGTTATTTCTTGGTTTACTGTGCAACAGTAGCGCTCTCCTGGGGGTGCGGGACGGGGTAAGGAGCAGTAGTCCAGCCTAGCCACAGGCTCTTCGTATCCTGAAATAGAAGGGAAGAAAGTTGTGCAAATTCCAATAATTTCTCACTAGACACAAAAGAGAAATATTTATGGCCTAAGAATCTGCTCAAAATGTTCCTGGAATCAAAAACGTTTCACAAATATTACATCCCCTGTACTTTTAGGGTATGCCTTTAACACCTATGATGTCATGGGCTGCAAAATTATTCATACTTATTCTTAACCAAAAGTGATTAGTTGAGTATATTATATATTTTTCCTTGGAAACATGGGTTTGGTTTGGGTTTGTTTGTTTTTGTCAAGTCATAAACATCTTGTCAACATAAACATACTGATGAAATACCTTAGAGCAGCAGTTCTCAGAGGGGAACTGGGGATACTTGTTAAGTCCCAGAATACCTAGTAGGTCCCTAAGATCCTATCAGAGGGTCTTGGGTCAAAAGAATTTTCATATGGCTATCATCCTATCAGTAATTACTTTAAATTGATTAAACTTCCCAATCAAAAGACATAGACTGGAGGCTTCCCTGGTGGCGCAGTGGTTAAGAATCTGCCTGCCAGTGCAGGGGACAGGGGTTCAAGCCCTGGTCCAGGAAGATCCCACATGCTGCGGAGCCACTAAGCCCATGCACTACAACTACTGAGCCTGCGCTCTAGAGCCCACGAGCCACAACTACTGAGCCCGCATGCCACACTGCTGAGGCCTGCGCATCTAGAGCCCATGCTCCACAACAGGAGAGGCCACTGCAATGAGAAGCTCGCGCACCGCAATGAAGAGCAGCCCCCGCTCGCCGCAACCAGAGAAAGCCCACGCGCAGCAACGAAGACCCGACGCAGCCAAAAATAAATAGATAAAATAAATAAATTTATTTTTTAAAAAAGTTTAAAAATAGACACAGATTGGCTAAATGGATAAAAAACAGGATCGAACTATATGCTCCCTCTTACCACTTCTATTCAACATACTAATGGATGTGCTAGCCAGAGCAATTAGGCATGATAGAGAAATAAAAGGCAACCAAATTGGAAAGGAAGAAGTAAAATTATCTCTGTGCACAGATGATGTGCTCGTATATATAGAAAATCCTAAAGATTCCACAAAAATCTGTTAGAACTAATAAATGAATTCAGCTAAGTTGCAAGATACAAAATCAATTTTAAAAAATCAGTTGCATTTTTATATACCAACAACGAACCATCAGAAAAGGAAATTAAGAAAATAATTTCACGCAAATCAAAACTACAGTGAGGCCCTTACACGAATGTAGATGAACTATGCAACAGAGTGAGATTATTCTATTTTACTTGAGAGACTCCATAGAAGAACAAAATCTCTCTTTTAGAAGGCATCTCTAAAGCCCAAATTAGATGGTAGATGGGAACACTTAATAATTCCTTTTGATATAGAAGACACCTGATCTAGAAAGTGTTAAGGGATCTTATAACCCAAAGTTCTGAAACCTTTCAAGGTAGCAGTATAGAACCGAAAGTATTATGGTATCAAATTTATAGAAACGTAATATATTTCCCCAGAAACAGAAACATGAGACTAAAAGGGAAATATGTCTTTAAAATAGTTCCCTTGTACAGAAAGTGTATTTCCGCACATATGAGATGTCTGTGAAATGTTACTATTTGAAGTTCTTAAATACTAAATACTTGATTAATATAGCACAGTTTTGATGTGTGTATATCAGAGTAATTGCAAAAAGTAGTCAGTGGCTTTATTCCTCCTGCTCTCACAACCTACCATCTTGGAATTTATTTCTGAACCACTTTAATTTTACAACATGAAATCAAGACTTTCTCATGCTGTTGAACCCTATTCAGCAGGGTGGCACCATAATTACAGAGTCTATTTTTCTTTTTCTTTCTTTTTTAACTTTATATGATATGTAAAAACTTAGCAACTCTCCTATTAAGTAAAATGCTTCTAATCAATAACCAAGTACAATATGCCACCTTCCTTATAAAGCTCAACATTATAAGACATCCATCCCATTAAAATGTTTCGAGATGGTGATAAAGACCTCTGTTTTTCCAGACGAACCTCTGGAATTGTCCCTGCAAACCAACAACCTACAGGCATGAGCTGCTCACAGATTCCCAAAGGCTTTAACCGGGCCTCCTGATGCTGGGAGTCCTCCTGATGCCCTGGCCAGAGGCTCCGTCCAAGGAGTGACCATCTGAAAGGCTGCTGTACCGTTCAGGAGTGCATGATGTCATCGCATGGAAAGGCCACCCAAGAGCAGGGCCTTCCGGGCCCGGAAGATGGAAACTGCGGGCGCCTCGGGGCAAGACTGAGAAGGTGTCACGGAGAGGCGGCAGCAGGGGTGCCGCTGGACACCAGGGTCAGAGCCCGGGGCCCCGGCAGAGCTGAGGGTGGAGGCAGCACGGGGATCGGAGGGGAGGCTCGGCCTGGGGCCAGGTTCCCCTCAAGCAGGCCTGATGGGGCTCTTAAATGACTCCAGAGGGCTGGCATCCAAGGACAACAGGGCCCGGCTTCTGCTGTGAGTCCCCGGGAACTGGGCCAGCAGGAGGCCCCCCAGGGACGGGGTTGGTTTGTCTGAACAGCAACTGCGACTCTGTCCCTGCCCCTGCCACAGGGGCTCGAGCCCTGCGGCCCAGGAACTGACAGTGACGCCTGGGCTGGGTGTTGACAGAACAAGGGCTGGAGGAGGCTATTCCTGATGGATGTCCCTGGGAATAATTACTACGCCCCCAAGAGAGGATCTGGGGGTTTGTCAGCAGAGCTCTGCTTTGTTCTTCACATTTTAAGCCAACGGGTAATTTGAGAAAGTGGGGATTTAATTTATAAATGTCTTGAAGCAGCTTCTGTTCATGTTCTTGATATGTTTGGCCTTGTCCTCCGACCCGTGGGAGCTCTGGGCCTGGGGGCAGAGGGGTCCTGCCATCTCCACCCAGCTGCCTTCTCACTTTGAGCCCTGAGAGCATCCTCCAACCAGACACAGGTGCCATTAACACTGGCACTTGGACCCTCTGACATGAGTATTATGTGTCATTATTGATGGCAACTTTCAATATTTTGCCAAACATTCCAAAATATTCTGGTCCTTTTAAAGCCCCCAGTCTCATTTTTCTCCTCCTCAGCTCTTCCTGGGAGGATGGGCTCTCCCTGCAGGGTCTTCTGGATCCATCCCTCTACCTGCTGGACAAAGCCCTGTGTCATCAGCGTGGACCTGATGCCAGCAAAACAGGTAAATCCGGCAGCCACGGGGGGCGAGGGGCCTGCCTCACAGAGGCCCAGAAGGAGAGCGGTTAACTCCTCTCCTGACCTGACAGCTCAGCCAGCAGCCTGCTCAGTGGGGCCGTCAGTACTTGTTAGGAGTGTGAAGGAGGGCTTCCCTGGTGACGCAGTGGTTGAGAATCTGCCTGCCAATGCAGGGGACACGGGTTCGAGCCCTGGTCTGGGAAGATCCCACATGCCGCGGAGCAACTAAGCCCATGAGCCACAACTACTGAGCCTGCGCTCTAGAGCCCGCGAGCCACAACTACTGAGCCCGTGTGCCACAACTACTGAAGCCTGCACGCCTAGAGCCCGTGCTCCGCAACAAGAGAAGCCACTGCAATGAGAAGCCCGCGCACCACAACCAAGAGTAGCCCCCGCTCGCCACAACCAGAGAAAGCCCACACGCAGCAATGAAGACCCAACACAGCTAAAAATAAATAAATAAAATAAATAAATTTATATATGAAGAAAAGACCGTGAAGGATCCAAAACAAAACTTTGAGAACCACTGCACTGGTGAATGCAGCCAGCTGGAAGAGCGTCCTCAGATTTGTCTGGTAGGAAGGAACACGGCATTTGGCAAGTGCTGGCTTGCTTGCTTTTCTAACAACCTTGGCCAGTCTGGTCCCACGGTCCCCACGACTGCCACCCTCAGCTGGAACTGCATCCCTGCCTCCTGTGATGACTGCAGTCCTGTGCACCCTCCAACAAAGCGCAAGCCCACCCCTTCTCAAAGACGCCCCCGCCGGCTCGCCCGACTGTGTCCCCGCACTGTTTACGTAAAAGGAAGAGTCATGTTTCAGGTAAAACTCTGTTCTTTCCGTAGCCTTAAAATAATCTTCTCTCCAAGTCTGAGGGAAGTAATGACTAGAGAACTTATTCATTGAATCAGCTAATCCCATCTGCTTCATACTGTTCGTCCTACAAAAAACTTGTGACAAATTTATGTAGAGACTCCCATGGCTTTTAAAACACTCAAGCTTCCATTTGAAGGGTTCAACATGTGCCAGGTGGCGCTCAATATACACACTGAACACAGTGCTGCCTGATATATTTCTGTTGACTCAATGTGTAATGAACGAATAGTAGGTGCCCACAATGATTCAAGAACAGAGTAAGCCATGCCATTCCAGGGTCCCTTGACAATTGTCTAGTTTTTAAATTGTGGGGAGGAGGGAAGGGGAAGGACACATAATGCAGATTTGCCTTAACATAGAAATCTGCACAGTATTTATCACTTCTAAGTGATTGTGTAGGTTCAACAGCACCTTCCTAGCATATATAGATATAAAAAGAAATAAAGAAAACATTGCATGGATAAACCACAAGGTCCTACTATATAGCACAGGGAACTATATCCAATCTCCTGAGATAAACCATAATGGAAAAGAATATTTTAAAAAAATGTATATATATGTATAACTGAGTCACTTTGTTGTACAGCAGAAATTAGCACAACACTGTAATCAACTATACTTCAATTTTTTTTAAATGTGAAAAGAAAACACTGCAATTCGCGGGTGGTTTAATAAGAATCCCTACTTTCCTCTCCGTGGAAAGGGCACGCCAAGACATCTTGTGAGCCCTCAAAGTGAGCGCAAATCTCAGCTGCAAAAGCATCCAGCTCCCTCTGCTGTCTGTTGGTTGAACTTGGAACTCAGAGAATCTATGGTACCTTCTGGACTAAAACTCTGTATAGAATTCAGGATAAATGATTACTGGAGTAGGCACAGGCGAGTCCATTCTGTATGTATACTCCAGAGTAAAGGAAATCAAACCACCAAACACATTTGCACAAGAGCATTTCTATATATGTTCTTACTATTATATTCAATAGTATCTCTGTTTCTGTTTCAGCTGTGATCATATAACCTCTTACTGCGAAGAAATGACTTGCAACATTTATTTATATCTATTTAGTACAAATTACATGGGCCAGAAGAGAAACATGAAAAAAAAAAAAATCTGCTCAACAAAATTCAGATGATCTCTGGAAGTTATTTGTGGAAGATCAGGGCAGAGTAGCCAAACCCCACCTATGGAGTTCTAAAGCCTCTAGGTGTGAATCCCCACTTATCCAAACAACTAGCCACTTCAACAGAAAATCCCCAGGCTGCCCAGATGATGCCCTGGGGCCCCCTCTGCCTTGAACTGAAGCCTTCATCTCCAGTTCATCAGCTCTTTAAGGTCACAATTCTGGGGGAAAAACAACTAATTTAATTAGGAAGAAAGCCTGCAGCTGTATTTAGGGCAACAATTTTATTTTCTTTCCCTAACTTTAAATTATTTTTCATTCCAAGTACTAAAGCCTTCTTGAAATCGCCAAGGTGGATTCTAGTTATTTCTCCTTAATTAAAGTAAATAATAATTTAAAAAATACTCATAGATCTACTTATAAAGTGCATTATCTTAGTTTCTATATTGTTCCTCTGTTAATATCTATATACCTAGTGTATTTCACCTACATTATTTTACTAGTTCCTAAGGACCCCAGATTAATTGGAAAAGACAGGTTTATTTGGAAAAAGGAATCCTTTATATTTTTATACAACAATCACTCTTTGGGTAAAAAAAGTGAAGTGATCCAAGAAAAAGCACGCTCTATGGGAACAACCTTTTCTAGAAGTCCAGATCATAGCTGATGTGTGACTGTTTGAGACCCTGTGGGGCCTTCCCAGGACAGACAGACACACACACACACACACACACACACACACACACACACACCACACCACACACACACCCACCCCCACCCCCCCATCCCCGCTATGCCCTCCACCTGCCTCTTGTCTGTAGAGAAACCTTTGCCTCATAGGTCTTCCCCGAGTTCCAAAGAATAAATTAATCAGAGAAATGAGAAAATGCAGAAAGAAAGGAAAACAGTCAAGCAAGACAAAATGATAATAGTTTAGCCATTAAACAAAGTCAAGGACATTTAGTTCCTCCTCCAGGGCTGTAGATCATATTCTGAGCCATGTTCTTTGAGCTCTTTCACAGATACTGAAACCCCCTCTGGGTGGGAGAAGTTAACTGCATGCTGCCCACAAGCACAGAGACCCCAGACCAATTGGAACCAGAAGATTGATGATGTTGACTCCCAATTACCTCACCACCAACCAATCAGAAGAATGTCCACAAGCTGATCACGCCCTCCACAAGCCCCCTCCCTCCCCCCGTCTTTAAAAGGCCTTCTCTGAAAGCCATCGGGGAGTTTGGGTCTTTTGAGCGTTGAGCTTCCTGTTCTCCTTGCTTGGTGCCTGCAATTAAACACAGTAAACACTGCCCTTTCCTCACCACAACCTGGGGGCAGTGGATTGGCTTTACCGTGCTGGGGCAAGCAGACCCAAGTCTGTTTTGGTGACACCTGTGCTGCAGGTTAGCTGTCTGGACTAACTAGTAATATAATAAAAGGAAACCTACATGACTCTTCAGAACTCCACTCCTCACATGAACTCAGGGGCTGCCAGCCAGTAAATGGAGGCCTCAGCAGTGCGAGACCAAAGCCCTTCCAGACCAGCCAGGATGCGGAACAAGGTCCCACGTGGAGAAGTGAAGGACAGTCAGCAAAGGTCAATTGTGAACATCAGAAAACCTGGATAAGAAAATGTCACACAGCATCGATTTCCTCCTCAGACTTGTAAAAAAACGATTACCTGTTACCAGAAAATCAAGCAGCAGAAGTGACTTCTGCAGTGCTCACAGTAACGGATTGTCAGAGACAAACGTTTTAAGGTTTCTTTTATGAGGTAGGGAGAGTCTTCTCTTTTTATTTTTTCTCAAATAACCATTTTAACCTAGAAGCTATGAGGGAAAAGCTCAGGATTAGTTTTCTGAGTCTAGCAGGTAAACTTCTCATTTTAAAAAATGGATCTGACCTAGTGAAGTTTAGAGGAGGAGAAGGTTCCGGTTAGCACGACAACCTTTCCCCTGATTGGGTGTGTCAAAACAATTAACACATTAATGTTGTAGAGACACCTAGAAAGTGGTGACGTTTTAAAAGCTTAAAGATGTTCACAAAGGACACTCATGGACAGAATAAATATAAAGGACCCAAAAAGATACAAAAAAGCATTTAACGAAACTAATATTCTAACAACTGCTATTTTTTCCTATCAAATTGACACGTATTTAAAGGCAATGCCCCGACTTTGCACAGAGGTAATGCAGGGCAGGTCTGTGTCAGCTCAGGCCCTGAAGCCCTTACTGGGGGCGGGGTGGGGGGGGATGTGGATTCGGTTGCTTTTGTGGCCTCATCTCTAGGATTAAGTTCGTTAAGAAACACAAAGCTTACAACAGCGCTTGACACAAAGTAAAAGTTAAATAAATGTTAGCTGCTATCACGTGCATTAAATATCTCTAGGACGGACCAAAACCCAGCATCTGCGGTTGCCTCCGTGGGTGGGATGCACACGGCAGGTTCCCAAACTTTCTCACTTCGTGGGTTCTTAGCATCTCTCGCAGGACTTCTACGACAAAAGGACTACCTAGGAGTTCGTTTATTAGGTAGTTCGTTCCAAAAAATTTAAGAAGTGTCTGTGTCCTAAAAACCTAGTAGCCATCTGGGGAAAAAAATACAGTAAACTGAAAGAAAAATGCTATTTTAATTTCATTCTTAAGTAACCACAACTGCGAGTGGGACGTGTGTGCCTGTCGGGCACTGCACAACTCCTCAAATCCTGGCACAAGATCCGACGCTGCCGCCACCTTTGTCTCCCATTCCACAGTGACTTTCACCAGGAGCTTGCTTTCTATCAAGGCACCCGTAAAACCCCAGCTTTGCAAAGATGTATGTCATTGCGAGGAATGTAGTGTAGGTGCTGGGGAAACTGTGAGCCACCTTGGCTTGTAGGTAGAGTCTATCCAACCAACATCACTGTCTCCCTGAGAATGTGAACCCCCCCTTGTTGCCCCTGTGGGTGGGCGGCACACGGGCACCTCGGCACACAGTTTGAGAACCACGGCGACACACCCTTTTATAACTTTCCAACCTATTTGACTCAATCCATTGGAACAGCACATATTTATCTCCACCCTCACCTCCAAGAACTTTGTCCAAAATCAAACTACCGTTTCCCACTGGGTAGCCAGTCCCTTAGAGACATTTTGGGCAGATGCTTTGACTTTTGATGCATCCTGCATAAGTGCTTTGGTGCCTGAAGTGGGAGTCGAGGTGTGCATCAGCCCCCTTCTTCCTCCTTCCTGGTATCTCTGATGGAGAAAGAAAGAAGTGTGTGGGAGACCGAGGGTTCCTTCTGTGACCCCCGTCAGGTGCAGATCGAGATCTGAAGCTCATAAAACTGTACAAAAGGTTGGGGACCCTCACGCAGTAACACAGAAATGGCTCACACAAGTGAGGGGCCTGGAGCTGGAACTTGACTCCTCATGGTACATCCCCGGCTCCCGCCGGCAACCCCCTTCCCTCGGGCTGACGCTGAGGGACCCGAGCCCTGCGGGTGGCCCTCCCCGCGCAGGGGCTGCACGGGTCCCGGGCCGGCCGCTGGAGGGGCCGGAGGAGTGAGGTCCCGTGTCCAGGCTGCTGCTTGCCCTGGGACCCGATCTCCCACGTACCTTCTCGAGCTGGCTGCCTGGGGTCCGCTTGTCACCCACGGCCTCCACTCCACCCAAGGGAGGGGTTGGCCCCAAGGCCAGCTGGGAGCTGCTCCCCTGCCCGCCCTGAACCTTCACCTCTCCCCAGCTTTCCTCCTCCCACTGGGGCGACACAGGGTTCCCGATGGGCAACAACTCTGGCTGAGCCGATGTCCGTCCAGTGGAGAAGTCTCTGCTGCCAGGAGTGAGAGGGTCTGGAGGGCTGACTGCTGGCAAGTGGGCCCCCGCCCTGCACGCCTCAGGAGCCCAGGTGTCCCCAGGATCCCTGAATGGAACGTGGAGATCTTAACATCCTCCGGCCAAGCGTTCGAGCCTGGAATGAAGGAAAAGCCCACAGGAAACATCACGTCGTATACTTATTCAAAATACAGAAATGAGGGACTTCCCTGGTGGTCCAGTGGGTAAGACTCCGCGCTCCCAATGCAGGGGGCCCGGGTTTGATCCCTGGTCAGGGAACTAGATCCCGCACGTCGCAACTAAAGATACTGCATGCCGCAACTAAGACCCGGAACAGCCAAATAAATAACATAAATAAATGTTTTTAACTTAAAGACTAAGAGAACCTTCACAAACGGTATTAGGAGCTAACGCTCCCACGGGGTGTAAGTTGGCACACCCCTTCCAGAAAATCCACTCGGAAATGTCTAAAGGGTATGATGAGAGATGCAGAAAAGACTTGTGTACAAAGACATGCATTTTTTAAAAAGAAACTTTATTTTCTATCAACCTTATTTCGATTTTCTGTGGAAGAACAGCTTGAGACCGCTCCGTGGTTGCTCCTCCTGCGGGGTGGCCTGAGCAGGGGAGCTGCGTGCAGTCCCCAGCGGGGCGCCGTTGTCCCCAGCGGGGCGCCGTGGGCAGGCACACAAAGCACCTGCCCCTCCACACCAGACTGCGGCTCCAGGGGACTAGCACAAAGCACCCACCCAGGAGCTGATGGAAGAGATGCACCCACCACACGGAGCCGTCCTGGCTCAGGAGGAGAGAGGAACACATTTGGGGGTGGGTGGGGGAGTGCTGAAGAGTTGGGTTCTGGCCTTAAGGGGGCGTGTAAAGGTCTGCTGTGAAAGTAGAGAAACGGGCTTTTGCAGGGAGGGGACTCAATGTGGGACAGACGGGGGAGGGGAGAGACCAACAGGAATCTGTGTGTCATCTCCCAAGGCCTGGGACCTGGTCCAGGATACTTGTCCAGAAGGGGCACCACCGCCTTGACCGTGGGGCAGAGTCAAGAAGCTGAGGGGCTTCAGGCCGGGACCCATCAGGGCTGGAGGCCCCGCTTTGACCTCGCACGAGCCACCAGAGGAGACTGCCGGGGCCTCAGCCAGCCCCCCACAGCGACCCGAGGCAAGCAGTGCCCTCCCTTGCAACGGACTGCCCCAGAGACAGGCCTGGCCAACCAGGGGCCTCCTACCCCCGCCCCGGGGCGGGCTGTTAAGACCGCCTCTCCCTCTGCACACCACCTCCCCAGGTGGGAACAAAGACCGGAAATCGGGACTGAAGGCACATGGCCGCACGGGCAGACGCCGAGTTCACCCCTGGGTCTGCCTTTCTGAGCAGGCTGGGCTCATCGCCTTGCCGTAAAGAAACTGTCAGAAGCGTTACCACAGCTTGGAGGAAGGAACACGCCCCTGGGATGAGTAAGTGCTGCACCAACTGCCCTGCCACTTGTGACGTCACCTTTACAAGTAAAATGTTATTGTCTTCTCCGTGCGTTACTGTCGTAGCTCAGTCTGGTCCTCAGGCAGCGTGGACGAACTTCGCAGACAGACACGATCCAGCACTTAAGTTCTACGGATAACAATGCAGTCTTGCCCGAGATTTAGAAGCGAAATGCCAGACAGCACCGCTATTAGCAAACCTGCACCACATGCTGCTATAGCAGTGGAGGGAAAAACCCTCGTGTGCTGTGAACTGTGAACCGTATGGAACTTCAGAGCGAGAAGTGCACTTAGACCCTACAGCCCGGCCCCCATTTCTACCTTCTTACAATCAGGATGTACGGATCACGCTTTCATTGTAGAAAATTTAGAAATACACAGAAAATATGAGTCTGTCGATTCAATGCTCGTCTCATCCAGAAACACCCTCACACGCACACAGCCAGATAATGTTTCATCTGCGCAGGCCGTGGCCGGTTGAGCTGACACATAAAACTAACCACCACGGGGCCGTTTATTTTGAAGAATGCATGTCTCTTTTGAACAGAACCTTTGAGAAGGACACAAGTCTGAAGTCTTGGCTGGGAGCACAGAGGTGACACGTGTTCGCTCTCCAAGGCAGGTCTCCCCGTCCTCGGTTTCCTCAGCTGAACAGTGAATTGCCAGTATTTGCCATCTTTCAGGTTTGTGACAAATTTTATTTCTTTGTTTATTTATTTATTTATTAAATTGTCTTCTCTTTATTTACTTATTTTTTTTTACTTTTTGGCTGCAGCCTGCGGGATCTTAGTTCCCCAACCGGGGATCAAGCCCACACCCCCTGCATTGGAAGGCAAAGTCTTAACCACTGGACCACCAGGGAAGTCCCTCCCTGTGACAGATTTTAAATGAGATCATAGGCATGAAAATATTTGTAAGCTGAAAAACATCATCCAGTGTAAACTGTTCTTTTTGTGAGTGACCAACAAAAAGTACACTCTTGTGATGGACAGTTCACGGCGAAGGCAGATTTGGAGAAGTTTCCTGACACAAAAAGGGACCAGCAGTTAGGTTAATAGCTGAAAACTAGTGTTTCTATTTTGTGTAGATATTTAAGAAACTTTTAAAAAATATTCCATAAAAATCACTTCTCAGTGAATCACTTCTCAGCTGTACTCATTCACTAAAGCTGCTTTAGACTCCATCTGTGCTCCCACGCCCCTGAATTGCAAATTTCTTACTACAAAAGAGAGCTTATTCTATAAACGCCCTTTCAGAATCATATGAGCTTGTTAAACACTGACTTTAGGGAAATCCTTGAAGGCCCGAATAGCCTTAGAAATGCCTTGGTTCTGCGCTGTCCTTTCACAGACGCGCAGGCTGAGGAGGGGGCGGTTGTGGGGCTGACCCAGGGCAGCACGGTTTGAGGACAGCGATCTAATGCTTTAAAAGATCAGCCGTGCATCCCTTACCTGCAGTGTATCCCTTAATCTTTACCAATAAAATCTCTGAAATAGACACTAGTATTAGCTCCATTTTACAGAGAACAAGACTGAGGCTCAGAGAGATTACGGTCATATTTAACAAGGGCGGGAGCCCTCCCTCAGACGCCAGGGGGGGAGGGGATCAACAGGTACTAATTTTCACTCATTTACCCAGCAGACACTTCAAGTGCTTCCTTGTGTGCCCCGCGGTGCTGGGTCCCAGCTGCCTCCAGGGAGCCTCGGAGGAGCCGAAGCCCTGACAACACAGGTGTGGCTCCTGGGCCAGAGGCCCGCGCCCTGGCTGGGCTAGACCACGGGTGCCTTGGGCGGGCGGGCCTTCGCGGTGAGGCCGGCAGGTGACCTGGTGTTCGGGGCACGTGGTAGATTTCGGGTGAAGGCCTGAAGGCAACCCCGTTTCAGGTAAAGGAAAGAGGCAAAGGAGGGCCGGGTGCACAGGGATTCACGCGGGAGTGGCTTCGGGTGGCTGCCAGGCGGGGGGCGAGAGGGGAACCGAGAGGGGAACCGGCCGGGCAGGAGCATCTAGAGTATCTGCATCACTTTGCAGATGCTTTTCATTTAATTCTCCCACTGGCACCGTTATCATTTTGTGTTCAGGAATTAAGGGCCCTGAGCCTCTGAGGTGTTTAGCAACTCTTCCAGGTTAGGAAAAGCACCCAAGGTCACACAGCTTCAGACCCACCAGGAACTGAAAGTCAAGTCCATCCAAAGCCAAAGCTTCACACGATTCCATCCCCCGCAGGCGAGGGGCCTGGGCTGGGCTGGCCGGGTTCTCCAGCGCTGGACCACCTTGTCTTCGGGCAACGGAAATCATGGAAGGTGCTTCATCAGGGAGATGACTCACTCAGACTGGGGCGGCTTCCGGGAGGCGGGCACCAGCGGCTCACGTCTGAGCAGTGGTCTCGAGGGCCCCAGGGGGGTGGGGGAGGGCTGGTCCTCCACAGCCTCCTCACATCATTCCTTCTCGCAGAAAAATGAGGACAAGGACATGCTCTGGGCTGGAAGCCGTGCCCGAGCCCAGAGCTGGCGAGTGTCCTGGGGGATGGGGCAGGACCTCGCCCCAGCTCTGCCCTCAGTGTCCCTCCTGCTCCAGTCCTTGTTCGATGGTGACGGAACCAGTGCAGATTTGGTTGTTTTTTGGTTTTTGGGGTTTTTTAATTTATTTTTGGCTGCCTTGGGTCTTCGTTGCTGCGTGCGGGCTTTCTCTAGCTGCAGCGAGCAGGGGCTACTCTTTGTTGCAGTGAGCGGGCTTCTCATTGCGGTGGCTTCTCTTGTTGCAAAGCACAGGCTCTAGGCGCACGGGCTTCAGTAGTTGTGGCATGTGGGCTCAGTAGTTGTGGCTCACGGGCTTAGTTGCTCCACGGCATGTGGGATCTTCCCGGACCAGGGCTCAAACCCATGTCCCCTGCATTGGCAGGTGGATTCTTAACCACTGCGCCACCAGGGAAGTCCCTGCAGATTTGGTTTTTCTCAGCAGGAAGCTGGTGGCTGCATTCCATGATTGTGGTTGATTTTTTACTTTGTATTTGGATAGATGAAAGTAAAAAAATGTTTGTGTCTAAGCACTAACGATTTACTAATATTGACTTCGTGTGCACTCCCAGGTGGGGTTTATATTGAAACGAGACTCCATGCTACTAGGAGATAAAGCTTAAGATCAAAGAGTTCCCAGGGAGAAAAGAAGTGGCCCTGGCTTACAGGCTGGCTTAGAATTCAGAGCACGGAAACCAAACACCAGCATCTGGGTATGTGAAATCCCAGGAAGAAAAGGCCAGAAGACGGACCCCAGGGCCAGCCACTGCCCATGCCCAGTGCCCAGCGTGTGCGGCCTTCCCAGGCGGGCTCTACCTGTGCCTGCGAGATGCACCTTCTGGATCTGAGGAACACAGCGTTGCCTGGCTCTGCGGCACCGGGACAAACAGCCGTGGCTGGTGCCCTGGCTCCTCTGGGCTCCTTTTTCGGAGGGTTGTTACCGTGTGGAGCCGTGTGTGATGGGGACGGGTCAGGGAGAACACAAATGACTGTCTCATAGGTCCTGCTCAGAAGGAGCATATAGGTAAACATATAGATAAAATACAACAAAAATACGAGTGCCTGCTACGTGCAAAACGACACAGGAAGTCAATGGAAGAGCAAGACATGTTCACTTTGGCCAAAATCACTGAACACAAAAATACTTTGACATGGATCACAGATCGAATATAAACGCTAAAGCTGAAAAGCTTCTAGAAGAAAACACAGGAGAATTTCTTCACGATCTTGAGGAAGGAAACGATTTCTTAAATAGAGCAGCAAAAGCACTAACAATAAGAGAAAAATCACACATTTGGCTTCATCAAAATTAACACCTGCCCTTTAAAAGACACCATTAAGGAAACGGGATAAAATATTCTCAATACGTATATCTGACAAAGGACTTGTATCCAGATTGCATCCTTGTAAAGCAGTGTCTTGAGTTTTCGTCTCGGCATGATGTAATTACTTCCCATTACGGAAGATGAGAATTTAGCTCCTTTTAAACCCTCTTCCCCTGATACCCAGGCATGCCCTTCCCATTCCCTTGTCTTCCTAATACACGCTGCCAGACTTTTGGATGTTTGGTGAAGTCAATAATTAACATATTACTACGACTATGTAAACGCTATCCCCAAATGAACCATACTATTCCTATAATCACTTTCACTTTTCCATACAACCTTTAGTTTTCCCTAGAATTAATAATTGGCTCATGTTTTCCATTTGCTTAGTTTTTTATATCCTCAACCCAAACCCAATCCCAAACTGTTCTCCAAGTACCGAATCTCCTCTAAGGCAGGCGAAGGACCTCTTCCCAGCGAAGGCCACCCTAGACCCCCTGCTGGTCCCGAGCGAGCAGCCTGCCCCCCGCACCTGGGGCACAGCTGTCACTTGGGACCCCTTCAGCAGCGCCCACTGAGCCCCTTCTTCCTCCCCTTTGTCAGACCCGTTTCTTGGACCCCATGTCTGCTTCCAGCTTCCTGAGAAAGACGATATGGGAGGAAAACATTCTGAATTCTTGAATGTCTGAAATGTCTTTATTCTACCCTCACACTTGATTAATAGCTTGTCTGGGGATAGAGTTTAAGGTTGAAAACAATTATTTTCACAAAATTTGAAGGCCTTTTTCCATTACCCTCTAATGTCTAGAGCTGGTGTTACCTTCAAAGCCCTTCTGATTCTTGATCCTTTTTATATGAACTGTTTTACCTCTCCGAAGCTTGTAGCATTCTCTCTTTGTTCCAGACATTCTGGAATATCTGATGATGTACATTTGTATGGGTCTATTTTTACCCATTGTTCTGGGCATTTCAGCTCCTTTCAATCTAAAAACATATCCTTTAGCTCTAGGTCATTTTCCTGAATTACTGAATTGAAGATCTCCTCAACTCCATTAACATATTTTTCTTTTTCTGAAACTGCCACAGTTCAGATATAGACATGGACATATCTTCTAATTTCCTTACATTTCCCTTTTATTTTCCATTTCTTCATTTTTTGGCTCTTTTTTTCTGGGAGAGTTCCTTGACTTTACTGTCCAAACTTTCCACGGACTTTAATTTTTGCCATCATTGTTAATTTTTCAAAGACCTCCCTCTTGTTCTCTGAATGTTCCTTTTAAATATATTCTCTTCTTGTTTCAAGGTTGCAACATCTTCTCTTATCTTGAAAATATCAGTGACAGTTTGTTGAAGCTCTTCTTGTACAATCTCGTTTGGGCTCATTTTTGTCCGCGTCGTCCAGGTCAGGCTCACATTATTCTTCAGAGGTTCCTGTCCGAGGGCTTGCCGTGGAAATGCTGATGGGAAGCTCTGCGTGTGCACGTGAAGCTGCCATGCAAGGTAATCTGGCCGGGCCCTCTACTTGGAGAACCTTGATATCAGTATCTTCCAGTCTTTTCCTCCTGGGCTGTTCAGAGGCCCCAGAGGAGACCACCAATCTCCTGCCCAGAGGATGACAACCTTGTTGCCGGTATTCCGAGAGCTGAGTGGGAGAAGAGGGCTGAAGGATTCAGTATGCACATATTCACTTCATAGCTCTGTCCCAAACCGTGCCTTGTAACCATAGCAACCCTCCAGCTTACCATCCTCAGAGAAAACTTCCGCGTCTTTTTCCAGTTGGGGGAAGGGCAGCCACTTGCCCGGCTAGAGTTGTGGAGATGATCTGGGTAACTTCTAAAACAGACTTTCAACCAATCCTCTTTATTTTAGTAAGAACATTCAAGATAGACTGCATTCTGAGCCACAAAACACACTTTTATACATTCAAAAAATAGAAATCATAGCTCTCAGACCTCAATGGAATTAAACCAGAAATCAATAACAGAAAGATGTCTGGAAAATGCCAGAATACTGGGAGATTAAGCAGCACGCTGCTAAATAACACATGGGTCAAAGAAGAAATCTCAAGAAAATTTTAAAATATTTTAAACTAAAAGAAAATGAAAATACAGCTTATCAAAATTTGTGGAATGTGGCAGAAGCAGTGACAAGAGGGAAATATACAGTATTGAATGCGTATATTAGAAAAGAAGAACATAAAATCAATAAACTAAACTTTCACCTTAGGAAACTAGAAAAAGAGCAATTAAATACAAAGTAAGCAGAAGAAAATAAATGATAAAGACTTGAGAGAGCAGAAACCACTGAAATTGAAAATAGGAAATCAGAAGAGAAGAATTAATAAAACCAAAAGCCAGTTCACTGAAAAGATCAATAAAATCAATAAGCTTCTAGCCAGACTTATTAACAAAAAAAGAGAGAAAACACAAATTGCTGATATCAGAAATGCAGGAGGGAATTATCACCAGCACATGAGCATTAAAAGGATAAATCTGACGACCTAGATAAAATGGACCAGTTCTTTGAAACACAATAGCTGCCAAAACTCACACAAGAAGAAACAGATTTAAAAAAAAACAAACAAACAAGAAGAAGAAAAAGAAGAAACAGATAATCTGAATAGGCCTGCCTGTATCTACTAAGGAAATTAAATCAATAATGAATAACCTTCCAAAACAGAAAGCACCAGGCCCACATGGGTTCACTGGTGAATTCTACCAAACACTAAAGAAGAAATCATACCAATTCTCTATAATCTCTTCCAGAAGATAGAAGCCAAGGGAATATAACTTATTCTGTGAGGCTAGAATTACCCTAATACCCAAACCAGATGAAGATGTTACAAGAAAAGTACAGACCAATATCTCTCATGAACATAGATGCAAAATCCTCAACAAATATTAGCAAATCAAATCCAATAATGTATAAAAAGAATTATACACCACAACCAAGTGTGATTTATCCCAGGTAAGAAAGGCTGGATCAACATTCAAATAAACAAACATAAATATAGTCAACTGATCTTTGACAAAGGAGAAAAGGCAAAGATTGTCTTTTCAACAAATGGTCCCTGAACACTTGGACATCCTCATGCAAAAAAGTGAATCTAGACACACATAACTTACACCCTTCACAAAAATTATTTTCACCAAAAATCATGGTCCTCAATGTAAAACAGAAAATTATAAAGCTCCTGGAGTATAACATAGGAGAAAACCTAGATGATCTCGGGTATGACAATGACCTTTTTTTTTTTTTTTTTTTTGGCTGAGCCACACGGCATGTGGGATCTTAGTTCCCCGACCAGGGATCAAACCCGCGCCCCCTGCATTGGAAGCACAGCCTTAACCTGTGGACCAACAGGGAAGTACCAACGATGACATTTTAGATACAACACCAAAGGCACAATCCATGAAAGGAAGAATTGATTATCTGAGCTTCATTAAAATTAAAAACTTCTCTGTGAAAGACACTGTCAAGAGAATGAGATGATAAACCACAAACTGGGAGAAAATATTTGCAAAAGACACATCTGATAAAGTACTGTTATTCAGAATATACAAAGAACTCTCAAAATTCAGCAGTAAGAAAACAAACAACCTGGTCAAAAAATAGGCAAAAGATCTCAACAGAAACCTCACCAAAGAAGGGGTACAGATAGCAAGAAAGCACACAGAAACACATTCAGCATCACGTATCATCAGGGGAACGCAAGCAAATTAAAACAACCCACACTACACACCTATTAGAATGGCCAAAATCCCAAACCCTGACAACACCAAAAGCTAGCAAGGATGTGGAGCAACAGGAACTCTCATTCATTGCTGGTGGGAGTGCAAAATGGAACAGCCACTGTGGAAGATAGTTTGGCAGTTTCTTACAAAACTAAACACACTCCCACCATACAATCTAGCAACTGCACTCCTTAGTACTTACTCCAGTGAGTCAAAAAGTATGTCCACACAAAAATCTGCACCTGGATGTTTATAAAATTTTAGTCATAATTGCCAAAACTGGGTAGCAAATAACATGTCCTTCAGTGGGTGAATGAATAAACTATGGTCCATCCAGAAAATGGAATATAATTCAGTGCTAAAAAGGAATGAGCTGTCAGCCATGGAAAGACCTGGAGGAACCTTAAGTGCATATGACTAAGTGAAAGAAGCCAATTTGAGAAGGCTACAGACTGTGTGATTCCATAGTTGTGGAAAAGCCAAAACTATGGAGACAGTAAGAAAACATCAGTGGTTTCCAGGAGTTACAGGGAGGGAGGGGTGAATAGGTGGAGCACAGAGGGCCCTTAGGGCAGCCTACTCCGTGTGAGACTATAAGGTGGATACACGTCATGTACATTTGTCCAAACCATAGCAAGTACGACACCAAGAGTGACCCCCTAACGCAAACCGTGGACTCTGGGAGATGACAGCCTGTCAGTGTGGGTTCTCTGACTGTAACAAAGGCACCACCTTGCGGGGGATGCTGACAGTGGGGGGAAGCTGTGTGTTTGGGGACGGGGTGGATACGAACTCTCTGTACTTCCTCTCCATTCTGCTCTGAAAAATAAGCTTTATTAATTTACAAAACCTCTCTCCTGTCGTGTTAATGGTGTCCGGGAAGCGAGAGGATGCAGATACCTCCAGAGGCCTGATCCGTAGCCAGCTGGGCCCGTACAACACGCTGAGACAGAGGGCGGGGTGAGGAGCGCCAGGAGAAGCCGGTCCCCGCTGGCCCCGGGGAAGCAGTCAGCGCCCTCAGTGCAAACAGAAAGCACGGGAACAAGGCACTGAGCGAAGAGGGCCCACCGTGGTTCATCTAAGAGTCACAAACACGCCGGCAGGGCCAGATGCCGAGGAACCGGGGACCATTTTCAGGTAGCCGTCAAGCTGCAAGGAGGCTTTCTGCACCATGGAAGATCCTTCCTGGAGACGGAGCACGTGGCCAAGTGGAAGCAGCGGGGCAGGGCTCTCGCGGGAGGGGGAGGGGTGCGCAGGGAAGGCCCGTGCCTGGGTGTGCGACCACCAGCAGGCACACCCTCCCTGCAAACACAGAAAGACCTCAGGCTCACAGCCACCAAAGCACACTCCCTGACCCCCGGGGGGGCTTCCAGTCAGTGGTCAGTGCGGCGCTCTTACACGAGAATGGACAGTAAGGACTGATGCTAGGTCAAGTACACATCATGGGCAGTCCAGAGACAGACCTTAAAACTTTAGGGTAAGTTGATTTTTGGCAAGAGTGCCAAGTCAATGCAATGGGGAAAGAATGGTTAGTCTTTTCAACAAATGGTTCTGGGACACCCTGGTACTCACGCGCACACTAGTGAAATCACACCCCTCATCTCACTGCACAAAAATAAACTAAAAATGGATCACAGACCTAAATGAAGGGTTAAACTATAAACGTCTTGGGAGAAAATACAGGAGTAAATTTTCATGGCCTTGGGTTAGGCAAAGTCTTCTCTGATAGGACACCCAAAGCAAAAACAACGAGAGAAAAAAATAGATAAACTGGACTTCAGCAAAATAAAAAATTGGGGGCCATCAAAGAACACCAAAAAGAAAAAATGAAATTGGTGAGGATGTGGAAAAATTAGGGCCATCACACATTGCTGGAGGGAATGTAAGATGGTGCACTTGTTCTGGAAACAGTCTGGCACCACCTCAGAAGGTTCATAGCATTGCCATTTAACCCAGTAAAGCCACCACTGGGCTTACACCCAAGAGAAATAAAGTATGTCCACAGAAACACTTGCGTATGAATGCTCAGAGCAGTACTATGCACAATAGCCGAAAGGCAGACATAACTCTAATGTTCACTAACTGTTGGATAAATAGGAGAAATAAAATGGGATAAATCTACACAACGCAATACTATTTGACAATAAAAAGGAATGACATACTCACAGTGCTACCACATGGGTGAACCTTCAAAGTATGATGCTAAGTGAAAGAATCCAGTCACCAAAGGCCACTTACTGTATGATTTCATCTATATTAAATGTCCAGAAGAGGCAAATCCGTAGAGACGGGGGTAGATTAGTGGTTGTCTGAGGAGTGCACTTGTGATGGTCATGAACAATGGGAATTAAGGCCGAAGGGAACCAGGCCTCTCTTGAGCGATAAAAATGTTCTCAAGTTGATTGTGGTGATGTTTCTGCAAGTCTGTGAATATACTAAAAACTGTTGAATGATATACCTTAAGTGGGTGAATTTTTTGTACTTATGTGAATTATATCTCATTAAAGTTATTTAAAAAAAAAAAGATGGTCAGAGTCATTTAAGGAAAGCCTCCAACATGAATGTGGAGAAAGAGCAAAACAAAGAACAAGCAGCAAAAACATAACACAAAGGAGCCCAGAGGAAATACAGACAATTTGGAAGCAGAATTAAAAAACCCTTGAAATGATAAGAGGGGTAACAAACACAAATACTGAAGACATAAAACAGGGACAGACTGATTGGAGAACAAGAATGAGCTCTTGGGAATTAAAAAGAGAATACCTTTGCCCCAAAAATTTAATATGAAATCTGTAAGATGAAGTCAATGAAATCTTCCAGAAAGTGGAATAAAAAAGACATGGATGACAGGAAATAAATATAAGAAATCAGAGAATCAGCTGAGGAGTTGGAGAATCTTTGGAGGGAATAAAGTTCAAAATAATGCAAGAAGGGACTTCCCTGGTGGTCCAGTGGGTAAGACTCGACACTCCCAATACAGGGGGCCCAGGTTCAATCCCTGGTCGGGGAACTAGATCCTCCATGCATGAGGCAACTAAGATGCCTGCATGCCACAACTAAGACCCAGTGTAGCCAAAATAAATAAATAAATAAATAAATATTTTTTTAAAATAATGCAAGAAAATTCACCAGAGCCAAAGGGCACACATCTCTAGGTTGAAGCCTCAGTGTTCAGGACAATAAATGAAACCAATAGAGGAACATCGCCATGAAGTGTAGACCACAGGGTATACAGAGATGATTCTAGAAGCTTCTAGAGAGAAAGGGTACTCAACAAGACTGTGAACCTGGGAAACAGAGGACTAATGCCTTCAAAATGCTGCGTGAATTTCATCCTAGAATTTTAGATGTATTTATATTTTCAATAAAGTAGAAAAGGGACATTTTTGGACAAGCAAGAACCCCAACTTTTTTCCAGGTGTAAACTGAGGAAAAGGAAGATACGGCATTTGGCAAAATGGGATCCAACATAGGAAAGTGACAAACAGAATTCCCAAGATGACAGCTGTTCGTCAGGCTTGAAGGGCAGCTGGTCCAGACTGCAGGATGAGGTGGACAAAGCACTTGTCCTCCTGGAAAACAGTCTTGGATTTGACAGATCCATTGCAGCAACTGGGGAGGGAGGGAGAGAGGGAGGGGAGGAAGGAGGGAAGGAAGGAAGGATGGACAAAACATCTGTACTTTCAAAGAAAACAAAGTAAATGAAAAAACAAGGTAATTACTAAGTCCAAGAGGAAAATTTTTTTGTATAAGAAGGAATCATAATCAGAGTACACTACTTGGCTCAAAGACAACCTAGCAGTCTTTTGTTTTTGTTTTTGGTTTTTGTTTTTTGTTTTTGGTCGCACTTCGAGGCTTATGGGATCTCAGTTCCCCAACCAGGGATTGAACCCGGGGCCACGGCCGTGAAAGTCCTAACCACTGGACTGCCAGCATAGTCTGAATAATATTTACGTTGATAACTGATTTAACTAAAAGTTGTGAGAGAACTTATACTAGGAAACGGAGGTTGAGGAAGGCCTATAAGAGAATTACCATATATGTCATTGATAGAAAATATTTAAAATAAGTAAATCAAGAAATATCATTAAGAGCCTATTAGTGAAAATGTCAGAAAAAAAATGACATAGAAGACATGGGAGAGGCTGTGTTTGGGAAGCAGGAAATGGCGAGACATGGACAGAGACTCTTTTTCTAAAAACAATATAATTTTGGGACTTCCCAGGCGGTCCAGTGGTTAAGACTCCGAGCTCCCGCTGCAGGGGCGGGGAGGCGGGCTTCACGTCTGCACCCGGGTCCTGGAGCCATAAGCTACTCTGATCCTGTTGGAGACACCAGTCACCGGCTTAAAAAAGGCAGGAAGCTGGTGACTTTAGGAGGGTCCGCGCGTCCAGAGCGGCGGCAAGCAGGAAGGGAAGAGGGCGCGATGCTGCAGAGCAGAGGGCTGGACGCTGCGGGTGGTCAGGTCAGCTGACCCGCTGCCGAGGAAGGGTGGTCTCTCCACTACCCAAGAGGGAATGACACATGGAAAGAGATGACGGCCAACTGCTCCACTGGTCCCCGGATCCTGCCAGATGTCAGCGCAAGGACTAACGCACAGCCAGGGGGCTCTGCGCAGACCCGCGCTATCCAGCGTGGACCGCTGAGCACGCACGGCGACAAGCTTGCGAGCCGTGGCTGGCGTGACTCAGGAGGTGAATTGTGAGCCTTCATTATTCAAAACTGAAATTGAAACCGAAACCCACTTCCACCTCCAGTTAGATGGAGCAGATTTTTCCTACGCCTCCCACCAAGTACGCCTAAAACTCCTGGACACGGCAGACAGAACAGAAGACCCTGAGAGGTGGGGGGGCGGCGGCAGAGGAGCTGGGCCTCGGGGCCTGAGGAAAGACGCAGCGCTAAGTGCTCCGGGGTTTCTTTTCGGTTCCAGGCTTGGAGCCGAGGCCAGCAACCTGCAAGTGCCAGCAAGCCGGGTCCCAGTGAGAGCCCGACCCCCGACCCAGAGGAGACGGGCAGACGGGGAGTAACTGCTCCAGTACAGCCAGTCAGACCAGAAAACCCTGCCCCCGGCTGTGCCAGCAGAGCCCCCAGCGTCCTGCTGGGGTGACATGCCAGGACTCCTGCTAGGGCAGGACGCTGGGACCTCCACGCCCGTCGGCTGACGATGCCTCCCCGACGTGGCAGCCTAAGAGGAAAGCGGGGGCCGGCAGTACGGGGGGGCCCCTTCCCGCTAGGACAGGGTCGGAGGCGGCCTGGTGGAGTCGCCACTGCCCAGTGGGGACCACGTGACTGCACCTTTCAAAAGACCAACTCAGAGTAAAACGAACGATACTTTCTGCATTTCTTAATACCATCAACCATCTTAAAGCAAAGGTGAGGCGTTAGCCTTGTCCTGTCAGTGTAACTGTCCCGAGCAGGGGAATCAGCTCCCACTCGCGATTTACCTGACACCCCACTTAACCCGCTCGACAATCTAATGCCATATACTTGTCACCACCTTCGCGAAGAGAACTGGTCACAGAACTGCACCCCTGCTTGGACCGCGTGCTGACCTGAAACCCGATCTCCTCTGGGGGGCTCCTCCCCCCTCCCCTCCCCCTCCCGATGGCAGCCCTGGCTGCGCGTGAATCACAGGAAAGCCCGGGGGAGTCCCACCACATGATCTAAGCGAGAACTTACAAATTCCAATGAAGCTTGACACCAATGGATTTGGATTCAAAACTTTAATAATAAATTGTGCCAGTAGAAGCTTTTCAAAGGCAATGATATATCAATAAATAATAGTTAAATTGAGTTCCTGAGAAAGAACCTACCACATGACGTCTGTCAGAGCGTAAATAACAACACGGCGTTACTGCAAAACTAGAGAAACACTGACAGTCACGACACAGCACAGCAGACCCAGAACCTGCCACTCACACACATGTAAACCAGTACACAGGAATCATCTTCTTCAGTTTAGCCATCGATAGACACGTAAGTGTGCTGCCTAGAGATACACTAACTAATGGATACATTATGCTAAAAACCTCAAGGAAAAATACGTGGAATAATATAATGAAAAATATGATGCATCAGGTTTTTAAAAAGCAAAAAAAGAATTTAACTTTTTATTCAAATATAAATCACTTTAAATAGGAATCATACTAATTTGAAATAGGAATATTTCGTGTTTATCTATGTAGTTATATATACATTTACACTCCTAAGAAAATATGTATGGCTTAAATATCTTTTCTTTTTCAACATCACTTTGCTGTTTCACAAAGATCAGAAAAATGTGCTTCTAAAACCAAGTTAAGATGGATCCTTCAAAGCACACTAGAAACACAGTGAGAGAACCCCAAGATCACTGCCCTTCCGCGGGGCGTCTGCCAGGTGGGGCTCCGGCTACCCGTGGCGGCTGTACCACCAGGACAGCACCCTGACTCGCGAAGCAGACAGAGGTCCACGACTAACTTACATTTTTTTGGCAGAGCTAAGAGAATCCCTTTTGATGTATACAAGTGTAGTGTAGGACAAACGTCTTTGCCCCCCAAAGAATCCAATCACACCCACGACACATACAGTCACATCAGCTCTCAGGCACACGTGCATTTCCTCAACGAGAGAGGAGGGGTGCAGTCACAGCGAGGAAGTCACCACAGGACGACACGGCATCAGCACACTGCCCAGAATTACTCACTCAAAACGTATTCACAGAACCCGCTGTGAATGGCAAGACACGGTCACGCTTTAATAGAAAAACCCTGTTCATGCAGCGATCTCTCCACACTTGGCGTCTGAAGTCACACCCGCGTGATCACCTGCTCACACTTCCTATTATACTATAATATGCAAAAAGCAAACAGAACAAAACAAAAGCAGCTTTTAACATATATCACAATTTTGAAATGTGGGAAAAATATAAAACAAAAACCACTGTGTGAATAAAATGGTATCAGTAACATCAGAACAGTGTTTTTTTTTTTTTTTTTTTTTTACATTATTGCACAGAGATTTCTTATCACATGTTCTTCAATCTTTACCGTCTTTCCCTAAATGTGAATAAGTGCTGTGGATAAAATACAAACGTAGAAAATAACAGCAGCATGATTTGTCAAAATTAATCCCTATAATTTAGTAAGAAAAATGGCTATAAACAAAATAAGTGCTCTTTCTAAACTGTACTAATTTTAAAAAATATTGTTTTAATGCAGTGAAGGTCCTCAAAAGCCAATTCCAGGCCATGTTGACACCCGCCCCGCCATCAACCAGAACGTGGAGAAGACGTCAGAGGCGAGTCCTCTTTCAGAAGATTTTCTGCTTTGGTGCTGGGTGCAGACCAGACTTTCGAGGGGCAATCGGCCGACTGACCCGAGGGGCTGACCTCCCGGTCCCCCAGGGTCTACACGTACACGGGCTGGCAGCCCCCGGCCTGCGCCCCCGGGGCCGGGCCCCCCGCAGCTGGCTGCTCAGCCTCAGTCCCGGTCTCGGCCACCGCAGGCTTGGGGCACCGGAACGGGTAGCCGTTGTCGTCGAAGAACCTCCGGAAGGTGAACTCGTAGAAGGCGTGCTCGGGGTGCCGGCTGCCCGGGGGGCCCAGCGCATCCCAGGCCTTGGAGCTGTCCTCGCTGCCGTCCTGCCAGGGGCCCTCCTCGTCCACTGGGTCAAAGTTGGACGTGTCCATGGGGTGGCTGATCGTGGGCACGTAGGGGGCCGGCTGCCTTCGGATGTCGCCGGAGAAGTCGATGGCGCCCAGGAACGGGTGGGCCTTCAGGTCGTCGGCCCCGTTGCGGCCCAGCCGGTGCTCAGCCGAGCAGCAGAGCTTGGCGATGAGGTCCCGGGCCTCGGGGCTCAGCTCCACCTGCGCGGGGATGTGCAGCGTGCTCTCCCAGTTAATCACCTGCGGGGACAGTACACCCGGTGTTCCTTCCTCCTCAACCTCGAGGCCGACGAGGGCCGGCCCGGGACAGGGTGTTAAAGAACGTGATCATTTCTCAACATGGCTAATCATCAGGGAAATGCAAATCAAAACCACAATGCAGTACACCACCACACAACGGTCAGAATGGCCATCATCAAAGAGTCTACAAATGATAAATGCTGGAGAGGGTGTGGAGAAAAGGGAACCCTCCTACACTGTTGGTGGGAATGTAAACTGGTGCAGCCACTATGGAGAACAGTATGAAGTTTCCTCAAAAAACTAAAAATAGAGCTACTATATGATCCAGCAATCCTACTCCTGGGCATATATCCAGACAAAACTATAATTCAAAAAGATACATGCACCCCTATGTTCATAGCAGCACTATTTACAATAGCCAAGACATGGAAGCAAAATGTCCATCAACAGATGAATAGATAAAGATGTGGTACATATATACAATGGAATCCTACTCAGCCGTGAAAAAAGAATGAAATAATATCATTTGCAGCAACATAGATGAACCTAGAGATTATCATACTAAGTGAAGTCAGACAGAGAAAGACAAATACCATATGATATCGCTTATATGTGGAATCTAAAATATGACACAAATGAACTTATTTACAAAACAGAAACAGACCTCACACACATAGAAAACAAAGTTATGGTTACCAAAGGGGAGAGGGAGGGAAGGAGGGACAAATTAGGAGTTTGGGATTAACAGATACACACTACTATTCAATATATATAAATAGATAACAAGGACCGACTGGATAGCACAGGGAATTATATTCAATATCTGGTAAGAACCTATAATGGAAAAGAATCCGAAAATAATATATATCTGAATCACTTTGCTGTACACCTGAAACTAACACAGTATTGTAAATCAACTATACTTCAATAAAAATAACTTTTTGGTAATTTAAAAAGATCTTGATAATTTCACGATGGGAGAACAGAACAGACGTAGGAGGATCTGAGCAGCTACAAACGGTCAGTGTGGTTTCAGGAGGAGCCCACAGCCTGAGGCACAGGGCGAGGAAGCCACCCCCAGCTGGTGGTGCTCAACCACACACATCAGCCATCGGGACGCTCACAGAGGCCTGTCTGCTGTGAGGAGGAAGCCTAAGGGACTTCTTGTTTACACCTGGAGTCAGGATAAAGCAAGGCCAATATAACCAGGAGTGGCACGGGGACAGGGGTTGCGTGGGCTGGTTTGAAACTGAGTTGTTGTTTTAGTAGAGCCAAAGCTATACAACTCATAGAAGAAAACATAAAGGAAAACGTTCATGATGTTGGATTTGGCAATGATTTCTTGGATATGATACCAAAAGCACGGGCAATAAAACAAAAAAATATATATAAAACAGACTTAATCAAAATTTAAAACTTTTGTGCATCAAAGGACACTACTGACAGAGTGAAAAGACAAACCATGGAATGGGAGAATGTATTTGCAAAGCATATAGCTGATAAGGAATTAATATCCAGACTATATAAAGAACTACAACTCAACAACAAAAACCCAAAGAACCGAATTAAAAAAGGGCAAAGGACTTGAATAGACATTTCTCCAAAGAAGATCTACAAATGACCAAGAAACATATGAAAAGAGGCTCAACATCACTGAACCTTAGGGAAATGCAAATTAAAATCACAATGAGATACCACCTCACACCCCCTAGAATAACTACGATTTTTAAAAAAACGAAAGGAAATTAAGCGTTGGCAAGGATGTGGAGAAATAGGAGCCTTTGTATACTGTTGGTGGGAATGTAAAATGGTGCAGCCACTATGGAAACAGTATGGAGGTTCCTCAGAAAGTTTCAACGTAGAGTGACCGTACGACCCAGCAATTCCACTCCTGGGTATATACCCAAAGGAACTGAAAGCAGGGACCAAACAGATACTTGTACACATACTTATGTTCACAGCAGCACTACTCACAAGAGCCGAAAGGCGGAAACAACCCAAACGTCTGTTGCCAGATGATGGATTAAAAAAATGGAATGTTATTTACACACAATGGAGTATCACTCAATATTACACACAATATCATTCAGCCTTAAAAAGGAAGGAAATTCTGACACAGGCTCCAACATGGATGAACCTTGAAGACATTATGCTGCGTGAAATAAGCCAGACACAGAAGGATAAATACTGTATGATTCCACTTATATGAGGTCCCTAGAGTAGGCAACTTCATAGAGACAGAAAGTATTGATACAAGAGCCGTTATAGGGACAGAGGGGAGGGAGGAATGGAGTTATCATTTAGTGGTTAAGCTCCTGCTTGGGATGGTGAAAATGTCTCGAAATAGGTAGCGGTGACTGTTGCACAATATTGTGAATGTACTTAACGCCACTGAATTGTACAATTAAAAGTAGTTAAAATGGTAAATTTCATCACAATTTTATAAATTGGGTTATTTATCATGCAGACAAATTAGTAACTAGTTCAGCAATTCAATTAGGATATAGATAATGCCAAATTCCAATTTCACTGTTACTGTAAAAAAAACCAAGCCTTTAGGGTTTTTCTAATTAAGAGGTTATTAATTTCCGGTCTACCGTGGACTCTGGGGTATGTGAATACATCCTAGAACTGTCAGTGAACATGTGTAAGGGCACTGTTCTGAGAAGTTCCAAAGGTTTCATCAGGTTCTCTATTCAGTCTTTCTTAAGCAATCAAATCATTCATTTCAGAGAGTAAATGGCTATCATTCTAAAACTAATTCTTTAGTACTGAGTTATTACTTGACCGAGTAATTTTTTAATTACTTGAATATCAGAAATGTGCACAACTAGCCTGACACATAGCTTATAATTGGCCAACGGTAATGACAGAACATCCAAGTATCAAACCGATTTCCTCGGGCACAGTCACAAAGCCGTGTTGGTTGCTGCACGGGGCACCTGCCGCTGGGCCCAGACCTGCGGCCTCGGTGCTTCGCCCACTCCTAGTTCTCACCTGAAGCACCACGTCGGCAGGCGACCATGGTTCAGGTTCACGCGCACATCACAACTCAACTCTGACCCTGTGCCTCTACTTACCCAGATAAAAAACTAATAGGTAATAACAAGAATACTCGAAAACATCCCATGACATACAACTGACGTCCCTACACTATTCGGAATAAAAGGTCAAATGTTGGCCTAAGCCTCCTGGGTTCATCAGAAAACCACTTGCCCCGTTACCTTCAGCTGGGTCTCCGTGGGAGTCGGCGCCAGGAAGGGCGGCTGCCCCACCAGCATCTCGAAGAGAATCACGCCAACACTCCACCAGTCGCAGAGCTGGGTGTATCCTGAAAGACAGCGTCACTCAGCTCCCACCCCGCACACGCCCTCCTCAGACACCTCGAGAGAACCGGCTCACGTCGGCGGGCAAGCTCCAGGCAGCGCACAGGTGACGTCACCGCCCCACCTGACGGCGCGCACGTGACGTCACGGCCCCCACTGATGCCACCGTCTCCGCACCCGGCGGCGCACGCGTGACGTCACCGCCTCCCGCATGCGGGGCTCAGAACAGTCCGCGAGAAAAACGCTGCCGGGGCGTCCACGGTCTCCACGTGGGAGGAGCGTGGTCACGACATTTTCTTATTTTCCACCGTGAGTCTGTGATAAACACAGGATGCTCTTGTAATAAAAGGCTTTTTAATTTTAAAAGATTACTGTTATTGTTAGTAACAATACTAACCAGAATTTTAGGTGCTTAAAGAACACGAACAGACGCAAGTTAAAATCGTAGAAACTAAAAAGCAGAAATTGTGTGACCTGAGGTCAGGTGAGGCCAGTGATGAGGCTTCTCGGGGAGGCTTCCTGGGGAGGTTTTGGGAGAACCGAGGGGATGAAACTGGCAAAGGGAACGGCTGCCACCTGTCGCGCCCCTTGGGGGCACCGAGGGAGCCAGGCCCCCCCGCAGGGCTCCGGCGGCCTGGGGCTCGGGCGGGGCGGCCTCGTGGAGGCTGCGGAGCAGGCTGATCTGATTCTGTCCCACGTCCCAGTCCGAGCCCCGCTCCGGTCCTGCTGCCACCGAATTCTTGCTAAGTGTGACCTGCAGCCCCTGCCCGTCTGGCCCCGGAGGCTCCGCTGGGCTGCTGCGAACGGGGGGGTTGGGGGAGACGGGTGTCCTCCCCCACAAGCCAGCACCCACCCCTCCCTCTTTGAAAGGAGGGGGAGGGGGAGACCTTTACTGGGCAGCCAGGTTAATACTAACCTCTCAAGGCACTGCTGTTACGCGTGAGGCCGTGAGAGGCTAGTAACCCGCGCTGGGGCACACAGCTCACAGAGAACACGGGCGAGGACCGAGGGTCCTGGCTCCAACGACTGGCAACAACACGTGAGAACAGACAGGCCACTGCTCTCTGGGTTCATCATACGGAATCAGATGAACAAATGCAGCCGCTGCGGGCCCTGCAGCTGACTGTCAGAGATGCCTCTTGTGCTCGGCCAGGCGCCCCGCTGGATGGGACGGAGCCCTGCTGTCCCCAAATCTTACCTTGAAGGTGCTTCTGGACCTGCGGCGGCGAACTGGAGGACACAGTGTTTGTATCCTCACACCCGTTGACCAGTGAAGGTGGCTGACCCAGCTAGGACCCCCCCGCATCCCCCCCCCCCCCCCACCAGTCCTGTCTATCACACGACTCTGTCAAAACCAGTTCTGGAGCGACTCCTCTGGGCTCCAGGGAGCAAGCCCACCTCGCACCCAGCCTGTCACTTCCAGCCTAAGGAGGGGCAAGTGGAGACGGCCCAGAAGCAAAGGCAGCTCCCAAACAGAGGGACACACACTGGAGGCTGTGTTTGCTAAGGAAAGAATCCAGCTCTCGGGCTCCCGTGAGCACACAGTGGGGACACTTCCGAGTCTCTGAAAGCTGGGGCTCGGGACCCTCAGAGGTCACCTGGCTTGGGTGCGGGGCCGAAGCACGCACCTTTTCGGAGGAGCACTTCTGGGGCGATGTAATTTGGGGTCCCAACCAGGGAATGAGCCAGACACCGCTGATGCTGCCTCCGCGTCCTCTGCTCCAGGGTCTTGAGCCGGTCTCCACAGCGGCAGTTAGACACGTCGTCCCAGAGGTCGCTGGGCTCCATGCTGTCCTGCCTGCTGTGACTCCCTTTCACCCAGGAAGCGGGGCGAGGAAAGAAGAGAATGAAAAACTTAATTTTCACTCTTCAACAATGCAACAAACCCATAGCTTCAAAAGGAAAAGTAATCCAACCCGGCTCCTGACACAGTGAGAGAAAGATTCCTCCCGCCATCTCGCACGTGGCTGAGGTCCTGGGTCTCGCACCCAAGCCGTGAGGTGCACACCCGTGCCAACACGGGCAGCATGGGGGAGGTGGCCACGGGGCCTGTGCCCTGTGCTGGGTGCCCTGTGCCGGGTGACAGTGCGGGGCCGGTGAGAAAGGCTCAGCGACTGTAGGATGGTAGCCCCAGGGCCTCTCAGGCCCGTCTCAAAGGCTAACACCACCTGTTTGATAGACATGTTTTAAGACGGGCATGGAAAAGCGTGAGAGGATTTAGAAAATATGAACACAAACGACTTCAGTGCCAAAAAATGGGAATGAATAAAATGATTTAGGATTAGTTTTGAGTTAAAAAATAGAAGCCTGAGCTATAGAGTATTAAAATAACTATTATAAAAATTCAAGCCATAATTAAGATAATGACCAGCTGTTTCTGACTTTTCGAGGTAGCAGGACCACAGGAGGTGGAGTTAAGCTGGATCCACAGCCAGGTCTGTGCCTGCAGGTAGATTCGGGGTGGCTGTGACAGAGGGCTCCGTGGGAGGCTGGGAGGCTTGTTTTTTAAGGCTTGTTTTAGTAGGGCAGAGTGATAGCTCCTCAGCAAGGCCCCATGAGACCCTACGGCCTATTGTCCTAAAAATGTATGAGTAAAATTTGAAGCCACCAACTTAAAAAAGAAAACACCTCACACATCATACGACTTCTTCAGGGAGAAAAGGATGTCACACCAAATTATAAAATCACCCAGTGACAGCGGCGCCCCAGGAGAGGAAGGAAAGGCCCGGGGCGGCACAGCCGCGTCCACCCTGGCCTGAGACGGTACCTTTCTGGTAGTATTTGGAGTTGTGCGTCCACCTGAACCCTGTGCAGAGGCCAAAGTCTGTCAGCTTGATGTGGCCGTCGAGATCTATGAGGATGTTGTCCGGCTTGATGTCGCGGTGGATGAAGCCCATCCTGTGGACGCTCTCGATGGCCAGCGTCAGCTCCGCGACGTAGAAGCGGGCCAGCTGCTCGGGGAAGACGTCCATGCGGACGAGCAGGCTCATCATGTCGCCGCCCGGGATGTAGTCCATGACGAAGTACAGGCTGTCCTTGTCCTGGAACGAGTAGTACAGCTTCACCACCCACTCGTTGTCTGCCTCCGCCAGGATGTCCCTCTCGGCCTTGACGTGGGCCACCTGGTTTCGATTCAGCACATCCTTCTTCCTCAGCGTCTTCATGGCGTACAGGGCGTGCGTGTCCACCTTGCAGGCCAGGCACACCTCCCCGAAGGCGCCGACGCCCAGGGTCTTCACCTTCACGAACATGGACTTGTCCATCTTGGCCCTCTTGAGCCTGTTGTAATTGGACTCCTTCTGGTAGAGGATCTTCCTCATCTGCTCCTGCTCAGCTTCACAGAGCCCGGCCTGCGCAGGAGGAAACAGGGGAGGGTCACCCCGGCGGAGCCCAGGGGGAGGGGGAGGGGGAGGGGGAGGGGTGGGGAAGAGGCCCCAGAACCGAGGGGACCCCAATCGATCCGCGGAAACCAGGGGCCAGACACTACAAGCGAGAAAATAACTCTTTGTTCTTTACATCCACACAGAGTCACAGATCTGGAATCGAAAGGGAAGACATAATAACAGGGAGTTCTTTCTCCAAGTGACCTTAGGCTCTAAAAACTACAGGAAACTTATATTAATAAAAATCTGGGGGAAAGGGGACCACAAAATTCCTGGAGCTCTAAGAGCAATGTAATAATAATAGTTCAGGGGAAAATGGGAAAACAAAGTCATCGAAAATGGGACAGCGGGAAGGGCACAAATCTTATTTTTAGAATTTGGAGTTAACGGCTCTGTGTGATTTAAATTGACCATAGCATTTTAATGTAAATAATTTCATTAATAATTACCTTTTCTAACAGTTTAGTGCCAACTAGGGTATATTTCGAACCTTATTTGCTAACTATAGACTTAAGAAATAGATGAATCACTACTAGATATATTTTTCTTTATAAATCCCACAATTTCAATGTATAAAACCTCAAACTTTCTACTCTTTCAAAATGTTTCCTTAGCAGTTAGAAAAACTTGGTGGATTTGTGCACGAGTAAGGACACACCATAAAAACCAATGTGTTCGTTTACCATAAAAACCAATGTGTTCGTTTACCATAAAAACCAATGTGTTCGTTTACACGCCGGCACATCAGGCAGAGCCCGTCCCCTCCCGAGAGTGAGGGGGAAGGGGAGCGCGACCTGCGGGACTTCTCCGGCTGGGACCCCCGACACCAGCCCCCCTCCCCGGGAGACCACCGGCCTGGAGGGGAGGTGCGTGCAGCGGCAGCACGAGGGGACCCGCGGCGACCCCACGGCCCACCTTGGCCATCTCCTGCTCCAGCTGCAGCCTGCGAGCCACCTTCTGCTGGTAGGTCTTCAGCACGTTCTCCACGTGCTGCTCCATGAAGAACTTGAAGGCGGACGGCGAGTAGCTCTTGATGCGCGACTCCCGCTTCTCCTCGTCGCGGAAGCCCCTGCGCACGGGCACCGGGGACGTCTGGATCTGCTTGCGGTCCTTGCCCGCCTTCTCCCCTTTGGCGCCCCTGGGGCTCCTGGGGCTCCCGTCGGGGGGCTCGGCGGCCCGGCTGCCCCGGAGGCCCTGCTGCAGCCCCGCGCACAGGCCGTCCACGTCGTACTGCTCGGCGCGGCCCTGCGGCCGCAGCAGGTGCCGGGGGTAGGGCGGGGGCCGGCCCCGCGCCTCGGCGCCCCCCGGGCCGGGGGGGTGCTCGTCCTGGGGCTCCAGGCCCTCGAGCGCGGGGCCCGGCGGCGGCACCCAGGCGGGGTGCGAAGGCCCCACGGCCGTCTGGGGCTCGGGCCTCATCACCCGCACGCTCTTCACCGCGTGCAGGATGTGCGCGGCCGTCACGGCCGTGATGGCGTTGGGGGAGGGCGCGGCCGCCGCCTGGTGGCCGTTGAAGGAGCCGGTCCTGCTGGGGCCCGGCTTCTGCAGCGAGTCCCGCCGGGCCAGGCCGGCGCTCGGCCACTGCGGCGCGGGGGGCGCGCTCGGCTCGAACCGCTCGGCGCCGAGGCCGGTCCGGGAGGGGGTGGCCAGGCCCGGCGGGGGGCTGTCGCCAGCGAACACAGCGCCCCGGGGGCCCCCTGCGTGCACCGGGTGGGGCTGCTTGGGGTGCGGGTGGGGCGCGTACGCGGCGGCGCCGCCCGGGGGCGGGAACGCGAGGCCGGGCTGCACCTGCACCTGCACGGCCGGGCCCTTGGTGGCCAGGCCCGCGTACCCGCCGACCTCCGGCGGGGTCTTGCTCTGGAAGGAGGGGCTGCGCTGGACGCCGTAGCCCAGGGGCTCCCCGGGCACCAGCAGGGGGGCCCTGTAGTGCGGGCCCTGCAGCGGGGGCGCCGGGCCCCCGGGGCCGGGAAGGCTCATTCCGGCGGCCTCCCCGGCGGCGGCATAGCCCTTGGGTGGGTGTGGACGGCAGTGAGGCCCGACGGCGGCGAAGAGGAAGTCCGGGTACTGGCGGGTCGCCTCCTCCAGGGCGGCGGGGCCCTCGAAGGCCGGCCCGCTCACCTGGGCGTAGGGCGGGAAAGGGTCACCTGCTCCTTCGAAGCTCGGCCTCCGCGGCACAGAGGCTGGCGCCAGGCCCTTTCCTGCAGAGGAGGGAACGGCAGGTTGACGCCGCGGCACGGCTACTCCGCGGCCGAAGGCCTGGGAAGGCCCCTGACGCCAGTGACGGCCGCGTGGGCAGCGCCGGGCTCCCAGCCCAAAGGCCGTGCCCTGCCTGTCCGAGGACGCCCCCGCGGAGCACCCGGCCGAGCCCAGACTCTCTGCAGCTGTGCTTCCAGCAGAAGCCACAGCAAATGACACTGTGTTCTCAGGCTAAGATGATGCATCAGAAAGACCACGAGCAAGGTAGGTGCGGGGTCATCAGAGAGTGGGCGCTGCCTCCTGAGGGGCTGGACTGCAACACAGACCCCGGGACCCTCAGAGTCTGGACACGGTGGCCAGCGAGGCACTGTTTAAGGGAACTCCTCAATCAGGAAGAAAACAGAAACCTGTGTCCTCCTCACAAGGAAGATACGGCCACAAAGCCCGTGCAGTTTCCCCCTCAGCAGATGAACTGGGCTTATCCAAGGTCTCCCACAAAACAGGGAACACTCCTGTTCAATATCCTGAATCTCTTACTACACCCAGGGACCTCAGGTCCCCAAAGTGGCCCCATCTGCTCTACCAGCAAACAAACATTCAGTAACAGCCAGCAAGGCAGGACATCCGGTGCTGGGGCCTCTGGCCCTCCCCAGGGGCAGCAGGGGGGCTTTCCCACACCTCTGCCCAAGGTCTCCAGCTCTGGAGGCGCCTGCCATTGGGCAGCCTGCTCTCAGAGGCCACAGAGTGGGAAACGGTGTGTTTCAGAATCAATGAAATAAGCTGCCCCTTCAAAGACTCCCCCACAAGCCCAAGAGAAGGCAGAAAGAACCCGTGGCGTTGCCTCATTTTAATATCCAGTGAATTTTCCAATCTTTCATAAGCAAAACAAGTCCACAAACCCAGCAAGTAGGAAGCACCCAGCTCAGTGTCATATCTGCCACCCGCCGTCCCCGCCCTTGGGCGACCGTCAGGATGGCCCCTGCCCGCAGCCCCCAGCGTGCTCACCTGGGGATGTCTGCTTGACGACCCGCACGATCTGCTCCTTGCCCGGCTCCAGGTAACCCATCTTACTGATGAACTCCAGGGCAGCCTCGATGCTGCGGCTGCCGGTCTGCTTGAGGGCCCTGCCCGCCATCTCCTGGGGGTGGGGCGGACACAGAGACGTCAGTGGGGGCCTGGGTGCGCGTCCCCTCGACAGGAAGCCTCCAGGACTGCCTTCCCGCCCTGCGCCCGGCTCCGAGCCAGCACCACTGGGGACGTGTCCTCAGGGGCCGATGACAACCTCACACACACTGACCCCCAGACCGCGACGATGGGCCTGGAAGACCGTACGTCCTGCTCCTGCTGAGAAAGCTTCTGTGACTGGACTGAAATTCCCGTCTGGCCTGTGGAAGTCAGAGAACTGGCCTTCCTCACCCCAGGCTTCCTGGGGGAGGGACCCCATGCCCCGAGGGGAGAGCTGCACGTCTACTGTTTACGGTGCCCCGTGCCCATGCGCGCGGCGGTGGGCGAGAGAGGACATCAGCCCAGCACAGGCCCCAGCACTGCTGGCGGGGTGAGCACCTGGGGAAGAGGGCCGGAGGACGGAGAGGGACCAGGGACTGATCACAGGCCAGACGGAGGCACAGCCGGCTCTTCAAGGACAGCCGGGATTTGGGCAGCCGGAGGGCTCAGTGGAGGAAAGGTATTCTTGGCAGCAGGTGGTACAGCCAGAGCAGGAGCCTGGAGGGGGGAGAACGGGGAGGCGGGAGGGGACGGCGGGGAGGCACCACAGACCGAGCCCCCTATCTGAAGGCAGTCGCGGGAGCTCTCCAGCAGGGTCGGGGGTCAGTGAGAGGATGGGCCAGGAGCAGAGCTGCAGACACCATGGTCGGGTGCGCAGGCCGGAGGGGGAGGGCTGCGAGGGCTGTGGCCCAGGCGCCCTGGGTCGGCTCTGCAGAGCTGTGGGCAGACAGGGCAGCCAGCCTTCAGGGATGGAACCGGGAGGGGCAGCAAGAGGGGATTCTGTGGACAGACAGGGGTCTTCTGAAGGTGGAGGGGTGGGCGGGCGGGGAGGAGGGAACTGCAAATGCAGGAAGGGGGTGGTGACAGGAGGGGAGGGGTCTGAGAGCAGCAGGGGTGGGAGAGCACTGACAGAGACTGCTGTAGCTCAGACAGGAGAGGACAAGGCAGTGAGCAGGCAGCAGGACCCCAGGCCGACCCCAGGACCCCAGGGGACAGAGGCCGCTCAGCAAAGAGCCACGGCAGAAACCCAGGAGATGCCCTGGGCCCTGAGGACGGATGAGCCGCTGTCCCCGCCTGCCGGGCCAGGGGCTTTTCGAGGCTAACAGAGTGGACCTGTCCCCGCGCCTGTGTCTGCCCCTCTGTTAGGACTGCGACAGCCTGGGGGCCTGACCCTCCTGTGGCTCAGGGCTGCGCCCACCCACCTAACGCAGGGGCGGGAAGGACTCCGGTGCTTCACATCCACTGATTGTGTACATAATATTAAACTCCATCCTGGCCGGGCCCCACGGGGTGGCTGGACAAAGCGCGCACGCGGCCGTGACCTGTGCCTGTGTCCTCGGGGATTCGGGAGAGAAGAGGCAGGAAGACCCCACCCGCGAGCCAAGGGCTGGGGGGGAGACGGCCTCTGGGGGGAGCATCGGGAAGGGACGGCTTGCGAGGCTGGTCAGCGGTAGCCAGAGCTGCCTTGGGATCGAAGGAAAGGGCACGAGCTGGGGGAGAGCCAGCCCCCTGTGGACAGAGCCCATCTGCTGTGTCTGGGACGGGACCAAAGCCTTGGCTTCTCTGGGGTGACCGGCCACACGTGTGCGTTGCTTCAGACCGGCTACGTGTCAAGGAAGCGTTGACTTTGAGGACCAACCACGTCAGACCGTGTGTGTGTTCAAACTCCCTGCTGCGTACTCGCCTCACAGCCTCAAGATTCCAACCTTCCTTATGCTTCGCCAGTCGAGGGCCTTAAGGAGCAAAAACACCGGGAGGCAACCACAGGTACCGACGTGCTCACAGGGCTGTTTCGAATCGCACAACCCACCAACTAACCATACACCCATCACACACCCGACCACGCTAATGAGCCCACCTGTTTACTAAACAACCCAGTCAGGCAGTCTTGCCTTTGCTGTCTGTCCCTTCCACCAAATTTAGCAAGTGTGCAGTTTCCGTACATTAACTCTCAGAGACACCACTAGACATATATGTATAGGCGTGCTTTAAAAACTGCAGGAAAGGACTTCCCTGGTGGTCCAGTGGGTAAGACTCCGCGCTCCCAATGCAGGGGGCCCGGGTTCGATCCCTGGTCAGGGACCTAGATCTCGCACGCATGCTGCAACTAAAGATCCCGCATGCCGCAACTAAGACCTGGCACAGCCAAAATAAATATAAGTAAGTAAATAAATAAATACTAAAAAAAGCCACAAACTGCAGGAAACTCGGGATCATTTTTAAATCCATCAGGAAATCACAACCCTGTCTCACCTCCACCCCCCAGACAGCAGGACCCCGTTTCTGTGACTCCAGTGCCCAGACCTCAGGCCAGCAGCGTGGAGTGCCCTGTAAGAGCGGTGCCCGGGAACGCCCACACCCTGCCCCTGAGCTCCGCCCCAGCTGGACGCACGCTTGCCCCCGGCGTCCGGGAGCCCGGTGCGCAGGGGCCCAGGGTCTGCACGGCTGCCCCCGCGCCCCCCCCCGCGCCCCTCGGCTTCTAGACCCACGTCCCCTCCCCCCTACCCTCCCTCTGTCCCCTGTGCTCCACCCCCCGAGCTGCCCGGCTTGAAAGTCCCGCAGCGCCAGAGCCCGGGGGCAGGGCAGCTGCGTTGCGCCCTGCCGTTTCCGCGGTGCTTCCAGGAGCCTGAAGGGCGGGTGGCTGCCTGTGACGGAGAAGGAAAGGGCGACCTAGCCTGCCTGGGGCCCGAGCCGGAGACGCAGGCCCCCGCAGAGCGGTGGATCCCGAGCCAGCCCGACACACCCAGCACCCGCGCGGCTCCCGGAGAATGAGAAGAGAAAACTAACGCCAAGAAAACCCGCAAGTGGCCTCTGAATCTGAACTGTGAGTGGGTGTCGAGAAGATGAGGCACCACTGCGGCTCTCGGCCCTGGCGTGGCCCCTGAAGGTCCCGGCCCTGCAGCAAGGCCGCGGGGCAGGGCGCCCGCTGAGCGCTTCCGAGGAAAAAGATGTTTTTTAGAGTAACATATAGGTAGGGAATGAAGAAGAAATTTGGGCTAAAATTAAACAAGCATGGAAAATGCTCAACCTCCCCAAGGAGCAAAGAAACACTTTTAATAAAATAGCGTTTTATATTGAATTGTTAACACCAAAACAAAATCGTTGTAAAGGCAAGTGGGCTGGTGAAACTCTTCACAGTCATATATTTTTGGTCCTTTGAGGTGACTATTTGTTAACAAGTACCAAAAGTTATTAAACGTGCGCCCTGATTTAATAATTTTACTTCCTAAAATTCTCAGGCCAATTTAGAAGAATCCTATTTTAAAAATCAACTTGCATAAAGATGTCTGTCCGAATTAGACATAATACAATAAATCAGCCCCTCAAACAGAAGGGTGTGGGGCAGGAGTAGAAAGGGCTTAAATAATCCAATGAGGGAATGATTATGTTAATTATAATTAATGTATTCCCTGGGATACACTTAACGCAGCCCCAAAAATACTTGCTATGGCCAAATTCTCTTGCTGGACGAGCACTAAGCATCTAATATTCTCCTCTACGGAGGACACAGCAGTGAACAAAATGTGCGACTTTCAGTAGTGTAAACAACATGAAGAAATAGTGACGTGCAAAATGTGAGCACCGTCAACAAACAAGGGCTTGATTAGAACACGAGGAAAAAAAGTTTGACAGTTTTATGTTGAAATATGCAATGATTTCTTCTTGTTAAAGAGCGTAAGATGATGAGAATACTTATGCGTACGTCCAGTTCCGTTATAATAAAGCTGCCAGTGTTATCGAGCTACATAATTATGGGCAGATGACAAAAATCCTCCAGATCACAGCTGAGTCCAATGAGAGGGCAAGATTTCCTAAGGTCATCCCAAAGCTCCCTTCAGCTGTAAAGTTCCATGATTTCGAGGGATGTTTGCTAAAACATTAAGGATTTTACTGTTGGCACTATTGAGACAGGTGAGCGGAGGTGTGACCCATTCCAGGGAAACTACCAAAATCCCCTGTGAGTTCACACACACACACACAGGAAATGAGAATGTTATCATAATATTGATTACTGGTGTGATTAGTGAAGTTTGAGAACCTAAACATGTCTTTATTTCAGTCTATCCAGCAGGCTATTCCAGTTGTCCTATTATGAGCCCAATAATAAAATACCTACTTTGCTTCTATTTATCATAATTTGGCTACACAGTCAGCAGGAAGTACTGCTTTCGGCATGGTCTTGCAACTTCACAGGCCCTTAAATAAGTATTTTACTTGGGTTAATATTTAACTACAAAACCATTCTTACATCTTCGTGGGATTTGTTCTTAAAGGAGCGCTACACTCCTGGATATGCCTATTATGATAACTGAGGTCCAACCTCTTTTTGAAAAAAACACTCCCATTTTTGTCAATAATGAAAAGCCATAGAGAAATAGAATATAACATACAAAAACACTTTGTCGTGTTCCAGGAAAGGGTAGGGAACCAGTTTTAACAGCACATGTGCTGCCCAGGGTCAGGGCCTCCTAAGGACGGTCAGCGGCATGAACCTGCCCGTGGACACAGTGGGCCCACCGCTGGGCTCAGGGAACCGGCTCTGCCGGGCCTCCCCAGCAGGGCCCCCCCCCCGGTGCCCTGGCAGGAAACCCCTGACCGCACCCTCACCAGCACATGCCTGGTTTTAGGGAGGCCGACAGGTCCTCTAAAACCGGGCTTGCACAAGTCACCCAATAAATAGGCACACACACAAAACCACGTGCCTCCCTTTCACAAAATCTCTAGGACATTCTCTTCTGCCCCAGGAAACAAGGAAGGAGCCAGACCATCCCTGCCAGGGAGAGACGAGCCCTGGCGTTCTGAGTTCTGGGGGAAGCACAGAGCCCGTGGCAGAGAGCACAGGGGTGGACGGTGCGGGCCCCTCAGAAGACAGGTTCCAGGGGGGAGCTGGTCACCACTAGCCAGAGGGCCTGGCGACACGAGTGGGTAGAGGTCCATGGTGTCCCAACACAAAGAACCTGATGCTAAGTTAGAGAGACAGGCGCGTTCAAAGCCTGAGCTGAGGACGCCAGACAGAGGGTGGAGCTGGGGGTGGGCAGAGTTCAGAAGAGAAGGTCGCAGGCAGAGACAGCCTGGGGACAACACAGCCTCACTGGATGGTCTGAACTGGGGCACACGGTGCGACAGGGCCCAGGGCCAGCCTTCCCGCTCCCCTGCTGGGCAGGGCCCCGGCTCCTTTCAGGGCAGGATCGGAGGTCAGGACAAGGGTCCAGAAGGAAGGGCTTGCCAAGCTCCAAGCTCCGCACACTTGGTTCTGAACCGCACCGTGGACTCTACAGGGTAGAGAGAAGACACTGGCGAGAAGGCAGGACCAAGGGCCTCCGGCCACTGTCCTCCAGGGCCAGGAGGGGAATCAAGGAGGGGCTTAATGGGGAGCTTTGGCTCGCACTCTTGTCGTCAGAGCTACAAGGTTTTCACGAAGGAAAGGATTCGGTTTCTGTCTCAGCCCACGATGCCGGACGACGAAGCAGGAGGTGGCAGTCCAGTGCGTGACCAGCGGGACCCTGGGCCCAGGGGACGGGGGCGGAGGCTGCCCGCCGCCTGGTACCTGCTGACACAAGACGGAGCCACGAAGGCCAGACCTGCGCCGCGACTGGGTGTCAGGACGCCGGGAGATGGACCAGCCAGCAGAGCTCAAGCGCCAGCGGCCGAGCGTGATTCTGGAAGAACAGATTTCTTCCTCAGCTACAAGCCAGCCTTGGCTCCCGAAATTCAGTGGCCTGTGTGGGGAGACTCTTCCCGTGCAGACAAGGGCCACCGTCAACTTCTGCCATTCAGACGTCTCACCCACAGACAGCACATGGGCCTCCCCACCAAGCATCCTTAGTCACAGACCTTCGAGCTCCTTTCTGCGCTTTAAATGAGTAGCTGCTCTTTTCCTGTGTGTCCTGTAGCCCTCTGCACGGCCTCCGTCCCACTTTGCTGGGGACCGTCAGCCCACAGGTTTCAAGGGGAAGGGACGTCTACATGCAGATTTCAGGGAGCTCTCTTCTCTATGGTTGTTTTTTAAAATGTTATCAAGTAAATGGGGCGATTGAGAAAGCTATGGGCTCACCTAAGAAGGAAAACAGTCTTCTGCTACTTCTACACCCTTGAAAGATAACAGTGAAATTTACAAAAATGTTTAATTATGAAATATGGTACTGAAGACAAATTTCCAGGCTAGGTTTTATGTAATTTTCAGAAAAAGTTAGGGAGTTCCCTGGTGGCCTAGTGGTTAGGATTCCAGGCTTTCACTGCCGTAGCCCGGGTTCAATCCCTGGTTGGAGAACTCAGATCCCGCAAGCCTCACGCGGCCAAAAACAAAACCAACCAAACAAAAAAACCCCCAAAACAAAAAACAATCTATTAAAAAGAAAAAGTTACAGTGTAACCTTGAAATGGACACATATTGGGGAGCTCCGCACACAGGCACATAGCTGCTATGCAGGCACCCTTCTGGCCGACTCTACCCCGTGGTTCTGAAATCCTTTAAACTGGGACTTCCCTGGTGGTCCAGGGGTTAAGACTCTGCACTCCCAATGCAGGGGGCCTGGCTTCGATCCCTGGTCGGGGAACTAGATCCCACGCGCGTGCCACAACTAAGACCCGGGGGCAACCAAATAAATAAATAAATAAATATTTTTAAAAAAACATGTTTGAAATCCTTTAAACTGATTTCAGGGTTTAAATCGACGTCGACCCCCAGTGTGAAAGCCCATCGAGTAGGCCGGGACAAGGACGCTGGCTTTTACCCTGATCGAGGCAGGAAGCCACCTAGCGTTTGGAGCACAAGATCCGACTTCTGTTTTAAAAGGGTCCCCTGGCTGCGCTGTGTAGAGCACAGTCTAAGGGGGATGGGCGAGGTTAAGGGGCCGGCGTGACCCTGCAGACACACCGACTGTCCAGGTCCCCACAGACTCCTGCTGGGTTCCCGGGAGGGCCCTCGCAGCCCAGGGGGACCTTGGCTCCTCTCGTGCTGCAGACCAGCCTTTGGGAGGGTCTCTTCAACGGAGGCGCAGCCTCGTGGGCCCTGTTGGTGGGAGGACTCAGGGCTGAGACAGAGAGGGAGCAGGAGCTGTGCACGAGGTCTCCAAGTCTTGGAATCGCCCTAAAATGTAGGTGCTTGTATTTTATCAAAATCAGGAGACTGGGACTTCCCTGCTGGTCCAGTGGCTAAGACTCCGAGTTCCCAATGCAGGGGGTCCGGGTTCAATCACTAGTCGGGGAACTAGATCCCGCATACCACAAGTAAAGATCCCGCACACGGCAAAGAAGATCCCTCGTGCCACAACTAAGACCCGGCGAAGCCAAATAAATAAATAAAATATTTTTTAAAACATCAGAAGACTGAGGCTCAGAATGAGTAATCATTTCCCAAGTTCATACAGTCAGTGGTAAAGTCAGAACTCAAAACCCAAATAGTCAAAAGAAGTCCAACATCATCAGTAATCAGAGGCTGCATTTTTTAAAACAAGGGGCCATCGCACACTCATTAGATTGACAAGTATTTAAAATACCTGACACCACCAAGTGTTGGCTAGGACAGGGAAGACCGCCCCGCAGAGGCTGCGGACGAGATGCTGACCTGTAACCCACACAGAACACTGTGACAGCATCTGGTAAAGTCAGGGATGCTCACATCCTGTGACCCACAAACCCCACTTCCGGAGAAAGTCCCCACATGTTCACAAGAAGACACACAGGAGAACACGTGCTGCACTTCTGTCGAGAATGGAAAACTGGAAACGATCTAAACATCCATGAGTGGGATAACGGAGACGTAAGTGGCGGTGAAATGACAGCAATTACAATGAACGGAAGCCTCGTCCATCAACGTCGATAAACCTCAGAAACATGATGCGGACGGAAAAAGGAACCTGCCAAATCATATTATACAGGGGTCTTAAAAAACTTGTAAAACAATACCGCAGATTGGTTACAGAACGCATCTGAAGCAATAGCACCGAACACGAATGGGAATGAGGAACCCAGGACGGAGGCACAGAGAAGCTGTTCCGTGTGACACAGCGTTTCTCCCAAAGGTCTCTGGAACAAGGTGGGAAAATGTTACATCACTCTCTCTACTTCTGTGAACGTCTGAGATATTACATCAGCAGCAGCCATCACAAGCATATTTGACAGGAAAACCAGCCCCAGAGCTGCCTGCCCCACGCACGGCCTGTGCTTCTTCTCCACAGTCCCGCCTGCTCATCCTGAAGTTCTCGGGGCCGGAAGCTGCGTCCTGCTCACGTCTGTGTCCACGGCTTGGCAGACAGGAACTGCCAGGGCGCTCGGAAAGCCATGAACGAACGAGGGAACAGACGTGCAAAAGCCCAGCCCTTCCTGCCCTGGCGGCCCCATCTCGTGAGCGCACGGGGACGGGAGAGCGCTGGCCCTGCGTGGTCTCCGCCCTGGAGGCTCTACAGGCGCCAAGTCACCACTGCCCTCTGCACCTGCTCCTGCCTCAAACAGCCCCTCCTGTGGCCCAGCGGGTCCCGTCCAGCAGTGAAAGAGTTAATGAGGGTCCAACCCACTGGCTGTTGCTTACAGGTGACAACGTTCAAACAACCCGAGCGCCCCAGAATAGACCAAGGTCTATCATCAAGTCACTGGAATACGACACTTTGTTTTTTTAGACAGTGTGTCAGAGAATAAAATGACACGGGGCAATGCTTATGATATACTGTAAAGTAAAACAAGCCAAGCACAAAAAGTGGGTCACAAAAACATACACGGGGCTTCGGCTCATACCTGGTGCGTCAGCCGCCAAATCACTCTCATCACTTTCCATCCGCGCTCTGACGCGACAGTCACAGTGGAGAAGGGACCTCAGGACGTTTTGGAATAGAGAAGCCAGAGGGAGGCGGTGAAACGCCCAGAAGCAAGCTGTGAGCCCACCGGGCAGGAGAGGATGAGGACCCAGGGTCCCACCCAGCCCGGCCCTCCCCTCCCCCGGGGACACTGAACCCGAAGCTCCGACCAGAGACTGCAGCACAGCGAGGGGCAGACGGGCAGCACAGGAGTGAGGCAGAGGGTCAAGGGAGCCAGTACACGGCCCTTCGGCGCCGCCACACCTCACAGAGCTGAGGGTCTCCCCTCCCCCGGAGAAGCCAAGCCCGGACGTGGGCAGCAGTGAGCCCGGCCTCCAGCCAGTCACCCTACAGTGCAGCCCCTGCCATCAGCGCCGTGGCCATCACTCCCAGGTATGAACAGCCTCCAACACAAGCCAAAGCAAACAAACCCAACAGCACATACGATATGACCTCATTTTGTAAATTTTAAAAAAATCACAGCAGATACCAACATGTTCACGGTGGCACCTCAGAGCGATGGGGGCCTGATGATCTTCCAGAAACGCAGCCAGGTAACCACCAGGTTCTCTGGTGTTGGGACCCACGACCCCCCTTACTTCCTCTCACCTCTTCTTTGGCTGCTGTTTAAAAATATCTGTTTCCTTCTCTCGGCTCTATTGAGACGGGCTTCTAGAGACCGTGCGTGTGTGTCAGCTCCGGCTGCAGGTCAGAACCCGTGTCCTCTCCACCCTCCACGGACACGTGTGACACCGCTGCAGGGATGTTCCTCGTTACAGGGAGGCCTGTTTTCTCCAGCTGGTCACGTGCCCACAGGCAGCAGACTCAACACCAGACAATAGCCGCACACGTGCTCGTGCTCGGAGGCACACGATTGTTTTCTCTGAGAAAACAGCTATTTTGACCCACCTCGGGGACGGGTCCGTACAATGGGAGGCTCTGCCCTCGGCCAGGAATTTCAAACATCTGGGCCGCTGCAGAGTTAAGAGTTCCAAAGACGACAGAAAGCTTCATCAATACCTGCCGGAGCTCCACTAGGAAACCTTCCAGCCAAACTTTCTACCTAGCAGTGGTCCCACTTCAAAACGATGCTCTTAGAAGATGCCATTAGCACCCCTGTTGGAGAGTCGCACGTACAGGCTGTTGGCAGATTTGTAAGGAAATGAGCAGCAGGAAGGCCTGTGGAGTGAATGTGTGGACAGAGGGCCCTGCATCTAAGCCCCGTCCTGTCCGCCACAATCACCCCGAGAAGTGAATGCCGCCAGCCATGTGTCAGAGATGCAAAACCCGAGTAAGACGGATTAGCGACTTACCCAAAGCCACAGTGATAGCAAGGACCAGGTGGGAAGGAGAGGCGCTCAAAGCACTTGTAACGGGGCTTCCCTGGTGGCGCAGTGGTTAAGAATCCACCTGCCGGGCTTCCCTGGTGGCGCAGTGGTTGAGAATCTGCCTGCCAATGCAGGGCACACGGGTTCGAGCCCTGGTCTGGGAGGATCCCACATGCCGCGGAGCGACTGGGCCCGTGAGCCACAATTGCTGAGCCTGCGCGTCTGGAGCCTGTGCTCCGCAACAAGAGAGGCCGCGATAGTGAGAGGCCCGCACACCGCGATGAAGAGTGGCCCCCGCTCGCCGCAACTAGAGAAAGCCCTCGCACAGAAACGAAGACCCAACACAGCCATAAATAAAATAAATAAATAAATAAAATTTAAAAAAAAAAAATTCTAAAAAAAAAGAGAATCCACCTGCCAATGCAGGGGACACGGATTCGATCCCTGGTCCGGGAGGATCCCACATGCCGCGGAGCAACTAAGCCCGTGCGCCACAACTACTGAGCCTGCGCTCTAGAGCCCGCGAGCCACAACTACTGAGACTGCGTGCCACAACTACTGAAGCCCGCACGCCTAGAGCCCATGCTCCGCAACAAGAGAAGCCACCACAATGAGAAGCCCGTGCACAACGAAGAGTAGCTCTGCTTGCTGCAACTAGAGAAAGACCGCACACGGCAACGAAGACCTAACACAGCCAAAAATAAACAAATCAATTTAAAAAAAAAAAAGTGCCTGTAGCTGTTACAGAGCAACTGGCAGTGCTCGAGTCAGCGGCTTCACGGTCTCGGCTGCGGGGACGCAGGGGTGACAGGGAGGTGCCCCCTCCGGCAGGAAGAGGCCCACACCCGTGGGTCTCACTGCCCACTTCCCACACGCTGCCCAGGCCAGTTAAACCCTCAGCTGTGGTGGCAGGTGAAGCAGAGCTGCTCTGTGGTCTCCAGGACCTCTCACCAGAGCTGTGGACTCACCAGGTCAGTCCCAACTGGACGGGAGCAGTCGCCCTGACTTGATGCCGAAGAATATTCTCATTTCTTAGACTCAGCAATGGGCTCCAGGGAATACTTATTAGTACACCTTATAGAAGCAAAAGTCAGTGTTTGCTATGATTCCAAAATCCATGCAAAGAGTCTGATTTTCTGTAGACAAGCTCTAAAACAAGCAGGAAAGGTAATGAAAGGCTCTAAGTGACACACAGCCCTGACCTTGTTAAAGGCCGGAACAGAACCCTGTGTTACAGGTGCCCTTTCGAGTTGTGTTGGAATGTTCTTTTTATTTACTCTCTGGAATGTCCTCGTTCTTGTCCTTCCATTAAATGTGACTAGATCATTTTAAAATTAAACAAGGAAGTGGGATTAAAATGCTAAATATTTAGGGGAAAAAAAACAGATAAAATAATTCTAGAAAACTAGAACAGGCGGTGAGGTCTGTAACGCAGCTGCCGTCACCAAACCTGGTGGAGACAGACTCTCTGCCTGAAACACGCCTGACGCTGAGGCAGCAGCCACAGGAGGGAGGCCGGAGCCAGAGGAGGGAGGCCGGCAGGTAAACAGCCGCCCGCCCACCTCACCCCGCGTGGGGCTCCAGCGCTGCAGTATGAGTGCCGCGATCCCTCGGCCAGGACTCCTGTGAATGGCCGTTTCTGGAGGAAAAGCGTATGCTGCTTCCTTTCCTGAAAGTCACCCACCAGGACGGCTTTCTGGCAACTCTCAGGCAGCATGGAGATGCTGAGACCCCCGCGGCATCGCACCCTCCATCCCTGGGTGAGAGGCGTGACTGCCAGCCCAGCAGCGACACGAGCTCTGCCGGCTGCTCTCAGGCTGAAAGTCTAATCTGAGCGACAGGCCAAACATCCTGGGGCCAAGGAAGGAGGAGTGAGACACTCAAAAAAAAAAACGTTTGCTGAGTGGCTTAACTTTACAGATTCAACCAAATGAAAACTCCTTCCTCAGAAATTCACAAATAACATTCCTTTTCCAGCGGAGCGACCTGAACTGCACTAAGATCGAGTCTGTTTTGTGACAATTAAGTTAGCGCTGCATCTCGTTTCCCCCCCACCCCCCGCACCCGGGGAAGCAGGTCCAGCAGCCCACCTGCCTCCTCCTCTTCTCACCTGCAGGGAGTACCTGTGTGGTGCCTGGTACGCAGAGTGGCAGCCCGCACAGTAGCGGCCACGGCCGACAGAGGACTCGGACATTTAGAAAAGTGAGACCATGTTGTCTTTTTGCTTGAGTTTTTAATTAAATATTTTAAATCTCTCAGAAAACTAAGCTTGTTTGTTTTTTCATTGGCACACTTTCCTGGAGAACAGGAAACGTGGGTTTTCTTGTGAGTGACGCCGGCTGTGCTGTAGGGGTTGAGGCAGGTGGCCGTTCATCCCTCCCCTTCCAGACAGAACCCCACATACGTCAGGTGTCGCCTCACACCGGTCAAGAGCGGCCAGCATCAAAAACCTACGAACAGCAGACGCTGCAGAGGGTGTGGAGAAAAGGGAACCCTCCTGCACTGTTGGTGGGAATGTAAATTGATACAGCCAGTATGAAGAACAGTATGGAGGTTCCTTAAAAAGCTAAAAATAGAGCTACCGTTCGACCCAGCAATCCCACTACTGGGCATATACCCTGAGAAAACCATAATTCAAAAAGAGACATGTACCACAATGTTCACTGCAGCTCTAGTTACAATAGCCAGGACATGGAAGCAACCTAAGTGTCCATCGACAGATGAATGGATAAAGAAGATGTGGCACATATATACAGTGGAATATTACTCAGCCATAAAAAGGAACGAAACTGGGTCATTTGTAGAGATGTGGATGGACCTAGAGTCTGTCACACAGAGCGAAGTTAAGTCAGAAAGAGAAAAACAAATACCATATATTAACGCATGTATGTGGAATATTAGAAAAATGGTACAGATGAACCTACTTGCAGGGCAGGAATAGAGATGCAGATGTAGAGAATGGACTTGTGGACACAGTGGGGGAAGGGGAGGGTGGGATGAATCGGGAGATTGGGATTGACATATATACACTACCACGTGTAAAACAGATAGCTAGGAGGAACCTGCGGTATAGCACAGGGAGCTCAGCTCGGTGCTCTGTGATGACCTAGATGGGTGAGACCGCGGGGCGGGGGGGGGGGGGGGGGAGGGAGGTCCAAGAGGGAGGGGATATATATATATATATATATATATATATATATATATATATATATATACACACACATATAGCTGACTGACTTCACTGTACAGCAAAAACTAACACAACATTGTAAAGCAATTCTACTAAAATAAAATAATAACAAAAAATAAAAGAACGTCCCCGGAGCACAACACCGACTCCGCTGCGACACGGGCAAGCCTGGCAGGCGTCTCCATCAGCCGCGAGGACCTTGTGGTCCAGGCGCGTCCGGCTCCCCGGTGCGTCAGGGGCGGGACTGCGGGCGCCTCCTGGTCCTGGAGCCGTGGGGAGAGTCCTGAGAGGGGGGTGTCAGGGGAAGGGGCCCCGCGGGCGGCCGGAGGAGCGTTTCCGTCCCCAGGCCCGCGCCTGGACTCACCGCAGACCGTCCAGACATGGCCTCCTGGCCACAAACACCTGCGCACAGACGAGGCACCCGGGCCCAGCTGCACGAGGTCAGCAAGGACCGGCCCCTGCCACCCGGAGGCCCCGGGCTTCCCCTCCGCACTGCGCCTCTGGAGCCCAGACCAGCCCCGCGGCGTGTCCCCGGTGCCACGTGGTCCTGAGAGGCGGCCACAGGGGTCCGAGGCTTGCTCTACTTTCCCTTCATTCTCCTTGGGCCACAGCCCAGGGGCAGGTGACCGCGATCCTTCCAGAAGGAAAAGGTGTTTCCTGATTCGCCGTCTGGGAGGAGGGCGCTTGTGCGGCGGTGCGTTCCATTCCGCCCGCCCCTGAAAGTGAGCGGTTGGTTTCCAGGACGGAGAGCGTGGAAAGGCGCGGCTGCTGCGCGCACCCAGGGTCCCAGAGAGAACAGGCCCTGCTCCAGCTCGGCCTCCAACCCGGCACGGCTCCTCGCTTCCCTCCCGCCCCCGGGAAGCCGGCCCGGGAGGGGTGCTCCCAGGGCCCCGGGCCCCGGTCACAGAGCAGCAACGGGGTGCGGACCGGCCGCCCGCTCAGCCCCACGACCGCGAGTGAAAACCTCCACTGGGCCTCCTGTACTTTCGTCCTCGAATCGGAAGAGCTGACCTCACCTAGTGACACTGCGGCGACCGGGGTGAAGGGAGAGGGTCCATCCACGTGAGGAGGAAGAGGACAGACACCACGGAGGAGCGGGGACCCGGCCCGGAGCTCCGCGACCCCCCACCCCCCCAGCCCGGCTCTAAGCAGACCGAGTCAGAGGACGGCTTCTACGGGCTGGTCGGCAAGCAGGGGAGAAACCAGGGGTGTCACAGACACAAACACAAGTCACTCCAGCTAGGAGAGTGTTGCCACAGCCTTCACGCACGTGTTTTTGAGAAACTGGAGCTGCTAGAGAGTTACTCGCCCTGACTGAGAACAGAAGAGCCTCACTTTGCTCACAAAGGGATTTTCCAGATACACTGTGGTGGGAGAAAAAAGCGTCGAGGCTCTGCTTTCAAAGAAACAATGACTTTTTCTGGGACACATCTATTATCTTCATCATATATTTAAAAAAAAAGTAATAAAAATTCCCCTTATTTACTCTTCAGCTGGATGCTTTGCCAATGGCTGGTGTTTGGTATTCCCCATTTAGGCAATCTTTTTTTTTTTTTTTAATTTTACTGGAGTAGAGTTGATTTACCATGTTGTGTTAGTGTCAGGTGTACAGCAAAGTGATTCAGCTATACATATACATATATACATTCCTTACAGATTCTTTTCTCATATAGGTTATCACAGAATACTGAGTAGAGTTCCCTGTGCTATACAGTGGGTCCTTGTTGATTGTCTATTTTATATATAGCACTGTGTGTATGTCAATCCCAACCTCCTATTTTATCCCTCCCCCCATGTTTCCCCTTTGGTAACCATAAGATTTTCTTCGATATCTGTAAGACTGTTTCTGTTCTGTAAATAAGTTCATTTGTATCTTTTTTAAAAATTAGATTCCACATATAAGCGATATGATATGTCTTTCTCTTTCTGACTTAACTTCATTTAATATGGTAATATCTAATTACATCCATGTTGCTGCAAATGGCATTATTTCATTCTTTTTCATGGTTAATATTCCATTGTATATATGTACCACATCTTCTTTATCCATTCATCTGTCGATGGACATTTAGGTTGTTTCCAAAACTATAATGTGAAAGCTCCTGATTTTTAAAAACTGGCAGCAGACGTTTTAAAAAATGGGTAAGACACCGTGTGGGGCAGAATAAAACACAACTGCACAAGAAATAAAGCATTAGGGTCCAGTCCGCGAGCCCTGCTTCGCAGAGCCCGGCCTTGCGCGGTGCCCGCAGTGGGGACCGGGTTCACTCAGGATCAGCTGCTCACCCGACAGCGCCTGCGGGCGGGGAGCCTGCCACCCTCAACAGGAACACGGGGCTCCTGAGTCGTGAAATGGAGGACTGACAGTGAAACAAGATCTGAGGGTTCCAAAAGGATGGGACAGAGGTCCAGTTAATGACACATTCTGTGCTACTGGCTACGAGAAAAAGAATCGGGGGACTTTGGAAAAAACAAAGCAAGTATCTTGGCATCCTGTGGGGATGCCACAGCGAGTTACACACCTGCACAGAGAAAAGTTCAATATTCAACTGTGAAAAAACATGAACAGACTTAAACACAAGAAGAAAAAGAACCAGTATATGGAAAGAAGCAACAATTCATGGAATGATAAACCTAAAGCCTTTAGTAAAAATCAAAAAGTTGTTTTCTTGTAAAATACATACATATAGGACTTTCCTGGTGGCACAGTGGTTAAGAATCCGCCTGCTACTGCAGGGGACACGGATTCGAGCCCTGGTCCGGGACGATCCCACATGCCGCATAGCAACTAAGCCCGTGCACCACAGCTACTGAGCCTGCGCTCTAGAGCCCACGTGCCACAACTACTGAAGCCCACACACCTAGAGCCCGTGCTCCACAACAAGAGAAGCCACTGCAATGAGAAGCCTGCGCACCGCAACAAAGAGTAGCCCCCTCTCGCCTCAACTAGAGAAAACCTGCGCGCAGATGAAATAAATAAATAAATAAAGTATACACACACACACACACACACACACACATATAAAAGACTGAAAGTGTTTATCTATCAAAATATTGATGTTAAAACCGTAATCTTATCAGTGGCTGTCTTTCAGAGGTAAGATTTTCAGCTGCTTTCATTTTCATCTACAATGTCTAGGATGTTCTATAACGAACATAAATTACGACTTTGAAAACAATACACCTATAGTAGTCATGAAAGTATGAGTTGCTCTTTCCAAGCTGGTTGACATTTCTAGTGCACGAGGTCTGGGCAGGGAGTGAGCGAGGGTTCGACCGCCTGCCTTCACTGGCACAACTGACCACTGCCCGACAGAAAGCTAACGCGGGCCACAGAGGAACTTTCATTTTCTTGTAGCCACATTTAAGAAGAAAAAGGTAAAAGTGGAATTAGTGTTAATACGTTATTTACTCCCATATGTCTCTTCCAAGTGCAATCAATGTTAAAGGTACAGAGATATCTTACATTCTCTTTTTTGCACGAAGTCCTCCAAATCAGGCGTGTATCAGGCTCAGCGCAGACTTCAACTCAGACGAGCCGCCAGGGGCAACGCAGGCGCCCCCCCACGGGCAGTAAGGGCCTGGGAGCCTCCGCCGGGCCCACCGGGCGCCCACTGCAGAACCCGGCAGGCTGCGGCTGCCCACTGACGGACCGTCTCATTCTGTTTTGCTTTTTGATTCATGGATTTTTATTTATTTAACAGGTTACTATCAACTACGTCAGTATTCCTATACGTCTAAGCTACTATTTACTACTCCCGGTGAGTTCTGCACCGTTAATGAACTAGAATTCAAGTACACTGACGGAGAAGTTTCTGTTGGTGTCGGGGGGGGCCAGCACGGGCGCACCTGCGGGAACACCATGCAAGGCATCTTCAGAGGGAAGGCGCCCAAGCTGGTGGCACCTTCTCGTTCAGCAAGTGCCTTTCAGCACCTCCCCAGACGTAGGGTCATTCGGGTGTTCAGCTCTGTCCTTGACGGGAGGCACAGCACCCTGAAACCCTGTCTAGTTTTTATTGGGTCGGGATCAAAACTACTGACCTACCCAATTCGGGCCTCGACTGTCCCCGTCAGCGTCTAGAATCACTACATGTGCGTGGCTGGCTGATTCACGGGGGGCGGGGCCGCCCACCCTCAGCGCGGAGGAAGGACCCCCGCACGACGCTCCAGGCGGGAGGGACGCGGAGCTGCGTGTCCTGCATCCCACCCATCCTCGTCTGCCGCTCCGACGACCACGGGAGAGCCAGGTGAAGCCCTCCACGTGTGACCGTGGATTTGTCTATTGCTCCTTTTAGCTCGTGCGTGGCACACCTCACCCCATAGAGCCTGAAGCTTTGCCTTCAGGTGTGTTCTCCCTGGTACGTCATCCTGACGTACTGGCCCTTTTATTATTGTGTCCCTCTGTCTCAAGTAACACTCACCTTGAAGGGTACTGTCTGATTTCAACGTGGCCACCACACCTACTTTAGGTTTACGGTTTGCAGGGCAGACATTTCCTCCAGACTTTGGCTTTCAGTCTCTTTGTGTCCTTGTCCTTGTAACAGGTGTGCCTTGTAGACGGGACAGAGGTGGATCTTGCTTTTTTATTCAGTGTGACAGTCTCTGCCTTTTGACTGGAGTGCTTAATCCCTTACACAGCAAGGGTGATGATCACTATGGCTTTATTAGGTCTGCATTCCCACTGACCCACCCGGTTTTCACTCCGCTTCTCCCTCCCCGGCTCCTTCCATGTTCATCAAATGCTACTTTACTCGTTCGCTTTAATTCCTCACTGACTCTGTAGCGCTGTCTCCTCCAACTGTATTTTAGTGATTGCTCTAAAGGCTGCAACATGCGTTTTTAACTTACCACAACCTACTTAAATGTTGATTTCTAATTGTGTCAGGAAGAATATAGGACCCTTGCTACAGCGGACCCGGAGCAATGGGGGTTGGTTAGGGGTTTCAACTGCCCACACAGCCGAGAACCCGTGCACAGCTGTACAATTGGCCGTCCACAGATTCAACCAACCAGAGTGTGTGGGACACATTTGCTGAAGAAAATCTGTGGATAAGTGGCCCCGTGAAGTTCAAACCCAAGTCGTTCAGGGGTCAGTGGTACCTGCACTTAAGCCCCACCCCCCGGTGCGTGAGCCGCGACAAAGCGAAGCCTCGTTTTATTGAGATCTGCCTGTACCTGCAAGTTTTCACCAGATTTGGGAAGTTTTCAGCCATTACTGCTTCAGATGTTTTTCTGTCCCTTTCTCCTTCAGGGATTTCAGTTCACACACGTCACACATCCTGGAACCCTCAGAATTGTGCCACAGGCCGCTGAGATTCTGTTTACTTCTCTTCAGTCTTTTCTATGCTTTTTGGTTGTGTGACGTCCACTGATCCATATTTAATTTCACCGATTCCTTCTACTGTTGTGGGTTCTCAGCTAATTCACCTGCGAAACGTGCCAGGTGGGCCAGCGAATCCCTAAGACCCCGTGTAAGCCACCACGGTTGCTTGGGGGGTCCTGATGGAAACGGGGATTCAGGGAAGGGAGAACGCGGCACGCGCGGGAACCCCACTGCCCAAGGAGGTCACACGATGGACCACGGAAGGAGCGGGCCTTGTGGGGGTGGGATGCAGCGGGGCTGCCGGGGAGGCCCCAGCGGGAGGACGGACAGTGCATGCGGGGCAGTTACTCGGCCTGGAGGCCGCCGGCGTGTAAGGAGGGGGATACGGCCGGGGCAGGCGGGTGTAAGGAGGGGGATACGGCCGGGGCAGGCGGGTGTGCCTGGCAACGAGAGAAAGGACGGGTCGGATGAGGAAGGGCAGCGGCTCCCAAGGGGGTGGCTGCGGCCGCATTCCAGGAAAAGGCCACCAGGAGGAATGCGGGTCGGGGGACTTCTCAGGAGAATCTAGGGAAGGACAGGGTGTTAGCACGGAAAAGACAGAGATGTGAAAGGTACTTAGGAGGAAAAAATAGCAGGCATCAGGGCAAGTGTTCATTAAACAATGACTGAAGGAGAGGCTCTGGTCAGGGATGAGTCCAAGACAGATCTCATTCATTGCCGGAAGGGTTGAAAGCGTAAGTGCAATTTAAACACTTCTCAAGAAATGTGGCGACGCAAATAAAAACTATAAAAAGGCTCTTATCACTTGCCCTAGTAATTCCATTTCTAAAATGTATTCCCGGGAAACCAGTGAAATCCGTTATGATTCCCGCAGAAGGCTGTTCATCGCCAGCGCTGAGCTGCTCAGACGAGGAGGCCGCGAGCCCCGCGTGGTTTGACGCCATGTCACCCGGGGCACGAACCCGAAACACCGCCCCTCGCGGCGGCCAGGCCTCGCTGCAGCCCAGCGGCACCTCCTGCTTCCCTGTCCCCTGCCTGGTCACTGGAGCTCCTAACACTTCCAACTTGGTGCTGTCCAACTCAAACAGATTTTTGCTCAAATAAACTCTTAAAATGTTTAATATGCCTCAGTTTACCTTTTAACACCAGTTATTTACAATAAATTACAGAACATCTGTTTGAACAATGGAATATAACACAGATGTTACAAACAAAAATGTTTATGATGAAACCTTTATCCCTTCACTTCTGAGGGTTTGCACAGTTTTAGGGCCTAGAGGATGGTGACCAGAACAAAGCCACTGCTTCACGGGTCTGAAACCTGAAGGGAGACACGGTTACTGAACAAAATACACAACTACACACATAGAAACAAATTCTGATGAATGCCACGGAGGGAACTTCCACCGTAATGAAAGAACGAAAACAGGGGGTTCCAATTTAGACCGGGGATCAGAAAAGGCTTTTCTGAATCCATGACACTAAGACAAGCCTCCGAAGAGGAGAGGGCATCACCCAGGCAAGGGGGGCTGGAGTTGGGAAGCCTGAGAAGAGGCCACCCAGCCGGCGGGGCCAGGGCGCCGACCGCGGGAAAGGGCGGGACCTGAGGCCAAGAACTCGTCCCCAGCACACTGGGAAGGTTTCCGGAGGGAAAGGACAGGATCCTTCCTTTCCAGAGTGACTGCTCGGAGGGTTCTGTTCGGGGAACAGCTGGGGAGAGGAGCCCTGCGGTCGCGGGCCTGGCGGGAGAGCTGAGCGGGAAGGAGCAGGGAGAGAGTCAACGCGTGTATTTCTGCAGCAGAAGAACTGGGATCATATTGTACGTGGTGCTTTGTGATCAGCCTTTTTCTACCTGTCACCCTGGGCACGTCGCTCCTCGATAACTTCCCTTAACTTCCTTTAACTAGAAAAAAAATTTGGCCACTTTTATACCAAAATGTTCAGAGTGGTCATATCTGGGCTGATATAATTGCAGGCAATTTTTATTTTCTCTTTATACTTTTCTGTATTTTCCAAAAGTATGCAATGAACACACGCTACTTTAATAACTTGGGGAAGGCTGGGGGAAGGTACGACACAAAGGTATGATTTGCTTGTGTCTTGTGAAAGTAACTCTAAATCCTATTTAGAAAGGTATAGTTTATCTTTCGGCAGGGCCGAAATTAATTTGAAAATCAAAAAAAAGCAAAGAAAAAAAAGAGGGGGAAAAGGCAAAGGCTGCTACACCCACAGTCATTGTTAAGACAGTTTCCTGTTACAGGACTGACATTCCTCAACTCAAGTGTTTCTCTTTTCCTCCTGCTCTTGTTAATATTTCAGGGCAGTGACAACCCTGAACACCAGTCCCCTTTCCAGAGGAAGAGGAGGAAACATACGAGTCACCTGAATCCCTGCATCTCCCTCATTAGCAAAACCCCAGCCTTAGAGCGAGACCACCCGAGGCCACCTGTCACCAGGACACAGGGATGACAGCCTCGCATCAGCGCCCCTCAGGGTCCCCCCTGGCCCTTTCCTGATAACGGACGGCGAGGCAGAGCTGTGCTTCTGTCTGTGCCAGTGCCTGAGACTTGAGGGACAGTTTAGTGGACCAGCGCCCGGAATCCTCTCTGCAAAGCGTGCGTTTCCCACCATCACTGCTCCTGCCGAATGAGGGGCACAGCCCCATGGCCACGCGAGGCCTCTAGAGCACACGGGGTGCGCTCGCGGGGCACACTCGTGGGTCCAGCCCCGAGAGGGGCGGCCAACCATGGGCCTACGAGTTAGAAACAACGGACCCCGGGACTCTCCTGCAGGTCCAGTGGTTAAGACCGCACGCTTCCAGTGCAGGGGACAGGGGTTCGATCCCCGGTCGGGGAAGTTCCACATGCCGTGCTGTGCAGCCAGAAAGAAAAAAAGAAGAAACAACAGAGCCTGGCGGTCTGACCAGGGTCGGCTCAAACCCGGAGGCAAGAACCAGGGTTCCTGCAGGAGGAGAGCTGATCCAGACGGGGATGAGGGGAGATGGCATCACCACCAACACAGTGTGACACGTCCACAGAACCCCAGCGTGAGCTTGTCCGGGGGAAGGGGGGCTGGGCAAGCGCGGCCGGGGCGGGGGGAGCCCGAGTCACTGGGGTCGCAACTGGAACCCGCTCTGACCGCTGCCACGCAGTCTCAGAGCAGCACGGGGACACACGGTCACAGCCACCACCACGGCCTGTCCTTCCCGTGACAGCAGCACGCCCAGCGCCGCGGCCTCTGCAAAAGGACCTGGGTCAAGGAGAACCCTGTATGATGGGCTGAGAAACGTTCTTCGGCACTTTTTGGCTTGAGGATGCCAAGAATTCTCTCCCTTTTCCTACTGACCAAATCACCCCAGCCTACTTGCTGCTGTGCTCAGGTTCCGGACCACTGGCTTTCTTCCTCAGGCCGAGTTGGGCATAATAAATCGATTTGTTTGTTTACATTTCTTCCTACCTGCATTTAGTTAAAGATTTTAATCACTTAAACACATACAATAAAGTGAGGAAAACTGGATTAAGTCAGGATTAGGAAAATTATAACAACAGAGAAATTCGGGACCAGGGGAACACAGCCGCGCCAGGCCACAGCCCTGGACTCAGCACCGCCCACGGCAGAGCAAGGAGGGAGGCCGGGGAGGGTCAGGACACAGGTCATCCACAGGGAAAAAGCACGAACAAGTCCCAGGACTCCCGTCTGAAAGAAATTCCTCACCTAAGTCCCCCTCTGGGGACACACCGTGATGGAACGCTCAGCTGCTGTAAGGGCCCAGGAGCCATGGGCATCCTTGCTCTCCCAAGGCCCCAACACAGACTCTGAGGAGCCCCAAGGGCTGCAGGCCCGTCCCAAGGGCACCCTACCCGCGCTAACCCGTCACAATGCAGCAGGCGAACACAAATCAGTGCTTCCAAGAAGCAGCAATGTCACACGTATTAACATCGCTGCAAATCTGAATTAGCCGTTTTTAAAACTGCATCAGGAAGAAAAAGAGGGAACACCTGGTAATATGGTCGTTTGGAACCATAAAGATTAAAAGAAAAAGTGAAACTAAATTTTATAAGAAAGATAAAGTAAAAGCTAAATTTAAATCATCACTTGTGCTAATAAGAGACTACCCAATGAAACAAAGCAGGATGCTCATAATCAAAAATGTATCTTTCCAATTCCTTAAATCTATATTTAAAGAACAGCTCCTTCCTTAAGAAATATTAACCTATTGGCCTCTTTGTTTTCCCTATAGAAATTTTCATAAGTCTTTAGTGATTTATGTGCAAAAGATTTATGAACATTACATCGTTTGACATACATTATACCATCACGCAGTGAACAGTCTTTTACTTTTTTCCAGAAACTGAATCAGAGTCCCAATAAAATGGGGAAAAAAATGTGTGTGCACATGGAATAGATAAAACACTGCATATAAAAGTGTGTTATCACCAACAAGGACCTATAAGACCTTGGGAAAACTGGGAGTTTATTGCCATTCTTATAAATATAGGGTTAAAATGGCATTTAAACTCAAAATATAAGAAAACAAAACTGAACCTAAATTAAAAGGAAATACAATAGGAGACAAGGGGAAAAGCTACACCAACAGGAATTCTCTATACCTGTTACACGGGAATTCTAATCACCTGCTTTATCCAAGACTCACAACTCTAGAGGTACTGCTGATCTTTTTCTCACATTATTTGGGTTCACATAATGACTTTCCAACCAGAATTCTCTGAAAGCAAATGTACCCCCTAAGCAGGCCAGAAAAAGTCTGAGTTGGAGGGTCAGAGCGAAGGCAGAGTTGTTTTAAGTCATAAAGTAACACTATACACCAAACTGACGGATTATTTCAGGAGCATTAAAAGGGTAAAGAGTCTTTTCTACTAGCAATTAACATAAATTAAATGTTGATGGGAACTTATGGGTGTCCCGATTCTTAATTTTACCATATTTGTGTTTTACTATAAATGGCACCAGCTTCATTATTTCTTGCACTGTAATGATCACGAATGGATTTTACCACAATGAGATCCCACCTGTATCCTGGATCATTTGCCTGATTTGTTTGTTTTTATCACAACTGCAAGAACAGCGGCTCTGATTACCTCTTTTGTTTGCAAGTGATTTACAGAAGGTTTTCAGCTTTGTTATTGGGCTGAGTATCTGCAATCTCACCCACTATTTCCCTGGGACGGCTCCATCCTATCTTCAAAAGCATCAAGTTCTGTTGGTCAGGAGACAGCTTCATATTTTCACAGAGAGAAAGGCCGTGGCTGTGCTGTCAGCTCGACACTGCTAACCCTCTGCACCCGCTATTCACAGCCTGGGCTTCACGAAAGCAGCTCGTTACCCAGGTCAATCCCAGCACATCCCGAAGGGTCAAGGAAGCCCCACAAAACAGCGCCACTAGTTTCCCAAACAGATCATCTGAGAAATGTAAGTTCTCCGGTAAGAAACTATAAGAGGGCTCAGGTAGCTTTTGGAAATAAAAGAGGGCGTTGTTTCTCTTTCCTCCCAGTTCCCGTGACTGTGAGGCCAGGAGTACATAGTTAGGCTGTTTCTAAGAAACTAGAAGTGCTCAAGCCATCCTGATGTGCTCTGCGCATGAAATCCTACTCAGTTTGCAAGGCGGCAAACGTGCCTGGTCTATTTCCACGTTCATGCAGCTCTGACTTTCACACAACAGGTGGTGATACAGCGCTTGCTTTCAGAAGCCATTTCATAAGACAGTTACATTTTTACTAGTTACATGTCACGGACACGTTTTTACCTGGTTGGACATGAGCTCCATTTTATATGGTCCTGCCTCTCGTTTCGGACTTTATTCAGCCACGTGAACAGTACAAGATCGTAAACGCACGGCCCCCGTGTGTGTTTCTTTGTAATTGATGTCTCCTCCATTAACTGGCCTTTATTCTTAAGCAGTGAGAAGTCAGACTGTGTTGCCACCATTTTGATGATTTCTCAAGCTTTTTATTTTCTAGTCTTTCTCATTCCCTTCACATAGTTACGTCTCCTCTAATAGCACAGATGCTACCCTTTAAAACAGGAGAACACAGAGGCAAAGAGCCAACTCATGTTAACCAACCTTCCCCTTAGCTGAGTTAAAAAATGAACAAACCAAACACAAGTTCAAGGAAGCCAGTCTCTTCCCCATGACAGCTCAGAATAAGCCAAATAAACCCCAAGGAGAGGGCTACGTGGGAAAGCCTTCCCATCCTCACAGGGACAGGACAGAAAGCGCACGTGACACAACCTCAGGAGAGGTGAGAAATCTCTGGATCCTGCCTGAAAAGGAAAGCAGCTAACAAGATGGTTTTGGAGAGAAGGCGGAAAACAGTGCAACGGGACGCAGAAAGGGCCTCGGGTTTGTAGCCTAGAAAACCCTCTCCAGGGACCTCTGCTGGTCTCCTCTGCACCCCAGCCGGGCAGCCTCCCGGGAGCGTCCACCCACCTGGTCACAGCCCGCGTCCACCAGTTCCTGCAGCATTTGTCGGTTGACTTCTGCAGCGGCCGAAGGGCCCGATTCATTAGCAAAGGGCAGCAAGGAGTATCTGATTTCCCTCAGGGCTTTCTGGTAAGGCCCGAACTTCGGGGCTGTCCTCGTCTGCTGCTGCCTGGCCGCGTCCTTGCCCCCCAGGGCCTTGGCGTCCAGGGCGGCGTCACTGCCCGGCCCCGCAGACGGCCCCGGGGCGGGGGTCTTGGGTGGCTGCTTCAGCCCCTCGCGGATCTCCTGCAGCCGCTGCCGGCTGTTCCCAGAGTAGGTCGTGGCGGGAAAAGTCTTCGGCCGCATGGTTAGTCCAGTTTCCTTTGACCATAAATACAATCTTCTTAAAGTGTTTTATTAGTTAAAACGAAAACAAAACCGTCAACAGTATCAGTTAGTTGTAAACACACTTTCACAACAATGTTGTTTTGAAAATGTTCTTTCCTTCCATTTTTGTAGTTCCTGCAGAGAACCGAACATTTTCCAGAGACTTCATTTTGAAGATCATCTCTACCTGAAAAGGAAAATGAGAAGGTGTTCATTTGTGGTTCCCACATAATGTCAATGACACTTTTCAGAAATGGACAAAGATCCTGAAAATATTCCACTTGGAAAGATAAAGGAAGAACACACCACCTCTCAGAAAAGATAAAGATACGGTTCAACTCTGGTTAGAGCACGTGACAGGCAGGGCCACCCCAGGCGTCTCCTGTAACATGTAATCTGCAATGACATACCGCTCCACAAGCCAATACTTTCTCATAAATACTCAATTTTGGGCAAGAACAACAGTATTAACAACTGACAGCTCATTTAAAATTCTCCTTTATAATATGATTTCACTTGGAAATCCACAGCTCAAGGGTTCAGCGGCTGGTCCACACCACGCCCTGCATCCCCACAGCTTGACTAACAAACCTCTCCACCCACCTCAACCGGTGGTCCTTCCATATCTTGGGAACTCTTTCTTATAAAACCCTCCCAAACCTCCTGAAAGAAACCACAGCCTGTCACGCTCAAGGTTCACACAATGTGTTACGAGACTTTGAGGGTCACGACTCCCCTGGTTTTTTTATAAAGTGGTCAACTTCTTACCGGCATTTTGACCTAAATACTAAAATAAGAAATGTCTCGGGGCTTCCCTGGTGGCGCAGTGATTAAGAATCTGCCTGCCAATGCAGGGGACACAGGTTCGAGCCCTGGTCCGGGAAGATCCCACATGCCGCGGAGCAACTAAGCCCGTGCGCCACAACTACTGAGCCTGCGCGCTAGAGCCCGCGAGCCACAGCTACTGAGCCCACGAGCCACAACTACTGAGCCCACGTGCCACAACTACTGAGCCCGCGAGCCACAACTACTGAGTCCACGTGCCACAACTACTGAGCCCACGAGCCACAACTACTGAGCCCACATGCCACAACTACTGAAGCCCACATGCCTAGAGCCCGTGCTCTGCAACAAGAGAAGCCACCGCAATGAGAAGCCTGCGCACCACAACGAAGAGTAGCCCCCGCTCACCAGAACTAGAGAAAGCCCGTGCGCAGCAACGAAGACCCAACGCAGCCAAACATAAATAAATAAATAAATAAATAATAAAAAAATGAGAATGTCTCGCTTGTGGAAACTGACACTTGCATGGAGGGGTCTGGTAACAGCATGTGGGTGGTCACACGGTGACCACAGTAACAAGGGCTGTGTAGATGCAAGTCGTCTGTGTGCGGCACCCACCCCTCAGCATGGAAGCAGCCTCTCTGTACAGAACTCGCTGTCACAAGGGCATTTCCCCACAGTGATGATACCTGCTCCCGGCTAACTCACTGAGTGCTGTCACACTGGCAGTCAGAAGGCGAGCCCAGCCCTGACGCTGCCCTTAGCTGCCAGCTGCCCGGCAGCAGCTGGCTCAGGGGCTCAGGGCTGCGTAGCCTGGGACAGGTGAGGTCACCTCCCTCCCCTCCGCCCAACAGGTGGCAGCAGCGGGTGGGCACAGAGTGCAGCTCAGCGTCCCGTGGTCACTGCTGTTCCGTCCTGAGCCGTCCTGCCCTGGAGGCAGCCCGCGTGGCCGTGACCACAGAACCCCGTGAGCAGACAGTGAAGGACAATCACTTTGAGTTTTAATGAACAAAGGAAAACTGATCCCTTCTTGGAGCACCCTTTACAGGGAGCGGGGCACAGGGGTCTGGGCTTCTTTCAGTGAGGAACTTAGAAACTGTAAGATGGAACCGTGCTTCACGGCCTTTTTCACCCCTTTTTCCCCACTGGGGTGGGGAGAGAGCTAATGTTTATCCAGTATTTACTAAGTGCCAGGCTCTGTTCTAAGCGCTTCATGTGAATTAACTTACATAGCTCTATTACATTACCATATACAACAGTAAACCTGAAAAAATGACATAAAATTACTATTCCTTTCTTAGAGATGGGAAGATGGAAGGTCTCAAAAGGTTTTCCCTGTCCCCTTTCTCACTGTAACTACAAGAAGATTCTATTTAGGAAGTAAGAAGCAGGCTACATAAAATTTTCAACGTGAAATTCGTATTTTTAAACACAATATCTACTACATTAAAGTCGCTGAAATGCCCTTGAGTACGCGATAGTGACCCACTGGCTGAGACACAGCTGAGGCCCCCGGGCCGTGGACCCGAGCCCAGAGCCCTGCTGCACTGGTGTAAAATGGGGCACACTGCACCCACACTCATTCTCAGTGACCTCGTGGTCTAAGCATCTGTTCTGAAACACCTAACTGTCTAAAACCACAAGTTCACATTCCAACAGAAATGAACAGATTCTCAAGGAGCTGCTGAGCACGTCTGGAGTCTGAGAACGGACAGGAGTTGTACCTTTTCCTACCATCTTCACACAAACCACTCCGTTTCCAATCTTTAGTTCTCTTCCCTTCCTTTGAAAATGGAAATACAGAAGTCATAAATCCTACTGTCCTCGCAATACATAACCGATGTGAAGGAGGGTCCTTCCGGTACCCCTCCCCAACCCATCCCCCCTGCAAACAGCCACAGTGCAGAGAGAGGAGCGCATGAGGGAGGCAGATAAACTGCTCCAAAGACAGGATGCCCAAGAGGAGAAAAAGAATCATCTGACAAATGGGAGAATACAGGAGAAAGTCAGAAAGAGCTCCGCAGTAGAGAGAACTAAACGTCTGTGCAGGGAAGACGGGAATTCCAGCCCAGGGAACAGCACGTGCAAAGGAGCAGAGGAACGCGCCGTCCACAGGCTCCTCCACCAGCGCGAGGGCCGCCGAGAGGCCTTTCCTGCAGTCTGGAGGGATGACGCTTGGAGGCGCCCAGGGGCTTGATGCGGAGGACCTTCCAGATCACGGCCACGTCTGGACTCCACGGGGAGCCACCGACTGCAGCCGAGCTAAGGAGTGACACAGCCAGGCGCCCTTTAGAGAGCTGAGTCAGGAAGCCAACTGGACAGAGGGCTGGGAGGGACAAGGCTGGGACACTCCAGGTGGACGACAGGGGCCTGGGTGAGAAGCAGCGACCCCGCCGGTGGCCAGGGACAGTTATGCGGGTGAGCGGCAGTCCTCAGAGCGGCAGCGGGCTGTGATGGGCCTCAGGCCGCCGCCAGGCGACACAGGCAGGACCGGTAAAGCTGCTCTCCACTCGGCCCCTGGAGATGGTCCACGGAGAAGGAAAAAGAGCTGTAAGAAGGTCAAAGCCAGGACGCAGGGCCGGCCTCCCTGCCTGGCCACGGCGGCAGAGGGAAGGCTGTGGGGCCGCGAGGAGGATTCTGAGTAAATTCCCTGGGAGTTACTCTAAAAGGGAGAAGCGCTGAAAGCTGTGACCCACAGCAGAGGGTCTTCCCGCCCACCCAACCCCGGAGACCCTGCGGGCCACCCACAGCCCCCCAGAGCACTGTCAAGTGTGCCCGCTTTCCTCCTGAATCAGCTGAACTGTGGGCACCACGAGGGCAGGGGCTCCCCCGCCCGCTGCCCGGAAGCGTCCGAGTCTGTCCCCGCGATCCCGGACTCGGGGTAAAACCTGCCCCACGGCGCTCTCGGCAGAACACGCAGCACGGGCTGCGGACGGGGACGGCTCTCGGAAAACACGGTGCCCTTTCTCTGAGGTTTCAGACACAGTGTTCCTGACATTTACACAAAACTACTATAAAAAGTTGCACGACTACGGTATATTACTCAGCCAGAAAAAGGAATGAAGTTCTGACACCTGCTACAACGTGGATGAACCCTGAGGACGTTACGCTGCGTGACATGAGCCAGACACCGAAGGACGCATAGTGTGTGATCCATTCCTATGGGGCAAATCCAGAGAGACACAGAAGACTGGAGTCACCAGGGGCTGGGGGAGGGGGAGTTATTGTTTAATGGGTACAGAGTTTCTGTCTGGGACGATGAAAAAGTTTGGAATATAGACTGCGGTGCTGACTGCAGTGACAACGTTCATGTATTTAATGCCGCTGAACTGTACACTTAGGAATGGTTACAATGATGGGCATTATGCAAAGTCATCTAACTGCTCACATCCAGCTAGCGTTTGATCACGTTCCCTCACTACACACAAGCTACACCAGGAAAGGCCGGGCCTCAGGACTGGGTGCTGACGGTGGGCAAACCTCCTGCCCCTCCGCGCTCCACCAGGGCACAGAAACACACAACGGGGAGGGGCTTCCCACAGCCATGCGCCTCCAAATACTGGGGGTTTAAGTGCCCGTGTGTCCCACAAACATTCCAATTATAAAGCCAAGCAGCGCGGGAGAGACCAGACGTTTCTGTGTCGACATCTGTATTTATACATGAGCTAAGAAATACCAGGTGGAGGTGCCCCCAAACAGAATCCGGATCAGACGTCCCGGTTTCTTTTCTTTTTTCCCCCTCAACATTTCATTATGAAAATTTTCAAACATAAGGAAAGTTGAAAGAGTTATTCAGGGATACCTCCTAAAGCCGCGCCTGGGAAAGGTCCTGCGTACGGGGTGGGGGCGGGAAGACCCCATCCCCTTCCATCGCCTTCCCACCACGGTCTCCTGGGCATACCTGGCTTCCTAGGTGAGGATGTAGGACACCTACAGGCAAACTGGTCCTGCCTGAATAATTTGGTAAGGATGAAACTTCCCTTCAGTTACACAAAGAATGAAAGTATTTTCTCAGCTTGAGACCTTGTATTTTAGACTTTAGTTTGACGACAGTTGATTTCATGGTGAAATTATGAACTTCTGAAAGCATTTTTCATGAGAATACTCATCAGTCAAATTAAGACTGCAGCTGGAAATGAGCTCCTGTGACACACTACTGTATCATTTTAATAAGCTCTCTCATCAAGAATTTTACAAATACGACCCTAAAGCCTCATGGATGGGTCTTTAAAAAATCGGGGTAGCGGAATTCCCTGGTGCTCCAGTGGTTAGAACTCTGTGCTTTCACTACTGGGGCCCGGGTTCGATCCCTGGTTGGGGAACTAAGATCCCATAGGCCACGGTGTGCCCCCCAAAAAAAAAAAATGGGGGTAGCAAGCAAAGTAATCTAATTTTAGAAATTTCTTAGGTATCATCAATTGATTTAAATATACTTTAAAAGAAACTACAGGGCTTCCCTGGTGGCACAGTGGTTAAGAATCCACTTGCCAATGCAGGGGACACGGGTTCGAGCCCTGGTCCGGGAAGATCCCACATGCCACGGAGCAACTAAGCCCGTGCGCCACTACTGAGCCTGCGCTCTAGAGCCAGTGAGCCACAACTACTGAGCCTGCGCTCTAGAGCCACTGAGCCACAACTACTGAAGCCCGTGTGCGACAACTACTGAAGCCCACACGCCTAGAGCCCGTGCTCCGCAACAAGAGAAGCCACCGCAGTGAGAAGCCTGCGCACCGCAACGAAGAGTAGCCCCGGTTCGCCGCAACTAGAGAAAGCCCGCGTGCAGCAACCAAGACCCAACTCAGCCAATAAATAAATAAAATAGTAAAAGAAACTACAAGACACTGGAATTTTAAAACTGCAATACTCTCGATGTGCAAAGAAAGCCCCTGTATTACCTCCTAACAGTGAAGTGTTATTCTCTCATGCTCCTTAGAAAAACAAAAACAAAAACTGCAATACAACTCACAAGACAAAAACAACTCATTTTCACATCTGGAGCTGTGACAACTACTAAATCCTATTCTCAGTATAGGTGGCTCCTGTAAAAACTTAATATGAGAGCAGTATTTTAATCATCCCTTAATTTGGCCCTACCAAACCCAATTCTAGTTCTTAAACCAATCCTGGAAAATGCTATCAGATGTTCAAGAATTTTTATTCTAATTTCTCCCAGTACTTCACAACCCACACTGGCTGCCAAACACACATTCAGCCCCGACCGACGAAGGAACCAACCAAACCCACGGACCGCAGGACCCGCACTAAGGACACATGCTGGCATTTTTTTAAACAGTATTTCTTGGACCTAAAATTCCAGTTATTATTTAAATCATATCCTTACTATAACTAACTAGCAAAGCTGAAACTAAATCAGGCAGCCGAGCCAGGCCTGCAGCCAGATGCTGAATGTCAGAACCGTAAACCACTGGGCTGATGGACCTCTCCAGGGCTGCCCCAGCCAGGAAACCCTCACAGGGGATACCCCTCACCAGGAGGGTCCCTGAGGACGTCTCTCCAACCAAGAGCGTGATCACAACGTTTCAACGGGTACAGAGGTCTCCCACTCGAGCCAAATGCTGTACTGGACATTATATGCATTCACTCAGGTAGAACTGGGCCTCACCTCCAAATAAGTTTATGATCCAGGGAAAACAAACTACCACATGCCCTATTTGCTTTGTACATGATATCTGTATGATATGTATATATATATGTATATGTAGATATACACATACATACACTTAGAGACACACGTTATGAATAACAGCATAAAAAAATGGAGCCATAGAAGTTTGTACTCAAGATGACCACGTGGAATGACCATGCTATAGATAAATTTATCACCTGTTCTCTGTAGCAATCATAACAGCAAGCAACCCAACAGGATGGGTCTCCTAATATTCCATTCCACACCCTGGCGGGGGCTTTCACTCTTTGAGAAGCCTCACCTCCTCTGAAACCCTCTCCCCTCCAAGTTTCGGAAACTCCGCAGCCAGGGACTGGACCACCCATGCCACTGGAGAGTCACTGCTGTGGACAGAGGTGATACATGACCATCCAAGGAATCCCAGTGCACAGGCCTATTTGGAGAAAACCTCCCAGAGAAAGGATCGCTTCACCAAAGGGGGAAAGGCGCAAGGGCTATGATTTGATGGAGGAAATGTGAAGCTATTCTTGGAGTCCGGAACTTCCTGTGAAAAGGCTCAAACATAGAAAAGATGAACAGGCAGATAATGTTGGGGAGCAAGGCAGGTGCGTCTGGGTACATTGACTGAAAACACAGGAGTGACGCTCGTGAGACAGGATGGAGTGAATTAGTAAAAGGAACAAGCTGGTCCCTAGCACTCCTGCTCAAGACCACGGCCTGGAGACAGGGAGGTCAGTACTCCAAAGAGAAGCCCACTCCCTTCAAAAGCCAGCTTACATCCTCGAAAAGATTCTCACCGTGCTAACGAATTCAGAGACTCCAGGATCTGCTCTACACCACAGCATTGGAACAGTTAACAGTAAACACAAACCACTGCTACACAATATGAGAGTTGTCCCTTGTCCTCCAGAAAAACTCCTATGAATGTCAAATACTGGCATATGAACCAAAAGTAGTTAATTAACTTAAACAACCACTTGTCACTATTAGGTTGACGTGGTCGAGATGGCCAGCGAAATAAAGCTTTCGTAGAGTGAACGGCAAACATTAAACAATGTCAAGTTTCCACCCTAATTTTAGCACCGTAACTATTATCTTTATTTCCAGCATTACCTTGTTTTAATCATACTTTCAAAATGAAACTGTAAATCAAATAGCATTAGGCTCAAAAGTACTAACACTAACACTTAGTGACATGAGTGGCCAAACAGGGCTACCTCCGGGCTCTGGGAGCCGTCACAGGTGCTCTCTGTAATAAAGCCCACTCCCCGCCCCCCACAGAGCCTCAGCCACCAGCACGCAATGGGATGGTGACCCCTGGACTCGGGACCAGGGGTCCATAGGAATTACTAAGGGTCCATAGGCCCAGTTCTGTCCATAGGAATTACTAAGCAATAGGCTTTTTTTAAAAAAGGAAGGAGATTCAGGGAATTTTTCATGTTGGAAGTTGGAAATGTTCTAGAAATGTTCAAGCCCAAGCTCTTCGTTCTGTTGATCAGAATATTTTGCTCCTTTTTAGAGCAGATTTACAGTCAAAACAAAGTAAATGCAGTGAATTTATCTTCTGTATTTCTTCAAACCTTTTATTTTTTAAAAGTCAGTAAGGAACATTATTTAGAAGTTTCACATTATTATAACCATGAAATAAAACATAAAAGCAGCTTTTCAAAACCTGTGTTAGTCTGGTTTTTCCAATACAAATCAGAACACCCCCACAAAGTTCCCCCAAATGCTTCCTGGGTGTTTACGGCGAATTTATCAGCTTCAACACCTCTCCTCACGCCCAACCCACACATGCAGTGGGATTTAGGAGCCCGGGGCTGGCTACTTACAATACATCATTTAAAATAACAAGGCATCTTATTGTAAAAACATTCCCCTCCCACCAAAGGAAAGTCCCTCCCTCAACCCTGCGATTTGCTAAAGAAAGAAAGAAATATGTACAGCTCCCACTTACACCTAAGTCAAAACGATTTCAAATTAGATGGAGAGGCTAGAAGAATCTTTTCCGGTTCAAAAATTCCGAGATTCTCATAATTCACCTTAATAATTTTTCATGACAGCTTCTGCTCAGATATCATTTAAAATTGCTTGACATTTTGAGATTCATTAAATGTTCAGCAATTTTAATTTCAAAGGAATGCTGGCATATTCTTTAAACAGTGCTCTATGTACCTGGATAATGAGACCAAATTTTATGAGAGGCTGACTAACACAGTGTCTTGTTAATGATAATTTAAAACAGACTTTCTTGAACAGTCTGTGCATTCTTGTTTTGAAGATTTTTCTGTTACTCTCTTACTAATACATTTGCTAAAGAAAAAACTTTTAAAAGATACAAAGTAGCTTAGTCTCGTGATTGAGCGCTCAAAAATGGTGATCCATCACGCAGGGATTTGAGTTGAGATTCAACTAAAACTATGAATCAAGCTCTCCTGAGCAGAATTTCCCTAATAATGGGCCGGGAGTTACTTTCTCCATTACCAAGGGAAGGCCTGTCAACCCCTAGGTTAAAATTCAAACTGAACACCTGTGCGAACATCACACATTTTGTGACTTTCCATTCAAGTTTCTTAGTAAAATGGGGGCAATCTTTCCTCTACAATTGCACGTATTTGCTGAACACTTTGGGAAGAGAGCTGTCTGGCCACTGCATTTCTACCTGCCAAGCGCTGGGTCTCACACAGTCCCGGGCTAGTGAGTTCTGAAGTCTGGACTCCTGTCCAGGGAGACCCCCCTCCCCTGCCCCCCACGTACGTGTAATCCGTCCACACGACGAACCCCGCACACAGCGCGCACCGTCCGGGTCCCGCCGAGGCCTGCGGGCGGGGCACGTGTCTCCCCGGCCCCACCTGCCTCCGCCGGGTCGCCAGGCGCCGCGAACCGGGTCAGAACCCGCGTCCGGAGCCCGGCGGGCGCCGAGCGCAGGAGGGCGCAGCGGGAGGCCGGACTCCGGACGGGGGTCGGGGTGGGGGTGGGGGAAGGTGGGGGAGGGGAAGACCCGGGGGCGCGGCCCGGGGGGAGGGGCGGCCCGCGAGGGGGAGGGGCGGCGCGGCCTCCATCCGGGGACGACCTGCCCGCGAGGGGCCGAGGGCCGAGGCGGCCCGACGGCGCGGACCCCCCTCCGCCCGAGCGCGCGGCCCCGCCCGCCGCCGCGTCCCGAGTCCCGATCCGGACCCCGCCGCCCCGCTCACCTCGCGCCGTCTACGCCGTCCGCGGCCGCCTGGCCCGCGGCTCCGGGGCCTCGCGGGGGACGCCGAGCCCGGGGTCGGCCGGCGGGCGGGGACGCGGGGCGCCGGGCGGACGGGCGGGCGGCCCCATCTTCCGGCGCTCGCGCCGCGGCCCAGCGCGCAGCCCGAGCGGGACATTCGCTACATTGTTGGCATTCCTGGGGCGTCACGTGACCGCCGCGTCAGCGCCGCCCCCGCCCGCGCCCGCCGGCCGCCCAGGGGGCGCGGGGCCCGGCCGTCGTCCGTCCGCCGGTCCGTGCGGGGCCCGCGGCCTCAGCCGCCGTGCCCCCCGCGGCGCTGCCGTCCCGCGTCCTCCCGCGCGGACGGGCTCCGGACTGTCTGCCAGGGGACAGCCCGGGGTCCACGCGCGCCGATGGCCCGGCCATCGCTGAGCGCCGGGATCCGGCTCACCTGCGCCCCGCCCCCCGCGAGGCTCACCTGGACGCGCGGCGCGGCGCCGCCTCCGCCCTCACCTGCGCCCCGGGCGCTCGCACCGGGACAGGCCTCCCTCCCCCCGCCCCCCCACCGGGGCTGGCCCCCTCCTCCCTTTGTGTGCAGGTAAAGGTACTGCCCTTGCTCTGTCTTCAACGACAGAAACATAGTTAACTGAAAGAAATATATCGTAAATAAAAGGAATTTAATGGACTTTACAATTTATGTGCGAGACACCTAATCAAATTTTGGGATTACAATGACCATTGTAGAATTGTTTGCAATCGTGAAAAATCAGGAAGAACCTAAAAGTCCAGCAATAGGGAACTGTGGGAAAATAAAATATGTAAAATAGCTAAGTGAATGAACTAGCTGTACTTTTCAAAGGATATGTAGATAGACTTCAAAAATCATTGTAGAGTGGAGAAAAGGGAGTTGCAAAACTATATTTACACTATGATACCATGTTGATAAATAAAATCCCACAGAACCTATGCTAATCACGTTCTTTATACAAGTAGAGTCAAGGACTGAAAATGTACACACCAGACTCATGACAGCTGTGGCCGGTGTAGAAAGGAGTGCAGAAATTAGACTCAGGAGAGAAAAGTAAGGACATCGACTTTCTCTCCAGTGCTTTATTTCTTTATTTGAAACAAATTGTCCAAATCTTAAAATTTGTTGATTCTGAGTGATTCGATTCAATAATGTGTACTGTGTTATTCTCTGTGTGTTTTTTTAAAATATCTTAAACATTTTTACATATATATATATATTTGAAACAAATTGGAAACGGGTAATTTTCCAAATGGAGGCTTACTTGAGGAAACTGATACACAATATAGGAGAACATTGTGTTTACTGACATGCAGTCAATCATTCCTTTGGGTTTTTTGTTTTTTAAATTTTTTTGAGGACCTGCCATGAACCATGGATTAAACCAAACACCATTGGTACTACAGTGAGCAAAACTACACGATTTACCCACTGGTGGAGTTTACACTCTTGTTGATGCGTTCAAGAAACATAGCGATAGGACTTCCCTGGTGGCACAGTGGTTAAGAATCCGCCTGCCAGTGCAGGGGACACGGGTTCGAGCCCTGGTCCGGGAAGATCCCACGTGCCGTGGAGCAACTAAGCCCATGCGCCACAACTACTGAGCCTGCGCTCTAGAGCCCGGGAGCCACAACTACTGAGCCCGCATGCCACAACTACTGAAGCCTGCGCGCCTAGAGCCCATGCTCCCCAACGAGAAGCCATAGCAATGAGAAGCCCGCGCACCGCAACGAAGACCCAATGCAGCCAAAACTTAAATAAATAAATAAAAATTAAAAAAAAAGAAATATAGTGACAAAATAGGGTACAGGATCTAATTTGGTCAAACAATATAAGTATATATATTTATATTTAAGCTATATTCATAAAATATAAATAATATATATTATATAATATAAAATATATAACGTATATTAAACAAACAAAAATATGTATGTGTCCAGTAAAGAATGCAGCCAAATATTAAAAGTGGTATTCTCTGGAATATAGTGATTCTGGGTGATTTCTGTCTTATAATTCCTGATACTTCTAAATAGGATAGTTAAAAACTGTTTAAATAATCAACTACATAAGTTCATCCACATAATGCATCCAGTTGCCAAGAGGAGAAAAGAGAGACAGCACAAGTCCCACTGAGCACAAAGCATGTGGCAGCGGCAACCTCTCCATGTATAAATTAATTGATTAACATACATAAAATATGTGTGTATACCAGGTGTTGCCCTAAACTTGTGTATTATCTCATTTAACCCTCTAGTCAACCATGTTATTAACCCCATTTTATAGAAGAAGACCCTAAAATACACAGAGCCCAACTAACTCACCAGAGACCAAAGAGCTGGGATTCCAACCTTGGTAGATCTGACCCCAGAGCTTGGAAGCACTGAATTATAAGGCTGTCTTCGGGTAATCTCAAACAGTCATGATCACAATGTACTTAATAATAAGGAAACTGAAACCAAATCAGCTCCCTTTTACTTTGAGGGGAGAGGAATGGTCTTTGTGGAGTGAGGAAGGGAGGCCCAGGGCCTCCCGCAGCAGACAGAGCAGAGGCTGAGGGCTGGCAGGCACCAGCATCACCTCACCTGCAGATGCGGGGCCAGGATGTTTTAGGGGTTCTCCCTGAGGCCGCTGTGCAATGCGCCCTGAGACTACCTACCTGCTTCCCCTCCCCACCCCTCCCCACCCCTCCCCCACCCATGAATGCACGAAACCTGATTATGACTCAGCCTCTTTATACCTTAGTGCCTGGAAAGCAGGCTCTGTTCTCTAGACACAATTTTTGTCTTTTTGGAAAGAAAAGGCCTCCTTGTTAATAATCTGTGGAGGACACACAGCAAATCTGCCTAACTACAAAGAATGTTCTCTATGGGGAGCAGTGAAAAAGTAGAGTAGGGTTAGATTGTGAAAGGCCTGGAAAACTAGAAAGAAGATGTGCTACACTGATTTAATTTTTTTTTATACCCATGTAGTCTGTCTCCTTAATTAGATTATTAATTCCTCAAGAACAAGGACCATTTTCTCCCCCCAAAACTACACATAGAGAACTTAACTGCTGATCTGAATGTATTGAATGAACTTTTAAAGGCTGTTTTAATGTCTGAAATATCAAAATTTTAAAGATCACCTTTTTCTCAGAACCAAGCACTCTGGGTCAGCCAGGGAGATCTCCTGGTACACTATTCTTTGGAGGTTTTGGTTCTGCAAACTTTTAGGAATTTCTAGAAAGACTTGGCTGTACCAGGTTTATTAGTTGCGGGATATGCTTTGATGACGAACTCTTTTTTTTTTTTTAACTGTCTTTTTTTATTGTAATAAAATATACATAATATAAAATTTACCATTTTATCACATTTTAACTGTACAGTTTAGGGGCATTAAGTACATTCACATTGTGTGCAGCCATCACCACCATCCATCTCCGAAACTTTTTCATCTTCCCAAACTGACATTCCGTCCGCATTAAACACTTAACACCCTATTTCCCTCCCCACCTTGTTTGTTATTTTGAGGGATTTTTTTGTTGTTTTCCTCTGTTAGGTAATTTTCTGCCACACAGCTTACGGGATCTTAGTTCTTCAACCAAGGATCGAACCTGTGCCCCCTGCAGTGGAAGCATGGAGTCCTAACCACTAGACTGCCAGGGAATTCCCACTAATTTTCTGCTTTTAATCTGCTGTTGGCTATGAAAGATTATTTCGCTTCTCAAAACTGTATGTAAACTAAGAGCTAACAGAACCTCTTATTCCTAAAAGCCTTTCCTATGCAGAGGAGAGATAGGGCCTTGTGATGCTATTTCAAGTATTAAAACATCTCTTGTCCTCAGTTTCTGGACATTTCCCAAAGGGTTTATATTACTGGAAGTCAGACTTATGGAAAAGTGGATTATTATTGTTTTTAAGAGAGTAGTCAATTAATAGATAGTAGATGAATAACCAGAAATGTTTCATACCTTATATTTTTTTCAAAAGCCTTTATGTTCTACCACTAGGTTTCTTTTTAAAATTATTTTATTTTTTCAATTGTGGTAAATAATACCTGACGTAAAATTTACCATCTTAACCATTTTTCCTTTTTTTCTTTTTCTTTTTTGGCCACGCCACGTGGCTTCCAACATCTTAGTTCCCCCACCAGGGACGGAACCCATGCCCCCTGCAGTGGAAGTGCGGAGTCCTAACCACTGGACTGCCAGGGAATTCCCTAAATTTCAATTCTTACATGTGTTTTCCAATCTTAAAATCATGAGAGAGTAAACCTTCTCTGATTTTAATTTATTTCTAATTGCTTTGAGCCATTTTGGAAAACAGAGCTTCCTGGAAAATTTGGTAAAAACCTCTAGGGCATATTTAGGGAAAGGCCCAGGGTCACAGCAGGCCTTACAGGGTGGCCACCTTGCCAGTCTCTGCAGACCTGCCTTTCCAGCCCCTTCCAACACAGAACCCAGCTTCATTCTCCGAATAGCCACTCTGCTTCTCAGATGAATAATGAAGTATGTGATTGCATAAGTCAGAATTGCTCAATAATTTAAGACGTGTTCCCAGAAGACTTCAAAGAAACACTGTCAAGATAAAAATCACATTCTGCATTTAAAGAATTCTTATGTTGACACTTTACATTATTGAGAGACAATTGCTAAAACGAACTTTCTTTTCTTACCACATCCTCCGTGAGTTTGCTTTTTATGCTGAGTGAGCTGTGACAGCGACACCAGCTACTTACTTACTTCTCATTACATTTATAGTTGGCTGCAACTTCTGTTTCCTTTGCAGACATGAGCAGGATGTTCTTGTGTCTGTAATTGAAAGAAAAATCCTACCGTGAAGGTCTGAATGCTCCTAGATGTTCTAAAACTTTCCATTCAGATTGTTAATCTAATCTTTTGCAGTGAACATTGGTAAAACTTGCACTAGGAAGAACAAAAAGTGTAAGGCTCCAACTCTTGTCTCAACAAAATCAATCTCTATAATAAAATTAACATTTTCGAAGGGAAACATCTGAGCCAATCTAAATTGACAAGAAATATTTAATTGTGTAATTGTAAAAAGAACATTTTCATGGTCTATTTTTAACTTTTAATTTATAATTAACTACTAAATGTCGTTATGGTTGTCATTGAACAGTTGCTTTTAAGACCATGTATTTTGCTTTATCAACCAGACCTGAAAAGAAAAACTGAGTGTGTTTTCTTCAGATGCTGGATAAATGGGTTTTGATCATGAAACCCATGATGAGATTATCATAAGGTGATATCATGTGCAGAAGTGGAAGGAGGCCCATGGACAGACAGGCTGCCCAACTTGAAAGAGCAAAGGGAAACCTATAAATGTTGGGAAGCAGGCATGCAGATTGCATCTGATTGCTTGTAACCCCAGGAGAAGAAGAGTTTCTGGGCTTGGGGGTTGGAACTCGAAAAATGTCCCAGAGCTAATACCCTTCAGAAAGTCAGAGGTGAGAGGAGGAACTAGAGTTCAAGGCAAAGATCTGGGAAGGGGGAGAGGGCAGAAGCAAGTCACAGGAAGGCAGGCATTTAAGACATGCGGAGAGTGGCCTTCTGAGAGAGCAGAGGGAAGGTGGATGGCAGCTCCGTGATCATGTGCTGTCGAGTCAATCCTTGGGGAAAAGAGGAGCTGAAAAAATATTTGGGAGCTATCACAGGAGGTGAGAGAAAATTTAACTGAGCTCAAGTAGAGGTTGGAGGTGAGAGGACTACACTCTGGCAGAAGGCGTCACAGTGCCCAGGGTTCATAGGGCAAAAGGGTGGAGGATGGTTTATGTCTACACTGAAAGACGACCTCAAGGAAAAGCAAGGTCTTGAGTTTGCCTACTCTTTCTCTCTGGTATTTTGCATAAATGGGAATTTTTGGTGTGTTCATGGGTCACGAAAGTTATGATCTGCATCACAAAAATCCAATGTTTTCATTTTCACACTTCCAACTACTTGCTAGACATTTTCCCGTTTGTGTCTCGACAAGCTTGGAAAATCAAAAGGACAAATATTTATTGAGAACTTATGATATGCCAGGCTTGTCACCCTCTCCAGCAGCACCTAATTTGTTCAACATTATTGGGCACCCAGATGTGCTAGGCCCTGGGGACAAAACAGTGACAACAGACATTATCGTGGAGCTTCCAAGTCTAGCGGGAGAGGCAAATAATCACCAGGTAACACTACAAACTCACGGAAATTTTGGATTGTGATTAATACTGTAAAGGAAAGACACACAGCTCCTTGAGCTCTTATCATAGAGGGGATGTGACCTGGTTGGTCTAGGAAATGAGGAAGCACTTTAGCTGAGATGCAAAAGCAGAGAAGAAATTAACAAGACGAACAGGGAAAGCATTCTGAGAGGGGGTGGGGTGGGGTGGGGTGGGGTGTGGTGGGGTGGGGGGAAGCACTGCCTGTGCAAAGGCCCTGTGGTGGAAGGAACAAGACCCAGCATCTCAAACACTGAAAAAGACCCTTGTGATTGGAGTGCAGAGATGCAGGGAGAGATCGGAGGTGAGGAAGGAGAGGTAGGCACCCAGGGCCTTTAAGGTCACATTAAGGATTTCAGTCTTAATACTCAGAACAGTGGGAGTCATGAAAGGGTCCCAAGTAGAGGAATGACAGGATCGGCTGTGTGGGAATGATTGGGGGGGTGGGTGGAGACAGGAGGCCAGAATGTTACTAGTTGCAGAGGGAGGTGATGCAGCTTGAGCCAGGATGGGAACAATGGATGAGGGAAAAAGTAGCTGAAATGGAGAAACAACAGTGGTCAAACTTTGAGACCCCAGTAATGGGTTGACCATCTGGACCACGCGAGAAGGGCGTTGCTCCTGGGTTCTCACTTATGTAACTGGGGTGCTGGTGCCGTCCTGTGGACCGACACCTTAAATTTGTTTTTGGAGGTGTCTTCTGAGCCGCTGTGGAGTGGATGGAGATGACGAAGGCCGTCGTGGACACTGATTTGTAGCAGGGGAGATGCGAACATGTGAGTTGCCCTACAGGTACCGTGGATAAGGTGTGGAGGCAGAGCCTCGCAGACAGTGTAGATGGAATGGGAGGGGCCGTGACGCTGAGGAAATGCAACATTCATGGTGAAGCGCAGGGGGAGTCTGCACAGGAAACAGATCAGCTGCCCGGGGCTGGAGGAAAACAGGGCTTCTCAGAAACAAAAGGAAGAGTGTTTCAAGGAGGGAGGGATCAACCAAGATACAGGCTACTAAGAAGCAAGTAAAATGATAGCTGGAAAATGCCCCCTGGATTTAAAGACGTGGCAGCCACTGGAATCTTAGCAAAGAGCTCTTTTGGTAGAGGAGCTGCTAGATGGGAGATATTGTGATGAGCACAGTAGCAAAAGACAAAAAACTCTGAGACATACAGTTGGAAAGGGGAGGAAAGTGATCAAGTAGCAGCTGGAGGAGAATGAGGGTTCACGGGGAGGATTTAGTTTTATTTTTAATGGGAGATTGCATTGCTACCGCTGCTGTAACAAACTACCACAAAGTAGTGACTTAAAGAAGCCTACGCTTACTCCCTGACGATGGGAAGGTAGGTCAGAAGAGGCCACATGCAGCCTCCGGAAGCTTTGAAAAGCTCTCAACCTACAGCCGGCAAGAAAACAGGGCCCTGGGTCCTACAACCACAAAGAACAACCCAAATGGACAGGAAACAGACTCTCCCTAGAGTCTCCAGGCTGAAGGCCGCCCTGCCCACGCCTTGGTTTTAGCCAGTGAGACCCGTGTTGGGCTTCTGGCCTCCACAACTGGAAGATAATAAATTTGTGATGCTTTAGCCTCGTTTGTGGAATTGTTATGGCAGCAAGAGGAAATTGTCAATACTACACCCTCTGTCATGGCCTGGTTCTACTGCAGCATCTCCAAGAAGCTGTCCTTGATGGTCTCTGTTGGAAAGGACCACTTTCCTTTCCTTTGAATTCCCAGCGGCACCTGCTGAGAAGTGTTTATTTTCAGACTCGTCCTAGTTCTCCTGTTAGACTTTCAGCTCCTTGAGGTTAGGGCCCAGGGTTTGGGTGGGTACAGTAGCTGCCAAACTATCTAGCCCCTTGCCTAGTACGTAGAAGTCACTCAGTAATTTTTTTTACATAATAAATGAGCACATGGAAGTCCCCATGGACATGGCAGAAACAAAATAACCACAGTAAGTGGGCCTTTCTCACCTCGTTTCCCTCAGGTGAAATAGAATCTCTCTGAAATTAGAAGCCATTCCTTAGTCGGTGGCCCCAAAACCATTTGAATATTTTCTGTTGACAAGAAATATTATTCTTGTCATGTAATTAGTTTTATTTATTTTTTAAATTTATTTATTTATTTATGTATGTATGTTTGGCTGCGTTGGGTCTTCGTTGCTGTGCGCAGGCTTTCTCTAGTTGCGGTGAGCGGGGGCTACTCTTCGTTGCGGTGCACGGGCTTCTCATTGCAGTGGCTTCTCTTGTTGCAGAGCATGGGCTCTAGGTGCATGGGCTTCAGTAGTTGTGGCATCCGGGCTCAGTAGTTGTGGCACACGGGCTTAGTTGCTCCGCGGCATGTGGGATCTTCCCGGACCAGGGCTCGAACCCATGTCCCCTGCATTGGCAGGCGGATTCTTAACCACTGTGCCACCAGGGAAGGCCCATGTAATTAGTTTTAATTTAGTTCTATTTCATGGCTTTCCTCAGAAGAGGACTTTGGAACTTTAAGGAAGTAGTACTAAATAAGAATGGATAAAGAGACACTTTCTCTCGTAAATGTCTGCTGACCACCAAGGAACTATTTTTCTCAATACTGCCGATAATAGTAAGTTACATTCACACGAAACAGGACTTGGCTTAGCCTCAAGGACTAAGTCTGCATTTTAATGTTTGTCTTCCAGGGTGAAACTATGATGGAGGAAAGATAGTGACGGTGAATATAAGCTGTACTTAGATCCAGAAAGAGAAAAATAGATTAAAAAACAAAGCTTTCCCCCAGATCAAGGGGCAGGTTCAGGGACCGTGCGCCACAACTACTGAGCCTGTGCTCTAGAGCCCGCGAGCCGCAACTACTGAAGCCCGTGTACCTAGAGCCTGTGCTCCGCAACAAGAGAAGCCACCGCAATGAGAAGCCCGCGCACCGCAACGAAGAGCAGCCCCCGCTCGCCGCAACTAGAGAAAGCCCACGTGCAGCAATGAAGACGCAACGCAGCCATAAATAAATAAATAAATAAATAAATTTATTTTAAAAAAGGGCAAGTTCACGTCCACCTATTCTACACACAACTAAAAGTGCAGAGACGTGAAGCATCTTGAAGAGCCCTCCAACGAATGTGTAACTACTCAAATATTGAACACAGCTACAGAAATCTGGAGAAATTGTAGAAGAAATCTGGCTAGGAAGGGAAGAAGTGGCAGAATACAGAGGGAGAAGCCAAGAAGTGCAGCTGGCGGGGGCGGACGCTGGGAGGGAACCGGCTGTGAGGGGGCTGAGTGCCCGGAACTCGCTCCTGCAAACACAGGCTGCGGCACGCGCCCCGCCTCCCCCTGCGCACCCCTCCCCCGCCCCCGACTGGGGAACCGTTCTGGACACGTTTACCAGTCTCTTCTCCAGACTAATTTTTAATTACTAAGTACAATAAAAATAGTGTAGGATCACATATGCTCCCAAGCCCAGGTCCTTTTTATTAGCGGGCCCTAGGAGGGGGGCAAAAGTAAGAGAGGAGGGTCCTTGAAAATGCCCTTTGGAGTCCTGGCCTGATTCCCACGGAAGGAGATGCTGTTCTCTACATCCCACGTGTGGTCGCTTAGGAGGCCACGTCTGGCCCTTCTGGACTACATTCCCTCCGTAACTGATAACCGCTGGGTACTTGTGCTTTAGAGGGAACCCAGGAGATGGAAAGCCTTTAAGGTTCAAAAGACTGAATCTCTTTAGGTGGAATTTCAGGAATCATAAATATTTTTTCGTTCATTCATCCACCACATGTGTGCTGAATTCCAGGCACAGTGCTGGATGCTGAGATCACAGTGGTGAGCAAACCAGACAGGACCCTGTCATCGTAGAATTTACAGCCTCCAGGAGGTGAACTTCCAACCAAATCACGTGGGGTCTGGCCTTTCCCAGGAAGTGGCCTCTGAGCGCCAGAGGGAGTGGCGCTAGCCAGGCACAGGGCAGGGAGGGCGGGCGCCTGCAGCATCCCAGGCCCTGAGGCTGGAGAATCTGCGGGGGGTTGGGGGACAGGATGCGGGGTGGGTGGGGGGCGGGGAGCGGTTTGCGGGGCCACCTAACAGAGCACCTCACGCCGGGGGCTCAAACGATGGAAGTTCCTGGCTCTCAGTCCTGGAGGCTGGCGGCATGCCTGCCGTCAAGGTGTCCGCAGGGCTGGGTCCCACTGACGGCCGTGGGACAGTGTGTGTCAGGCCACTCTCCCGGCTTCGGTGGCTGCAGGGGTCTCCACACCATTTTCCTCTGTCTGTGTCTGTGTTCAGACTTCCCCTGTTTGTACGGACACACAATCATGTGGCCTAGGGCCCGCCCTAAAGACCTCATTTCAGCTTGATTTCCTCTGCAAGGACCCTCTCTCCAAATGAGGTCACAGTCTGAGGTCCTGGGGCTGAGGACTCCAACAGGAATTCTGGAGGAACACAACTCAACCAGTACAAGGAAGGGGTCAGCACACCGTGGCCCACGGGCCAGGTCTGTCCCACCACCGGTTCTTATGTGGTCCATGAGCTAAGAATGGTGTTTACATTTTTCAATGATTAGGGGAGAAAATCAGAAAAAGAATATTTCATGACTCGTGAAAATTATATGCAATCCGTATTTCAGTGTCTGTGAATGAAGCTTTTGGGGGACACAGGGACACGCACCCATTCAGTGCTGTCTGTGGCCGCTCTTGCCCTACGGCAGCAGTTGTGAGGGACACGGTGTCGCCCGCGGAGCCGCCAAATTTGCTGTCGCGTCCTTTGTCGGAAGCCTCCGCCAACCTGCTCTAGAACCCCAGCCGCGGACTCGGAGGACGAGGGGGCTGCTGGCGCGGGATGGGCCCAGCTTGGCCTCAGGGTTGCCAAGCAGCTCAGGAGGTGCAGGTACCTGCGAGGACCACCAGGTGAGGCCCCCCCGAGGAAGGAACCACATCCGACCCGCGGCGGCAGGCGCGACTCGCCTAGAAATTTGCAGAGTCCGTTTTTGAGAAAACACTTTGCCGACGAAACAAAACCCATCTGGAAACCAAACTCAGGCGGGCTGGCTGGTTCCGAGTCTTACCCGACGGGGCGGTGCGTGGAGGCCAGCGAGGCGTAGAGGGAGGGGACGGGCCAGAGTCGCGGGCGCCCGCTCCTTCCGCGGCCGGGGGCCCCTCGGGCTCTGTCCCCAGCCTGGGGCGCCTGTTCCCGGGCCGCGTGGAGCCGAGGCAGCGGGAAGAGCCCTCCCCCATCCCCAGGGACGGGATGCCGCTGGGATGCGGGCAAGGCGGGTGCGGGGGCGCGGAGCCGGGGCCGGGCCTAGGCGGCCAGGCGCGGTCAAAGGCGCAGACAGTGGACCAGTGGACCCGGAGCTGGTCAGGCGCCGGCGGGTCCCTTCCCGCGACCACCCCCCCCCCCCACCCGGTGACAGCTCAGGACAGACAGACCCTCCTCGCGCTGCTCCGCTGCCAGGCTTCTGTCTGAGCTTTGCGTCCTGGACGCGCTTCCAAGGCTCCTGAAAAAGGCCGGGGTGGAAGGATTAGTAGGTGAAGGAGAAGGAAGGAGAGGCCTTACCCCGCTGCGGCCAACAGCGCTGGAACCGTTCAGCCTTAGTTCCATCCTCAGCGCCCAGAACAGGGGCTGGCACATGGGCAGTGACCAATAAATGTGGTAGAACGATTGACGTTAACTGCTGTCCAACGGGGTGATTAGCAGGTGCCCAGGAATGCTATGTGTACGTTGTGTTTCTAATTATTTTCCTTGTGATTTTGATCCTTAATTCTTTTTCCCACTCATTGCTCTGAAAGCTCCATCACCCTGATCTTCAATCAGCTCCCCATCCTGCCACCTCCTCCAGGAAGCCTTCCCTGATCCTGGATTGCAAGCACATGACCTCTGGTCCAGGAGGCAGCTGAGTGGACTGGAAAGACCCAGCCTTTGGAGCCAACGGATCTGGTTAGTAATGAGATCTTGACCCAGTTTCTTGGAACTTTTCAGAGCCCTGGTTTCCTCCTTTACAGAGCAGGGATTCATATCTGTCCCATGGTGTCATGAGAACCAAAGGAGAGAGACATAGGTGTGAAGTCCCCAGCATACGGTAGGTGTTCATTGAAACTTTTATCCAAGGAAAAATCCCGAAGAGCTGGAGCTTACCAGATATCAAGAGGGAAAAGAACATCCTATTTAGCAGGGAGGGTAGAGCCAATAATCTTTCTGTCAGTTTTCCATCTAATGAGTCAAATTATTCATGTCACATTTGGGGAGGGAAGTGCACTTCTACAGAAGGTGACAGCGCCGTCTGCCCCCAGTTACAGCCCGTAGCGGTGCCTTCTTAGGAATCATGATCAGAAGGTCTAAAACAGGCATTTGTCATGATTTTGTGACCAACATCCTACAGATAGTGAATTTTGTTTTGTAAAACTATTTAGCTATATTAAATTCTACATGCTGTACATACTGAAAACAATAGAAGAATCTGGGGACTTTGAATGGAATTTCCCTAACCTCAGGAAGGAATACCACAGGGTGAACATCACAACTGCCAGCTGTGGAATTAATTCTCAGCCATTTTAAGGCCTGACAAGTATTTTGTTCGGTGAGAGCAGAGCGACATGTTATGGACGGTCTCTGAAATTCAGGGTTCTGGTTCAGGGATAGTCCTAGTTTTCTTTTAATGCTATTATACAAAGAGAAGAAACGTGGGGTTTACAGGTTAGACTGGAAATATGCAGATGACTTTGAACTTGTTGACGTCCGATAGTATTATGTCACCACTCCACCTTTTTTTGAGTGTTTTTACACTCATTGCATAATTAGCTGAATTGATCAAAGTCGAGCCCTATCGTTTGTCAAACACACACGCACGCATGCACACACACAAGATGGCCTCGATCTCAGCTGGAAACGGAGGTCAGGCTGGTTCAGAGGGGGACTCCGAGGCCACACCCCGTGTGGGCAGGTCACATGCCCATCGGAACGTGTCACTGAAAACCTCTCAGAATGTCAGCAACCTGAGACTAGGGGTGAAGAGAGATGGTCAGCTGATTTCAGTTTCTTCCCCAAGAGGAGCAATACCCCCACCGTGAGGACTGCGTGGAGGAAGTTGCCCTTTCGCTTCCAGGAAGCAGCTCTCCTGACGGGCATGGTCTAAAGTGCCACGTGGGCCACCTGAGCCCAGACACCAGTCCAAGGGGCTCAGCCCTGAGAATTCCCTGGCAGTGCTGGGCGTTACTGTGCAGTGAGGTCACCCCACGCAAGTGCTGCAAAGAGTACAACTGGCAAAACACTGACGCATGGGGTTCATCTGTGTGAAAAACAAGCACTTTTCTGCTCAGCTGAGAACAGCTTTCATATTTGAAGTTGCCTTCGTGATTCCAGTGCTAAACGCTGAGCACAGGTCTGGGTGACGCGGGTTACTGTATTGTTTAAAAGGCCCAGGATCCCACAGTCGTGTAACACTCCGTTTCCGTGGGTGCCCTGTTGACTATGGCGGGACAGGACTGCGTGGCAGCCGGTAGTGTCCGCTGAGCACTTCTGTGCCAAGGGCTCGAACGGAATGAACACAAAGGACTGATGGAGGGACACCCCCCCCACCCACGTGGAAGAGGAATCGTAACGGAGCGCTATTTACAGAGCAGCATCAGGACAGGAGTTCAAAGTAATAGACTAACAGAGCAAGGGCTGAATGCTCACGGGGTATCACAGCTGGAATCTGAAGTTCAAATGCGGGCAGCTGTGGAAAACACAAATGAGGTGCTAGGGGGCCCGCCCTGGTGAGAGGCCTGGGGTCTTGGCAACATGATTTTAAGATAGTTCCCGAGAATTAGGCTCAGAGACCTATCATTTCACCCCCCTGGTCTAGAAGGAAGAATTAAATATTTTTTCTTATTGTATTCTAAAAAAAGTATCTGCTACTATTGAACTGTTATTTCCATGTAAAAGACAAAAAATTGGTTTGTGTGACTTTGCACAGTTGACTGACATTTGGTTTGAAGACAATTTATTCTTAAACACGTGGTACATGATAGGACAAAAGGCATGAACAGGTGGAATATTGGTTTAAAAACGGGCTCAGCCATTTATGCTTGGCTTCACAGCCTTTTTTTTGGTGGAAGTGGTGTAGTTGAGTGGAAATCAGTGAAATTTAACATGCTCAAGCAACCAAAATATCCACTGGTAAACTGCATTTCACAGAGACGAAAAGGAGGCTCAAAGACTTTAATTTGCCCCAAATCTAGTTAGCAAGTGGCTAACCGAGGTTTCAAATCCAGATCTGGTGCCCTGCGTGCTATAACCAGAGCCTGCCGGCCGGCCAGTGCCCGTCTTCTCAGCGTCTCTAAGAGAGTTGACAGGGCTCTCTCCTGCTTCCGCTCCTCCTCCTCCTCTTTATTAAACAACCGTCTTCCTCCTGAGCTTGGAACAGCTTCCAGTTGGGTTTTATAGCCAGCAAAGCAGGGGCCGTTTCATGCGTTTCTGTACAACGGGCCAAGGTTGAGCTTCACTGAAAACTATGCAGTACATTTGCAGTAAATCTACTTTTGTTTTGGAGCCACTGAAAATACTGAGGCTCACACCAAAACTGAGGAATTTGAAGATTATTATCTTTAAGAGCAAAGGCTGTCACCGTGATGATGAAATACCAGCAAATCCCCAGGCCCAGATGGGAGGGCTGGTCCCTAAGCAAGTGTTGTTTCCACTGCCCTGCCCTTGGCCACCTCCCCTCCCTTCAGCTCCTTTGAATTCGGAGCAATTGTTGAAGTCGGGCTGGCAGTGCCCTGAGAGCCATGGTGGGGGTGGGTTTCCAACCCTTACATGTTTCAGAAATAAATTTCAGAAATAAATAACATCTCTCAATCTGGCTAAGCAGGATTTTTTCATCTTTTTTGAGCCAGGAACTTTTTAACAGTCTGGGGAAGCCAGTGGACTCTTTCTCAGAATATTTTCTAAGGCATAAAATAAAATACATATGATTCCAAAGGAAACCAGTTTTATTGAAATACAGTGATCAAATATTTTAGAAATCTGGTGATATAGTAATACATGTGTCTCTTCGTTCATGCATTAAGATCGGTTGGCAGATCTAACAACTTCCCTAGTTTTAAGGCAGTGATGACCAGAAATGGTCTTTCAAGAATAACTACAAAATTGTCATGTGATGTGAAAATATCTATGACTTCTACTGGAGACAAAGGCACAGGTTCTGCTAGCCTGCCTGTATCGTGCTGCCCACATTCGTAATTCGAAGGAAATGCTAAGTAAGTTTCAGTTCAAAGTTGGAGAAGATAAAGACGTAACTTTTCCCCGTCCAAGTTCACAAGCCTCTTGAGTTCGATCCACAGACTTTTGGGATCTGTCACCCTCAGGTGAAGAGCCCTGGACGAGGGTCCCCTGCACGAAGGGCCAGCCTGGAAGGAGGCTCAATGCAGAATGAAATGTTAGCGGTGATCACAATACGTCTCACGTCATTAGACTTCCTTCCATGTGGAATGAGCTTTCTGGAGTAATCAGTAACTATTTTGCAAAATTTGGGGAAAAAGGACAAGTCCCGCTAACAAAAGAAGGCTGTAATGAAGGCTAACCAGGAATCAAAGAAAGTCTAGAAGCCATAGATGCCTGCAATGACTAATTAAGAAGGAATTCTTAAAGTACTGACGGCAAATGGCTGAACTTGTGGTCAGGCAACCACATGACATTTCCTAAACTATCCAGCTATCAAGTGATCTGTCCCCTGCTGCTACACCTGGTCTGAGTTCATGTGGTCACACACAGCCCCTCTGTTCCTTTGGGGGGTGACGGCTGCCACAGAATTTTTTTTTTTGGCTGCGTTGGGTCTTCGTTGCTGCGAGCGGGGGCTGCTCTTCGTTGCAGTGCGCGGGCTTCTCACTGCGGTGGCTTCTCTTGTTGCGGAGCACGGGCTCTAGGCGCGCGGGCTTCAGTAGTTGTGGCACGCGGGCTCAGTAGTTGTGGCTCGCGGGCTCTAGAGCGCAGGCTCAGTAGTTGTGGCGCACGGGCTTGGTTGCTCCGTGGCGTGTGGGATCTTCCCGAGCCAGGGCTCGACCCCGTGTCCCCTGCACTGGCAGGCGGGTTCTCAACCTCTGCGCCCCCAGGGGAGCCCCGGACACAGAATTTTGAAGTGGTTGGAGTGAGGTCCACCCACATCTCACCCCTGGGTCAAAATGAAAGTGAGTCTCGGACTGAATTCAGATACAAACAGGCATTTACGAGACATTGGTTAGAACACAGGCACAGAATAGTTCCTACAACCTGCTCTGGAGGCTCAAAGAAGTGCCAGCTCTCAGTCCTCTGCCCGTGAGTCCGTCAGCCCCACACCCGCAGATGCAACATTCCTGAGATGCAAAGGCTGAGCCCCCATGAGGCCCCGCCCCAGGCCCAGCCTGAGGGGCACAGGCCACGGGCCTCCACACTCCCATGCCTGCTCTGGCAGTTTGACCGATCCCTACTTAAATACCTTTAATTTCACCAACACGAGCCCATTTTTGGCATTTATCGTGCTAAGTAACAAGACACCACTTCTACCCACAAAACCCCGTTTTGGACGGCCAGGATGCTGATGAGAGAAGCCCAGGCTGTTGATGGAGTCCGGAGAGCGGAGGGCTGGTGAGAGCCCCGCCCCGAGGGTGTCCCTTCCTGAGTCAGTGCGTTGGGGGGGGGGGCCAGCTCCCAGGCGTACACAGTCTCTGCCCCAACACTTCGTCATGAAGATTTTCAACCATGCAGAAAACTCGGAAGAACTGTACAATGAACACCAACACACCAGCCTCTAATCAACGGTTCTCAGGCTGCAGCCTGCGTCGGAATCACCTCCCAGGCTTGTGAAAACACACAGGGCGGGGCCTCCCTCCACTTCTGATTCAGCAGCGGCTCTGGGCTGAAAATGTGCATTTCTAACAAGTTTCCAGGTGAGGCTACGCTGCCGGTCTGGCACAGCGCTTAGGCAACCACAGACCTTGGTGCTACCTGAAAGTTTTGCCACATTTACTTTGTTGCACGTCTGTGCACATCTGTGTCTGACCTTCCCGCCCTCCCTCTCACTTCTGCTACATTTCGGGGCAGGTGGCAGGCCTCAGCCCAGCACCCCTAAACGTGCCAACAGGACATCAACTAGACCCCAATATTCCAAAATGGATTTTTTGAAGTAAAATTTACAGTGAAATGTGGACTGTGCGGTCTTTTTAAGTTTACTGAAATATAATTTACATATAGCAAAAAAACCCCTTTTCAGTATAGGGTTCTATGAGTTTGTTTGTTTTAATTTTTTGGCCGTGCAGCTTGCGGGATCTCAGTTCCCTGACCAGGGATTGAACCCGGGCCCTCGGCAGTGAAGGCACCAAGTCCTAACCTCTAGGCCACCAGGGAACTTCCCTCTATCAGTTTAGACAAATGTCTAAGCTGGGCACCACAGTCAAGATATAGAACTTTTCCTATGATATAAAACGTTCGTTAAGCCCCTTCATAGTAACTTCGAGCCCCGGGTGGCCACTGATCTGTTTTTTGTTTTGTTTTTTAAATTTTATTGAAGTATAGTTTGATTTACAATGTTGTGTTAATTTCTGCTGTACAGCAAAGTGACTCAGTTATACATATATACATTCTTTTTGTTTGTTTTTGGGTATTTTTTGTTTTTTCGGTTGTGTTTTTGGCTGCGCCGTGCAGCATGTAGGATCTTAGTTCCCTGACTGGAAATCAAACCTGTGCCCCCTGCAGTGGAAGCGCGGCATCGTAACCACTGGACCTCCAGGGAAGTCCCTATATATGTTCTTTTTTATATTCTTTTCCATGATGGTTTATCACAGAATATTGAATATAGTTCCCTGTGCTGTACAGTGGGACCTTGTTGTTTATCCATCCTGTATATACCAGTTTGCATCTGCTGACCCCAACTTTCCAGTCCGTCCCTCCCTCCACCCCCTCCCCCTTGGCGACCACAGGTCTGTTCTCTGTGTGATTCTGTTTCTGTTTGGTAGATAAGTCCATTTGTGCCCTGATCTACCTGAGAATCGCCTTTTCCGGAAGGCCCTAGGTGCTGTACAGCCGTCTCCCCGAGCACACAGAATGGAGACTGAGCTGCCTTGTGGGTGGCTCACTCCGGTGATGGCTGAGCTGTGTTTTAGTGCTGGTAGCAGGCGGTTGGCTGCACATTCTCAGAATTAGATGTGAAGCTGATTGGCACACACGTGATATCACGCTGGCTGCACTGGAGTATTTTAAGGTGAACAATGGGGCTTCCCTGGTGGCGCAGTGGTTAAGAATCCGCCTGCCAATGCAGAGGGGGACACGGGTTCGAGCCCTGGTCCGGGAAGATCCCACATGCCACGGAGCAACTAAGCCCGCGCGCCACAACTACTGAGCCTGTGCTCTAGAGCCCGCAAGCCACAACTATGGAGCCCGTGTGCCACAACTACTGAGCCTGCATGCTACAACTACTGAAGCCCGTGCGCCTAGAGCCTGTGCTCCGCAACACGAGAAGCCACCGCAATGAGAAGCCTGTGTACCGCAATGAAGAGTAGCCCCCGCTCGCTGCAACTAGAGAAAGCCCGCATACAGCAATGCAGACACAACGCAGCCAAAAGTTAATTAATTAATTAATAATTAAAAAATCTCCTAACAGCCGCCCTCGAGAGAATGCTGTGCGCTGGACTCTGGCCTTAGCAGCGACCGGCACCTCACCTTCCCTGGGCCTTAGTCATGTTTTCTACTCTGTAGCTATCACTTCCTTAAAATGACTTCATGAAGCCTGGGTCTCTGTCCCCTCCCTCGGCCTCCTCCTAGTAACGCTTAGGACAGAGTGCGCTGTGACTCCACGGGTGGCCGGCAGGGCTGAGAATGTGAAATTATAACGTTACCCTACTCTTCGGCCAATTTCTCCTTCAGGCCAACACATTCTTCTTTTCCTTTAAAGACTTTTTTAAAATTTATTTTTTCCATTTAATTGTGTAAAATACAAATGCTGACTTGTCACACACTCACGTGGAACTCTTTCCCTCACGTTTACGACTCAACAGCTTGGTGAATCCAGAGGGACGACTATAATCACTATACAGAGCACGCTGTGTTAGTAGTTCAAGTTTATTCCAACCCATTTTTAAATACTCTGAAACATCTTCATTATGTTATCTGATGAGACAGAGCCACAAGAAAACGGAGGTGCCCCCAGTCAGTCCAGCTTCCAGCCAATCAGGCCTGTCGTGTGGAGGTTCCTGAATGTGGTGCTTTGACCACCACTCGGGAGCCGGGCCGGGCCAGCAGCTTCGAGGAGGGGCGCACAAACCGTCTTCCAAAGGGGCTGCACCATCCTGCGTTCCGCCACCAGGGACGAGAGCACCTGCTGCCCCACATGCTCGCCAGCATTGGGTGTTGTCGGTGTTCTGGATTTTGGCCCTTCTCGTAGGGGTGTAGTGCTATCTCATTGCTTTAATTTGCATTTCCCTGATGACATGATGTGGACCATCTCTTCATAGGCTTATTTGCCATCTGTATGTCTTCTTTGATGAGATGTCTGTTAAGGTCTTTGGCCCATTTTTAAAATTGGGTTGTTTGTTTTCCTACTTATTGACATCCTTTTTTACTTGTGAATTTTACTTCACGTATTTTATTGAAAAGGTCTCTAGAAAAGCACTACCCACAAAAATACAGTGCAAATCACATATGCAGTTAAAGGTTTTCTAGTTAGCCACGTTAGAAAAAATGAAAAAAAGTGAAATAGATTTTAATTATATATTTTTCTTAACCCCAAATACTATTTCAACATGTAGTCAATATTAAACATTTATTGAGATATTTACTTTCTGTTTTTTTGCACTGAGCCTTCAAAGTCTGGTGTGTATTTTAACTTACAGTATATCTATTATAATATTCAGACCAAAGGAAACCATAAACAAAACAAAAAGACAACATATGGAACGGGAGCAAATATTTGCGAATGATGCAGCCAACAAGGGATTAATTGCCAAAATATACAAACAGCTCATACATCTCAATAACCCAAAAAACAAACAATCCAATCAAAAAATGGACAAAAGATCTAAACAGACATTTCTCCAAAGAAGACATACAGATGGCCAACAGGCACGTGAAAAAATGCTCAACACTGCTAATCATTAGAGAAATGCAAATCAAAACCACAATGAGGTATCACCTCACACCAGTCAGAATGATCATCATCAAAAAGTCTACAAATAACAGATGCTGGAGAGGGTGTGGTGAAAAGGGGACCCTTCTACACTGTTGGTGTGGATGTAAGCTGGTGCAGCCACTATGGAGAACAGTATGGAGGTTCCTTAAAAAACGAAAAATAGAACTACCATATGATACAGCAATCCCACTCCTGGGCATATATCTGGAGAAAACTATAATTCGAAAAGATAGGGCTTCCCTGGTGGCGCAGAGGTTAAGAATCCGCCTGCCAATGCAGGGGACGTGGGTTTGAGCCCTGGTCCGGGAAGATCCCACATGCCACGGAGCAACTAAGCCCATGCACCACAACTACTGAGCCTGCGCTCTAGAGCCCACGAGCCACAACTACTGAAGCCTGCTCGCCTGGAGCCCGTGCTCCGCAACAAGAGAGGCCACTGCAGTGAGAGGCCTGTGCACTGCAACGAGGAGTGGCCCCCACTCGCCACAACTAGAGAAAGCCCGTGGGTAGCAGCGAAGACCCACCGTAGCCAAAAATAAATTAAAAAAAAAAAAAATGTACACCAATGTTCGTAGCAGCACTATGTCCAACAGCCAAGACATGTAAGCAACCTAAATGTCCATTGACAGATGAATGGATAAAGAAGATGTGGTACATATATATAATGGAATACTACTCAGCCATAAAAAAGAATGAAATAATGCCATTTGCAGCAACAGATGAACCTAAAGATTATCATACTATGTGAAGTCAGAGGAAGACAAGTATCATATGATATCGCTTATATGCGGAATCTAAAAAAATGATACAAATGAACTTATTTATGAAAAAGAAATAAACTCATAGACATAGAAAACAAACTTATGGTTACCAGAGGGGAAAGCGGGGAAGGGATAAATTATGAGTTTGGGATTAAAAGATACACACTACTATATATAAAACAGATAACCAACAAGGATCTACTATATAATACAGGGAACTATATTCAATATCTTATAATAACCTATAATGGAAAAGAATCTAAAAAAGAACATATATATATATATAGGTATAACTGAATCACTTTGCTGTACACCTGAAACTAATGCAACTTTGTAAATCAACTATTTCAATAAATATAAAAAAAAAAAACTAACAATATTCAGACTAGCCACTTTTTTTTCTTTTGGCCACACTGCACGGCATGTGGGATCTTAGTTCTCCGACCAGGGATCGAACCCAGGCTCCCTGCAGTGGAAGCGTGGAGTCCTAACCACTGGAGTGCCAGGGAATTCCCCAGACTATCCACATTTTAAATGTTCAAGTCACATGTGGCTAGTGGCTACCGTATAAAGGCATCCCACGTGTAGGAGCAATGGTTAACCAAGACCCCCCATGGCTGAGAGGGAAATGTGTTGAGCTGTGGATAACAACAATAATATTGTAGAGCAGATTTTGGTTTGCAGAGACTTTCCCAAACATTATCTCATGCAGTCCCTGGAGCAACCCCATGAGATAATTATTTTCACCACCGTTTTGCAGTGAGAAAATCCAGGCTCCAAGAGGTGAAAGTGGTTGAGTAGGTAATGCAGCCAGCTCGTCTCCCCCGCCACCAAGGCATCTCATCTCCACACAACCTCCTGTTAAGCAGAGACCCTACAATCTAGGCGTCACTGAGGAACACAAAGCCCCTTTCATGAAGAATGCGAGGGCTATACCTCCTCAACCATTCTGGAAAACAACACCCCAAGAAGAAATGCTCACATTAAAGTGGTCAGAGGCCAGGGTCACTCAGACTTTAATGCTCATAAGAATTTCTTGATGGGCTTATTTAAAATGAATATTCCTGGGCCCCAAACCCAGACATTCTTATTCAGCAAAGCTGAGGTGGGAACTCAAGAATCTGCATTTTAATCAAGAGCCCCAGGGTCCTGATACAGGTGGTCCTAAGGCCCATGGGTTTCCATAGATGACCTGGGAGAGTGTGCAGGACCTTGAAATAAGAGTCCTACTGGAGAATTCCCTGGCAGTCCAGTGGTTAGGACACCGTGCTTTCACCGCCGAGGTGCTGAGGTCACAGGTTCAATCCCTGGTGGGGGAACCAAGATCCTGCAAGCCGCGTGGCAAGGCCAAAAAAAAAAAAGAAAAAAAAGAGTCGTACTGAAGAACTGAAATTCTTATCAGAAGGTTGTTTGACCTCAGGCAATTCCGGAATCCCGGAGAGGCAGCAGGTTCACAAAGGAAATCTGCAGTTATCAAACACTCTGCTATAGAAGAGGATTTAATGCTAGGTTAAGATGATTGTCATGTATTGCATATAAAAGGAGGTTGTGCATTTTTCTCTAGTATATATTGATGAAATGTTTAGAAAAAGATTATCAAATAAATGTTACCACGTCATTCCACACTGGCACGTATTTATTTATATATATGTGTATCCACACAAAATGAATGAAAAACACCAAAATATTCATAGTTGTTATCACTCTACCTGACAGGGTTATGGATAATTTAAAAAATTTCTTCTTTCACTTTGATATTTTCTTCTGAATTTTGTGCAACACATGTTATTTTAATAAAAAATAAAACATTTCAGGAAATAAGTAATCATAAAGAAAGGTCTTGAAAGATCAGTCCAACTAGTAGTTACTTCTTTGTATAGGAAAAGTTTACATTTGGTAGGTTTTTAAAAGATCCATGTTTTCTCACTTGGGTGAGAAATGAATACGATTCATGTTCAGTATACTTGCACATTGAGTGTAAATGGAAAAAGGTGGATCTCTCGGGTCCTCCAAGGCCAGGAGCTGCTTAAAGGAGTTTCTGTCCGTTGGCGCCGAGCCGCTGCGGGCACTCTGCATCTCGCGCCAGGTAAGCAGAGATGGAGGAGCTGAGGCTCCAGGCTGCGGGGACCCAAGCGAGGGACAGGGCACCTCAAGTTCTTCTGACATCAAAGCCCAGGGGAGCCTGGTGCATCACAGGGCCAGGCAGATCTGAAAGCTAAGGGGCAAGACAACCCACAGCTGCCGACTTGGCACACAGGTAGCTCTACCCGCAAGCCAAGTGCTCTCTGTGTAAGATGAGAATGTCAGCGTGCGGGCATCACAGCTTCAAGGGAGACATCTGAATATGTGTGTATATTTATATTTTTACATATAAAAAAAAATATATAATGTATATTTTCTAGGAAGTGCAAGCACGTTTCTAAAGGCAGGAAAGAAGGTGCTTCCAGGCAGCCTCTCCAGTTCTGGCAAGCATGGCACAGCCTTCCGGGGGGGCACACGCTCCTCGCGGAGGGCCTGTGGGTGCCCCGCGGGGTGCGTCCTGCATTAGGTCCGGGTTTGGACCCACTTTGTGTGCTCTTGGGCAGTTCCTGAGCTGCACTGACAAGGATGCCAAGGGAAGGCGTCTTGAGCCGCCCTCGCTGGGACCCTGCCTGCGTCCTTGGGCTCCCAGCCGGGCCTCAGGGTCTCCACACCTGAAAGAAAAAGGAAGAAGAGTCATATTTACTTCGCAAGGTTTTTGTGAGCCTTCCATGCACTCATTCATGAGAAGTGCAGAGCCCTCACAGATGAGTAAAATGGAGAAAACTTTGCCAGAAATCCCAGCCCTGTGGCTGCCTAACCGCCAGTTGCTAAGAGCCGGGAGGGCCAAGCACCCGGCGCTCACACCTCCGGGCTTGTCCCCGCCGTGTCCCAGCCCACATCTCTCCTCGAAGCTCACCTGCAGGTCCTAGCATTTACTCCAGTTCCAGCTTTTCTCCCTCTTCTTGGTGTCACCCCCTCCTCCTGGGCAGGTTTCATGGGAAGGTCAGGATCTAAGATGATGGAAAGGGCTTTGATGGTCCCACGTGGCCTTCACTCCACCCGGCAGGCAGCGCAGCAGACGGAGCTGGGGGGAGACAGCAGGAGCCCCCTCTTCTTCCACAGCCAGGGGAGCAGGCCAAGTGCATGGACCTCGGGGACCACAGAAGCCTAAGGACTCAGGACAAAACAGGCGTAGAAAGAATGGGGAGGAATTGTGTGAAAATGGCTAAGCCACATCAATCACTGCAAAACTGCCAGAAAAATTCTCATTTGATGAAAAAGGAGAGTAACTATTCCTTCTGTTCCGTACAGTGGGAAGGTGCATTTCGCTCAACGGGACACAAAAATAAACTTTAAAGAAGGAAAAAGACACTGCACAGCATGAGCGAGCTGCTTCTGAAGGAGGCCCCTCCCGCCGCATCACACACGGGACCCAGAGCACTTGCGCTTGTGTAAAGTTCCATTCAGGGTGCTCGTCCTGACTGGACTCCCACGGCACCCCAGCCTCTACCACCTCCCCACCCCCTTTCCAGCACTGAGCTCCAGGCCCGGCTTCACCAGTCACGCTCCCACTGGCACCAGTCAGTGAGTGTGCTTTAGGAAGGAGGTCTGAGGGCCCTCTGCAGAGAGCGTTTGTCTGGCTTTGGGATCAGAGCAATGCCAGCCTCATAACATGAGTTGGGAAGTGTTCTACTTTCTGGAAACATTTGTGTAGAGTTGGTCTAATTTCTTCCTTAAATGGATGGAAGAATACAGCAGTGGAACCATGTAGGCCTAGAGTTTTCTATATGTAATAAGACATTCCTTCTCTTTTAAGAGGCTTTTATATCCTTCTGAGTGAGTATTCATCCACCTACTTAAACAGTGATTGAACTAGAACTGCTACATGCTTTGGGCCACATTGAAGGTCTCCAACCCAACAGTGTTAGAACCCAACTGAGTGACATGGGCTCAACTTCTGAGGCACCTTAAAAAGCTCATTGGTCTCTAGATTGTTTGTGAGCTATTTTTGTTATGTAGTCTTAACAAAAGACACAAGGATTGGCTGAAAACAGCTACAATTCAGCACTCTATAACAGTTTAAAACCCAGATACCTGGCCAAGAAGCACATGAAAAGATGCTCAACATCACTAATCACTAGGTAAATGAAAATCTAAGCCATAATAAGATATCACTTTAATAGTGGGTGACCACTATTATAACAAAACAAAATGAAATGAACGTGGGCTGTGGATCATTTGGGCATGCTCCCTCTACCTTTCTCTAGCTCACTGGCATCTCCCAGAAAAGAGCTTATACACTTGTCTGGAGCCCCAGTTTTTGCAACTGCTGCCCAGGGGACACCTCCAGATAGCCTGGCTCTGGTGGCCAGTGGGGCTCACACTTGCAGTCCCACAGGGCTGTATACATTGCATTCTTTTAAAAGCTGCTGCCTGAGGGTCTGGCTTCCAGTCAGCCTGAATCCAGGTGCTGAGACCCTCCCCTTTGGGACACTGACAGGTCTTGGCACACACCTTTTACTGGGAGCAAGTAAAAATATCATAGGCTGTTTGAGGTGCATGTAAATCAATGAACTGAGAACACACCCTCACGCCCTATACAAAAATAAACTCAACATAGCTTAAAGACTTAAATATAAGACATGACACCATAAAACTCCTAGAAGAAAACATAGGCAAAACATTCTCTTACATAAGTTGTACCAATGTTTTCTTAGGTCAGTCTGCCAACCCAATAGAAATAAAAGCAAAAATGGGACCTAATCAAACTTACAAGCTTTTGTACAGCAAAGGAAACCATAAACAAAATGAAAAGACAACCTACAGACTGGGAGAAAATATTTGCAAATGATGCGACTGACAAAGTATTAATTTCCAAGATACACAAACAGCTCATACAATTCAACAACAACAACAAAAACAAAAACAAACAACCCAGTCAAAAAATGGGCAGAAGGGCTTCTCTGGTGGCACAGTGGTTGAGAATCCTCCTGCCAATGCAGGGGACACGGGTTCGAGCCCTGGTCCGGGAAGATCACACATGCCGTGGAGCAACCAAGCCCATGTGCCACAACTACTGAGCCTGCGTGCTAGAGCCCGTGAGCCACAACTACTGAGCCCACTTGCCACAACTACTGAAGCCTGCACGCCTAGAGTCCATGCTCCACAACAAGAGAAGCCACCACAATGAGAAGCCCGTGCACCGCAAGGAAGAGTAGCCCTGCTCGCCACAACTAGAAAAAGCTCGTGTGCAGCAACAAAGACTCAACGCAGCCAAAAATAAATAAATAAATAAATAAAAAGAAAAGAAAAGAAAACCCTGCTTCATTAAAAAACAAAAACAAAAAATTTCATCTACTCAGTTTTTGCCTGTGCATTTTCTAGGCAGGCATTTAAAAAGAAAAAAAAAAAAACAATGGGCAGAAGACCTAAATAGACATTTCTCCAAAGAAGACATACAAATGGCCAACAGGCACACGAAAAGGTACTCAACATTGCTAATTATTAGAGAAATGTAAATCAAAACTACAATGAGCTGCCATCTCACACCGGTCAGAATGGCCATCATTAAAAAATCTACAGGGGCTTCCCTGGTGGCACAGTGGCTAAGAATCCGCCTGCCAATGCAGGGGACACGGGTTCAAGCCCTGGCCTGGGAAGATCCCACATGCTGCAGAGCAACTAAGCCTGTGCACCACAACTATTGAGCCTGTGCTCTAGAGCCTGCGAGCCACAACTACTGAGCCCATGTGCCACAACTACTGAAGCCTGTGCGCCTAGAGTCCATGCTCTGCAACAAGAGAAGCCACCATGAGAAGCCCGCGCACTGCAACAAAGAGCAGTCCCCTCTCACCACAACTAGAGAAAGCCTGCGCATAGCAATGAAGACCCAATGCAGCCAAAAGTAAAAATAAATAAATAAGTTAAAGAAAAATCTACAAATAACAAACGCTGGAGAGGCTGTGGAGAAAAGGGAACACTCCTGCACTGTTGGTGGGAATGTATATTGGTGTAGGCACTGTGGAAAACAGTATGGAGAACAGTATGGAGATTCCTCAAAAAGCTAAAAATAGAGTTGCCATATGATCCAGCAATCCCACTTCTGGACAAATATCTGGACAAAACTGTAATTCAAAAAGATACATGCACCGCAAGGTTCATAGCGGCACTATTTACAATAGGCAAGACACGGAAACAACCTAAATGTCCATTGACAGATGAATGGATAAAGAAGATGTGGTACATACATACAATGGAATATTACTCAGCCATAAAAAAGAATGAAATAATGCTATTTGCAGCAACATGGATAGACCTAGAGATTATCATACTAGGTGAAGTAGGTCAGAAAGAGAAAGACAAATACCATATGATATCACTTATATGTGGTATGACACATACAATGACACAAATGAACTTATCTACGAAACAGAAACAGACACACAGACATAGAGAACAGACTTGTGGTTGCCAAGGGGGAGGGGTGTGGGGGGAGGGATTGTTTGGGAGTTTGGGATTAGCAGATGCAAACTATTATATATAAAATGGATAAACAACAAGGTCCTACTGTAGAGCACAGGAAACTATATTCAATATCCTGTGATAAACCAAAATAGAAAAGAATATGAAAAAGAATGTATATATATGTATAACTGAATCACTTTGCTGTACAGCAGAAATTAATTTACACAACATTGTAAGTCAACTATGCTTGAATAAAAAAAATAATAAGCTGTTTGGACAAGCACAAGATTTGAGAGACAGCCAAGAGCTGGGGCAGGGTTGAATGACAAATTTCACCTCCAGCATCCACTGGCAGTGGCCTCATCCACTCCTTCAAGACTGGGAGAGGTAGTTGTTTTATCTACTGTACAGAAACCAACACAGAAAGTCAAGCAAAATGAAGAAACAGAGGAATATGTTCCAAATGAAAAAATAAGATAAAATCTCAGAAGGAAACTTAATGAAACAGAGATAAGTAATTTACCTGATAAAAAATTAAAACTAATGGTCATAAAGATGCTTACTGAACTGAAGAGAAGAATAGATGAACACACTGAGAATGTCAAGAGAGAGATGGAAAATATAAGAAAGTACGAAACAGAAGTAACAGAGCTGAAGAATATAATAACTGAAAAATACACTTAACGGTTCAACAGCAGACAAGATGAAGCAGTAGAAAGAATCAGTGAACATGAAGACAAGGCAGTGAAACTCAATCAGGGCAGCAAATAGAAGGAGAAAAATAACTTGTTACATACAAGGGAACCCCCATAAGACTATCAGCAGATTTTTCAGCAGAAAAAAACTTTTCAGGCCAGAAGGGAGTGTCATGATATATTCAAAGAGCTGAAAGGGGAAAAAACTTGCAACCAAGAATACTCCACCTGACAAAGTTATCATTCAGAATTGAAGGATAAAGAGTTTTCCAGAAAGCAAAAGCTCAAGGAGTTCATCACCATTAAACCAGCCTTAAAAGAAATGTTAAAGGGACTTCTTTAAGCTGGAAAGAAAGCTGTAAGACATTGAGGAAATTAAGAAAACAATCTCATTTACAATTGCATCAAAAAGAATAAAATACCTAGGAATAAATTCAACCAAGGAGGTCAAAGACCTACATACTGAAAACGATAAGACATTCAGAAAAGAAATTGAAGAAGACACAGCTAAATGGAAAAATATTCTATGCTCATGGATTAGAAGAATTAATATTGTTAAAATATCCATACTACCCAAAGCAATCCACAGATTAAAAGCAATCCCTATAAAAATTCCAATGGCATTTTTTACAGAAATAGAACAAACAATCCTAAAATTTGTATGGAACCACAAAAGAGCCTGAAGAACCAAGCAATCTTGAGAAAGAAGAATAAAGCTGGAGGCATCATGCTCCCTGATTTGCCTATCTGGGATAAATCCCACTTGGTCATACTGTATAACTTTTTATACACTGTTGGATTTGATTTGCTAACATTTGTTAAGGATTTTTGCATCTATGCTTATGAGAAATATTAGTCTGTTGTTCTTCTTTCTTGTAATGTCTTTGTCTGGTTTGGGTATTAGGGTAATGCTGGCCTTACAGAATGAGTTAAGAAGTGTTCTCTCTTCTTCTATTTTCTGGAAGAGACTGTAGAGAATTTATATACTTTCTTCCTTAAGTGTTTGGTAGAATTCACCAGTGAACCCATGTGGGCCTGGTGCTTTCTGTTTTAGAAGGTTATTAGTTACTGATCCAATTCATTATAATAGACAAAGGTCCATTCAGATCATCTATTTCTTCTTGTGAGTTTTCATAGAGATTTACTTTTTAAACATTACTTTTAATTTCTAAAAGTAAATATATACTCATAAAAAATGTGGAAAACAAAAAAAGATGGAAATCACAATTATGCATTACTTTCCAACTCAGAAGAATTTGTTAATATTTTTGAATATTTCCTCCCAGAATGTTTGTGTGTATGTGTGCATATATTTTAAAAACATAATTGAATTACTTTATTTATAACATTTTATCCTTCCTTTAAATGTAACATTCTATTACCAGCATAGTTTTAGTCATTAAGAACTCTTAATAAACATTTTCCAAATTAGAAATGTTAACTTACATCTCTGTGTTTCAGTTTTCTCATGTGTAAAATAGGTTCAATAATATACACATCTCATAGGACAGTTGTGAAAAATAAATGAGATAATGCATGCAAACATGTGTAAAGTGCCTAGCATGTAGATTGTTAAAAATGGCCATAAATTCCTCCATCCTATGTGCATGCCCTTTTGTAGTGTGTCTTAGCTATAACCGACCAGGAAGTAAACTCTACTCCACTTCCTTGATTCTTGGCATGGCTTTGTGACTTGCTTTGGCCAACAGAATGTGGCAAAAATGAAGTTGTGTAGCTAATGAGCCAAGTGCTTACTATACCTTGCAGCTTCTGGTCTGACTCTACTGGAACCCTGAGACCATGATGTGAAAGACACATGGCCCAGACAACAGCCATAGCCATCAGCTAGATAGGGAGGTGAAGTACCTTAGACCACCTAACCCCCTTCCTCCAACCTGAGCTCTCAGATAACCACAATTACATGAGGGAAACCAGGCGAGACTGGAACTGCCTAGCTGAGACCAGCCCAAATAAAATGGTTGTTACTTTAGCTTCTAGGTTTTCAGGTGGTTGTTACACAGCAATAAAAAGATAACTGATACAGTGATGATTAAATATTATTATTATTACTGCCATATAAATCTAAAAGGTGAGACTATGATACTGGGATACTTATCTAAGCACTTTAAAATGTCTTTAAGCATTTAACACATATTTTACTGTCTCATATACATAAAGCAGAGTCTTAATATTCAGGCCATGGTGGACATCAATACCACAAAGAAATCTATTCACATACATTTCCTAATCCCAAAGAACTAACAAATAAATTACTGGAGATCTTTCTTCACGTGTAACCTTTTTTTTTTTTTTTTAATATTTTTTTGGGACTTCCCTGGTGGTCCAGTGGTTAAGACTCCACGCTCCCAACGCAGGAGGCCCGGGTTTGATTCCTGGTCAGGGAACTAGATCCCGCATGCCACAACTAAAAGATCCTGCATGCCTCAATTAAGACCCAGCGTAGCCAAATAAATAAAAGAATAAATAAATATTTTTAAAAAACACCATTTCCCACATGAAAATAAAAAATAAAAATATTTTTAAAATTTTATTTTTCTTGGCTGTGCCGCTTCCCAGGCATGAAGATCCCAACCAGGGATAGATCACACGCCCTGTGCAGTGGAAGCGTGAAATCTTAACCACTGGACCATCTTAATCCCAAGATTAGTACATCTTTATTTGAATGTGCATGGTAGTGAATTGGCAGAAATGTATAATTAAGTAATTATGGCAGCAATGCTATTTTTTTCATGAAGTTTTCATGAAATCAGCTACCCTTGGGCAATAGAGGGAGTTGACGGGAAATTAGCCTCTTATTTTGTCCCCCTTGCCTCATTGCAAAATGAAACAGAATCTACAAGATGATGATGGTGATTACAATGGCTACATTTGTTGAGTGCTTAGTATATATAGCAGACACTATGCCAACTATTTTAGATGCATTTATTCCTCATAACAGGTTATTTGGTATTGTTATCCTAATATGGATCAGGAATCTGAGCTGGAGCAGTTAAGTGATTCAAGATTAACCAGCTAGCAACTGAGCTGAAGTTTAAACTTAAGATCTATCTAACTTCAAAGCCTAAGCTTTTTAACCATTAATTAAGCTTTTTAGTTGCCTTCCACAACTTGCTTCTGGTAAATACACTGTTGACACTCTGCAGGTTCTTGAAGAATAGGCTATCTGTTTAAAAATCACTTTCAGGGGGCTTCCCTGGTGGCGCAGTGGTTAAGAATCCGCCTGCCAATGCCAGGAACAAGGGTTCGAGCCCTGGTCCTGGAAGATCCCACATGCTGTGGAGCAACTAAGCCTGTGCGCCACAACTACTGAGCCTGCGCTCTAGAGCCTGCGAGCCACAACTACTGAAGCCCGCGCGCCTAGAGCCTGTGCTCCGCAACAAGAGAAGCCACCGCGATGAGAGGCCCACGTACCGCAATGAAGAGTAGCCAGCCCCTGCTCGCCACAACTAGAGAAAACCCACGTGCAGCAATGAAGACCCAACACAGCCAGAAATAAATAAAATAAAATAAATAAATTTTTATAAAAAATAATTTTCAATCTAATCATTTAAATGCTTAAAACAGGGGGTCACTTAAAAAAGTGAGAGATATTTCAACTCTCTGAAAAGCAAATGTGACCCCACATTCTGTTTCATTGGCTTAAAATGTCCTGTAAATGAGATAGTTCTGAGAACCAGGGAAGGGGTTAAAAAATGGACTCCCAAATCCCATACCTCAGAGTGTGTTGTAGTGGGAGTAGCCTTTAAAAAACGCTACCGGGGCTTCCCTGGTGGCGCAGTGGTTAAGAATCTGCCTGCCAATGCAGGGCACATGGGTTCGAGCCCTGGTCCGGGAAGATCCCACATGCCGCGGAGCAACTAAGCCCGTGCGCCACAACTACTGAGCCTGCGCTCTAGAGCCTGCGAGCTACAACTGCTGAAGCCCGTGCACCTAGAGCCCATGCTCTGCAACAAGAGAAGCCACCGCAATGAGAAACCTGCGCACTGCAACGAAGAGTAGCCCCCGCTCGCCGCAACTAGAGAAAGCCTGCGCGCAGCAACAAAGACCCAACGCAGCCAAAAATAAATAAATGAATAAATAAATAAACAAAACAAAACAAAACAAAACAAAAAAACCGCTACCAACCACCCCGAGCTGTAATGCGAAGAATGACTAGAGATGACACAGCAAGACCACTTAGGAACATCAGGACTGGTTCATGGCAGCATTGCTTGCAGTGCTAATGCCAAGCAGGCACGTATGCTCATTTGTAAAAAATACACTTTTTAGGGTAATATAAAACAACCTATCTTCTAAGTAATAATTATACTGCCTCTAGGCTTAATTCTTGTAGGAATGGTTATGGAAATGCATATATTTTTTTCTACTCTTGGTAACAAGCAGATGCTTTACTGAGAGTGTTTACATACACCTTTTTCTGAAATAGAAACCCATAAATAAATATTGTGCTTATAAATGCCATACACCTGGTCTCCCACAGATGCACATGAAGGAAAAATTTGAAAAGTTTAATAACGTCCCCAGAGAGGTTCAAATTTACAATCCACAACTTTTATCAAGAGTCAGAAAATTCTATAAAAAATATATTCTATTAAATCTTTTCCAGAAACATGTTTTGTACATATTCATGAATGCCTATTTTCCTGCCACCAGAAGCTGTCCTTAATCTCAGCATCAGAAATTGCCATGGAGCTATAGTCACTGACTAAGGAGTATTCTGTAAAACTTCACATTACATATTTCTGATTTTAATTAGGATAATTTACCTTTCTCTCAATTCGAAATGCCGGAATATGTTAAAAGAAAGAGGGAGAAAAGGAAAAGTGAAGAAAGCTTGATGACCTATTTTCACATACCTCAAATGTTCACTCTTTAAAAAAGTTTTCCGGTAAAACATATATTACATAAAATGTATGATTTTAACTAGTTTTAGGTGTACAATTCAGTAACAGTAAGTATATTCATAATGTTGTGCAACTATCACCACTGTCCTTTTCCAGAAATTTTCATTGTCCCAAACAGAAACTCTGTACCCACTAAATAATAACTCCTCAGTCCCATCTCCTGCCAGGCCCAGGTAACCTCTATTCTACTTTTTGTACCTATGAAGTTGCCAATTATAGGTGCCTCATATAAGTGGAATCATACAATATTTGCTCCTTTGTGTCTGGATTATTTCACTTGGCATAATGTTTTCAAGGTTCATCACTATGGTGGCAAGTACCAGTACTTCCTTCCTTTTTAAAAAAAAATTTATTTATTTATTTATTTTTTGCTGCCTTGGGTCTTCGTTGCTGCGCACAGGCTTTCTCTAGTTGTGGAGAATGGGGGCTACTCTTCATTTTGGTGTGCAGGCTTCTCATTGCAGTGGCTTCTCTTGTTGCAAAGCACAGGCTCTAGGCACACGGGCTTCGGTAGTTGTGGCGTGCGGGCTCAGTAGTTGTGGCACACAGTCTTAGTTACTCTGAGGCATGTGGGATCTTCCCGGACCAGGGATCGAACCTGTGTCCCCTGCATTGGCAGGCAGATTGTTAACCACTGTGCCACCAGGGAAGTCCACTTCATTCCTTTTTGAGGCTGCATAATATTCCATAGTATTTATATCCATTCATCTGTTGACACTTAGTTATTTCCACTTTTTGACTATTGTGAACAATGCTGCTATGAACATTGGTGTTCAAATAGCTGTTTCAGTCCCTGCTTTCAATTCTATTCAGTATATACCTGGAAGTGTAATACTCACTTCAGTAAATTCTGAAGAAAAAGAGAACGGATGCATACACTTAAATATTAAAACGTATGTTCAGAGCTGGACCTAGAAGGCCAAGTTGGGTGGATTGAGGGATGCCTGAAAAGCTACCTTAACTGTTCTATAATAAAACTATAGTTCCACTGACTCAAGGTATTGGGAAATTCTGTTTTGATGAGAGCTTATTATTTGGAAAGGTTCAAAATGAGAGCTTATATCTAAGAAACTAAACCTCCCCAATATCACCAATAAAAGGTTGTGAGCTTCTTCATTTCCACAGTTTCAATGTTTTCCCTTAAACTGATTGACTAGAGTGCCCTCATGTGTCTGTATTTTTATACTACAGTGGTTTTGAAAAAGATTTAATATTGGAATCAGAACTGGGGAGGAAATTTAAGTATCATCGTTTAAAAAGTTGACTGCATGCAAGGTCCCACCCCTAAGCATCTTAAAAAAAAATTTTTTTTAGTGATGTAAATCACATGCATAAAAGACAATCTAAAATGTATAGCTACAATGTAAAGAATGAGAAACCACACCCCTTTTAGTGAGAAAGAGTACATTACTAGTGCCTTAGAAACTCCCTGGATGCCCTTCATAAATTGCATGAAGCTTACTCAGAGGTAACACTGTCCTGAATTTAGTGTTTTCATCCCCTTGCTTCTCGTTATAGTTTTAACACTTGTGTTTGCTTCCCTATATAGTATTTTTTGGGGGGGGGTACGTTCCTATTTTTGAACTTTTCATAGATTGAATCTTATTGTGTTTTCTGTGACTTGCTTTTTTTATTCTACCTTTTCCGAAAGAATGTTGATTCATTTGTTCACTTTCAAGTCTTCATGGTACTCCACTTTATAAATAGTCTTGATATTCAGATTGTTTCTAGTTATTATGAATAAAGATTTTAGAACATTATTCAACATGTTGCCTGGTGCTCATGTGTAGCAGTTCCCCTAGGGTATACTAATAGGAGTGCAATACATGAGTCTTAAGGGGTGTGCATATCTAGTCTTTCCAGGTAATGCCGGTTTTTCCAAAGTGGATGAGAGTAGCCCATAATAATTCCCTTTCCTCCAAATTCTTGCCAGCACTTGGTCATCAGACTTTTACATTCCCGCCAATCTAGTAGAGTGAAATGTTATCTCATTGTGGTTTAAATGTGCATTATGATTATTCATAAGGTTGGGCATCTTTTCCATGTTTCCAAGTAATTTGTGTTTTCTCTCCTATGAAATGCCTATCACGTCTTTTCCCACTTTTCTATTGGATTGTCTTTTCCTTACTGACTCATAGGCATTCGTTTTTTCTTTAAGGTGCTATTTTTTAAAAAGAGCAAGAAATAACATTCATGGAGAAGAGTATGCACAACATGAAAGCACTGTTTAAACAATAATTTAAAATCAAACAACTGTGCAACCACCACCTAGGTCAAAAAACAGAATGTTCTCAACGCTCCAGAAGCACGTCCTCTCCCTCCCTGGTCACAGTCCCCTTCTTTGCTCAGAGGTAACTACCATTCTGACTTTTGTAGTAATTACTTCATTGATTTTCTCTTTATAACTACATCACCTGGAAATGCATCCTGAACAACATAGTTTAGTACTGCCTACTTCTGGATGTTAAAATGGATTCCCACAGTAAATATTCCTTTGTCTTTGGCTTCTTACACCCAGAACTATGTTTGCGAATTTCATGCTGTTTCATGTAGCTACTGGTTGGCCAAAAAGTTCCTTCAGTTTTTAAGCAAAAATAAAAGACACATTTTTCATTTTCACCAAGAACTTTATTGAGCAACCTATTCACCCTTTTGTTCCACTACCTTCTGCCTTTTTTCAGGCAACTTCATAATTCCATCTTCCCAAAACTTTTTATCTTTTTGAGCAAAGAACTTTTCCGGGTGCCTTTCACAGCCTTCCAGGGAATTGAAATTTTTTCCATTAAGAGAATTTTGTAAAGACCGAAATAAATGGAAATCCGAAGGTGCAATCAATGTCTGGTGAAAACGGCGGATGAATCAGAACTTCCCAGCCAAGCTGTAACAGTTTTTGCCTGGTCATCAAAGATGCATGCAGCCTTGCATTATGCTGATGAAAGAGTATGCATTTTTTGTTGACTAATTCCAGACATTTTTCTTCGAGTGCTCCTTTCAGTTGGTCTAATTGGGAGCAGTAGTTGTTGAAATTGTTTGGTTTTTCTGGAAGGAGCTCACAGTAGAGGACTCCCTTCCAATCCCACCATATGCGCGACATAACCTTCTTTGGATGAAGGCTGGCCTTTGGTGTGGTTGGTGGTGGTTCATTTCGCTTGCCCCACGATCTCTTCCATTCCACATTATTGTACAGTATCCGCTTTTCATCGCCCGTCACAATTTGTTTTAAAAACAGAATGTTTTCGTTATCTTTAAGTAGAGAATCGCATGCGGAAATATGGTCAAGAACGTGTCTTTCGCTTAACTTACGTGGAACCCAGACATCAAAGCGATTCGCATAACCCAGCTGGTGCAAAGGATTTTCAACGCTTGATCTGGATATTTTGAGTATGCTGCCTATCTACCGCATGGTATAACGTTGATTGTCCTCCATTAATGTCTCGATTTGACTGCTATCAACTTCAACTGGTCTAACCCAAGCGATGAATTTTGCAAACCACTTTTTTTTTTTTGAGAAGTTTTCTTTCTTTTTTTTTTTTTTTTAATAGATTTATTTATTTTTATTTATTTATTTTTGGCTGCGTTGGGTCTTCATTTCTGCACATGGGCTTTCTCTAGTTGCGGCGAGCGGGGGCTACTCTTCATTGTGGTGCGCAGGCTTCTCATTGCAGTGGCTTCTCTTGTTGCGGAGCACAGGCTCTAGGTGCGCGGGCTTCAGTAGTTGTGGCACGCAGGCTCAGTAGTTGTGGCTCACGGGCTCTAAAGCGCAGGCTCAGTAGTTGTGGCGCACGAGCTTAGTTGCTTTGCAGCATGGGGGATCTTCCCGGACCAGGGCTCGAACCCGTGTTCCCTGCATTGGCAGGCGGATTCTTCACCACTGCGCCACCAGGGAAGCCCTGCAAACCACTTTTGACACGTTTGATCCGTCACAGCACTGTCTGCATATGCTGCACAAATCTTTTTGTGCGTTTCAGCTACATTTTTACCTTTCTTGAAATAATAAAGCATAACATGCCGAAAATATTGCCTTTTTTCCTTCCATCTTCAACATTAAGATGGCTACACAAAAATTCACCAATTTTTATGTCTTTTTTTAAATGCATGCTGATATGACAGCTGTCACATACAATCTAACAAAACTGTTTCCAATGAAGTGAAAGACAACCAGGCACTGCTAGAGACAGCTTACCGGAAAAAACGCTTGAACTTCTTTGCCACCTCAACCGTCTGTTCATCCTGGTTGCGTATGCCACCCACTGCTGTTGGGTGGTTGTGCTGCTGCACGGTCTACCACAATTCACTGAAGTATCGTCGCCTCGGACACTTGCAGGGGTTTCCAGAGTTCGTCCTTATTAACGACACAGCCAGGAATATTCCTGTAGCGTCTCCGGGTGTCCTTGAGCCAGGTTTTCTCTAGGGTAAATACCACAGAGCGGAATTGTTAGATCGGAAGTACACGCACCTTCACCTCTGCTTCCCAACCCTCAACCGCCCAGAGTGGGCACACGGCCTACGCCGCCGCCAGCGTCAGAGGATCCCCGCGGTCCACCCACGGCGGTCAGAGCGTCTCATTTCTGCCAAGCCAGCGGGTGCAGTGTGTCTAGAATACAACCAGCCTAAGCCGGTCCCTGTGGTTTTAGCGCGTCCCCGGGTTAGCACTGCGCCCGAACGCCTTCTGCGTTGACCGGCCACCTGGCTTCCTCTGTTTTAAAGCACTTGCCCAACTCTTCTGCCCACTTCCCACCGGGATGTCTGTGCTTTTCTCCAGGAGTCCTTGGGCCTCCCGGACACTAGCTTTCCAGCCACCACACGCCTGTCGGGCGTCTCCTCCGGGCCTGCCGCTTCTTTCTCTGAGAAGTTTTTTTTTCTTTTTTTTTCACTTTAGTCAGATTTGCCAGCCTTCCCCCGTTAGGGCTTGTAGTACCACGCAACCCACCCCTTGGCCGTGAAGGCAGCCCACGGTTATTCCGAGCGCGCCCTCACCCTTACCTTCCGTAACCCGTCGTCCGCCTCCTTCAGGCAGCCCCTCCGCGCGCGAGCCCGCCCCTCAGCGCCTCGCCCGCGACGCCGGCGCCCGCCCTTTCCCAGGACGCAGCGCGCAGGCGCGCCCGCCGGGCCCCCCGCACCGCCTAGTGCGCCTGCGCCGAGAGACGCCCCGCCCCCAAGCCGGTCGTCTATAAATTCTCGAGCGTCTCCTCGCGAGAGTCTTGGTTCCTATGCTCGCTGTTGGGGTCGGAGGTCAGGGCGAGGGTCTAGCGGGCAGCAGGAGGAAGATGGCGGTGGAGTCGCGCGTTACTCAGGAGGAGATTAAGAAGGAGCCCGAGAAGCCCATCGATCGGGAGAAGGTGCGGGTCTGGAGAGGTAGAGGGGGCCCCGGGGCGGAGGGGCGGCCGGGAGGGGGCGGCCGTGCGGGGGTGGAGAGGAAGGAAGGGGCCGCGCTCGCCGCCGCCTGACTCTCGCCTCTCCCGCCCCCAGACCTGCCCGCTGTTGCTGCGCGTCTTCACCACCAACAACGGCCGCCACCACCGCATGGACGAGTTCTCCCGCGGAAACGTGCCGTCCAGCGAGCTGCAGATCTACACCTGGTGAGTCAGGGCCTGGCGTCGGGGCGGGGGTCGCTGGGGGCCCGCCTGCCGCGTTTTCAGTTCCTCCAGCGCTCGGGGCCTCTGGGCGCAACTCGCGGGAAGTCGGGGTCTCAGCTGTTGGAGAAATGGGTATTTGCTTATCTTGTGGCGCTTTTACGTCTGAGGTTGAAACTTTTGGGTTGTAAAGAATTGAGCCAATGTTGCTGTCACTGTCGTGGCTGCTTGGTACGAAAGTGACACGTAGGTCGTTCAGTGCGGTAGCCGCCCCTAAACTTGGTCGAGTTTGTGGTGCTAGAATAACATGGGGAGGGGGAGTGGTGCTGTTGGGTGATATTTGTCGTCCTCGTAGAGCGTCTGCACATAATACTAAGCCTTAGGTGTCGTAACATGGAAAAAAACAGAACCGCGTGGTTTTTGTTGTGGTGCTTAATGGAGAAGCTTTTGATGTGTGTTTCCTGAAGACCTGCCCCTGAGCGTTTCCCCCTCAAGTGTACCTTTCCTACCCCGCGTCTGACTAGGAGCATCACATACAGCAAGCTGCATGCAGCTCCTTGGTTGGACATTATCGTGGCTTTTTAGTAGCAGTAAAAGGTGTATAATTTTTAAAAATACATCTAGTATGGTAAAATATATGTGATATTTGCCATTTTGTTTATGGGTACAATTTGATGGCATTAAATATATTCACATTGTGCAACCATTACCACTATTTCCAAAACTTTTAAATTCCCCCCAACAGAAATTCTGTACCCAGTAAGCAGTAACAATGGGAATTCCTCCCTTACCCCAGTCCCTGGTAGACAATCCTCTATGTCTATATGAATTTGCCTATTCTAAGTATTTCATATAAGTGCTCTCATATCGGATTTGTCCTGTTTTGTCTGGCTTATTTCACTTATGTTTACAAGGTTCATCATGGTTTAGTATATAACAAAAAGTCATTCTTTCTTAGGGTTGAATAATATTTCATTGGAAGGATGTGCTACATTTTGTCTGTCCACTTGTCTGTTGATGAACACTTCAGGGGTTGTTTCCACCTTTCAGCGAAATTTATGTAGTATGATTCTAGTTCAATATTATTCCAGGATAAAAGTTCAGGAAGGTTGATTTAACTTATAGGGAAGAACTGTTATCAATAGATTGATGAACACCTCTGTTCAGATGTTAAAGTCTATATTTACTCCAACAAATTAGAAGTTCCTATTTGCCAGGTGCTTTGCTTAGACCCAGAGGGTATAAAGGGGGTACTGCCCCTCTAGAGTAAACACAATCTCAGAGAGACAGCAGATGAAATAAATGCTAATTAAGACTTTAGGGTGGAGATGGCAGGGTGGGATTGTTCCACAGACTCTCTCAATCAAGAAAGAAATTACAAAAATTTCCCCTTCCTAAACTGTCCTGTCCATAAACTGCAACCAAACTAGGAAAGACAACCTTATGTTATACCTCAAAATGGTGGCCAAAGACAGGATGGTTGGTGAGGGGTAGCACAGAGCCCTGCTGCCACTCCCAGAAGCAGTAATGAGGGAAGATTGGGAATTCTCAGTTTGTAGAAGTAGACTGAGGGGCCAAAGTAGGAGGCCTCAAGACAAGTCAGGGAAAAGGAGTGAGGTCCAGAGGAGCCCAGCAGAGGCTGGTTGAGTTTGCTGAGGTCCAGGGCACCGTGTGGCGCTGCGGGAACACCCACACACCACAGGAGAGATGCGTCCTGTGCTTGGGTGGTCACTAAACAGGTTACTGGAGAATTATGTAGATCACTGTAACAGGGTTCAATCAGAAAACAGACCAATAGGAGATGTAGAGAGATTTATAGCAAAGAATTGGTTCACACAGCTGTGGGGACTGCTTAGGTACCCAAGTCCCTAGTCTGTGGTGCATAACCTGTGGTGCAGGTTATGATGAAGGGCAGGCTGGAACTCTCCAGCATAAGCTGCTGAATTTCTTCAGGGAAGTCGTAGCTCTGCTCTGAAGGCCTTTTCAATTGATTGCATGAGGCTCACTCATTGATTGAAAGAGGTTTACTCAGATTATCTAGGATAATCAGCCTTAAAGTCAACTGATTATAGACTTTAATCCCATCTAAAGAACACCTTACACAACACCTACCTTAGTGTTTGAATAACTAGGGGCTGTAGCTTCTCGAAATTGACACATGAAACTGACCCTCACAGTCACCTAGCAAAGGCTTCAACCCCTAGAGCGCTCTAGCATTTGTCACCTGTGTACTCACCCTTTAGACTGCTAGTCAGAAAGCAACACTTGGCACTCCAGCTGTTGGTCTGGGGATAGTCCTCAGCAGGTGGGAAGCTTGTGGAGGACTCACACTAAGGACTGACGAAAGGTGTGAACCGAATTCCCCACGTTCATTATGAGCAAGATGACAGTATGTGGGAAATGTTGTTGGAGAGGAAGAAAGAGTCCTTTCTGGTACATATCATAAGTATACACTGTACACACCAGAGAATAATTGACACAGAATAAACATCATTAGAATGTCAGGTAAAAAAAGTTGAGATGAGTTGGAAGCAACATACAGAGATTTGAATAATGAGAGGTTGAAATAAAGCTGTGGTGGTGGAGATAGAGAAAAAAATAGGTTTGATCTGTCTTTTGGCTGTGCCACGTGGCATGTGGGATCTTAGGTTCCCGACCAGGGATTGACCCTGCATCTACTGCAGTGGAAGCGTGGAGTCTTAACCACTGGACCGCCAGGGAAGTCCAGTTTGATCTGTCTTTAGGAGGTAGAAACAACAGGATAGAGATGGGAAGAACTGAACAGTGCTTAGGTTTGTGACCTGGGCATCTAAGTGGGTGATGGTAGTTTTGAGGGTAATATGAGAGGAAGGACATGTTTTGCGGGGGACACTGTTGAGTTCTGTTATGGGCATATTGAGGAGGACTCAGCAGCAGGAGAGAACAGAAGTTGATGTGGTCATCATGGATGTTTTTGTTCTCACTGCAGTTGAAGCCATGGTTCTACTTGAGGATGATGTGGTAGAGATGGTGTAAATAGGGTGCAGAGTTAAAACTAGATGATGTCTTGGGTGTTTGATTCCCTGCTCGATGCTGTCCGTTGGAGTTCGCATCTTAACAGGTGCCTTGTATCCACGGTCATCGTATAGCACTCTGCAGGCCGTGTTGCTTCAAGTTCCAAGTCCTCCGTTTCATGTTCCCAGTTGTCAGGGAAGAAAACAATTCAGAAACTTAGACTGTTGCTTATAATACAAGATGCTTATATTTTAAAAGGTTTTTCCAGATTGTGCCATATTAGCTCAAGGGACTATATTAAATTCTGAGTTCAAATAGAAGTTGGCAGGGCAAGAATATATATTGTGAAAGGAGCCTATGCTTAGTCTTGAAAATTCCATAGGTTTCATTGGCTTTAGGAGTCCATCTATTGTAAAACTCATCAGAACATTTAATCTTAGAAAGGAGATGCTAAAATGTAGAAAAGTATGTCTTTGAAATAATGCAAAACAATTATTTTAAGAATTTGGATTAATTTGGACTAGTTATCCTTAGGTGGGTAAATCACTAGGCCAGTGACATGTTACATAGCAACAAAAAGTAGCATATGTAATTCTGAAGTCCCTTTTAGCATATTACCAGTCTGACCTTAATTCATGAAAATTTCAAACACTGAGGCTGGTGAGGGGAATATTTGGGGGCAAATAGTATTAGTAGGTGCTTTAAAATTAACTCAGTTGTAAGACCCTGACAGTTTCTAAAAATTGTAAAGTTGCAATTGAGACACATGTAATTAACTCACTGTGTGTCAGTATCCTTGGTTACATCATTGCTGATTAATCAAATGTAATGTCTTTTTTTCTAAAAAAAAATTCAGGATGGATGCAACCTTGAAAGAACTGACTAGTTTAGTAAAAGAAGTCTACCCAGAAGCCAGAAAGAAGGGCACACACTTCAATTTTGCAATTGTTTTTACAGATCTTAAAAGGCCTGGCTATCGGTAGGTAACTTTTCATTCTTAATTCCTATAATCTCTTTGATTTCAGTATGTTTTAACTGATAGGGATAATCCCTTCAACGAATCTCTTTAGTGGAGGGGGAACTACAGATTTATACATCTTAATATCTGGTTTAGATTAATGTAGTACTTACATTTTAACTGTGCTGTAAGATAATGGAGCAAGTCCGGCCCCACGGTCACTTTGTAGCACACACTGGCATTGACCAGCCACCCTTTAACAGTTGGTCTCCTTCCCTGCAGAGTAAAGGAGATTGGCAGCACCATGTCTGGGAGAAAGGGGACTGACGACTCCATGACGCTGCAGTCGCAGAAGTTCCAAATCGGAGACTATCTGGACATAGCAATCACTCCTCCAAATCGGGCACCACCTCCTTCAGGGCGCATGAGGCCATACTGAATTTTATTTACTATTTCTTGAATTTATTTTCCATTCAGTTATGTAAAATAAACTTTTGCTTTTTCCTCCTCCCCTTATTGCCATTAAGCCTTTAAACGCTAAACAAATTGTAATGCATCTATTTAGGAGTTAGATTTGGCTTTGCTGTGGTATGAATATTAATAGAAGGTCCATGTTTCACATTCTTCTGTAAAATATGAAAAGTGCTCTTAGCATTATATGTAAAACTGTATTGTTAAATATATGTTGCAGTCACTTTGAGTGTGAAAGTTAACGGGGCATGGGTTCAGGGTTTAATTTAGTATTTGGGGTTTATGCTAAGTAGTGGAGTTGGTATGTTTAAGCCCAAATGGGGCAGAACAAGAAAGCCATGAGATTGTATTAAATAGAGCAGGAGTTTGTCGCCCAGAAGGTTGTATGGAGTTGGGAAGAAGACCTTTGGGAAGGTGGGAGAGGCAGCTGAGGCGTTTTGGAACAATCTGAGCTGAGGCAAGCTGAAGAAGCTGTCTGTTTGAAGGGAGCGGCCTGCCTGAATCAAGGTGTGATGACAAGTTAGAGAAAAGGAGAATGGGTGCCACAGTGAGGCCTTTTTATGTTTTAAAAATGGTGAGAATGGGGCATTCTGAGGGCAGGAAGTAGTATAGAGGAACAAGGGTTAGAACTTAGGATAAGGATGGGAAGGTTTACCTTGAAGATCTGAAAATACAGGGAGGAATGAAAGAAGAATCTTAAGATCAAGGGAGAAGGTCAGGGATGAGGTCAAGCAGGGGATGTTCACGCACGCTGTTCAGTGCTGGGGCTGACTCGTGTCTGATTTGAGAGGCGATATGCACAGTGGTTAAAACCAGTTGGGCTGAACATTTAAATCCTGGTCACACTAACAGCAACCTTGGACAAGTTACTTGAACCTGTTTTTTTGGTTTGTTTAAAATTTGTAAAATGGAGGTAACAGCCCATAGGATTGTGAAGACTAATTAAATGTTTGCAAAGGGCTTAGAATAGTGCCTGACATGTAAGAAACAAAGTTAGCTATAAAGTAGAGTTCAGTAAGAACGGGTGCCATCTCTACCACGGCACTGTTACAGTCTCATTTTGAAGTTTATAAACAGTGTGCAGTATGTGATAAGGCCAATTACCTTTCGTCTACTGCAGTAGAAAATTTTGAAAATGTGTATTCCAAAATTTGAAAAAATGTACTAGCAAAGTAAAATTGCAGTAATTTGATCTTGTACATACAAAAGCAGCCTTTTAAATCTAATGATTATAGGATTGGGGTCCCTGGTGCAGTCAACAGGTGACAGATGCAAGCCTGGAACCCAGATCTAGGGCCTCTTCTCCGCTGAAGTTTGCCCAAACCCTTAGATTCTTTATTCATTCACATTAGATAGGCTTGAGCTTCTTAAGTCACACAGTTAACTTAAACCTAATTTTTGGAGAAGAGAAGCCATGATTACCTTCCTGTTTATGGAGAAAATACGTACTATGCAGATCAAGAAGGCAGGAACTCATTAAAGGACTCTGAAAGCCAACTTTTCACAACGGTGTGAACTCCTACAATGGGGGCTTCACCTGTAATTCCAGGCGAGTTGAAAATAAAGCGGTTTATTTGCTTGGTTCCAACGTGGATTTTTTTTTTTTTTTAGGTAAAATTGGTACATAACAATATATTAGTCTCAGGTATACCACATAATTCATTATTTGTATGCACTACAAATTGATCACCACCACAAGTCTATAGTTGCCATCTGTTACCATACAGTTGACCCCCTTTACCCTTTTGCCCACCCCTACCCCCGTCACCACTGATAACCACCAGTCTGTTCTCTGTATCTGTGAGTTTGGTTCTGTTTTGTTGGTTGGTTTCGTGTTTTGGATTCTACATCTAAGTGAGATCATGTGGTACTTGATACCTTTCTCTAATTTCACTCAGTATAATGCCCTCTAGATCCAAGTTGTTGCTAATGGAAAGATTTCCTTCTTTTTTATGGCTGAGTAATATTTCATTGCATGTATATATGTGTATGTATGTGTCTGTATGTATCTCACAACTTTCTTATCCATTCATCCACCCACGGACCCTTAAGGTTGTTTGCATACCATGGCTATTATAAATAATTCTGTAGTAAACATGGGGGTGCAGATAGCTTTTCTCCACACCCTTGCCAGCACTTATCTCTCGTCTTTTTGACAGGTGTCAGGTGTTATTTTTGTGGTTTTGATTTGCATTTCCCTGATGATTAGTGATGTTGAGCACCTTTCCATGTGTCTGTAGGCCACCTCTATGTCCCAACATGGAATTTTTCCTTTAAAGATTGCAATCTTCCACCAGAAGTACAGTTAAAGAATCCCTAGTGAATTTATCATTGAATATAATGCTAAGAATGACGAGACTTGTACTTGGTCCTTATTCACCTCTGGCTGTGACAGTACGGCGTTGAGTGAGCAGCCGAGCTGTGTCATGGTCACCGTGACGGCACGTGCTCAGCCTTCGGCGTCCTGACTGCCTCACAGGCTCTTGCAGTGTTTTCCCTTCAGAGGGTGGTATCTACAGTTTTCTCACAGCGTACAGGAGCTTGGCATTTTCAGCTATTTACTGGATCCTCGGTAGGGAGTCGATGTTAAGTTTATACTTAAATTTTCATTACCATCCTGGGCGCTGGCTCGGGATGTTTCAGATGTCAACTCTGTGTGTGTGTGTGCATGTAGGGGCAGCTGTGAAGGGGAAAGAAAGCTGTTAAACTGTTAGGCAAACTCTTGTTACTCTTATATAGAGCAGAACTCAGCCTACCTGTTTCTGTTCTATCACAAACTCCAAACTTAGCTGTTGTGAAATTGAGCAGCTTATAATTTGAGTGCGGAGCTGTGCTGGGAGCTCGGGTGTGCCTGACCTCATGTAACCTTCAGCACTGAGGTGCAGGCAGCGGCTACCATGTTCACTTCAGCGGAAGTGGAGGCCCGCTTTAAGTAACAGCTCGCAAGTGGGCTGGGAAGCTAGGGAGCCAACGATAGGTGACTTGAAACATACGTTTCCAAAAACAGTGTTGTGCTGTCCTCAGCTCACTGCCAGCTGGCTTCCGCCCGCTGCACTGGTACTGCTCTCGTGGTGAAGCTGTCCTCTGCATTGCAGACTTCTGCCAGGGGACCGTCATCCAGAGTACGTGGACCTGCTTCAGTTTTGGTACAAACCAAAACACCTGTCTTTTAAAGAAATGATATGGTCATGGTTTCCAGGTGAGGTGTGAGTGTTCTGGTGTGTATTGTATTGCTTGGATATAGGTTGTTCTCACAAATTGCTACAGTTTCTTGGAACCTGTAACGGAACAAGCTTGAAGGAAGCATATTTATTCTGGTAGGATTAATCATGAACTAGGCAACTCTTCTATGAAGACAGTCATTGATCTCTCTCCCCCACCCCCGTAATCCCTAGGAGGAATAGGCTGAAACCTAAAAAGCAATTTTAGTACTAAATAAATACTAAGATAATTTTAATGAGCAAAACCCATCAGCCTGGGAATGTCGTGAGGAGTTTACTGTATAAAGGTGTTCTAATCACACGCCTACCTCAGAACATTGTTGAGAAGAGCCAAATGAAAGGGGGCTCAGAGGAGGGGCATGGTAGAGAGGGAACGTTCAATAAACAGCTGTTTTAAAAACAAAGAAGAAAAAAGGCATTTGTAGCCCCCTCACTTCATGCCTTCGGCTGTCAGAATTTCCTGCTCCTTCCCACGCCAGCAGGCCAGCCCAGCTGCAACCAACTCCTCAGAAAATGTCCCACAGAGGATGAAATTACGGCAGTTTAAACTATGACTGAGGTGAACCACCTGAGGCATTTTCAAAACCTGCATACATTATTGGAAACTGTCAGAATTTGTAGTATTACTAGCTCCTCCCGCACTTCCAGGGAATAAAATATGGGATGAATGCCGTGGGCCTGGGGGTGCAGACAAACCTGACACACAGACCCTTCCTCAGAAAGCCTCAGACTGGTAACAAAAGGTGTAAATGCCCGATGATCAAAGGCGGATAAGAAGGTGTCATGCGAAGTTGCTGCTGAGGATGGCACGTGACCTTGTTCAGCGCCCACAGGGCTTGGATTTAGGCTCCCAGTAGATAAAGGGTGTGGCGTGAACAAAGGCACTGAAGTGGAAACAGCAGGGACACCCGGAGCACTCACCAGGAGTTTGGCCAGAGATCTGGATGAAGAGGACCATAAGATGCTTCTGCCCTCAGGTGACAAGCGGGGGCGCAGCGGGGGACGGTGGGGAGGGGACACACCCCAGAGGTGGTCAGCAAGATCTGGGCTGGGAAATGGGACGTGGAAAGAGAAGTCCAGCATTAAAGCCTCAATTTCCTCATCTGAAAAGTCGAAATGCTAGCACCTATTTGCTAAGAGTTACTTTTTAAGAATGAAATGGGTTAATGAATGTACTTAGAACCATGCCTAGCATAGTAAGACCTCAGTAAGTGTTTGATGTTATCACTAACCAATAAATATTTTAAGTTGGCAGGTACCAGTGTCATAATGAACAAGGCAAGCAGATGAGGTCCTTGTCCACACTGACCTTATGGTCCAGTGGGGCAATGGACATTAAATAAAGGTACCCTCAAATATTCTGTTACAGATTCTACAAAGTTCTATAAAGGATGAGAATAGGGTGCTGACTGGGAAGGTGGGTAAAATCTTTGATAAAATGACATTTAATCTGAGTCCTGAAGCAGATGAGGCAGGACTGTTAAGAGCTTCACGTAACGAGAAAACAAGGAGTTTATGAATCGTGCCTGAAGAACAGGGGTTGGAGCTGGCCTCCAAGCTCTCACACGTCCCCTGCTGGAGCTTCTGCGGCAGCTCCGCCTTCGGCCTCTCCCTTCGTGGCTCTGGGTGCACATCTCTGCACGTCCAGAAAGACGTGCTGCTCTTCCTAATAGTTCCCCAAAGTCCCAGAATTGGCTCTCTTGGATATGACGTGGGTCACGTGCCCAATACCAACTGGTCAGGGACTGTGCCCTGCTTGGTTGGTCTTGGAACTGGGCTGAGTTCAGGGAAAATCGGAGCGTTTTCCTTTAAGGGGGTAGGAGTGGTGGGCAGACAAAAACGTCAAGTATCTCCAGCATAAGGATGTGAGGGACAGACAGCTGAGCAGAGTGGGTGGGAGAAGCCATTTGGGCAGAGAGAGCACATGTGGAGCCCAGGGCGTGTGAAGCCCAGGGCAGGAAAGCAGGGAAGGAGAGGAAAGGCCGGCTGCCGGCTGGAGCCCAGGTTTTGAGACCAGAGGGAGGAGCAGCTGAGGGTCGAGTCACACGGGGCGGCCCTGGAGGCCATGCTGGGACCCTGGATTCATCTTGAGAGCAGTGGGAAGACACTGAAGGGTAACGTTTGAAGGTTGATAAGCCGGAAGCATCCTAGTTCTAGGGAGCAGAAACTAAGATCACAGGAGGAGAGCGGTAAGGGCCAGGGAAAGAGAAATTCTGGACAGACTGAATTGAGGGGCCATCACGAGACAGGTGGACACACCCAGCAGGCCGTCAAAAATGATTAATGGAACGTTCTTTATTTCCCATCTTCAAAAACCTGGTTTCACTCACACCCCCTCTGGCTGCAGCACCATTTCTTCTCTCCCTTCTTGAGCAGAACTCATGAAAGGAGCGTCTCGGTCCATGACCTTTGCTTCCTCACCTCCGACCTTTCCAGTCCGCTCCAGGCGTCCGTCCTGAGCACGCTGTCGGAATTAATCAGTGCTGTCAGTGACAGCAATTTTGCCAAGTCCAGTGGTAATTCTGTCTTGTCTTGGATTCTCAGCAATATTGATAGAATCGATCACTCGGCTTGAAGTATTTCCTTCCTACGTCACCAGCTTCTTCTTCGTCTCCTTTGCTAGATTTTTCTGCCTCTTTCCATCTTCTAAAATGGAACTCCAGGACTCAGCCCTGCGTGCACTTTGAATATACTCCCTCCTTCAAGCAATCTGTCCACTCCGTGGACTTAGGTACACAGAGCCATGGTAAATAGCGTATAAAAGGCTGATATAATTTGGGAGTCACCATCGTATACAAGGCTGACCAGAGCTTACCTGGAAAAATAAAACTAAGTATCTTGAATTTTACATTGTATCAATATTTAGCAAAAAATTATTACACAGTAGTTCCTAGAACAAAGAATAAATTGTTTTGTTTTGGTGACAATTTTCTGACAAAACGAAGATTCACAATGTGACTTCACAATGTGACAAGTCTTCACATTTGACTTTCGAGGCCCAACCATAAAAGAGGATAATCTTTGCTGCATCAACTTTACTTAGACCGGAAGGATCTTGGGCTCCATGGACAGGGCAGCCTGGAGCTCTCAGACAGCTCTAGAGGCACAGCGGACAGCCCAGAGACGAGCACCTGGCCAGGAGGAGTCCTGGGACCCTCCACAGAGTGTGAGGCTCAGGCTGTGGGGCCGCCGAGCTGGACGGGGACCTGGAGAGGTTGCAGCCATGTGCTGGGAAGAGGTGATTTGAAAGGATGAAACTGACAAGTAAAAATAAAACATCCGTCCTGACAGCAGGCAAGTGTCTAATTCCAAATGTCCGAGACACCTACTTCAGTATAGTTACCTAGGCCTGTAAATTCCTCTCTTCCTAAATTAATTTAAGCTGTCATTTGTAAACAACAGTGCCTTAAAAGAGCATTGTCGAAATAAAAGGTGTAAAAGACTTGGGATAGTCATGAGAGGAGACAGAAGGGCAGAGCTAGACCCAAGGAAGCCCAGGTCTAGCAACAACTGTCTAGCCCAAGAAGACTGAAGGTGGCCTTATCTGAGTAAACAAACAGTAACGTTTAAATTTCAAAAATTATTTATCCTGCTTCCTAATGTTACTTAAACCATACTCTTCCATTAGGCAGGGTAAATTTGAAATCAGTGAAATAGTAATGATCTTTCAAAACTGAGTAACTGAACTACACGTCAACAAGCCTGAGGTTAGACTAAATCAAACTTAATAAAAAGCATTTTATGACATCAGTGTCCATGCTCATCTTTAATATGAGTTGGATTTTCAAAAGGGGAAAGATGTCGGGGCACGTGAAAAACAAAGCAAGAGCAGATTTGCTTTCATCTCATTCTGTTCAGTTTCTGTAATGGAAGGATGGATCCACTACCATTTCTGTAGAAAGATACAAATAGAAAATATCAATTAGGTATAACCAATAGCCTTCAACGAAACAAATGACACGACACTGAAGCCATCTACTTTTACACTCATAATATGGTTGGGAGTAGATTCCCAGTGACACTGTAAAACATGGTAGTGTGGGAGCCTGAGATGCAGGGATCACGAATTCTGGACCAAAAGAGAGATGGGCTGTTACCTAGCTGGCAGATGTCAAGTACAGATGTTTATTACCATTCCAGTGTTCTCCTCAGATAACACATCTAGTCCCTTTAGGATGGGAACATACTCACTTTCACCAGTTTTCTCTGTTGCCAGCGTTTCGGACGTCCTGTCCTTCACACCGAGGAAGGAACACTTTGCTGGGTGGCACTTCTCTAACTGCTACCAGAGTAGCTAGGTTTGAGTTGTATTTTGATAAAATCTAAAAGAAAAGCAAGCTCCTTTCACCAAGTCATACGAACAACATAATATAAATTTGGAAGCTGTTATAAAACATTCAAGAAAAAGCCAAGGAAAATTTGAAGATCTGGGTTATTTAAAACAGTCAGAATATTTAGCAGCACAGACGTTCAGCGGCACAGAGGTGGAGATATTAGAAGTTTAACTTGGGTGTAGTGGGGATTTCTAAAGCTTCTAAATGTACTGCTGGGTTAACGGGAAGCAAGCAGCAGTGCATCCCTGAGAGCAAATCAAGCCTTTACAAAGACGTTAGGGAAATCTATATAGGAAAGAGGTGAAATAAATGCTCAAAAGAAAGATCGTCAGCTATAAAGATGATAAAAACAAGAATCTGAAATACCAACTATAATTTTTTCACAAAGAGGTAATACATTAAATGCAAGGTTTCCCTCCTTTAACACAGAAATGGAGAGAGAAGGATCACTATGGCAAACTGGAAACTGTCTATAATGCCTATAGACAGAAGATGCTCCTTCCTCCCTCAGTTTCTTGTAGTGCCAGGAAAGCAGAAAAGACAGAGAAAGAAGGATAACAAATACTTTACTGGTATCTTAGGATGAGTCCCTTCCAATGGCATTTGGGTATTTTCCCAAGTAGCTTTACCCTTCTCCATAAGCTAGGAAGGTCTCTAGAATGGTTATTAAGAATTCCATTTGCTTAAGCAATAACTCCCCAACACTGTAACTTTTATCAAGAGGGGATGCTCAAAGAATCAGGCTGGTAGTTACTTAGTAGAGTCGGTAGTTGCTATAAACCAGTAACAGACTACTGGTAAATTATGTTGTACTAAAGAATCAAATATTCTACGGGAATTCCCTGACGTTCCAGTGGTTCGGACTCGGCGCTTTCAATGCTGGGGCCTTGGTTCAATCCCTCGCCAGGGAACTAAGATCCCATCAACCTCGCGGCGGCCAAAAAAAAAAAAAAAAAAAAAAAAAAATCAGATATTCTAATGTATTTAAACAAATGTTTCTCAAACTGAGGCCCAAGACATCTCAAGTTCAAGAAACACTGATACAAGTTATTCATGATACTCCAACTCTGGAGAACTGGAAGGTAAATGACATTTCTGACTTTGCTAGAAACACCAATGGAAACAATGGTCACCATGGTGATCACATTTGAACAATGATTAGAAAATATTATAAGAATACATTTCGGAACATGAAGTTAAAGAGAAAATGCCTCATGAGGGAACAAAGGCATGATGACATCACTAGCTTGTGCTCAGCTCTGAAGAGCCTTAGCCAGGTGGTCTTAGACAGGCTTAACAGCCCAGAATTTAGATTTAGATCCAAACCAGCACATTAGCCCGATGATAAGTAACACAGTTAAATATCATTTTCAGGTCATTTCGCAGAAAACAAACAATAGCCTAGAAAAATAACCTGGCGAATATCTTCTGGAATTGTAGTTACTTCTGGAGGTGTAGGTGTTCTGAGCAGATTCTCATAAGAAGAAATCGTAGGAGAAGAGGGATCCGCAAAATTCTCAAAGCACTCGTCTGAATTTAAAACTAACGATGTACTGTCTTTCATTTCCAAGTCATTTGATGAACTATTTGTTTTTGATAATGGATAATTTGTGGATACCTATAGCATAAAAAGAAATAATTAAATTATGGTGGTATAAAGTAATATAGTAAATAAACATTGTTAGTCAATTGTTAGTTCTGTTGTGATCTCTAAGTAGGCCCCAAAATGACCCCCTCTTCCCTGACCGAGAACTAAATAAAATCAAGGACACAAAGAAATGGCATATGGAGGAAAAAGTACCATCGTCATTACTGAAGGCTGAGCAAGAGCTTCATGTGAAATCTAAATAGGCCTGTTGGCTGAACCCCAGATTTAGACGGATTCACCACCCAGACTCAGGCAACACTATCCTGGGCCAGGTAAGAGTCGTAGGAGGATGAGCTACGCCCTCACTGCTGCCAGGGAGAAAGCCCATTCGTGCCAACCCGGCCCGTCCCCCTAGGGCAGCGTCAGCAATGAGGCCAGGAACATAAGCAGTGGATTACCACAAGTCGCATGGTGCTATTTAAATTTAATTATACATTAATAAAATTAAACTGAAAATTAGCTCCTCGGATGCACCAGCTACATTTTACGTGCTCAGCAGCTAGCTACCACACTGGATAGCACAGATGACAGAACACTTCCATCACTGCTGGAAGATCCACTGGACGGCCCAATCTACCATATTGGTTGTCTTAAGTGTTCATACCAACTTTAAACAGGGCTGAGGTTCTGATTACATAGTAAATTTGTTCAATGGGAAAAATTTGGAAAAAAAGGCATAAAAATCACCCATAGATAACCACTTTTTGGTGTGTTTCTATCCATTCTTATTCCTTAAAATAAAACATATGTGTATGTGTGTATTTATATACATACACATATATATCATTTTCCATATCATTAAATATTTCTTGAAGACATTCTTTCTGTATGTTCTTATCTGTTTTTCAAAACATCCTAGTCACATGACACTGGCTGGCTCTTATGGATTTACCGTAATATATTTTGCTTCCCATTTATCATTTGACATTTAGTTTGTTCCCATATTCTGCTCTTATAAATAACGCTATTCGTCCCTCTATAACTTCATTGTTATAAATCTTTGTCCCAATGTGCCTCAGAATAAATTCTGGTTAAAGGGTATGGAAAAATTTTAAAGCTCTTGATAATTGCTGCCGAATGACCCTCCGGAAAACACTGTAAATATACTCCCAAAGGCTACAACAGTCTACGTTTTTTAAACAGACTGTTAGAGTCTGGAAATAGTGTATCGAATTCACTGGGGAAAAGATTAGCACTTTCAATTTTATGGAAGTTTACCAAAGCTGTGCTGTTCTTTGTAGAAGGGATTTTCAAACCAGGAGTGCAGAATGTAGGTGCCACGGGAGAATGTGTATGCTTGGCATCTAGAAGACATACAATGGCATGAAATACGTATTTGAAAATAAGGCTGAAATAAAGATTTTAACTTTTATATTATAATCTTTGTCAGTTTAATCTGTGCACTTTATTTTTAATAACTTAAGAAATTATAACTCTATTGTGTACTTGACAAGAAAAAACAAAACTGTCATATTCACAATCTAATTATCATTAGCGCTAGTAAAAGTTCAGCAGGGTTGCAAGATGCAAATGCAATACACAAAAATGAATAGTTCTAGTATAAGATCAACAAACAATAAAAAATATATGTGAAAAAGAATATTTTTCACAAGAGCAACAAAAAAGATAAGATACCTACATATAAATCTGTTAAAAACTGTGTAAGACCTTTATGGGAAAATCAAATTTCTGAAGAAGAAAAAGGAGGAGGAAGAGGGCAAGGAAGGCCACTTGCCCTCCAAGATACAAGGACTTCCTCTATAGCTGTAGTAGCTAAAAGCAGTGTAACACTGGCCAAGGATGGAAGAACTGGCTACTGGAACGGATGAGAGAACCTAGAAACAAGAACATGTGTATATGGACATTTGCTATCTGTAATAAAGTATGCAAGCACCCTAAAAATACCAAAGAGAAAAAGTAAACATGTTAGCAAAATGATCAAACTGGCAAAAGTTTATTAAGTCTAAGCATCAAGTGCTGAAAAAGATGGAGAAACAGGAACTCAAACACTCTTGGTGAGAATAAACCACAATAGCCACTCTACAGTGACAATTTAGCATTTTCTAGAATAAGTAAAGATGTGCATCCCCTTTGATCTAGAAATTCTACTCCAAGATGTGAGAGACATGTGTCCAAAGGACAATTTAACTAGAGCACTGCCTGTAATAGTAAACAAAAAAAAACAAACAAAAAAACCAATTTAACTATCCCTTAAGAAACAAATGAATAGGGACTTCCCTGATGGTGCAGTGGTTAAGAATCTGCCTGCCAATGCAGGGGACACAGGTTCGAGCCCTGGTCCGGGAAGATCCCACGTGCCACGGAGCAACTAAGCCCATGTGCCAGAACTACTGAGCCTGCGCTCTAGAGCCCATGAGCCACAACTACTGAGCCCGCATGCCACAACTATTTAAGCCCATGCGCCTAGAGCCTGCGCTCCACAACAAGAGAAGCCACCGCAATGAGAAGCCCGCATACCGCAACGAAGAGCAGCCCCTGCTTGCTGCAACTAGAGAAAGCCCACGCACAGCAACGAAGACCCAATGCAACCAAAAATAAATAAAATTATAAAAACAAAAAAACAACACAAAACAGAAAACCAAGGAGGCTGAAGAATAACATTCTAAAATGTATCTTACAGGAATCTGAGGAAAAAAATCGAGGAATTAGGAAAGAAGTAATATTATTAAAGAGGTAATGTCAGAGAATTTTCCAGAATTAAGGACATGAGTCCTTAGCTTGAAAAATCATGGCTTCACAGGCGAATTCTATCAAACATTTAGAGAAGAGCTAACACCTATCCTTCTCAAACTCTTCCAAAATATAGCAGAGGGAGGAACACTCCCAAACTCATTCTATGAGGCCACCATCACCCTGATACCAAAACCAGACAAAGATGTCACAAAGAAAGAAAACTACAGGCCAATATCACTGATGAACATAGATGCAAAAATCCTCAACAAAATACTAGCAAACAGAATCCAACAGCACATTAAAAGGATCATACGCCATGATCAAGTGGGGTTTATCCCAGGAATGCAAGGATTCTTCAATATATGCAAATCAATCAATGTGATACATCCTATTAACAAATTGAAGGAGGAAAACCATATGATCATCTCAATAGATGCAAAGAAAGCTTTCGACAAAATTCAACACCCATTTATGATAGAAACCCTCCAGAAAGTAGGCCTAGAGGGAACTTACCTCAACATAATAAAGGCCATATATGACAAACCCACAACCAACATCGTCCCCAATGGTGAAAAACTGAAACCATTTCCACTAAGATCAGGAACAAGACAAGGTTGCCCACTCTCACCACTATTATTCAACATAGTTTTGGAAGTTTTAGCCACAGCAATCAGAGAAGGAAAAGAAATAAAAGGAATCCAAACTGGAAAAGAAGAAGTAAAGCTGTCACTGTTTGCAGATGACATGATACTATACGTAGAGAATCCTGAAGATGCTACCAGAAAACTCCTAGAGCTAATCAATGAATTTGGTAAAGTAGCAGGATACAAAATTAATGCACAGAAATCTCTTGCATTCCTATACACTAACGACGAAAAATCTGAAAGAGAAATTAAGGAAACACTTCCATTTACCATTGCAACAAAAAGAATAAAATACCTAGGAATAAACCTACCTAAGGAGACAAAAGACCTGTATGCAGAAAATTATAAGACACTGATGAAAGAAATTAAAGATGATACAAATAGATGGAGAGATATACCATGTTCTTGGATTGGAAGAATCAACATTGTGAAAATGACTCTACTACCCAAAGCAATCTACAGATTCAATGCAATCCCTATCAAACTATCAATGGCATTTTTCACAGAACTAGAACAAACGATTTCACAATTTGTATGGAAACACAAAAGACCCCGAATAGCCAAAGCAATCTTGAGAAAGAAAAACGGAGCTGGACGAATCAGGCTCCCTGGCTTCAGACTATACTACAAAGCTGCAGTAATCAAGACAGTATGGTACTGGCACAAAAACAGAAATACAGATCAAGGTAACAGGATAGAAAGCCCAGAGATAAACCCACGCACATATGGTCACCTTATCTTTGATAAAGGAGGCAAGAATATACAATGGAGAAAAGACAGCCTCTTCAGTAAGTGGTGCTGGGAAAACTGGACAGCTACATGTAAAAGAATGAAATTAGAACACTCCCTAACACCATACACAAAAATAAACTCAAAATGGATTGAAGACCTAAATGTAGGCCAGACACTATCAAACTCTTAGAGGAAAACATAGGCAGAACACTCTATGACATAAATCACAGCAAGATCCTTTTTGACCCACCTCCTAGAAAAATGGAAATAAAAACAAAAATAGACAAATGGGACCTAATGAAACTTAAAAGCTTTTGCACAGCAAAGGAAACCATAAACAAGACGAAAAGAAAACCCTCTGAATGGGAGAAAATATTTGCAAATGAAGCAACTGACAGAGGATTAATTTCCAAAATTTACAAGCAGCACATGCAGCTCAATATCAAAAAAACAAGCAACCCAATCCAAAAATGGGCAGAAGACCTAAACAGACATTTCTCCGAAGAAGATATACAGATTGCCGACAAACACATGAAAGAATGCTCAACATCATTAATCATTAGAGAAATGCAAATCAAAACTACAATGAGATATCATCTCACACTGGTCAGAATGGCCATCATCAAAAAATCTAGAAACAATAAATGCTGGAGAGGGTGTGGAGGAAAGGGAACACTCTTGCACTGTTGGTGGGAATGTAAATTGATACTGCCACTATGGAGAACAGTATGGAGGTTCCTTAAAAAACTAAACTCAGAACTACCATATGACCCAGCAATCTCACTACTGGGCATATATATACCCTGAGAAAACCATAATTCAAAAAGAGTCATGTACCACAATGTTCATTGCAGCTCTGTTTACAATAGCCAGGACATGGAAGAAACCTAAATGTCCACTGACAGATGAATGGATAAAGAAGATGTGGCACATATATACAATGGAATATTAGTCAGCCATAAAAAGAAACGAAACTGAGTTATTTGTAGTGAGGTGGATCGACCTAGAGTCTGTCATACAGAGTAAAGTAAGTCAGAAAGAGAAAAATACCGTATGCTAACACATATATATGGAATCTAAAAAAAAAAAAAAAGACCATGAAGAACCTAGGGGCAGGACGGGAATAAAGACGCAGACCTACTAGAGAATGGACTTGAGGACATGGGGAGGGGGAAGGGTAAGCTGGGACGAAGTGAGAGAGTGGCATGGACATATATACACTACCAAATGTAAAATAGATAGCTAGTGGGAAGCAGCCGCATAGCACAGGGAGATCAGCTCGGTGTTTTGTGACCACCTAGAGGGGTGGGATAGGGAGGGTGGGAGTGAGGGAGACAGAGGGAAGAGATATGGGGATATATGTGTATGTATAGCTGATTCACTTGTTATAAAGCAGAAACTAACACACATTGTAAAGCAATTATACTCCAATAAAGATGTTAAAAAAAAAAAGAAAAATCATACTAAATTCTAAACATAATAAATAAAAATCTTATAGACTACTAGGAAAAAAAAGACAGATTTTCCACAAAAGAAAGCTAATCAGACCAATAGCACTCTGCTCACCAGCAGCAATAGATACCAGGTCACAATGGAATACTTTCTTTAAAACGTTCAAGAAAAACAAGCTGTCAATCTAGTCGTCTATATCCAGCTAAATTATCATTCAAGAATGAGCGACGACATTGTAAATCTACTATACTTCAATAAAATTTTTAAAATAAGTAAATAACATAAATGATAGCACAGGAGGAAAAAAAAAAAAAAGAATGAGTGACACAAAAAAAGGGAAATCTAAACCCAGAAGGAATGAGTGGGATAAAAGAAGCAATGGTAAACAAATTACTAAATTTTAGTAAGTAGAGACTATAAAAACTAATAATGACACTTTCGTGGCATAAAAATAGGGTCAAACTAAATACAATAGAAACTCTATTAATAAGCCTCCACTTAACCAAATTACTAATGGGTAAACGTAAGCATTCTGTTCCTTCCGTGAAATATACTGCTGATGGTATTTATTAAAGGATTTCAGTTGGTAAGCTATTCTTTAGAAAATCCATCCCACTTCAGAAGACCTAAAGATATTCTCCTTTATCATTTTCTAAAAAGTTTATAGTCCATTGGGAATTGATTTCTGAGTATGATGTGAAGGAGGTAGTGGTTCATTCTTTCTCTTTGTTTTAAAAAAAAAAAAGGCCTCTATTCAATATAATCATGGTCTTATAAGTTGAGCTCAGCTTACTATGAGTCGGTTGTATTTTTTCAAACCTGTTTATACCAGCAATATTTGTTAATTTAATAACAAGTCAGTGCAATTAGCAGAAAAAGAGAATTTTTCTGAAAACATGTCCAAAACTTTGGAAAGACCTGATAGATAAGTTACTTTAAAAAAATTTCCAATAAATTTGGTATAGGCCAGATGATTATAAATAATTATTCAGAGAAATCATAAAACTCTAGGATTTTTCATTTTATATTATGTGAAAACCAGTGTTTTCATGTTTCCTGGGACAAATATGAAAACACTACATGAAAATGATTTTAAGTTTTTGTACTATTAAAAAAACCCAAAATTTGAAATGGTAGCTGATGTATTCTGGGTGTGGTTTACGTAAGGAAGATAATGTAGAACTCTAATCAATAGGCTGAAGCTAAAGTAAAACAAAAAAAGGTATTATTGGCTCTACATCAAAAGATTGGTGAATGAATATATATGTTTTAAGTTAAAATGTTAAAAACAAACAAACAAGCTGAAAAATACTGAATACAATCAGGAAGAGTATGAAAAACATACCAGAAAATTATATTTCTCTTGTATGAAATCATGCTGAACCTGAATGGAATGGCACTTCCTATAATTCAATATTATGAACCGAGAAGATGCAGAAGGCTGTTAGAATGTCTAAGGTGACAGAACCATATTTTGGTAAAAAGATAGTCTGAAAAGAGTACAGCTGAGCAGTAACTTGATTTTCACACTTACCATTTTTCTCCAATGGCTGGGTTATGGGGCCAGGAGTGGCAAAGAAATCATTGTTGGTCACTGGTTCTGTTTCTATGGCCTCCTCACTGGCGTGATTCATAAGGAAATAAATGTCAAAAAAAAAGTTAATATTAAACTTCTGGAAAAAAATTTAATCTTACTATATATCATCAAGTCTGGACAAATATTCAGTTATGTTTTATGGAACAGTAGTCCCATGGAACAAATTGTTTTTTTGTTTTTAAATGTATATCCATGGCTCAAAAAAAGGTTAAGAACCCTTTTGTATTGACAGTTTTGACTTAGAAGTGGGTTGAAAGTCTTTAACGTAGGGACTTCCCTGGTGGTCCAGTGGTTGGGGCTCTGGGCTTCCACTGCAGGGGGCACAGGTTCGATCCCTGGTCGGGGAATTAGGATCCCACGTGCCGTGCGCCCAAAAAAAACCAAAAAAAACTTTGACTTAAAGGAAAGCTATGAGTTCAACACATTAGTTCAAATATAGGAATTGTATAGCTCATGGCTTCAAAATCATAAAGTGGAATTTTATACCAGTATACAGATAGAGATTAAGAACATTTTTTTAGACTAAGAAGACTGATCCTGCCATCTTAAGGTAGTTCTAGCCAATTACCCAGATGTCTGAAATACAGTTATAAAGAAGAATATCACTGAATACTAGAAGATGGTTCAATTAACCAACTGTCCTAGTGTAATTTACTGGATAATCTTTACTTCAAAAACACCTTCAGTATATACTAAGTTCTTATGTAAATTAGAGGCTGTTTCTGGGCTATTCTGTTCCTGCAATCGGTCCATTCTGTCCCAATTTTATACTGCTTTACTTACTGTAGCTTTATATATTTTAATAACTAGTAGGTTAAGGACCCTCATTACTGTTATTTTTCATTATTTTCTTAGTTATCCTTACTTTTTATTCTTCCAAATAATTTTAGAATAATTCTGTCAAATATCCCTTTCTACCTTAAAAAAAAAAAACCCAAGGTTTTATTGTAATTGTATGATATCCATAAATTAACTTGATATGATTGAACATCTTAATAATAGTCATTCTATTCAGGAATATGGTATATTTTTCCATCCTAATTTTCCCTTTATATAACTCAGAAATATTTAATGGTTTTATTCATATAGGTCTTTCACATACAATTGGCATGAGCATCTTACCTTTCTGTTTCAAATTTGAATGATTTTCCCCCCTGTATTTACCAACTAGTTATTAATAAAATATAGGAAAGCATATTACTTTAAATAGTTATAACTATAAAAAATATATCATCAATATATCAGCTTTCTTGAACTTTTATTATTTCTAGAAATTTTAGATGTGACTTTCTCGAGTTGCCCAGGCACAAAACATGGCCTAGAAATACATCAGAGTAATACTTATTTCTGTTTCCTATCTCATTACATTGGCCAGAACATCAAGAATGACATTAAAAAAAAATGTTTAATAATGGTAACAGATAGCTTCACTATTAAGTTAGATATTCATATTGTTTATTATGTTAATGAAGTTATCTTTCCACTTAGAGTTTGACCAAACAATTTAAATGAAGAACAGGTGTCAAATTTCATAAAATTTCTTACTGAGGAATAATAGGATAATCTATTGAGATTATCCTAGTTTTTAATTAGTTAATTAATTTTATTTTTGGCTGCATTGGGTCTTTGTTGCTGCGCACGGGCCTTCTCTAGTTGCGGCGAGCAGGGGCTACTCTTTGTTGTGGTGCATGTGCTTCTCATTGTGGTGGCTTCTCTTGTTGCAGAGCATGGGCTCTGGCGTGCAGGTTTCAGTAGTTGTGGCTCACGGGCTCAGTAGTGGTGGTGCATGAGCTTAGTTGCTCTGCGGCATGTGGGATCTTCCCGGACCAGTGCTCGAACCTGTGTCCCCTGCACTGGCAGGCGGTTCCTTAACCACTGCACCACCAGGTTAAGTCCTCTACTTTTTTTTCTTGTTGAATCATAGAAATGGTGTATTTTATGAGTTCCCAAATATTAAACTATCTTTGCATTCCTGGGATAAGCTTAACGTGGAAGTTATGCATTATAGTTTTACTATTCTGTAGAATGCAATTTATGAGTATTTTAATTGGGATTTTAACGTCTATATTCACAATTAGATTGGGCCATAGCTTCCTTTAGTGTGCTCTTTCTGTGTTTGTATCAAGGGTATATCAATCTCAAACTGAACTGCAGAGTTTTCTGTCTTATTCTAGTTTTAGAAAAATAACTTTTTTTTGAGTGTGTGTTCCAATAAAATTTTATTTACAAAAAATAGGCAGTAGGCTGGGTTTGGTCTCTGGCTATAGTTTGAAGACCCCTGAGAATGACAGTTCTTTTTAAAAATCATTATTTTCATAGTATCTCATTCTTAAGGCAGTTTATAATTTTTTATCCATTATACCCCGCTAACTCTATGTAAGCAGGATGGGTATGGTTGTATCCATTTCACTAGCGTTTGTTGAGTCTGAAGGTCCCCAGGTTAGGTGTTGGCATCTGAACTAGAACATATGTCTCCTTCTCAGAAAAAGAACTTTTATGTAAGATGGAAGGTATATGTTCTCTGAAATTATGAAAGGATTCATCTAGGAAACCATCTGTGCCCAGAGCTTTTTGGAGCTACTTCTCTGATAACTTTTCTAGTTTTCTTCTCTGATTTTTGGTCTATACAGGTTTTCTAATTCAAGTCTGTTTTGATAATTTTGTGTTGTTTTCAAAACTTTTTCATTTATCTGAATTTTCTAAATTTCCCAGTATTATACCCTATAGTATTTCTAATAGCTTGAAAAATAAAAAAATATAGCCCATAGTTCCTAATTTTGCCATCTGCATTAATGTTTAAATAAGAACCAATTCTTCAACATATCAATTTTACCCTTCTGAAAATATTTTGTAATGACATTTTATCTTTAGTGTTTACTCCCTTCACTTTTCCCCACAACTGTGGGGTTTTTTTCTGACACTTTGAGTTGAATGTTTATTTTCTTTCTTTAATAACTACAGCTCTTAAAGGTATGGATTTATATGTGGTACTGTTGTGATATGCGGTATTTTCATTTTCATTGTAACTCATTAATTACCACTTCCATACTAATCACTCCCCATCTCTTTAAGTCTAGTATGGAATTCATCACTGTGCTTCAAATTCATATTAAAATACCTAAGCTTAAGAGCACCTCAAAACCGACATGTAAGGAAACGCATCACCTTTACTGCATCCCAAGCTGCAGGTGTTCCTATTTTAGTTCCCTAGCATCACTTCAGGCAACAAAACAGAAATCTGATTTACCCAAGATCCTCTTCTCTTCCCAAGTCTCCATACCAAATCAGTCGTAAGTTTTTAATAATTTTATTTTTATTTTATCCCTTCTTCTCTATCGTACCATATACCATCTGTTTTCAGGCTCTTACCATTCCTTCTATATCTTCTAACCTGAGGAAACTAATAGCTCACACTTTACTGATGGAATTGGTGATTCAGAGAAGTTTGAAATATGAAGTATCTGAAAAATCTTTGAAGGAAAGATATTGTCTGAGACGTATTTCTTCTAGGGAAAAAAACATCAATAAATGCAAAAGATTTAGAAAGTTAGATAAAATGCTCCTTTTAAGAAAGCTGCTTACCTGTTATTCTTCACATTTTTAAGTCCCATTGTGTAATCTTCATTTAAACACATAGTATATTCAGAGATACCAAAGTGTTCTAATTTAGGAGTCACACACTCAAAATCATCCATCTTTAGTGCACATTTGGGAGTTTTTACTAGTGGCCGTTTGGAAAATGGAGTTAAAATTTTTGGCTCTTCCTTCTCGTTGTTTACTGCCTGGGGAGGGTTTGGCAGAACTTGGGATATCATGTACCGCTCAAGTCCAAAATCGGAAAGTTGTGGACTACGCGGAGGCTTCTCAGAAACAGAACTGCTTGGAGGAGCAGAATCCGACAAATCACCCTTCGCATCAGGCTTCTCAGGATTGTCACGTTTATTGGACTCTGGTTTAGAGTCAATGACTTCTTGCTCATCCACTGGGAGGAAAAATCAAGGTCATATTCTGGTCAAACATCAGACTAGAAAATGTCATATACTAAAACCACGTAAGACAGCTCCATTTGAAATGTCCCAAATCAGCAAAGGTCCTGGCTCTCTCCTTATTTTCTAAGGTTTTATTTCAATTGTCCCTTTAAATTTCTGACATGTACCGCCTCGTCCACCCATATCTCATCTAGGTGACACATTTAGAGAAGGGGAGTAAACGAAAATGTTAAAAGATGAAAAAACAATACTCACAAATAGAAGTGTCATTTCCTTACTTTCTCAGTTAATGTGATTTACCAGTCTTAACATATTATGAAACTATCTTATCATGTAATGACATTTAATTACAGTGTGGAATTAACTACAATCTAGATTTAACACAAAGTAAAATATTATTTTAGATTTCTAACTTACAGATGGCCTAAGGTAAAAAGGAAAGACTGTTACACAAATATAAATTTTTAACCTAAGTCAGTCTGGAACACCTGTATCAAAAGCCTAGTTGAGAGAAATCAGAGGAGAAATTAGTGAGACAAGTAGTTTCTCAATCTTTAATAGGTTATATCTGACTCCAGACCCCCATATGCTTAACCACTACACTGTACATTTCAGACTAAATAACTTTACTAAGAACTATACTTTTCCCACAGTCCTCTGCCATTTCCTGGGTATACCAGTGGTTAATAAGTTTGGTGTGGAACTTAGGTTGGATCCAGGATAGCACTTACCATGCCAAGAAAGAGTTCAAGAAGGAGAAATACTAGTTTTTGGTGTGAGAGACAACAGAAAGTGAAAGAGGATACCTAGATAGAAGGTAAGTGGATTTGGTCAGGATTTGGGCAGAGATTAATTTAACAAATGATAGGGCTTCAGTGAGACAGTGAGACAGCAAGGTATAAAGGTATAAAGTAGAGAACGGAATGGTGGAAGAAAATGCAGAATGACAAATATAAAATGTGTATTAAAGAAATGTAGTATGAAGTAGAGAAGGAAAATTAACCAGTAATTGGAAAGGGCTGATAGAAAGAAGAGACAGAGGAGAGGGTAAGATGAAGGAAGAGAACTAAAATGTATTTAGAATCCCCGATGGGATAGGCATTTTTATATTTAATTTTTACTCCATTTAATTTTCATATTAACTGCTCCAAGCACAAAAAAACTTTGAATATTTTTTCCTCATTTAAAAAATTAAGGTACTTAACAACATTTTGGAGAACATTCAGCTGATAGAATTTAAAGAGCCAAGATCTGAACCCACATCTTTTGATTCTAAATGCTGCCATATGTTTAAGCATTCGGAGGGAGTTAATAAAGAGATTTGTTTTAGATGATTTTGAACAGATAACATTTGGTTGCTAAATGGGAAATATTAATTGTAACAATCATACATATTTATTGAAAGAAATGGGAAATAAAATTTTCTAAAGTTTCCTGTTTGTTGCATCTTTTTTAAGAAAATACCAGGAAGGGACTTCCCTGGTGGTCCAGTGGCTAAGACTCTGTGCTCCCAGTGCAGGGGGCCCGGGTTTCCTACCTGGTCAGGAAGCTAGATCCCACATGCTGCAACTAAGACCAACGCAGCCAAATAAATAAATAAATAAATAAATAAATAAATATTAAAAAGAAAATACTTATACTTTTTTTTTTTTTTTAGGAGTCATTACAGATTGAAGGAAGTGAAGGATTGAAGGAGGTGAAGAGGTACACACTTCTTCTACGAAGATATTACTTTCCTTGTTTTGATTGGCAACCGAAATGAACTAGGATAGGATACTGTTTTTTTGTGCATGATAAGCCACGACATGTTAAATGTGAAGGATGCACCATTTAAAAAAAAGTTATAAACTTTGATTTCGTGGCTTTTGGCCCTTGGAAGAGCTGCTGATTCAGAGCTGTTTTGGCATTGTGCTTTCTGTTAATTTTGAGAAATGTTACAAGAACTACCAAAAAACCCTATTGTTGAATTTATTATAAGGCTGTCACTGATGAGTTTAACAAAATAATCACCATTATTACTACCTCTTAGGGAAGTATTAGCATCTCTAGTTCACTAGTGAGGAAAAGCAATTTAGAGAAATTATCCGAGGTCACACATGTAGTAACTGGTGGAACCAGTTTCTGAGTAACCAAAGTCAACCTGTCCACACCAAAGTCAACTGAATTCTTTCCATTATACCATGCGGATTATTTAATATACCTTCATATATATCCTCGATATATACATATTTGTTGAAGCTAATTAATGTTTTATTTATGTACAAAGACTCTCATAACAGAAATGAAGACACTGAAGCATATTGAAATTAGTTACTCACAGTTATGGGTATAACAATAACAATAGTTAACAATGGGTGATTAGCATACGAGGTACTGTTCTAAGCAAATTTTATCTCATTTAATCCTTATACAGCCTCAGAGGTAGATACTATTAAACATATCTACTTTATAGGACTTCCCTGGTGGTCCAGTGGTTAGGACTCGGTGCTTTCACTGCCGTGGTCCTGGGCTCAGTTCCTGGTCGGGGAACTAAGATACTGCAAGCCATGCGGCGCAGCCAAAAAACAAAAAAAATTCTCTCATTTATAGATGAGAAAGTGAGGTACAAAGTTAAGTAACTGGTCAAAGATTCATATAGCTAGTAAGTGGTGAAGTTAGAGATGTGAACTCAGGCAGTTTGACTCTAACTTCTAAACCATCATGCTATCCTACCTTTCATTAGAATTTTAGAACTAAAAAGGACTTTATTAATTTATATAGCCAAAAATCTCTCATTCTATGGAAGAAGAAACTGAGAACGAGAATAGTGAAATAGCATGCCTTAAGGTTGGTCTCTCAGCTGTTTACTGGCAGAGCTGACCAGAAACCAACTATCCTCAAGTCACGTAGATTTATCTTGTACCCTTCTTTCATCTAGCATTGTGTTGGTTCTCATCTAGCATTTGCAAAGGAGAGCAAGGACTGTCTTTATATTGCACCACTGATCAGCACTGCATCCAGAACACAGTGATTGCTGAATAAATGATCAAAGGACTATCACATAATGGCAGAGTCAGAACTAGAAACAATGGCCAAGCCTATAGTAGTCTTAATCATGCTGCCTTCTTTCTTTAATACTAAAACAAATGCTATAAAATGCAAGTTATTCACACCTGAATTTTCCTTGGCACGTGGATTATATCCATACTTCTGGAAAAACTCTCTTATTTTCATGATATCCATTGAGTTTTTTTTCATCAGTACTTTTGTTGCCTTTATGAAACCAATGCTTTCTTGACTTTCCAAGCTTGCTTCATCAAGAAGAATATTGACATCATCCTTTTATGAGGAAAGAAAGTACATTTTAATTTAACTTTTTGACTAAGTCTATTTAGTTTTTTTAAATTACCACATAAAAATGATAAATTAATATTGTAGGATTGATACCTTTAGAGTCCGGACTTCTGAATGAAGGTCATGTAAAACTCTCATTGGATAATCTTCAAAGTCTTCAATATGAATATTGAAAGAAAAAAGTATAACAAGGAAAAGGAGGAAAAAGAAAGAAAATGTAATTTAGTATAGTTCTTTAGAATTATAAAATCCTTGTACTTATTTATAATTTATATCCTGTCATTTGCAAAGAAAAGTGTTAAGACTTTTCTTTAAAATTTTTATTAAACTATAACATACATACAGAAAAGTATAGAAATCATAAGTATATAGTTTGATGAACTTTCAAAGTGAACATACCTACGTAATCAGCACTCAGATCAGGGACTGGAGGAAGGAAGAGGGAATGCAGTCCTACTTAGCTGTTTTTCCTTTATGGTGAGCATGTTTTGGTTCCTATTTTTAAAATCTTTGCCAGTGACAATGCTTTTGTTTTCTTCTAAAAGCTTTATTGTTTGGCCTTTTGCATTAATTAAATTAAATTAATTAATTAATTTATTTTTTGCTGCATTGGGTCTTCGTTGCTGCACGTGGGCTTTCTCTAGTTGTGGCGAGCAGGGGCTACTCTTCATTGCAGTGTGCGGGCTTCTCATTGCAGTGGCTTCTCTTGTTGTAGAGCATGGGCTCTAGGCACACGGGCTTCAGTAGTTGCGGCACGTTGGCTCAGGAGTTGCGGTGCACGGGCTTAGTTGCTCCACAGCATGTAGGATCTTCCGGGACCAGGGCTCAAACCTGGGTCCCCCGCATTGGCAGGTGGATTCTTAACCACTGCATCACCAGGGAAGTCCTGGCCTTTTGCATTTAGAGCTACAATCCATCAGGAATTGATTTTTGTGTATGGCAAGAGGTAAGGATCAAGATGCATTCTTTTTTTTCCATATGAGTGTGCAACTGACCTGGCACTGAAAAGACATCCTTTACCCACTGTACCATCACCTTTCTTATTAATCAGTTGGTCATGTACCTAACATAGAAGCAGTTTTTAAAAAGATTTCTCTTTTCTAAAACATGACTCCTTTCAAGACCATCTCCTTCCACCTGTTAAAAGTTGACCAATTTTCACATTTGTAGAGATGTGGATGGACCTAGAGACTCTCATACAGAGTGAAGTAAGTCAGAAAGAGAAAAACAACTATCGTATATTAATGCATATATGTGTAATCTAGAAAAATGGTACAGATGAACCGGTTTGCAGGGCAGAAACAGACGCAGATGTAGAGAACAAATGTATGGACACCAAGGGGGGAAAGCAGGGGTGGGTGGTGGTGGTGGTGGGATGAACTGGGAGATTGGGATTGACATATATACACTAACAGGTATAAAATGGATAACTAATAAGAACCTGCTATATTAAAAAAAAGAGTTGACCAATTTTCATTAGGAAAATGCAAATCAACAACACAATGATATTGTATTTCATACCACTAGAATGCCTATAATTAAAAAGACAGACAATAACAAATGTTGATGAGGATGTGGAGAAATTGCAACCCTCATTCATTGCTGGTGGAAATGTACAGTGGTGCACTTTGGTAAACAATTTGGTCGTTCCTCAAAAAGCTAAACACAGATTTACCATATGACCCAGCAATTCCACTTCTAAATGCATACCAAAGAGAACTGAAAACATTACGTTCACATAAAGCGTTGGCACACGAAGTGTTTACAACAGCATTACTCATAATAGCCAAAGTAGAAACGACCCAAATGTTCATCAGCTGATGAACAGATAAACAAAATGTGGTAAATCCATACAATGAAATATTATTCAGCAATAAAATGTAATGAAATACTGATACGTGCTACCATGACAGGGATGAACCTTGCAACACTTCGCTAAGTGAAATGTCAGTCACAAAAGACTACAGATTGTACAATTCCATTTATAGGAGATGTCCAGAATAGGCAGATCTAGAGAGACAGAAAGTAGATTAGCGGCCGCATAAAGCAGTGCGGCAGGTGGGAGCAAGATTCCGGGGAGTGGCTGTTAACAGTTGCCGGGGTTTGTTTTGGGGGGTTATGAAAATCTAAACTCAGTGTGATGATGGTTGCACACCTCTGTGAAGATACTGAAAACCACTGAATTGTATCCTTTAACATGGTGAATTTTATGAGATTCATAACTGTGATCATAGAAGGCGATTTTGGGGGATGTTCATTTTCTCTAATTATCACAATTCCATATTTTCCGTAATACATGCGGGCCAGGAATTGAAAAAATTATTCCAACTTTTTCTTGTAAAACGAAAAGGAAAAAAAGAATGTGTGTAACCAGGCAATAGATTGGCAAGGAGATAAATTAGCACAAGCTTTATGGAAAACTATTCAGCTATGTCTAAAAAATCCAAAACCATTAATACAGTTTTGTGTCTTCTAGCGTTATCTCAACTACGTAAACAAAGTCAAGCCAAACAAGCAACGCTAAAAGTAAGGATGGTAGAAAAGCTACTGAACTATTAATAGCTGTGTCTTCTGACAGTTAAGTTATAGCAAAGAACTACTTCTGCGTTACCTCAAATTTTTTGCCGTGCACATATATTGCTTTCACAGGCACAAGCATAAACATTTTTAAATGGCTGGAAAACTATTCATAATATAGTTAAAGGAAAATGAGTCTGCGTCTACAGGGTGCGAAATTTTAAGGCGGATTACAGTTATGACGCACAAAATAATCTCAAAATCTGCACTACTCTTGCAACAACTTCAGAAAGTCTCTAATACAAACGTTAGTGGCGGAGGATTTTGCTTTACCTATATTTTTAAAAGCAGTACTGCGTATTAGCTTTCGTTTTGGCAGTACGGTTTGTTGGGGAAAATACACGGCAACTGTTGGACCATCTGGGTGAGACCAAAGTCACTCTACATGTCAAGAACAGGGCTGAGCGGCTGCTGTTAGAAGAAACGTTTCATCTTCTCTTGGTCGTATTTTTCGTGATAAGCCCCCACTATGTGCACTTGAAAGCTCGTCGTGTGTAAACGAGCGCGTGCATCGCGAGCCCAGCCTTCCGGCTCGATTAGGGCTTTGGTTCCTAAGTGCGGCTGTTTCTCCGCCCCGCGTCCCTGGCGGGGCAGAGGCTGCGCGCAGCGCTGGGCGGGCCCGGGGGTGCCTGGGGCGAAGGGCGCCGCCGCCTCCCCCGGGAGGGCTCCTCACAGTCAGCCGCCTGTCGGTCGGCCAGCGCGCGCGCCAGCGTCCCTCACGCGGCTCACTCACCGCTGTCCTCTCCGTCCAGCGCTCGCTGCAGCCGGGCCGTCTCGCCGTCCAGGGTGACGGCCAGAGACCGCAGCTTCCCGCAGAAGCACCGGATCAGATCCATGGACGAGCCCGGCGCTCGTCCTCAGTGCCCGCGCACGTTTGAATCCCGGCGCCGGAAACGCCATTGGTTCCGCGACTCGCGCAAGGCCCTTCTCGCGAGAGCTGAAGCTTCGCGCGAGGAGACGGGTGGCGCGTCGGGAAAGCGCGCTTCCGGCTTCCAGCTTCCTGCTTCCGGCGTCGTGTGCCGGCGTGCGGAGGGTGGCTCTGACGTGCGGCTGGTGAGTGTTGGGGCGCGGGTCGGGTTGGCCTACGGGCGACGGCGGGGCTCCCCTCTCACTTCTCCCCGCGGCCGGCGCGCCGCCGACTCCCGCTTCTGTGCTCTCGGCAGGCGCCATGTTCCTGACCGCGCTCCTGCGCCGCGGCCGCATCCCCGGCCGGCAGTGGATCGGGAAGCACCGGCGGCCGCGGCCCGTGTCGGCGCAGGCGAAGCAGAACATGGTCCGCCGCCTGGAGGTCGAGGCGGAGAACCACTACTGGCTGAGCCGGCCCTTCCTCACGGTCGAGCAGGAGCGCGGCCACGCGGCGGCCCGCCGGGCGGCCGCCTTCCAGGCGCTCAAGGCGGCGCAGGTGGCCAGGTTCCCCGCGCACCGACGGCTGGAGGACCAGCTCGGCCACCTCAAGGTCACCGGGAAGTGGTCCTGACCCGCGCCACGCCGCCTGCGTCTTGCGGCGACGAGCGGGAGCATCTGGCCAGAGCCCCACGGAGCCCCGGCCAAGCCGAGCGAGTGTCTGCGACGGGGGCCCCGGGCCCGCGCTCCCCACCGCCCGCAGTGTGTCTCGGTCGGATCGCGTCTCGCTTTTCTGCCCTGAGGACGGAACCGGGCGGCGTCCGCGTCACACGGCATGCGGAACGCAACCTGCGCGCAGCCGCGATAAAGCTGCCGACCGCGCTCTGGCATCTGGGCCTCGGTGCGAGATTCCGCCGGGGGCTTTGCCGTGCATGCTCGCTGACCTTCTGCCGACAGGTCTTGCCTAAGCGGACATGAAAAAAATCTACTTTTCCAGTTAAACGCGCTCCTAAAAATAGCGGTTTCTGGTGAGATTTGCTCCTAAAGGTGGACAATTGGACAGCGTCTATTTTGGGGGACTTACCTCGGAACTAAGACCCTTTAAGCCAGGCGGCGCAGCCAAACAACAAACCAAACAGAATAGTCTCTTTAAAAAAAATCAGGTTGTCACCTCAGTATTGAAATTTAAGGATGATTTATGTATTTTGGATATGAGTCCTTTTTCAGGTATTCTTTTTCCAGTCTTCGACTTTTCATTCTTTTAACAGAATGTCTTCCAAAGAACGGAAGTTCTTAGGTTTGATGAAGGGGACAATTGAAAATTGTTTAATAAAAGCTAAATTAAAACCTGTTTGATAAAGCCGCGTGTGCTCTGGCGTAGGTAGACCACAGTGTCGTCGCACTCGGGTCGTCCCTGTGGTTGCCCGAAGGATCAGCCCCATCGCTTTCCCAAGGCAGCACTGTACCTTGCCACACCTGCCAGGTGACTAAAGTAACAGTCATCCCCTAACAACAACAGCAGCTGTTCAAATACAGGACTTTATTTATTTATTAATAAAGTAATCGTTATGATTTTTGGAAAAACAAGTTTTAAAATGTTCAGCCTTCGTGTTAATGTAGGTTAGGCCACCCAAAAGACAAAGCAAAGATAACATTAAGTCATGGTCCAGGGTTACACTTATGAGAAACAAATACAAGATTTACGGGACATGATATGTAAAAACAACCAAAGTAAACTGTATTTCAAATTTGTTTATATAAAAACATATTAAAGATCACTTTAAAATAGTGCCCACCTTTTCTGTAAATGGGCATAGACTAACCTGCAATCATGTACAAATGTGATAAACTCAACAGCTTTCTGAAGCTTTTAATACAAATACAATTCCTTGCTTCTTTATGCAACTCAGCAAAATAATAAAGTGAAGTCGTTAGAAAAATATGGACCTTGCTGAATCTATCTTGCATTTTTAATTTAAGTTGGAAAATATAGTTCAGATCGTAAGAAACTTCACATGAATTTCAGATTTACATATTAGCTGTATCTTACAGAATATGAGATATGGCCTTTATTTTGGCTGAAATGCAAAAATATGGTTAATTTCTCTTAATAGATTAGTTAAAAATACTTTTCATTGATAGCAGTGCTAGTCCTAGAACAAAATGTAAGCAAAACATATTTGTAAGTCACTTGTGTTTTCAGCGCCCCAAATATGCAGATCCTAACAGCCCTTAATATGCATCTGCTTTAAAGATGACTGAAGGGAAATCTCACATGACTGAAAAATCTGCAAATCCTACAAACAGTCAAAATCTGCTATTAATAGAAATAAATTCAAGTAAACATTGCATATTTGATTTAAACTAAGTTAAATTAACTTACGACACATTGGATCATACCCACTAAATATGTAAAAGGATCTTAAAAAATCATCCATATGCAAAGATGAAACTCTACTATGTAAGCGGTGCAAGTTCAGTGACCACTAAGCTGTAGCTGCTCTTTGGTTTGGCACAGTGACAGTGGTCAGATGCCTCAGGTACTGAATATTCAAGTAAGTTTGTACCCACGTCAAACCAAGTTTCCTGTCTCATTTGTTTTTAATGGCAATGGCAAGACCTGAAATTCAACTTTATTTTCCTTAAATATCACAACTGTTCCAAGTGTCTGAAGGAACAGAGACAGTACTAATAAATTTTGACAGGGCTTCATTTTGACCATTTCTCTGCAAAGGTTGGCAGCACTAATCAATCCCAGAGAAATACCAAAGAGGCAGCCTTTCCCTGATTCCCATACCACTGGTAGGCCCTTGCTGAACAGTCATTAATATGTACAACTAAACGAAGCCAAATATTTAGAACGTGGCAAATGTTGGCCATAAATTAATTAAACCAAAGGTAACTAAATTAAAAGGCTTTAGCTGAAAATTCCTGAAAAGGTGTTTACTATGCTATTAAGATGATGTTAACAGATACTGAAAGAACTGAAAAAGAGAGAAACACCACAAAAGCACCCAAATAGGTTAAAGGGAAAATTAAGTTTCCTCAGTTGTTGATCAGGTGCATGCAAATCCTCTGACCTAAATGTAAAAATACCCACAAGAAGTACCAGGACATTTCTGAAAGCAGTCACTTACGTTTAAACATTTACTGTTTCCTTATAATACTCAAACTGCCAAACTGATGTTTCTGGTTGGTAAATCGATATCCCTTAACTCTCATAAGTTTTCTAGAATCAAGATTATTAAGACTACAGTGTTGAAATAAAGGTAGAAGCTGTATTATAGTATTCCAAACTATATTTTCAAAGCTAACTCATTCCTCTAGTTCAAAGGGGAAAAAAATTACTTCCTTTTAACATCTAATATTAATATAGCCCATGGAATTAGACAAATCCTATAAATTATAAACCTGGAATAGTAGGCTATAAAATTTATGCTACATTAGGAGATTATAGAGCTATCCCTAGTATATGGTTTGGCGTCCAGAAGGAACTCCAAAAATATCTGTTGGACGAATGTTAAGTAAGGTATTGTGCAAAATTAGAAATTGAAGAATGTTAAAGGTCGTCCAGTCGAAATCATTCGTAATACCCCTCTCCCCAACCCTGTTTTATAGACAAGGAAACTATAACATGTTTTTACAGACGCTGGTTAAAACTGATCTCCACCCACTACTGGAAGCAATCATTTTAGCTTGTGTGTGGCTAACTAAGCAAAGTATAAAGCAGGAGTAACATCTGTATATTGTTTCTCCGCTATAGGACACTGTATTTTTCTTTAGAATTAATGCAACGATCCCTGTCACTTAGATTGGATTTCAAAAGGAAAAGGGGGATAAGTGTCTAGGCAGAAAGGGGTTGCTGTTAGGAAGTCAGATTTAAAATCCTGCATGTAAGAGTGGAATCCACCTCTCAGAGAATGGAAGTTCTGAATGACTACTCAAGTGAGAATTTCCTTCTTGAGAGCAGTGTTATGCTGAACAGTTTTACCCTAGTTCACATTGTATTTTATGTTGCTGTTTAAGCTATTATAGGATTACTGTACAAAGTTTCAAAGCAAATTTGTCATTACCTAAACTGAAATTTGAAAGTCAACTCAGCAGCAGGCAGCACTCTGAAAACATACTTAAGCAGCTTTCTGTAGCTTGTCTTTCGCTTTACTTTTCTTTTAGCCACTTCTACCCAATCCTACTGTGTCCAATATATCTATAGCACACGTAACCTTTGTTTCCCTACCTGTATAAATACCCATGAAAGTTCAACAAAAGAGTATATTAAAAGCAGAGAGAAACAAAATAATTTCTTATACTGCCACATTTTCTTTAAGCCTTGGGCACAACACTGCACATGGTTTAATTAATGCTTAGAACTAAGCCTTCAATGAATTATACAAATATGCTCCATGTTTTAAATGATTAGGTATCTAAATCCTTCTGAGTGTTATTTTATAGCCAACAATAAAAAAAAATCTTTAGTAAAAATGTTGAAAAGTATAAAACAGTAACTATAAATTAGCAAACACCAAGTTGTTTTTAAAGCAATTATTTTCTTTTTCTTACCCAGTACAAGCACTTTCAGCCACCATACTGACCTAGATGTACTTCACTTAAGACAAGTTTTCACCTTGTGTTTCTGGAGTGAAAATTTACATGGATACTAAGAAACAACTCTAATAATGTAACTCAGGTATCAAAAGAATACATACGCCATGTTAACGTGTGACCTGACAGCTCATATTATAGCATATCATAATACGTTATTATGAGTAAATGTTATTTCCAAAGTAAAATTAAGTCACTTTTGTAGCTGTAAGTCAGTGTTGAACAAATGGGCTATTTTAAGATTAAGGCATCTTCCAGCTCTGGAGTAGTGCTTCTGTGGAGCCAACAATCTGTACAAAGGTTTCCTTTTTTAAAAAATATATCTTCATTTATACTTCAATTATTTAATTCCATTGATCATCTTCTTGCATATAAAACTGAAAATATTCCGTCCATAATGTTTTTATAAACCTATAAAACCAGAAACAATTATTGTTAAAACTTGATTTTGTATTTCTGAAAACAAGATTTATTAAATAGTTCTTTGGGCTAAGGTATAAAGCTGCTAATACAACACAAAAGGAAAGAAGTACTTTAATGTTACTAATATTCTAATAATAATAAAGGTTTTTAGACGCTGTAAATAAGGGACAGATCACTGACTTTCCCTGAAGCCATTAAGTGAGCATTTTAATACAGGCAGATCCTTACACTTTTCCCTTAGTGTTAACGGGCATAATCTGAGAAGACTGCTATCAGATGTTTATGGGAATTTCAGTGAGTATTCTCAACCACCACGAGCATCAGCCATTATTCCGCCTACACGGAGAGAAGACGCCCAGAGCCAGAACCCGGGAGCCCCGTCTGAGGACCAGCTCTGGGTGGGGCTGCCAATGACACGTGATCACCGCCTGCAGCTCCTGCTGCCCTCTGCCTGCCGGGAGCCCCACCGGGGGCTGTTTCTGATACTCTCTGAGTCTTAGGCTCTGGCTGTGACTTGGACATGGCCTCCAGGTCCTTGTAAGGAACTGAATGCTAACGACAAACACCAGGCAAGGAAGCAGATGTCCCCTAGATGAGACTACAGATGAGAACAAAGCAACTGAGGTAATAAAGGTGTGTTGTCTTAAGCTGCTAAGTGTGTGATAATTTGTTAGGTAGCAATAGGTAGCCAGGAAACACTACACGTAGGTTTTCAAAAATCTAATAGCTGCGTGTGATGCTGCTGAGCCAGTGAGCTTAGCTTCTGACTTGAACGTGTACAGCTGTCTTCTCTGTTTTTAAGCAGCAGGAGAGTTCACTCCATCCCTGCGGTTCAGTGTCAGTGTTTTAGCACTGCCCTCACTGCTCCTACTGGTCCTTCGGGAAGGGCTTCTATTCCTACTTCAATCAGCCTCCTCTGGCTACTGCCTCTGGGCACACAGATAAGGCGTCACTGACCCATGTACTTGGCTACAGTAAACTGCTCTTCTGCTATATCTTCTACCCAGTGAAGAACATCAATGAACCTCTTAAGTCTTTTTTTCAGTCTCTAATCTTAGTCACTCTTCTCTGGATCAAATTTCTTCAGTAGTGGGCAAAAGTCACCTTTTTTCCTTAAACTAATTAATAAGGTACCATTCAGTGAAAAGGTTAGTTGTCCATATACCAATCCTAACAATTTTTATTAGTTTCTTCATTAATCTATCAACAGATATCCAGTAAGATCATGCTAGGAGTGGTAAGAAAAATGGGAGTTAGGCAGATGTTACCTTCCAATCTCTCCTGAACGACCTGATTTTGCTGATATAATGGAAAGAGTAAAAAAGACTGAATTGCAAATTGTTTTGAGATTATGACATGCAAATAAACTAATTTTTGGAGAAATTACCTTTATACTGTCTTACCTTGCTCTTATTCAACTGGTTAGTTATGAACAAGTGGTACTCAATTTTCTATTGCCACTGTTACATGGTTATTTGTCCCTGTAAGCACATAATTATATATGACATGACAAAAAAAGAAATATTAAGTTTCTGGCTAAATGGTAAAATTGATGATTACAGTAAAAGCAAGTATTATGTAAGCACTAAATAGGCTTCTGGTGCCAACCATTTGCCTTCTGTTAGAACCCAGAAGGAAGGAAAGCAGTGCTAAAATCTGAAAGTCTGGTTTTATGCTTATCTTTGTAAAAACGTCCATTGGCTCTAAAGATGTTCAGGAGGAATAATTTCAAGTCCACAAATGGATTTTTCCCTTGATTTTATACTGAGGGTGTAATGACCTGAATGAAGGTCTTTTTTAAAAAATTTATTTTACTTTATTTATTTTTGGCTGTGTTGGGTCTTCGTTGTGTTGCACGGGCTTCTCACTGCAGTGGCCTCTCTTGTTGCGGAGCACGGGCTCCAGGCACGTGGGCTTCAGTAGTTGTGGCATGCGGGCTCAGTAGTTGTGGCTCGCGGGCTACAGAGCACAGGCCCAGCAGCTGCAGCACATGGGCTCAGTTGCTCCACGGCATGTGGGATCCTCCCGGACCAGGGCTCGAACCCGTGTCCCCTGCACTGGCAGGCGGATTCCTAACCCCTGGGCCACCAGGGAAGTCACCTGAATGAAGGTCTTAATGAAACTAATTTAAGAGAATTTAAATGCTGCTGAAAGCCAAAATGACAATAACAGCAAACCAGAAATTGTGACAGCAAGCTTTCAAGTTTTAGGGTGTTTCCTAGAGTTAGTACCAAACCATTTTCCTACAGTGCAAGGAGAATGTTATTACTAGTATTATTAAGAACCACAGATATGTTTTAAGCTATAATGCTAGTGAGTGGCCAGACTATATTATAAACCGAGGCCTGATTCAAAGGCCCACTTCTGTCTTATCAACTGTTGTATAATGTACCACAATTCATGAAATGATTAAGAGTCATCATGGTTCAAATACATTCAGTGCACTCTTTTTATACTAAGACAAGACAGCCAAACAGGACAAGGCATTTCAAAATTATTTTGAAATAAGCAAAAGCTATGACCCCAAAGAAAAACCTTGTTTAAGCATTATCCAGAATATTAGGCCAAAAGAATTTTCTACATCTGAGGTGACAAAATACGTGGCTGGGTAACAACAAGGAAAAACAAAATTATGAACAGAAAAAAACACAGCAGCAGCCACTACACTTCCTCACTCAACCTTCGCCTCCGTGAAAGCTACCAGTAAACACTAACGGCCCACGTATAAGATATTTTATTAAATAGTTTCAAATATTTTCGTATTTTAAAATAGCACATAATGTACTTTAATTTTTCCACATTTATTAAATCTGGTGATTTTCATTTTAACCAGACAAAGCAGTGTTTTCAGATGACGAGCATTACCTGATCTGATGACACCTTCTTCAGATCCATTCTCTAGCCACTGAGGTTCACTGTCCAACAAGCGGTTTTTTGATTCACTAAGCGGTTTGATAGGAAAGGGTGGATTTGAGCCAATACTGAAAGAGAAGCAAATAATTTAGTAAATAGTCTAACGCTCAATTAATGATACTTAGTTAATAAGCAGCAAATTAGTATTCCTTCTCCTAAACATGTGAGGGCAACTCATGAGATCTCAGCACTCTGAAAAGACTCCATCTTCAAGAGAAAATGTGCCCCCAACCCCCCGCATTAAATGGCTCCTAGACCCAAGAATCTGTACTCAGCACTGCCAATGAAAACAATTAGATAAAAGAAAAACAGCTTCAGAGGCCAATCTGAAACATTTTTAACATGTTAATCAAGAGCCATAAGGTAGCACAAGGACAGGTGAGGATCTATGTCTGTGGCCAGGACAAAAAGATTACCTGTCATTTCCCAAGTTTTCTGCTTTCTACCTCTGCAGTATAGATCTAAGGGGAAAAAATGATTTAGTGATTTAGCGTAGACTTAGTTTTCTAGCTAAGAGATCCAGGGAGGGAGGGAATGGAGGAAAAAAAGCAGGAGGAAAAGGGAACTAGTATTGTCGGGGACCCCACTATGGGCAGACGCTGTGCTGGGTGCTTTCTACACACCATCGCAATCTTCACAATAACCCCCGAAGGGAGTACAAATCCTCCTCTCATAGAGCTGGCAGCTGAGGCTCAGACAGTTTAAGTAACTTATTCGAGCTCTGAGGTCCTAGGTTCTAAGGCCTATGTTCTTCCAAAATTAATCCGCTAGCTTGGAATTTATAATCCCTCCTCCCCCACAACTTATTTCTGGAGTAAGTTTCAAGTGTTTCACTTTGACAGAAGCATCTCTATCTCCTTTAAGATATCATTAAAAATGAACTATTTCTCTGAATTTATGAATCAGTGTGCTCGCCATACAAACTCTGAGAAAATATCCTCTAAGATGAAGAAGAAAAATTTTGTATTTGTATTTTTGAATCCTCATTATTTTCACGCTGCAGTTAAAATCTGTTTATCAAAATAAAATGGTGAATAGTACAATGACTAACATCTTTGAAAATATAACTGATATAAACCAACATAATCAAATCTTGAAAAAGAGTCTTCGTTTCTAGGAAGACGCAGCACAGGTAGGGTAGCTGTGCTTCCTACCCTGCCAGACGCGTCCAGTGACATGAGACTGTCCTGTTTCAACTACTAACAGCAAGCGTGCACTTTCTTACTCTCAAAAGTGTTCTGGTTTGAATGATAAAAAATATGGTTATCCTGAGCATATCAGCTATATCCACATTTTAACCCTCAGTTAAAAAAACTGAATAGAATTTCTCTTTATCTATGCTGGCTTGCTACATTACTACTGTATTTATCTATGTATAACACACACACACACACAGTTTGCTCTATAATGAATTCTGAAAAACTTAATGACAAGAAGCACACCTTCTGGTATTTTCACTGTGGTTTGAAACAGAAGCTTGTTCTGGATCCGTCCCCACAAGACGAGTCGGAAAACTGCAGCCATCACCCTGACTGCATAATGAAAAATATCAGTAATAATTTAATCATGTTCAGTTAAATCAAAGTGGTCAAGTTTAACACCTATTTTCCAGAGGCATGGTTTAAAATTATCACAACTTGTCATTTCAGAGAATGATTTCTAAGATTTCTAATTTAGAGGGATATTAGACTCCACTGAGGAAATAAGTCTTCTCCTTTTATAATTTACATATAGTTAAAAACAGTATCTTCCATAACTATTAAAATGATCATGTCTATTAAAGTTATGATAAACATACATATTCAAATATTTGGTTAACTGACCTGCTTATCACAATCATTTAAGATATCATAAACGCTCAAACTGAAATTCAAGATGTAAGTTCCACATATTTATTTATTCAACAATATTCATTAAGCGAAAATATACTGGATGTTCCGAGTACCATTTGAAGTGCTAGGGATATACCACTCAACAAAAGAAAAGAAAATCTCTGCCTTCAAGAGTTCACAACTTAAAAAAAAGTACAGCTATGCCTTCCACAGTCTAAAAACATCAAAACTGTGTACCGCAGGGAATTCCACTTCCAGCCAAGATGGATTAACCAGTACATTTGACCTCCTGTTGAACAGTATATACAACAACTCTTTTCAAAACAGGCAGCACAGAACTGTGGTGTCTGAAAGAAGAGAAACCAACCAAGGAGTTGCAGCTTCTGCCAGAACTTGAGCACCAACAGGGGGATGTGCAGAGCAAGGTGGTCTCACTGAATTAAGGTGACAGAGATGGGAGTTTCGAGAAGATGAGGAGGCTTCCTTCTATCGGACAGAGCTGAGGAAGAGGGATATGTGCAGAGAAAGGGCTACAGAAATCTGCACAGGGTTTTACTTGAGTCTTCTGATGAATACTAAGCCACACATGTGAATCTGGGAAAAGAACAACTGGGGAGTGTACGCTGAACAATTCAGAGCCTGCACAGCACTGAAAGCCATTTGCATTCGACCTGCCAGAGTAGAGAGACCTCACTAAACATGTGGATATGGCAGAGACCGCAGCAGGCTCTCACCTTTGCTGTAGGATTAAACTTGCCCTAGAGAAAGTGCTACTTTACACCCAACCAACCAAAGGTTTAAACAAGCGTCAGGAGGACTAAGCTGAAACAGAAGTCTGCCAAAACAAAATTCAGCATCTTTAAAGGGAGACAAAATTTAAACATTCAGAATTCAAAATGTCCACCATCCAATCAAAAATTACTAGCATAAAAAGCAGTAAAATGTGATCACAACTGAGAGAAAAAAAAGTCAACAGAAAAGATTTAGAAATGACCATGAACACTTGAAACAAAGACGTTAAAACAGTGATTATAAATATGTCCATGAATTAACCGGAAAAAGTAGATATAAAGAAAAAAGAAATGTAAGATATAAAAAAAGAACCAAATTGAACTTCTGGAGCTGAAAAATGTAATATCTGAAATAAGAAATTCACTGGATGAGCCTAACAGTAGACATTACAGAAGAAAAGATAAGTGAACTCACAGACATAACAATAGAAATGATCCAATTTGAAGCAAAGAGAGAAAAAAGATGGAGGGGGAGAAGGGAGGGACAACAGCAATGACCGGTGGGTTACGACATATATTTAAGAGAACCTGAAAAGCTAGTGGGGGAAGGGCACAGGAAGAGGGAAGCAGGCAGAAAAAACAATTGAAAATTATTTCAAAATTATTCAGATTGGACTTCCCTGGTGGCACAGTGGTTAAGAATCCTCCCGCCAATGCAGGGGACACAGGTTCGAGCCCTGGTCCGGGAAGATCCCACATGCCATTGAGCAACTAAGCCCGTGCGCCACAACTACTGAGCCTGCGCTCTGGAGCCTGCGAGCCACAACTACTGAGCCCATGTGCCACAACTACTGCAGCCCGTGTGCCTAGAGCCTGTGCTCCGCAACAAACAGAAGCCACTAAATGAGAAGCCCGCGCACAGCAACAAAGAGTAGCCCCTGCTCACTGCAACTAGAGAAAGCCTGCGCACAGCAACGAAGACCCAACGCAGCCAAATAAATAAATAAATGAATAAATAAATAATTCAGATCTGATGAAAACTACAAATTCATAGATCCAAGAAGCCTAATGAACTCCAAAGAGGATAAACACAAGGCAAACCATACTAAGGAACATCATCATCAGACTACTTAAAACCAGTGATAAAGATAAAATCTTAAAAGTAGCCACAGGGGAAAAAAGACATAGTAATTCACAAGCATACCTCGTTTTATTGTGTTTCATTTTACTGTGCTTTGCAGATACTGTGATTTTTATAAATTAAAGGTTTCAGGCAACCCTACATTGAGCAAGTCTATCGGTGCCGTTTTTCCAACGGCATCTGCTCACTTTGCGTCTCTGGGTCACGTATTGGCAATTCTCACGATATTTCAAACCCTCCACCAGCAAAAAGATTACGACTTGCTGAAGGCTCAGATAACGATTAGCAGTTTTTAGCAATAAAGTATTTTTAAATCAAGGTATGTACATTTTTTTTTTTTTTTTTAGACATAATGCTATTATTGAACACTTAACAGTCTATGGTTATAGACTGTTATATGCACTGGGAAACCAAAAAATTCGTATGACTCACTTTACTATGATATTTGCTTTATTGCGGTGGTCTGGAACCAAACCTGCAATAATCTCCGAGGTGTGCCTGTACAAACAGTGGAATAAAGATAAGAGAGAGGCTGATTTATTGACACAAACAACACAAGCCAGATGATAATGGAACAACATCTTTAAAGAAGGGGAAAGAAAAAACAAAGACAAAAAACCCAACTGCCAACATTGAAATTTCTGTTTAGGGAAAATAACCTTAACAAATAATAGGCTATGTTGCAACCAGTCGGAGTGGAAACACCTGAATATAAGGGACAACAGATAAAGCACACGGAAGGGACTGGCGCCCTTGAAGATGAAGCTCAGGAAAAAGGCCGCACGGAAAGTGAGCAGCCACCAGGGCGCCGCGGCGGAGCCTCCCAAGGAGCCACAGACGTGTAGCTGGGGCCCCTGCAGGGACAAGGGGAGGGAGGCGACAGAAGAAGTACTTGAAGAGACAGTGGTTAAAAGTACTTTCCAAATCTGATGAAAGTTTAAAAATTACAGATCCAAGAAGCTCAATAATCCTAAGCATGAGAATCGTGAAGAAAACGACACCAGGCACGTCATAATCAAATTGCAAGAAACTAGTGATAAACAAAATCTTAAAAGCAGCCAGAGAAAAATGTCATATTACACAAATAGTAATAAACATAATATCCACAAACTTCTCATCAGAAAAAAATGCAAGCAGCATCTACAATTCTATACCAAGCAAAATGTCTTTCAAAAATGAAGGCAATTGGGAATTCCCTGGCCGTCCAGTGGTCAGGACTCTGAACTTTCACTGCTGGGGCCTGGGTTCAAGCTCTGGTCAGGGAACTAAGATGCCATGTGGCGTGGCAAAAAAAAAAAAAAAAAAAGAAAGAATGCAAATATGTCATTTTCAGACAAAATAACAAGCAACACAGTTCCTTGTTAAGGGAAAAAAGGAAAAAAACCCACAACACTTACAAATATGGTACTTGAATTTCAAATACTTTTTCCTTCTCTATAATGACTTTTGGTATATAGATGGCCTAGGATGGCTAAGAATTTGGGAGAAAAGGAAATTATGAATCATCTTGAGCATATATTCTCATTTAAATTTAAATGCAGGTAAAAACTGCATTCTGTGTTGGGTCTTCTTTGATTTAAGACACAACAGAATACATAACCTGTCTGTACTGGAAATCTTTGAAGATACGGCTAATAAATATAAATTCTTATGATTCTGTACTTCACAAACTTATTTTCATTTTGAAAGAAAAAGAGTGATTCTTTTCTATGAATCACCTTTTTTTCTCATTCAAATATAGGCCCAAACTCTCCTTCACCCTTATAAAAAACATGAAAAATAAAATACTTCATGTAATCAAGATATTCTGAGTTTTCATTCTTAAGGCTCATAATGTCATAATATACTATATTCTCTGAATCATTTAATCAGAGAGACAGAGACTATCACAGGTTCCATAATTTCTGAGACGTGCATTTTATAAACTACCTTGAAAATATTGGAAGTAGCCAATATTTCTTTTCATCGCCAAAGACTTGTCTCCAATTTTTACTGCATCCAAGCGAGAAACCGTTTCCATCAGGTCCGTATGAAAATGTGGGTGCACGGAATGATTCTGTTACAGATATATATTACAAAAAAGAAGAGTTAACCTATTCGAAAATTATAGGAGGGAAGGAAAATACCAATTTTTTTTCCTTTTCTTTTTTTAAACTTTTTTGGGAAAAAATATAACCTCTTGAATATTTCATCACCCTTATAAAATGAAAATGTCAAAATAATTATGTGATATTAAGGAAAATCGACTGAAGAATGTTCAATACACCTTAGCCTTTTTCTTTTTCTTTTTTTTTAAAGATATTCTATCTCTTGCAACTTCACTCATTCATTATTTATCAATTTCCTACTACGTGCCTTATGGCAAAGCACCAGGTTTTGGGATCCCAAGGTAAAGTAGATGAAATTCTGACCAAAGAACCCACAGTCTAACAAAAGTCTGTCAGAATGACAGTGTGATAGAGATACATGCGAGTGTTGGGGGTGGTGGCCAAGGAAGGTGAGATATGCAGGAGGTGACGCCTGAGCTCGATCCTGAGCTATGAATAATAACAAGTGAGGAAGCTGATGGCGGCCAGAGCCTAGGATCTCTGTTTAAAGAGGGAATGCATTTCAGAATGTTTTATAAGCTATGGATAAGAAGGAGCCAGGGAGAGACGGATTGGGAAAGGTTGATGACACAGAAAAGTGAAGTAAAAACTGATGGAAGAAAGTTCTAGAAGAAATGGGATGGCCTTTAGAAAAGTTCTAAAGATTAACCATAGATACCAGAAAAGACATCGTGTCCGTAGAAGTTAGAAAGAGGGTGACAGTGATGGGTTTGAAAGTAGAAATGTTTGTGTGAGGTTATAAAGGTGAGACGATAAGAATTTACTTGTGGAGACTTCTAATTTTTCTATGAAGCATTCACAAAATAGGTAAAGGAAATTAGGGAGAATGATGAAAGTCTGGAATACCTATTGTGGGTAATAAGGTGGCAAACCTGATCAGAAACACGTGACATTACTGCCAAGTAGAGCTGAGGGCCTAAGTGAGGTCTGAGACTTTGAATCTGTAGTTGTGACCACCTCTGTGGGACTGAGACGGCCTTCACCAGCTCTCTCCAGCCCCATCGCACTGGGAGAAGAACGCATCGCTGGAATGACCTGGGTCAGGGACTGGCAAAGGCGTTATGGAAGAAGAGGCACCTAGGGGCATGTGTAATGCGAGGGTGCTGCTGGGAGCTTGAGGCCATTTATTATAGGATCTAGAACGGAAAAGGGTGAGAGACGAAACCAGAGGGAAAGAAACGTGAGAGAAAAGTGGTGGAGTGTGGAGGACTCAGTAAGCTAAAAAGGGCGTGCACTGGAGCACGGAAAGGGAGAGCTGGACGGATAAAGACTGTGGTCAGAGAATGGAAACTTCAAGGTGAAAACGTGAGGCCTCTTCAGTTTCAAGTGATGAAAGGTTCAGTGTTTGGGTACAGGAGTGACTGGCTATCAGGATCAAAGAGACCAACCAGCCTGTCTGGGGTGACAGCAGCAGTTTGAATGTATTAATAGCAACTCTGTAACATGAGAAATGATTCAAGGTAGGGAGGTGACAGCTATGAGGAAGGTGCAAGTGATGCCCCAAAGGACACCTGGAAGCAGCAGTGCAGAGCTGGGTAACACCAGGGTGTGCGGGGAGTGCTGTGTTAGGGGAAGGTTTTTCAAAGTGTGGGTTTAAACATCTTAATAGGCTGTAAAATCAATTCAGTGCTTTGAAACCAGCATTTCTTTTTAAAGAACTAGAACAGAAAATATTAGAGTCCATTGGACATAGTAGACATTAATGATGTTTTACGAAGATTTTGCTTATTCTAATTACATAATTTTATAAATGTGTGTGCATGCACTAGGTAGTGATATAAAATGATGCATTTCTTACTGTAGTCACTGGTAAAAACGTTTGAAAAAGGTTGTTTTTAAGAGAACAATGTGTTTCCCAGGAAGCACTCACCTCTCAGACACCTAGAGGGTTTGGGCGGGAAACAAGTGAAGCAGGGTGGGAACCGTGGCCAATTAAATGCTCGTGGCCACTGGAAGCAGTCAGCCACTACTGAGCTCCTACCGAATGACGCCAGGTGGGAAAATAGGGCCACCAGAGTCATCAGTTTTGAAAAGAAGAAATCTCCTTTTTCTGTGTGAAATCTCTCAGTGTCCAGCTGCTTGGGAGGTCTGAAGAGCTAGGCTTTGCATGTGGGCTGCCTTCTGTAACCTCGGGTTAAAGGTGAAGAGATGACAGGATATTCTGTGACGATGATAAATTAATTGACATAAGGAAGCTTATTCACACGGAAAAGGGATGAAGGCGTGGGAACTGGAGGAGAGCAACAGCAGAGTGAGCTGGGAAAGGCGGGGCACCGAACCCTTTACCCTGGAGGCCCATCACGTCTTACAGGACTCCACAAGACACGAGATTAAAGGGGTCCGAATGTAAGAGCACCTGAGAATCTCCCTGCAATGTCTGCATCTTTCTATGTTAAAATACGTCCACCTCTCCTTTAGACAGCAGGGAGTGTTTAACTTTCTTTCAAAACACTGCGACAGATCCCTGTTTTGTTAGCCAATACCTCAATATTCCAGTTATGGCTGGTGTTGCTGCTTACATGCCAATGGTGTAGTCTGAGCAATGCCACACCACTGTTGTTTAAGAAGCATGTGTCCAATTGCTGGAATACCTTACTGAATTCTTCCCCAATATTTTCATTTTAAAAAAATGAGCAAAAACGGGACGTAAGTGCTAACATTAGTGATACAACAAAGGCAGGAAACAGCTTTTATTAAAATTTATAAAATATAGTCAGTTCTCTACTTTTATATACAACACACTACTGAAAAAATATACAAAAGTCAATCTTACTTCCTCAACCTTCTCAAAATTATGAACCTTTAGATTTATCAAACAGCCATTGTTCCTATCCAGTCCAAGTTAATTTTAATACAGAATTATTTTATCTTTATCATCTTTTGTCCTTCTCTAGACTTCATGTTCATTTGTGGCCATTTTCCTAAATAATTATGCTTTATTTTAACCTACTTACCTATGGTTGTTCTGTTTTTTCCAACTAGCCAGCAGTGGTAGCTGAGAAGTGACAACACGCTGATGAAGAACATCGTCGACACAAAGAAAAGAAAAAGTATGTGGAATTTTGCACGTGTATCTGAGAGCTCATTCTGAGGAAAGAAGAAATAGTCAGAATAGTCAACCTCCAAAATATACTCTCACAAATTTGGTTCTTCCTGAAGATTGTTGAATTTGCCAAAAAATTGCCAGACATGAGAAGTAATAAAATAAATTAGATAATATATCCAAAAGCAACATTTCCCAAAGCAGAGAACTGGTATTATCAGAGGGGCTTGCTTACATAACATGTCAGAAAGAGTCACTTTAAAAACCGCTCTTAAATTTTAGCAATAGTTTCAGTAATAAAATAAAAAGATGGACGTTTTTCTTTTGTACTTTATACGTATATTCAAGCTTTCCCCAACATCCAGGATACACGAGGGTTTTCTCCATCTACGCTACTATTTGCTTGTTTTAATTATATAACCAGAAACTAATTGTGATAAATTTATTTTTGGACTTCCCTAGTCTCTATCTTCGGAACACTGCACACAGCCATCCCTTCAGCTGCTTCCATTCCTACCTTTTTAATCCTTGCTCCTTTCCTACAGAGCCTGTTTTGGTAATTACCGATTTTGGTATGTCAATTTGCCACAAGGCATTAGTGAACGAAAACAGCTTCTGTTACCCATTCTAATGGCTAGATTCATTTCAACAGAAGCAAAGCGTTAACCCAGAAGAAGTCAGTCTCTAGCAAGAGGATTAGAAGGAAGCCTTTAAGCATTCGCTCTCACGACAAAGCCGCACAGCCAACCACAGCCTCACAGAACAAGAGCTGCTCCTGCTTGATTGAAACACTGTTTACAGGCTAAGAGGAAGGTTTTTAGCATTAGGTGATTCTGACATCTATCTTCTCCTCTTCCAGAGTAACCGCAATACCTTTTAAATACATCAAGTGATTCTTCTATCTCCCCATCTTGTGTAACAAATGAGTACTATACATACTCACTATCAATGTCACAAAAAAGATGGCAAGACTGTCATGGCAATGATGTATTTTACCTTTGGACAACTCTCTGTAAATTTCCTGCGGCAAAGCTTGTACAAATAGAGACAATGCATTAAGAAACCACTTTTTATACAAAATTATCCTGCGCACTATTGTCATAAACCTTTCACGTTTGGAAGGACCACTAAGACGTGGCTCTCTAAAGGTCATCAACGACGTTTTCTCAAAAACCGCAAAAGACAAGAACATTCTGCCCTCCAAGCACGTTTAGGGTACACTTTACACACCTTTCCACAAAGTTTTTAAAACAGAGATTTGTATCTAGGAAAGCATAAAATTGATTTTTTTACCAAACAGCTTTTTAAAAACTTCTGATGACTAGTTTCTAAAAACTAGATCTAATAATTTCTCACCTGCCTCACTGGTACTGCAGTAGCCTTCCAAGGGGTGCCATCTCCTCCCCTCCAGTCTACTTTCCACACAGCAGCCAGAGGGACCCTTTATAAGGCCGATGGCGCTACCCCCTGCTCCCCACTCCACGGCCCTTGCAATGCCCGCAGAGACCCTGCATCCCCGGCCGCCTCCTGGACCCCCTGTTCCCCTGCTCATCTACTCCAGCCTTGCCAGCTGCCTGGCATGGTGCCGCTCCTTCTGGGCCTTTACTCTAGAGGTCAGATGTCTCCTCTGTTTGAAACACTCTTCTCTCAGGTATCCACTAAGTCCCGTCAAGTCTTCGCTCAGCTTTACCTTCTTACTGAGGCCTACAACGATCACTCTTAAAAAAAATTCAGATGTAATTGACATATAATGTTATTTTAGTTTCAGGAGATCAGCATAATGATTCCATACATGTCTATACGGCAAAATGATCACAAGAAGTCTAGTTCACATCCACCACCACACAGACTCACAAAAACTTTTTTCTTGTGAGGAGATCTTTCAAGACCTAACTCTTAGACACTTTCAAATATACTTATTAGCCATAGTCACCATGTTGTACATTACAGCCCCAGGCTTATTCTGCCACCTTCTCCCACTTCACCCATCCCCCACCCCACACCTCTGACAACCACCAAAATGTTCTTTGTATCTATGGGTTTTTTTTTATTCCACATAAAAGTTAGATAATATGGTATTTGTCTTTCTCTGTCTGACTTTATTCCCTTATTATAATGCCCTCAAGGTCCATCTGAGTTGTCAAAAACGGCAAGATTTCCTTCTTGTTCTATGGCAGAATTTATACCATTTATGCAACGGTATAAATTCCGTTGCATATTTATACCACAATTTCTTCATCCGCCAATGTAAACTTAAGAGTGTTTTCATGTCTTGGCCGTTATAAACAATGCTGCAATGAACATAGGGATGCAGATATCTTTTTGAGTTAGTGTTTTCCTTTCCTTTGGATATACTCCCAGCAGTGGAATTTCTGGATTGTATAATAGTTCTAATTTTAATTTTTTGAGGACTCTCCGTACCATTCTCCATAATGGCCGCGCTAATTTACACTCCCACCAGCAGCACACAAGGGCTCCCTTTTCTCCACATCCTTGCCAAAACTTGTTATTTCTTGTCTTTTTGGTAATAGCCATTCTAAAAGGTGTGAGGTGGTATCTTGCTGTGGTTTTGAGTTGCATTTCCCTGATGATCAGTGATGTTGAGTATCTTTTCATGTTTCTGTTGGCCATCTGCATGTCTTCATTGGAAAAATGTCTATTCAGATCTTCTGACCATTTTTTAATCTGATTGTTTTGTTTTTGCTATTAAGTTGTATGAGTTCTTTATATATTTTGAATATTACTCCTTATCAGATACATAATCTGCAAATATTTTCTTCCATTCAGTAGGCTGCCTTTTCATTTTGTTAATGATTTCCTTTTCTGTGCAGAAGCTTCTAGTGTGACATGGTCCCACTTGTTTAGTTTTGCTTTTGTGGCTTTTGCATTTGATGTCAAATCCAAAAAATCATTGCCAAGGCTGAAGTCAAGGAGCTTACCACCTGTATTTTCTTCAAGGAGATTTTATGATTTCAGGTCTCATGTTCAAGTCTTTAATCCATTTGGAATTGATTTTTGCCTGTGATGTAGGACTGAGGTTCAGTTCCATTCTTTTGCATGTGGCTACCCAGGTTTCCCAACACCATTTACTGAAGAGGCTGTCCTTTCCCCATTGTATCTTCTTGGCTCCTTGTCATAAATTAACTGACCGTATGTGCATGGCTTGATTTCTGTGCTCTCTTATTCTATTCCACTGATCTATGTGTCTGTTTTTATGCCAATAACATACTGTTTTGATTACTACAGATGTGTAATATAATTTGAAATCAGGAAGTGAGATGTCTCTAGCTTTGTTCTTTTTCTTCAAGACTGTTTTGGTTATTTGGCTCTTTTGTGGTTCTATACACATTTTAGGATTGTTCTATTTCTGTGAAAAATGGCATTGGAATTTTGATGGGGATTGCACTGACTCTGTAAATTGCTTTGGGTAGTATGGACGTTTTAAACAATATGCATTCTTCCAACCCATAATCACAGATTATTTTTCCATTTATTTGTGTCTTCTTCATTTGCTGTCATCAATGTCTCATACTTTCCAGTGTAGAGATCTTTCATATCCTTGTTTAGAGTTATTCCTAGGTATTTTATTCTTTTTGATGCAATTGTAAATAGGACTGTTTTCTTAACTTCCCTTTCTGACACTTTGTTATTAGTGTATAGAGATGCAACAGATTTTTGTATATTGATTTCGTAACCTGCAACTTCACTGAATTTATTAGTTCTAACAGTTTTTTTGTAGACTCTATGATTTTCTAATATGTCACTTGAAAATAGAGACAGTTTAACTTCTTCCTTTCCTATCTGGATGCATTTTATTTCTTTTACTTGCCTAACTGTCCCGGCTGGCTAAGACTTTCGATACTATGTTGAATAAAAGTGGCGAGAATAGGCAACCTTGTCTTGTTCCCTGATATTAGAGGAAAAGCTTTCAGCTTTTCACCACTGAGTATGATGTTAGCTGTAGGCTTGTCAATATATGGCCTTTATTAAGCTGAGGTGCGTTCCCTCTATACCCATTTTGTTGACAGTTTTTATCATAAATGGATGCTGAATTTTGACAAATGCTTTTTCTGCATCTATTCAGATGATCATGTAATTTTTATCCTTCATTCTGTTTGTGTGGTGTATCACATTGACTGATATGCAGATGTTGAACCATCCTTGTTGCATCCCTGGAATAAATCCCACTTGATCATAGTGTATGGTCCTTTTAATGTATTGTTGAATTTGGTTTGCTAGTATTTTGTTGAGGATTTTTAAATCTATGTTCATCAGGGATACCGGCTTGTAATTTTCTTGTGGTGACCTTGTCTGGTTTTACTATTGGGGTAACACTGACCTCATAAAATGAGTCTGGAAGTGTTCCCTCTTCCATTTTTGGGAAGTCTGAGAAGGACAGATGTTAACTCTTCACCTGTGAAGCCACCTGGTCTGGGACTTTTGTTTGTTGGGAGGTTTTTGATTACTTATTCAATCTCCTTACTATTAATCAGTCTGTTCAGATTTTCTATTTCTTCATGATTCAGTCTTGGTAGGTTGTATGTTTCTAGGAATTTATCCATTTTTTCTAGGTTATCCAATTATTTGGCATATAATTGTTCATAGAAATCTCTTTGATCCTTTGTATTTATCAGTTGTAATGTCTCCTCTTTTTTTTTTTTTTTTTTAATATTTATTTTTGGCTGTGTTGGATCTTTGTTGCTGTGCACGGGCTTTCTCTAGGTTCTCTAGTTGCACCACCAGGGAAGCCCTAAGAGCTGGTTTCTTGTAAAGATAAACAGAATAGACAGGCCTTTCCCTTGTCTCACCAAGAAAAAAATAGAGGACTCAAAATCAGAAATGAAAGAGGAGGACTTCCCTGGTGGCACAGTGGTTAAGAATCTGCCTGCCAATGCAGGGCACATGGGTTCGATCCCTGGTCCGTGAAGATCCCACATACCGTGGAGCAACTAAGCCCGTGCGCTGCAACTACTGAGCCTATGCTCTAGAGCCCACAAGCCACAACTACTGAGCCCGTGAGCCACAACTACTGAGCCCGCGTGCCACAACTACTGAAGTCCGCGTGCCACAACTACTGAAGCCCGCACACCTAGAGCCCATGCTCCACACAAGAGAAGCCACCACAATGAGAAGCCTGTGCACCACAAGGAGGAGTAGCCCCCATTCACCACAACTAGAGAAAGCCCGCGTGCAGCAACAAAGGCCCAACTCAGCCAAAAATAAACAAAACAAAAAACCAAAAACACAGCTCTTAGTTTCACTCATCTTTTCTACTATCTTTTTAGTTTCTGTTCCATTTATTTTCACTCTGATCTTTACTTCCTTCCTTTTAGGGCTTTTTCTTAAATTTTATTTTTGGCCGCTCTGCACGGCATGTGGGATCTGAGTTCCCCAGTCAGGGATCGAACTCAAGCCCCCTGCAGTGGAAGCACGGAGTCTTAACCACTGGACCACCAGGGAAGTCCCTAACTTCAGGCTTTGTTCTTTTTCTAGTTCCTTGAAGTGTAAAGTTAGGTTACTTGAGATCTTTCTTACTTCCTGTTAACACAGGTTTATCTCTATGAACTTCCCTCTTAGAACTGCTTCTGCTGCATCCCATACGTTTTGTTATGTTGTATTTCCATTTTCATTTGTCTCAAGATATTTTTTGATTCCTTCTTTCATCCATTGGTTGTTCAGTTGCATGTTTAATCTAAACATATTTGTGAATTTTCGTTTTTTTTCTTGGAATTGATTTCTAGTTTCATATCACTGTAATTAGAAAAGATGCTTGCTATGATTTCAATATTCTTAAATTTGCAAGACTTGTTTTGTGACCTAACACGTAACCTATCATGGAGGACGTTCCATGTGCACTTGAGAAAAACGTGTATGCTGTTGCTTTTCGATGAAGTGTTCTGTATAAATTTGTTAAGTCCATTTGGACTAAAGTGTCATTTAAGTCCAATGTTTCTTTATTTCATTTCTGTCTAGATGATTCATCCATTGATGAAAGTGGGGTATTAAAGTCCCTTACTATTATTGTCTTGCTGTCTATTTCTCCCTTTACTTCTGTTAATATCTGCTTTATATATTTAGGTGCTCCTTTGTTGGGTGCATAAATGTTCTTTTTTTTTTTTTTCTTCCCCTGTGCCGTGTGGCATGTGGGATCTTGGTTTCCTGACCAGGGATCGAACCCACATCCCCTGCATTGGAAGCGTGGAGTCTTAACCACTGGAACGCCAGAGAAATCCCGCATAAATATTCTTATCTCAGATATCCACTAACTTCCTTCAAGTCTTGTTCAAATTTAATCTTCTTATGGAGGTCTGCCATTATCACTCTCTCTTTTTTTTATAAATTCACGTTCTTTTATTTATTTATTTATTTATTTATTTATGACTGTGTTGGGTCTTCGTTTCTGTGCGAGGGCTTTCTCTAGTTGTGGCAAGTGGGGACCACTCTTCATCGCGGTGCGCAGGCCTCTCACCATCGCGGCCTCTCTTGTTGCGGAGCACAGGCTCCAGACGCACAGGCTCAGTAATTGTGGCTCACGGGCCCAGTTGCTCCGTGGCATGTGGGATCTTCCCAGACCAGGGCTCGAACCCATGTCCCCTGCATTGGCAGGCAGATTCTCAACCACTGCGCCACCCCCTGGGAAGCCCAATTATCACTCTCTTTAGTGCTATAACCTGCGCCCGTCACACCTCCCTCCCCACACACTTGCGAAATCCCTTACTCTGCTCTACTTGTTGTTCACAGCATTTACTTTCTAATATACAATATAATTTACTTATTTATTATGTTTATTATTTGTTTCCCCTTTCTCAAAAGTACATTCTACAAAGACGGATCCTCTTTGCCTCTTCTGTATATTGATATATCCCAAGTGCCTAGAACATAGGTGCCTGGCACATAGTAATTGTTGAAGAACAGAGAAAAAAGTAGACTTAAGTTTATTAGTCTTTCCTTACTCATGATGAATCTCAAAAAAATTTTTTTTTAATTTATTTATTATTATTTTTGGCTGCGTTGGGTCTTTGTTGCTGCGCGCGGGCTTTCTCTAGTTGCGGCGAGCAGGGGCTACTCTTTGTTGTGGTGCGCAGGCTTCTCAATGCAGTGACTTCTCTTATTGCGGAGCACGGGCTCTAGGCACGCGGGCTTCAGTAGTTGTGGCTTGGGGGCTCTAGAGCGCAGGCTCAGTAGTTGTGGCACACGGGCTTAGTTGCTCTGCAGCATGTGGGATCTTCCCAGACCAGGGCTCGAACCTGTGTCCCCTGCATTGGCAGGTGGATGCTTAACCAATGCGCCACCAGGGAAGCCCTCAAAAAGTTTTAAAATATTTATTTTTTAATTAATAAATCATTACATGCAAACATAAGTTTCTGATAAAGAAATGGGAAATTCTAAAATTTGGACTTCCTTCATCTGGCACAGATTCATCTTCATTTGTTATTTAAAAAAAATTTTTGGCCATGCTGCACAGCTTGCAGGATCTTAGTTCCCAAACCAGGGATTGAACCCTGGGCCACAGCAGTGAAAGCAGCGGTCCTAACCACTGGACCACCAGGGAATTCCCTCATCTTCATTTAAATAGGACCACTGAGTATGGTGAAGTAGGTTGTAAACTGAACAAAGCTGCCCAACTAGGGGAACAACAGAGGCTAAAATTCATTAGGCTGATTGACTCAAGTATCTGGATGTTGGAAGAGAAAGATCTAAATTAAAATTTTGGCTTCCTATACTATTAAGTATGTGACCTTGTTAGTTACCTAACTTTTCCAACCTCAGTTTCCAACTCTGAAAACTGGAATAATAATAGCTCCTTCTGCATTCATTATATTTTCTTCCTTTCTGTATTCTTGATGCTCTGGCATCTGAAGCCTTGCTGACTGGGGAGAGAGTGCCTCTCCCAGGGCCATCCAATTCTTACAGAGATAGCAAGGAATGTACCTCTCATATACAAACTAATCAATCCAGAGCCCATACTCCAAAACACCTCCTTTCTCTGGCTCTCACACTCCAGGGGGCAATACTACCCTGCCCTAATCACACCAGACAACCAGGAACAGCCTGTATCCTCAGAGAGCACTGAAATTATTCAAACTAGCTAACCCTAAGTGCATTTACACCCTGCCTCACCATGCTTTCCCATGGGCCCTGTGCCTTCTGCTTCCTGAGCAACTCTGGTGCTTCCCTGTGTGGCCCTGCACGGGGTGGCATGAACCCTCCCTTGGAACTGTGAGTAACACACTATCTTTTCAATGGTTATCATCTCCTCATCTGTCAGCTTCACCATACCTGAAGAATAATAAAACCTACATTTTACAGTACCTTCATAGGGACTTCCCTGGTGGCGCAGTGGTTACGAATCGGCCTACCAATGCAGGGGACACGGGTTCGAGCCCTGGTCCGGGAAGATCCCACATGCCACGGAGCAACTAAACCTGTGCGCCACAACTACTGAGCCTGCGCTCTAGAGCCCGCGAGCCACAACTACTGAGCCCGCGAGCCACAACTACTGAGCCCACATGCCTAGAGCCCATGCTGTGCAACAAAGAGAAGCCACCGCAATGAGAAACCCGCACGCCGCAACAAAGACCCAATGCAGCCAAAAATAAATAAATAAAATAAAATAAAATAAAATACCTTCATAGGGTTTTTAGGAAGAGTAAATACAAAAGTACCTTTAACCACAATAACCCCCACCTTCAAAATCAAAGATTTAAATGGAGGGAGGAAAAAAAAACCACAATAAGAATGCCAGAAGAAAAGCTGGGTAAATATCTGTATAAATTTACAGTGAACAGAATAAAGCCAGAAATCATAATTTTAAAGTACTGCTTTAAAAATATAAAATTTTGATTTAGTAAAAACAAAAGCAAACAGGGTTACAAGACATCGATCAAAATTGTGGAAAAACATTTGCAACCCACAACAGAAAAAGGATTAATATCTCCAGAGACAGGAAACAGATTAGTGGTTACCTGGGGCTGGGGATTTCACTTTTATTACTGTAAAACTGCAGTAAGTCTCATCATCTGAAGTAAAAGTAATTACTTCCCTAAAACTGACAGTATGGTTGGAAACAGTTTGGATTACTAAAAGAAGCTCACTATATCCTATTTAATATTCATTTATTTACAAACGTGTATATATGAAGGTAAATTTTAACTCCATCTGTCTTCTGAGCCATTATAAACTCTAACTAGTAAAATTAAGTATGTCTACTTATAATAAAGAATGAAGGAATTATTTATGAAACAGCATCTTAAAAAGTCCTTAATACATGTTTTAAGATAGAAAAAAAGACTTACCGTCCAAAATTTTATAAAGTACTGTAAAACTGTTGTAGCCACGAAAAGGCAATATAATAGAGAGTACAATAAAAATAGCAGGAAGAATTTGTAATTAGAAAATCCCACACAGTTATTCACCCTAGAAGAATAAAGAAAATCACACTGTAAAAATAAGACAAACTCACAGAAACAAAAACTAGAATGGTGTTTGCCAGGGGCTGAGGGGAGGGGAGTGGGGAGTGTTTAATGGGTACAGAGTTTCAGTTTTGCAAGATGAAAAAGTTCTGGACACTGGTTGCAAAACAGTGTGAACGTACTTAACACTGCTGAACTGTACACTTAAAAGTGGCTAAGATGGCAAATTTAATGTTTTTTTTACCATAATAATAACAAATAGGACAGATGAAAAAACTTAAAATCACTATAACTAGAAAATGGGTCATTTGGGAAGTAGGGAGCAGTGTCTTAATTATGGATGTGTGTTTTAAATAAATTCTGTAAGGAATTTGGGATTTCAATGTTAATTCTTAGTAGACAATTACTTGGGTTAATAACATCAGAATATATTTTTAAAGGAAAACATGTAGCAGAAACATAAAACTAGGTCAATCTTGATATCTATGAGTAATTAAACTGACCTTCAACGTTTAGGAATGCTGAGGTAACCACTCCAAATGCTCCCCTCCCACCTCTCCCCCCCACGTCATTTCCTCTGGGTTTTATACGTACCAAGGACAGTGATGGTCCATCTTAAGGATACACCTAAGAAAACAAATGAACATAAGAAAATCCATGTAGAAAAATCTCCCTGATTCTAATTTCTGATATACATATATATATATTTTTTGTTTACTTAAAATTTTCCCTTTAGCAATACATCTTAGAAAAACCAACCCAGTAGACATTAGGTTAGAGACAATTTCTGTTACTTCCACAAATACTTTTGTAGGTAAGAAGTAATGACTTTTCACACTGAGAATTCAGCTGACTTGGATGGACCACATCAAATAACACTTTAATATACAGATATGGTGCATATAGCACCTGGTACATTAGCTAGATCTAGTTCACAAAGTCAGCTGAGGAAAGTAAAATGAAAGTTATTTTACACATGTGCAAGTGATAAAACTTTAGAAGCAAATATTGTTAAAATATTAACACTGATGGGCTTGTAGGTGGTTATTTTTTTCCGCAGATCTTATACAACTCTATCCCATGTATAAGAACCACTGTAGTTTTATAATCAGAAAAAAAAAACCCCAAATTTGCCTCCCCACCAGTATACGTAATGTATATTTGCACAAAGTTAGACAATGGATCATTTCAAGTAATACAACAAATGAGTAAACTGATACCCAAAAGGTTAAATGACTTGTCTCACTCAAGTTCAAGGACTCACTGGAATTCCCATACTAGGGGTCCTTCTTTCAACACACTACCTTCTCACAAGAGCATAAGGGATAAAATCTTTGAAATTTTGGGGGGAACAACTTCAGAGGTGGTAACTGAAAGTAATAATGGGACTTCTCTGGTGGTCCAGTGGTTAAGACTCCATGCTCCCAATGCAGGGGACCAGGGTTCGATCCCTAGTCAGGGAACTAGATCCTGCATGCCATTACCAAAGATGCTGCGTGCTGCAACTAAGAGCAGGTGCAGCCAAATAAATACATAAATAAATATTAAAAAAAGAAAGTAATATTTTTGTGGTTTGTTAGGCTTTAATACCAACATTAAGAATAAAAACAAGAAAAGTGTCATGATGGTCTTTTTAATCCAGGAATTAAAGTTATCTTCCTCAAGGGGGTGGGTATTACTTACTTGGTCATCAATATTACGTTAAGCATATGCACAAGAAGTACACATACTTAAAGAAAATTCTAACAACTGGTACAGGAATTGTTATCAAAGATTACTTCAAAGTATATTCTAGCTTATATACATACTTATGTTAGCTCTGCATACAGAGCAAATAATGGGAGAGGATGCAGTATTTTTGCTAAGTTCCTTCACTCTCTGTTCTCCCATCTCCAGTTCCAGTACTGGGGTTAAATGAAAGCCAAAGAGAAACACTTACATGTCACATGCTGAGCAGTGATGTGCACGGTCAGGCTTAATCAGCTGACATCTCTCACAATATCTGACGGCTACATTTAAGAATTAAAAGGAAGTTGTTGAAGAATGTATGTTTAGAGTTGAGTTAATTTGACTATAAAATTTGCTTTCATTTCTTACAAACAACTCTAGGAAACTGACAACTAATAATTTTAAAATAATACCAAAGTTCATTGGAGAGCTTATGAAATCCAAATGTCAAGAGGCAGAAGGGAACCTCAGAAATGTAGCTGGCCCAGCAATGTTCAGATGAATAAGGAGATCCAAGGAAATAAGGAACTGGTATAAAGTCAAACATGTAGCTTAGCGGCAAAAGTCAGATACACTAAGACCTAAATCAAGTATTGTCTCCTACTGTACCACGATGTCTGTAGTAAAATATCAAAACGTTCTCAATTATCTCCCACCCCATCCCAGATAAATAGCAAAACTGCAAACATACTATTGCAAAAGAACTCTAAACTTCTTCCCACTAAATTCTAATATATACAGTTTGTATCTTCATTCATTCAGAACATAATGAGCACCTACTAGGGGCCAGATGTTGCTCTCGGCATAAATCCCCGCCTTCACGGAACTTACACTCTAGTGGAAAAGACGGGGAGTAATAAGCAAGGCAAGGTAACAAAAGAAGTAGTATATTAGTGATAGGTGCTGACAGGAAAAATAAAGCAGGGAAGGGGAGTTGGGATACTGTAATTTTAGAGTCATTTGAGAAAACTGAAACTGAAAGAAGGGAGCCGGTCAGTCACACAGATCTGTGGGAAAAGAGGAATCTGAGGAGAGGGAACAGGCCTCGGGTGGGAGGGTGCTCAGCGTGCAGGAACAGTGAGGGGCCGCTGTGCCTGGAGCAGAGAGGAAAGGAGGAGGGCACGAGGCAGGGTCGGAGAGGCTGGGTCAGGCAAGGCTTGTTCTCCCCACTCCGCTCAAGTACTCTGAGAGAAGAGTAAAAAGCCAAGTGGAGGGGACTTCCTGGCGGTCCAGTGGTTAGGACTCTGTGCTCCCAACGCAGGGGTGCGGGTTCAATCCCCGGTCGGGGAACGAGGATCCTGCATGCCACACAGCACAGGCAAAAACAAAAAGCCAACTGAACGAAGAGCTCCACCAGAATCTGCAGAACATTCAGAACCTGAGGTTCTGGTTTTTGAAATCTAAGTAAGTGACAAAATAGTTCTTTGAGATTTATGAGGGAGATGTCCCACGACTTCACAAATCAATAATTCTTTAAAACCATTATTTTGGATGAATAGAGAAAAACAAAATTACAGTGAGATGCTAACCTTTCTCCGTATCACGGCCTCCAAAGCAAACAAATGCTTCTTGGCAACAAGACAAATTACTATGGGTCTTTCACTAGAGCTGAAACTTTCACAGATTTAGAGCATTTGACTAATAAGTACTCTACGGGATCTACTGTAAGTGCGGTGGACTTCTTTTGGGGGTATCCGCCTGGTCTGTAGGCCACTCTCTTTCCAGGAAATGATTTCAGACCCCTCTTCTACCTGGACTGTGTGAAGCCACCCACCTCCCCCTTCTGGTCCACGCTCTCGCCTACGAATCAGGGCTGAGGGGCAGTGAGCTGTATCTCAGGGGGTGGAAGTGAGTAACACGCGATGGCCACGCTTCGCCACGTGGATGGGGTAAGAAAGGGAAAATCACTTTAAGGGCAACAGTGTAGAAAGGGAGCAGATGCCAGGGGGCAGCAGGGACAGCTGCAGGAGCCCCTGTGGCTCCCGGTTCTCAGCTCCAGTTTCTTCCTTGCAGTCCTGCCCTCGGGGCACAGGAAACACCCACCACTTTCTTACACCATCCCGTGTGTTATGCTAGTTTCTTTTGCGGGGAAGGGGGAGTTAAAAAGCTTAAGCTGTTGTCCGTTACTTGTGATCATTAGGGCTAACAAACATAGTAACAGCACAGAAGACAGGTTCAAATAAAAATTTAAATTAAACATACCCTCTAAAAAGTAGATGGACCACGTCACGTGTTAGTGTTTTTGGAAAAGAATTTGGCCGTATCTATAAAAGCGTAAGGCATGCACACTCTCTGCCCGGGATCTCTGCCGCTAGAAAATTTATTCTATAGACACGCTCTCACCACAACATGGTTTCAATAACAAAACACTAGGAGTAACAAATTATGAAGATAGTTAAGCATTTTATGATACACTACGTAGACTTTAACAAGAATTCTCCATACAAAATAGACACATATCCTAAACTGGAAAAGTGCAAACATATTAAGTGGAAAAAAGCAAACTGCAGAATAGTTTGATATGCAGCATGTTTCATATCTCTGAGGGGGAGAAGAATATATGTATTTTTCTCTTTACACATCCCAATACAATGTATCCACCTTCAGACTTGAATTAACATATATAAGGGAGACACAAAGTGTTATTTTGAAGCAGTGTTAGAAGTTACACCTGCTAGAAGGCAGCTACCCAGGTAACCAAATCTGTACTGCTTAATACCTATCCACTCTCATTGTTAAAATGTTAATTGATTGTATATAAGTTTTGCAATATTCTGTTATATATAAAAAATTTCTGCAAGGATATACAAGAAGGGTGGCAACCTCTGCGGAGTAGTGCCAGGGTGAGGGGCAGACACTTCTCATTTGGTATCCTTAAAAAATTGTTTTTAAATCATGTTCCTGTATTACTTTTATAATTTAAACCAAACTTCAAGATGAAAGGAATTTATACAAATATCCACTTATTAAATGAATAAGCTATACCTTACTGAGGGCCTTCTGTAGTACCCTGGCTAGACTGGACACTAGGGAAGTGAAACCATGCAAGGTAGAAAAAGCAGAGCAGGTATAAAGGACCTGAGAGGTCTCCTAACTCAACCTCTCATTTTTTAGGTTAGAAACACCCCAAAACCTACAGAGAAAAGAAGTAGTTTGCCCAGATCATCTCCCTCTCTGTCTCTCTCTCTGAGTGGTCAGATCGGGGACCAGAAGCCCAGGGTCTTATTTTCCTTTCCCTCTACACTTCCTCCACTCAAAATTCTGCCACTGCTCTGAGATGAGCTGACACTAAACAGACTTCTCAAGAAGCCTTTTTAAGGGTCTTGATGACTGAGTAGATGGAAGAACTGAAGTAAAAGCAGCAGTCAAAGAAAACTGGTTTCTAGGAGGGATGGCGAGAAGTATGATGCTGCCAGTGACAGAAACAAGCTCGATGGGGGCGGGTGGAGGGAGGGGGGTTAGGTTGTTTTTCTTTCGTTCGTTCATTCATTCAACAAATATTCAGTCTCTACCCTGTGACAAACACTGCTTTGTGCTGAGAGTATAAAGTTGAACCAGACAGACTTCCCTCCTGCCCCCACGGTGTTAGGTTTTGCTTGACTTGAATTGGGGTAACAGGTCACTCAGGTACAGCTATCCTTCGGAAGGTGGAGATACGAGAATGGAGCTCTAGCGGGCGCACATGCCAAGGGGAGTGCCAAAGCCCCGACAAGGGTCTCCAAGGGCCCTGGGGGAGGGCAAGGCAGCCTCGTCCCTCTGAAGGCGCAGCCGCAGTCCACCCCCCTCTGCCTGACAACAGGGAAGGGTTTGGGCAGCAAGCGCAGGCTCGTGTGACAACATCCCTCAATCTGCTAGTTCACAGTGAGAAAAGGTAACTCAGTCTGAAAACTATTAAAGAAAACAAATCGTTTGAGACACAGTGAACCAACGATCATAATATCGTGGTGTCAGAATTCCATGGTTAAAAACAGCTGAAGGAACAGTACAAAAAGAATTGGGACGAGGCACGCTTGTAAAGTGGGGTTAAAAAAATGTAGGAGGAAGAATAAACATTCAAAGATGCAAGAACAACTAGAATGGAAAAGCACAAAGAAGAAAGTTTTTCAAGCAGTCAGAATGACAAGAAGCCACCGAACTTGGTTAGGAAGAATGAGAGCCAGCTGCCTGGAATCTGCTGGGAAGGAAAAGAGGCCCAGGGTACAGACGACTTACGAGGGGACCTACAGTCAAAGGGAAGAGAAAATAGAATGGTAGTTGGAACACGTCAGAACCAAATTTTTGTTGTTGTTTTTAAGAGGAGATACACTTTGAAGTACACCTGAAAGCAGAGGGAAGAAATGGGTTGGAAATTATTACGTGAAGAAGCAAGATTTTTAGGAGCAAACTGTGGGAGAAGGGAAGAAAAAGGTCAGCAATCTTTATGCAAGTTTAATAAAGGACAAGAATGCAGACCCCAAGAAGGAAGCGAGGTCCTGAGGGCCAGCCAAGTGTGTGCAGGTGCAGGGCAGCCCCCGAGCCTGGAAGCAGCTGGGACTCTGCCGCCATGTTTCATACGGGTTCTCTCCTACTTACTAGCTTGTGACCTTGGGTCAGTAACTCACTTTCTGAAAGCCTCAATTTCCTCTTTCGTAAATACAAATAATATCAAGCGTAAAGGACTATTGTGCAAATCAAAAAAAAAATCTGGAACATACCAAATTCCCAGTAAAGCAGTTATTATTGTTACAATAATATTATTATTTTTGATAAAACATAAAGTGAGCCTCTAGGATGGGAAAGATTAGCGAAGGGGAGAAAACTAGGGAGATCTTTCAAGTGTATAAGCAGCCATTACGGAGAACACCCAGGAACAGATTCACCCCACAAACGCCTCCTGGGGGCCTGGGGGTGACGCACTGCTGTGTTAGGGCCATGGACGGAGATCCCAGGGCCAGAGCCTCAGGCCAGAGTCAAGGCGTGAGGAGCACAGACAACCAGCAGACAGTGAACTGAGATCTACAAGGTAAGAATGTGAGAAGTTCAGAGAAGATTTTAAAAATCTCTTCTTGTTTAAGTGAACAGAAATGGTTGAAGAGAGTTGGACAGTGAATTAAAACTTTAAAGTAGATTTAGGGAGGAGAAAATAATCATTCTAGGAAGAGAAAAAGACATAAAAATAAAAGGTGGGGAAGGACAGAGTTTTAGCAGAGTTGACACAGGGAAATGGAGCAGGAGAAAGCTAAAGAGAGGCATTGGTTGTATCCAGACTGCGGAGGGCGGAGGTTTAGAAAGACTCATTTTGTTTCCTTAATAGATGAGATGTCCACGGGGTTCAAAAAAGCACAAAAGGAGCACAGTGACAGTCCCCATGCCCCTCCATGAAGGCAGCTCCACCACTTTCACTAATCTCTGCTCTAAGAAAGATCCACTTTCTATAACATGTGGTTCTGTAATTTCATTTTTTAAAAAATGCATGGTATTATTTCTGTAATAAGAAAAAAAGAAGAAAAACCCCCAATATTCTTTGGGATTCTAAGCAGTAGAAATGCAGTATAAAATGGTGCTCAAGGGCAGGGACTCTGTCTGCAGTCAGAAGATAAGGTGTAAATCCCAGACCTTGCCACTTGGGGACTTCAGGGCCCTCCCTGTGTCTCACTTCTTCATCTCTAATGTGGGGATAAGTGCTGCACTGTCTCAGAGGGGCATAAGTAATCACCATAAAGTGCTCAGCAAAATTCTGGTGCACTATTCAACAGACGAAGGGTATTTTTCAGAGTAGTGGAAAGCCATTAAAATTAATGAAAAGTAATAAAGCTTTAAGGGTAAAGATTTTACATTAGCAGCTTTTAACTCTTTGGGGCATAGGTACTGCTCTGAAAATCAAAAGAATAGGCTACTTCAAAAAGTACCCAAAATTTTGTGTTTAATCTCACGGTTTCATTAATTCTCTGAAATCCTGGGACTTTGGGTTAAAAACACCTAGGGAACTTCCTGGCGGTCCGGTGGTTAGGACTCTGCGCTTCCACTGCAGGGCACACGGGTTCACTCGCCTGTCAGGGAATTAAGATCCCGCATGCCCCGCAGTGCGGCCAAAAAAAAAAAAATCTCATCTACATAACTGCAGCTACTAACAACTGTTGTAAACTAGACATTTTATAATTGAATATAAAAAGGGATTACTTTAAATTAGCTCTCGGACTTCCCTGGTGGCGCAGTGGTTAAGAATCTGCCTGCCATTGCAGGGGACACAGCTTCGAGCCCTGGTCAGGGAAGATCCCACATACCACGGAGCAACTAAGCCTGTGTGCCACAACTACTGAGCCTGCGCTCTAAAGCCTGCAAGCCACAGTTACTGAGCCCACTCGCCACAACTACTGAAGCCCACATGCTGCAACTACTGAAGCCGGCGCGCGTAGAGCCCATGCTCCGCAACAAGAGAAGCCACCGTAATGAGAAGCCCGCACACGGCAACGAAGAGTAACCCCTGCTCGCCGCAACTAGAGAAAGCCCGTGGGCAGCAATGAAGACCCAACGCAGCCAAAAATAAATAAACGTTAAAAATAAATAAATAAATAAATAAGCTCTCATTTACTGAAAATTTATTATTGTACACTGAGAGCTATACTAAGTGCTTGTCTCATTTATGTATACTTCCAGAGATTTAGAGACTATTATTCTCATTTTAAAATGAGGAAACCAGGGCTTAGAAAGTTTAAGTGACTCTCATTGCACTAGCAATGGAAAAGCTGGGGTCTGATCTGAAATCCATGTTTTCATTCTATACGGTAATATATTGCGTTATGCAAAGGGATAGTATAGGCATACCTCGTTTTATTGTGCTTCACAGATACTGCGTTTTTTTTTTTTTTTTTTTTACAAATTGAAGGTCTGTGGCAACCCTGCATCGAGCAAGTCTACTGGTGCCATTTTCCCAGCAGCATTTGCTCACTTTGTGTCTCTGTGTCACATTCTGGTAATTCTCAAAATATTTCAAGCTTCATTATTATTTTATTTGTTATGATGATCTGTGATCAGTGATCTTTGATATTACTGCTATGATTTGTTGAAGGCTCAGATGATGGTTAGCATTTTTTAGCAATAAGGTATTTTTAAATTAAGGTATGTATGTGTTTTTCTGACGTAATGCTACTGCACACTCAACGGGCTACAGCACGGTGTAAACATAGCGGTTACATGCACCGGGAAACCAAAAAGTTCATGTGACTTGCTTTATTGTGATATTCACCTCATTGCACTGGTCTGGAACCGAACCTACAATATCTCCAAAGTGTGCCTATATGAAATGCATGAAAAATTTAAATGTCGGTCAAATATCCCCTCCTAAAATCTTGCACAAATTTTATATTTTCTTAAGTCAGAATGTGTACATAATTACACAAAGGTAAAGCTCCTTTTATTTCCCCTCAGAGTTGAGAAGCATAGGGGTTCTATAGGCAGAGCACCTTTTCACATACTACCTGTATGACTACCTGTATGACCTTCAACAAGTTACTTAACCTGTCTCCGTTCCCTCGTCTGTAAAATGGAGAGAGCAGTGTCTCCCTCACAGGCTGGTGTGAAGTTTAAATGAGTCTGTATGTGTAAAGAACTTGGGTCAGAATAACTGTTAGCTATCACCATTATCTGGTATTTGCATGAATTAGTGAGATGTATAATACATAATTTAAAACAATTTCCTGTACTTAAATGACCAGTCTGGCCGCTCACAGGTCCATCCCTATCAGTAAGGCTCTGCCCCTGAGAAAAGGAGGCTGCTGCAGTCACAAACGTCAAGAGGGCCAGTGGAACAGACACCGCTTCGGAACCAGACAAACCTGACTTCAAATTCAGGCTCTCTGAATACTAGCTTTATAACCTTGAACAAGCTTCTTCCCCTTGATGTCTTTTATTTCTCCCCATTCTAAGTTAGCACATTCTTGATTTTTTAAAAAATTACTCAGTGATGACACAAAATATTCAAATGTAAACCAGGATTTCCAAATGATGGTTTACTAAAAATTATACATGAAATTTTTACCCATGAAGATTGAGTTGGGAAAAAAAAAGAAATGCAGAAAAAAGAGATCCACATTAAAGTGAGCCCCTTAAAAAATCTATTATCAGGGGACTTCCCTGGTGGCGCAGTGGTTAAGAATCCACCTGCCAATGCAGGGGACAATGGTTTGAGCCCTGGTCCAGGAAGATCCCACATGCCGCGGAGCAGCTAAGCCCCGTGAGCCACCAACTACTGAGCCCACGTGCCTAGAGCCTATGCTCCACAACAAGAGAAGCCACCGCAATGAGAAGCCTGTGCACCGCAACAAAGAGTAGCCCCCGCGCGCATCAACGAAGACCCAATGCAGCCATGAATAAATAAATTCATTTAAAAAATCTGTATCGACATATGTACATACCTGTTATCTGAAATACCATGTAAGATACACAACACACGAAAATCCTGTTCCCACAGATGCTATTTGTGGCAACCACAATATCCACTTAATAGTCAAATCATGCAAATATATCTTGGCAAAAATTACCATATTTTAAAAATTCTTTGGGAAGAAAAGCTGAAGATTTGTTTTTCTTACTCTTTGAAGCTGATGTGGTATAGATAGGTAAGTCCCTTGCTGCTCTTCTCAAAATTTCTTGCTGTCTTTCTTGGCTGAATTCCTTTTCGTAACGTTCCTTTTCAGAATTGGACAAGCAGAACTATAAAAGGAGAAATAACTATTAATTCTTTTTAATCCCATGACTACTAACTACCAGGCTCAGAAAAACAAAGTTTTATCCAGAACAGAAAAAAACAAAAATATTTCCTTCTATAAAGGCAAAACCTGTCTTCAAATTTGTTTAGGAAGCTAAATCAAGCACATTTTAACAAAACCACATACCTCTGACAGATTGAGAAATATTTGCCCTCCATACTAATGATGGCAAAGAACATGAACTAAGTATTTTTTGCATTTTTGTTTTTTACAGAGAAGATTAACTTTCCCCATCAAAAAGGGCTTAATATATGTTTTCTGTTAGTAAAAATTCTGGTGTTTGAAAGTTAGTGTCAAGAGATATGGAAGGATGTCCAAAGAGTCACTTGCTTTGCGTAACAGGCTAAATCACAGGCATGGGGCCCTACTATTTTCTGGCCAAATTTCTCAATGAGGACAACAAGTCCTTCTTTTACTACTTAGTTTTTGCTTTTAAAAAGCTAATCAATCAGGGTGTGCCTTCTCCAGAATTATTAAGGATTGCCAAGGTAAGCACCATCTCCTTTTCTCAAGGAGAACCCTTCCTTTATAGAGTTGTTTCCAGTTTCCACTTCTGAAGTTCTAATTCCCGTGTGTGGGCGGCCTCCAGCCTATTTCTTTAAATAGCATTTTCCTACAAAGGACTTGTTCAGTTGCTCTTCTTTTCATGTCATCCCAGCATCTCAAGGACCTCAGTTTTATGCCTCTATTTTATGTAACCAGGAGTTTTTTTTCAGTTTCTATTGGTCTTTATTTCACAGATTTTTTTAAAAAACAAAAAAACGGCCCTAGACATGCCCTTGATCATAGTTCATACTATAACAATACTGTTCCTCAATTTTTATTTACTTACAGGGTTTTGCTTGAAAAGGTCTAAGGAGTCATAACTAAAACTTTATCTTTTAAAATTTGAGTATTTTGGTCTACCTGCGAACTCAAGTACCAAGCCTTCCACGCTCTCAATGCCTCATTGTCAATAACGGCACTGCCTTCTTGATGCAGCCTCTTCTGTTACAAACGGGGCGATAGTGCGGCACAGGCAGGATTAAGAGCTCTGGGGTGAGGAAACTGTGATCCCAAGCAGCTCAGGGAATTTTCTAAGGCTGCAGAGTTACTGGCAGAGCTGATATAAAAACACAAGTCTCTTGAGTTCTACGCTAGTATGTTTCCCTCTGTGTTGCTAATGTGAAATACGTGTTCTTTCTTTTTACAGACTTGTTACTCTAACCTGACCAAAACACGATGGCTTAAGAAGTAGAAGAGTCCATTTAGATTACCTAGCCTAGCTCCCACAACTAAATCTTGATGGCACACAAGAAATCCCCAATTTACTTATAAAGGACAAGAAGTAACATGGACATGTGAACAGGACAGAAAAAAATCAGAAAAAATTACACACAATCTTAAAGTTGAGACTCTGGAGGTCACTTATCTAAACTCCCAGGCAGGCTGGAATCTTCAGACATTTCTGAGATCCACCCCCTCGAATACTTTCAGGTACAAAAATACTTTCCTACTTTGTAAGACGGCCCATTCTCTTTTAAGAGAACTGTAACTTGCTAGAAAGTTCTTCCCTGACATGATACATCTCTGAAACATTCAAAACAGAGAATAAAAATCATATGGTATAACGTTAAATATATATTTGGAAAAAAAGATGCTCTAATCAAATTTTACAGTTTCCTTGTAAAATCTGAACAGAATTTTCCTGGGCTGAACTACTTCTAGCCAGGCCTCAAAATCATTACTTTTCCATGAGAACTATGGTTATAAATTATGAAAACCAAATGAAAATCTCAAGAGACACCAGGATTTTAGATAAGGAATGGAACAAAACTTAAAATGAACTAGAGTTCTGAAATTATTACTGTCTATTTTTCATTAAATACTACTGAACAGAATTCAAACTATGAAATGCCATTATCTTAAACTTAGTGTTCAAATGGTTCAATTTAAGTATCTGTTACACACCAATTAAGAGCTTGGCACTGTCCCAGGTACCAGGGCTCCAAAGATGAATAAAAAATACAGCCTTGGCATTCAAAAACACATTCTTATAGTTCAGTCCGAATGTTAACCATGTAAACAAAGAATTACAAATTACTAATCAGCAATTCTTTGCAAGGTGTGATCAAAGCTCCCTCGGGAGGGGTGGGGGCTGTCAATGAAAGTTTCTTGGAAGAAGTCGTACCTAAATGGGGTTTAGAAAGATAAACAGGAATCGTCCAGGAAGACAAAGCAGGAAAGAAAATTTTGGCAAACGAAGCGGCATATGGAAAACACAAAGAGGTGAAAATAGTATATTCAGGGCAACACACTACTTGAATACAGAGTTCCAGGAAGAAGCAATGGACATGAAGTAAGACTTCAGCTCGTGAACGGTCTGTGTACCAGGCAAATGACCAGCCCACTGGCAACCTCTGCAGGAATGCCAGAGAAGCGACGGAACCATATTTTCTTTTTAGAGAGATGACACTTAGCGATGGAAGATGCCTACCAGCTTTTCTTATGCTGTTTCCTCCTTACCATTCGTTCATTCAAGTATTTAGCAATCTATTATATACTAGGTCTGATTCTAGGCAATGAAGATACAGCAGTGAGTAACAAAGAGCCTTCCTTCAAAAAGCTTATCCTTTAGTGGAAGAGATAACTTATAAAGGTCTCAGCTTTAATACCACATCTTCAGAGATTTCTTTGATCACACTATCTAAAATAGCTTTTTTCCTAATAGCTTTTACTGTTATGCTCTGCCACATCATCGCTTTCTTTTTCTAAATGTATCACGATTTATAACATTTTATGTTTGTCTCGTTCTTTTTATTCCCAGAGCCCACCAGTCTGACAAAGAGCAGATGCTCAGTAAATACTTGCTGCCTGAAAGAATGAAAAAAAAAATGCCTACCTTTATAACTTAACTTCCCTAAAAATGTATAGTTTTTGCTTTTTAGACCCAACCAATCCCCCTAGATCCAAGCCCGAAGTGTTGCTCAAGCCTCTACATTTAGAGTCCTTTTAATGCGGTCATGAACACCTATCTCACAACTATGCAATTTCTTATCAAGAGCTACTCAGGCAGCCCAGAGTAAGCTTATTCAGAAAGATAATCTTACATTCCTGTTCCTGGTTGTCACTGCAGCCTAGCTTAGCTGGCCCTTCATGATTGAATAATCAATCCCTTCAATACTTACTGATGCCCACTATGTGCCAGATAGTGGGAGAGGGATATAGTGGAGAACATGATAGAAATGATCCCTGCCCTTAAACACCCGACGACTTAATAAGGTGATGCATACAGGTAAGCAGGCAATTACAATACTAGATGATGAGGTCCGTGACAGGGAAGGCAGATCGTGCCACAGAAGGGCCACTGGACACAGGCTGTCAGTCACACTTACAGTTACACTTACAGGAACAGGGGAGCACGAGGGATGGAGTGGACGTAAAGGCTTAGTCAAGCACTGGGCTAAATGCTAAATGGGTACAACACTGCAAATACAGCAACCAAAAAAGAAAAAAATAACTTAGATGGCACTTATGTGCTAGGCATTCTTTTAAGCACTTTCCCTATAGCATTAATTATATATTATTATAAATACCATCAATCACATGTACGTATGATTAATTTATTTAACCCATACAACAATCCAATAAGGTGCATACGACTACCAGCCTCACTTTACAGAGGACGTACCTGAGGTACAGACAGCTAAGGGGCGTGTCCAACGTCACGCGGCTAGAAACGCAGAGGCATGAGGCAGACGAGGCGGTCTGGAGCTGGGGGCTGAGTTCTGAACCTCTGTACTATCCTGCTTCTCAAAAGTATTACCAATTGTTTTTGTTATTATATTTTTTATTTCCTGTAACAAAAACTATTTACTTTCACACATGCTATGTTTCCAACAGCCATCACTACTAGTAATTGATTAGATAAAATTAGGTCCTTTTCAACTTAAGAGATTAAGATATGGGTGGCAATTTGTAATATAACTTTAAGGGCTGACTAATTATTAGCAAATGTTTGAAGAATATATTTGAAGAAACAGTAAGCGTGATGAGTGGTTTACATTATCCCTTAAAACAAAAGCCCCCAGTGGAAACAATGGGCAATGAGAGTTTGGCGTTACCCACTACTGCTGAATGTATGTGCAGCACCCAGCAATTCTCCTCCTGGGCATCTGCCCCTAAGAACTATGCATGTACGTACATGTGCTAGAATGTTGATGGCAGTCCTATGTGTAGCAGCCTGAGACTGCAAGCTGCCCAACGGCCCATGTCCATCAACAGTAGACCAGATAAGTAAACTGTGTTATATAACACAGCAGAGGAGGGAGCCACAAGTGTATACAACATGGATGAATGGCACACGAAGAGAACGTTAACGAAAGAAGCCAGACACGCAAGCACACGTCCTGTGTGACTCCATCCACGTGAAGTGCAGACCAGGCAGAGCCAGTGGACGCTACTGGGTGGGTAGGGGTCGGGGGAGCGGGAGAGCGGTGTCTCGTCAGCAGTGACTGGGGGGCATGTGAGGAGGCTCACGGGAAACCGGTCATGTTCTGCCTCTGGAACTGGGTGCTGGTTACTCACGTGTCCAGTTCATGAAAATTCGTCAAGTGTACATTTATGGCATGTAGAGTTTTCTGCATATATGTTCTATAAAAAGTTAAATGGAAGCTGGTATCTTTAAACATACATCTATAATTTTTAATGGCTTTTGATGAATTTAATACAAAGGGAAACAATAACATTATTACCATCATCTAATATTTGAGTGCTAACCATATGGCAGGTCCTGTGTTAAAAGCTTTACGTAAATGAATCTCACTTAATCCTCACAGGCACCCTACAGAGACGGGCATGACTGTTAGCTCCACTTTCCAAACAGAAAACTAAGCCTTGGATTCATTAAATAATGTGTTAGAGCAGAAAATCAAACTCAGGCAGTCCTAACTCTAGAGTATATATTCTTATCTATCTAGCTATTCTAAACTTTAGGTGAAGAGAATTCAGTCAGCTATATCAAGGCAAAAGAGACATAGTGGTCTTCGGCTTTACTCCACATAAATGTGCACTCATATTATTTCCAAGTGGAACCTCCAAGTAGAAAAAACACCAGCCACACTAGGTGTGACAAGCCACAGCATAGACAATTTGTTTCCCACAATCAAAACACTTTATTTAGTTGCAGCTTATTTGTTCAGGCCTGAGAAAAAATAAATGTTGAGAGTTTCTAAAAATAAACTCTACTTTCCTAACTCAATTCTGTCCCTTAAGATTATTCACTCCAGTGACATAAAGTACCTCTTTAATTTAAGAAAGCGTAGCAGGGCAGAAGAATATTAGCACAGCTAAACCTTAGCGCCATCACCCATCTTTTACGATGCTACGTCAGTGGGCTATATCTGAGGGATACGCTGATGACTCACACTCACAATGCAGAGTTACCAAGCAATTTATGAATGAAAACAGAACAAATGCATTATGTAATAAAGTTTTAACAAAGGCAACACAGGGAAAATAATTCCATAATTAGTGAAAGCATTTGGTAATTTACCAACATTAAATTTACCTCTTTGGAGGGGGAAGCGGGAGACGTGAAAATTGTCATCCAATAGGACCATACAAACATAACAATGAAAAGATGGAAAGCCACAAGGTAAACAACGGCCTTTCCTGGTAAATAAAAACAAATAACATTTCATTGAATCCAGGTGAAAACAGGAAAAAGCATTATATATTAAAACACAATATTTAGGGTCAGGAGGCTCGATCCAATAAAAAATTTAATTAAAATGTACTAAAAACATCAAATATATACACTCCTTCATCTGCATGACGTTAACATTACAGATATGAAAAAACATTCTATTCCTGCATTTAAGGGTTATTGGCCTGGTTTATAAGTAAAGACTGTATTCTGAGATGAGATTTGATTTCATTAAGTTGCTGAAGATTTAAGCTGAAATCTTATGAGCACCTCCTTCAAAAGCACTTCCTAAAAGTTAGATTTTAAATGACTTAAAAATTATTATTTAATGTTCACTATGAACATTAAATCCAAGAAACTATATACTGAAAATAAACAACTCACTTCCTGGACTGTCAGGAAAGGTATCCTAAATTCCATTGTCCTTTTCAACACAAGGTAATGAAAAAATTTTAGCCACTCTGAATTTCTGCCATAACTGTTTCCTAAGTGGATTAGTGTAACATTCCAACATCTTTATCTCCAAATATTCACTCACTGATATAACTAAAAACTTTCTGTTGTGTTCTGTGGTTTTTCTATCTGTAAGAAGTGGAACTGGTTTCCATTAAGAAGCCAGAACTAGTTACCAAGTGCTTAAACTCTTTTTCAGTTTGGAATGCAGCACCACAAACTCACTGAAGAAAACAAAGCACAGATGAGCATAAAAGTCTGAGATTCTACTCATTTTTAAAGTTCGGATCCAATATTACTTTTTCCAAAAGCCTCCTCCATTACTTTCAGAATTTATTATCCCTTCATACTATCTCCCCAAATAATTTACTCAGACTTCAGTTAAAGCACTTAATGTGTTTCCTTTAGGTTAGCTGCTTAATACTGATGAGTTAATAAATGCAAAACACTTAGAACAGTGTCTGACACATAATAAATCCTCAATAAATACTGGCTATTATTATCATTGCTGTCCAAGTATAGCAGTTCCTTCTTCTCAAAAACTGGTTCTTTTTGTGCATTCCCTATTTCAGTGTTACCCAAGTATATAGACTGATAGAAGTTTTCACTGGTCTGCAGTTAAATGAGAAACATTAAGAACAATGTGAAGTTTTTATAAAGCTAACATGTATTCAATTTGAGGTACTGTCCTTCTTTTGGTCTGAGGTTACTTTTCCTTATGTTTTTGGTTTTTAAAAAATGTTTTCACATAAAATAACGATACAAAATTGACAACTTGCTGGACCCCAGCATTTTCTTCTGCAATTATACTGGTCCATGCCTGGTCTAACAGAACAGAACCCTGAGACACACAGATGACTGATGCAGGAAGCCAGGGCTCGATGACCCTCACAACGCATGGCTGGCTAATCAGCACGGAGCGCGTACTTCAACTTCTAGCTCCTAAAATCTCCTTCAAAGTAAACTTCTCATTCTTTTCACTGCTAGTGCAACAGTTCTTAAATTGTTGCTCATGTCGTTTGGGTCACTGCACAAGCCAAGGGGCGCCCCTGCCTTCCAGTCTCTTGCTTCCAATCCATCTCAGTGGCCAGCGTAAAATATGTGGCTCACCGTTTCTTATCGCCGTTGGCTATGAAATTCCTGGGAAATAGCTCCATCTACATGACTAATGAATGCATTCTAAAACTCTGGAACTTCCTAGTAACCATATTTATTTTAACTATAGCTACTCAAATCAGCCCTTCTACCTACTGAAAGTCTACTAGAAGACATATAACGTTACCTTATTTCTAGCCCTCACAATGGTCTCGTAGGTATTCTTTCAGTTTACAAATGTGAAATCGAAGGCTCAGAGAATTTAATATTTTGCCCAGTGTTACTTACTTACTAAATGATAAAGCCAGAATTCAAACCCATATATGCTTGATAAAAACCCAAGGTCTTTCTCACTGTGTCATATCTAAACTAATTTTCCTCCGCTTTTTAAATTATTATCTTAGTGGTCACATCCTACTTCAGAGATAACATCTGGTGCCAAGATGAAGCCCTAACCACAACTTCCTTCTATTCTCAAATATGCTTTCTTTTCACTTTCACAAAAACCGATTGTCATCCTCATTGCAAATTGTGGTTTCGCAAAATCTGCATTCTCTATTATTCCAGCTCCCTCTAGGCTAAACCCCATGGTCTAACCAATGGATTCAATAGCATCCCTTCATTTGTTTCTCCTTTGGAAAAACAGGCTGGGGCTGAGTCTCCTGTTACACCAACACTGAAACCATTTATCAAGTCTGCAATTTTATCTTCACCTAGCTCATTTCACTTTTTTATATCATTGCCTTGCCCCCATATTCAATCAAGTTTGTCAATCCTCATCTACATATTATTGCATAGCTTGGTTACTTTAACTTTAAACTTCTTAATCATTGAGTTACTTACAACTAAGGCTAGAATATAGAACAATATACTTTAACATTTTTTAAACATTTAATATTTTTTTAGAATATTTTTGCTCTCCATAAGAACAAAAACACATGGTTTTTGCCTTAAAAAATCTTAACCTTCAGTTAAAGAAAGAAAAGATAAAATAAATCTCTTAGTATATTGCCTGGAATATAGTAAGCACTTAATAGATGGTAGTTATCAAATTATAAATAATAACAGGAAATATTGTTTTTAAATAAGTTCAAATTAGTGTGATTACTAATAATCCCATATATATGCTATAAACTATTGGTTAGAAGTAATACTTAAAGTAAAAGCTTAACTCATCAAATTGAATCAAAGTTCAAAGAAAAACTGAACCTATAAATCAGAAAGTCTGACTCAAAAATCACCTGTAACTGAATTAAGAAACAAGCAAATAAGCAAACAAAAAACTTTACTGAAAGACTCTCTGAAAGACATGGGGAAAATAGCCCCAAGACATAATGATCCAAGTTAAAAGTTCTTTTATAAGAACTTCAGAAATTCTCTGCTTTCTATATCTGTGCTTTCAACACACAGGAAACAGTTTTGATTTTAAGCAAGAAAAACAAGCCTACCAAGGTTGAGTCTATATTTATTCTGTTACTGAGAAATTAGATCCAAAGTCAACTTGAGATTTACATGCTTAATGCCTTCTATTTTCAACAATAAGAATATTTATTAATAATTTCTAGGGACTTCCCTTGCGGTCCAGTGGATAGGACTCAGCTCTTCCTCTGCAGGGGGCACGGGTTCGATCCCTGGTCTGGGAACTAAGATCCTGCAAACTACGCAGCTCGGTCAAAAAAACAACCACCACAAAAAAAAAGTTTCTAACTATTCAACTGTTTTAGAAACCCTCTGGATTTTCATATCTCAAATCAAATTTTATTTTTGAAATTTGATCTCAAAGGACTTAAAATTTTCTTTTATCTCAATAAAATTTTGAGTAATGATTTTTCTCTCTAGACACTGTCTCTTTGACTAGTCATTAAAACTTTAATTCCATTTCAAAATGAACTAGTAATACAATTTACAAATTCAGAGTCTGGTTACTTAATTAAATGACTATGAGTAGTAAAGTACTATTTGAAACAAACGCATAAACAAGAGAACCACCAATAAAATTTAGACATCATGAAACAACACCTCCTCCTCAAACTTAGCTAGAACTGAAATTAAAAATCTTTGAACTGCTACTATAAAGAGTTCTGAAGAATATACAAGGCAAAAATATGTATATAAATACATCAAAGAAGTTTGGGTACTAGATGCCTTACAAAATAACAGCAACTTCAATTTACATAAATAACACAAATGAGAATATACTGAATGTATAAAAATAAATCTAATAACACATCTCCTTTTAATCACTTAAGCTTTAAGAATATATATTTTCTTTCTGGAAACCAAAACACACACAGTCATCACTAAATAACAAGTATATGGGTTGTAATTAAGATACCATAAGTAGTCTACTTAACTTGAGAGTAAAAGTTAAAAGTGCCTTACCGTTCTCTCCATTTCCAGAAAGTGTAACTAGAATAGAAGAAAACACAGTGAATATATTTTAAACACTTGTATATAAACTTTATTTCAGGTTGACTATTCACCTTAATATCATTTTCATAAACATAAAATTTAGTTGTAAAATGTAAACAATAATGCAAATTCAGAACTGCACACTCAAAAACCATGGAAACACTAAAATTCAAATTATTCTTTATCATAAACTTTGCAATCAGATTAAAATTTTTCTTCAGACCTTTGTTAATTTTAAGCGTATCAATATGATTATAGTTATGATGTTTTCTTTAGCTCTTTTCTTAATGCTACCTACAGAATGAGTGGAACTCTCCTCTATGGCACTCATATGGCACTTAATTAAGTTGTCTGTGATGTAATTTACCAAACTTTTTGTAAAAGCTACACACAAAACACATTGTTATTTTTCTACAGAAAAAAAAAAAAAAAAAGAGGAACTTATCCTGTAATTTTTAGAGCACTTTTCTTCCTAGTTTGAAACCCTGGGAACTGCTCCTTATTCCTCCGCTCTGGATAGTCCAATAGCCTCTGGGTCCTGTTGATTCTACTACCTAAGTCTCTTCACATCCGCCTCCCCCTCCCATTTCTCCCATTGCCTTGTTTTAGGACCTTCTCAAATGCGATAGCTTAAAGCAACTCTACTTGCAGTTGAACAACATCCTCACCACCAGCAAATCGACACCCACCAGTCGCTTACAGAAAAAAGTCCACAATCTTCAGAGGAGCAAACACTATAGGCCCTCTGTGATCTACAATCTGTCCGCCTCTCCAGTCTCTTGTCATTTGCCCATACCCACGGTCTAATTATCCTGAAAAAAACTCCAGTTTCCTAAATACATCAGGCTGTTTCACACACTGTTGCTTCCCCTATTCATCCTTCAAGACCCGGTGTATACACTCCCTCCTTGGCAAAGCCTTCCTGAGTCCCACTCTAGGCAGAGCGGGTCACTCCTTTATTTCAACGCTGCTCACCCCTCCATCTCTACCATACCACCTCATTTTTCGCAATTACTTGTTGACATGTCTGTCTCACCCTGCTGGACTGCATTAGTGTGGGATCATGTCTTAGAACAATAACAACCCTAACAGTTATCATTAGTTCCCTCTTACAGATAAATAAACTAAGACTCAAAATAATTAAAGGACATCCCTGAGGTCACAGAGCTAGTACATGCAGTGTAGATAAGATGTGAACTCAAGGGCTTCCCTGGTGGTGCAGTGGTTAAGAATCCGCCTGCCAATGCAGGGGACACGGGTTCAAGCCCTGGTCCAGGAAGATCCCACATGCCGTGGAGCAGCTAAGCCTGGGCACCACAACTATTGAGCCCTCGCGCCACAACTACTGAAGCCCGCGCGCCTAGAGCCTGTGCTCTGCAACAAGAGAAGCCACCGCAATGAGAAGCCCGTGCACCGCAACGAAGAGTAGCCCCCGCTCGCCGCAACTAGAGAAAGCCCGCGCGCAGCAACGAAGACCCAACACAGCCAAAAATAAATAAATAAAATTAATTAAAAAAAAAAAATCTGAACTCAAGTGTATTTGGACTTGTATTCTTTCCTGGAGTGTGTTTCATTTTATTCAGTGTTTTAGTTCCAAAGCCTGGCATACAGCAACAATGCTTAAGAAATGTTTATTAATTCAATATCCATTTTTGACTAAAATCTCTTGATAAAATAGGAGTATCTGGATACTTCCTTAGTAAACTAAAATATATCTATCTCAATCCCCAAACCAACATAATTTAATGAGAAAACACAATGAAGTATTCCCACTAAAGTCAGGAACATAGCAAGCAGGTTCATGATCATTACTTTTTTTTTTTTTTTTTTTTCCAAACATTGTTTCAGAGAGGCATAGGGTTTTCCAGCCCATCTTAGGTCATTCAGGTATGGTCTGGGGTAGTTAAACCCTGGGCTGGTCCCCTCTGGCCTCACAAAGCATTTCCCCTTTATGCTAGTGTACGCTACTAAAAATATAATTTTCATTAGGTGCCATATATGAAATGATTGGGAAGCGCTACAGTAGCCACACAATTATAAAAGAGAAATAAATTAATTGTATAGAAATTGAAAAGAAGACATATGTATCACTACTTGTAGATTATATGACTACCTTCTTTTACAGTCAAAGAAAACCAACTGCAAAACTATTATAAGTAAGAGGTGATAGCGTACAAAAACTGATATACAGAAATCAGTAGATTCCCAATATACACGTAATCACTATGTAGAAGTTATAATAAAAGAAAGTTCTATTTACAAAGCCACCTAAAAAAATAATGTTCCTAGGAGTAAATGTAAGAATTGAGCAAGATCTATACAAAAAGAAACATTTTGATGTTTCTGAGGGACACCAATAAAATCTGAACAAGTGGAAAGGCTTATATTCTTACACAGAAGAGACATCATTAAAATGGCAATTCTCTTGAGGTTATTCTTATAAATTTAGTGTCATCTCAATAAAAGTGCTTTTATTTTTTAAGTAGTCAGATTCCAAAGTTCATTTGTGGAAAAATAAACTTACATGATGAAGTAGGAAAATTTTGAAAGAGATGAATAATGAAGTAGCACTAGTCAAGTCAAATCCTAGAGCACAGTATTTTAAAAATATTACAAATGCCCCAATTATTAAAACAGTTGTACTGGCTTATGAATAAATAGATCACTGGAACAGAACAGAAAGCTCCCAAATGGAACCAAATGCATATAAGAATTCACTATATGATAAACATGGGATTTCAAATCAGTGTGGACAGAGCCAATAAATAGCATCAGAACAAATGGGTAGCCATGTTGAAAAAAGATACCATTGAGATTCGCAACACAGGTCAGGATAAATCCCAAATGTATCAAAGATTTAAATGCAAAAAATAAAAACAAAATCATGCATGTACTACATGAAACAAGGGAAATTTTAAAATATATACACTTTTGGAGCTGAGTAGATATTTCAGAGTATGACACAGAACACAGAAGCCATAGGAAAATACTGATATATTTGACTGCATAAAAGTAAAAACAAATGCTCGAAAAAAATCACTACAAGACAACAAGAAACTAGGAAAAAATACTCACAATTCTTACTATGGACTAAAAACTAATTTCTCTGTTTAAAGAGTACCTACAAATCAGTAAGAGTTTCTTTTTAAACAACCCACTTTTTCACAGAAAAGGAAATACAAACATCTCAAACATAAAAAAGATGGTCAACCTCATTCATAACAGAAATCCAAAGTAAAACTACATGAAGATACCATTTTTAGTAATCACATTAGTAAAGATCAAAAGTTGATAACATACTGTGTGATCACACTTGTCAGAGCAGAGTTCTGATTTAAATTGCATCTGGCTAACAGTTTCTGGTGGCTGCCTCTTCCAACTTCCCACTAGGACAACACGCAACTACAGGAAACAACAAAACTGTTCCATACCAAAAACAAAGCTAGACAAACCAAGAATGACCAGAACTACTTCGTCAAGAGGACTTTCCTGACCACAGGAGTGGGGTAAATAAATCTCCTTAGCATACATTCCCACAGCACTATATAATTCCCTTATCATAACACTCCTGACACTGGTATGTAATTACTAGTTTCTAATCTGTAGTTCCTTCCAGATTTTTCTTGGAGGAAGGGACGCGACTGAGTCACCAACGCCTGGCACAGGGCGGAGTGGAACCAGCCCCCAGGATCTGTTAGCTGCCCCTCCGACTACACAGACAAAGGACAGTTAGGGACAACGAACGCTGAGCTGTCTGCAGAGCCTCTGGCCTCACAGAGGGATATTCCATTTTCTGAGGATCCCAATATAGTTTTAAAAGTTCTTTTGATGATAAAGCCAGAACTATAAAAAACATTACACATACTAATAGTTACATGTGCCTTGTAAAGGTATAATGAATGTCCTTTTTTCAATCATGTCAGTGACCATGTATAATCTCATTTGCAGATAATATTAATCTAAATTTAAGTTTCTATGTGAACCTGAGAGCTGGCCACATGCTCTTCTCCACTTAACTGCCCCCTTTTCTCACCTACTCCCCACTAATTGAGATTGAAAATCCCAGATACTCTCACTTTACCACCATCCTTTGCATCTACTGTGGCCATGTGATACAGTTCTGGCTAATGGATACATCTTCGGAAAAGGAAAAGTTATGGTGGAAAAAACTTTTTCTTCCTTGACAAGTGAGAAGCATGTGAGGAGAAAGCCATTATAACTGCCTTCATCCTGTTTTTGCTTTGCATACTTACAGTGTAAGGATGTGCTGACAATCTGTAATTGCCAACGTTCAACCTTGAGGGAAGAATATTTGCTGGATACAGGATTCTGGGTTGACAGTTCTTTTCATTTAACACTTGAAAAATGCCATAGCACTTCCTTTTGGCCTCCACAGTTTCTGATGAAAAACCTGCTGTTGTTCTAATTTTCCCCCATAGGTAAGGTAAACTTTTGTCCCTGTTTTCAAGATTTTATCTGTCTTTAGTTTTCACAAGTTTGGTTATGATGTGTCTTGGCATGGATTTCTTTATCTTGTTTAGCATTCACTCAGCTTCTAGAACCTGTAGGTTTACGTCTTTTGTCACATTTGCAAAAATTTAAGCTATTATTCCTTCAAGTACTTTTTCAGCCACACTCTCATTCTTCTCTCCTTCTGGAACTCTGATGACACACAGTTTAGATTTTTTTTTTTTTAATAGTTTCACAAGTCCCTGATGATCTATTCATCTTTATTTCTCAGTTTAATTTCTTCTGTTGTTCACCCTGGGTAATTTTTATTCCATCTTTAAGTTCACTGAATGTTTACTCTGCCCTCTCCATTCTGCTACTGAGCAGACTTTTATGAGTTTTTTAATTTGGCTATTGTATTTTTCAGTTCTAAAATTTCCAGTTCTAAAGATGGCTCTTCTCTATATCTTTGTCAACCGAAGGTCACACAGACTTTCTCATATGTTCACTTCTATAAGGTTTATAGGTTTTACATTTAGGTCTGTAATAGATTTTAAATGCTGATTTTAAAAATATATGGTATGAAGTGAGGATTGAGGTTAATTTTTTTGCCTAGAGATGGACAATAGTTCCAATATCGTTAGCCAACAAAACTATACTTTCTCTACTGAGTTACCTTGGATCGTCTTATGAAAATTAATCAGCTATATTTGTAAGGGTTTATTTCTGAAGTCTCTATTCTGCCCCATTGATCTATATAGTCCACTCCCACTCTAACACCACCCTGACTTGATTCCAAGCAGCTTTAGAAAATCCTGAAATCAGACAGTATGACTCCTCCAGCTTCTTTTTCAAAAGTGTTTTGGCTATTTTAGGTCCTTTGCATTTCCATATAAATTTTAAGCTCATCTTATTGATTAAAAAAAAAAAAAAAAGCCTGCTGGGATTTTTGGCTGGTATTGTATTGACTCTATAGATCACTTTAGAAAGAACTGATATCTTTATAATATTGTCTTCCATTCCATGATCACAGCATATCTCTTCACTTTAGATTTTACCTGATCAATACACAAACCTTGCACATATTTTGTTAGATTTATCCCTTTTATTTAATTTTTTGATCCAATTATAAATCAGCATTTTAAAAATTGAGGTATAGTTGATTTACAATATTGTATGTTTCAGGTGTACAACATAGTGATTCACAATTTTTAAAAATTATACTCCATTTATAGTTACTATAAAACATTGGCTATATTCCCTGTGCTGTACAATATATCCTTGTAGCTTATTTATTTTATACATAGTCATTTGTACCTCTTAATCCTCCATCAGTTGTTACCCCTCCTTCCTTCCCTCTCCCCACTGGTAACCTCTAGTTTGTTCTCCTATATCTCCGAGTCTGTTTCTTTTTTGTTATACTGACTAGTTTTTTTTTTTCTTTTAGATTCCCCATATAAGGGATAACATTTAGTATCTTCCTCTGACTTATTTCACTAAGCATAATATCTTCCAGTTCCATCCATGTCGTTGCAAATAGCAAAATTTCATTATTTTTCACGATGAAGTGGTATTCCATTGTAATATATATACCTCATCTTCTTTATCTATTCATCTGTTGATGGACACTTAAGTTGCTTCCATATCTTGGCTATTGTAAGTAATACTGCTATGAACACTGGGGTGCATGTATCTTTCCAAATTAGTGTTTTCATTTACTTAGAATATATACCCAGGAGTAGAACTGCTGGATCATATGGTAGCTCTATTTTTAATTTTTGAGGACCCTCCATACTGTTTTCCACAGTGTCTGCACCAATTTCCATTCCCACCAACAGTGTACAGGGGCTCCCTTTTCTCCACATCCTTGCCGACATTTGTCATTTGTGGTTTTTTTGATGATAGACATTCTGACAAGTGTGAGGTGATATCTCACTGTGGTTTTGATTTGCACTTCTCTGATGATTAGCAATGTTGAGAATCTTTTCATGTGCCAGATGTTGGCCATCTGTATGTCTTCTTTGGAAAATTGTCTATTCAGGTCTTCTGCCCATTTTTTAATCAGGTTTTTTTTTGATGTTGAGTTGTATGAGCTATTTATATATTTTAGATATTAACTCCTTTATTGGTCATATCATTTGCAAATATTTCCTGCCATGCAGTAGCTTGTCTCTTCATTTTATCGATGGTTTCCATTGCTGTGCAAAATCTTGTAAGTTTAATTAGTCCCCCTCCTTCCTTTTTTTTGGCCACACCTCGCAGCATGCAGGATCTTAGTTCCCTGACCAGGGATCTAACCTGTGCCCACTGCAGTGGAAGTGCAGAGTCTTAACCACTGGACCGCCAGGAAAGCCCCCTAATTAGGTCCCATTTGTTTACGTTTGCTTTTATTTTCTTTGCCTTAGGAGATAGATCCAAAAAAATACTGCCACAATTTATGTCAAAGAGTGTTCTGCCTATGTTTTCTTCTAGGAGTTTTATGGTTTGAGGTCTTACATTTAGGTCTTTCATCCATTTTGAGTTTATCTTTGTACATGGTGCAAGAAAATGTTTTAATTTCATTCTTTCGCATGTAGCTGTCCAGTTTTTATAGCACCACTTTTGAAGAGACTGTCTTTTCCCCATTATATATTCTTGCCTCATTTGTCATTGGTTAATTAACAATAAGTGAGTGGGTTTATTTCTGGGCTCTCTATCCTGTTCTGTTGATCTATGTGTCTGTTTTTGTGCCAGGACCATAGTTTTGGTTACCGTAGCTTTGTAGTATAGTCTGAAGTCAGGGAGCGTGATTCCTCCAGCTCTGTTCTTTCTCAAGATTGTTTTGGCTATTTGGGGTCTTTTGTGTCTCCACACAAATTTTAAACTTATTTGTTCCAGTCCTATGAAAAATGCCCTTGGTATTTTGATAGGGATTGCATTGAATCCGTAGATTGCCTTGGGTAGTATGGTCAGTTTAACAATACTAATTCTTTCAATCCATGAAAATAATACATCTTTCCATCTGTTTGTGTCATCTTCAATTTCTTTCATCAGTATCTCATAGTTTTCTGAGTACAGATCTTTTACCTTCTTAGGTAGGTTTATTCCTAGGTTTTTTGTGTTTTTTTTAATGCGATGGTAAATGCAAGTTTCCTTAATTTCTCTGTTAGTTTGTTGTTACTATATAGAAATGCAACATATTTCTGATATTTGTTTTGTATCCTGCAACTTTACCAGATTCATCGATGAGCTTTAGTAGTTTTTTTGCTGGGGTCTTTAGGATTTTCTATGTATAGTACCATGTAGTCTGAAAACAGTGACAGTTTTACTTTCCGGTTTGGGTGCCTTTTATTTCTTTTTCTTCTCTGACCGCTGTGGCTAGAACTTCCAATACGATGTTTAACAAAAATGGTGAGAGTGGCATTCTTGTCTTGTTCCTGACCTTAGAGGAATGATTTCAGCTTTTCATTGTTGCGTATGATATTAGCTGTGGGATTATCATATATGGCCTTTATTATGTTGAGGTATGTTCCCTCTGTACCCACTTTCTGGAGAGTTTTTATCATAAATGGATGTTGAATTTTGTCAAAAGCTTTTTTTGCATCTGTGGAGATGATCATATGGTTTTTATTCTTCAATTTGTTAATATCATGTATCACACTGATTGATTTGTGGATACTGATCTATCCTTGCATCCCTGGAATAAATCCCACTTGATCATGGTAAATGATCCTTTTAATGTATTGTTGAATTTGACTTGCTAATACTTTGTTGAGGATTTCTGCATCTATGTCCATCAGTGATACTGGCCTGTGATTTTCCTTTTTTGTGGTATCTTTGTCTGGTTTTGGTATCAGGGTGATACTGGCCCCACAGAATGAGTTCAGAAGCACTCCATCCTCTGCAGTTTTTTAGAATAGTCTGAGAAGGATAGGTGTTACGTCTTCTCAAATTTGGTAGAATTCACCTGTGAGGCCATCTGGTCATGGACATTTGTTTGTTGGGGATTTCTTTTATTACTGATTCAATTTCATTACTGGTAATTGGCCTGTTCATATTTTCTATTTCTTCTTGGTTCAGCCTTGGGAGACTGTACACGTCTAGTAATCTGTCTACTTCTTCTAGGTTATCCACTTTATTGGCATATTGTTGTTCGTAATAATCTGCTATGATCTCTTGTATTTCTGTGGTGTCAGTTTTAACTTCCTTTTAAATTTCTGATTTTATTTATTCAGGCCCTCTCTTTTTTTCTTATGAGTCTGACTAAAGGTTTATCAATTTTTAAAACGATTTTCAAAGAACCAGCTCTTTGTTTCATTGATCTGTTCTATTTTCTTAAGTCTCTATTTCATTTATTTCTGCTCTGATTTTTGACTTCTTTCCTTTTACTAACTTTGGGTTTTGTTCTTGTTTTTCTCATCCTTTCTCGTAAGGTTAAGTTGCTTATTTGAGATTTTTCTTGTTTCCTGAGGTAGGCTTTTATCACTATAAACTTCCCTCTTACAACTGCTGTTGCTGCATCCCATAGATTTTGGATCACTGTGTTCTTGTTTTCACTTGTCTCCATATTTCTTTTTATTTCTTCAGTGATCCATTGGTTGCTCAGTAGCATATTTTCTAGCCTCCACTTGTTTGTGTTTTTGCAGTTTTTTTCTTGTAGTTGACTTCTAGTCTCATAGTATTGTGGTCAGATAAGATGCCTGATATTATTTCAATCAATGAGACCATTAGTACTGCCAGTAATATGATTACTGAAAGGTTTAAATAATTTGTTGCATATATGCTCTACATTCTCTAATAGCTGTACCATATCTAATTTGTTAGAGCAAATAACCATTACAAATTATATTTTTCTCTTACTTATAACCCTCCTCACTTAGGTCTATAAGAACATACGTACATATTTATTGTTCATATCATAGTTTAAGTTGCTGTCTCTGTGGTCATTTGGGCTGTCTAAAGCTCATCCCCATTCTCTAGCAAACTGGTTTTGTTGTAGATACAATTCAAGTTGTTCTGTTTATATGCAGTGATTTGGGGGAGACTCAAAAATAATAAACCGTTACCATCATCTTCCCAGAATCCCAAATGACAGTGACTTTTTGAAGAGAAGAGGCCATATGTCTTGTGAAATGTGCTACATTCTGACTTTGTTTCTTTTTGGTGTCCTTCACTTCTTCATCTACCCCAACCTCTTCCTCCTCCTACCATTCCATTCAAAGTCTAATGGCTTGAGTATAATTTGAGGGAGCAGGTGGGAGAGGATGGACAAGAATACTCATCTGGGTACTGTATAGTATTTAAGGAGATACTCAGGAGACACATTATTTAAGTTTGTCACTATCAGTGATGCTACGTTTGGGCCATTTGGTAAGGCAGCGACCACCAAATGTCTCCTTTGTAAAGGTCCATTTTTCACTTTGACAATCATGGAATCTTCTGTGGAGTAAAACGTTAAGGGTATGTGAATATCTTCTTCCCCTAACAGTTTTAGCATCACTGATATGCCTTGCCTGAATCTATTATTTTGTAGAATTAGAAAATCACCATTAAAAGCCCTCTATTATTTACTTCCATAGTTTTAAGCTGGCATTCTTCTGTAAAGAGCTTTCCCTCACTGGAGATAAACTAGAATCATTCTAAAAAGGCAGTACAAAAATATAATTATTTCCCTTTAATTACCCATTTTCAGAATAAAAATTTGGTATAATATTTACCTCCAGGACTTCCCTGGTGGCACAGTGGTTAAGCACCCGCCTGCCAATGCAGAGGACATGGGTTCGGGCCCTGGTCCAGAAAGATCCCACATGCCACGGAGCAACTAAGCCCGTGCGCCACAACTACTGAGCCTGTGCTCTAGAGCCTGCGAGCCACAACCACTGAGCCCGTGTGCCACAACTACTGAAGCCTGCGCCTACAGCCCACGCTCCGCAACAAGAGAAGCCACCGCAACGAGAAGCCCGCGCTCTGCAACCAAGAGTAGCCCCAGCTTGCCGCAACTAGAGAAAGCCCATGCGCAGCAACAAAGACCCAATGCAGCCAAAAATAAATAAATTTTAAAAATTCACCTCCATTGTTAGCAAATACATTTAGTTTTTCTCTTCTTGAATATCAATACAGAAATTTACGGATTTTATTTACTAGATGTGTCATCAAGTACACTCGTTATTTTTATGTTCAAATTGCCCCACTTGGCTAATGCCTCTTCCAGCTGACTCCTGTAGCGTCCTGATCATCCCATTTGTCTCTGAGCACTTCCTTGCACAGCACAAGATGTCCCAGGCTCATTTTATATTTTCCTCCCCTGGACCTGACATTAGCCACTTCTTCAAGGGCCACTGGTTTCTTTTAATGATATTTAGAAACCAAGCTTTGAATTCTCAGGGTGCTCACAGCTACTGGAGTTTCATTGCTTTTAGGCCCTTTGGGTTACAAAAGGAGTATTATACATTTATATTTATATTCACACTGATATTTCCAATTCAAATAGAACATTACAGAGTTTTTTCTTAATTTCTTGGCATTGTATTTGTATCTCTTTACTTTCACAATGAAAATCTTAGTTCCTAAGTAATTTACTTATTTATTCAGTTTATCCTAAAATGTACATAAAACAGTTTAAAAACTACATACTAGTTTAAGATTTCTTTGCAGTTCTTTTATTTTATTCTGTTTTGGCTTTAAACTACATCCAACTAAGGAGTCCTGTGTTACTTTCAAAACTCACTAGAAAGAATTCTTTCCTCTGTGTAGTTATAGTACCAACTTCATAAAATTAAGTTCATTTGTTTCATGATTTCAAATTTTACAGTTTGCTTTTACCCTTGTTTTATTTTTATTTTGGATATGTAACAAATATAAATGTTTAAAAGTTTAAAAAAAAACTATGTAAAAAGGTACTCAGAAAGGCCTGGCTTTCATTCCTCACCCCCTCACCCCAGATAATCATTTTTATTAGTGTTTGTTTTATCCTTCCACTACTTCTTTTAGCAAAATAAGCAAGTAAGTATGTATTTCTAATTTCTTCCTTTAAATATCTTGGTCTACACCTTGCTTTTTTCACTTATACCCTAGAAATCACTACACATTAGTACACAGAGACAACCATTGTTTCCTTTTTAAAGCACTTCATGGTATTCCACTGTGTGGGTGTTCCAGTTATACAACCAGGCCTCTATTGATAGCCATCTGGGTTGTCTCCAATCTTCTGCTGTTGCAAACAGTGCAGCAATGAATAACCCTATGCATGTGTTGTTTACTTGTGGAAGTTTATCTTCAGTGTAGGTTTCTAACAGTGCGATTACTGGACTGAAAGTAAATCTGTCTGCTTTCCCCAAACTCAATTATAGGGGTTGTACCATTTTGATACTCCTACAAGCAATGCATGAGGCTGCTTATTTCTCTACAATAAAATATCTTCAGACTTTTGATACTACAGGGTAATTTTACTTTGCATTAAATAAATTACGGTAAGCATCTTCTCATATGTTTATAAGCCATTTTTGTTTTTTTTCCCTATGAACTGTCTATGTCACATCCATTTAAAAAATTTTTTTAATCAGGCTTTCCTCACTCCCTGGTTGTAAGATCATCCAGCCATGTTTTCTCTTAGTGTTGGAAGGTTCTTATTTTTTATATTCAGATTTGGTCCATTTTGAAATGGCAGATTCCAGGGGTAGGAGAAGTATCAGAGAAGCCTAAAAAAAATCTCCTGGCACCTGAAGATAAGGAAAGAAAAATGATGGCGACATGTCAAAAGGACACAGAAACCAAACTAAAAGGGCTCCTACTGGCTAAATCTGGGACAATTTGAGCAACAAAAATAAATGATACAGGGATTTCCCTGGTGGCGCAGTGGTTAAGAACTGGCCTGCCAATGCAGGGGACACGGGTTTGAGCCCTGGTCTGGGAAGATCCCACATGCCGCGGAGCAACTAACCCTGTGCGCCACAACTACTGAGCCTGTGCTCTAGAGCCCATGAGCCACAACTACAGAAGCCTGCGTGCCACAACTACTGAAGCCCGTGCACCTAGAGCCCGTGCTCCGCTACGAGAAGCCACCTCAGTGAGAAGCCTGCACACCGCAATGAAGAGTAGCCCCTGCTCACTGTAACTAGAGAAAGCCTGCACGCAGCAACAAAGACCCAATGCAGCCAAAAATAAATAAATAAATAAAAAATAAATTTATAAAAAATAAATGATACGTTATAACCCATAAAATAAGAATCCATGAGAGCACGACGATGTAAATGAATGAATAAATAAATAAATGGGCGGCTTCCCTGGTGGCGCAGTGGTTGAGAATCTGCCTGCCAATGCAGGGAACACGGGTTCGAGCCCTGGTCTGGGAAGATCCCACATGCTGCGGAGCAACTGGGCCCGTGAGCCACAATTACTGAGCCTGCGCGTCTGGAGCCTGTGCTCCGCAACAAGAGACTGCAGAAACGAAGACCCAACACAATCAAAAAATAAATAAATAAATAAATAAATAAATAAATGGGGAGGAGGGAAAGCTCTTCCTTTCGGTTTAATTCTAATTATTAAATGTAGAAGAAATCATAGAATTTAAAAAATCACCATTTGGCAACCAGCACAGTAATTGTTTCAAGCAAGAGTCCTCAACAGATGCTAAAAAAGAGTAAGTGCAAGTAATCATGAACAGATTTTCCCACAAAGATACTTGTCTTAGGTTGGGTTCTCTGGAATCAGGTGCTGAGACAGAGTTTGGGGTGCAAGATACTCACTAGGGATCAACACATGTGAAAGGAAGTGGGGGAAGCAGAATTGGGCAGAGGTAGACATCTCACTATAGTGCAGGCCTATTCAAGCTTTGGCCACAGGCAGGGAGCTCTGAAGAAGTCCACCCCTTCTCACTCAGCACTGCATGCCACTGCCCAGGAAGGGTGTGACCTTGGGTGAGTTGAGTCACACTGAACGAGCTGAGAGCTGACTGCTGGAAGCTGTCTGCTGACTGCACATGCCACAACTGAGCAAGTCCTTCCTCAAAGACGGGTATGTGTGGGTTGTCTGGGTCTACCAGAATACTTATTAATTACAAGGAAAACTGTACCTTTACAGAATGGAGAAACTTGGCAGATACCAGCTTACGTGGTGACCAAAGTAAACAGTTCCCAAGACAGTACAATCAATGACACAGTATTACTTTTGCGGTATTCACGCTAGAAATGTATACATGAGGAAACATCAGACATACCTAATTCGACGGACATTCTACACAAGAAGCCTATACTCTTCAAAAATGTCACGGTCATGAAACACAAAACAAGACTGAGGAGCTCTTCCAGATCAAAGGACACTAGAGAGACCTGATACCTAACTGCAATGTGTGAGCCTGGCCTGGTCTGTGGAGCAGAACAACGGTTTAGTGGGACAACTGGAGAAGTCCCAGTAAGGCTTACAGATTAGAGAGTAGCATTTTATCATGCTAATTTCCTGATCTTGATATCTGTACTCTGATTATATAAGAGAATGTTCTCTGCTATAGACTGAATGTTTGTGTTCCCCCAAAATTCATGTTAAATCCTAATGCCCAGTGTAATAGTATTTGAAGGTGGGGCCTTTGGGATTACATCATGAGAGTGAGGCTCTCATGAATGGGATTAGTGCCCTAATAAGAAAGAGATCCCTCACTCCTTCCGTCATGTGACAATACAGTGAAAAGATGGCCATCTATGAACCAAGAAGTGAGCCCTCACCAGACCCCTGCTGGCACCTTGATCTTAAGACTTCCAGTCTCCCGAAGTGTGAGAAATAAATTTCTACTGTTTATAAGCCACCACCATAAGTCTATGGTATTCTGTTAAAGAACCTAAACAGACTAAGTAAGACACTCTTGCTTTTAGAACACTGATGTATTTACAGGTAAAGGGACATAAGGTCTGCAACTTACTCTCAAATATTTCAGAGACAGAAATGAATAAATGATAAAGCATGTAGCAAATAATAACCTTTAGGGAATCTGGGTGAAGGATATATGAAAATTCTTTGTACTATTTTTCACAAGTCCAAAATTATTTTAAAATAAAAAGTGTAAAATATAAGAAAAAAATTTTTTATCCATTTGTAGTTTATCTTGGAATACAGTGTGAGATATGGACCCAATTTTATCTCTTATCAAATAAGTATCCAGTTGTCCCACCTTCTCCTCTGTGATTTGAGGTGCTACTTTATTCTAAATTTCTATATTTACTGTCTATTTCTGGACATTCTATTCTGTTCCATTGGCCAATATGTCTGTCCACACAATTGGTACACAATTTTTATAACAGATTTTATTTTATTTTTTAAATTATTTATTTATTTATTTATTTATTTATGGCTGTGTTGGGTCTTCGTTTCTGTGTGAGGGCTTTCTCTAGTTGCGGCAAGTGGGGGCCACTCTTCATCGCGGTGTGCGGGTCTCTCACTATTGCGGCCTCTCTTGTTGCGGAGCACAGGCTCCAGACGCGCAGGCTCAGCAATTGTGGCTCACGGGCCTAGTCACTCCGCGGCATGTGGGATCTTCCCAGACCAGGGCTCGAACCCGTGTCCCCTGCGTTGGCAGGCAGATTCTCAACCACTGCACCACCAGGGAAGCCCCACAGACTTTACTTTTTAGAGCAGTTTAGGTTCATAGCAAAACTGAACAGAAAGTAGAGAGAGTTCTTATTTACACCCCCTGCTCTCACAATTTAAATTATAGAGATTTGTGGTTTAAAATCAGGTGGAGTTTTGTGCTCTTTATCATTCTTTCAGGGATTTCTTGGTTGCTCTTTCTTGTTTATTTTTCCATGTGACCCTTAGGATCAACTTGTCTAGTGCCAGAAAAAAACAAAACAAAACAAGAAACCATTTACTGGGACTGGATTTATGCATTAACTTGGGGAGAACTGAAGTCTTTGTAATGCCGAGTTTTTCTATTCATGAACATGATATACGTAATGTCTTTCCATTTGTTCAAGTCTACTTCTATGTTTTTCAGAAATGTTTTCCTCCTATAGATGGCATTTTTCTTGAGTTTATTAAGTATTTTATCTTTTTGACGTTATTGGAAATGGAAACTTGACTTCTACCATATTTTCAATTATTCATTATTTTCTTTATTGTGTACATATAGAAAGTATTCAGTTTTGTTTGCTAATTTATATCCTGCCATTTTACTCAATTCCTTTTGTTTAGGTGTTCTGCTGTTATTGACTCTCTTGGCTTTTCAACATATACTATCACGTTATCTGCATGTAGAAATAGCTTTCCCTCTTCCTTTCCAACGTCTTACGCTTCTAATTATTCTCTCTTGATTGAATGTGGTAACTGGTTTTGTCAATACAATGTTATTCAAAACATAGCAATGGACATAGTGATACGTATTTACTGCTGGTTTTAGTGGAAATTAAGTATTTTGTGTGTGTGCAATTTAGAAAAATTTAGAATTTAGAAAAATACTGGATTAAACAAAGTTACATACTTAGTTACAGCAGGGCTTCTTAAAATGTGTAATGTGCAAATGAGCACTGTGAAAATAATGATAGAGACTATTATATAAAGTCCAAATGAATCTGACAATGTGCATTTATACATTTTTGAGTTCACAATGTCAAATACAGTACCCGGAACACTGTAAACATTCTATGTTTGTTACATTACTAAAATAACATAGAGATTTTTTTTTTCTTAAACAAAATTCACATTTTATTTAGGTTGAAATAAACACAGAGATGTTTTTAAGGTCAGGAGAGTATCTGTATTTGAAATTGTGGGTTATCTACTATGTGAATATATTCCAATTCTCCCTCTTGTGCTAGGACGGGAAGTGGCAGAAACACAATTAATTCACTCATTCAATGAATCTATTGAGTACATATTACACAGGACCTGTTTTAGGTTATGGAAATAAAGCAGTGAACACACTTATCAGGAGAGAAACACAAACAACTGCATGTCAAGAATTAATAAGTGCTATGAGGAACCACAAAGCAGGGTAAGGAGAAAGTGAAAGAGGAAGTACTTATTTTATATAGGGTAGTCAGGAAAGCCTCTTTGATGGGGGAATATCTCAACAGAAATCTAGATGAAGTGAGAGAGCTAGGCTTGTGGAAATCTGGGAGGAAAGCATTCCAGGCAGAAGGAACAGTAAGTACAAAGGTTCTCAGGTGGGACCATGCAAGGCCTGAGAGATGCAAAGAGGGCTGGCTGGCTGAAGCAGAATGAGTGAAGGAAGAGATGAGTCAGAAGCAGGGGCGGGCCAAGGCACTTAGGGCCTCACAGGCTACGGAAAGAGCTCTGGATTTCATTAAGAGCAAAGGAGGAAGCCACTGGAGCATGCAGAGGACTAAGGATCTTGACTTGGGCTTTGAAAGATTCACTCTGGCTTTCTGGAGGGTGGGGGAAGAGCGGACTGTTAGGAGGCCAGGGCACATGTGTCCATGATGTGTGCCACAGCCACGACGCCACACCTCCTTTCTTAACGCTTACACCAATGACACACACTGCTAACATTTTGGTGTGTTGGTATTATTTCCTTCAGGTGCTGATGATATCCTTTCCAAGCACTTAGTTTAAAAAGCTTCCCTGAAGACTTCACATTTAATAAGCTCATGTTTGTTCAATTAGTATGTTAATAATAACTGTTCCTCCTATGATTCCAACTGGGTGGGCCAAAGTTCACGTTAGTGTGTATAATGCAGCACCAAGAAGAGTGGAAGAACAGAGAGAATAGAAATGTTTTAAGAACAATTTAAAAAAATCTTTATCATCAAGACTTATGGATCTCTGTCTTAGAGAAATCTATTCTTCATAAAACCATAATCCCCATTATTTGTGACTATTTCAGTTATTTAAGTGTAGGTGCCCATCTGCTCAAGAAGATGTGCTGCATGTTTCAGCAGTATGTAAATCTGTGTAGCTTATCTGCTCCCAGGAATAGTACCAGGTACTAATCTTCTTAAAGTCCCACGTGATGATGGTGTGGTGGGCTCCCCTCCTTTGACAACAGTTCTCCCACATGCACACTACTGACACTACCACAAGCTCATAGCAAAACAGGAACCCACTTTTACAATATGATCTTCAAATGCAGCCAGTTTTTTAAACAGTGTGAGAATGTGCTCCTTCACTCACTTAAGACTGTGTGTGGGCATGGGGGGAACACAACTCTAAGAATTAAAAAACAAAAACACTTCCTGCCGAAAAAGGGAAGGCAAGAAAAAGTATGCTCGCGGCTATTTACATTTCTCCCCACCCCCAGTAACATTTGAAAGCCTACTCTGCTAAGAACGTTACATGATTCTGTAAGACAGGCGTTACCCCATTTTATACCATAGGGACAAATTCAGAGAGGATAAATAAGTTATTAAGATCATTCAACAAGTAAAAAGGTACAGCAAGGAGGCCAGTGTGGCAGCTGCAGAACAACTAAAAGAGTGGAAAGGAAATTATGTCAGAGAAGTAATGAGGGGAAGAGGCCATGGTAAGGACGTTAGGAGCTCCACTGAACAAGAGAGGAGGCCAGCCAAGGTTTTCATTAGAGGAGTGACAATCTGCTATTAGTTTTAAAGGGATCATTCTGGCTGCTTTGTGGAAGACAGGGTACAGGTGGGAAGATCGGGGTGAAATGAGGAGGAAGAAACAAGATATAAGGGTGCTACAATAATATAAGTGATAATGTGGCATAACAAACCACCTCAAACTTCGTGACTTTATTATCATTTTTTCTCTGGCTGCACAGCACAGCATGCAGGATCGTAGCTCCCCAACCAGGGGCTGAACCCGCGCCCCCTGCAGTAGAAGTGTGGAGTCTTAACCACTGGACGACCAGGGAAATCCCCCAACCTTAGTGACTTTAAACAACCACCACTTATTATTTCCTACAATCGTGCGGATCGGCAGTTCAGGCTGTGATCAGCTGGGCTGTTTTTCTACCAGCTGCTGTCAACAGGCAGCTAGACCAGGGCAGGAGCTCATCCACGCATCAGGGGCTTTGGTGCTTAACTCATCTTGCCTTGGCCTCTCTCTCCACATGGTCTAGCCTGAACGGCGACCGGAATGTTCCAGAAGAGTTAACATGGACGATGCATGCTGTTTTGAGCCTAGGCTCCGGATCTCACACATCACTCCCACCACGTTCTACTAGTCAAAGCAGGTACAAAGCCAGCCCAGATTCACTGGGTGGGCAAAAGACTCCACCTCTGGGGAGGAAGTACAAATTATTGTGGCCATGTTTTTCAATCTACTACACACGACAGAGATCATGGTGGCTTGAAGAAATATAGCTGCAGTGGTGGTGGTGAGAAGCAACTGGATTTTGGTACACTTGATGACAGGATTTGCTGATCAATGGGATGTAAAATGACTTTATAACCAGGGAACTGAAAGGATGAAACTGCCATTTACCGAGCTAAGATAGGAGGAGCAGTTCAGCAGAGAGAAAAAAACTCACAAGAGTTCTGTTTTGGACAATAAGTCTGAAATGCCTCTAAGATATCTGAGCAGAGATGTCAAGAAAACAGACATCAGAGCCTGGAGTTCAGCATGCGATGTCTTCTTTGCCACAAAGTGGAAGTGACCAGCAGAGAAAAAAAGTTTTATCCATGTGACTAGGGCATAATGTTGTTCTTCCAAATAGTCTAACCTGGTTTCTAAGTTGTCCAGCACCTCTTCCATGTTCCTTGACTTATAAGAAAGCAGTAAAGGCCCAAAGAAGGTTCAGTTTATATGGAAGAAAATATAAAAGCTCTTTTTGTTCGTTTGGGCTTGGGTTTTTTGGGGTATTATCTACAGAGTTCTCTCAGACCAATCTGCTTTCTAGCATCAACAGAAAATGCTACCAGGACAGATTAAATCACTAGCAGTCATAAGGAAAAAAAAACTGTTCTTCAAAGATAGAAAAGAAAAAGGCCAAGATAATGAAGAATGCAAATAATGAAGTCTGCAGAACACTGTATCTAAAAACAGATATGAAATAACAAAATTAAAACGTTTTAAAAAATACTCTAATTCATGTCATTCCTATAATTATGTCCTCTATTGAGGATGAGATTTAGGGAGCCAGAGTTTTTCAAAACAGTATCATCATAATTTCAAAGAATCACTGTTTCAAAATCCAAAACAGAGACTGCAGAACCGATAAGCAATATCATGTAGCCTTTAACCCCAAAGAATGTTGAAATATATGTTGGTAATTATAATTTAATTGTTATGGTGGATGTCTGTTCAACACATTCAAACATGATTCAAGTGAGTTTATAGGAGTATGATTCCAATTCGATTCACCACATATTTATTGAAAGTCTACTAGTAACTAGATTCTCTAGTGGATACAAAGATGAATAGGACCCAACCATACTATAAACCTTAAAAGCAGGATTTTTAAAATACTTAAACGTAATAAAGTGTATGGTTTTTATTTATATTCTAATTCAATGCACAAGTGATCTGTGGAGGCTTACTAGAAATATATTCTTAAATAAAACTGCATTTTAGAAACAGAAAAATACAAATTAGAATGTGAAGTAGAGAATAAAGGGAGAAATACTGATATATGCTACAATACAGATGAACCTTAAAAACATGTGAAAGACGCCAGGCACAAAAGACCACTTACTGTTTGACTTCATTTATATGAGATGTCCAGAAAAGGCATGCAGAGACACAGTGTTGATTAGCGTTGCCTGCGACTGGGGATGGGAACAGGAATTAACCACAAATGGTCACAAGGGATCTGACTGGGGTGATAAAAAATGTTCCAAAAATGGATGGTCGTAATGACTGCATAACTTGGTTTTCTAAAAATCACTACAAATGAATAAATTTTATGGTATGTAAATTATACCTCGATAAAGTTGCTTTTTGAAAAAAAAGGCAAAATAAAAACTTTTACAGACATACACAAGCAGAAATAACTTATCACCAACTGACTTGCATTACAATAAATGTTAAAGAAAGCCCTCAGGCAGAAGGAAATGACACCAGTTGGAAATACGGATTTATAAAAAAGAATGAAGTATACCAGAAATGATAACTACATAGGTAAACATATAAGATTTGTTTACTTATTTAAATATTTTTAAAAGATAATAAACTGTCTAAACAAAATAATGGCAATATAGTGTTAGTTTCATAGCATATAAAATGCTGGCAACAGCAGCATAAAGGCTACGAGGGAAGAAATAGAACAACGCTTTTATAGGGTACTGTATGTGCACTGGTATATCAGTGGAAGGTAGATTATGATAAATTAAATATGTATGCTGTAAACCTTAAAGCAACCACTAAAATAACAGAGATACAGCTAATAAGCCAACAAAGGAGAGAAAACAGAATCATACAAAATAATTTAAAATCTTTTGAAAATTGATTAATTCAAAAGAAGGCAGGACGAGGAGGAAAAGGGAAAAAAGGACAGGACAGATTTTTTAAAAAGCAAATGATAAGACTTAAAGTTACCCACATCAACAATCACGTTAAATGCAAATGGTCAAAACAGGCCAATTAAAAGGCAGAGATGGTACAGCACGGTGACTATCGTCGTATTTGAGAGTTGCTAAGAGAGCAAATTTTAAAAGTTCGCATCACAAGGAAAGAACTTTGCAACTATGTGTGGTGACGGGTGCTAACTGATCTTCCTGTGGTGATCATTTTGCAACACATACATATACTGACTCATCATGCTGGACACCTGAAATGAATGTTGTATGTCAATTAAAGCTCAATTTAAAAAAAGAAAAGAAAGGGCAGATATTTTCAGACTGGATTAAAAAAGCAAGACCCGACTATATGCTGCTCACAAGAAATGCATTTTAAATATGACGATTAAACAGGTGAAGGTAAAAGGACATTATCATGCTAATACTAACCAAAAGAAAGATTAGTGGACACGTTAATATCTGCCAAAGTAGATTTCAAAGCAAACAATATCACCAGGGATAAGAAAGTCACTTCATAATGATAGAGGGTCAATTCATGAAGAGGACACAACAATCCGAAACATTTCCTGTACCTCATTACGGAGCTGCAAAATACATGAAGCAAAAACTGAGAGAACTACTAGGAGAAAGAGACAAATCCAATTATTGTTATACCTCTCTGAGTAATTAACTGATAAAACAAATAGAAAATCAGCAGGAACACAGAAGATTCGAACACTATCAACCGACCTGCCTTAACTGACATTTATGGACCATTATGACATAACAGAATACCCAGCAACAAACAACAAAATACACTGCTGAATACAGAATACATTTTCCTCAAATGCACATGGAATGCTTCAAAGACAGACCACATTCTGGGCCATAAAACAAGGCTGAATACATTGTAAAGGACAAGCCATAAAGGTATGTTCTCTGACCACATGGAATTACATTTGAAATCAGTAACAAAAAGAGATCTGAAAAATCCCCAAGTAACTGCAAACTAAATAGCACACTTATAAAATAACCTATGGGTCAAAAGTGAAATGAAAAATGAAATTAGAAAATAATTTTAATTGAATTTAAATGAAAATACAATATATCAACATTCACGGGATGTGAATAAAGCAGTATTTGGGGTAGATAAATAGGAGTAAACACTTAAAAAAGGGCTCAAATCAATTAGTTCAATTTGCATATTGAGAAACTAGAAAAAGAGCAAGTTAATCCCAAAGTGAAAGAGAAAGGGAAATAATATCAGACAAGAAATCAGTGAAATAGAAAACAGAAAAACAATAGAGAAAAATAAGTGAAATCAAAAGCTGCTTCTTTTGAAATCAATAAAATACACTGGAGTCAACTGTGTCAAGACAGAGTGCTCAAGGTTGATGTTTAAGCTATTCATCTTGTCTCTTTCCAAATCTGAAGAAACTATCAGGAGACATAGGAATTATTAGATACATAGATTCAGAGGTTACCGTTCTATCGTACGTATCCTCTCTGAGAAAAGATAAAAGGCATATCCATCCTTGGACAAACCATACAGCTCTTCCAAGTAATAGTTTTCTCAGAAGTAAAATAAAGGGATTGAATTAGATCATCTCTAAAATCTCTTTAAGGTCTCAGATCAGCTAAATGCCAAATAAGAGGCACACATCTACTACTAACAGCTCCAAACGACCTGAGAAAATCCTAGGAAACTGTATTAGCACTTTCCCCAACAATAACCAGCTTCACCAAGCTGGAAAAGTTGGTCAATCCACCCATAACTAAACTCATATGTCTGAATATTAGCCTTGAGGAAAAAAACGAAGAATTTCAGTTTAATTTAAAATCAAGGACCAATATTACCAATTACTCCATCGTTACTTCTCCGCTTTTCACCCCTGTGAGATGGCCATCTCAGATGCATTACTTCTTACTCAACTTTATCCTCAATATTACTCCTACCAGTAATAGGAATTGCTGATTATATATATTTCTACGTGTATGTGTATATGTGTGTGTATGTGTATGGAATTGCAGAATTAAGAAGTTATAGAGGCTAGGCTGAAACAAGGGCCTCTCATAAACAATTTATTTTTTCAAATGTCCTGCAGTGGGCCATGCATTTTTACCATCTGAGATATTTAGGAACCTTCAGCTACTATCTTTCAGGAAAAAATTACCTTATATAAATAACTATAGATAAGACTGAAATCTGCCCTGAGTGTCTAGATCTGGATAATCAAGTACACTACTCTTGCACAGTAGTTAAATATAAAAGCATGGACCCTGGAGCCAAACCACTTGAGTTCCAATTCTGGTTATGCCATTTACTAGTTGTATGACCCTGCACAAATCACTTAACTTTTGTTATTATGAGAATTAAATAAATTACCACAACTAAAGATACAATTATCATTCTCTCCCATCTAATTTGATAAAGAACACCAGAAACTGAGAAAATTCTGTAAAAATTATTGAAACAGCACTTTAAATAAAACTCACACTTCACTCAGTTTAAAGCTCCTATAAAGTTATACATTGATATATCTCGGTAGGATGATCTGTGCTTATGCAAACATAAATTATACGTAAGTAGTATAAAGGATAGTTTTAATATGAGAGTGAATGAGCTTTTATGCTCCACCATGTAGGCCAGTGACACTGCAGAGCTCCCAAACGCTCCCTAGTTAATGTCTGATAACTTAGAAGCAGTAAACGCAGTCCCTACGTAAGACCTGTCACCACTGAGTATTTTAAAATTCTGCCAAGCATTTGGGCCTTAACTGTTGCAGAATGTTTTAACTTAATGAAATCCTGGGGGTGTAATCTCTAAATGACGGGCCTAAAGCCGAACTGATCTCCTAAGAGGGCAACCACTTAGCTCCGCCCCAATTCCCCATTGTGGACGGAACAATTACAGTTCCAGTGACCCTCTTGGCTCACGAGAAGTTATATGCAGAGTGGAAAGATGTGGGTCACACCCCTGTAGCCACTCAACAGCTGTGTGACCGACCAAAGGACCAGTCTCATTCCCTTCATCTGTAGCGACACCTATGCTCAGAGGCATGAAAGGGGTAAAGGGGAGAGCGATGGAATGTTCCCCCCTACTAGCACATGCACGTTCCTTTCCCTTCATGTTTTTTTTTTTTTTAAGATTTTTTTTTTTGATGTGGACCATTTTTTTTTTTAAATACATTTATTTATTTATTATTTATTTTTGGCAGCGTTGGGTCTTCATTGCTGCGCACGGGCTTTCTCTAGTTGTGGCGAGCGGGGTTGCTCTTCGTTGCGACGCGTGGGCTTCTCATTGTGGTGGCTTCTCCTGTTGCGGAGCACGGGCTCTAGGTGCACAGTCTTCAGGACTTGTGGCACATGGCTCAGTAGTTGTGGCTCGTGGGCTCTAGAGCGCAGGCTCAGCAGTTGCGGGCACAGGCTTAGCTGCTCCGCAGCATGTGGGATCTTCCTGGACCAGGGCTCGAACCTGTGTCTCCTGCATTGGTAGGCAGATTCCTAACCACTGCGCCACCAGGGAAGTCCTAATGTGGACCATTTTTAAAGTCTTTATTGAATTTGTTACAATATTGCTTCTGTTTTGGTTTTTTGGCTGCAAGGCATGTGGGATCCCAATCCCAGCTCCCCGACCAGGGATGGAACCCGCACCCCCTGTATTGGAAGGTGAAGTCTTAACCACTGGACCGCCAAGGAAGTCCCTCCCTTTGTGTTTGATGTCACCTTTTGATATGTATGATAACCATCTACAGGTTAAATGTGCAGTTTCAACATAAACACACATTTTCAAGTAAAGCTTCAGAACCTTTACTTTAAAACCACTATGGAATTAGAAGAGGGAGAGAATAATCTTCTGATAGAATTAAATAAGATTGGTGGAATAAATCTTATTCCCACTTCGGAGTAAATAAGGTATGGGACTTCCCTGGCAGTCCAATGGTTAGGACTCTGGGCTTCCACTTCAGGGGGCACGGCGTCCATCCCTGTTGGAGGAACTAAGATCCCGCAAGCCAGAGGGGTGCAGTCGAATAAAGAAGGTAAAAGTATCATCACAAGCTGTTGAGAGTCCCATGACCATGACCACTTTCTGGAAGTAGCTTTAAGAAATACCTAAATCTGGTCAATTTTAATTGATGCAAACATTTTCGGCAAACATTTTGGTATCCGAAAGGATGAAACTAAACAATCATATGCAACAGATGAACTCCATTATTATTTGGAAATGTATTCCACAACTAATTTATTCTGGACCTACTTGCAGGGATAGTTTCCCTGAAAATTAAATGTTTTATAGGTACAAAATAACTTTCTCAAAGGTGGATATTTTCATTTAAAAACCTACCCTCAAAACTTCTGAGCCAAAGCAGTCTCTTCCACGTGCAGAACTCGGTTTTAACCAAGTACTTATTCGCGAGCTGTACCAGCGCAGGGCCCTGACCCGAGGGTCCCGATTCTGCCCTTCCAAGTAGAGTGGGTGGTGCCACTTCTTCCCATTCAGACAATTAGCATCTACCTCCTGTGCCTTTTCTCCACTTAAGGTATACACTTCTGGGCCCTTTAGAAAACTGCGGACTCAGCGTAGACCCAGACGAGATCATTCTGGGGGACCAAGGGACCGGGTTTACCGACAGCACGGAGCCTCTGGTCCTGAGCTCCCAGCAAGGACCGACAGGAGCGGCAGACACGCCGAGCGACGCGGAGGAGCCCGGCGGGTCCGGGGAGCGGCGGCTGGACCACGGGCCCCGCGTGGGCTCCCCGCGACGACCCTCCGCCTGCGCTCAGGGCCCAGGGCCGAGGAGAACGCCCTCGGAACCCAGGCGGAGGGAACGTCAACTCCACAAACAGCCGGGACACGGAGGCCGGGCCCGGCGGCCGCCGCTCCCTCGCCTCACAAGCACATTGTGTCTAAGAAGCTGGACGCCGACCCGAAACACACGGGCTGAACCGGGCCCCGCGGCCGGGCTCGGGCGGACACACGGCGGGCGCGGGGGAGCGCCCTGCCCACCGAGCGCGCCTGCCCGGCGCCGGAGGCCGCGCCGAGGGGCCTCCCCCCGCCCCGCCCGGTACTCACACACGCACAGCTCCACCACGTACGCGTAGTAGGACCACACGACCACGAAGGTGATGAAGAGCACCGGCACCCAGCCCACGGTGCGCTGGCAGCAGCGCCAGAACGTGCAGGGCGCCATGTTCCGCCGGCGGCCTCGGCACCCAGCGGCCCGGGGTGGCGGGGCACGCCAGACCCCCGGCGGCGGCGGCGGCGGCGACGACGGCGGCGGCAGCAGCAGCGGCAGCAGCAGCGTCTACTCCGGCACTCCCCGCGGCTCGGCGCCCCGCCCCCGCCTCCGCCCCGACCCCTCCCCGCCCCGCGTCGCGCCCGGCCCCGCCCCGCCCCGCATTGCGTCCGCGTCGACCGCCGCCGGGGGCGGGGGTCTCCGCGCCGTGGGGGCGGGGCATGAACGGGCGTGGCCTGCTGGGCGGGCGGCGGAAGGGGCGGGGTAGCGGGCGGCGGAAGTGAGCGGAGGGAGCGCGCAGGCGCGGTGCGCAGCGCCTCCTGGCGGCCGGCTCGGGCGTGGCGCGGCTCGGGCGGACTGAGGCTCTCGGGGGGAGGCTCCCTGCGGGGCGACCGCGCCCACCCGAGCTGTGGCCTCAGGGGCCCCACGTGCCTCTCCTCTTGGGACCCCCGCGCTTTGAAATAATTTGCTCGTGTTTCGGGCGGAAGCCCTCCGTTTTCGGAGATGGAAACCGTAGGTGCGTGTGATTTAGGATGGAAGCCGTGTAGTGTGTCAGTTTGATTTGAAACCCAAATTTAGGGTTGAGTCGTGAACGGGTAACAACCTTCTCCGTGCCCGGCAAAAACTACTGAAATTTCCAGGATTTGTTTATACCTGGCGAATCTAAACAACGGCTGTAACAACGGCTGTAGTCATTGACGCCTGTAATCATTAAAGAACCTTCAAGTTTCGCTGCTTGCAGATTTCAAGGGAGACAGATGACCCTGTTGAGTGAGTCCGCGACCTTGGCCTCTGGTATGGACCTTACCGCGGAGGGAGCACAGGAAGGGCAGGCACTCATCCCTGCCCAGGGCGTGGACGTTCACCTCCCCGTACCGCGTTCTCCTCTTTAGTGACGAAAGCAGATGGACAACGCCTGTTTGCCAGGCCCTAAGCCAGGTGTTCTAGTTCATGTAAAGGGGACAAATCATGTCCCAGCCAAGGCGGCTCCCCCATACCGCCTTGTAGGACAGCTTCTTCCTTCAGGACCGTGGCTTTCAACAGAGCCTGGAGGGCACAGGGCAGCTCCCCGTCCCGGAAGTGTGCCGCTGCCCTGAGGACTGCGTCTGCAGAGTCCCCACTGTCACCGCCACCCAGGAACTCCAAAATGCCATTTTAAGTTCCGGTTCTGAGCTGAGGGCTGGGGAAGAATAAGGGCAACTAGAGGTAGCCGTGAAACCATTAGACACGGTTTACGGAAGCCATGTAGCTGTAAATATGGAGAGTGAAGAAGAAAAAAACCCACAAACTCATAAATTTAGAATTAAACCACAATTCCAAAACACACATACAAATCTAATACTATGAGAGAACGCAAAAAAAAAAAAAAAATAAATTAACAATAAGAACTTGAATTTGGGACTTCCCTGGTGGTCCAGTGGTAAAGATTGCACTTCCGATGCAGGAGGGCTGGTCGGGGAACTATGATCCCACATGCCGCGTGGTGTGGCCAAAAAAAAAAAGAACTTGAATTCACTGAAAATAATTTTATGAAGCAGTCTTACAAAGGCTTTTAAAAACAGTGTATGGCACGAGTTCCCTAGTGGTCTAGTGATTAAGATCCAGCACTTTCACTGCCATGGCCTGGGTGTGTGGTGTGGCCAGAAAGTAAATAAAATAAAATAAAATAAAATAAAATAATAAAAACAGTATATGGCATGCCCAAAGAGGTAAGTGAAAAAATAATTTCCATCTGAAAATAACAAAAATTTTTGAAACAAAATATGAAAAATTGGGAAAAGAACAGGTGGATTTAAAAAGTAACCATTTAGAAATCTTCAGAATATTAAAATATTGTCAAAAACTCTGAATAGACAGATTCTAATCTGGACACTGGAGAAGAGGGACTTAGCAAGTTGGAAGATGGTTCTAATTCATCCAGAACACAGCACAGAGAATAATTTTTAAATATGAAAAGCATGGAAGATATACCGGCAGAATTAAACATACATTTATGATAAGCGTTCCAGAAGAAGAGGATGAGAGGAATGTCAAAGAAATGAGTTTTGAAAAGATTAAGTATGAGAATATTCCAGAACTGAAGAAAGACATAAGTCCTTAAAACCTAGACAGAGAGTAGTGAAACTATAAACATTTACAATAAAGAGAAAAATCTTTAGGATTTTTCAGATTCCAGAGATAGAAATCAAATTTCCTTTGGTAACCAAAGGAACACTAACTAGACTGGCAACTGACTTCCTCTCAGCGATAACGGATGCCAGAAGACAACAAAGTGGTATTTTCAGTGCTGAGAGAAAGTAATTAATACCCCTAAATTTTATAGCCAGAGAAATGATCACTTAAGAGCAAAGGCAAAGTGAAAAGGCAACCAATGGAATGGGAGAAACATTTGCAAATCATATATCTGATAAGGGATTGCTATGCAGAAAATGTAAAGAACCGGCCCTTCCCCTCACCCTGGCATCTCCCACCCCTCCGTCAGACCTGGCCCATCTCTGCCTCAGGGAAGCCTTCCCTTAATCCCTGTCCTTGCCTGGCTGCTAAGGAGTTGGTCCCAATCTCACAGGACCAACTTATCCCCAGACCTTGACTTTACTGAATGTAAAAGTAACATTTCCACTACCCGTCCCTTAAACATCAGAAACGCTCCATCCATCCGCAGAGATGAGTTCCAGTTTATGGTGGCTTTTCCGCCCTTTTCTTTTTTAATCTTTTTATTTTGAAACAATTTTAAGTTTGCAGAAGAGTTTTTAAGATAGTAGAGTTCCTATAGAGCCTTCACTCAGCCTCCCTAATGTTAACATCTTATAAAACCGTGATGTATTTATCAAAACTAAGAAATTAACATGGATACAACACTTTAAACTACAGACTGATTTTTACCAGTTTTCCCACGAATATCCTTTTCTGCCCCAGAATCCCGCTTTGCATTTAGTCGCCACATCTTCTTAGTCTCCTCCAGTCTGTCTTCCTTGCTTTGCATGGAAAAACACTTTCAAAAAGTACTTACTGGTCAGGTATTTTTCAGAATGTCCTTCAATCTGGGTTTGTCTGATGTTTTCGCATGACTAGACTGCGGTTATGGATTTGGGGAAGAAAAGCACAGAGATGTGTGCCTTTCTCATCATTGCAGGTGGGTGTGATGTCGACAAGCTTACTGTTGACATTAGCCTTCATCACTTGCTTAAGGTACTGTGTCCACTGTAAAGTCACAATTTCCCTTTCCCTGCACTATGCATTAGAAAACAGTCGTCAAGTCCAGCCACATTCAAAGGGAAAGCAATTAAATTCTACCTCCTGCAGGGAGGAATGTCAAGGACTTTGTGGCCATCTGTTCAATTTTGGGGGAGGTACTTTGAGGCTATGCAAATATCCTGCTTCTCTGCAAAGTTTCTCCCACTAATTTGAACATCCATCGGTGGACCTTGGCTGCACCAGGCCTTTTTCTTTTTTGCTGTGTAGTTGACTAATGATCTGTTTGTTGACTAATGAAATGCAGCCAAAAAGTGTGTCCAGAGACTTAGCTGTCACGGTGGGATGACAAATAGATTCCTGACCCTGATGACTGCAAGAGTTTCTGGTTTGGTTAGATCTGTGTTTGCTCATCTGGAATCTGTCCCCAGAAAGCTTCCGGGCCACTGGTTCACTGATCGGTCCAGGCACGTGTTACTGACGGCATTTAGGCTACAGGGAAAGCCTGGGCTTGGCTGCTGCCTCAGGAAACATTGACTCCCTACCAGAAAAGAACAGGTTTTTAGGAAACATTACGCAGCTCTACTGTCTGCATTGCTGTGATCTCTCTATGATCGCTCTGGATTGAGAACTGACAAGTTTCTGGCAAACAAAGGCAGAGTGGACACGCCATTCCAGACAGGAGAGGGGCACAGGCCAAGCTCTTGAGTGTGTGTCTATGCGTGTGTAGGTGGGTGTGTGTGTGAGGGGGTGTCAGTATTTGGAACTGCCCTGTAGTCATTCAGCCTCTCTATGTTAAACCCCTGTATGATACACTCAGCTACCTCGCCTATGTATGATTATTTAATTAAAGATAGTTTCCCCAGACTGTGAGCTTTCTGAAGAGGGACTAGGTCTGTTTTGCTTCCATGGTGAGCCCAGCACATAGTCAGGCACAGAAGAGGCACTGAATCATATTAATTGACATAACCTGGAATTAGGGCTGTCCATGCTTTCCCCCCAGTTTTCTCAAACTCCCCACAACTTTGATCACAGAAGCAGTCTTGTATATGGTGGTGAAATTCTTAGTATTATTAGAAAAGCGTTAAAGCTTATTTATATTATGAGGTGAAGAAACATTTGTGGACCAGCCTAGGAAGGAACCATGATGTGGAACACTAGTAAGGATAAATTGACTTGGGCATAGTGGAAAAAAGATGGGTTGTGGTGTCAGTGATATTTGGATTCAAGCCCCAGCTTCCTCACTTGTTAGCTATATAATATCGTGGAATTTATCTAAGTTCCCTGAGACTCAGTTTCTTCTGCCTATCAGGGATAATAGCATCAATCTCACGGTGGGAGGGCTAGATGAAATTTTATATACAATGTATGGATATACAGGTATATATGTAGTATATGTAAAAATATGTATGTATGTACTTGTATGTATACATGAACCTATACATCTACTGTGTATATATATACTAGTATGAATATACGTATGCTCGTCTACCTATCTTGTGTATCTGTAGTTCCTGACATATGGTCATTTTATCAGTTAGGATTCACATTAAGTATTTCGACAGAGAAAATTTACTACAAGGACGTGGTTAAACAGGTGTTAGAGAAGCAAACAGCAAAGGGGACTGAGGTCCCACAGAGGAAGCACCTGCAGGAAGAGCCCCCCACCCCTGAGGCTGGGGCACAAAGGGAAGAGGGGCAGCGTGTTAGGACCCAGAGCTTGCAGGAAAGGCCCCGGGCTGCTTAGTGAGGGACGCCTGCCAGTGGTCCTGGTTCTCCGGGAGAACACAGTGATCTGGTTCTGGGAGTGCCGGGACGTTCACAGCAACCAGAACAGTGGGAGACTGGTACCAAGGGCTGCTAGGGTGCCGGCTGGGGCTCTGGGGACATTGGCAGGACAGCAGCAGATGGGAGCATGGCCCAACCCAGCATCACAAGGCTGACTGTGTACGGGAGGGAGGGAGGGCTGGGAACAGAGACAACAGCTTAGCAACTAGCAAAATCACGGAACTTAATTTGACCCGTTCATCACGTTGACCGCTGCCTGGAATTCCATTGTACAACTCTAGCACAATTTATTTACCACTCTCATGGTGCTGGACATTCAAGCTAGTTCAAATGAATACAAATTAAATTTGTATTAATTGAAATGATGCTGCAATGAAAATTCCTTCAATTCACTTTGGATTGTAACATTTTGTCACTGGGGAGAGCTTGTATGACATGCTGTAAACCATAAAGGAGTTATTAATTAATACTATTTTCTCCCAAGATTGAATGTCTAAATATTATGTAAATCCACGTGTTATAAACGTTATAAGCAAAATATTTTCTCCCGTTTCATCCTCTTGGAAAGAAAGCTTCCATACAAGGAAGACTAGCACCTCGCAGAGTACACTGGATAGAGCAGGTTCAATAGAGATTTGATACTGATGCTGCTGAAGAAATAACCTACTCCAAATACAATGCGTCACCTAGAGACTCCAAAGATTAATTTCCTTCCTCACTGAACATAACCAAACACAAATTTCATGTGAATGGGCACCATGGTAGCGCCCTGTGTTCATTTCTCTACGAGCTGGTGGATATTTAACCAAGGCTCATCCGGCCAAAGTCTCCTACGGGGCTCCTTCAGTAAGTAAGTCATTTTTGAAATACTCTGTAATTTTCTGGGTATTTGCTTGGTTTTTCTGTTAAAGGTCACGCTTGGTGCTGAAGGAAGGTAAACTATTTTGGAAAAGCAAGAGTGCCATCTTGTGGAACATTTGTGTTGCAGTTCTTTTATTTTAAAGGAGCTGCGGGGCTACTTCACCGGACGGGCAGGGTTCTCCTCATTTTCTCCCTGAATCTCATCTTTCTGTCTCATTTATTCTACGGCACCGAGATGCTATTGGTGTCAGTTTGCCCCCAGCTTTTGAGGACGTGCCGTTTCCCTTAGACACACCTTAGCTCCTCGTCTGCCCTGTGCTGCCTTTATCTACTTCTCTGTTTCCTTCTTAGCATCAAACTCTGATTTTGCTGTTTGCTCTGTTACCTCCCTAGGGAAGATCGGGGAAATCTCTTTAAAAATCCACGTAAGCGTTACCATTTAGAGGGAAATACCTGCCGCTTAGGAGGAGAGCGGGGAGACCGTGGAGTTGAACAGCCCTCCAGAGGTCAGGTCCCCTCCGCTGAGCTCCAGCCTCTGTCCCGGGCTGACCGAGGTCCCGGAGGTCGGCTCAGCTGCTCACCTTGTGCTTTCCTTCGGTACGAGGTCGGCAGAGAGGGCGGCGTCTGGAGAAAGGCCTCACGGGTCACTGAGAGGAGATTCAGGCGCCCGCACCGCAGGGCAGGTGCTGCCTTTTCTCCCTTCTCCTTCCCCCCCGCTCGTCAGCACCCGGGCGGAGGTGAGGGGGTGGCAGGATACGGGACACTCGGAGGCTTAGCAAAGGGAAAAGGCAAGGGGCTACAGGGCCTGGCCGGCTCCTCTCTGCTTACCCAAGTCTCACGAAAGTCCACAACGTGCCCCAGTAAAAGGAGGAGAAAATAAAATATACAAATCAAATGAGAATCTTTTCCGTAGCTGTTAATTTAGGGAACACTTTCAAATATACTGGTGACAAAGGGTTACATATGGAGAATTCTTGGAGCAAGTCCTCAGTGGGCAGCCGACTTCTTGAATATCGCCCCTGATCTCTGGCGCTGAGTCATAGCCCTGCGTGCCCCCGGAGACCCCCAAACTGGTCTCAGCCGTTAGACTCTCCACGTGGGGAGGAAGCAGCACCCCCCTTTTCATAAGCATCCTCCTCTGCCCCCTCCAGCCCTGGGGGGTCAAGGAAGCTGCGCGTTCGTACAGACAGCCACCCTTCGGGGCACACGTGATTGGCCAGGGGTGGACCTTGATCCCGGTGGCAGCCAAGCAGCACTTCCCTGGTCCTGCGCTGGGCCTGGCGCAGCCAGAGAGGATGGAAGCGACGCACAGACAGAGCAAACGGTGGTGTGGGCCCCGGTGGTTCTTTTAGTAAAGTAGTGTCTGAACATGTGCATATTGATTATATGCTATTTTATTGTAAATTAAAAAATATAGGTTAGTGCTTTATGTTACTAAAAATATGTAAGGTTATGTTACGTATAAATTTCATTTCAGGATAGTATAAGGGCATTACAAAAAAAATTTTTTTTTAAATGATGGTGGTGGGGAAAGGATATTAGGTCTCACTTGGTGGAGAACCAAGATGTAGTAGATATGAATCCCTTCTTGGCTTTTGTCATTTCCACGTACTTTTTCTCAACTATTCACCCCCTGGTTAACCTTGTCCATATCATACATTGTTTTTAAAATATAGCTTCTTTAAGGGGCTTCCCTGGTGGCGCAGTGGTTAAGAATCCGCCTGCCAATGCAGGGGACAAGGGTTTGAGCCCTGGTCCAGGAAGATCCCACATGCCATGGAGCAACTAAGCCCGTGCGCCACAACTACTGAGCCCACAAGCCACAACTATTGAGCCTATGTGCTGCAACTACTGAGCCTGCACTCTAGGGCCTGTGCTCCGCAACGAGAAGCCACCACAATGAGAAGCCCACGCACTGCCATGAAGAGTAGCCCCTGCTTGCCGCAACAAGAGAAAGCCCGCGCGCAGCAATGAACACCCAACGCAGCCAAAAATAAATAAATATTAAAAAAAAAAAAGCTTAAGATATAATTCACATACCGTATAGTTTACCCACATAAACAATTCAGCATCTATTGGTGTACTACAATACTTATTTTTAAAAATTACGTTAAAAAGGATACATATATGTATATACACACAAAACATAAAGACTGCCATTTTAACCATTTTAAGTGCACAATTCAGTGGCATTAATTAAATGTGCAAACATCACCATTATGCATTTCCATAATTTTCCATCACCTTAAACCAAAATTCTGTAACCATTAAGCAGCAATCCCCCATCCCTCGTCCTTCCCAGCCCCCGGCCACCTCTAGGCCACTTTCTGTCTCTATGAAGTTGCCTATGCTAGGGACCTACGTTAAGTGGAATCATACTAGTCCTTTTGTGTCTGGCTTATTTTACTTAGCATAATGTTTCCAAGGTTTGCCTGCACCTGTCTTGGAATCAGCTGTTTATCCAGAGAGTGGAACATGTTTTAAATATTTGCACTATTCTTGAGAAGCATATTAAAAAATAATTATTTGCCATATTTAAAATATGCCATCTTATACTTAATGCCAATTAATGTCTAGTACCATTTTAAAGATGCACCCATAAACCCTCATCATGTGATCAAGCTTCTCCCGATCACACTATTTTTTTAAAATTATTTGTTTTATTTATTTATTTTTGGCCGCAATGGATCTTTGCTGCGGTGCACAGGCTTCTCATTGCAGTGGCTTCTCTTGTTGCGGAGCACGGGCTCTAGGCGCCCGGGCTTCAGTAGTTGTGGCACACGGGCTCTAGAGCGCAGGCTCAGTAGTTGTGGCACACGGGCTTAGTTGCTCCGCAGCATGTGGGATCTTCCCAGACCAGGGCTCAAACCTGTGTCTCCTGCATTGGCAGGCGGATTCTTAACCACTGTGCCACCAGGGAAGCCCCCCAAAATGTAGTTTTAAACAGTACATATAAAACAAAATGCACCTCAGTAATTTTTTTATCTTTATAAATACTTTATTCTGTTTCCAGAATACTCCAGAATCCTGAAATTTACATATTATTTTAAAGACAACTAACATACAGCTCACTGAAATAAAATGTACAAGAAGTCTATGAGATGTAAGGTACAGATAAGAAAACCTGAAATGTTTTAACTTAATTTGCCCTACTAGGAGCATCAGGACTGCAGAATTGATCCTGGCCTCACGTCAGTGACTCATCCTGTGCACCTGTTGACTGCTCCAGAGAACGTGCTGTGCTGCTGTTGTTGACACCGGTGAATGACCAGGTTTCCCATCTTATCAAAGTCAAAGCGTTACTTCAATCCTAGGCTTTGGACAGAGTCCACTGTCTGTTTTCGTAAAAGAATACTTTCTTTTTACGAAGTTCTGTAATGAAATCTTACTAAGAAATTATTGAATCAGAAAGCAAATACAAGGCACCTTTATATTACAAAGGAGATCAATGAAGACTTAAGAAGATAACCATCTAGTACGTTAAGACATCCTAAGTTCCGACCCTTGGAGCAATGTAATTCCCACGTTGTTTTTCTATAAAAGACCTCTTCCTGCTTGTTTCCAGACTTCTTTCACTCCTTTAATGCTTTCTTTTTTCACACATTTCCAGTATTCTTGTATACTGAGCTGTTGCGGCACCTGTTAACCAAAAATGAAAACTAAGGGTCACGGTCTGCGAGTTAAACCCGGTTCGCACGCGCTTGTCGCTGCACAAGCCCCACGTTCCTCCAGAAAGGGCTGGAGGTGATGACACTGTGACGGTGACTGCAGGAGGCTGTAAACTCAAGGTAAAGGATGAGAGGTGAACGTGAGTACGGGTCCCCCAGGGTCCCGAGAGAACGGAGGCTCCTCCCCAACAAGGTAACAAAGACTTCGTGTGGCTTTCTTTCATATGTTGGTTGTAAAATGTAATTATTTCATAATGTTTTCCTTTTATAATATTTTATAATGCTTCTGGTTTTCTGGTGAACTTCAGTTAGCTATGTGGAACAAAAATTATAAGCCTAAAACTTTGACCTAACCTTGGCTAAAATTAAAAAGAAAGAAACCATAAGTCACAATATACTTGATGAGAAGCCTTAAGAAGAAACAGTGGGCTGGCCAAAGAGTTCGTCTGGGGAAACACGAATGAACTCTTTGGCCAACCCAATAATATAGTGATATATAATATAATTCACACAAGTACTGTGTGGCTATCATTTTTCTCTCAGTTAAAGGAGAAAGCAAAGGTTAGAAAACATTTGGCTCCTGGTGACCACATGCACAGCATTGCTGGAAATCCACCAAGTGGAAGCAAAAGTCGATTTCAGATTATATTTATGTCCTTTTCCTATCATTGATGTGAAGCTCTTCTCTTTAATACGTTTTTGAGAAACGGCAAAGAGGCTGCCGGATATGTGAAACTCTTAACTGGAAAGGCTGGTTTAATTTCCAGGAATATGATCATTAACTATGAGGTGCTGGATAACCACAAGCTTGTAAATCACGTCTGCTGGTGGAAATCATATTTGTTCATTTTCCGTAAATAATGTCCGCAGCAGGAAAATGAATGTGCTCTTCTAAGCTGTAAGTGAACAGCTCTGTTTACATGAACCCACCGCAGTCTCTCTCCTGTTCTCCCTCCTGCCTTTCTTCTGGACTCACTACCTACTTATCATCTCCTGGAACCTTGTTTTCAACCTGCGGACGGCTTTCATGAGTGTTTCTAGCAGATTCTAAGCTAAACAAAATTTTGAGTTTGATTTGTCCCTCAGTTATAGACCAATATGTGAATTTGAGTGAATAATGATAAGAGCTAACATTTACTTCAAGTGTCTCAGCCACTACATTAACTATTTTATGCTTAACTCTCATAATAATTCTTTCTGGTAGATTCTGTTAGTTTCTCACCGTTACCGATGAGGAATCTGAGGCTCAGAAAAATTAAGTGGCTTTGCAAGATTTGGCAGTTAATACGTGACAGGGCTGGGGTTTGAGTCTAGGTGTCTAACTGCAAAGCCCAAAGTAAAATTCTAGGCTCTGACTTCTGAGTAGTGCTTCCTGATTCAGACTATTTTAAAAAGAAGCAAAGAAAAACGGGGGATCCCATCTGTAGGAGATACTTCAGTGTTGTAACTATAGCTTATAATCTCTTTAAAAATTATGAAAACTCCATTTAAGACTATACATTTGCTCAAATTCTAGGTTTACTTCCATTCATTTAACTACATATAAACATGTAACTATTTAAAAACTCAAAATCTGTTACCCATAGACCTCGATGCATCCTGTTTTTTAACACCCCAAGAAACTCTTCATGACTGAGACACTCATCACCATCCACATCAAAGATCTTGAAGACGGCGTCCAAAATATTGTTGGAGAGTTCTTGTCCTGTTGCTACCTTCACAGCTCTCTTAAACTCCGCTACAAGGAGAAAATATAAAAACTCATCAACAATGTAAAATAGTCTAAGTGTTTATTGTTTGAGAAGTAAACACAAATCTATATATTTATCATTTGGGAAGTAAAACAAGAACAAAAACACTCATCAAGAATGTGTTCAAATGATAAACTTGGCTGAGAAATGTCAGCAGGCTATTTTAATGTAACCAGAGTTTTGAATACAGATATTTAAATATTTCCTTCTACTTCTCAGGGGAAAGGTAAAAGTAAAAGCAAAAAAGTAATTGTTAATAAATTGTTAAACAAATTGTTGAAAATCTGGAATAACCACACTGAATTCATTGAAAGGCCAATCAACTGTTTTTTCTGGTAAGTGGTCCCTTGATTGGTATCAACCAGGTGAAGAACAGAGTGATACTGTTTACAGATGATAAAAGTTAAGTGATTCATATAACTTACCTAGTCTGACGGGGCGATGAGCTAAACTAAACATCTGCATGGCAATAGCGAAGTCTTCCAAGTGGGTCGCAAAGTGACAAAATGACTTGAACTCATCCAAACTAATGCTCTAATAACATAACAAAGTGAGTTTTTATTACAATCTTGTAAACACATTAAATAATTTTATGAATACACCCGTGAGTCCTCTTTTCTGTCATAAAGCCTGTGCACTTACATCTTTCTAAGCAAGTCTATTGAAAAATCTGAGATGCAGAATAACAATACAACTATAGATTCTAGAGATTAGGAGGAACCCCAAGAGGTTAAGTGCAGGGCCCCTGGGTGTGACCGTGCAGACTGAGCACTGTGTGAGCGGGAGCGCACGGCTGGGGGCCCCGGGGCTGCGAGCGTGGGGCTGGGGGCGTGTGTTACAGCCCCGCTGTATCTCCTCAAAGGTCCTACGTGAAGCCTTAACCCCCAGCGTGGCCGTGCGTGGAGGGGGCCTTGACAGGGGTCATTAGGGCTGAGCGAGGTCTCAGGGGTGGGCCCTGTTCTGAGAGGGCTGGGGTCCTGATGAGAAGAGGGAGAGACACCAGGGCCTCTGGTCTGAGCGTGAGCGGAGGAAAGGCTGCGTCTGCAGCAAACCAGACACTGACCACGCTGACACCCAACCGCCTTGAACTGCTGTTAAGCCCCCGGTCTGTGGCAGCCCGAGGAGACGAATGCATCCTGTCGTGTGGCCGCCTCCTTGCTCTTGCGCCCGGGGAGCTCGGGGCTCTGGGGTGAGAGGGACCTGCCCTCTCCTCTGTGCACAGTCGGGGCCTCGCTAAGCCGCCAGGGGCCTCTCGGGGAGACGTTCATCCTCTAAGGCTACTGAACACAACGGTCAGGCCTTGACCCTTGGCCCATCTGATTTTAAAACCTATGCACTTAAACAAGAAATAAGTTAAAGAACCTAGTTTTTCCACTGAAAAAAAAAGAAAAGTATGAAAATTCTTATTTTGAAAGTAGATTCTTCCCTGCCTGAAAAACTTTCTCTTTGTGGAGACCTTCGGGACCATGCCCTCTGCACATGTGAGGCTGATTCAAGTTTCACTGCTTTCAGATTTTGTGAATTTGTCGAATTTTTATTTTTTAAATTTAATTTTTTGAAGAGGTAATATGCATACATGGTAAAAAAAAAAATCCAACAATTCAGTAAGTAAAAAAACGAAAAGCCTCCTTTCCTCTGTCACCCCTGTGACACACCCCTTCTGTGTCCTTCCAGAGACGCGCTCCTCGTGCCAAACACGCACAGGCGCCCATTGTCCGCGGCGGGCGCCCCCTCCACGTCTCCTGCCCGCCGTACTCTCTCAGCAGCACACGTCGGAGGGTGGCTGTTTCTCTACGTCGTGGTCTCAAAGCAGGCACCGGGGCCACCTTTCTGATTTTGGCTTCACTGCTGGTGAGAAATGGTTTGTCGTCAATGCTGCAACCTGCATGTCTGTAATTGTGAGTGAAGGTAAGCACTCTGCACTTCTATGCGCATCCGTCATCTGTGGATTTCTGCTCCGGGGCTTGAGGGGCTGGCGGGTGACCTGTTACTAGGAGGCAACTCTCCAGGGTCTCTGGCGTTTCTGCGCATCTTGTGAACAGAGGCCCAGCCACCCTTCCGCTCCAGACGGCCTTTGCAGGACGTCTGTAGAGTGAACAGCCTTGAACAGAGACGGCGTCTCCCTCGGAGCAGAGGGCAGCCGTGCCTACTGTCCGTCATGAAAGACCCAGGCTCCTTGGCTGCAGCGTGAACCCACTTCGTGAGCCTTGGGGGCAGGGGGCGGACGCAGACGTGGTGCTTGAGCTGCCTCTAAGCTGCAAACGATAAGCTTCTCTGGCTCTGAGCCAACGGGCTTGTGTCTTCTGCTGGCACCCGTCAAGTGGCACAGGCTAACTTGCAAATGACAAAATCTCAGAAACTTTAGTAATTAACGCATTGATATCTGAGATCCCATCTTCTATATTAGGTAGGGTAGAATGTCAGACCCTTCAACGTTCTTGATTTTTTAAGATCTCATTGTAAGTTAAAGAAATTGGTCTATTACATGTGATGCCAGTATTTCCCCCCATTTTGTTAACTTTCTTCTTTTGACTTTGATTATAATTTTGGGGGGATGAGGGAGGCAACAGACGTCTACATTTTAGGTAGTAATTTAATCAATTTCATTGAAAGCTTCTAGGTTTTCTCTTAGTATATATACCTCACTCTAAGACATTGTTTACAAGTTTTCTTCTATACTCAGTTTCAGTTTTCTCTTTAACATTTAATTCTTTGATCCATCTAGAATTTATTTTAGAGTAGTGAGTGAGGTAGAGGTTACCTTCATTTTCTCTCTCAGAGGACCAGTGAATTGCTACCCCAGTGCCATTTACTCATAGTTCTTCTTTTACCCAACCAACTTGCAATCTGAGGTTACACATACTCAATTTCTGTATTTGTAATCTATTTCTGACTTAATATTCCATTCAACTGATTTGTCAAATTCATTGTCAGTAACACTGTTTTAGTTCCAATGTTTGGTGACGCATTTTAATATCTCAGCTTTCTTTTTTTTAAAGATTTCATTTTTTTAGAGCAGTTTTAGGTTCACAGCAAAAGTACGGGGAAGGTGCAGAGATTTCCATGTACCCCCTGCCCCCTTATCAGCAGTTTCACACAGACTTGTGGCTTGTCTGGCTCCCTCTCAAGAATCCAAGGCCTTTTTATGGATGCCTGTTGGTGGTCACCAGTATCTGGTGCTCTCCTGAGACCTGCACATGTCAGGACCACGCTGCTTGGCTTCCTTGCAGTAATGTGCGGTCATGCGATCAGTCTGGCCAGTGGCCGAGTGTGATGCTTCCAGGCCTAAAGATTTAATTGCTGGAATGTGACTCACTCCTTTCTTTTCCTGCCTCTGAGACTGGTGTTTCTAGCAGATGGGGGAGCTCCAAAGGGGCGGAGCCTCGGAGAGTGTGGGTCCCCCAGCAACTGCGTGGGCAGGGTCTCCCACCAGCCCACAAGGGATGTGCAGCATGACTGAGAAGGAAGCTCTCCCGTGTCAGCCTTGGGCTTCCAGGGCTAATGTGAAACTGCAGCAAACCTAGGCTGTTCAGACTGTACAACATTACATTTACAGACTGATGTAAGGGACAACTGCTATGTTTATAATACTAAGACATTCTAGTCAACACCAGGGGATGTCTCTACAGTTAGATAAGTTTTCTTTTCTATCCGTCAAGGCTTTCAAGTTTTTTCTATATATTTCTTGTTAAATTTATTTCTAATTGTTATATATCTCTATTGCAATTATAAATGAGATCTTCATTACATTTTATTATCTTTTTCCTCATTATAGAGATAGCTTTAAAAAAATTATATAAAAACACATGCCCACTAAGAGGTAAAATAAGGTCTGGGTTTTTAAAAAAAAAATAAATTTATTTATTTATTTATTTATTTATGGCTGCATTGGGTCTTCATTGCTGCGCAGGCTTTCTCTAGTTGTGGTGAGCGGGGGCTACTCTTTGTTGCGGAGCGCGGGCTTCTCATTGTGGTGGCTTCTCTTGTTGTGGAGCACGGGCTCCAGGCGAGCGGGCTTCAGTAGTTGTGGCACGTGGACTCAGTAGTTGTGGCACATGGGCTTAGTTGCTCCGCAGCATGTGGGACCTTCCCGGACCAGGGCTCGAACCCATGTCCCCTGCATTGGCAGGCAGATTCTTAACCACTGCGCCACCAGGGTAGTCCCGAGGTCTGGGTTTTAATTTGGGGTAGTGGGACACATAATGAGGGAAATTAAAAAACAAAGAAAAAAAACACATGCCTATTTCAAAAAAAATTGTTTTGGAATAAAGTAAAAAAATCACTCAAAATCTCACCACTGTCCATTAATCATTATTAACAGTTTGGCAATCATCATTTCATGCATCACACAATATAACAGAGAGTAGGTTAGTCTTGATTAATTTGGAAGTTACTTTATTGAATTATATAAACACGTCTAACTTGTTGTTTCATTTTCATCATGAGCATAATAAAAAGGCGCACCAACCTCTCCTGCAGACAGCTTCTCGCTCACATTTTTCCAATAAACGTCTTTATTTTCAGTGTTGGTGAAAAAAAGGAGCCATTCTGCAAAGTCTTCTTTTCTCATGAAACTCAAACCTTTAGAGAACTGAAGGAACTCCATTTCTTGGACCTCCGTCTGTAAGTTCTCCATAAATCTAAATGTTAAAGTTTGAGATGGATGTCAGGAACTCATGGCTTCACCTTAGTGCTGTAAATGGATTGAAGGCACCCTACGCAGCACCTCCATGAGGTTCAATACGTTGCAGATCCCCTTACGTACCTTCCACGTGTTAAAAGATCTGTCCTACATGTCATGTCACAATTTAACAGAAATATACATGGGGAGCAAAAGAGGGGTATTCTCGTTCAATGGGAGAAGTACTGTCACTGTGAAAAATTTACTTGCTTTAGAGCCTGCATTTATTCCGCAGACCTTAAAAGTATGAAGGGGGAGTTTGATTTCAGGCTTCTACCTATGTGATAGGTAAGAATCGGTTTCCTACAACATTTTCTGAATGTACTGGATACATGAATTTATTTATCAATGCCGTGTGTCTTTGGGTCAAAGCAGAATGTTATCTAAAATTTGAAGCATTTCAAGTTTGGGCTGATCAACTAACTCTTTTACTGATACGCTTTGTCCTCCGTTTTACTGAGTTTTACTCTACTGGGTACTGTGATGGCATCAATTGATTCTTATAAGGATTGTTAAAAGGGTGTTTTACTTGCAAATGAGTGTACAGTGATAAGGGAAGTAGAAAATATGGTATAAAAACATTACTAACTGTTCCTTTCCTTTTTCTTTTTCTTTGGGCTCTACCTGAGGCTGAAATATTATAAACTTAATTGTTGTTAAACTATCCATTGTCTGGTTTAAGCTCTTTCATCTTAACTAATTATACTACTTTTGAAGAACATTAAATATGCTTAATGATAAAATCTTGTCTCAAATTACACGTCTTGTCATGACATGAAAGTCTGGGACATGATACTGGACATAAATACCTGAATTGAATAATTTACAGTACAAAAGGCCACCAAATGCATCCTGAACAAATTAAATAGTTTATAAATTAGTGTCTTAATTGGAAGACAGTGTCATAATTGGAAACAACGGGAAAAATCTGTTTTGCTTATCTGGGTTTTTTAGGCCACGGTGTCTTGTAGAGTATTTACTACTAATTTGCAAGTTTACCAATCAAGAGTTAGTGTTGTGGTAGCTAACTATGGTATTTGCCTAGAGATATTAGTTTTCTCATTTAGAGAAACAATATTATATTTTGAAAAAAACACATATTTATGATTTAGACAAACCTGGGTTCCAGTGCAGAACTTGACAGTTTGCTAAGTGTGATTTGATGGACAAGCGATTGGACCTGAGTGTCGGGTCTGTTCCTTCACCAGTGAGATGGTGATGATGAGACCCACTCCGTGAGGCTGTTCACAAGCTTATAGGAGATGCAGGTATTAACTATTATAATAGATCATGTAACTAGACATTGGAGAGGTGAAATTCAGAGCCAGGTTTGTCTTTAAGTTTCGAGCAGTCACAGAGTTTCTGAAAGAGGTGGTCCTGCAGTTGCCTGCTAGGTGGCTGGGGGCATTGGGTGGGCTTTCAAGGAAGTAGTCCCCCCAGGTGACCAGAGGGACAGACGGACTTAGTAGATGCCATCTGGTGTCAAGAGAAACTTACCAGTGACTGAGGGAACATGTGGATAAATTGGTTGCTTGTTTGGGTTTTTCTGTTGTTTTTTTTTTTTTTTTTTACTTCTACAGCTAGTCAGATTCTCCAGCTGAAATACCACTTAGCCATTTCAGTAAAAGCTAAAGTATAATTTAAGTTCTATCTCCTGGAATTTTGGTGTCTATTCATTGTTATGAAATCAACAGGTAATTTAATTGTGAAAATTCAGTTCTTTATCAGCATATGTATAGTTCAGGGGAAAAAATACTGATGCTCAGACTACCCAGGCAGCTGGCGATGGTGTCTACCCGCTCTGTGCCGGTGCCTGTTCGTCTGGTTCGACACACTAACTCTGTGCCACCTTCCCTGCCTTTCCTTGAGACTTATAAGCTGTACTTTATAAAACAATATCCTTTATCAGACAAGCTGTAAAGAGGATGCTAAGACAAAGGTCAGAAGAGAAAAGGCAAACATCTTTTTATAAGGAAGGATTATACGTTATACTCCCATAAAAACAAAACTATAAGCTCCACATAACACATACTGAAAGAACTTCTTGTGCAATTTCAATGATTAATTTGGCCACTATAATGGTGACCAGTTAAAAATTATATATATAATTTTATATTATATTATATTATATATTCATAATATAATATATGGAAGCTATTTTCTGTTACTTTACAACTTACGCAAAATGTTAGACACACGTTGTGATTACCGAATTCTAGCCCAGTAACGCTAACTTTAGGGGCGGCCTGCTCCATCCAAGAGACAAGTCCCTGAAAATCTGCATTTAAAGCATTCTTTGTTAATTGGATCTTTTTTTAAATTGCATAATGGTATTACAAATTTTACAGGGCCCATTAATTACAGAAACTTTAAGAAAAACTTTAAAGTAAGAATTCTAAATGAAATTATTCCCTTTAAGGAAAATTAAAGTTAGAAGCAACTTTAAACAATCACTAAGCCCTACAATTTTATCTCCTAAATGTGTCTTGAAAATGCCCAGTCCAAAGTCTTTATCGCCACCCCACTGGTTCAGGGCTCCTGTCACTCCTCATCTGCAGTAGCCCAGCGGCCTCGTGTCGCATCGGATCCCCCTTGTCGTTGCCCACCATCCCGCCAGAGTGACGCCCATCTGACCAGGCACCCAGCGCGGGCCCCCTGCGGGGCCTCCCTCACGGCGTAACTCAGGCTGGACCTTCTGGCGCGTGAGCCCTCGCGCAGGACGCGTACGCCTCCCAGGCCTCCACCCTCACCTCGGCCCACCCCTTACGCTTGTTTATTTCTCTACCATGCCTGCCCTCTCTGATTCCTGGACGAGCCATACGTTCTCCCGCGTGTCCTTCCTCGTGCTGTTCTCCGCGCCTCCCTCCCCGACCCTCTCTCCCTGGCTGATTCCTGCTCATCTGTCAAGGTCGGCGCAGGGCTGTTTCCTCCAGAAAGCTTCCTGACCTCCCACTCCAGAGGCGACCTTCTGTGCCGCCCAAAGCCCTGCCCACCTGTGACAGCACTGACCGAATGCGTTCAAATGTTCTCTGCACGTTTACTGGATGGTTCCCAGGAGGGACCAGCCCTGCGTCTGAGGCACAGCCCGGCACACAGCAGCACATGGAATGCACTCAGGCAGTCTTTAGTTAGCGGCACTGAGTTGACAAGAGGCGTCTCCTTCCTCCCAAATCGGTGCTTTTCCACCATTCTGAGCTGCTTTCTGGTATTTGTTCTAAGACTCTGGTTAGCGGGGAGGCCCGCGAGCACAGGGTCTGGTTCCGCATGGAGTTGTTCTTGCCAGGGAGGAGGTGAACAGGACACAACACTGCGGTGCTTACAATGCCAGACTGTAAGTGCGATTCCCTCCCTGCAGATGAAGACGTGAGCGCGGCGACGTCCGCAAGCTGGACTGGACCACAGACACGCCCACCACATGCCAACGCATCCACACGCCCGCACTGTTCACAGCCGCTTTCACGCTGTGACGGCTGAGCTGCGCAGCCAGGACAGAGACCGTACTCACTGCCTGGCCCTTTACAAAGAAGGGCTGCCGACCCCTGGGCTGGGGGCGGGGGCAGAGCTGGGCTGTCCCGGCTGTGCCGTCTCAGCAGAGCCGGCCCCAGCTCCAGCTCCAGCCAACCATCAGCAGACGGCAACAGCAGGGGCCTGTCCAGTCTAGAAGGCCTGATTCTGGCCCCCGCTGGAGAAGCACCCAGCTGACCCAAAGACTCACGGCAATAACGAATGGTCACTGTTTTAAGTTGGGCTGGTTTGTCGTGAATTAAGAACTAACTGATACGAGGGGCATCTCTCTCTTCTAGCTGCAAACAGTAAGTTACTAAGAATAATTATTGTAGTCTGTAAAATGAATACTACTTTTCATAATAGGTTAGAGGTATTTTTGAGCATAGTAACTTTACTTTTTTACATTTCATAGGTTTTTCCTCTCAGAGATACTGTATCTGGTTTTATGGCCTGCAGTTCTGGGACATAAATAAATGTATTCAGTTGTTTCTTTATCTCTTACCTATAAAATTTCCCTAAATGAATATAAATATTTGCATTTACCTTCGAAATTCTTTATAGTGAAGTTTTCTTTCTCCTCTTTTTCCAAAGAAATGTATCTGAAGGGTTGTGTTAATTTCAGGTTCTTTCACTGTTGGTTCCTATAAAAAAATGATACAATAATTTCAAGTAATTATATAACCAAGAACAAAAAATGGATCCTGTAGCCTGGAATTCTTAGGACAATACCCACAAAGGATTCTTGTAACAACAACAAGAGGGCGAGAACAGATGTAGCCATTCTGTCTGTTGCTCTGCATAACACTATTCTACATCCTGGCTCAAGCAGGAGGAAAACAATGAGGGCTAAAATACTCAAAGGACCCAAGGTGGACTTCAGCAGTGAATGACATTTTGGATCAGGCCAGAAAGAGAGCTTAGAATAGTGAGATGAGTTATTTTAAAATGTGACCCTTAGGCATTTTCTAATAAAGTAGGACTGAGAGAATTAAAGCAGGGAAGTCTTGGACCTTTTGTTGAACGCTAGAAATCTGAGAAGCACTAGCTTTTCCTAATTATAAAGTTACCAGGTGAGGATTCCATTCAAGGTTATGAGAGAAGCAGATTCATAGACTCTTCCTCCTTCAAATCTCCAATAAAATAAACAAAAATAATAACAAAACAGAACTGCTAAAAAGACTATCAGCAGCAACTAAACAACAAATGGGGGTACAAACGTAAACCAAGTAATTTGAAGAAGAGCATCTGGAGAGAGAAATTCAGGCACTGGACGGTCCGGCCTGCTCCCCAGTCCTGCCCCCACTTCCCGGACACAGCAGCAGGTGGGCTGGCTGTCACATGGTGAGAACTCATGAAAGCCTGGGTGTAGTGGGCGAGAAGGTGGCTGGGACCGGCGAGGCTCCGAGACAGCGTGTGGGCTCAGGCAGAGGGCTTAGACTCAGGCTTCCGGACTTAGAACCTTCTGGGCACTGTTCAACTGAAGGATGATCGGGAGCCCAGAGAGGGGAATGCCCCTTGGAGGGTGGAGGGGGCTGTGGTCTAGGGTCTTTATGGGAGCACAGGAAAGGGAGCACAGTTTAGTCCTCCAGCAAGGGCTGCAGGGCAGGGCATCAAAACGTGACCACCTGCAGCTCAGAACCAGAGCTGGCCCGGGGAAGGCAGCGACAGACTTGAAAAGAGCCTGAGGTGGGACGGGGGCCCAGCCTCCCAGCCCGTAAGCAGGGCTGCATCCGCAAGCGGACTCCCTGCTCAGTCTCTGCTCGACACTGGCCGTGCGGACACGGGCACAGCTCCTGGGAGGCCAGGCAGAGACGAGTGCAGCCTCAGGTTCTGGAGGGGACAGACTGCAGACACTCAGCGCAGGCAAGTCACCCAACCCATCCAGCAACCAGCCGGCCACGACCCTGGGGCCGCAGCGGGCTTGCCCGCACCTCACCCCCCCCCCCCCCCCCCCGCCACGGGGTCGGCTCATGGGGAGGAAGCGGTGGTCCCAGCGGGGCTGACTGACACAGAGCCTTCCACAGTACTGACTCTTAAAGACTTGGCTTTGTGTCTACTAATTTTATAAAATAGCCACTATAAATACAAATGTGGATTTTAACTGGACTTCCACACAAGTGTGGGCAGGAAGTCATGCCTGGAGTTTTTTCTTAATTCCCATATAAATGCCCAGGAGATACACACTAAAACACAAAACCGGATGTATTCTCGTTAAGGTTAGAATACGATCAGGATGTCTACCAAGAACACTATTACTAAACATTTCGGGGGGTAATTTTGTCCAATACATAAAGGAATAAACTAAGATTAATATTATTGAGAGATAATTTTATACTTAGAACCACCAGGAAAATCAACAGAAAAAATAAGAAAATTCAGTAAGACAGACTGGTACAAAAACATTAAAAATTAAATAAATTTCCTGCTTAACAGCAATAATTTTTCCCTTGAGGGTGAAGAGTCCATTTATAATAGTAAAAAAGTTAAGTAATGAAATATCCCTAGGGATGCCCGTAAGAAACAAATTTCAGATGAATGAAAAAATTATATGTAAGAAAATAAAACCACAACTAAATCAGAGGATAATATAGGTTAGTATTTAACAACTGATTTTGATGTGGGGAAGGCATTTTAAAGAATGAAAGTAACTGAATAAATAAAAAGACAGCTAAACATGACTACATTAAAAATAAAAACATCTATAACCAAAACATCATAAACAAAAACAAATCTGAAAAATATTTCAATAATTTTGACAGACACTAGCTTAATATTCTTAAGTATATGAAGAAAAACCCTAAAGAAATTCCCAAAGAACAGAAACAGAAGATTTGGATGTGAGGGAGACACAAGAGGGAGGGGATATGGGGATATATGTATAGGTATAGCTGATTCACTTTGTTATAAAGCAGAAACTAACACACCATTGTAAAGCAATTATACTCCAATAAAGATGTTAAAAAAAAGAAACAGAAAATTTATAAAATAAGAAACATGAATGGTGTACATTACTATCTTAAAAAACAATCTGCCATACCTTTTCCCCTGTCACACTGACACAGATTAAGAAGCGAAACAAAAAAGATACCAACCCTGGAGAGACTGCCAGGCAGGCCCGTAAACTGTTACTACCTTTGTGGAAGGCAGCCAGACAATATGGGTCAAAGCCTTACAAGTAGTCATGTCTTTACCTGACAACCTGACTCTTACAGCTCTATCTTAAATTTACACGTGTAGCTATTTACTGTATCGTGTCTTCTAACAGCAAAGATTTGGAAACAGTCTTAACGACCAAGAACAGGTCAATGGTTAAAAGTGTTATATCCGGGGCTTCCCTGGTGGCGCAGTGGTTAAGAATCCACCTGCCAATGCAGGGGACACGGGATCGAACCCTGGTCCGGGAAGATCCCACATGCTGCGGAGCAACTAAACCCGTGCCCACAACTGCTGAGCCTGCCCTCTAGAGCCCGTGAGCCACAACTACTGAGCCCGCCTGCCACAACTACTGAAGCCCACGCGCCTAGAGCCTGTGCTCTGCAACGAGAAGCCACAGCAATGAGAAGCCCGCGCACGGCAACGAAGAGTAGCCCCCGCTCGCCGCAACTAGAGAAAGCCTGCGTGCAGCAACGAAGACCCAATGCAGCCAAAAATAAATAAATAAAATAAATCTATTAAAAAAAAAAGTTAAAAGAAGTGTTATATCCATAAGATTAGATATTTGTTCATTCACTAAAAATTATTTACAGAGTATACAGGGTATGCCTGGTGCTTTAGCAGGCTATGTAGATACAACTTGTGTAGGAAGGAATTAACCTTACCCAGGTGTCTGGCCTTTGCCCTGGGCTGCTAGGAGGTGGTCCCTAAGAGAAGGTGTCTTTGTTTACCTAGGGGCCTTGGGCCGCAACAGGTAGTCCAACAATGAGATCTGGGGCGGAGGCTTTGGGCCATGGGCTATCAGCTTGACCTCCGGAAGGGCTAGAGTCTGAGGCTGGCCACGAGGACAGCCAACCAGGTTTCCATGGCTGACCCCAACAGTCTCTGGACACCAAGGCCCTGGCTGGCACTACTCCGTGTGCGCTGCCACAGTCACTGCCGGGAAAGTCAGCGCTTTCCACACTCCCCTGGGAGAGGATGACCAGAACCTCTGGATTCTGCCTACAAGTCTCTCCCCTTGGCTGATTTCAACGTGCATCCTCTCACTGTAATAAACCGTACCCGCGGACCTAACAACTTTCGGGGAGTACTATGAGTCCTTCCAATGAACTATCAGACCCAAGGTGATACTGGGGGCCCCCTGAACCGCCAGCTGGCACCAGAGGTTAAGGGTGGTCGTGTGGCCTGCTCCCTACCCTCACATGACCTCAGAAAGAGGAAGGATGCTCTTGCTCCAGAGGACACAGACGATGAAGCAGTTACCCTAAGGAGGGGCAGGTGGTGTGACAGGACACGCAGGGAGCTGAGGACACGGCGGAGGTGCACACCCGGGGGACGGGGCACCGTTAGAGGACACGGACACAGGTGAAACAAGTCCGGCACAGGGCTGCTCGAAGGGAATGAAATAAAAAAAAAATGGTGATTTTGATAATGTGCAAAATCTGAAGCAGACGGGCTCTAAAAGATGAAATGATTTGGAAATTTAAGAAAATCTCACAGAAAGCAAATTGTGGAATTACAACTGATTAAAAAGCTTATCAATGGAAAACTTAAGGATATACGTTACTGGTGGGAATGAAAGTTGGTTCATTTTCTACAGAAGGTATTTGCCAATATTTATCAAAGTTTATCAGCAACCTTAGAAATGTTCATACCTTTTGACCCAGCAAGTGAATTTCTGGGAAGTTACACCTTGGATATATTCACATATATATAAAGTGATATGATTACAGGATTATTAACTGCGTTATTTGCAATATCAAAAGACTGGATACATGTTAAATATCTTTCAAAGGAGGAATGGTTACATCAACAGGTACATCCATCCATACAGCAAAGTACTACGGAGCCATTAAAAAGAATGAGATATTCGGATGTGGTAAGAAAAAATGGGAGGGTATGGAACAGCGTATAGTACGCTACTGCTTGTATAAAAATGGTAAAAAAAGAACACATGGAAATGTTTAGTTGCTTATTTACATACATGCTTATATACACATGGAATATCTCTGGAAGAATGCCCAGGACCTGGGTCATGGGGAGGAAAGTTCTGCCCTGCATACATCCTCTTGTGAGTCTTTTGAGGTCTGGATCATGTGAATGTAGAAAATCTATTTAAAATATTTAGAAAAATTAAGTTACTGTTAGTTTCCCCAACTATTTGGGAATACTTATTTGAGCAAACAGAATAGAGAAGCTACTGTAAATAACATCTGCCTGGAAATATTTAGTTTATTTGCACATACCTGGCATTCTCTTTCATTAGTTACTGTGGTCTTCAAGTCATCCTGTTTACTTATGATCTTCTGCAGCTAGAAAGAATGCAAACATGAATTTAGATGCATGTCTACTGGATTTTAAAAAACAACCTAAAAAACAGATGCTAAGTTTTTATTATAAAATGTTTACTAGTTATTTGTTAAATATTAAATTATTTTTGCATTGTAACTCCTGATATTAGTTTTTAACCCTTAGATCATGTAAGGATCAAAGGAGAAAACAGATATGCAAGTATTAACATTATTATGATTTGGATCATTTGTTCTCCTAAGAAAGCTGGCTTACTTTATATATATATATATATATATATATATATATATATATATATATATATATATATGTGTGTGTGTGTGTGTACATATATATATATATAAAATACACATACACACACACACACACACATATATATTCTAAAGGCATCACTGTATAAAAACTTCATGATTACCCTCATTCTTCAAGAGAATTTTTATTCCCTTCCTTTTTTTCTCTATCTCTTCTCTTCTTTTTCTATCTCTGGTGCTTTACGGCCACATTTCAAGTACCTAGCTCTTAAAAAGCTATTCGTATCATATAAATGTTCTTCCCTTTTCTCCTTATGCATTTACAAAGCATTAAAATAATTTAAAGGCCTACATTTCTACTAATTATAAACTGTCAATAGTACCTTCAAAAAAACCCAAAAAACCCAAAAAAACAGTACCTTCAGACTGAGTACATTAAAAAAACCTACCTACCTTTCAGAGTCATTTGTACCAATCCTCACATGGAAAGCAAATTTAAAAAAAAGTTTTTAAAAAAAATTAAATGTAGACAAAATCTCAAACTATGGATTCAAATCAATTAGGAGACAAACCTTCACCCATTTTTTTCTAGGCTACTTCTTTCTTAATAGTTTGAAAACTGCCACTAAATTCCAAATTAATAAAGTAGCTGCTTCTATTTTATTTATTTTAGGCATATGGTTTATCTCTAGTTCTCTAAAGCCCTCCAACTTTTCAACATTCTCCCACCCCCACTTATTTTAGGGAATAAAGTTGAAAAGCTTTCATTTGTTTTATCCTTTATTTTTTATTTATTTATTTTTAAAATTTATTTATTTATTTATTTTATTTTTGGCTGTCTTGGGTCTTCGTTTCTGTGCGAGGGCTCTCTCCAGTTGCGGCGAGCGGGGGCCACTCTTCATCGCGGTGCGCGGGCCTCTCACCATCGCGGCCTCTCCCATTGCGGAGCACAGGCTCCAGACGCGCAGGCTCAGTAGTTGTGGCTCACGGGCTTAGCTGCTCCACGGCATGTGGGATCTTCCCAGACCAGGGCTCGAACCCGTGTCCCCTGCATCGGCAGGCAGACTCCCAACCACTGCGCCACCAGGGAAGCCCTTATCCTTTATTTTTAAATTGACCATCAACATACTGCCAAGTTCAATACCCAAACATTTCTTGCTTTGCTTTCCACACCTCCTCTTAAAATTTTTAATATGGAAATTTCAGACATAGCAAAGAGACTCCTATAATAACCCACCATATATACATTATTCAGCTTCCACAGTTCACAGTATCCTGCCATTCTCTGTCCAGCTATACTTCTACTACCTATTCCCGGTTCCCTTCTCAATTATTATTATTTATATCTCTTCTGGAAAAATTTTTATACACTGAAACGTACACATCTTAGCCATACAGTTTTAACCTGAGTAACCAATCTCTGTCACAGAGCAGAACATTTCCATTCCTCAGGAAGCTTCTTGTGTCTATTCCCAGGCAATGCATTCTAGCTGCATCCCCACAAAGGCAGAATCAAATTAGTCTCACTTAGTTTACAAATTCAAGTAAATGGTATCAAGTAGTATGTGTTCCTTTGTGTTTCTTTTCACTCAGTATAATGATTTTGTGATTTATCCATGTTGTTTGCATATCAGTAGTTTGTTCTCATTTATTGCTGAGTTGTATCCCATTTGTATAAATACACCACTATTTATCCATTCACTCACTGATAGATGTTGCATTGCTGTCTCCAGTTTTTGGCTACTGTGAATCAAGCTGCCATAAACTTTCCATTTTCCCAGCTTTACTGAGGTATACTTAATATACAGAACATTGCACACAATAATGTATACGTTTTGATGAATTTGTACCTAGGCATACACCCATGATACATCACCACAATCGAGGTAATAAACATATCGATCACCTCTGTTTTTGTTTGTTTGGGTTTTGTTGGTGGTAAGAACACTTAGCATGAGACTCAGCCTCTTAACGGAGTTTCAAGCGCAGGGCACCGTACTGCTAACTGCACCCACTGTGTTGTACAGCACAGCTCTGCCATCAACTTTCCTGTGCAACTCTTTGTTTCTGACATGTTTTAATAGTTCTCTTGAGTAAATACCCAGGAGGGGAACAGTTAGGTCTGTGCAACTTTACAAGAAACCGCCAAACCCTTTTCCAAAGTGAATTCTCGTTCCTTCACATCCTCACCATTTGGTGTGATCAGTCTTTTTAATTTCAGCCATTCTGTTGGAAGTACTGTACTACTTCACTGTGGTTTTAACTTGCATTTCCCTGAGAACTCACGTGGAGCACTTTTTCAAGTGCTATCTCCCATTTGTACATTTTCTCTCGTGAAGTTTCTGTCGTAGTCTTTTGCTTCCTTAAAAAAATTTTTTTTAAACTATTAAGTTGTAAGCATTTGTTATATATTCTGGATACAAGTCTTTTGTTAGATATGTTTGGAAAATATTTTCTCTTATCCTGCAATTTGCCTATTCATTTTCTTAATAAACAGAAGTTATTAATTTTGATGATGACTACTTTATCAGTTTTTTCTTTTATGGTTACTGCTTTTAGTGCCCTAAGCAACTCTGCCTACCCTAGATTCTGAAGGTATTCTCTTATATTTTTTCCCAGAAGCTTAGTGGTTTTAGTTTTTATGTTTAGATATATAATATATCTCAAATACATTTTTTGTAGGTGGTGTGAGGCAGAGGTTATGACTAGTCTTTTTCATATACATATCCCATCCGTTTGTTCTAGTGCCATTTGTTGAGAAGACTTTTCCCATCAACTGATTTGGTGTCTTTAGTGAAAATTAAGTGACCACGTAAGTGTGGACTCTTCACTATCCCCCACTGTCTACTTGTCCATCCTGTGGGCGATATCACAGTGTCACTGTTACTACAGCTTTGTAGTGCCTTAAAGTCAGGTAGTGTTGAGAGTCAACCAGATTTGTTCTTGTTTCTCAAGGTCGATTTGAGTATTTTAGGTCCTTTGCTTTTATTTATTTATTTATTTGGGCCACGCCTCGTGGCTTGCTGGATCTCAGTTCCCCAACCAGGGGTCTTAGGCTCCCTGCAGTGGAAGTGCAGAGTCCTAACCACTGGACCGCCAGGCAAGTCCCAGGTCCTCTGCTTTTTTCTTTCGTTTTTTAAAAAATAAATTTATTTATTTATTTATTTTTTGGCTGCGTTGGGTCTTCGTTGCTGCGCACAGGCTTTCTCTAGTTGTGGCGAGCGGCAGCTACTCTTCCTTGCAGCGCGCAGGCTTCTCCTTGCAGAGGCTTCTCTTTGTTGCGGAGCACAGGCTCTAGGCACGTGGGCTGCAGTAGTTGTGGCACGAGGGCTCAGTAGTTGTGGCTCGTGGGCTCTAGCGCGCAGGCTCAGTAGTTGTGGCGCACGGGCTTAGCTGCTCCGCGACATGTGGGATCTTCCCGGACCTGGGCTCGACCCCTTGTCCCCTGCATTGGCAGGTGGATTCTTAACACTGTACCACCAGGCAAGTCCCAGGTCCTCTGCTTTTAAATATACACTTTAGGGGCTTCCCTGGTGGCGCAGTGGTTAAAAATCTCCCTGCCAATGCAGGGGACACGGGTTCGAGCCCTGGTCCAGGAAGATCCCACATGCCGTAGAGCAACTAAGCCCGTGTGCCACAACTACTGAAGCCTGCGCGCCTAGAGCCCGTGGTCCGCAACAAGAGAAGCCACTGCAAGGAGAAGCTCGCGCACTGCAACGAAGAGTAGCCCCCGCTCGCCTCAACTAGAGAAAGCCTGTGCACAGAAACAAAGAGCCAATGCAGCCAAAAATAAATTAACAAACGCTTTAAAATTGGCTTGTCAACTTCTATAAAAAAAGACTGCTGGGATTTTGCTTGGCAAAGTTGAATCTCTAGACCAATTTGGGAAGAACTAAATCTTCTAATGCATTAACATGGTATGTTCCTCCATTTACTGAGGCCTCCTTAAATTTCTACCAGCGATGTCTGAAGTTTTTGGTGTATGTTTTTTGTTAAATTTATTTCTACTTATTTTATACCATCCAAAAAAGAACTGATCTTAATTTCATTTTCCAAATGTTTGCTACTAATTACATGGAAATACAATTGATTTTTCCATACTGATCTTCTATGCTTTGATTTTGTTGTTGGTTCCCTAGTCATATTATCTGTGAATAAAGTCAAATTTACTTCTTCCTTTCTAATATTTTTATCTCTCTATTTTCTTTTCCTGTATTGCTGTTATCTCTAGAATCTCCAGTAAACTGTTAAACAGCAGAGGTAAGAAAAGACATCCTTTGCCTTGTTCCTGATTAAGGGGAAAGCATTCAATATTTTGTGTTGTAGCATGACGATATTTAAAAAAAAATTTTTGTAAATGCCCTTTATCAGTTTGAAGAAGTTCTCTCCTATTCCTACTCTGAGTTTTACCAAAAAAAGCCTTATTTTGTTAGATGCTCTGTCTGCATGTTCTGATATGATCATGTTGGTTTCTCCTTTATTCTGTTAATATGATGGACTGCACTGACTGATTTTCAGCCATGAAATGAATTTTGTATTCCTTGGATAAATCTCACTTGGTTGTGATGTATTATTTTATATGGTGCTTGCTGTGTTTTGTTCTATCTGGTTAAGTATTTTCATACCTCTGTTCATGGGGAAAGTTGGTCTATAATTTACTTCTCCTGTTAGGTTTTTGCCAAGTTTTAGTTATCAGGGATATGCTGGTCTCATAACATGAGGGAAATGTTCCTTTTTCTTGTATTTTCTGAAAGAAACTGTGCAAACTGGGCACAGTTTGACAGATTTCACCAGTGAAATGCTTGACAGATTTCACCAGTGAAACCATCTGAGCCTGGACATTTCTTTGTGGGAAAGTTTTTGATAACAAACCCAATCCTTTGATACAGGACTATTTAGATTTCTATCCCACCTCTTGTTTTGATAAGTTTTGCTTTTTTAAGGCACTTGTCCAGTCATCTGAGTTATCAGGTTAATAGTCACATATGAATCAGTTGTTCACAATATTCCATTTTTATCCTTCTGATACTTCTAGGATCTCTGGTGATTTCTCTCTTTTCATTGTTAATATTGGTAATATAGATCTCCTTTTGTTGTTTGTTTTTGCTAGGTCAAGTACTGAAAATTAGTCAAAATTTATCATATAATTAAAAAAACAACAGATGTTAGTCATAAAATGATAAATTTTTATAGAAAATTCAAAACATCTTTTTTTATTATAAGACACTTAATATTGTTATAATAATCTTCACAGTTATTATAAATAGTTAAAAACAAACAAACAAAACAAAAAAGCAAATAGGATTAGTTCATTGAAATAAGAATTTTTTAGGAGGCTTATTACAGTATTGGCTTATTCCAATTTTGTGTAATTTAGAACAAGGGTCTGTCCTAAAGTCTACCCATGTGGGTTTAGTGCCACATAAAGCTTGTCCTGGCAGAGTCGTATCTAGAACATTTTGGTCTGGACTCAGGGAGAGTGTTACCCAGGTTCTGGTGCATGTTGAAATTACAGTGCTGTATATTTAGTTCTGTATAATAGCCCCATTTGAAACTATTTTGTATCCAAGTACCCTCTTAGACCAAAAGGTCTCTCTGGTCTACCAAGATACTTTCTAAGATGGCTTGTGCATGATGCTGATTCATGATAGCAATGGACTAAGTGCCTCTCCTGTGACCATTCTAAGTGCTGGGATATAGTGGTTACGGAAAGATAACATCCTTGCTGTTGTTAACTTACATTCTAATGGGCCAGAGGTAACAAACGAGTGAACAAATAAATAAGAGAACTTCAGATAGTGTCAAGTGCTATGACTAGAAAAAATAAAGTAGGGTGACAGGATTCAGAGACTGCTGGGGAGGGGTTTCTGTTAGATAGGCTTATTCTGGGTAATTCTCTTTGAGGATGTGACATTTGGGTGGAGATCTGAATAACTAAAAGCTACCAAAGGAAAGGGGAAAGGGCATTCTAGGTGGGGGAAAGGGCATTCTAGGTGGAGGTAAGAGCAAGGTCTGGCAGAAACAGGGGTGCTTTCTTAGAGAAACAAAAAAAGGTAAAGCTTTTATACGTAAGTGGTAAAAGAAGCAGGAAGACACATTCAAATACAAATTCTGAATGTCTAAAAAACTACCAACAAATTGACTAACTTTATATTGATCCATATTTTCAATTTCAGGCTGAAAATGAAAAGTACATAGGGTCAATTTAACTTATTTTTGCTTTCAGGATGGATCATAATAGTTTAAATTCTGGAATAAGAACACTGTTCCAAAATCAAGAAGGATAAATTCTACTGAAGGCCTTTATATTTAATAATAACTCTAGCAGGTATATTTAGCATGATAAAATTATAACCTGACTGCATTAAGAGCAGTCCTTCCTACCAGTAGGGAAACAATGTGAAACCAGAGGACCACCTAAGGAGAAATTTATACTAGTAAACAGACTTGTCAGTCTATCTATTTATTGTTTAAAGAAGTTGCGCTAAAACCCTGGCACTTATCCCAATAAGCAGATGTACTAGCTATCAAGGTAAAAATTAAATGGATTTACTATTACTGGCTTTGATCATTGCTGGTGTTGTTTGTTATTATCTGACAGAGAATGGCTTATACACTTAGGTGCCATTTTACTTGTTCTTGGGATAAAGAAGTAAGCAATACACTTACCAACACAGTTTGTAGATCTGGATATTAATAAGACAGGAATGTACCACAAAACACAAAAGTAATAAACTAAGGCAATTTATATTTTAGGACATTTTTACAAGACTTTATATTAATACATTTCTTCATTACTTTTGCATTTGCTGTTCAAATCACTTTGTTATATCTATGTTTTGGGCATTAAAGTAACTCTCATTACTTTTCTGGCAACAAATAAAATGCACAGGGGAAACATTCAGATAAGCTGAAAAAAAGAACAAAACCCTCAAAACCCTGCCTTTTAAATATGCTTTTCTGATCTGAAAAGAACTGTTTGGTGCTTTCAATAAACTTTCAAATAGAAGATGCTACAAACTTAGATTTCCTAACACAATGACCATAGAAATGAAATAATTATTTAAATAATTAATGTAAGCATAGTTTTTTCTCCTGTATGCTGTTATTTTATTTTATTTAAAAAAATTTTTATTTATTTATTTTTGGCTGCATTGGGTCTTCATTGCTGTGCGCAGGCTTTCTCTAGTTGCGGCGAGCAGGGGCTACTCTTCGTTGCAGTGCTCGGGCCTCTCATTGCGGTGACTTCTGTGTTGTGGAGTACGGGCTCTAGGCGTGTGGGCTCAGTAGTTGTGGCTCGCGGGCTCTAGAGTGCAGGCTCAGTAGTTGTGACACGTGGGTTTAGTTGCTACGCAGCACGTGGGAACTTCCCAGACCAGGGATCGAACCCGTGTCCCCTGCCTTGGCAGGCGGATTCTTAACCACTGCGCCACCAGGGAAGTCCCTATGCTGTTATTTTAAATCGACAAACTGCATCATGCTCATGGGTTATCAAGTTTAGTGTTTTATTCCTAAGATCAGCACAAAGAACCCTTTATAGGCTTAGAAGGTTGAGCTTTATAAACTTAAACTTAAAAAAAAAATCAGTGATGTATCCCAACATTCCTTTTCTTGTTTCCTTAATTCATGGATTGGTCATCTAAGAATTTCCCAAACATTTAAGGAAAAAACTGTAGTATTTAGAAAGTGTTCTGTAAATTCAGAGTGTTCAACTATTACGTTAAAACAAGTACTTGAAAAGCTTTTGAGGCAGGTTTGCTCAACAGTTTCAGGAGCAGAGGCTGCCCACACAGAAAGCAGACTGCTGGGCGGCCCTGAGTCTCCCCGAGAAGAGGCCTGAAGAAGGAAAGGGGACGAGGACGTTCAGTGTCGGTCGGGGCCACCACGTGACTGCGCTGCAGAGCACCTGAGCCTTGGCGCTGCATGTGTGACAGCGAGGTCACCAGGGGCCCCACTGTGTCCACTTCATGATGCCACCTCAGCTTTCCCACTCTGGGGGGGCGGACAGTGGGGACAGCGCTTCTAAGACCTGGCCCCCTCTTGTGACTCCCAGGAAGGAACAGAGCAGAAAGTTCCCCCAGGGCTGAGGGGCTACGGTCTGCGTGAACTCACACCCTGACCTAGCCCAGCCTTTCATGGTTATTAACCTCTACTTGAATAATAACGACCATCTCAAACACATCCTTCTCCCGGACCTGAGGCAGACTGAGGTGCTGGAATGTGAGGGGCTCCGTGACTTCCGACACTGGTACTTCAGGTCCTGCTTGTGCAGACAGACACATTTTCACCCTGAAGCTAACCCCAAACCAATTTCCTTCCTTAATCATCAGACATCCCCGAAGAGCAATTTTCCTCTGCTGCCACCAACTCTGCCTTTCCCATTCACGCCTTCTGTTCCGCGGCCTCGGTCCCCAGTGACCTGCAAGTTTAAGGGGCTCCGCGCGGCCTCTGTGCCACCTGAAGACGCCTCAAAGAGCTGGATGTTGAGGGAGGGCTCCGCCCTGAGCCCAGCGCCCGCACTCTGCCGCGCTTCTCCTTCTTTCAGTCCCTGGCTTCTCACCCTCAGCTTCGTCCCTTACGTGAACCTGTTCGCTAGACTCTGGCTTACCCACCTCACTCTACATTCTCCCCCCTGAGGTCACATGCGCTCAGGACTTAACGGTCCCCTCTTCCAGGACGCTTCCTAATCCCAGCCCCGCTCCTGGTCTGCAGACAGCTGCCAGCAGGGATGTCCTACCAGTTTATCAGGCTCACATTTCCAAGCTCAGAGTTAAGCCCTTTCTCAGCCCAGTCCTCTCTGAGTTGTCCCTCACATGAGGCAGGGTAACCTGAAGAAAGAGCAAGCTCCAGAGCTGGACAGACTTAGAATCACATCATGTGCTGCACATCAATTTCCTCATCTTTAAGATGGGGATACTACTACTGACTTTGTAGGCTGCTGTGAAGATCTAATAATATAGCACAGATGCCATAACCAATCCGCAAGAGAATGAGTCCTCTGTGCCCTTTGGTCAGCTAGCACTGTCATGACTCCTGGTCAGGCTGGCCGGAAAAAGCAGTGACCACCGTTGATTCTTCCTCGCGCTGGAAGCCGGGCCCCACAGAGCCTGCGCGCAGCGCCTCTTGGGGGACTTCCCACTTCTCACTCCCAGCTGAAAACTGGACGATGACAACAGCCTAAGGGCCTCCCGGCCTCCAGTCGCTCCACTTCTGGTTTGCCTTTCACACTGCGGCCAGAGATGAATCTGGAACACTGACGAGCCGGCTGGTCTCCCCGACAGAGTGTGCAATTCACATCCTATGTGTCTGTGCACATTTCAGCTGCACAGCTTCAACCACGGTTTCAGACAGCGGCCTATAGGTATCATTTCCCCAAGGGAACACTAATGACAGTCACTTAATCACTGTTTGTGCCAAACAGAGCAATGTTGTTTCTGCTTTCCTTCACCTGAATGGAACTGATTTCAAAGATAAATTTATGATGACTATCTAGTATTTCCCTTCTTTCGTGCTTTTCGAGTATTTTTAACCCAAGGTCCTGTCTGAGTAAGAGCTATGTATGATACCTGGAAATTCTTGGTTCTTTCCATTTTGTCTGTTTACAAGTACCTTCAATTTCTTAGTGGAATTCCAGGTTGCTTTCATAAACCAGTTGGTAACTGGTTAACAGTGATAAACTTTACCCACACTGCTTCTTTGGAAACAAACAGATTTGGTAACGTTTGCTCACAATGACCTAATGAAACACATTTTTTTTTCAAATCCATATCTCTTACATATAACATATTTTGAATACATGAAACATTCCAAAGATTCTTTAAGCAGTTAAATGGTATGGTTTTCTCTATAGCTTTTTTGTTACATTTAAAAAAAAATTTTATTATTATTTATTTTATTTATTTATTTTTGGCTGCATTGGGTCTTCGTTGCTGTGCGCAGGCTTTCTCTAGTTGTGGCGAGCGGGGGCTACTCTTTGTTGCGGTGCGCGGGCTTCTCATTGCGGCGGCTTCTCTTGTTGCAGAGCACGGGCTCTAGGTGCCGGGCTTCAGGAGTTGTGGCTCGCGGGCTCTAGAGCGCCAGCTTAGTAGTTGTGGCACACGGGCTTAGTTGCTCCGCGACATGTGGGATCTTCCAGAACCAGGGCTCGAACCTGTGTCCCCTGCATTGGCAGGCGGATTCTTAAACCACTGCGCCACCAGGGAAGCCCCTCTATTACTTTTAACTTCTCCCACTTTGAGAAAATGAATTCCACAAGATCACGACCTGTTTCTCTGAACAGTACAGTGAAACCTCACGTATCTAGAGGAACACTTCAGGCAACTCCAATCCTTGGGAATCCTCCAGTTTTCTTACTTAAGCTGAAAACCCAGAAGTAAGAAAAACCTTTTCAGCATTTGAGACAACTGTCATAAAGAGCATGTAATAAAATATACTAAAAAGTTTCTCAAAATCTATAGCCTTGTATGTTCTAAAGCGGTGCTGACTGACCAACAGTAATACAATGGAGCCACACAGTGATTTAAAATTTTTTAGTAGGGCATTAAAAAAAGTAAAAAGACAAATCTATGTCATGGTGCTTAGCACATACTAACTACTTAGACAAATCACTGATGAATTAATGAGTACTCACATAAATGACTAATTTATGACTTTTGAAAAAAGCCTTTGAGATATGAAACAAATGGAACTCTCTTACATTGCTGGTGGGGATGTAAAATGGAACACAGATTTCGGAAAACAAAATTGGCAGCTTCTTACTTTATACTTAGCATATGACCCAGAAACTCCACTCCCACATATTTAGTCAAAGAAAACATATGTTCACCCAAGACCTATGTATGAATATTCACAGCAGCTTTATTTATAACAGCCCCAACATGAAAACAACCAAAATGTTCATCAAGTGACTAGATAAACAGATCACATCCACACAATAAAATACTACTCAGCAATAAAAAGGAGCAAACTACTGACAAATGCAACACACAGATGAATCTGAGTGGAAACAAAGAGCACATATCAATACTTTCTGATTCCATTTATACGAAACTCCAGGAAAGGAACATATCTATGCTGGAAGAAAGCAGACCACTGGCTGGTCTCCTGGGGCCAGGAGAGGGGAGGACCTGAATGTAAGGATACAGGAGCACTTTGTGGAGTGTGGAAATGTTTTAGATCTTGACTGGGATGGTGGTGACATGAGCAATGGACTCTTTAAACAGGTACATCTGATTGTATATAAAGGATCCCTCAGATCCCTTTGATAAGGATCCATCCACAGGCTTTGCAAATTTAATTACTAAAATATTTGGTTTTATATGTAGGAAACTATCTCAAAGATTAGAAACAAACAATATAGCAAAAAAGGTCTTAAGTAGGGAATACATTTATAAATCAGTGGGATCCTACAAAAATTAGGTTTATAAACATTTAACATCTTTAGAAATTATCTGGAAGAGGGTGTATAGTGTATAAATCTAAGCATAAAGTAAATGACAAGAACACATATGTGAGTGGGCAGTAAAGCAGCGGGTGAAATTCTCAGTGTTTCAGCTTGAAGTGTAGCAGAAACCATTTACTGCAGAAACCATTTACTGCAGCAGTGTCGGTAGTTGTTCAATTATTTTAAAAAGTTTGTTAGGGACTTCCCTGGTGGTGCAGTGGTTAAGAATCCGCCAGCCAATGCAGGGGACACGGGTTCGAGTCCTGGTACGGGAAGATCCCACATGCCGTGGAGCAACTAAGCCCGTGCGCCACAACTACTGAGCCTGCACTCTAGAGCCCGCGAGCCACAACTACTGAGCCCACGTGCCACAACTACTGAAGCCCGTGCGCCTAGAGCCCGTGCTCTGGAACAAGAGAAGCCACTGCAATGACAAGTCCACGTGCCGCAATGAAGAGTAGCCCCTGCTCGCCACAACTAGAGAAAGCCTGCGTGCAACAAGGAAGACCCAACGCAGCCAAAAAAAAAAAAAAAAAAAAGTCTGTTAATCCGGGGAGTCATTTGAAAAAATAAAGATACCTACATAACAAACATTTAAATTAACTTAAAGAAGTAACATCCATTTTAGAACCAAAGCCTTTTTTCTTTGGAGTGAAGCCACTGATTGAAATTACTGGTTATTTTTCTTGCCTAAGTATATAAAAGATAATTTATCATCTGTAGTTTCCAGTTTCATTTTTGTTAAAGTGCAGCAAAAAATATAAAGAAACAGGTGAAACTAATATCTCAAAATTATGACTTTATCACGTACTCAATACAAAAATCAAGATATTTTACATTCCTTTCTTTTTTCTTCAAAATCCAGTGCGTATTTTACATTACAAGACATTCAGATAATGTATTTCATTGGAAATACAGGCGCACATCGTTTTATTGTGCTCTGCAGATTTTGTGTTTTCTACAAACTGAAGGTTTGTGGCAACCCTGCATTGTCAGATGGTGGTTGGCATTTGTTAGCAATAAAATATTTTTAAATTAAGGCATAGACATTGTTTTTTAAAGATATAAATGCTATTCCCACACTTAATAGACTACAGGATAGTAAAAACATAACTTTTATCTGCCCTGAGAAAGTAAAACATTTGTGTGACTTGCTTTATTGCAGTGGTCTGGAACCAAACCCACAACTTCTCCAAGGTGTACCTGTACTTGATCCATATTTAAATTTCGTAAAATTTACAAAAGTAAATAAAAGTGAAAATTAAAAAGTAGATTCACATACTCAAGTTGTTTCAAATATACTTGAAAATCTGCCAATACCTGAAGTGAATGTCAGTTTTTAAATTTAAATTTAAAATTAATTAAAATTTGGAAACTCAAGCTTCTTAGTCACAAGTTATATTTAACAGACACATGTGGCTACTGGTTACTTGACCGAACAGTCCAAGTACTCGTTTTAAATATAATTTCAACAAGCCTTGTGGCCTGTATCCCCAGTACACTGGGGACTGGGAGAAAGACACAGAGGACAGAACGGACTTATCTTCTCCGTACAGCGCTCCTCGAGATCAGGAACAGTGAGCTCTGCCTGGCACACTCCCCGCTGTTTACATGCACTGACGTACTTTTAACAGTACCGTCGACTTCCTTGGAACGGAGTGAAATGTACTGCTGGCGTGTTACAGAGTTATGTCTTGGGAAATTATCATTTAAACATATTTCACCTTTTCAATTATGAGCCTTCACAAATTCCTAGAGAACTTGAACCAATTGATACCTTTTGTGGCTTTTTCATTTTCCCTCCCTATTCTTCCTGAAGGCTTAAGGTTTTATTTTCCTTATTCTTTTTTTGGTGGGGGTGTATCAATAATTTTTAACCCACCTATAAATCGCTTTCTGTTGTATTATCATTTGCTGAAATCATAAAAATAAAACTCTAAAACATGCAGATGCTTAAGCTCATTTCTCCTTTTGGAATCTCATGCTCTGTTCTGTAACTGTTTCCTCAAGGCTGTATTATAGAAAATTTAATATTTTTGAATGTATAAATGATTTCTTGACATTTCATATGTAAGCAGTAGATATAATTTTCATTTTAATGGAAATGTAAAATTATCACACAAACATCCAGGTGTTTTATAATAAACCAAAAATAACTAGAATCTACTTACCTTAAAAAATTCCTTTTTCTCAACCATCTCATCACCATCTGCATCCAACATTTTAAATGCAACATGAAACCCAGTATGGGGTTCTGCAAGTGAAAAATGAATAATTATGTAAATGTTGGTGGAATGCAAGTTACCTGAAGATCTATAGATCCTCAAACTTGAAATAAGCCACCAGAAACAACATGAGTAAGTGCCTAAAGTAGAGGAAAAACAATCTCTTCTCAGGATAACAATGTTCAAAGGCTGATATGTTTCCATGGTGTGCTGTTCTGTTATTAAGTGTTCTGCCCTTCAAAGCAAAATTCATGTGAGAACTTAACGTATTTCTTCCACTCTACTAGGGGCTTTCCTATATTCTTACAGTACGTTCTCTATTTTCACATTGATTACTACTCTTTATTTCCCTTTCCCAAGAGTAGGGTTTTGTAAAAATTATTTTGAAATAATTTTAGGCTTACAGAAATACTGCAAAGCTGGTACGGTGAGTTCCCACAGGCCCTTCACACAGCCTTCTCTCATGGCAGCATCTTATGTAACCACAGTACCTTTACAAAAACTAAGAAATTAGCACCTTTAACTAAACTACAGACTTTATTTGGATTCCATGGTTTTTCTATTCTAGGGTCAAACACAAGGAAGCCTGTTGCGTTTAATTGCTATGTCTCCTTATCTCCTCAGAGCTGTGAAAGTTTCTCAGTCTTTCCTTGATTCTCATGACCCGGACAGTTTGCAGAGAGTTACTGGTCAGGAATTTTGCAGAACGTCATGTGAGGGATTTTTAATATTCCTAAGTGAAGGCTGCGTCTGACTCCTCAGTTCAATAAGCCTTCAATTAAGGAGACAAAGTTGTGGGGAGCCCGAGTGCAGGGGAGGTGGTGAGACTTCAAGGATAATCTCACCCAAGAGAATCATTCTGTAGGTACAGAAAGCAAGGCACCAATAACATTCTTCATGATAAAGATATAAATACCAAACTTCCAACACCCTGTCTAGTAAAACGAGAGAATTCCACATGATCGATGAGAAAAACTGTGGAATACTTACTAGTGAGGATTGTAAGCAAGAAAAGATACTCGGTATATGAAACCAGCCCTGAAAGAGATAAAGACATCAGAAAGTAAGTTTTAGATGGTTTAGAAGTAATCATATACATACTATATGGAACCTTCACCTAATTAAAAACACACACATTTTTACTTTAAATTACCTCTCTGGTATAGCGGAAAATTTTCATAAGAGAGTTAAGTACAGTACTAATACTTCAAAAAAAAGGAGACTTTTATTAGGTCACTATTACTAGGAAGGAAGGGGAATGGTCATTGGTCAGCAAGTACAAGTGTCCACTAGAGGTTTTATCTGCATGGCATTTTGTGTAATTTCACCTCAAATTTTACTATTCATAAGATCTCAAGTGAAGCAAACTTATATATTCAGTAGAGTGACAGAGATTTGGATATACCAAAGGTCAAACCATGTTATTTAAAATGAAGTAATTAAATTTCTGTAGCAGTTACTTGATTTTAATCTATAGGTTCTCCCTGGTCTTTCTTCCCCTCAGTTTCAACTTAATTGTTGAAGAAGCCTGGTCATTTGTCCGGTAAAGTTTAAGAGTGTAGAAGACTTTGCTAACTGCATCTTTTTGGTGTCATTTCACATGTTCCTGTAACGTCTGTATTTTCTACAAACTGGTACTTACTTAGATCCAGAGCTGTGCTCAGATTCAAGTTTAGTTTTTGGCAAGAATTCTTTTTTTTTTTGGCCGTGCCGTGCGGCATGCGGGATCTTAGTTCTCCAACCAGGGATCAAACCTGTGCCCCCTGCATTGAGAGCGCAGAGTCTTAACCACTGGACCACCAGGGAAGTCCCAAGAATTCTTAATAGATGGTGCTGCATACTTTCACCAGGAGGTCAAAATGTAAATGTTTACAGAAAATGCTAAATACCACTGAGAGATACTGATAGTAAGAGTTCCAGGACTTAAAAAAAGGGGAAGTCTTCCAGAGTTTAGATGACCGAAGATGTCTCAGAGGAACTAGTTCTAAAAATGGTCTTTGTTCCTTTTTATGGTTGAGTAGCTATGCTCCAATAAAAATTAATTAAAAAATGGTCTTTGAATGATGGGTGAAAACCGCAATGAAGCAGGGGTGGTATAAGCGGGAAAGCCGTATGTATAGGAGAGACGAAGCTGCGTATGAACACTGAAAAGCGAGTGTTCGTCTGCACGGATGTTCCTGTGGAAGAGTCAGTGGGAAGCACAGCTACGTGGTGGCTCAGAGATGAGGAAGGAAGCCTGGCAGAGTGACGGCAGCGGACCTGCACCATCCTGCTGTGAAGGAGGACCTGTCCCTATGGGCCCCCGGTCAGATACAGCAGCGACGCACGGCCGAAAGCAGTGCAGAGCAAACAAGGCAGGGAAGGGTTTGACACCCAGGTAGTTCAGTGCTTCAGCTAACAGGCAACTTCAAGTATGTATTTAAATGCTCTTAATGACTTACAGTGTTTTACATCAGCAATTTTTCTGTCATTTTTATTTTGGAGCAGCTGTGCTTCCCTTTAATAAAAAGCCTAGAGTAAGTCTTCAGGTATTTTTTCCAAGAAATATTCAGTGTTTATATGAAGGGAGAATAAATTAAATGTGTTTTGTCATATCTCATACCTGAGAGAAACGCTCTAACGTTAGTTGAAGGATCAAAGTATTTCATATCTTGGCAGCCTCAAAAAAGTGAACAGTTTTTTTCTAATTTTCAAAGGAATACAGCAATGTGAAAAAATGGCCAAACTGCTGGACTGAACTGGGCTTGGTGCCAAAAGGAGACCTCACTTTTCTTTTCTCGAGACATAGGTACATGTCCTGTGCACAGGGGAACTTTCTGAAAAAGAAAATTCTTTGAAATACTGACTTAAATAAAATGCTTGAATAAACACAGTTGAGACAGTGTAAGGACAGCACCCTACACTCTCAAGATAGTTTATAGACAATACAGCTCTCCAACAGCATTCTAGGCACCTGTCTCTGAAAATGCTTTTTTTTTTTTTTAAATTAATAGCTACTCTATTTATTTATTTATTTATTTATTTTTAGCTGTGTTGGGTCTTTGTTTCATGCGCGGGCTTTCTCCAGTTGCGGCAAGCGGGGGCCACTCTTCATCGTGGTGCGGGGGCCACTCCTCATCGCGGTGCGCGGGCCTCTCACTATCGCGGCCCCTCCCGTTGCGGGGCACAGGCTCCAGACGCGCAGGCTCAGCAGTTGTGGCTCACGGGCCCAGGTGCTCCACGGCATGTGGGATCCTCCCATACCAGGGCTCGAACCCGTGTCCCCTGCATTAGCAGGCAGATTCTCAACCACTGCGCCACCAGGGAAGCCCTGAAAATGCTTTTAAAGGAAACTGACACTTCCGAATATTTATAGGAGAAACAGTTTAATACATATTTGTTGCACTGAATTGTAAAATAAATGCTGTTAAATGTCAGTGTTTCAAAACTGCATGTCAAATAGGAAAGTATTTTAAATAATTTATATTTAAAAAAAAAATTTTTTTTTTGGCTGCACCGCACGGCATGCAGAACTTCCCCGACCAGTGACTGAACCCCCTGCAGTGGAAGCGTGGAATCTTAACTACTGGACCACCAGAAAAGTCCCTATATTTAAAAATTTATTAAAGAATCCTTAAGGGCCGCTAGAAGAGATGATTAAATTCTGTTAGTTACTATGCTTCTCTAGAAATATTTTAAATTTGGAACTGTTGAAAAATATGACTTGCTACTAAATGCAGTTTTGAGGATTCCGTTCTCCAGAGAGAAATTACTACATGTGTCGTAAGAGCACATTCATACCTTACAGTATATGTCATGATTCATATCTTACAGTATATGTCATGATTTATATTCAGTGTATCCTTGAGGGTGGCATTATGTTGAGAACTCTGCTCAGTTTCAAAAAATACATAATAATTATGACTTATAATTTACTTCTCTTTATAATAATGCATGGAGGTGGATTATTTCCTTATTTCAAGAGTATACTACCCTTTTGTTAGTTATAATATACATTTTGATAGTTCTTTTAGGTGGTAAAGTAGAATATTTTAAATTGTTCCAAATGTAGCTAAATTTTACATTCTTTTTTTTCAAATGACTTCATTAATATCAACAAAGGAGTGTATCTGGAAAAAAGTCTATCTTCAATCTTCCCTATAAAATATTCAGTGTTTTTTCTTTAAGCTGGAATGTAGATTTCAACTCACGTATTTCAGAGAAAAACTAAAAAAATAAGTCTTGTTAAGTCCTTCCTCAAGATTTTTTCTTGTCCTGTAAGTTCTCTAGAGGTGGGAGAAGAGAGGATGAATTCAATAAATATTTAGGAGGCAAAATTAGAAAGATCTGTGTTTGGCTGCATATGAAGGATGGAGGGGCAAAGAGAAAGGGTTCAAAGCTCTTTCTGGGTTTCAGTGAGCCGGGTGAAAAGTACCACCACCCAGAAAGACACAAACAAAGCCTGGGTTAAGGGCAGGGGCGTCTGGGGAAGCGGCAGCACCTGGGGAGGCCGCAGTAGCTCTTCCTTGGCCTTTTCACTCTCTCCTTCTGATCCCCGCACCACCACGTGGCTCTGCTGTTCTCCTGCAGTTCCCTGTCAGTGGCTTAATTTCCTTGTCACCAGTAAGTTCTACCGTTAAGTCCCGAGTTCCTTACCAGTGCTAATTAGTGACGGCTGTTTTTAATACACCCCCGTGTGAATGGCAGGAAGTTAGGCTGAATTCTCCTCCTGCCGCTGCCCAGCGCACATTTTTATTCGTCCTCTCTGACTCTGAAGTGAATGCTATCATGGTCTCTCTCCCTGCAGTCACTTCTTCCTTCTAGTTCCCCTTAAAGCCTCTCTTTCCTCTATTTCTCCTACTAATATCCTTATAGATTTGCCTAAAGGGGGAAAAAAATCAACTTTCTGCTGTGGACTTCCATCTTCTGTTTATTTTTCAAACAGTCCGTCACTAAGGGCCTTCTCCCCCATCATCCAGAAATACTGACCTTTTATTCTTTAAGAAATCTGTGTGATGCCCCTGTTCATTTTGAGAATGTAAGTAGTCCTCCAGTTACATAAAGAACCGGGAACGAGAACTATCGAGTGAGAGAAGTGTGTGAGTAGGCTGATGGATTTGTCTCCTTATGGTTCGACAGTGGTACGTACAGATGGAGAGACAGAGCTAGATACAGAGACATATATGTGTCTGTTACTGAAAGTTAAAGACAGTGAATAGAAAAGAAGTTACTAACCATCTTTCGCAGTATCCTCTGTATCTCCTATGGTATGGAAGCAGCACAGCTGGTAACGACACAGATTCACAACCCTCCTTCCCGAGACCAGACCGTGACTGCGGACATGGCCCCGGCCCAGCAGAACCTCTAACTGAGCAGCTCCCGGGACAACCCCGCCCCCGCCCCCCCAGCCCCGTCTGAAGCGCTACGACTGTAACTGACACAGCTCTGGAAGCTGCACTAACTGTCTACTTCCCCTCAGGTCGAAGTGCTGCATTCAGGGCTCCACGAACCCGGAGCCCGGAAGCCTGGCCACTCCACGCTGTCAGCTCCGTGCCGAGGACACGACGGTCCGCTCGCTGCTCTGAAACCTCCACTCCCACGTCGTACAGGAGGCCTCAAAAACACTGCCCTGCACTTGCCAGGGAGCCTCCCACCTCCGTCAGAGTTCGTAAAATCTTGCTGTTAAACCTCGGTGTCTCCTGTGAGACCAGAGTGTCCCCCGGCTTTTCCGGGCTGACGAGTGGCGTGCGCTCTGCCTCTGTCCACCGCGCCGCCCAGTGCGCGGCCCCTGTAGTCCCTGCGGAACCGCCCGCCGTCTCCTCTTCTGCGCCCTCCTCGGGCGCCTCAGCCCCCTCTGCCCGGGGGGGAGGGGTTTCTCTCATCCGACCTGTCGCCTTCTCACAACCCTCCCACGGCAACCCGCCGCTCTCAGGACGCGGCCCGCGCTCCTGCACACGCCCTCCGCGCTGCGTGCGTACGGCTGAGGTTCTGCTCACCTCTCTGGCTTCCGTCCGGCCGCCCTCAGCGGCCACAGCCCGCTTTCCCAACGGCCTCTGTCCTCTCTGTTGACACGCCCGCAGCTGGTCTGCACTTCATCCTTCCGGAGCCAACCAACCTCCATGCCTCTGCTTCTCCCCACGCTCTGCGACGCTCTCCGGAATCCCCTTCCTCACTGGTCGCCGTGGGCCGAGCCCTGCCGCACCTGATGGCGGCTTCTCCGCTCGGGACGCCGGGACCCTTGCAGACGGCTCAGGTGGTGTCTCCTCTCCCCACGCCACGCTCACCCCAGACCTCTGCTCTCCCAACCTCTCGTAGAAACCTGTTACTCCGAGGCTGATGCCGTCGAGCTGACCCCCTCCGACTTTCTTCCCGGTCACCTACCTAGCTCCCTCTCTTTAGCCTTCCGTCGCTGGAGGCCTGAGCGCCTGGTCCATCGTCCAGCACACAGGGCCACACTCTACTCTCAGACCTGGGGTCACCTCTGGCACGTTCACGCTGCCACCCACTCGGCTCCAGCCGGCCGACTCCACGACGGCACCCGAGGCTGAGCTCACCTGCAGCGGCTTCCGCTCCGAACCGGAGCGCGGACCCGGCTCTGAGCGCACGGTGGGCCCCGCTCCTGGGTTCCCAGCTCGCCTGCCCCCACCCTCACTGGCCGCTCCCTCCTGACATCCCACTTTCTTTCCATCGCTCTTCCCATCTTACTTTCTTCTCGCCAAGGCTTGTTACTTAAAGTCTCTCGTGTTTTTCAGTAAAACCGCTGCCCTCGACACCGTTAACCCCCTAGCGCACGACTTTTCTTCCCTGCGTTTGCCTAGTAACACCCTAACCGCAAGCCTCTGTGCGCTTCCCGGCCTGCCCGCGGCCCGGGGAGAAGCAGCTGCTGGCCGTTCCCTCGCCACCCACATTCTCTTCTGAGCTCTGGCCTTCCCAGAAATCTTCCTGCGTTTCTCTGTCGGCTCTCTTCACTGGTCACAGACGCCACTTCACACCTCCTCCTTCCTCCACACCCTCCACTTTACGACGGAATCAGAGCCACCCCTCAAACCCGCCTCAACTTCTCAGCCCTCCTCTGCAAACATGTGCGGTGAACCCCCACACGTCACCCCTCCCCACGGTACCACGCAAAGCTCCCCGCTGAGGGGCGCGCCCCCCCCGCCCCCTCACACCCACACGCGCGCTCAAACCCCTCGTGCAACACAGACCGACAGGACCGGCCTCCAGCTCACACCCGCCCCGCCCTGCACCGCACCTGACCGTGCTGACGCGCGAGCACCCCCTCACCGCCAGTCCTGTAGCCACGTTCGGACCCCCTCCTTCTCGGGCCCTGCACACTGATGCTCCCTCCCTCCCTCCCTCAGGGCTCCCGCGACTCCCTCGCCTCCTCTGATGCCTCTGCCTCCCCTCCTCCACGGGCACCTCCTCCTCCTCCTCCTCCGCTCCTGTGAATGCTGGGGCCCTCTGCGTTATCTCTGAGGCTTTGTCTTCTTACTTTAGAATAATCACTTTACTTACTTACTTATTTGGCTGCACCCCTCGGCATGCAGAACTTCCCTGACCAGGGATCAAACCCGCGCCTGCTGCAGTGGAAGCACAGAGTCTTAACCACCGGACCGCAAGGGAAGTCCTTTCTCTTCTTCTTCTTCTTTTTTTAATATTTATTTATTTGGCTGCGTCGGGTCTTAGTTGCGGCACTTGGGATCTTTTGTTGCAGCGTGCAGGCTCTTAGTTGTGGTGCATGGGCTTAGCTGCCCTGCAGCGTGTGGAATCTCAGTTCCACGACCAGGCATCGAACCCGAGTCCCTTGCATTGGAAGGCGGATTCTTAACCACTGGACCACCAAGGAAGTCCCAAGTCCTTTCTCTTCTCTTTTTTTTCTTTTATAAATAAATTTATTTATGGCTGCATTGGGTCTTCGTTGCTACGTGTGGGCTTTCTCTAGTTGTGGCGAGCGGGGGCTACGCTTTGTTGCGGTGTGCGGGCTTCTCACTGTGGTGGCTTCTTTTGTTGCAGAGCACGGCCTCTAGGTGTGCGGGCTTCAGTAGTTGCGGCACGCGGGCTCAGTAGTTGTGGCACACGGGCTTAGTTGCTCCGCAGCATGTGGGATCTTAGTTCCCGGACCAGGGATCGAACCCGTGCCCCCTGCACTGGCAGGCGGATTCCCAACCATTGCACCACCAAGGAAGCCCATCTCTCCTTATTCTAGACGCTCTGCCTCACCCTTCTCTCCAAGCTTACTGAAATCAATGTTTAAATAATTTTTCTGTGATTGCTCAAAGAGTTTAAGAAAAAGTTGCTTCAAATGTAATGAGTATTTTATTATGATTTAAAAACATCTATTAAATAACACACTGTTATAACATTCTCTCTGTAGATTCTCTAATGTATGTTCTTCAATATGCAGCTGCAAACCTCATAACTTAATTCCTTAATAATACTTTGGTTAAATAAAATACAAGTAAAACAAATAAAAATTACCTTTATCGCCAAGGTCTCTAAAAAAACTTGATCCACAACCAGCTCTTTTGATTCCTGCCAGTATGTCTTCAATATCCTTTGAATACACATATTAAAATCTTTCAATTTAACTTATAATAGTTGATTTTCTATCTTAAAAAAAAAGAAAAAGAAAAAAGACCTTCACCTCCATTGCTTACCTTATTTGTCAGCCTCTTGACTGAAGTTTTACCTATAGCAAAGAAGAAATATTATTTGGTACCCACATACCTTGGTAAAATTCAACTTCCATTAAGAAGAAAATCACTTAAAAGACAAAACAAATAACTAAATATTTATAAAAAATAGAAGTTGGGCAATTTTAGCTAATATCTTTAAACAAAAGTTATGAGCCAGAGAATTCTAAGTGTAAACACAAACACTGTAGTTCTTTGTAAGACCTATTTTCACTTTCACTCACTCCCTTTCAGAAATATGGAACCTTCTAACCATCTCTGACTCATCATAGCTGTCTAAGAGAAATAAATTTGTGCCAAACATTATTTCTTTCTTTACATTATTAAAATCTGTCTCCTTTTGCTTTCATTGACTAAAAAAATACACATTCATGTTTCAGAAAGCTACCTTTTTAACCCTGAGAAGTTCTTAAGGTCACAGCTCTGCAGTCAGATCTAAAAGGCTGGTCAGGGGCTTCCCTGGTGGCGCAGTGGTTAAGAATCCGCCTGCCAATGCAGGGGACACAGGTTCGAGCCCTGGTACAGGAAGATCCCACATGCCGCGGAGCAACTAAGCCCGTGCGCCACAACTACTGAGCTCGTATGCCACAACTACTGAAGCCCGGGCGCCTAGACCCCATGCTCCCCAACAAGAGAAGCCACCGCAATGAGAAGCCCGCGCACCGCAACGAAGAGTAGCCCCCGCTCGCCGCAACCAGAGAAAGCCCGTGCGCAGCAATGAAGACCCAATGCAGCCAAAAATAAATAAAATAAACAAATAAATAAATAAAAAAAATAAAAGTAAAGGCTGGCCAAGATGGCTGTTCATTCTAAAGTGATGTTACTTTTAACAATTTCCTACTGGATAACAGATTAAAATTCTTTCAGGCTTTCTGCCATCTTCTTTAGGCTGCCCTCATTTTCCTCTTATCCACTGTAATTCTAAAGCAATCACCTTGCTTCTTTTGTTGAGACTTTTTCTGAAGACAGCCTCAAGCCATTTACACATCTAGAACACTGAGAAATATTTTGTAAATTTTATTTCTTATGTAAGCCATATGCATCACAAACTTCCCTTCTTGCTTTCAAAATTATCCATAAAGTTCGTTCAGTGCAATTACATGGTGTGTGAACATTCAGGTGACAGGTTGAAAAAAAAGAATGCTTTTAGATGTGGCTTTTTGCAGTTTGGGATGCTTAAATTTGGATTATAAATCTACTGGGGACAAATTCTATTATTTACTGTTAATAAATTATCAAGATTTTATTTTTGCTTTAATAATTAAAACATTAATTGTGAACATGACTATATAATTTTTAGAAACATCTATGACCATGTTTGTAAGCTTAGGAGTTACTATTTTGGAAAAATTGTTTGTCACTGATAAACTATTAAGTGTTACCCAATGACAAATAACTCGATTCTAATGTTAGGTGCTATTATAACATGAGATCATCAAATAGATAGAAGTAACCCGGTTATTTCATGTTGACTACAAGTTCTGCCTGGCACCTGTATATGTATTTGATTATCAAAAAGGGAGAAACCATGTACTTAATGAACTTGTCTTGCAAAAAATTCTTTTCAAAATGGAATCAATAATTAGAAAATGATAAAGAAATTATCTTTGCTGATAAAAAGTCTGGGGTACCTCTGTTACAGAAAATTCATTTTTAGGTTTAAAAAAAAAAGACAAGGCAGAGCTCCTAGGAGAACACCTTGTCTTTCTTACTTCCTTTCTCTCAGTAAGAGAGGGGATTGTGGTGTTTCCAACCCAGAACGCTCTGCTGGGGTTTCCTAGTGCCTCTCACCCAGGCTGCCTGGTTTTAGACCGCTCGTTTATGGGCTCCCCAAGGAGAGAGACCAAGTATCAGATTTAAGAGGGGTGCGGTCTGGTCGGCTACACGAGGGGCATGACCTGTGTCCATCCCACAACAGTAACAACAAAAAGACACATTAAATATACTTAAATATATGTATTCATTTTTTGCCAGTCCTCTTACCCCCACTTTTTAAAAAACTGAGGTAGAGTTGATGTACAGTATTAGTCTCAGATACAAAACATAGTGATTAATAATTTTGATAGGTTATACTCCATTTATAGTTATTATAAGATATTGGCTACATTCCCTGTGCTGTAGCAGGGGTCCCCAAACCCCGGGCTGCGGACCGGTATCGGCCCGCGGCCTGTTAGGAACCGGGCCACAGGGCAGGACGTGAGCTGCGGGTGAGGGAGCGAAGCTTCATCTGCCGTCCCCCATCACTCGCATCACCGCCTGAACCATTCCCCCGCCTCCCCCGCTCCCGGTCCCGGTCCGTGGAAAAACTGTCTTCCTCGAAACCGGTTCCTGGTGCCAAAAGGGCTGGGGACCACTGCTGTAGAGTATATTCTTGTAGCTTATTTTACAAGAGTAGTTTTTATCTCTTAATCCCCTATCCCTATATTGCCCCTCCCCTTCTTCTCTTTCCCCACTGGTAACCACTAGTTTTTTCTCTGTATCTGTGAGTCTGTCCCTTTTTTGTTATATTCATTTGTGGTACTGTTTAGATTCCACATGTACGTGATAACATAGTGTTTGTCTTTCTCTGTCTGACTTACTTCACTTAGCATAATGCCCTCTGGGTCCATCTATATTGCTGCAAATGGCAAAAATTCATTCTCTTTCATGGCTGAGTACTATTCCACTGTATGTATACACCACATCTTCTTTATCCATTCATCTATCGATGGACACCTGGGTTGCTTCTGTATCTTGGCAACTGTAAATACTGCTGCTATGAACATCTGGATGCATGTATCTTTTCAAATGTTTTCTTTGGATACATACCCAGGAGTGGAATTGCTGGATCATATGGTAGTTCTATTTTTATTTTTTTGAGGAAACTCTATACTGTCTTCCACAGTGCATCAATTTACATTGCCACCAACAGTGTAGGAGGGTTCCCTTTTCTCCATATCCTTGCCAACATTTGTTATTTGTGTTCTTTTTGAGGATGGCCACTCTGATTGGTGTGAGGTGATACCTCATTGTAGTTTTGGTTTGCCTTTCTCTGGTGATTAGCAATGTTAAGCATCTTTTCATGTGCCTGTTGGCCATCTGTATGTCTTCTCTGGAAAAATGTCTATTCAGGTCTCCTGCCCATTTTTAAATTGTGTCTTTTGTTTTCTTGAGATTGAGTTGAATGAGCTGTTTATATATTTTGGATATTAACCCCTAATCAGCCATATTATTTGTAAATATTTTCACACACATAAGAAATGCATTCTTATTGTTTTCATAGCTATTTCATATACATTCATGCTGTCATATAAAAATAACAGAATGGGAAAAACTTAACAGCAAAAAAGGCAGATCTAGAGTTGAGGCTGCCTTGCTTCATTGTGCCAGTATGAAAGGATGGAAAATACACTGTAGCTTTTCTTGGTAGGGGAAGGGATAAATCTTCAACACTATGGTGGAATTTTGGCTCAAGAAGTAGAGTGTTTTAAAAGGTCTCCACCTACTCTGGAGATTCCACAACTTGGTTTTCACTGTTTACAAAGGATTTCTGAAGTTAAAAACCAGGAACAAGCACATCTTGTTACAGGCAAACAGCCATTTTAATACTTAAAGTAAGTAAAACTGCAACAATACATATTAAGTGTTGTTATAGGTCAAATAAATTTTTGCCTGTAGCCAAAATAAAGTTATTTGATAACCATAACTATAAAAACATTGCTAATAGTATCTAATTCAACTTCATTTTGCTAGAGATAAGTGGACTTTTGACACATAAAAATTAGACAATAGAGACATTTACATCATTTCACATCTTGCATAAATATATGGAACTTAGCATCAATATTAGAATTGGTATAAGAGCTGATTATACACTTGCTTGAATTCAGTCTCAGCTATGATGGAAATCAAGGCAGAAAATAGCACATTAGCAAAGCAACTAAGCTCCCGAATATCACTAATAAAAGTGATAACTGGAGGGAAAAAAGGAAGGCAAATTCAGTGGTGCTCTTTTCTTTCAACAAAGCATATGGCTTGTTTATTTTGCTGGAATATTTAAATAGTGAGAGCCAGAGATGACCTCTGGTTGGCATTTCTTCTAGAGGAAGACAAATGTGATGCCCTAAAATGCCTAAAACTGGCCTCCCTGCCAACTTTGCTAAGTCGCTTCTTGAAATACATTTACATCATTTTTGAATGGAAAAACGAGAAATGTGACTTTCTTTTTTGCAACCTTAAGCACTGTGAAATAATTAATAAGAACATTATACATAACAAATTATTTAATTACTTAATTAATTTAATCAGCTTGAAAACTGATATAAAGGGGGAAATAGAAAGCTAAGAAACTAAACAATGGGGAGCGGGGAAGGTGAGGAAAAGCTTCTCCAAATGAGAGCTGCTTAAGTTAAGACCTGACAGATTAGCAGGAATTAGCCCAGAAAAGTGGGGCTGAAAGCATTCCGGGTCTAGCAGGTGAATCGGGCCTGAGATGGAAGGGCTGGAACCCTCTGCCAACACAGCAGGCCCTGTGGTCCTCCCACCCCGCCACGAGGAGGAGGAAGAGCGCAATGGTTGTGGCGGGGGTATTACTATCTCACGACCTCTACTTTCTCTTCGAGCGGCGATCAGGTCCTTTGCTGGAGTGTGTAGGACAAAGTGTAAGGCCACAACACAGCAGAGATGCTGGTGTACAGAAATACAACTGATTTTCATACAGAGGTGCTGTGTCCTACGACCTTGACAACTCCCTTACTAGTTTAGTAGTCTTATGATTTGTGGACGCTTTGGGATTTTCTACATAATCATGTCTCTGAACAAAGACAACTTCCCTTTCCCTTTTAAATCTGTAGTTCTCATTTCTTTTACTTGCCTTTTTGCACCGGCCGCTACTTCCGGTAGCATGGTGAATACAAGCCGTGAGAGTGGACAGCCTTGCCTACTCCCTGATCTCAGAGGCAAAGCATCTAATCTTTTACTATTAAGAACGATACTAGCAACTGGCTGTAGGTCCACGTGGCCTTTTAGGACCTAGCATTCAAAGTGCCACACTGTCACATCCATGCATCTCTAGGAGTGGAGGTCGCAAAGGTCACGGAGAGGGGATACAGGTCCCACCTCTTGATGGGGGCTGACAAAGTTCTGGAAGAGCATATAGGACCAGAAATACCGTTGCAGCCATTTTTGGAAATACAACCTGCTGCAGCATCTTAACAGATTTATCCCCTCACAGGGAATATTCTCCCTTTTGTTTTTTGCTTAAGGAAATGTATCCATTTTTCTCACACCCTTTGTGAAGTCATGATGCCTCCAGCCCTCCCTGACCTCTCCGATGAAGCTACCACATCAGATAGTCTATTACCCCAACTCTACACTAGATTGTGAATTCTATTAATATCTGTTTTATTTACCACTATATCCCCAAGGCCTAACACAGGGCCTCTTACATGACGTGTAGCCAATAAAATTTTTAGTAAAGGTGTGGATTATAACTCATCATTTCATTATATAATAACTGTTGATATATTTACTTATTAATCTATTTAATAACTATTTGTGCCAGGCACTGTGCTAGTCAGGGAACACGGTCGAACACGAGACCGTGATGGTGCTGTTCATCAGCAGAGGGACGGCGGGTGGGGTGGGCTTGGGAGAGTGTGTGGGGAGGAGCAGAGCATCTGCAGCACGTTTACAGCTGCTGACTTGAGATGCCTCTGGCACTTCCTAGAGGAGAAGCTGGTCAGGTGAGAGGTCTGGTCTGGAGACACACACATGAAAGTCAGTGTTCAGGGAACAGCTAAGTCACTGATGGGGGCAAGGTCCTCGAGGAAGAAGGCAAGGAGGAGAGAAGACGACTTGAAGACGGAAGCTTAAGAAGAACTACTAAGGGGAGCATCAGTTTTGTCCCCACGACTAGACCGGGGACTCTCTGAGGGTGCATGTCACATTTATTGTTTACATCCTCCAGGATTTTCATTTTGGTGTGAAGTTAAACACCAGACTGATCTGATCTGGGCTGCTCCGTGTGTCAGGTTCCCCATGTCCCCAAACACCATGGAAACCAGCTGTCCTTACGAGGGATTAAAGTTGCTCCTCGTGCCACAGCCTCCACTTATCAAGACGCCACAGGACGAAGCTGGGACCAGAGCTCAGCGCTTCAGTGTGGACCACGGGCCTGGCACTGGGGAACAAGCCTTTCAGGCTGATGCTTCTTGACGCTACAGCCCAAACCGTACAAACTGCTGAAAAATGACCTTTGAAATACATACAGTGAACAGTTCTTCCAGTTTCTTATGACAACAATCACAAAAATAAGCCAGAAGTCATATGTATATGAAGGTTAGAAAACAGAATCCAAGTTTTAATTTTTTTCTCAGGATGTTGAATGAAAAGTTGAATCATTTTAGAATTAAATGTCTTAATTTATCTTGTTTTACTTTTTATTTGTTGTATACAAGCCCCGTAAAGTAGGCTTACATTGGATGTAATTCCAAAGACTCTCATATTTAGAATGATTTTATAGAGGCTATCAGAAGAGTAATAATGTGCTTTGGGCTTGGATCATGAAAAGAACCATGTTTTAATCATTTCATTTCATTATCTTATTTCATTTCTAACTCATCCCTTCTTTTTAATGATTCCTTTTTATATCATTCAGAGAACAACAATAAGTAAGCTGATTAAAAGCATAAGAATGTCTAAAGAATATAAGGATAGAGGGAAACTGACCCTCCTGAATATCCTTCCAAGGCGGAGAAATCTGTCTTTAAGAAATAAAAGCATGGCCCGTGGGCTTTAAACCTGTTCTTCTCACACAGGAAAATGCATCCTCCCCAGTCAGGGTGCGGGGTCACGAGCTAGGGGACAGACAAAGTATTTGCCACCCTGCAGTCTGACGACTATGGAAATGCTCACCACGCCCCATCTTAGGTACGTGTGTGCATGTGTGTGTTTACAAGAAGGCTGGGAGCGGAGAAAGTATTTACGTGTGGAGATGGTCAGCACTCAGATGCTGCCAGGGCAGAGTGTGCTCACGGCCCACTCTTACCCACGTACTGATTTTCTGTTTCACTGCAGGGATGGGAAGGAGACTGCTTAGTGAGTCCTTGGAAGCCTAAGCAGCTAATTTTTTTGGCAAATGAATTTATCAGCAACCTGTGCTTTTAAAACTTCTGAGTTGGCTCCTACAAATCAGTTCACTTTTCTGTTAGAATTGACCTAGATGAATATGTTTCGGTTTAGACCCACAATGAGTTCTCTGATATTGGAAATGCATATAATGCATTTATTTTTTGTAAAGTATAATAACTTTATTTTATTTATTTATTTATTTTTTTTTACTGTATTCATTTTTTTTCACACACACACACTGTATTTTATTTTTACAAGAGATAAACTGACACCAAGCATTGTAAATGGATGACCACAACAAAAGCAACAATGATTGCAACTACCAAGCACGAAACGCACTCATACTATGTCATAATATTGACATTCAGTCCAGTAATCCTCCACTGTAACAGCTCCTTTACTTTGCAGTGAAAATTGATTTGTGTATTTTTTGCCTCTGAGTCCTTGTGGGATTTTTTTTTTTTTTATTCAAACAGAAAGTCACAAAAATTATAATCATCCTCATCAGTTCACTCAGTCCCATGTAATTAATTATTTTCATCTTGATCTTTTGTTAGCACTTTTATGAATTCATCAGTTTTCCATTAGAGTTCTGAAAATGCTTATTCATTCAGTTCAGCAGTACAGTCAGTTACCAGAAACCTGTACTTGTCAGAGTCTTTTCCATGAAAATAATTTTAAAATTAATATTTTCAACTGGGAACAAGGATTGGTATTTTTACACGTTTTTATAGCTTTATTGCGATATACTTCATATATCACAAAATCCGTCCATTGAAACTGTATAGTTCAATGGTTTTTAGTATATTCAGAGTGGTACAACCATCACCACCATCTACTTTCAGAACATTTTCATCACCCGCCAAAAGAACGGAAAACCCATTAGCAGTCACTCCTCTTCCCCTACTTGTGGGCAACCACGAATCTACTTTCTGTCTCTACAGATCTGCCTATGATGGACACTTCATATAAATGGAATCACACTACCTTTTAGCTGCTCCCACTTACTCTCCCCAACTTGTAAATGCTGGGTCATCCCAGAGCTCATTCCTTCCCCCCGCCTTTCCCATCTAAACTCGCTTTTGCAACCTCATGAAGTCTCAGCTCTCATGAATCCACTGAAGAGTCCAGCCTGTCCATCGCAATAATCCGGGGAGAAGTGCTGAGGGCCTACCCTGAGCAAAAGACACAGAAGACACAGAGAAGGACAGAGAAGAGAAGTGGAGGAGGGAGAACAAGCTGCTCTTGGTGACGGAGCAGATACAAAACATGAGGCAGCTGGATATGTCCACAAAAACTCCCCACAGCCTGATGAGCTGGGGGAGCGCCACCGCAGGGAAAGAGAACACCGGAAAGGGTGTGATGGGGAGGAAGCGGGCTTCCGTTTCGGATGCGCTGAGCTCCAGATGCCTGTGGGGATAACACACGAGTGTAAGTGCCTGATGCACAGCGAGACCAGAGCTTCTAGGGGCCAGCGGAGAGCTTGAGAGAGCGCGAAAACGACCCTGAAGCGACACCACGAAGCCGGTGAAGCCGTGAGCAGCAATAAACCCCTGGGGGACTGTGTCTAACGGGAGCGGCGCTGAAGGGAGGGAGCATTTAGGCGCTGGTAGGAAGAGGAAGCACGAAGGAAACAGACGGCAGGAACACATCGGTGAGAACAAAACCACAGGCGCCCAGGGAGAGACGTCCACAGCAGCAAGTGCTGCTAGAGGCTCAGTCAAGAGTCAGGCGAACAGTAGCCGCCCGCCTTGGCCATCTGGGGGCCACCGCTGACGTTCAAGAGAGAACAGTCAGCAGAGAGGGGAGGCAGGAAGCCAGACTGTGGTGCACCTGAGAGCAGCATGTGGGCCGCGGGCGCAGGGGCTGCCCGCCGGGAAGCGGGCAGCTGGAGGGGCTGACTGTGCTGGGGTCGTCAAGGCAGTGAAGACACCAGAGGATGTGTAAGCTTCAGGGACCGAGACGGCAGAGGCAGAGAGAATGACGGAAGGAGATGCAGAGCAGGTGGTGGAGGAACGAGTCTTAGCGGGGCAGGGAGCCCCACTTGGCAGAAGGCTAGGCAGCGATGTGGAAATGCCTTGGGGAATCTAGGCCAAGGTGAAGAACGTGAATTTAGTGGCTCCCATCTGCATAATCATGGGATTTTCTCCAACAGTTCACAGCAGCCTAGGTTCAACAAGGACAAAGGGGAAAGATACTGGAAAGCAATTATTAAAGAGTGACAAAATGACAAACCATGTGGCTACAGGGAAGGAAGACGGTCCAGAAGGAGCTGAGAACTTGGGAAAAATGGGATAACTGAGAGCAGAAGCTTTTATGAGGTCAAGAATAGGTATGCCGGGTATGAGAAAGTGAGTAAAATGGAAAGATAAATTGTTGCCAGAGAGTGGGATTCTGTCATTGGGGATTTCAAAACTGGAGCAATTCTAGGTAATGGACATGGGAGGTGAATGATAAGAGCGAAGGTCACTAAAATTGAGAACTAAGGACTGTAAGGCTACCGACGTTTAGTAGAAAACAGCATCAAAGCTTGGAATTCAATAAAAAGAACTTAAATAAGGGAAGATGGTGTTTTAGCTAGATAACCTAATTCTGAAAGGAGCACGTTTTTATGGTTTTCTGAGTGTGCAATAAGGGATTAGGATGACACTGATCTCCCCCAAACCTAACAAATCATGAAGGAGAACAAGCAGCCAGCATCCACCTGAAAGAGGCGTGGGGAGACGGTTCAAATAAGCCCCATCAATTACTATTAATAAAGTATATTATTTGTAAAAAGTCCAGGAAGATAAATACCAGGTAAAAATGAGTTTAGGAGCTAATATATTTCAGACTGCTTTGTTTCTTTCTGTTTACACATGAGGATCACAGGTCATTGGGCTGGCTCCGTTCTTCCTTGTTTTGCTGTTCATCATGATCCGTAGGAATGCAACCAAGATTCTTCTTCTTCTTATCCATGATGAAAAATGAAGATGAAGGACATCATATGTATAAAGGATGTATTATTCAGCCTTCAAAATTACTCAATTCTTGATTTAGCTAAATGCCTTCTGATAGAGTTTAATTGCATTCCAATGAATAATAAAGTGGAAACATTATAAGAACCTAAATTGGTTGAATCAAGGGTTGCATAAAAACAACAACAATGAAAGAAAGAAAAAGCCATGTAAACTTTGAACTTCATTAGAAGAACCTGGGCCTATGGCTAAAACAAAGTAGAGCGAAGTAAAACTTAGATTCAATTGAAAGAACATAAAATGGGAGAAATTTTTTTTTTTTTTTTTTTTTTTTTGCTGTGCTGCACGGCTTGCGGGATCTCAGTTCCCCAATGAGGGACTGAACCTGGGCCACAGCAGTGAAAGCCCAGAATCCTAACCACTAGGTCACCAAGGAACTCCCAGGAAAATTCTTGAAAGAACATAAAACGGGGGAAAATTCTTCGATGACACTGAACACAAGAGTAAACAGCTCACGTTACATGAGGAAGAAAATACAAATGTTGGTGAGAGAAAGTCAAAGGAGTGAACCACTGAGTCAGGTAAAGAGAAAACAGACATTAACACATACTGTTTACAAGTATTTGATATGTTAATAGTCTGCTAATCAAGCTTTTACAACCTCCACTTGAAACCCTAAATGAAAAAATTAGAATAAATTACAATATAGGTCACAGCACAGACATTTCTGATAAACAAGAACTGTTTGGCTATTAAGTATTTCTAAAAAATTCTTTCATTATCCTTTGTTTTCTTTCATAATATCATCCTGTTTTGTACCTTTCAGATAAAAATTTTTAGAAAAAGCAATCTATCTGTCATTTTCATTTCTTTCTAATTCTTTCTTTAACTGTCCACCACTCTCTTGACACCGATCTACCAAAGGTCCTGGTGACCCATGCTGATGACCAAATCCAACAGCCTCTCCCCAATTCCCATCCTACTGGATCTTTCTGGACACCCACACTACTGACCAAACACTTCCTGCTCCCATGACACTGCACTCTCATCCGTGGCCAATGGTCTTATTTAAAAAATCTCTGTAACTGGCTCTTCTTGCTTCACTCACCTTCTAAATGTAGATTTCTTTAAGACGTATTTTTAACTTTTTCTTTTTAATGCAAATAATAAATATTGGTTGCTGATGAATTAGAAAATTACAAGACAAAAAGAAAATACAAAAACTGATAATTCCAAAAGTAAGAGTGAACTATTAGCAATGTGGCGAATATCCTTGCAGACTGTATTTTACTTATACATATATATAAACAAGGAAAAAATGGGATCTCACTCTTTATATGCTTTTAAAAAGCTGCCTAACTGACAGACTTGAAGGGAAAAAAGACAGTTCGACAATAATAGATTTCAATACTCTACTTTCAACAACGGACAGAACCACCACAGAGAAGATCAGTAAAGAACTAGAGAATGCGAACAACACTGTAAACAAACATGCTGAAACTTACGGAACACAGTAAGAAATAGGAAATGTGAATGTATCCAAACAAGTATGGAGTGTGAATCAGTAATCAAAAACTTCCCAACAAAGAAAAGCCCAGGGCCAATGGTCTCACTAGTGAATCCTACCAAACATTTAAAGAATTAACACCAATCCTCCTCAAACTCTTCCAAAATCTGAAGAGGAGGTAACATGTGAACTCATTCTAAGAGACCGGCACTACTCTGATACCAAAGCTAGACACAAACAAGGAAAGAAAACTACTACAGGCTACTATCTCTTATTAATCTTGGTGTAAAATTTCTCAAAAAAATACTAGCAAACAGAATCCAACAGCCCATTAAAAGCATTATACACCATGAGCAAATGGGATTTATCACTGGAATGCAAGGGTGGTCCAAGATATGAAAATCAATCCATGCAATAGACCACATTAATAGAATGAAAGAAAAACCCCACAAGACCATCTCAATGGACGCAAAAGAAGCATCTGACAAAATCTAACACCCTTTCGTGGTAAAAACACCCAATAAACTAGGAATAGAAGCGACCTTCCTTAACGTTATAAAGGACACACATATGTAATATGAGAGCTAACATCATACTCAATGATGAAGACTGAGAGCTTTAACAGAAACATTAGGAACAAGAAAAGGATGCTGCTTTCGCCACTTCTATTTAACATGTGACTAGAACTTCTAGCCAGAGTAATTAGGCAGGAAAAAGAAACACAAAGCCTCCAAATAGGAAAGGAACAAGTCCAGTTAAATCTGCTCGTAGAAAACATGATCTCATTATGCAGGAAATCTTAAGAAATTCACAAAAAGCTGTTAGAGCTAATGAGTGAATTTATCAAAGTTATAGCATACAAAATCAACACACATAAATCAGCTGTATTTCTATATACTAGCAATGAGTAATCCCAAAATGAAATTAAGAAAACAATTCCATTTGCAATAGCATCACAAAGAATTAAATATTGGGGAATAAATTTAACCAAAGAGGTGTAAAACTTGCACAGTGAAAACTATAAAACTTGATGGAAGAATGAAAGATTTAGATACATGGAAAGACATCTTGTGTTAATGGAGTGGAAGACCTAATATTGTTAGGATGACAATACCACAAAAAGCAATCTTTCTATTCATTGCAATCCCTATCACAATTCCAATGGTGTTTTTTGAAGAAACAGAAAAGGCCATCCTAAAATTCATACGGAATTTCAAGAAACCTTGAATAGCCAAAAGAATCTTGGAAAAGAAGAACAAAGTTGGAGGATTCAGACTTCCTGATTTCAAACCCTAATACAAAGCTACAGTAATCAGGCCTGTGTGGTACTAGCAAAGGATACACATACAGAACAACAAAACAGAATTGAGAGTTTGGAAATAAACCTATACATTTATACTCAGTTGGATATTGACAAGGAAGCCAGGACAATTCAATGGGGGAAACAACACTCTTTTCAACAAATGAATAATTAGATCATTAGATAGATAATTAGATAATAAATAGATAAAAATAATTAGATAATAAATAATAAACAGAGAGCCACATGCAAAAGAATGAAGTTGCACCCTTTTACTTTACACCATTTACAAAAATTAACTTAAAATGGATCAAAGACCTAACCTCAATAGTTAAAACTATAAAACAGGGGCAAATCTTTATGACTTCGTATTTGGCAATATTTTCTCAACTATGATACTAAAAATATAGGCAACAAAAGTAAAACAAATACATATGACTTCATCAAAATTAAAAACTTTTGTGCATCAAAGGACGCCATGAAGAGAGTGAAACGATAATCCATAGAATGAGAAAAATGGAATTTGCCCATTTCATCTAAGTTATTTGCATACAATTGTTCATTGTATTCCTGTATGATCCTTTATGATCTAAGTTATTTGCACACAATTGTTCACTGTGTTCCTTTATGATCTTTTAGGATCCTTATGATTCCTTTATGATCCTTTATGTATTCCTTTATGATCCTTTTGACTTCTGTTAATGTTGTTAGTAATGCTCCCTCTTTCACCGTTTTCTAATAGTTTGAATTTTTTCTTTTTTTTTCCTTGGTCAATTTAGCTAAAGTTTTTTCAACTTTTGACACCTCTTTTCAAAGAACCAGTTTTTAGTTTCATTGATTTTCCTCTACTTTTTCTAGCCTCTATTTTCTTTATCTATGATCTTTGTTATTTCCTTTCTTTTGCTTGCTTTAGGTTTAGTTTGCTCTTCTTTTTCCAGTGCCTTAAGATGACAGGTTAGGTTACTGATTTGAGACCTTTTTCTTTATTAATATAGGTATTTACACCTGTAAACTGCCCTCTAAGCACTCTTTTAGCTGCATTCTATAACTTTTGATGTATTATGTCTTCATTTTCATTCATCTCAAAGTATTTTCTTTTTCTTTCTTTTTTAAGAAATTTAAGTATAGTTGATTTACAATGTTGTGTTAGTTTCAGGTGCACAGCAAAGTGATTCGGTTATACATATATATATCTGCTCTTTTTCAGATTCTTTTCCCTTATAGGTTAATACAAAATACTGAGTATAGTTCCCTGTGCTATACAGTAGGTCCCTGTTGGTTATTTATTTTATATATGGTAGTGTGTATATGTTAATCTAAGACTCCTAATTTATCCCTCCCCTCCACTTTCCCCTCTGGTAAAGTTTGTTTTCTATGTCTGTGGGTCTATTTCTGTTTTGTATATAAGTTCATTTGTATTTTTTTTTTTTTGGTTCCATCTATAAGTGGTATATGATATTTGTCTTTGTCTGGCTTACTTCACTTAGTATGATAATCTCTAGGTCCATCCATGTTGCTGCAGATGGCATTATTTCCTTCTTTTTTATGGCTAAGACTCCATTGTATATATAGTCCACATCTTTATCCATTCATCTGTGGATGGACACTTGGGTTGCTGCCATGTCTTGGCTGTCATATATAGTGCTGCTATGAACATTGGAGTGCATGTATCTTTTCGAATTAGAGTTTTCTCCAGATGTATGCCCAGTAGTGGAATTGCTGGATCATATGGTAACTCTATTTTCAGTTTTCTGAGGAACCTCCCTACTGTTCTCCATAGTGGCTGCACCAATTTACATTCCCACCAACAGTGCAAGAGGCTTCCCTTTTCTCCACACCCTCTCCAGCATTTATTGTTTGTAGATTTTTTGATGATGGCCATTCTGACTGATGTGAGGTGATACCTCATTGTAGTTTTGATTTGCATTTCTCTAATGATTAGTGATGTTGAGCATCTTTTCATGTGTTTGTTGGCAATCTGTATATCTTCTTTGGAGAAATGTCTGTTTAGGTCTTCTGCCCATTTTTTGATTGGGTTGTTTGTTTTTTTGATATTGAGCTGCATGAGCTGCTTGTATATTTTGGAGATTAATTCCTTGTCGGTCATATTGTTTGCAAATATTTTCTCTCATTCTGTAGGTTGTCTTTTTGTTTATGGTTTCCTTTGCTGTGCAAAAGCTATTAAGTTTAATTATGTCCCATTTGTTTATTTTTGTTTTTATTTCCATTACTCTAGGAGACAAATCCAAAAAGATATTGCTGTGATTTATGTCAGAGAGTGTTCTGCCTACATTTTCCTCTAGGAATTTCATAGTATCAATCACACATTTAGGTCTTTTGAGTTTATTTTTGTATTCATCCTGCTTGGTATCCATTTTGAGTTTATTTTTATATTAATCCTGCTTGGTATTCTGTGAGTTTCTTGAATCTGTGGTTTGGTGTTTGTTAATAATTTTGGAAAATTCTCAGCTGTTAATACTGCAAATATTTCTTCTGTTCTTTCTTCTCTTTCTGGTATTGCCATTACGGGCATGTTACACTTTTTGAATTATCCCACAGTTTCTGAATATTGTTTTTTCCAGTCTTTTTTCTTTTCAGTTTGGGAAGTTTTGACTGACATATCTTCAAGATCACCAATTATTTCCTGGGCCCAGAGGATTATTCTGATGAGACCATCAAAGGCATTCTTCATCTCTGTTACAGAGTTTTTTATTTCTAACATTTCCTTTTGACTCTAAGAGTTCCCCTATCTCGGTTTACATTACCCATCTGTTATTATATGTTGTGAACCCTTTCTTTTAGAGTCCTCAGTATATTAATTATGGTTATTCAGAATTCCTGGTCTGACAATTCCAAAATATCTGCTATATTTGAATCAGGTTCTGATGTTTGCTTTTGCCTCTTCAGATGACGCTTTTTGCCGTTTAGCATGCCACTTGATTTTACTGTTGAGAGCCAGATATGATGTGCTGGGTAAACATTACTGCAGTAAATAGACCTTTGGTGTGAGGTTCTATGTTTACTTGGCTAGCATTAGGCTGTGTTCACTGTTTGCTGTAGTTGTAGATGTCAGCGGCTAAAATTTCCTAATGTCCTGGTTTGTCTCCTCTGCTGTGTTTTTGTCTCCCTAGAGCCTTCTTAAGTAAGGTCTGAGAGGCATAGTTCTTTCAGCTGTATCCACGTGCTATATAGGAGCCCTACGGATGGTGTGTGGTGACGTGTGGGGAGATCCTATGATGGGTCTCAGTCTGTTAGTGAGCCCGTGTCCCTAAGCTGTGATCTCCGCAAGTGCTTTCAGTTTTTTGCTTTTGTTTTTCCCCCTTAAGTGAGGCAGGAAGGGTATATGGGGCTGGAGTTGGGTTCTTCCATTTCCCCAGGTTGGTTAGGCTGTGGGTTAGACTTGGGTAACACAGCTTCCTTTTTGTGCAGGCCTTTGTTAAGGAGAACAGAATGCTCTGGGAATTTCAAAATGGTTACTTTTCTCCTCCCCTTGAGGGGAAGCAGGAGAGGATTTTTCTCAGACCTTCACTGTGAGGACTGGTGGGGCCCTCAGGGTGGATTTTCACAAATTTTTATCTCTGAAGGTAGCCCATGCTCAGGCTCTAGCAACTCCTGAAACACTCCTGCCAGATGGTGGCTCCAGCGGTGGCTTCCCTCTGTGTCTACCTTCTCCAGCTTTCGCTCTGTGTGCCCTGTGGTCTCAATTCTCTCATGGATCTGAGAAGAGCTGTTGATTTTCAATCTTTCAGCTTCTTTTGTGCTGTGAGAACAGGAGTGACAACGTCCAAGCTCTTCACATGTTGAAGAGGCTAAACTACTTTTTTTAAAAAATAAGTTTATTTATTTATTTATTTTTATTTTTGGCTGCATTGGGTCTTTGTTGCTGCGTGGGGGCTTTCTCTAATTGCTGAGAGCGGGGGCTACTCTTTGTTGCGGTGCACAGACTTCTCATTGCCGTGGCTTCTCTTGTTGCAGAGCACGGGCTCTAGGCACGTGGGCTTCAGTAGTTGTGGCACGTGGGCTCAGTAGCTGTGGCTCGCGGGCTCTAGAGCACAGGCTCAGTAGTTGTGGCGCATGGGTTTAGCTGCTCCACGGCATGTGGGATCTTCCCAGGCCTGGGATCGAACCCATATCCCCTGCATTGGCAGGCGGATTCTTTTTTTTCTAAATTTATTTATTTATTTATTTATTTATGGCTGTGTTGGGTCTTCGTTTCTGTGCAAGGGCTTTCTCTAGTTGCAGCGAGTGGGGGCCACTCTTCATCGCGGTGCGCGGGCCTCTCACTATTGTGGCCTCTCGTTGCGGAGCACGGGCTCCAGACGCGCAGGCTCAGTAGCTGTGGCTCACGGGCCTAGTTGCTCCGCGGCACGTGGGACCTTCCCAGACCAGGGCTCGAACCCGTGTCCCCTGCATTGGCAGGCAGATTCTCAACCACTGCGCCACCAGGGAAGCCCTAGCAGGTGGATTCTTAACCACTGCACCATCAGGGAAGCCCTAAACTACTTTTTAAAAGAAAATTTTTTGTATCTCTCCAATTATTTACTTAGACTAATTTTCTAGGAGGGAACTTATTGCATCAAAATAAGTAAATATTTTCAAGGTTTCTGATATATACTGTTAAGCTTCCCTCCAAAACAGTGTGAAAGCTAATAAAGGGAGACGTTACTGCAAGGGAGTTGGGAGGCCAGGAGGGCAGCGCTCGTGCACACACCTCCAGTGCTCAATGTGACCCCCAGGGAGACACACCCTGCATCTCCAGCAAGAGGGAGAAACATGTGCTCCTTGCCGGGCAATGAAAAGCCACTACTTCAAACTCCCACTTCCCTCCAGTGCACTTTTCATTTATAACAGCCCCTCCCAATTTCCCCTTCTCCTTTATGAAAGAGTTTTCTCTCCTCTGCTTTAAGGGACTTGCACGTGGTTTGTCACTGATGCACGTTCTGAACTGCAATTCTTTGCTCCTCCCAAATAAACCGTTTTGCTGGTAAAATAACTGGTTGTTTTAGCGTTTTAGATTAACAGAAGCTGTACCAAAATAATCTAAATATATTTTTACCACCTTATTTTCCTTCTCATAAACCTTCACTGATCCCTCACTGGTTCAAGATGACGTCCCCTTATCTCCACCAAATACACATTTCTCTGGTGGTTGCACAGGGTCACCGAAATCCTCTGTACATTTGTCCCTTATTGTTTTTCAATTTGATCTCTCACTACCCCGCAACGCCATGCTCTCGTGCTAGTGATTGGTGAACTTACTGTCCCTAGAACACATCATGATCATTCGTTTTTGCTCAAGCCATCCCTCAGTATCAATAATGTCTTCCCAAATTCAATCTACACTTCTTCCAGCTCACCTTGCCCTGTCCCATTCCACCTGTCCCATATGCAGCTACCACAGGTCAAGACTGTCGGCACACTTTGAAAGGTGTCAGGAAGCCAAGGACTTTTCAAAGAACAGTTCTGCAATATAGGGCACAGAGGACAAAGCCATATCTACTCTCTGCAAAGCGAAAGGGACTGATTTAGATAAATTAAACTAAGAATTTCTGACCATTTGGGAAAACTGGGAGTAGACAGTTTATGAAATAAAATTATTTAATTATAGCCTTTGGATTTTTGCTTCTCATTCTATTTTTTCAGGGTTTTTTTTAAACCAGTGGCATCATGACTCCATTGTATGACCCTTTTTTTTAGTTCTGAGCAAAACTTTAATATTGAGAAAACTAGGTGTTTTCAAGTAATCAAAGACCTGGTGATAAAGATAACACGAAGCACAGGAAATTATTTTGATAAAACACAAAATTGTTACTTTCTAGGCAGATTACTTAAAAACGGAAACCTTTCACAATAGCTTATTAAGAGCAGACCATTAGTCCAATGAAGCTTTCTCTTTTTAGCAGATGAAAGAAAATTAAGTTTTAGTTTTATATAAGTACAGTATAGGTATTAAAGCTTATTTTTAAAACTGTTATAATAATAATTCAATTTTTAGCCAGTTTGACCACGCAAGATTCCTGTTCTCTCTCCCTCTTTGTCTGTCTCCCTCTCTCTCTCCTCAACTTTTTTTTTTTTTTTTTTTTGGTATTCCAAGCATTGTTCCTTATAATATTTCAACTTTTTGCATTGATTAAAATACAATCTGAGACAGAGTAAAACCGTGTTCAACAATTTCCAGAAATACATATAGTATCCATACATATGAAAAGACCCACCTCAATAAAACAAAATAATATTTAATATTTCAAACATTCAGAAGCATATAAATGCATTAGAAAAGGTCTTTAAAAGCTACATAATAAACCAGTAGTTAACTCAGGAGAGGGATCTAGGTTTGAGTAAGGTCAAAGGTGAATTTTTAATTTCTGTTGATTTTTTTTTCAAAGATCAAATTATATATATATTTTTTTAGACAGTAAATATGGTCTATTTTTGCTTCTTTCCAATAGAACACATTTGATCACTTTTTTTTTTTATACAGCAGGTTCTTATTAGTCACCCATTTTATCCACATCAGTGTATACATGTCAATCCCAATCTCCCAGTTCATCCCACCACCACCCCACCCCCTGTGTGACCCTCCTAGTTGCTCTAACCTAGTTTCTTTTTTTGCCCAATTTAAAACATCAACACCACCAAAATGTGACATCTTGGATGAATTAGTTACCCTATTAAGAACTTATTTAGTGACATTTAAAAACTTACCTATTTTTTCCTTTCTTCAGAAAAACCCATGTACAAAGCAACTATTTCTTAGATAAATAAATAAATAAATAAAAGTTTAGTGTCACAAGGGTTGAAAATCTAAATAAGTAAACGCATGGTACAAAGAATGATAATTAAAATGAAGAAAAGCTGTTACGAATTCTAAAAAACAGAGGTTTTTCAGCCCTAATATTTGATTTTTTTTAACTTAAAAAACAAAAACACAACTTACGTTCGATTTGGTCAAACATTACTGAGAAGAGGAAGTCCCGTGGTGTCATGTAATACTCTCCCCCGTGTTCCAGTGAGGAAAACTGCATGAAGCGCTGTTTACGAGGAGACGGTTTCCCTTTCATCTCTCCAGAGTCCACACTTTTCTAAAAGAAAAAGAAATTGCAATTTCAGATTTTTTTCAGTATCATTCCCCAACTTAGCTACTTCTACAATAATCTTTAAAGAGTAATTTTAGTGTTTAGGTACAACCACCTCCAAACTTTGAAGTCATTTACTGAACAGATATTTACGGAGTGCACAGGCACTGAAGACAGAGCAGTGATGAGGCTAACCGGAGGAACCTGCACTCCCAAACAGGGGAATGACAATTAATGAATAAATGTATAAAATAACGTAAGACACTAAGAAGTGCCATGAAGAGATATAAAGCAGGATAAGAAAGTGATTAGTAACATTTCGGGGCTTCCCTGGTGGCGCAGTGGTTAAGAATCCGCCTGCCATTGCAGGGGACATGGGTTCAAGCCCTGGTCCGGGAAGATCCCACATGCCGCGAAGCAACTAAGCCCGTGCGCCACAACTACTGCACCTGCGCTCTAGAGCCCTCAAGCCACAACTACTGAACCCGTGTGCCACAACTACTGAAGCTCGCACGCCTAGAGCCCATGCTCCACAACAAGAGGAGCCACCACAACGAGAAGCCCGCACACCGCAACGAAGAGTAGCCCCCGCTCGCAGCAACTAGAGAAAGCCCGCGCGCAGCAACGAAGACCCAACGCAGCCAAAAATAAATAAATAAAATAAATAAATTTTTTTAAAAAGTAATATTTCAATGGGATGGACAAGGAGAGTCTTTCCGAACAGGTGACATTCAACGAGACTAAATGAGGCACGCCTTGTGGGCTTGGGCTCTGGAGGGAGAGCATTCCAAGGAGGAGGTAAAGAAAGAATACAGACCATGGTACAGGAACAAGCGTGGTGTGCTCAAGGGTGGTGTGGCAGAAGAGAAGCTCAGGGAGACAGGACGGCAGCAGATCATGTAAAGATGAAGTACATCCATTCTGATCAGTGGCCCTGCTTTTAGGAATATATTGACATCATGGGTGCACAGTGCTAAGAGAACAAGAACGGTTAAGATACTGTTACTGTCAGAGTCTGTACCTTAGACAATGAGACCTGGGCCTTGACCCAGATGCTGATAGAGACAATACTGAAATATTTACTGCTAACCTTTCACGGAGCACTTACTATGTGCTAGGCACTGTACTAGTTAAGTATTCTCCATGGATTATTTAGTTAATCCTCACAACAACTGAACAGTAGATACTACAGTAGATATGAAAACCGTAAAGTAAATGGCAGAGCCAGGATAAAAAACCAGGTGTGTCTGACTCAAAAGTGTTTCAATCTCTTAACCACCACAACTATCCTCCTACCCATGGCTGGGCACTGTGCCCTAGGCAGACTGGAAGAAGACGACATACCAGTCAGCACACATGCCAAGGTCAAAATAGGAACCTTGACTCAGAACGTGTCATCTGTGAAATCCAAGAGCACACTGGCACTCGGGATCGCTCTCCTGAAGGTAACGCGCTAACTCAGACCATGACATCCTTCCTGGACACATCGCTTCCTTTCCATGCTGACACACAAGTCATGTTCAGTAAGTGCTGAGTGGAATTGAAATGGGGAAAAACAGCAATTCCAGTTGCTTAAACCTCCAAATTCAAAGCCGTCAACAGCTCCTTTTAGCTGATCTCAGTTCTCTAACCAGTATTAATTCTCTCTCCCCAATTTGACAACCGGCTTCCTTGAGTGCCTACCAGAATACTGGCCGTATACAGAACACTCAATAATACTGCACTGATGGTGCCCTGTCTTCTCCAGATCTTGCCTGTTCATGTCTTTCCTTTTCTTTCCCCTTAAATTACTACTATAAAAATAACTCAAGGGCTTCCCTGGTGGCGCAGTGGTTGAGAATCTGCCTGCCAATGCAGGGGACATGGGTTCGAGCCCCGGGTCTGGGAAGATCCCACATGCCGCGGAGCAACTGGGCCCGTGAGCCACAACTACTGAGCCTGTGCGTCTGGAGCCTGTGCTCTGCAACAAGAGAGGCCGCAACAGTGAGAGGCCCGCGCACCGCGATGAAGAGTGGCCCCCGCTCACTGCAACTAGAGAAAGTCCTCGCACAGAAACGAAGACCCAACGCAGCCAAAAATAAATAAATAAATAAATAAATTTATTAAAAAAAAAAACCCAAAAAACTCAAGGGGCATGTCTTAATTATATGAGTCCATACTCTTATCTCAGTCATCAGAAAACTGAATTCTATTAATATTTTCTGAACATTTTATACATGGAGTAGATACATTATTATCATTTGATATATTATCAAATGGATAGTGAGTATTTGTAGGAAAACAGTGGTAAACAAGACAAACAGTAATTCCTACTAGAATGTACTAAGTGCCTTGGCAGTGAATTTACAGAAAGTGTACAGATGGGACAGGGAAGGGAGAGGGGTAGGAGTCTTCTCAGTAAATGTCACAGCACTGGCAGAGTCCTAGATACAAGAGTAGTACAGTGTATTGAAGAGCTAAAGAAGTTAAACACGGATATATACATTCTTAGTTTAAAGAATATTTATGTTTATTATACTAATGTTTATAGTCTATTCGATTTTAAAAAGTAAATAATCTATACAGAAATAGGTCTATGTATTTCCAAATCTTTAAATAAATGTCGGTTCTTAAAAAAAAAAAGAAAATTATTTATTTATTTATTGGCCATGCCACACAGCATCTGGGATCTTAGTTCCCCCACCAGGGACTGAACCCGTGCCCTCTGCAGTCGAAGTGCGGAGTCTTAACCACTGGAACGCCAGGAAGTCCCAATGTTGGCTATTTTATACTATCTTGTATCTAAGTTGTTCATGACTAGTTAAAAAAATACCTTTTACCAACCACTTAATCCCTTTTATGCAAACAAACATATTCTTCTTTCTAAACTTCAACCAACTAAAAGGGGCCAATTATTCATTTATCCTCCTCAAGTGCTCTCCTAACAGGATGGATCGTTATTCTATGTCTCTTTTGGTTTTCATGCTGTCCTCTATCTTGTGGCAATCTTCCTCTTTCCTGGCCCTGACCTATACTGAAAATGACCAAGAAGTAAAAACACAAACCTCCCACTCTCTTGCAGCAAGATACGAAAACTACTCCTCCACCTCATGGTTACCATATTCTATATACTTGTATGAGTCTATAACTTGCATAAGCGTAACATTTCTGAAGATTCTTGAAAAGAGTCAATTATTCTGGGAAGTGTCATTTTATTTTTATTTTAAAAATATTTTTAAAGTCTTTACTGAATTTGTTACAATATTGCTTCTGTTTTATGTTTTGGTTATTTGGCCGCAAGGCATGTGGGATCTTAGCTCCCCGACCAGGGACTGAACCCGCACCCCCTGCAATGGAAGGTGAAGTCCCAACCACTGGACCACCAGGGAAGTCCCCTGGGAAGTGCCATTTTAGATAATGGTTGATTGGGTTGTCATCCCTTCCAATTTTGGTTAAATATCCTCCCCAATGAACAAGAAAAGGTAGAGGAGGCGAAACTAAAGCTCCCTTCCCTGGGTTGACTTCTGAGCTTGAAACTGCCATATGAATTGTAGACCATGAATTTAGAAGGTCACTTACAAACAAATGACCTCCACATTTGCCCACCACCATGATTCTCTACCAGTAGGCGATGTGGCATAAAACTATCTAATGACCCCCTACTAACATCCTCACAACTCAACCTGGTGTCGTACCTTTAATTTCTGCTACTTCATGGTATAAATAAACCTATTCTACTACCCCCAAATCCTGCAACTCCCTTTGCCAGCACTAGCAATGTCTCTCCTTTTTCTACTCTTTTCCACCACCTCTCACACTGCTTACTGAGGACACAGCTATCGGTTGGAGGCCATCATCTGTGTAGATACTAATCCCACCATTTCCCTTATGCAATATACAGTGGAAGCCCCCAAGACACCACCTCTTACTACTAGAGTCTTTCCCTTCATCCTAACTCCTACCCGCTGACCTCCCAAGTAAATACGTAATCGAGCATCTACTAGTGTGAGGGCACTCCAGGAAGAGACAGGACACATACTAATCAAAGGGGCAACAGTACAGTAATAAACACTAACAATATAGCTAATGTGAATTAAACACATGCAACGTAGGGTGCTAAAATCTTTACATACATGGTCTCACTCAATCTTCACAATGACCCTAACAGGAGACTTCATTTTATCAGCTTCATTTTACAAAAGAAGAAACCAAAGCTTGTCAAGGTTAACCAGCTTGCCTGGGTTAACATGGCAAGTCAGCGGATAGCATAGAGGCAATATGACAACCTCAGCTCAACCACTATCCTCTGCCAGCTCCTCTAAGGATTACATAAACTAGGAAAATAGAGAAAGCAGTGTGGGTAATGACAGTTGAGAAAGTTTTCATAAAAAGAGTGGGATTTAAGTTAGGCTCTAGAGAATAACAAAGAATAGAACTAGAATTAGCCATCCTTAAGACCTGGGCTAAGAGTTGCCCATTTCCTAAACGACATGTATTACTTCCCTTGTTCGATAAAATTTAAAATAAGTAGGATGTTATGAACACATTTCTTCGCTACAGCAAAATTTACACAGAGGCAAGAAGAGTACTGTTCTGAAATTGCCAGAGCCTTTCTAATTCCAAGTTGACGAACCAACAAATCAATTTTCTTTAAGTCCCCTTTGTCATACAGTAGTTGAATTTTAAAGGACCACAAATTGATGTGTATTATATATTTATGCTTACTTCACAGAATCTGGAAGATCAATTTGGCATTTTGAATCTTTTGTTTATCTATAAAGTTTATTCTTGCCATACTTCACATGCACGACCACTATGATCAACGCTCCGATTTCCTGGATGGATTTAACATCAAGAATGAACAACGTCTCTCTGCCCCCAACGCTTCCACCCTCTCCCCTGGTGCTCTCCGGCTCCCGTGAGCACGCTCTCTCTGCCCACATCCTCCTGCCCCTCCCCTCCTTCCCGCGCACGTTTCAGGTGGCTTTTCTCTGTTGCTGCTGTTTGCGTACTCCTTGAACTGACCGTATGGTTTCGGGCACTCATTCTTCTCTCTCGTTTCTCCTGTCTCTCTCTCACAGATACGTGTACATGTGGCGTATCTGTGGTCAGCTGTGCTTGGTAAACTGAGTCTGGGCAAAGGCAACGGATTTTTGAGTTTGGTTAAGTGCAGTTAGAGGGTCAGTTTGGATGAAGAGGACGGGGAGGAGTAACGAAGGTCAAAGTATTACAATTCTGTCTGAGACAACACCGGGGCAGATGCCCAGCTTAGTACCGTTAGTACTGCTCCGTATCAGGCGGTGAAAAAGTTCACAAATTCATCTTCAAACATTTAAGAACCTGTTATGTGTCACTGTTCTGCAGATATACAGACGGACACTGTGAGGTCTCGGCCTTTAAGGAGATCACAAAAGGGAGTGCTGGAGAGCAAACAAACAATTCAGAGCACTGGCTCCAAGGGGATGCAAATTCCAGTTCTGTCACTCACTAGGTACGTGACCTTGGACCAGTTATCAGCTGACTCACGAACAGTGAGGAAACAGGAATCAAGCTGCCCGGACTTAAATCCCAGCTCTGTCACTTGGCCAAGCTTCTACTGTGACTTCTCCCTAACTAATCTGTAAAATGAAGAAGACAGTAGTATCTACTTAAAGGGTGTTTTATAAACTGTGTGTTCAATGAAATAATACACATACTACGTGCTCTGGAAGGTCAGCCATTACTATCATGATCGTCGTAATTTAAACAAATGTTCTAACAGAAATATGTAAAAAACTGTAGAAGGCAGAGAGAGGACCAATGAACTGCCTTGTTAATTGCAAGACTTAACAAAGGCATCCCAGGCCAGGAGAAATGGGACCTGGGTTGCAAACGGCGAGGAGTCGCCAAGACCGGGAGCAAGAGCAGAGCAAAGCACGCTACAGCGTCCTGAGGTCCGGGCAGCAGGTCTAGGGCGCAGAGGGTCTCTGGGGGACGCAACAAAAATGGACAGAAGGGGAGAAGGGCAGCCACAGTGCACCAGGAAGACCGTCTTGGATGTGGGCATTTTCTTTTAATTCACACAGAGCCAGCGTACATGGAAGACACTGGAATGTACACGGCTGACGGTGCAGGGTATCTCATACCGTGATTCAGCACTTAATCTATACATCCAGCTAATACACTTGGTTTTTCAGTTTCAAAATCCCAGCATATTAGAAACATTACATTACAAATGCTAGAGTCTAGTATACTAATGGCAGAAGGGAGATCTAACAGCCTGAAAGTGAGACAGGAGAGAAAAATTAAAGAAGCCAGACCTGGCCACAATAATCTGGATCAATCAATGTTATAACGACCAATAAATAGCCACTAGGTCTATTTATGTGATGATGATCTTCAGTCACTTAGAAATTGCTAATTATGTAGGGAATATTTTGTTAAAAATGTAGGAAAATGTGTAATGTAGCTTAACTGTTTTTAATGTAAATCTTGCATTAAAAAAAGACATTTTATTACTTACGAGGGTAATTTTAGTTGTCTGGAAGATTCACTTACAGGGCATAACTCACACCCCACTGATGCTGTATAAACTCAGCATTGCTCCCTAATCTACTATATATATCCAAAGCACTTTGCAGAATGTATGTTATATAAAGATACCAGGGCCACGTTTATATAAACTGAAAATGATTAGAACTGTGAGTAAAAGCACAGTGTCTCTCAAAAAAATACAAGTAGACGTAGTTTGGGCTCATCATAAATACTATTACATGTCAAATAAAATTAGACCACAGGATACAAATCTTTTCATCTTTCCAACACTGTTAACAGTCACTTTTAAAAAAACTTACTACTAGTGTATTCTTAGTCATGATGAGCTCTCACAGGAAAAGCATCTATACAAATAGCAATTCAGTATGCTGACACCTAGGTTTCAGGATGTCAAGAGAAATCTGAATGTCATCTCCTAGGGCTAAATCAATTCCTTTCAAAGATAAAAGGTATCATAAGGCAAACCATAATTTTAAGTAATTTATATAGGATATAAATAAACGTTGTTATTCACGTCTAAAAATCTGTTAAGTTCCAGGGGCCGTTTCAAGGGTATGGTGAGAATACCAGCACTGGAGGAACTCGGAACCTCCAGCTTTTATTATTTTTAAATTTAAAAAATATTTATTTATTTATTTAGGTTGCATTGGGTCTTAGTTGCAGCACGCGGGATCTTCGTTGCAGCACGTGGGATCTTTTTTTTTTTTTTTTTTTTTTTGGTTGTGTTGGGTCTTCGTTTCTGTGCAAGGGCTTTCTCTAGTTGTGGCAAGCGGGGGCCACTCTTCATCGCGGTGCGCGGGCCTCTCACTATCGTGGCCTCTCTTGTTGTGGAGCACAGGCTCCAGACGCGCAGGCTCAGTAGTTGTGGCTCACGGGCCTAGTTGCTCCGCGGCATGTGGGATCTTCCCAAACCAGGGCTCGCACCCGTGTCCCCTGCATTGGCAGGCAGATTCTCAACCTCTGCACCACCAGGGAAGCCCACGTGGGATCTTTAGTTGCGGCCTGTGGGATTTTTTTTTTTAATTGCAGAATGCGGACCCTTGGTTGCGGCATGCATGTGGGACCTCGTTCCCCGACCAGGGATTGAACACAGGCCCTGGCATTGGGAGCGTGGAGTCTTACCCACTGGACTACCAGAGAAGTCCCGGAACCTCCAGCTTTTATAGGCTCTGCTACAAAAAACAAGTTTTCTTTTTCCCTTTGGATTTTTGGTTTTCACTCTCAATCTATATGATAATTCACTTGCAAATAAAATTTGGGAAGGTCCTTTCTCTATGCTAAAAAAAAAAGGTATAATGTACCTTCCTGAGTTAACTCTTAATAAAAATCAAAGGGTCATTAAAAAAAACAAAAACAACAACAACGAAAAAAACCAAAACCATAAATTGATGAGAAAGCAGTAAGTAAAACTTCTTAAAATCTCCGTCCCAAAACCTGACAAAGAACCAGAATGAAAACCAGAAAGTAAGGACAGCCATGCTGATGCTAGCTCCCAACCTCCCACTCTAAACTTGTTCTAGAAAGATCTTCTACTGATAGAAACTGATAATGCTGACCCACCTGCACGACAATACTAGGAATGAAAACTAGTTTCCTCCCCCAGAGTGTGATGGAACGAGAGGAGGAGATTCTGGAATCCCTTGCAGATGGGGCAGCCGGGCCTGGGTGTGTGCACCGCACGCCTCCGGGGCCCCCTCACACTGGCATCGTCAGACAGCTGTGGAGCAGACGGCAGGAAGGTGCACTGCGGAAGGTGGCCTCCTCTAACCCGCAGGGGTAACGCTGTCACCGAGAGCTCCCAAGGGCAGGCACGTGCAGGCCAGAGAGGACCGTGGGGAGTCCCCCCGGAAACCCCCGTCACTCGCTGCCGTCACTCGAGGCCCAGCACGTGCCTCTTTCCCCTCCTGCGTCCCGTCAAAGGAGGGCTGGCATCGGCAGAGGATGCCGGGCACGGCCGGGCAGAGGAAAGTACTGCGTCCACAACCACGCTGACCACAAAGCCAGCAACCATGTCCGAGGGCATTTCTCCAAAGGGGCAGGCACCCCAAACAGGGGGACAGAGTGAATCGCAAAGGCCACCCCTGGGGATGCGCTAACCCCCAGCGTGGCAGGAAGGCAGACGCCCAGAGGAGAGCCAGGACATAGGACACAGCCTCGCTGCCCCTCCGGTCCCTCAGGCAGCAGACTGACCAACAGTCCATGGAAACTGCGAACAGCCTGCTCTGCAGCTAATGTTCTGATGTGAAGGTAAAGAGTGCTCCGTTCAAGATGGAAAGGGGTCAAGCTTATACATTCACACCGTCCTTGGCAAATAACATAGCTGGCTAGACCATCTGTTTAAAACCTGATGTTGGGCCTATCCAAATTCTCTGGGAAAATGAGGAGCAATAGGGAACAACAATGAAAATCAAATTCTGAAAGAAAGCAGAAAAAAAATCACAGAAAACAAAAGACGTGATCGATGGACCTTAAACATCAGAGACCAAAGATAAGATGCAAGATGACAGAGGCTTCTGAAAGGGAGCCAGCCCAGCTACACAAAAGGAGCAGAGACGAAAGACGCCAGTATGAAATGAAAAGCTTTAAGAAACAGGAAAGACTAGAACCAACACTGCAGAAAATACACAAACTACTGATAGGAAAAAAAAATCACACAGAAGGCAGAAGAAAAGCACAGAGAAAAGCATTTAGGGAAAAGAATATCCACATGTGTGACAGACATCAAGGGTTCAACATGAAAACTGCTGTACTTCAGGAAGACAGAGAACAAATCAGCAATCATTTCAAAAACAGAGTGGGAAAACCTCACTGAAACCCTCAAAGACCTGAATTTACTACCCGATCTGCCACTGCCCTATGTGAATATACTCAGGTTTGAATAATCCTAGAACACCTCGGGGGAGATTGGTCAGTTTTAGTTCTTTCAGAAAACCTAAATAAGGCAGATGGTAGAAAATCTAAGTAAGGTTAGAACTATGATGCCCTTATTGCTGGATTCAACCTCTTAAAAGCTGTTCTCAGAGAAGATAAAACAAAAAAATAACACAGTAAATGATTAAGCAAGATGTAGTTCTAAGATAATTCTTAAAAGACACACATCACCCTTGTATAGTGAGGAAATGAAAGCAGCGTGAGGGGGTAACATACTCAAGCTATTCAACCCGAAAGGCTGGGGAGAATTTTTTTTGCCCCTCTTCACTCCAACTTATTTATTGCAGTGCAGGAGAACTATTCCAGTAGGAATGGACTTAACGGTACCAATCTTAATGTCTACCTGAATGAGATATCCTAAGCTACTTGGACTCAACCCTGTCGGCCTCAGGAAGAAGAGGAGCCTACGGAATGTGCTTGTGGAGATCAAAGCGCTGCTGAGGGTCTGCTGGGGGCTCGGCCCCTAAACCCTAAACCTACCGGGACTGCGTGGAAAGTGATGGGAGCGGGGATGAGTCCCTCCCAGTACCACTCGATTTGCTTCTCAAACCTGCATCTAAAGCTAAATGTACGGGAAAGGAGGGGCGGAATAAAACCTGGGATTGGAGCTATCCTCAACATGTGAGAACCGTCCACATGGTTCTGGTTAAATGTAAAATGCTCCATGGCTTTCAAGGATTACTTGTAATGCAGTAAAAAATGTGACAAAGGAATTAAGAGCAATGAGTGATATGAACTGGATAAAAGAGATCGTTGAAAGCTGATGACTTCTGTTAAAACATTTCACTAGTTTATTGCCTTTAAAGCAACAGGTGCTTCACCATTCTGTCTCTACTTTTTATCCATGAAGTGACAAATTGGAAAAAGTGTTCTGTTCTTTGTTGAACATTCTTTGGTCTCTACATTTCTCATGAAAAAAGTGGGAAAAGAAAAGGCCTTCCTTACAATGCTTTCAGTATGTCCAATAGATACACATTGCATCAGGCAAAATGTAGTAAAACCTATTCATTTGGGGGTTTTATCTTGGAATTTGCAGTAATCTGGATAAAATGTAATTGTTTTGTTGTCTTTGAACTTTCTGTGGTGTAATTAAAGAATATCTTTTCTTCTTAAAGAGAACTTTACAACTGGAAATTTTCAGTCATTAGACAGAACTTTTCCATTTCACTCTGAATCAGGGAGTTTTTATTGTACATGAAACAAAATACTACCAGAGTAAATTAGAACTATTCACTGCATAAGCTATGCTTCATGATAAATTCTACAAAACAACAGAGTATTAGTGAGGGAGACAAAAGTCATTCCTGGGAAAACTGGGAGCTCTGGAAACTATTCTCTGTGGCTTCTGGATATCGATTCATCTAGTGATGTACTAGCCTAGACTTCCAGAGACGGGAAGAAAGCTAGTGTGGCTTTTCTTAGATGAGCACGGTAAAATGAAATGACATATGCCTCTCTCTATATGAATTTAAAAATAGCCCCTAGGACCACAGTAATCTGTCTGAAGAGGAGTGGCCACTGTCAGGGATGCTGATGAGTAAAGAAAGAAGCATCTTCTCTTCCGGTAACAGCTTTCTCTCTCCAGATGAGATGGCTGAGCAGAATACTCATTTCCCTTCCTCCATAACTACTTTCAGGAGGTACATCATAACTACAGACATTTTTGTTTATGTTCTAACCAGAAAGTTTAAATTAGGTTTCAAGCGATTAAAAAAAAGACTAGAGCCCTAACTTAAAATCTCAGTACCATCCTAAAGCTTCATCAGTATCACTCACTGCAATCACAAGTAAGTAAAGCTTTTCCTGAGAAATGACGGAGTTGCTTTAGCCTACTGCCCTACTCGCAAGGGAAATACTACTCTGTGAACTCCTCCTACAACCATTCAACATCAACTTATTTAATAAATATTACATGTCTCCTATGACCAAGCACTGTATGAAGTGACACATGAACAGACACCCCCTTTCTAGTGGGGGGAGGCATAACACAAGTGGGTGGATGCTAGACAGAAGTATGAAAGGAGCACTAAGCATTTAGCAAACGTGAAAAGTCCCACAACAATAAATTCCAATCTCTGATAGTTACTTTCCCAATGTTACTTATCAACCATGACATTTTGACTTCTTTCTTTTCAAAATGAGAGATATGTACATGTACCCCAATGTTCACAGAAGCACTATTCACAACAGTCAAGACATGGGAGCAACCCAAGTGTCCATCGACAGATGAATGGATAAAGAAGATGTGGTATATATACACAATGGAATATTATTCAGCCATAAAAAAGAATGAAATAATGCCATTTGCAGAAACATGGATGGACCTAGAGATTATCATACTAAGTGAAGTAAGCCAGACAGAGACAGACAAATATCATATGACACCATTTATATGTGGAATCTTAAAAAAATGACACAAATGAACTTGTTTACAAAACAGAAACGGACTTCCTTGGTGGCGCAGTGGTTAGGAATCCACCTGCCAATGCAGGGGACACGGATTTGAGCTCTGGTCTGGGAAGATCCCACATGCCGCGGAGCAACTAAGCCTGTATGCCACAACTACTGAAGCCTGCGCGCCTAGAACCCATGCACTGCAACAAGAGAAGCCACCGTAATGAGAAGCCCGCGCACCGCAAGGAAGAGTAGCCCCTGTTCACCGCAACTAGAGAAAGCCCACATGCAGCAACAAAGACCCAACGCAGCCAAAAATAAATAAAAAACAAAACAAAAAACAACAACAAAAAAACAGACTCACAGACATAAAAAACGAACTTACGGTTGCAAAAGTGGAAAGGGGGCAGGGATAAATTAGGAGTATGGGATTAACAGATACACACCACTATATATAAAATACATAAACAACAAGGGTTCACTGTATAGCACAGGGAACTAAAAAAAAAAAGAGACAGAGATGCACCAAACTAATATTTTTCATTATTATATAATTAAATTTAAATAGAAGACTCCTAACAGGTCTGGTATCAGCAAATTTATCTCGGTTGTGATCTTTCTTCTTTGGGCAACTGAGAAGTACAGCAGAGCATGACAAGGAGCCTTTTGTGATATAAGCTATGATCTAATTTCAGGACCCTTACAAACCCATGCAAAAAAGTCTCCTCAAAACTGAGAACTTCAAGTATGCCTGGGGAAAGTGCTGCTATCAAAGGGCTGAGTCATAAACAGAGGCTACCACGAGGGTTAACAACATTTAGGATATTATATCCTACAACACACACAGTGTGGAGCGAAGAGGGGATGGATTAAAGGATGCCTTCTCGCCTTTCTCCCATCCCGCCACGGGCAACAGCTGCAATCGGGAGCTGTATGTATTTTATAGTTTCGGATTCCAGAAGGAAAGTGATTCATCCATACAGTATCTTGCACTGCTTTCCCCCCATGCTCCCACATTCTCCATGATCCGCTCAGGCTTCCATACCCCCAGCCCCCAGCAAAAGACTGTCCCCGCTACAGGCTTCCTCGGTTTACAGGAAGCACATAGTGAGGATGGCTTTTCAAAGCTTGTGGCTGAATACTGATGGCAGTCTGCCTCTCTACCACCAAGTCCCTTAAGCCCCACACCCTAACCCTACACAAAATGTGGTCAAAGACTGGAATTAGTTAAAAAACAACAAGAACAAAAAACCCCAAACAGCAACATGTTGCTTGCATACTAATTTTATCCCAAAAATAGAACAAATTTTTTGAAAACCTTCAGATAAATGGAAAAATAATGAAAGCTTGAATGAAGGGGCAGATATGCAATTTCCTATTAAAAACAGAAATTACATTTCTATTTTAAAATTCCATTGTTACTATCATTTTTATGAATTGGTCTTGTACGAAACAAATACGGTACTAATTTTAAATGTCAACCTTAGTTTTGGTCTTTGCTAACATAATTTTCCTGAAACTGACTGGGTTTGCTGGTGCGTCCTTAGCTTCAGTTTTCACCTTGCTACCTCTGATGAGCTTTAATAAACCTTTGCTGTACATCTTTCCAGAAGACAGATTAAATAACCACTTACCGCTTCTGATGGTAATTAAACCTCACGAAGCTAAGCATGTGATAGTTAGCTGCTTCTGGCCCTTTCATTTGTTAGGGTTCCGGTACTCCCTCCTCTAAAAGCCCTCCCCCAGCGCCCATTCTGGGTTAGGGTGTCCTAGAGCGAGTGTACAGGACTCAGTGAACGCTTATCAGAGCCCTGGAGACTCTGCACTGCATCTGTCTGCCCCCGGCATGCCTTCCTTTGGTTAATATGTTAAATGGTTAAAAAAGTGTGCCAGGAATGAGTGAATCTTTATGAATGGGAACCAATTCCAAACTTCAAGTGTGATATTAAAAAAATAACAATTTAAAAATAGATTTCAGTCCTTAAACCAATATGCGAAAGGGTTTTGTGCTTATGTATTTTAAACCCTATTAATAATTTATTAAAATATCTTTAGGTAGCTAGGTACGTACAAGTGCACCCACGTGGGCACACAATTATTTCCTCTTATTACAACCACAAATTACTGCATACTGTTAATTTAGATTTTAAAAATGCCTTCATAACAGGAGCACAGAGGCAAAGCTGCGGACAGGGGGTGGCAGTGTTAACTGTACCAAAAGGATATTGCTTATCTTGCACCTATTGCACAAGCCATGGAATCTCAGGAACAGATGCTCTGAAACTGCACTGCACCAGCTGCTGCGCACTTTCTGTCTGTAAATCTGAATGATCTGATGGATTTCAGGCCTTATATCATGTTTGGTTTGGGCTGTAATGGATTTTTTCAGCTTCCGCTTGGAGTTCGTGGACATAACAATACAATATGTCTAAGATAAAGTTTTGATTAAAATGTATTTGTAGCAAATGAGCAGGGGATGAGCTGAACATTTTACCAAACATTGACAAAACACATAAAGATACTACTTTTACCAAAAAGGTACTAAGATGCATGTCATTTCTGTTGATGTTTATAAATTAAATCACCAGTAAATAAAGTAATACATAGATTACACGATACAAAAAGTAATGCACATATATGATTACATATTTTGGCAAACGAATTTATTGTTCAATAAAGCTCTGCTTTGTATCTATAAAACATGAACACAGAACAAATCATTTAAGACCTGGCAAGGACTTGCCAAAACCTCCCTTTTTGCTTTTTCCTGATTCTTTGGACATATTTCAAGCTCATAAGACATCTATGCTCTCATTTAGTAATTTCTGAAGATACTTTAACAGTGAAGATTTTAAAAGATTCTATAATAGAATTTGCTATATAATGGCTGAAAAACCAAACAGACTGTGTGTGCTTGTTTGTTTGCTTTAAGGTAGCACCAAACATAACTAAAGTAAACCACCGCTAAATAAACAAGCTGAAGAGAATCCCCACTTTCCCACTTCTACTGCCAGCACTGCTAGTGTTCAGCCCCTTTTCCCTTCAACTTCACCACCCTTCTCTGCCTTTAACGACAGGTGGCATCCAACGAGGATACACGAGTTTCCACATCTAGCCTTCACGTACAGGGCAGAAGCAGGATAAAACTGTGCCAGTGAATCATATACTAAGTGAGCAGAATTGTTAGCATTTGCCCAGGCAACAGTGAGGCCTGTACCAAATACGAAGTTTCTGGGTGCATGATTCAGAAAAATCCTTATCTTGACCCCTGAGAATTTTAGAATCTTATATGAGAAACAAAACCAGTGAAAACTTATGGTTTATGATAAGTTGTTACATACATATTTAAGGGTTGGCATGGACAGAACGAGCACTTGGGTAATCTTTCCCTTTTAAAATTTATTTGGTGGTGAATTTACTCCTGTGCTCTTTATAATCAAGAGAATAATCCTAGTTAAATCTTAACTAGGATTAGGGAAGAAAGTAGGGAAAAAGAAGGAACAGATATTTGTAGGCTAAAATAGAGCCTGAAGTTCTGAAATGATTCAGGCAACCCTCATCTCCAAACTTGAATTACTAGTGAAGTCCCAAAGAGTTACTCTGAATATTTAAAGACTTGGATGAACTTTGTTACTTTGTTTAGTGTAAAATTAGTTTCTAAATATTCATGGCTGTTGACTCTTTTAACTTATAATAAAAAAACTTTATATGGTTATTACCAATATTAAAAATGTTACTATGAAATCATAGTTTAGGCTCCGAGTTCCTGAATGACCCACCTCACTCGCATGCTAGAGGGTAAAGAAAATAAACATGAAGACACTTTCTTGGATAATGGATCTTTATGATTTAAAGGAGAGGGATATGGTAATAGACCAAGGCATCTGTGACATTTATAAAGGTGTAAACAGGATAAGCTAGTACAACAGGGCTAACAGAAGGCACAGTGGGCTAGAAAAGAGAATGTACAGTCAGAACAGAAGTGAAGTACTGGTAAAAGGGAAGAGTAAATACCATAAAGTAAAGGTAAATATTGTAAATGATCTGATCTGAGGGTAATATCCAAAACCGAAGAGTAACACAGTGACAGGATCAAGACAGTTTACTTGAAAATAATTTTAGATATAACACCTGAAACATTTTGTACTGTAAAGAAGGACAAATATTAAGAACCTAGAAGGGACAAGAATATAACCTAAAAATTAGAGCAGAGCCTCATAACCCCACACTACAATGCTTCCTGGTGCTTGTGACTCCTGGAAATTATAGGTGAAAACACTGTATGAGCTTTTTGGGAGAGAGTACATAACTTTTATCATATTCTCAACCTATTCAAAGAATAAATGACAGGGGACTTCCCTGGCGGTCCAGTGGTTAAGAATCCGCCTTCCAATGCAGGGGACATGGGTTCGATCCCTGGTCGGGGAACTAAGATCCCACATGCTGCGGGGCAACTAAGCCCACGCGCTGCAAACTATAGAGCCGTCACACTCTGGAACCCGTGCGCCACAACTAGAGAGAAGCCCACACGCTGCAATGAAGAGCCCACGCGCCACAACAAAAAGATCCCACATGCCACAACTAAGACCCAATGGAGCCAAAAATAAAAATAAATAAAATAAATACAAAAAAAGAATAAATGACAAAGATGAATCAGCAAACGTGAGTAATAATATGGTAAAATACAATAACAATTAGTAAAAAAAAAAAAAAAAAAAGCTCCAATTCTAAGCACTGCTCATGTTAGAACAGCGCAGAGTTAATTAACTCTAAATAACTGAGATGATCCGTTCTCAACACATGGCGGTAGAGGACTCTTAAAATTGAACAGAAAAAGTTTTCTCCAGCAGGACTAAATATAAAATGAGAAAACAATTAATTCCAAGTCCTTTAAAAATGTCTTACATTTTCCACCAGCTAAAGCATATTAATTAAAATAAAAAATACACAACTTCTGTGTAGCCAGAATAAAGCAAGTACTAAAGGACATCATCGTTGTATAAAAAATTCGAATAAAAGCTTGGTCTTAATAAAGTCTTATATGCGTATCTGCACAATTCTGATTTTCACATCACTTTCTCTTTTCGCTGATGTGGGCTAAAGCCATGTAGGCTGCCTTCCCCAAACCAGGCACTGCCCTATATAAGCAAGCATAATAAATACTCACAGCCTCTAACAGAGAAACAACTAAAGAGCCATACAGACGAAAAGAGCCTGGAGAGCGAGGAGACAGGGGCAAGAGGTGGTCTCCAAGACGGCAGCAACAGCTCACTGTCACTAGAACGACCTCTCTGGAACCACACTTCTTTCTTTTTTTAAAAAAATTTATTTACTTAATTTATTTTTTGGCTGCATTGGGTCTTCAGTGCTGTGCGCGGGCTTTCTCTAGTTGCGGCGAGCGGGGGCTACTCTTCGTTGCGGTGCCGCGGGCTTCTCATTGCGGTGGCTTTTCTTGTTGTGGAGCACGGGCTCTAGGCGTGAGGGCTTCAGTAGTTGTGGCACATGGGCTCAGTAGTTGTGGCTTGTGGGCTCTAGAGCGCAGGCCCAGTAGTTGTGGCTCACGGGCTTAGTTACTCCGCGGCACGTGGGATCTTCCCGGACCAGGGCTCGCACCTGTGTCCTCTGCATTGGCAGGCGGATTCTTTTTTTTTTTTAACATCTTTATTGGAGTATAATTGCTTTACAATGGTGTGTCAGTTTCTGCTTTATAACAAAGTGAATCAGTTATACATATACATATATCCCCATATCTCTTCCCTCTTGTATCTCCCTCCCACCCTCCCTATCCCACCCCTCTAGGTGGTCACAAAGCACCGAGCTGATCTCCCTGTGCTCTGCGGTTGCTTCCCACTAGCTAGCTATTTTACGTTTGGTAGTGTATATATGTCCATGCCACTCTCTCACTTTGTCACAGCTTACCCTTCCCCCTCCCCATATCCTCAAGTCCATTCTCTAGTAGGTCTGTGTCTTTATTCCCGTCTTGGCAGGCGGATTCTTAACCACTGCATCACCAGGGAAGTCCCCACACTTATTTCTTAACTTCACAGCCATTGGCTTTATTTCTATAACATGAGAGAACGATAGTTGTTAATACCTTAACATTGCCTTGCAAAGTTTTAAATAAGTTTTAATAAAAACCATCTCACTCAAGATACAACACCCAAAACTTTAACAGTGACTAGTCTCTTCAAGTCATGAAGAGGCAAAATGGTTCTTATGTGTTTCTTTTTGCCACTTTTCCTAAATTTTCTATAATATACACATATCTCAATACGAAAAAAGCCAACATAAGTAAGTAATCTTTAAGAATTAAGAAAGAGCCAACAGCTGGAACTCCCTTCCTAATATATTTCAAGAAATTTCAATAACCATAATAAAACAACATTTCTTTAGTGCTTTAAGGAGCAATCTTTTCATGACTGTAATTGAAGACAGATTTAATCACTGCCTAATGGCAGTACTAATAAAATACAAAGTCCTAATTTAAAAACAAAACAGTTGCAGTATTAAATAAAGTCAAGCTTCAGTTACAAATAAAATATGGTTAGTATTAAGTTTTTAAAAAAGAAAAGTGTGTCTGGCTCACAGGATAACCCTGTCGGCTCTCTGCTGCAGCAGTTCCTGGTTGAACGGCACTGTTCCCTTATCACCACTCCCTCCTGCTGCACACTACAGTAGCTCACTCGGGGAGTCGGAGAGAGAGAACCACGAGACAAGCTGAGCCCTTCGCATCATACCTCAGCGCCAGCGGGACTGTCACAGGAGGAGCGTTAGGAGGTGCTCAGCTGTTCACTGCGTCTCCTCGGCGGCTGCCGAAGCCACGCACTCAGAGCAGGATGTACCACAGGAGCAAGCTCCTGACCCTGACTTCAGCCCTGGAGCAAATCCAAGCATTCCAGAACTCCCCACCAATGTGGGTTTGAACACAGGCAGAAGCCCTACTAGGGATCTGCTTCTGATCTGAGCTGGCTCTTAATTGGTCAACTATGACCAACTTTAAACTGAAAAAGATTTTGTCTTTAAAATACCTAATAGTGTGATTTAATCTCTTGGTATTTATACATGGCACACACTCAAAAACATAGAAACTAACCCATTTATAATTTCTTATTATGTATAATCTTCTAATTGTGCATACTAGCAAATGAGAAAAATGACTGATATTCCCAAATAGCAGATCGACTAAGCCAATCATATTTTACTTTGGATTATCTACTGATAAAACAATTTGTGAAAAAACACTGTGCTTTCCTATTTAAGGTTCATTTTGTCTAATTTTAAAAATGGTTTGCATGTCTAGGGCACACAGCAGCCAAGTGATGAGGACAGAGGGGGGAGCCGCCTGGAACTATGCTTGTGTAGCAGGAAACACGGAAGCTGCACGACTGCTAGCACAGGCACATCAATCATACAGCACGCACGTGGATAAAGTGAAGATTTTATAAGGCTGTATTTCTTAATGGAGAGTAATCACAACTTTTATTCTGCATTCCACACATTCATGAAACTTTCACAGATGTCAGTGAAAAGTTTCTATATAGACCAGGCTGTGCTTAAACATAGGATCCATTAAGTATTATTTCTATATTGAAATTATTTATAATCTGAAACATTTAACAATCTTTTTTATGGAGAGCACATTAAGAGAAGGTATCTGCTATGGCTTACTTTACCAAATATTTACCACTTTTTAAACTGTAAATTTTAAGTTCATACTGCTACTATTGATGGCTTAGGATATGTTTATGCACTGTTATAATTCATAAAACTCCAAAACTCACAGTAACAAAACCATTAATTTGAATGCATTATCTACCAGAACATATGCTTTATAGAATAAGAGTAAAGAGTAATTTTTTACTCAGGTTTAGCTAAATAAATATAATTGCAAAAGGACAGATTAAAAAATGCTTCTGCTTTTACATTACAATTTGTTTTTCTTCCCTTCTTGGCCCCCTTGTCTCCCCTCCCCAAAAAGCACCTCCACAGATTTGCAGTAAGATATAGAAAGAGTGTCCTATCACACAAGGAAGGAAAGTAAGACAACCTCTCATTCATGCAGGACAAATAGCTATGCCAAAAGCACAAATTACATCTAATTAGAGGGTATAACTTTGTCATCTTTTTTTTCATAATCTGGCCATTTACACACTTTGATTTTTGACTTCCATTTGGGTTCATTAACATCAAAGCTTTGTCATCACTTATGTGTTTCTAGAGACATTTTTACCTGAGGCAATAAAGTATAAAAACTTCTTTGCATTCTTGCTTTACTGCTGCAAGAAAGCTTTAGTCTTCATTAGGCTTACAATGTTTCATGGTTATTAAACTTCTGTATGTTGCTATAAAGTTCATTGCCCGTGGCATACCAATTTTAAATGTACTATCATTAAACCCAATGCACTGCACACAAATACACTGCAACCAAGTAGACTCCAATATATTATTGTTTTACTCTTGCTAATGTCTTACTGATGTCCTTTCCTCCCCTTTTCACAAAAATAATGACCACAAATATACTCAGATAACTTGAAATAAAAGAAAGCAATGCCAACTTAATTTTATGAATTGTTTAGGGCTCTTATAGCAAATTAAAATAGTTCCATCTCATTAAATACATTATTTGAGCTTTTAAAATATTCATTGGTATGCAATAGAAAAAGAGAGTCCTGCATCTAATGACACTTGCAAAATCGCTTTCCCAGTTAACATATTTCTGTTTGACTATTTAAACATGATGATCCACATTCCTTGCTTTTATTTACTTAAAATTTGTGACCACCATTTGTTTTAGTCAGGTTGTACTCACAAAATATGAGTTCAAAATGTGAATTTAAATAATATCAAAGAAACACCATATTTGATGTTCTCTTACTATCTTAGAATTTTAAAATTTAATGCCACGATGCAATATATTCTTCTCATTAAACTCATAATACCAAGGCTTCTTTTGCTTTAGACATTAAAATAATTAATTAATTAATTAATTAATCTTTGGCTGCATTGGGTCTTTGTTGCTGTGCGCGGGCTTTCTCTAGTTGTGGCGAGCAGGGGCTACTCTTCGTTGTGGTGCGCGGGCTTCTCACTGTGGTGGCTTCTCTCGTTGCAGAGCATGGGCTCTAGGCGTGTGGGCTTCAGTAGTTGCAGTACGTGGGCTCAGTAGTTGTGGCTCGCGGGCTCTAGAGTGCAGGCTCAGTAGTTGTGGCACACGGGCTTAGCTGCTCCGCGGCACGTGGGATCTTCCCGGACCAGGGCTCGAACCCGTGTCCGCTGCATTGGAAGGCAGATTCTTAACCACTGCGCCACCAGGGAAGCCCAAGGCTTCTTAAAAATAATTCGTTAGGTAGTATTTTTTAGCTACGTTGGAAAAACTCACCAAAAGCAAGCCATGAGAAGTTTGTGGCCAGTGGTCCTACATTCATCCTAACTACTGTCTCGAAGCTCTCGTTCTTCATGAATGCGTTAACCCGTCGCCCCCTCCCTCTCTGGGTTTTCTCTCCGGCAGCAGTCATTACTGCTCTGACCCTTCTGACCCGCCCACGTTTCCCTGATTCTACCTCCTAGTTTTCCAGAGCAGCTCACCATCAGGGTCTCCTGTCTACAGCCAGCTGCTAGGGTTAACCATGCCCTCTGCTTTCACTCCTGTCAGGATGAAGGAGGAAAACTTGTTAGTCTCAAAGCCCAACCTTCTACCTGGGGTCTGACTCCAGGTAACCTCCTTCCTCAAAGACTTCCACCTATAATCACCCCCACAGAGCTGGACCAATTTTTGCCTCCTCATTATATCATTCTCCCAGCCAGTGTCTCTTTTAATACACTTTATAGCAACACTTCTAGAAAGAAGCATCTCTACTCGCTTTCTTTGCTTCCTTACTTCAGTCTCTCCTCAACACATTCCAATTAAATTTGCCCCCAGTATTTCACTGAAACGCCTTTTGTCAAGGTTACCAACAACTCCCCTACTGCCACACCCAAAGCGCAACTGTCTGTCCTCACCCTCTCAGTAGCAACAGACTTAAGTGAGTTACAGATTCAAAGCAATTCTTATCAAAATCCCAATGACATTTTTTTATGGAAATAGAAAAAAAATCCTAAAATTCATATGGAACCACAAAAGACCCTGAAGAGTCAAAGCAATCGTGAGTGAGAAGAACAAATCTGGAGGCATCACACTTCCTGATGTCAAAATCTATTACAAAGCTACAGTAATAAAACCAGAAGTAGCAGGTGCTGAAAAGTATGGTACTGGCATAAAAACAGATATACGGACCAATGGAACAGAAAAAGAGACCAGAAGTAAATTCATGCATTTACAGTCAACTGATCTTCAATAAGGGTGTCTAGAGCACGCAATGGGTAAAGGATAGTCTCTTCAAAAAATGGTGTTGGGAAAACTGGACAGCCACATGCAGAAGAATGAACTGGACCCTCATCTCACACCTTATACAAAAATTAACTCAAAATGGGTTAAAGACTTAAATGTAAGAACCAAAACAGTAAAACTATGAGATGAAAATATAGGGAAAGCTTCTTGACATTGGTCTGGGCAATGATCTTTTTTTTTTTTTTTTTTTTGGATATGACACCAAAAACACAGGGAACAAAAGCAAAAATTCTCAAGACTACATCAAACTAAAAAGCTTCTGCACAGCAAAGGAAACAATCAACAGAGTGAAAGACAACCTATGGAACGGGAGAAAATATTTACAAACCATACCTCTGATAAGAGGTTAATATCCAAAATATATAGGGAACTCAAGTTGATGGCAAAAAAACAAAAAACAAAACAAAAAGACCCTGATTAAAAAATGGGCAAAGGATCTGATTAGCATTTTTAAAAAGAAGACATACAAAAGACCACAGATATATGAAACAGTGTTGACAATCACGAACCATCAGGGAAATGCAAATCAGAACCACAGTGAGGTATCACCTCCCACCTGTCAGAATGGCTATTATCAAAAAGACAAGAGATAAGTGCTGCTGAGGATGTGGAGAAAAGGCAACCTTCATGCACTGCTGGTGGGAGTGGAAATTGGTGAAGCCACTGTGGAAAATCCCTCAAAAAATTAACACTACAACTACCGTATGATCCAGCACTCCTGCTTCTGGGTATGTACCTAAAGGAAGTGAAATCGCTATCTCTAGGAGACCTCTGCACTCCCAGGGCCACTGCAGCTTTATTCACAAGAGCCAAGCTATGGAAAGAACCTGTTTGCCATCAGCAGATAATGGATAAAGACAATATCGATACACACCCTTACCCACAAGGTGGAACACTATCCAGCCTTGAAAAAGGAAATTCTGCCGTTTATAACAACATGGATGAACCTGGAGGACATTATGCTCAGTGAAATAAGCCAGATACAGACAGACAGATACTACCTGGCTCACTCATCTGTGACATCTGAAGAGTCAAGCTCACAGAAGAACGAAGTGGAATGGTGGGTGCCAGAGGCTGGGGCATGGGGAGCTGCTGATCAAAGGGTCGAAGTGTCAGTTACACAGGATGACTAAGTCCTGGAGAGCTAATGGACAGCACGATGACTATACGTATACACCATACATACAATACTATATCATATGCTTGAGGCCTACTGGGAGGGTAGATCCTAGGTGTTCTCACCAACCACACACACACCCCCCACAACGGTAACGTCATGAGGTGACGGATGCTAATTAGCTTGACTGTGTTGATGATCTTTGTTACACAAAGAAAACATCAAGTTGTACACCTTGAATATATACAGTACACCTCAATAAAACTGAAGGATAAACAAAACAAAAACCCCTTCCAGGAGTGCTGCTAAAAACCTGGGAAGGGGAGGGGCTGCATTCTCCAGCCGCCTCTCTTGGGCATCGCTCCATCCGATGCCACCTCTGCTTAAACCACAGGAGCTGCGTGTAACTCTGCCCAAGCCCTGAGAATATACCAGACTTCAGACTGGGTGGGAGGAGGGGAGATCAACAGGCTGTAAGAGAACACACCCTTTCCAGTCCCACGCCCCTCTCTCCCTTCCGTTTCTACGCCCAGACTTGCCTGTGTGCTCCAAATTCTCCTGCCCTCAGGCAAGCAGCCGGCCCTCACCGGTGGAGCCAGAGCCACACTCACGTCCTTAGGGGGCTGACTCTTCAAGGCAAACACTGGCCATGCAAACCCAAACCATTCTCCCCCAAGAGGAATTCAGCCAGTTGTTAACAGACAGACCTTATTGTATTTAAATCTTTAGTCAGTGTAATCAACACTACACAAAGTGTGTGCCATGCATTTAACTACAACATCAAAACATAGTGTCTATTAATACAGTTGGTTTTAGCCGTATGTCAGGATTATTTTCCAAATTTAAAAATAATTTAATTGACTTGAGGCTTACAAGTTGAAGAATCTCAATAATTGGAATGAAAATGCAATTAATTTTATTCTAAAATTAATTTTGATATTTTAATGTGATAGCTCAGGACAAAAGTTTGCTGCATAAACACAGATATAAACATTAACAATATGAATTAAAAATTAAATCTCATACACAGTAATAGGTGAAATGGACCCACCTTTAAACTTCTGAGACAAAGGTATACCAATTATTGTTTCATTATAGATTTCATCAATTTATTTACCCATTCAATGAATACTTAGCACACCTACTATGCACAAGACTCTTTTCTAGGCTCTTGGGATATAGCAGAAAAGAGCAAGGTTTCTTATTTACTTAGGTTTCCTACTGGGAAAATGGCATGTCTCTATGACTCTAAGTGTGTAATCGAGTATACAAAGGACATTTAGTAACTGAGCTGATTCTGAACATTTCTAGAAACTGCCTGTCTATTATTTCTACAAAGACTAATCAAACCAAAGTTAGACAAGGTCACTTCATTACATAGTGCAGTTCATTAATTTACTCTTTGGATAAACATTTATTATGTGCCATTGTGTGACTGTGAATGTTTCAGGCACCAAGAATGAGATGAAAAAGAAGAGGCCATTCTTCAGGGGGAGACAAAACAAACAAGTAGATAAAATAATTTCAGGGAGTGATAAGTTCTACAAAAGAAAAGAAAAATGAATTAAATGTTTAGAAACGCTTCCAAGGATTTATAAATACAAATATAAATAAACATATCAAAGGGAATCTGATACTTATGAATCTACATAATAAAAAATTTGGATTTATGTAGAATAAAAAACATTTATACAGTATTATGGACTAGGTTATACAAAACAATTTTATCTTAAACATGGTGGACAAATTTTTCATTAAAAAGCAAACCAAAAAAATCCTATTATGAAGTCAGGGAAACATATATTCAATATCACATATAATTTGAAAATTAATATAAGGCCAAAAATTATAAAAATTTAGAGAATAAATGAAATACTCATTCAACAAATCAATAAGAACAAATAAAATATTATCACTGCTGTCACCTGCAAACTGTAATGCATTTAACTTTGGCTTTATGGTTTTCTCTTTACTTTTTCCCCCCCTCAGTTTTAGGCCTTATTTACAAGGATTTACAATATCAAAATGATTCAGAAAAGCTTTACTTTTAAGTCTGATCTTCCACGCCATTGAGGATTTACTTAGTAATATGGAGATGTTTGTTTTCATCAGTTTTTGGTTTACCAATATATTATTTCTAGCTTGCAATAACAAAATACAGTAATAGCAAAAAAACTGTTACACAGTATTGAAATTCCTGCAGGAGGAAAATTATTTTGCCATTGCAACTTGAAAACTCTAGAGCTCCTGTTTCTCCATGAAATAACTTTCTATATTTTTTAATATATCAAGGTTTATTAAGAATGCAGCTATCCTTTTAAAGCAGAATGGACTGGAATAATAGAATAATTTTGTCTTCTCCCTTCTATCATTTCTTATCTGATTTTACTATGCCAGAATCAAATATAATAATACTTCAAGAGAGTAATACTAAAATCTATAACAGTTTTCAAATATACTTAAGTGTTTCAGAGGAAGCAGCTTACATACAAGTAACTGACAGGCTGACATGCTCTAAAGCAAGTCACGCCCTAAAGGATATCTGTAGGAGCAATATGTTGTTGTCCAGATGTAATCACTTGTTCAGGACTCCTGCAGGGATCCCCCGCTTCAGGCCACTTCGCTTTCACCAAAGTTCACCAAAGACCTACACAGTACCCTCTTCCGCTAACCCAAAGAAACCTGAAGAAGATTTTCGCTTTTACGAAAACAGGCAAAAATCGACAGAAGTGCTCAGCCTTTGTTTTTCAGCGAGCCGTTACAGGGGCAGCGCACAGCCCAGGCAGCAAGGCGGCCCTGGGAACTACACTCAGCCGTCTCAGCATCAGATGCCAGAGCTCTGAACTGTGTCTGTGAGCATCTGGGCTGCATCTCCATTTACGCTGTGCTCCCCTTAGCAAGACGTGTCCTAAGGTAACTGCTCCTTTGATTTACCCATTTCGGCTTACAAAAGGTTTCATAGGAATGCTCTACTTTTGGATAGTGGGGGAGAACCTGTATATTTTCTGAAACAATACAATTACATTTTACACAAGACTCCTGCAACTTAGACTCTGCAAATTTATCTTCTAAACTTCTTTCAAATTCATCCACTAATTTAGCCATCACCAACTCTCTCCTGAATTATTTCAACAGCTCCCGACCTCACTTTCAATCCATTCCCTTCACTAAAGTCTCCATACTCTTTCCAAAGGTCCAAGTCAAATCTGCAATATAGTAATATGTGTAATTCTTGATTTATGCCTTAAATAACACGATATGGTGGCATGTTTAATAAGCACTGTAATTTCAAAGAAGTGATACTTTGAGATACCTGTAACAACTGTATCAGAATAGGAAAAGATCTGAGGTTGAGGTTGTTATACCATCGGTTACTGTTAATACTTCTGTAGCTAGTTGCCTACATTCACAATTGAGGAAAATGTTAAGTTATAGGTCAATGAAGACAAAAATGTAATCTTTTTCTATTTAAATTCAAAGACTCCCTGAGTTCTATGCCTGTATTCTTGGGGGACCATGAAGGTTATAAGAAGCCCTACGATGGCTCCCTGCTGTCCTCAGGATAAAAACTGCTTCATGACCCGATTCCCTGCCACCCCTCCCCGTTCTGAGCCTCATCTTGTACAGCTCTCATCCTACTGAGTCCAACTCCTCCCTCCAGACCTTTGCAACATTGTTGCCTGGCGTGCAGTATTCCTCCCCTTCTCTTTGCCCAGCAAACTCCATTCATCCCACAGGTGTCAGTTTACAGGTCATTGCTCAGGAACCCAAGCTTGTGGGAGGGGCTCTTCCAGGTGCCCCCAGAGCACCCAGCACTTACCATCCCTATCGCCCTGTATTAAAATTGCCCCCGCACTAAACTGTAAGCACTTGAACCGTGTCTTGAATTCCCCACTCCTTGCATACTGCCTGGCACAGAGGTAGCACTTCAATAATTGTGGAAAGAAGAAAGAAAGAAAGAAGGGAAATGCCAACATATCTGCTGATTCATGACCTTGAATTCTACCCTTAATTCCTGACTGACCCTCACAAACGCAAGCACTGGTCACAATGGAAATCTGAAAAGTGTATGAGTCAGTGAGTATAAATTCACTATTTTTATTGGAAAAATCACTTACTGTAATGACTAAAAATGAAGGACATTATCACTATTATTAAGTCCGTGTCAGGAAGACTGTACCACCTTGCAATGTTAAGTAAAATAACTATATAATACATAAAAGTGTATCAAGAGCACATCTATCTCAGTAGTTCTCGACCATGCACACATGACTCCAAAGCGGCGGTGGTGCTGACGGCCGGGGCGGCAGTGGAATTGACAGGCCCCCTCTTAGGGAAATGTTACCCCAGTCAGTGAGGTGGAGGGAGTTTTCAAACTACAGGCCCCTCAATTCCTGCTGGATTCAGCCACTGCTGCTGAGAGGAAGGTGAGGTCATCTTCAAGTCCACTGGGGTGGCAAAAGGACGAAAACCACTGTTTTAATAAAAGTGGTCCAACAGCAGATCAAGCAAATGCTGTGTCAACAGACTTTGTAAACCCATTGATAATACAATGGTTTCTGTATTACTTTAGCTAGTCTGAAAGTACCAAAGGTTGCAGGGAGGGAAGGGAGCTGGCAACACCACACTGGTGTAAAGTTTTAGTGTCCTGTCAGGAATTGAAAACACAAACAGGCTAGCAGTGGGCCACAAAACCACAGTGACACAGACAGACTGAACCCGGAATCTACAAATTGCTGAGGGGGTAAAACCGAAGCCATTTCTGGGCACACGGAGTGAACCCCTTTGAAAGAAGGTGTGTCTGAGTAGCGCTAGGTCAGAGCGTGACTCCAGATGGCTCTGCATGACAAAATTTAAAAATGTGGATTTTATCCTAGGAGCACGAGGCACTAATGGCTTCTGAAGAAGCATACGTTATGTGGTTAAAGCGATACTCTTGGGAAGACTAACTAAACAGGATGAATTAAGCGGTTTAGAACAGAGGCAGAGAAACCAAAGATGGATAATAAACTGAACTGCTTCACACAAAATGAACAAAAATACTATGAAACACCGTTAGATAGATCCTTCCACCTGTAATCAGAAATGGTATGAGAATGAGGGGAGAGTTGTTGCCTGTTTTAACTTTGTGGCATCTTAATTTAACACAAGTAAAAATACTGTATGTCAACACTTAACTTTAATTCACAAGGCCTGCTTTCCTCTCTTTTGTTGTATCTGACCGTTGAGTTTTTCAGAACTCAAGGCACTTAGAAAAGCATAATGTAAATCTACCCAACAGAAAAAGAATACTGCTTTTAATTTTCAAAAATATTCACACACAAACTTAAAAGAATTAAAATGTCCTCTGAATATTTAAAAAGTAGTACTCTTTTTCCAATGTTCAAATGTTTTACGTGACAATTTGATACTGAACCAGGGAACATGACCTTTACTTTCAAACACGATAGTTTTAAAACAAACGTCTTTTGCGTGGTACTGAGTCCGCGGAAGCATGAAGGTTTACGACATGTGATACTGTTCCTGACAGTTGACCATCAAACCTGGCAAGCATCGACCAGCCGATTGCCTCTTTTATTATTAAAAAGGTCAACCTGTTAGGACAGCTGGACCACGGGGCGCAGCTGCGGGCCCGGGCGCACGGGACACGCCCCCACCGTCCCCGCGGGTCCGCGGCGCAGGCTGCCGGGGGCCGCCCCAGCCCCCCACTCCTCACCCGCACCCTCCACCCGCCGGGCGTCCGAGGACTGAGGGGCACGGCGGGGCTGCCTAACGGGGCCCGTCCCGTACCTGGGCTACCACGGTGAGCCCGCCCTGGGGCGCCGCCACGTTCACGCGGCCGTGGTACCACGTTGCTCCTGCTCCCGCCAGGGCCACGCCGACCACTGCCGCCGCCACGGGCCCGGAGCTTGGCCAGGCCCGCCGGCCGGCAGCCAACCCACGCCGCAGCCTTCCGCCCCAGGCCGCCAACCGCGCACCGCCCGCCGCCGCCGCCATTTTTGCGGAAGCGCTCAGTCGCCGCGTCCGCGTCGCTTCCCACGGCGGCCCGAGAACTCGCGCGCGGCCGCGGTGTCGCGAGACCCGGGCGGTCTCCGCCCCGCCCCCGAGCCCGCGCGCCGTGCTGCGGGCGGGGACGGGGCGGGGGCCACGGGGCGGGGAGGGGGCGGGGCCTGGTCGGGGGCGGGGCGCAGTGGCCGGGAGAGAGTGGGCACGCCGCCGGGGATGACACCAGGATCGCCGTGCCATGTGAGGGGGGCGTGTCCTGTGGGGCCAGGGCCGGGCGGGGGTCGAGGGCCTGGGGCCGGGGTCGTGCGAGGCGGCTGGCTGGCTGGCGCCGGGCGGCGGTCGCGGTGAGCCGGGAGCCACTTTCCCGGGGGGCGTGATCAAGGCGGTGCGACCGGGTCCCTGGTGCTGGGCGCTGACGGACACGCCCTGCGGGTCCTAGGAACCGGGTCGGCTCTGCATCCTACGGGCTGCGTTCCGAATCACTTAACCTGAGTCAGAAAGGTGCTCAAGCTCTACAGTCTTCCGCACAGGCCTCGAGGACACAACCTGGTTTAAAAAAATTGTATTCTATTGTCTCACTGTGGCAGCTAAGCAAACTTTTTAAAAAATGTGTTTTTCAATTGTGGTGAAATATACATAACACTATCATCTTAACCATTTTTTAGCTCACAGTTCGGTGGCATCAAGTACATTCACGTTGTTGTGCGACTATCACCACCATCATCTCCAGGACGTTTTTTGTCTCGCAAAACTGGCGAACTTAAAAAAAAAGCGTCTTCGCCGTCTTTTAAATCCTTCCAGTCCTTACATTCTCGTCTGCTCTTTGGTTTTTGCTGAATCACGTTCTCTCCCAGCCGTCTAACTTTGACGAAGTAGTTCGGTTTTTTTTAAATAAGATTTTCTGTTTTTTAAAAATTTATTCTATTTATTTTTTATTTTTTTAAATTTTTGGCTGCATTGGGTCCTCGTTGCTGTGCACGTGCTTTCTCTAGTTGCAGCAAGCGGGGGCTACTCTTCGCTGCAGTGCGTGGGCTTCTCACTACGGAGCTTCTCTTGTTGCGGAGCACGGGCTCTAGGCGTGCGGGCTTCAGTAGTTGTGGCTCGCGGGCTCTAGGGCACAGGCTCAGTAGTTGTGGTGCATGGGCTTAGTTGCTCTGTGGCATGTGGGATCTTCCAGGACCAGGGATTGAACCTGTGAAGTAGTTTTTAATGAACTCAGCGAGTCAGTCTCTTTACTTCAGGCAATCACTATTTGCTGAGTGTTGGCTTTAAACTCTTCTAATAAAGTGTTTGATGGTGTCTATTATCCCACCTGGCCCCGAGTCAGATGCAGCAGCACACCTTCCCCATGTCTCTAGCATCAGGGACCCAGCTGTTTTCCCCAGCTCAGGCTTGGGCAACACCTCAGTCCTGGCCGTTCCACTGATTATAAGAAATGATTTAGCTGAGGCAGATGGCTTGGCTTTGTTTTGTAGTCTCTGATCCTCCATTCGCTGGTCTTTACTTTTCAGAGTAAATTTACTTAATAAACTTGGTTCAGCCTCTGAAATGTCCCTAAGGCATCAGAAGCTTTACTGGGGCATGCAGTAACTTACAGCCCATGTCAAAGGTGCCAAGAGTCCTCATCACATAATCACTGCCATCTTGAAGTTATGCAAAACAAACTAAAAACCGAAAACAAAGAACAAGTGCCACACTAAATCTGCTTTGACCACTTAAGCCCTTGGATCCTCTTGTCATGATCCGCCCTTCGTTCTTGCTCCCTTTCCTTAGCCAGCTTGTCTAAACTGATCTGCAGTTGGAGCTTCCTCACTTTTCCCAGCTGCTGGAACCACTTTCTGTGTCCTTCCCAGGCAGGAAGTAGAGGGACTCAGTGCACAGCTGTCTGATCCAGACCACAAGGTTTGCATCCTGCCTCTACTGAGATGATCACTCTGATTAGGGGCAAATTACCTAAACTCTCCGAGTCTGAATTTTCCCAACTGTAAACACTGTCTCAGGGTTTGGGGTTGGGGGATTACATGAGATGTCCCACAGGAAGTGACTAGTCAAGTGCCCTGTAGACTCACCGCAGATGTCAGCTTACCCTCTTCAAGATTTGGCTCACTGCTACCTTCTGATCACAGATGAGCTTGACCGAATGCCAGTGAGTCCAGAGGGCTGGCCTGTCTAACCCGAGATCTTCCTGCTCTTTCCTACCTGACTTGACCCCGTAGACCTCTGGTCCGTTTTCCACCTCTGCTGACTCTGGTAGCTCTCGGCATATGTCCTGCTTTTCTGGGTTAATGACATCTAGCTCGTTTCTGTCCCTGGGAATTATAGGGTTTCTAGGACATGTTTGTACATCCTGGATGTCTCACCTTAAAGCTTATTCTTTTTTTTTTTTTTTGGCATGCGGGATCTTGGTTCCCCGACCAGGGATCGAACCCATGCTCCCTGCATTAGGAGCACAGAGTCTTAGCCACTGGACCACCTGGAAAGTCCCAAAGCTTATTCTTGATTTCCAGGAACCACAGTTACAAAATGTAGTTGTGTGGTTGTGTGTATACCTGCTGCCTAATTCACAGTTCCTCTACGCATTTAATGAAAGCTGGCATCTATCATGTAGTCATGGTTCCAAGCCCCAAATAGGGGCATATTCCTATTAGAGCATTTGGTGTCTTTAAAAACATTGTATTTCTCCCACAGTTTGACATCCTCGTGGGTGAGGCTATCTTATTTTTCTGAGCACATTGCCCCGCACATATTAGACATTCAGTGAAGGAGTGAATATGTCACCAAGTGAGGACAGCACAAATGAAGCACTGCTGTGCCGATTTCCATTCTTTGGGCATCAAACATACAGAAATATTACTATTGTGTAATTTATTTTCCAAGACAAAAGCCTCATTTTTAATTATTTTCTTTTGCTGAAAATCTTTGAACCTACTTGAAAAACTGTGCTTTGTAATTATTATTATTATTATTTTTTGCGTTATGTGCCCAGGCCTCTAGAACTCTCATTAAGACTTAATGCATTCCAACTTTTCTTTTGCAGAGGAAACACATTCTTATAATAGAGCCAATCTCTAGCCGACTAACCATTCTAAGTATGAAATCTTCCCTGGCAGCTGCTGACATTTGTCTGAACACATTGAATGTATTGGTCTTTTTAGGCTCCGGCTTTGTTCATTTCTTCCTCACCAGCTGTAGAGAAAGTCCCTGGCTGGGATGTATTTTCAACCATGTAGTTTATAAACCAATCTCCAAATAAGGAACGGCTTCTAAAGCGATCAGATTTATGCTGTTTTAAATGGTGATTGGAGAAAGACAGAATATAAACACCGATCATTTCAAAGTATCATTCTTAATTCACTTACTCTGTGCTCATTTTCTGTAGGAGGGACAAAAGTTATATGGAAGAAAAACTGTGCTCAAGGGGCGTTACCTTCACTGGAGAGACCAAGCCTGAATTTCAAAACAACGCAGGATGGCATTGAACTATCGTACTGAACAGAGGAGGAAGAGTGTGGTGAGCTTGAATAGAGAGGAAGGCATCTAGGAAAGCAGGGAGACTTGATCTAGAACTTGGGAAGCCAGAAAGGTTTCTACAGGTAGAATCCTCCACGACTGGAGGAACACTAGGGTTGACAGCCTGGGCGCGAGGTAGATATGGTGGGTGTTTCCATGGCTTGGAGCAGAAGGGCTGGTTCAGGGCTGCCCTGGAGTAGCTTGAGGGCCACTAGAGGGTCATGCAATGATCTCCACCAATATATGGACCGGTTGTCAGCTCTCTTGACCCCTCTACACGTTTGTCTTTGGGGTATTCACGCCTCCTTTCTGGCATCCCCACCCACCTCGTGCCTGGTCTCCTCTGCAGCTCAGACCCTCTCTGCCCGGTGATTGTCTTCTACCTGTCCAGATTTTATCCTGGCCTTTCTCGCCCACTGTCCCATGGGCTTCTCTAAATTATCTTCCTTCCTGCCTACAACCTGACTTTGATTTTCTCTGGGTTGCTGGTCTTGAACAAAAGAGATCACCTCGCTTTTCTTATTGAAGGCATTTATTCTATCGTATCTCCATTTAAAAAGATGAAGTTATTAACTCAAATGCATCTTTAATCCTAGCATGAGTGGGGAAGATAAAAAAAATTGCTATCCTGATTCTGAAAGGCTGTTTACTGTTATATTACAGATTAATGGGTGTTAAGATTGATTATCTTAGGTGGAGGAGAAAAAAATATGGAGGGTCTCAAAAGATAAATTAAAGATGTTGGACTCAGTCCTGTAGTAATAAACAGTATTTGAATGGACATTATAAAGAACTATTGCTTGGAATAGACAGAGGTTAATTTATATTTATGGTGGATAATTGTGTAGCAGAGGGTAGGAATCATCCTCAGAGGCCCTAGATGAGTCAAAAGAATTGCTAATTATGTCTTTTTTGTGCAGTTTGGGGCCATGGGTAAAAATATCTGGGTATCGTGATTGATACCAGCATGTGTAGAAATAGGTCAAGATGAAATCTTCCTGACAGTGAAAAAGCAGTGCCAAGAGTTGCATTTTCAACGTCTTTCAGATCCTCCTCTGCTTCTCATTCCCTCCCCATCACCCAGCTCACGCGCTCGTCACTGCAGGCTTTGATGATCGCCGTCGTCTCTTACCACGGACTGTTGCTTCTACTCTTTTTCTCCTCTGAAGCAGCCCATAGATCTATGTCAGATCAATCTTCCTAAAACATTTCTTTCACCATACTTCCATTAGCTGTGCGATTTAACCTTCCTAAACCTCCGTCTCCTGGTTGGAAAATGAGGAGATTGCTTTCAGTTTATTTTTCCAGTTCTAAAATTCTCACTCTATGCCACTCCAGAGTGGCTTTTTTTTTTCGTTTGGCAAATAATACTGAGTGTGGAATCCATGCCATGCAGAGTGCCACCCCTTAGAGATGCAGACACAGCCCCCCGCCACGGTGCCCTGTCATGGGCAGGGGTCTCCACACATTGGATTGTGCCCCTACGCTTAGAACTTGTGATAGTGTGTTACCCCCATTTGTGTATGTTTTTTCCCAAATCTACACATTTACAACTAAATGTTAAAAATCACATAATAAAAACTTAAATGGTGAGATAAAAGATGAAATAGTATTTATAAAATTTAAATTTTATTATTTAAGGTGCAATGAATGTTTTGCTCTCTCTAAAACTGTTAATATTATTTTAGTGAGATCGGTGTGATTAAATTGGCTTCATTAACTTAGAAAATCTTTTTTTAAAATAATTTTTTAAACAATTTATTTTGTTTATTTATTTTTGGCTGCGTTGGGTCTTTGCTGTTGCGCGCAGGCTTTCTCTAGTTGCAGCGAGTGGGGACTACTCTTTGTTGCGGTGCATGGGTTTCTCATTGCGGTAGCTTCTCTCGTCGTGGAGCACGGGCTCTAGGCACGCAGGCTTCAGTAGTTGTGGCACGTGGGCTCTAGAGCGCAGGCTCAGTAGTCGTGGTGCACAGGCTTAGTTACTCTGCGGCATGTGGGATCTTCCCGGACCAGGGCTCAAACCTGTGTCCCCTGCATTGGCAGGTGGATTCTTAACCACTGCGCCACCAGGGAAGTCCCTGTTTTGTATTTCTTAATAATGTTTGTAATCCAATGAACACACAAAACTTCACCGAGAAAAAAATGCTAGGAAGTTAGGGGACACCAAGGAGTGGAGAGAAGAGTGAGTGAAAAGTCTTGTTGTACAAGCATGTGTCACACTTCCACATCCCTGGGAGAGGTGTCTGTGTGTGATGAAGTGCACTAACAAAAGCGTGATTGCACAACGTTTGAAGTTGCAAGCAGGATTTTCTCCAGAGAGCAGATTTATGAAACAGACTGTGCATGTCCGGGATATTTGATTGTTTTCAAATCACTTATAATGTCTCCAAAGTTCTGTATATTCCACCAAGAAAGAAAATCAACACTTTTTTTCCTCTGCCCTTTTTCAACTGTAAACCATACATCTCAAGAAAATCAAAGATGGTGACTGAAGAAGAGTTAAGGAAGATGGCATGTCTGTCCAGATGAGCAAGGGAAGACAGGGACAGGAATGAAAAACCTAATGAGATGTTCTTTGATCGCAAGATTTCAGCAGAAATTTCCAAGTCCATGATATGTGTTTATGTGATCAAGACACCCAGAATACCATAGATGTCTTCAACTGTGTAAAAAACTAAGGCGTTAAGTTAGTGCAAAAGCTTTACTACTTTCATTGTTTCACAATAAAAAAAATTTCAATTTCATTATGCTTTCCCTTCCCCCAAGGGTAGATCTGTTCTTTTTCTGTCTTCAGGCTACCACGCTATGTGACCATGTGGCCTAAGGTGACTTGTCCAGTGGAGGCCGGCAGGGTGCAGGACGGTCATCTGACAACGGAATCTCAGGTCCCTCCAGAAGCTTCTCTCTCTAACTGTCTTGGTTTCCCGAGTTTCTTTTGTGCTCCAGGGACTCAGAAAGACACACGGAGATGGTCACCATTCAGTGGTTCCCCCGAGATGACGCTGATCCCAAGGTGCTGAGACTTGTTGCGGATCTGGCAGGGAGGGTGGGGTCTGGGGGACCCCTCCAGTAAATCACCGTGAGACAGCAGACTGATGGCTGGGCATGTTGCGGACCTGCTTGGCAGGCAGGGAGGTGACTCTGGTGGCCTTGAGGGATTCGATCTGGCTATGTCCTCCTGGCCGTGACCACAGTGACCTCTGCCAGTTGTGAGGCCTTCAGCTGCAACCTTTGGGTGCTGGGGGGAGGGTAGGGCCAGGACGCTGTTGACAGAGGCTAAGAGGAGCTGGGCGGAAGCCGGGTGGCTCTGAGAGCCAGCAGCCCTGGCCACGCCGGGGGACAGCTTCAGAACTTGAGCCGATAACCCGAGTGTGTGAAGAGAAGTGCAGGGCAGCACCCCGTTTGGGCGTGGGCTTCAGGACGGGGACGTCGGTTTGTGGAAGAGCTGGCACAGGGGGAGGGTGGGGCTGCTTCTGGGCTCCTTGGGGGAAGGGGTGACCGCGGAGGCCCGTCTTCAGGGAGACAACCACGGGGTGGGGGGCAGGCCTGCCGGTTCCCCCGGGCCCTCTGACCTTGCACACCAGCTCAAGTGGCTGATTTGCCGTTACTCTTTGGGGGTCCCCTGGGCCTCCTGGGGCGCCTGAGATGTTTTTCAGGGCTGGGCTGGCAGGGTCACTTGCCCCCAGTAGGAGGGCTGGGGTGGGAGACCCGTCCAGAGCCAGGGGGGCAAGTGAGAAGAGGCAGCAGGAAACAGAGGGTGTGAATGCTGAGCCCGGGCGGGGAGGCTCGGAGGCTGCCGTGTTTGCTCTGATTGCTGGGGTGGCGGCGAGGATGGCGGACTCTTGGCTGGGCTGCTGACTGGTGGCGTCTCTGTGGGCCAGTGGCTGCCCTCGGCTGCTTACACGCGGTCCCGCGTGGATGAGCTGTGAGCCCACGGCTGGGGTGGCGTGAAGACAGCGGGGAGCTCGCACGATCGGCGCTTCCGACCGCGTGGCCCGGACTCCCACCGTGACATTTACGTAGAATCCCACCTGTCACCGAGCCAGCCCGGTTCCGCGCCCCCGTGCCCAGAAAGCCAGCCCACCGCCGCCGGGGGATGGGAAGGGCAGCTTTTATCGCAGAGCCAAGCAGGAGCAGGGGGGACACGGAACCACGTTCACAGGGACTGTGGGACTTTCCACCTTTTTGTTGGACTGAAATAAAACGACGCGTGGGAGCTTTAACATCTCGCTCCTGCGTCATCCGTGGTGTATACCCTCTCCTTTGAGAACAGCAGGTCTGGTGCATCTTGGAGCAAGTCCAGCCTCCCAGCTTAGCGTTCCCAGTGGTGGGAAAGACAACCTCATAGATCCGCCAGACCCCAGTGTTTCCCTCTGTGGGGGGCACGCAGGCAGCTGCGGTGCGATGGCGTTGGGCCACCAGGTCCGGCCGCGCTCCATCAGGGCAGCTGGTTCGCGTCTACTCTGGGCTGAGGAGTTGAGAGCCAGTGAGCCGTACTTTCTCGCTAAAAAAAATAAAAATAAATCACTCTTTTTGTGTTTCTTTAAATACCTCAAATACTTGTTGGTAAAGAAGTTGATATGAACACATCAAGAAATACGGAGACTTTTACTGTTATCTGTCCTATTTTTCAGTTAGAATATAGACTAGTTTGTAACAGGTTTTCTAGGTTTTTGGTAGCTTTCCTAATAACATATAATAGATATTTCTTGGTTGATTGATTACTAAAGATGTTGTTAGTATATGTGTTGATTTAAAAATGTTAAATTTAAAATGGAATCAGATGGGATAAATGGAACAGAAGTTAGGAAAAGGGATATTATAATATTAAATGATTAAAGACCAGACAAACTGTAGGTATATTTATATGGTGCACATGTATTTTGTGACATATATGCTTTTCTATATTTCAGTTCAAATGATCTCAGTGTGTATTGCAATCTTTTTGTAAGAAACATTTTGTTTCTCACTCCAATGTAGATATTGAGAAGCATAATAACTTATTCAGGCAGAAATGTAGTGTTTACAAATTTCATTAAATATCTTTTTATGAAGTAAAAGGAGAAAAGTAGTGAGATAGTACGTGGGACATTTTTTATTAATGTAAGAATTGTTTAAGTATATTTTCCCCTAGTGCAAATATCAAGAGCACAACGGCTGCAGAGAAACAGATACTGAAACGCTGCATTGTGATTTTTTTCAAAAAAGAGGACGGCAATGATGAGTTTCATAGTGAGTGAAGACGAGGTCTGACAATAGCCGTATCTACCTGCCAATGTCAGGCAGAACAGCAGCTATGCTCAGCTGGGGTAACGGCCGCCAGGACACAAAGGAGGTGCTGCAGACACTTCCTTCATTCCTTGGACGGCGGTGATGTCCCCTGGGGTAGGCACTGAAAAATCGCCAAGGCTCTGGGTCCCTGTTAACGGTAACTCCTTAAAGAGCTGCCTGCAGCATCAAAAAGATACACGATGTTTGAAAGCATGGTTTTCATGGGTGAATTGCCAGAAGACAAATATATATGACTATGTAGTCTGTGTGTGTGTGTGTGCGTGTGTGTGTGTTACATTTGCTTATTTGTGAACAAACAAGTGTTTGAATTTGTTTGTGTGAAGTATCTTTTTGTATATGATAATATAATGCGTCCAGAGGGTGTCAGATTCAGGAATGAAGGATTACTTATCCATATATAATACAGTATATAAAGTAGTAAACTGTATAGTATAGATCTGAAGCATTCCTGGTAAAATAAAAAAGGTGCCCTTTGTTAAAATTTCACAGTGCTTCTTTCTTTGTGAAGCCTTATCAAAGTTCTAAGTCCTTTTTCTAGCATGTGTGAGATTCTTCAAAAATACTTTCCTCAGAGATCAAAATTCTAAATTTCAGATTGGGTTAAATACATTTTATAATTCATCCTGCAGCTGTCGGAGCTATAATGGGGTAAAATGAGAATTGCTTTTTAGGGCGTATTTCTCAACAGAGCAGTTTTGAAAATGAAACCAAATCTTCACGCTCCACTTGACATTGGAATTTAAAGTTATTTTTACAGGCTCCACTGCAGTCACTATGTGAAACATTAAGAAAGTTATTAGAATATAGTAAGTTAATAGTTAAAACAATTTTCTTCCAGCATCTTATTCGGTAAATAAAAAACAGCAATACAAATTATATCTTGCTATCACCTTTAATGGGTTTTTGTTTTTATGCTTTAACCAAATAACACATTTTCTTGTGTTAAATGTTTCCTCCCTTTTAATTATAGCCAGATTCGCTGCCTCGGCAGGTAGAGCTTTTATTAACTTGAAAGTATGTTTGTTTTAAGTAAGGGCTGTGTGACAGACCCTTCAAGGGAAACCACATTTTCTCTGAAATGCAGAAATGCAGTGGTGTCTAAATATAGCCCCAAGTCCCTAGAACATTGAGGGACTGGAACATTTTCAGGTATCCCTACTGGGGACAGATCTGCTTTCGATTTTACAAAGTAGTGACTGTATGAAATCACTGAAGCTGGACCAAAAAAAAAAAAAAAAAAAAAGGCTTCCAATTCATGGTAAATCCCAGGGAAGACAGACAAGCCACAGAGCGGGAGCGAGAAGACCTGGGTCCAGCCTCCTTTTTGTCTTTGATTTGGAAGGCCTCTGACCTTGGGCACCCCCGTGAAGTGGGGCACCACGTTTTTGTCTTATTCTCTGTACTCCTTCTGTGACCTCTCGCCCCCCCCCCCAAGCGCCTGTCCCCGAAGGCTTGGCCCCCTGACGGCCAGCTAATCCGGGTAAGGGATCTGTGAAGGGCCCCGTTCAGAGAAAGGGACTTGCTGACCCTAATCCCCACGACTCTGAGAAATCAGGCTCAAACTACAGCTTAAGGATGGAAGGATTTAGGTTCTTTTACAGTGGAGACTGTTAAATATCAGTCCCGTAGTAATTCCGGAAGGCTTATAAAATGAGAGAATTTCTCCTATGTCTGAGACAGCTTAACTCTTGACATTAACCTGGGCGGCCATGAAGATGTTGTGGTGAAGAGTAAATTCTGGGTGACCCTACTGGGCTTAGATGTGTGACTTCAGCGTCAAGCTCTTTAGATACAAGAGACCATTTGAGGTCCGATCACTACTCTTGTGAACTTCCAAAGAGACTGTGGGTCCCAGTTTGAGAGCAACAAGTAGAAAACCCTAGTTTCATATATTTAGATGAAGAGTAATGAAACAACAAAAACAAAAGAACTGAAACCTAACAAAATGAATGGCTTGCCCAAAGTTCTAGCACAAAATAAGGATGGCATCAAGAATAAAAAATTCAGGTTTTCTAGTCTCAGTGGAACACTCTTTTCACAACAATACACTACTTCTCAAATTTAAATTACGACAAATGAACTAATTTACAAAACAGAAACAGACTCACGGACATAGAAAACAAACTGATGGTTACCAAAGGGGAAGGGGCTGGGAGAGCGGATAAATTCGGAGTTTGAGATTAACATACACACTACTATATATAAAATAGATAATCAACAAGGACCTACTGTATAGCACAGGGAACTCTATTCAATATCTTGTGATGACCTATATGGGAAAAGAATCTGAAAAATAATACATATATATGTATAGCTGAATCACCTTGCTGTACACCTGAAACTAACACAACATTGTAAATCAACTATACGTCAGTAAGAAAATAAAATAAAATTACGATTAATTAGTCAATTGATGAGCTTTTCACGAATGATTTAAATATCCCCCCAAATATAATACTGGCTGAAGACCAGCCAATTACCATTTTTCTTATAAGCACAAATATTTAGTGGCATCAGTGTGGACAATTCTAAATAGTTTAGATCAGTGCTTTTCAACTGTAATGTGTAAACAAATGACTGGGATGTCTTGTTAAAATGCAGGTCAATTTCTGCAGGAATGAGGTGGAACTTGCATTTCTAACAAGCTTCCTAGACATTCTGATGCAGCCTGACCAGCAGGGTTAAGACTGAGCACGGAAGACCCTACAACCCTCGGAAAGTTTCCTGCCTTTAGAGAACTCCCACTTATGGCAGTAGATGAGACAAATGAATAGAAGTAAGACAACAATAAATATAACTTGAATTCATCTGATTTTTTAAAAATGTGTATTATTTCTTTCTGAATGATAGATTTTTCCCAATTCGCTGAACGTCCCTCCTGGCCAGCTCCTTTTTTTACTTTTTATAGAGTGTCTAGAAAATCACTCTGTACATAGTAGCTGTTAAGAAATGCCAACTACCTGTCATCACAGGTCATTGCAAATTCCAGATGGAAATTCCAAGAGGAACCGGATCATTCAGTCTCATGATAAAATTCCTTTCAGTAATGGATTATCCGAATGGCTGGATGGTGGGTTTCTTTGCAACTTCATCAACTCCCCCCAAACTCGCCCCTTCACAGGCAGAGCAGGGGCAGGCCGCCTCTTCACTGCCTGGGGACATTCTGCAGATCACGAGGCCGGTAGGCAGAGTGTGTGCAGATGGATGGCTATTCACTGTCTCCTCGTTAGACCAGAGCTTCAGGGTGAGGAAGCAGGAGATGAAAGGCATGAAAAAGCCTGGGATTCTCTCAAAAATAGTCCAGAGCTGTGCTGTCCTGTACAGGAGACACTGGCCACTTGCGGCTGTTTAATTAGCATTCAATGAAAAATGTAAATTCAGTTCTGCAGTTGCTCTGGGTACATTTCAGGCGCACACATGGTTAGTGCGTACCGTGTGGGGTAGCGGTGCAGATACAGGACATTTTCGTCACCCCAGAAAGTTCTGTTGGACACAAGGGGCAAAAAAGGAATGAAAAGCTTGATTCGTGTGGTGGCTGGAAGTTATCAAAGAAATGTTCAACTAGACAGAGATTGCTCAATGACAGCATTTCAGCTGGAGAGCAGGGTAGTGGAATGGGGCAGCTTTAGTTTGGGGGGAAGGGAGAAGAAGGATAAAATTAGTTGCTCACATCGTAACCAATTATTTTGACTTTCTACATTTTTTTCCTGAGCAGTGGGTATGCACTACAGAACCCACCCACTTAGGAAACATTTTCTTTCCCTGACCATATAACGCTTTCTGCAGTGCGGTCGTGTATTGCTTTACCCGTAGTTTATGCTGTGTAAACTGCTCTTGACTTTGGGGGTCCCCCCAGTCGTAAGCCCATGTTCCTGTGTAACTCCGATTAACTTGTGGAAGCTCTTTATGCTGGTGGGTCAGAGGTTTTGCCTTTATGTCTTACGACATTTTCTGATAATTCTCTCTCCATTCACTTCACTCATTCATTTGACGAGTGTTTATTAAATACCTCCTAGGTGCCAGGCATCTGTTAATTCTTCTTCTTTCTTCTCTTCTCTCAAGACAGCTTCTTTCTTCTGGTTGAGATTTTAAACAGTAATAAAATGAAATTTCCCAGCCAGAACTTAATATGACAAAATCTGTTCTAAGTGGAGCAAACCACACTCTTTAGCAATCTGGGCAAATGGATTAACTTTGATCTTAGGAGGAGAACTTTTATAGCGTCCTTCTCTGGTCTGAGATCCCCTCTGATGACTTAGCATCCTTAGGGCCTGTAGCAGGTTCCTAGGGCTGCCATAATAAATTACCACAAACTGGGGGGCTTCAAACATAAGAAACGCGTTCTCTCGTGCTTCTGGAGGCCAGAAGTCTGAAATCAAGGTGCCAGCAGGGCCGTGCTCCCTCTGAAGGCTCCAGGGAAGAATCCTTCTTGCCTCTTCCCACGTAGCGGCTGCTGGGAATCCTCAGCACTCCTGGGCTTACAGCTGCATCCTCCAACCTGTGCCTCCATCATCACACGCTGTCTTCCGTCTGTGTGTGTCTGTGTGTCCGTGTCCAAACCTCCTTCTCTTTTCTATTACAAAGGCACCAGTCCCTGGGTTAGGGTCCATTTTAGTCCACTATGACCTCATCTTAACTTGATTACATCTGCAAGGACTATTTCCAAATAAGGTCACGTTCGCCAGGACGAGCATCTTTTCGGAGGACACAATTCACCCACAACAGTCCGTTTAAATATAGACACAGAGATGTATATACATGCAGGTCGTTGATTTTAGCCCCAGTGAAAGCAGCAAGGAAGCAGGACTCCAGGGAGAGCCTGAAGTTCGACAAGAGAAGAAGTAACATTGCTCTGACCCTTGGTCCTTCCAGCTTCTCTAGGGAGCAGATGGGACGAGCCGTGAAGAAGATCAAAGACTGCTGGGGACCAGAGGGCAGAGTGCTGAGCACACCGGACACTAAGTGGATTGTAAATCACTTCTGCCCCTTTCATTCTCTCCTACTACTCTTCCCTCTGCCCTCCTCTGTCCTCCCCTCCTTCCCTTTTCCATTCAGTCTCTCTGTCATCCCTTTTCTTTGAGCCCAAAAGCAAAGAAGAAATATATTATGTGACCAAAGAACTTCTGAGGGACACTAGCATATTCCCCATTAGGTTATAAGTGTTTAATCCAGCATTCTGAGGACAAATCGTAGGGCAGGGTTTGTAAATTTCATTACATCTGCTGTCAAACAAGTTTTGGTGGAACTGATTTTCTCAACCAATTTTCTCTTTTCTCCTGTCTTACTAATTTCCATAGCACACAGTAGCAACATACAGTATCTTGTTAATCAATACATGGACATAAAACATTTATAAAACAGGGCGTCTTCTCTTAACATTTCCTAAAGAGCTGACTCATATTATAGCTTAATCTGCTCTGATTTTCATGAAACTTTTGTCCATTCCTATTACAAATATTTATAAAGCACCCACTATGAATAAAGGATTTTGCTAGAATTTGTGGATGATGCAGAAATAACTAGGACATAGTCCTGCTTTCAGGAAGTTTCCGGTTTGGTGGGAGAAAGACTCAGATATAAGTAACTATGATATAAGGTAAAATGTGATAAATGCTGCAATCCAGGTTCAAATGTTTGGGGACAGAGGGGTTGATAATGACTGGGAGGGCCTTGGAAGAGGTCAGGCGTTTGTACTGGGAATTCAGGAATGGAGAGCGTGTCAGCTAGCAGCTGTTCCTTGAAGGACGTTGCCCTCGGAATACGTGGGCAAAGGTGTTGATTTGCACAGAGCGGGCAGGTCCCGGGGGAAGGAGCAACAGGAGGGTGTGGTGAGAGGGACGTGAAGTGGAAATAAGGCTGGAAGGAGGCCGAACGATCCAGAAGACAAGGGTTTTTCTTTGAATTCCAGATTGAAGGATTTGGACTTCATTCCATATTTAACGGAGAATCATCAAAGTGTCTCACTGGAGGACCAGAAGTTCAGTTGGGAAGCTGTTGAAATGGTCCGCGAGTCAGGATGTAAAGATCTGACCTAGAAAAGGGGGGGAGGATGTGGAGAACAGGGGAAGTCGAGGCACAGGTGGAAGTAGAATCACGAGAACGTGGCAGCGGATGGGATGTTGACAAGGAGGGAAAACGGAGTGCCCAGGAGGAGCCCCTTGCAAGGACGTGGTGAGGGGCCGTGGAGAGTCTCTTGTGGGCTCCTGGTACTTTTGAACCATTGATGTAGGGAAGTCCAGCAGGGAGTGAAAAATGCATGTTTGGAGTTGTGAAGAGCAGTCAGAGTCAGGGATGAATATTATTAACTAAAGAAAGGATTTTAGAGAGAAAGGTGATGCCCAGCCTTTCTATACTGTAGAAATACTGTAGGCTTAAAGTAAATTTATCCTGTCGGAAAAACACTTAGAAACAAGAGCATTATTATTTACTAAACATAACTGTGTCTAGAGAGGGAAAAATATATAAAATGGAAAAACACCAAAGGGATAAGAAAAGACTTAGGATCCTAGGGAAATAAGGGTTAGTCCTCCCCAGGGCCTAGTTTAAAAAATTATTTGTTGATTGAAGGGAGCCTTGTTATTGATTTTATATATATATATATATATATATTTTTAATTAATTAATTAATTAATTAATTTATTTATTTATTTATGGCTGTGTTGGGTCTTTGTTTCTATGCGAGGGCTTTCTCTAGTTGTGGCAAGTGGGGGCCACTCTTCATCGCGGTGCGCGGGCCTCTCACTGTAGCGGCCTCTCTTGTTGCGGAGCACAGGCTCCAGACGCGCAGGCTCAGTAATTGTGGCTCACGGGCCCAGTTGCTCCGCGGCATGTGGGATCTTCCCAGACCAGGGCTCGAACCCGTGTCCCCTGCATTGGCAAGCAGACTCTCAACCACTGCGCCACCAGGGAAGCCCTGATTTTATATTTTTGATTATGTAATTGGTTATTGAGTTTATGTTTTATGATGGGTCCCTCAAAGGTTGTAGAATACGTACACGTAAAAGTATCACAACCTTAGTGTTTGGATGGGGCCGTCAGAGAGAAAGCCGTGCGGGCAGCCCATGACCTGGAAAGTATTCTGCCTGCAATTCTTAAGTCCTTCTAGTCAATTAGAAAGCATTTCTAGTTTTATGTAATTTGAAGATGAATTTCCCAACAGTTATGAATGCCCAACGATGGAAGTGGCTTCTTCAGGAGGCCTTAAACTTCCCACTCCGGAAGTGTTTCGGGAAAACAGGATTGGCCCTCTGTTGAGGTTATTTCTAAAAGCGTTTTATTTGGATGGGAAGTTGGCCCTAATGACGGTCACCCTGAGACTGAGCTCTTGGCACTCCCCGCAGGGTCAGGGGTTGAAGGTCGAGTTGGGTGCTGCACTGTTAGGGACTGGGTCCTGCCCTCGGCCCAAGGACATTTCTGTTCAAAGGCTCACAGGAGACTAGAAATAACCTTGGTGCCTTTCATCTTTCCTCACAACTCTTATTTTCTAACCTTTTAACATTTTCAGTTCCTGGGTGTGGAGAATAAGACTGGAAACATGTTTTAACGGATGCTTTGTTTTGTTTGAATTTTGAAGGCAGCCACAAAGAGAAGCTTTATTTTTAAATTATATCTTTAACATTTTATCCCAAGCCAACTCTTGGAGTTTAAATGGAAAAATTAACAAAGTATGTCTATGTTATGATATTTGAAGACATGGTATCAGTACAAAATACCTTAAATTTCTGAATTGACTGTAACACTGACCATTTTGTCTATACATAAGTGGTACAGTTCATCACTTAACTTATTTGCTTTTTCACTTGAATTGTAATCTCTTTTCTGTACTTAGAATATATGCTTTGCTTACCATTATTACAAAATTAGTCAACCGAATATGGCAAATCTCAAATAAAAAATGGTAAATCTCAAATAAAAACAGACATAAAATACAACTACTTAGTATCTTCTCCCACTGCAGTAGTCTTTTTCTAAAATAAATAAATAATTAATTAATTAATTTTTGGCTGCATTGGGTCTTCGTTGCTGCACGCGGGCTTTCTCTAGTTGCAACGAGCTGGGGCTACTCTTTTTTGTGGTGCGCGGGCTTCTCATTGCGGTGGCTTCTCTTGTTGCGGAGCGTGGGCTCTAGGTGCGCGGGCTTCAGTAGTTGTGGCGCACTGGCTTGGTTGCTCCGCGGCATGTGGGGTCTTCCCGGACCAGGGCTCGAACCCGTGTCCCCTGCATTGGCAGGTGGATTCTTAACCACTGCGTTACCAGGGAATTCCTGCAGTAGTCTCTTTGCAATAGATTAAAGATTAGATTGTGGTCTGTCACTCGGTAATCTTAAAGCCAAGATGAATCCAATTTCTAGGCTCACCAGCAAAAGTCATTTTCAAGTGTATTTTTCAACAACAGGTAGCACCAGCACTAAAACATCTCATCTATATTTAACCCAATAGAACTATTAATAGGTGGGAGGGAGATATAAGATATTCAAAATGCCTGAAGACCAGGAACCCAATTCTGATGAACCACGTTGGGTAGGAGCAGTTCTCGAGCTGGACGGCGGCACTGCAAAGCATGAATACGTGTGCCACAATGTGTGAGGTCGTCTGGTCTCCTGGTGAGGAGACCAACAACAAAAGCCAGCTCTCTTGGAGAACGTCTGACCAGAAAATCTATTTGATTTCTCAAAACACATTCTAAATAATGGAGGAATCCAAGGATTGTATTTGCACATCCCACGGCAACACTGGCTGAGGCAGAAAATGTAGAAGAGTTCTGGGAAGGAAAAAAGAGGGAAGCTTAGGAACACAATGATCATTGAAACCCTAAGTATCCGAGACTTCAAAAAAAGATGCTGTGTACTTTCTGCCTAATTTCTTCCTAAAAAGTATTCAAAAGTGTAATGACCCCTAGATGTCCAAGAAAATGTCCTCTGGGGGGAAAAAACACCCCAATGAAGATGAAGAATTGACTGTACTTACCGTAAGATGTTTGTAGTCACTTTATAGCTTTCCATTTGCAAAGCTAGCACTCATGAAGCTTTACTTATTAAATGTCACTTAAAAAGCATTGCAATTTGGGTGTTTGTCACCAGATTGGTGCCAACCACCGTCAAACAAAGGCTTCTCTCTAAATAAGCTAAGTTCAATTTCATACCACCACATAAAAATCTAACTGCTGTTAAGGTTTTTCTTTAAACTAAAATCTTGATTAAAATAAGAGAACAACAATTAATGGACTCATTTAATACCTTTGAGTCTCCTTTTACTTATAGAAAATGTAAGGTAACATGTAAGGGCTCAATTATTTTTAATATTCCTCTTCTGTTCTATGATATTGCACATAAGAATGATACGTGATTTAGAGCAATATTTAAAGAAATAGGAACACCCAAGGTACAACTAAGTATTTGTTATTGAAGTTTTAAAGTTAATCCTTTACATTTTTTCCTTCTACTTATAAGTTCACAAATTCATATTGAATCTTTCCTAATGTCAAACACCTAAGGTGTATAGTGTACTTTAGATGTTCCTGGATTTCCGTGGTCTTTGGAATAGAAATATATTGCTTTGAGTATATTCATATTATTTGAAGACCTTTTGCTCATAAAATATTTCTATTATCTACTTTTCCTGCTTGCCTTCTGAAGCTATGAATACGTCTAACATTCTAATTTGTATCAGATACTTTAGCAATTCGCCTTAATAATTTGATAAATTTTGTAACCTACCTGGACACCCATCAATGATACAAACAACTTTAGAAGATGAAGCATTAAAAAAGAACTTTAAAAAAGCAACAAAAAACCTCTTGCGACCCATGTAGCATAAGGCAGTTTAGAACTAGGTCAAGCACTACTTCTTTTCTAAAATCTTTCCTTACGTTACTTGTTACCCAGCTTGACTGTTTGATAATCATCATCTTCACTTGTATCTGTATCTCTCCAAGCACATCGTAAGGCACTTGAAGCCAGATTATATTCTTGTGTATCTCACTGATGACTTTTCCCTCTATTTTCTCTCTCCTTTTCCCCCTTAAGTTCCTATTCGTCTGACGTCACACATCCTACATTGACCCTGATCCCGTCCAGCATTCTAGTGGGGAGTAATTCAGTGCCTTCTCGTCTTCAAGGAAGTTGTGACTTTCTTCACTGTGGGCTTTGCCACCACTACATCACTTGCTTTCTTCCAGAACTTTATTTTACTTTCTTACCTGCTGATGGTTACTTGGGTTTACCTTTTAGCAGAGTCTCAGAAGGGAGAGAAGATAAATGCGTATGTGTAATCTGTCTTCAATAACTGGAATTAAAAGTACTGTTATGGTTATTTTGGTTAGGATTAAAGACATTAACTTAGATCGTGGTTCTTAAAGTTTGGTCCTTGGACCAACATCACCACCACCACCTGGGAATTTGTTAGAAATGCAGAATCTTGGGCCCATCACGGACCTACTGACTCCGAAGCTTTGGGGGTGGTTCTGAACAATCCATGTTTTAACAAGCTCTCCGCTTGATCTCTTGCAAGGTGAAGTTTGAGAGCCACTGATTTAGATAATCAGACTCGTCTTAGGGCATCATTTCTTTGTTATCCTCTTTTGTTTTCATAGTAAGTTAATTTGTGTTTTTCTCTTTTTTGTTTCCTGCTTTCTACTTTCTTCCCTTCTTTTTTTTTCCTTTTTACTAACTTCTTAAGTGTACACTTAAATTTTAGTCTTTATTCTTTTCTAAAATAAGCGTCTTAAGTCTTTGAATTTTCATGAACTACTGCTTTTGCTATATCCCAGCAGGCTTTCAAATATGGTGTATCTATTACTTATTTATAAACATTTAAAAATTTCCACTATGATGTCTTCTTTGATCCATTTTCAGAAGTTTTTATTTAATTTCCAAATACAGGGACTTTTGTTTTTCTTTTCGTTACTGTCTTGTGTTTAGCGAATGTGACCTGTATGGTATTTCTGTAAAACGTAGAGACTTGCTTTATATTACTTTCTGTAAATATTCCATTTGTGCTTGAGGAGAATGTATATTTTCTAATTATTAAATCTATGCTACATATGTCCAATAAGTCAAGCTTGTTTGTTGTGTTCATATTCTTCTATAGCTATAGTTGCTATTGTTTTCTGTTTGTTTGTTTGCTTGACTTGTCTTGTTTGAGAAGGATATGTTGAACTCTCCCTACTCTGCATATACATCTTGTGATGGTAATTTGTCACTTTCTTCCTGTAGTTCTAGCAATATTTGCTTTTTATTTATTTATTTTTAAATTGCCCAGTTCATTTTTATTTTTTAATTTTAAAAATATCTTTATTGGAATATAATTGCTTTACATTGTTGTGTTAGTTTCTGCTGTACAACAAAGTGAATCAGCTATATGTATACATAACACAGTATCCCCTCCCTCTTGCGTCTCCCTCCCACCCTCCCTATCCCACCCCTCTAGGTGGTCACAAAGCACCAAGCTGATCTCCCTGTGCTATGCGACTGCTTCCCACTAGCTATCTATTTTACATTTGGTAGTGTATGTATGTCCATGCCACTCTCTCACTTCGTCCCAGCTTACCATTTCCCACTCCCCGTGTCCTCAAATCCATTCTCTGTCTGTGTCTTTATTCCTATCCTGCCACTAGGTTCATCAGTACCGTTTTTTTAGATTCCATATATGTCTATTAGCATACGGTATTTGTTTTTCTCTTTCTGACTTACTTCACTCCGTATGACAGACTCTAGGTCCATCCACCTCACTACAAATAACTCAAATTCGTTTCTTTTTATGGCTGAGTAATATTCCATTGTATATATGTGCCACATCTTTTTATCCATTCATCTGTCAATGGACATTTAATATTTGCTTTTAAAATTTTGAGCCATATAAGTTTTTAAAATTGTAGTAATTTGTTGGTACACTGAACCTTTTTATCATCATGAAGTGATGTATCCTTAACAAGCCTTGTGGTCAGAGAAGCTCTTCTGTCTGTAATGAATACAGCTACTCCACCTGTCTTTTGTTTATTAGTTTCCTGGAAGTCTTTTTCAGTATTCAAGGGTAAACTAACATGTCCATATGTTTTGATTTTTGTGAACAGCATTTGGCTGGGTTTTGCCTGTCTTTTATCTGGCAAGGTTAGTCTACTAAGTTTTATTATACTTATGGACATATTTCAATTTGTTTCAATAATCTTGGTGCTATTTATTTGTCTAGATTTTCCTATGCTGTTTTTCTTCTTTCTTTCCTTTTAAATATTAATTTTAATTTTTTAATTAAAAATTTTTTTAAATTTTTATAAATTTATTTATTTATTTATTTTTGGCTGCGTTGGGTCTTCGTTGCTGCACATCGGCTTTCTCTAGTTGTGGTGAGCGGGGGCTACTCTTTGTTGTGGTGCACGGGCTTCTCACTACAGTGGCTTCTCTCGTTGCAGAGCACGGACTCTAGGTGCATGGGCTTCAGTAGTTGCAGCACACAGGCTCAGCAGTTGTGGCTCGCAGGCTCTAGAGCGCAGGCTCAGTAGTTGTGGCACACGAGCTTAGTTGCTCCACGGCATGTGGGAATCTTCCAGGACCAGGGCTCGAACCCGTGTCCCCTGCATTGGTAGGCGGATTCTTAACCACTGAGCCACCAGGGGAGACCTTAAATATTAATTTTTAAAAAGATTTGTCATTTAATTCACTTTTTCTCTGTCTACTGGCTGGAAATTACACATTCTATTTTCACATTTGAAATCTTACTATGCATACTTACTTTATCAACATTTAAAGTTAATATTTTAACCCCTTGTGAACAATTCAGGTCCTCAGAACACTTTAGCTTTGATCATTTTCTCCTAGTTTACATGTTATGTTCATCATCCTATCCTTTTCTTTACAAACCAGACATTATTATTGATTCAAAAAGCAAATATTTACTTAGATTTTCCTAAAGAAGGAAAAGAAGTTATTCTAAAGCATTCTAAAGAAGTTATTTGTGCACCATTCCTTCCTGCGCCTCGGTCCCTCCTGAGACCATTTTCCTTTTTCCTGAATACATCTTTCAGAAATTCCTCTAGTGTAGTTTATTACTGGTTAGCACTCATTTTTTAATTTATCATAACATGTCTTAATTTTTAACTTTTTCTTGAAATTTAATTTTTCTGGGCATACAATTCAATACATTTGAAGATATTTTGCTGCTTTCCTGCTTTGGTTATTGCTTCTGAGGCATCCACTCACAATCCAATTGTGGGTTCTTGGTGATGTGTCATTTTGTTCTGAAGAGTCTCATTATCTGTTGTGAACAGTAGTTGACTAAAATGTGTGTAGCTGTGGATTAAAATTTTTTTTCTTGTTCAATACATGTTGTACTTCTAATACCTGTGAATTCATGTCTTTCTTTAGTTCTGGAAAGTTCTCAGTCATTATCTTTCCAACTACTGTCTCTTCTCCATTCTGACTAGTTTCTCCTTCTGTGAGACTTTTACTTTCCATTCTCCTGTATCTATTAGTGCTTCTTTCAGATTTTCTACTTTCCTGTCCCTCTATGCTGCCTCCAAGTAGTTTTTTCAGATCAATCTTCCGGTTCATGATTTTCTCTTCAGCTATATTTTCTGCTATTTAATCCATCGAGGTTTAAACATTTCAACAATTATTATTTATTCATTAAATTTAAAAAAATTGTGGTAAAATACATTTCAATAAAATTTAGCACCTTCACCATTTTTAAGTGTACAGTTCAGTGGTATTAAACACAGTCAGTGTTGTACAGCCAACACCACCACCTGATACTAAAGCCAGACAAAGACACAATCAAAAAAGGAAAACTACAGACCAATATACCTTATGAACATTAATGCAAAAATCCTCAACAAAATACTAGCAAACAGAATTCAGCAGCACATTAAAAGAATTACACATCAAGGTCAAGTAGGATTTATTCATGAAATGCAAGGATGGTTCAACATATGAAAGCTAATCAATGTAGTTTGCCACATCAACAGAATGAAGGGGAAAAAAAACCACATTATGATCTCAATTGATGCGAAAAAAATCATATGACAAAATTCAACACCTTTTCACGGTAAAAACACTGAATAAACTAGGAATAGAAGGAAACTATCTCAACATAATTAAAGCCATATATGAAAATCCCATAGCAAACTTCATACTCAACAGTAAAAGATGGAAAGTGTTTCCTGTAAGATTAGGAACAAGGCAAGGATGTCATCTCACCCTTTCTACTCAGCAAAGTACTGGAAGCTCTAGCCAGAGCAATTAGATAAGAAAAAGAAAGAAAAGGCATCCAAATGAGAAAGGAAGAAGTAAAATTAAGTCCATTTGCAGATGATATTATCTTATATGTAGAAAACCCTAAAGATTTCACAGAAACCTGTTAGAACTAACAAATGAATTCAGTAGCAGGATATAAAGTCAACACACAAAAATCAGTTGCATTTCTGTGCATGAACAATGAACAGTAGCACCAAAAGAATAAAATACTTAGGAATTAACCTAAGCAAAGAAGTGAAAGGCTATCTCCATGGGAGGCCTCTGCCTTTATGATGTAAAGGGAAGAGTGAGCATAGAGCATTATACACAAAACTCTGCTCCGTAAACTCTCCAGTGACACTTGTCATCCAGCTCACATTTACTGGGGGAGAGACCTGGGAATACAGTCTTCCATACGCCCGGGGAGGGGGGGAAGGAGGACCAGAGACTAGTTAGCCTTAGTGATGACTAACCATGCCTAGTCCCATAAGCCCAGCACTGAAGCAAAAGTGGTGTTTTATGCAAAATTCATTTGTTCCGCAGTGAGTTGTCCTTTCAGACTCTCTAGCCTGTGATTCCACCGGGTTGGGAGGCCCCAGCACATTCTCAAGTGCACTAAGACTTGAGAGCCACGCGATGTCACAAATCCTACTTTGAGTTTCCAAAAACTCAATTGACTAATTTTGATGAGGTGTATGGAATATGAGATAGTTCCTAATGTTATTTACTCAAGAGCAAATGCTTGAATTATTTAAATTTGATGAAATAGATTATAGTGGATATCAATTTAGGTAGAGAAAGCACAGAGTAGTATATATAAATATAAAGGAAGATATTGGGAAAAATACAGGTCAAACAGGACTGAGAAAGGTAAATGATTTTTGGAAAAAATTATAAGGCACACATGCTATCACTCACACTGCTCCTTTGAAGCAATTGAATATTCCAGATTCCTCTCTGATAAGTATTGATAATGGTACTTGGGTGAAATGATTATTTCTAGAAAGTTTAGGATGTGTAACAGTAGTGGAATTAGTTCTTGTTAATTCTTATTAGAATTGTTAATTTTGTTACTTCTTTCATTGACTGTTTTCTTTGTAACGTGTGTTAGAATATGAAATTTTATATATATGTAAATCATATATATATATATATATATATATTTGTCTCTAGGCTCTAAAATAAGCTGAATTAAGAAGCATGATAAATCATGTCAAGATTAACAATGTTAATTGATATATTTTACTCCAAACTCCAGTAAGATTTAATAGGGTCTCTGTATCTAAGTCTAATATGAATTACAGAGTTTTGGATAATTGCTATTAAGTAGAAGAAACAATTTAAGTAGGAAAGAAATCTATTAGGTCACAACACTATTAAGGACACAAGTATAGAATTACTAGTGTTTAAATCTATTTTCAGTATTTCAAAATTATATGTTGCATGAAAATGCTAAACTCGGAGAAGCTTATTGAGCCTCTAGTTTCTCCGTGTGAGCAGCTGCCAAAGGCTAATGATTATAATTAATATGATTATTGTTAATAATAATAATTAATAGTAAAGTCTATCTTAAAATGTGATGCTTTTAAAAATAATATTGGAGATAACAAGTGTATGTAATTTTTTCCTCAATAAAGCTTAAGATTGTAAAACTACATCACAATTATTGTTTCCTATAAAACACATTGTATTTTAACGGGGATTATTTCCTGTAGTCAAGATATTTAAAGAAAATACTTCTGAAAAACACATGAAACCCCTTGGGAAAAGAGGTGCCATCTGAATAGAGGAAAAGTTATTATTATTCTAATATTTGTACTAATGACAAGGGAAAAAGACCCATTTGACCTTTGTATGTAATGATAGGAATGTTTGAATTCTCTGGAAGTTAATTTTATTGTTGAATGACTATTTAATTGAGCATAAAATTAAAACCACTCTTTTTTCATGATAAATTTTGTTATGGGATTCTGCAAATTTCTTATATACTAACAACAAAAAAAGTTTTTTCTTAGAACTTAAGTGTGGTTAGTAATGGCCACATGGCTGGCAGGATGCCCTGGGTGTGAGACCGTTCACTCTTCCCAGCAGCCGGAAGGGTGAGTCACCAAACTGGGTGCAAAGGGCCTAGCTTGGGGGAGTCTGATTTCCACTCATCCTCCCTGACTCTGGGGCTGTGCTCCCCCGCAGCGACGAAGTCAAGGAACCACACTACAGATTTACTGCTCTTTTTAGAGTTGACCCTCCTGCAACTGACTAATTTTCAGTGGGGTCATAGCTGACTCATGTACATACAATAAAAACAAGGCAAAATATTGGATACACAGATCTAGAGTTAAGAAAAGAAAAAGGTGAAATTTGAAATTTCTTGTTCAATTGTTAAAGGCATCATATAATTTTAGATTTGGGAGAAACATTTGAAATTTTTTATTAACTCTCTAATTTTACAAAGGAAGTAAATGAACACAGAGACTGGATGGTTTTTGTGCTGATCTTGCAATAACCCAGGCCTACCGACTCCTAGTTAGCGACTTTCCTCTAGATAAAGATTTTACTTTTTTTTAAAAAACACCATCTTGTTACTAGGCTTTAATAATTTTGCATTCTACAAACAGACTAGCAAACCTGAAGCCTATGGCGTCGGGTTGTGAATGACCAAACTCTTGTTTACTTCTTTCGTACCTTCAGCTTTCTCTTTTATCTTATGTGTCTTTATGGATGTATTCGTGTGTAATGTGCATCCAGCTTCTCTAAATGGATGGTGACCGGAAGATGTGTTTCCTTCTTTTGACTGACAATAAAAAATCGCGATATGAAATTAATGCTCTACATGTCCATGACAGTGTCTTTGGAACATGTTTTGTCCCACGGGTGCCCCATTGGAAGGCAGAGGGAGGTCAGCTCCGTAGCTCGTGGTCACCAGCCTGATGGCTCGGGTAGCACTATTTTGGGGCGGGTCTACACCTCACATCTGGTCAGCCGTGGTGTCACTCTTCTGGGCTGTGTGGTAGGCAGGTTCTCCCACTGCCCGTGCTCTGTCCTCAGCTCGGACTCACGGACAGGAGGGAGAGGCCAAGCGTGTCTCACCCCTCCTCTGCCCGCTGAGCCACTGTGGGCCCATCAGCCACCGAGGGACCCTGGGTCCCTTTCGCTTCAGGTGTCACTGCTAATATCCGTCACCTCCTAACACCTCCATCCCAAGTGCATTTGACTCTGGAGTTGACTTTTTAAAAGACCAGTCCTCCAAGTCAAGTCCAAGAGCTGCCACTTATAACCTGACTGCTCTTCTCTCGGGTTGAGTTAAAACTTTTCCTTCCTTTCTCCCGGGATTGCCTGTGGCTCCAGTGAGATAATGTCAGGGGAGCCTTTGTAGTAAAGAGACGCATTGTTATTGTGTGTTTCTGTCATCAAAACCGATAGCTTATCTGGGTTTCAGCCTCTGGCACAGAGATTCTGATTTCAGTTGTCCTGGGGGTGGTCTGGGCACCACATTTTCAGAAGTTTCCAGGAGGTTCTAACAGTGAGACTCACACTGCATTTCCCATCAGTGGTTCTCCAAATGCAGTTCTCAGACCAACATCATCACCTCGAAACTTGTTAGAGGGGCACATTCTCTGGCCCCAGCCAGACCTGCTCCCTGGGGCTCTGGGGAGCCTGCCGCCCTCTCAAAGGGGCCGGCAGGGGGTGGACGCTGCCCGACCTCCACTCATCCCCCCTGCTCCCCTGTGGCCGGAGGAAGGGAGCTTTGCCCTCGCAGGCCTGACCAGTCCTTCGTGCAGGTCCCACCTTCTAGCAGGCCAAATTCGGACATCGGAACGGGGTTTATTTGTGTGACACCCAGTTTCCAAGCACCCAGCATGTGCCAGCAAGGCCTCCGAGTGCTAGAGTCAAAAGGGGAGAAGGCCGCTGCCCCCGCGGCACTGACGGGCTGAGGACGGAGCACCCACAGCTAATGCTCGCGAGCAGCTCTGGCCCTGCCGTGCCCTCCAAACGTAAGGACAGCACTGTTACGTCTCTGAGGACAAGGATCCCGAGATTTACTCAGGTCAGGTTTTCTTTTCCACATAATGAAGGTTCCGTGAACGCACAGTGTTCGACAAGGGGGGCCCTGTTTCTTCGATGTGCAGCAATAAGGCCAGGGCGGCTCCGGGGTGTCCCGAAAGGGTGGGCGCCTCTCCCAGCACAGGGGCCGCCAGCCCCTGGGGCTCTGGAGATGCACAGTGGGTCCGCTAAGGAGACTTTGGGAGGCAAGGCGCCTGATTACACAGCACATGAAGCTCCGATGTCCTTGCTTAGCAGGACGCGTGTTCATCTGAGCAGTAATTAGGAAGGTGAACGTCTTGGAAAACTTACCTGTGATTTGGGCCGTAGTCTGATGTGGACGAGCCATCCTGACGTGCAGTGTCGGCTCCGTCCACAAGGGGACGCCTCTATTCTTTGGTTTTATTTTCCACCTGGAAACCACCATTTATATTTTCACCCCGGCACAGGATAAACAGAAGAGTGACTTAGGTTTTGCTGTTTGCACAGCTGATTGCGTGTCACTTTTGACAGTTCTGTTACATTCCAAACAGTTGTGATTTTTTTCCATCGGGACTTTGGGATGTTAGTTTAGGACATCAGGAAATATGCATCCCTATAAACAAACAGCATCCCTATAAAATATGAGCTCTGTACTATTTGGATTATCTGTGAAAATATCTCCTTCATTAGTGCCCATGAACAAGATCTGTCAGTAAAATAATAGTCTCCAAAGTGTGCTGCTGCATATTGGAAAGAATACTGACATAACAGAGAAAGCTAGTTGATTCATTTAAGATAGTGAAACAATGGAATGATACATTTCCTCATGATTAGACAGTTACAGCTCTGGAGACATTCCATTAATAGGGTCAGATGTGAGTCACACGACACTTTTCAGATGGCACCCAGGTATAAGGAAGGGGCTGCAGGTGAGGACACAGGTGGACAAACACAAACTCCTTGACGTGGCCAGAAAGCTGGAAATTCAAAATTGTGGCTTTCGAACTCAGTGTGAAATTGCAACACAGATAGAGAACTAAGCAGCTCAGCGATGGAGGAAACAAGTTAAACTTGATGACACCGGACAAAAGCATGTGTACAGCAGTGCCTGAGGCCCAGGGGTCTCTGTCCAGTGGTCCAACACGCGGTACCTGGTGAAGATGCTGTTTTTAGAGCAGATGCATGCCATTTTCTGCTTTCCTGAGAAGTGTTTCCCTCTCTCTCTCTTGGCTTCCCTGCCTCACCTTTTACTCCTAAATTAATATGACACAGGGAGGGGTTCGGGTTGGCTTTTTGTTTTGTACAGTTTTCTGCAAAGAGAAGAGACATTAAAAGCTCTGCGACTCATCGCTTGCCCCCCTTGCTCTGAAGATGAGGAGCTGGGGGAAACTTCCTACCCTCCTCTGCATGCCCCGCACTTTCCCTGCAAGCGCTGGATGGCGACCAGCGCTCTGGGCCCCCGTTCCCAGTTGGTTAGGGGGAGACCGGCGTCTGGGGCTGAGCTCTGAGGATGTGCTGACGAGATCATGGGTGAGGGGAGAGCTGTGGGCTCTGGGCGTCTGCGGCGGGACCCGGTCCATCATTATCTGGGGGTAATTGGAGTTGAGAGGGTAGGACCTCTAATGAGCTGCTTCGCTCCCTAATGGCCGGGGGCCTGGGAATTAGCGCGGCCGCTCTTCCACATGAGTGAGCCCCGGCCCCTGGCCACCAGCGAGCCCCTCTGGGAAGTTCTCAGCAACTGCCTGATGGCAGCCCCGCTGATGGCGACAATGACCGCGGGGCCTTTGCAATGAGGCCGTGGGCACCAGTTAGAGACGAGCCTCATGGAGTGACAGTGGCCCTTCAGCCACGAGTGCCCCAGCGCCAGTGGCTGGGGGTCCAGGGGTGCCTTTCCAGCCCCCGAGAGAGCCCAGACAGACAGACGGACTCTAGCGTGTCTGCCCCCTCGTGCACTGACGGACCCCCGAGCTCTGCCTGCGGAGCCCTGCCCCTCCCCCAAAGGCATCGCTGCATCCCCACAAGCACAGAGCCTGTGCCCCCGGGCCTACTCCTCCATTTCCCTGCAACATTTCGTCAGGGGCAGTGGAGACAGGAGACGGGGATCCCACTTAAAGGACTTGCCCAGCTCAGCATCACGGGTTTAACGCCACAAGGGGACCGGACGGGGGCTTCCAGACCTGGCAGTGAGGGCCACTGTCCTTTAAGGGACTGTTAGAGGGACCAGCCCCGCCCGGTCCCATCATCCTTGCCGACCCCAGCGTGACCTAGACTCGGGGAAGGGAGGAAGCAGGCCTCCCTCTCGGGGCCCCTCCAGGGCAGGGTCAGCTCGCCAGAGCCTCCTAAACCTCGCATCCTGGGCGCCTCACTTGCCCACCCCAGTCTCTCCCGGGAAGAGACCTTCAGTTCTAGTCATGGGCACTCTTTCTCGAAGTGAGTTCACTCATTTATCTTTACTGCACTTAACATCTTGATAAATTTGCCGTAACATGGACACATATACTACTTCCTCTGTGTAGAAAGACAGGAGTTGCATGAATTGCAAACTATTTTTAAATAGAGCAACTAAGAAAAAAAATTAGGACAGTATTTTTACTGGGTGGATTTGGAGATAAGCTGGGTTTTTTTTGTTATAGGAGTTTTTCTTGAGCGTAACTATTGACTCAAATCCAGGGTTTTTTAGGGGGGGAAAATGAAACATGGGAAGCTTTGAATTTATGTTAGTTTTTTTGAATTTGCATGTGTGTGACAGGTGTTGATTTATCATCTTAGAAAAGCCAGGAGGAGAGAGAATGACAAGTACTTTTAGTGTACTACTAAGTTTTAAAGACAGTGGTTGCTGTCATCTTTAGGGTGGTTGGTTTCAGCCGCAACACGCAGACACAAAAATTGCTCGTAAAATGTAATTTCACTAGAAGATGATTCCCGTTCAGTCGAAATGAGGAGCCAGGGCTGAATTCAGCTCACAAGTGCCCAATTTAACTTCTGTTACTTGTGCCTGAAAATAGTTGCAGGTGCAAAAGGGGAGGGGACCTTTTAAGAACCGGCCTTCGGTGTGCCGGGTGCAGACGCCCAGTCCGGCTGGGTCCTGCAATGGTCCTTCTCTGCTTTGGCTGAGTCATTTTGGTGACTTGCAGCTTTAAGGGAGGGCAGGTACAAAGAAAAACAGACTTCACCTGATTTACAACAAGAGATTTCTATTGACTGGTTTTATTCTTTTCACTGCAGAATTTAGAGAAAGCAAGCAGCTCACAAAGCACCTATTTCTGGTTTGAAACGCAACTTGTGGTTTCCCACTTGTTAAACATTTGCTGTATTTTAAGACACTTTGCCTAAGAGTTGATAAAGTACTTATAAAGCAATGGTTGTTGGGGGAAATTCCCCAAGGAACTAATTTCTTGTTGTTGTTATTCTCCAAGCAGAATGGGAGTTCGCCTGAGAGGGCAGTGATTTCCTGCCGTGATTTCTAAATCAGAAGTGGATTCAGGATATGAAGTTGCTTGTGTGTATGTGTGTGTGTGTGTGTGTGTGTGTGTGTGTGAGATCTCTGAGTGAAGAAGCAAATTCCTCACTTTGAAAGCTCAAACAAATGCTTTCCTCTGGAGAAATAGAAAAAAAAAAAATCCAGTGGGCTGAGTAAATATCCTTGACTCCATAGAATGGAGCTCGACCCACGATTAAGTGGTCCTGACGTGAGGTGACGGTCAGTTGCAGTCCTTGGTCCACAGAAAAACCCCAGCACGTGAGCAGAATGGTGGCCATGGGCAGTCATCAGGCCAGGAAAACAAGATGCAAGTACTCGGGGAAAATAAAGAGCCAGCAGTTTCTACACACCCATCAGGAGGTATGAATAACAGAGCGCATACATTTTTAAATGTAGCACATTTTTGCTGCTCAATAAATGTATCATGGTAATCATCATCACATTTTTATTAGACACTGTGCACTTAGGAGCAAGCTTGGTGGTCTCCTTGGGTGTCTGCCAAGGTCTAATGGAGCCTTCAGGGTTGTTCAGATCCCTCATTTAGGGTTTTCTCTCCTTTCTGCAGGGTCTAAGGAACAACAGCAAACGTACCTACAGTGAAGGGAAAGGAAGGGGGGGGGGGAGCTCATATTTTACCTGAGGGTCAATCTGCCCCAAAAGGTGAAGAGGAGATAATCACTCACAAAGGACGAGGGAGACGTTAGCCTTAGCTTCCTGCTCAAAAACTGGTTTCTGACCCGGTGTCAACATTCGCTGACCTATCGTGCCGGAGGGTATGCTTACTTAGCAAGGATGGCAAGGCTGGGGCTTGGCATGAAAACATCGCCTTCACAGTCAGTGCTGTAACATCAAGGCCGCCGAGTATAAAATACCTCGAGCGGACGAGGAACGTTTTGTAAGCAGCTGCAGGTACTATCTTACAGAACGCGAAAGCTTCTCCTCTTGTGAAGTGTAGTCAGGCACCCTGCCGACCAGCACAGTGGTGTTGGGAGAGGGGAACTGAAGGCCTGGAAGGTAACAGGTCCTCTTGAGGAGGAGCAGCCCCTTCTGGGGACTTGGACGTGTAGGTGACAAAGCCTGACGTGCAGGGCTCACCCCCGGGTGGTGTTGGGAGCATGTCCTACTGCATGGGACGTGCAGAGAAAATGCAAGACATAGTGTAAGGTCGGAAATTGAGGACAATGAAAATGGGATGAGGAAATCGGCGGAAATGAGACTTATTGATGGCATTCAGATTACGAAGAATTGTTATCCGAAGAGGACGGTGACTGTCTCTGCTGAGGACAGAACGGAAGGAACAAGTCAACTGGGAAAGAAATCTAAACTTGAGGTTGTGGAGGGATAGAGTGTGATGCCAGCCGGGGAAAAGCAAGGAGATCAATCACACATCGTACCTGGAACAGCCCTGACACATTGAACATAAATGAACAACGAATCGCCTTAGAGAGATAAACAGCGAACCTGAACCACACACAGCTCTGCACGTTAGAGAGCGAATGCGTTTTGTGTCTGACCTGCAGATGGAAATTCCCGGAAGGAACGCGCGTCATGACGTCCACGTGCGGGCTGGGTCTCACTTCCAGGTGTGTTGTCTGTACCCACCCCCCGGCGCAGGTGTGTGTAATGTATATTTATATGCTTGTTTATTTACTTACTTATTGCAAGATGTACAGCCAGCATCTCCCAGAGGAGAACTGTGTGGGATGCTCTCGGGTGATTTCATCTCCGGAAAGGCGGCCAGGTACTGGGAGCGGCTGGGTTCATGGGGCGGGCATAGTTAGTGGAGGTTTGCAGGGGGTGACAGCAGGGCCTGGGGAGGCCGTCGCCCCTGCCTCTGTTCTCCCTCCACTCTTTTTTTTTTTTAATTAATTAATTTATTTAATTTATTTATTTTTGGCTGCATTGGGTCTTCGTTGCTGCGCGTGGGCTTTCTCTAGTTGCGGCGAGCGAGGGCTACTCTTTGTTGCAGTGCGCGGGCTTCTCATTGCGGTGGCTTCTCTTGTTGCAGAGCACGGGCTCCAGACACGCGGACTTCAGTAGTTGTGGCACGTGGGCTCAGTAGTTGTGGCTCACGGGCTCTAGAGCGCAGGCTCAGTAGTAGTGGCGCAGGAGCTTAGTTGCTCTGCGGTATGTGGGATCTTCCTGGACCAGGGCTCGAACCCGTGTTCCCTGCATTGGCAGGCGGATTCTTAACCACTGTGCCACCAAGGAAGCCCTCTCCCTCCACTCTTGTTTCCATCACCAGTTGGCACCTGACAGCGTGATGGCGAGTCCCCTGAGGGCGGGGACATGCAGCCTTGAATTCCCAGCACGTCGCATGGGGCTGTGCGCTTAGCAGGACCTCAATCCGTGTTGATCGGCTAGAGCTGAATATCACGAACAGGTTAGGAAAGCCTCCTGGGGAGAAGGGTGACACCGCGAACGGTCCTAAAGGGGCAGGTGCTTTGGGCTGCACGACCCCGGGCGCACCTCTCACCTCTGAGCGTCATGTCCTGCGGTCCTGCGAGGAGGGGTCCTGACTTCAGGTCAACGGATATTGCCTAGCATCGTCCATAGAGGGAAAAACTGTTGGCAGCCCAAACACTCATCAACAGGAGAAATCGTTGAATTATAGCGCATCGATTCTACAGAAAATGAAGTGGCTGTGAGAAAAGAAAGAGGTAAGTCTGCAGGTTCTGAAGAGGAAGGTGTCCATGGCTCAGCACTGATTTTTAAAAAGCAAGCTGCATATCATCTGTGTAATTTGTTCCCATTTAAAGAGACAACCTTAAACATATAGGTCGCTACTTAGAAAAGGTCTGGAAGGATACACATCAAGGACTAGATCTAGCCCGTGAGAGGAGGGGAGGGATTTTTAAAATTTTTACTTCGTATGCTTCTGGATTGTCTGGAAATTTTTACAGCAAGCCTGTATTCCTTTTGCAGTAATATTTATATTAGGTATATACACCTAGAAAAGGAGGGTCCCTCTCCTTCATGAGAACTGTTGTGTTTTAGTAGCCAAGAATAAATATATAACTAAGTATACATATGAAATCTTTACCATTTATTAATTTATTAACTACTTATTGATTGATTTATCCTTGGCTATCCACCCAGAGTCCCTTGGCTATGCTTTAAAAATGTGGATGTTTTGGGGGCTTCCCTGGTGGCGCAGTGGTTAAGAATCCGCCTGCCAATGCGGGGGACACGGGTTCGAGCCCTGGTCCGGGAAGATCCCACATGCCGGGGAGCAACTAAGCCCGTGTGCCACAACTACTGAGCCTGCGCTCTAGAGCCCGAGAACCGCAACTACTAAAGCCCTCGAGCCTCAGAGCCCGTGCTCTGCAACAAGAGAAGCCACTGCAATGAGAAGCCTGCGCAACCCAACGAAGACCCAATGCAGCCAAAAGTAAATAAATACATTAATTTAAAAAAAATGTGGATGTTTTGGTCCCACTCCAGACATATTGAATTGGAATCTCTATGGGTTGATCTCAGGAATGTACATTTAAACAAAGATCCCAGGTAACTTCCAGGTAAACTTCTGGAACCCCTGGTGCACAGACCTGGTTCAGTAGCGTCATCTTTATTTGGTGGCCACTTAGAGGAAGCTGTCTGCTCTGGGAAGGAAGGTCTTTTAATAAATTATTGAATTTGGTTTAAGAAAAACTAATTCATTAACCTCCCAATAGAGGTAATATATTTCAGTAACTGGTTTTGCAAAACTATAGAAAAATTTTCTGATTATGTTGACTACTGTAGCTATAATAATGCTGTAGCTTCAGAGTTTGGGGCTAGTAGTACCTTTTTGTCTAAGGAGCTTAACGTATTTTATAGACATTCTTCTTTGTTAGCAGATAGATGTATTATAAATTTATAACTGAATTCTGAAAGGCTGGTCCCTGACACTGATCAAGTTAAAATCGATAATCTTTTTACTTTTTTGTGATTAACTTCAGAAATGACTTCAGTAAGACTCTCTCTGATAAAAAAAAAAAACCCCTCTGTTTTAGACGTGGGAAAATGTAGTTGTGAAAACACTGCTTCTGAAATTGTAGGCCTGTTTTTTGGTATCGTAATTTGCACGCCCAACACCCTTTTTTGCTTTTTGCTCTGGGCATGTCTGAAAAAAGCAAGTCAAAAGTTTAAGTAAAAATCTAGACCAGTATTCTCACCAGAAGGGGAGGGAAATCCTAGCAGTTTATCTGAGATGAGTCCCAAGCAACTATATTCTTTTGTCACCCGACACGGAATCCGCACGCATCATCTGCAGGACCCAGACCGATGCCTGGGGTTTCCTCTGATGGTAACAATACTCTGCAGAGCACAAATCGGTCCCTCCCGTGTAACAGAAAAATAGGAATTTGTGTGTGTGTGTTAACAAAAAATAGGAATAGGGAAGCATTATTTTGCCATGATAGGTTTGTACTTTCCCCGTGCTTTTTAATGGTCAGCATCAAATCTTAGTCTGATATTTAAGTGCTTATTATTTTAAAGTGTCTGAAATCAAGGTTCCATCAATAATTTAAGGTAAACTGAAATCACCATCTTATTTTTTTTTTTTTCATCTTATTGTTCTTTATCACTCTTAGTGGGTCTTTGGATGAGATCATCACAAACTTTCCTTCCATTACGTGATTCCATTTTTACTGCTCTGACAAATGAGTACCTGCGAGCATTAAATAGATCTAAATTTCTAGGTCTGGATGAGTTATATATCAAGGTACAATAAGAATTCATGTCCATAATGGTGGAGCCTGTGCAATGGTATTTAAGAAACTTTTCCATGATACTAAGCAATCTTCTACTGCACTAAAAAATAATGGTTTATGTGTATCAGTTTGTGGCTGAATTAGTCTGTTTAACTGATTCCTTATTATTGGACATTTAAATTATTTCTCTGTTTTCTTCCCTTTTCCTGGTGTCATTTTTTCCCTCAGTGGGTGTGATAGTTAATTTTATGTGCCAGAAATTTGGTCAAACATTATTCTGGGTGTTTCCGTGAAGGTTCTTTTGGATGAGGCTGACATTTATATCAGTAGCCCGAGTAAAGCTGATTGCCCTCCAAGATGAGGGTGGGCCTCATCCAATCAGCTGAAGGCCTGACTAGAACAACAGGCTGACTCCCCCCTCCTGAGTAAGAGAGAATTTTCCCACCTGACGGCCTTCAAACTAGGACGTAGGCTCTTCCTGGTTCTACAGCAGCTTCGAGCCTTTGGACAGCCCTGCAGATTTTGGACTTGCCAGCCTTCCTAATCGCAGGGGCCAGTTCCCTACAACAAATCTCCCTCTGTGTATGTCTTTAAATATATAATGCAATACTACTACATGTAATCAATCTCTCTTTCTCTCTCTCTCTCTATACGAACACACATATATCATATTGATTATATTTCTTTAGGGAATCCTGATTAATACAATGGGGAATGAAAAACCCACAGTTTTCAGTTTATTTTTAGCCTTTATTTTTTCCTCAATGACAAATATATTGGATTGTTAGCAGAAAATGTATTACACGTAAATTAGAATCACTGGGCATGAGGATGCTACAGTTATGATCTAGAAAACTTCTTCTCCTTCCACATTTGAGGTGAAATGGATTTTGAAAGGAGCACGTGATACTTAATGTAGGTTCTGTTAAAGAATAAGTGAAGATTGAATAAATCACTTGAAATATGTTACTTAAAAAAATCAATAACATAAGTTATGTTTCATGATAAACTAACAGCACTGTGGTGGACATCTCATACATGTGATCATATTTAAAGATTTAATACTACAATCAATAACAGTAACTTTCACTCAGAACATGTGTGTTTCAGCTAGTTTCAAAGCAGACATATTTTCTTCATCTTACTCTTTCAAAATCACTAAAAACTCCAATACGATTTTGAAGGGAAATGTCAGCAATGTCTGGAAACTAGAAGTTAAGAAAATTTAGCAAGTTTATTTTCTTTATAGCCTTAGTTTTTGAGGAACTTGATTGGAATTTGTGGCAGGACTCATGCTAGACCAGCGTTTCTTAACCTTGGCACTAGTGGCATTTGGGTTGGATAATCCTTCATCGTGGGGTCCTGTCCTGTCCCTTGTAGATGCACCTCTACCTGTAGATGCCGGCAGCACCCCTCTGCCTGCAATGGTGGCCACCAAACAGGTCTCCAGCTGTTGCCTAAAGTCCCTGGGGGCAGAATGGCCGCAGCGTAGACACGTGTGACGTGAGCAAGGCTGGTTATGTGAATAAGTAAGGGACCACAGCCTCCAGTAAGCTCAAACAGGAGACTGCCCAATAAAAAGGTAAAAATAAAGGTTAATGGATCACAGAACCTTTGGAGACTGCAGTGTTGGCTCCTGGCACGTGCTGTGCGGTTAGTAGGAAGTGGCTTTTGCTGTTCGTGAACTTTTCTGGTGCCTCTCTACCTTGGTTTCGCCAGGATCAAAGCAATGGCCTTTGTTTTTACCCAGAATAAGAACACTGTCCAGTGACAGAGCTTTTATACCCGTGTAGTAACAACACCGTGTTTGAGTAACGATGGTTCAGCTACGTGGAAAGCTCCCGAACAACCAAGTGTTGTGTCCAGCTGGCCTTGGGAGGGAAGACAGGGGTTTAGCAAGGACCTTGCTTCCTGAGAGCCCTGTTTCTGGTGGGGTCTGAAATGAGCTGAGACACCAGCGGCTTTAAGTAAATGAAGAAGTAGGAGAAGATAAAGGAGCGCAAAGTTGGGTACCTGTGGAGGGTGGGGGGGGTCAGTGTGAGTGTCCACCTGGAGAGGCCGCAGCCCCCAGTTATCCAACCAACAGTCCTGCAGGCTTGCTCTCAGGTATTTGTAGGTGGTGTTAACATCTGGATCAGATGGCTTTAAGTAGATGAGATTATCCTAGATGATCTGGTGGGCCTGATCCAATCAATTTAACCTTAGAAGCAGAAGTGAGGTTTCCCTGAAGTAGAAGAAATTCCTCCTGCCCCAGAGTTTCCAGCCTGCAGGCCTGCCCTGCAGAGTTTGAATTTGCCAAGCCAGCCCCCACAATGCCTTGCGATCAACCTCCTGGGCCCTCCCCCTCCCTTCCCTCCCCCTCCCCTCCCTCCCCCTCCCCTCCCCCTCCCCTCCCCCTCCCATCCCCTCCCCTCACCTCCCCTCCCCTCCCCCTCCCTCTCTCTCTCTCTCCCTTTCTCTGTTTCCCTGGAAGCCTAATGAACAAGCTGATTTACAATAAGAGAACTACCACCATTGTTATTGTCAAGGGACATATTGAGGACAGAACCCTATCTCATTTATTTTGTTTCCTTCTGGACTCTGGCCCAAAGGCTCTCAATAAATGATGAATTGAATGAAATTATTATTAGCAAGTACACAAACAGCTCTGGAGTATATAAAACAATATTTTGAATGTCTCTGCTAGGAAGTTGGTAATTTTTATGAGAAAGGGCATCATTTAGCTTTCAAAATTCAAAAACAACTTTTTTCATTATGTAAGTAACATTAAGCACACGATTGAAAGCCTGTGAACTAGAACACAAACACTCGGCAAGTTCACGATCGTAACAAGCAGGGCCTGGCATTCCGTGTGTCGGCCAGGCTTCCCTCCCGAGCCCCTACCCCATTCAAACGTGGGTGTTTATGGTGGGGATCATACTGTATTAAAAGGTTTTTTGTTTTTTTGCTTTTCCCTTTGTTATTACTTAGTCTTCATAAATATCATTTCCTCTTTATTTTTCCTTTGTTGAAAATAGCTTTACTGTTTATGTAAAATTAATTTCTGCTCATTAATAAGACGTACTTTTATTGAGCCTCTTTTAGGTATCAGGCATTTTACATGGTCTCTCTGTTTTTATTCTCAAAACAAGTATGGGGCAAATATTATTATCATCCTCTCTATACAGATGAGGAAATTGGTCTTAGGACCATTAAAGAGCTTGTCTCATCTGCCAGGTGGCAGGGTTCTGAACTGTCCTCTTTCTACTTTGCTATAGTGTCTTGTTTTCCTTATTTTACTTTATCTTTCCTTTTGTGGATACAGGGGTTTATGAATTGTGGGGGGACATCCCTTTGCATACTGTTCTGTGGAAAAGAGTATGTCAGAGATTCAGGATCTGGTTCCATAGTTTGTCATATAGTGTAAGTGGTTTTCTACAACTTAGCAAAGGGGAGCACACCTTTCTTTAGGTGCGTGAATATTGATGTTTTACTTCAATTTATGTTTTCAAATTTAGTTCACATTCCAATAATTTTTACAGAGGAAAAAGCCATAGTTTTTAGGTTTTGGGTTAGCCACTGGTAACTATCTCATTCGAAATCCACATAATCACATACATACTTGAAACCGACAGAAAAAGTGCTACATGAGCATCCAACCCAGTTGGAAAGATAGCAAGTAAAATAAATAAGTAAAATTCAGCTATCGTTAAAGAAATGTTCAAAGATTAAGAATGGGCACTGTCAGATGGATCTCCTTGTGGTTTTTCACATGAGAACTGACTCAAAATATAGCATTCTCTCCATATTAGGGTATACTTAGAAATACTAAGAACTTTTTATTGTCCTTTCCCTGTGTGTATTAATGTATTGAAGTAAATGATGCCATACTAAAGGAAACACCCCAAATACGGGCGGTTGATTAAAATACGTACATGAACAAATTACAGCACTGTGGAGAAGGGAACATCACCACTGCTGGTGTTTAAAACATGCTTTCAGAGAAAAAACAAATACCGTATGCTAACGCACATATATGGAATCTAAAAAAACGGTACCAATGAACCTACTGACAGGGCAGGAATAAAGACGCAGACGTAGAGAATGGACTTGAGGACACAGGGTGGGAAGGGGAAGCTGGGACGAAGTGAGAGAGTGGCATGGACATATATACACTACCAAATGTAAAATGGATGGCTAGTGGGAAGCAGCCGCATAGCACAGGGAGATCAGCTCGGTGCTTTGTGACCACCTAGAGGGGTGGGATAGGGAGGATGGCAGGGAGACGCAAGATGGGGGGCTATGGGGATATATGTATATGTATAGCTGGTTCACTTTGTTATATAGCAGAAACTAATACACCATTGTAAAGCAATTATACTCCAAAAAGCTATACTAAAAAAAATGATTACAGAAAGAAAAAAAAAACACTTTCACTTCCTTTGCCCTCAAGTTGCTCCTGTATATTGCAAATAAGAACGCCTCACCAACATTAACTGTCTACCGTGATGTAGTGTGCTGGGTGTCTCTGTATTTTCTTACTTTTCTTTGAGCCCATGCTATTTAATTATTCTTGATAAATGCTCACACACCACTTGATACTAACGATGTCTTCTGGGTCTGGCTAGTTCATGAATAAGACTCCCTCTCTTTTCCCCTCTGATTTTGTTGTTGTTGTTGTTGGGTTTTAATTGCATTAGTGTGAGGGGAGAAGTTTTGGGCAGAGAGACTTTCTGGAGTTCGTTGAGAGGCTACTGCAGAAATCCTGCTCACCACCATGCTGAGGACCAGCTCGGCCAAACAGCAGCTGCTGTGCCCCAGGGAAAGGGCTTTGCTGAACTGGCCAAGATATCTACAAGAAGATGCTTAGAGATGCTGTGCTTTCCACTTTCTCGCAAGGTTAGCTTGGTAGAGTTCCCTAGAGAGATTGTAAGGATAAACATATTCTCTCTGTTTTATAATATCGAGAAGCCAGCATAGTTATCTAGAGGTGAGTTTACATACCAACATAATTCATAAAATTAATGTGCCAGGAGGTTCATATAGGGTACGATTTTACTGCCATATATATATCCTTAGACAAATTTGGAATGTAATTTTTGATTTTGTGTTTTCTCTGTTCAGTAACTCAGTGGAAAATGCTGGTTGAGGTGATTGTTTCATAAATGTTGTAAAGCCGCCTTTCTGAAGACCTAAGAAGGTAATTCACTGATGACCTTAACCCTCACCTTGAACCTGTCTGCATTCATGCAGTCTTATAAGCGAAGGCTGGCAAGTCTAAGTTAGTTGTTGAAGGCTATGCTTTTAGCCTGGTGAATAACCTCTCATTTATTTTTATGTCCTTAAATTAGCATCAGTGCAGACAAGCTAGGTCTCGGAAGAACTTGGACAAGCCCTCTTGGCTTTTCTCATGGACAGTCATGCCCAGGGGGTAGGACTTCAGTGACTCCTCTGAGGCAGGTGCCCTGGTTTATCCATGTCCCAGACTTGGGAAAAGGTTCAGGTGAGATAGTGGATGTGTAAGATCTTTGAAAACTGGAAGACACTATGAAATAGACGGTAGAATCCTTGACATAATAATTCACCACTATTTTTGGATAGCAGGTGGTTGGTTGAGGCAGGCCAGTTGTCCTACTGCAGCTAGGAAAAACTGGAGAAATTACAAAAACGATATCTTTAAAGACACAGAACGTTGTGGAAGAAACTAGATGGAACAAAAATTACAGAGCAGGGACATTGTTCCAAGGTAAGCAGGTGATTTATATATATGTATTTTTTATAAATTTATTTATTTATTTTTGGCTGTGTTGGGTCTTCGTTGCTGCGCGCCAGCTTTCTCTAGTTGTGGCGCGCCAGCTTTCTCTAGTTGTGGCGAGCGGGGCTACTCTTCGTTGCGGTGTGCGGGCTTCTCACTGCAGTGGCTTCTCTTGTTGCGGAGCACGGGCTCTAAGCACGCGGGCTTCAGTAGTTGTGGCACGTGGGCTCTAGAGCGCAGGCTCAGTAGTTGTGGTGCACGGGCTTAGTTGCTCCGCGGCATGTGGGATCTTCCCGGGCTAGGGCTCAAACCCGTGTCCCCTGCGTTGGCAGGCAGAGTCTTAACCACTGCACCACCAGGGAAGCCCTAAGCTGGTGATTGACAGCTGTTTTTGGCCCCGGAGTACTCGTTGATTTTGGACATAGGTCGAGGCTCAGACTTGGCTCAGGCAGAGGGTCCTTGTGAAGGAAAGAGAAACTGGCAAAGCTTTAACCCCCATGGGGCTAGTGGGACAAACTGGAAACTTGAGGGGCTTCAGACTCAGAAACTCTCTGGGGCCAGGAGGTTGGAGAGCTGGTTTTAATACCTCTGAAGGGTAGAGAGAGATTTCCCATAATCTTTCAGGGTTGAGGAAACTGATACCCACCAGCCTCCCTTTCAGAAGCATGGGGTCAGGGGGCTACACCGAGGAGCAGGGGTGAACCACAGGTCCAGAGTCTGACTAAAAGTGCAACCCAGCACCAACCCAACTCAATTCCTGGTTGGATTCAGGTGATCAGCCCCTCACCCAGTCTTTCCAAAAGAATGGAATTCAGCATCGTCAGGATCCTCCCATTTTTTATGTATAACATCTGGCCTACAATCAACAACATCTAGACATGCAAAGAAGCAAGAAAATATAAATGATGATAAAGAGATAAAAACCAGACAGCGGAAGTTAATAGATAAGAACTTTAAAATAATATTCAAGAATATATATATATATACACACACATGTATATAGGGGGATGGAAATAACAGATGAAAGTATGGAAAATTTCACCAGAGAATGGGAATCTATTAAAACAAAATCAAACGGACATTTTAGAACTGACAAAACTACTACCTGAAATTAAGCACTTAGTGAGTGGTTTAATAGCAGAATGGACTCAGTAGAAAATGGGATTAGTGAATTGGAAGAGAGACCATTAGAAAATACTCAAACTGAAGTACAAAGAGAAAAGGAATGGGAAACAAAACAAAAAATGTCTAACATACACATACCTGTAGTCCCAGCAAAGAGAGAATAGGGAAGAAGCAATATTCAAAAACATGACCAAGAGTTTTCCAAAACTGGAGGTCATCAATGAGAGATTTAAGAAGCTCAGTAAATCCCAAGCAGAGTAAACACACAAAAAATTGTGTCTAAGCACAACATATTAATGCTTCTGAAAAGCCAAAGACAAAAAGAAAAATATTAAAAGCATCTCGAGATAGAAGACACATTACCTGCTAAGTATCGACAATAAGACTTACAGATGACTTCTCCACTGAAATTACAGAAGCTATAAGACAATAAAATAAAAGGACTGTGAACCAGGAGTTCTATACCCAGTGAAAATATCTGAAAAGATGAGAGTGCAATGAACACATTTTCCAACAAACAAAAACTGAAGGAATTTGTGGCCTATAGGCTTCACTGAAAGAAAAACCACAGAGAGTTATTTAGGCAGAAGGAAAACGTTCCCAGATGAAAGCAGGGAAATGCAGGAGAAAATAAAGGAAAAGAAAAATGTAAATGAATATAGACTGTATAAAAATAAAAGAGAGGAAGAATCCTGTCTTTTTTGTATGCATGTCCCAAACTCTAGTACAATGTCTTGTACAAAATATGTACTCAATAATATTTTTCTGGATATTTTCTCCTACTCTAAAAAATTCTGATCTAATTGGAAAAGCAATTCTTTAATGAAGTATGAAGTTTTTGCTGGCAGATAGATAGTAGAAGTTAGATGCCCTTACTTTCTTTGTTAATAATTTTCTCTTTACCTTTCTTTTCTTTTTCACTCATCCTTCACCACATTTGATACACGGCTTCTAGAAATTTAAGTCACACCTCTAATACTGTTTTCTTCTTAATATAATCCATGCTTTTATAGTTTTTCTATTCTTCCTATGTCTTATGTTTTTAGGTACTTGTTATAAAAATGGTAACTTGATAATTACCGGTTGAATCACGAAGAAGCACAGGACAGTGAGGCAGATAGATGTTCCATTAAGCCCAGCATCCTGTTAAAGAGCCAAGGTGGAAAAAATGGAGCAGAGAATATGGACAGATGACTCAGTGGGTTCCTGGTTACAAGTTAAGCTTAAGGTGGGGACAAGTGGGAGTGGAGAAACCGGGGGAAAATATAGTCTTGGGAAAGAATAAGGAGTTACAGGAAGTATTGGGAAAGATAAAGACTGATTATAATGAGAGTTCATAAAATTCCAGAGGACTTTGATTGTGTTTTTAAACACTGCTCAGCGTCTGTTATGTTTGAAAAGTGAAGTAACTGCACTGTGTTGTCCATTGTGTGGACCCTTTCGAGGGAATCATTATCAGTCACAATGGTTGTTCATCACACCTGGAATGACGCCCAGCTCCTCAGCAAGGTTTCCCAGGTTCCATAGGATCCGGCCCACCTCTCCTTCGCCTGACACAACTCCAGCCTGCACTTATGCTGCTGCTGCCATTGACCTTCCGTCCCGCAGTCATTTCACTCTCATTCTTGCTGTGGACCCTGTACAGCTGGAATTCTCCTCACTCAGGTCTTAGCAAGGCCAGCTCCTTTTTGTCATTTTCTTAGAAAGAAGAGCTTCCAGGCACCTCTGCAGGACTCTTATTTTCTGATAGCACACGATACTCTCTAGAATTACCTTCTTTACTTGTTTGTTGTCTGCTTCTCTGCATGGAATGTAAGCTTCACGACAGCAAGGGCCTTGTCTATTTTGTTTATTGTAAACATATTGGCCAGTAATAATTATTGTGACAAAAACTAATGATAGTGGGTGATAGAAGCGTTGTTTTAGGTAGAGTGACCAAGGAACTTCTCCCTAAGAGGATGGCAATTCCATGGAGACCTCCACAAAGCCACGGGGTGTTTGAGAAAAGTGTTCCGAGCAGAGTGTCAGCCAGAAGATGGGAACGTACTCGGCATCTTAGGGAAACTCAAGGAGCCAGCTTTCGGGAAGCAGAGGGACCATGTGGGAAGTAGGAGATGAGGTCGGGAAAAAGTCGGAGCTCAGGCGCTCACAGGTGTTGCAGGTAATTAGGTGTAAGGGCGACGGGGGAGTGACAGGATCTGACGTGTTGACGTGGCCTGGATGACACACTGAAGCAGAGGAACCAGAGGGGCAGGCGTTGCAGCATGTGGGGGAGATGCTGGTGTGAAGCCAAAGTGGCATCAGTGAAGACGGTGACAGGTGGCTGGGTTTGGGATGTGTCTTGAAAGTAGAACTGTTAGGGTTTGGATGAAGAGTGACTTGCATTTGGGGTCTGAGCAGCTGAGTGAATGCCGGTGCCTCGGACTGAGACAGGAGAGACCCGGGCGCCCGGATTTCCGGGGGAAGTGGTAGTGTTGGGTGTTGGAGGCCCCCTGGACAGTCAGGCGGAGGTGGCAGGGAGGGGGCTGGTTACACGTTATTGTTTAGGGGAGAGGGGGGTCCAGAGAGGTAATTCGGGACGTCTCAGTTACTGGACTGTATTTAGAGATTTGGGAGGAGATGAAATCGTCTAGGAAGGGAGTATAGAGAACGGCTCGGGGACTGAGCCTCTGGACGCTCCAAGTGTATGCAAGCCGAGCGCGATTAGCTCTGTCAGGTCCCGCAGGGTCAGTGCCGAAGGCCGAGAGCCTCATTCATTTCAGGAGAATTTGGGTGGCACCAATGAGACCAATGAGTAGTGATTGGCTACTTGTTTCTAACCATCCTTAGAGAATACTAGGAACGTTCCATCAACTATAAAGGAAGAAGCAAATATTGAAGAGGCCTTTAGAGAAAAAGGGAAGCTTTTTTTCACCTAATTGGTCGAATGGAAGAATCCCCAAGTTAGCTATTTAAAAGAACCCCCCCGCCCCAGTTTTAAGTTATTGTTAAATTTCACGAGATATTAAAGGAGAAGAAAACTCAAGATTTGGTGTTGTAAGGTCTATGTTAGAATCCTGCTCCCTCACTTAGCTGTGTGACTTCAGTCAGGTGTCTTAACCTCTCTGAGCCTCAGTTTCCTCCACCTTAACAGACAGATAATAATGTCTGAGTCACACTGTAATGAAGTTTAAATGAAATAATGTATGTGAAGTTCTTTCTGTAAATATATATCTCTATAAATATTAACTTTCTATAAATATATTTGATACATATTATTGTTTTGTTGTTACTGTTTGACCTCCATCTGTATTCTAAAAGTTAGGGAAATAGGCAAGAAAAGTTAAAATGGGCTACACTGGAGTGACCAAAATGAAAGTGAAGAAAAATGGAGTTAAAGAGGCAAACAAGAAGGGGAGACCACATGAGGAAGCTGGCAGCTTGCTGGCCACAAGGATGCACTCGGAGTGGGAGGTGGGCAGCAAAGTGATGTCATGTTGGGACAACTGTAAGTGAAGAAAGTCCCGGGCTTTGTCAGCCACGTTTTGTGACAGGAGACATAGGGACAGGCAGGAAGGCAAGATGGGCAGGAAGAGAGCTGAGCATGGCTAAGGAAAGACAGGCACTGCAGTGGAGAGACAGCGAAGAGAAGCAACCCACAGAGCTGCCCTGGAGCCGGAGGAGTTAGACGTTGTCACGTTTTCAGAGATGTGTCAGTTCATGCTCCTGGGGTCGTGTGTGGGAACGTGGTCCCTAATCACAGCATCTTCTACGGTTTCTCCCAAGATCTTTGCATCAGGCACTGTGCTTCCACTCCTTTGAAGGAGGGAAATGTAATTATTAAAAAAATTAAACCAGGCTTATGCCTTTGTAAATAGATACTACATTCTTGTGGTTCAAAAAGGTAAGAAGTGTATATAGTGAGAATTCTCCCTCCTACCCCTTATCCCTCAGCTATACAATTTCTTTTCCTGGAGGCAACCAAAGAGATTGCATGCATTTATAGAGATATTAATTACATGTATAAATAGAAAAGCTTTCTTTTTAGGACACAAATGATGGCATAACATATATACTGTTCTGCACTGTAGTTTTTTCCTTAACAATATTCTTTGGAGATTAGTTCATAGCAGTATACAAAAAGCTTCCCTTTTTTTTTTTCCTTTAACAAACTGCTCAAGATTTTACTTTATGGATTTATTATAATTCATGTGACCAGTCATTCATGATGGACATTCTTGATGGGCTGTTTCCAATCTTTTGCTACCACGAATAGTGCTTCAGTGAGGAATCTTCTAGACACACGATTCTGCGCATGTGCCCATAGATATCTAAGATAAATTTCCAGAAGAGAGATTGTTGAGTCAAAGGACCTGGGTATTTGTAATTTTAGTAAATATTACTGAAGTGCCCTTCATAAACGCTGTCTCAATTTCATCTCTACAGTAATGTATGAAAGTGCCTGAATCGCCGAAACTCTAACACCAGTTCATATTATTTTTAATATTTGTCAAATTTATAGGTAAGAAATGGTGTATCAGCACAGTTTTATTTTTTGTTCCTTTTTTGTTATGAATGGAGTTGAGCATATTTACTAATGTTTAAGAACCATTTGCATTTCTTTTTCTGTAAACTGACTATTTTATCCTGTTGTTAGTATTTTTTTTTCTTTCAACACTTTAAATATTTCATTCTGCTCTTTCCTTGCTTGCATGGTTTCTGAAGACAAGTCCGATGTAATTCTTACCCTTGTTAAAATCTCCGTCATATATGAGTCTGTCTAAGTCTGGTTCTGATGCTTGCTTGTCTCTTCATACTCTGGTTTATTTGTGTTTTTAAGCTTTTAGCATGCCTTGTAATTTTTTGTTGAAAGCTAGTTTGATGTATTGGGTAAAAATTACTGAGGTAGATAGTCCTTTAGTGTGAGGTTTTAAGTTTATCTGGCTAGGAGCTAGTCTGTTTTTACTGTTTGCAGTAGCTATGGTGTCAAGGGCTAAAATTTCTTCTGGTGTCCTTGTTTCTGTCTCCCCTGTTGTCTTTGGGTTTCCCTGGAGACTCCTTAAATAGGGTCTGCGTCCTGCAGTTCTTTTAGCTCTAATCCCTGTTATTACACGGAAGCCCTGTGGATGTGGTGGTGAGGTGGGGACACGGAAATGTTCTGTGGTCCTATGACTAGGTCTCCGTCTTTCAGTGAGCCTGGGTCTGGTGTTTCCCTTCCCCACATTGAAGGCTGGAGTGGGCTGGAGTTGGATATTCCCCTGCCCCCAGGTGGGTTGGGTCCTGGTAAAATAGCTCCCCTTGAAGGCAGGCTTTGTTAAAGAGAACAGAGAACTCTGGGCATGTTTCAAAATGATTACTTCCTCCCTCTTCCTGAAGGAAGCAGGAGGAGATTTTTCTCAGAAATCCTCAGTGAGAACCTGATGGGGCTTCTGGAGGTAAATCTCAGGAGAGTGTGAGGACCGGTCTAAGACTGGGCCTCTTCTGGGCTTTTCAGCTTGTCCACACTGAGCTCCCAGCAATTCATCAGTTACACTTTAAAGTGTTCCTGCTGATACTGGTTCCAGCTGTGGGCTTCTGCTCCAGTAAGAATTCTCTGTATCTGTCTGTCTTATCTCTCCAGTTTCCAGACCAGCAGTTTATCCTGTGACCTCAATTCTTTGATGGATCTAAGAAGTGTTGTTGACTTTCAGTCTGTTCAACTTTTTTCTTTTTGTGAGGAGAGGGGACCTCCAAGTTCTGCATGTCAGACTGGAAACCAGAAGTCATATTTTTCTTACTGATCTGTAGGAGCTCTTAATATATTAGGGAAATTAGTCCTTTATCTTGATATGAGATGCCCATTTTTTTTCTATTTTGTCATTTATCTCTTAAATTTGTGTTTTCCCCCACACAGTTAAACAAATGTTTTGTGTGTGGTTGAATTTATCATTACTCTCTTTTAGATGTTTTGATTATGTGATACAATTACTAAGGCCTTCACAACTCAGATGATAAAGGAATTCTTCCATTATTTCTTTTAGTACTTGTTATGGCTTTATTTTTTATATTTAAATATTTGTTCCATTTAGGTTTTACCCTCATGCAGAGTATGAAGAATAGGTACTACTGCTTTTTTTCTAGTTGTCTATTCAGTTGTTTCAAAACCATTTACTCAATAGTTCATTTTCCCCCCCATTGATTATCATGTGTTAAATTCCAATATGTGTTTGAGTCTATTTCTAAAATTCCTATTTTGTGTTATTGCTTTATCTCTTATTCATATGCTAATATGAATAAGTCATAGGATAATACTACTCTGTTTTAATTAGTACAGCTTTAAAATATTTAAAATATTGTATGGCTAGTTACCCTTTTATTTTTCTTGTCAATTTCAAACATTTTTTTTCTCAATTTAAATTTAATTTTGTATATTAACTTTAGCAATCGGTTCTTCTAATAAAAAAACACTTATCGGTGTTTTTATTATGATGATGTTAAGTGTTTTTTAGATTAATTTAGGAATGGTTGCATATTTATGAAATTGAGTTTTTCTATCCAAGAACATTGTGTGGCTTTCCATTTGTTCATGTTTTCTTTTGTGTCCCTAGAGAGCTTTAAACACATTTATTCATATAAATCTTGCACATTTTTGTTAATTTTTTCCCTAGAAATCTTATCTTTCTTTTCCTACTGTGTGGTCTTTATTTCTTAATTATGCATTTTAACTGGTTGTTTATACATGTATATAAGCTGTTTATTCCTATATGTTTATTTTATGGAAACATGCTGTTTCTAAATGTTTAGAAGCATATGCGCAGTATAACAGAGGGCAGCTGGGGGTCTGCACCGTGGGGCTCTGAGGTCGATGGACTTGGCCCCGGGGCACTGTGCCTCCTACTTAACCTTTATAAGCCAGTTTCCTCATGTGTAAAATGGGACAACAGCAGTACCTACCTTGTAAGGTAGTTTTGAGGATTAAAAAGATGAAGCATGAAAGCACTTGGTTGAACCTCTGGAGCACAGTAAGCCACAGATTAATGTTGGCTACAGTGGTTCTGTCCTCTTAACCACTGAAGCTCAAACCCAGTCAGACATGGGGGTCAGACATGGGGGTCAGACTGGGAACAGACTTGAACCTCCCAACCAGTGTTCCCACCCACCACTCCTCAGAGTTCCCACACCAAAGCCCGCCAGTAGACGAAAGGCTGTGGGGTGGGAGGATGGGGGGAGTGGACACAGAAGGACCCTCACCTGGTTGTTGCAGGAAAGGAAGGAAAGCATTCTGTGGTGGTCTGCATTTGGGGGGTCCAGGGAAGTCAAAGGAGGAGACACATGCTAATGACGTAGTGGAGGCGGACAGGACACTTTTCCCAAATGGTCACCTTGGATCTGTAGAGACTCGATAGCTTCCAGGCCGTTTTTACACACATGCATCCTAGACCCGTCTTTGCGTCCGCTCAGCAGTTCTGTGAGGGGCGAACGGGAAATCACAGGGAGTGGGTGGGATGGGGGAAGCCGGGTCCAGACATGCAGACCCCTAATCCAAGTGCACATTTCCCTCCGGATCTCTCTTCACTTCCCTTGTTACTTCTCCCATTTGGGTCTCAGTCTCAAATTATCAGCAGGAAAGACAGGTGACAAACTGGAAAAAGGAGAAACAAGAGGGATTAATATGCTGGGAAGAGGTAGCCTAAGGGACCGTTGGGGTTCAAATCAATAATACCATTTGCTAAATACCCCATGGGCAGCAGAAATCCACGGAGCTATATTAGGAGTATTGTACTAATAGCTACCGTGTCTTAAGTGTCTATTGTGTGCTGCCTGTTTCATGGGCATTTCTTCTTTTACTCCTAACAACAGTCTTCCAAGGCGGTGTTATTAAGCCAATTACACCACCTGTCTCTAGGAAGCAAGGCCTCAGTCCTCTTGGAGCTTAGCGTCTGTGTACTAACTGAAGAGTATTTGTGAGCAGAGCTCTCGACCACGGCGGGGCGGGGCGAGATCTTGAGGGAGTCAGCCCTGGGCAGTGGGTGAGGTCCAGAGAAACGGGATGTGATCGGTGAAAGGAAGGATACCGTGCCTATTACTGGAAGAGGAAAGCTCGACCCAAGAGAAGCAGGGGGAGAAGCCTGATGGGCAAGTTCAAGGGGCGAGGGAGCAGCACAGGCTTCCTGCAGCTGGAGTTGGAGCCGCGAGGAAACGCGGGCTAGGCAACTGCAGTGGGCAAGAGGCGCCCGAGGAGGCGGCTTCCAGCCGGGGAAGTGCTCCATCAGCTCCCAGCCCGCTCGCCCACTGCTGCATCGCTTTTAAAGGGACAGTCACCGGGCTGCCGAGGCTTCGGAAGCGGAAATGGTCTCTGCTCACTGGCTGACGGTCTAAATTCAGACCGAAAGAATGTGCTTGGAGACAGCTGGTGGAAACTGTCCCAGGCCTGTCTTCAGTGGACATGTCCACGTGCTGCTCGTCTTGCCCTGTCAAGCGTCTCCCTCTCTCCATCGTTCCCTCTGTCCTCCTGCCAGTCTTTCTTCATTAGGCTTTACAAAAAAGTAGCCAACCCCGCGCCTTGTACCCAAGCGGTCCAGTAACGCCTGCGTGATGAATGCGAGCTACTCGGGTGCTTTATGAGAAGTGACACTTCCTCCCCAGCTTCTTGTATCTGCCACTGAGCAGTTAAGGTTAAAGCCCACCGCCGACGTGACTGCTGTAAATACCACGGGGCAGGGCTCTGGAGCTCACTAAACGCGTAAGCGAGACGCACGAGGCAGCCCCGGACGCCCCATGACCCGGGACTGCGGCAAAGGGTGTGGGAACGGAGAGGGAGGGCACTGCGCCCCCTCCTTCCTCCCGGCGGGCCAAGCACACCTTCCCGCCCGGGGGGCAGGGGCAGGTCGCTCCAGGTCGCCGGCACCTCCGGCGCCCGAGAAATCTGCAAATTCATTGCTCCCTTTCATCTTCCGGCGAAAGCCTTCCGTCCCGAGTAGGGCCAGCCCCGTCCTTCGCCGCCAGCCTCGAGCTGACCGCCGAGGCGGATCCGACTTCTCCCCGTAAAAAGGCTCCGGTTCCCTTTCCCCGCGCAGGGGTCCTAGGCTGCTTTCGACTTTGCTTCTCACTCGCACGTCCCGCGGTCTGGAGCGGTGCTCAGTCTCGGCAACTTTCACCAGCTCGCCCCGAGAGTCGGGCCCTTTCTAAGACAATGTGAACAAAGAGGAGCAGGGGCGAGCGGGGCGCGCGGGCAGGCTGGGGGCGAGCGTCGGGGCGCCGCGCTCCAGCCGGCCCCGCGGGGATCGGGCGCAGAGAGCGCCGGGCGGCTCGGGCGGCGGGTTTCTTTGTCCCGGCCCCGGGCTGGGCGCGAAGGCCGCCGGCCGCGAGCAGAACCGCGACCCGGGCTCGGGGCTCAGGCTTCCACATGCGCCCCGCGGGGGCAGAGCAGGAAGCAGCGGCCGCGACCCCGGGCGCCCCCCGCGCCGGGCTCCCCCGGTTCGGCGGCGGCTTCGGGCCGTGGGGGACTCGGGTCCTCGCCTCTCGCGTCCCCGAGGGCGGGCCCTGCTGGCCCTCGGAGCGCGGTTCGGGGTAGGGAGCCCCCGGCGCGCGCTCCTGCACCCGGACTCTCCGCAGACGCGCGCCAGGCGAGCTCGGGGACAGAGGCGGTGCTCTGGCGCCCCCCAGCCGGCCGCACCGCGGGGCGGGACCTAAACGCAGCGCCGGCCCGAGATGCCCAGGAAGCCCCGAACCAGACCGGGAGCGCGGCCACAGCGGCCTGTGTGTGCGCGTGGGAGGGGGCTGGGCGCACACCCCCGTCTCACCTGCCGCACAGCTTGCGCCTGTGTGTCTGCAGGAGGAAGGAGAGAGGAACTGCGGTGTCCGTTCAAGCTCATTAGACCAACCCCCTTCCCTCCAACTCTCAGCTAAGTTTTATTTCATAACGCAAAGCAGCATCTGAGCCCAAGTGAAAACTAGTCTCCCGATTTCAGTCTGCACCTCCGCCACCGCAGCGAGCGAGGGTTCGGTTCCCGGCTTCGACTCCGCAGGAGAGCGGCCGCCCTGAAGGCCCGGGGCTCCGGCCTTCCGCTCCCTTTGTGAGGCCCGGGCTCGGGGCGCCCCCGGCCCCGCGCTCGGGCACGCGGCGCGGGGCCTGCCGCAGCGCGGCGGGCGTGGCGGGCGCTAGGACCGCGGGGAGCGCGGGCGGCGCGGCGCTACCTTAAACCCAGCCCAATGCCGCTGCCTGCGCCACTCTGCGCGCCGCGGGGCTGCGCAGGAGGAGCGCTCGCCGGCCACCTCGCCCCGCGCCCGCGGCGACACCTGTTCGCGGCCGCCGGCGGCACGCGGGTCCCGCCGCGGCGCCCCTCGCTCCCGCCGCCGCCCGCCGCCCGCGCTAAGCCAATGGACGCCTGCCGAGCCCCTGGAGAATTCTGGATACCAGCTTTGGACGCCTAAAGTTTTTCCTTCTTTTTGTTTTATTACCATTATTCTCATTTTTGGAGGGAGGACGGGGGCAGATTTGTCGCCGCCACCAACGTGAGATTTTTTTTTTCCCCTTGAAGGATTCCTGCTGATATCTGCAGAGTCGGTTAGAGTGAAAACGGCGCATGCCTTCCTGGATCCGTAAATTCTGACGTAGCCCGTGCATCTTAAAAACCCCTATAATAACGCCTAGGCATTTAAGTTGCTATGGTCATTCTGATCTCAAACCAAATGGAGAAACTACGGATTTTTTTTCCTTATTACGGTCGGATGGGATGAAGACCTTCCTGCCTGCTGAGAGCCGGGGAATCTATCTGTAGAGATACATAGATACGTTTATCAATATGTCAGTGTGTGAGTATAAAGTGGTGGCTTCTTAGACTATCCGTGGTTTGACCTTGAACCTGTGCCAGTGAAACAGCAGATGACTTTTATTTATCCATTTAATGGATTGAAGAAAAGGACCTTTTTTCTCTCTCTGGAACTGCAGTAAGGGAGGGGAGTTGGATATACCTCGCCTAATAGCTCCTGGGTTGGCACCATCATTATTGTTTATCGCTGTGCTCCGAAAGCCGAGTCTTCTGATGGCTCCCCTAGGTGAAGTTGGGAACTATTTCGGTGTGCAGGATGCGGCACCGTTTGGGAATGTGCCCGTGTTGCCGGCGGACAGCCCGGTTTTGTTAAGTGACCACCTGGGTCAGTCCGAAGCAGGGGGGCTTCCCAGGGGACCTGCAGTCACGGACTTGGATCATTTAAAGGGGATTCTCAGGCGGAGGCAGCTCTACTGCAGGACTGGATTTCACTTAGAAATCTTCCCCAATGGTACTATCCAGGGAACCAGGAAAGACCACAGCCGATTTGGTAGGTACACCATTAACCCTTTACTGTCCATGCTGGCATGTTCGGATTGTAACTACCGAGAAGGTGGCTGGGCGGGGGATGCGAGAAGGGGTCTCTCCCTCTTTCTGTCTCGGTCTGTCTCTGTCTTGCTAGCTCAAGGGGCGGGGGTGGGGGGAGGGAAGCCTCCGGAATTGCAGATCTGCCGCTGGCACTGATGCGGGTCTACATTGAAAGGCTTTTTTTTTTTTTTTTTCTTTGTAAAGGAGGGCATGATTTATAAATACAACACAAGCCCCTAGTTCTTTTGCATCAGATACACGGGAAGATCGGGTTTAGGAAGTTTCTTTTGAATGGACTGATTGCACGAGTTTAAAGCTTTCATGATTAACTACTGAGAACTTAAAATGCATTTTCCTGAAGGCAGTGTTTATCATCTTGTGTCAAATGAAGTTTTTGCCCCTTCCCTTTTTTCCTCCAATAAGTATCCTGCTTGAATTTTAAATTAAGCGTATTGCTTATTCCCACCGTGAGGGTCTGGAACCCTTTAGGCGAAGGTTGCTGATTGTTCTGTTGGGAAGAGGACTAAAGTCGTATTTTAGACTCTGGGCTGCAGGGTCAGAGGCGCTGGGGGAAAATGACTCGGGAAGGGGCAGGGCGCTCACCAGGGGCGTTTGTCCTTCCAGCCACGAGTTAGTCCCTGTGCTCTGTCATTTCCATGGCGTGCAGCCCTGTGTGGCTCTGGTGTGAGTGTGTGCGCCCGTGCAAAAGCTGCGAGCTAATTTTAAAGGGCATTCCGAGGATTTCATTTCCCGAGGAGGGTATTTGTGACTCAGCATGGATGGCTGCAGACCCGAGGGCTGGTGACTGCCCCCTTTAATGAGTGCACACACGTGCCTGCTGGGCCACCCTGAGCCCGACAGCAGCGACTCGGCGAGCACAGTCCCGGGGTGGGGGGAACTGATGGTACAGGGGCGGCTCGGGTTCTTTCCTTACTTACCAAAAAAAAAAAAAAAAAAAAAGGAGGGGGGGCGTTTGGGCAACCAGACTGTTGGAAGGAGTTAACTTATTGAGTAAACCCACCTGACAACACTTAAACTAGGTCGTAAAAACAAAGTCCTGTGGTGATTTCTCTTCCTCAAGCTTTAACGCCAGATATTGAACACGATCTAAACTATCTGTGTAGGTTCGTGGGCCGCAGACGATGCCGGAGGTGAGGACGGTTCGGGCCTGAGACGGGGCTGGTCCCGGATGCACGAGCCCCGGGATTTTCTGCCTCGGCTCACCCCGCACCGAACCTACCGGCGTGAACGGCGGGCTGCCTCCCTTCTCTGCTTTGCAGCTCTCAGTTACGGAAACGTAGCCCCGAGAAGCGGAGGCAGCTCTGGCCGCTGAGGAGTGGGGACGAAACTTTCCTAAAGTGCTCTCTGCAGCCGCTCCCGGGGCTGCTGCAGGACCCGGGGCGGCCGGGGGCGGGGGCGCCGAGCCCAGACGGGTCCCCGACGCGCTGGCCGGCAGGTGCCACTCGGCGGCCGCCGGCCAACTCCGCGCGGTCCTAGACGCGCTCGGGTTCGGCGGCTTGCCCCCGCCCCGCGCGCCCTCGGCTGCGGGGACCGCTGTGTCCCGGGCGCCCGGCCGGCTGGCGCGCTGCGGCCGCGCTTAGTGGTCGGGCTCCTTTTGCCCGAGCCGTGTCCCTTCGCGCTCGCCGCGTGTGAGCGCGGGTCCAGCGGATCCAGCCGCCGCCCGGGCAGCGCGGCCGCGCGCGGGGTGGGAGCTGCCGGAGGCGCGCGCGGCGGGGGACTCGGTGGCGGGGCCGAGGCCTCTGAGCCCCGTCCCATCTCGGACCCTTCTCCCTCCTTCGACGCTCACAGCCGGGTCTCGGGAGCGGTGGGCTCGCGACGCCGGAGGTGGGTCGGGCCGGCCGGCAGGGCGGGAGCCGCGGGGAAGGGAGGGGGACAAAGGGCGGCGCAGGCGGCGGGGGCCGCGTGCCATTGTTACCGCTCCCGAGCGGGGCCCGGCGCCCCTCTCCGCGCCCTGCGTGGCCGGGCGCCGGCCCCGGGAACCCGCGGTGGGCGCCCGAGAGCGGCCGGAGGCCTGGTGTGCAGCCGAGCCCGGGCCGGGAGCGCCCGGGACCCACGCAGAGAGACGGGGAGGCTCCGGTTGGGGCTCCTCCACCCCGCCCCCACCGTGGTTTTTTTTTTTTTTTTTTAAACGCAGTCACCTTTCGTGTAGGACGTTTGCTACACGCAGCCGAGTCATTAGGAATCCGGTGACTCCGCCACGGGGACAGCGAGGGACCAGGGTGGATGGAGGGGACCGGGGACCGGAAAGCGGGGAGCCGAGAGGCGCGCTCTGGGGTCAGCCGGCAAGGACGCTGGCACGGTGGCTGAACAGAGACCGTAAAACAAAAACCCGGCCTCGGCACCCCACCTCCAACCCCGGAGGTGACACGTCCACTCCTTGTCCGCCCGGCGCTGCCGGCGGGCTGGTAGGCGCAGTGCTGGGTGGGAGGCCGGGCGGCGGAAGCCCCGGCCGGGGGTGGGGTGGCGTGGGGGCCCGGCCCGAGCTAGGGGGTCGGCTGGGAGCTGGCGGCGGGGGAGGGGCGCGCCCGGCGCTCGCCGCGCCCTCACCCGGGTTTGGATGCGGCTGAGTGGGTGGTGTGCGCAGTGGGGGCGGGGAAGGAGGGCGAGGCGGGAGGCTTATTTCAGCTTCCATCCGGTGGCAGGGAGGAGCGCCCCCGGGGTGACAGCAGTGCCGCGGTCTCCCGCTGCGGCAGGTCCCAATATTAGCAACCTCTGCAGCGCGGCGCGGCCGAGCCTCCCACCCTGGCTCCCGGCCCCGCCCGGGATGCCGGAGGCGACGGGTGGGCGCTAGGACCCGGGGCGGGGCTGCGGCCGTCGCACCTGGCGCTCCCGCCCCCGCCCCCGCCCCCGCCCGCCTCACCTTGGGCCCTCACCCTCCCCCGCGTGCGCCCCCCTCCTCGCCCGCTGCGCTCTGGGGACTTCGAAGGCACCCTCGGTTTTTTTTTCCGAGTCCATAGGAAAGAGTAGCTGTGGGTAGGGGCGAGGGGGGTTTGCACCCTGATTAAAACAGAAGGTGACTTTTCTACCTGAAACGGAAAGGCAGGAGGAAGCGTGCGGGGAAAATGACGTGCCACCCCCCGCAGCCGCAGGTGACCGCAGCTGCTGGCAAGCGTGGCGGTGGCACTGCGGCGGCGGTGCGGGTCGTGGGCGGGGGACCTTACTGCTGTCCCAGCAGGAGCTGCGCGGTGACAACTTAGGTAGGACCTAGAGGGAGCTCTTCGTTTTCCTTTCGGGGGTGCTGGCGTGGAGCTGAGGCCCAGCCTGGAGAAAGGGAATCGGGACTCGTATCTCTGGGTGATAGGCCAGGGGAGCCAGACGGTTCGTTTCCTTTTTTTTTTTTTTTTTCCTCCTTAGAGCACTTGCTAGACGGAAAAAGTGAGCAGAAAATCAATTGAGGAAATGTTAATGTGGAATAATAAAGAAGTGAGCGTCGGGCCTGATCCGTTATTTGACTTGGCACGAGGAGCCTGAGCGGGGTGACCCCGGCCGGCCTGGTGCGGAGATGCCTGCGTCCCTGCCGGGCGTCTTCCGGCCCGAGTGCAGCTCCGCCAGGCCGCCTGCATCAGGACCAGGGCTCCCGGCTGGGGCTGCCGGGTCCAGGGGTCAGGTGAAGTTGTACCAGAGCGGAGAAACATGATAACAGTACGCTTTAAAAAAAAGAGGTTCAAAAAAATCTTACTTCCAGGGTTTCGCACTTGAAACAATGCCGTTCTGGGTGTCTGGCTCTTCAATATCTCAGTAAGGGAAAGGCTGCCTATTTAAGGAGCTGTTTTCAGGATAGGTTCAGATTCTCGAAAAATCGGTGGGGTTATGGCTCCCATTCAGCTAGTCATTTCCCACATGAACTCTGGGATTTGCTCAGGTTGCTGCAGACTCGGGCTTGCTGGGATTGGGGCTCTGAGCTGATTGATTAGGCAACCCTGGTGCGGGATTCTCCCGGCCAGCAGGGAGCTCTGGTGGGGGGGCGGGGGGCGGGCCGGTTAATCTATTTTCGAAAGCCTCGTGTCAGGCCTCTCTCCACAGTCTGCACACATTCTTGTCCTCTGAAGAATGCAGCTCTGTTAAGTGTTGGGGGCTTTTAGGCTGGAGGGTTGTTTAACACGGGCCAGAGTGGAGCTGCTCGGGCCGGCCCTCCCACTTCCCATGGCCAGCGTGGAGGTGAGGCCCATGCAGAGGGGCTCTTGGGAGCTGGGCCTGCTTTGGGGTCATGGTCCACGTGAACAGAGCTTGGGGGCTGAGCGCTACTACCTAGTGAGTCCGGAGCGAGGACGATGGTCTGCTGAGGTCATTTTCCTGAAGTGGTCCCAGGAACTGACCTGGCCTCTTGCGGACCACAGATGACCGTGGACCCCACCAGACCCCGTCAGGCTTCCCGGGCCCAGTGAGTCCATCCTCGCTGGAACTGTTGCCTGCCGTGGAAGGGAATCGCCAGATGCCAGTCGTCACTGACCTCATGCTTCCCAGGCCACTTCATCACTGCCCATTTCTGTGGCCCTTCTGAACTGCCTGAGAGAGATGGGCCCCCCTGGGACACATGTGAGGGCCACACTTTAATTTCAGGCACAGCCCCACCGTTCCCTCCCTCACTTTCCGTTTTCTTTTCCTCGCTCTTTCCTTCCTTCCGTTCCTCTCCTGTCGATGGTGAAGCCTGTCGCCATTTCTACACAGAAGCCTTCTCCTGGGCTTTTCCTGAGCCTCACGCCCACGTGAACAGACACTGGGGGAGCGGCCCCGCTCGAATCAGTGAGGCTGGGATCACTTGCTCGGCAGTGGCTCAGGCCCAGGGAGAGGTTCGCTGAGCTGGTTGTGGTTCTAGAGTTCACGGTGGACAGGATGGTGGCAGGAACGATCGGAGCTGCAGTCTGCGGGGGGGCGGGAGCTGGTTGCCAGCTTGCCAGGTCTTTCCGGCCTCGCAGCTTCGGCCCTCTCTGCACGTGAGGGCACGGCTGTGACTCAGACCTTCTGAGTTCTGCTCGTCCTCGGATCATGAGGTGACCTCATAAAAAGCTGGGCTGCTCGTTCGAGGTCTCTGCTTCTCAAGGAGCTGCAGAGATAGGGGTGCTGGTTTGAGATGATGAAACCTTTTCCACCTGGGGTCCCTAGATGTAGTTCCTTCTCACGTGGAGCACCCCTCGGAGGCCTGTCTCGGCCCGAATCCTTTTAGGAAGCCCCTCTGACTCTCCTCGTCCAGCCTGAGTGAGCCGCCCACCCTTGGATACTGAGCATACCCTGAACGCCTGCCTCTCACCGTATTTCCCACATCGTTATTACATTTGTCTGGTTATTTGTCCTTCCTCCCACTAGACAGGAAGCTCTTTGAGGGTGTAGGCTAGACCTTGTTCATCTTCATACCCTCAGCAAAGGGCATGGTGCTTGGCTTACAACACAGTCACTCCTTAGTTTGCTGATTGAATGAGTGAGTGCATATCTTGCTGATGCCAGAAAGAGATAACAAGATAGATATCTTACTACCTTCATTTCCAAAATGTATAATAATCATTTCGGACCTTAAGTCCTTTAAAAAAAAAAAAACCTATGTGCACAAAAAACAATGTGTGAATAGTCTGCACACACAGGAGGTGCCCACCTTCCCAAGTTCTGTGTGATAAGATCACGGTCCCAGGAACTCATTTCCTCTGCTCTAGTCCTGTGCGCTGGGCCTGCAGAGTCTCACCTAGGTAACATCTTCCAGTCACTAGTGAGGGAATAGCTATGTAAAAGTGGTACAGAAATCACGGACCCGTGAGAAAAGGTAAAAGTGATGGGAAGGTGTACCTAGTCAGTAAGGACCTAGGCTTTGGAGTCTGATTGCTTGGGGGCAAGTTATCCTTGAACCTAGTGTCCCCACGTGTCATCTGGAGATTAGCATATGGTAATGCCTAGGGCTGTTCTGAGGGCTAAATGACATCAGGCCTCTCACTGGGCACAGACTAGATGCTCAAGGAGTCCAGCTGTTACGATTGTCGCTGTTGATATCATTACTCCTGATGTTCCGCTGACCAGCCAGTTACATGGTTTTGTGAGATCACATGCACTTATTTTTTCTTAGGTCTGATGGGCAATGTCAGTTAATAGTCTCAGAGCTGCCCTCCTGTTTAGGGAAAAGAGAAAGATCATCAGATACCCTCTTAGAAGGTGCAAGTATTGTTTAGTTTTATGACTTTCAGTTTTATTGACATGGTGTATTAAATCGGTCAGATGCAAAGGGGCCAAATGTTTTCATTTTACAATGAAAGTTGGACATTAATGAATTCCTTATACTATTCCAGGAAAACTATGACTTACATTGTGTGTTTTCAGGTAGCTAAGAAGAGATTCACATGTGTGTGACTCCTATAGTAATAAAATGCTACAATGTAAGTTATTTTTAATCATAAGAGTTAGATGTAGTATAATGAAATAAAATGATTCATCAATAAGGGCGTGCATCCCACAAGAAATGACTCTCATGGAACTACTGCCTTATTTGTCTTTCCATTTGGTTTGTGAGGTAGGGATGGCTGGTAATGAACTTATTTCAGATATATTTTTCACTAGAGGGTTAGAGGTCACAGGTTATCAGATCCAGAACACAATTTGTAACTTCTCTTTATATTTATCCATACACTATTTCACATTCTGTTAAAACACATAGTTTTGCAGGTCCAGATAGACATTCTGTAAACTGTAAGCTCAAAATATTTGTTGCAAGTTGTGCTTATAACAGAATTAGGAATACCTCTTTATAAGAAATCTCTTTCCCTTTGTCCATCACCTTGGAACCTTTGCTTTATTAGATTTATGTAGTTCATATCTTCTTGTGATTGCAACACAGTCTATTTTGTGAGAGTTGCAAAATTAATTGTTTAAAAATACATGTAAGTGCTTTTCTATGAGTCACATCAGACTGACTCTAGCCCAGTGTTACCCTTAGTTTCTTTCTAAACTCTTAAATGTAAGTAAATTTTTTAATATTTGGAGACATTTTTAAAACAACTCAATATTTGGTATGTGTTGATACAAGGTTTACGCAAAGTGTAGCACTTCTAGACAAAATGGAGAAAATGGCTGAGCATGAGTGATACTAGCATCGTCCCAAATGTACCATTGGGTAATCATGTTAAAACAACAATATGGGGCTTCCCTGGTGGCGCAGTGGTTGCGAATCTGCCTGCCAATGCAGGGGACACGGGTTCGAGCCCTGGTCTGGAAAGATCCCACGTGCTGCGGAGCAACTGGGCCCGTGAGCCACAACTGCTGAGCCTGCACGTCTGGAGCCTGTGCTCCGCAACAAGAGAGGCCGCGATAGTGAGAGGCCCGCGCACCGCGATGAAGAGTGGCCCCCGCTTGCCGCAACTAGAGAAAGCCCTCGCACAGAAACAAAGACCCAACACAGCCAAAAATAAATAAAATTAAAAAAATAATAATAAAGCAAATAATTTAAAAAAAAAAAAAACAACAATATGATTATAGAACCTGGAGCTGCTGTTGTATGACCATAAAACTCTGGGTTTATGCCCAGCTTAGGTATTGTTATTCTTAGTGAGGTAAGCAAGGTGAAAGAAGGAAATAAAAGAAGATAGTTATGCTGATTTGATTTTGGGATATAGTATTCCATGCCTATTTTAAATCAAGAGCATTTTTGGAATCAGCATTTTTTCCCCCCAGAATATTGTGTTATCTTAATTGCTTAACTATCTCTTTGGGGCTTAGATAAGCACAGTGAAAATCAATACTTTGTTTAAGCAGAAGTATTTGGGATATGTGTGGGCTTTTTAGTTTTCCAGATGGAGCTCAACACAGTTATACAATAGAGAGCTGGATAACTTTCGGTGTAAACCAAACAAGTCTTTGGTTGGCATCTCCTGTTCTTATTATGAGGGGCATAGACCCTTCTCTGAATAGAACTTTTTTTTTTTTCCAATCCATGACCATACACAGATACTTAATTTCACATTGTTAAAGTGGAAGTAAGTTTTCTCTTACATTATACTCTTTCAAGTTAATTAGAACATGTGCATTGGTTTACTGACATGTCACTTCTTACCATATCTATGTAAATGCTAGCTTTTTTACTTAAAAAATATTTTGTTATGTGTTGTGTTGATAAGTATTTTTGTCTCATTACTGTAAGATAAAATTTAGTTGAAAAATCAATTCTTTGGGGCAGTGGTTTTTTTAATTTTTATTTATTTATTTATTTATTGATTTTTTTGGCTGTGTTGGGTCTTCGTTTCTGTGCGAGGGCTTTCTCTAGTTGCGGCAAGCGGGGGCCACTCTTCATCGCGGTGCGCAGGCCTCTCACTATCGCGGCCTCTCTTGTTGCGGAGCACAGGCTCCAGACGCGCAGGCTCAGCAGTTGTGGCTCACGGGCCTAGTTGCTCCGCGGCATGTGGGATCTTCCCAGACCAGGGCTCAAACCCGTGTCCCCTGCATTGGCAGGCAGATTCTCAACCACTGCACCACCAGGGAAGCCCCCTGGGGCAGTGGTTTTAAGAGAAGACACTTCTCGGGTCAAGGTGCGGCCCTCCTCTTAGATGCTCCCAGGGATGTGGACGCTGCAGGGGAGATGCTCCCAGGGTTGTGGACACTCCAGGGGAGATGATCTGTGCTCTGACCTGTCTCCCTCTGCTGTTGGTCTCACAGGCATCCTGGAGTTTATCAGTATAGCGGTGGGCCTGGTCAGCATTCGAGGCGTGGACAGCGGACTCTACCTCGGCATGAATGAGAAGGGGGAGCTGTACGGATCAGTAAGTACCATGAGAGAGAGACCTTGCCAGCCTTCCTGACTCACGTTTGCTGGGAACTGCTCTTTCTCTAGCTTATAAATAGAAATGAAACAGTGGTGGGAAGGGGAGTGTAGGTTTTCACTTTTTGAAGAAAACCACTTCATTTTTATTAATAGATATCAGCCCTGGATCTTCACGAGACCAAAGTTTCTAAGCAAATGCTTTATTTATATGCCAAGCCATTTTCATTGTGAAGGAAATAAAAAATTCACAACTGTGAAAAATCCCATCTTCTTGTATTGAATGGGAGTTATTTTTGAAACAAATTGAAATGATCTTCTTCCAAGCTTTGCCAAGCATTGTAATTAAAACTAGAAATAGACCATGCAGTGAGTATAAACCCTTTCTCTGAGCTACATAAGATTTTCATTATGTAGAGAGAGAAGGGAGATGGAAATTATTTTCAGATATTCTTGTATGTGAATAAGAATATAAAAATATAATAATTATTTGCAAGTGTTATGAGTTTCTTTCTTCCCCTGTCTTACTTCCCATCTCCACTGGGTCGTAAGCTCCTTGGGTGAGGCAAAGAAGAGCGCTCACTGTAGCCCCCCAGGCAGGGTTCTAGGTGCCAGGGTTGGGGGGGCAGAAATGAACGAGAGTCCCCCACTTCTGCTTTGAGAGGAGGAGAAGACTTTGTATCTCTTTACTGCACAGTAGGAACTTGACACATTTTTGCTAAAGGTATGAGTGTGAATACTAGGTTATCAGTTACTGTATATAACTTGAGTTTTCAACAAAAGATTTGTAGTGAAGTCAGCCTTTAGTCTCTTGTTGCCATTATTGGTGGTCAAATGGGGATTTAATCCATATTATCTGCAATATGAGAACTTTGGCTAGAATCTACAAAAAGTTGAAAATTAAAAGAAGCTCAGAATGGGAGAAGTTCTGGAGTCCTCTGTTGGCAGAAATGAAGGGCATTTTTATGTAGAATCAGGAGAAATTTTTTCTAGATATCCTTTTTTTTATCCATATACTGGTAAATACACACACACACGCGCGCGCGCATACACACACACACACACACACACACACACGAGGGTTGGGAGTGGTATCCAACTTTTACTCAGAAACTCCAGGAGACAATAAATGGTATAGTTTGAATATAACACCCACCATTTTTCATGACACAAGGATGGTTTTTCTGCTTTGGTAAAATTTGAATGTAGATTGATTGATTTTGTTAGACATTTGTCTTTTTTAAAAAAAAGTGCTTCCTCGAGAGAATGGATTATTTTAAAATAGGTTTTTAAGCATAGGATTGAGTTTAGTTTTTTAAACACAGTTCTTGGTCTAGATGAAGTTATTTACTTTCTAAATTATCTTCGTCAATGCTTTTAAGTGCAAAGATTCAAGATGTAAGGAAGCTTTTAGATTTTTAAAACATGAAGTGATGTTCTCCTTTTGTCACCCCTCACTTTTTCCTTCACTTTTAGGTCCATAATGTGGATTTAATTCAGTCAGTCATAGTTGGGCTCAGTAGAAGGCTTTCTGTGTTGGGTCGCAGTCTGACCTTTTGTGGGTGGGGTGGAAGGGACTGTAGTTTATCACCGTGGTCTCCAGATTTTTTGAGTGTGGATCTCAACACTGCATCTTAAATTATTTGAAAATTTCATATGTAACGCGTAGTTCATATATGTTACGTTATTTTATAAAACACGCCTTAAGGCAGAGTGTTCCGAAGGCAGCGACGAGTGAGTAGACAGAGGCCATGCTGCTTGACCTCAGCCCTCGGGCCACGCGGACAGCCGATGGCCTTGCGTCCCTGGCGCAGGGGCGCTTCCGGGGGCCGCCTGCCCCCTCCCTGCTGCCGCCCGCCTCCCTGTGGCCCCATCTGAGCCCCGCTGACAACGGGGCGGCAGCCAGGCCGGGAGGCCGCCTCCTGGGAGGCAGGGAAGCCGGACTGGAGGCGCTGCTGCCTGATTTAGGGCCTTTCAAGCTCCGCCTGCACCCAGCAGAGGTGGGACAGGCCCCTCTCCCTCTCGTCCCTTCTCACCTGAGGGCCCTGCTGGGAGGCCAGCGGGACCAGGACCGCTTCCCGCCGTGGGAAAGCGTCTCAGGCGGCTCGCGTCCACGCTCGTCCCCTTCCCCACCCTGATGGGAGGGTCCCTTCCCGCTCGGATCCCTCAAGCCTCTGCAGGCCGAGCCCCCTTCTTGCTGCGTCCTCTCCCCGAACCACGCTGCCGGCCCGCTTTGCAGTGTCGTCTCTGCCCCTGTCCCTGTGCGGGCCGCGCCCGCCTCGTTGCTCTTCTCCGGACACTTGCGGTCTGATGGGCCGCGCGGTCAGGCCCCCCTCCCCCCCGCCCTGCCGTCCCCTCCCCCCTGTGCCCGCGGAGGCAGCCTTCTTTCTTTCAGATTCCGTGAAGATGCTGCCATTTCTGCGAAACCTTCCCTACACCCCTAACTCGGACCCTAGTTTCTGGTCAGCATTTCTTGTGTTGTCCTCTGGGCCCCGGGGATGCTTTGTGTTTCCGTCATCACGCGAGGAATGTACACTTCCGGTGTGGCTGTGTGGCCGTGTCCCCAGCGCGTCGAGGGCCTGGGCTGCAGCTTCCTTTTGAATGTCGCCCCGCCCCGCCCCGCCCCGCCCCGCCCCGCCCCGCCCTGCCACAGCCCGGGCCCCGCGCATGTTGGGTTGAAGCCGATTGAACGTCGTGGTTCATTCGTGGCTTCACTGGCCCTGGAGGTGCAGCCCTTGAGGTCAGCGTGTCCCTAGGGCCCTGCTGGAGGGAGGGGTCCCTCCCTGCCACCCCCGTGCTGAGCTGGGCTGTCCCCAGGGGGAGTGGCCGAGGCTGGAGAAGGTGGTGTCTGGGGGAGCAGGGGGACGGGCGTCAGGACGTCATTGGGTGCCTTGCCTGCTCCTCCCATCCGCGAAACCAAGGGCTGGACTTAGGTGGCCCGAATGGCTCCTGCTCTGGATCTCAGGACTCTCCAGGCTTCGCTCCCGAGTCTTGCCTGCCTGGCCCACAGGGTGCTCTACGCGCATGATGTTACGCGGCAGGACCGTCTGTTCCGAGCAGCCGGCCCGGTTTGCCCGTGGCCCGTACCTCATGCAGGTGTGCGGAGGCGTGGGGGGGACCATCTCCTCGGTGGCCAGGAGCCACTTTCCACTGCGTTTGTGGTTGTCATCCTGGCGTGGCAGTGAGAATGGGGGGGACACCCACATGTCCCCTTTTCATCCTGATGAGATGGAGAGAAGGAAAGAGAGAAACGGGCAACGATACTGTTATTAAATACGCTGGAAACTAGCCCGAGGAGTTTGCTTGTATGAAGTTGTGTGAAGCTCAGTAAAGTGCAAAAGGTGTGTTTCTAAACATTGGGGAAAACTTGAAAAGACTGATCTCATTGGGAAAGAAGGTAAATAGATTTGGGGAAATAGCCATCACTTTTATAAAGTAAGTGAATGTGTAAATGTAGCAAAAATTAATGTAAAATGTATTTTGGGATTATTTTTCTCTTTTCATCTATGTAGATCTTTTGTTTCCAAGTTTACATTAGGATTAGATCTAAAAGGCCAGAGGTGAATGGTGTAATATTTCTTCAGAAAAATATGTGGGATTGTGACATCCTATTAGATTGTGGAAATAGGAAAAACTCTATTGCTGATGTGTATCATTATATGATTTAAGGGAAACCTGAGTCGTTCTACTTCTGGGATGGAGTTTGATTATTGTATTCATGTGTTCATTCATCCATGCCTCCATTCGTTTGCTCATTTGTTCACAAACACTTATACCTACTATGTGCCCAGCATTGTGCTAAGTGCATGACAGTACAACAAATATCTCAAAATCTGGTAGGAGAAATACAAATAATTCAGTACAATGTGAAATGCACTGTATTAGAGGAATCACAAGTATCTTGGGAGTCCAGAAGAGTGTTTAAATAACTGCTTGGGGAAATTGGATGGTAGCGCTTAATTGGGTCTTGAGGGATGAATAGGAGTCTCAGAAAAGGGGGGGCAGACAAGGAAGGGCACATAATGCTTCAAATGTAAAGATTAGAATATCCTGCCTGGGTGAAATTTAGGGAGGGTATTAGATCTCTCACATACACACTCATTTGGGTGCACACTTGGGCAGAGGATTAAAGTATTAGAGTATTAGTTTACATTTGTCACTTTCGTTCTTATCAAAGAGACTAGAAGTAAGGCTCAGTTACTTTTAGGGTCTTAATCTTAATTATCTGAGTATCATCAAGATACTTCAATGTGTCAAGAATAATTGACTGTAATAAATATCTCTTTAAAAAAAGAATGCCTTGAAAAAAAATTAACCTGTTTCAAGGAGCCTGCATTTAATGAGAGATATTGACCTTTTCATTAAAAAAAGGTAGCACAATCACTAAAGTTGTAATGATACAGGAAAGCAGAGCATGGGATCTGTAAACGTGGTGAAAAGGATGACATGGACTTCTGGTTTGTATCCCTTTTAGCACTTACTGTATTCTGTCCGGAGCTTTCATTCCCCGTTGGTCTTTCCCGCTGGATTCAGATCTTAGGAGCCCGACTCCGTCTTTGCCGTCTGTCTGTTTCCTGCAGGCCCGCTCTGCACGAGCAGTTGGCACACAGGGTTCGTCACCCCAGCTGCTCAGCCGGTCATGCCCTCGTGCACAGCGCTACCCAGGACGTCGCTGTCACCTGACCGTCCTGGGCTTCCACACGCGGGACCCTGCTTAACTGTCACGGCTGAGGGGGAGGGGGTGGGGTGACTCGCGCTGGGGCCGGAGCGCGGGGGCCGGTGGGCCAGAGCGAGGACTCAGGCCAGCTCTGTGGGGCCTGGCCACCGTGCTGACAGAGGTGCTGCTGTTAGTTGTTCCGTTTCCAGAGACACAGCTGGGCCCGACTGGGTTTATGTGCGTGCATGTAATCAGTAACCAAGGTGTGATGGATTTGGACTGTGTTTCCAGTGCACAGGAACTTAAAAAAGCCCAAAACACTGGGGCAGTTGTTTCTACTGGGTGGACGTGTGTGAGCCAGAGCAGTTCCTTGTGCGGCGTTTCCACATGTGCGGCGTTTCCACGTGTGCGGTGTTTCCACGTGTACGGCGTTTCCACGTGTGTGGTGTTTCCACGTCTGGTGTTTCCACGTGTGTGGTGTTTCCACCGTGGGGACAGCAGCAGGGGGCCTGAAGGACCACCCGTCCCAGGATGAAGGAGTATGTCCACCTCTGTAAGAGGAAAACGGTGAAGTATCTCAGATCCTCAGAACCCCATTTGCCTTAGATTATTTTTATTATCTTATTTGAATATGTACAAACACGAACCCCTTATGTCTCTTTGGCAACTGCAATTCAAAACATATTTATATTAAAGTTCACACTGGACTATAAGACCAATAGACTGTGAAGCAGCAGGGTGGGCCTGATGTGATGGCTGAGATGCCGCTTCAGTGTCCGGGCTTTGAGCTCGGCACACCTGTCCCCCAGGGCTCCTGGGGGAGGAGGTCCTCCCCCCATGTCTTCCGGTGCGAATTACTGGGAAGCCAGGTGTCACCTGGCCTTCACCGACGTTCCAAGGATGTCGTTTGTCTTCCCAGTAGCCCTGATGGTGAGAGTAGTACTGCTTAGCGCTGAAGGTAACTTTAGACACACGCACATTCTTGGGCAGCAGTACGTGGTTATGCGCGATCATCTGGAGGGTCTAGAGTGGCCTTAAAATGATCCCTTTACTTTTTCATGAAATGAAGGGTCAGAGAAAACACTCTTCCAGGAAGCTTGTTGCCCCCAGATTTGGTCCTTTATCCTCCTGGGATCCGTAGGTGCCAGTTGTGAAAACGCCTGGGGCTGGGAGGCCCTGGCAGGGAGGGTCCCTATTGTTTGCATTAGGTGCTGCGGCGCCCTTGTGAGGGGCTTTGGAACAAGCAGAGTGAACGTCTGTGTTATGGAACAGGACACCGTACCCGATGGCCTGTCCACACTGGACTTAGCAGTTTGTCGTTGTGCTGTGTCAGTTCAGATGACTTTGATGGTGGACGGTCAGGCGTGTCCTGTACGTCGAGTCTCCAAGGAATGTCATTCCTGTAAAGGAAATGAAAAGGGTCATTTGTGCAGTAATCTCCTTGATGGCAGGCGTGCTCTGGAAGTGGGCGGTTTTAAATAGATACTTCGGGTGATAGAGCAAGGCCTTCAACTGCTAGTGTACGTTGCCAGCGTTCAGAGGATCAAGTGGTGACTTTGAAGACAGGAGGGCAGCGCCTCAGAAGAGCATCTTCTGCTGTGTGAGCTGATTTCGTTCATAGCGTGTCCTTGTTCTAGAGGTGATGGGAGTGAGAGTTTAGTGGCTTAGCGACTGAGTCAGGGTAACACAGAGCGTACGTGGACTTACTATTTGAACATGGGTGAATTAGTAAATCTTGCCTGATACATATGCATGAGTGGCCATCCGTTTTTGTGAATAAAAGATATATATATATATATATATATATATATATTTTTTTTTTTTTTTTTTGCCAGAAATAACCCCATATTAGAGCAAGATTGTAGTCTCCCCTTCACAGATAGGACCTTGAAACAATTGTTTCTTTCTAGTAGCCAAGTTTCTATTTAGTGGTTCATTTGCTTCCTTAGCATCTATACTCTGGGCCGTTAATTAGTGGGAAATTGTCTTTTAAAAAACGTATCTGCTTATTTATTTAAGTTTAGTTACGTTTCCGTTGTTAAGCAGCGGAGCTGCCTCCCCTGACGGTCTGAGGTGCGTGGAAAACCTCGCAAGTTAGTGGTGGCTGGAGTCACCCAGCACAGGTCTTCGCGGGCTTCGGGAAGGACCCGGTTTAATGGTCGAAGCTCACGGGCGGGGCCCAGTAGACCCGTGTGGGAGGAGAGGTTCCAGGACCCGGGGCTGCGCTCAGTGCGCAGGGAGGGTCTTTCTTTAGGGTCCGGGGTCTCCGGGCCGAACCCTCTCTGAGCTCGTGCTCCGGTCCGCCGCTCCCTGCACCCCGCGCACATCTTTGCAGAGGGTCGTCTGTCGGGCACGCAGAGCCAGGCCGCTGCTTGGATGCTGGGGACGTGGGGCTTCCGCTTCTCCTTCTGGTCGCCACCTCCCCGCACGCTCCCCGCCACACTCGGCTCCCCTCGCTTGCACACTCGTTTTGCTTTTGCAAAGCCAGGGGACATGACCGTGTCACTGCTCACACGGGCCGGCCCTTCCGTAGGTGCCAGGAGTACAGTTGGCCCTCGTGACTGCAGGCTGTGTGCGCGCACGTTTGTCTGCTGGCTGCAGCTGGTGCGTGACCCTGCAGTCGTGTCGCTTGCACGCCTGCACAGAGAAGCAGGAGCCGCGTCTCGAGGGGGGCAGCTCCTGGCTGAGGCCCCGTGAGGGCAGCTCCCACTGAGCAAGCGCCCTCTCTGCCACGGGTCTCACGTTTCTGTGCTTTTGGTGGTGGTTTTGCTGGTTAGAATGCCCCCGGGGCCGAGTGCTGAGATGCTGTTCGGTGTCCCAAGTGCAGGAGGCTGGGCGAGCCTCACGGAGGATACGTGCACCTCAGAGGGGCCTCCGTCGGCCTGAGTCACTGCCTGCGTCCACGGCTAATAAACCAACGCTATTAACTTGAAACAGAAACAGACGTAAAACAAGGTCATGTATTGATTGGTTGACAAAAACGTCATGAGCAGAGGCTCACGGGATCCTCACCCTGTGTTTCCCCGGGAGCCGTGGTTCAGGGCCCCGATCCACACGCAACACCCCATGCAGGTAAGTGCTGTTTTCTCCTGGGGTGACCTTGCAGCTCTGGGGGGGCAGTCAGACGTACAAACAAAGACTTATAATTTGGTGTGATTGGTGTTGTGACAGAATTGTATACAGAAAGGCCTTGGGGAGCATGGGGGAGGGGGCTTCATCCCTGGCCTGGGAGGAGACGTCAGGATTACTCACAGAGGAGATGGAGAAAAGTAGGCAGGTGGTCCCGCGGAGGGAAAGGCTGGCGTGAAAGCAGCTTCAGGGCTGCAGGCTTTGGAGCCGTGGCTGCCGGGAGGAGCCTGATTCTGCCATCTTTACTCCCCCTCCACCCCCAGCGGTCCTGCCTCTGCTTCTGTTTCTCTCAGCTGCTGCCAGAGGCCACGACACTGACATTTGGAGGGTCCTCCACTGTCATCATCGTTGCCATCCGGGGGTGCTGCAGCCTTGCTGCTCCGTGTCCGGCCCGGGAGACGCCCCCTCCCAGAGAAAGCCCCACCCGCTCGCCCCGGGGCCGCGCCCCCCCTGCCCCCTGCCAGGACTGGCTTGTCCGCTGCGTGTCCGTCGACCTGGGCGCCCCGCAGCATCCTTGCAGGCGGCTGAGAAGAGTGTCTGCCTTCCCAGCACCCCGCCGCCGAGGCTCCCCAAGGACGGAGAGGTTCTGGCTTGGAGTGGAGCCCCGCAAAGGGCTCCACGAATGCTTACAATCCTGACATAAATGCATCCCCTCCTTCCTCAATCTTTTGTTGTTGTGATTTTTCACAGAGCTCTCCGCTGCAGTCTGCTTTTCCTTTGTGGGGAACCGCCCACTGCTCAGTGCAGTGTTCTGAGCTCGGACTTGCCAAGGTCATGCCAAGGGCACCCTCCCCGGTGCGCGCTGGGCTGGCTCTGCCGTGGCCGGGAGTGGCTTTGTCCGTGTAGCTGCCACACTGCCCTGAACGTGGGCACACGCTTGCCCAGCCCGAGGCTCCTCCCTGCCCTCCCTCCCTCCCTCCCTCTCTTCCATTTTCCCTGTGAATCGCTGTGTTGGCAGGTCGTTTTCTCTGGACCCTCTGGGGTGGCTTGTATTCCTTTTCTTTCTCTCCCTGTCTTTTGAGTAGATTTTCAGTTTGCTGTGTTTCGATGGAAGGTTCAAGCCTGTACTTGCATCCTGAAGAGTTTGAACTTGGAGGTGCGGCGTGGAGTAGGGGCAACGCAGGGCCTGGGACGCTAGCTCCGTGGCTCATGGGCTGTGCAGCCTTGGGCACCCTCCTCAGACTGGCTGGGCCGGGCCTCGGGACCAGGGTAATGAGGACAGTGGAGACGGCGCCCAGGATGCAGCCAGTGCTGTCCTGGCCCCCGGGGGCTGTGCAGCTGCTCCTTCGCCTCCGTCAGGGGTAAGTGTGGCCCCAGAAGGAGACGCCTGCGTGGAGGTGCACGGAAATGGTGCTTCTCGCAAGTCTGAATTCAGAAGTTAAGATTCAGGACACAGTCTGTGACAGTAAAGAAACATGTCCCTTCAGATCGAACTATGGCGCCCCTTGCATTATACTTGAAAACGTTAACCATAAAGCTTTATTTGTTGAGCTTAATTTTATACACCTTCTTCTCAAATGCAGCACATTACTATTTTACCCACTTAATTAAATGAAAAAGTTGGACTTCTTATTAAGGGCTTCATTCCCATCGTGGTGATGGTGAGCATGATTTCGCATGCCCACGTGTTGGTGAAGTCACTAGGCTGCGGCAGCACCGCAGTGGCCACCCCCGGACTCGGTGTTTCAGGGTGAAGGTGCTGCTTTGGAAGCGGCCCCCGTTGGTGTATGGCTCTGGTGCCTTGGGGGAGCAGGCAGACTGGCCAATGGCATTAGCTCGGATTCGTCCTGGAAGTGGGCCGTTCGCAGAGGGGCCCCGAGAGAATGGGACAGCCACCCGCGTGTGAGGAAGGGACAGCAGTACCGGTCACTTTCCACGAGCGTGGGGCCATTTCTCCAGCACGAGGCGGGGGCTGGGAGGAAGAGTTTGGTTCCAGAGAAATCTGGGCTGACGCGAGTCCAGCTGGAGCTGGTGGCGGGCAGGTGGGGGCCCCGGGGAGCCGAGAGGTGCCAGAGACACGCGTGTGCTCGTGAGCCCACTCGGGGTTTCTCTGTGTGCCTCGGAGGGGGTGTGGCTGGGTGTCTGAGAAATTCCGGAGCCCTGGTGTCGCTTCTCTTCAGCGTTGCCTTTTATCTGCCTTGTGCACACGTCCAACTTTGCCTCCAGCTCTGGGCGCTCTATGACTTTGATAACTTCTTGTTTTCCTACAGGATTTGGTTTTTCTTCCCAGTAAGTCCTCTTCGGGCAGCTGATGACGTAGGGTTTGTTGGTCAGGCAGACGTTCATTTGTGAGCCGTGTTTTTTGAGGCCAACACCGGGGGACATCCTGTCGGTCTCCCAGGGAGGGAAGGAGGGGCCCCTTGTGCCAAAGCCGTGTCTTCTTCCCCGTCCTTTCTTCTCCGAAACAGCAGCCTCCCCGCTTGGCTGCTTCTGGAAGCATTACTTAGCTCTCCGTCTCTGCAGAGGTAACGGAGGTGGCACATTTGGGCGTGTTTCTTCCCCTATTTTCCAGCAACACTGCAGCTTCTTTTCCATCTCCTGGTCAGTGCGTCCTTCCCGAGTCATTGTGGGTGGCTAGGCCTCCATACTGGATGCTCCAAGGCCGGATCATTCGGCCTTAGACTCAGAGAGACCCTGGACATCCCTGAGTCCAATCCCCTCTCGTCACAGAGAAGGAGCTTGAGGCCCAGGGTGGCTAATCAACCCCACTGTGTGTGTGTCTGTAGGAGGTTGACATTCCTTTACCATAGAAATTCCGTGAATCTTTTAGTTCTTCAGAAATTGCCTTTGCGCTTACTTTGCCATTATCTTTGTTAATCTTTCAGTTTCTCTAATTTTATTTCTGCACTCAAGGCCTGAATTCAGCCTGCTTTGTCTAGCATAGAAGATCTCTGGTACGTGTTTCTGTTTCGATTCTCCCTCCTGCGGTGCACCTGCTGATTATCCTGCAGACAAGGTGGTTGGGTTCCATTGTCTCTGCCTGGTGTCCTTAATAATAGGAATTATTTCCTTCATTCCACCTCCCAGCCTTGAAGCTGTCCACTTCTCCTCCATGGTCTGTCCTTCTACTTTCAGTTTTTACAAAGAGTAATAAATATTTAGCTTGAAGTTTTTTCAGCTTTTGCAAATCTCTGATGTGCATTTTAAGTGGTCACTGAATGACTTACTTCTCTTATCAGATGATCATTTATGATAAGAAATGTTACCTGTGCTCTAAGACCCTAAGAGAAACTTCACGAGCTTTTCCTGTAGGGCTCTCGGCAGAAGCACCAAATGTGCATAGTCTACCCGCTGGCAGAAGCAAAAATATTTCATAAGGTGAATATTAAACTTCTCCGTTTGAATTCTGTTCAACCTTGGGCAGGATTTTCTTTCCCCTGTGGGGCTCCATCTCTGAACATGTATTGCAAGTTTATGAGCTCACTTGATTTGCTAAACAAATGTCTGTTTCTAGGGTGGCTGCTAAGGACAGCCTCTAAGTTGTCTGGTCTGCCCTGCGGTACACGCGGCAGGCTCTGTCCTTGGCTGTGTGGTGGGTACCACATGGCTGGTGAGCCCACGCCATAGGAGATGTCAGTGTGTCCCTCCAGATTCAGACTGGGCCCTACCTTCGAGTCCACAGGTACACCTAAGTACGCAGCTTCTGGAGCGAAGCTGAATTCTGTTTTGCTTTGTCTGGTTTGGTGAGGGAGGAGTGGAGAGAAGGTAGGAATTCTTACTTTTTTGTGTATTTGATGAGACAAACGCTGCCCGCCCACTTGCTTCGTTTGTGTACGTTGACCAGACACAACTGATTCAACTGTTCCCACAATTCCAGTGGCAGTTTTGATGGCCAGGATCATGGGTGTAAAAGCAGGCCCGTTGGGAATGGTAGGGATTTTAAAGAGGTTTTGAAAAATGGGCCTTGAGGGAGGCGTGTTGAGGGCTTAAGGGGGCTGGATCTGAATGGAGCGTCTAATAAAATGAGAAATAGTGCCTTCCTGCCTGTTCTGTGTGTTTGTTGCTTTCTGCTTGGGGACTTCTCCCAGGAGAGAAGCGTTAAAATACCTAGCTTCTTATTAATGATCCTTTCGTCATTATATTTAATCACCCCGATCCTTGCAACAATTCCCATTAAGACGTTACTGCTAGATTATTAATGAGGAAGGTACATCTCTACGAGTAATTGTAGTTAAGGGAGGTTTAAATACCACGACTGGGGTAAACGGTAGGCAGAGAACGAGCGAGTACATCAAATCAGTAACTTATAAAAGGTTCGGGAACTCTATCAAGGCAGTTTCTGACCTTGGGATTTATGTGTTGTGAGTTTATGCAGGGAGTTCAAACAACCCATTGAGTTGAACACAAGCAACCATTTGGATGGTATGGTTAAAGCTACACCATATGTTTATATGTATAAAAATGGAAATCATGTTTTAAAATAGCAGCATAAGTCTACACATTTTCAATGAGGACTCTTGAATCTCAAATTTTGAAAACTTCTGATTTCAGTTTTTAAATGGGTACAGATAGGAATCAGGCATGGTAACGCCCATGTGGATTACACATTTTCCAATTGTCAAATAGTTAAGATTAGTGTCCATATGAGTTTATGTCGTATAACATTCCTAAACATTCTCTGGGGTATACTATAATTTTCACATTATTATCTCATACTTTGGTTTTAATAGGATTGGTAAAAGTTTTGAAGTTTTAATTTCAGTTTTTCCCACTGCTCCGAATTTGATGATATAAAATGAAAAGGGGTTTCCATAGTTGCTGACATTCACCAGATTTTGTTCCAAAGCATGGGCTTTAGGAGACTTTAGAATTAAATCCACATTCTCCACCCAAGCTGAGTGACATAATCCAGCAGTTCAAAGATAGGTATGCCATAAACAGCTATAGTTAAATAATCCCCCCAAAAATATTAAAACATGGAAATACAATAAAAGAAGAATTGATCACTTTATAGTGGAATACTCTATAAACTGTCTGCATTGGAAACATGTGGTGAGTTTTAAAACATCTGAGTTCTATAATTCTAAAGTGTATAGTTTATTTGAAGGCAGGAACTGTTTTTTCTCCTCTGTGTATATATAAGAATACAGCTTAATATATTTTTTTGCTGTCCCAATTTGCATTCACTTTCTTATTTTTAATTTAGAGAAATCACTTTGGAGTACAAATATGTAACATAAATATATTCACCTCAACTAACTATTTTATCGCTAAGTACTAAAGTCTAATCATAAAGAGATTAATTCTGTAAATCTTGCTGCTTTGTCTACCTTTGTCTGAAACAAAAATCACACATTAACATAAACCCAAATAGCAAGAAGAAATTATTTGAAAGCATATACATGGTATAGAAAGGTATCAGGGTCTTTAATTTTTATGATCATTTAAATTAAAAAATTTTTTTAAGGTCTGCAGGTTTATCTGAGTGGCGTTATACCCCTTGTGTAATAATTACAGGAGCTGAACTGGATCAGGGGTTTTGCAATGTAATGTCTGCACGGCCTCATTTCACTAGTTAACTGAGGTTATCCAACCCTCCCGTGAAGGAGAGGACTGAACTCTTAACCATCACAAAAGCTGCTGTCTGTAGATGACACTATTCTACGTGGAACAGTTCACTTCGTTTTCCACGTTGCCTAGAGCGTTATATTGTGTGTGTAAACGATGTTACAGCAGCCTCATAAGGGGAACAGAGCCATGTTTGCTGAGCAGTGAAAAGGTTAGTTCATTTTCTTACCTGGTTCAACTTTTTTAAAAGGGTTTTTTTTTTTTTTTTCGCAAACTGACAATACCCCCAAAACATGTGAATTGAGGCTTATCTTCAATACTGGACTCATTAGTGTTTCAGTCTTAGCGTGCAGCGTCCTTCCCACTGCAGAATTCTGTGCATCCGCTCTGTTTTCTCTCCACCTCCACCCGTTCCACCTGCAAAATGAATAGTGTTTTTAAAAAATTGCATTTTGAGGTAAAGAAGAAAGGCAGCACATGTGATTGTCAGAATCAGAGGGGCTGCACCGAGTTCCAGAGCGTGGTCCATGGAGCCCCCCGCCCGGCCCTTTGGAAGGGGCCTCGGAAGTCCCTGGACGGATGGGGGGTCTGGAGGAACCCTCCGTTAGTGAGAAGTGGAAGGTGCGGGGTCTGGGGCAGGTGACCTCCCTTCCGGGCTCCCCTGTCCCGGGCATTTTCCGAGGAAAGTTGCAATACCTGTTGGCTGAGGTTGGCTCCAGTTCTGAGAGGTTCTGACGTCAGCAGTGTCCACAGCACCCATGGTGACTGGGGGCATGTCCTGGCCTCCGGGTGCCGATCCCCGGCCACGCACCTGTGATGGCCTCGCCTCAGGTGCTGACACTCACCTGCTCCAGGTGAGGCTGCCGGACCAGGGCCTGTGGCTCCAAAGCCAGGCCCCTCATGGTGTGCAGACTCTGAGGTGACCATGTGTCCTCCTGATCCGTGAAAGGCCATCGCCCTGCAGGTGCGACTTGTATACAAAACAGATGGAAGCTGGGCCGTACCTTGGGGTCCAGAAGGAGGAGGGAGAGCCTTAATTTTTAAACAAAGTGTCTGTCAGGTAAAGTGATTTCCTGCTGAGAAAAAGAAAGCTTAGTTTGAATTCGTTTTTCATCTCCTTGGTAGAACTGAAGGCTCTACAATTCCATACTTTGGTCCACCTTTATTAAGTAGAAAATAAATGAACATCGCTTGTTTAGAAAATTTACTTAATCACTGCAAACTCAAACTAGATATTTTAAGCCAGGAATAATCTTGTCTGTGGGGAGAATATTTATTGTACAGATGGAAGTAAAGTCTGAAATAGCTGTTAAAGTCTTTTAACACACTATTTTTATTTTGTCCGCTTTAATGGAGATGAAACAGAAATCACGTTCAGCCTGGTCTCCCCAGCAGAGGGGGTTTCCTCTAGGTTTGCTCGTGGAGGGAGGTGAGGGGCTTCTCTGCTAGCGCCCTGGGGAGGGGAGCTGCAGGTGCCACTCGCCCCCTGCAACGCACCTTGTCCCTATAAACCCAGCATCAGCTGTCCAGAGTTTCCCCAGCATCCTGTCCTGCTCGATGCTTTTGGTTGCTGTTGTTCCTTTCCCTTGTTTCAGCTCACTTAGCAGAGACTGGTCCAAGGAGATAAGAGTTTGTTACCAACCTGCTCAGTACATTTTGATCACCTAGAGCAGCGGTCCCCAACCTTTTTGGCACCAGGGACCAGTCCCGTGGAAGACAGTTTTTCCACGGATTGGGCGGGGGGATGGTTCAGGAGGTGATGCGAGCGATGGGGGAGGATGGGGACGGCAGATGAAGCTTCGCTCGCCGCCCACCGCTCACCTCCTGCTGTGCAGCCTGGTTCCTAACAGGCCGCGGACCAGTACCGGTATCGGTCGGTGGCCGGGGGTTGGGGACCGCTGACCTAGAAGAGCAGCTCCCAGGAGGTGCAGGTCCCCTGTGTTTCTGGGTGGTTTAAGCCTTCCGTGAACGGCGGAGTGATGTGGGGAAGCCAGCTCACGCTGGCCGCTGGTTTTCAGCATCCTCAGCTTGACACGCCCCCCGTCCCCACCCTCGCTCTCCCGACGCGACCACGGCAGCTGGAGATGATGCCTTCTGCCCGGCTGGCTGTGAATCAGTGCACTAAGTTGTGTCCTCAGGGGTGTGACTGTGCATGGACATGTATTTGTAGGTTTTCTTATTTACGTAAGGGGCCAGGTGGGCAAGAGCAAGGGGAATGTTTTCAAAAGTCATTTTAGTGTTTATTTTTTAACACTGCCATCTGGGAAGGTGCTGATCTTAAAGTTTCAACGTGGTGAGAAGAACAAGAAGCTGGTCCACCCCACTGCCTCACTTCTCCAGGCGCAGCTAGAAGCACGTTTATGCCTGGAATGAGTTCACGGTTTGGGGTGCGATCTGTGCATCGCTTCTGGTCCTTACTGCCCTTGAGACATGCGGCTGCAGGGGCCCTAGGTTATGGGGTTCCAGGGAACCCAGGCTCTCCTAAAGCTCTGGTGGAGGGCGAAGTGTAATACATTTATGAAAATGTGGAACCTTTCTGCTTTTAAACTGGGGGGGAGTGTGTGGTGGTTCTTCTAAGTTCAAGGAAGCAGGAGGGCTAGGATGTTTGTCTTTACGTCTTTGTACTCAGGAAGACCCAGTCCTGATAGAAAGCATCGTATCTCAAAATGTGGACCAAAGAGTGGCTGCATCAGAATTCCACAAGGCCTGTTCAAAATGCGTATTTCCAGACTTTCCGGATAAGAATTTTAAAAGGTTGGGGATTGGAAATTTACACTTAAAAAAAGCATCCCAAAGTGATTCTTCTGCACGCTGAAGTTTGAAAACCACTCTTCTAGTGTAATGAATAACCTCCGCTGCTTCAAAGGGCAGAAAATCTCTGACGTCACTGGTGATGTTGGTCTGTGTGGCGAGGACTTTCTGAAAAATACGCTGAAGATGAAGCAGTGCTCTGAGACTCTTTCTTCGAAGAGACCCTCCCCCCAGGATGGTCACCATCCTAATTGCTGTGGTGAAAATGGGAACAGCTCATGGCGTTAGCTGCCTTTGCCTGCTGACTCATTCAGATAATTGGCATGTGGAAAAGTTTAACTAGAAAAAATTAGACTCTTTTGTGCTTTAATCATTATGAAAAAAAATTAGGAGGTAGTTAAATTTATAGAGGTAAGCAGTTTTTGCAAAGTGCACTTAAAGTGGGTTAAAATTGGTATTTTGTCACCAGTTATGTTATGTAGCAATTGCTTTCAGTACGGAAAGTAGCTAATTTTTGCAAAATATTTGCTTTTGTTTTTCAACAGGAAAAACTAACCCAAGAGTGTGTATTCAGAGAACAGTTTGAAGAAAACTGGTATAACACGTACTCCTCGAATCTGTACAAACACGTGGACACTGGAAGGCGGTTCTATGTCGCGTTAAATAAGGACGGGACCCCCAGAGAAGGAACGAGGACTAAACGGCACCAGAAATTCACACATTTTTTACCCAGACCAGTGGACCCCGACAAAGTACCCGAACTCTATAAGGGTATCCTAAGCCAAAGTTGACAAAGACCGTTTCTTCACTTGAGCCCTTAAAAAAGTAACCACTATAAAGGTTTCACGCGGTGGGTTCTTATTGATTTGCTGTGTCATCACATCAGCTCCACTGTTGCCAAACTTTGTCGCATGCATAGTCTGACGGAGGCGTGGAGGGGACATGCTGATTTTGTTCTCCAGGCTCGTCCTCTCTCGGGACCCCCTGCCCGCTGCTGCCGGGTGGGTGGAGAGCAGAGGGCAGGAGGCCGCAGGGTGAGGGGGTGAGTGGGGCTGCGGAGAGGAGGGAGCAGAGAGGACCAGCCGATGCATGTGGGGATAGATGCGCTTTCCCATCCGGTCTCTTGTCCTTCATCCTCATCAGCAGAGCTGCCACACCTGGACGCATCGGGATCTGGCTGGCGGCCCGAGGCGGGCCCCGCTGCATTTTCACAGGCAGGAGGGTGCGGTCTGACCGACAGGACTTTCTCGGTTCCTAGTCACGGGTGTCATCCCAGTGAATTTAAAGCAAAGACCTCTTAGTTAAAAAAAAAAAAGAAAAAAAAAAAGAAAAAAAGTTAAATTTATTTATAGAAATTCCAAAGGCAACATTTTATTTATTTTATATATTTATTTATTCTATAGAGTTTATTTTTAATGAAATATGTACAGGCCAGATAGGCACTTTGGAAGCTTTAGGCTCTGTAGGCATTAAATGGCAACGTCGGCTACAAACCTGTGGCATATTCATGCAGCGAACGTGGCGTGCATGGATGCGAGACACTCAGATGGCCCTAGTGTCCTAAAGGCGACAATCGCTTTTGTGCCCGTGTTATTGTAAACTGATGCATACCGTTCATGACACTGAGTGTCCACTCTTCAGACTGCTTGTTCCATAGCTTATCCCAGAGGATTAAAGATAAACTGGGTCTCAAACTTTTATTCTGTGTCTGTAATATTTCCTCTCTCATAAGTGACTTCCTCCCTCATTGTAACTTCACGGTTGGAAAATATAAGGGTTGGTATATATTCTACTTGTCTAAATGTATCGCAGAATATACCAAAGCTAAACAATAACAGTGCTTTTATTTTAGTCGATCTCCAGAACAACAGGACTCATATCAAACATTGTACTGGATTAGAATTCTCAAAAAGGAAAAAAAAAAAAAAAAAAGCTTACTTGGCACAGATTTTTCTTTTTTTTTAGGGGGCAAGAATCAGAGTCAGACAACAGGGTAATTCTTATAAACTTTTTATTTGTGCACTTGGCTCTCAAATATGAAATTACACAAGTACCATAGGGGTTATTGTAACATCTTTTATAGAAAATTGCTTTCGGTGTGACCTGTCATAATACCTGGTAAAAGCACCCTTCAAGTAAAACTTGCAAAATGAAACTAATAAATCTCCATCAATCATGACAATGAGGGGGAAAGTATATATTTGTTGACCGTGTTTTGTTTTTTAAAATGGTCTTCACAAGCACTCAATTTTTTTAGAGGGGAGGTTACTCTATAGATTACCTTTTACAAGGCTTTTATAACATTTTATGCTGAAAAGCATAAGAATACATATTTCTTTAGTAGCAATAATTTTGAAACTTGCCCTTGGGCAAGGGAGACTATTTCTTACTATATACTAAGGAGAAAAGAGCCAAATTCTTAAAGCAATATTTAAGAAAAATAAATTTATAACAAATTCTCATACCACATATAACACTTTCTAGCCATTTGTGTGGGAAATTGAAAGTGACAGTTAAAAAATGTGTTGGGATTTATGTAACTAATTTTAAAATTTAATATTCCAACTTTGTTTTGCTCTGATGCACATTCTCTATGAAAAATAAAAGTATGCCACTGGTGAGTCAAAGCTGTTTCGAAGTAGAAGCACATGGCTGATTGTCACGAGCGCAGGGGGCCCATCTCTGGTCCAAAGGGCAGAATGGACAGGGCCTCCTGTTGATGTGCATTAAAGAAAAACTAAGTCCAACCAACATTTGGAATTAAGAAATATGCTGGGGGGGAGGGGACAGAAGCAATGTAAAATAGCTGATTTGTGGTAAAAGTCAATGTCCTCTTCATTTATTTTCTTGTTTTTTTTTTTTTTAAACTTTCTTAACAGAAACTGCATTTAATTCCAAGAGGTAGTATTCTTATTTATTATTTAACCCTTTGCTGCTGCTAAAATGTGCACATATTCAGGCTTTAGTTTTTCCAAAAGGCATTTAATATTGTTGGCTGAAAAACATTAAACATCTGATCACAGGGAAGAATCAAGTTTCTAGGATGTCATAGGTACAATATTTAGCACCGAAGAAATTGATTTTAGGAAATAGCCAAAAGTAATCTTAAAGTAGCATGAGATGCTAGATTAATCAGCCTAAAAGAAAGAAAATGATTTGTGAAAAAGACTAAACTCTCCATGCATTCCTAGAAAATGCTACTTTAATGTCGACTTTTGGAGTTATTTTGTTTTGGTTACTTTTTTCTTTGAAAAAAGAAAAATGTTATATGCTTTTGGCAATTGATATGATAAACTGTAATGGTCTGTAAATAAATAAATACTGACTTATGCAATTTCTGTACATAAGTGTTCTGGGAGAGTAGATGGCTCAGGGTTTTGGTGCGGGCGCTGTCCTGCTGGGCCGCAGAGCAAGTCGCCCCAGCTCCTGGCTTTGCAACTGGTTCTTGTCGTAAGGGACCCAAGGCCGTGGGTGGCTGCTCAAGCCTCTGTGGAATGATGGGTCCAGTTTTCACAAACACAAGCCTGGCCAGCCAAACCGCTATGTCGTTTGTGCCAACACTGCACCTTGGTCACAGACTTAACAGGCACGGACTGACCCACCCCCCCCCCCCATCTGTCATGCGAATGTCCCCAGGCGGTGCCGACGTGCCAGGTACCTTGGGGCACCTGTCCCTGCCAGGTCCTGTTCTGTGGATAAGTGGACGGCTTCCGTTTATGGTTTTCATTCGATTTCATCTCATTAACACAACATTGTGTTATTTACTTGATAATCTGTAATTGTATGTAAATACATACAGGATTATGTAATTTGTGTAAATACATAATTACAGACTTTGGAAAACTGGTATTTTTTACTTGATGTCCATGTTGGAGCTGCTTCCGATTCTGTGCCTACATGAACCGATGGATTTTAAAAACACGATCTCCTTGCTCTTACAGCTGAGCTGTTGAGTGTGTGTTGAGGGACGAGGGGATGTGGCGATGATGGGGGGCACAGACGCATCCGGATGTCCTGTCTTTTCTGTAAGCGTTAGATGAGGGAGCACGGAAGCTTCTGGGGTAAAGATTTATGAACTTGCATCAAGCAAAACGCAGTGTGTACGCACATTGACGTGGATGGTGAGCGGACAGAGGCATATTGTCCGAGGTCAAGTTCTGTTTGCTGCATCGTTTGACCTCGAAATGTGCCGGATTTAGATCCACTGTTTGTGGTCACTTGCATGAAAGAGCAATGAAGTGGCGGGGGTCAGGGAATACGCCAGATGGATTCAAAAGATGCGTTCGCCAAGCCCCTGTGTCTGCGTGTGTGTGTGTGTGATACACGCGACGTAATACCCACGGGCATCCACAGACATTTCACATTTGAAAATTGACACTTTATTGTTACAGGTGGGGTGGGAGGAATTACGTGTCGCTCAGTAAGTAGCCCCGCGTCCCGGGCTTCGGGTGTGGCGGGCGGGCCTGACTGCGGGCCGGAGCCGCGCCCCACGTGGCTCCCCGCTCCGCCTGCCCCGCGCCTCGGCAGCCGCCTCCCTTAGGTCTTCAGAAGAATTTTTCTTGTAACGTCTTCTTCACCGGGGGGAGCATGCAGAACTGAGAAACGGCCTCTTCTATAATTTTCTCTGGAAAGAAATGGTAACGAGTGTTCTTCACGTGTGTGTGTTCTACGTCTCGGCGATGCACGAGCTCGTACTCGGCAGGTTGGTGGACGCCGGCTGTAAGGTCGGACGGTGTTGTGACGGCCACCAGCGAGGCAAGGAGAACACCAGGGAGAGCCCTCTTTGCTACTTTGGTTGATCGTCAGAGAGAAAATTCATACATAGGTTTCTCATTTCTCTCCAACTGTATTCCGGCATATATCTTGGAAAACATTTTAAAAACAACTTTAATTAGAACAAGTGGTAGGCATCCCCGATATCTCAGTACCTCTTGGCCAGATGCGCTGGTAGCTGGCTCTTGTTTTTTCCCATCCCCTTCTGAAGAGCCTTCTGTTTGTGGTTTCGGTGATGATTCCTGTTGTTATTAGTGGACTTAGCTGGGAACATTTGATCCTGGGAACGGAAGAGTTAGAAGACAGTGTGTAAAGGGGACATTCAGAGCTGAGCAGCTGAGTCTGCCCTCCTCACACAGTGGAAGCGCAAGCGTTACTGACAACGTTCGTGGCCCGGCTTGGAGACACTTATCGTAAACACACTCACGCAGGCTTTTTCCTAAGCATTTTGTGGGATGTGGCAAAGCATTCTGTAAACTCCACCTGGCTGTTGCCTCTCGCTTCTAGTGTCTGCGGGTGTACACGGTTGGTCCATGACAGCTTTGGGAGATTTCTGTTTCCGATTCATAAAAAGGGCTTTTCCTAGTCCTTGAAGATGTTAGAATTATAGCTGCTCTTTCAGAAGGAAGCGGCACTCCAAACATCTCTTCACTCCATGGCTGACCAAATCCTGCCCCCTCCCTCCCTTCCTGTTTTTCTTTGCCTCACTCCTTCCCTCCTTCTTTTGTCGTATTGTGGAGCTGGCATCAGCAATAAAAGGGCAGGCATGGTCTCTGATGGTACACGGAACTTAAACCACAGGCATCCTGAGGTGTTGTGATGGACCCTGGGATGGGAGGGTACCGGGGGCCGTGGGACATCCGTGCATCCCATATGGACTTTTGAGGGCCTGCGGTCGTCACGTCTGAGCTGAGACGCAAGCGAGCAGGAGGTACAAGAGAGAGAGCTTATAGTCACTGCCTTTCTAACCGTGTCAAGATTAAGTGCTTTGTTCTTGGCGAATCGGGGCTCATTGGATCTTTTCCTGATGCTTCCTGGATGCCTGTGATGGACCCTGAGGATGTGAAAAGTGCCGGCTGATGGGCCAGCATCGGTCGTGGCTTTGGTTCCTGGAGATAAAGGGGACCAGTCTTTAGTCAGACCATCTCTGCTGCCCTGTGCCTACTGGGGCCATGCTCAGAATGCTCTTTGGCTACTTTTGGTTGCTATTCAGAGGAAGGTGACTCTACAAGCTTTTGTTAATATTACTCACTTTAATTTTCCCCCTCCACATTTACCTCATGTCACAGGCAAAATTCACAACAGACTAGCAATGAAACTATAGGGTAACAAAAGAGGTGAAAAGATAATCTTTAAAATATCCACTTCATTCTTTCAATAAATATGTATTGAGCAGCTGCTATACGACATGGAACAGTGCTAAGGATATTGTAGAGGAAAAAAAGACAATATTTTGATCTTGCTACTTAATACCAGGCTGGGTTCTATGTCAATTGTTATATCAACATGCAGTTTAAGATACTGTAGGACTGGGATGCCCACGTTATAAGGCAATTAGGATAATGTTGACAATTTTCCATGGACTTCACCTGTCTTCAGCCATGTATTCAATTTACATGAATATGTAAGAACCCAGTTAGATGCAGACCCATTCAAGTCCTATTGTTTTAAGTAGGACAGCGTTCTCTTTTTTTAATTTTGTTTACTTTTTAAAATATTCTTTTCCATAACGGTTTATCACAGGGTACTGAATATAGTTCCCTGTGCTCTACAGGAGGACCTTGTTGTTTATCCATCCTGAATATAATAGTTTGCATCTGCTAACCCCAACCTCCCACTCCATCCCTCCCCCACCCCCGGGACAGTGTTTTAAGAATGTGTCCTCAGATTTGATGATAAAGATTCTTTCGGTAGATGATCTCCTCCTTGGCAGTAAATGAGTTTCTTTTGAAATAGAGGCCGTCCCATTTTTCCTTCCTTGGGAAAATCCAAAGGAAAAGGCACCGGAATTCCAAAAGTTTATCAATTACACATTTGGCTGTCTTTTAAGGATACCAGGACTCTGAAGCTACAGGAACCAATGAAGCTTTGGAAAATATCTCATCTCCCTTACAACCCACCTCACTGAAATATAAATGGGCGTGTAACAGTAGCTTTTATACCATAGAGATGAAATTATACATCTCGGTTAGAGGGATAAAACTTTTCATTTTGTCTTCGCCAGAATTAAAAATCTGTAGTTAATCAGCTTCTGGCTTCCCCTGTGGCTTTGGTTTCCTCTTCTAGTTGTAGGGGTGCCCTGGCTTCCCACTCTCTTGGGTCTTCCCCTCTTTGTCCTACATTTGACGAGTAGAGATGCTTCGGTGCCTGTTACAGAATAAGTAGAACAGGTGCGATGTGATGGGTGGTCTTTAGAATTTCTCCAGAAGAGTTTTATGATGTTGAGTTTGGTTTAGGGAACGAGGGCTAATTGAATTAGAGCAGCATTCAAAGCAGGACATATTGGCAAGAAAAGAAATTCTCTGTCCTTCAGGAGATATGCCGTGACTGTCCCTGGATGGAGAAAACCTAAGGGCAGAACATTTCCCTGACGCTGCCATTCACCCAATGTCGTGCCATCAAGAGATCAATTTGAGTTATGAATGCTACTTTGGTAGATGGATGCAAAGTTTGAAATCAGACTATTTCTTCTGATGATCTGCTTCAAAGAAGCAATTTAAAATTTTGTGGTGACTCTAATGTGCCTATACCCATGCTTCCTGTTTCTTCCTCTGGCATATTTCCTATCCAAGAAGGCTGGATTCTACTATTCTCATCTCAGAGCTTTCATTTGGTTCCAGATGCAAAGTGCTATTTCTTTTAAAATGTAGATTATTAACAATGCTTCCTGCTGAAGTACATGAATTAACCTGCCTGAAAATACAGTCTAGTCACATCGAGTACTTTTCCGTGAGCCATTGCGCCATTCTGCATTCCACATGGTCCTAAACGTGTTCCCAAATGCATCAGTTCCTTGAGATGGCCAGACTGCTCTCAAACGAGCTGTTCTGTTTCCTAATTAGCTGGTTGCTATAGACACTTGGGTCATGTTTTTTTTCAAATAGTAGGAGCTCAAATTATAGGAAAACTAAAAATAAAATAGAAAGAATAAATATTATTATTGTAGTTGGGATAAATAAAAGTTATTTTTTTGTAGTCATGGGTCACATTTGATGCTTTAAATTTTTTTAAACCGTTTAAAATTGGTCAACTATTGAGTTTTATTCTTAGGGAAACCCATGATTTTTCAACATGTCTATATAATACCCAGTGGATTATTTAGAACCTGACCAAAATTTAAGTGAAGGGAACTTTTCCCTGAAGCTCATTAATTTATTAAGCAAGCAAATATTGATATATACCATATTCTGGGGATTATAAAGTAAAACAGAATCGTTAAAATTTGTTTTCATATGCAATGTGAATATGTATTGACTCACTTAGCTTGTGCCTACCTCTTGTGAAAGTGTCATGATTTTATTGTCATAATTTTCTTCTTGTCTCCTTTATATAAAATATCACTTCTCCTTGGAGAAGACGACTGGGATGTGGTTTAAAGCAGAGTGTCATCTCTTTAAAGCAGGTACTTTATACTATAATGGACTTGCGCCATTTGGAGATTTTCTTTTGGTTCCCCTTCAACTGGATGCTTATCATTGTTCTCAAAGGAATTCCCTCTTGGTTTGACTTCGAACTGAAAAATGTCTCTGAAAAATAAAACATGCATAAAGTCAATATGATGTAATTTAGCATACTTTTTGGTCATGTTTTATAATGATTAGTCTCTATTTGTAGTTCAGAACAGTAGTTAAGTTTCCAAATTCCTGTGTGACTGTTTTTATCTCAGAAACATGTGATGGCTTGTCATGAAGCTATCTTATTGGGGAACCACACCCGATGGTTCTGAGCACACTCAAGGAACTATATTAAGGAGCATGTGACAAATGTATGCACAATTTATAAATACATTTGATTAGTAATTGCTCTCTAGAAAGGGGCTATGTAGTGATTAGTACATGAATATAAGAAGATTACCTGAGGAAAGAACCACCCTAAAGAATGAGAGGTAACAGTACTGGGTGCTCCCAAAGGGTGAGGAGCAGTGCCTCTTCCTACCAGACAGACTAGAAAACCTCAAGATTCATAGAGCATTAGGTGGAGAACACAGAAGGGTCTTACCTCAATTGTGGAGAATAATTCGCCTTAGACTAAACACTGTTCCAATTCTACCTAACATATTTTAAAAGAAACACCAAAAAGGATCAAACTATTTTCAAGTAAAATTAGCTTTATCCCAGAACAAAACTCCATAATATTTATGGGAATAAAGAATACCAAGCAACCAGCAAGATAAAATACACAATGTTTGGCATCCAATCAAAAATCACCAGGCATGCAAAGAGGCAGGAAAATACAACCCAAAACGAGGATAAAAAAGCATTCAATTCAACCTGACCCAGAACTGACAAAGACGTTAGAATGAGCAGAAAAATACATTGAAACAGTTATTATAACTATATTCTGTATTTTAAAATAGTGTGAGACAAGAAGAGATACAAGAAAAAGTTCAAATTTGACTTCTAGAGATGAAAAGTACAATGTGTGAGATGAAAGATACATTGGATAGGATTAATGGCAGTTTAGACATTGCAGAAGAAAAGATGCATATACTCAAAATTACAGTAATAGAAACTATCTAAAATGGAAGACAGAGAGAAAATGGAATTAAGAAAAATTGAACAGAGCGTTAGTGAGTTGTGGGAAAACTTCAGGAAGCTTAATATCCATGTAACTGGAGTCCCCAAAAAAGAAGAGAGAGGAGACAAAAAAATTTAAATAAATAATGACCAGAAAGTTTCTAAACTTGATAAAAACTATAAATACAAAGACCCAAGATGCTCACTGCACCTAAAATATAAGAAACATGAAAAAAATAACCTATACCAAGGCACATCATAATCAAATTGCTGACAAACAGTGGTAAGAGAAAATCTTAAAAGCAGCCAGTTAAAAAAGAAAAAACCATGTATTACATACAGAGGAACAAAGATAAGAATGACAGAAGCTGTCTTGTCAGAAATGATGTGAACAAGAAGACAATGAAGTAATACCTTTAAAGTACCGAAAAAACAAATCTGTCAAACTGGAATTATATACCCACCAATGATATATTTTCTTTAATTATTTTTAAAATTTATTTATTTATTCATTTATTTAATTTTTGGCTGCATTGGGTCTTTGCTGCTGCACGTGAGTTTTCTCTAGTTGCTGAGAGTGGAGGCTACTCTGTGTTGCGGTGTGCGGGCTTCTCATTGTGGTGGCTTCTCTTGTTGCGGAGCACAGGCTCTAGGCGCGTGGGCTTCAGTAGTTGTGGCTCGTGGGCTCTAGAGCACAGGCTCAGTAGCTGTGGCGCATGGGCTTAGTTGCTCTGAGGCATGCGGGATCTTCCCGGACCAGGGCTCGAACCTGTGTCCCCTGCATTGGCAGGCGGATTCTTAACCACTGTGCCACCAGGGAAGCCCCAGTGATATATTTTAAAAACAAGGGTGAAGTGAAGACTTTTTCTGGCATACACAGGCTGTAAGAATTCATCATCAGATGGCTCATACTATAAGAAATGTTAAAATTATAAGTATTAATTGTTAATGTTAAAACCTTAAAATCCTTCAGGCAGAAGGAAAAAGATACCACATGGAAATAGGAATCCATACAAAAGAATGAAGAGCACCAGAAATGATAACTACATGAGTAAATGTAAGATTTTTTCTTACTTAAATCTCTTTAAAGGATGATGGACTGTTTAAGCAAAAACAATAAGAATGCACTGTGAGATTTATCACATTTGTAATAGTAAAACATATGACAATAATACCACAAACTTGGAAGTGGAGAAATGGAAGTACATTATTGTAAGGTTCTTATACTATAGGTGGAGTGGTATAACACCACAATAAGTTGAAGATGTGTAGTATAAACTCTAAACCAATCACTAAGATAATAAAATGAAGAGTTATAACGAGATGATAGATTTAAACCTGTCTATACTAAAAGTAACATTAAAAGTAAATGGTCTAGGGAATTCCCTGGTGGTCCAGTGGTTAGGGCTCAGTGCTTTCATTGTTGGGGCCCAGGTTCAATCCCTGGTCGGGGAACTAAGATCTCACAAGCTGTGCAGTGTGGCCAAAAGAAAAAAAAAGTAAATGGCCTAAACACCACAAGATAGAGATAGATTGGATTAAAAAAGCACGATCCAACTGTATACTCTCTACAAGAAACACACTTTAAATATAAAAACACAAATAGGTTAAAAGTAAAAAGATGAGAAAATATATACTTTGATAATGTTCTACAAAAAAAAAGCTGGAGTGGCTATATTAATATCAGGCAAACGTAATTGTACAGCAAAAAATGTTACCAGGGATAAAGAAGCTAATTTCTTAATGATAAAGGGGTCAGTTCATTAAAAGAACAGAAAAATCCAAACTGTGTGCCTAATAAACAGAGCTTCAATATACATGAAGTGAAATGTGATAAAACTGCAAGGAGAAATAGTCAAATTCACAATTATAATTTAAGATTTCAAGAACCTTCTTTCAATAATTGATAGAACAAGTAGACAGAAAATCATTAAGAATATAGAATGTTTAAACAATACTTCCAACCAGTTTGACTTAATTGACATTTTAATTTTATTATTATATTTTAATTTAAGTTTTTTTAAGATTTTTTTTTGATGTGGACCATTTTCAAAATCTCCATTGAATTTGTTACAATATTGCTTCCATTTCACGCCTTGGTTTCTCGGCTGCGAGGCATGTGGGATCCTAGCTCCCCAACCAGGGATCGAACCCACACGCCCCACTTTGGAATGTGAAGTCCCACCACTGGACCCCCCTGGGAAGTCCCCCTAACTGACATTTTTAGAACACTCCACCTAATGATAGCAGAATATATATTCTTTTCAAGTGCACAAGGAACATTTACCAAGATATTCTAAGTCATATAATTAATCTCAATAGATTTAAAAGGATTCAAGTCATACAAAGTATGTTTTCTAACCAAAATAGAATCCAACTAGCAGAAAGTTCTCTGGATAATCCACAAATACTGAAAACTAAACAACATACTTCTAAATGTTCTAACTTTGAACCCATGGTTCAAAGAAGAAGTCAAGTGAAATTATAAAGTAGTTTGAACTAAATAAAAATTAAAATACAACAGATCAAAAACTGTGGAACACTGCTAAGTTAATACTTAGGGAGAAATTGATATTTACTAAATTCCTTTATTAGAAAAGAAGAAAGTTCTCAAATCAATGATCTGAACTTCTATTTTAAGAAACTAGAAAAAGAAGAGAAAATTTAGCCTAAAGTGAGAAGAACAAAATACATATAAAGATCAGAGTAGAAATTAATGAAATAGAAAATATAAAAACAATAGGAAAAAATTAATGAAACAGCAACAAAAAAACCTGGTTTTTTGACAAGATCAATGAAATTGATAAACCTTTAGGCAAACTGATCAGGAAAAAAGTAAGACACAAGTTATAGATATAAAAATGGAGAGGTTACAGTACTATAGATTCTACAGATGTTAAAATAAAATAAGGGGATACTAGGAACAATTGATGCTATGGTTTAATATTGAATAAATTAAAATGTTTATATTAAATGGACAAATTACTTGAAAAACATAAACTGCCAAAAAGAAGTAGATAATAACATGAATAGCCCTATTTCTGCTAATAGGGTTAATATTATTGCTATTAATATTTAAATGTTAAATATTAACATTAATATAATGAGATATAGATATTAATATTAATTACAAAACTAATAAATGAATTTGCAGTTAAAAACCTTCCCACAAATAAAAACTCTAGACTCAGAAGCATCACTGGTAAATTCTATCAAATGTTTAAAGAAAAAGAAATATCATTTTAAGATAAACTCAGAAAATTGAAGAGAAGCAAATATTTTAAAATTCATCTTATAAATTAAGCCAGAAAAAGACTTCACAAGAAGAGAAAATGACCAATCAATATCCATCATGAACATGGATTTAAAAATTCTAAATATAATTTTAGCAAACTGAATCCAACTATATGTAAAAAAAGGATAGTATGCCATGTCCAAGAGGGATTTATTCCAAGAATGCAAGGTTGACTTGCCAATTGAAAATCAATTAATGTACCCTTTGACCAACATTTCCTCAGTTCCCCCACCTCCCCTTTTCTGGTAACTACGATTCTACTCTCTGTTTTTATGAAGTCAGCTCTTTTGGATTCTACATATAAGTGATATCATACAGTATTTGTCTTTCTTTGTCTGCCTTATCACATTTAACATAATGCCCTCAAGGTTCATCCGTGTTGTCGAAAATGGCAAGATGTCCTTCTTTTTCATGGCTGAATAATATTCCAGTGTGTGTGTGTGTGTGTGTGTGTGTGTGTGTGTGTGTATCACATCTTCTTTATCCATTCATCCATTGATGGACACTTGGGTTGTTGTTATATCCTGGCTTTTGTGAATAATGCTGCAATAAACATGGGAGTGCAAATACCTTTTTGATATCCTGTTTTCATTTCCTTTGGACATATACTAGAAGTGGGGTTGCTGGATCATATGGTAGTTATATTTTTATTTTTTTGAGGAACCTCCATACTGTTTTCCATAGTGGCTGAACCAATTTACATTCCCACCAATACTGCACAAGTGTTCCCTTTTCTCCACATTTTTGGGCAACACTTGTTATCTCTCATCTTTTTGATAACAGCCATTCTAACAGGTGTGAGGTGATATCTCATTATGGCTTAGATTTGCATTTCCCTGATGATTAGTGATGTTGAGCATCTTGCCATCTGTTGGCCATTTGTATGTCTTCTTTGGAAAAATGTCTATTCAATTCCTCTGCCCATTTTTAAACCAGATTGTTTGTCTTTTTGTTATTGAGTGGTATGAGTTCTTCGTATATTTTGGAAATTAACCTCTTATCAGAAATGTTGGTCAAGGGGTACAAACTTGAAGTTAGAAGATGAATAAGTTCTGGATAGTTAATTCACGGCCTTGTGATTATAGTTAATACGACTGTATCTCATATTTTGAAGTTGCTAAGAGACTTGATCTTAAATATTCTCACCACGAAAAAAAAGAAATGATAATTATGTGATGGATGGAGGTGTCAGCTAACACTACGGAGGTAATCATATTGCAATATATAAATGTATCTGATCAACACATTGTACACCTTAAATTTACAATGTTATATGTCAATTATATCTCAACTTAAAAAACATCTTTACAGTTTGGGCAATGAGCCAAATAAAACAAGATGAAATTTAAAAAGGTAAATATAACAATATGAACTTAGATCTAAAAAACTGTGAGAGACCAGAATGGGAGAAACATGGCTTACTAGGAGCATATCTATGTAATTTACTGGACAATAAATTCAGTATTAATCAACAGTATGATGTAAACAAAATAGTTAGAATGCATTAATAAAAACATGTTTTCTAAAACAAAAAAAATCATTTAATGTAATTCATCTATTACCAAGCAAAAAAGAAAAGCAAATTATCATCTCAATAAACTCAGAAAAAGCATTTGATAAAATTAAAATAATTCCTGGCAAAACTCTCAGCAAATTAGTAATAGAAAGATACTTCCTCAATCTGATAAAAGGTGTCGACAAAATAACTACGTGAACATATTACTTATGAAAGACTGAGTGCTTTAGTCCAAACTCAGGAACAAGGCAGGCTGTCCACACTTACCACTTCTGTTCAACGTTGTCCTGGAGATCCTAGGCAGAAAGAAGTGAAAGGCACCCAGATTGGAAAGAAAGAAGAACTGTCTTTTTTTTTTTTTTTTTGCAGATGACATGATCATTTATACAGAAAATTTGATGATATATACAGAAAAGCCACTAGAATTAAAAAATGAGTTTAAGTTGCAGGATGGAAGAGCAATATACAAAAATCTGTTGTATTTCTACATATTCTTAATGAACAATCAGATATTGAAATAAAAATAACATTTGATAGGATACAAATGTTTAGGGATAAATATGACAAAGTATATTCAAGGTCAATTCACTGCAAACTACGAAACATGGCTGAGATAAATAAAGGAAGTCCTAAATAAATGGAGAAATACACCATGTTTATGTATTGTTAAGATGTAAATTTCCTGTGTATTGCTCTATTGATCAAAGTTAATCCCAATCAGAATTTCTCAGTTTTTGTTTTAGAAATTAACAAACTGATTCTAAAACTCACATGGAAATGGAGAGGAGCTAGAATATCCAGAACCACTCTGACAAGGAACACGGTTGGAGGACTAACGCCATTTGAACTCAAGGTGTATAAAGCTACAGTGATTAAGACTGTGCAGTTGGCATAAAGATAGACAAATCCATCACTGGAACAGAATACAGAGTCCGTAAATAGACCCATACCTCAGTAGACACCCAATTAAAAATGATATTTATTACTCTCTATTTTATCTTAAAAAGCAAATACTCATAAAGGAAATGTAATATAGCAGCAGCAGCACCGAAAAAGAGATCTGATGCGCTGCATTCATTATTTTAATCTTCATACTTCTAAAAAATTGACTTTATTTTTTTAGAGCAGTTTTAGGTTCAGAGCTTTCCCATATACACCCGTCCACATAACGTCAAAATACCCAAAGTCTGTAATTCCCATTACAGCTCACTCTTGGTGTTTTCCATTTTATGGGTTTGGACAAATGTATAATGACATGCATTCATCATTATGGTGTAACATAGAGTATTTTCATTGCCGTAAAAATCTTCTGTCCTCCACCCCTCAAACCTTTAGCAACCACTGATCTTTTTACTGTCTCCATAGTTTCGTTTTCCTGGAAGTTGAAATCATACAATATGTAGCCCTTTCAGATTGACTTCTTTCACTCAGTAATATACATTCAAGATTCTTCCAAGTCTTTTCATGGCTTGATAGCTCATTTCTTTTTAGTGCTAAAATTCCATTGCCTGGATGGACGACAGCTTATGTATCCATTGACCCACTGAAGGACATCTTGGTTGCTTCCAAGTTTTGGCAGTTATGAATAAAACTGCTATAAACATCCCCGTGCAGGTTTTTGGGTGGACATCAGTTTTCATCTCTTTTGGGTAAATATCGAGGAGTAAGATTGCTAGAGCACATGGTAAGAGTATGTTTAGTTTTGTAAGAAACTGTCAGACTGCACCATCCTGCATTCCCACCAGCAAGGAATGAGGGTTACAGTTGCTCCACACCCTCACCAACATGGACAACTAATTTCTGACAACAATACAAAGGGAATTCAGTGGAGAAAGGACAGCATTTCAACAAATGGTATGAACAATTGGATATATCCATATGCAAAAAATTCAAATCCATACCTTGTACCATATATGGAAATTAACTCAAAATGGATTATAGACCTAAAAATCAAACCAAAAACTATAAAACTGGGACTTCCCTGGTGGCGCAGTGGTTAGGAATCGCCTGCCAATGCAGGGGACATGGGTTCGAGCCCTGGTCCAGGAGGATCCCACATGCCGCGGAGCAGCTAAGCCCGTGTGCCACAACTCCTGAGTCTGCGCTCTAGAGCCCACGAGCCACAACTACTGAGCCAGCGAGCCACAAGTACTGAAGTGCGCATGCCTAGAGCCCGTGCTCCGCAACAAGAGAAGCCACCGCAGTGAGAAGCCTGTGCACCGCAACAAAGAGTAGCCCCTACTTGCCGCAACTAGAGAAGGCCTGTGTGCAGCACCCAAGACCCAACACAGCCAAAAAAAAAAAAAAATAATTAATTAATTTTTAAAAAACTGTAAAGCTTCTAGAATCAAACAGAGGAGAAAATATTTGTGAACTTGGGTAAAGATTTCTCAGTTACAACACAGAAAGAACACAATCTCTTTCAAAGACACCATTAAGAGAATGAAAAGAAAAGCCACAGACTGACAGAACATATTTGCAAATTATGTCCAGACTTTACTGTCCAAGGACCTAGATCCAGAATGTATACAGAACTCTCAAAACTCAAGAAAATGGGCAAAATATTTGAACAGACAATTCACCAAGGAATATGCAAATGGCAAATAAGTTAAAAGATACTAAAAAGATAAAAGATACTAAAAAGTAAAAAGATACTAAAGAGATACTCAACATCATTGCCCATCAGGGAGATGGGAAATAAAACCACAATGAGATACCATTACATACCTCTTAAAATGGCTAAAATAAAAAAAATTGACCCTTCTAAATGTTGGTGAGGATTTGGAGGAACTGGAATGCTCACACATAGGTGGTAGGGTGTAAAGTCGTAAACCTTCTTTGGAAAACATTTTGTCAGTTTCTTAAAAAGTTACACGTGTCAACTTTAGGGTCCAGCCATTCCACTCCTATGTATGTGCCCAATAGAGATACAAAGGCATATGCAGCTTTTAAAACAATAGCCAAATACTGGGAAAAACCCAAACGTACCCTCCAGGTGAATGAATAATCTCTGATACGCCCGGACAATGGAATACTGCTCGACTCTAAAGGTGAGTGAATTACTGAAACACTCTGCAGCATGGATGAATCTCAGAATAATTGTGCTGAATGAAAGAAGCTAGACAAAAGAGTACGTACTGTATGTTTCCATCTGAATAAAATGCTAGAAAATTAGATCCAACACACAGCTATAGAAAGTAGATCAGAGGTTTCCCGGAAATGAGTAGGACAGGCAGGGGTGGGAGGAGGGATGACCAAGGGCCATGAGGAGACCTTTGGGTGATGGATTTGTTAATGATCTTGATTTACTGAGTGTGCAGATACATCAAACTTATCACATTCTACGTTTCTGTGCAGTTTATGGCATGGCAATTATACCACAGTGAAAAAATTTGGAAGCATTATATAAAATATTTAGTCTATTTATATAAAGAGCTATCCTGTAGCTGAAATGAGATGATGGGGGTAGTGTGATCCTGGCACGTCAGTCTGCTCCCCTTTCTTACAGCCACAGCCTGACACCTTTCCGTCAGGGAAGAGGTCCTCACGTCTGCTAAACAGCAGGGAAAGGAACACCCAGAGGCAGGGAAACAGTATGAGGATATTTGTCCCTGATCACCATTTTCTAAAACTCAGTTTCTGGACTGGGGTGATCTTCCAGAGAGAGGCAGATGAATCTGGGGGCAGGGGAGAGCAGCTCTTGATGGGTGATGGCCCAGAGAGCCCTCTCCCCCAATTCCAAACTAAACCTCCGTGTGGGGACAGCACACCGTCGGCAGGAGAGAGTGGCTTGACTTACAACATACAATGAAGGAGGCGTGCAAGCAAAACAAAAAAACAACAGCAAGACAATCGAGACATATATGTAGTGTCAGATAGAATACCTTTTTGGGCTTGCTTTGTAATGATTAGTTCTGTATTTTTAGTTCAGAACTAAAGGAGTTAAGTTTCAAAATTCCTGTTTAGCTCTTTTTATCTGGTGACAACTTGTCACGAGGCTAAATTGGGAACCACACCTGATGGCCCTGAGCACACTCAGGGAACTCTGTTAAGGGCCGTGTGACAAATGTATGTACAAACCCTTCGATTAGCTACTGCTCTCTGGAAAGGGCTAAGCATTTGAAGCAAATGCCAGAATGCCTACTATGCTGTGAAGTTCACGAGAGATTAGAGGGAGGAATTAATACAACGTGTAATCCAGTGACTGAATCACCCATTCTTGGGACCGTAGGACTTTATACTGAAGATAGATACAAAGGTCAAGACCGTAGGATTTCAGATTAATGGTCTGAAAACAAGTTACATATAAAGGAGAGGAGGTCCAATCAAAGCTTTGTTTCTACAACTAGAATGAGAACTTCGCTTTTGGAGGGCAGCAAAGAAGCCAGCTATGGTTTGTCTCAACAGAAATTAGGCCAGTTTCTGCCTACATTGAAGGGGAATCTACTGGACTTAAAAATTACACATTCCCACTGTGCTGCTTAACTGTTTAAAGAGGATTGAACCCATGGAAATAGTAATTGTTTATACTGCTGTTAATTCACATTTGGGAGATGTCAGCTTATAAAGAATATTTATTTGCATCTTCACATGGGATGGAAGATCAATGAGGCTGAACGACATTTTCAAAAGAGTGGAAGTTACATGAGTGTCATTTGTCTGCATTGATTAAATACCCATTCTCCACCAAGCCGTTTAGCACAGGTTTACAAGCATATGCTTTGCAGTCTGGTGGCCTGAATTTGAATCCTGGGACACGACCATGTTTCTCGTTGTGCTTTTGCTTGGTCCTCTAGCCCTGCCTCTGTAAGGGTTGTTGTCAGGATGAAATAAGTGAAGTTTGTAAAGCGTTTTGAATAGTGCCTGGCACACAGTAAGCACGCAGCGGGATTTGGCTGTCCTTCCACACCTTACATTTGAATCCTTAAAATTCAAATGTAGAGGAACTAATTATCTCTGTTTCACAGAAAAAAAACTAGCTAGTTCACGCTAGTCCCGTGAGTGAACCTAGGCTCTCTGACCTTGGCCTCAGCTTTCCTCCTCATACTGTATTACAGCACGGGAACGGTGCTGCCCACCAGGAGTTCTACTTTTTGGAAACTCCCACCTAGCATTTTCTTTCAATCGTGGTGGGTTTCCGTGTGCACCTCCTGACTCTGCTTGGGCAGCCCGAACACGAAATCTATGGTCTTTTCACGCTGCAGGGCATCCCGGGCAGCAAAGCAGAGGGCGAGTGTGATCTCACCTACCTTTGTCACATTCCAGGGAGGTGAAGCCATGGCCCAGAACTAGCTGCTGCTGCTTCTGCTTCGACATCTCCTCCTCCTCCTCCTTCTTGTTTGGAACTGGAAACAAATGGGAGCTAGAGAAATGAAGTGACTTGATTTGGTTCAGTTTCCACTGGGAGTGAGGAGCAGTCTGCCTTAGAAGACCAGTGATCTAATTTTCACTTTAGTTACCCCAAAACATGGCTTCTCTTTCGGTTTATTTTATCTTCATGCAGAGGAGACCTGGCAGGTACTGGTCCAGGAGCCCCGAGACGTACCTGCCTGGGCTGCCCCTGTCACTGGGCTCGATGGGGGAAGACCATGGGCTGTGATTCCTGGTCAACATGTTCAGCAGCAGGTTTCCCTTCTGCCAGCTACCTCAACATCCCTTGTAGCTGGGCTGGACCACCCAATTGATTTCTAGCCATGGAACAAGAGCAGAAGAGATTTATGGCATTTTTAGACCTGGCCTCAAACACCACACATCACTCCCCTATCCCTCTCCTTCCCACATGACCTTGAGACTCAGCTTTGACCATGTAGACAAGCCCAGTGTCTGAGGGGCTGGTGGGAAAGCGCCTTAAACGTCCTCCTCTGGGCTGTTCAGTAGAAGCAAGCGCATCAGTGACCCTCTGTCGTTGGGCCTCTTTGCCTCACCTCTACGTCCCCTATCGGGGCAGGGCCTTAGTTGCCCACCTTCAGCAGCTTCCTGCTGGGTATTTTAAGCGAGTAACAAATCCTAAAGACAAAACCAGAAAATAGCCCGTAAGTTGTGCTACCATCTATGTTCATGGAGTGAGACGAATTTGTCTCGTGGAAAATGGCTTTGCAATCTTTCGTAATTCCACCGTGTATTTTCCACTCCCGAACTACCCGTTTGAGCAAAGCCACCTTGTCAGTGACTGTTGGCTAGGTACACTGCTGGGCTTTCTCCCTGGTTGGGAATTTTGTGGTTTATCGCTAGAGGCCACACCTGCATTTTAGGAATGACTTTTGAAACCATTTCAGAGATTACCCAGAGAAGACGAAAAATACGTATAAGGAATCTAGCACTAGGAAAAGTGTGGTGGTGGAGGTATATGGGATTGTCTTAGTATTACATCCGCCAGACATAATAACAACTCAGCTCAGAGGGCTCTGTAGCTCCTTATGACACCAGTTTCAGAAGATGCACAAACCACATTCTCCCACCTCTATAACTCAACAGCGGGCTTCTGTTTTATTGCTGTATGGTGGTGCTTGAACTGCGACCACAAGGTTCCCCTGATAACTGGTCTGTCTGGAGTTAGCGAAAGAGGACATGGAAGGAGACACCACTGGGCAGTAGGGGAGGCTGTATAAGGAGACAGGGCCCAAGGGGAGCTGCAGCTTCAGGGACCAAGTCAGCTCACGGAGGCAGGAGGAACGGGCACCAGGGAAACTCAGGAGCCTTTTCTGTGCTTTCCTGCACCTGCCTCAACTGTGCGACCGACCTTATTTAGGGGGTTTCTGGAGAGCATGGCCAGATGTTCCCTGCACTTGCCTCCTTGCTGGGCAGAAGATAATCTGAATGGCCTCTGCTCCGGATCACTCTCTGAAATTTTAATTTACCACCATGCGATACCAAACGTCTCCCTGGGGCTGGCAGCTCGTGTTTCCAACTCCCTGTTGGATGCCTCTGTCTGATGGCTCATTGTGACTTCAAACTCGGCACATAGGTTCACAGGGAACCTATTATTTTAGCCCGAATCCTGCTCTGCTCCCTGTGAGCACCGTCTCAAAGGTGACACCACCACCCATGCTGGCGGGCTCCTGAGTGGTGCTGGGCTCTATCCACAGTGCCCCCCTCGCGCCCCCCATGTGCCCGGAGCCCGGGGGCAGCAGCAGCTCTCTGGAGTCAATCGAGAAATGGGTTCCCTCTGCTTGCTTTCTCCCTGAAATGTATTTACTGTTTTATTTTGGGTGTTAATGGGGGAATTGGGATGCCACAGATGGACTTTGGGCTTTGAAGTTGACTTTTCCAGAAACAAGTTTATGCATCAAGGGCTGTCTGGACTTTGCCTCCAAATTTCATAACCACGGCTCATCAACATTCGCTAAATGGACAGAGAAAATCCTGCCCTCACCACAAATCTTGGCAGACCGGTGCCCGTAGCTTTGTTGGATGAACTGCTGCAGGGAAATCTGGGGCGTGGCTGGGTACCCCCAGGAGGCGGCCCCGAGGGGTGGGATGCTCGGCAGGTGGCCTGTGTGGTTTCGATCTTGGGTTACTTAAGTTAAAGCCTCAGTCTCTGCCTTTGTAAATAGCAAAACGGCCCCTGGAAAGCTCAGTAAAACCCTGAGCAGTTTTGGCTGAACCATGAACTGGGTGACCCGGGGCAGGTCACTCTACCTAATCAGCAAACGAGGTGCTGAGTTACGCACAGGTTACAACCAGGTGTGAGCAGTGGAGCAGATACCTTTTAATTCAAAATTTAAAAACTCAGAAAGTGTTTGTGTGCATGTGGGACTGTGCTGGGCCCCGTGTGGATCTCAGGAAGGGCCTCTCAGGACGGTCGAGGATTATTCACTTTTTTGTTATAGTGGATCAGAGTGGCTTCGAGGTTTTCCGTGTGAGAATGTCCTTCTCATGTAGCTGCTTTCTGACAGGCATTTTCATGGTGGAGAGACAGGGATGGACATACACTAGCGTGCTGGAAATTGTGCAAAAACATAGGCGCACACGGGAGCTGGTTTGGAGAAAAAATTGAGAATCATTGAAATGTAAGATTTTTTTAAAGAAAATTTTAGTGAAGTATAGTTGGTTTACAATATTGTGTTAATTTCTGCCGTACAGCAAAGTGACTCAGTTATTCATATATATATTCTTTTTCATATTTTTTCCGTTATGGTTTATCACAGGATATGAATATCGTTCCCTGTGCTATACAGTAGGACCTTGTTGTTTATCCATCCTATAGGAAATATAAGATTTTTAATGGCCCTTTTAATCTTAAAATTCTATATCTTACAATCCATAGCAATGATCCTGCTAGGCCTTTGGTGCCTTAACATTATTGTTACTACATATCATTTTTGGTAATAAATGCTTTCTTTCATTTATTTCTTTGCAAACTGGTCATTCACCCCGCTTTCATTCGGCTGATATTTATGGGACGATGGCTATGAGGTGGGCATTGCCTCAGGTGCTGGGAGTCACCGGTGAGCGAACCTGGTGTGTTTCCACTCTGCTAAGCTTGCCGTCTGTTGGGACAGAGGGTGACAGCCTAGGGCTATAGCAGTTGGGGTAGGAGTCACGCAGGGTGAACTGGAAACCAGTAGGACTTAGAGAAGTAGGACTTCCTCCTGCCGGATTGGAACATTACTTCATGGTATCTTTAATTTCTCTGTCTCCGTCTCTCTGCCTTTTAAAAAAAAATGCCCACACAGCTTTCTGTACGTTCTTCATAAACTGTCCTTTCCTCCGTGCTACCCTCCTTTCTGGCTGTGCCTCCTGGTACCAGCTAAAGAGGGTTTCTGCGGCTGTTTGCATGCCTCCATTATTTATAGGCTGCTATGTTTTCCCTGGGCTCCTCACCAGTCACCACCCAGACGTGCTGTACATAGTTAGTTATTTTAATCTTTCCCAGTAAATCAGTTCCCCCTACCTCCCCATCATTTTTATTACTCGGCTCTGAACTCCCTTCAGCTTTTCTGCATCTTTATGGTATTGAAGTGCCCGGAATTTAATGTAATTTTCCAGGTGGGTTTGGGAAAGGCTATTAAAGAGGGACTCTCACCTCTGTTCTCTGCTGATGAAACCATTGGGAACAAAGCCCAAAACTGCATTAGCTGTTTAGCTGCTGCATCAGCTTTACTAACTCATATCTCATTTTCTTTTCACCATCACCCTGCCTCGGCAGCTGCTGACTGGACAGAATGGGCTTTGGTGTTCCTATGATGCTTTTAGTCAGGCATCAGCACCAAAAATCGGAGGAAGAAAGAGAGAGAACAGAGCCCCAGAGAGCAGGTGTCATAGTGTGATGAATGACAGTGACAGGACCTGCCACGGGCAGGGGGACAGTGTGCGTGCTGGGGCTGCAGGACTTGTGTGTGTGTGTCTCGCATTCGAGACACATTCTGCTCAAGTCACACATTCTTGCTCACGTGATTCTGGCAAGTAGGCTGAGGAACAGGCCCAGAAACGCTGGGTAAGTAGCGGGAAGTCACCCAGCACAGCTGGGTTTGAGTCGGGGCAGCTGGACCACAAAGCCTTTGCCCTGGGGAATTGGCGCCTCTCATGAGGGGACGCGGGGCAGGTGGGGTGACGGTGCCGCCTGGAGCCTGAGGCACCGGGGCCGGGTGCCGGACCCAAGTCCCGTCTCCGCGTTACTCACCGAGGAGTCCCTGCCCGGGCCTCTTCCACATCCTCATCAAGCGTGGAGGAGAGAGGACCACAGATCTTTCAGCAAGTGAGTGGAGGTTAAGTTCCTGGCCGTAGTGGACACTCAGAAAGCATCACCTCCCCCTACTCCGCTCCATCACCTGGAAAGCAGCTTCTGGGCCAGAGTCAGGACACAAAGCGCAGCCAGGTGGGCCCCGCAAAGCAGACCTTTCAGAACCGTCATCTGAAGGCGAGAACCAGCCAACTGCTGAGGATGTTTCTAGGAGGAACTGGACCTGCAGCATCTTAATGGCCCATCGCCGACCTCAGCAGCGGTACTGCTTCTTGACGCCTCACTTTTGTTTCCTCCTCCTTTCTAGGTCAAAGTTGAAATGGAGTAATTTGACTTTATTTCTCCGGATGCTTATGTAAACCTTGATCAGGGGTCAATGAAACATGGAGTTTGATGGGGGAAATGCGGGTGCAAACGGCATATTTAGTGTGCAGAAGTATGGCGTTTTTCGAGAAAAGACAGAGTCTGTGTTCTGAAACCATGGCTGCGTTGGAAGAGTGTCGCTGGGCTGCCCCTCCCTCCACCTGTTAGTCCTCGAAGGCTCATTTGCAGGGCAGCCTGGTGTTGTGGAAAAGGCCTGGCAGTTGGGCTTATGCAGATCTGGGTCCCAGGCATTGTCATTAGTTAGTTTTATAAAATCGGGCAAGTCATTTAATTTATTTGAGCCTAATTTGTCTCATCTTTAAGTTAGGATTTCTAGCAGTGAGTTGTTGCAAGGTATGAATGAGATAATAGTCGTGCTTGGTGGGCTTGGTGTCCCGGAGCTGCTCCACAGGTGTTAGCTTTCACTTCTTCTCGTCTCTACCTCTTATTCCCCTCGAGAGCCCCTGAGCATGTCGTTTGCCAGGTGACCCACATGACAGTGAATACTTCTAAGTTATCTACTGTATGTTCAGAACGGTATGATGTATACTATCCTCCCCACCACCAGCACCATCACCACCAGCACCATCACCACCAGCACCACTAACACTACCACCACCACCATCAACATCACCATCACCACCATCACCATCAACCCACTATCATCATGCCACTGTCACCATCACTGCCACCATCACCATCACCACCATCATCACAGCACCATCGCCACCACCACCATCACCATCAACACCACCACCACCATCACCACCATCACTACCATCACCACCATCACCATCACCACCAGCAACAACAGCACCAGCAAAATCACTACCATCAACAATACTATCACCATCACCTCCATCACCATCACCATCACCACTATCATCACCACAATCATCACCACTATCACCACCACCACCATCACCAGCACCACTATCACCACCAGCATCACCATCACTATTATCACCATCACAACCATCAGCATCACCATCAGCATCACTACCACCACCATCACCACCATTACTATTATCACCGTCACCACCAGAATCACCTCCGCCACCATCATCACTATCAGCATCGCTACTAACACCACCACCACCACCATCACCACCAGCGTCACCAGCCCTGCCATCACCACCTCCAGCATCACCACCACCATCACCACCAGCGTCACCAGCCCTGCCATCAGCACCCCCAGCAGGGCTCACTGGGCACTCACAGTGTGCCAGGTACTATGCTAAGCACGTTGCAGACGTGTTCTCATTTATTCTTCAAAACCACCCTTAAAGTAGGTACTGCGGTTATTCCAGATTTAAAAACAAGAATACTGATGCTTAGAGAGGTTAAGTAACTTATTCAAGGTCGTACAGGACGTGAGAGATAAAAGAGACACATGAGGCATGAGCCCCGCCCCGAGGAAGTGTATGATCAGTGGGAAGCAAAATTAAAGCATATGCAAAACTAGTGACCTTCAGAGACATTCTGCATTAAGTGCCAGATTGCATGGTTCAGGCCGGAAATGCTGCAGATGTTCAGGGAACAGCGGCTGGTGAAGCTCGCTGTGTGTGTATGGTTCTTCTGTTTTATGGGATTAACACTTATTCAGATTCCCTTCGGTACTGTACGGATACACGCGGGAAACAGGAATCTCTGTCATTCAGACTTCATAAGAATCCAGGAAACGCTCTGCACGCTGGTTCTTAGGGAAAGCAGAAATTGAGTTAGACTGGGCCCCGTAGAAACCGGGCTCGGGAAGCTGCCCTGGACCCAAGTCTGCTCTGGTAACAGGGCTGCCTTGTGGGCTGGCCGCTGCAGGACTTCCGGCTCCTTCTGTAACGCTCTGCTGTTAACGAAACTTGCCCACTTGCTGATGTCTGCACCCCTGCTCCTATAAGTACTCTCTCTCTCTCCTGTCCAGACTTCGAAGAGCGGGGCTCTCATGGCTCTGCCTTCTCCTCCTCATCCTTCTCTAAGCAGAGCTTCTGCACCTGCCCCTGTCGAGCTCAGCAGCCACCGGCCAGCCTATGACTGTCGGCCTAGGTTAGGAGCCCATTCTCATCCAATCAGCTTTGGCCAGAGAGTCTTAGTCATACAGAACCTGGTCACCTAGGGGGCAGCAGGAGCCCCCCGGGAGGGCTGTGTCGCCAGGACTGGGTCACACAGGTGTCTGTCACAGGAGCTCTGGCATGGCCATCCCCTTCCCTGGCCTGTTGACTGCAGCCTAGGAAGCCTCCATGGAGGGGTGGGACCTGGTGGGCTGGACCTTTAGGAGAGGCACAGAGGGTGGACTGAAGTGAGCTTCTGGCAGCAGAGGACACAGGAGAGGACAAGCCACGTCCTCCCGCTCAGGGGCCTTGTGAGCGGAGCAGAAACATTTGGACAAGTTTGGAGGCCCTAGGGCGCCATCTGGGGTGTGGGAAACGGTGCTGAAGAAGGACCAGAGTCGGGGATTCCCGTCAGGAGGTGGTTACCCTCTTCCGGAAGTGTGGCCAGAGACAGGAAAACCGAAACTCCTCTCCGGGGAGATTCTATTTTTTTATGCTTAGGCACCTTTTAGGATTTCTAGCCCTTTCGCAGACTCAGGCAATTAACATGTTCGCATGACACTCTGTTTATAAGATAACTCACACAGTCCGGTTTGAACAACAGCAAAAGACCTAAATGAACTCAAATCATAGAGTAGGTTGGTAATGAGTCACAGGTTGTTTTAAAAACAGCTATTTTGTTTACTGAATCCACCTGCTTGCTAGATTCCTGAGCCAAACTTCCATACCTCTTGCTCTCATATTTTCTCTCCTATATTTTCTGTTTTCAGACGTTTTAAGAACTCTACTCTCAGTTTCTACAGAGGCCACCTCGATTTTTATTCTTTAATTTTTATGTCTTCTTATGAGCTGCTGCCAGAACACTCCCAGCTCTCGACCTGCTCCCCTGTGGTCCCTCCAGGAAACACACTGCACCCAATGCATGAGAGCGCTTGATTAGCTTTTATTCAAGAAAATCCTTCTGAGTCTAAAAGCTTCCTTAGTAGACAAGATTTAGAAACGAGACTAACAGACGACACAGCACGATGCTTGTGCTTCCTCTCGAGTAACATGAACCATTTGATTTTCCATTGTGTTTTGAACACATTCAGCATATTACAAAAAAATGCGAGAACCTTCGTAAGATACTTCCTAGATTTAGAGAGGTGAAAAATAAATGTGTGAAAAATAGATGTGTAAAATGTGAAAAGAATGCGTCTGAGACTCGGTGAGTTACGATGGGTCACGAGAACCTCTTGAGTCATGTGTTCACATGGGAAGCAAACCAGTGGGAGCCTTAATTCTGGGCCAAACCCTGACCTTGATCCTAAGCTGAATGCTACCTAACCCCACAGCTAACCTAATCTTAACCCAAGCTTATCCTCTTTCTCTTGTCCACGCAGCTGATTACTCAAGTCTTTTAATATCATAGTAGAAACGATTCATGTTTGAGATGACTTCCTAGTTGCCTTATTTTAGGCTGCCATTAACAAAATACCACGGACTGGATGGTCTAAACAACAAGCATTTAGTTCTCACAGTTTTGAAGGCTGAGAGTCCAAGATCAAGGTGCTGGCAGATTGGCATCTGGGAAGCAGATGGCTGACCTCTGATTCTCACTGTGTCCTCACGTGGCAGAGAGAGCAGAGGGGAAGCAAGCTCTCTGCCGTCTCTTCTTCTAAGGGCACCAATCCCACCATGAGGGCCCCACTCTCATGACCTCATCACCTCCTGACCCCGTCACACTGGGGGTTGAGATTTCAGCATATGAGTTTGGGGAGGACACAGAAACACAGTCTATGATGCCAGCTGCTGCCCTGCCTTCCCAGGGACCTCATTCCGGTCTGCCAGGCCTCTTAGGCCAGCCTTGTGTCTCTGCCTCTGGTCCCACCCTCTTCCGTCCTTCCCTGTTGAAGCTGTTTGTCTTTCTAAGATGAAAATCTCATGCCAGTTTTCTGTTTAGCAGTTTCTCTCCTCTACCTGGAACGTGCTTTTTTTCCTTCTTTGCCTGGCAAAGACCTAGCTCATATGTCATCTTTGTGACTTCTTTTGTGACACCACCAAAAATTTTTGTTGCTGTGTCCTCGTAGACTCCTGTTAGCACTTTGTCCAGGAATAAGACTGTGGTCTGGCGTTGGGAGGAGATAAAACTAGGGCATGTGAGGGTCAGTGCTGGTAACAGGCGAGAAGGAAATGTCCCATCCATGGTCTCCCAGTAGGGCTCTGGGAGATTATTGAAGACCAAGAGCTATGGTTCCTGAGAGATTCAGGTGAGAGCCAGGAGGTCCCACGGGTGTTGGGGGGCTGGGACAAGGAACGTGTGCCTGGCTGAAGGGCTGATAAGATTGGTTCTCTCCCTGGGCTCTTTTCTTGGGTTCTCTGTCTGGATCAGCTCTGGATCTGAGGCCACAGGTCAAATCTGCTTGCTGACTATTTTTGGAAATAAAGTTCTATTGGGGGACAGACATGCTCATTTGTTTGTGTGTTGTCCACTGCCGCTTTCACACTCTAACAACGGCAGCAAGTCGCTGTGACAGAGACCACGTGGCCTGCAAAGACCAAGCACATTTACTCTCTGGCCCTTGGCAGAGAAAGTCTGCTGACCCCAGGCCTGAGACATCTCAGAGGCACAGTCCTGTGGTGCAGGCTCTTTAAGCAGTCACTTCTTGTTCCCACTAAACAAAAGAGGAAGTAAAAGATGAAACAAATGTTAATAAAAATAAAGACAAAGTTAAAAGTAACACATAAAAAGAAAGAAAGAAAAAAAGCAGTAAAAACAAAGGACTGGTTAAAAAACAACAGACCCAAGGTCCACGCCAAGGTCTTTGTCTGAAAGTGCCTGGAAAATGCTCTGTGTCTGTAGTGAGAGCGCAGTCACCGGGACCGGAGGCCTCGAGGGGTGAGAGCGCCACGGGCAGGCTGGCCTTCGGGCCGTGCGGGCAACTTGTTTCGTAACTTAGGGAGACCGAGCCCCCTCCATCCCCCAGTCCCTTGCCCTTCCTCCCTGCTCAGCCCTGTCCTCAGCGGGCAGGAATCTCTGGCACCCGGCCTGTGACACGGACGCTCTCCTCCCTTCCTGTCTGTGGTCCCCTGGGTGCTAACCTGTGTGCTTAGGAAATACAGGATGTACAGTGGGGAGGACGGAGGCCGGGCCAAGAAGCCTCTCTTTCCAGAGGTGGTGCAGATCAGCCGAAGGGCCGCGCACATCCTCACGGAACGTATGTCGCCCAGGAGAGAGGCGAACGTGGGCTCATTGGAAGGGAGCCTCTGGTCCCTGCGGGGCGCAGTCTCAGAAGCCGGGGGTCGGGGAGAGAGGGCATTTCTGTCTCCTTTCCCAGCTCCCTTCTTTCCTGTTTGTGGTCAGACGTCCTCCTTTGTCAAAGGTCTCTGGTGACAAGGGGTAAAGGGGGGGGGGGTCTCAGGTGAGCAGCTCACAGGCACACAGCCTGGCCCCCGGATAAGCTGGTGTGTGGCTTGCATCCAACAGGGCCGTATGTCACCTAACCCTAACCTGGACCTCTGCCGAGCCAAGCGATCCCTGCTGTCATTCAGAGACGGGTTCCAGAAGACAAATCCAGGGCTTGTGGACCTTAGGTGCAGCGGAGGCTACGCCCAAGTCAGAAGGTGCAAAACGCGCTCCTGGTCCAGTAGAAAGACAACGGCCTGTTAATCGGTGGTGACTTCAGGACCATCCTCGGGAAGGACAGGCAGAGGGAGAGCCAGCGGCAAAGTGCGGTGACTCGATGCGAGTCCTTGGTCCCTAGACTTGGGGGTGACGTAGCTCTGAGGGGTGACGTGGAGATGGCTCTGTCTGCTGGTGCCTCAAGCAGCACGTCCAGCTCACACGCAGAGAGCCTCCCCACGACCCCGCCGCTGTCCCCAGCATCCCAAGGCCTGTGAGGGGACTCCCTCTGCCCACACCTTTAGCCCATTTGTTGTTCTCTCGCTGGTGACTTTCCTCCTCAAGTCAATGAAACACATTGTGTCACAGACCCACTGTTCCACAGGTATCGGGCAGCGACGTTTGGGCACACAGCTGGCTGTGTGTGTGCGCGCGTGTGTGTACTGTATTAGGATAAGTGTGATGCAAGAGGAAGTGAGAGAGGAATAAGTAAGAAGCTGATGGGATTTAGAGAGAGAAATCATGTGCTATTTGGGGGATGAAGAATGATTTGATGGAAGTGAAATATGAGATTTGAGAGGGTCTTGGGAGAGGGATAGAATTTCATCAAGAGAAAAGCCATCCAGATGAAGCATGAGAAAGCGCAGAGATAGGAAAGCAGATGCATTTCGGGGAACAGCACGCAGCTTAGTTGGGATGATGGCTGGGATATGGTTTGGGGAGTGGGAAGAGGTATGTTTGGTGGGATCGGTGTCGGCAAGGATGAGGTTTGGCTGAGAGTGACAGAAAACCAAGGGGAGCGATGGCTTAAACAAGATGAACACACGTGGAGCCCAGTGGTCCCCAGGGCTGGCACAGTGCCACATTGTGTCTCAGACCCATACTCCTCATGTTAGTGCACAGCGTAGGCCCTTAGCTGATGGTCCCAGATGGCAGCATCATGTTCTAGAGTCAGGATGCAGGAAGGGACAAAGAGGAAGGGGTGAGGGGCATGTGTTCATCTCTTAGAGGAGGTTCCCAGAGATGACTACCAGGACTTCACACTCATTCCGTTGTTGAGAACTTGTCATGTGCCCACACCTAGCTGCAAGGGATGCTGGGAAATATACTCTGGTTTAGGGGCCCGTGTTCCTGGCAAACTACAGGGGGTCCTGCTGCCACAGGAGGAGGAGAGAACAGCTGTTAAAGGACAACTGGTTGTACCCGCCCCAGGTCACGGGGGACCTCAAATGCCGGGCTGAGAAGCGCATATGGAACTTCAGAGACTACTGGAGGCTGTGAAGCTTGGAGGAGGGGAGTTACCTGAAAAGGAGCGTTTTTAGGAAGATTAACTAGCCCGTAGCGCGTAGATGGATTGAGGTGGAGATGAAGTGAAGTTGGGAGGCCAGTGAGTCTACAGCAATGTCGCAGCAGAGAATTCATGGTGACAAGGGGATAAGAGGAGGATTTAGATTCAAGACCCGCTGCAAAGGTAACAGAGCAGAGCTGGCCAGCTGAGAGAAAAGGGAAGAAAACGTCGACGAGGATGCGGAGGCTTCACACCCGGGTGCTCGGGCGAGTGGGGTTGGTGATGTCTGCATTACAGACCACTGAGAGGAGCTGGTTTGGGGGAGGCTATGGTGGGTCCGAATATGTTACTTCTGAGGGTCCAGAGAGGCTTTCAAATGAGGCTTAAAACGAGCCGGTGGACTTGGGGGTCTGGAATTATGCGTAAATAGTTGCTCACAGGTCACGTCTGGCTTCCAGGTGTGGCTTGTTTGCCCTGTATGGGTTTCACCCGCACCATTAAAAAATGAATTAGTTGTTCATTAATTGCTTATAAAAATCTGCACTTCTGAATTCTTTTGAAAAATCTTAAGATTTGGAGCACCAAGCGCTCATTCTCCCAAGACAACAGTCAGCTGTGGTTGGGAGTGAGTTTGTGCTCCCACTTTGCTGCAGTCCCCACAGCTCCCTACTGCCCCCCTGGCCAGCCTGTCAGAGTTATTTACACCACCCACCTGGCCCCTGTAGGTACTGGGGTGTTCAGCCCCTATTCTGGGGTTTGGAGAAGATGTCAGGGCCACAGATGCAGATTTGGGAGCTATGATTTGAGGGACATGAGTCGAGGCGTGGACATGAGTGAGACTTACAAGGGGGAGAGAGTTGAAGGTGAAGCAGCGGGGGGTGGGGGGAGCCCACGTGTGTGAATCAGGAGGACAAGGGCCCGTGACGGAGGCTGGGGATTCGAAGGTCTGCAGAGTTTCAGTGCAGCGGGAGGGCCCAAGTCACGTGCAAGTGCTGCTTGATGTTTGTAATAATTTGAGTTCATCTGCACAAAGACATTGGGGTGCGGAGGACGGTGGGGCACACCTGGGACTGGCCTTGCTCTAAATTTCTCCCTCGCCTGGTGAGAGCCCAGGTCGGGGCTAGGCAGGAGGCGAGCAGGCTGTCCTCCAGGGAGGAGGGGGTGTCTTGAGTTCCACACCTACTCAGGGCCAGGTGCCCATTTAATCCTCACGACAACCTTGGTGGTGGGCCTTGTTATTTGCATTTCTACAGATGAAGAAACTAAAGCTTACAGAGGTTTGAGCTGTGCTCAAATGACGGAAAGAGTGACAGAGCTTAGAGTGAGGATTTGAACGTGGTCTCTCTCTTCCCCGTTCTTCTCACACACCAGCCACTTACCCCGCCTGGGGTGGTTCTCGGGCACTTAATCCCCGCCTGGGTCACCCCTCCAGTGGGTGGGAGACCTTTCTCGCTGCTTCTCAGCACTGTTCTGGCCAGCAGTCGCGTCTTGCTCTGAAATGGTTAAAGGACATTAAGTTTTAAAGAGAAAATAACTTGTTTTGAATCTTGTCATATTGCTCAATACGTGAAAGGCCTTTGCTTTGTCCCAATTACACTAACCTCTCCTAGGGCTCAGTTTATTTCTGAAAATTGTGTGTCGTGAATAACATCCACATTATCACCATGAAAAACGAAAATGATCTGTGTTCCGTGATCAGTCAATCAGCGGTCTGGACTTAGTTCGTTATCATCTTCCAGTACAGGTCAGAGCACTGACCAAAACGCATTTCATGAGAGGGGGACAGAGTCACAATACCTCCTCATAAGACATGAGGCCCTCCAAACACATTTGAATGAATGAAGGTGCTCTCGTGGAAGATCACAGCTCTGCACTTGTCCATCTACCCTGCATCCTCTGGCTTCGGGGAGATGAAGATGGAGTTCAGAGTCAACATTCTCAAAATCCCCCCATTTCCCTTACCTTTTTTCCCTTTGGGGAATCATCAACATCTAGCGTAATAAGACCTAATATTTCTTGAGCACTTACTACATGCCAGATACCAGAGTAAGTGCCTTGACTGACATTTCCTTGTTTTATTTTCACAACAACTCCTCCTGGTAGGCATGCTTATTATTTACACTTTACCGATGAAGAAACAGAGAGGCTGAGAGGCCTGGAGGATTCTGCCCAAGGCCACACCGTCAGCCGCGGAGCTGGAATTAGATGGACTCTTCCCTGTGTCACCGTGTGCCCACACAGGATCAGCTGGCCCACGAGGGACCATGGGGCAGAATCGACTAGTGTGATTATCAACCAGTCTTCCCTCCAAGGCAGGACGGCACCCTGGAGAGATCCGCTTCTCACCTGCGCTGGCTCGTTCTCCGCGGGAAGATGTCCCTTCACCTCCATTTGCAAAATGGGGGACTTCAAACCAACAATGGATCCTAATTTCTGACCCCAGAACCAGGCTGCCTGGTCTGACAGATGATTGTTCTCTGACTTGTGCCATTACTTATATGGAAAATTTTGCCAAGAGTGAACATGAAAATCTACTTGCTTCCATGTTTAATGACTTGGCGATTAAAAAGAACAAAATGAAAAAAAAATTGAGATTGTCCTGGAAAACCTGGGGAGCCTGCCTGCTCAGAGAGCTCTTCCATCTCTGTAATTCTAGGAAGGGTTTTGTCAGGCTGGACCGGGCCCAGATTGCTGCACAATCCTAAATGCAGATGGCTTCTCCCTGGGGAAGTGGCAACCTCAGTAATGGACCCCTTGTGTTAACAAGAAACATAAGGTGGGGATGGGCAGGGGGCTTAACAAGGTATTTATCACAGCGATTGTGCCCAGGGGTTTCTCACAGTGATTGCTTCATAAATTTTAGTGATCTTTCCTCCTCTGATTTATATGGCTTTTCTAAAGGGCATTGTTCGCCAGCACATTAACGCGATGCTAAATTTAGCTGGAAAGCACCCAATCTCTGATGCTCCGGTGCCCAGTGGAAGGCAGGCATCTGCCAGTCAATAACCTACTTTTGTTCCAGTCTTCCTTGCTCGAATAGATCATGTCGTAGAGCCTATTTATATCTGGAAAACGTGCTGAAAGTTGTCAGAAACCCTTCCTGCTGCAGCGAGCCGGCCCTCCCCGGAGCCGCCGAGGGTAAGTGTGTGGCCAGGCGTTCTTCCCAGCAGCCGGCACCGAGTGACCTTGATGCGCGCCATCCTTCCTTTGAAAACAAAAACACCAACTTGGAATTTTAATTAAAAGGCATCGAGTGGGCTATCAGGCTGGCAGCGTTGGCTGAACCGCTGTTGATCGCAGTGTGGATTGGAGGTCACCGTTGTGAGGACCTTAGGGTTAATTTATCAGGGGAAACACGGCCGCTGAATGCATCTCCTGGTTCACCAGGAAGCGGAGGCTCAGAAGGAGAACTTTTTTTGGTTCATAATAGAGATGCGGTTAAGAGTGAAGGGAAATGTAGGAGGACAGCGCCAGCCGAAGGGAGGGAGTAAGGGACCCGACAGACTGCATCCCTCGGTGGGTACCACGTGGAGCCCGTGCATCTAACCCGCAGTGCTGGGCACCGACTGGTGGCGGATGAAACTGCTCCGATTCGGGGCTCAGCGCGGCTCTTGGAGCGCCGATGGTTCAGCTGGCCCATAAAATGACTTAAGTCTGCTTGAGTGGGTTGTTTTGCATTGAGAAAGTTATTTAAAGCCTTTTAAAAAATGGCATTATTGGAGCCTGTTATTGGTTTACATTACTTTGTGAGGAAGCACACGTTGTTTATTGCAATAAAGCTCTCCCGATTCTAAGATTAAAAAACCCTCTCAATGATGGGATCAGCCCCATCCGGATCTCCAGACGCCAAACACCTGAGTGGGGGGGGGGCACGCACCTGGGGGCCCACAGCTGGGCGGGGCTCCCCAGCCTGGGTGGCGGAGGGCTTCCAGAGCATCTGATACAGGCTCGACCTGTGCTTGCCAGGGCACTCTTCTTCAGTGAGTCTGACTCTGTGCTGGAAGGGGTTTCCCAGAAGATTCCTATGACCGAGATAGTCGGGGAGCTCTTGGTTAGGGACTGCTGGAAATGCAGTCCAGTCGTGGGAACACATGCCTGGGATTTTCAGAGGAGAGGAAGCAGGCCTCTGATGAGTCCACGTTACCTCTCTCCTGCTTCTCCTGTGAACATATCGGGAACGTCCAAGGACAAGACAGCAGTGGCTGAGCGGGGCTTGCTCTGTGCCCAGTTGTTGGGATGCTTCAGGCACCACGCCCCTTGGTCCTAAGAGTCCTTGGGCAGACGTTAGCACCTCCACTTTATAAATGGGGAACCAGGCGTAGAGCTGTCAGGTCTGTGCCCAGGGCACACAGCCGTGTCCTGGAAGGAGGGAGGGACCCCAGCTGGCCCCTTCTTCCCCCCCTCGGTTTCCTCTTTGGCTGATCGCGCAGCCTCACCTCTTATTCACCATCTGTAGTCACAGAGCTGAATCCCCTTCTCCACCTCCCGCCCCACTTCTGTGGCTGGGACCCCCGCATCCCATCCTCTGCTGTTCACAGCATCAAGGTCCAATTCCAAGCTGAGGTTCAGCACAAGGTTTGCCAGACTCCATGGTGATGTGGGCTGGTGTCCTACACTCCCTGATGGACCCCAGAGCTGGAGGGGAGAAGGGGGCAGCACCACAGAGCTACCACTGCAGGTGTCAAGGAGACGGGCAGGGTGATGGGATGGGGGAGGCCTGATTTATAGGGTTTGCTGATTTCCATGGTGTACCTACTCTCATCATGGCTGATCTCAAACTACCCTCAGCTTAACAACTGCCTTTGAAAGTTCCTGGACATTTGACCACTGAAAATTGCCTACCAGCCCTTAAGAGTGTGCCCGGTGTCTGTGGGCCAGTGTCCATGCCACGCTGGCCCCCCTGCTCGGGGGTCTCACCCTGCGTTGTCTCTCACACCCCTTTGTGGCGGCCTTGGTCCCACTCCTGCCGACGGTCTGATGCACCTCTGTGTGTCTTGCAGACATGGTGCCAGGTGACAACCTGCACACAGGAGGTCTTCAGCAGCTACTGCCCGAGGGGATGGACCTGAGCGTCAGGCCCCGCTCCATCTGGGCCAACAGCTGAAGCTACACACTTGGGCGGAGCGCAGGGACTGTGGGCCTGCGGGCACTGGAGTCACCTGTGAAGCCACAGTTCTGGGGGGCCCTGGGGGTGAAGATGGGTGCGGGGTGGAGCCGAGGCCAGCAGAGCGAGCGGAGACAGAGGGGCCTCCTGGAGCCCAGGCTCTGCCCGAGTGGGGCTGGGGTGGGTGACGAGCAGAGCCAGGTGCAGGACGGAGCAGCTGCGGCCTCACGGCAGGGACAGTGTTTGTACACTGCGTGGAAGGACCGAGAAGTGCGCACTGGAATTTTTAGCCTCTTCCCCCTCTTGCACACCGTGTCCACAAGCTTCCTTGAACAGGACACTGGTCACACAGAGGTGGCGTCTCTTGTTTAACTGTGCTCTAGTGATGTTTAACCCTCCCGTGCTCAGCGTGTGCTCACCCCCCCGCTGGCTGGTCCCTAGGAGCCTGGGGACCTCCAGAATTCAGCTCCACCCCTCCCGCCAGAGCCTCTCGGTCCTGGGCTCCGTGGGGATTAGCTCTCCATGGGATCTTCCTGCCCCTGATTTCAGCTCCTCCCATCTGCCCTTCACCCTGTACGATGTTTTCTCTGCTGAAAATCTGATCATCGCCTTGAATCACATCTCCCCTGTCTTCAGGTTGGAGTCTGGACTCGGTGAGGCATCTGAGTTCCCTGACCTGAACCTGGAGTCGTCTATAGGTTGGTCTCCATCCCCGTGCACCGCCCCCCGAGCTCCCGCCCTGCCCACGACCCTGCTTCGCTTCCCTGGAGGCAGCCTGGCTCCCACCAGCCCCGCCTCAGTTCTGCTCCTGGACATGTTCCCCTTGACCCCCTTCCCAGCTCCCCTGGGCTCTGAAGCCCCTCACGCTTGCCTCTGAGTGCCAAGTGCAGCAGCTCCGTGGCGAACGTGTCTTGTCCACTCTGACGCCAACGACTCCACAGAACGCCCAAAGTGCAACAGACACAAAAATATGCGTTTTAAGGGAATTGACTCAAATGGATTATTCACCTTTTGCGTGTTTGCTTTAATCACAGCAAATCAGAGCCCAGTCTCAACAGCTCTCCTTAAGGATCATGGAGTGGGTGTGACGGGGTCACGGAGAATGCTCACGGCACCTCTGGCCCACCTCCCTACCCGCCAGGACCAAAGCACTGAAAATTGACTGCTCTGATAACTGACTGTACAGCATTCTGCTATCAGCTCTAAGTGGAAGGCAGACAACACAGGTACCCAGTCGGCTTTGCCAGCAGCCTGGCCCGGGCCGTGGACAGGCAAGATGGTGACCAGCCCCCGACACCTCCAGGAGCCCACGTGTGTCTGGTGCATCCTGGCATCGAGTACGCGTGTCTGGTCGTAGAGCGCGGTTCCTGACAGCCTCGTCCCGTGACTCCGCACGGCATCAACCAGGGAAACCAACATCTGTGCTGTTGTGTAACTGGCTTTCATCTTGCCCCCAACAGAAGGTGGGTCATTGACACGTGGGCAGAGCACAGCCTGCGTGATGTCTGTGCCTGGAAAGGACATGATTTAAGTCCTGCCATGGCACTCTGACACCAGAGGCCACAGTGCCCTGACGTGGGTGGCAATGTGCAAAGGACAAGCGGCAGCCTTCTGGGAGAACTTGGCCCTTTGCCTGACGTGTCAGTGTTGATTTCTATGATTGAAGATGCAATGAGTCCACAACAATAATGCCCATGGCAGCCTCCGTGGAAGCCGGGCGGAGGGGCTGTCTGCTCTCATTCTCCACCAATTTCACAAACGCTGACCCCTGTGCATTTAGATGAGCAAACAAACAGACCGAGGGCCTCTGCAACTCGGTGTTTCTTGGTCACAACTGGCGACTTCCTGTTTTGGGCCAGCTTCTTTTTCACCTGGCAACGTGCTCCTTGGATTCTACTGAGTTTGGGGAGAACATTGCTATTCTATTTTTATATGTGTGAGTAAATCATATTACATTTCATGGGGCATTTAATAAAACTTTTCAATACATAGCAATTTTAAGTAGGCTACTGAGAATATAATGAATATATATTCCAAGACCTAGCCCTTCCTCTGTAATCCCCAAGGAGACGTATTAGTGCTTTGGTTTATCCAGAAGTCTTGACCAAAACGCACTTCATAGTCTCAAGACTTTTTGCCTTCATTCATTGATATCGGAGGAAATCACTGGCTCGTACACTTATTAGGTTTCGAGTTACACGATCGTATGGAGGACTGATGCTAAGTACTGGAACGACAGAAGTCAGTTCCATCAGATATCAGCTTGTCACCAGGGACCGTGGTGGTGATGCTCTAGAGGAATAACTCGTGTGTCTTAAACTCGGATTATGTGACAAGAGCTTCCATGTATTATCTCATTTAATCCTACCAGGTCCTTCCGGTTATCACGTCCATTTTACAGATGAGGAAACTGAGGCTTATGTACGTTGTGTAAGATCACTTGGTGAGTGACAGAGCCAGGATTTGAACCAGGTCATTTCACTCCAGAGCCTGAGCAAACACTCATCGCAAGCACAGGCAGAGCTACAGACTCAGGTCCACAGTCTAGACAAACTGAACCTTGATGGGAAAGGCCTCTGTTCTGGGTTCGATCTTCAGGTAAAATGAGATGACTTTATTTGTTCCATGGGTTCTTTGTGACCCTGTGTCCATCTTGGAAAGTGCACTGTGCTGCTGGAAAGCTGGGCAGGCTGGCCTGCAGTGTGGAGCCTGTGGCCCTGTGTGCGTCCCACAGGGAGAGTTCTGTGCATCTTACCGCCTGCCCACACCCACTTCTTCCCCCTCCTGCACCCTCAGATCAAACCAGGTGTGCAGGAACCCAGCCTGTCAGGGCGCCACGTGGCCATGGTGGCCTCGTGCCTTAATGGGCCATTAATGAATCTGTTATCCAAGGTCCTGGATGCTCTGATATTCAAGAGCCATGAAACTCACAGGAACGATTATGGGTTGAATGGTGTCCCCCCAAAATGTGTTGAAATCCTAACCCCTGGCACTTATGGATGTGACCTTATTTGGAAATGGGGTCTCTGCAGAGGCAATCTAGCTAAAGTGAGGTTATACTGGATCAGGCGGGCCCTAATCCAATGACTGGTGTCCTTTAACAAGAGGGAAATTTGGACGCAGCCCCACGGAGACAGAGGCGGAGACTGGAGTGCTGTGTCTAAAAGCTGAGGAACAACCTCTAACCAGAAGTCAGGAGAGAGGCGGCGAGGGGCCTTCTCTAGCACCTTCAGGGGAGCAGGCCCTGCCCACACGTTGTGTTCCGGCTTCCAGACCCCGGAACCACAAGGTAAGTACCCTTGCCGTGCTAAGGCGCTCAGTCTGTGGCACTTTGTCATGGTGGCTGGAGCAAACTACAGTAATATGGGGACCTTGGTTAAAATACATATTCCTTCCCCCCCCCCCGCCACCAGTTTCTGAGGGCATTTACGGGGGTTTTTAATAAAGAGCCAGCTGATGCTGATGTGGAGGGTCACAGGGAGTAACCCCGGCCCAGAGGGTTCACTGGACTGACTTACATCCATCACCTTCACCGTTAAAACTACAGTGTTTTGTAAGTTTATTTCATAGAACAAAAAAGATGCTTGTCACTGTAAATGATAAATAAAGAAAAAGAAAAAAAAAAAGCCTGCCGCTGGTTTTGTAAGAGAGGGTGTAAAAGGAAAGTGTCTTGAGACGTGTTCCGGATAAGGCCTTGCTATCTGCACACCTGTCTGGGCTCTGAGGCCAGCGTTCGGGTTCACACCTGTCTTATCTTTATTACTTTCTTTATCTTTAACATTTGAATGTTGACCCAATACGGGGCGGGGCAGGGGTGGGCGGTGGGTGGACGTTGTTTTGAACCCAGTGGCGTTGGAAATATTTTTATATAACTTCAAGCTTGCCTTCTGGCCTTCTGCCCCCAGAATCCACCAGAGCCAGAGGGAGCTCCCTGAGCCCGAGCCTGACGCTGCCTTGCTCTGCTTGGCCCCCTGCCTCAGCACCTGCTCTTCAAGACCAAGTTCAAGCTTTTTAAATTGGCGGGGGGCTCTTTGCAACTTGGGCCCATTTTTCTCTGCAGCCAGTGTCCCCAACTTCATCACTTGATCTTCTACACCCCTTTCTCCCCACCTTCTACCCTGGCCAATTTACTGCCTTACTCTTCCTCTGGTGTCCTCAGTTTAGAAGTCGTTTCCTGTGGAAAGCTTCTTAACCCTCCAAGGCTGGGTTAGGGCCCCTGCGATGTGCTTCTATAGAGTCCCTGTAGCACGTGTCATGCTGGATGGACACTGTAGGCTTACTCCTGTCACTTCCTCTCCAAGTTCGTATGTTGAGATCCTAGCACCCACCATGATGCTGTCAGGAGGTGGGCCTTTGGGAGGTGATGAGATCGTGGGAGAGTGGAGCCCTTGTGAATCGGATTAGTGTCCTTATGAAAGAGACCCCATAGACGTCCCTCGCTTTTCCACCATGTGAGGACACGGCCAAAAGTCTGTGACCTGGAAGAGGGCCCTTACCCGACCGTGCCGGCACCCTGATCTCAGACTTCCAGCCTCTAGAGCAATAAATTCCTGTTGTTTATAAGCCACCCAGTCTGTGGTACTTTGTTAGAGCAGCCGGATGGACTGGGACAAGGCCTAGCCCTGTATGTGATGGTACCAGGAGGTGGGGCCTGAGGGAGGTGATGAGGTTGAGATGAGGTCATGAGGATGGGCCCCCATGCGGGGATCAGTGCCCTTAAAGAAGAGAGACAGACCAGAGCTGCTTCTCTTCACTCTCTGCAAGCCCAGAAGAGACCTCTTACCAGAACTGGACCGGCTGGCACCCTGGACCTGGGCTTCTCATCCTCCAGGACTGTGGGAAGTGTCTGTTGCTTAAGCTGCCCCATCTGTGGTATTTGTAGCAGCTGAGCTGATAAGACACTATGGTTTCTCTAATGACAGGGGAAGTGTTTACCCCAGTACCTGACACATTGTCTGACACACAAGAGGTGCTCAGTGGATGTTTTTTGAGTTGATGGCTGTGAAACAAACGTTCTCAGCGCTACCACTCAGCCTTCACTCCCGGCCCATGGTCAGCCGCAGAGGCCTGCATCTCCTTTTCCTCTTCCCCTCACTAGCGTTTGTGATCAGTGCTGAGAAAGTCACACGGTCGTGATGACAAGTCAGCACCAGCCCCACACTCCAACCTCGGTGCTTCTCACACTGCTCTGACTCAAGAATTGTGGGCATTGAGGCTGTTCCCCACTCAGCAACGCCAACCTTCTATCCCGTTCCATTCTCATCACGCACCCGAGAGAGGCCTGGCCACCCGAGGGGACCTCCGTCATATCTCCTAACTCCTTGCTGTCCTTCTCCTGCTTTCCACATCCAAAGGGATGGGTTGCTTCCACCTCTTGGCTACTGTGAATAGTGCTGCTATGAGCACGGGTGCCCAAATATTTCTTTGCGACTGTGCTTTAATGCTTTTGGATATATACCCAGAAGTGGGATTGCTGGATCATATGGTAGTCTTATTTTTTGAAGGACTTCTATATTGTTTTCCATAGCTGTTGTACCAGTTGTTGACTTTGTATACTGCAATTTTACTGAATTTGTTTATTAGTTCTAACAGTTTTTTGGTGGATTCATTAGGGTTTTCTGTAAATAATATCACATCATCTCCAAATAAAGACAGTTTCACTGTCTTTATTTCTTTTTGTTCTATTTCTTTTTCTTGCCTAATTGCTCTGGCTAGGACTTCCAATACTATGTTGAATAAAAGTGATTATGGTGGGCACCCTTGTTCCTGATCATAGAGGGAAAATTTTCAGTTTTTCACTGTTGAATATTATGTTAGCTATGGGTTTGTCATATATAGCCTTTATGATGTTGAGGTACATTCCTTCTGCACCCAGTATGCTGAGAATTTTTTTTATCATAAATGGATGTTGAATTTTGTCAAATGTTTTTTCTGCATCAATTGAGATGATGATATGATTTTTTTTTTTTTTAAATTTATTTATTTATTTTTGCTGTGTTGGGTCTTCGTTTCTGTGCGAGGGCTTTCTCTAGTTGTGGCAAGCGGGGGCCTCTCTTCATCGCGGTGCGCGGGCCTCTCACTGTCGCGGCCTCTCTTGTTGCGGAGCACAGGCTCCAGACGCGCAGGCTCAGTAGTTGTGGCTCACGGGCCCAGTTGCTCCGTGGCATGTGGGATCTTCCCGGACCAGGCCTCGAACCCGTGTCCCCTGCATTGGCAGGCAGATTCTCAACCACTGCGCCACCAGGGAAGCCCCGATGATACGATTTTTATCCTTCTATTTTGTTAACGTGTTGTATCACATTGATTTGCAAACGTTGAACCATCCTTGCATCCCTGAAATAAATCCCACTTGATCATGGTGTATGATTCTTCTAATACACTTTAGAGTTTGGTTTGCTAATATTTGGTTGAGTAGTTTTGCATCTAAGTTCGTCAGAGATGTTGGCCTGTAATTTTCTTTTCTTGTGGTGTTCTCTGGCTTCGGTATCAGGGTAATGCTGGCCTCATAAAATGATTTTGGAAGTGGTCCCTCCTATTCTACTTTTTGGAAGAGTTTGACAAAGATTGGTGTTAATTATTCTTTAAATGTTTGGTAGAACTCACCAGTGAAGCCATCTGGTCCTGGACTTTTGTATTTTGGGAGGTTTTTGATTGCTGCTTCAAGCTCCTTTCTAGTAATTGGTCTATTCAGATTTTCTATTTCTTCATGATTCAGCCTTGGTAGATTGTATGTCTCTAGGAATTTATTCATTTCTTCTAGTTTATCTGATTTATTTGCATATAATGTTCACAGTAGTTTCTTATTATCCCTAGTGTTTCTGTGTTATCAGCTGTAATATTTCCTCTTACATTTCTGATTTTATTTGTTTGAGCTTTCTCTGTTTTTTTCTTAGTGAGTCTAGCTAAAGGTCTGTCAATTTTATTTATCTTTTCATAAAACCAGCTCTTAGTTTCATTGATGTTTTCTACTGTCGTTTTAGTCTCTATTTCATTTATTTCCACTCTGATCTTTGTTATTTCATTCCTTCTACTAATTTTGGACTTCATTTTTTTCTTCTTTTTCTAGTTCCTTGAGGTATGAAGTTAGGTGGTTTATTTGAGATCTTTCTTATTTCCTAATGTATGTGTTTATCCCTATAAACTTCCCTCTTAGAACTTCTTATTGCATCCATAAGTTTTGGTATGTTGTATTTCTGTTTTCATTTGTCTCAAAATATTTTGAAATTTATATTTTAAAATATTTTTCTATTAAAAAATAAAAAAATTGTATTTTGATTTCTTCCTTAACCATTGGTTGTTCAATAGCATGTTCTTTAATCTCCACATATTTAAAAATTTTTTTTTCTTATAATTGATTTCTAATTTCATACCATTATGGTTAGAAATGATGCTTGATACTATTTCAATCTTCTTAAATTTATTATGACTTGTATTGTGGCCCAACATATGATATATCTTGGAGTATATTCAACATGCACTTGAGAAGAATGTGTATTCTGCTGTTTTTTAAAGGAATGTTCTATAAATGTCTGTTAAGTCCATCTGATCTCATGGTTGTTAAAGCCCAATATTTCCATATTGATTTTCTGTCTCGATAATTTATCTACTGATGAAAGTGGGATATTAAAGTCTCCTACTATTATTGTATTGTTATTTATTTCCTCCTTTAGGTCTGTTACTATTTGCTTTATATATTTGAGTGCTCCTATGTTGGGTGCATAAATATTTATAAATGTTATATCCTCTTGTTGGATTGACCCCTTTATCATTATATAGTGCCCTTCCTTGTCTCTTATTATAGTCTTTGTCTTAAAGTCTGTTTTATCTGATATAAATATAGCCAACCCTGCTTTCTTTTGCTTTCCATTTGCATGGAATATGTTCTTACATCCCTTCACTTTCAGTCTGTGTGTGTCCCTAAAGCTGAAGTGAGCCTCTTGTAGGCAGCCTATAGTTGAGTCTCCTGACTGCACAATTGACAGCCCAATTCAGACTCTCTTGGGGCCAGCAGGGAACCATACCTCTGACAATGGACAATTTCAAATCTGCTTTGATGCTACTAAAGTACACACATTGATATTGACTAATTTTTCCAGTTGAGCTCCAGAAGTTATTTGCAGTATATGATGATGAGGCACCTATCTCCTTGATATGCCTGTGTGCTCCTGTTCCCTGGGACAGTCAGAGCATGGGACTGGTGCCTGCATACACCTCATCACTCTGAGAAGCAGAGCTGCCATTGATTTTGCCTTGATATGCCTTGAAGTGTTGGATCTGCCTCTTCACTCCTCTGCTTGAAATGTCTTCCCCACAGGCCTATACTTTCATCATCGAGTATTCATTTGTTTGTGTCTTGAAAGCTTATTGTGTCTTCACACAGTATGTTAAGTCATCTCAAGCCAGGATGGAAAACATTTGGGCCATGTCTCCCAAGTTTCATGTGGCTCTTTTAAGGGCAGCCTACACCTCCCTCATCTCTGTGTTTCTGAGGTGGTGAAACATGACAGGAAGAGCACAGGAATATGGTTGAGAGAACTGGATTCTAATTCTTGGGCTACTGGGAATACACTGTGTGACCCTCAGGAGTTATTTAGCTTTTTTTGGCTTCTATTTTCTCATTTTAAGTGAAAATGAATGACGAGAAGTCTTGAGAGCTTTCATTTGTTGAATGCTCACTGTACCAGACTCTATATTACACGTTTTCCCTGCATTTTTCCTTTTGATCTTCACAGAAACTCTTTTTGAAGACTAGTTGTTTTTATTCCTATTTTATGGCTGAAGAAATTGAAGCTCAGAGAATTAAGTTATATGCTGGTAAGTGACAGAGCTGGGTCAAAACTCAGCCTTATCCATTAAGTTGTATGATTAGGTCACCACTAAGGTTCTTTCCATTTATAATATTCTATGAATATAGATGTAGAAGATCTACAGCAATCTCTGTGCTCTTGTGGTTAATAGTATTTGAGCTTCAGAGTTACATAAACATAAGGACTAAAGACAAAATCATTAATATTTATTGTTAGGCATCTTATGTACCTCATTTTTAGACAATGTCTCTTTTAATACCAGTCTCCATTTCTTCTGGAATTCCAGTTAGATATTGGACATTTTCATTTTACCTCCATTTATTTAAATCTCTTTTTTCTTTCTCTGTTGCATTCTGTATAATATCCTCAGGTTTATCTTCGGTTTACTAATTCTTCCTTCAACTTTGTCTAATAATGTGTTAAACTCATCCACTGAGATATTTTAATTTCATTGACTATACTTTTTATTACTATAAACTCTATTTGCTTTTTAAGTCTGTGTCTCCCTTTTTTCAAGAGTGTCTTATTTCTTACATTTTTATTATTTTTTCTTAAATCATTAATTTTTTTTTTTAGTTGCTAAACAATAGTTCTATTATCAGAAGTTCTTAAGAATTGAATCCTGCTGTTTATTTCATCTGCCGACTCTCATTGCTGGTGGTTTCTTGCTTCTTGTGCTGTACATGAACCCGAGTTTGAGAATTATGTCCCTCCAGAGAGGTTCTGCATGGTTTTCTAGGTGATCCAGGATCTCATCTTGGGTAGCACAATCTCCCCGAACTTGTGTGAGATCTGGCCTGAGGTTTTGAATTCTCAGAGGGGGAAAACTATCAGAGATAGAAAGTCTTTCTCTTTCTCTGCCTGTACTGGGGGTGAATTTTCCCTAGTTCACTGTTTCCTTGATTCTTCAAGAGTTGTGTCTTTATGTGGGAGATTCCATTCCACCTCCTGGTCCCTCTGGGGAACTAAGGTTGTTACCCCCTTCTCCCTGGAGTTGTCAGTGTGGGCTCACACAGTTCTCACTCTGGTTTTCAGTTTCATTTCTGGTCTTTGGAGAGTTCCAATTTTTTTTTTTTTTTTTTTTTGAGAACCCAGCTAGGCATTTAAAAGGAATCTCATGGTTAATGTAGCATCTTAAATTGTGTTATAGTGGGAAAGTTTCCAGGTTATTAAATCTTTAATATTGTTGGAAATGGAAGTTCTCCATGTATTAACTATAAACATAATAATAGTTCTTCAAGGCAAGCATGGTTATCTCCAGTTTGCAAATAATAAAGTGCTTAAGAGAGGTTTAATGACTTGCCCAGCATCACATGGCTGGTAAACAAAGGAGTCCAGACCTGTCTTTCTCCAGCCACTGCTCTTCCCAATACACACGGGCTGGGAGCCTGGGGTGGGGAGCCAGCCTTGGGTGGGAGGAAACTGGCCGCAGAGAAGGCTGGGATCTTGCTAGTGCACACTGTCCCTGCTTCCCGCGTTTCCTAGCACCAGTTCTGAAGCCCTAATCATTTCAGGGCTGTAGGATTGGGGTACCAAAAATGTGTCCTCAAGTGATAAACACAATATGCTCGGGAGGTAGAGGCAGAGAGAAATGGTTCTTCCTTAGCTTTGTGTTTGCTGATTCCCTTGTCTCTTGAGAAGAAGGTGCAGGGATAATCTGAGCAGGACAGCGCAGGGAAGTCTGCCTGAGGGTCACCTGAGGAGACAGATGGTGGCCGAGGCAGAGAGGCCAGGTCATGCTGTGTGGGCAGCGGTGCCCACATCTCCTCCCTCAGGCTGAGGTTCGCCCCCATCAGCCCTGCAGGTCAATCTGCAGCACAGCTCAGGAAATCCAACACCGGGCGCTGAAAGTGAATCCCTCAGCTCCATTTTCAGCGACTTCTTCTGCTCCTTGTGTTTCAGTTTCCCAAGGGCCCTAACCCCAATTAAGCCATCAGCTGGTGAAAGTATTAGGTTCAAGCAGCGCTAAGTGATTCTGGGCACTAGGCGAGCAGGGCAGAGTGAACACCCGCCGTGGCCCCTCCTCTCTCTGGTGGCGCTGCTAAACGGACAATAACATGGCGATGTTAAAAAGGCATAAACCCACCAGGTCAAAAGGAAAAGGAGAGCAGGTAGCACATGTTTGCATTTGAATGTATTGTGAGGAGGTTTACAGAACTAGAGGAGAATTTGGAACTGAGTTAATAAGAACATAGAAATGAAAGAAAATGAAAAACAGATAAGCAAATTCTTGTGTCAGCTAGGAAAAGAAACGATTGTATAACATGAATGATCTGTGAATAGGATTTTCAGAGATATAATAATGTAATCCCTGAATATTGGTCAAACTAAATTGGAAACTTTTGGAAAGATAATGTATGTATGTGTATGTAGGGCTGGGGTGAGAGTCAACAGATAATCCCTAAAATTGAAGTAGCAATATATGCAAGTTATTTAGAGACATGGATGCAAATGTGAAAATAATTAGCTAAAAGATTTGAAAGTGGTTGCCTTTGGGGAGCGAAAAATGGGGCAGGAGCTTTTATGGTTTTTTTCTTCACAAGACTTGTAGAACAATTTGACATTGAACTAAAGCACATGTGTAATTTTGATAAAAATCAAACAAAATAAAAATCAGTATGCAATTTCATAATAGAAAGTATTTCATTTTTTAAAAGTAAATTAAAAAAATTAAGTGACTCTGAGCCTTATCTGAAATCAAAATATCTGATGGAAATCTTGGTGTGAAGCCCCAGGGGAACTGTCCTGCCCCCAGCACAGGCTGCTGGGCCCCTTGCCTATTTCCACATGTGGGCCTCAGGCTGCAGTGGCTTCTGACCAGGCCTGGCTCTTGGTCCTGTCCTTATGCTGCTGTCGTCTCTGCTGTGCCCTTGCTTCTGGGGTCTTCCAGGTTCTGGACCTGCTGCCTGGTCATTTTTAAAAAACTAATTAATTAATTAAGTATTTTAAATTGAAGTAGAGTTGATTTACAATATTAGTTTCAGGTGCACAGCATAGTGATTCAGTATTTTTATAGATTATACTCCACTTAAAGTTATTGCAAAATAATGGCTATAATTCCCTGAGCTCTACAATATATCCTTTTTGGTTATCTTATACATAGTAGTTTATACCTCTTGATACCTTATCCCATCTTGCCCCTCCCCTCTTCCCTCTCCACACTGGTAACCACTAGTTCGTTTTCTATATCTGTGAGCCTGTTCCTGTTTTGTGTGTGTATGTGTGTGTGTGTGTGTGTGTGTGTATACACATATATATTCCTTTTTTTTAGATTACACATATAAGTGATATCATACAGTATTTGTCTTTGTCTGACTTATTTCACTAAGCATAGTGTTTTCTAGTTCACCCACATTGCTTCAAATGGCAGAATTTCATTGTTTTTTTATGGCTAATATTCCATTGTCTATATATACCACATCTTTATCCAACTGTCTGTTGATGGACACTTGGGTTACTTCCACATCTTGGCTATTATAAATTATGCTGCTATGAACGCTGGGGTGCATGTATCTTTTCGAATTAGTCTTTTCGTTTATTTTGGATATGTACCCAGGAGTGGAATTGCTGGATCACATGGCAGTTCTATTTTTCATGTTTTGAGGAATCTCCATACTCTTTTTTCACAGTGTCTGTATCAATTTACATTCCCACCAACATTGTATGAGGGTTCCCTTTTCTCTGCATCCTCTCCAACATTTGTCATTTGTGTTCTTTTTGATGATAGCCATTCTGACAGATGTGAGGTGACATCTCATTGAAGTTTTGATTTGCATTTCTCTAATAATTAGCAATGTTGAGTATCTTTTCAGTGTGCCTCTTGGCCATCTCTATGTCTTCTCTGGAAAAATGTCTGTTCAGGTCTTCTGCCTATTTTTTAATTGGTTTGTTTGTTTTTTTCAATGTTGAGTTGTATGAACTGTTTATATATTTTGGATATTAACCCCTTGTTGGTCACATCATTTGCAAATATTTTCTCCCATTCATTAGATTGGCTTCATTTTGTTGATGGTTTCCTTTGCTGTGCAAAAGCTTTTAAGTTTAATTAGGTCCCATTTGTTTATTTTTGCTTTTATTTCTTTTGCCTTAGGCGACAGATCCAAAAACACATTGCTATGATTTATGTCAAAGAGTGTTCTGTGTATGTTCTCTTCCAGCAGTTTTACGGTGTTACGTCTTACATTTAGGTCTTTAATCCATGTTGAGTTTATTTTTGTACATGGTGTGAGAAAATGTTCTAATCTCATTCTTTTACATGTAGCTGTCCAGTTTTCCCAGCACCACTTGTTGAAGAGACTGTCTTTTCTCCATTGTATATTCTTGCCTCCTTTGTTGTAGATTAATTGACCATAGGTGTGTGGGATTTTTTCTGGGTTCTCTCTTCTAGTCCATTGATCTATGTGTCTGTTTTTGTGCCAGTAACATGCTGTTCTGATGACTGTAGTTTCGTAGTATAGTCTAAAGCCTGGGAGCCTGCTTCCGCCAGCTTTTGGCTCATCTCTGAATTTCCTGGTCCTAGCTTTCCAACCTGTTTATTTTATTTCATTGTCCAAGGCTATTGCTCAAAAGCAAATACAAATGACTTCCTCATTTTCGTTATCAAAAAACATGTATCAACTCTCCAAAATCTGAATATTAACCAGTATTTTCATCAGGTAAATCACACAAAAAGTGACAGTTAGACTTACTTTTACTGAAATGTCATCCTTGTAGTGTGTGATAATGGGAATGCCCTAACCTGCCTCTGATGGATGGTCTCATCTCAGTGAAGTCTGCTCCTGGTTTACAGCACTACGGCATTTATTACAATTCCTTACTTACCATTAAGTTAATTTCAAAGGCATTTTGTATGTACACATTTTGTGTGTCTCTACCTGAAACTCGACCTTCTGGAGACCTGGTGTAAGGCTCTTCTCCATAGTGAAGACCCTCCCCACCAGGTACTTTCTTACATACAATCCTGATATTATTCTCTGGTTGTCTCAAGAATATCAGTGTGTTTTGTTTTTCCAGGGTGATTGCAAAGTCCTCTAGAACAGATTTTTTTTCATTGAGTCCTTTCTTTTTTGTGGAATATAGCCCTATTTCAGGGACATAGTAGGCTCTGGGGAAAAATGGATACCTTAAAATAGACTTTCACTTTTACTGAAAACTTAATAAAGATGTTAATAACTTTTAGCTTGATGAATCTCCAAACGTGACACTTATTTAAAGATTCAAGGTGAGAAAACGGTTATATATCACCCTCATCACTGTTTAGCATTTAATGACACTATAGCCTAAGTTGGAATTTGTTTCTCGCAGGCCAGAAACACAGAGGGAATCTCACATTCTTAACTTATCTGGTGAAAAAAATGCAGCAGTAAAAATACTGGCCCAGATTTGGAATCCCGAATTGGAAGTTCCAAGATGATGGATTATTTCCCCTTTTATGAGTTTTAAACCTAACCATTGTCATGAATAAAATGACTTTAGTTTTTATGACTGATAGTATAAATATTACATCACCTTATCAATTCAAAGGACTTTGTGGACTATTGTCTATTTTTAGGCTAATATTCCAGTCATTTTCACTCACAGTCACTATCAAAAGCCAATACTTATGTCATAAATGTTACGTTTCTTTGTACCTATGTTTACCTTTGTCTCATGTTCCTAACTAGTTGTTGATTTCCTTAAAGGCTGGAGTTGATGTGTGACTGGTGGTGGCACTTAGTTTTTTCTTTTTTCTCTATTTAGTAAACACTTCTCTGGGCCTTTTAAAAAAGCTTTACAAATGTTAATTTATTTAATCTCCATAGCTTCCTATGAGGTAGGTATCCTGTAATGTCCCCATTTTACAGATGAGGAAACTGAAGCACAGAGATATTAAGTAATCCACACAAGCCATAAGTGATACAGCTGGGATTGTAACCCAGGAGGTCTGGCTCTAGAATCTGTGCTCTTAACCGATATGCTGTGCTGCGCCTCAAAAATTTTTGCTGTTGATGATTTAAATTGAACAGAATTTTAACACTATGGGGGAAGGGGGAGGAAGAAAATGTTCTTCCCTCTCTCAAAAGAGGGCTGGAATATAGGTATAGGATTATACAATGTTTAGTTGTGGCACTCATGGAATTTAGCTCACAGTAAACATGTATTTGATTTCTAGCTCTTTGCAAAATGCAAACAAGCTTTGTACTTGTTTGTCTTAGGGTTATGTCTTGGCGTACTCTCCCAGATGGTCAGATGAGGACTGGGAAGTTGCAGAAGTAACAGTTTAATTGAAAGGCTGTAAAATTAATAGAGTCTTTCTTCAGTGCCTTCTATCTGTCTATCTCCCTCTGGTTGAGTGGGGATTAGAAGTTGGACTAATACGAGAAAAATAGGAGTCTGTTAAGTGTCTTATCTGATGCTGGCAGCATCCTGCTCTGAATGGGGTTACAGAGATTGCATAACTAACAGAGATAGGGTTTAGGGTAGGAAAAGGAGGATTAAAAAGAAATGCCAAGTTGTGTTTTTATGTGGAGGGTAGAGTTCCTTTTAAATTTAGAACTATTCGTGGAGATCTGTAAATTTTTGTTGTCCTCCAGCACCCAAGAACCAGAATTACAGTTATCAAAACGTAAGTGAAACAACCGTGATTTTTTTTTTTTTTTAGTAAAATGGACCCTGACAATATATATAATTTTTCTTGCATGTGTCTGACTATTTAGTTGCAGAGAAAGTAAACGTGATAAAATGCTAAATAGAAGGGGGCATTTTTGAAAGAACTAATTGTTAACAGGTTGTTTAATTATGAAGATTATATCCTTGAAAAAAAGAAAAACTACTCACATTTCCAACTCCAGATCCTCTTCTTTACCGTTTTCATATAAGCAGCTGCTTGTTATTCCATCTGGTTAAGGTGTCGGAACTACAGAACTAGCAGACAGCTTTACGGTGGACCCAATCAACTCTTTGTGAAAAATCTAAATGTGTTTTAGTTCAGACTTTTGGATGTGGGACCAGATTCTAACCACCAGGGTAGAACGTGGCCCAAGCATCTGGTCCAAGTGTCCTTGCAGAAGCGAGAGGGCAGGAGCAGTGAGACTTTCATCTAGATCTCGTCCAAGAGGTAGGTTTTAAATTAACTGGAGTCCTCTTTCTGACTGGGCATCAGGGAGATGGGGCTGACGTGAGTTGCAGAGGCTTACAGCTCACACTGTGTTAATCTGTAGAGGCTTTGGGGCTCTTCCACACGTCACTGGATCCTGGGTGATCCAGAGTTGAGCCACGGGATCCGGTGCCAAGGACTTGGAATAGAAAAGCCAAGGGCTGTCTCAGTAGGAGGTTTTAACCACGAGACCAACCAGGCTGTACACTCCTTACAGATCCAGCCAGAGGCAGGCCCTCTTCTCTGGGGAAAGCTTTGATGCCGGGACGTGGCAGTCATCCTTTACCTAATATTCTTCCTGGTCTAGGTTTCCCTGGACGGCTTCCTTCTCCTGGCCTACACCTTGATCTTCAGGAAACTTCATTTAAATGAAAGCGCATGCAGTTTGGAGTCAGGCAGGCCTGAATCCAAATCTTGTCACCGTCAACATTAGCTGTGTGCTTGGGGCAAACTGTCCTTTCTGGCCACTGATGCCTTCGTCTGTAAAGTGCAGTCAGAAAAGAAACACACGGAATTAATGAGGATGAACTAGCCCCTGTGTGCGTGGCCTGGTGCTTCTCGGTGCCTCACAAGCGTCGGGCTCCTCCGCAGCGCCCCAGCCTCGCCCCGGGCGGGCCCCTGAGACCGCAGGTGTGCGCGCGGCCCCGGGGCTCGCAACACCGGAAACAGCCCAAACACGAAGGCAGGAGCCATGTGTTTAGGAGAAGAACGCAGGCCAGGCCGCAGAGCGGGCGTCAGCCCCAACCTGTGGCCTGAGGGAGGGCCCTCATCCGCTGGCGGGAGAGGCGGGCGCGGGGACTCAAGCGCCGCTGGCGCCTCCCCCGCAGACTCGGACACTTCGGGAAGGGCGGCCCGGAGGACGAGGTGTGTGCGCATGCGCGCGCGCCTGTGCACGTGCACGTCCGTGCGTATGCGTGCGCGCGCACGTGCACTCTGGGCGTGTCCACGGTGGAGGGTCTAGTACTGGAACCGGAAGAGGAGGCAGGTACTTGTGAAGCAGGGCGCGGAGCCTGGGTGGCTGATGGCGGACGGGTGCGCACTAAGGTTCTCGGCGTGAGGGGGCTTCCAGGTGGCCGCCGGGAGCCTGGGGACGGCGCCCCTGCCGTGTCCGCGCACAGGACTGACTCCGGGACGACGGCCCCTCCCTCCCATGAGGTGGGACAGGGCCTCGCGGGCGGCACGGGGGTGCGGTGAGCTCTGTGCACGGGACGCCTTGACTTCCACGGAGAGAGGGGACCCCGGGTGCGTGTGCGCGACCTCAAAGAGCCAGTCTGTCGGCTTCGTTACCTTTGAAGCCGAGCGTCGAGTGTTCCTTTGTCCTGCTCTTCCGAGTGTCTGACTGGTCTGAGGTGTGAGACTGACGCCGCCCTCCGAGATGCGCTTCTACCCGGGGTGTTAGCGGGCGAAGCGAGCGGCCACACTCGACCCCAAGGTTCGGGAGGGCATGAAGCCACCAGCCCTAAGAAGATGGGTCTCCTTCTCAGGCACGGTTGCTTCATTGCTTTTTCAAGACAGATGCCACAGCATGTCTTTTTCATTTCCCCAGACGCCCTGGTTTCTCCTCCGAGCCTGCTGGAGGGAAGAAGGGGGAAGAGAGCGAGACGCGAGGTGTGCGGAGGGGAAGGACCCAGGAAACGGATTCTTGGCAACCTCGGCCATCGGATAAGCAGCGTCAGGTTATAAATTTAAGTTTCAGTTACCCCTTCACCTGGGCTTTTGTTTGCTCTTGATTTTTATCCACGGCACATTGATAATATTCTTGGTTAAGATGTGGGACTTTCTCGGACTCAACACCACGGTCGTAAAACAACCTTTCAAAATGTCCTTTTTTTAAAAAAAAATGTGGAAACAAAAAAACACACCTAGATAAACAGAGAAGTACAAATGCTGCAGCAGAGTGGCCATAAGCAGGTTGACGAAGCCGCTTTCTCAATGAATACATGAGGCATTAAAACCCAGGACTTAAGTGAAGAGCACAGATTGACCACTAATGGTGTCGCTCTGAGAGCTCACAACCCCCTCTGATAACATAGCCGAATTTAAAAAGCAATTGTAAACGTAGGAGGAAAGAGAAGTATGCATGAATATTTGAAGCAGAGTCAAGCCGGCAGTACCACCAGCCAAGAACAACTGGTCGCCCAGAGCCAACGGAGCAGGGCCGGCCAGGGGAGACCTGCACCGGCAGCCCGCAGCTCCCGTCTCAGAATGTGAGTCTCCCACAGGACGCCCGTGGGAGAGCGGAGGTGTCGCTCCTTGAGCGGGGTGGTTACCCCCTTCCATCTCACTGCCTGTCCCCCAACATCCTAGCACCTAGAGCGCAGACTCCAGCGCAGCGCAGGAGAAAACTGTGCCAGAAAAGAGTTTTCGCTTTTACTTCCCGAGAAGTAAATTTTAAAAAGAATATCTTTGTATTGGGTCCTCAGATATCTCTCATAGAGGAGCACGCGAAGATTTGAATGCCCTGGGGACGATGTCTTCCTTCTGCTCAGCCTTCCTTCCCCAGCGGGGCCAGCCCCGGGCCGCAGGCGTGTCCCTGCCGCCCTCACCATGTGGCCTGGGGAGCACGAGGTTCCCGTGGGACAGGGAGGCAGCCTCCTCAGGGCTGGGGAGCATGGGGGGGAATGGCTGCCCCTGTGCTCTGGCTTCCACACGTTTTTCCTTCCAACAGCTGAACTGTGTTTATTCCGATTGATCTGCACCCCATCTCCAAATTATTTCAGTTGGGTTTCCTTGGTCTTTCTATTTGCAAGGTTGCAAGTTGCTGACGTGGGGTTAGCGGAAGGTGAATGCCACCTTCTAGAACCTTTTGTCAGATCAGCCCAGCACATCTCTCTGCTTTTCATAAGTTAATTGCTAACTTCCAAGGAAAAAACACTGTTTCTTACTTTCTGGTCTCTTATCACACATGCTGAGCACGGCTTGGTTAAGCAGTAACTCCGGCTATGCAGGTAAACAGAATTCCCCACCCTACCCCCTCTTCTCCATACGAGTCTGAGAACTGGGGGGAAGAGTCAGCAGCTATTAATAACTCGCTTAACTGGAAGTGATTCAGTTTCATTAATACACCTTGAGAACATTTACATCCGCAAAGGACAGAGTGTTTACAAGGCCTGAGAAGGTTTTATGGAAAAGCAGCTTTATGAGCCCTGGGGGCACTTTCCTGCCAGCGCCGACTTTCACAACAGTGGGCTATCACTTGAGTGAAAACCTCAAGCTTTTGCTGAAGTTGGCCCTCACTCTGGCTTTTCGGAGCTTCTATAAACGGCCGGCACCTCGAGAGCCAGAAGTGGTTTTGGGACTTGGTAGAGGGTGAGTTTGAATGCCATCCAGGCCTCAGAGGCAGAATGGAGGAGTGATGGCCATGCTATGGCTTCCTCCACACGAGCGGGCGGAGGAACTGGGCCACCTATGTAGTGTGACTTGGAAGTTGCCAGGAAAGCAACCCCCTGACTGAGAAGTAGGCGTCTCTCCTCAAAGACCTACCTCAGAGCCTGAAATTTAGACCAGGAGATCTCTGCATTTTGGTTTGGGCATGGTCTTCAAAACATCTGTGAAGTGCAAAAATTCCTCTTGAGAGAGGAGGGTATTAACACAGCAGCACCCAGACCACGTACTAAGAGTCACCTGCAAGGTCCTAAAGGTAGGGCCTCACGAAGTGCTGCCACCGCCCAGCTGGCTTGTGACCAGGGCCTGGGCCCTCCCTGCCTCTTCAGGCCCACGCCACCTGCAGGTCCCTGCCACCTGCAGGTCCCCATGAGCGCCCGTGCAGAGAGCCACTGCTTCTGTTGCCTGGAGCTCGTGTTTCTTGTGGTGGCTCAGATTTCTGCAGCAGTGCTTACGTTCAGGATTGATTTAGGATCTTTAGCCGGGAACAATACAAAATCTTCCCCTCCATGGCCACGAGAAATTCAAATGCATTCTAAACTGCAAAGCAGACATAGCGACCAATGAACTCAGCACTGAGTTTCACTGTGGGAACTAGCTTTTTTGCACTTTTGGAAATAGGAAATGTGAAATCTTTCAAATCTTGTCTTTCTTGGTTCCTGTTTGCTAGTACCCTGAGCGTGTGCTTACCCTGCCTACCCGGCGGCCTGGCTCCTTCTTCACTCCCAGGATCCAGTTACTACCCAGAGCCAGCGCACCCAAACGCATTCCGTCTCTAAGCGCCAGACTCACCTCTGCGGTTGCCCAGCAGTTACGTCCGCTCACGTGTCCCGAGGCATCTCCACGTCAACAGGTCTGAAACAGAACTCATGATCTTTGCCTCCAGATTTGCTCCTCTTCCCGTTTCCCCATTGCACAGAATTCATTCAGTTGCTCAAGGCAGAAATCTTAACGCCCTCCTCTTGGTCACCCCGTATCCAGGAGCTCCGTGAGTTTCCCGTCTTTCCCTTCCATCGGCTGTGACTTTACCCCCGCTGCACCGCCCACGCCACGCCGTTCGCTCCCGCCTGCTTTCCTGCGGCAGCCGCCTCGCTGAGCCTCCTGCCTCTGATCCTTTGGTCTCGGACACCCACCGTGCGCCCTGCAGCCCGCGAGACCCTCCTGCCCTGACCCGCCACCCGTCTGCCTTGCCAGCCTGCGTGCATTCCTGGGCTTAGGCTCGCTCACGGGGTCTCCAAGCCTGCGGGATCCGGCCGGGCTTTCTACTCCAGCCCGTACCCGCCCACCTCCCGCCTCCAGTTCTGGCCCCTGCCATAGGAAACGGCTGTAAATGCCCACAGCACAGAAACTGCTTCCCTTCGGGCCTGTGCGCACGCGGTCGCCGCCACCGGGAGCGGCCTGTCCGCGTTTGCCCGCCTGAGGGAACCTGCCGTGGCCCTTCCTGGGCAGCTCGAACCCGCACGCTGTCCCTCCCAGCCCGGGCACCGAACCGCGGCCGCCGGGTGGGGCGTGCTGACGTCATCTGCGCGGCCCCCAGCACGCTGCCTGCTGCACGGCCAAGGCTCAGTAAGTGGATCGCGGGGTTCTCTCTTCAAGGTTGGAGGGCACTGTGGTTGGCGCTGAGGTGACGGGCTTCGAGGCGGCGGTGCTGCTTCTGAGCTGTGAAGGTGGGGCGTGGTGGGTCGGGCGCAGGCGGGGCCATAACCGTAGCAACGGCCGGCGTACAGCGATGTGTCCGCTGCTTTGGGGCATCTCAGGGTTACCCTCGACGCAGACAAGGAAGCTGAGGCCTCCCAGGTGAAGCGTGGAGGCCACGGGTGCCCAGAAGGTGTGGGGGGGAGGTGGCGGCGGGGTGGCACGGCCCGGCTTCCTGCTCCCGGCGCTGCCTCGGCTGGCCTGTGTGGCGTCGGCTAAATGCAGGAGGGTTCCTGACGCCCACTGTTGCTTTGTGCAGCGGCCACCCTGTTCGAGTCACTTTGCTCTGATGTGTATGATAAAGTTTTCTTTGCGTCGGTGGGAAGGAGCCTATTGGGTGCGCGTGCTTTGCAGGGCACAGGAAGCAGGGGAGTGTGACGTCGAGTTGCTGGGTTGAGTCGTGGAGAGAGTAGCATTTGCTGTTTCGAATTTCATGGCCTGTTTTTCCAAATGATCACCTCAAAAGTCAATGAATTGGTTCATTCCTTCACCAGATGTTTATTAAATAGGATGCAAGATGCTGTTCTATACTCTGAGTATCAGACGGTCTTAATCTAGCCGCGAGAGAGGAGGCGGGCCACCCTCCACCAGCGCAGAGCAGAAGCTGGGGCCGCGGGCATGGGTCTGGGAGGAGTGGGGTGTGCTGAAACTGAGGCCATTTCTCGCTGTGGTGACTGGAGTAGGCGGCAGGTGACCTGGCTGTCCTCATTGGGGCGTGTAAGCTGTTCCATGTAAGCATGGCAACGAGCCTATGGCCCTCCCCGGGGCCATAAAGCAGGCACTCCATCAATATTTACTGAGTTGGTTTTTAATCTCAGGTGCAGCATGCAGCCATACAGCTGAATAGAGGAATTGTGTTTATGGCTGAGTCTGGTACAGTGTATTTCATTAGTACAATTACGATGAAAAACAATTCATGTGTTCTTTGCCTCACTTCTAAAATGCTTGTATATCTTAATTGTAAGGTCAGGATTTTTAACCTGGAGATCTCAGATGCACCTAATCTTTAGACCCAGATATTGAATGCAAAAATTTGTACGTATATGTAACTGTTTATTTTTCTGCTTAGTGCTTTCATGAGATTTTTAAGGGAATATGTAGGAATTTTATTGTTGAAAGAGGTATATTCCACAGAGGGATAAAGCTGAACTTATTTATTGATTTCTTACGTAAAATCAACGCATTCTTTTCTTGTAAGTATTAACAAGAAAATTATTTACATGTAACTTTTTAATTCTTAAATTTTTGTTGAAGTATAGTTGATGTACAGTATTAGATTAGCTTCAGGTAATGTTGTAACTTTTTGAATGTTATAATTTGTAATAGATAATGGGTCTAGAATATGTCATTGTGGCTTGGAATGTGAGAAAAGTTCAAGTGCTTAAGAAAAGATTTGGAAATAAGTGATATATTATCTAAATTGAATGATCAAGGCACACCAAAATCCTTAGCTGTATTCCATGCATGTGCCAGAAATATAAAATCAACAAAGGATCTCCCAGACTCTAGTTACTGGACCCTAGTGGCTTGATGAATGTTCGGGGCAGGCTTTGAGATCCCGTGAGTATACCTGCGTTTGGTGCGTGCACCACCCTTTTAGGGAAGGTGGCAGAATGAGGTGAGTGAGCTGGCAGCCAGCTGGGATGGGAAGCTGTCTGTGGTTGGACACTGTCTCAGTGCGGGTTCTTCCAGAGGTGGATTCTTAGGTAAGGATCCCAGCGCAAGTAGTTTCCCTGGGAGGTGATCCCAGGAGACCAGAAAGGGAGTGAGCCCAGGGAGGAAAGCACGTTCTCAGGCAGGTGCCACTGAGGGCGTCTGGGCCTTATTCCTGCCGGGAACTCTGGGGCCAGTGCCGGTCCTGTGCCTCTGCGGAACCCCGCCCGGGGCGGGGAAACAGATGTTTCCCCACTGACTCATGCTCCGTCTGTCAGTTGAGAGCCACTCCTGGGAGAGGGGCGGACTCCCCAGCACAGCTGGCCTGCTCGGAGAGAGGGGCGAAGTCCTCGGGAGGGTTACAGGGGTTGGCAGGTGGGGAGTTGGGTCAGCCTGTAGGAAAACGGTAAATGCTGAGGACATAGGAGCAGGACACCCACGTTTCTGCTATAGACCCCTTCTACTCTGCTGGCCAGGCCACTGGACGGTGCTTGGGGTCAGCAGACCCCAACTTCTCCGCTGTCCACCTCCTTTGCACAGTGTCAGAAGTCCGTCTACCACCCACAGGTTCCTACAGAGGCTCCAGCTCTCAGTCTGGGGCCCTCAGCTCTGAGGTTGTAGGCAATGTTAAACACGTGGTGCGCTAACCGGAGAGATTAGGGTGGCAGTAGTGGGTTAATATTAGACGTGATTAAGGCAAAGAAGTGTGCTTTTTCTCTGCTTTGAAGAGCTTTAGACTAAAGTAGCTGGCTTATCAGCGTGCTTAGGAGCTGTGGTATCACAGGGTAGACATCCCCCCCCCCTCCCTCCCTCCCTCCCTCCTCCCCCCTGCTCTTTATTTTCATTCACTCTTTCTAAGAACTTCCACGCAGAAAGCCTTCTCTTCTTTCAATGTACTGTTTTCCTCATCTTGTCTTTTCTGTCCTGAACTTCTGAGCTCAGGGACCGTATTTTGTTGATCTTTGTGGTACTGCTGCTCAGCAGAGTTCCTGGCATGTATGGTGGGTCTTGAGAAAACGTTTGTTGAATGAACACGTCTTTTTGATGTACTGAGGTGGGGCAGGACAGGGCACGGTCCGGAGCACTCTGGCCCTCGTGCGGCAGTTTCTGCCTGCGCTCTGGAGCCCCTTCCCTCTACACACAAAGGGAGACACAGGTCTCCAGACTCGAAAGGAAGCTGATGTCCTCTTGGGTTTCAGCAACGTAAAATAGTCTTTCAAAACTAAACCTTTTTCTACTGAGAATTGGCAGAAAACCCTGGTAAGTGGAAAACTGACGAGTTTTCTGTAGTTGCTGTCTGAAGAAATTTTCTCGCTTTGTAATTGTTTAAATTCAGCTGTGGAACTTCTTACTGACTGTGAAATTAAATGCCATTTTCCCCGCCACCATCCAGGCCTACCCCAGAAGTGTCTCTTGTTAGGCTCCTAACTGCTGCTGGTACTGGTACTTTTCTTTCCCTGTTGTCTGTAAACTCATATTTATTATTATCTTTTGAGTCTCTGACAAAGGTAATACATATACATTGTAGAAAACTTAGCAAAAGATATGAGAGTATGAAAATAATTTCATCATTCAGGATAAAACCTCTTAACATACTGGTAGAAAAACTTTTTATGGATATAATGCAGATAATGTTTTGTTTTATAACAAGCTGAGAATATTTGTTCTAGTTTCTATTTAATTAACAGGCAGGGGTATCTGAGAAGGGGTTTTGTTGGGACCATTTCCCATTGAAACCTCTCTGCAGTTTCTTTTCCTGCCTTCATTTGGGTGAAGAGTTTTATAAATGAAGTGGCACGAGATACAATTTGTTGAAGCAAAATTTTTACAATGCTTAAAAAATTCACTGTGTAGAATAAATATTTTCTTTTTCACATGCCACCTAGCTGCTGAAATTTGGTCTAATCCTTCTAGTTTCAGATTGGAAACCGGCACGCGACAGTAGTAAACTCCTCCCTTGAGGGTTTGCTTATTTCGTTTATTTCCCCCAAATTAATTTTACTGTGGTAGGCTAGAATAACTTGTCACTGAACATTTGGGTTTATGTGGTGAGGTCCAGCCAATGAAAGCAGGAGGTGGAATGCAGCTGTACTTGAAGGTTGACATAGAAGGGATTGAAAAGCATCTGTGAGTGGTTGGAAGAAGTCTTTAGAGGACATGGACCATTTATTCAGACAGCAGGCTCGGTCAGTGTGAGGGGACAGTGCTTTCAGCCACCTGAATATCATGGCTTCTGGTAGATTCCATGATTACACAAATACTTGTTACAGGATAAATGCAACTGCCCTAGTTGGGTTACTGCATCCTTGCCAAAAAGTCGATGTACAGGAAGAGTCAATTTGGGTTAGTTTACTCTTACTGACAAACACAGAGGCTACATGAACGGCCAGGGAAGTGGCCAGTGCTGCTGGACTGGAGGTGCTTGTGCATCAGGCAACACCTGGGATTTTAGAACAACAGCCACGCCAGCACCTCCACAGCAGCATTTATCAGAAAATAAAAACAGGGCAGTATGTTTCACATTTCCCATGGGCTTGCTAAAATATAACTAAATATACAGCCGGTTAGAAACTCCTTCTGCAAAGCTCACCCCCCCGCCCCCCCCCCCAAAACCCCTCTAGATTGACCTTGAATGCTTCCCTGTAAGCAGCTGCTAATACGTGAGCACACGGTGTGTTTAGAGCTTGGTTTCTAAATATTATGCCCACTAAATAAACCAACATTCCTTGGAGAAATGGCTGGGTTCAGGGCCAGGAGGAGAAAGAACAAGATGAGTCTGGCTTATCTCACTAAGTCAGAAGGTGAGGAAGCGCTCACACGGTGATAGGACACCACACAGGAGCGCAGACAGGCCAGGGGCTCTCGCTGCAAACGAGGGACAGTCTGAGTGGCAAAACGAGAGATGACAGGAATAGGCTGTAATTCACTGAATTGTATGAGAATCCCCAGGTTCACGGTGCTAATAAGTAGGTAAATGGAGAATAAAAGAAAGCTCTTCCTTAAAGCAGAATGTCATGTAGAAAGAATAGAGTTAGAAAATCACCACTTTGTAACTGTCAGAGTAAAGGTCTATTCAGGGTGGAATCATTAATGGATGCTGAAACTGTTGGTTGACAGTTTCTCGGGAGGAGCCGGGTATTTACATTGTCTCAAAGTCTTCCTCACAGACTGCTTACTAATTGCAAAGGTAAGAATGGCAACTTTATAGTGAAGAAACCTGGGAGACCCATATTAACAATCAAGGATTCAAAGCAAAGTTTCTGTCACCAAATCAACAGGGCAAACTATTTAACACACAGGTCCTGTTGTGATGCCTCTTCTACCTAACATTTCTGCCCAAGTGCATAACCCACATCTAATTCAAATCGAGGGACAACTGACCGGAAATCTTCAAACGTGCCAGTGTCACAAAAGACCAGGAAAGTGGAGGAAATGTTCCAGAATAAAGGAGATTCAGGACACAGGACCACTAAGTGCAACGCATGAGTTCTGGATGGGGTAAAACAGATGGAAAAGACATCGTTGGGACAGTTGGTGAAATCTGATACGGACTGTGGAGTAGATAACCCTATCAAATCAAAGCTCACTTTTCTGAATATTTGTTTATTGTAATACAGGAGAATGTTCTCGTCTTTGGAAAATGCATGATGTAGGATTTTGGGGTGACGAGGCAGGAGATCATCAGCTAACCCTCAAAAGGTTCAGAAAGAATGTAATTATATATGATATTGTACAGTATATGTAAAATATGTAAAACATTTTATATATAGAAAGGGTATGATAAAGCAAAGTGTTAAAGTTGTGAATCTGAATAAAGGGCGTATGGAAGTTCTTTGTACTATTTTTGCAACTCTTATAAGATTATTTCAAGATGAAAAGTTAGAAGGAAAAAAGTTACTAATTTTGCCACAGTTGGGGTGGAGGTGGGCCGGAAAGTCAAATCCACATCTCCGTCCGTTTCTTCTGTTCTCCGTGTTCCGTGGTTTCCTCTAGAGCCAGTCTGCCTCCGCGCCCTGCGGCCGGGCTCCCAGACCCCAGACAGCAGTGACAGCCCCTGCCCATCCTGTCCCTTCGTCCTATCTGCCTTTAGTTTGGCTGCTTTGGTAGCCCTCCCTCCTGCCAGCCAGCAGGTGAGAAGACCCCCGCCTGCTCCCTCTCCCCCACCACTTGCTGTTCATGTTTCCCGCCCCAGGCTGTGGACCCCTGGAGCTGGGCTTAGACAGTCCAGCTCTTAGGTCTTGGTCCTCCTCTTCCGGACCACTGCTTGAGGGGACAGGCCTTTCATTTCCCCCTCAGGAAACGCTGTCATTTCGGTGGGACGGGATTGGTTTCTTCAGGAATCACCAGACAGATCCTACCATGGGCTTCCTCAAAGTGTCCCAACGCTGAGGTGCGTGGCAGGACTTTGAAGCTCCCAAGGCCACCAGAGCTGGCAGCGCCTTTGCTTTTGAGCTGTCCTCCTCGCCCCCCTTCAGGTGTGGCCCCTCGTAGACCATCACATGCCTGCCACTCCTTCATCTGTGGGATGTGAGATCAACTAGGTTAAAGCAACTTCGAAAGATGATCGTGTGATTGGTAATAACTCTTTCACATTAAGGGAATTTGATCATCTTGGCATTAAGACAATTTCTGAAAATACTGTAACTAAGCAAAACCCGGGAAATGCCAAGTTTTGGTTTATGCACCTGATGGTCTGTGGTTCTCATGCTGGGATTTCCTTGTCCTTTTTTTTTTTAAAACTTGTGCTGGGAAGGGGAATTTGAGCCTTTAAGTCTTGGTTAAATTTAAGCGTAATTATTTTATCTGGTAGCAGGGGTGTGGCTATTACCTCAGTTACTCTTTCCATTAAGGCCGAGTGTCCAGGACTGGACACTGGATGACGGTGCAGGACCCATTGCAGCTTCTGTTCATGACATGGGGTGTTACTATGTTACCAGACACTTAGCTTTCATACTTTGTATCTATGTCAGCTGCTGTAGCCTACTTGCGGAAGATCCTTCATTCCAGCGGTGTTGAAAATGGAGTGCTTTTGTCTGCGTCAGGCAGGGGAACAGCGTCCGGGGAAAGCTGCTGATGGGTTGGAGCTCTCATTGGCTTCCTCAAACCTCCTGCTGCCCCATTTTATTTAGAATACTAATAACTAAGTAGTTATTTTTCCAAGGAGAAGAGTTCTGCTTCTTTTGTCCTTAACCAAAATAGGGACCAGTTGCTGAAAGTTGTATTGGTATTTGCACATGCCCAGCTTTCGAACTCAGTGTTACGGTAAAAAAAAGAAAAAGTGAGACAAACAGCCTTTTAAAGCAAACACGACCATTGTAAGCCACTTGGCTTTGATAATTTCTTCTTTTTCCGTATAGCCTTGACCTTGGCTGAGACAGCATGATTTACAACATGAATGAACGTCTAGAGGGCAGAAACTATGTCATACATGTTCTGAGCTTGCCACTTCCTGTTCTAAGATATAAATCATGTAACGTTTGTAGTTAATTAGAATGTTTAGGTATATGATTAGTTGCTTTGTATAACTAATTTTTAGAATATGTTTATAGAATGTATCTTTGCTATATTGTGATTTTAAAATTATCCTTTAAAAATTAATTTATAAACAAAAGTAATACATGTACAAGGTCTAAAAAACAGTGTACATTGGGACCTATAAAAAGAAGCAGTGGTCCTGGGCCCATCCTTCCTCATCCTTTGTGCCTTTACTCAGGCCCGACTTCTTTTATCTCTTCTAGCTGTTTCTTCTGTTAGTTATGGCCAGTCCCTAAATAATGGTTTATACTGTTATTTCTCTAGTCTGATGGGACAGATGAGGAGTTACCTATCCTCATCAGCATTTCTCCCAATATCTCGATACAGTCAACCCACATTTTGAGTCCCTTCATTGCTGGATTACTTTGTCACTTTAGGGAGTGTAAGTATAGCTTGATTTCTTGTTGCATTAAGTGCTGGGAGTATGTCAGCTTCTAACTGGGCACTCAGCCCCGGGACAAGTTACATACCTTTTAGGGACAGTGGAAAATGAAAATGCAGCACCCCTTGTTTAAAAAGTATTATGAATATCATGGTGATGACGAGAGCGTTAGACCAAGCTTGGGGCCCTTCTGTGGTGGGGTCTCTGTGGGGCTGCAGGGGTGGCACATCCTGACGTTGCTTCTCTTTCCCTTCAGCTCTCTTTCTTCCCTTAACTTCTGTCATTTCTTTCTTACTTTTAAAATATCAAGAGTAATAACAATTTTGTCCTGTAACCATATATATCTCATCCATTCATTCTCTATAGGTTAAGTATCCAAGTAGAAAAATAATATATGGTTTATTTTTGTGACTATGCAAATATTATTCATTGCAGAACCAAGTAAACCAAGTATTTTCTTTCTTGTACATCCTTTTGTTTTTCCTGGAGTTTATAATTGCTTTTACTTTTGTCTTGTCCTTTTGCTGTATCACATTCTCAGTTGTAACCAAGTTTGCCCAGTCTGTCTAATCAGCTGTTCAATCTGTCTTTCCCCAGAGGCCTCTTCCAGTCCTGAACAAAGGGCCTTCCTCCTCTCTCTGGACTTAACTCTCTCCAGGCCTGTTGCCTGGCTGGTGTACTGGGACTTTTCTTTATTTCTTCCCTGGTTTAGTTTCACTGCTTCCTAGATTCTGAGATTTTATCCTTGGTTGATCCTTTGCTCTAGGCCCTCCTCAAATAGCTTTTTGATGTGAGTGCAGGAAGAAATCTCTGAGTCCTTCCAGTTCTGAAGATGTTGATAATTTATCCTCTCAATTTGCAGTTATGAATAGAGCTCTAGGTAGAAAGTAACTTCTCTCAGAGTTTTGAGAGGATCTCTGATTGTCACTGGCATCCACTGTTATTGATGAGAAGGCCACCTGATGCGTTTTGTTTTACACTGTGGTAGTTTTTTGTTTTACACTGTGGTTGATTTTTCTCCCTGAAGACAATTTCCTTGCATTCTTGGTATTCTGAATTTCACAGTGTTGCCCCCAGGTGTGGCACAGGTGTGGGTCCTTTCTCACCCATTATTATGCTAGGCATGTGGGAGCATTTTAAACCTGGAGATTGCTATCTTTTAATCTTTGGAAAATTCTCTTGAATACATTATTTGATAATTTCTTCCCCTTTGTTTTTCTCTTTTTGAAAGTTCCATTAATTGGATCTTGGACCTCTTGGACTAATTCTATATACTTCTTGAATATCATCTCAACTTTGTCTCTCCTTAAGAGACACAGTTCTCATTTTTAGGAGGTTTTCCCAATTTATCCTCCACTCTTTTTATTAATTTATCATGTTTTTCATCCCTAAAAGTTTCATTTTTCTCTAATTTTTCTACTCATTGCATTGTTTTTGCTTTATAAATATATACCATCTATAATGATTATACAAATTGGAGTATTCAAATTATTCCTGAATACTCCATAGTATTTTTTCCTATTTATCCTGGTATTTTTTTTTTTTTCCCATGATGGAGGCTTATATGTTGGTGATTCCTGACTGACCTTTGAATTTTGAGGTGAGGCACTAAAAACCTGATGATGAGCTCTATATACTTAAATAGGGTTTGTGAATTGGTGGGGTTTGATTTAGGGTGATAGGTGGTGACAGTATTTTTTACTGGGACTTCTATATACTAGAATGTATATATAGGTCTTTCTTCTGTAGCGGTTAGATGTTTTAGGGTAAAGTGTTAGATTTTGGTTTTTTTTGCCTGGAGGTATTTTCCTGGTTGGAAATCGAAGTGTGTGGAATTGATGCCTTCTTACAATAACTTTCAATTATTTCCTCATTTTCTTCCCCAGAGCCCTCCCTGCCCCTCTGCTTTCCTGGCTTGGTTGCACTGCTTCCTAGGCGCTGTCCATCATGGCTCTGATACTTCTAGGTACCGAGTCTCTGGGGTTCCACCTGGAGGACAGCCCTCCTGAGCTCCCTGGAACCGTCCTGCTCCATCAGCTCTTCTCTGTAGCTTCTCACTCCTGTAAATTCGCCGACCTCTCTTCCCCCCTCCTTCTCTGCATCATTGTTGGTTTATCACCACTTCATTTCTTTGCTGTCATTTAAGTGAGGTCTTGGAGGAGGAGGATGCTGTCTATATGTTCTGAGGAAGATTTGCCTTCATCTTTTCTTAAACCACCCGTGGCTTCTGTGTGTGCCGAGGACGGCAGTGCCCAGTGCGTACCAGCTGTGTACATGCAAACACCATCCATTCTTGTCACACCTGTCACTTGCAGAGTCGGAGAAAATCCAGTGTAAATTTTACATAGGAAAACCGTAGTTTTCTAAATACCCATGTGTGTGTCTGTGTATCTGTGTGTCTGTCTATGGTTACGTAGGTAGCCCCTCCTGCGGGGACATGGTTCAAATGCGCAGAGCCTGTTAACAGAGCTCAGAGAGGATGGGCATGTGGTCGCCTTGGGGATGGATTGGAGGAGCTTTTGTTCTTCTTCTTCTTAATCAGCAGAAGGTTTAAAAATTTTAAATTAAAAAAGTGGCTTTAGGCTGCTCCATATTCTCCAGGTCATCAGGCCTCATATCTTTTTGTTATTTTAAAACATACTTACGAACTGATTGAGATCCACCTTTATTCAATCATGTAAATAGATTGTTTGGTAAAGTTCATATTTTTTCTCTCCAGGGTTTGGGGCAAATACTGCAAAAGTAATGTGTAAAATGAAGGAATTGGTTAAGCTGCCAGCACATGCTTGTAGCACTTGTTATGTTATTACTGTAGCAGTTACACTGGTGATTTACACCCGCTTAACCACAGCTCCTTCTCGGGGGAGATCCTCCTAAGCATAAGTTTGGACACCAGCCTGGGAGGCGTCTCTCAGCTTTCAGAGACCTTGTTCACACCTCGCAGAGGCTTCTGTCTGTAGCGTTTGAGTACTTTTCAGGGAGAGATCTTTACATCCAAGGAAAGCAAAGTGGCCAGCAGCTCTTCACGGCCTCTCTCCACCTCTTTCCTGATTGCCCGGCAGACAGTGGTGACATTGGGCAAATATTTCTGAGCGTTTGGTGCACATATTGGGACACTGGTACACTAGCCTCATGGTGGGACCCTGAGGGAGGTGGCTGTGAATTTGGAAATGTGCAAACCACAGTAATGTCCATGGGCCCTTGGTCTGAATACTGCATGTGGAGAACAACAGGCCTGTTGAATACTGAGTGGGAGAAAATGGAATTAATCTAGAGGAGTTTAATCTGGCTAATTAAAAGATCTGTTAGGGGTTGTAGCATGGTTTGTTTATTTATTTTTATTAATTTTTTAAGCAAGCACATAGCACTAGCTAGGTGTCGGGCAGTATGCAGACGTCTCCTTGAATCGTCATCGTTTGATATGATGTGTCCTGATCTACCATCTACAGAGGAGGAAACCAAGGCTCAGAGAGGCTACAGGACGATTCCCTGGGGTCCCCCCGAGGTGGAGTTGAGCCTGTGGGTCTCAGGAGCCCCGTCGCTGCAGGACATCTTGCCTGCCCCACTGTCTCTGTCTGCGACCTTTGATTGACTTGCCCTTTTGCCTGGAGCACCCTTGTTTACTTACTGAAATTCAGTTCCCCCGTTAAGTCCCAGCATCAACGCCAGCAGCATGACATCTGCCCACGTTGTAGAGCCTCAGTCGTGGCTGGTTTCTACCTTTCTCTCTCCGGGAGAACTTCTCAGCTCCCAGCTTGGTGTTCCCTTCCTCCCTTGGGTTCCTGTTCCCTTGCGGGCACCGCTGTCTGGGTGCACGTCCGTGTCCCCCGCCGGCATGCAAGCCGTCTAAGATCATCAGCTGCGTTGACGTCCTTTCTCTCCCATCCCCACGGGCTGACATGGTGTCTGCTGCCTGTCGGACCCTGGGATCTTGAGGAGAATCCAGTGGGCCCACAATGAGGCAGGACTGGCCACCCAAGTGTGCGGTTGGTTTCTGACACTGTGGGATCAGTTAACGTCTAGCTGTAGAGACGTCATTCCTCCCTGCTTGTTTGTTTTTTTTTTTAAATCACTCAGTTTTCTGGGGAAGATAGAAGACTCCATAAAAACTGCAAGATTGCTCAGAAAAAAAAAAGAATGTTTACTAGGTTCTTAGATATTTGAAGGCAGGAACCATTTGTTGCTCTCCAGGCCCCACTCAGCAGCTACACACTGCTTTGCAGTACAGTTTGGATCATTGAAGGCCTGTTGGGTGGTGAGCCAGGGGTGAAGACGTGCCTGTGTGGCGTGGAGCTGCCCTCCTCACGCTGACCTCCTGACTCTGGGATTCCTAAGGCTTTAACTAGAGTTCTTTCTCTTTCCCCCTCTTTTTATGTTTGCGTGAATTCTCTCCAGTGTTTCATCCTCACTTCCTGCAGCAATTTTCATTCTTCTCCTTTGCTGTAATTGCTGGGTATTAAAAGACTGTGTGACTGTGTTATGAAACAAAATTGTATTGTATTGTATTGTATGAATATTCTTATCCTGGGGTTTTCCTTTTCTGTGATGATGTGAGAAATCTCTTTTTTACCTCCTGTGAAAAATCTCTTTTTTACCTCCTGTGAAGTCTCTGAAGGGATTTTCGCAGCTAATTTGGGATAATAAAGGCATTCTTACTGTAATGCAGCTCTTCTTTTTAGGAATATGTATCTATATTTCAGTCACTTCCGTATAAATTTGCCTGAACTGAATGAAATTCCCTGCAGAAGGGCTTTAAAGCGTTAATGTGTTTGCATGCCTCTTCCCAGCCCTGCCACCACCCACCCATCCTCCCAGCGACCCTACAACTCAGCCTTGACGTGTGTCACACCAGACAGCTCCTTGGGTGCTCTGAGGCTTGTTCACTGTGGTAAAAAATGAAAGAGACGGAGGAATTAGAGGTCAAAACACTGTCAAGGAGAATAGAAAACTGTTTGGCTTGAAGGTCGTCTTCTTTTTGACTGAGAGTGTAAAAGGTAGTGGGAACCAGAAAGGTGAGCAGTGCTTTACTTGGGTGATGCTTTGCTTGGCTGTTTGAAATAAATGTCCATTAAATGCACAAAACACGCCTGCCAGCCCCCTGGACACCGGCGGCTTCCTGTTTGTGTCCTTTACGAGAGAGGCACGTGGACTGACTGTGACGGGTCTTTGCCCACCCCCCCCCCCCCCCCCCCCCCCCCCCGGCATCTGCTTCTGCTGCTTCCCCTGCTCCCACCCACACCCCCGCCCCAGGGACATCCCTGCCATCTTCAGGGCACTTTCCTTTTAAAGAAAATGATTTTTTTCCTTGTGTGATGGTTGGTTCTGTGTCAGCTTGGCTAGTCTGTGGCGCCCAGTTGGTTGATCGGGGCAAAGCATTTGAAAAAGAATAGATACATGTACGTGTATAACTGAATCACTTTGCTGTACGCCTGAAACTAACACAACACTGTTTATCAACTATACTCCAATATAAAATAAAAAGTTAAAAAAAAACATCTAGTCCAGGTATTTTGCCATGTGACTGACATCTCACGTCAGTTGACTTTAAGTGAAGGAGATGGTCCTGGACAGGGTTGTCCGGCCTCATCAGTCAGTCCAAGGCCTGAAGAGCAAACACTGAGGTTTCCTGGAGAAGAAGGGCTGCAGCCTCCGGACCGGAGCATCTCCTCCTGCCTGAGTATCCAGCTGCCGGGCTGCCCTGCAGATTCCAGGCTTGTCCCATAAACGCACGATTGCATGAGCCAGTTCTTTAAGCTAACTCTCCCCCCTCTCTCTGAATATTTACGTCATCTGTATCTATGTCTGTGTCTGTACCTGTATCCCTATTTGTTCTGTTTCTCTGGGGTCCCCTGGTAACACCGTATTTCAGATGTGTAGACACACAGCCTCACTACTTTGATACCGTAGCAGGAAAGTGTTCTTCATCAGTGTGGGTTATACTTATTACTGAAGAATAATCTTTAAAGCTCTGAGTCAGCAGCACGTTCACTGCCCCAGCTGGTCACAGAACTTCTCCCCCAGGTTGTCCCCTGCACACCTGGCCACGCTCTGTCACTTTCTCCTCAGCGGTTGTTCTGGGGGCCGCCCGCGTGCATAGCACTCTCTTCCTGTTTACTGTTCACGTTTCCTTGGCCCCGTTACAGAGACCAGAAAACAGGTGACCTTACAATTAGCGGGGTGAGGAAGGGGGATTGGCCATTTCCTTGCTGCTTCTACTTTTTGCCTGAGGGTTGTTTATTGCAATGAATGGATTTGCAGAGTGAAAGTTTGAAAAACACAGAACATGTTCTCCAGGTGTCCTTCCTTTTAAATGAATATGTCCTAAGAAAATGTGAACCTTGCAGAATTGATCAGGGAGAACATACATTGTAGCTCCCCAGACAGGAAGTCTTGAGGGGGCCTGTCACGAGAGGTGGCCCTCCCTCCTGGTGAAGGCTGACTGGAGGAGGGGCTTCTGCACGGCCACATGGAAAGGGTCAGAAGGGCACCAGAAGACCAGGGCTGGGAGTGGGACGTTGGGGCTCAGAGGTGATGTACGCGGTGGTCAGACGGAGACGCTCAGGTCAGAAGGGGTTTCCTGGGCCAGCCTGGCCACTCTGCTGGAGCTGGTGGGGACAGAGCCTGGGGCTCTTAGACCCCGCTCAGCGCTCCGTCCAGATGGGACACTGAGGCTCATCAAGGCTTCCACTGAACAGCAAAGGAGATTTAGGGTAAATAGCTATGTTTTAAACATAAAGTTAATGAAAAATCAGATTTTATTTCAAGAAACTTTGTTTTCAGCTTCTCCGGCACACGCCTGGTCTACAAAGTGAGAGAGGCTTTCCGCCCCGCCCAAGAATTCTAGGCTTTTCTGGCTTATACGTCACTGTCACGTCACCTTTTAGTTACCTTCTTGGCCTTCTTGGCATACTTCTGAGCGCAAAACCGTTCTTTTCTCTCAACTTCTGTTCGTTTGCTTACATCTCACCAGCAATCGTGTGACTGACTGAGTCTCTCTGAATTCCTGTCTGGAGAACAGGGACTGAGATTCATGACTTACTTCACTTCTCACAGAAGCTCTTCCCATCCTGTCGAGCTGAGTGAGTGTCGGCTTGGCTTATCCCCTTGAATGAGTGGTAGGAGTTTGGGGGTCAGAAAGCCTTGTCTTTCCCCCAGCCCCATCCTTTCCCAGTGGTGGAACCTTAGACAAACCAATTCTCAGCTTCTCAGTTTTCTTATCTGTAAAACAGGACAAACGTCTGTTGTGAAGATTCAGTAGGAAGACAGGTATAAAATAGGAGATGGTTAATTATTGGAGACTGTTATTATTCTTTATCGCGGGCCATTGATTTGTTTTCCAGGCAAGAAAACCACATCCACATTATATCTATTCTAAAGAATTTTTACCTCTTCTTCCTTTTACCTTTCTTCTCCCTTTGATTTCATAAGAACAAGTGCAGATAGAAAGCCAGAACTGCTTTAGTGTTGTTATATTATTGAGTCTGAGGAGAAAATCTTTTGGAACTTTAAATAAAATTAAATTTAAGGGTCTTTACCATTTGTGAGTGTCACCATGGAGACAAAAATGTGTGGTCACCATGGCGACCTTTATCAACATTCTCGTCTGAAATTCTTACATATAAAATTAGGCATGGCTGCCGCTATGAAAAGACAGAGTATAAATAAGTGAACTCTCGTGATGACAGTGCCTGCCCGATTTGGTGTCACGGCGCAGTTCTAAAAATGTCATTAATGGTAAGTTGACACCCTGTGGATTCTCACAGAGCCGACTTTTGGCTGTGCCCTTCTGCCTCTGAGCTGGCAGAACGTTCTTAGATGGGGTTGTTCCTTGTTTCCTCTTTAGTCTCCTGCCTCATTTGAGGCAGCCTTTCTGTGTCTTTGCTTTTTATGTCTGCCTCCGGTGCTTCCTGTGGCTTCCTTGAAGGATACTCCATGAGTTCCGTTGTGTTTGTAAAAGAAATAGATCACATGATTTTATAACAACTCTCATATACAGTTGATAGTAGTACTTTTGTTTTAGATCATTGCTTTCGAAAAGAGGTGAGCGTTCTTCTATAACGTGCTGAGATGCATCTCATAACCTGCCACACGTTACGTGTCTAAAATGAATCTGTATTTAGAAGTAAATGATTCCCAAATGTGTGACAGGCCACTAGTTTATCCAAACGGCATAAAAATACCCACAGTGTGTACTAAAGTGGAGGCACCCAAGTTCATCAACTATTAGATTCCCTGGTGCAGGACGGTCTCCCAGGGGTGGGGATGGCCTCCTTCAGACTCAGGGAGAGTTGGTTGTGTTGATGGAGACCGTCCAGGGCAGGACAGTGAGTGACAACCAGCGGTAAGGAGACAGGGAGGGCGAGGGACGTGCAGGCTGAGCCCTGTTGGGCAGCTCTGGGGCGCATACTCACTTGTTTTCAGATCTTCCCTGCTTTCAGAATACTACCCCAGATTTGAATTAGATAGGAACCTCAGAACACTCTTAAATACAAACATTTTGTAATCAGGTTTAAAATTTCAAAACAGAGTGGGCAAGTCTTCAGGTACATCTTTTCAAACATTTTCTGGCAGTTGTCAAAAGATGCTGTGTTTGAATGGAAAAATGAACTCTAGATTATTGGTTTTGTGAGCAAAATGACTGCCCAAACCCAGGATCCCCCAGAGGGATGATTGTAAGCTCTTTGTGGTGCACCCCGGAGGGAACGGCAGGCTTCCCCTCGTGGTACACTGATCAGACTCTGGGATTCTTCTGGTGGTGACATCTCTTTGCTGAACTGAATGCCTTCTGCAAATCCAAGGACAGCTTGAGCCAAACCTGGTCCTTAGGGTCTGGGGATTGTTTCCCTGGGCAAAATGTTGACCTCTATTTCTAAGAAAAAAGTCTTTGAAAAACTCTTTGGACGTTGAAATAGCTCTACAAAAAAACATTTTGGTGCTTTAAAGTATAAACTAACCAGAAACACATGAGTTCAGTTTCCCACAAATCACAGAGGGTTTTGCCTAAGAGAAAAATGCATGTCAAAACACATCTCAGGTAAACAGTTTAAGGTGGTAATCTGGTTGCACAAGTAGGTCAAGGATTGGGGAAGGTGACATGCAAATTTGCACCCAGGTGGAGCGTGGAGGGCATATCAGCATCAGCTCACAGCTGCCGGGAGACAGGACGCCAGCAACGTTGTGATGGGTGAGAGGGTGGCCCTCGGCTTCTCTGTCCTTCTGTTGGCGGCTGAGCTATCTGGTGTGAGCCTTGATTTGGAATACTTATAGAGGAAATAAGACCGAATTATTGAATGTTCCAACGATAGATTTATCACGGCAGCGGATTTCTGCTGCTCTGCACTTACCCTGCTCGTTAACCTGTTGCTCGCCATGGTCACCTGCACTGGTGGGTTGATAAGAGGCACTGACAACCAGCACATGTGAGCAGAGCTTCTGAACTGCATCAGGATCCTGGAAAACACGGCCAGGGCTTAGAAATATCCTGTACTTGATATTCTTGGCGTTGTAATTTGTCTTATTTGTGAAGCAAGTTTTTTCTAAGGAAGGTCCTTGATGAAATGATCACAGCATGTGAATTAATAGAATCCAAGTGAATTTATAAATGTATAAAGTGAGTATAAGAACATTCATTTGACTTGCATGTAGGTTGTGAGGTTTGTTGGGAATTTCTTGGAATCTTCTTGACTCCTGGGTGAAGGCTCTTCTGAGAAGCTGGAGGGGAAGGGAGGGATGGGTATTAAGTATCTTCTGTGTGTCATGCATTGTGCTTTTAAATGTGTCCTCTTTTAAATGCTCCCAGGCGTCCTTTAAGAAGGCTGATTATCTTTATTATCTAAGTGGGTGAGGAAGCTGAGGCTGGAGACATTAAGGTCATTTGACCGCAAGCAACAGTGATGATCACTGCTCCATTCTGCATTGAGCAGTGTCGTCCAGGACTGGAAAATGCTCTGCTGGATCAATTTGTAGTTTATCACATTTGCAAGATTCACTGTCTCTCTTGTCCAAGGCTGACAGCTGGGACGGGAATTGAAGAGGCATAAATTAGAAGGCCAAAGACCAATCCTCGTTCCTAGTTAAAAAAAATTTAGAGAAACCCACAGACTTAAAAAATATTCCTTTATCACGTGAGCCCTGGTGTTGGTAAAAACGCTCGGAGTCTCAGGAAGCCTGGCTTGTGATCCACATAGCACCGGGGGCAGCCTGCACGAGTCAAGTCCCCAGTCTGCCTGTAACAGAATAAGTAATGTCATAACAAATAATAACAGAATGAGTAACGATGAAACAAGTAACATCATAACAAATAATTACAGAATAAGTAATGATGAAATAAGTAACGTCATAACAAATAATTATAGACTAAGTAACAATGAAATGAATAAAATGATAAAGGTAAATAAATTTTATGTACATGTTGACACTTAGGGAGAGGCATTTATGAGGATGATCTATTACTATGTAGTCAGTCACTGTTAGGGCACAGATGGTATCCTGAGTCGACAAAGCTTTTTCCCCGCCCAGTCCTCCAAGGAGGCTGGTCCAGTTGTCCTTCTGGTGCCCTGGTGGTGAGTGTGGTACTGTGTCCTTGGAGTCTGGCAGCAGTGACGGTGCAGCCTGTGCTCAGCGATGGAAATTTCTCCAAGTGCTGTTTTTAAGAGTCACCGTAAATTCATGCATTTGGTATGTGGCTGTTTGGGCAACAAGGAGCGTCTTTCCCTCACGTGATGGAAGCTGGAGCATTCGCTGGTTAATATTAACGACCTTCTCTAACCGAAGTGGGATGTGGTGGGTGGGGTCTGGGAACTCGTGGAAATCACAGGCCCTGTGCATGTTGAAAATCACAGAGAACTGGTCCTCTCGCTCATAGTCGTGGCCACAGAGAAGGGAGAGGTGGAGGTTCTGGCCCTCGACAGCTGCTTTCAGGCTCTGTGACCACACGTGCTGCACCATATGCTGAAAAGGATGCTTCAGGATGATCTTCTCTTTTTCACCTTGAAATATTTGAGTTTCAGTATTTTTTTTAGGGGCCCAGGTTAGGTTCTTAAGGCTCAATTTGTCATTTTTTTTTTTCAGAGTAAACAATGCTGTTGAATTGTATGAGAAAACAAGATGCTTAGAAGGAACTCTTTTCACTACTCAACTGATTTTTCAAAACCAAAATTCAGCCTTGGGCTTCTGTACCGGTTCCAGTAAGCAGTGGCAGGAGGCAGCAGAGCACGATGGTTTCTGGACAGTGCCCTCGTCTGTGGTTCCTTTGGCCGTGCTGCTCTCTGGGACCAGCTTTTCGACCTAGTATTTTAAGGACTGAGGGCCCTGAAGGGGAGCACTGTTGTGGGGAGGACTTTCCCTTACTTTGCCGTCTGTTTTTCCAAGATACGTATCGGTATTTAAGGAGTCTAGTCATAATGCATAAATGTCATAGCTCTTGTACATTTAATTTATTCTCCTGAAGATGGGGCTTTGTATTCCCTCCCCCCTCCCCCTGAAGCGAGGTCTTAACCCTCTCAGATCTCAGAGTTCAGGAGACCTTTCCACGCCTCTTGTCTGAATCGACTGCTCTGCCTACTTCCGTGGTCAATTCTGGCTGCTCGTTTGCACAGGGGAGTGGGGGTGACCTCCTGCCCGGAGCGTGTAAATCACGTCTTTCAGCAGTGGTTAGGTGAACATCTGGGGTGTGCTGGGCAGGTGCGTGGCACAGGTGGCCCTGGGGCTAGGGGGCTGGACAAAGCAGAGGGGTAGCCTACGGGGGTGCAGACATTGAACGTGCGATGGAAACCTTGATGACTGTTCGGACACGGAGGGCCGGGGGCTCCAGGACGTGGCCAGGACTGGCCGGGGGAGGGCTTGCCGAGGAAGAGGTGAGTGTCTGAGGCTAAAGCAGCTGCCGGGTGAGGGGTGGGGGTGGAGGCTCCGGGGCTGGAGAGGCAGGATATGGCTGGGAGGCGCCGGGTGCGTCCAGGGGGCAGTGCACTCACGGGTGCCCTCCTGCTGAGGGTCAGCCCCCCAAGAGCAGCAGTGCCCACTCCATACTTGCGGACAAGTGAGCTTCAGTCAGGGGGCTTAATCAGTAGCTTATGGAACAGTTAGCTTCCAATCCAGGCACCAGAAAATTTGATCTGAAGTCTGTGTAATGATTATAATCCTGACGGTGGCAGCATTTTGAATCAGCTAATTCCTGGTTTTGAGGACAGTTGAGTGTATAGACTTAGATGTCTCAAGGTTTGAAAAGAGAATCTCAAAAGCCATTTGGCCCTCTCTCCACCCGATGTTAATATTATCATTTGGCACCTCCGGGGAGGTGGCACTCGTGGGACACGGTAAATGAGGGCAAACTTAGGGTCAGATACAAAGTCATGGGAAATTTCTGACTCTGGGGTTATGGGTTTGGGACAGAATGCCACAGGCATGGAGTTCTTTCTAAGCATATCCCATCAGAGGGCACCTCTCTGGTGCGGTCAAACGCGCATGTGCGTTAAGGTGTCTCTGCCAGGCTTCTTCACTGGAAATGTGACTGTTTTCCCCTTTCTGCACTCTGTTCTTTGGAATCAGGTCACTAAGTCCAGCCCACATTCAAGAAGAGGGGAGTTAAGGTCCAGCCTTTTCTCTCCAGGGCCTTTCATATCCCAAGCCTTCCCCCCAACTCCAATATCTTATAAATCGTTAGGAGAGAAAGCTACTCCCTCATGGGCTGGATGAGTCATTCTATCCTATCTATCTGTCTGTCTATCATCTATATCTATTGTCTATCATCTATCTATCTATTATCTGTCATTTGTCTATCTGTTATCTATCATCTATTATTGATCTATATCTATCATTTATTTATTATTTTTGAGCTCTATCATTTATTGGTCTATCATTATTATCTATCTATGAAACAAGAATAACAGAGCAGTTTGGGACAGCTAATAAGAGTCTAGGAACATTATCTTCTGAAAAGAAAATCACTGAGGCCGAGCAGTCCAAGAGTCCTTCACGTTAATCAGGAAGAGTGCTTAAAGATTTCTCTTTCAATTTAATCCTTTTGTGGACCCCAGCAGGAAATAGGCAAAGACTCATATGAGGACAGATTTCCCCACAGTCACTCACATGTTGTTTAGATTCACATTCTGCTTGGCACATTGGGTTTTTAATATATATATAGGACAAGTTGTATTAATCAAATAAGAATTATTAGAAAGAATTTTTTTTCTCAATTGAATTTGGTTATAAAATATTTAAATAAAGCAAACAGAGAAGTACAGGCAAAAACATAACATTTTGCCCTATCTTTTTAAAAGGAAATAAAAATAGAGGTACAGTTGAATGCCCACCACAGTACTGGCCCAGCCTCTGGCTGTAATTTCTCACCCTTCCTCCAGAGGAAATCATTATCCTGAAGCAGGCATGTACTATTTACATCTGCGTTTTAGTACCTTCCCTGCAAAGCAAATCCTCTTTTCATCTCTGCTAAGTAAGTATGTATAAAATTAAAATAATATATAGTATTTTGGGGGTATTTAAAAATCATGCAAACAGTATCCTACTGTACAGCTTATATTTAGCACTATTTTGCCTCTCATAATTATACATCTGAGACCTAGTCCTGTAGGTATGTGTAGAACTAGTTAATTCATTTTCTGTTTATGTTTATTTGTTTATTTTTTGTTATTTTGGATAAACTTTATTTTTTTTTAAACTTTTTATTTTATGTTGGAGTATAGTTGAGTCACAATATTGTGTTAGTTTCTGGTGTACAACAAATTGATTCAGTTATATGTATACATGTATCTATTCTTTTTCAAATTCTTTTCCCAATTAGATTGTTACAGAATATTGAGCAGAGTTCCCTGTGCTATACAGTAGGTCCTTGTTATAGTTATCCATTTTAAATATAGCGAGTTAATTCATTTTAAATGTTCTCCATCTTGCTATTGTATGAATAAGTTAGAATTTATTTATCCATTCCCAATTGATTTTCCACTGTATCAAGGTATATTTAAGTTGTTTCCAATATTTTCCCTATTAAAATGCTGCAAAAACCCATTCCTGTCCACATCTCCTTGTGCAGCATGCCTGGAACTTCTCCAGGGTGCGTCCCCAGCGTGGAGCTGGTGGTGGTCTGACTTCACGAGGTGTTGCCGGGCCGCTGCTCTGTGTGGCCACACCGGTGGATGCTCCTGTCCTCTGACACACAGGGGCGGGGGTCTCCCTGCCCCATGCTCCAGCCCTCACGGGGTGTTTCCAGACTTCAGATGTTTGCTTATGTGGAATTATGTTTTGCTTCATTTTTCATTTTCCTGATTACTAGTGATGTGATATATATATTTTCCCGACAATTTAGATTCCCTCTTCTGGGCATTGTCTGTTGATATCTTTGCCTATTTTTATTTTCTCTCTTGACTTTTTCTTATTTGCTCGTGGGAGATACTTATATATAATGCATACTAAGCCTTTCTTGGCAATCTGTATCGTAAGTATCTTCACTCAGTGTGATTTTCCAATAGAGGACAAACCAAGCAGTTTGTGGAAAAAAGATTCTTTGCCTCATCAGGAGACTTGGGCGTTTGTTCTGGTTTGGCTACCAACTTGCTATTTGGCCTTGGGCGGGTCACGTAATTTTCTTGGACCTTGGCTTCCTTACCTCTAAAGTGGTATAATTTGATCCCAGAACCTCAGATCTCTTCTAGATACACAGTCATATCAGAGTTAAACAAAATTAAATGGAGGGAAAGCTCTTTCCAAATTAAGGGGAAAGTCTGCATGCTGGAATATTTGAAAACAGATTAAATTTTTGCTGGTTTAAGAACATAGATAACTGGGATTATGTGGATAAAGTTGGCTAACAGGGACTTCCCTGGTGGTGCAGTGGTTAAGAATCCACCTGCCAATGCAGGGGACACGGGTTCGAGCCCTGGTCTGGGAAGATCCCACATGCTGCGGAGCAACTAAGCCCGTGTGCCGCAACTACTGAGCGTGTGCTCTAGAGCCTGTGATCCACAACTACAGAGCCCGCGTGCCACAACTACTGAGCCTACGCTCTAGATCCTTTGCGCCACAGCTACTGAAGCCTGCGTGCCTAGAGCCTTTGCTCCATAACAAGAGAAGCCACCGCAATGAGAAGCCCGCGCACCGCAATGAAGAGCAGCCACCGCTCGCCGCAACTAGAGAAAGCCCGCGCGCATCAACGAAGACCCAATGCAGCCAAAAAAAAAAAAAAAAGTTGGCTAACATTTGGATAACACTTCAGTTTTCAAGAGTACTTCTGCATACTTGATTTATTTCTCATAAACTTGACTTGCAGGATCTTGTTTTTGTCGTCAAATATGCCATCACGCTTCAGGTGCCGGGCCAGGCAGCGTGTCTGTCCGCTCTGCCGCGGGACTCCCAGTGCCTTGAATCGGGCTGCGCGTGGAAGACTCGGGGTGAGTGGTTTGTCGAATGCCTGAGAGACGGGTGATCAGCTCATTGGTGTTAATAAACAACCCAGCACTTACCTGTCAAGGCGGTTCTGAAGAACGTTCTGCATTTCCCCTCTTAGGTGTCCTAGCATTCTCCCCAGTCTCGTTTACTCTCCTAGTAAAAGGATAACGTTGGTTTTCTTAAAATGTTTCTTAAAATGTACCTGTAGAGTCTGGATTAATGAATTTTTATTATGACTCAGAGTGAGAATTGTTTTAATTTGTTGATGCTTTTATATTTTGTAAAGGGCATGACGGTGGTCATAATGATTAACAAAATCACTTATTACTTTTCTTCCCTTTGGCCCAAAAAAGCAGCTAGAGACACACACTCTCTTTAATAAGCATATCCATCTCATACCATGGCTGTGACAATGAGCTTCATTTTAGGAAAATGAGTGTGAGTTTATTTTGTCTCCTCACGGCTGCTCTGGTGCTTGACCTGGAACAGAAGCCACCTGTCACCGCCATCAGCTCTCTGGTTCGTGCGGCTCGTCTGTGAGGCTGTTTGGCTCCTCCAGGACCAGGGCTTGTTGGGCGTGCTCGGTGTTCCGTGTCCCTGTAGTGGAGCCTGGGATCATCTGTCTGCTGACACGTCCTGCTGTTCCTTACGAGGTGCTGAGCGCAGGGGTGGACAGGGCCTCCCTCATTCCTGCTGGATCCCCTGACCCCTCTGCCTCGTCCTCGGGAAGTCGGGCGCCCGGGCAGCCCTGGCGCGGGTGTCTGTGACCACAAGACGCACCTCCATCGCTGCCTGAGAGAACTCAGTTTTCCCCAGGAAGGAGGGAAAGGTGCTTTTCCTTCCCCATTTCTAGATTCTCTCTCCTTTGGGTTTTTTCCCACGAGAGAACACTCTGCTGGTCATATTGAGGAAATGTTTCCCGGGCATCGGGAGAGGGGCCCTGGACTGGGTTAGCGGGTCAGGGACGCCCCGGGGAGAGATGCCGAAACAGAGCAGCAACCGGAGGAACCGTCCGGATGCTGAACCGAGCCGCCCGAGGAGGAGCCAGAGATGGGGATCCGCCCTGAGGCCAAGTCAGGCCAAGTCAGTACAGTGACTGGGAGACAATCAGGACCAGGAGAGAGGAGGGTGGCGGCCCAGGGGTGGCCTCTGTTGAGCCTCCTGGGCCCCTGGGCTCTCGGAGGGCTCGTGCGACGTCCACCCCGGCTGTCGGGGTCCCGAGTCACGGCTCCTCGGTGATGGCCACCTCCGCCTGCACGTGGCCAAGAGCCGTCTTCACCAGCGGGTCCCCCGGCTCCCGGCGGGGAGGGCTGGTAGAGGCGGCAGTCAGCTTGTGGAGGTGGGCTGAAATGCATTTTAAGAAGTCACGGTCCAGTGTGTACGTTTCAGAAGGCCCTCGTACAGGAAATGTTTCCCTGTCAATGTGATAATTGCTGAGGGAATATTTGGCGTTGCCTAGAAATACCAGGAGCTCTAGCTTTACAGGGCAAGTGTAAGGCTTGTAACAAGGTTAACTGAATGCGGGGAGGGCCTTGGGGCTTCGCATAGATCACTGGCTTCGTGTATCTGAGTGACCTTTCCCTTGTTTTATGTTCATGCTCCGGACAGAGACGGGCTGGCTGAGACCAGGAAACTAGAGGGCACAGCGAGCGCTCTTCCCTCTGGCGTTGTGAGTGGTCAGCGGGCTTCTTCCGCTGCAGGGGGCCAAGGACTAGGGAGAAGCCCTTCCAAGTGTCCTTACACGGGCTGGCCGGGCCTGGGCTCCGGGGGGCTCCGACTTCAGGAGGTAGGTTCGGGGCAGCCGGTCCTGTCCAAGGCGGGCAGGGCCCACGGCACCCCTCCAGCCCGGTTCCCTCCTCTCTGCCCTGCCCCTGCCTGTGTCCTCCGTGGCTCCCTGGCCCCTCTGACCCCTCCGTGCTGGGCTCCCAGCCACCTCGGCTCTAGCTCCACTGCGCCCTGTGTCAAGCCTCCAGAGGCCCCGGGGCAGAGCAGCTGAGGTGGGAGCCACGGCTGCCGGGGGGTGGCCCCTCCCGCAGTCTGGCGCCTCGCTCCTTCCCCTGCTGCCCTGCTCACGTCTCATCCACCGCCGAGTCCCGTGAGTAGGCTCTTCCCCATGCCGCCGTCGCCCTGCCTCTCTGCTCCCTCTGGGCCCGCAGCGCCCTCCCTGTGGCCTGTCTGTCCTCTACGTGGCTTAGCTTTGACCATGGGCTTGCTCTCCTCAGAAGGGCTTCCTCTCCTCAGAAGGGCTTCCTTGGCCCCTGCTGCCCCGTGACTGAGTCCCCGAGTCCTCAGGGCCCCGCGTCCAGGCTTGGGCCCGTGTCACTTCCAGCCTCAGCCCCGGGCCCCACCCTGTCCCAGGCCCCGAAGGTCTTGGCTTCTGTGCACGCTGCTGCCTCCTGGGATGGCCCTTGCTCCTCGGCTCGTTCCGCTGTGAGGTCCTGTTCACCCTGCTGGTTTACAGAAAGGAAGGTTCCTTCGTGGAACTTGTTTGCCGCCCTGAAACTCTGGAAGGGACGCCTCATCTCCTCCTTTCTGTAAGGCTCCACCCACACGCGTCCCTACCCCCTGCCCTGTTCGGTCACCTGCGGGGACACAGGGGAACGCAGCGTGGGGCGCCTGCTCTCAAGGAACTCACCCAATGGCTGTATCAGAGCTTGGCTTCTCCAAGTCCATTTTTAGAACCTTTTGTCTCAATGGAATGAGAAAAAGTAAAAATAGCCCAAGCAGGCGTTTCAGAGGTGTCTTAAATTATTCTCCACTAGTTTTTCTTCGTATGGTGTGAATATCTTTAGCTTCTGTAGAGGGACAAAGAAAAGAAAAGAAAATTCCTGGCGGCCGTGAGTTCTATTTATACCCAGTGGTACATTATATTTCCATAGAAATAGCTCGGGAGGCTGGAAGCCTGTTTTCGTGGAAACGCAGCTCTTCTTGCGGCTGTTGACTGCCTTTCTGTGCATCAGCAGAGGGGGGTGGGAGGGACGCTTCCCCTCCCCCCGGGCATCCCCTGAAGCCGCCACATCTTGCCCGCCCCCCATGCTGGCTTCTTGGAGAAATGACCAACGTGACCAGGCTCAGGCCTGTGACAGTCAACAGCACACACGTGGTGACAGGGCCTCGAGAGGTGACACCTGTATCGCCGTGCCGTGTTCTGCCACCACATGGGGCCTGTCCCCCTCCACTCCAGCACCGCCTGCCTTTGGCCTCGAGAGCCTGGCGGGAGTTCGAAGGTCGCCTCTCTGTTTTCTCATGGAACCGTTTCCCCCTGTTTGTTCCGTGATGGTGCTCTGGGCAACAAAATACAAAATATCAACTCAGAGTGAACGGACTCCTTTCTGATGAAAACGTAGTGAGAGTTTCTGTTGGACGGAGGAGGAAGGGGCAGAGGGTGGGCCTGCGGTTTTGCAGCCTGAACAGGGACAGGACTGGCTTCCGTTCCGTAGGAGCAGGGGGGCGGCGGAGCCTGGCCAGCCACGTCCCGGGAGCAGGGCAGGGCTCACCCAACGCAGGCCATTTGGCGGGCTTAGCTTCCCGTCGTTCCTGCTGTGAAGATAGCTGCTGGTGTTCATTGTACGGTGGTTTCACCTCTCTCGTCCTCTCCCCTCCTGATCACTTCCTGGCGGGGCTGGGAGTTGGAGGGGACCATGGCTGGGGACCACCGCCAGCTTCTGTGGAGCCATATGATGCCATTCGGCGTAACTATTTCTTATTCAGGACGAAAGGTTCTGGAAAGGATAAAAAGTGAGCAGGTGGTCTACGGTTTCAAGCAGGACCGAGGCCTGGACTGAGGGGAGATGTGCTGCGTCCCGAGAGAGGTCGAGAAAGTGTTTGTTCAGGAGCAGGAGGGTCGGAGTGGGCTTCCTGGAGGAGCGGCTCCTGAGGGGGGCCTCGCCGGCTGCCGGGAAGAATGAGCCCAGGGAAAGGGGTAAAAGGAGGCCAGCAGGGGCAGGAAGGGATGCTGTGTTCAGGGGATGGGCTGGTGTCATGCAGATGCCGCACGGGAGTGTCTCGGCTGCAGTCTTGTTGCAGGCAGTGCACGAGCCAGATCCTGCGATGCCCGCCCTGCTGAGGCCGCCTCAGGCCTCCGCCCCCTCCCTCCTCCCTCCCCTGTGAGCCCAGGGAGACAGGAGGTGCTTCCGAAGGCCCGATTCTGCTCTAGAGCTTTTGGATTCCAAAGGACAGGAGTCAGCTAGGGGCTCCGTCCAGTGGTCTATGCACGTAGTCGAAGAGTCTGCTTGGACTGGGCAGGGGATGGAAGGGAGGGGAGATGGGACAGAGGGGGCTCGGGGACGGTGGGTGCGGGAGCAGAGGGAGATGGGGTGACCAGGGTGGATTCCAAGCCCGGCTGCCTGGGGAGATGGTGGTGCAGGGGGGTCGGAGAAGGAGCTGGTTTTGTGGGAGGGTGAACCCAGCCTCAGACACGCTGCTTTGGGCCCAGGTGGACGCGGCTCCCAGGGTGTCACAGGTGCTTCAGGAGGACGGTCAGGCTGCAGGGGAAGACCTGCAGCGTCTGTGCGCAGGGTGTGTTGGGGCCCTGGAGGAGGGTGGAGAGGGAGGAGCAGAGACAGGTGGGGGGAGAGGGAGGGAGGGGCCGGGGCTGAGGGGGACCCTCACTGGTGTCAGGTGCCGCCTCCAAGGAGATGGGGCCCGGCGGGGGGTTCAGAGGAGATAGAAAAGACCCCCAAGGGTGATGGGGTCCCAGATGGTTTTCTTCCTATTAGATCTGGGGTCACTGAAATTCAGGGAAAGCCGAGAGAGAGAGAGAGAGGGAGGGAGAGATGGAGACAGAGAAGAAACCAGCGCTGTGAGACGTAGGCAAAGATGAGTTTTGGAACCCTCAGGAGACCTTCTTGTCCTCATTTTACAGTTCTTCTGACATCTCGGGGGTCCTGGTGTCCCCAGTGGTGATGAAGGTCTCTGCTTGGGTATCCTGTACTGAGAGCAGACTAGGTGAGGTTTAGGAGTAGCCTCAACTTGCTCCCCAAGACAGACAGGATGCGGGCTCAGCGCTCCCCGGCGTCCGGGGTTGGGTACTGGGAACAGTCATCAATGAGAGAAGAAAGCCCCAAACTCAGCAAACCCCAGGGCAACCTTTGACTGTCTGGCCACGTAACCAAACCGCTGACAGCAGCGTCCCAGCAGTGCTTCGTTTTGTTTTCAGGGCTAAGACGTGGGAAGCCACCGAAGTCAGCCCAAAGGTGAGGGCAGTGGAGCCCGGCCATGCCCAGTCTCTGGCCTCTGGGCCTCGGCTCTGCGGCAGGTCGTGACGGGGGAGGCCTCCCGGGCCCACGGTGCCAGCGTGGGATCCGCCTGGGCTCCTGGGCTCAGGCTCCGGGCTTGGGTTTCGGGGGTGGGGACCTCTGGTGGGTGGTTGGCAGGCAGCCCAGGTTCTGGAATGTGTGCTCTGCCTGGTGGGCTAGCAGCCTGGCATCAGGTTCCTGCTGGGACTGCAGGGGAACAAAAGGCAAGTGGCTCCAAGGCTAAGTAGCTGGTGAAAGCCCTGGGCGGGGCAGGGGGCCCAGGCTCGCCCCTCTGCCTCTGGGGAGGCTGCTGGAACACTCGCTGGCCTGGGGGTCCTGCAGGCCAAATGGTGCAGCAGGAATTGGAGCCAGAGGGGAGGAATCGACCTGTGACTTGGGCCAGAGGGTGGCCAGCGGTGACCCAGTCCACGACAGGGTCCTGGGTGCAGCCGTCGTGCTGCCCTGGCCCCCGGCTGCGTGCCCACGGATAGCTGTGTGCAGAGACCCTCCTGGCCCGCGCCAGCCGTGTTCGGGCTGAGGCACTGCCATGACTTCATTTCTCACGGAAGAAGTGCTCTGTCTGCACCATTTGCTTTCACGTGTTTAATGTTTTAGTGGGGGTGGGCTGAAATGAGGGCCAGGCCGTGGAAGGCTTCAGGGTTCCTGGGACACCAGCCAAATTCTCGGGGGAACGTGTGTCTGGATTTTGTGGAATCTTAGGTTTGAGAGAGTCAAAAGGTCTTGGATATTTGACAGGAAAAATGAGAGTGATTTTTCATTCAAAATCATCCAACTCAACTCAGGACAACTCAGATTTACATGAAGTTGAATTAAGAATGCTATTTATTTAACAAAAGTGTTTACGACAGGAAGCTTTGAATAAGAAGTCTTTCCCAAAGGCTGTGAAATGTAAGAAGGTGTTTAACTTACAGCTTTTAAGGTGTTCATCTAGTTTAGAAGACGAGAGCCGCCTTTCATCTGGATCAGGGTCGTTGGGAGAAGCTCTCGAAGTGGGTAGAGGGAACGTGTTGGTTAATTGGGTTTTAACACGAAACCTCACTTCTCTCCTTCGGCAGCCCTCTTGCACTTGTTCCCAAATCAGTATTTTTCTCTCATTAAGTGGCTCCCTCAAGATTCAAGTCTCAGGCCCTACTTCAGAGGCCTCGGTAGGGCTATCGCTGAGGAAGTAGATGTCTAGAATATTTCGCCCCAAAGTTCTTCAAAACCAAAGAAACATTGGTTGAAGGTGATCATTATTTTTCTAAAAGGATGGAAGAATCACTGCTCATTCGTGCGTCTGGGAAGGTCTGCCCGTTGCAGAGGCTCGCGGTTCCAGCACGGTGGTCGTGCAGCCCGCGGCCTGGGAGGGTTTCCGGGCCGCCACTCCTCCCGTCCCCACCCCGGGCGGCTGATTCTGGCTTTGGCCGGGTCCCCTGGGGGTTTGTAAGCACAGAGCCTGGGAACAAGTCGGTACCACTCTGTCGTGAGCCTGAGCTCCCCTCTTTGTTCTGTCACGAACGCTCTCTCCCTCTCTCCCCCGCCCTGCCCCGTCTACCTGACTGTTCATCCACGCAGAGGTCCTGGACCACCCTTGGGACACCTAGATTTTTCTCTGTGAAGCGTGCGAGGTGATTTGACAGCTGGAGACCTTCCTGTTAACAGCCATTATAATAAAACATTCCCTCAAACCAAATTCGACAATTATTAACATGTTTAGACAGAAAGCGATGTTTACTAAGGCATTCTTCCCGGGGCTTAACATATCCTGTGAAGAGGGTGCGGGGCGGAGAGGGGTGGGTGGAAGCCGGGGCCCTACCTGCGAGGTGAAGGCAGAGCTGGAGGCGTCGGCAGGCGGAGGCGGAGGCCGCGTGACAAGGGCGGCGGGTCAGTGACAGCCCTCTCGCTGGGGACGCGGAGCCCAGCCCGCCCCTGCCCCGCGGCTCTGGTGGCACAGCGCCGTCCGGGAGGCGAGACCCGGGCCGGGGGCCGGGGGGACAGGCCCCGCTCTGCCGCCGCCCGCGCAGCCCGGTGAGTCCTCACTGCCTCGTGGCAGCCGTCGCGGCTGGCGTCCGCGTCCTTCGGGCTGTGAGTGTTTACGTGCGATGGGGCTGCGCCTGGCCAGGCCGGCCCTTCTGTCCTCTCCCGAGGCGCCCGTGCCGAGGCCCAGGGCCTCCCAGCCTCCACGGAGCCTCCCTGCAGCCGGGGGCGCGCGGTGGGCCGGGGCCGCCCCTGGGCGGAGGCGGGAGGCGGTGTCTCCCCTTCGGCGCGCGGTTCGGCGGCAGACACACGTCTACGCAAACACGAACACTCTTTCTTTCTTAAAAAACCGAAGTGTGTGAAAGGCACGGCGTGGGGAGTAGAGGAGGAGGCGCCCCGCTCTTCCTGAGGCCAGGGGGCGCGAGCCCGTCAGAGGACCTTCTCAGGGCGACAAGTGACAGTTTGTTAAGCGTTTACGGTGTGCCAGGCCCAATTCTAAGGGCGCACGTGCTCGTTCACGTCATTGCCACACTAGCGGCGAGTTTATCGCCGCGCTTTCTTAGGGGACGAAGCTGAGGCCTGCGAGCCAGCGACTTGCGCAGCTGGCGCGGGCGGGGCGTGGATCCGGGCAGCAGCGTGGCCCCTGAGCCCCGGGGCCCAGGCTCAGGAGGAGGGGACACACAGCCCGGGGGGGAGGGCCCCCGCGCGGCCAGCACGCCGCACGCCGCACGCCTGCAGCGGGACCTCGGAACGGAGCTTACGGGAGGGGGCAGGGCTGGGGTGCGACCTCAGGCTCTAAGGAACTTACTGTTCCTCTCTAGGTGACAAAATTATGGAAGGATTTTAAACATTGAGGTGAAATATCCGGAACACAACGTTTAACCGTTTTAACGACCTGAGTGCAGCATCCAGTGGCAGGAAGTGCGTCCATACTGTACTCCCATCGCCACCGTTCATCTCCAGAATTTCATCCTCTTCCCAAACTGAAACTCCGACCCCACTGAACAATAATTTCCCGTTTGCCCCTTCCACCAGCCCCTGGCACCCCCATTCTATGAACTTGGCTGCTCTAGGGACCTCACGTGAGTGGAATCACACAGTATGTGTCGTTCTGTCTGGCTTATTTCACGTAACATGATGTCTCAAGGTTCATGCGTGTTGTAGTGCATGCCAGAGTTGGCTTCCTTTTTAAGGCTGAAAAATATTCCACTGAACGCATGGAACACACTTAGTTTATCCGTTCATCTGTCTGTGAACACTTGGGTTGCTTCCACCTTGTGAGTTGAGGGACTTTAATTTGGGAAATGATGTGTCAGGTTTACATTTCAGGGGCACAGAGGGCACACCTGGCTGCCAGTGCCAAGCAGACAAAGCCGAGGCCACCTCTCTCTCACATTCCCTGCTCCAAGGGACTCTATTTGCAGAAATGTCTATAAAAGGTGGAAAGTAATCTTACACCTTAAGAGTTGAAGTAAAGGGGATTAAATGAAAAGGGAAGATGAAATGATACGACGTACCTGAAAATACACATGAGCCGTAAAGCACGGTACGTATATCAGCTCTTATTCTCCTCATTTTCTCTGTGTTTCTGGGCGAATTGCTTCTGAGTTCAGAATCTAGCCTTGACCAGTATCTCGGCAGCTTCATTACAGCAAAGTTCCCTCTTCAAAGCTCCCGAAATCCAGATTTCCTACAGCTGTCTCCATTACTCAAGTGAGTTTATGTGAAACATTTGAAGTTCACTTTGTACAATGCCTCTTTTTCCAGCTTAAAGGTACCCGTGTGTCTCAGGTGGATCTGTGTCCTAGATTACCTTAGGACTTTGCTTGAGTGTAGAAAGACTAGAATCCCTGACCACATGAAAATATTTCATTGTGAAAAATGTCAAACCCACAAAAGCAGGGGGAGTAGAGAGTATAGTGAGCACTGGCATGTCCATCACCCAGATTTGACAGTTACGATACTTTGCTGCTTTGCTTACACTCTCCATTTATAAAATTAAAAGAATATCTGGAACCTCATTTCATTTTACTCCCGCATACTCCGGACTGCATCTCTAAGAAGTATGGACATTTCTTCTATAACACCAGGCCATTTGCACACCTGAAAATTAGCATTACCTGCATAACTAAATTACCCTGATCAGCTCAAAAACGTCTCCTTACACTTGGTTGTTCCACTGGGGCTGCATGTCTTAGCTCGGCCTGCTGCAACAAAACACCAGAGACGGGCTGGCTTAAACAACAAACAGTCGCTTCTCACAGTTCTGGAGGCTGGGAAGTCCAAGATCAAGGTGCTGACCGATTCGGGGGTGGGGGGGGAACGGTCTGGTGAGACCCTCCCCCAGGCTTGCAGACAGCCGCCTTCTTGCCGTGTCCTCCCGTGGCAGAGAGAGGGCTCTGGTCTCTGTCTCTTCTTATAAGGGCACTAATCCCGTCGTGGGGCTCCACCTTCACCGTCTCATCTAAACCCTACTGCCTCCCAAAGACCCCTCCTCCAGGTACCATCACACTGGGGATTAGGGCTTCAACATATGGACAGGGTTGGGGGGGATGCAGGCCTTCAGTCCATAGCACCCCTAACCTGTCACACGTTGCACTCATTTATAATGTCTTTCTTGAGTCTTTTCACGCCCCTTCATGAATTCTTGCAGAAACTGGGCCAGCTGCCCTGCAGAATGTCCCCTATTCTGGCTTTGTCCACTGGCCTCCTTGTTCAGTCTTTGAACTTGCCCTCTACCTGCCATGTTTCCTGCAAGTGGAGGTTGGCTCTAGAGGATCGATTCCGTTCAGGCTCATCATTTTTGGCAAGAATATTTCACAGGTGCTTCTGTTTGCTTCCTGTTGCCTGTGCTGGGAGTCCCCCGACCTCTGGTCATCCCATCTCAGTGCTGCTGAGGATCATTATGGATTCAGAGTAATCTTTAAAAATAAGTAGCAAAAAATTATTTTTCTTCTTATTCCAAATTAAGATGTATTAATTGTAAAAGATTTACAACATATATATATTTATTTTCTTTTTGGCTGCGTTGGGTCTTCGTTGCCGCATGTGGGCTTTCTCTAGTTGTGGCGAGCGGGGGCTACTCTACATTGTGGTGCACGGGCTTCTCATTGCGGTGGCTTTTCTTGTGTGGAGCACGGGCTCTAGGCGTGCGGGCTTCAGTAGTTGTGGCACGTGGGCTCAGTAGTTGTGGCTCACGGGCTCTAGAGCTCAGGCTCAGTACTTGTGGCGCACGGGCTTAGTTGCTCCGCGGCATGTGGGATCTTCCCAGGCCGGGGATTGAACCCGTGTCCCCTGCATTGGCAGGCGGGTTCTTAACCACTGTGCCACCAGGGAAGGCCCAAGATTTACAACATATAGATAAGCAAAAGAAATAAAACCATCTTAACATCCTAGCCCTAGATAACTGCCATTGAAATTTTGGTGTGGAAACTTCTAGTATTTCTTCACAATGTAATTATATCACGGCCATCTCCTTCCACTTACTGTGAATATCTCTTAATGTCGTGAAATGTTCCCTTACTATGTCTTTGGCCGTCTAGTCCTCGAATGGTGGAGTCGGAATTTATTTATTTAACGTACTACTGGTGTACAAGTCGTGGAAGTTGCAAATCCACTGTCCAAGACGCTCATTCAGATTTGGCCCCAAAGCCCTCTGAGAGCAGAGGGCCGCGGCATGTCCGTGTGCCTTCTGGGACTGCTGCTGCCTCTGCTGGGGGCCCAGGCGGCTGGGGGCTGGGAAGGGCGGGGGTGCCGCTGGGGGCGGGCTGCAGGCTGGGTGCCGTCTGAGAGCGCTCCTGAAGTGCTGCAACACGTCTTCTGTGTCTTGCTCGACGCCCTGTCTCGTTCTGGTGCTCAGGGCCCCACCCGCAGTCACAGCTCATTCCCTGGGCGCCTCCTGGGGGCTTCTTGGAAATCCGGAACTTCAGGCCCGCCCAGCCGGGCTGGATCAGAACCTGCATTTTAACCACATGCCCCGGGGTGCAGTGGGAGAGTCACTTTCTAAAGCTCTTTTACCCAACGAATGCCTGGAAAAGCCAGTCCATTCGTGGAAAGAAAGATCCACGTGGCAGGAGCATGCTAAGGTCAGCCGTGGGTGGAGAAGAGCTTAGTAGCCGGCCAGCTCGGGATGCCACCTTTCCACGGATGCAGAGCAAGCCGTGCTGAGCCTGTGAGGCAGTTGGGGGCCGGGAGCCGGGCTCTGCAGTTGGGATTCAAGCTTAGCCGCTGCGTGGCTTCAGTATGTCACAAGGGGTCCCGTCTTCGGCTTCCTCCTCAGCGTAATGGAGACCGTACTTTCTTATTTCATAGGGATGGTCTGAGGTGTAAATAAAGTCGTGTGTATGAAGCAGGAGCGCGCTGCCTGGCACAGTGTAAGTGCTCAGCCAGCCAGGGTTGTTAATTGCCACAAAATGCTTCTTGATGAAGCGGTGCTGAGAGCAAAGGTTAATTGATAAATATTACTTTGGGGAATGCCGGGATGGTGAGCTCTTTTCCTCCTAACTTCAGCTGCAGAAGAAGTCACCGATCCATTCTAACAGCTGGTTCCACATAGAGAAGGTGATAAACCGTGTGGGGTTGGACACATCCACGTTACACTTGAACAGCCACTCACTATGTGCCATCTGCTGTCTTATTCTTTAACCAAATGAGAAAAGAACAGCCCAACTTCCCCTCACTCTTTTTAAAAAGGTCTTTCTCTTCAGTCCAGGCTGAGGCTGAAATGTGCTTTGATTCCAGAGAGATTGTATTTAGAAAGTACCTTCATCTTGAAGAAGTTCTGGCCGGTTCAGTTCTGTTACATTCCCAGGGGAGTCACCATGGGGTACGCACTTGACCGTGCTTTCTGAAGTCGATGAGACGAAACCAGCACCAGAGGCAGCGTGGACTTTTCCAGCCCCTAAAATAAATACTTGTAAAGCAAGCTCGGTGGCATGAAGACCATGGTGACGGAGGGTTAAGATGTGATAACATGATTCTTAAAGATGGATCTATCTCCTAACAATCAGACATCGGATTCTTAGCCTGGGACTGAGCCAGGATGGGTCAAGTACTCAGGAGTTAAGTACTCTCCCACGCGGGACAGCACTCTCTGGGGGGGGGCATATTTAGCTCCAGTGAAAGGCATCAACCCTGTGATCTATAAAAATAAGTTTACCTGTGTGAATAACCCCTACATTCACATAGCACCGTGTCCTCACTATTTTGCACCTTCTTAGTTTTCTGTACTTCTGGGCTAATACTTCAAACTCATCTTCTTAGCAACATTCCAACTCCTTCCCATCCTATGACTCTCCCCTCCCTCCAAAGAGAAGACAGTGCCGTCCGCTTTCCTTGAGCCCCCAGCTTGACGACCCTCAGGACTGCACACTGTCTCCTGATGTGCAGACCACGGACCGGCGTTTATTTCCTAAGGAGGCAGCTGTCAGTCCTTCACCCCTTTGTCCTTTGAGTGACTGTATTTTCAAAATCAGTTTGTGATCTTCATTGTCACGAGCTTGGAAGTATTTAGGAATAACTTCCGCAGCCCTCAGGAAACGGCGCGGAAGCTGCAGCGCTGATTTTTCCCGGAGCTGAGTCAGTGCAGCATGGGGAGGGCTCCGGCCTGACTTCAGGGCGGCCCTGCTGGGAGGCCCCGGTCATTGTTTGGCCCCTTGGTCTGAGGACCTGGGAGCAGGAATTTTTCGTAAATATCACTCAGCTGCAAACATTTTTGTTTTGGGCGTTTATAATGAAAGCCATGAGCTGGGGAAAGTCACTATTTTATTTTTAGACTAGCTGGTTACAAACAGGACGACTCCAGCTCTGCTGACGTTCGGTTGCCTGGTTAGTAATAACGCTGTGCTGTGCAAACATGGTTCGCCCCGAGGTCCTCTGGCACCGCGGGCCCCTTGCTTTTTAAAAATTGTGGTAAAATGTACATGACATAAAATTTACCATTTCCACCGTTGTAAAGTATGTAGTCCAGTGGCGTTGAGCACGTTCGCAGTTGGGCAGCCATCACCACTGTCATCCCCAGAATGTTCTCATCTCCCCACAGAGCCGCGGTCCCCACTAACCCTACCTCTCCGTTCACTGCTCCCCTGCCGTGGCGACCACCCTCCTATCCTCTGTCTCTGTGAATTTGACTCTCTTAGGTACTTCACACAGGGTCACACAGTGTCCGTCCCTCCGTGTCTGGCCCATTTCGCTCAGCATAATGTCCTCAGGGTTCATCCACGGTGTGGCCTGTGTCAGGACTCCCTTACTCGTTAGGGCCGGACGACATTCCACCGCATGTTTATACCACATTCTGTTTATCCATTCATTGGCTGATGGGCACTTTGGTTGCTTCCACTGTTTGGCTCTTGCGAATACTGCTGCTGTGAACACGGGTGTACAATTATCTGTTCGAATTCCTGCTTTCACTTCTTTTGAATATATACCCAGAAGTGGGTTTTCTGGATTATATGGTAATTCTGTTATATCTTTGAGGAAACTCCATGCTGTTTCCACAGTGGCTGCACCATTTTACATTCCTACCAACGGTGCACGAGGGTTCTAGTCTCTTCACATCCTTCCCAACACTTGTTGTTTCCTGTATTTTCTTCTTTAATAGTAGCCATGCTAGTGAGGGTGAAGTCGCATCTCATTGTGGTTTTGATTTGCATTTACCTAAAGACCAGCGATGCTGAGCATCTTTCCACGAGCTTATTGGCCGTTTGTGTATCTTCTTCTGAGCGGGTCTTTTGCCCGTTGTTGAATCAGGTGGTTGTTGCTGTTGTTAGTTGCCTTTTGGGACCCGAGAGAGAGAATGACTCCGTCAGTTTGCCGTCCAGCATCTCCTGACCTCTGTGAGTGCAGCGTTGTCCTCAGCTGGTGCTGAGTTCCGTTCAGATGGCAGCCGTCAGGTAACAGGACGGGGTATTTTCTGGCAGACTGGCTTCACCAGGTAACTGGGCTTTACCAAGCGGCGTTACAGGGGCTGCACACCGGATCGTGGGAAGCAAGGGAGCCAGTGGGCCCCCCGTAAATCAGCGAGGAAAGCTCTCTGATCAGAACATCCCCTCTTGCACTGGCGCACCAGCCCAATGCTCCTTGCTTCAGTCTTCAGATCTCGTCGAACTACTGGGAGGAGCGTCGCCCCTGGAACAAAACACACTTTGGCACTTAGGGCTTTTCCACATAAAAGCTTACATTCCTTTTTTTTCAACATTGCTTTGAAACTGGGGACTTAACATGATTTAGGCTCGCGGAAAGCCATCGCTAACATGCACTCTTCTTCAACCACGACACGGACCTTCACTCCGTGCGTTCTCTAAACACAGATAATTGCCATGGTAACCACAGAGTTTCACGACTCTCACACGTACACTTGCACCTTCCTTAAAGAAACACAGAGCACAACAATGTAGAATTAAAACAGTAAATCATTTGAATGTTTTTTATTTGTTGTTACATAGTTGTCAGAATCTAGAGAAGAGCTGGACCTTGTCATCCGCTATCAATTGTACTTGGAGAAAGTAGCCATTTGGCCGGGCCCTTTGACATCTTGCCAGAAAGTAGGGTGCTGTTTGTAACATGTAAGGAATGACCGATGGGTTTCTAGCTTGTCAGGGTCAGGGACTTTCAAAGCAGAAAAGGTCATTAAGAACACCAAGTACTGAATAATACAGATTTTTACATGACACATTCACTGGGCCAACTACCTTCAGTTACATTGCAGTTATGATACCCATACGTCGGTAAAAGTTTGCACAAACATGCTTTTTGGGTAGTATCTAATTCTGTCTTTGGTTGTATTTGGAAACATGCACGACATTCTTGCTGTGCTTTCAAAAGCCTCTCTCTTTTGTGGCGATGTAAACAAGTCTTTTACTGCCCTGTGAATACCTGATGAGTGGTCAGCAGAGTGGAACCCACGTGAAGCCTTCATCAAGAGACATCTCCAAGTGGCTTCTGGCTAACTGCAGCCTCTGGGTCATGGGGACCCAGCAAAGTCAAGGCCCACAGGCTGAAGGTAAGGAATTACACATACTTTTAGCAAGCCACCCGCCCTCAGTTTTGAATGTTTCACAACGTTTTGTCCACGTATGAAAAGAACTATCTTTCTGTAACTCTGCGTGTGATGAGGACTGGCTTTCCTTCTCGCTAATGGAACGTAGCTCTGATTTCTCCATCATTAACTGCTCTGTCTCTGGAATACAAATGTTTTGATGAGAGAGAAGAAAGGACCCTCTTCTGTTTGATTGTTTTCTTTTAAATTAAAAGAAGTAATAAATCTAACTCAACCAAAATAACTGCTGAACATTTCATATTAACATAGCAGTGAAGATGAACTTGGGCAGCGCATGATAAATGTCTCTGTGTGCTTAGATTGGAATGCCTCCAAACCCTTCAACTCCCACACCAATTTGGAAAGGCCTACCTGAGGTTTTTATATCCTTAGCCTGAAGATTCATTTTTCATTTACAAGATAGAGCCCCTGCGTTTCAAGGACAACTATGCTATACTTCTGTAGAAAGTACACAGAGATAATGTTGGAATGAGGAACTTTTTTTAAACCCAGTGAGTATATTATTTGCCTTCCAAATCTGTCACGTGCCTGCTTTTCTATGTTTTCTATAATTTGATTATAACTCTATAACTTTATAAGCTTAAATTATATGAAATAAATAAAGAAATAAGAAATAAATCAGTTGGCAGTGTCTTTATTAAACATGTACCTACTGTGTGTGGGATTAGGAACAGATGTGGCATCATTCCAACCGCCCCCCTCCACCCCCCGCTTTCTTATCAAGGAAGATGGCGCATAGAATGCCAGTGTAAGATAGCTGCTCTCTGAGCCCGGCCGGCCAGGTGAATGCTCTCTGCTCTCCCTGCACTGGCTGGGAGGCAGGGGTGCGACCTGAATAGGTGCATGAAAAATGGGTAGAATTTGGAGGAAGACCAAGTGATGATGTGAGAATTCAGCTGTTGATGGACCTCTGTTTGAAATAATCATTATTTATTTCATTTCTGTGTGCGAAAGCACCCCAGATGCTGGACGATGTAAAGGGTTTATCTTCACGGAGTTTATAGTTTACTGTAGTTGGGAGTGAAGAGAGGGCTGGTTGGTGCAGACCTGGGGAATCAGGTCTTCCTCCAGGCTCACACTGACTGAACCTGCCTGCCTCAGGGACTTGCCTAGAACACCTGCCTGCTGGAGGATCCCTCCTCACCCGCAGACCTCAGTTCAAACATTGCTTCTTCAGGAGTACGTTCCCTGATGTCTCTGGAGAGGTTAAAAATCAGCCCCCGTAAGCATGCGTAATCCCTGTGTTGCCCTTTGTAGTGGCGGTCCCAACTTTATTTTTATTTTTATTTTTTTTTGAGGTATAATTGGCACACAGTGTTATATCATATTAGCTTTGGGTGTTCAACACAGTGATTCAGTGTTTGTATACACTGTGAAATGATCACGGTGAGTCTAGTTAACACCCGTCACCACGCATAGTTGCAGAATTTGTCCTCTTTCAGTGAGAACGTGTAAGATCTACTCTCTTAGCAACTCTCAAATATGCAGACAGTGTTGTTAGCTATTGATATAGTCGCCACGCTGCACATCACATCCCCAGGACTCATTTTATAATTGGTACCTTTTAAAGTCGGTACCTTTTGACCCTTTACCTGTTTTGCCCACTGCCCACAACTTGACTTTTATTTGTGTGATTGTTTAAGGATCTGTGAAACTCCTAGTAGCGTGGGAGCTCCATGAAGGCAGTTGTTGAACCCTGTGGTCCTAGGATCCAGTACCTAGTACCTGGCACAAAGTAGAAGCTCATCAGTGTTTGGTGAAGCAGCCAGGTGGATTCCTGGCGGGTGCTGTTTGAGTGTGGTTTACCTCTGAATGATTCTCACGCCTGTTCCCTTCCTGTAACTCCATGGGGTCCCCTTTATTCACTGCTCATCACCGTTTTGTCGTGGACAATTCCTAAAGCCTCCTAAATGGTTTTGTTGTCCACATTTTGCCCTTTTTTATGTAAACAGCTGCTGTTACAGCCGGAGTAAGCCTCAGAAATACACATGTGGCCATGCTGTTCTCCGCAAAGGGCACAGCATCCCCGGTGCCGTGGGGATCTGCCTTCCTTCGCTCAGAGCTCCTGACCCCGACCCATCATGCCCTTGGCAGACTCCCTTCAGCTTCCCGAGCCCTCCCAGGTATCTCACTCTTCCCTCACTTTGCACACGTCGTTCCTCTAGGCGGGGATACCTTTGTCCCCTGTCTTTTATCTGGAAACGTCATACTCATTCTCAAGACCCAACCCAAATGGCTCCCTCCATTAGGACCCCTCCAGTCAACCCAGTGGTCCCTGTGCTGTCAGCTGTGCGGGTGGAGAGCTCTGCCCTCTGCTCTTACCACGCTGTGCCACAGTGACTACTTCACACGTCTGTCGCGCTTGCTGGATTGCGCTCCCGGAGGGCACAGAGCGTGCTACTCGTGTGATTATCCCCATTTTGTCTCCATCGTTTAATACAGTGTCTGTCACTTAATAAATATTCGGAATGAATAAAAAGTTCTCTTGTTAGTCTTATCCACGTCTTAGGAATTTACTAAATTTTTTCCAGGAATGTCAGCTCCTCTTCTAAGTAAGATCTCAAGCTTTTGGAGTCAGAAATAGTATCTTACATTCTCCTTATGTATCACTTTGTGCTAATTGTACATAATAAGAACATACTAAACATTCATGGTTGATTGAGCACTAGAAAGTCCTTTTAACATATTGTTTTTGTTGTATATAAAAATAATTTTGGCTTATAATAATATTGCTAAAAAATATATCAAGAACTATATTTATCACATAGTCTTGTGAAAATGTCATTTTAAATAATGTATCTCTAATCCTTTTTTTGATAGGTTGCTCCATTCACATTAATGTACAGAATTACAAGTGAGGTTTTTGAAAGTTTTATTTTTGAAACAATTCATTTCAATTAATAAAATTTCCTGTGCAAGTTCATATTTTTTTTTTCTAAAATGTGAGTTAGAGATTCAGTAACAGATCATTGTCATAAAAATTGAGATTTCATATCAGGGTAATGCTGGCCTCATAAAATGAGTTTGGATGTGCTTCTTCCCCTCCTATCTTTTAGAAGAGTTGGAGAAGTATCATTATTAATTCTCTAAATGTTTGGTAGAATTCACTGGTGAAGCCATCTGGTCCTGGACTTTCTTTGTTGGGAGGTTTTTAATTACTGCTTCTATCTCCTTATTAGTAATTGGTTTATTCAGATTTTTCTATTTCTTCGTGATTCAGTCTAGGTAGGTTGTATCTTTCTATGAATGTATCCATTTCTTGTAGGTTGTCCAATTTGTTGGCATTTCATTGTTCATAATAGTGTCTTACGATTCTTTGTATTTCTCGGTATCAGTTATAATGTCTCTTCTTTCATTTCTGATTTTATTTATTTGAATCTACTTTCTTTTTTTTCTAAGTTAAGTCCAGCTAAATGTCTGCCAATTTTATCTTAAAAAAGAAAAACTCTTAGTTTCACTGATCTTTTCTATTGCCTTTTTAGTCTGTATTTCATTTATCTGATCTGATCTTTGTTATTTCCTTCTTTCTATTAACTTGGGGCTTTGTTTGTTCTTCTTTTTCTAGTTCTTTGAGGTAAAAAGTTAGGTGGTTTATTTTATCGCTATTAATGCCCTCTTAAAACTGCTTTGCTGCACCCCATAAGTTATGGTATGTTGTGTTTCCATTTTCATTTGTCTCAAGGTATTTTTTGATTTCTCTTTTGATTTCCTTTTTGGCCCATTAGTTGTTCAGTAGTATGTTGTTTAATCTCCACGTATTTGTGAATTTTCTAGCTTGCTTCTGGTAACTGATTTCTAGTTTTATACCACTGTGATCAAAGAAGGTGCTTGATGTGATTTCAGTCTTCTCAAATTTATTGAGTTTTCTTTTGGTGGCCTAACATACATTCTATCCTGGAGAATGTCTCATGTGTGCTTGAGAAGAATGTGTGTTCTACTGCTCTTGGATGGAATAATAGTCTGTATATATCTGTTAAGTCCATTTGGTCTAATGTGTAGTTTAAGTCCAATGTTTCCTTACTGACTTTCTGTCTGGATGACAGTTCATTGTTGAAAGTGTGGTAGTAAAGTGCCCTAGTGTTATTGTATTGCTGTCTATTTCTCACTTCAATTCTGTTAATATTTATAAATTTAGGTGCTCTGATGTTGGGTGCATAAATGTCTAGAAATGTTTCCTTTCTCTTTCTCTTTTGCATACCTAGTATAGGTTTTGCTTTGTGGTTACCATGAGGCTTATATAAAATATCTTATAAAGGTCTATTTTAAGCTGAAAACAATTTAATTTCAAATGCATACAAAAGCTCTACATTTTTACACCACCCCTTTTTATGTTTTCCATGCTACAGTTTACATCTATTTATATTATATATCCATTAACAAATTATCATAGTTATAGCTATTTTTAATACTTTTATAATTTAACCTTTTTAAAATAATTAATTAATTAATTAATTAATTAACTAATGGCTGCGTTGGGTCTTTGTTGCTGTGCACAGGCTTTTTCTAGTTGCGGTGAGTGGGGGCTACTCTTCATTGTAGTGTGCGGGCTTCTCATTGTGGTGACTTCTCTTGTTGCGGAGCACGGGCTCTAGGTGCTCGGGCTTCAGCAGTTGTGGCGTGTGGGCTCAGTAGTTGGGGCTTGAAGGCTCTAGAGCACAGGCTCAGTAGTTGTGGCTCACAGGCTTAGTTGCTCCGCAGCATGTGGGATCTTCCCAGACCAGGGCTCGAAGCCGTGTCCCCTGCATTGGCAGGTGGATTCTTAACCACTGCACCACCAGGGAAGCCCTGAAATTTAACCTTTATACACAAGGTATAAGTGATTTAGTCACCACTGTTACAACATTAGAGTATTCTGAATTTAACTATATATTTACCTTTTCCAGTGAATTTTATACTTCATATGTTTCCATGTTACTAATTAGTGTCCTTTTGTTTCAGGTTGAAGATGTTCCTTTAACATTTCTTGTTAGGCCAGTAGTGGTGATGAACTCAATCTTTTGTTTGTCCAGAAAACTCAGAAAACTCTTTATCTCTCCTTCGATACTGATGGAAAATTTTGCCAGGTAGAGTATTCTTGGCTAGCAGTTTTTTCTTTCAGCACTTTGAATATATCATGCCACTCCCTGGCCTGCAAATTTTCTGTCTAAAAATCTGCTAATGGTCTTATGGAGATTCCCTTGTATGTTGCTTTTCTCTTGCTGCTTTTAAGATTCTCTCTTTGTCTTTAACTTTTAACTATTTAGTTATAATGTGCCTTGGTGTGGATCTCTTTAGATTCATCTTGGAACTTCCTGGGCTTCCTGGATCTGGATGTCTGCTTTTGTCCCCCCAGATTCAGGAACTTTTCAGCCATTATTTCTTTGAGTAAACTTTCTGTCTCTTTCTCTCTTCTCCTTCTGTGACCCCTATACTATGTATATTCATCCACTTGATGGTATACCATGAGTCCCTTAAGTTGTCTTCACTCTTTTTCACTTTTTTCTTTTGATCGTCTGCTGGATGAATTCCACTGCTTTGTTTTCAAGTTTGCTAATCCTTTCTCCTGCTAGATCTAGTCTGACTTTGAGCCTTTCCTTTGAATTTTTCAGTGTGTTTATTGTATTTTCCAGCTCTATGATTTCTGTTTGGTGCTTTTTAATATTTTTAATCTCTTTGTTGAAATTCTTGCTTTGTTCATGCACTGCTCTCCTGACCTCGGTGGATGTCTTTTATGACCATTGTTTGAACTGTCTATCAGGTAAATTACTTATCTCCATTTCATTAGGATTGTTTTCTGGGGATTTATCTTGTTCTTTTTCTTTGGAACACATTCCCCTGTTTCTTCATTTTCCTTGACCCTCTCTGTTGGTTTCTCTACATTAGACAAAACAGTAACCTCAGTCTTGCCCTCAGTCCGCCCTCATGTAGGAGATGAACATCAACAATCAGCCCTGCTCGAGCTCCTTGCTGCCTCTCAAACCTTAGTGATTGTCCATGCCGCTGTCTTGGTTCTTAGCGGCTCCCAGCAGTTGAGGGTGTGCCACGACCATCAGTGTCCCAAAGGGGAGGACCACAGTCAGCATCTAGAAGCCGGCTAATTAGAAGCAGGACCTTCTGGCTGCAGCTGGGAAAGTGTGCAGTTAAACTACTTTTAGGGGAAAACTGGGAAATGGGCATTTTTGCCTTCTTCGTCTGTGCCGAGCCTGGGTGTAGAGCCACTGGGTATATAGCAGAAGTAAAAACTGCCTCTTTGTTGGCTACAGTCATGTGGAATTTGTGACTGCAAGGCTTGGCTATCAGAGCTACGTGATTTGGGGACCTGTCCTTTGGGTGGCAGCTGTAAAAACTGGGGCTCCAGACATATGTACAATCTGTTTCTAGAGGGGTGCTGGTGACCTGGTTTTATTGTTGGAGTGAGCTGGAGGAAGAAGGTGGCGGCGGGGCCTGCTGGCTTCCCTGGGCTCTGGGAAGGATTGCAGCCATGCCCTAGATGCATGCTAACTCATTCATGGATGAAGCCCCGTTGGCTTTCAGAGCTAGATGTCTCGGTGGCCCATCCCTTGGGTGGGAGCCTTAAAAGCCGGGCAGTAGATGTTGGGTGGAGCGTCTCCTCAGGGAGATGCTGGGAGTTGGAGATCTCTCCCAATCTTCTGGTGCCATACGGGGGTGGGGTTCATGGTGAGAGTACATCTCAGCCTTTCCTGTCCTTTTCCATGTGGGTTATCTTCTCACTCACCATGTGTGGGAGTCAGTCTGGGTTTCTCTCAATGGCATTGCTCCATGTGTTAGCTGTATATTTGGTGCACCTGTGGGAACTGGGACTGTTTATTTTTTGAACCTGATTGAAGCACTTTATGATCATCCCGTAGTGTATTTGATGTTGGTTTTGGTCATTTGTTCCAGTCTATTGAGATCTTCTAAATCTTGATCCTGTTATACAACGTATTGTATAGGGTCACCCATTGGCTTGAATATTGTGTCTTCTGTATTTTTTAAACCTGAAATGTTCAAGTCAGGCCCATGAACTAAAACTTTAGCATATTGTTGGCAATTCAAATTGACCTCACTTTGTTAATTAACAGTCTTTGGCAGTTCAGTCAGCTAGAAATCTACAAAGCTTTATTTTTATCTTTTAATTTTTATCCCCACCCACAAAATATATCACAAGAGACTTTACTGAATACCTGATTGAAATTAAGATTCCAAGTGTCTATAGCTTTCCCTTCTCTCCCACCCTGGTGCCTTAGCCAGTGAGTCACAATGGGGTTAATTTGTCGAGTTTTGCTTTTGGTGGATCAGTGTTGTTCCCAGTGATTGCCGCCTCCTTTTGAAAGTGTTTACAAGCCTGTGTTTAGTAGTTTATTTAAAAATTTTTCTGGAGATTGACATAAGCTCTTAAATGATAATTTTTAGCCATTTTCCTTGAACCTTTTCCTGTGTTTGGAAGTCACGACATTTGCTTGTCTCTAAGCCTTTGGCACCTCTCCTGTTCTCTCTGAAGTTGAAATACAGTGATTCTGTCATCATATTTGCACATTCTTTTAGTATTTTGAGGGTAATCCATTTGGACGTAGAGACTTGAATTCATTTAAAACAGCAGGTTATGTGTCTTACTGTTGTTATTTATTTTGGCTTTTAATTCCTTGAAGCATTTTCATGTTAGCCTTTCAATGTTAAGACCTTCCTCCATGAGGGCTCAGAAACATATCTGCTTTATTCATCACTGTTTCCACAGTGCCTGACCCACAATAGGCTCTGAATAAACACGTGTTAGATGATTGAATGAAAGTTGAATTACACAGGGACTCTGCTTACTAGACTGGTAACCCTGTGAAGACTGCTACAGGCGTGGATCCCTTGTAATTTTGTGGATATTCTCTTTGCCTCAATCATGTATTACTTTATTTTTTGTTTTTTTCTATATTTTTGTTTTTTTACTTTAAAAAATAAATTGGTTCCCCCCAAAATCCTGATAATACCTTAAAATGCAAACTTTACTTCTAAAACCAGCTTATTTTCATTAATAATAATGTTAAATGTTCATTTCCAGTTAGAATATTCTCATTAAATATGTTCTTAAGGTTTAAATAATATTTTCCCTGACAAAATCTGGATCTGTGACATTAAAAAAATTCACCAAAAATGATTGTAATATGCTTCTAGTCATGTGCCTTTAAGTTGCTGGCAGTCAACAAGAAATATCATCCTAAAATATCATCCTAAAATCAGATGCTCTGCTCAGTCTTATGTAGCCTCATTCTTTGCTTATATGAATGGCAATACTTACTGGTTTTTATATAGATGAGGAATATCACTTTGATTCAAAGTGATTTACAATGATACTTTCTTTATTAGTACCTGCGTCCTTAAACCATTGGCAAGATGGAAGACACAATCATTACAGGTTGAAACTCAGGAGAACCTATACTTAAACTTAGAGATTTGCACCTGAAAAAAGCCACTGTCTGGAATAGTCAGATAAAATAAAAGATGGTTATAAATGTTAGTGGTAATATTGATGTTCCACCTGCCGAGGATGCCTGGCGTGGGGTAGGGTAGGATGGGGACTTATCCGTGATGAGTCCTACAACATGCCAATGGGGAATACCTTTAGGATTTCCTCTTACCTCATTTCATTAAAAACAAATCCCTGTGCTTTCAAGTATTGGCTCCACAGCCTTGGCCAGCGGGTGGAGAACTGAGTAGAGGCCAGGTGAGTGACACACAGCACCATGGAGATGAAGAGAAAGAAATGGGTATAAACTGGGAATACTCTGAATTTCATGTCAAAATAAGACGGCGAGGTGGAGAGAAAGTCAGGACGAAGGACGAGAGCAAATGAGATGGAGCAGCCCATACTCAGCAGAGGCGGCTCGAGGGCCTGGGCTTTGGAAAAGGCGCTGGCTGCATCTTCTTCTCCCTCAGTGATTCCTGGAAATCGGCCTCCACTGAAGCTCCATCCCCCGGGGAGGCAGGGAGAGGCCTGAATGCTTAGGGAAGGCCGGCCAGCGCGGTCACCACCTGTTCGCCCCCTTTCTTGGTGGATATGGAGTTCAGCTGAGCAAAAGAGTCCACCCCGAAGCTGAGGGGTTGTTGCAGAGGACAATGTCCTGTAGCCCAAACTGGACAGGACCTGGAGATGAGCTGACCTCCAAACGGCAGGAGCGTCTCTCCTCTCGGGCACGTGGTTCCCAAAGCCTGCAGTACAAATTCTTACATTCCTTCTACTTCAGAACCCCATCCTTCTAAGAGGGCACAGGGCAGGGGAACTGCCTGAGGCTCGGCTGGAGATGGTGCTGGCTTGGAAGTGAGGTGTTTCAGGTCGTTTCCAGGCCGTGGTACCTCTGTTTCCGAGTCAGCCCTTCTACGTTTACATCGGCCTCTGAACCTGGGAGACTTGGCTCTTTCGGAAGCATCTGTTCAGGTGTGTGTTTCTTTCCTTAACATGTCAGTGCAATTAAAAAGGTATGATTTTGTGCCATTCTTGTGTTGTAATATTAATTTGAAATTTAAGTTTTGTTTTGTAATTTTTATGGGGTCCTATTCTAGCCTAGCGTTCCTCTCCTCACCATTTTGGTGGAAGTCAGACCACCATCGGCCCAGGGTGCTGAAAGTCTGGCTGCCTCGTCCGTTGCCCCCAGCCTTCGTGTCCAGCCAGCGGGAGCGGGCCGTTCTGCTTCCAGCTACATTTCCCGCTCCAGCCCTCGTGGTGCAGAGTTTCCAGGAGCAGCACAAGACCTCTGGGAAGGAGCAGTTGAATTGGAGCAGGTAGATCGAAGCAGAAGTTGTGGCAGGTTGTGAAATCAGGACGTGGCAAAGGGAGGTTTTTCACAGATTGTTGAAAAGTCTGATGTTCTGTGGAAACATCAGAATTTGACAAGCCCCCCAAAGTTACACATTCTAAGAACAATATCATAAAATGGGGTTTTCTTGCAGGCGATTTCAGGTAACTTTCCTGAAGGTGTTTGGGATAGGAAGACAGGGATTTCCATTATGAGCGTTTCTGCTCACATTTAACAGCACAGGAAGCTCGTGGAGGATTTTCTCTCCTGTGTATTGTTCTCTCCTCTTCACTCCTAAAAATAAGCATTTGCTGTTTCTCTGTTCAGCTCGAATGACTTGTTTCGTTAGAAACGAACGTCACACAGAGGCAGTCTCTGTGGTAGCATCCATGCTATGCGGGGAGCCCAATTCACTTAGGTTACTCACAGCAGCACCTTTTGTGTGTGAAGCACGGTTGCAGAAATCGTTAGTTAACTATATACTTAACTGTATTTGAGATGACGGTCAACAGAAGTGACACAGCAGCTCCCTATTAAAGTGAGCAGGGTTGTGTGCTGTCGCGCTTCCTAGAGCGCTGGTCAACAGCGGGTGGGGGGCTCCTGGGGCGGCCGCAGGCAGACCCCGCGGATTCAGGCTCTACTCACAGTGTCCCACCGGCACCTCCTCTGTCAGAGGACCTTGGAGAGACGCTCCTTTTGGTCTCAATGGTTTGAAATGCGCTCGGAGACATTTAAGCCCCGCTATTCAACCAATGTGCATAGCAAAAGTAACTGATCAAGTCTTTATCGGAGGGGCAGGCAGCCCCCTGCTCTGGTGGGGAAGGTTTCGTGGGGTGAGGGGAAGACCGCTGGACCACAGTCAGGGCATGGATTTGAGACTTCGAACCAACTCACTCAATCTTTCTGGGCCTCCTTTTCCGCTTCTGGACGAGCTCCGTAAGGTGCCCTGCGCCTCCGAAGGTCACGATTGTACGATTTCTTGGCTTAATCAGCGTTTATGAGGCCATGTGGCACACACACTCACACTCCTCCAGGTCAGCGGAGCTGTTGGGGGGAAGGGTGTCCGTCTGCGCGTCTCACCTGTAGCCAGTGGAGGGCAGGACCGTGCCTGCTGCCCCGTGTCCCCCATCCAAGGACAGGCCCCCCGTGGACACCTGTGGCGTGAGGGAGGGGTAGCTCACAGCTGTGGGGCAGAAGCCGCGCTGCTGGAGGAGCCCCTGTGTCGCTGGGCGGGCTGCTTGCTCTGGCCGGAAGGTGCTCTTGCTTGGTCTTTTTTTTAAAGATGGACCTTTGCTGGCTGAAGACGCAGTTGCAAAGCGGATGTTAATCTGAAAGTAACAAAGGGTGAGTTTTAGAGGCTGCGGACCTCTCAGGGCCCACCTGTTTCTCCTTCGTGGGGAGAGGGAGAGCCTTCCTTACTCCCAGTGCACTGATGTCCTCTTGTTATTCTCTCCACACTTTAGAAGAGGTTGAGTTTTATCTAAACTAAGTCTGCCTCCCATAAGGTTTTAATGGCAGCCCGAGTGGAGTCCTTATCATTCTTCACTGAAATCTGTGACCTCTTTAAAAGTTCAGTTGAAATGTCTGTGTTCCTGGGTCCGCCTTGAACTTCTGTCACGCTTGTGGGTATAGCCCCTCTCCTGTGTGACCAACCCCAGGTGACCCAGGTGGGGCCGTCCTCTCCGCAAGACCCTCTGCTCCAGGGTGTGTGCCGCTTGTATATTGATCTCATCTGCTCTCTAGGCCCTTGCCCTGCCCCTTCCCCACATGGGTCCCTAATAGGTCTTTGCTGAACCTGTGAATGAACCACTTGCAGGAAAGTTTAGAGATGGAGTTAGCTGTATACTATAATCCCAGGAAAGTCATCGACTTGTACAGGTGGCAGGGATCTGAGAGGCCGTGCCACCCAAGTGATTCATTTTATAGCCTGGCTTTGTTTCGTAGAACACCCTCTCGGTGGGGCGGATTCTGGGATTTCGACTCGGCTCCAGAGACTCAGAGTCAGCTGCACCAGGGACTGCAGCTGCAGACAAGATGCTTTGTTCAGGGAGCAGAGCTGCAGCCCTGCCATCCCTGTGGGGTGGGCAGCAGCAGTCAGGGCCTTGGTCAGGGTCGGGCCTCGGTCTTAGAGCCCCTTTCCTCCTCTGCCTCCACTCCTCCACTTCACGTCTTACTGCACTGTTGTCTGGTCTCCTGTGTCAAATAAAGCACCTTTCATATTGAGTACAGAAGGCGCAGTGTTGAGTTTGTCTAGTCCAAAGTGCTGAACAAGCAGTAACCCACCGACTGCCCTTGACCCAACGCTGCACACCTGGTTTAAACAGCACAGTTATCTGAGATAACCACGCCAGGCGGCAGCCGGGAGAGTGACACCGAGCTCAGGACCTGCGTGGGTGTGGTGCATACTGACGTTTCTCCTGACGGTAAAGGGCTTAAACCCCGGCTGCCCACAGTTCAGAAGTCTTCCGGAGGGATGATTAGGGCAAAGTGCATGAAATAGGAAATGACTGAGTGCCTTTTAGGAGGTGAGGGCTTTTGATGATGGACTGTCTGAAAGATTTCAAAATCGGGATATCCAAAGATTTTATTACCAAAGTAGAATTAAGCAACAAATTCTTGAGACTCTCCATAAATCAAAAATTACCCCCCCCAACAAAATAAAAATATCTGGCTGAGTTTTGGGGAGTGAAGATACTAATTTATCTAAATGACATGTTGACTGTAGCTTGCTCTCAGGAGACCGGTTTTCCGTCTTGCATCTGAGATGTCCGCTCATCCCTCCTTCCTGCCTTTGGAATTTGTAACACATTATAAAAGATCCATTCCAATTCTATCACAAGGAATGGAATTTGAGGAGTTCACAGTTATTTCAGCTCTTTAAACTTATAAAAACATTTTAGTAAAAGAAGTACTGTACTCTCTGCTTAAGAGAGTTTTTAAAAAATTCAAAAATTATAATTACAGTGGAAATTTAACAGTTCCCCCAAATTCTTGTCTCTAATTTATGTACAACTTCTAGCAAGTTACTTCAGTTCTGTGGGCTTCATTTCCTTGTCTGTAAAACGGAACGTGTTTGATGAGCTTCAGTGCTAATGCTTCTTTGTTTTTTTTTTTTTTAAATTTTTTTTAATTTATTCATTTATTTATTCATTCATTTTATGGCTGTGTTGGGTCTTCGTTTCTGTGTGAGGGCTTTCTGTAGTTGCGGCAAGTGGGGGCCACTCTTCATCGCGGTGCGCGGGCCTCTCACTGTAGCGGCCTCTCTTGTTGCGGAGCACAGGCTCCAGACGCGCAGGCTCAGTAGTTGTGGCTCACGGGCCTAGTTGCTCCGTGGCATGTGGGATCTTCCCAGACCAGGGCTCGAACCCGTGTCCCCTGCAATGGCAGGCAGATTCTCAACCACTGCGCCACCAAGGAAGCCCTGCTTCTTTGTTTTGATCATTTATTCAATATCTGTTACTTCAACACTGGCTTAAAAAATAGCTGAAGGAAATTGAAGGTGTCATACTGGTCCCAAAACTTTGAATTTTTGTGTATTATCCATATTTTAATTCGTGAGGCTTTAGGAGAGGTCGTGGCAACATGTTTTGACCATGTTTCCTGTCTCTTTGCTGTGTGTGTGTGTGTGTGTGTGTGTGTGTGTGTGTGTGTGTGTGTATCTTCCACCTGGTAGGAAGTGACACATTCCATGCACCTGAGGGCTTGAAATGTCTCTTACAGTCTTTGCTGTTTAAATACAGCAAAGGCTCTAAGTTTAATAGGAAATATTAAAAAAAGGCTCAGGGTGGTGATATTTTCAAAATTAATGAACACTGTCATTTTAGTCCTATTTTTGTCCAATAAGTAAAATGTAAAGGTATGATTGTTACCTAAGATAAATGGAATTTTCCATCCATATCTGTTGAATAGTCTCTGGGGGAATTCAATAAACATTGCAGCTCCTCGTGAAAGGCTGATGGGCTCCTGGTGTTGAGGGTCCAGGATGGTTCTGTGACAGGGAGACGCAGGGCTGGCACCAGAGGCCCTCAGTGGCGAAGAGAGAATTCTTTATGATCCCCTTTGGGCAGCAGCGTGTCAATCAAAATGAAAACACTTCTGAATTTGAACACGAGAAAGTTCTGATTTCTCTTCCTCATTTCTCCTATGCTTTGAAAAATATTCAACTATTAAGTCATTTCAGAAATTATTGTTTTGATGTGTAGGTGCCACTGCCTTGCCTTGAGATATGTTCAGAGCTAGGGTCCACGGGCCGTGGTGGGGGCAGTGTGGTCCAGCCGTCGCAAGGACAGATGTTCTCATGGGTCAGGGTTACTGGGTTAGAGACCACCCGTTAGATGTTTCTGCATTCGTGCAGGTCTTGTAAACCATCAGGAAGATGCAGAGCCTACTTTAGTTCTGGCACATACTTAGGTTCTCATTTATATAGCATTTTTCTACCTAAGAATGTTGATAAGTCAAGGAATGATGCCAGTGTTTACGAAGTGCACATGTGATAATATCAATATACAGAAATGCCCGTGGATGTTGATAAATCTTCAAACGAGGATTACACACATTTGGAAGCACAGTGTCTCTTTTCACCATGTAATAGCAGATGGTTTGTTCTGCTTTTCTCTTTGTGCAAGCAGATTTTTTCAAAGTCTTGTTAGTTAAAATTTTCATACCTTTCACTCCTTCAGCATAGGTTTCCTTATTTTTTTTGCATAAAGTTATACATAACATTCTAATTGTGGAAATAAAACGACAGCTTGAAACACGTTGAAACATCTCTCTGTAAATGACTAAAGTGGTGGAGAAGCTGGAAAAAACCTTGTATTCAATTTCCACTTAAAAAATTATTGTTTAACATTATGTAGCACAGCTATATGACACAAATATGAATCTACTATGGGTCAAATCATGTTTTCTGAGACTAGCTACAGTAAAAGCCTCTCATAAAATTATTACAAGGAATGACCTTAAGTGAATGCCTTGCTTGTTGAGTCAGCAAAAATGTTATTTCATAACATGAAAGTTGGTAAGACTTCCACTATACATGGCAAGGTCAGCGTTTCCAAATCTCTAAATTTAAGATAATTTGAGGCTAATGGGAAGGTATCCTGCAAAATAGCACAAAACATATTAGAATGTATTTAAGTGCGTTAAATCAGAATAGAGCATTTTAGCATGCTTATGGAATTACATGCCACCTTGTCAGGGCAGCGTCTCAGAGAGTTCATATTTAAGCTTGCCTGGGATTAGTTTTTCACATGTTATTAAAAAATAGGTTTCAGTAGCTTAGTAAGGTTTGAGGAGAAAAAGTGAAAATTCAGTTTTAAAGTTATGCCAAGATGGAAAACATACTTTGATTCAATATGAAAAATAGCCAGAATTCTTTTCAGTGTGTTTGCATAACAAAAATAGCTGGTGCTGTGAATTTCGTTTTTGCCAAAATTGTGGCATTCATCAGGGAAAAAAAAGGCACACGAACCATTTATGTGGATAAATGCATGCTCCAAGTTGCGAGGTCGTTTGGTGAGGGAAGCTGCATTAGGCATTTGTCTTTGCCCAGCTGAGATTTTGCATCTCTGTGAGGTTGTGTTATCTAAAAGAGCTCTTCACTGTGATTGTCTTGAATTTGGAGACGCTGAGGTCGTTTTGTTTTGGACGCTAATGATTTTTGTCTCTTTTTATCTGTATTGTATTTATTTAGACGCTATATTTAGATTTGTTTTTTTTTTTCCTGAGCCTTTTATGGGAAAGGCAGCCCCTACAGTTCAGTCGAGTAACCACACAGCTGGTGGAGTTAAGGGATTCTCCTGCTCTTATTTGCCGGTTGATTTCTCGTGACTTCTGAGGATCCGTGAGATGGTTGCGAAGGCAGCCTCACGTCTGCTCAGTTAGGACCATGGCCTTTCCCAGGATGCCTGTCTTGAGGAGTGTCGTGACTTCCCCTGGCCTCCTTTGGACCCCTGGGCTTCGCCAGCAGCTTGCGCCAGTGTCCTGGTTCGGGGGTATAGCGGGATGATTCTGAACCGCCTTCTTCAGGCTGGGACGCCGTGGTGACGACGTTTGGAGACACGTGCCTCCAGTGCGCCGACAGCGGCAGGGGGCCCAGGGCTCGTGTCTCCGGCGCCCCCCTCCCTCCACACTCTTCTCTGAGTCCCGCCCACTCCACTCGCCCTGTCGCTCGGGACCATCGGGGACTTGCTTGCGTCAGGGCGGTTCCCCATCCTTAGGCGCTTACGCAGGCCCGGGAGGGGTCAGGTGCTGTGTGAGTCGTGGTCCCCACGCCCCGGGAGCTCGGCGTGGTGGCGGCAGGTGCCCGGGGTGCCCGCGGTGCCGCCGCAGGGCCAGTGGGGAAGGCGGAGGTCGGGTTGTTAACGCAGATCGGCGCGGGCCTCTGCCTGGTGCGGAAGGAGTACGCGCGCTTGAGTCGGGAAGCTGCCGCGTAAGTGAACAGCTTTGTCGAACTATTCAGGAAAAGAAATTGAGGCAAAAAGTATAACATCTGGTAGGAAACATGATAGGAAAACAGTTACACCAGTTGAGGGCATTTTGTCTGTGGGACCACGTGTCCGTTCTGTAAAGCTGGTGCTTCTTGGGAACCTTTAGAGGGTTACTGCATGGCCCCTTATCTCTAAAGGAAAGTTCTTATTAAAGTATTTACACCACAAGGTTGAATCAAAATAAGGAGGTTGCTTTCTGGTCAAGTCGTGGTGCAGTTGCTCGAAGAACCTGAGGCCACATTGTCAGCAGATCCTCTTCTTATTAAAGGTGTTGGGATGTGGGAAGTTGGTGTGTGTGTGAGCCCAGCCTCGATACAATTATCGAGTTATCCTAAGCTGTAACAGCAGGTAATAATTTTAGTATTTCAAAGCTCCTTTGCTGGCTTCTGAACCGATTGGGGAGGTTTACTGGTTATTTATTCCTTTATTTTGTAGGTATAAAGATTAAAAAAAGCCCATAACAACATAATACCCAAACTCCCCCAGTCCAACCCTGCCTTTGGATGAAAAAGCAAAACAAAAATACTCCTCAAAATGTTTCCCAAATACTTTGACTTTGCCTGAATTGGTGCATGGCACCAGAAGACTTTAGTTCAGGATTTTGGAAACAAGCTTTAAACTCTTCAACAAAAATGGATCCTTACATTGTATATTTGTGTGAAAATTCTCTTATCTCTATGATCTTATAACCACATAACTATTGTCTTAGTTCTTTACCACTGTGCATTATGGCTGTACAAATTGTGCCATTCTCTAAATGCTTCTTGTTTTAAACACTCCAATGTCTTGCACTGTTTTTGAAGAATATTATCTAGTTTATCTATGTAACTGCTTACAGAGTTCCTTTTCTTTCTGTCCCCTTAGAGAGACCTTCAAACCTTCATTTCCGTGTTCTAGATCCATCCCTTTCATTTGGTGTTTCACTGACTAAAAAAAAAATACCCCTAGCTTCTGCCGTCACTGGCTTAGCTACATGGATTAAATCCTATTCTAGCATATTTATCTCCTGAAGTGATTTTCCCCATGCAGATCGCAGTATGTACTGTAATAAATAACCTTGACCAGACTGTTCCTGGGTGTGTACGTATCCTTCCCCTTGTCCGTCTTGAGTAATGAATGGTGAAGCGCGTACGAGAGAAGGAGATTTAATTTTTTGAGCACACTGACTTTGATCAAAGGTAATGTTTATTTAGCCTGTTTGTTGCTAACTCTGAGGGGAGGAACTACAAACCCAATCTTTGCTGATTTTTTAAATTGAAAAAGAAAAGCAAATTAAACTGACAGGTTGCCGAGAGGCTACAGGTTTTATCCGAGTAGCTGGTTGGGTGTACGGGTCTGGAGCGCGGAGCAAGACCGGGGAGAGGCAGCCGTGGGTGGACAGGGCCGCCGGCTGCAGCCACGGTGGTGGCCGAGGTTCAGGGTCGGCCCTTTCTTCTCGCTGCCTGGTGACCTCGGCCACGTCACATAACTCAGTCAGTGTCCTTAGCTGTCAAGTGAGAGAAACTGTCCCCGATGTGAGGCTTAGAAGAGATGGCCTTTGCATAATACGGACACAACGCCTGGCAGCAGGAGTCCCTCCTCCCGAGATCCCGTCGCCCTAAATGGTTCCTCTTTGGGGGCTCTTACGCCTGTCTACCTTGTAGTTGATTTTGTACTTAGTGCCAGCTCTTCAAAGACGAGGTCTGTGTCAGATTCATCTTTGTTCCTGCTACAGCTTCTAGTAGAGAAAATAGTCTGTGACTATTTGTTGAATGACTGTATAGTGAGTGATCCCATGTGAGTACGGTTTAAATATTTTCCTTGTCCCTGGTAGGAATTTTAAGATATGATGTCTGATGCCGGCTGACCTGGATGTGTGCTATGAACATGGAAGTGTGTCATGTCACAGATCTGAACATCGTGAGTATAGCTTGGAACAACCTTGGATGGCTGCAGGTAGAAACTTTATATAGCCTCAAAGCTAGAATCTGGCCAAATCTTAAAATAACCAATGAGTTTGTCCCAGATGGAGTTCCTAACTGCTCTGCGATAGAGCCATCAAGGGCCCCAAGTCTTTGTGAAATAGGTTTAAGAAAGTATATGATTTCCCCACCAGTGAGTGATCAAGGAGGTCCATGTTTTTTTTTTTTTTTTTTTTTAATCGAAATAAGTCATTCCGTGTTCAAGTGCTTTAAAATTTTATTCTGGTCTTTGAAATTCCTAGGCACCTGGTGGGCTGTCCACACGTTGTCTTCTACCTTGAGTCCACCAGAGGTTCAAAGAACTGTGCTTTGCTGGGCTTTGATCTCAAAGGAGAGCTGTGTAGACATGGCCAACCTGAGTGCCCCACCTAGGCCCCGGGGACCTTGAAGAACATTGCACCCATTTGATTGTTTGTGGTCCTTGGAACACATCGCACGTTTAGATGTGTCAGTTGACTACATCTTTACATCTGTGACTAAATCAATCACAGATTTACTTCCAAGACTAATATTTTTATCTTATTTACTTAAATATTAATTATATTTAGTTTTGTATGGTGCTCCCCCACCCACCCAAAAGGGGAGCTCAGATTAAAGTAAATGTAATCCTTACTCAGATGTCAACAGTATCTCGTTTTTTTTAATGGAATGAACTGCTCTGATACCATCCCAGGTATGTACTGCATACAGCTCCAATTTATCTTGGAGACGCACAAAACAGAAGAGGTCTGCATGCTTCCCTTTTACAACCACTTTCTCTACAATTATATTAATCTACTCTGTCTTCTCATCATTTTCCTGAGTTCATATTAAGTTCTAGTAAATGGCCGTGTAAAATAAAGATCAAGGACTTTTTGAAATGATTGAGAGTATAAATAACATGCCTCAAATGCTGCAGAGAAGGTATTTCTGCACACTGAAAGAAAATGAATTCATTGTAACTGCTATTAGAGAGGGAAGGATTAGCATCTTGCCCTGTTGGGCACTGCCTTTGCCGACATCTCGGTGGAGAGGCCAATTTTGAGCCATCCTGGGTCGCCATCTTGGATGCCATGATTTCAATATGGGGGTGATTTGGCTGCAATGACAGCTCCACAAACTCTCTAGCTGGTGCTCCCACCTTTCAGGAGAAGACACTATTTTTTTTTTAGGTGTATACATGGATTTTTATTCTGTTTATCTCAACTCATTTTTTCATGTGTATATTTCTTTTTTTTTTTTAACATCTTTATTGGAATATGATTGCTTTACAATGGTGTGTTAGTTTCTGCTTTATGACAAAGTGAATCAGCTATACATGTACATATATCCCCATATCTCCTCCCTCTAGCGTCTCCCTCCCACTCTCCCTATCCCACCCCTCTAGGTGGACACAAAGCACTGAGCTGAGCTCCCTGTGCTATGCAGCTGCTTCCCACTAGCTATCTGTTTTACATTTGGTAGTGTATATATGTCCATGCCACTCTCTCACTTCGTCCTAGCTTACCCTTCCCCCTCCTGTGTCCTCAAGTCCATTCTCTATGTCTGCGTCTTTATTCCTTCCTGCCTCTGGGTTCTTCAGAACCATTTTTTTTTTTTTAGATTCCATATATATGTGTTAGCATACAGTATTTGTTTTTCTGTTTCTGACTTACTTCACTCTGTATGACAGACTCTGGGTCCATCCACCTCACTACAAATAACTCAATTTCGTTTCTTTTTATGGCTGAGTAATATTCCATTGTATATATGTGCCACATCTTCTTTATCCATTCATCTGTCGATGGACACTTAGGTTGCTTCCATGTCCTGGCTATTGTAAATAGAGCTGCAATGAACATTGTGGTACAGGACCCTTTTTGAATTATGGTTTTCCCAGGGTATATGCCCAGCAGTGGAATTGCTGGGTCATATGGTCGTTCTATTTTTAGTTTTTTAAGGAACCTCCATACTGTTCTCCATAGTGGCTGTATCAATTTACATTCCCACCAACAGTGCAGGAGGGTTCCCTTTCCTCCACACCCTCTCCAGCATTTATTGTTTGTAGATTTTTCAATGATGGCCATTCTGGCTGGTGTGAGGTGATACCCTCATTGTAGTTTTGATTTGCATTTCTCTAATGATTAGTGATGTTGAGCATCCTTTCATGTGTTTGTTGGCAATCTGTATATCTTCTTTGGAGAAATGTCTATTTAGGTTTTCTGCCCTTTTTTGGATTGGGTTTTTTTTTTTTTTTGATATTGAGCTGCATGAGCTGCTTGTAAATTTTGGAGATTAATCCTTTGTCAGTTGCTTCGTTTGCAAATATTTTCTCCCATTCTGAGGGTTGTCTTTTGGTCTTGTTTATGGTTTCATTTGCTGTGCAAAAGCTTTGAAGTTTCATTAGGTCCCATTTGTTTATTTTTGTTTTTATTTCCATTTCTCTAGGAGGTGGGTCAAAAAGGATCTTGCTATGATTTATGTCATAGAGTGTTCTGCCTGTGTTTTCCTCTAAGAGTTTTATAGTGTCTGGCCTTACGTTTAGGTCTTTAATCCATTTTGAGTTTATTCTTGTGTATGGTGTTAGGGAGTGTTCTAATTTCATTCTTTTACATGTAGCTGTCCAGTTTTCCCAGCACCACTTATTGAAGAGGCTGTCTTTTCTCCATTGTATATTCTTGCCTTCTTTGTAAAAAATAACCATATGTGCCTGGGTTTATCTCTGGGCTTTCTGTCCTGTTCCATTGATGTATATTTCTGTTTTTGTGCCAGTACCATACTGTCTTGATTATTGTAGGTTTGTAGTATAGTCTGAAGTCTGGGAGCCTGATTCCTCCAGCTCCGTTTTCCTTTCTCAAGATTGCTTTGGCTATTCGGGGTCTTTTGTGTTTCCATACAAATTGTGAAATTTTTTGTTCTAGTTCTGTGAAAAATGTCATTCATAGTTTGATAGGGATTGCATTGAATCTGTAGATTGCTTTGGGTAGTAGAGTCATTTTCACAATGTTGATTCTTCCAATCCAAGAACATGGTATATCTCTTCATCTATTTGTATCATCTTTAATTTCTTTCATCAGTGTCTTATAGTTTTCTGCATACAGGTCTTTGTCTCCTTAGGTAGGTTCGTTCCTAGGTATTTTGTTCTTTTTGTTGCAGTGGTAAATGGGAGTGTTTCCTTAATTTCTCTTTCAGATTTTTCGTCGTTATTGTATAGGAATGCAAGAGATTTCTGTGCATTAATTTTGTATCCTGCTACTTTTACCAAATTCATTGATTAGCTCTAGTAGTTTTCTGGTAGCATCTTTAGAATTCTCTATGTATAGTATCATGTCATCTGCAGACAGTGACAGCTTTACTTCTTCTTTTGTGATTTGGATTCCTTTTATTTCTTTTTCTTCTCTGATTGCTGAAGACACTATATTTTAAATACAGGTCCTTGAAAACATTTTACTCGGAAGCCATCTGTTTTCTGGGTTAAGTTGCAAGGGGACCATTTTTTCTGTAAGCGTAACTAAAATGGTAAATAGAAAGGAGTTTGGGGAGCATGCCACGTGGTCGGTAGGGGCGTTAACTGTGCCTACTTGGGCTTTATTTTTATTTTGTTTTCATTTTCAAACCAAGAAAAAGATGAAAAGAAGTTGGTAATGGAAAGTAACCTCAAGTTCCCAGAAATGAACTGCATTTTTATATTCTTGCTCCTTCTTTTTCAATTGTTTTCGTGTCAAACCTGTTTTTTCACGTGATTAAGTGAAAATGAGTGGTGTAGTTCATTAGCTTAGCCAGTAGAGGGGAATGATGCCTATACCCGCTCATTACCGTGTGCAACTACTTCTCCGAACCCCTTTCTCATGCTCCAGTGTGGTAATAGTGCAGCCTTGCAAATAAGTGCTATCCAGGGACGCCAGGGCCAATGACGTGGGGAGGTGACCTTCATTTTTTGAATCGTGTTCCTATAACTCCCTTGTTTCATGGCTGTTTCTGACATCAGTTTCTGTGTCTCTGCCACTATATCTTTGTCCTCCTCTCTGTGTGTTTGTCTGCTGGCAAATTCTTGGGTGTGTCCAGTTGGCCTTCTCTGTGCCCATTAAACCTAACAACCTCATAGGTACCTCTTTTCCAGAACACCGATTTTCACAAAGATTCTGTTCATAGAGGGAAATTACTGGAGTATTATCATTTGTTAAACCACCTATTCATCCTAGATGTGTAAGCCAGAACTTCCATTCCTGGCTGAGGCAAGTCCACAAACAATTTCCTAGACTGTGAAGCCCAGGCCACCCTAATTTTGTAGGGTTTATCTATCACCTGTATAGGTGTCATTGTCCTAACTTTAAAGCTCAACAAACTTGTGGGAGAAAAGTCTTAAGAGTGTGAAATCCTGTATCTCATTTCTAATGCTCTGACTTTGCTTCTACTTTTCACCAATGTGTGTGCTTGAGTGAATAGCTTGATTTTGACTCTACCTAAGGGGAGCTCTTTTCCATTACTAGGTCATTGTAGTGTTCAGTAAGGACTCGCCAGGCTGAATGTTTGCTCAAAGTGCGTTCTCCTAAAGGCAGAGTTAGGAGAATTTGTGAATTATAGCCCATAATAAAATTTGGCACTGGATTCCATCTTTTACTTAATAAGCCTGTATGTAAATTTGGATTAATGTGTGATAAAAATTGGCTTAGGATTATATAGAGTCTCCCTCCAACAAACTAATCTGTTGAGACAGTAAGCATACATGCTTTCATTTGATTGGTGAATAACAGTATATATCATTTCTAATTTTGAAAACTAGTCTTCAAGAATCCTCCATTTCTATAGATGATATCAAGAGGGGTCAAATAATGTCCAAGTGGAATTTATCCCTGGGATGCAAGGTTGGTTTAACTTATGAGAATTAATCAATGTGATACACCACATTAACAGAATGAAAGATAAAAACCACATGATCATCTCCATAGAAACAGAAAAAGCATTTGACAAAGTTTAACATCCGTTCGTGACAAAACTATCAACAAAATATGTGTAAAGGAAAACTTCCTCAACGTAATAAAGGCCTTTTGTGAAAAGCCCACAGCTAACATCAAAATCAACAGGGAAAAACTGAAAGCTTTTCTTCTAAGATTAGATATAAGACAGAGATGCCCACTCTCATCATTTCTGTTTAACGTAGTATTGGAAGTACTAGCCAGAGCAATCAGACAAGAAAAAAAGACATCCACATTGGAAAGGAAAAAGTAAAATTATCCGTTTGTAGATGACTTGATCATGTATGTAGAAAACCCTAAAACTCCACAAGAAAACTGCTAGAACTAATAAATGAATTCAGTAAAGTTGCAGGATAGGAAGTCAACACATAAAAATCAGTTGCATTTCTTTACACCAACAACAATCTATCAAAAAGGGAAAGCAAGAAAATAATCTCATTTATGATAGCATCAAAAAAAACACTTAGGAGTAAATATAACCAAGAGGTAAAAGACCTGTACACTGAAAATGAGGAAATATTGATGAAAGAAATTGAAGAAGTGACAAATAACTGAAATGATACCCCATGTTCATGGATTGGAAAAATTAACATTGTTAAAAATGTTCATTCTATCCAAAACTATATACAGAGTCAATGCAATTTCTATCAAAATTCCAATGGAATTTTTCACAGAAATAGAAAAAAAATTCTAAAATTCATGTGGAACCACAAAAGACCCTGAGTATCCAAAGTAATCTTGAGAAAGAACAGAGTTGGAGACATCACACTCCTGATTTCAAATTATATTACAAAGCTATAGTAATCAAAACATTATGATGCTGGCATAAAAACAGGCATATGGACCAGTAGAACATAATAGAGTATCCAGAAATAAGCCCAAGCATATATGGTCAACTAATTTTTGATAAGATCTCTAAGTATACACAATTGGGAAAGGATGGTCTCTTCAATAAATGGTGTTGGGAAAATTGGACAGCCACATGCAGAAGAATGAAATAGGATCCTTATCTTTTACCGTGCACAAAAATCAACTCAAAATGGATTAAAGACTTAAACATAAGACCGGAAACCATATCATTCCTAGAAGAAAACATAGGGAAAAAGCTCCTTGACATTGGCCTTGGCAATGATGTTTTGGATATGACACCAAAAGCAAAGGCAACAAAAGCAAAACAAGTGTGACTACATGAAACTAAAAAACTTCTGTGCAGGAAAAGAAACCACCAGCAAAATGAAGAGGCAGCCTATGGACTGGGAGAAAATATTGCAAACCACATATCTGATAAGTGGTTAATCTCCAAAATATATAAGGAACTCATACAACTCAATTACAAAAAAAACAAGCCAACTGAAAAATGGGCAAAGGACATGAATAGACATTTTTCCAAAGAAGACATACAGATGGCCAACAGGTACATGAAAAAGTGGCTCAACATCACTTATCAGGGAAATGAAATCAAAACCATAATGAGATATCACCTGACACCTGTTAGGATGGCTGTTATCAAAAAAGTGAGATAAGTGTGGCCTAAGATGTGGAGAAAAGGGAACCTTTTGGTGGGAGTGTAAATTGGTGCAGTCACTATGGAAAACAGTATGGAAGTTCCTCAAAAAACTAGAAATAGAACTGCCATATTATCCAGCAATCTTCTGGGAATGTACCCAAAGGAAATGAAATCAGTGTCTTGAAGAGATATCTGAGTCTCCATGTTTATTGCAGCATTATTTGCAGTAGCCAAGATATGGAAATAACCTAAGTGTCCATTGATGGATGAATGGATAAAGAAGATGTGGTGTATATACATATACCATGGAATGTTACTCAGCCTTACAAACAGACATCCTGCCATTTTTGTCAACATGGATGAACCTGGAGGACATTATGAGAAGTGAAATAAGCCAGACCCGGACAGGAAAAAGCTGCATGATCCCATTTATATGTGGAATCTAAAAAAGTCAAATATGGGAGCAGAGAGTGGCAAGACTGTTACCAGTGTGGTGGGGGGAGAATGGGGGTTCTTGGCCGAAGGGTACAAAGTGATGGTTGTGTAGGAGGAACGAATCTAGAGATCTAAAGCACCGCATGGTGACTGTACTTAATAAGACTATTGAATCCTGGAAATTTGCTAAGAGGGTAGATTCCAGGTGTTCCCATCACACACACACACACACACACACAGTAACCATGTGATGGGATGTTAAGCAGCTTGACTGTGGTCATTGTTGCACTGTGTGTGTGTACATCACATCAGCATGTTGTACACCCTAAATACACGCAGTCGTATTAGAAAATAAGATAACAATTAAAAGAGGGGTCAGATGTCATAAATAGAAGATGTACATGAAGATTTGGTTTAGAGCAAACTTTGGCATGTTCTCGTGTTACGTTCAGGCTCGTGGTATGGGAAGGCTGTCTGGGAAGAGGAGGAAGCGGGTCACACTGAGTTATAAGGGATTCAACACCACAGGGAAAGGATAGCCAGCGGGCGGAGCGCCAGCTCTGTGCCAACACCGCGGTCCCCGCGCCTTATCGCGGACTCCTGAGGACAGGGCAGGGGGCGGGGGTGGGGTGGGGGGCAGTGAGAAAACGGGGGCTGGGAAAGGCTAGGTCGATTCTCCTTCCTCATGCTGCTGGTAAGTGACAGGGCCCGGTCCCCACCCTCCTTGGTCCGACACCACCGGAGCCACTTTCTCACACCAGGCGGCCTTCCAAGCTCTACCAGAGTTATTGTGATGCTTATGTGGGTGGCATTGCTTGTCTGAATAAGCTGTTCTTTTTGAACTTTCCTCTCTGAGCAATGTTCTTTTGTTACGTGTCATTTTGTGATTTAGGTCAGGAAAAAATATCAAATAGGAATTGCAAGTAACATTAGTTGATTTCATTTTCGGCTTGAAAGTCAAGGTGGATTCTTTCACTACGAGATCATATCCCATGTGTTCCACTGGGCCAAGGTTCTCCAAGTTGCTGGAGATCCGGGTCTGCCCTGGAAGGGAAGGAAGCTCTCTGGGAGTCAGGGGTGCAGCGGAGAGGGGTACGGGGAAGGCTCCCAGGAGGGGCTTTCACTCCCCCAAACAGAGAGAAGAGACCTCCTACGATTACTGGGGTGGGTCCAGGTTTGAGGACTCCTGCTTGGCAAGGTAGACGAAAGAATGTGTTTATTAGGAACTGGCCGTGGAGCATAAATGGATGTTGAAATAGACCAGAACCAGGCGAAGCAGCCCACCAGCAGATAGCCATAAAAATAAGGTTACAAAACAGAACACATCCTTGCCCTGCCCGTCCGACTCTGAACTTGGGGTCAGGCCCTCGGCCTGAACCTCGCTTCCCAGCTGGTGTTTGCTTCTCTCACACAGACTCCTCGGCTTCTCTCCCCAGCCCAGGCTAAGCCAAGGTGTCATGTCTCACCATCTCGTTTATAATACTTATTTCATATTATTTGTGTGTGGGACGGCTGCCTTTGAGTTTTTCTAGACAAGATACAGGCTCCGTTTTGACACACTGGACTTCCTGGGAGGACGACGGAGTGGGAAAGGAATTGCCTGAATGTTCTGTGGAATTCTCATCTAAGAGACCCCAACCCCACACTCCTCCCCTCTTCCTCCCCCAAATAATTAATTAACCTCTTTGAAGACTGTCCTGACTCTAGCTGCTTCCAAACCTTCTTCCGAGAAGAATGAAGATTTCCTTGTTCTCTAGGTTGGGCCCTGTCGCTGAGTCCAGACACAAGAGAAATGGCTAAGACTCAGATCACGTAGGGTGGCCAGACTGCACATTACAGATGCAATGCAAAGAGGCAGCTCAGGACTTGCTTTGCCAAAATTAGTCAAGGCTCCTACAAGTTTCCCCTTCCTGCAGGATCTTTGTATGGGTGTGCCAAAAGGGGAGATAGAAGTTTGCTTTAATATCAAGATGATTCAAGTACGTTTCTGATTCCCTATCCTTTTCTATGGCATGTAGAACGTTTGGGAGTTTTTAAAGCTCCCTACCATAATGCGAGTAGAGCCTTAAATATAATAATGTCATTAAGTCCTTATGATTTTATGAGATAGAGATAATTATGAAGAAAATAACTGTTAAGTTCATGAGGCCTTCCCCATGATAGTGGCCTTTAAGGTCTCGAATACACTGCTTTATAGTATAAAGTTAACACCTGGTCACTTAGTCTTTTTCAATCAGCAGTAGTAACTTAGGGGTATGAAACTGAGCACAGAGGCTTCCTGAGTACAGCATTTCATTATTATTATTGGCCTTTTGAAGGACTCTTTACAAATTCAAAGTCAGAGTTAGCCCTGGAGAAGTATGTTAGAATTGCAGGGGAAATGAAGGAAGGAAAAGAAATATGAACTTTGTTTTCTGTATGTGTGAAGATTTAGGCACAGTAAATACAGCAGGTCATGCGATTCAGACCCAATTTACTGTTCTAACTTTTTAGCAGAAAAAGTGAGAAGAGGAGGAGGAATAATAATTTTCCTATATTTTTTATGGCAGCTATAAATGTCTTCATAAATAGGGCACCTGTTCAAAGGAATTTTTTCTTGTATGTAATGCTAGAGTGATTAAGCCAATGGAAAAACCTAGGAAGAATAAAATTCCAAGATTTGATACTTTCTGGGGAGGAGGTTGGAAAGGCAGTGATCTTTTTAATTTTATTCTCTTGCAATTTTGCTACTCACTGAAAACCGTTTTCTAGTAATGAGAAACACACTAGGAAAAAGGAGTGATGTTTTAGTCTACTTGCTGATGTTCCTACCCAACTATCCAGGCTTACAGAACCTCTAATAAAACATCTGTCATGACTGATCTGTGTGTGCCTCAGTGATTCCTCTTGGTGCATCACGGGTGTAGAGCATTTATCAGGGCCATAGTTTTCTTGGGAGTGAAGTTCAGTGGGATAGGAAATTGGAGTTTCTAAGTTTGTATTGGGTCAGATACGTTTTTTATTCATTTAGGTCCCTTATGTGGAGAACCATGCAAAAATCCTTTTATAATTCAGACTTTGGAAAATATGTTGAAACCTTCAAACTAGTAAGATATTTCCTTTCCTCTCTCTCACCCTTCCTCCCATCCATCCATCCGTCCATCCATCCATCCATGCATCCATCCGTCTGAGGTAATGGGATCCATGTTACTGCTTGAGTTACTATTTGGCTTAGTCTAGCTGATAGAAATCTTAGAGGTAAGTTATATGCTCACCTTCCATAACAAAAAAATAGTACTTATAATAGCTAAGATGTTTTGAGTACTCACTAGGCCTCTTTCAAGGTGCTAAGGAAACACTTCACATAATCCTTTCGTTTAATCCTTGTTACTGCCCTACAAAGTAGGTAGCAGCATAATCCTTATTTAACAGCTGAGAGAGCTGCGGTTTACTGAGGCGTTGGCTTGTGCGGGTGACAGCTAGTTAGTGGTGGGGCCTGTGTTCCCATCCAGGCAGCCTAGCCCGAATGCTGTGCTTGTAACACTGCGTGGTACCTGCCCCAGCCTGGGTCTTCTGTCACAATATCTTCGTTCATAATCTGGTTCTTATTCTTCTTTAATAGGTCAATTATAAGAGGGTCATTTGCTGTCAAGTGCTTCAAAGTTGCTTTAAAATCAGATGTGACATAAGTGATTACAAGAAATATAAATACGTAAATTCAGTGCTTATTTCATCCGACTGGCGTCCTCCCCCTTTTTTATTTTTGAAGGACCGTCTCCTCTCCTTAGCATGAATTTCTACACAGAGCTGAGTTCCTCCTTCCTCTTATCTATAATCATTTAGGTTTTTAAAACTAATCATTTTGAATGATAAGGCATTTCCATCATGAAGTGTAAATATTTTAATAGATGCCTGTGTAACCACCACCAAGATAAAAGCGTTGTTAACATATAGACACACACGTTTCAGATTTCTCACTAAAAATAAATAAAATGTAAAGATATATTTAAAGCCACCTTCTTTCTTCTCCTCCTTCTTCCTCCTGCCTTTCACAGAGGAAATGACCACACTGAAATCACCACTGACATCCTGGCATTAATTATTTTCCATGCAGTTTTTTGTGACTTTCCCCTACGTATATATCCACATAAATATATGCTATTAATATGCTTTAAAATGTGCATAAATGATACTATATTATTTGGCAACTCATTTTCACTCCACATAATGTTTTTGAGATATAACTATATAAAATTAATCCATTTATTTAAACTGCTATATAATATTCCATAATATTAATAAGCTACCTTTTATCCATTTCCCTCCGGTGGACTGACGGTTTTGCTGTTGCTGTCCACACTGCACAAACATTCCTGTGTTTCTGATAGGACACTTGTGTGAGGGCATTGAGGGTTGGTAATGAGATGGAAATTGCATCAGGCAATATGTGGTCATCCTTAACGCTGACCTGGCCAAATGGCTAAGAAGTTGAACCAATTTACACTCTGGCAAGTGGTCTTCCCATGTTCCTCTCAACACTGTGTGGGATCAGACCTACTAAGTTTTGTCAGTCAGACGGAGGTAGATGTTACCTCTTTATTGTAACATGCATTTCCCTGATTACTAGAGAGGGCTTGAAACATTTATTTTTTGGGCATTTGGGATTCCTCCTCTCTGAATCCCTTTTTTATATAATTTGCTTATTGCTGAGTTAATTTCATATTGATCGGTCATATTCTTATATACCTTGGATAAAAAATCTTTTGTCAGTTACTCGGTGTGGATTGTAAATCTCTTTCTCTTGTGGATTAGCTCTTCACTTTGATTGTAGTATCTTTTGTCATACAGACAAAAGTTTTAATTTTAATGCCATCAAATGCATTAATCTTTTCCTTTATGATTTTTTTTGAGTTTTGTTAAATAAATTCTTCCATGCTGCAAATCATAAAGATAATCTCTTAAGCATTTGTACGTTTTTTTGTTTCTCACATTTAGTACTTTAACCCATTTTCAAGTTCTTTCTGGAACTTATATTAGATCCTTGCTGAAAGAACAGATAAAAGAAGTACTTCGAAATGGAGAATAACACAGGAGGGAATGATTGATAGTAAAGTGCTTTAAGCTTTCTAATATAAATTGGATCTATTCATTTAATTCTTTTTCATAATTTCCATATTTTATATCTCTGTGTGATGCATTATTGGTAATTTCCTCAGATCTTCTAATTTAATAATTTTTTGTTAACCTGTACATAATCTTCAGTTGGACCTATTGAATTTTATATTCTGATAACTGCATTTACTTGTGGAAGTTTTCGTTGGCTCCTCTAAGTATTGCCTATTCTTTTATTAAGGTTATACGACGTTCTTTGACATCTTAAGTCTATTTAAATATGCCCGTGTGACAGTCTCTGTAAAATTGTTTTGTTATCTGCTGTTCTAGGGATTCCATTGGTCTGTTTGCTCTTTGTGCTGACTCTTGCTGCTGCTGGATTCTTTCTTCATGTGTTTTGTAGTTTTGGGCTGTGAGCTCATCTTTAGCAGAAATTTAGCTGTTGGAATCCTGTTGGGTTTGAGGTTGGGGGCCATTCCCAGAATACAGTTTTATGACTATTTTTGTGAGAAGTACTGAAGATGGTCCAGGACTAATCTCTGTTATTTATCAGCTTGTGGGGTTCCTAGACCATGTTGGTGGGTCATTTTAAACCCCACACACTAGTGTTTTGTCATCTGGGATTTATAATTTCAGGGTTATTGTTTTTGTGTTCCCCCCGGAGCCCAGGCTGAGATAGACAAGAATCCCAGTCCTCGTGGGAGGGTCCTTGTCTATCTGTTCACTGAGAACACAGTCCTGGGGGGTCTGGAGCTCTGCAGCAAGTTTGGTTTGAGCTCCCACCTTGACTGGGACCAATGCCCGTTGCTGTGGTTGTGAAAACCCGGCCCCAAGGATACCAACACCTCACCCCCGCCGGCACCTTGGGTGCAGGATCAGCTCTGCGATTTCAGCCGTCTCTTTATATTTGGTGCCTTGAAGTTTCTCCTTTCTTCAAGCTCAGCTCTAATAGATTTGTTTTTACTACTTAATCTACCAGTTCTGGGTACTTGTGGTGAAATAATGTTCAGGTTATCTGAGTCACTGTTGTCTGGAACAGGAGCTTGAAGCTTTCACACTGTATTCAGGGAGTGGAGACCCCACAGACCCCTGTAGACCCCGGCCACTTCCAGCCTTAGGAAGGGATTCTCCAGGGTTTCTGGATTCTGGCTCTTCTGGGGAAACTGCCCTGTCTGCTTACTGAGGGCTTGTCTCATCTTGCTCATCAAATGTCTTTGGGTCCCATTTACCCTTGATGAACTGTAACGAAGAAAATCCAGCCCTCTCTACTCTAATACCCTCTCTTCAAGTGGTGAACCCCGCGTCTGTCTGTTTTCCCCTTGTGATCTGCCATTAAGATGTCATTTCCCTTTCATATTTCTTTAGTCTCAAATCAGCTTCTAAAATCTCAACATTTCTTTTAAAGATACCTCTCCTGTCTTACTTTATTTTGATTTCATTATTAAAAAACACTCCCCATCTGATAATAAGACTAAACCTGCTTTTCAAGCCCATCTAGTTTCTCTTTGATTATTCAAGCGGACTGAATTCCTAGGTGCAGAGTATTCTGGGCACCAGCCTTTTAAAATGCAGCCTTCATATTTGGGTTTGCAGTCATCTTATCAAGTTATTTCTTCATCTCAAATCAAGATTGTGGCATATTCTCTTTTTAATAAATGCTTCTGTCATTCAGAACTGTTCAATGGCCACCTGCTGTACACAAGGTATTTTTCTAGACCTTTGGGAGGCACCTGCAAACAAAACAATTCTCCTTTTCTGTCATTATTAATAAATCTTTATGATCCTCCTGAGGATGAAGCCGCAGTTCATGTCTCTGAAATCTAAAGTCAGATCCTAACACAATTCATAAAACTGGCTGTGCCGATCTGAGAGCTTATGGGTGTGGGCAACTTTGCACAGCTGCTGGACAGCCGGGCTCAGGCCCTGAATTCAGGCAGTGGGTTCGGGAGCCCTGCCGCCAGAATCAGCCTGCAGCCCAACATCCGTGGGCTCTGCAGCTCGACGTCCTGTGTCCCAGCCTCCCGCCCCTGGGGATGGCCAGGTTGTTCCCTCCTTTAACGCTTAAAGGCCTCTGGACAGGAGGGGCCTCTTCTTTCCGTAAGGAAATCCTGGCCTGTGCGGAGCCCGTGCCCCAGCCTGCTTTCCAAGGCTCCCGCCTTTCCCCCTGGTGCAGGTCCCAAGTGGCTGGTATCTGCTGAATTCCAGCCTCTTAGGAAACAGGAGCTACAGACATGGGCAGCGGCTGGCATCCCACACGACCGGCGCTGACTGTGGCCGCCCGCCTTGGGGGCTGCTGTCTCCGCGGTGTAGAATTTTGTTTTCCAAATGCTGGCCTTGGTGCACCTGGTAAGGTCCGCAGTCCGTGCAACCAGGTGTTGGGAGCTTAGGGAGTCAGTGCTCTGGCCCTCCTCCTCCGCTGAGTGTGAGCGGCTGGGAGAGAGGGAGGGGCGGCCAGGGTGGCGCCGGGGTGGGTGGACGGCGGGGCTGTTAGGGTCTCCCTGAACCCCTGCCGGTGCGGCTGGGGGAGGGGGCACCCCTGGCCGCGGGGGGCAGGCGCGGGGGCCCTCAGGCCAGGCTGGGGGGCGGGCCGTGGGCTCCGACCCCTTCCGCCCTGGAGGGGGGAGAGAAGGGGGAGAGCGGCACGAGTGTTGCCCTCATGCAGTTCCTACCCCAGAAACACGGGGAGCGCGCTTGTGTCGGGGGAAACGTTCCCCTAGCAACAACCCTCCTGGTGTAGTTCTTGGGATCTGAGGGTCAACGTCTGTCTGGCTGGCTGTCTCTTCCACCGTTTGGACTGGATCCTGTGTAATTCTCATTTTCCTCCGTGTCCCGTGCATGTTAGAGGGACACGGATGTTGACTGAAGGAAGGCCTGTCTTCCCTGTGGAACCAAGGAGAAGATGCAGCCCTGGGCCTGGTGGTGGATCACACAGTGCGGCCGTTAGGACAGATGGACGCTTCACCTGCCGTCCTCTCAGGGCATTTGCCTACCTCTAGTTGTTGAAGGAAGTTGGAAAGGAACTTCGTAAAGATGTTACACGTCAATTCACACATTTCTTAGCTCTCCCATAGAAGAGGCAATTAAAGCCCTGGAAAATGTAAACTGGGACAAGGCTTATGATGACACCGACTTCCTACTTAACTCAAAACAAACACTCGGTAACCTAAATATATTAAAAAAGAACTTTACCCCCTAGTTCATCTTGTAATGGTGTTTCCAGCAGTAATGAAAGGTTTTGGTATTTTTTTTTTAGCCTTAGTCCATTTAAATAGTGTTGCAATTGTGACCTTTATTTTGAGATGTTGACGCCCATGTATTGGTGGCAGGGCCTGTGTTCCTCCCGCCAGGCCTTCCAGGGCTGCGGCTCCCAGGAGCAGGTGAAGAAGCAGAGGCTCCGGAGGAGAAGCACCTTCCCGTTTCACAGCCCGCGAACTGCAGGGTCGGGTTCCAACCCGTGCGCCTGACCCCGAAGCGGGGGCACATCTAAGGGAAGCGTGTCCCTGGACCAGAAGCTCGGGCCCTGGGCAGCTTCACCTGAGCTTTCAAAGTGAGCCAGCTTCATCCTAATTACAGTTGCAACAAAATATTTGCTCTCGGCTGTGTGGAGATAATATAATTAATAATAGTTTTATTATTTCAAACTTGGGGAGCATCAGTGGCTGCTACTCATTTTTAAGACTGACGTCACGATGTGTTGGACAGTTTTTTGATTCTGTCATAGAACTGAAACCAGGACACGGGTTGGGTTGAAATCTCTCGGAGAAAATACAACACAGAATAATGTAAATTTTCAGTGATGTCATAGACGCTAAAATAGTTCCTGGTCGATACAGTGACTCTTGGTGTATTTTGTTCCTAAGAGCTCCAGGCTCTGGTTTAGATTTACCAAAATCACAGCCTCCACTCTTGAAATTCTATGTTTGCAGAAACTTGCATTTTAGGAGAATTTTCAAAAATTTCTCATTTTCCTCTTTCCCAAGTGTTTCCAGCCTTCCCTGGCCTCCGACACACGTTGCCTACAGCAGAGATTTACACGCGTTCTTCGGAGCATATTAATTTATTCCAACAGTAATTCCTGGCAGTCCCGTTGAGGTCCATTTTCCTGCGTTGTCTAATACACACCAAGTCATGTTTATCGTTTTAACACCATTGAATTTAATAGAACTCTTAATTTTGCTTAAGTTTCATATTCATCTGGATCTATATTTCTCCCAATTGTGAATCAGAGGGTAGATTTTTACTTTTCTATTTATTCTGCTAATTAGATAACTTTCTGAAGTAAAAATTTGAAACACCACTGAGTAGCTTTATGTGTCAGTAAATTAGCCAAGACAAGCAGCTAAAACCCCGTTGCTAAAGCTCTATTCAGACCAAGCACTACTCTCTGCTGGGCCTGCGTCATGGGATTCGCAACAGAATCACACTGGGTGAGGACTGTAGCAGATTGTCAGGGGAAAATCGAGAAAGTGAAAACTTCTGAAAATGGAGCTGATAAGACTTCAAAACTATGGGAAGATTTCTCGGCCTCCCTTAAGAATAATAATAAAAATGATGATTCCAGAAATTTTGTAAGTTTGCAATAACCTGCTTACGACTGAGCGTCTCCTGGCGGTGTTATCACCCCTGTTCCTTAGAGACAGTTTATGGAGGTGGTTTTATGATACATTCCTGAAAAGCCTCCAGATTTCAAATATGCAGTATAAACCACCTTATGAAAACTGCAGTTTTATAAATAGTACCACACCTACCTCAGATTAAATAGGATTTCCACATTTTAGCGTGGCCAGCGTACGGGAAGAGATGGACGCAGAAAACCCACGAGCGGGTCAGTGTGTCAGGATCTGTCCGGGTTATTTAAGTGAGAAGGTCTTGAACTTGCTGGCCTCACAATTCCTTTACGCTCTCAAAAATGATTGAAGATCCCAGACAGCCTTCGTCGATGTGAGCTATAGCAGTCAACATTGACCATCTCACAAATTGAAATTTAGAAGAACTTAGGTCACAAGGATATATACAAGAATGCATCCCAGGAGCCTCCAGAGCGTAGGGGCCAGCACCTGCCGCGTAGCCTCTGGAAAAACCCATCGTACGTCCGAGAAGAATGAGAGGGGAGGCACGTGGAGCCGACCGTCGTCACGAGCATAGCTTTGACCTCGTAGACCCCCTGAGAGGGTTCCCAGATCACACTTTGAGAACCGCTGGATTAAATGATTTGATGTTATTATTTAACGTTTATCCACGCCTTGTAGGAACTTAATTAGTAATAGGCGGTGAATTATTTCAAAGCATACTTTCTGATGCCGGCTGTTAGGATCAGCCAACTTCTGTGTGATGCCCTGTTCTGAGTTTCTGCCTGTGAGATCGTGGGCAAGTCCCTTACGCACTCAGAGCCTTCGTTTCCTGAGTGAAACTGGGGCTCGTGGGGTTACTGTGAGGATACCCAGCACGCGACAGGTATCCAGCCCATGGTGGTTACAGTGGAAGAAAAGAAACGGAACAGAGACCCAGGTCAGTGCAGGCTGGGGGGCTCCTGCCACCCGCTCCCAAGGAGGAGGTTTCCTGATCACTGTGGGATGAAGCAGAGAATTCTCCCCAGGAAGGACGGCTGCAAGGAAGAAAGAGAGGCTGCATTTCAACCCTCCCCTCCCCCGCCCGACTCTTTCCCTATAGTGTGTTTAAGAGCTTTGATCTGAAATGGGTAATTCCTTGCACTTCCGAAGTCCAGGCTTGTTTGCTTCCCTATATTCACACTCACTTTGTTGTTTTGTTAGATGGAGTTTTACTGCTATTCATACAGGACACCTTCCATCAGCCTCAGCTCGGATTCCTCAGAACTATCCCAGCTCTGTTGTAGCAACATTCCTGCCTCAAACTCGCCCTTGATGGTGGAGCCAGTGTTCGATACGATTCTTTTCTGTGAGCTGCACCGTATCCCTGGTCATTTTCTGCGTGTCTAGGTTTGGTGTCCTGGGGCCCAGGGGGAAGTGGGCGAGGGCCCCTTTGACTGGGATTCCCTTTAAGGGCAGCCGAGGGGGTGCTGCAGGTGGAGCCGGTGGGAGCTGCCGCTGAAGAGGGCAGTGGGAGGCCCTCCCCGCTGGGTGAGGAGCGGGCATCGTCGCGCAGGGACCTGGGAGGAAGGGCTGCTCTGAGCCTCTGACAAGGGCCGCTGGGCTGTCACAGCAGATGGTTTGACAGTGATTCTCCTGCAGTGGTCTCGCATGACCCTTGCTGGGCTTTTCTGAAACCCGCAAGAAAATCTCCTCACCCTTCAGCCCCTTAGTTACGGACTCTCGCTTGTACTCCTTTGCTTATTTCACGCGGTCACTCGTTATCTGCGGAGCTCCTACAGTGTGGCGGGCTGTGCTGAGCCCGAGGGCGACTGGTGCACCGTGAGCCCGATTTCCGGCTCTGGTGGAGGAGAGGTGGCCCCGTCAGCCCCAGACACGGGGGATTTAGGAAGACAAACCAATCATGGGAGCAAGACGGTAATTTCAGCTTGGAACATCTATTTTGAGATGGTGGTAGGATATCTACATGAAAGATTCATAGTAACCCTTCCTGTAAGTCGTTTTTGAAGTCCTGGATATCAGGACAGCACAGTGTCTGAGCAACTTTGGGGTCCCGCAGGCCTGGACGTTCATGCCAAGTCCCCCATTTACAAGTCGAGCGGAGTGGGTACGCTTCTTAGCACATTGGCGGGTCAGTGTCCTCTGTGAAGTTGGGGTTCTTAATAGCTAAACCGATCGGCTGGTGTGTGGGTTACAGGGTCGACTCTCTGCGCTGGGAGCAGTTCTCGGAGCCTTGTGTGTTGGTTCAACACTTGACGTCAGCCAGTTTTTGTGGCTTCAGCTGGACCAGCGGGGCCCCTGATCTGAGAGCGACAGCGAGCGTGACAAAGCAGCAGTGAGGTGCAGGCAGAGGGTCCACTCCTGAGCATGCAGGGCTCAGAGGCGGAACAGAAGATGGGGGCCCCGTCCGGAAGCCCAGGTCACGTTTAGAATTCACCCAGGCTCGGGTTTGAATCCCCACCTCTGTTGCTTGCCTGCCGTGTGGGTTTGGCCAAGTGACTTAAACTCTCTGTGCCTCCCCTTGATCATCCACAGACATGCGGATAACAGCCTCCCCTCCCTCGTGGGCTGCTGTGGGAGTTCAGTGAGGTGGTGAATCTCAGGGGCTCAGCAGAGGGACTGGCGAACGTCGGGCGCCCAGGAAACGACGCGGTTCCCACCTCTTCCCCACGCTGCTGGCCACACACTCCTTAGAGCTCAGCAACTTACCCCAAGGCCAGAATCTGAGTGCTGACCTCCGGCAGGGCGGCGGGTGTGCACGGGGCTGCGAGCCTCTGCGTGGGCCCTGGTAGCCTCTGATTTTCACGTACATGATCGCTCAGATAATTCCCACCTCTTGTTTATAAGGCTCTTAGCTATACACGAATCCCCGCTGGGCGCCCACTTCTCCTTCTCTGTGCACGCTGTTGAGTCCCGTCACAGCACAAGGCAGGGGGAGGGGACGCCCCGCCAGGACTAGGAATCCAAGCGTCTGTCCCCCTCTTCCGTCTGCGACCCTCCTGTTGGCTTCATCTTCTTGCTGCTCAGGGCGTCTAAACTGCATTCCACCCACCAGGTAAAGGCCAGTGTCTTCCTGTGGTCTGAGAAGGAAGCCCGTTTCTCACCTGTGCCTGCTGAGGGGTGATTCGTGAGCGCGTTCTGGTTCCCCTGAGCGACTGTCCCTGCCCAAGGTCCCCACTCACACCTCGCTTAATCAGGCCACGCTGGGCCCTGGCCACCAGCCTTGGTGCCGTGATTGGCAGTGAATGATAGATACCAACTCCCGAGTCAGATCAACCTAAAGCCAGCTTGAAGATACCTAATCATGGACGCAGAGGTCACCTTGGAGACACGTCCTCATTGTGGAAATCTTACTCCCCCCCCGCCCCGAGATCACTCTCCCTGCTTCCATGCATGTGTTGGTGTCTCGTAACCAAAGCTACACTTTGTCCCACGCTAGGCTCCGTGACCAGGCACCGGGGGGATGTCATACCCCTGTGGTCACGAGAGCCTGGGCGTGCAGGGGGGCTCGCCGGAGGTGCTCCTGGCTGTCCCGGTGCCTGGTGGACCCTCCGTCAAAGCCGTCGTGTTGAGGAAACAAAGGCAGCTCTCAACGGCAGCTCTGCGATGCTCAGTCCTGGGCAAGGGAATTGAATATCCAGCCTCCCTCTCCTGGAAACGAAGTGATGTGAAGTGAGAGGTCTCAGCACAGGGACGTGATGACACCACACTCACCGCCTGGGGATGAACAAAGCCGGCGCGTGGATTCTGCAGACCTGTGATTGCGCGTGAAGGGCTGGCTGGTGGCCCCGGAGGGGACGTGCCCGGCCGAGCTGGAGCCCCGTCAGTGCACAGGCCGGGAGCGGGCCGGAGCGCCACCGTCTGGCTGTGCAGGGGGGGTCGCTGCAGGCGGGGGCTTCTGCGCCAGTCTGCACACGCGGGGCCCGCCCAGGTCGGGTGCTCTCCATCTGTTCTACGTGCCCACTTTCCTTGCGATGCAGTTGGCAAGGCCACTTCTGCTGAACCTACGGTGCTTTCGTAGTTACAGGACAGGAAGCTTTCTGAAGCTGCCTGGCAGAATGACTGAAGCACCTTGTGTAAATCTAGTAGGACTTTTTTCCGTGTTGGGGAAAATGGAAAGCAAGGCGGTTGGGAAAGGAGGAGACAGGACAGAGCGGGGGTGAGTGGCTCCAGGCTGCCAAGGTCTTGGCCCTGGGGAAGGAGTCAGTGCGCTTTTGCACATGTGCGTCGTCTGGATTTGCTTAGTGCCAACCAGGGCATTTTTAACAAGGGTTTTGGGGGAACACCACCTGGTCTAAGGTCCAGTCGGGGTGGCACTGCTCTCCCGTCTCCATGGCCTTGGACACGGTGCCAGACTTCCTACAGGGACAGACCTGGGTTTGTGTCCTGGCTTACGGAGATTTAAGCCTGGGCCACTTTCCAAGTCAGGTTCCTCATCCATAAAATGAAGATGGTCATCGTCCCTGCCTCGTGGGGCTGTTTTGGGGTTAAATGAAATAATGTGGGTGTAACGCCCGGCTCGGCATGTGGTCATCCTCCAGCAAATAGTAGTGATTGTGTTAATTACAAGTACGGTCGGTGATTCTGCGTAGGGAGTGTGAGAGGGAGACAAGGTGAGTTGGAGGTCACCTGAAGGGTGGGAACCCCGTGGGGCTCCAGATTTCAGAGGCGGCAGTGGGTTCAGGTGTGCACATGGTGAGTTCGGGACGTCAGGGAGAATCTTCGTTGAATCAGAAGTTAAGACAGGGAGCAGTCTTGGAAACGGGACCTGCAGGTACTGCGCCCACGGGCGGCCCTTTATGTCGATGTGGTGTCGCCCGAGAGCCACCTCCCACCCGGCCCCCTCCAGGTGGCCTGTTCCCCTCCGTCCCGCACAGCCCCGTGCGTGTGATTCCAGGGCCCGGTCCTACCCTTGTTGTGCACGACTCCGCCTGGTTGTGATGTGCGTGGCGGTATTGACACGTATGGACTAATGAACCCTACCGTGCTGTAACATCGGTGACCTCAGGTGTGCGTGCGGAGCACGGGATGCAGACTCCGCGCCTCCCCTGACCTCTGGTGGCCTTGGTCTGCCCCTCTGTGGGAGGAGGGCTTTGACTAGACACTTCCCCAGAGCCCTCTCATGACCCACCGTTTCTTCCGTGGTCGGCTTGGGTCCCCTCAGCCGCGGGTCCCGCACTCCACTCACTGGGTGCTCGGGACACCCGCTAGAGGCCTGCTCTGTGGCCGCGTGGGCTGGATGCTGTGTCTGGGGCAAGAGGAGCCTGAGCCTGCCTGGCCGGGTCTGAGCAGGTGAGCGCACAGCTCCCCAGCCTGTGCCGCCGTCCGGCACGGGGACACGGCAGCTGCCAGGCGACCGCGGCAGAGGGCTCTCAGCCTCGCTCTTCTCTTTCCCTTTCTTCATTTGGCTGCGCCAGGGGCGGAGCAGACCTGCCTAGGAGGTGTTTCCCACCTGGACCTGCTATCAGACACCATCACTGCGGCTGTGCTTGGCTCACATATGGGGGCCCCAGCCAGCGGCATCCAGGGTTGGTCCCCGCAGGACGCAGGCACCTTGGAGGCCACTGAGCGAGGTCGTGTCCCATGGCTGCTTGTCCGTGGCTCCGTCTAATACAGACAGCAGTCCGTCTGTTAGAGCTGCTCTCTTTCCCGGACGACAGAAGCGGGGGCACACATCTTGCTTTGATGGAAACGCGGGCTGCTGTTTACCTGTCCCCGAGGTGCCGTGTGGCTGTGTTTATACAACGTCAGTACAGAGACGCCAAGGGCAGAGGAGTGCGCAGCTCTTGGGTCCCTTTCAGCCAGCGAATAGAGGCCAGGTTGTGACGCATATGCTTTAATATGGTCCCATTGTAGGGTTGGAACATGATTTCTGCTTATTCTAATTTGTTCATGGTAATATGTAAAAGCAATACAGATGCCTCAGCTTTTCAGGCTTATGAATAAAGAGCACAGATATTCCGCATGAGAACATGCCCAGGGTTCTTTTATGGGATGGAAGGGGGTCCCTTTGCCCACATATATTAAAGTGTGCACCTGCCTTCAATAAGCCCGCGTCAGCATATGTAGCTGAACTGCGTGCCAAATGTGCCTTGTAAACCCATAATAAAAAGAACAGACGTGTTTCTGGGCAAAGGAAAAAGTGAAGAGGTTCAGCAGAGATTTGTGAGCTGAAAACAATCGGTAGAGCCAATGAAATACTCTGAAAGATTCTGTATAATTGTAGTAGTTTTCAGATTTCAGCATTTCAGAAAATAACCATTGCCTTCGTGTGGAGTAAGATTTACTAAATGCTCGGCACCATTAGAAGCTATGATGTCACGTGGTATTTGCTACTGAAAAATACAACCTGCTCTTTCTGCCATCACGGAAAACCCATCAAGCCCGCCCGGTCCGATCATCCATTTAAGGCTTATTAAGAAGACTCGCTGTGGTCAGTGGCTGGTTCCCTGTTACTCGTTTCCTCCACCTGACTCAGAGCTCCCGCTGGAGACCACGGATCCACGGGTAGTGTGATCCACATCTCTGATTACTCAGTGAACAGTTACTGGTGTGTGTGTGTGTGTGCGTGCACTTGTTTAGATGGTGAGGCCTAGAGTCAGAGGGGCACAGCCCTCTGGGAAAGTGGATTTGTAGGACAATCTGCCATCTTCTGGGACTAGGAGGAGAGAAAGTGAAGAAGCATCAGCGCCTGGGGAGCTATTTCTGGTGGCCGAGCATCGGGAGGGTTCATGCAGCGCACCCCGGCGGTGGGGGCCACTGGAAGTCTTTCTGAGAGAACAGAGAGTGAACGGAGGCCTGGTGTAACTGATGGAAGCAGAACAAAACGACCTGTAATTCACCTACTTTTTGTTGGACTCGGTGGATCCCTGTTGTCTGTCAGCGGTTCCCTTACCACCCACTGATGAGTCGGGGCGGCCTTCATGCCAGCGCCTCCGACCTCAGCTCTCGTCGTCCTGTCCTGATGTCACTGCAGAAGCTTCCCGGGGAGTCCCGGCTGCCTTGTTGGTCACCGGTGTTCATCACTGTTTATGACCACCGACTGCAGTTTACGTCCAGGTCCAGGTGGTACCAGGTCCAGATTGCTGGGGACTGGACTCCAACGTGGAACTCTAAATGACTGTTCCCTGTCTTCATTTTCCCATCAGGAGGATGTTATTGGCCCTTCAGGGGCTGAGTCACCTTCACACGGCACATTGGTGTGTAAATGGGGCCTCCACAGGGCAAACGGGAGGGGAAAGTTTTAGGACATTTAGTAAAAACTGTCTTTTGGTTTCAGAGTGGAGGGGACAGTCCTAAATACATGTGGACACACTGACCCAGAGGTGGCTCTCTTAGTGCCGGGCCTTTCCAGCAAATCCAGCTGCTGACACTCGAAATCCATGGGAGTGTGTCCTTTGTCTCCAGGGACAGGAGAGGCGGCCCCAAGCCTGCCAGGCCCTCGGGGGCTGCCCCCAAGCCTCGCCGGGTGGTGACCGGTGCCGGCCATGGTTAAAGCCGGTCCGAGCGCATGAGGAAGAAGGTTCTGGAAGCTGCAGCTGGGGACAGGACAGGGCGACAGGAGGGTGCTGCGCGAGACCTGGGCTCCATCCTGCTGCTGGACCCGGGCCGAATGGGCTGACCTCTGGCGGCTTTGCTTCCCCACTTGCAAAATAGGAGTCAGAGTAGCAGGGACCCTGCCAGTTTGGTTTTTTAAAATATCTATTTATTTATTCATTTATTATCTTTGGCTGCATTGGGTCTTAGGTGCGGCGCGCTGGCTTAGTTGCTCTGCGGCACGTGGGATCTTAGTTCCCTGACCCGGGATCCAACCCGCATCCCCTGCATTGGAAGGCGGATTCTATACCACTGGACCACCAGGGAAGTCCCCAGTCTGGTTTTTAAGTTAATTAATTTTCTTCGAGTTTTATGGAGCTATAACTGACACACAGCACTGTGTAAGTTTTAGATGTACAGCATAATGATCTGACTTGCATACACGATGAAATGATGACCACGGTAAGTCTAGTGAGCATCCGTCATCTCATATAGATGCAACATTAAAGAAATAGAAAAACATTTTTTTCCTTGTGATGAGAACCCTTAGGATTTAGTTTCTGAACAGCTTTCCTGCATAACGGATAGCAGTGTTAATTATATTCATCATGCTGCACGTCACATCCCTAGTACTTGTTTATCTTATAACTGGAATGTTGCACCTTTTGACCACCTTCATCCAATTCCATCTCCCCTCACCCCCTGCCTCTGTAGCCGCAAATCTGATGTCTTATTCTATGAGTTTGTTGGTTTTCCAAGTATAATTGACCTATAACACTGTTAGTTCCTGGTGCACAGTATAGTGATTTGATACTTCTATACATTTAAAAATGATAACCACGATTAATTCAATTACCATCTGTCACCATACAAAGATGTTACATGATTATTGACTATATTCCCCATGCTGTACGTTTCATACCCATGACTCACTTATTTTGCAACTGGAAGTTTGTCCCTCTTCATCCCCCTCACCTATTTCTTTCCCCTCCCCACCCCTTTCCCGTTTGGCAACCACCTGTTTGTTCCCTGTATCTATGACTCTTTCTGTTTTGTCACGTTTGTTCATTTGTTTCATTTTTTTAGATTCCACATGTAAGTGAATTCATACAGTACTTGTCTTTCTCTGTCTGACTTCACTTAGCACAATGCCCTCTAGGTCCATCCACGTTGTTGTAAATGGCAAGATTCTATTCTTCTTTTATGGCTGGTATATGTATATACCACAGCCTCTTTATCCATTCATCTATTGACGGGCATTTGGGTTGTTTCCTTATCTTGGCTATTGTGAATAATGCTGCAGTGAGCTTTGGGGTGCATATATCTTTTCTAATTAGTGTTTTTGTTTCCTTTGGATATATACCCAGGGGTGGAATTGCTGGATCATATGGTAGTTCTCTTTTTAATTTTTTTGAGGACTCTCTATATACTGTTCTCCATAACGGCTGCATCCATTTACATCTCCACCAGCAGTCCACAGGGGCTCCCTTTTCTCCACACCCTCTCCAGCACTTGTTATTTGTTGTCTTTTTGATAATAGCCATTCTGACAGGTGTGAGGTGATACCTCCTTGTGGTTTTGGTTTGCATTTCCCTGATGATTAGTGATGTTGAGCATCTTTTCATGTACTTGTTGGCCATCTGTATGTCTTCCCTGGAAGAATGTCTATTCAGGTCTTCTGCCCATTTTTCAAATGGGTCGTTTGTTTTTTTGCTACTGAGTTATATGAGTTCTGTGTCTATTTTAGATATTAACCCCTATCAGATATATCATTTGCAAATATCTTCTCCCGTTCAGGTTGCCTTTTCGTTTCATTGATAGTTTCCTTCACTCTGCAAAAGCTATTTAGTTTGATGTAGTCCCATTTGTTTATTTTTACTTCTGTTTCCCTTGCCTTAGGAGACAGGTCCAAAGAATATTACTAAGACTGATGTCAAAAAACTGCCTATGTTTTCTTCTAGGAGCTTTATGGTTTCAGGTCTTACATTTAAGTCTTTAATCCATTTTGAATTAATTTTTGTGCATGGTGTGAGAGAGTAGTCCAGTTTGATTCTTTTACATGTAAGCTATCCAGTTTTCCCAGCACCATTTATTGAAGAGGCTGTCTTTTCCTCATCGTATAGTCTTGCCGCCTTTGTCATGGATTAATTGCCCCTACAGGTCTGTTTTAAAGATGAAGTCAGCGCCTCTGGCGTCTTCCCAGCTGCTAGTTTCAATTTACCTGGTAACTGGGCAATAAGGATTGGGTTCCAGGCTTGACAGGAGAGCTCATTCTCAGAGTTCTGGCTCTGTGGCACTCAGGGAGCTTCTTGCTACCGTGTCTGTTGCTGGCCCCACCTTGGGTGATACACCGCGTAGACAGGCAGTAAGGACAGGAGCACAGAGGTGACTACTATGGATTGGTCAGCAGCAGGTATTTGTACGCCTTCAGCCCAGCTCTTTGTGACGATGCCATTCACGAGTGAGGTCCCTGAATAAATATCGATTGTGCACCTGTGATCAGGTGGGATTCGGTGAGCAAAGCAAAGCCCTTGACATCAGGGAGTTTACATCGTAGTGTGTGAATAGATAAAATAAATAAACACGTGACCTGTCAGAGAGCAGTGATCACGGCAGAGGACAGCCCAGACGGGAGAGGGTGGGAGTCTTGGAGAAGGGGTGTGAGGGGCCAGGTCACATGGGGCAGGTGGGGGGAGGCCGCCCGGCCAGGAAACGCTGGGGCGGAGGCAGGAAGTCAGCCACGCAGGTGTCTGCGGGAAGAGCATTCCCGGCAGAGGGAACGGCAAGGACGGGGCCCTGAGGCTTCTGCAAAGCCTCAAGAATGAGGTGGGTGGGAGCAGAGAGAGCTGGTGGGGCAGGGGGCTGGGCGGGGCGGGGGGGGGGAGGGCCAATCACGGAGTGGCGGCCTGGGGGCTCCGGCTGTGTCTGGGCAGGACAGAAGCTGTTGGAGGGTTCTGAGCAGATCAAGCCGAGAGGTCTGTTAGGACGCGGTTGTGACTCTCCAGCCGAGAGGTGACGGGGGCTGGGATCGGGGTGATGGAAGTGAAGACGGTGGAAAGTGACCAGCTTTGGGGTATGTTTAGGATACAATCTGAGTGCAGAACTGCTGGTGGGTGGATGTGAGTGTGAGAGGAGTGCGGTGTGAATGGCTGTGTGGCGTCTGGTCTGAGCGCCGCGGTGGCTGTGCTGCCAGTTCTGGGGCGGGAACGTGGGCTCGTGTGCTTGGTTCTGGACAAGGTAGGGTTGAGGGGCGATGGGAGAGGCCAGGGCAGGGGGCCAGCTGGCCATCTGAGTATCCCAGAGGCGTCAGCGAACAGAGTTACATCTTCTTCAGTATTTGAGGAGTGAATTTGGGCTTAGAGTGGCGATAAGGAGCTGCACTGATTTTGCCAAATTCCCTAACCTTCGTGCTGTTTATCATCCAATCTCCTCTCCGATTCTAGAGGTTTCCTTCCTGCGCACCCACCGTTCTGACCACTGAGAGGAGGGAGAGGGGAACGAGCAGGTGGAAAAAGACCCTAGACCCCTAGTAACTGCTCAGGGGTGTGTGTGGGTGTAGAGATTGCAGGGGGAGCCGTGGGAGGGGCAACCAGAGGTTGAGTGACCACAAAGAAAGAGCAGTGTCCTTCGTCAGCCTCGGCATCTCCAAGCATTAGAAAGGAGAGACGGAATGAGCAGCCGATTTTAGGGCTGACTGTGAGGGTCCGAAAGTGGGAGTTAGAATAAGCCTTCTCATGGTGTCTGTTACAAGGCTGGTATGTTATCCTGGAGCTGGGGCGTTTCTAAATTTCTCCTAGTTGGTTTTCAGCTGGTCATATAAATGTAAGAAAAATAATGAGCAAAGTGATGACGGGCTGAAGACAAACTCACCAAGGCAGGGGTGCTGCCCACAGGAGGTTAAGCGCAGAGGTGGGCAGAGCATGGTGCAGCGGGGCAGGTTGCGATCCGTACACAGTTTTGCAGGATGGCATTTTCCGTCTTAAGCCAGGGACTGCGTTAGCTGGTGTGACACGGGAGGAGACTCTTCCGGGCTCACTGGGCTCTTCAGTTGCATGAAGAGGGACAGAAGATGTCAGTCTGCAGCACCCCCTGTGGAGAGGGATGCTGAGATCTGACACGTAACCACGTCCTGGCTCGATGGAAGTCTGTGAAAACCAGCGTACTTGCGTGCAGTGGCTGGGGATCTTGTCCTTCGGTGGTGGCGGTGGTGATGGTGTGTCTGCATAAGGGGAGAGTCCAGGAACACTGAGGTCTGCCTGGGGTGGTGGAGGAATGGTCCTCACTTGGAGAGTAAGACTGAAAACGTTAAGAGACACAAATAGAACTGAGCCGCCTGCCAGCAGTCTCCCCTAATTGAAGCCGTATGGACCGCAACTTTTCAAAAACAGGAATCCAGAGAATTTTCCAGATCATTAAAGCCCCAACTGCAAATCCACAACTCATAATATTACCATCGGGCTCTGATGATAGATTGCTTTTTACACATCAGTGGGGAAAGGCTTACTGGAATACGGAAGAAGAAGGTCACTGGACGTTGGTTTTGAATCAGCACAGGTCTTCTGTCTTCTGAGACTTGACCGAACAATTCCAAATGTGTGGATAGATTTCCTGGACAATTCACACACACCCCGTTACATCTTATAATTTATAAAACTCAAAGACATTTAAAATGTAGGTTCTTGCAGACCTGTGGCTCTCCTGGAAGCCTTCTCTGAAACAAGAGCCGGCGTTGCTGGGCATCACTGGTTCTCGCTGAGGATGGAGTGGCGACGGGGGTGCCATGGGGCTGCCGTCCGCCTCATTTATGCCCTTTGCCATCCACGTCTTGTGCATGTGCCTTTATGTGTGTGTCTTGGTGAAGCTTTACGGTGAAGGAACATGTGAGATTTGTTAGGCAGTCCAAGGCAGAATAATTTTTATTTGCAGTGGCATTACAGTCCTGATATATCTCTGAGTCTGAATAATATGGAAACAGTGAGAACACAGGCAAAAGAATCGTACCAGTGGACTGGAGAGTATTGGATTTGTAGGAAGGAGACCTCGTAAGATTTTCCTGTTTGCCTTTAAAGAAAGAATCTGTCTATAAACGTAGAAAGGTATAGCTCTCCAGATGTTTTTAAACAATTGGTTATGTATTAAAAATGTAAGCTACTGTTTTGGTCTTTGAAATGGGAAATAAAATGACTTCTGGTTGTTTCTGAAGCCACAACAGGATCGACATATGTTTCCAATGACTGTGGTCTAGCAGGCATTAAGTTCTAACTATAAATTATTTGTTGCAAATTGAGAATGAGTTGTCTGAAAGAGGTAAAAGGAATTTGGTGCTGTGTATCGTGCTCCCAAAGTTCCAGACTTGGATTCGCACACCCAAAGCCTAAGGTTTTCATACTAAAATTTCTAGCGTTGTCCCAAAGGCTGAAAGAAGTCCCGTGATTGAGGAACGCGCAGTGGAAAGAGCTGGGTGAGTGTGGCATCGTGGGCCACCCAGAGCGCTGGGTGTTGGGGAGAGGGCTCCGGGTGCTGGGAAGGTCGACCACAGCCTCCGGCTTCAAACCAAGCATCTTGCCTTACGCTCAAAACGAAGAAACAATGAGTGCGATTTAGTTCTGCCCCAGTCAATTTGGAACCTGCGTTGCTTATGGTTTGACTCAGCCTTTGCGCACAGATACTGTGTGTGTGAGTGTTTAACCGAACGTGTGGCTCAGAATGGCCAGAGGATCTAGACAGTCCTGCCCTAAAGTCACATTAATTCCTTTTTTGTTTCAACGAGGTGAGAGTTAACTTCATTCTCTTCCTTCTTATGTTTAAGACTCATTCATTTGCTCCCAGACGTGAATCCCTAGTAGGTAGTTGGCATGTTAAGCGGGTTTGTCTTAAGAAAAGCATTTTTCTTCTTTTAAATTTTTGGCTTTTACAACTCTCAAAATGGACCCCCAAGTTCCCTAATGTTCTAGACAAAGCAAAAAACTGTAATTGTTTTTTACATCACTACATAAATCTCCAGAGCATTTTTCAGTATGCTTTAGACGGCCAGCTAAATAGTTTCTCTTTCTTTTCATTCCTCTGTGATGAAAAAGTAAATAAGTAACCTAAACTTAAACAACAGCAGCCACCCAAAATAATCATATCTGTCAGTCATCTTTATTCACAAATAAAGGCTGTGTGTATAGGAGGCAGATTTTAAGGAAGAATGAAATAAGTGCTATCTTGGTTGATTAGCTACAAAATCGATAAAAGGCTAAGGCAAATTAGAATCGAATTTTAAAGAATTTATTTCATTTTTCCAATTACATAAAAATTCAAAACAGACCCATATACTTGGTGGACTCGATTTTCCTGCGGCTGCGATGCAGCTGGGATTTTGGAGCGGAGGCTGAGGAAGTCTTGAAGCAACCTGATGAGATTTCCTGGCTAGGATACACCCCAGGCTGCCCCCCTCAAGGCACTTTTGGCGTTTCCATTCGAGACACAGGCTGTCTGGAACGAATGACTCTACCACAGATTTCTGTCTGAGCCGCACGGCTGGGCCGGTGGCTTGGCGGGGCCCGGGTGCCTTGCAGGTGCCTGCGGGCTGCCTTCAAATACGCACATGTGATGTGAGGTGGGACAGGGCAGGAGTGACCTTTAAAGTGGGAAAGGCCAGGAAGTCCCAGGTTCTGCCCTGAGGGGACGCAGAGGAGCACGGGGGCCCCAGGGCTGAGGCATCCCCCTCTCAAATGCGGCTTCTGGAAGATGCCATGGGAGGGGCAGCTCCTGGCTACCGCCCCCCTTGGGGTGCAGAGCAGCCTCTGCCTGTGGGTGTCGGACGTGGCGCCCCGAGGGGAAAACTGGGGACCGGAGCGAAGCTGAGGCTTTTTCAAGAACGTGCTGGTGGCCGGACAGGGATCCGGTGCCGGACTCCCCACCCGCGTGCAGGTGGCATCCCAGCTCCCACGGGGGAGGGACGAGAGGGGAAACCAGTGACGGTGCTGTTCTTCCTCAGGGCACGGCGTGGGCGTGCGGGATCCGGGCCGGTGATGCCCGGGGGAGCCTGGACCAGCCCCGACGCCACGGCGCCTTGTCCGCTGTCACGTGGCCGCCGCTCTCCCCGCGCTTCCGGCCCTCCCTCCCGCCCTCCCTCTCCTGCTGCTCCCAGGACCCCAGAGTATGCTTCTCCTGCCTCTTGTTTCCTATCTCCTTAGTCGTCAAACCCGCCAGGGCCACCCTGGCACACACGTCCTACCGAATCAGAGCAAGGAAGGTCCTCCCTCTGGCGGGTGGCAGCCAAGGCCCTGAGTCCTGAGGCTCTGTCTTTCCCTCAGGGTGGCCGCCGATTCTGGATCCGGGGATCCGGGGAAGTTTTGTGGTCCCAGACGTGGAAGAAGGCTGCCCACGTGCTCCTACAGCTCGGGGCGGGGGTTCCGCTGTGAGCCGCCGCGTCTTCTGCCCGCCTGGGGTTCCCTGAACAAAGACGGGAGGGCGCTGGGTGACCAGCGTCCCTGGGACGCGCCCTGACTTTCATTAGATCCCTGACACCAGCCAGGTGCCATTTCCAGGGCTGCTTGAGACTCACTGCTGAGGCTTCGGGCCAGCGCATGGGATTCTGAGAAGGTGTCAGGAATGCACATGGCATGGAGGTTGCTGGGACCACCCAGGAAGGGTGTGGAGCGGCACACAGCACCTGAACGGACCGCGGAGCCCTCGGAATTCTCCGCTTTGTGCTGTGCTGTCCGAGGCCGCCTGCGATTGCAGTCACAGAGGCCAGCTGTGCGTTGTCATCGCAAACAGAGCAGGCTGAGTGCAGGGTGGCCGGGACAGGCGCCGAGGCCACTGCAGATGTATGTGCGGCACTGACCACACGCTGGTTGGGTGGCAACGAGGGAGCCTGGGGTTGGGCGTGACCACCTAGCTCATGGAAGTGCTGGCCAGGGTGTCAGTAGACTTCCTGAGATATCAAAACTTTGACAGGTCAAAAGCCCAAATTGGGTTTTCACCTGACTTTGTGTGGGTGATTCTGGGGCACCAGAATAGTGAGGGCTGAGGTTGAGCGAATGGTGAAGTGCCCATTCCTCAGAGTCTCCAGAATCCAAATCTGAAGAGCGTGCGGAATTCACTGCGGTACACGGTGGTTCATTTGCTCAGATTGCAGTCTAGATATTGAAGGATCGGCAGTGCGCTCTCAAAGAGGCCAGAGAAACAGAACAAGCAGCTGCTTTGGGGAGAACAGGCAGAGTTTAGCCTCTGCTTCTCTTACTTTTGACCATCCCTGAGGACCCAGGAAAACATCTAGTTCCCAAGGCTTGCTGGGCAGAGGGGAGAGATGTCAGGAATTCCTTGGAGTCCTTCTGAGTGGAGTGTGTGTTTTTTCCCTGCTAACAAATCCTTCCCAGGTGGAGGGGGGGAGAGATGTAGCTACAGGTGTACAGGTGTCTAAAGCCCGCCCCAAGAGGCTGTGAAGTGAGGGAGGGAGAGAGAAGCGGACACTTCCTTATCACGGTCGCTGACAGGCAGGAGAGGGGAGGAACGCCAGTGTGAGTCCTGGGATTGTGCAAGGTTTTCGAGAAGCCTGCGTCACAGGTCAGGGGAAGGAATAAGTTCCAAGAAGCGATGGGCGGGAAGCTGGTGAAGGTCAGGTGTGTGCCCAGGCTGACCCAGCCCCTCTGGCATCCGGGCGGGCTCGTCCCGGGCGGCTCCCGGCTGTGCCCGCAGGAGGCCTGAGTGGTCCCCGCTACGGCGATGATGCCGGGGCGCTGTTGGAGACGCCGATCGCAAGCGTTCCCAGAGCGTTCGGTTCAGCGAGGCAGTGCACTCCGCTCTCCACAGGAGAGCTCGGCCGCGCGACAGAGGTGAGGGAGCAGGTGCATTTGGGGCCATGCGACAGAGGTGAGGGAGCAGGTGCATCTGGGACACAAATCCCGAAGCCGGGCCGACAGCCCCCCCCCTCCGCCGCGGGTGGGAGCGGACGCCCGGCTTGCGTCTGCTTCGCGGTTATGAACTCCCCTTCACCTGCTCTGTTCAAGAAGCCACTCTCTGCAGAACGTTGTTTCAAAGACGCGGTCAGCCCTTCCTCGACCTTCACTGCTGTTTTTTTGACTTTAGAAGTCTCCACCCCCTTTTAACGTTACTTAAAAAAATATTTTAAAAATGTTATCAAAAAAAAACCCCACCATGCCATGCTTCTCCCGAAGTTTTTATCCAGAGTAGAGAGCTGACGGCACAGTGAATCAGAATCTGTCTGCACTTTGATGCGGGGTGGTCCAGGTGAGGATAGAAAATTTATGGAGGTGGCCGGCAAGGCCACAGGTCAAAGACAAGAGGAAAAATCAAGAATTTTTCTATATTTATGACCAGTAATTAAAATTGCAATCAAATGTGCAGAAACGGTAGAATGAGGAGGTAATAGGCTTTAATCATATCAAGAACGGTGAGTAAAAGTGGAAAGAAAAACCTGTATTTACTTTTGCAGCAAAAAAAGTCAGCACCCTATAGGGCTAAGGAAATGAGCACCTGCACGTTTAAATACAGTTTACTAAACTGTCTTCTTGTTTCTAGTTCTTCAGAAACCTTAAGAATATCTTCAGAAATTCAATCAATCGGCTCTTCATTTTTTTTAAAGAAAATTTTCTTTTTGTCTTTGGTATTCTTAAATTTCATTCTGATGCGATTATCCTGTGGCATCCACATGGAATCTGGGGTAGGGCCAGCAGTCTGTGTTTTAAAAAAGCCCTCCTGGCGATTCTGATGTGGAGTAAGTGAGGCGCAGTGCCTTAGATTAATTTTCCACGTTCAGCCACAGGATAGATTCTGGCTTGCGGGTGTACTGGGGGTGCCCTAGACCAGAAGTTCTCAGGGTGTGGCTCCTGGAAACCCAGACCCACCAAATCAGAAAGTCTGGGGCTGGAACCCAGTAATCGGTTCAAACATCCTTCAGGCGGTTCCGGGCACGCTGCCGTTTGAGAACCTCTGTTCTAGACCATTGGTTCTCAGAATCCTATGCGCTTAAGGACCCCTGGGGATCTTGTTAGAATGCAGGCTGTGTTCTGCAGGTCTGGGGCGGGGCTCCAGTGTCTGCTTTTCTGATGCCTTTCCAGGTGCTGCCAATGTTACTGATCTATGGACCACCCTCAGAGCAGCCAGGTTGTGAAATATTATGGTCCCTAGAAATACACATCTTCTATGTAAATGGAGAAAGAGGCATTCGAATTAAAATGTCACTCTCCTGTCTTGACAGTGAGCCAGGCCTAAAATAAATTATCTTCTCCAGTAAACCTGATGACACTGTGAGTTCCTGAGTGTAAAAGCCTGAGGATATAGCTTTGGTTGTTTGATTTCCCTTTGACATGCAGTAGGCACTTAATAAACGCTACGGAGAGAACAAATGGGGACCTCCCCCAGGTTTCCCAAGGGACTGATGCGCGGGCAGTCAGCAGCATCATTCTGCTGAATCCTTTTTAGCTACAAGAATGTCCTGGAGCAGGAAAGAGGCCTGTGCCCATACGGATGACCCCAGGGGCCCCAGGAAGGAGCTGGCAGTTCTCAGCGTTTGAGTCTCTCTGAGACGCTTTTGCTGCTGTCAACACTTGGCTCATTTCCCCCTTTGGCTTAACTTCACCCTTTTAATCAACTTTCATTGTTAGGTGGCTCTGTGCACTCAGCACTAGTCATTTTTGCTAAATCCCGTCTCTTCCTCCGATGCCTCTTTTGCCGGCAGCTGAGGTGGGGCGGGGGCAGGCTTGTTGGCAAGGAGGGGAGTGAGGGCCACTCCCCTGCCTTCCGGCCGGTGGCCTCTCTCCCCCTGCCCTCCATGCCCACACCTCGCTTCCTCCTTTGTGTTTTTTTTGTTTCTGTTTTTAACATCTTTATTGGAGTATAATTGCTTTACAGTGGTGTGTCACTTTCTACTTTATAACAAAGTGAATCAGCTATACATATACATATGTTCCCATATCGCTTCCCTCTTGCATCTCCCTCCCTATCCCACCCCTCTAGGTGGTCACAAAGCACCGAGCTGATCTCCCTGTGCTATGCAGCTGCTTCCCACTAGCTATCTATTTTACACTTGGTAGTGTATATATGTCCATGCCACTCTCTCACTTTGTCACAGCTTACCCTTCCCCCTCCCCGTGTCCTCAAGTCCATTCTCTAGTAGGTCTGTGTCGATCTTTTCCTCTGCAGACGTCTCCCCCCACCTTCCGCCCCCTTTCACGGGCTCGTAGTTCGGTTCGCAGGAGATGCCAGTCCTCGCCCTTGAAAGGCTTACAACCCAGGGGTTCTTTCCGGTTGAGAAGATCTAGGCTGTTGGTCCTCGACCTTCTGTGAATCTCGGGAAAGAAAGGGTGTGGGCGAGTCTACTAACCGGCAGGTTTACAGATGCTCGCAGGATGCCCGGTGGTTTGCAAACGTCAGCTGTGCCTTCAGCCAAATCCCGGGCCCCCGATGGTCTGGGTCACTCAGGCAGCAGCTGGAACCCTCTCCCGCTCAGCTCCAGCCTCGCCGAGGTGCCGTCCGGAGGTGCTCCTGGCGCCTCTGTGGGTCCTCTTGGGACGGCCCCCTGCTTTCCTGCAGCTGCAGTCTGTGCAACAGCTCCATAAAATGGGCTTGCAAGCTTCTGTGACCTTTGTCAAATCAGTGTTCTTTCCTGTGCGTGTAGCCCTGTAAGACCTTATAAAAAATGTAAAAGGAAGGTATCAAAGTTTCATCCTTCTGTTTTTTTAGGACAGCAAAATGTTTGATTCCACAAGAGGACCAGTAAATAATACCCAGAGGGGGAAATTAGGAAATAGATTTTGTTCCCTCCCCCTACAAAAAAAAGCGAAGGTGGCATTGCCCTCTTTGAGAAACTGAGCAAACCAGAAGCAGGCCTGTTAAGGTTAACCCTAAATGTTCTGCCCTGAGACCATCCCAGTTGGGTGTTGAATCTCACGCCCTCCCCGCTGTGCAGCCTCAGTGCCACGCGGCCGGAACGGCTCCTGCCAGGCGCTCAGCGCAGGGCCCCAGCCCCTCCGAGAGCTCCTCACTTGTTGCCGTATTTTCTGTAATGCGTCTGCAAAGCTTTGACATCGGTGCTCCAGTGAGGAACAGAATTCAATTTCACCAGTAGAAAAATACGCAAAGGAATGTCCGGCAGTCAAATCAGTCTGCTTTCAGATTTGCGGAATTGGTTTTGAAAATGTGATATGTGGACTTTCATTACTTTGTAAATACACGCTATCAAATTTACGGCTAGATTCAGGCATGTAATGTGGTTAAATCATGGTTACTTTGCGGATCATAACTTCCCTGCATGGGTTCTAAATCTTTATCTTGCACTAGCCTGGATTTTTCCTCCTTTTGTCCTGAATCATTCTGACCTTCACAGAGTGAAAAGTGCTGGTGCATCTCTTTGGCCAGGATGGGCACGCGGGTCTTTGCAGAGAGAACAGGACTGATCCTCTGGCTTAAACATCCTCTGCAGTGCGGGCTGGCAGGGGTGGCCCCCTGAGGCCGCAGGAGCTGCATTTCAGTCTGATCGTCGGGGTCGGGGTTGGGAGAGCCGAGGACAGGCCTGGGACGACGAAGGCTCCGTGCTGTCTGCGCGGCCGCTGCCTCGAGGCTGCCTGCCTCTCGCCTGGCTCTGTTGGGAACGCAGGGCCCAGCCTGGGACCCGCTGGGGCTCCGGCCAAGCGGGGGGCTTTCCACCATGTTGCCCACTCGGGACCCTCCTCCAGGGCCTGCTTCTGTTCTTCTGAGCTGCTCTGGGCCACTAGCCCTGAATTTGAACACAGTGAAAAGGCAGGAAAAACTTACCCCCGAGAACTCTTAAAGGGACATCAGATCAGGGTCCCTCCCCACCTCCCCGAGGACGCCGTCGCTCTGTCGGCACGAGCAGAGGAGGCGGAAGTGGCTTCACCCGTTAAAGATGGGGCTGCAGAAAGGAAACTGGCCCCCTCCCTGCGGGGGACGCCAGCCTCTCCAAGCGCAGGTAATCACTCACGACTGGCTGCGTTTTAGTTTGCTTCTTGGTGTGCCAAAGTCAAGGTGAACTCCAAGACGGTGGCAGATGCCAGATGGGAAGAAGTATTTCTCACTTGGCCGTGTGTCCACTCAAAGGAGCTTTGAGGGTCCTTGCCTGGTGCCCACCTCGTCTCCCATGCCCAGACCCTTCTTGTGTGGCCCTGCGATCACTCCACCTCTTATCAGGAATGCACATTCAGGGGCTGGAGGTCGGTTACCCCTCTTTGCTGTCTGTCTAATGCAGCAGAACTTTGAGATCGAAGCCGTACTGCTAATTCAGGTCTTAGAGCACTTTGGACCGTATCACATGGAGGTTGTGGCTTTCGTTTCTTCTGAGGATGCTTGAATTTAAAGTGATAACCCAGTGATTTTTTTCTTTAAAGAAATGCCTTAAAGGATAGGACATTTCTACATTTGCTTGCACCCGAGGACAATTCTTTGATAATGTTTTAACGTTGACAATGTTTTGGCTTCATCTGAGCTTAAGTGAGAGTGGCTAAGAAACAGATTTATAACAAACCCCCCAAATTTAGTGCTGCTAATTCATGCACCAGTGATTTCCTCTCCTCCAGTTCACAAACTATTTTTTGGAGAGTCATTCCCCAGAAGTTACAGTCTGGGCGTTCATCTGCCCCTTCTGACTGTCTCCTTCATCTGTGCGCATGGGGGGGCCCCTCACAGGGAGAGGACGGCGCTTCTCCAGGTGAGATGGGTGACCAGGCCTCAGAAGGAGGCACACACGTTGCCTCTCTCGGGAAGCAGGTCTTGTGACTGTGAAGATGCCCGGTTGTCAAGGAGATGGAGCAGGGAAGCCAGTCTCCTGGGTGCAGCCTCGGTTGGTCAGACTTTGGGTGGAAGCGGTGGGTTTTCTCAGGTTCCCATTGCTGTCATCCTCTCTCCTTCCCCCTCTGAGGTCATTCTTGTGGGAGATTTGCTCCCCAGCCCCTGCTTCTCCTGAACACATCTTGGCTCGACTGGAAAGCCATGCTCTGTATTCTGGAGAGTTTATCTTCCTCAAAACACAAGGTTGGCGTCTCTTGCTCAGAGCCATCCAGGTACAGGGAGCTCGGCCCCCGTAGGATGCTGACTTCTGGCTGGCTCCACGCCTGCATCTCAGAGGCCCTTGTGGCCGTACATGCGACACTTCGCAGCTGCAGGGCTCGGATGCCAGTCGCTGGGATGTGTTTTCCCAGCAGCGGTGGCAGCGTGGGGACCTGTGTGGACCGAACTCACTCACTGGCTTCTCCGCTGGCCCTTCTGCAAAACTCTTGACAGGCTGACGTTTGCCTGCTGCTTTGCCGGATGCCGTTGTGTTTGACTCGCTTTCCATGGCACAGACTTTACTGGCTCTGGGTGTCAAGCTCCTGTACAAACTTCTGCCCGGGCACGTGCGAGTCTGTGGGCCCATGTCTGTGATGAGGCCTCACCCTGTCTCCTGGTCCCTGGTCTGTCCGGTGTGGAGGGGCGTCCAGGAATCCCTGGGACCCAGCGCGCCGACTTCTCCTCCAGGGCCGGGAGAGGGTGGGCTGGGCTAGAGGCAGGGATAGGACGTCTTTCTGCAGGGATTGGGGGTGGCAAGGAAGGGGTGGGCTCCCTCCTTCTCATGTTAGCTGTGCAGACGGCCAAGCGTGCTTCCTAAAACCAGGTGGGTCCTCGATTGCCCAGCAGGGCAGCCTGGGAACACGGGCTCACAGGGCAGACGGGAGGGGGGAGGCGGGAGAGGGGACGTCCTTCTGGAGCCACAGGGCGCCCACGTGGTGCACGAGGTCGGCCCTGCTCCCCTGGGCTGGCCGAGTGTCGGGTTATTGGCCGACCGTGCATGGATGCCAGCCAGGAGCTCACAGAGTCTTCTCTGCCCCGGGCCCCCAGGACTCATCTCACATTGTCCCTGGTGGACGAGGAGGAGAAATCGAGCTCCAGGAGTCCCTGTGCTGGGAAGGCGGCCTGGGCGAGTTTCAGTGTGGCTGGACTTCTCCTCTGTCCGCAGCCCCACGTCTCCCCTCCGTCCCTTCACGTCCCTTCTGACCCCTGAGGTTCTCACCGTGCACCCTCCCTCCTTCCCCTCGGGACCTCCACTCGCGTGAGCACACGTCTTCTTTTCTTTGTGCCAGACCAGCCCCAACTTAACCTCCCCGATCTCAGCTTCCACGTCACCTCCTCCAGGGAGCCTTCCCCGATGCCCAGGCCTAGCGAAGGTGGCCCTGCCAAGTTCCCATAACAACCTGTACCTCTCCCGAGTAGAGACCGCCTCTGGCTGCACCCTGTGGTACGTCCCTGACTCCCTTCCCGCTTGTTAAACTTGGCTCAGAGCGGACTTCTAGACAGTGATTGGAACACGATAGGCTTTTAAGTGAATATTTGTTACGTGCCTGAATGTGTGTTTAGGCTCTATTGACCCTTCCCTAGACCCACGTCATACCCAAAACATCTCAAAGGAGAGGGTTTTATAGCTAAAAGTTGTAATAATAATTGCTGCCATTTTCTGAGCACGTACTACGTGCAGGAAACCGAATCAGAGCCTTTACGTACGCTATATATCAACACAGCAGCCCTGCAAAGTAGGGATCCCGCTTTCTGTTTTTCATATGATGTTTTGTGGTTGATGAAACTTCTCTCCTGGCCAAACAGAGAAGAGCAGAGGCATGGTAGCACGATCGTTTGCCCTGGCTTTGGCCCTGACCTAGCTTGTCAGCCCTGCTGGTGACCTAGTATGTCAGGCAGGACACGGCAGGTCAGGCTGCAACGGAACAATAGCAACAACCAAAGAGACCTCTGCAGCTCAGTGGCTTTAAACAAAAAATCTATTTCTTATCCACACTTGGTATCTGTCTCATGCAGGCGGGACACTGCTTACTGCAGCCGCTCAGGGACCCAAGATGGCGGTGCAGGCACCAGTTCAAACAGGGGTTCCGGAAGAAGATTGAGCACTTTACACAGGAAATCAGATGTTCAGTCCCTTCTGTCCCAACTCATTGGCTCTGTTTAGCCTCTTGCTCTTAACCTAAAACAGAGGCTTGACAGGCTGGTCCCCTCTGTCTCCAGAGCGAGGAGAGAATTACCAGGACACCTCGCATCACGTTCTCTTGGGCGCCAGTGGGAAGGATGGCTCATCCGAGGCTGCAGAGCTGCTGTTTCCCATGGGCCTTTCTCACCTCCAGCCAGCTCAGGTACTACTCTCAGCAGCCTCTCAGCCCAGATGAAAGTCATGGATGTAGGCTGAAAGGCAAAAAAATACTTTAACATCCTGTCAATTCGTTTCCTTTCCTTTAAGCCACACCAAAGTGGACTTAGGACAGCAAATCTCTGGGTTGTCAGAATCATCAGCCTGAAGTGCAGTAGGAGAGGAGCATTCCTGCTTCTGCTGACCTGCGGCCCTGCTCGCTTCCCAGCCCTGGGCTCGTCTGCCACGGTCAGCATGTGTGGCTTCTGTGTCACCATCTCCGTTACTTATAAAAAACCTCAGCGCTACTGTGGGGTGAGGGGTCCCGGAGCCCCCATGTTTCTGCACCGGCGAGCCTGGCATTGTGGGGAGGATGGGGCAGGCTGACTTACTTCTGGAGGATCCTGTCTGCTTTTGTTAGATATTCTGTCATTAATTAATTAATTAATTTTTGGCTGCATTGAGTCTTCGTAGCTGCGCACGGGCTTTCTCTAGTTGCGGTGAGCGGGGGCTACTCTTCATTGCGGTGCACGGGCTTCTCATTGCTGTGGCTTCTCTTGTCGCAGAGCATGGGCTCTAGGCACATGGGCTCAGTAGTTGTGGCTCGTGGGCTCTACAGCACAGGCTCAGTAGCTGTGGCCCACGGGCTTAGTTGCTCTGTGGCATGTGGGATCTTCCTGGACCAGGGCTTGAACCCGTGTCCCCTGCATTGGCAGGTGGATTCTTAACCACTGCACCACCAGGGAAATCCCATGCTTTTGTTTAGATATTTTGAATGCTGAACATTTTAATACCGATATACTTAGCAAGTCAGCCAGGAGTTAGGGATGCAGAAGTGGTGAGCCTAACACCTGCCCTCAGGAAACCTCACTCCAGTGAAAGGTTAGAAAACAAGCAGGTGGAAGGGAATGATTTAGAGGCTAATTATTATATAATAATAATAATTATTATTATTATCATTTCTAAGCAAGCAGTATAAACCTGGGGGTTGTGTACACAGTAAAGATATCGCCCTTTTCTATGAATCCTTAGCCCTCCTCTGTAAATGTACAAGAAGATCCTTATGAATTCTTTTGTAAGATCAAAATGTTGAGTGCAGCCGAGGTGCTGCTGGGGGGAACCCTTTTGGTGTCCTGACCCCCGGGCGTCTGGGGCAGAGGAGGGGCTCCAGGACAGGTCTGAGCGAATAAACCCAGAAATCAGGTTAGGGCTAGAACCAAATATGCCGATCACTACTGACTGAATGCTCCTGCAAGGAAAAGAAAGGCGAGAAAGAAAGGTGGCCTCTGTACTGTATGTAGGTGGGTCTTAAATACACCTGTACAGGTAACTACACTCATTATGTGTACACGCGCGTGTGCGTGTGTGTGTACACATAACACCTCAGCCAGTGAGATGAAACTCCACCTTGACACCAGTCACTTCACGAGGAAGGTCTGCCCCGAAGGACAGGGCACCTTTAATGACCCCAGAGTCCCCGGACAAGGGAGCGGGCACATGGGAATCGCACCAAATTGCAGGTTTGCCTTGTGTCTGGGGCCCCGTGGGCCTTGCAGGCAGGGGGCAGCGCACAAGTCCTCACAGCTCTGGGGACCACCTATGCGGCCGGCCGGCTCTAATTTTAGCTTGAACAAACAAACAGATGACCTGTGGCTACCTAAAAATTGTCCTTAAAATTCAATTTAAGAGCAACTTAAACCTTTTGTTCAGGAGGCATGCAAAACCTATGTGGATCTCGTGCCTGGAAGAAATCAGCCTGGCATGTCTGTTACCCTGACGGGCTTCTGCCCCAGCTCAGCCGAGTGCAGCACAGGTGGCCGCCACCCCCCTCCTCCCCCCCTCCTTTCAGGATCACTGGGGGTGCCGTGCGTGTGGGCCGGGGGTCGTGACGGGCTCGCGCTGCAGAGGGGCGGGTCGTCGTGTTTCCTGGAGCCCCTTACGAAGAGGGTGAATCAGTCCTGAGCCTCCGTCACCAATGGGGACAAATACAGGGCGAGGCCAAAGCCGGCGTGAAGTCTCACCGTTTTGGCCGTTTTGGCCGGGACCACACTGATAAGGGCTCTTCTCTCTGAACAGTGCCCTACTGTTTACAGGTCACAGTCTACTCTAAGGTTTACACAGAAGAATAACAGATGATCCTTCCTTTATCCTTGGAGGATCTGCTGAGAAGATCAGCGCTGAGCGCATATTGGATCCTCTTTGCTTAGTTTAGACGGGCGAGTGCAGCCGCGGGCTTAGCGGTGATGCCCCTCTGCTTTGGGCGGGGCTGAATGGAAGAGACCCCCCCCCCCCCGCCCCCCGCCCCGTCCCCAGACCCTTCTGCCTTGGTTTCCCAGGCAGAGGGAGAGTGTCTGGGGAGACATGGGAAAAGCAAGCTGCAGGGAGGCATGTGCCCGAGACTCCCCTAAACTGTAGCGATGAGCAAGCAACCCACGCGTGTGTGAGCCTGGGGCTGAGACCCTCCGGCTGCCGCGACAGATGGTGTCGTGAAACCAAGCACGAAGGTGGGGCTCCTCCACCCCGTGACCTGGGTTCCTCTGGGGCCGCTGCCTCCACGGGGTGTAAAGAGCTTTCTCTGGGTTAGATGCCGCTCATCCCGCATCACTGCGCGGGTCGAGGGGAAACTCAGGGGGCGGCGGGTGTGAGAACAGCCTGTGCCGTGTCCGCCTTCTGCTGTCACCGTGCTCGCGGACACCCTTCCTACGGGCCCCTCTCCGCAAGAGGGCAGGAGAGACTCCAGTTTGGGGGGGAGAGTATATATTTTTTTAATTTAAATTTTATTTTATTTGTTCTTTTTATACAGCAGATTCTTATTAGTCATCTATTTTATACAAATTAGTGTATACGTGTCAATCCCAATCTCCCCAGTCATCCCACCACCCATCGCCCCGTCCCCCTGCTTTCCCCCCTTGTTGTCCACACGTTTGTTCTCTACATCTGTGTCTCTATTTCTGCCCTGCAGACCGGTTCATCTGTACCATTTTTCTAGCTTGGGGGAGAATATTAAAAAAACAAACAAACACTCAGAGGATTGATCACAGAAGCAGGCCCCTGAGGCTGTCATTCCGTACGCCCTTTCCCAAACGCGGCTCCCAGACCCTGGAAATGGCCCCGGCGGGGAATCGGCTCCCGTTTTCCTCAGAGGAGGGACCCACAATGTGGTTCTGGAGGAGGGCCAGGCTTGGGAGCACCTGTGAACCGTGGCCGCTGGTGGCACTCCAGGCATCTGAGCCCCTTCCACCTCTACCCGTGGGGAGAGCAGCATGCGCGGGTGAGCTCACACTTTACCCGGCACAGGTCAGCGGTGCCAAGCTTCACTGTGGATTAAAACACAGAAGAGCTGGTTAAATCTGGGCATTCCCAGGCCCTGTGTCAGTGATGCTGGGCTAGTAAGACTCACGGGAACCCAGGAATCTGCATGTTCACAAGCCCTCCGGTGATTCTGATGATGGTGGACCCAGGATTACACTTTGGGAATTAATAGTTTATGTTTCCAGGGTAAAAAGGGACAAATGCCTGATGCATAAGGCAGGTTCACATGGAGGGAACACTGGGCGAGCCCTGTCTGTCTGCCAGCTTGTGGGTGAGTGGTGTCACCTGGGCCTCCTCTGGCTCAGCCGCTGTCCTCACTGGTGGGCTCCCTGGGTGAGTCACCGTCTGCAGAGCCCCGACCCAGACGTCAGCTGGGTTAGACCGGCCACAAGGTCAGCCCCAACATGACGCCTTGGTGAGGAGCACGGCCAGGCAGGGTGGCCGGTGCCACACCGTCCAGGGTTGCAGGGTGGAGGGGTTAGGGACCAGGGCCGGGAAGCCTGCGGGCGGCCCCCAGGGGTCCCAGGAGAGAGAGGGGTCTGAAGCGGAGCCTTGGGAGGTGAGCAGGGGTGGAGGGTTGAGGAAGATGGCAGAGGAAGGTGCAGGGTGCCCGCCTGGAGGGTCCAGAGGCCCCAGGGTTTCCAGCTCGGGTGACTGGTGCTCAGAGAGCCCGGGCGGGTGAGGACACGGGGGGGCTGGTGGCACTTCCGGGTTTGGGGGTGACATGGTGCAGCTGCCCCAGCTTCCCCCCGGCCCCTCACAGACCACCGTTCCCTCCTCCCCGCGCCGGCCCCTCAGGCACGTCCCACGTCACCGAGTCCACGTGGTCCAGGAGGAAGAAGTGTGTCTTCCTGCCCCTCCGCCTCCTGGGCCCGGGTCAGTCGTGGTTCCGGCGTTTTGGACACCATTTGACAAAACCTGTTGTCAAGATTCACGGTAACAAAAGACCTGACAGCAGGGATGTTTTTGATTCTGAGGAAATCCCAAGTTGTACATTAGCGCTAGTCTGTTTGCTCACCAGGGAGAGATCTGATGGCACGTCTCAGTTTGATTCAGATATGATGACGTCACGCAGAGCACGTGTGTGGTCAGTCCCGGCCCCCGGGCAGGGGGAGCTTCCAGAGCCGTGTCCTCCGTGACTGTGGCCCCTCCTCCTTCCCCGTAGACTTGGTGGGTGTGTGTCACATTTTAGCGACATGTCTTCCCAGGGCTCCTTCAATCCTGAGGTTCTCGTGTGCGGTTCTAGGCGGGCTGTGATTTCAGCTAACAAGAAAGACAAAGCAAACCGAGAGATGCTCCTCGGTTCCTGAATCTCAGGGTTAACGTTTAGCTGGAGGTGATTATTTTCACTCTTTGAAAATACGAATATAGGAATAGTATTTGGGGTTTGTTTCCCCCAAGGGTACAAGGAAAGCTTTATGGCTAGGACATTAAAATACCTGACTTAATGTGGATTCTGCCGTCTTGGGCTCTTCGTGTCCCAGGTGTTGGGGCTTCTGACATGACCCAGTGACGCTGCCCCTTAGCAAGCCCGGTCCCCGAGGTTCCCTCCATCCACCTCCACCTGTGTCAGCCGAACCATCGCCTAAGACTTGGCTCAGGTGGTACGTCTCCCCCGAAACCTCTAGCTGGAAATGATCCCTTCCCCTCCCCAGGACAATTCTCCCCCAGTCTGTTTCTTCTCATGTCCTCCTCCTCCTCTTTTCCTCGTTCTTCTGGCACGTTTCACTCACTGATTTTTGTCACAGTTAATCTTCTGGTTCTGATGTAAGCCCCTTAGATCAGGAACTGTGTTTATTCTTCACATATTTCCCAAGCTTAATGACTTGCCTTGTGGTCACTGATACATAAAAATTGTTGGCTGACTCACCAGTGACTCTCCATTCACTTATTAACTCAGCAGTGACTTACTGGGAGGGTCGGGGGCTGGAGGACACATTTTGCCCAATGCGCTGGGTGGGCTCCTATGACGTCCTGGTCCCCCCATCCCGTCCCGGCCCTGCTTGATGTTGACGGTGGTTTGGGTGCTGGCTCGACTGCCCCTAAGTCTCATGTGGTGCCCGTCTACACCTCCGGGGCAGCCGTTCTGGATGGTCCTGCCGTTTCCCGGCCTCGATGGCCAGAATAAGCATGATTCTCGGGGAAGGTGGAGCTTGCTCCGCGATAGGTTACGTACCTGCCGCCCGGGGCGAGAGGGCTGTAACTCAGCGTGATGAGCGTTACTGACAAACACACGCGTTTCATGAGGGTGTCAGTGCTCAGAGCCAGGGTAGCAAACTACTTCTTGGTGAAGCTTCAAAGCCTGGCTTTGGAGCTAAGAACAGGGCAGAATGATGTAGTGCAGGTTGTCAGAGCAGTCGTTTCAGTGACATCTTGATGATTTTCCCATCATCAATATTTTTCTTCTTTTTGTTTCTTAAATAAAGCTTTCTTCCTTGTTTTAAAATATCTTCATTGCAGTATAATTATTTTACAATGCTAAGTTAGTTTCTGCTTTATAACAAAGTGAATCGGCTATACGTATACATACATCCCCATATCCCCTCCCTCTTGCGTCTCCCTCCCACCCTCCCTATCCCACCCCTCTAGGTGAACACAGAGCACCGAGCTGATCTCCCTGTGCTATGCGGCTGCTTCCCACTAGCTATCTCTTTTACATTTGGTAGTGTGTATATGTCCATGCCTCTCTCTCACTTCGTCCCAGCTTACCCTCCCCCCTCCCCGTGTCCTCAAGTCCATTCTCTATGTCTGCGTCTTTATTCCTGTCCTGCCCCTAGGTTCTTCAGAATCATTTTTGTTTTTAAGAGTCCATATATATGTGTTAGCATACAGTATTTGTTTTTCTCTTTCTGACTTATTTCACTCTGTATGACAGACTCTAGGTCCATCCGCCTCACTACAAATAACTCAATTTCGTTTCTTTTTATGGCTGACTAATATTCCATTGTATATATGTGCCACATCTTCTTTATCCCTTCGTCTGTCGATGGACGCTTAGGTTGCTTCCATGTCCTGGCTATTGTAAATAGAGCTGCAATGAACACTGTGGTACAGGACTCTTTTTGAATTATGGTTTTCTCAGAGTATATGCCCAGCAGTGGGATTGCTGGGTCGTATGGTAGTTCTATTTCTAGTGTTTTAAGGAACCTCCATACTGTTCTCCATAGAGGCTGTATCAGTTTACATTCCCACCAACAGTGCAAGAGGGTTCCCTTTTCTCCACACCCTCTCCAGCATTTATGGTTTGTAGATTTTTTGATGGTGGTCACTCTGACTGGTGTGAGGTGATACCTCTTTGTAGTTTTGATTTGCATTTCTCTAATGATTAGTGATGTTGAGCATCCTTTCATGCCTTTGTTGGCAATCTGTATATCTTCCTTGGAGAGATGTCTGTTTAGGTCTTCTGCCCATTTTTGGATTGGGTTGTTTGTTTGTTTGATACTGAGCTGCATGAGCTGCTTGTAAACTTTGGGGATTAATCCTTTGTCAGTTGCTTCATTTGCAAATATTTTCTCCCATTCTGAGGGTTGTCTTTTGGTCTTGTTTATGGTTTCATTTGCTGTGCAAAAGCTTTGAAGTTTCATTAGGTCCCATTTGTTTATTTTTGTTTTTATTTCCATTTCTCTAGGAGGTGGGTCAAAAAGGATCTTGCTGTGATTTATGTTTCTGCCTGTGTTTTCCTCAAAGAGTTTTATAGTGTCTGGCCTTACGTTTAGGTCTTTAATCCATTTTGAGTTTATTCTTGTGTATGGTGTTAGCGAGTGTTCTAATGTCATTCTTTTACATGAAGCTGTCCAGTTTTCCCAGCACCACTTACTGAAGAGGCTGTCTTTTCTCCATTGTATATTCTTGCCTCCTTTATCAAAAATAAGGTGACCTTATGTGCGTGGGTTTATCTCTGGGCTTTCTATCCTGTTCCATTGATCTATATTTCTGTTTTTGTACCAGTACCATACTGTCTTGATTATTGTAGCTTTGTAGTATAGTCTGAAGCCCGGGAGCCTGATTCCTCCAGCTCCGTTTTTCTTTCTCAAGATTGATTTGGCTATTTGGGGTCTTTTGTGTTTCCATACAAATTGTGAATTTTTTTTGTTCTAGTTCTGTGAAAAACGCCATTGGTAGTTTGATAGGGATTGCATTGAATCTGTAGATTGCTTTGGGTAGTAGAGTCATTTTCACAATGTTGATTCTTCCAATCCAAGAACATGGTATATCTCTCCATCTGTTTGTATCATCTTTAATTTCTTTCATCAGTGTCTTATAGTTTTCTGCATACAGGTCTTTTGTCTCCTTAGGTAGGTTTATTCCTAGGTATTTTATTCTTTTTGTTGCAGTGGTAAATGGGAATGTTTCCTTAATTTCTCTTTCAGATTTTTCGTTGTTAGTGTATGGGAATGCAAGAGATTTCTGTGCATTAATTTTGTATCCTGCTACTTTACCAAATTCATTGAGTAGCTCTAGTAGTTTTCTGGTAGCATCTTTAGGATTCTCTATGTATAGTATCATGTCATCTGCAAACAGTGACAGTTTTACTTCTTCTTCTCCAGTTTGTATTGCTTTTATGTCTTTTTCTTCTCTGATTGCCGTGGCTAGGACTTCCAAAACTATGTTGAGTAATAGCGGTGAGAGTGGACATCCTTGTCTTATTCCTGATCTTAGAGGAAATGGTTTCAGCTTTTCACCACTGAGAATGATGTTTGCTGTGATTTTGTCATATATGGTCTTTATTATGTTGAGGTAGTTTCCCTCTATGCCCACTTTCTGGAGAGTTTTTATCATAAATGGGTGTTGAATTTAGTCAAAAGCTTTTTCTGCATCTCTTGAGATGATCATATGGTTTTTCTTCTTCAGTTTGTTAATATGTTGTATCACATTGCTTGATTTGCGTATACTGAAGACTCCTTGCATTCCTGGGATAAACCCCACTTGATCATGGCGTATGATCCTTTTAATGTGCTGTTGGATTCTGTTTGCTAGTATTATGTTGAGGGTTTTTGCATCTATGTTCATCAGTGATATTGGCCTGAAGTTTTCTTTCTTTGAGACATCTTTGTCTGGTTTTGGTATCAGGGTGATGGTGACCTTGTAGAATGAGTTTGGGAGTGTTCCTCCCTCTGCTATATTTTGGAAGAGTTTGAGAAGCATAGGTGTTAGCTCTTCTCTAAATGATTGATAGAATTCGCCTGTGAAGCCGTCTGGTCCTGAGCTTTTGTTGGTTGGAAGGTTTTTAATCACAGTCGCAGTTTCAGTGCTTGTGATTGGTCTGTTTATATTTTCTATTTCTTCCTGGTTCAGTCTCAGAAGATTGTGCTTTTCTAAGAATTTGTCCATTTCTTCCATGTTGTCCATTTTATTGGCATATAGTTGCTTGTAGTAATCTCTCATGATCCTTTGTATTTCTGCAGTGTCAGTTGTTACTTCTTTTTCACTTCTAATCCTATTGATTTGAGTCTTCTCCCTTTTTTTCTTGATGAGTCTGGCTAATGGTTCATCAATTTTGTTTATCTTCTGAAAGAACCAGCTTTTAGTTTTATTGATCTTTGCTATTGTTTCCTTCATTTCTTTTTCATTTATTTCTGATTAGATCTTTATGATTTCTTTCCTTCTGCTAACTTTGGGGTTTTTTGTTGTTGTTCTTCTTCTTTCTCTAATTGCTTTAGGTGTAAGGTTAGGTTGTTTGTTTATTTATTTATTTATTTTTAAATATTTATTTATTTAGTTTTGGCTGCATTGGGTCTTTGTTGCTGTGTGTGGGCTTTCTCTAGTTGCGGCGAGCGGAGGCTATTCTTCGTTGTGGTGTGTGTGGGCTTCTCAGTGTGGTGGCTTCTCTTGTTGCAGAGCACGGGCCCCAGGTGCACGGGCTTCAGTAGTTGGACTTGCGGGCTCTAGAGCGCAGGCTCAGTAGTTGTGGCACATGGGCTTAGTCGCTCCGCTGCATGTGGGGTCTTCCCGGACGAGGGACCGAACCCGTGTCCCCTGCATTGGCAGGTGGATTCTTAACCACTGCGCCACCAGGGAAGTCCGGTTAGGTTGTTTATTCGAGATGTTTCTTGTTTCTTGTGGTAGGATTGTATTGCTATAAACCTCCCTCTTAGAACTGCTTTTGCTGCATCCCATAGGTTTTGGGCAGTTGTGTTTTCATTGTCATTTGTTTCTAGGTATTTTTTGATTTCCTCCTTGATTTCTTCAGTGATCTCTTGGTTATTTAGTAGTGTGTTGTTTCGCCTCCACGTATTTGTATTTTTTACAGATTTTTTTTCCTGTAATTGATATCTCGTCTCATAGTGTTGTGGTCAGAAAAGATACTTGATATGACTTCAATTTTCTTAAATTTACCAAGGCTTGATTTGTGACCCAAGATATGATCTATCCTGGAAAATGTTTCATGGGCACTTGAGAAGAAAGTGTATTCTGTTGTTTTTGGATGGAATGTCCTATAAATATCAATTAAATCCATCTTGTTTAATATGTCCTTTAAAGTTTGTGTTTCCTTATTTATTTTCATTTTGGATGGTCTGTCCATTGGTGAAAGTGGGGTGTTAAAGTCCCTTACTATGATTGTGTTACTGTCGATTTCCCCTTTTATGGCTGTTAGCATTTGCCTTATGTACTGAGGTGCTCCTTTGTTGGGTTCATAAATATTTACAATTGTTATATCTTCTTCTTGGATTGATCCCTTAGTCATTATGTAGTGTGCTTCTTTGTCTCTTATAACAGTCTTTATTTGAAAGTCTATTTTGTCTGATATGAGAATTGTTACTCCAGCTTTCTTTTGATTTCCATTTGCATGGAATATCTTTTTCTGACCCTCACTTTTCAGTCTGTATGTGTCCCTAGGTCTGAAGTGGGTCTCTTGTAGACAGCATATATATGGGTCTTGTTTTTGTATCCATTCCACCGGTCTGTGTCTTTTGGTTGGAGCATTTAATCCATTTACATTTAAGGAAGTTATCGATATGTATGTGCCTATTACCATTTTCTTAATTGTTTTGGGTTTGTTATTGTAGGTTTTTTCCTTCTCTTGCGTTTCCTGCCTAGAGAAGTTCCTTTAGAATTTGTTGTAAAGCTGGTTTGGTGGTGCTGAATTCTCTTAGCTTTTGCTTGTCTGTAAAGGTTTTAATTTCTCTGACGAATCTGAATGAGATCCTTGCTGGGTAGAGTAATCTTGGTTGTAGGTTTTTCCCTTTCATCACTTTGAATATGTCCTGCCACTCCCTTCTGGCTTGCAGAGTTTCTGCTGAAAGATCAGCTGTTAACCTTATGGGGATTCCCTTGTATATTATTTGTTGTTTTTCCCTTGCTCCTTTTAATATTTTTTCTTTGTATTTAATTTTTGATAGTTTGATTAATATGTGTCTTGGTGTGTTTCTCCTTGGATTTATCCTCTATGGGACTCTCTGTGCTTCCTGGACTTGATTGACTATTTCCTTTCCCCTATTAGGGAAGTTTTCAATTATAATCTCTTCAAATATTTTCTCAGTCCCTTTCTTTTTGTCTTCTTCTTCTGGGACCCCTATAATTCGAACATTGATGCGTTTAATGTTGTCCCAGAGGTCTCTGAGACTGTCCTCAATTCTTTTCATTCTTTTTTCTTTATTCTGCTCTGTGGTAGTTATTTCCACTATTTTATCTTCCAGGTCACTTATCCGTTATTCTGCTATTGATTCCTTCTAGAGAATTTTTAATTTCATTTATTGTGTTGTTCATTATTGTTTGTTTGCTCTTTAGTTCTTCCTAGGTCCTTGTTAAACGTTTCTTGTATTTTCTCCATTCTATTTCCAAGATTTTGGATCATCTTTACTATCATTACTCTGAATTCTATTTCAGGTAGACTGCCTGTTTCCTCTTCATTTGTTTGGTCTGGTGGGTTTTTACCTTGCTCCTTCATCTGCTGTGTGTTTCTCTGTCTTCTCATTTTGCTTAACTTACTGTATTTGGGGTCTCCTTTTCCGAGGCTGCAGGTTTGTTGTTCCCATTGTTTTTGGTGTCTGCTCCCAGTGGCTAAGGTTGGTTCAGTGGTTTGTGTAGGCTTCCTGGTGGAGGGGACTGGTGCCTGTGTTCTGGTGGATGAGGCTGGATCTGGTCTTTCTGGTGGGCAGGACCACGTCCGGTGGTGTGTTTTGGGGTGTCTCTGACCTTATTATGATTTTAGGCAGCCTCTCTGCTAATGGGTGGGGTTGTGTTCCTGTCTTGCTAGTTGTTTGGCATAGGGTGTCCCTCACTGTAGCTTGCTTGTCATTGAGTGGAGCTGGGTCTTAGCATTGAGATGGAGATCTCTGGGAGAGCTTTCACCGTTTGATATTACATGGAACCGGGAGGTCTCTGGTGGACCACTGTCCTGAACTCGGCTCTCCCACCTCAGAGGCATAGGCCTGATACCCGGCTGGAGCACAGAGACCCTGTCAGCCACACGGCTCAGAAGAAAAGGAAGAAAAAAAGAAAGAAAAAAAAAGTTATTAAAATAAAAAATTAAAAAAATTATTAAAAATAAAAAAATAAAAAGTAATAAAAAAAGAGAATAAAACGAAAGAAAGAAAGAAAGAAGAGAGCAACCAAACCGAAAAACAAATCCACCAGTGATAACAAGCGCTAAAAACTATACTAAAAAAAAAAAAAAAATTGGACAGACAGAACCCTAGGACAAATGGTAAAAGCAAAACTATACAGACAAAATCACACAAAGAAGCATATACATACACACTCACAAAAAAAGAAAAAGGAAAAAAATATATATATCTTATATATATATATAAAAGGAAGAGTGCAACCAAATCAATAAACAAATCTACCAATGATAATAAATTCTAAATAATAAACTAAGATAAACATAAGACCAGAAACAAATTAGATGCAGAGAGCAAACCCTGGTCTATAGTTGCTGCCAAAGTCCACCGCGTCAATTTTGGGATGATTCGTTGTCTGTTCAGGTATTCCAGAGATGCAGGCTACATCAAGTTGATCGTGGAGATTTAATCCGCTGCTCCTGAGGCTGCTGGGAAGTCTGAGCTCTTCTGCCAGCGTTCAGTTGGTGTTCTGTAGGAGCTGTTCCACACGTAGATGTATTTCTGATGTATTTGTGGGGAAGAAGGTGAGCTCCACGTCTTACTTCTCCACCATCTTGGAGGTCTCAAGGTTTGTTCTTAAAGGAAGCTTTATATCATCTTGTAAGGGAAAAGGTAGCACCTTACAGCACAAACACGCGGCTCCCAGGTGGATCATTGTTCCTACATAACACCCGGCGGCCCCAGATCCACACTGGGAAACACTCACCTGGCTAAGGAGCCCCGGGTGGAGAGAGGCCTTTCTGCCCACAAAGTTGGGCGGTTTGGGGAACGTTACTTAGGTCTTTGAGTTTCCATTTCCTCATCAGAGAAAAGGGGACGGTGAAGCCTCCCATCGGAGTTGCTGCATCACAACAGGCAAAGTAAGCAAAGTCATACTGAGCCCCACGCCTGGCAACAAAGGTACAGAGGGGAGATAATTCGAAGGCTTCTTTGTTTTTCCCAGTGAGCAAGTGTGGTGAGAATTTTTATCAGGCAAGGCGGCCAGCCAGCCCTGAAAGTGCTGTCACAGATCCACTCTCGTTGAACCGGAATCTCATGTCTTTGGACTGGAGCCATTTCACAGGTGAGGGTGGGGAGAGTCTGTGAAGGTTGGTGCCTTCCTCCCTGTAGCCCAGATCTGGTATCAGGAGCTCGGGAATAAGCTCTTCCAACTCACACGGCTGCTTCCCTTCCTGACGTCTTTCGTCAGCACCTGCTTATTCCTGGGCCCATGGCCTCCACCCCAGGCTCCTCTGCAGCCTCGGGATGCCGGCGTCTCCTCACCTGATCACGGGGTGGGGGGGGCCTTCCGTAGCTGGAGGAAGGGTCTGAGGCGCGCCACCACCTGGCCCAGGGGTGGGGTGCCTTCCGGGGCCTCTGGCTCTGGCCACCTTGGAGCCCTTGCCCTGTCCCTGGTGTGGGCCACGTCCCCTGCCCCCAGTGACCTTCAGGAGCCGGGAGGCAGTCACCGCAGGACCTGCGGTCCTTCTGCTGGTCGTGGTGTCACCAGAGCAACCAGGGAGAAGAGGGCAGTGCACGCTTATCAAGGCCAGAGAGACAGTGCCGGGCACTGGTCGTTCACATCGCGGGGGAGGAGCCAGACGCTTTATCGTGGGCAGCTGGGCGTTTAAAGCAGACACTCTAGTGGCCACATCGTTTCCCCAAGTCCTCCCACTATACTGAGAGGCGGGTGAGCTCACAGGAAATGGAGAGCCTGCCTCTCCCAGGCCAGCTACGAAGCCGAGTGACAAGCACCTCCCAATTCAACCGCCGGGAGTGCATTTGTAAGTCACTTAATTGGAACTCAGAACTCATTATCTTATACCTTTTTATAATTATTTTATGACGGTTTTAATGAAGGTCAGACACTGGACAAGGCTAGAAAACTCTTTAACTCATGTTGTAACTCATTTTGCAGTGCAAAGTAAAGGAGATACAGTGTTTGCTGTCTTTGTAATTAAATTACAAGAAGTCAGCAATGAAAACAGTGTAGCATGTTTGGATTGCTGTCTAGTGCTTTAGAAAAGTGGGTCTGCACTTAGGGCAGCCTGGGGCTCTTTGCTTGTGAAGATAGGGTTTCCCGGCCAATTTTTCAGGCCTGTAGAAGTAAATGGGACAGCTTATGCATAAGTGGCTGACATAGAACGAGGCAGAGGTAGGATTTCATAAATGTGAACTTCCCACCAGTTGTCAGGAGGAAGTAAATGTTATACTATAGACAGAATTCCAGAAAGAACTTATGTTAAGTTGGCTGACAAAAAATGCGGATTACAAAGGTGGTAGCTACTATACTAGTCTGTCTATCTATCTATCTATCTATCTATCTATCTATCTATCTATCTATCTATCTATCTATCACGTCTATGTCTATTAGTCTATTGATCGATTGATCTGTTTACACACACACACACAAATATAAATACAGATAATTAAACTTGGGATAGCAATTTTTCTCCTAGTTGAAAGGGACTGTTTTAAATTTTAAAAGTTTCCTGTCAAGTAATTAAAAACATGAGAAAACTGTGGACCCGTGACCTCCAGGTTTGTCTTTCTAATCTCTTCCTGTGCGTCTCCACATGACGGCTCAAAATCCACTTATAAAAGCATTACCTTTATATTTGCTCCTCTTAATATTTTTCATCTTGGTTGATGGGTGATGATTTGTCTGCAAAGTCACCTAAGTCAGAAAGCAAAGACATCATACTCAGTTTTCTTCTTTCTTATATCACGTCCTCTTGGTTGGTGTCCTGCTTCCTAAACGCACTTGGTTCTGCCCCCTCTCTGCCCCCTCCCCTTCCATAGCCGTATCTGTACAAGTGAAAGGTATGAAATTCGTCACTTAGAAGGGAAAGTGGATTCTCCATTTCTTAAGATAACTTTCTGTAACAAATCTTAGGGTAATCCGTCAATTAAAGCCTTGGAGGGGAGCTCTGAAAACAGTGCTAAGTTTTCCTGTGGAAAAGGTACATCTGGGCACCTCTCCTTCATGCTGCCCTGGCCTGAAAGGGGCTTCAGCTGCCCCTTTGAAGCTGTGAAAACCATGACTTAAAATAGATTATCTAATTGCAATTCCATATTTTGAGTTTTTTCCCAGGAAAATGAATATTTATACTTATTTAGTGTATATTTTATTTCTGGTTCCCATCTCCGTATAAGTCCTACTTTTCTTCTGTCAGCGGTCTCTACTTTCTAAGGGCTTCCCTTCTTGTTTTCTTTAGGTAATCCTTGAAATCTCATGATTTTCACTGTGCTTATTTTTTTACTGATTGCAATATAACATTCCTAGGAATGTTTTCTTCTCTTAGGTTTGGCTGAAGGGCTCAATGCATCTAAATAAACCTGGTTTTGGATTAAACAGTTTCTTAATGTTTCTACTGTGTCCTCAGAATTCTTAGTCCCCTAACTATTAATAAGGTCCCATTAACTATTGTATCCTGAAGAGTTTGGCTGGTCTTTGTCCCAGGGCCCAGGGAGGGAGCCACTAACCCGAACCCTATGCCCTTGGAATTTCCTAGCGGTCAGGGTGCCTTTGTTATTCACGTGGATCCCTCAGACCACACCTGAGTTTATGCTAATGAGGTGACTCGGGGCAGGTTCCTAAATAGTTTTAGGATGGAGTCTGGTGGGCCGTGAAGACGCACCTTGTGATTCGGGGCTTGGGGCTTTGATCCTCCTGACCTCTGGGGAGGGATGGCGGTGGGGCAGGTTGGGTTCAGTCAATCATCCTATGTCACGAGACTCTCCAAAAACTCTGGACACTTGAGTGAGCTTCCTGGTTGGTGGTGCACATGGAGGACACACCCTGAGGGTGTGTTTGGGACCCTCCGAGACTGCGCCCTGTGCGTCTCTTCACTTAGCTGGTCCAGATTTGCATCCTTTATAATACCTGTCAGCATGAGCACAGCATTTTCCTGAGTTCTGTACGTCACTGCAGTGGATGGCCAGACCGGACGGGGTGGAAGGAGCCGGTTGGTCAGAAGAGCGGATGGCCTGGGAACCCCCCGCCTCGGGAGTGAGGGGAGGGCAGTCTGGGGTGGTGTCCGAGCCCCCGTCCGTGCCGCTGTGGATCCCGGGTGGCCGGCATCAGGGCTACACGGCGCTCAGTAGCCTTCGCGCGGTCAGGGCTCACCCGAGAGCGACGCGTGGAGATCTGAATGTGAGAGGGGTCTCGGAGGCCGAGAGGCCCACCAGCTGCCGTCTGCTCGCCCGAGGACCCTGAAAGCCAGGGCTGCGGTTCCGTCTGAGGCTGGGGGTCTGAGAGCTGGAGGGGGAACCGCTGCTGTGGGTCCCGGGATTCCCAAGCCTGAGAGCCGGGAGCCCCGATGTCAGAGGCGGGAGGAGACGCAGGCCTCGGCCCTTGTGTTCTTTCCAGGCCCTCAGTGGATCGGACGAGGCCCCGTGTTGGTGAGGGGGTAGTCTTTACCGAGTCCACTGCCTCAAACGCCCCTCCCTTCCCGGGACACCCTCACCGACAGCCCCAGAAATGTAGCCCCGCGGAGGCGATACATGGAACTGAGCCCAGGGGTCCCGTCCTAACGTCTCCTGCTTTGGCCACGGGCTCGGGGGCGGCGTCCTTCCTCCCCGCACCTGTCCAGGTGGGCTTCTGTCCTGCCTCTTCTTAGAATCCCGCCTGTCGCTCCCTCCCGCGTTGCCCCTCCCCACCTCTCAACTCCCGCCACGTAGGAGATAGATGTTTATTTGGAGAATATATACTGTTTCCCTAGCAGATTGTAAGAGACATGGAGGCCCTGACCTCGGGCTTCCTATTCAGGGGCATCCGCTTCTCTGCTCTGCACAGTGAGGAAAGCTTGCGACTTGATACCCGCGGAAGACTTGAACAGCAGTGGATGGAAACGACTCACACGCTTACACGCTGTGGACCATCGCCTGTGCCCACTCAAGGGGGGGCATCACGGGGGGATCACGGGCTCCAGGTTTGGGGCGACCTGGAAGGTCATGTGGTCAGACGCTTGTGTGGCTCAGTCGCGACCCTGTAAATATTTGCTGAGTGAATAAAGAGGAAGAAGGCAGCCCCTGAGAGGGAGGGACTGACTTGCCCTGAGTCCCAAAGCTACGAATATTTATTAAACCGATGCACCCATATGAGCCAGGGCAGCAGTGGGTTCAGGCCCTCTTCTCCTGCGTGACACCCTTCAGCAGCCGTCCCCCTCGCCGCCCCTTCACTGAGTCTTTTCTGGGGCTGACAAAGTTGAAATGGTCTTAAATCTCGTAGAGGCAGTGGTTTTCTACTCACTCTTTCTGAAATATAAATGCTTTACCTCGGATCAAGCAGGTGAACTCTATGAAGCCACGTAACTTCTTAATGAACACTTCCTCTTAGAAGGCTTATTTTACAGAGAATGAACTAAAATTCGATCTCTAACCCTAGTGTCCAGGATGAAAGGGAAGTAGAAAAAGGCAATGTCTAAGGTCTGCTCCTACCACGTGAAAATCCTGTCATTTCTGTTAAGATGCCTGTTTATTTACTTCTGAATAATGGCACAAGGGCACTTGTTTTCTAAGTAGTGAGTATTATTGCCTAGTAAGACATTTTGAATATTTCAGAGTGTGATATTAATAGCCTTTTTGCCAGTTTTCCAGATGAGCAGTGCTCCTGGTGATGCACATGGTGATTCACTCAGGGAAAACTGTGGGCGACCCTGGCTTCCCTTTAGGACGTAAGCAGAGTTCTTTACTTGGCATCTTTTAACTGGAACCCACCAGGGCTGGCTTGGAAGAGCTCAGAAGTCATTTCCAAGTGGGTAGCTGCAGAGCATGCGTAGGAGACGGGGGAAGAAAACAGTATCTGACAAGGTTTTGGTCTTTGCTTAGGAATGAAGCCAGCATCCGGGGGTGGTCTCCAAGCACCCGTGGCCGTGGGAATCTCGTCTGCAAGGTGCCCTCCTGATGCTTTCCCGCTCTGCATGCAGCTGTCGCATCGCTGCAGGTGAGAGCGACCTCAGCCCCCCTTGGAGGCAGCCCTTGCCTGAGCGCTTTCCGAGCCGGTGGGGATCTCAGGAAGGGGCTCGAGGTTGAGGAGGATTCTTCGGAAGGGAGGGGAGGGTGTCGCCTCCCATGCTTGGGCTCCTGTGACAGAACCATCACGGGAGCAGCTCTGGGTTGGCCTGTGTGACTTTGGCGGGTCCTTGGTCCCACACAAACCCTTGCTCTGCATCCACTCAGGCTTTGTGTAAGGACCGAACGAGATGACGCGTGTAGAGGCTCGGAGCCCAGTGCACAGGAAGTGCTCAGCGGTCTTTGCGAGTTAACTTACGCCAGAAGAGGAACAATCGCTACCCACGGGGCCCATCCCATAGGGGCCAGGACACAGCGTGCGTCAGGGCTGTGACGGAGTGAGCCCCGCAGACGGTTCAGACGGGACGTGGTCCAGCTGCTAAAGGTGATGATCTTGGGCTGGTGGTGTGTGGGTCTCCGACCAGGATGACTCAGACCAGTTGTCGTTGCTTGTGTGTCAGCTGGGTATCTGCACGCCTGCAGAGGAAACCTCAGGCTGTGCGGGTGAAGGAGGGGAGAAAAGGAGAATTTCTTTCTCTCCATGTTCCCATATGTGAGGGGGAAACTGGGCTTTTAGAGTTTTAGTGGAAACTCCCAGGCCCAGGTCTTTACTCCAATACGCTGCTGTTTATTTTGGTCAAAATGAGCTATTCCTTTAGTGCATCCTTGTGTTAAGTGCTTATTGACTTCCTAGAGAAACCTTATGGATTTGTTTAAAGATGATTCCAAAGTATTGGGGTGCTTTTAAAGTATGCTGTTGTGCTTTAGAAGAAAATAAGATTGTGTAACCCAAGGCAACTCGTTGGAGTTCAGGGAGTACTGATGGGATAACGCGGCGTGAGCATCAAAGGTCCTCAGTTTACAGCGGGCTCGGTGGGCGATCAGCTCATCTACAGGACCTCCTGTGTTTGCCTGGGGGAGGAGGTGTGGAAGTGGATGGTGAAGGGCGCTACCTGGGCTGTCCAAGGAAGCCCCCCGCCCCCGGCCTGCTCTCTGTCCTGGGCTGTAAGGACACAGACCCCCAGGCGGCGGGGCAGGTCAGCCTCGTCTTCAGCTCTGTCCCTGGGACACACGGTTCTGAGAAATCGTACATACGGTAATCACACTCAAAGCACACTGGGCTTCCCCTCCCCGCTCAGGGCCTTCCCTGCAGGGCCAATGCGGTCGTGCTATGCTCCGCCGGGTGCATGGTACCCGTTTGCAGAGCCCACGACAGGACTGTTAAGCCAAACGCCAGCAGAAACAAGCTGCAGACACGTTTCCAGGCACGTGTTCGGCAGCACTTTGCAGTTAAGTGCGGCTGGTGGGCCAGCTGCGGAGGTTTTGGAGGCACGGTGACACGCTTGTCCTTTTGTCCCTGAGACCCTTCCAGGTGGGGCCTCTGTGACCCCTGCTAAACAGAGGCTCAGGTGACAGGAGTTCTAGGGCCACACCGCCGGGCAGCGGCAAAGCCAGGCCAGAGCCTCAAGCATCTGTGTGTCTGACTTGTAAGCGGTCCGAGGACATGGGGGCTGCAGGTCAGGGCGCGTCCAGCTGAAGCCCCTCCTGCCCGGCCTTGTTCTTCCTTAAGGAGAGGCCCGGAGTGAGCGTCTCTGGGGAGTGCTCAGCATTTCCAGCACCCGGGCACTGGGTTGGCGTCTGCAGGACGGAAGACTGGCCGAGAGTGCGCCCCCTGTGTGCATCTCCTGCTTAATCGGAGAGGGTGCTTCCCAGGGCTCTCGTGGGATGACATTGCCCCAGCGGTTGCTCACATCCGGGCCCAGCTCAGCGGGGCTGGGGCAGCGGAGCCGGGTGTGTGAGCTGGGCCAGGGGGTCCCTGCTGTCGGGGGGCCGTGTGGGGGGCCGTCATTCCTGGTGGGGCTGGGAGGGCTCCTTCCCGGACGTGCTGTACCCTCTGCCCTGAGAACACCTACAGGTAAGGCTCTACAGCCTGGGACAGAGCTTGGACCACCTGGGGGGATGGCTTTTGTGCTCTTTTGGTGACCATAACAATCATTTTTAAACGAGGTCATTAGTGGTGATGAATTGTTGAACCATTGAACCAAATGGGGAAAAAAAATAAACATCACCTTCTAACTAGGGAGAGCATGAGAGTTAATAATCACTTGTGGTAACAGTTGCTGGCACTGACTGGACTCCGTGCCAAGAGCTTTCCTTAAAGGCCCCAGTGTCTTCCCGACACTGAAGAGTAGCCCGTTTTGTGGCTGGGCCGACTGAGGCCCCCCCAGGCTCGGCACACACAGCGTGCCACCGTCAGGTCTCCTCTGCGCTCCGGGCACCTCACCTCCACTTTCCCTGTGCTCCGAGGAGAGAGCCTTTGTCTGGGGACCACAAAGCCCCCCATGTCCCCTCAGTGTCCCTGAGGGGCCTCTGTCCTCTGGTCTGTTTCCCGACTGTGACTCTTGGGTCCTGTGGATGCCATCATCTCTCTCTCTATTTGATTGAATATTTTACTGTAAAAAAGCAATTTCATGGATTGATTGATTGATTGAAGTATAGTTGATTTACGATATTATATTAGTTTCAGAGGTACAACATAGTGATTAAAACAATTTTTTTAAAGAAGATTTGTTTAATTAATTAATGAATTAATTTTTGGGCTGTGCCAGGCACATGTGGGATCTCAGTTCCCTAACCAGCAATCGAACCCACACCCCCTGCATTGGGAGCACAGAGTCTTAACCACTGGACTGCCAGGGACGTCCCCCCAACATAGTGATTTGATATTTTTATAGATTACGCACCATACAAAGTCATCCCGATATTGCTGACTCCGTTTCCCTTGCCGTACATTACGTCCCTGTGACTTACTTATTTTGTAACTGGAGGTTTGTGCCTCTCAATCCCCTTCACCTCTTTTGTCCGTCTCTCCACCCGCTGCTCTCTGGTGGCCGTGAGTTTGTTCTCTGTATCTGTTTCTGTTTTGTTTTGTTACATTTGTTTTGTTGTTTAGGTTCCACATGGAAGTGAAAGCGCACAGTGTTTGTCTTCCTCTGTCTGACTCGTTTCTTCACCTCTTTTGTCCGTCTCTCCACAACCCCCCCCCCCCCCCCCCCCCGCTCTCTGGTGGCCGTGAGTTTGTTCTCTGTATCTGTTTCTGTTTTGTTTTGTTACATTTGTTTTGTTGTTTAGGTTCCACACGGAAGTGAACGCGCACAGTGTTTGTCTTCCTCTGTCTGGTTCGTTTCACTGAGCATCATGCTTCAGGTCCATCCATGTTGTCAGAAATGTCACCCCTGCTCCCTCGACCCCCAGAGTGCCGCCTGCAGTACTGCCACGGCAGCAGGTGTTCGGGAGGCCTGTTCTTGCTCCTGACTGCATCCCTCTTCGGCTCCGACGCTTTTGCCATCGACTTGGGCCCCCCTTTTCCTTTAAACTGGGACTTTGGTTTTCCACTCTCTAGCAGGATAAAGTATCTGGAAGTTTTGCGCTTCGTTTTGTCTTTGACAGACTCACCCTCATAGATGTTTCCTTCCCTGACTAGCCTCTGCTGGAAACGCAGCTGCACAGATGTCTGTTTTCTTGTCCAAAGCCTCCAGGGTCACAGGCGACCCTTTCTCCTCCTGTCGGCTCCTATACCCGAAAGTGACCATGGAACCCAAACTTGTCCCCGTCTGTCCTGCCTGGGACACCGTCTTGACTGGTGTCTCTATTGGTGTGCAGACCTGGTATTTATTTCTATCTCATTCTTTACCATTCCACGTGCCATGAAGGCCCCAGATGGAGCTGAAGCTGGGGTTACAGACATGTCTGGGCATCTGATGAACTGCAAGCCCAGCATCCGTGTGGTTGGCAGAGGGTCTTTGTTTGTGAAACGATGACTGGGGAACCGGAAGAGGTCCGATGAGCCGATGACATCTCCCTGGAGACTGGCCCCTGGCCTGCACCAGCCTCACGCTGCACCAGAGCTGCCGGCAGAGGTAAAGGAGCAAGAGTCTGGGAGTCTTCAGGCACAAGAAGCCCCAGGGTGACCAAATGTGACCCAGAGTCAGGAAAAGGGCCCCTGTCACTTCTGCATGGAGCACTGCGTGGCTTTAGGGCGTGCAGCGCACGGAGTGGGACTCAGGGCGACTTGCTGAAGGAAGGAAGGAAGGAAGGAAGGAAGGAAGGAAGGAAGGAAGGAAGGATGGAAGGAAGGAAGGAAGGAAGGAAGGAAGGATGGATGGATGGAAGGAAGGATGGAAGGAAGGAAGGATGGATGGAAGGAAGGAAGGATGGAAGGAAGGAAGGATGGATGGATGGAAGGAAGGATGGATGGATGGAAGGAAGGAAGGATGGAAGGAAGGAAGGATGGATGGATGGAAGGAAGGAAGGATGGATGGAAGGAAGGAAGGATGGAAGGAAGGATGGAAGGAAGGAAGAAAGGAAGGAAGGATGGATGGAAGGAAGGATGGAAGGAAGGAAGGAAGGATGGATGGATGGAAGGAAGGAAGGATGGAAGGAAGGAAGGATGGATGGATGGAAGGAAGGATGGATGGATGGAAGGAAGGAAGGATGGAAGGAAGGAAGAAAGGAAGGAAGGATGGATGGATGGAAGGAAGGAAGGATGGAAGGATGGAAGGAAGGAAGAAAGGAAGGAAGGATGGATGGATGGAAGGAAGGAAGGATGGATGGATGGAAGGAAGGATGGAAGGAAGGAAGAAAAGGAAGGATGGATGGAAGGAAGGAAGGAAGGATGGAAGGAAGGAAGGATGGAAGGAAGGAAGGATGGAAGGAAGGAAGGATGGATGGAAGGATGGAAGGAAGGATGGATGGATGGAAGGAAGGAAGGATGGAAGGAAGGAATGGATGGATGGAAGGAAGGATGGAAGGAAGGAAGGAAGGATGGAAGGAAGGATGGAAGGAAGGAAGGATGGAAGGAAGGAAGAAAAGGAAGGATGGATGGAAGGAAGGAAGGAAGGATGGAAGGAAGGAAGGATGGAAGGAAGGAAGGAAGGAAGGATGGATGGAAGGATGGAAGGAAGGATGGATGGATGGAAGGAAGGAAGGATGGAAGGAAGGAAGGAAGGATGGAAGGAAGGAAGGATGGAAGGAAGGAAGGATGGAAGGAAGGATGGAAGGAAGGAAGGATGGAAGGAAGGAAGGATGGAAGGAAGGATGGAAGGAAGGAAGGATGGAAGGAAGGATGGAAGGAAGGAAGGATGGAAGGAAGGATGGAAGGAAGGAAGGAAGGAAGGATGGAAGGAAGGAAGGATGGAAGGAAGGATGGAAGAAAGGAAGGAACATTTGACACTCTGGAGGCCTAAGCATCACCTCCAGGATGTGCAGTGTCGAGAGCCTCAGAGGACCGTGCCTGTCGCAGACTTCTGAGCTGTCCTGCTGAGTCCTGGGTCCAGATCTCAAAGGCCTTCAGGGAGCGCCTGGGCATGTTCGCCCCAAGGGAAGTCTGAGGGGAAGGAGGGGGCTGCCAGGTGCAGAGCAGGAATGTCAGGGAAGAATACAGGCTGGGAGGGCCCAGAGGTGGGAGCTGAGGCACGTGACCGCCGAGGTCACAAGCTCCAAGGGTCCCGCTCAACTGGGTTGAACCCTCCACCCCGACCTGTAGAGCTGGCATTACCTGGGGACCCTCATTCTGGTGGCACAGGGGCCTCAGAGGCCCCGCGATGGTGCCTTGTTTGTGCCTGGAGGCTGGGGAGCCCCGAGCAGGCTCACTGCTCACCCAGATGTTAAACCTCTTTAAGGGAAGGCGTTCAGCTTACGCAGCTCTGTTTGCCCCGCAGTGCAGGGCACGGCGTCTTTCACTGGAAACTTTCAACAATTATTGATTGATTAACCACTGTTGTCTACTTTGGTCTTAACAGACGGGTACGGACACAGTTGTATTTGTACCAGTGTATTTGGGTGGTGGCAAAGCTTCCCCTGACTCACCCGTGCCCCGTGGCGGCACAGAGGGGTGGGGCTGAGAGGCAGGGCTGGGTGCCTCAGGCCTGAACCACGTCCCGTGCCGCAGCCTCCGACCTGGCGGAGTCTCTTGAGGGCTGTGCACTCAGGTCCGCGCAGCTCCCAGAGCACCGCTTGGTGCGTGAGAAGAGGTCGGACGGGCTCCTGTTATGTGACCTTTCACAGCCGTCCCCCAGCTCCTCCCACGTTGCCTGCTTGGCGCTCTCGGATCATCTTTGCCTTCAGAAATGGAGGAGGGGAGCCCGTGTGGGCGGGACGGTGGGGCGCACGTCGGGGGTGCAGGCCGACCCCTGCAGACCTGCGTGGTCCAGGGGGCAGAGGTGAGGGCTCACGGCTCCGGCCCTGGAACAGCTCACGGTCGAATCCCCGTCGATGGTTATACTTGCCTCGTTTCCTGCGGTGTAGATTCACATGCACTTAGATCCCCTTTAAAATGGAAATACTTCTGAATAATTTGTCGGCATATCGTTGCATGCATTAGCTCAATCCGATTCCTTTCCTTGTTAACGTAGTGGTGTGATGGCACGGGGAATTTCGGCGAGGAAGAGAGCATAGCACTAATTTTGGAAGACAGAAACTCATGACCCCAGGATAGAGGGACTCGGAAAAGCATACAGAGGACCGAGAGGTCAAAGTTCACCTGTTCTCCAGAGTTTGCCCAGGACCTCCTCTGCCCCCAGCAGTTCATGGAAGGAGGGGACACTCTTCCCCTCCCCCAGCGTCCCCTTCTGCTTCCCAGTGAGTCTCTGTTCTTGAGACCCAGAACCTTTAATAGAAGAATTCTCCCACTTTGTGGGCTCAGTAAGCTTTTGCTGTGTCTCCCCCCAAACAACTCAGTCATTCACTCCAGCCTACTGAGGCAGCTCCAGGCACCCTCCCCCAGCCCGCTCCCTCCTCCCTGCCTGACGTCCTGTGTCCAGACAAAGGGGCCTCGTGGCTGGGGTGCTGGCGAGTGGGTAGAAGCTCCCGGATGGCTGACGTCCTCCTCTTGCTGGGCGAGGGGAACAGGGCTTGTAGAGGGATTTCTTCTCCCTCGTGGCTTGTGTGAGGGCCCGGGGCTTTCTGCCACTTGGCGGGCTCCCTCCCCACCTAAGAAGTCCTTGGTCTGGGCAGCCTGGGCCAGTTCTGCTCTAGGTCTTGGGGACAGGTATGTGTCTTCCCTTTGCTGCTCTCTTCTGAAAAGTAGGGACACCTTTGAGCAGAAACCCACGTGTTGGAGAACTAACCCCCAGCAGCTTGGGATGTGACCGTATCTGGAGAGAGGCCCTTTCAGAGGTGATCCAGGTAAAAAGGTTGTTAGGTGAGCCCTAATCTGATAGCTGGTGTCCTTACAAGGAGAGACGATTAGGATGCAGACACACACAGGGGACGACTGTGTGAGGACACAGGGGGAGGGGCCCACATCCCCAGGCCACGGGGCAAGGCCTCGGAGGACACGCCCGGCCGACTTTCTCAATCTGGGGTTTCCAGCTTCCAGGACTGGGAGACAATGTTTCTGCTGTTTGAGCCCCCAGCATGTGGTGCTTTGTTACGAGCAAAGCGTCCTCACCGACCCTCCAAAGCCCAGGGTCGGTCAGAAGTCAGCAGCCTCCAGCCAGGCTCTGGCCTCGTTGGTTATGGTTCAGTCCGTGTGGCCCACGTGTGGTCCAGTGTAAGTCACCAGGCCGGGGTGACCTGTAGTAGCAGACGGGCTTGTCCTGCTGTCTCCTGGCTCTGCCCCAGCAGGCTGACCGAGACCGCTCAGGGGGATGATGGGTCAAGGACTGGGATTCTGGCCAAGTGCCCTCCTGGCTCCTCACCACCAACACTAACCGTCAGCTACAGCTTGGCGTTCATGGGAAAATACGTTCTCAATTCCCAGGAACTATTTACAAGTGCATTTTTGGATCGCAGCTTGTTTAGATTGAGGACTGCTCTTTGTACATTTCTTACCAACATTCAAAGGGAATATACTTTTTATTGACACACCGTAGAGCTCAACCTTTCTACCGATGTGGCCCCGTCTTTCCATACTTAGTACTAATTGTTGTACTTGTTGGTCAGACTGAGTACATGATTTCAGAGGAGTTTGCAGATATAAATAATAGACTTGAGAAATCTTTCTCTTTCGAAGTACTGAAAATCCCTGACAATGAAGGAGGATGGAAATTTTTATTCTCGGTATTTGAGATGCTGTCTCCTATTTATATGGAAATACTCAACTTGGAAACACTGAAATGCTGGTGAGAGAAAATGATGCTTTTCTTAATGACTTGCCATGAAATGTCCTGTTCTCTTGCGGCATCTTTAGTATCATATAAAGGAGATTGAATACTATGCATTTCTTTAAACATACGTTAAACAGGTTTAATAAACACTGGTTAAAGGCTGACAAGCAGGTTGATATTGTTAACCAGCTCGTAACTAACAAATCCTGCTTCTGGTTTCACAAAAATGATTGAACAAACATTTATTGAATGCCTACTCCTCTCCCAGCACTGAGCTGGGATGAGTGAATGTAGTGCCTGCCTTTAAGGAACCGACAGTTTAGTAGGTCTGATTCACAGTCACTCAGAAATTTCCCTCTCACGCCTATTAGTTCTAGAAATGAAAGGAGATAATCGTATAACGGGCTTGGCCCAATGCTCAGCGTATAATCCAGTGTTCCATAAATGTTCATTACAATTGTCATTATTAGGAAAAATAGCAAAGGAAATAGAATGATGTACTTTGCTGTCCCTGGATTGGCTTCGTCCTCAGTCATCCTCAGGGCTCTCTGCCTGCAAAGCGATGGTAATTACTATAGGCATCTGCGAACGCCTTCCCGGGTGTCTGGTGACTGTGGCATCACCTCTGCTACCCAGGGATAAAAATACACAGTCGCCTCTCCTGGGTGGCCTTGCGTTTTGCAGTTCAGACCTAGTAGCTCTGCCAACATCCTCACCTTTTCTGGCTTCTGGACTCGGTTTGGATTTTCTGGGCACCCTACTCCCTCACCCGCGATAGCGAAGTTATTCAATCCTCTCTTAAACAGATTCCGGTCCCGGGATCTGGGACTTCTGGATGTTGTTCCACTTATATTTTTGCAGCTTATGGTCCCGCATTTATGGGGAAGAGTGAACAATTACAGCTTAATGCTGAGGCCCAGATGAAGGTTGGGAGGTGACAGGATGGGGACAAGAATATCCGGGGCGCTGTCCCCGTGGCCTCTCTGGGCCATTACGGGGCCAGGACAGCTCAGAGGGCTTTGGGGGACGGCTGTGTTGTAGGAGTAAATTCCATCCTGTTTAAAAATGTCCTCTCCCTGCGGCTCCAGAAGCTGACCGACCCCTTGAGTGGACAGGGCATGACCTCACCCAGGCTCTCCAAGGCGCCCACACCAGGTGTCCAGCTCCCAGCGCCCTTGCTGCCACGGCCGGGGTTTCTGCAGCAGCTGGGCGACGTCAGGGCCCATCGTGTGCCCGTGTGGGAGCCATTCTGCACCGTCACCTCTGTCGCTGAGGGCAGATGTGGACCCCGAAACTTCGGCGCATCTTGACTGCGGTGGGCGTGGGACTCTTTATAAAGTCTGCACTTCAGTGGCAGACAAATCTCACTTTCCAAACAGCTCCCCTGGGCAAGCCCCCTCGTAGAGTCAAGGGCCCCGCTTGCCTTTTCCTCTAGCACAGGAGCTCCTTAATTGAATATGTTTTTTGTTCTCCAAGAGAGGGGAGAATTTTTATCTTTTGTGCATGCTGAGGACCATGCGTCTTTATCAAAGGAAGCAGGCTACTCTCATTGGTCTGGGGTGCCCAGCGGTCCCTGTTCCCGTATTTCTTTTCTTCCAACCCCTCAGTCCAATGTCCTTTCTCCTGTATTTTAGGTCTTAGTGCCCCTTGTTCGAAAGACTAGTTTGCTCTAATGGGAGCAGTTGGTTAGAGCTGGACCCTGGGACAGTGCCTGCAACTGCACACTCCAGGCTCACCCCGAATGCGGCCCCTTATCCCGGGGACTCCACACGCTCAGGGGGCACGCCACAGAAGAGCTTTGCTCTCACCCCTTTGGCCAAGACCGTACAGACTCGCCGATAGGGCCTCCTTTGCAGAGGGCGGGGGCCAGGATGGGCTCGCCCAGCGCTCATATGGGCAGGGGCTGCGGCCACGTTAGGCGGAAGCAGTGAAGAGGAGAGGTGCCCCCCTGCGTCCAGGCCCACTTCTGTCTGGAGGCTGCGTGTTGCAGAGAGAGGAGCTTCCAGGGGCAGGAGGCTGGCTTTGCCTCGTGAGAAATCAGCCTTTACTGTGCTGGGACAGGGATCCGGGGATCTGCCTTGTTGGAAGTTAATATTAGTTTCGCAGACTAATGAGCACATTCCGCTACACACCAAACAAAAACCCAAGAACACCTTTACAGCAAGTTTTGTAAAGTTTTGGATGATGAATTCCTGCTCAGAGAAGGTAGATGTAAATCTGTGTGTGTTTTCACAGGGAGGGCAATATTTCGTCTCCGTTGTGAGGTGAATGTCAAAGTTGGAGAAATCAGCCATTTGTGAATTAATATGTTTATAAAATGGTAAGAAGATGGCACAGCATCTGAAAGTACGATTTTGGATCAAGTTTAAACAGGCTGTGGTCACCGCAGCGAACCTGTAGCAGGGTCACCTCATTACCCCCGAGATATTTCACACGTAAATAGAAATGGTACCCGTGCCCTGACTTCACCTTCACGCTGCTTGTACTTGAGAATCCACAGGAAGTTGGGAGGTGTGTGGCACACCCGTAGGATGTGTCAGAGAGAATGTTGGCTTTGCAGCTCCAACTCCGAGCTGGGGGACAAGATAGACAGGACAAGACGTGAGGTGGGGGTGTCTTTTCTACCCATTCCTACCTGACACTTGTGGAGCCACCAGTAGTCCAAGGAGGCTAAAAGGAGTTCCTCACTCAAAATGTCACCAGAACTCTTCCCTGTTTGGACTTGAGGGTGTAGACACCCCAGCAGCGAGAGGTTCGGGCCATAGCCCTACTTCTGCTGAGTTCCGAGAGCTCCTGTGACCGTGTACAGTGACCACCAGTTACAGGCAGGCGCGGCGCCGCTTCCCGGAGCTGCTTCCAAGAACTTAAATTCTTGGAATTAAAGGTGTCAAGGATGTGGCAGCACAGAGTCAAGGAATTCAACTGGTGGATAATTTAAAACATTCACATTGTATCAAAACACACATAGGGAATATCATGCATTAAAACACAAGCATTTTGGAGTTTGAGATTAACATATACACACTACTATCGATATATATAAAATAGATAATCAACAGGGACCTACTGTACAGCACAGGGAACTCTACTCAATATTCTGTAATAACTTGTATGGGAAAAGAATCTGAAAAAGATTGGCTATATGTGTACGTGTACCTGACTCACTGTGCTGCACACCTGAAATAACACAACACTGTATATCAACTATACCCCAATATAAAATAAAAATTTAACACAACACTGTATATCAACTATACCCCAATATAAAATAAAAATTAAGTTAAAAAAAAATAAAACACAATCGTTTTGCATGAATGTTGAAATTAAAACATTCACTTCAGTGACAGTTTTTTGCTTGACATCAGCCCACGTACAGTTCTGTCCCCAGACTTCCGGGACTATTCACTCAAGGTTCTTTGTTCTCAGGGGACCTTGATGGACGTATTTGAGAAGCTCCGAGTGTTAGGACAGTCTCAGATGTCCTCGCTCCGATTTTTATCTGAGCAGTATTTGTCTCCGTGCTGTATAGAGCTTTAAGAAGAGAAACTTGATATTTTCAAAATTCTGTAGATTTACTTGGGAGAGCTCTTCAGATACCTATTGAACAGTTAAAAATAAAGGAGCTCTCACTGATGTCATAAAATGATCATTGCACTTGATCAAATGTGTTTCAAGGCCTGAGGAAAAGGTCATTTTTCCCTGGAATAAAGATATTGTTTGTATGTGAATGGATTTAAGTCAGAGGAGGGCTGTTTGCAGAAGCTGGTTTTCTGCAAGTAACTTTGGGGATGGAAGGTTTGAAGTCTGGACTGCATAGGTGAGGAATCACTGCGGGGCGGGGAGCTTTCCTGGGAAGCTCTTTTCATCCAACCCAAGGAAACCAGAATCTTTGCTGGAGGGGTGTGTCTTCTTCTCCGATATTCTAACGCCAGGCCTCTGGGCCCCTCGGGGTGGAGCCAGAGAAGGTGGGGTGCCCCTGGTCCCATTTTGGGGCACCAGGCCTGTTGAGCAGTTTACTAACCGAACCTCACATTTATGTAGAAATTAACACTTTACGAAGTACTTTGCTATGCATTAGAGTCAGAATTTTAGACCCGGAGGGAATGTTGAGGCGCCTCTATATTAAGAGTGTTGAGAACAGGGAGGTCCCTGGATCCTTTGTTTTGGGAACGAAGGCCATGAGGCCCAGAGCAGCGGGCTGTGCGGGGCTCGCTTGGGGGTCCAGACCTTTCGGTCCAGCGGGCCGTCTCCCGGACCCCAGCGCCCCACCGTGCAGATGCGGCTTTGCCCCCGGGGTGACGGACGCACTGCTGGCGGCCTTGCTGGCGGCATGGCCCTTCCAACAACCCTTTGAGGGAGGAGGGGTGGGCGCATCTCTGAGTTACAGAGAAAGAAATCGGGGCTCAGAAAGCGTGACATTTTGTTCAGGCCACACGACTGGTGAGTGACAAGCCCGGGAGAGAGTGCAGCTGTCCCCCTGGAGATCTTCCTGTCTCACTGCCTGGAAATGCGGCCCCGGCCCAGCCCGGGGCCCGCTGACCCCTCGGGGCGGCTGGGAGCCCCTCCTGCAAGTGAGGGCGGCTTTGATCCCAGACCACGGACAAAGGGTTTAAGGAAGAAATAATGACTGGGATCTGTTATTTGTCCAACAAAAGAGCAGTTTCCTCGCGATGTCGGTTGAGGCTAGTGGGTTTTGCTATGGCCTTTGCAGGAGGAAGGAGCAGATTGTTTCACTTGTCACCTTTGGCCCACTTCTTGGCACCTGCTGACTTTGAGAAAAACTTGTCTGCAGATGAGGATTAATGTAATGGCTGATTCCATTACTTCTGTACTTTTTGGATGAAATTTGATCGTTCGGCCTCACATTCCTTCTCCTCACCTGCTCTGGAAAGAAATTGAATTCTTTGAAAGAAAATGCAGTCCAGACCAGAACACACACAGAACCAGCCTCAGCCGTCCTCTTAGACGTCAGGGGCTCCCCGTGGCCACAGATGCGTCTCTTCTGGTTTGTTTACACTGCACAGTTTATTCCATTAAGGGCCAGTTTCAGGTGCTTGGTGGGACCCAGATGGCTGGAGGCCGGCTGCCTTGAACACGAGCCAGTGAACAGTCCCTGGACTGACTTCCTCAGGACAGGAAACTCCGCTGGGGCAGGGCTCGCTCACCTCGAAACCTGGGGGTTGTTCCTCCGCCCCAGCCCGGGGTCTGTCTGCTAATCTGGCTCCCAGGAGGTGGGGGGCTCTGGAGGCCCCCTCTGCTGCCTCTCCCCACGCCCGACCTCAACAGAGAAAATGTCATCCACATAGTGGTGCCCCTTTCTCCCCACCACCTTTTGATTTATTTAATCTTTAGAGTTTTACTTTTATTTTTTAAACTAACATATGGTAAATGACACTTCTTTTGGCATGTAGTTCTAGAAAATGTAACACACGTATAGCTACCGTGAAAACCAGAATGCAGGTCAGTCCCGTGGCTTCTCCTCTCTGTGTATAGCTCTGTATTCATACTTTACCCCCGCAGTAAACTCCTGACAACCACTGATCTTCTTCATGACCCTGTAGTTTTGAGGACATTATACAGATGTCCAAATGAAATGATACAACTTACAGACGTTTGAGACTGGCTTTTTCACGTAGCATAACCTTTGAGTTTCATACAGTTTGTCCTGTACATCAATAGTTCTTTCTTTTTTATAGATGAGTAGTATTCCCTTGTCTGGATGTACCACAATTTTAAAAAAATCCATTAGCTCGTTGAAGGGCATTTTAGTTATCTCCATCTTTAGGTGATTTTTTCAATAGAGTTCCTATAGATGTTCATGCACAGGTTTTTGTGTGAACATAGTTTTCATTTCTCCAGAGTAAACCCACCACCTTTTTAAAAATAGCTCTTTGTCCAAGTTTTCTTCTTTAGCGCTTTTTAATACGTACACAACCCATGATTGATACTCTTTGCTTTATGAACATCTAGTTACATGATTTTGAAGTACAAGAGATGAATCTATTTCATCTGGCAGTTCAGCAGACGAGTGGCGAGGAAATGAGGAAGGTTGAGTGACCCGTGCGAGGACCCCGGACCCATGATGTTGCAGCACAGGGGGTCCCGGCGCGATTCGGCCCAGAACCACCTCCGGCTCCGGCCCTGGCTCTGGCCCAGCCGTGTGCTCAGAGCCCACAGCCACAGGTCCCCCCCCAGGACACGCTCAAGCTCCTCTCCTCCGTGGCTCTAGCCCGCTGGAATCCTTCCGTTTCTGAATTTCTTTGCACTTACAGTCCGTGTCAAATGAATTAACGCTGAAAGGTTCTCGTGTTGTCCGGGGGTCCCGGTCTTCTCCCCCTCGGCCAACCCGAAGTGTCCATGGGGAGGGATCTCGTCATTCACTCCTGGGTTCAGGGTGAAGCAGGGCCGGCACATGCAGCAAATACATTGATGGATTAATTGCTTGATTAACACAGACATCTTAGCTAGCGTCCCCACTTTAAATCCAGTGAGATGTTGTTTTATTTAGTGGGACCTGGTGGATATGCTGTGTTCTGTGATGGCTGGCTACCCAAATCTGCCTGGTAATGTCGACCGGCCTTGCTGGCCACCTCATGATGGCGGCAGCCCCCTCGCCGCCCGCTGCTGCCGTGGTCCAGGCTCCAGGGCCTCTGGACCAGCTGCAGCCACTGGTCTGTCACACGCATGTGCCCCGTGCTCCCGCCCACATACCGGGCAGTCCTCTGAAGGTCTGCTCAGTGCCACCTCCTGAGCGGGCACAGGATTTGCTGTTTCCTCTGTGCCCACAGGCGTTCGCAGCCCATCCTGTGAGTGTAGAACTTGCCTCCTGTGTCACGGTCACTCGTTCACACATCCTCCTCCTCCACTGCCCTTGTGGGTCCTCACCTCCAGGACCCGCCTCGTGTGTCTTTGCACCAGCCCTGGCCCGAAAGCAGTGCCTCGAAATAGCTGCTGATGGACGTGATTTAACTTGTGTTGCCAGAGGTGGGAGCAGGAGGGCCACAGCAGTTCTGAGCACACACTGCCCTCCGGCCCGAGGACCCCTCTAAGATTACAAGACCCCGCCATGTCTTCAGGGGACTTTCCATCTATCGGGAAGCAGCTTAGAGGCAGATTTACCACGAGGCACCTCACTTGCCCAGGCCCCTTCTAAGGTCCTGTACTTAATTTTCAACTTGTAATTTTGTATTCTTTTCCTTAAAAAGAGCTCATAAAAATGTAGAATTTTAGGGCTGCAAAAGTGGGATCTGCTCCCGGCGTTCTCAGGATCTGCCCCAGGAGAGCACCGGAGCTTTGTCCCTCCCCGAGCTGCAGGGCGGCTGGGCCTCACGGGGGCAGGGAATTGGGGGTCTCCTCCTGACGCAGAATTCTTCACGGGGCGAGATGAGACAAGGAATGATTTAGGAGGAAGTGTGGTACTCATCCTCAATGACATCTGCCTCAAAGAGGTGGGAATGCATCTGGAGCCGACTCTAATTTAATCAACGAGCCACGCACAACGTGTTTAAAGTGTTTACGTGCTTTTCAAAGTTCTTTGGTGTTTGTTACTGGGCTCAATCCTCCCACGTGCCCTGGAAGGTGGGTGTCACATCTGTCAGCTGACGAGGACCCCGAGGCAGGTCAGGAGCTCATGCGAGGTCCCAGGGCAGCCAGGGTCACGGCTGAGAAAGGACTTCAGTGTCATGATCATCTACACGTTGTCTCTTTCTTCATGAGCTTCCGGGAGAAAAAGCGTCCTAAACCACGTGTGCAGGAGAGGACGGGCTTCTTTCTCCCCAGAAGGCTTCCATGCTGGTGAACGGGGGCGCTGGTCTTTCAGGGCTGGGGGAGGTGATCAGACAGGAAGGGGGAAAGAAGGAAAGAGGGGCGGCCTGTGCGTGTCGTGTGTGGTGTGCGTGTTATGAGCGGGATGTGTGTGCACAAGGGTGTGTCTCTGTGTGTATTCATGTGTGCATGCACGTGTGTGTGCAGGTGTCGGGAAGTTTGTGCTACCTTGGAAGATATAATTAGGCAAGAAGGTCATGGACCCACTTACATGAGATCCACAGACGGAAATTCTGGGGAAGGAAGGAAGCAAAGGGCATCGAGGGTGATGTTGCTGTGATTCCTTGGCCCGTTTGGTGGGTTATTCGGAATTTAGGATGGAAAGAGGCAGCTGGAGCTGAGATATTTTCAGTATTTAGCACACATTCAACCCTTTGTTTCCTAATTCGGTGCCCCCTCCCCAAACACACGGAAACCCTCTCCCCTCACTTTGTGCCGGGGTTGCTGTGACCAGGTTGCCTCTGGAGACTTGTTGGAAGTTCACGCCTGCATTTTTCTAGCGGCTCCAAAGCCCTTTAGAAATGCTTCCGATGAATCTTCCCAATCTGTCCCTGAAACAGATAGGACACGCGGTGTCTGCAAGTGTCCCGTGGGGCTGGCGAGGCCGTGGTGACTGTGGTGACCCTCGTCCCCACCCAACACACACACACATGTACGTGTCGAGGCTCCGGGCAGGACTGGGGCTCCACAGACTGCGGCGGTCTCTTTCCTGTGGTCGTTTTACATTTTGGGTGTCACACTGCAGTCACGTGTGGCAGCTATTTCTTCATCCCTGGTTCTATTCCATTAACTGCTGTTTAAAACGGTAATGAAATCGCAGAAGAGACTGGTAAATCCTGCTTCTGATGTATCTTCGTGGAAACATCACGCAAGTTAGGAACGTTTTTGAGCAGAACTGCAGAGCCTCAAGTGAGCTTTCTGACCACCCCGTCGCTGACAGCTAATCCACGCTTTAACCGCCCAGCGTCTGGTTCATACACAGCGTATGTGGGCACATTTTCATACACGGAGTTGGGGTCAGCACAGCCCAGAGCCTGAGCTCTGGGGCACGCGGCCTTGCCACGCTGGGTCCCAGAGCAAGGCGAGTGGTGCCGTTTTTAGGTCTGGGTGCAGGTGGAGGTCTGGGGGTGGAGCCACAGGCCTGGAGCCACAGAAGGTGAGTGGAGACGGCGGTTGAATCAGATGGATTAGGGAGATGAGAGAAGGAGAAAGATGAGAGGCAGGGGATTAGCAGAGAAGAAGTGTCAACTCCGCAGGAGAAGCTCGGGTGTTATGGAATGTGCCCCGTGTAAAAAATAGCCGCATTTTGATGTCTCTTCCAGGCTTTTCATAGTTAGACAGCTGCAGAGGGAGAGAAAAATGCGGGCCCTAAACAGGAGCCGTGTTTTCAGAAGACGTGAGACCTGTGTCCTTTTCGTGATATCACACAACTCCGAGACCTGGCCGGTCGCCAGCTGCATCCGCCTTCCCTGTGGCTTTACGGGGGCAGCACCCTGTTTGCAGAGGGCACCCCACACCTGCCGAGGCACACAGACGGACGTGGACGTGAGACCTCGCCTCACCTTTGAGACGTGGAGTTGGTCCATGTAGCTGTGGCTCTTGATGTTCAAGTACAGCTAAGTGTGCGGGAGCGCACACACACAGACACGCACAGACACACATGCATGGACACAGACACATACACACACACAGGTACACATAGACACACACATGCACACACAGACACACATGCATAAACACAGACGCATGCGCGCACACACACACACACAGACACGCACAGACACATGCATGGACACACACATACACAGGTACACACATACACACACAGACACACATGCATAAACACAGACGTGCGTGCATGCACACAGACATACACAATGAACACAGACACACATGCACACACAGACACACACATGCACACACACAGACACACATACAGACACACATGCATAAACACACAGACACGCATGCATGCACACACACACAATGAACACAGAGGTACAGACACACACATGCACACACACAGGTACACACATGCACACACACAGGTACACACATGCACATGCACACACAGACACAATGAACACAGACACACAGACACACACAGGTACACACATACACATACACACATGCACACACAGACACACATGCATGCACAGACACACACACAATGAACACAGACACACAGGCACACAGGCACACATATGTACACAGGCACACACAGACACACACAGGCACACACACAGACATACATGCACACACAGACACACAAGACACACATGCATGCACACACACAGACACACAGTGAACAATGGACACACCACACACACATTCCAGAGATGGTTTAGAAACATGAAAGTCTGGCTCTGTCCTTGGGTGCTGTTAAGGTATTTAAACACAAGGCAATGCGCATTTACAAACAAAAGGACTGTCACTTTGATGGCTGCACAGGGGAAGGTGTGCTTGTCCGCCACCAAATTGCTCCATTTCCGTACAGTTAATCTTGTGAGCTTCTGTTCACGTTTCATTCTGATTCCCACTTTGCAGAGACTTGCTTTTGCTATTTGGACAGGTGAAAGCATCCACCACACAGTTCTGTTAAAATAATAGCTTGTTTGTGTGAGGAGAGAAGCATCTTAGCGTGTATCAGTTACTCTTAACGTCTGTTCTGATGGCTCTTTATTTATGGAATATTGGCGTATTTTTATCTGTCAGGCTGTCAGTTGTTTTCGGAGGAGAGGGATTTAGAGGAAAATGAGTGATGGGCACAGCCATGGACAGCCAATTCTAAACTAAATATTCTTTTCTTGATCTTACCATTTTATTTTTTAAGAAGAGAAATTAGCATGAGTTCATTCAATATCTTGCAAGGTTCAAGCCAGAAATAACTCCATAATCCTACAGTATGGCTCCGATTTAACGCTCCTCATTAAGCCTTCAAACAGCTCTTTAAACACATGTGCCTGTATTTTAGCTTTTTTCCCTTTCATGTTTCTCTAGGCGTTTGACTTTGGGGTCTGTCTAATGCATATGCCTTTTCTTCTAAATTCCCCTTAAAGCTCATCTCTTTTGGGGAGTCCTTCCAGGGCTGATGTGCAAACAGCATTCGTATTTTTATGCTGGGCATTGAGGGCATCTGTCATCCTTGTTTTATTCTGGACAAGGGGGATGCGACGACAGTGGGTGTGGCTTTTATCCAAAATGTAAAATAGTTTTGCAAACCTCCATATGGAAACCATCCACACCATGCTGGGAGGACAGCTGGGGGTGGGAGGTCCTTTGCGTGTCACGGGTCCCTTGTTTATTATGATAACCCTTCCGTCACTAGGAGTGTGGTGGCTCTCCGGTCAGCCCAGCCTTAAATCTGCATCCAGCGGTGAACTTGAGTTTTGATGCGTATTTTATGAGACACACTTCAGGTGCTCTGAGCCTAAAATCTCATGAAAACCACTTCTCTGATCTCTTCCGTATTTCCTGCTTCCAAGGGTGTAATGAGATTTATTTCTGACTTCAGAGGCCGTTAGAGCTTTGGTTGTGGTCACAACTCGGGTTGGCTGGAGCCGCTGCAGGGTCCACCGGGCCAGGCGTTGGCCCAGCTTCATCCGCGGTCCCCAGCCCGCCTGTCCGTCCCCAGTGGAGCCCTTGTTTGTTCCTCCGTCCTCGGGTCCAGCAGGCACGCGCTGAGACCCCGCTGGGAAGCAGGTGTCCACGGGCCTGGAGTGGGGAGGGGACGGGGTCCTGCTCTCAGGATCTCACGGGCTGGGCGCCAGTCACAGGGGCGACTGGTTCCTCCCCCCGCAGCAGGGCAACGTGGGGACGCGTCCCTGAGGAGGAGCCGTGGGCGGGGGAGGCGGGGAGGGAGGCCGTTCTGAGGGGCGGCCTGAGCATGGCCTCCGCGAGCCCCGATGGCAGCTGGCGTTTAAAGTCTCAGGGACTTTTGGTGTCACGGGACCTGTGGCTGAAAGGGTGTGTGTGGGATGTTGTCCTTTGCGTCTCAGCGTCTGTGGTGCAGGGAAGGGTCAGGGCTAGGCACTCCCCCAGCACGACTGCGAGGAGATGCCCAGTGGCTTCTGTTCCGGAACCTTCTGTCTCCTGTAGTCAACGCTCTGCCTTTGCCTCACTTGAGTAACAGGTGTCCGGGAAAGTCTTTTAAAAAAAGTCTAGACCTGCTCAGAGGAGGGCAGGGTAGGGTGCAGGTGCTCCTGAGTTTGGTGCCCCCGGCTGTAGTGGGTGAGGCCCTAGTGCTGGTGCAGAGGCAGGGGAAGGGTCCCTACTTTACACTCACGTGGTGCAGGACTGCCAGGATCCCAGCCCTCATGACTGGGGAAGCGTTTGTGATCAAGGTGCTGGAAGACACTGCAGTGTTAGATGTCGCACGTCACTAAAATGTCGACCGACCTGGAGGGATGCGGAAGCGATCGGTGTGTCAGGTGAGGCGGCCGAGTCCCGGCTGAGTCACACGGCACTGTCCCTATTCCTAATTTCAGGGTGACACAGGGCCGGGTCTCGAGGATGCCCTGGGCTCCGTCAGGAGGGGTAGGTCCCTCAGGGCAGAGGCACCAGAACAGGTGGAGGTCTTTTTCAGTCAAAAGACCGAAGAAATCGTATAATTTTCTCCTTGCTGTTTTGGCACTGGATAGAGACTGGTTGGGATTTATCATTCACCATAACAATTTTTGGGTACGGTTTTGTAAGAAAATTCTTGCTTTGGTTTCTAATGAGACCCTGTGGCCTCAAGAATCTGGAGAGATTTTGTGGTTTGGTTTGACTTTCGTAAAAAGACCAACAAACCTCTGGAACACAATTTGATTCTGTGTTTTAGGTTTGCCGTGTAGCTTCTGACAACCACAAAGCTCTCAAGCTTTCAAATTTATATTGACTGAAGGAGGGAGAATTTCTTCAAATTCAGAGAAGCTCATGAGCACTGCAGGAATCTCACACAGTGTCCTGTTGGCCCACTGCGGGTCACATGCCTCTTTTTAGTCATAAGAGTTGGAAGGATGAGTCACCTATAATTTCACGTTTTTTGAAAGTTTTCCTGAGAAGTCATCCTTAAGTATCTCGTCCTTAATTCTGTATCATATTCTATTGCATTTATATTTTGGGTTAAACAGGCCTCATAAATGGCTTAGCCAACTGGAATGGATTCTTTACCCAAAAGGACTTTAATGTCTGATGAAAATTGTATTTTCTCGGGAAAAAAGAGAGGATGAGTTTTTCCTGGTATTTCTTCAAAGCTTTGTTTTGCAGTCTGAACCAGCAGTTGGGCATGAAATTTTGTGAGGGTTATTTAAAAGGCTTTAGTTACCGTTTGCCCACATGGCTCCTTCCTTACTCCCTCCTATAATTATCCTATTTGTTGGAACCAAGATGTGCTGAAACATTGCAGGGGATGTTTCTCCAGCATGCAGACTGGAAGTGGTGTGCAATCGAGACCTAAAATCAAGTGTGCTGGTACAATTGTCAGCCCAGAATTTATGGATTTGGGGATTGGGAAGCGGTATTCCAAGGAATATCTAAGGAAGTGGTTTCTAAGGGATAGTTCGACAATCTGGAGCTTTCCTTCCTAGGCAGACAGAGTGATTGTTTAGAGCATGGCTTCTGTGGACTCTGGATTTGGAGCTGCTCTTAGCCCCCATGTGATCATGGCTGGTTTCCTTAGCCCGTCACACCCCTGCCTTCCAACAGTGGGGCGGGTACCAGCATTTGGCTCATAGGATTAATAAGAGGATTCCCTGAAGTCAAACTGAATTCACAGAACTTTACAGGGCTCATCACAGTTCCTGGAATAGTGAGTGTGCTGAATTAATGTTATTATTATAAATAGTGCTATTAATGACTTTCTGTCCAGCCTGGTTCTTTATCTGCTAAATTTAAATAAATGCTGAGTAAGTTGGTGAATTATTGTTAATGGAGCCATTTACAGGCCCAGGACTGTGCCGTTTCTAACAAGTGCTACCCACGGCCATGAGTAGATGGGTCTAGTGCCGGGTAGAGACAGAATCAGAAGAAAGTGGTTGTAATAAAGTAACGACCTATGGGGGCGGTTCATGATGGTGCTGTAGGAAGAGCCTGAACCCACCTCCCCTCCCACAGACACAGTAAAGACACGGCTGCCTGTGGATCAGTTCCGTCTGAAAGGAACCTGAGAACCAGCTGAGCACCTGCTCCAGGACAGAGGATGAAAGCCCATGGGGAGACGGGCAGGGGAGGCAGAGGGACCTAGTGGCGCACAGCGGTGGGGGCGGGGGGGTGTCTCGCTGGACCAGGCTTCTCCCGCAGGATTGAGGGGCAGGGCCCTCATCAGACACCTGGCCTCTGGGATCTGCACCAGAGCTAAGCCCCCAACGTGTCCGGCTCAGAAAACCAATGTGGCTGACGTCCAAGTGTCCCAAAGTGCCCAGGACACCGAGAGTCCCCTCTTAAGGGCTCACATGTGGTCTCACTCGCCTAAGACCAGTGAAATAACAGGGGTTGGAAAAGCTCCCAGACTGTACGTGAAGGAACATCATTTGTGAATCTGAGAGCATCGGCGGAGGGGTGGGGACAGTGACAATGTCCCCTGGAGACCCAGGCACTGGCAGACACCATCACTGTGCCCTGTGTAAGCTGCCAGCACAGGCGGGCCAGCTGGATGCAGGGGTGAGGGAGCGGGTGCTGTCCTGTCACGTTGCTGAAGGGGCGAGCGCCAGCCAATACCCCCCTCTGGGGCTGGGGGTGGGGCGCGAGCAGTCCTGGCATCCCTGGGCCCTGACCTGAAGCCACGTGTGCGCAGACAAGGGGCTCTCACTGCTCAGCCAGCCCCGCCCCTACACTCTCCAGCTGCCTAAAGCCAGTGGGTGTGGACAGTCCACACGGGGCCACCCCTTGATCACCTGTCCCCGGTGGCCGGCAGGGCTGGCGTCCCTGAGCTCCCTGGGGCTGTAACAACCATGAAAACGGCTCTTGTCCGGCCACCACCCCTGGGGCCCAGAAAGCCGACTGAAACGCAACCCCAGTCTTCCTGTGAAAAAGGCCTATTTACTTAGCCTGGAGCTTCACCCTGAAGGACAGGCCTCATGTTTCCCTCACATCCAGATGCTAAGGAGGTGACCCCAGGGAAAGTACGAGGGGTCACTATCCCTGTGCACCCCCTTGGCTTCCCTACAGCTCAGTGAGCTCCCCAGAAAGGAACCTGTACACTCGTTAGGAGCCTTGAGTTTTCCAACTCTTTCCCAGGGGACACCTCTGGATCTCGTGGTCTGGAGGCCAACAGGAATTATGATTGTTGCCCCACAGGACTATATGTCTATATCTGTATCTGTATCTATATCTATATCTATATCTATATCTGTATCTGTGTCTGTATCTATATCTGTATCTATATCCTTTAAAAGCTCCTGCCTGAGGGCCTAGCGTCCAGTCAGGCTGCCTGAGGGCCTGGCATCCAGTCAACCTGAGAGTAGGAGCTAAGTGAGATTCCTACCCTTGGAACACTGGCAGGTCTCAACACACCCTCAACAACAGGGATTATTAAGACTAAATCAGGCGGTATAGACAACAGCAAAGGTTTGAGAGACAACTGAGAGCTAGGGCAGGGCTGAGTGAGAAGGATCATTGCGTACACAAGGCCGCTCCTCCAAGACTGAGAGAGTAGCTGCTTCCCCTAATACACAGAAGCAAACACAGAGAGCCAAGCAAAATGAGGAAACAGAGAAACGTGTTCCAAATGAAAGAACAAAAGGATAAGACATACCTCAGAAAAAGCCCTTAAGGTTATGGAGATAAGTCATTTACCTGATAGGGAGTTCAAGGTAATGGTCATAAAGATGCTCAACAAAGTTGGGAGAAGAACGGATGAACACAGTGAGAGCTTCAGCGAAGAGTTAGACAGTGTAAGAAAGAAACAATCAGAGTCGAGGACTATAATAATCAAAATGAAAAATATGTTAGAAGGAATCAACAACACATTAGATGATACGGCAGAGCGAATCAGTGATCTGGCAGACAGAGTAGTGGAAATCACCCAAGCTGAACAGCAAAAAGAAAAAGGAATAAAAACAAATGAGGATAGTTTAAGGGAGCTCCGGGATAACATCAAGCATACTAACACTCCCATTATAGGGTCCTAGAAGGAGAAAAAAGAGAAAGGGGTAGAGAACTTACTTGAAGAAATAATAGCTGAAAACTTTCCTAACCTGGGGAAGGAAACAAACATCCAAATCCAGGAAGCACAGAGAGTCCCAAACAGAGACACATTATAATTAAAATGTCAAAAGTTAAAGAGAAAATTTAAAAAGCAGCAGGAGAAAAACAACTAGTTACCTATTAGGGAACCCCCCACAAGGCTATCAGTGTATTTTTCAGTAGAAACTTTGCAGGCCAGAAGGGAGTGACAAGATATATTCAAAGTGCTGGAAAAAGCCAAACAAACAAAAGAACAAAACTTTGCAACCAAGAATGCTCTGTCTAGCAAGGTTATTATCAGAATTGAAGGAGGGATAGTTTCCCAGACAAGCAAAAACTAAAGAAGTTCATCACCACTAAACTGGCCTTACAAGAAATGTTAAAGGGACTTCTTTAAGAGGAAGAGAAAAGGCCATAACTAGAAATAAGAAAATATCTGAAAGAAAAAAAAAAACTCACTGGTAAAGGCAAATATCTGGTGAAGTTGATGTATCAAGCACATATAAAGCTGGTATGAAGGTTAAAAGACAAAAGTAGTAAAAGCAACTATAAATAAAATAAATAATGAATGAATATACAAAATAAAAAGTTGTAAAGTATGTGGAAGGTGGAGTAAAAATGTAGTGCTTTTAGAATGCATTTGAACTTAAGTGATCATCAACTTTGAAATAGACTGCTTTATATACAGATTGTTACATAAGAGCCTCACGGCAACCACAAACTAAAAGTCTATACTTGATACACAAGTGAAATGGAAATACAGCTTTCCAAAATCAATGGGACGCAGCAAAAGCAGTTCTAAAAGGGAAGTTTATAGCCATAAAGGCCTACCTGAAGAAACAAGAAAAATTTCAAGTAAACAATCTAACTTCATACCTTAAGGAACTAGAAAAGGAAGAACAAACAAAACCCAAAGAAGGTAGAAGAAAGGAAATAATAAGGATCACAGCAGAAAGAAATCAAATAGAGCCAAAAAAAGAAAAAAGAAAAGATCAATGAAACTAAGAGCTAGTTCTTTGGAGAGAGAAACAAAATTGACAAATCTTCAGTCAAACTCACCATGAAGAAAAAGAAAGGGCCCAAATAAAATAAAAAATGAAAGAGGAGAAGTAACAATCTCAACTGATACCAAGAAATAAAAGGATCATAAGATACTAGTCTGAACGATGAAATGCCAACAAATTGGACAACCCAGGAGAAATGGATAAATTCCTAGAAACATACAGTCTTCCAAGACTGAATAATAAAGAAGTGGGAAATCTGAATTTACCAATTCCTGGTAATAAAAATGAATAAGTAATTAAAAGCTCCCCCAAACAACTTTAGGACCAGATGGCTTTACTTGTGAAGTCTAGCAAACATTTAAAGAAAAGTTAATGCCTATCCTTCTTAAATTATTCCAAAAATTGAAGAGGAAGGAATACTTCCAAACTCATTTTACATTTTACTCATTTTACAAACTCATTTTACAAGGCCAGCATTACCCTGATACCAAAACCAGACAAAGATACCACAAAAAAAGAAAATTATAGGCCAGTATCATTGATGAACATAGATGCAGAAATCCTCAACGAGATATGAGCTCATCTGTATGAGTTCAATACAGATGGTAACTAGACTTATCGCTGTGACCATTTTGAAATGTATATAAATCCGACATCACTATGATGCACGCCTGAAACTAGTATGAGGCTGTGTGTCAATTATTCTTCAATAAAAAAATAATGAGTTGCAATGTGATGTGAGCTGGCCTCTTTATATGCGTTACTGGAATAAACTTTATGGAAGGAACGTGAGTCATTAGGGTCATGGATACGCTTCTGCTGAGGGAGGACGGGGCGTGGCCTCCCCAGATAAGGTGCCCTTACCTGCCTTTGAGGGCGGGGCCTCCATTTCAAGGAAGCCCTCTGAGTCTCCGAGGCAGATGCCTGGGCTCGAGAGGGTTCGATAGGCCCTTCACACGTGGTATTTTGAGTAGTTAGTAAAAGTAAGTATTTAGTTGTTAATGAAATTAAGTCAGCTAGTGCGGTGGGTGGTGTGCTGTAGACCCCCAGCAAATGATGGGCAGAAGGGACCAGGTGTCGCAGGGGCTGTGGAAGAGCCTGGGGAAAACCACCAAGATGCGTGTTTCCGGAGGTGATGGGAAATGCACGGACCTACTCACTTAAAAAATGTTCTAAGTAAGTTAGTAGTAAACTGACCGAAGTGACTGATCCCTTTTCAGTTGATCTCTTCCAAGGATGCAGAGCCCAGGTGACTTGTCACTGGGCCATCCCATTGCTCCTCGGTCTGGCTCTGGTCCTTGCGAACCACATGACCCCAGGCAGGTACCTAATCTCTCCAGACAGTGTGCAGAGCACGCTTCCAGGAGCGCAGGGAGGCGGCACGTAAGACGTTTGTATCCTATGACGTGCTTGGGAAAAATTCACGCTGCTGTATCATGGTTTTTCCGGAAGACCACAGGCAGTGACTCCGTTACTTTCGTGGCCGAGTCTGGTGGCGCCTGGCGGCACCGGTCCAAGGGTCTCAGGGTTCCTGAGGGTGATGCACTGCATTTTGCTCCAGAGCTCCCCATCCGAGCTTACCATTGACAGATTGCTTTGAAAATGTATCCCGCAGGCTGTGAGAAAGGGTGGCTGGGTCAGCACAAAACCGCCGTGGCTCCTGCGGGGTCCGCCCACAGAGCGTGAAGCGCCAGCTTCACTTAGGAGCAGAAAGTGGACCCAGAGTCCTACGGGCTTAGCACGCCTCTTCCAGAGCCAAGGTCTCCCGGGGCTCAGCCTGCACCGCAGGGTGGGTTTGCCCGCTTCACTGGTTTACAGCTTTGGAGTAGAACTCCATAGTTCTACTCATAGAGAGTTCTACTCTCTGGTCATAGTAGTGAAAGAACCGGTCCACCTCCGGGCGGCCCTGCTGGAATCTGCTGCAGTTCCTGGCTCGTCCACAGCTGGAGGGCTTGGAGGAGCCCTGCTGGGTCGGCCAGGTGTCTGCTCAGGGCTGAGGTGACCCAGGGCAGGGATGGTTCCGGCCCACCCCTCTGCTGTACGTCAGAACCGGCACAGGGATTTTTAGGAAGGAGATTTCCCGGCCTGAGTTCTGGAGATTCTGCCCGGCGGGGGCAGAGAGGGCAGCGTGAGGAAGGCTCGCTTCGCTCCTGCGGGGAGAGGCTGTCTGCATTTATGCACCGTGGGCCTTGCGGACCTTGCCTGGTTTTGCTGGGTATTTATTTATTTCTGGCCGCGCACAGGAGTGAGTGCTGCTGGTGTTCCGTGGGTCGAGCAGGGGCCCGGCCCATGCACTGACCTTCAGGCTCCTCCCCTGCTTCTAGGCAGCTGGGTTTGGAACATTCTGACCTCTAGAATTTTAAAATGTGAGCGCCCACGTAAACCGCCGAGACTGTGTCCGTCACGGCGGGGCCCTGGGAGGACCCCCAGGCCCGAGCCGCCCCCCCCCCCAGGGTCTGTGGAGGCATCCTAGAGGTGCCCGGGCCGTACAGTGAAACCGGGAGCCCCGTGATGGCTGTGATCGTCTGAGAATCGCCGTTTTTTGGGTGTTGGCAGGAGAGACCCCTTCACCTGGGCCCCGTGCACTGCCCTCCCCGCCCACTGGGGCTTGAGGTCCTGCCCTTGGTGGGAGTGGGCCCTGCGGGGGCGTTGGCGGCTGCCGCATGGGCTCCCGAGATGCGTGGAGAACAGGAGCAGGAGAGAGGGACTGCCGTGCGTTGTGATCTCCTTCCTCAAAGTCCTGCCCCATAAGTGATCTGAGCACACACTTGGAGCCCCCTTGACGGCAGCTGCCGCGGGACCTCTGCACGTGGCCCTGCCCCACGGCCGCGGGAGAACACGGGCGTGGAGGCCTCGCCACCCCCCTCGTGCTGCCGAACCCCCGGCCGGCAGCAGCTTGCTCCCTTACACGTGAAGGTGACCCTTGATGGGACAGCCAAGGCCTCGGACCAGCAAACCCAGACGGCCCATTGAAGGAACTGCCCGCCAGCCCGGGGCGTGCGCTGGATCCCACGGCACACAGCTTCATGGGCAGCGATGGACGGTGGGCAGGACCCTCCTACTCCCCAGCGGATATGACCACACGGGCAGCACAGAGTCAGCAGGCAAACGGTCGGGAAGGGAGGCCGGGGGCCGAAAAGTCAGGCCCTTTGAAGTGATATGTTCTTAACAAACCCCAACACTTCCCTGGACCACACGATACATTTTCACAGGAAGGATATACAGGTTTTTGGTTTTTTAAACAGGATTTTAAAAAATAGGTTATCTTTAAGGTGAAAAGGTCAGCTCTAGGCAGAAATAGTAACTTATAGTTTCTCTAGTTTTATTCAGCAAATGGATTACTGTGAAAATATCATCCCTGTGTCAAGATAGGTGTTTAAAATACACACTTGATTCCACAAGCCTCTCCTCCTGACTTTTCTCCATCCCCTGTTGCCCTGTCTGTCCTCTCTGCCCCCTCCCCCAAGCCCGGGGGCAAGATTCACCTTGGTCACTCCTCCTTCTGACCGTGTCAGGAGCGTCCTCCAGGGACCAGCTCGCAGGGCACGCACTCAGGGCCCCTCCTCTGTCCACCCAGCCGCCAGCCGTCTCCACCTCCGGCATGTCCCCCACCCCTCTGTTACAAGGGTCTTACCATCACAGGACAGTTTATTCTGGGAACGCCCACCTGCCGTACATGCTGGCGAACCGAAGCAAGCAGACGTTGGCTGTCGGATCTGGGGGTTCCCGGGGCCCAGCGAGGCGTCTGACAGGGAGCGAGTACCCTGGTGTCCCTGCCGAGGGACGGCGGGATTCGTGCGGCCCAGCAGGAATGGGAGCGGGCGGCCTTCCTTATTATCCCGTGAGACCCAAACGCGTGAAGAGTCTTGAATCCTAAAAGGATGACAAGTGGATGGCAGTTGCTAGAATAACTCCCGCCTTGAGAAGACAAGGGCATCGCACAGTCACGGGCGACTCAGAAAATAGCACGCGTTGGACACAAAACCCTGAACGTGTGCATTTTAGGCACGCTTAACTATTTGTGGATGAGGAGGCCAGGACCAACGGGAGAAGTGACTTACCAGGTGTCACCAGCTGCCTGGGAGGGCGGGTGGCGCCTTTTCTGGCTCCCAGCCCTGAGCGCAGGTCCAAGGTCCAGGGCAGGGCTGCCCTGGTAGAGGACGGACTTCAAACACCAGAACGTATTCACACATGGCCCAGGACGTCTCTGCTTCAGGGTTTAGTTCTTAAAGAAAGTCAGTGATCTGGGTACGCGTTGCAAATAAGCCAAACCCGGCAATCGGGCGGTGGGACCAGTGGAAGCTGGCTGGGGGCTGTCTTTCAGGTCCCCTGTGCTCCGAACGCCAGGCAGCAGCATTCCCGAGGGTTCCGCTTGAGCAGGGAGCACCTCTGTGGGGCTTCCATCCGTCATGGGCAACTCCAGAATCCACATTGATTTTGCTGTTCCTAACATAAACGGAGCCTCTTGCTGTTGTTTGAGGATTTGTAACGAGCAATAAAATACAAGTAGACGTTCAATTTACTTAGAGCTTATACATGTCAGCACCTAACTAAATAAAAAAGAGGAGGAAAAATAAACTGACGGTGATTAATATCACTAATGATTTGTTTTGCTTATTTTCTAAAGTAGTAACTTGATCCTCTCTGTTGAAAGTAAGGCAGAGAAATGATACCAGGAAGCTCCCAGGCAACTAAGCTGCCGTCCTCACTCGTTTGCCACTGTTGGGGAAAATCTGATTATCTGTGGAGTTAAATGTGCAAATATTAATTTTCGGTCATCAAGAAAAATGTAAATGAGGTTATGATATATTAGTAAAGATAAACATGTCTGCTTGAACCGTGATTATCTGTATGACCTGACTTGCTGTCGATGTCGTGCCTGGTGGGATGCTGGTTTCCTGCCATCTATGGTCACAAACTGTAACGTCATTCATTAGCTCTGTCTCCTACGAGAGAAGTCCTCAGAGCATGTTTAATGTTGGCAAATTTTGCTTTTTGTGTGAGCAAATCAAGAATGATACCAGGGCTGGAGCCTGGCAGGGATTTGGGGAGTTGATTGAGACAATTAAGCTTTCGCTTTTAGATAAGAACCTAGAAAAACCCACCGGCATCCACGCTTTCCTTGTTCAGATACTTAAGATTAGTGGGTTCTCCTTAAGACCTCAGTGTGGCATCCTTGGCATCATTTTCTTTCTTCTCACATTGCCCTTGAGAGCAAAACGTTTCTGGCATTATCCCCCCTTTTCTGGAACTCCTCTGGTTTGATGACTTGGAGTGTTGAACTGCACTTCGCAAAATTTGCCCCAGAAATTCCAGAGTATCCCTGCAAAATCAGGTCCAGATGGTGCCAATTAAATGGTGTCACAATGTCCAAATGCAGCTTTGAGTTGCAGATTTGGGCTGTAAAGGAATTGGCATCAAGGTGCAAAGGAAGGCAGAGTGAGTGCTTCAAAATGGCGCTCCCTTGTGAATTGTGTCACTGGCACTGGCTTGAAAGAGCCACTTGGTGTCTGAGCGTTTGCGTGGGACTCCCTTCCAGCCGGGGCAGATTGTTGTCGCAGAGAGTGCCCGAGTGTGTCCTGTCATCTTGAGGGAGAGTGGTTGGCTGATTACTTCTGACGGTGGTGGTGGTGGTGGGGGGGGGGGCTTGTGATGAAACATGGTGACGATGGTGAGATTTCAAACCAGGCTCCCCGGGACGAGTGGGGCCCGGGGTCCTCACTGCTGTGCCCTGCGAGGCTGCGGCAGCTTCTTCCATACCCAGGGGACACGGGAAGATCTCATTCTTCTTCCCTTATTATTGGCTCCTTAAGGCTGCTGAATAAAAACAGGTCGTTGAAAACTACCATGTTAATTTGAAGATGCCTGTGATGCTGTAAAGCAGATAGCAGCAACATGTGCACCGTGGGACCCACCGCCTGGCTTTTTAAATATTTTTTATAGTGGGAAAGATTCATCTTTATTTCATTTGGCTAAAAAAACCCAGAAAATCAATATAAAACTCAGCGTTGGTTCAAACAAACAAAAAATAATAGCCAAAACCAGATATACATTTTTTTTTTTTTATCTGGGAGATACGGGGTAGATGGTGAAGATCTGTTTATAAATGGCAGGCTGTCTCCTGAACATCTGTCAGGTACCTTCGAATACCAGTCAGACCCTGGTTGTGGTGTCTTGTGAGTTTACAGTTCTCTGGCTTACAAGGTTCTACGTTCCATCGGTCACCTATGGTTTAGAAGAACAAAGCCATTGCAATTTTTTTTTTTTAACTTTTGGGTTTGTTTGTTTGTTTGTTTATTTATTTATTTATTTATGGCTGTGTTGGGTCTTCGTTTCTGTGCGAGGGCTTATCTCTAGTTGCGGCAAGCGGGGGCCACTCTTCATCGCGGTGCGCGGGCCTCTCACTGTCACGGCCTCTTGTTGCGGAGCACAGGCTCCAGACACACAGGCTCAGTAATTGTGGCTCACGGGCCTAGTTGCTCCGCGGCATGTGGGATCTTCCCAGACCAGGGCTCGAACCTACGTCCCCTGCATTGGCAGGTGGATTCTCAACCACTGCGCCACCAGGGAAGCCCGCCATTGCAATTTAGTACTCATAATTTAGCACTGAAGAGGTGAGGGTTGAAATGAAGTTTAAATGAAATACCGATACGTGGGGCTCGGTCTTTCTTTGGAGTTTTTAACCATTTCCCTCGAATTCTACTCTGGGTAGTTCATCAGGGCCTAGTCGGATGGGGTGGATTCTGAAGGTGAAGTGAGGGGAGGGCGGGAACGAAGTAGGAGCACCAGAGCTTTGGCCCTGGCCACGGGGATGCCTTGGCTGGTTTGTGTAGAGGGGGAGGTGGTGGATAGGGGTCATCTGAGGTATGGAGAAGAGTCTGGGCTGAACCTGAGTCTCTGTGAGGGACACCATAGTTGACGTCTGAGTCTTAGTTCCTCCAACTGTGAAACAAGAAAACTTGTGTAGATGCTACTTACCTTCTAAGATATTGTTAAAGTCAACAAAATTAATATAATAATACACTGTAAGCTAGAAGCCCCAGAGAAATAGAGGTGTCATAGTAAATTGAAAGAATGAGCATCCATCTAGCTCATGGAAGGCTGATGGGCTTTTGTCTTGTGTCCACCTTTGGGTCCAAAGTTGGCCATGAAATGTATCCCCTAAAAGTGACCCAAGTGGCATGAAAGTGGGTCACTTTCCTCGGGGGTTACCATCTCACATTTATGAATTTCTCTAAATAGTGAAGAGAGAAAGGTGTAACAAGAGATAACCAATTTTATTAAAGAAGGGTCAAGAAGACATAACTTAAGAAAATGATTTTAGTTTTAATTTCTTCAAGTCCAAGCTGCTTGGTCTGTCCCAGAAAAACAGGCCTCATCATTTCAAAACAATGGGTTCAGAGATAGTGCATGATGCCATTCGTCCTGGAGCATTGCAGTCTGGGCTCATGTGAAAAATCTGTGTGTTTTGTCATGAAGACTGGAGGTTTTATATAATCCTGTTGAGTACACTTAGTTAGCTTTGGAAGACCCAGGAAATCTGTGTGTATTGTGAAGTCTGATTACCTATTGAACAAAGAAGAAAAGAGAATTTGGAAGTGATTGTTTTGGAAAGCACAGAAAATACCCATTTTCTTGCCAGAGTTTTTATCTGAAAGTGGAAAAAACAGGGTTTAGAATGTCTATTTGTGAAACAAGGAAGCTTTTAGCTCTGGCATCTATTTAAGAGGAGATTCTGAATTTAAACATTTGTTCTGCTGGGTCTCAGAGGTCTCCTGATGTTGGAAGGATTTTAGCTATAAAAATATTTTTAACAGGTCTTGTTATTTAGTCATAAAATAGTGGAGGCTGTACACAACATTCATTTAGAAATATTTTTTTTAGTAGATCATGGGGAGCCGACTTGATGATTCATTTTAAGTCTAGATGTTTGAAATCTAGGCAACGACTTCCGTGAGGAAGGTTGTTGAAACTGATCTCGCGGTTCTTGCGGGCTGAGTAGAGCGCGGACACGGGTCTGCTTGCAGGTGAGATGGGGTGAGAGTTCCCCTCAGCACCTACATTTTAGATGCTCAGCGTCATAGAAGAGACCCCGATTGTTGCATTTTCAGGGTTTGCTGCTTCTCTCCCTTCTTTTTCCTCCTTCCCTCGCTCTCTTCAGGCTGGGGCGGGGGTCCCTCTGTTTTCGACGTAGCCACATGTGTCCCCTTTAACGTTTTCCTTACGACTGTCCACTTTTACCCAAGAAGAGCATCTCTCAGAGTTGGCGGCATACGTCACCCGTCAGAGACAGTTTGATTTCTTCTTATTCTTTGCAGATCACTTCCCTGAATGCTCACCATTCAGCTCCTGTTTTCCTAGCCCCGGTTCTCTGACATACTTCACCTTGACAGTATTTAAAACTTCCCTACTAGTTCCCTTTGCCCTTTGGAGACTTTTACCTCCTTTTTTGTATTTTCATGGATGTAGGTTGAATGATGAAGAGAACTTATAAATTCTCTGTTACTTATTAGCTGTGTCCTTTTGCAAATGTTACCTAACTGCTTTGACCTCAATTTTTTTCCCAGTTTGATTGAGATATATTTGACATACAACATTGTATGAGTTTAAGGTGTACAGCATAATGATTGGATGTACGTCTATGTTGCAAGATGATCACCACAGTACATTTACTTAATATCTGTTACCTCACATAGTTGTAAATTTTGTTTTTTCTTGTGTTGAGGGAGCCTCAATTTCATCATTTGCAAAATGTAAGAATCATATGCACCTCATGGGGACTTGAGAAATAAAATGATTGCGGTGCAGTGGCCCCTGGTGCATTTATGGACTCTATGTTTGTTTTTTTTAAAAATTAATTAATTTATTTTATTTTTGGGTGTGTTGGGTCTTTGTTTCTGTGCGAGGGCTTTCTCTAGTTGCGGCAAGCGGGGGCCACTCTTCATCTCGGTGCGCGGGCCTCTCACTGTCACGGCCTCTTGTTGCGGAGCACAGGCTCCAGATGCGCAGGCTCAGTAGTTGTGGCGCACGGGCCTAGCTGCTCCGCGGCATGTGGGATCTTCCCAGACCAGGGCTCGAACCCGTGTCCCCTGCATTGGCAGGCAGATTCTCAACCACTGCGCCACCAGGGAAGCCCTGGACTCTATGTTTAAAGACGAATGCGTGGACGACTTGCAGTGAGCACGTGACAGATTTCCTTAGACCATCGGTTGGCTTCCCATGTCATACGTTTTGGTCCTTAGTTCAGGTGTTTTCTGCTAGAAAACGGCCGCTTTGCGGTGTCTGCTGAACAGGCTCAGGCTCTGTGCCAACCCCTGCTTTGTTCGTCCCTCGAGCCTCACGTTACCACCGTGTAAGTGGGGAGAAGATGCTCTTAGTCTTACTCTTTCTCTGGAACAAGAGAAATACATCATCAGTCATTGTAAATTTCAGTCCTGGATCTCCAGTGCAAAACGCTAAGTGTCAGAGGTGCCATCCTAGCTTTAACGATCTCTAAGAAATGTCGAAGAAAAGGGACCTTCTCGACGACCATCCCCTTCTCGCTCTGCCTGGCCTTCTCTTGGGCAGTGTGCATGGGGCTGGGAGGGGACACACCACAGCTCATGACATTTCAGGTAGCATAAGTGTAGGTTGCTATCACAACGGTCATCCTCACCAACGCATACGTTCAAGTGGCTGATGGGTTTAGACCTTGTGCTTCTCCTGCTGAGTGGGGTTGGAGTGGAGATGCAGGTGATGGGGAGGGTTAGGATATAACACACTCTGCTTTAGCTTTTCACAGAACTGGAATTGCTTAGTCGGTGATTATTTTGTATCCCACTTGCTGATTGAAGAATGACCACAGAGGCTATAGGCAAAAGGGTCCAGCTCCAAAATGCTCCCGCGTGAATTTTCTCGGAGACTATCTTTAACCCCACGCACCCTGCACTGAACATCTTAGGCTTTATAGTAAAAAGAGCATGTATAAATGTACATATATGTGGGGAAACAACCTTCACTTAAAGGTCTTGTCTTTAAAGTCATCAGAAAAGAAATAGTGGAGAAAGACTTCATTAAGTTTACAAACATTTGTTGAGCTCCCATCATGTCGAAAGCACTGGGGTAAGTGCTAAAGATAGAAAATCAACTATACTGCAGTAAAGTTAAAAAGTAAAAATAAAAAAGAAAGAATAAAAAAGACACGGAGTCTCTGCCCTCAGGAGGTCTGCAGACATTTGGGAAGACAAACAACTACATTAAATGTGATAAAGGATCCAATAGAGAAAAACCAAAAGTGTCGTAGAGATTCCCAGAGAGACTCAAGGCTGCAGCGGCGGGGGTAGGGGTGAGGCCGAGCCTGGTCCAGCACCGGAAGGGGACGCTGCACTGCTGCGGCATGTGTGGGAAGTGCTCCGTCAGTGAGAGCGCCTTCAGGCACCAGCGACCCTCGCTTTACATCCCAGTGTCCGTAATGGAAAGACGCACCATATAAAACGGGTGCAGAAAGCTTTACGCAGCAACACGTTCCTGATTGAACATTAAAGGGCTACAGCAGGAGGGCAGTAAGAAGTGTGAAGAATGCAGGGTCTCCATCAGCCCAAAATTCTGTGTTCAATCATTAATAAACAGAGAGTGAGTTTCCTCCCTCTGCCAGGCTCTGTTCTGAGACCAGGGATACAGGCGGGAGCAAGATGGTGTTCCCGCCCTTGAGAGGACTTTCAGTTTCTGCTGGGAGGGGACAGACAACAGACACACACGCAGATAAATAATGCAGTGTGATTTTAGATATTGATGAGCATAACAGAGCTGGAGAGCGGCTAAGGAGGAGCTGAACATGGGTGCTCTCAGTAGGGGGTCAGAGAAGGCTCTCAGAGGGAGAGGTATGTGATGAGAGCAAAGCAGCACGTGCAAAGGTCCTGCGGCAGGGACGGGCCCTGAATGTCTGCATGACGGAAAGGACGACAGTGCTTGCTGGAGCTGAGGGCTCCAGGTGGGGAATGGGGGGCAGTGGGGCTGGGGCACAGAGGTCAGCGTCAGAAGCCAGGCCAGCTCTCCCAGAGGGGAGACCCCCACACAGCGGTTATGGGGGAATAGCCAAGCGATACCAGTATCAGAAGAACCACTGTTACAAAAACAAAACACCGTATCTGAGGACGGTGGGAAGCCTCAGCCATCACTCATGCTTCTGTAGCCGTCGGAGACTTCAGCCTCTCTCAATAAAAACACAGAGGGGACTACGGGGGAGGGTCTCTAATGCGGCGTAGAGCCGCATTAGAGGAGAATCCTGTGGTCGCAGTAAACACGGGGAGCCTTCCGGGTGAGTTTATCACGGGGCAGTCCTCAGGGATTTACACAGGGAGAGCAACCCCGGGACTGTACCGAGTGTGCAGCAAGATGTGAGACGCTGAATTCTGTGCTCTTGATGCAGTCACGGGTGGTACTTTACAGGTGCCTTTAGGGTTGCTGTTTAAAAGAGGAGAAAGCAAGCGTGGTCGTCCGGGGTTAAAAAGGGCCTGGGGCAGACGAGCAAATGTCCCATGAGTCTTTCCAGAATGTTCTTGCTGGACAGCATTTCCTGTCTGAGAAAGCAGGACTTGGGAAGACGAGGAGGCTACCAGTGCCGTGAGACATGGCCGGCTGTCTGTCCGTCTGCCTGCACCCCTGAGCGGGGATAGCGGACACCAGCTAGAGCCAGCCGTCCACACGCAGGGCACAGCTGCGGTAACCATCCTCACTGCGGAAATGTCTCTGCCCCTGCAAACTCGTATTCCTGCAGATCACTTGATTGCTCTTTGCAGGGGCTTCTGGAAAGGCCCATCAGCTCTTCCGTAAGGAGCGTCAGCTGAGAGTTCACCCTCCCCCCAAACCTTTGTCTTGCCCCATCAACCTTCAGCTCCCAGGTCGTGATCTCTGCCGACCGCTAGCCAAGGCTCCTGCACTGGAAGAGCCGCTTTACACCGAACTCCACCATGCCCATGAGATCCAGCCTTGCTCTTCTCCTGAGACATTACCAGCCCTGCTGGGGGTGGTGGGGAGGGCGTCCTCCCCAGCAGTGGTGGGCAATGAGCAAGGCTCTCCCGTCCCCAGGTGCGTACTGGTGTCGGCGGTGGCGCTGATGTGCCAGAGTCCAAGGTGGGGGGACTGACCAAGACCAGCGAGACAAAGCCTGAGAGCTTTCCTCCCGGGGCTTGAGGCAGATTAGAACGTAACAAAATTAAGAGAATGAAAAGACAAACCGCAGAGTGGGAGAAAATAATTTGCAAAATTCTTATCTGATAGAGGACTGGTGTCCAAAATACGCAAAGAACTCTTCAAGCTCAACCGTAAGAAAACAACCCAATTAAAAAATGGGCAAAAGATCTGAACGGACACCAAAGAAGGTATACAAATAACAAGCATCTGAAAAGATGTTTAACATCACCTGTCTTTAGGGAAATGCAAAGTAAAACAACGAGGTACCACTCCACCCCTATGAGAAGGGCCAAAATCCGGAACACTGACACCACCAAACGCTGCTGAGGGTGTGGAGCACCAGGAACGCTCATTCACTGTCGGTGGGAACGCGGACTGGCGCAGCCGCTTCCGAGGACGGCGTGACAATTTCTGACAGAGCTAACCGTGTCCTTAACCGTACAACCCAGGATTATACTTCTTCGTGTCTATCCAGATGAGCTGAAAACTTATGTCCACACAAAAACCTGCACACACATGTTTATAGCAGTCTTATCCCTAATTGCCCCAAACTGGAAGCAACCAAGATGTCCTTCAACAGGTGAGCGGATAAACTGTGATACTTGCAGACAACGGCATTTTATTCGGTGATAAAGAAGAAATGAGCGACACTGAGAAAATTTAACGCAAGATGCTAATAACAGGGGAAGCGCAATGGTGGGAGGGGTGATGGGGTACGTGAGGACCTTTCGTGCTTTCTCCTCCATTCTTCTGTAAACCTGAAACTGTTGGAAAAAGTAAAATTTATTAATTAGAAAAATAACAAAACACAACCCCAGACAATTATAATAAGACGAGATTAAGTCATTTGGTAGAGGTAGGCCCCGACCGAGTACAGTGGAAAATAACAAAACAGCCTCCTGGCCGAGCCCTGGGGGAGGGGAACACCATCATGGGGGAGGAGCTGGATAGGGGAGCGGACCCCTGGGCAGAGTCCTGAAGGGCGAGAGTGGATTAGAGAGGGCAGTTTAGGCCAAGGAAGGGGCACTTGATGCTACGGTGTAGGGTGGGCGTCTTCAAGGAGCAAGGAGGGGAGACGGGAGGGCGCAGCTAAGGAGAGAAGGGGCTGCCTTTGCGTGGAGAGGAGTGTCTTGGTCGGGGAGACGTGGGGAGAGGGCAGAGCAGGGGCAGCAGGACTAATTAGGAGCTGGTGCAGGGCCCGAGGGACGGGGGCCCACCGGTCGCCCTTCTCCTGGATGCACGGGCCGGTGCACAGAGAGGGGGATAGGGGCCAGATGAGCAGGGACGGGCGGGGCCCGTGCTTTCTGTAACTGGACTTGACACAGTCCCAGCTTTCTCTTCTGCCACATCTCCACGGGCACAGAAACATCCTTTCTGAACCCCAAAGAGGAATAGATGATCTGATAACTATAAAAAATATTTGACGTGTTGGGTTGCCCCGAAAATCTGTGTTGTGTGGTCTGTTTTAAAGAGTCAGAGGAGTGAACATTTCTCTTTATTACCTTTCAGGAATGAAGATTTCATTCTGAGCTCTTGTGGAAAGAGTAGGAAAAAAGAGTTCAAAAAAAAAGAAAAGAAAGGTCTAGATTATGTTTCATTTGTATAGTCAAAGACTCCAGAGCGGCATAACAGCGTGACTTTTCAAAGTGCATAATGACCCTCTTCATTAGTTTTAGCAACTTGTTAGAGTATTTTGGAGGCAGGATTTTCTGTGAATAGGGAGCAGACACGTATAGAAAAGAGGTCCCCTCGCTGACAGCATGATAATAGCTCTGTCCCGTTACAGAGCAGACAGCCACACAACACAAGTTAGTTCAAAGTCACTTGGTATTCAGAGAAATTTACTGTAATTCCTCACAAAAAAGGACCTTTGAAAATTACATTTAACATACTGTATCCCTGTAATCCTTCATGTTTTTGGCCTTCCTATAATTTGTGCTGAAGTCGTTATCCGTTAAAAGCAAATTTTAAAATATAAGATCAATGTTTTCAAGGTATAAAAAAAAAAGACAATCTAGGTCAGCTCATGTGTTCCCCTCCCTCCCTCCTTTCTCTCTAACTTTTCCTCCATGTTTGCGGCTCCTTCCCAGGAGGCTTTAGCTCAACGGCCATCACCATGCAGCCCTTTGCATCCATCCACACCACGAACGGCGGCTGGGGGTCTCCCAGGGGTCCCCACGGCCAAGGCTCCTCTGAGGGGCGAGGGCTGGGCCCCTCTCGGCCTAGAGCAGCTCCGCCTTGATCTCTTTGTGGTTGGGGGCGTCTCTGTGTGATCTGAGTTGGAGATAGGGCTCCTGGCTCGAACGAAACAAAAGGAAAGGCTGAAAACCCGTGATCTTGATTAAACTGGCAAACAGCCCAGCTCATGTATGTATGTGTCCTCTGTCTCTTGTGGCCCCAATTCCTGTTGTCCTCAGAGGCCACATAGATTAGGATGCCATTGGCTAAAACCCCTGCTGCCCCAGACTCTCACTGTCTGCTCCTGAAACTCTGGAATCAGAGACTTCAGGCTGCATTGATCACTAGCTGTCTAACCCGGGAGCTGAATAGGCTTTTACTAATAAATCACGTCGTACTCCTCATCTTATGCAGGAAGCAACGACTTCTTCCTCTTACAGAGTGTGGACCTGGAAAATACACGGAGCAAAGTGAGCCTGCGGTCGCCTGTCACTGGGCACGATGCTTTACTGCCCTAGGGCAGGTGTGTGTGCACGTGTGAGTGTGCGTGCATGTGCATGCACGCAGGTTTGTGTGCATGTGTCCAGGTGCCTCTGTGTGCACGTGTGTGTGTGCACGTGTGTGTGTGTGTGTGTGTGTAGGTGTTTTCTTAGATTCCTGTTTGAGACATTAGGATAGAAATATTATGGAAAGTTAAAAGCCCAGAGAGTACTGTGTCTGAATATCTTGTCCAGATTTGGCAGATAAGAAGGCTGATCAATTTCCCATTGAACTTTTCTCTGGTTTAATTTTTTCCAAAAGTCCAGCATGGGATTCCGAGCACATGGGGGTGAGTCGAAGTGGAGGAGCCTGAGGAAGCTGTGCCCTGGGAAGGGCTTTGCCTCCTGACGTATCAAGACTCAGATTCACATTTTGACGCTCTCTAGTTGGTGACCTCTGGGGAGATTTTAATCTCTCTACGCTTCGGTTTCCTTCTCGGTAAAATGGGGATCACGAGGCCTCACCCTTTTGGCACGTCGGGAGGGGAAGATGAGAGGGCGGAAGCGGGGATGATTGTGAGCCGAGGGCTCTGCTGGGGCGGGAATCGCTGTCAGCGCTGCTTAGTCCGTGGTGTCTGGGGCAGCACCCAGGACACGGGAAGTGCTCAGAAATGTTTGTAAGATGCATTCTTTGTGTGTGTGTCATACTAGCAAAATAGTAACAGAACTCCGAGATGAGATTGGATTGAGCTTTCCCATCCGTTTTCCACTCCCCTGTACGCGTGGGTGTGGGGAGACCACAGATCAGGAATGCACTGGATGACGGTCCAGCCTCGGTGGGACAAGGCAGAGACATGGTGGGCTGGGGCCTGCTTAAAGTAGCCTACCTTTCAGTCCTCCCCTCGCCAAGGAATCTCCTAGTAACGGCATAGAGAAGGGCTTGCACAAGTGTGGCCGCACATTTGCGAAGCATCCATTTGGCTCGAGGGGAAAATAAAAGCAGAGCGCGTGTCTTCGTGCGGCTTGTGGGCAGAGGTTCCTCCCCTGGACAGGGCAGCACGCGGCTCTGCCCTTGGACAGAGGGAACCAGACGGGGAGCTGGCGCCCCAGGTACGCGCCCCGGAGAGCGAGGTCTGACGCTGAACTCCGAGCGCTCCTGAAGTCCTCGGTTGGGGTCTTTATGACCTCTGATGGCTATTCCAGTAGTTGTGGGAGGTCCCCTGATTCAAAGAGAGTGAAGTGAGGCCGCATTAAGAAAGGGCGGTACTCCCAGCTGCGGTCAGGGGGCCTCGGAAAGGCCTGAGGAGCCTCACGCAGGGCCCGCTGTCTCGGAAAAGTGAGGCGTGACATTTAATGTTGTAGGAAAGCTGGGCTGCACTTTTGTTCCCAGGAGACTTCTCCAAACACTTCAGCTGCGTCAGCATCAACTGACTCGTAAGGACGCTGCTCTGTCGTCCTGGGCTTCACAGCCGAGCCTGAGGCGCTTTGCTGCTGTCAGAGCCGAGGCAAAGGGTCGAGTGAAAGGCGGGCTTCCGGAAGGGAAGGACCAGCTTGGGCATCACTCAGCATCTCTCTTCGTTTGTCTTTGTGAAACTCTAAACCGTCTAGATTTGCATGTCGACGAAGTCAGGAAGATTATCATTAGAAGAACAAAACACCAGCAAAAACCCTTTCTTTGCTGGTGAAATTAGTGTAGAAAGTTAACAGTTTTCTTCAGAAGCGATTTGTTCCCTGTGTAAAATCAGCCCTCAGATCGCCTTGTGTGGCCTGCTTCCCACAGCCCGTGTCGGGAGGGGACAGAGAGGTAGAGGGAACCACTTGGATTTCTCTCTGTCCGCCTCGTGCCTCCCCGCCCTGGGCCCCCTCCCTTCATTCAGGTCATTCCTTTCAAAACATTTCAAGAGAGGGGAGGACCTACCAGTTATGGCATCTGAGAATATTGTAGAAAACCGTAGTCCCGGAGGACACAGAGAAGCCGTAGAACTAGGAGATCAGGCTTTTAGTTCAGAGCTGCCGTTAAGTAGCTGTGCAGCTTTGGGGAAAAAAAAGCAACTTGACTGTATTGAAAAATTACTCTGTGTCATGTACTTTACATGTACTTTCTTAGTTAATCCTCACAAGATACCCATGAGGGGGGTAGTTCCATACTTAGTTTGAAGATAAAGAGACTGAAATTCAGAGTGAGTATGTGAGTTTTTCCAAGCTAACGTCAGTAATACGTAAAGGAAAAGAAAACCAGGGGGGCTGTGGCTTCACAGGAAGCCTTGATGGGCCACCCTGGGAGAATGGCTTGGGGTCTGGATACAGGCCGGATACTGACTTGTCACAAGTTGGGGGACCCTAATGTCATCCAGGGCATAGAGGCCAGGAGTCCCAGTGGACGCCCTGCAGTGGTCAGGACAGCCCTCACACCACAAGTTCTCTGGTCTAAATGCCAAGGTTGAAAAACCTCATTTCATGTATGGAATTCCATAGGTTAATTTACAGAATTCGGTTGGTGGAAGATTCAAAGAATCGGGGAAAGCGGGGCTCTTCCTGGTAGTTTGGGTCTGTAGGAAACGAGGGCTTCTCTACCTTGTGAGCAGATGCCCCTTCCCTACCTCACTCCCAGCGCCCCTCCCAGCACAGCAGGATGGGGACCCGGCTGGACGGATGGGAGGCCACTTGGCTTCGGTGTAGGAAACAGTCAGAATCGGGCTGCGGGAATGGAAGCCCGGGGAGATGGTGGGGTGAATGGTGGGAGCCTTAGGTTCCAGCTGGCCACCCACCATTTTGGAGGACCAGCCTGGAGGTCTTGGAGCCAAGAGCCCCCTTCCAACCATTTCTTGTTCCCCAGTGAGCTGAAACCACCTACCCGCTCAAGCAATGCTTTTCCGTCCCCAGAATGGACTGAACCTGCCCCCCAGGCATTGGCATTTCGTGGTGCTCGGCCGGGATGCTGTACCCCCCGGGTGTTTGCACTGCTTCTTCCCTCACAACATACACCTTTCTGCTTGAAAGTCACCCTCTCAGAAAATCCTTCCTGACCTTAAAATAGACTTCACCCCCTTCATACCTTCTGTTCCTTCAAACTGCATGATTTATATCTTCACAGCTCCTTCTGAGACTTGAAATGGTTGTTTACTTGTTGACCTGTTTGTCTGCATCTCTCGTTAGAATTTAAGTTTCGTGGGAGCAAACACTTTGCTTGTCTCGGCCAGTGCTTTAGGCAGCATTGCAGTACCTTGATCAGTATTCGATACTTTTTTTTTCCAAAGGAAGGAATGAATGCCTGTGTGTGTGTGTGTGTGTGTGTACACCTGTAGAGCAGGGAGCTGCACAGTTCCAGGGCACTGCAGACCAGGCCACCGGGAGCACAGTTTTGAAAGATCTTTCATCACTTGAACTCACGGAACCCTTGTAGGGATTATCCATAAAGGATTACAAGTTCTCGATTATATCCCCTCTAAGGGTTGAGAGTAGTGACCAAGTTACGAAGGCAGCACGCATCGAGCCCTCTGACTGCCTGGCCGGGTCAGTCTTTGTTTAATTTACTGTGAGCACCGGATGAGCCAGCATTTCATCTGGAGTTTAACAAAAACTCTACTCAGACCATCTGCTTCAGAAACAATAAATAAATAGAAAATACAGATTTAAAAATAATTAGGAAGACAGCCCATTGGCCCATCAGTCACCCATTTGGGAAAGACACTGATAGCCATGTTATTCTCAAACTATCTCAGTTATTCCTAATTGATCAAAATACCCTGATGTTTATAGCAAATGAGAGAATGACTCAGAATGAAATGAAGTCAGCGAAATGCCAGAAGTTTTTACATCCAAAACAGAGACATGGCCCATATGTTCAGAAATACTTTTGTCCTTAGGAAATGCTTATGAAAAAAAAGTGGATAGGCACTTCCTCAGAAAGAGACTCAACTAATAGTAACACAGTTCAGATAACAGAAGCACTTTCCTATTAAGCTCACATCGCCTTTTACTTACTGATTCTCCACGATCGCGTTTGAGAAACCATTCAGACAGCAAATGCAAAAAGTTGCCCTCATGGCATATTCGTTTCACCTGCAAAAATTTCAAAAAGTTGAAAGTTCTCAGAAAGTTTTTCATGGTATCACCCATGTATTGTTTTGATAAATAAGCACGATACGTGATAAATAAGGCCGTTGCCTCATAATATACAAAATATATCCACACATGTTTATAAACAACTATAAATCTAAAATCGGCACTCCACACAATCCCATAAAATTATATTGGCATGTATAATCATTTGATCGTTTTTCAAAGTAAGAAGACACTTAGGTGGTAAAAAGTATGGTAAAAGAATATGGACTAAGGAGACGGTGGGTGCGCCGTGGAGGCCTCGAGGGGCAGGACAGAGGGGACCACCGACTGCCTGGGAGAACAAATGCAGGAAGCTGGACTGGAGGGAAGTTCGGATCCCGTCTTGTGGACACATTTCGGTGGTGGTGGCTTATCACGATGGCGAGCATCATGTAGTTTATCATCTGGGTCGGGGCATTTGCGGGAATACCAGAGGGCCTTGTGAGTAGTGACGCTGGGACAGCGGGTGTGCGTTGGAGCTGTTCCTGGGCGCTCCTGTCACCTCTGCGGGGCGGCTGTTTCCACAACGATTGTTCGTAACCGTGTCACCACTGCCTGGGAGGGTCCCCTCTTCCTGGCGAAACTCCCTGCTCCCGAATGCCGCTGGACCCGAAGATGTGCTTCTCGCAAGTAGGATCCGGAAGGGCTAGACTGTCACTCTGCGACGAGGTTACAGAGCGCGTGCCTTTCGGCCCCTGCCCGCCCCTGGCTTCCTCCTGGGTCCCCTCCCCGGGAAGCGGGCTCCTGCCTTGTGAGCTGCCCTACGGAGAGGCCCACGGGGCAGGGAACCCTGCCTCTGCCAACTGGGAAGCCAGCCCCCATGAGGTGACACAACCCAGCCAACGCCTACATCACGAGGACCCCACTGAGCTCGTCCACAGGAACGGGAGATGGTAAATGTTTGCTTTTCTAAATCCCGAAGTTTCAGCGTCCTCTGTTACATAGCGAGAGGGAACGATGCAGAGACCTTAAGATGCGGTGTCCTAAGTGACTTTTTCCCAGGGCTGAGAGTCAAGATGTTTAAGCACCAGCACAGCACAGGCACCGGGCCATCGGGTGGACGTGAGGGGCCCATTGTCCCCTACTTCTCCTTGAGCAAAAGCCTCCTGTTTTGAAAGGAGGTCCGAGGAGGGTCTCAGCCTGGGAGGACAGGCGCAAAGCTGTCTGCCGGAATCGGGTCAGTGCTGGGAGTGAAGAAAGTGGCTGCATTTAAGAGCACACGAGGCGGCTGACGGCCTGGGAGTGGAGACGGGCTGCAGAGGACGGCCCCTGGGGCTCCAAGTCCACGGACATTTCCTTTGCCCACACAGTGGTGGCCAGTGCAGAGGCCTGAATGTGAGCACATGTCGACATTTGAATGCTGGGAAGTATCCTGTGAAAACCCAGCTTCTCATGAAGGATTGCAAGATGCAGCCCCAGGACCGCCCAGCACCCCTGCGCTCAGGGCTGGAAGGCCCGGCTGCCCCCAGGACTGGTGCACACGCAGTGGTGGGTGCCTTGCCCTCGGGCTGGCTGACGGCAGGGCAGGCGGCCCTGGTTCCTCTTGCCCCCCACCTCCCTGCCCCTCATCCTCTGGGCAGGCCTTGGCTCTGGTGGTGTTTTATCCTGGAGTTCCCACTGCGGGCCAGATCTGTGGACGGAGCCCTCTCAGGAGACCGGTATGGGTCAGCCGTTCGGGGTCAGAGCAGCCGCCGTTTTCAGTTTCCATGGAGAGCGGGCAGTATGGGGCCCCCGGGGGTGATGCTGGGAGCAGGGCCACCCCGATGTGTGTGCATTCTCGCTCCCCCTGAAGGAAAATAGAAGCTGAGTTTGTGTCTCTGCAAGCCTCCTTCAATTTTCTGTCCTCTGACCGTGGTTCCCTTGAATTTAATTGAATTTAGACTTTTAGAAAATGGGGACGGAAAGACAAACAAAAGCAAACTGCATTGAGAATCCCATCACCAGCGATCTGTGGCTTTCCGGGTGTCCTGAAACAAATTTTCTTTAGCCAAGGTGTGTAGAATTCAGCTCAAAATTTATGGTGAAATGGCCTCAAAATTATTTGAAGTTCACACAGCAGGATAATGAATTAGGAAGAAAAAGAACATAATCCATTTCTCTCTCTCTCTTCTTTCCCCTTTCTCTTTTTCTTTCTTTTTTTCCCTTCCTTCTGACCTAGCTTCTGAGATTGTGAAACTGTTGCATTGGTAGTGTTTTCTCCCCCAAGAGGTGCTCCTCAGAGGGTTTTAGACACATCAGGGTTCTATTATAAGTGGCTGCCTTTCACCATGTGGAAAGATTGAAATTGAATTTATTTTTGTGTGCTCTGTGCCTGATGTGTTTAAAGGTGCAGAGGGCACCCCAGGGCCCCGAGGTGAGTGCATGAAATGACAACAATTAAATGAGATCCAACTGAAAAAGGAGGAGCTGAAAGAACACAACCCAGCATTGGGGAAGGAGCCCAAGCTCCTGCCAGGGCTGGAGGGGCCCGGAGGGGACAGCAGTCGCCTGCGTGGGTTCCAGAGCCGGTCATGCCCGGGGTGCTAAGCCTCACCTACCTGTTCTGTGCTTTGGGGGAAATAATTAGGTCCAGATGTGGGATGTTGCGAAGAGGAAGGGAACAGTCCGGTAAAGTCCAGCGTGCAGAGCGCAGGCCGGTGCCGCCCCGGCTCTGGTTTCCCAGTAGAGCGGCCGGTGCTCGCCTTTGCCTCTGTGCCGCGGACTCCTGTGCCGCGTGAGAGCCGATCCCTTTGTTTTGGCCGCACCGTCCAGCTGGATTACAGAGATCTGCTGGCTCCACGTCGGCACTCAGTTTTACCGGCCAGTCTTTAACTTTCAGCCTCGTATCTGTGCTCAGAATGGCGCTATGTGACAGGGCCTGTTGCCATCGGCTCCTTCAGGGTGCAGGTCTAGAGCCCTCGAGGTGGCAGGACAAGCACTCCAGGTGTCTTGTGCCTGTGAAAACGGAGGCTTAACGAAGAAGTTAAGCGAGGGTTTGAATTCACGTCTGTGTTCGTTTGTATGGAAAAAGGAGAATTGTTCTAAAACAATTTTGTTTTGTTTTGTTTTTTAGTTCTGTAAAATTTATTGTACTGACGTAGAGTTGATTTACAGTGTTGTGTTAGTTTCTGCTGTACAGCGAAGTGATTCAGCTGTACGTAGGTACACATGTTTTCCCTATTCTTCTCCATTCTGTTGTTAAGTTTCAGGTGTGCAGCACTATAATTGGACACCTGTATGCACTGCAGAGATGCACACACGTCACTGCCATGTCGAGTCATTTCCCGTCATGGGGTAGTGTTTGCAGTCGCGTCTGCAGCTTTATTCAGAACGTTCTGGCCTGCAGGAAGGGGGCGCCCTGCTGAGTGGCTCGGTTGGGTGGTTGTCATCCGTTGAACCCATGCAAGGGGGCGCGAGCTTTCCACCCCCCAGCCCGAAGCCCCCATACTGTCCCGTCCGGGTGGGTACTTTGCTGTTAACCCTACGGTGGCTGCAGCTGCTGACTCTCCTTCCTCGTCTGTTACAGATGTCTCCAGGAGGAGAGCTTATGGTGGATGGCAGCAGTGATTTTAACGGCTAACTGAAAAATCATGGGCTTTTCAAGCTCAGAAAGGCTTTCACGAAGATTGATGGGGCCCACGGATGTGAGGCTTACCTTCCCCGCTCCGTGTGGGACCCCGTCTGTCCTGAGGGTGTGAAGTAGGCCGGTCACCGCCCCCTGTCCCCACTGCCCCTCGCTCTCCCTCTCTGTCTGTTAAATGGCTGGATGTCATTGACTGTTGGAATGCGGGCTCAGTGATTTCCCTTCTCTTTTCAGTTGTAAACTTGGGAGATGATAAGAGGGCCTGGGATATCTTGAGGTGGCTTTTTTTTCTGTGGGTGGAACTGTGGCTGTGATTTATTCCACATCATGGGAAATATACCTATACCTTCTTTCCTGAAGTGGTAAAGAGACCCTTTAAACAAAGAAATGGCATGGTGACACGTGGGTGGTGATGTCACCAACACCTAATAAATAAACAATAGTATTTTACGTGTTGTGCAGTGTTTCTGCTTCCCCAGATCCTTGCAGCCGTGGCATAAGCTGCTTCTGGAAGAAAGCCGATGTGAATGTGGGTGAACATCCATTAAGGATTGGGAATTTAGAGCTTTCTCCGTAACTGTCACTCTGGTACGGAAAGCTCCCAGGGGGTCCTCAATCTCCCCATAGACTAGGTTAGTACTTGTCACACTTTAGAATTTCATGCAGCAGTAAAATTTCCAAAAACAACAGAATCCTGACATGTTTGTCAACTTTTAATTTTGCTAAAAACTAAGAACATTAGAAACATTTTAGAAAAACCAAGCTAAAATCACATCAACAAATAGTCCCTCTTTGACCTATAACCACTGAATGTTTCATAAAAGAAATAAAATTTCAACACCAAAATACTTGAAAAGCTTAGGTCCCTAATTTTTAAATAAATGAGTCTTTAAAATATACTACAGTTTGCATTAAGAAAAGTTGACTGCATTTTTCTCATTGTATTGTGGCCTCATCTACTTTTTTAAACCTCTAACAAAGGTGGAACCAAGATACATGATTGATTAAACTCTGCCTGGGTAAATATAGGAAAAAACCCACCTACCGAACGTTGCTCTGTCTGGCTGGTAAAGCCAAAGAGGTGATTTTTAATTTTTCTTTTTGTTTATGTGTGTGTATTCTAAAATTTGTAAAAACAAACAAACAAACAAAAAACACTTAATGTTATTACTAATAATAGAATTACATAAACTATGTTAGATCCTCAAACCAGATTTTCTGAGGCAGGGCGGCCGTCGAGTCTGGGGTGTTAATACAAGGGTCAGACACCAGGCTCCTCCCGAGCGTGTACCCTTAGCAGCCGGCGGTAGTGGGTCCCCTGCCTTGTGGTGACTCGGGAGGGAGAGGTCACTGTCTTGGCCTTTCCTGCTTCTCCCACCCCCTCGCCCCCAGTTCCAGCCCCTCCTCCCAGGTTCCCGAGAGCTTCCTCTTGACACCCCACGGTCCTGCTGTCTCGTGCTTTTTTTTTTTTTTTTTTTTAATTTATTATTTATTTTTGGCTGTGTTGGGTCTTCGTTTCTGTGCGAGGGCTTCCTCCAGTTGTGGCAAGCGGGAGCCACTCTTCATCGCGGTGCGCAGGCCTCTCACTATCGCGGCCTCTCTTGTTGCGGAGCACAGGCTCCAGACGCGCAGGCTCAGTAGTTGTGGCTCACGGGTCTAGTTGCTCCGCGGTATGTGGGATCTTCCCAGACCAGGGCGCGAACCCATGTCCCCTGCATTGGCAGGCAGATTCTCAACCACTGCGCCACCAGGGAAGCCCTGTCTCATGCTTTTCGTCTGTGTGGCGTTTCAGCTTCTCTGTCCTCTGCTGGCTGGTCTGCATCCTCTTGTTCTGTCTCCAGGTGAACTTCCTGAAAAGGGAAGATGCTGGTTCGGCCTAATGTGAATCCCGCCGCCGTGAACAGAGGCTCGTGCAGGGCCCCACGGAGGCCGTCCCAGCTGCCTGGCTGGCTGCTTTGGGGCCGGAGTCCGGCCCCTGGAAAGACCCGGGAGGCAGGTGACGAGGTGGAGCTCGCCTGAGCTCTGGGCTCTGGGGGAGACAGCCCAGGTTACGAAAGCCCCCCCCCCCCGTGGCGTCCCCAGCAGTGGCCACCCACAAAGACCACCTGCTCTCGTGCGCGGTCCGGTGAGACCCAGCTCACCCCTCCACGTGTGGCTTCTGGGACTCGCGATCACGCTCTCGTTTATTCCCCTCGATGAGACCCCCACGTTTCCCACGAGTGCGCGTCCTCTCCGTGGCAGCGGCCTAGTAGAGTCGCCCCTGAACTGGCTCGTGCACTTTGTCTTTGGCATAAGAAGTTTTTCTCCGTTTCTATTCATGAGTAAACTGAAACGCGCCCCAAACCACACGTTCGAAAATGGCTGGGGTTTGGTTTCAACGGTAGCTGTGGAACAAGGCTCCGAAGCCGGGGCGTCAGGTGGGCATCGCGGGCTGGTGGAGGCTTGCCCAGGAAGGGGCTCCGAGCGCCGTGCGCTCCTGCGGGCCAGTCCCCACTTGCCGATGAGGTCCTCCTGTGTCACAGACACGGAAGCCGACGCTCTTTTCCTCTGCAGCTTTGTGTCCCTTCAGAAGCAAGCACTCGGGATTCTCCCAGAAGCACCTACGCCGCTCACCATTCTTACACTGAGTGCCGGAGTCTTGGCGAGAAGCTGGAAGAATCCAGACATGAAAATAGGCAGCAGGCTTGTTATTGACGTGAGCCTGATGGGTTGGGTGTTCGCCGCTGTCCAGAGGACTTACAGCTGTGACTCTGGAAAGCTCTGGTCTCTCTGGTTATGGCCCAATGGCAGAAAGAATTGCTTTTTCACCGCCTTCTCAGGCTACAGCCCTGGACGATTATGCACAGTTTGCTTGTCTAGGAGACGCTGCCCCGGAACTTGTGTCTTGAATAAAACAGATGTGTGCAGCCCACGTCCAAGTGTGTTGCAGAGACCACCAGCCCTGCTGGGCAGGGGGCTTCTGGCGCCTGCGACGGCGTGGCCGGGATGGCAGGGGCTGCTCTGGGTGGGACCTTTCTCTGCTTCAGGTGCCACGTCTGTGTGACAGAAAGTCTGACCCCAAAGGTATTTTGGGATCCTGAGTAAAATTTAAATAAATTCATGATCTACATACTCTGCACGTTACGAAATTCTCCAAATTTACTTCCTTACAGAATTTTCCCCTTAATTTGCAATATCAAACAACCCTGGCGTCTATAAAGAACCAGTGAAGACCTTCATGGATTAAGTTTTGCTGCTCTCGTGTTCATCAGGCAGGGGAGGGGCAGCGTGGAGGGGCCGGTGACTGGCACTGCTCACACAACCCAGGCTGTCAGCAGGCACTTTCGTCCTGGTTTTAAAAAAATATATGCACACACCTCACAATAGGTGATGATTCTAGAAAATGCTTATTTCCTTTCTGTCTCTGGAGTGTTTGAAATTATTCTTTCCATTTTAAGGCTAATAGGCCTCTTCTTTTCATAAAACATAATGCTATGCTATTATTTAACCTGAAAGTATAATACATTATTTTAAGTCTACTTGAACCATTCACATAAGTAGAGGAAAAAGATGTTTCCAGAGTTCAAGTGTATTAAAAACAAAATTAATTCCCTACTTTTGCTTTTCCAAGGCCTCTGGCTTAGCCTTAAAAGCCAGCTCTATTCATAATCTGCATTTAGGAAAAACAAAAATAATAAGCCGTGTCCTGAGAATGAAAAGAAAATGTATTTACATCAGTGAATTCCTATTAAGTGAGACATGGTTTGAACACCAATGGAGTTCAAACGGCTTGTTCAAAGATGGTGGCAAAGAAAGGCCGAGCATCCTTGTGCCACCCTGCACCGCGGGTCTTTGCCTCTGGGCCACGTTTCCTAATAAAAACAGGGCCTCTGGAATTTCATTGTCTGGGATCAAACCCCTGTTCTTCCACTTACGAAACCTGTGATGAGGCTGAGTTACCTGGCTGTCTTAGTCTGCTCGGGCTGCAATAACAAAATGCCATAGACCGGTGGCTTGTAAAAAACAGATGTTTATTTCTCACACTTCCGGAGGCTGAGAAGATCAAGGTGCCCTGAGAGTCAGTGTCTGGCGAGGGCTCGAGTCCTGGTTCCTGTGTCCTTACACGGTGAGGGGGTCTCTGGGATGTCCATAAGGACACTCATCCCATCACGAGAGCCCCACCTGCATGACCTCATCGCCTCCCAAAGGCCCACCTCCCAGCACCAGCACACGGGGGTTAGGTTTCAACGTATGAATTACTGGGCGGGGGGACCCATTCCGTCTACAGCACTAACCTACCTGGGTGCTGGGTCCTTCTCTCTGAGTGGCGGATGCAGACCCCTGGAGCTGGCGGTGGAGGGGCCATAAGGAGGGAGCGTGGGTACGTTGCCCAGAGCCGCTCCGTGTTACTGAGGTAGGTGCGCGCCCCTGCCAGCGGCAGCCGGTGTTCAAGCTCCTACTCTGACCGCGGTTCCGTCCACTTCCCCGTTTTCCTGCCCCGTGATGAGCACAGCGCCCGGCCCCTTCCCCCGCCGCCCTGCCGCACGAGCCCCGCTCTGGGCCCAGGAACGTGCTTTTCCTTCCCGGATGGGCAGAACCTGCTTCTGCACGGGGAGCCGCCTCGGCCATGCCTGGTGAGGCGGGAGGGAGGGCCCCGAGTCCCGGAGCACGTCCGGGGCCGCCACAGTATTTCGAGTTCTGTGCTGGGTGACCAGGGTCCTGCGGGGACGTGTCCTGAGAAAGCAGCCTCTCTCTCCGCGGTGGCCGTGCTCTCATACACAAGGAAATGGTGCAAGATGGAAAGTAAGATTCGATGTGCTGGGGTCACCTCGTCCGTGCCCCGCTTTCCTGAGTGCGGGGGAAGCTCCACGAGGCAGAGCTGACATCCCCTGGGGCTGAGAGGTGCAGGTCTTCCCAGAACCCGAGGGAGACAACGCTGGTCCCCAAGGTCAGCGCACACACATCCGGGTTGTGTGCCAATGGCCGAGGCGAGAAGGCAGGGAGCGTTTTCTCAGAGTGCGAACCAGTCTCCAAACTGGCTTCAGCCCCAGCCGAGCTGTTTGCTGAGGCCTCGAGAACACCCAGGAGAGCTGCCCGGGCGGCTGGAGGGACGCAGCTGCGCGCCGTCAGAGAGGAGCCCACGTTCTGCACGTGGACCAGCTCCAGTGCATTGATGCTGGCGTCTGGCCCTGGACCCGGGGGTGACTGGCCTCCGAGGATGCCGTGCATTTCTCAGGCCCTTCTGAAGGCCCTGCAGTTGCTCCGCAGAGAAGCCAAGTTGAACATTCTGTGCATAACTGAGCACCTCCTAATGGGAGTGGACATCGCCGAGTGTCTGGGATAGTTCAGCATCTGGTTCAATTGGGAAACTCACCAATAACCGTGACCTCCCAGTCATCCGGGGCTACGGGGAGGAAGGAAAACCATTAAGGCCCTTCTGGTCCACCTACATATTCTTTTACACTCCATCACTTTCGTAACTCCTTTATCACATTCACGAATAACACTTTGTTACTATTTTCAATTAAAAGTTAGATGTACAGTCAGAAAAATCTCATCAAGATGAGCCCTGAGTTGGCTCTTCATCCATCTGGCAGTGCTACCTTTCTGCAGGTAAGTGAGACACCTGCATTTTCCAGGAGGTATAAGAAAAGCCCAGAGAGATCCAGTCACGCCAGTTCCAATCACAAATACCCACGTCATCGGGGACGTGCCAAACTCAAACTCCAGTCCTCTGCCCGGTAAGCAATGACAGGTGCTTCCCTGCTCCACGTACACAAGGACAATACATCAGAGCAAAGACAGAAATGTACAGATTCTGCATCATCTTACACTTGCACCTGCCCCCACACACACACACACGCACACTCAGGGATGCTGCTGAAAGATTCTGGGGAACAGGTGGGAACAGACGTTGCACTGAAGAATTTCTGTAAGAGTTTTCATGCCCCACGAGGTAGCTACTTCTGTGCGCATCTGCATGGCCTCCATCGTAACCCTGGGAGGTGTAGTTAGGTGTCTAGGAAGCAAAGTTTCTGAAACTCACATTTGCTCTTTGAAGTATTGCTGAAATGGTTCTTCTGCAGGCGTTGGTTCTGGAGACCAACGCTGCTGTAAGGTCTTCACTGCTGTCCTGTGACTACGCCGACCCCAGCAGCTCCAGGCAAGGACCAGTCCTTCCTCTAAGAAGGGCATCTGCTGGCCTCTCTTGATTGATACCGTGTCAGGATGTCTGTGGTCACCGCGAAAGTTTATCTGTGATTGTCAGGCACACCTAAGATTTCTGTTTTTATATATATTTTCCTATCAAGGTTCCTGCAGTCAAGCCCAGATCCTCTGAATGGCCTTTAAATTCAGTCTGATCTCTGTCATGTGCCTGGCCACTGATGTGAGTCACTTTGACATTTTTGAGATTGCAGATGTCCCAGAAGGAGAGCAAAAGAGAAAGTTTTATAAATACTGTGACCTTGAAATTAAAAAGTCACTTTGCTTTCCTGTTCCAGATTTTACCACTTGCTGGCTTGAAATCCAAGTAAGAAAAGGCAGCGAAGTTATGCAACTTGAATTTGTCCTTGCACATCTGCATTGAGCAATGCATACTTACCGACGAGATGCTGTTCTATGTGATGGTCATTCCCTGGAGAACTGGACTGAGTTGTTAGGGAGGATTTGAGGGGTTATAATGGCTAAAAAAAATTTTTTTTTTTTTGTAGACTTTAAGCCTAACCACGAACCCCAGAGCTACGTGTCCCAAGACTTAAGCACAGGGAATGAAGTCCATCTGCCTGCTAGGCACCAAGGGAGATGAGGAAGGTTGGAGATTTGGAAAATGACAGAACACCTCGGAGCTGAGGGGAAAGGTGTTTATAAGGGACTATAGGGGAGGAAAATATGAAAAAACTAGGCTGCACGAAGCACACGAGATAACTTTAGTACAAGTAGCTAAAGCCGTGTGTCTTACAGTTGGGTGGACAGAAATCCATCAACCCGAATTCACAGTTCTGTAATGCTTTAGGCTTTACAGATAATATGTATTTTTGTCATCTCTTTGACAATAATGTGAAGTAGGTGAGGATAACAGACATGTTGACTTCAAGTGTGAAGAAACTGGGGCAGAATGAGTACCCTCTCTAGGGTAGGCGAACTTCACAAAAATTATAGCCCAGGAGCTATCAGAGCCCAAGCTTCTCATCAGTACTATGGTTTTTAATTTTACTTCCTGAAGGTAATTCTCCCCCCTCAGTATGATAGTAACACACACTCTTTGCTGACAGTTTTGAAAATGCCAACTGCATCAAGAAATAAAGTTAAAATCACATGTAATTCCACTACCTAAAAATAGACACTGTTGTGGTATAAATTCTTCTAGCCTTTTTTTCTGTATGTAAACACACACAGGGAAACATTTTCCAAATTGGGAATCAGACTGCACTTCCTGTTTAAGAAGCTGAGATCTTCACTTAAGATGGTGAATTTCTTACGTGATCAAGTATTTCCTGTGATATCCTCTGTACTAGCTATATATAGTATTTTGATGGATGCTATACTTGATTTAAATAATCCCTCATTGTTGAGCTCTTTGGTTGTTTTCATGAGTATGGTTTATAGATGGATATTTTGATTGGAAGTTGACTTGGGGAAAAGGGAACTCATCTTTTTTTTAAAACTTAGAATTTAAAATACCCAATTCTCCTTCCTTAGACATAATTGTAATGGCTTATTTGATGGCTGTGTAATTCACACGTAGTGAAATGCACATATCTTAGCTGTGCAGTGTGGTGGGATTGACACATGCATTCACCCCAGTCAGGTCACAGAGGATTCCCACGTCACAGCAAGCGCCCACACGTCTTTCCTAAGTCAGCCCCCAACTCTTCCCACTGCACCTGCACGTCTGAGTTCTATCAACACGCACACTTTGGCCTGTTCCAGAGCCTCTTAGAAATTGAACCATGCACCCTTGACATCTTGGTTTCTCCTTTCAACATCGTGTTTTTGAGATGCATCCATGTTTCCACAGGTGTCTGTAGTTTATTCTTTTCTAATTGCTGAGTAATATTCTATTATATGAATATGACACAATTTGCTTATCTGTTCTCCTGTTGATGGCTACTTGGGTGGTTGCTAATTTTTGGCTATAGTAAATAAAATGTTACAAACGTCGCTATACAGGCTTTTGTTTGTTTGTTTTGTTTTAGTTTTTCAAACACATGTTTTCATGGGCGAGTGCCTGGAAATAGGATTGTCGGTCCTGGGTCGGCCTGTGTTTAACTTCATAGGAAGGTTCCCAGTGGTCCTCCAAAGTGATGGTTCCCTGTACTCCATATGCCCCACAGCAGTGGATGACAGAGCTGTGGTCCAGGTGACAAGGACATTGTGTTGGAAGTCTTTTTAACTTGAGCCATTCTGGGGGATATTCTGTGGTTTCCGTGTGCATTTTTCTGATAACTAATTATGTTGAGCCCTTTTTCATGGGAGCATTGGTCATTCACGTATCTTCCTTTGTGAAGTGTCTGATCCGGTTTTCAGTCCATTTTTAATTGGGGTATTTGTCTTTTCATTGAGCTGTCATTGTCCCGTGTATTTTAGGTAAAGGTCCTCTGGGAGATTTATCTGTGAAAGTTTCCCCTGAGCCTGTGCCCTGCTTGGCCATCTGTGTCCTGATGTTTTGGTAGCAGATGAAGCCTCAGTTTTTTTCCTGAACGGTTTGGCTTGTGCTTTCTGTGTTCTAGGAGAGCTTTGCCGACTGAAGGTTGAAAACGTATTTCCTATATTTTCTTCTGTAAGTTTTTCCATCTTTGCTTCTGCAGTTAAGTACACGCTCCATCTCAAATTAATTCTTGAGTAAGATGCAAGGCATGGGTGGTACCATGTGTTTCTCAACAGAGATACCCTGTTGTTCCAGCTTCAGTCATTGGAACGACTTTCCTTTCTCGACTGAATTGCTTCGGCACCTTTGTTAAAAGTTAACTTACTGCATAAGTGTGAGTCTATTTCTGGCCTCTGTCTTCTGTTCCGTAGGTGTATTTGTTTCTCTCAGTGCCATGTTGACTGGTTACTGTTGCTCTACAGTAAGTCTTGAAATCAGAGAATTTGATTCTTCAGTCTTGGTTTTTTTCCCAGGTATGTTCTGGTTATTCTAATTGTTTTTTGGCATGTCGCATACATTTAAAAAAAGAACTCGTCAACTTCTGGGAAAAAAAAGATGGTTGGGGTTTTGATGGAGATTGTATCAATCTGTAGATGAATTTGAGGAGAACTGGTATCTTAGCAATTTTGAGTGAGTCTTCAATTCACAGACATGGTATATCTAGTTTTTTAGGTCTTATTATATTTCTCTAAGATTGTGTTCTACAGTTTTCGGTGTGTAGGTCTGACGCATATTTTATTAACTGTATCCCTGATATTTTATGTTTTCAGTGTGATTTTAATTACTATTGTTTCAACTGTATTCTCAAATCATTCATTGCAAATATACAGAAATACCACTGACAGTTTCTATATTGACCTTGTATCCTGTGACATTACACTTCTTCATTCTAGTAGTTTTTTGTTTTTTTGACTTTTTAGGATTTTCTACATAGACAGTCATGTGGTTTGTGAATAAAGACAGTTTTGTTGTTACCTAATCTTTACATATTTTATTTCCTTTCTTACTTTGTGCACTAAGCCCTCAGTACAATAATGAAGAGAAGAGATGACAGAGGACATTCTTGCCTTGTCCCCAATCTTACGGGAACACAGTCCAGAGTGTTCCTATTAAATATGATGTTAACTGTGGGTTTTTTGTAGCGCTTTTTATCAGATGGAAGGAAATCTTTTCTATTCCTAGTTTACTGAGAGTTGCTGTTTTTAAGTCATGAATGGGTGTTGAATTTTGTCAAATGAGTGTTTTCTGCATCAATTGGGATAATCGTACAGCTTTTCTTTTATAATCTGTGGAATGTTAAACCATCCCTATATTCCGGGCCTAAATTCACTTGATATATTGCTATCAAGTCATGATACGCTATCATTTTTATATTTCTTGGCTTGATTTAATTTCTTAATGTTTTGTTAGGGCTTTTGATATTCCTTAAGTGTACTGGTGTCTGTTTTGGGAGGAAGGGTCATCTCGTTTTTTGATTTAGGTTAACGTCACAGCACAAGCCAGGAAGTATTCCCTCCTTCCCACTTTTTGGTTCTTCTTTCTTTAAATATTTCCCGTCCCCACTCCTCTCTCTTTCCTCCCGTGAATCCAGCTGCCCACATATTAGACCCTTAGGGTTACTGTCTGGAGGTCACTGAGCCTCTGGCCGTCCAAGCACGGTTTGTCTCCTGGACTGCAGATGGTGGGCTTCTGTTGCTGGAGGCCCAGCTCTGGGCTTCTCTCTGAGGAGGGGGCACTGCCGGCCAGTGCAGGCATCTCCGAAGGGCTCACAGGGCTGGTTCTAGGGATGCACAGATAATGAGAATTGACTCTGGCTGCTGGGTTGATTGTGGGCTCTGCTGGCACTCAGCTGAGAATAAAACCCTGCAGGTCCAGCCGCCCTGCATGTAGCCTCCTGGTTTCCCAGCGGAGGCAGGGCCTGTGTGGAGGCAGCTGCAAGGGAGGCCGGGCCTCACAGCCTCTCAGACCAGCCTCACAAGGCAGCGTCTGGGGGGCGGGTGAGAAGCCGAGAGGCAGTCGCTGAGCAACGAGCAGAATCCTCTTCCAGCCCTGCGTCTGCACGGGAGCCGCGGCGATCTCTAAAACGCACGATGCTTCCCGCTGCGCTTAGATAGAATGAAAGCCTCGGTGTGGCCTGCTGGCTGCTCGCCCTTGAGGCTCTGCCCTCGCTTGCCGGTTCCTGCTTTTTCCTCTCCACGCCCACTCCGCTCGGCCGGGACCTGGCAGGGCCTACGTCACCCCCGTTCGCAACTCAGACAGGTCTGTCCTCCCAGCACGTGTAAGCTGGGCCCCTCTCATAATCAGTGGTAGGAGTTTGCTCTTAGGCGTGTGTGTCGGCCACCGCGATGCTTTGATTTGTCTTTGGTCGGTGGCCTTGGTGGACTTGGGCTGCAGGGCCCCGGGTCCGGGAGCTGGCACGGCATCAGTGGTCAGGTCACTCATCCATCAGTGAGCTATTATCTTCATTACCAACTACCCCCAGCAAGATAAGTGCTTCAGATATTTTTAGGGAGAATAAGATTAAACGAAGGACCTGTGGGCAGTAGAGAGCGGCCTGGGACAGACCGAGGCTGACCTCACATCTTACTTGTCTTCCCCCACCTGCTCCCTTCTCAGAAAGGCCCTGTGGCCTCCCTGGTGGGATCCGTGAAAGTTCTCCTAGTTTTCTGGGGAAAACAGCTATTGTTGTTTTTCAGCATCTCTGTTTGACCCGATGACCCTCACACCAGCAGAAGGTAATTTAGACAGATTAGGACCTTGGCTCCGTTTCAGGAACCCACAGAAGCCTTGGAATGGAGACAGTCCAGAAATACACACATGTCCATGTGACCCAGTCTCTAGAATGGGCTATTTTTAAGCTGCAGGAGCTTGTTTTCTCCAAGGATAATTTCCACCCTGTTACTGGAGGGTTGATTCACCCAGGTTGCTGTCTCCTTTGCCGAGACGTCTCAAGGGGAAGGTAGATGAAGGAACTGTTCTTCACGTGGTAGGAATTTTGAGACAGGAAGTGTGCTTAAGTGTATGGGTTCTGAGCAAAATTTGATCATTAGTTTGATCCAGATTTCACTTTTCAGGAAAAGGAGAGATTTTAAGGCGAGGTCAATGAAGTCCCTCAGGCAAGTCCAAAGTAGACTCGAGCAAACACAGAGTGCGTCAGACTGTTTCCCAAGCTCTATAACTGATTCCTCAGTCCCGCAAAATTGCTAATTGTCACTAAGAACCACTCGTGGTGCCATGGCCAGGAGGCACTGCGCCAGGAAGACCAGCGAGCTGCTTCCACTCAGCAGAGGTAACATAAGCCTTTGTCACGTAAGTCAGAGTGAGATGGCCCTATGGGTGATGGGACTCAAAAGGGGTGCGGCCTTGGAAGGACCACGTTGTCTTGGATTTTATATTCTCTGCTCTGAAAACTAAGCCATCGTTCGCAAAATGAATGCCTTTGAAAGGGGGGAAAATGCACAAAGGAAAACACAAAGGAAAGGACCCCCTCACATTCTCCTGGGAGTGAGGGGGACATCAGGGGTTAACGTTCCTCTCGTTTTCCCCAGAATAACCGGAGCTCGGTCTCAGGCCAGCAGCCCCGGCCGGCGCTCAGACCAAGCCTGGAGCACAATCCTGAGCTCACAGGGGTCAGTGGGCCTGGGGAGCCTGCTGCTGAGGTCGGCCTGGACCCCAGCGAGAGCTTGACGTCCCGGGACAGCGCAGGGTTCTGCACAACAGGACCTGTCGCTCTTTGGAAATGCACAACTCGGACAACCGTTCAGGGCCCCCCTCTGCTGCCAGCACAATTCAAGGCTGGCGTGCAGGGCATCGGGCGTGCAGCCTGAGCAGGACTTAGGCCTACGCTCCCTCGGTTGCGTTGCATATTCCTCGAATTTTCTATTTAAAATATTCCTGCCTTTTCCTGTTGTTCCTAGTTTAAAAAACCTGTCTAAAAGCCTGGGCGTGCCTGGGCCCCTCAGCCAGGGCCAGCAGGTGGGAGGTGGGAGGCCCGCCTCGTCCTGAAGTGGCTCATGGAGGGGCAGAAAGGCGGGACCCCGGGAGTAGGGGCTCCCGGGGTGGAGCAGGGAGGCCCCTCCCTGGGCCGCCCACCTGCAGCTCAGCTGGGCCTCTCCTGAGAGCCCGGGGGGATTCTGTGTCCATGGCCTGTCCCAGCCCTGTGGCCCATCCCATGCTGAGGGGTCACTCTGGGCCCCCTGGTCTGTCTCCTCGGTTGAGCTCTAGACGCTTCCCCCCTGGACCCCCTGCTCCTGGAAGGATCCCTGCCGCCTGCAGTGACGGTGGCAATGGTCACAGCACTGAGGACGGAGCAGGGCTAGTCCACCCCCAGGGCCTCCGGGGACTCACAGGAATGCTCCATGTGGGAGCTCGTGTAACGTGCTGGAGAGCATACGTCTGACCGGGCGGTGCTGGGCCGTCCGCCCTCAGAGCTCGGGCTCTGCGAACCTCAGGGAGGGGAACGTGTGGGGAAGCGAGGGCTGGCAGGGCCGGGGCTGCCCGGACCACCCAGCTTCACTCCACTCCCGGGGGTCACCACTGCCAGGACAGCACGCATGTGCCTTTAAAGACCCAGCGGGCCTGGACCCCACGGCTTTGGCCTTTGGGACCCCAGAGCCTGGGTGCCTGGAGGCCTGGCCTGTCGGGGGCCCGCCTTCCACCGCTGCCCGGCCGCCTGGCCTCCAGCCCCTTTGTTCCTTAAGGCCAAGCCCGCAGCTGCTATGGTGACATCAGGACCTCGTGAACTTGAAGCAAATAGCACAAAATATGCCAGCAATCTAATCCTGGCCTCAGCCTCCGCCAGCTATTTAAGGAGAAGAGGGATGGTCCAGGAATGAGCTGGTCGCTGCGGGCAGGGGGCCCTGCTGCAGTCCCACTCCCCAGGAGGCTCTTGAAGAATCCCAGCCCCCAGGGAGGGGCTTCCCCCTCTCCTGAGCCGCTGACCCACCCACGGTCCTTTCTCTCACGTGGTTCTGGCCCATCCGCTCGTGATACTGACGCCCATGGCAAACCTTGTCCATGAATGGCGTTTCTGGAAGGGGTCACACCTGCTGGATTCTCCATCTCGTCCACTTTTCCCTGGCATCATCCGGCTCGGTGCTTCCTTGGCTGCGTCGTCCTCCTGCTGCCCTGTTCCCTGATCTGCGCTCGCCAAGGCTGCAGGCCCCTCTGTGAGGGCCGGGAGAGGGGAGTGGCGGGCCTTCTCGGCCGGCTGGGCCCCTGCACGGGAGCCAGGAAGGCCCAGCATCACCCTTCCGGGCAGCCGCAGCCGACCTGCCTGACCACGGACTCGAATCTGCTTGGCCTCGCCCAGGGGTCGTTCGCAGCAGCCCGGCCTGGTGTGGTGTGGACCATCAAAGGGAAACCAGACCAGGAAATCAAAGAGAAGAAAAAAGCCATGGGGAAACTAAAGGAAGCGAAACGTTCCATGTGATCAGGGAGGAACTATCAAGGGAAGCCTGGTGTCCTGTGCAGAAGGAGTCCTGGACCTGTTAATTGAAAGCTGCAAACGAGGAACATTTGATATCCATACAATTCACTTACCCAAATTACTGTTATCAGTGAGGAACAATGACAAAGAATTCTCCCACATCCACACATTTAACTTTGGTGATTATTATTTACACGTGATTTATTACCCCCAGGGCAAAGCACAGCTGGAAGGACCACACGGATGACTCACGATTTCCTAAGGCCAAATTTTTGTTTTGTTTTGTTTTCGCAAATGATGGTTTTATCGAATGCCAGGAGGACAGTCTGCTCCTGATACGTCGCTAGCGCCAGACGCACCGGAGGAAATACAGGGACACGGAATTATAACTTTGTTCCTAATGAGAGGTTCAACCTCCCCTTTGTTCTTAAACAAGACGCTCTAGGCAGAGATCTTGAGAAGGATACAGGTCTAGAACTCTCGTCAAGACAGGAGCTGCAGACTACAAAGAGGGCACAGTAACACCACGTTGCATTCAAAGCGCTTGAAATGATTTAATGACCGTGTTTCTGTCTCGGGGAAGGCTGCTTCTCCAGGCGCCCTGAAAATGCACACAGCGCATTCCTAAGCCTGCACACAGAGAATTTGCATAATTGTTATATTCAGGGAGCAGTGGAGCAGAGAGGGTCACATTCTTGTCCCTGTATGTAATTCTGTGCCAGGCAACACTGTGCCCTTGCTGGGGACCACCCCGCCTGCTCGGGTGGAGCTGGGCGGCAGCAGGCCACGTGCAGCACCACACGTGGATTTCAATAAAAATCTCTTTTCCAGAAAACTTTTGAAAAGGGTCAGCCTAGCCTACAGCAGACAGGAGACCAAAGCACCAGCAGTTTGCAGTGAAATGGACTAGTTGAGCTTGGACACGTTAGAGCAGTAACTGGTCTCCCCAAGGATCATGGTCTCTGGTTTTCTAAGATTTTCATGGATTGGGACCAGCCACCTCCCGTGTGCACTTGGGCTCCAGAGGGACGCTCCCAAGACCGGTTGGAGGAGCCTTTGCTCGTGTGTCTGGTGCAGAGGCCTCTCGGGCGCTGGGTCTGGCAGTCGGGGGTTAAACAGGAAGCCCTCCCCTCCCCCACGCGGCCACCCCAAGCACGATGGAGCCACAGGCCGTGGAGAGGCTTCCTTATTTCTCCATCGCCAGGGTTTTCATTTGCAGGCCCGTAAGTTCACGAGAGACCCTGTCTCCTTATCGGTTGGTTTCACTGCTTTCTGTTCCCAGAGTCTCTGACATTTAGCATAAAAGCCACCTTTGCCCAATTCTTAACCAGATGGATAGATTTCTTTTTTTCAGTCAAATGATTAAGGCAGAGACTCCTGTCAAACAGAGCTGGCATGGGGTTGGTGGGTGGCTGAATGCCTTAGTGCCCCCTCCCCCAAATCTCCATCTATTTAGCCCCCAAACCACCCCAAATAAACACCCATCCTAAGTGAAAGCAGCGCCCTTGCCAAGCAAATGAAGATTCAGGACAATTCCTTTCCTGCTCTCACCACCCCAGATTGCCACCAGCTTCCTGGTCACTAAACTGTTGCGTTTTGGAAATCCATAGTGAGCAGTGCTTCAAATAAAGGACCCCCTTTCTACCTGCAAACTTCCATGAAGTCTGAGGGAAACTCCACACCGAAGCTGTCTTTGGGCTCCCTATACCACGCATAACCTGGAGACTCTCATTTGTTCTGATTTTTCCCAGAAAGCTTTATTTTTTTAAACAAATTTGGAAAATTTGAAAAGTGAAATCTTTTTCATCCAAAAGTTAAACTGCCTTGCCCTTTAGATGTTCCCACGTGTCATGTCTTTAACTCCGTTTGTTTATTCCTGTTCCAACTAGATTTGAACCTCAATTCATCCCAGTTTTTACTAGCACTTTATCTGGAAGATAACAATTTTCTGGCTAAAAGGCAGCTCTAGGCACCAGAAGACTTGAGGTTTAGTCCTGGTTCTGCGATAGGGCATCTGCCGTACACGGTGGAACGTTCAGGACATACCTAGGCTGTCCTTCTCTATGGATGAAATGAGATGACATCGCGGATGTGGTGCAGAGATCAGACTCTGTCCTTGAGAGGACCAGGAGCCCTTAGGATGAGTGAGATTTAAAAATCTGCAGGAAACTCTCTTACTGCCATTCTACTGACCCTAAATCACTAGTCGCCTGAACCTTTGCTCTTTGCTAATACAATGGTTGTTTGTGGTGAAATCTTTGAAATGCTGCATGATTTCAAAATGCTTTCTGAATCCCCCCCCAAAGACCTTCTGCACGCATTCGGGAAAGTTTTACTATTAAGTTTAGATAGTCATAGTCTAGACATTTAGGCAAACAAGGGGTAGTCTTTTTTTTTTTTTTAAATTATTATTTATTTATTTATTTATTTTTGGCTGTGTTGGGTCTTCGTTTCTGTGCGAGGGCTTTCTCTAGTTGCGGCGAGCGGGGGCCACTCCTCATCACGGTGCGCGGGCCTCTCACTATCGCGGCCTCTCTTGTTGCGGAGCACAGGCTCCAGACGCGCAGGCTCAGTAGTTGTGGCTCACGGGTCTAGTTGCTCCGCGGCATGTGGGATCTTCCCAGAACAGGGCTCGAACCCGTGTCCCCTGAATTGGCAGGCAGATTCTCAACCAATGCGCCACCAGGGAAGCCCCACAAGGGGTAGTCTTAACCATCCATCAAAATCCTGTGATAGAAACATGGCAGGAGGGTTTATTCTCTACAACAAAGAATGTCCTCTCTCTCCCTCTGTGTCTGTCTGTCTGTCTCATGTGCACACACTGTGACACACACAGACACACAGACATCCAACACAGCACAGGCTAGAACTCAGTAGAACCCTGGCTTCCTTTTTCTCCAGCCTTATCCTAACAGACTTATTTCCTCTCTTCACTCTAGGGTGGACCTTAGTTAACAAAATCTTATTTTACGGACGCCAAAGGCCTATCACAAATTGTGCTAGAGATATAAAAATTCCATTTTCTCATATCACACATATATAAATGTACACTGCATATATAATATGAGATAATACATTTTGTATAATGAAAAAATTAGAAATCCTGCATTTTGTCCTTTTCAGGGCCAGCACCTCAGAGCTCACGCCCACGCTCCTAAATTGTGTTATAGGCTATGACTCTTGAACAGGGAGTAGCTTTAGTTTCTTGTAGATAAATGTAACTTTTCTTTGCTAAGAGAATACGTTTTGAAAATAAAGGCCTCGAAGGTGTTTCATAATTTTTAAATCTAAATTTAACTCTAAGTTTCTGCTCTCTAGAAGAGAAGTACATTCTGTAGATATATAAGCAGAAAATGGTGGGAACAGGAATGCGGTCTGTCACTAGTGCTGGCAGAGCCCACCCCTCTCAGACACAGAGCACTGGACAGACGTTGTGAAGGTCATGTCCCAGGCCCCCCAGCATCCCAGCACTTGGTAGTTCAAGGGGCTTCAGGGCCTCCGTCGGTGGAAGAGGCTGCTGGGGGTATAGTTCAGGCCCCCCAACATGTCCCTGCAGGGCTTGCAGCCACCGTTTCTCAGGGGCAGGGTCCCCCCATGACCCCAGTCCAGGGGCGGGTGAAGCACTGGCGCACCAGCCAGGCTGGCAGAGACCCCCCTGCAGCCTCCCTGGCCGTCTCCTGCCCCCCGTCATCTGGGGGGGACTCTTGCCTGGCAGCCCCAGTGCTGCTGTGCAAAGCCCCATGCCACCCGGAGGCAACCATTCCCATTCCAGTGTGCTCCTGGCGCACGTGGGGGGTGGGCGTCTACCCAGCGCCCCTCCCTCCTCACCCCAGTGTCCTCACTTAGCTCACACCCCTGCATTTTTGTGTACGTTCAGGTGTGCGTTACAAGTTTTGTCAAATGATGTGTGTGGTGAATCCGTTTTAGCTGCAGTTGGGTAAGCCCACTTCATAACTCTCTGAAAATAAGTTTAATCAAGTAAAGTTTTGACTACAGTTTTTTCAGCGATATCATGCTTGAGAAGTCCTCAGCTTAACAAAACAAGTCCATTTTGTATAGTTGTGGGCAAACGTATCTGAAATAAATGATTCAGGGCTGCGTTTTAGTCAGCACCTAATTACAACCTTGAACTTTCTAAGTGAGTTCTCCTGGGGGGCGGGAGTGGGGACCAACCACCCAAACCCAGGCAGCCGGTCAGTCGTCTGTGGAATTCAACTTCTCACGCTCAGAACTCAGTACAGTATTTAGCACGAACAGCGTAATGGTGAAAGTTCGTGATGGGACTTTCTGACCTTGAGTTATTGGTGGGAAGAGTCTGTGGACTGTCTGAAGAATGAGAGAGGATGCTTTTTGTCAACTGCAAACCTCTACACGCTGATGGTGTGTGTGCCATCAGCAAGTGTGTGTACACGCGAGTGTGTGTGTGTGTGCCCTCTGTCCTATGTCATCATTTGGAGACTTCTCAGGCAGGTTATTTGCTAAGCATACAGCTCGTAAAATAAACGTGAAGTCTTAGACAGGTGTTGTCGACACAGATCTTGGTCTCTATAGAAATGGAGAAGTGAGTATAATGTGACGGATTTACATCTCGGAAGACCAGGTAAAGAGTCCCACATGTACATTTCTTCCCCAGGATGCTGTGTCCGGTGGCGGGCAGGTGGGGAGGTGTCGTGTACCGGCTCTGTAGGAGAGAATTGCATTTGGTCAGGATGGTGACACAGACGTTTTACCTGAATGAGTAGCGCCCTCACCTTGGGTGAAGCCCGAGGCGCTGAGAAACTGCCTCCGTGAAGCCTGATTCCTGCCCCTGCGACACCCTTTTCTCTCTGGACGTGGCCTTCGTTTCTGAGCGAGGGGTGATCTGTTTCATGAGCTTTGCAGCCACCAGCAGTGACATGCCTCGTGTGCTGCGTGCATGCTGGGCAATGATGGCTCACCGGGTGGAAGAGCCTTTGTTCTCCATCCTGTGCCAGACGATGCTCCGACTTAGAGCTCCGTCTCCAGCCGCGAGAGCCGTGGGGCAGGCAGTGTTACCCACCCCCGCTGTCCGGGTGAGCATGGAGGCACCAGGTGGCGGAGCACCTGGCATTTGTCCGTACACGTGCTGATGAGTCAGAGAAGATGCTTGCGTGCGTGTGTGCGCGTGCGTGCGTGTGCGTGCGTGCGCGTGCGTGTGTGCGCATGCGCTTGGTGGTAGCTCAGGAAGCAGGGCTGGAGGAAGGATGTTCTTTCTCCTTCTCATCTGAGATCTGTGGGGAGCGTCCTTCCGGGGCTTTGCGCGGTCAGCTCTCCCCGCCCGTAGGGCCGAATCCTATGGGAAGATGGGTGTGGCCACCCCAGGACCCAGCCTTGGCCATCATGCGTCTAGCGCACTTGAACCTGCGCGTTTCTGTAATGAAAAAAAGTGCTGCTTCTCATGGGTAATAACTTCTGACTTCCTGGACAGCTCTTTTGTTTTGTTTACTTTAGCATAAAGTATTCCACCCTTTAAAAATATTACTCTCTCTTTTATCTGTTTCATAGTATTAAAATACATCAATGTGTTTATATTTAAAGATGGGAAATGTCAAAAACATTTTTACAGCATCTTTCTTTTAATCTTTGTTTAAAGTGCGGGGCAGGGGGTGGAATAACCTCTAGGTTATGTTCAATTTTGTCCATTTCTGGAAGGGCTTGATCAAGAATTCCAAGCCTTTTGTACTGGACAGATGTTCAGGATAAAAAAAGGGCATATCATGTCTCTCTGATCATAGTAGTTTGTGGTATATGTTAATACAATGTTAGAATCACTAGGACTGAAATTTTTTTGCTAATGATATTTAAATTTTTTAACAGCATTTAACTCTTTGAAAGATGCTGCGTTCTGACATATGTTTCATTTTTGGCTTTTGCTATGTGGAAAGTAACTTGCGATGCCGTGTTATAGGACCTGGGGTGACTATGAGTTGTCACAATTATGGTTGCGTTGGAGGCATGCAGAACCCCCTCCAGAGGTGCCCAGAAGTGCTTGACTGAGTGAGTGAAACCCCCCTTTTCTGTGACAAATGCTGAAATGCCTGTGTGTCCTGCAATTTGGGGACAAGGACGAGAAATGCCCTTTGCTGTTGGTAACTCCAGGCTGACATGAGCAATGGACACGGGAAAGCTTTCAGTTGGTGACGATATAAACAGACAACTTCTGGAAAAAACTTCTACCTTTAAAAAAGTCAAGAGTATGGGGGTTTTTTTTTTCACTTGGAAATAATGAATCAAGCACTTCTGTGCAAGTACAATTTGCACAGAAATTGGCGATGCTTCACCGTTTGTTTGTTTGGTTTTGTTTTTGTGGGGAAAGCATTTATGATCATTGTTCTCTCTTCATTCTGAGTTTTATTTCCTCACAAAAGCTCATTAAATCAGGTGAAAACCTGTGATACTCTGCTGTTAATGCCAGAATGACTAGGAGGAAACGACAGGATGTTATGAATTTATTAGAATTCCTCGTACTGAGAGTCATTTAATCAGCTAGAATCACAGAGATGCTCCTGAAAAGCAGTCAAGTTAAAAATCATCTGCTCTTAAAGTTACCTCATTAATGTTTTATGCCATGGATTTGTACATTCCTAGAAAAATTGAAGAAAAACGCCCAGAAATCGAAATAATCACGGGCTGATGGCACCCCTACACTGAGCTGCCTGCCAAGGGCCAAGGACATTCCTTCCTTATTTCTGCATCCCCGCTTCCTTGCACACAGCCAGGGCCACAGGACAGACAATAGTATTATTTGAAGGGATGTATTTGAATTCACCTTTTTTCTTAGTCTTATCACTTTCTCTTATAAAGGAAAGTCGTCCAGGTGTCCTCACGGTGCTTGGACCGAAGCAAAGACGTTATGTGTGCTAATTAATTGTCCCCTGAGCCCAGCTGCCCGTAACAGGCTGTGCTGTCCATCTCTGTAAACTATTTCCAAAGCTAATTAGGAGCCATAGTTGAGTCCAGAAACAGACGGGCTTTCTGTAGCCCTCGCCATTCCAGCCCCGAGTCTCCCTGCCCACCCTTAGCACCTTCTGTCCTCACCGGGGCAAGTGGGGAAGGGTGGGGTCCCCTAGGCCTCGCTTCCTGTGTGCGTCTCTGCTCGTCTGTGGCTGTGTGGTTGTGGGGTGTTACTGATGTGCCAGGCAAGACAAGACCCGCTTCAAGTTGCCCCTCGTCACACGCAGGTCAGCTGGAGTGGATGTTCAGATCCATCTCCTGCACTCCAGTTGATTAAGTTATTTTTCAGCCTGCAGAATCTTACCAGAATTCACACTAAGCTCACCCAGCTCCTTCTACTTTTATTATTTTTTATTGAAGTGTAGTTGATGTACAATGTTGTGTTAGTTTCAGGTGTACAGCAAAGTGAATCAGTTTTATATATATATATATATATATATATATATATATATATATATATATATATATATATATATATATTCTTTTTCAGATTATTTTCCCATATAGGTTATTACAGAGTACTGAGTAGAATTCCCTGTGCTATAAAGCGGGTCGTTGTTGGTTATCTATCTTATATGTAGTAGTGGGTGTTTGTTAAGCCCAAACTCCTAATGTATCCCTCCCCACCACGTTTCCCCTTTGGTAACTGTAAGTTTGTTTTTGAAATCTGTGAGTGTTTCTGCTTTATAAATAAGTTCATTTGTATAATTTTTAAATTAGATTTCACATATGAGTGATAGCATATGATATTTGTCTTTCTCTGTCTGACTTAACTTCACTTAGGATGATAATCTCTAGGTCCATCCATGTTGCTGCAGATGGCATCATTTCATTCTCTTTTATGGCTGAGCAATAGTCCATTGTATATACGTGCCACATCTTTATCTGTTCATCTCTTGATGGACACTTAGTTGCTTCTACATCTTGGCTCTTGTGCATAGTGCTGCAATGAACATTGGAGTGCATGTATCTTTTTGAATTGTGGTTTTCTCCAGATAGATGTGTGCCCAGGAGTGGGATTGCAGGATCAGGAAAACTGAAAATAGAACCCAGCTCCTTTTAGTATGAGCTAACTCATGAACGGAAAAGTAAGTGAAAAGAACGTTCCTTGGGATTCAAAAAACAAATACCTTTACACCAGCCAGTATCTGAACTGACACATTCTCTTACAATGTCAAAAACTGTGGGATGTTTCGAAACTAGTTTAAAAAGGTCTGCCTTTTAAGTGCGTGGCTTGCTGTGTTGCATGACCTCACAAATGTGAAAATGCACGGCCGTGGGACATTGAGGTCACTGCCGCCCGTTTGTCGTTGTAGGTCAGGTGGTCAGCACACAAACACGTTTCTTCTCAGCACCCACAGGACATGGCGGGGGTGGGGGGGCGCCCAGCCGGAGTGGAAATCGGAACAGCTGCCACTCGGCCAGCGGCAAGAGCTCGGTGGACTAAGAATCCGGCGTAGCGAACCCTGCCTTTGGAAAGGCCTGTTCACATGCCGGAGACTTAGGCCCAGACGAGCGAGGGGAAACCAGCGTCGGCAGACACACAGGGTCCTTCAGTGCCGGCGCAGGGACCTGCCTGCTCTTTTCCACCAGAGGCGACCCCTCCAACAAAGACGGTCTGTGTTTCCAGCCGCCTTCGCCACCACGCACTTGACCGAGGTACGTAGTTATTTGACTTGAGGGCCTGTGAACCCCTTCTCCGTCGTTCAACTCGATGCCCGCATCTCTGGAACAATTGCTGTGAGTGTGAGGCAGATTCCCCAGACAGCTTTCTCCTCGGTCCACTGCCCTGGCTCCTGGCGTTGGGCCTGTAGTTCTAATTCCTACGCTCACGCACTGGCCTTCCTCTCCGCTTCTCTATGACTTTCTTCTCTATGACTCTCTCTCCATCCAAATCATACATATGCCAAAAAGACTGGAAGAAAATTGACCAAAATATTAAGAATAGTATATTGGATGGTGGGATTATGGTAATTTTTATTTTCTATGTTGTTAAAAAAAATTCTATAGTAAACATTAATCAGTTTACTATCAGAAAATATTATTGAAATGGTTCTGGAGAAGTAGAAATCCACAAATTATAAGATAAGACATATCTATATCTAGATATTGATACATATTTATGTATTTTATATAAGTAAAATAAATGTATAAATGTATGTAAATACATTTTAGTCCCTGTTGGATAAGGACTGGATTGGAAGAAAGAGTTTTACCTCAAGGGACAGGTGTTCTAATTTAATACTGTCTTTTACTGACATTAAGGGCCATCACCGCTGTAACATAAGGGCATTGGGGTGTGATTAAGAAAATCCCTGCCCATTAAATTATGACACTCCATGGTCATAAGGTACATCCTAAATGTAAAGATGCTAATATACACATTTTAGAATTGATAAAATATGAAAGAATTCCAGTTTCACACAAGCTCAGAGAACAAAGGGCTCATTTTAGGATGCCGGCTGGCGGCTGTGCTGGAGGGGGTGCCAGGGCCACGGTTTTGCTTTTGTGCCGGTGTTGCCTCTTCCTGGAAGATTCTCGTCCTCCTTCTGCCTTAACTTCCTGGTGAACTTTCACTCACGGAGCCGCAGCTCAGATGCCCTTTCTCCTACCCTGCCTTCTCCGTGTTTCCAGGTAAAGCCGGACTCAGCTTCATCACACTCAGAGTTTGCACACTTTTTAGGACACAAATCACGTGGTGTCAAGATTGTCCGTTTCACCCGTGCTTTCCCTTTAGGTCTGTGCGTCTGCAGCTCAGGGATAGGACGCCTCTCTGCCCTAGTGCCTTGCTCATTTTTGTACAAATGTAGTACTTAGTCGGGAGATTGAACTGAATTCAGAAATCTTACACATGCTTCCCGGTACCAGCCGAGCTGCTCTGAGGCTGTGTAATGTTCTCGAAGCTGTTTAATATTCTGTGTCCTAGGCCCTCTCCAATTGCGATCCATCACATATGTGGGCATGACAGCCCTCGGTAACTTAACAGACGCAACTGTCGTCTCTAAGCGTTTGTATTGTTATGACATGTCATATGATATTACATTAATTCCTGAAATCATCATACTCCAGTTTTTTCCCTTGGTGAGAAATATCCTTGAATTCATGCCAAGGATATATTTTAATATATGTTGTAGGGAAGGTAAAGATTCAAGTAATTGTTGGTAATTTTGGATACTTTGATATATTTATATTGGGAAAACCGTAAGTTATTATAAGAGGTAATATTTCCTTCAAGAATTTTCTTAAAAGGTGAATTCAATATTGACTGCAGTATCCTCCATAAGGCAGAACTCCACACATCGGGGAGAACTTTTTCAACAAAGTTGGATCAATTACGGACGTTTGCTTGGTCCCCAGGTGGCCGGATGATTGATTGGGACAAGCACACCACCACTTCCTGACCATGTTTGTCGTCTTCGCCCTTTCTTATAACTATGAAGTCTCGGACGTTCTCTACAAAACAATTTCCTTAGTTTGGAAAGAAATAGGCCTGTCCGTTTTCCATCTATCTCCTCTGTGGCACATGTGCTGCCCAGGTACTGGTGGAACACGTGAATCACACGTGGATCACAGGGGAGACGCACCCCTGCCTTTTGTGGGAGCCGGGTGTTAGCAGTGAGTGAACGTACTTAACCTCACATCACGTTTGATTGTTTCTCTCCACAATCAACACCGATGATACTATACAGCTGGTCTCCTGCATCTTTCTTTAAGGAGTTGAGAGCACAGGTGGTACGTACATCACGCTGTCCTTCTTAAGATCTTTCAAAGAAAGAAGGTGAGGAAGACACGTTTGCAGTCGTAAATGAAGAGCCTAAGACAGAAAAGGAGCTGACGGGCTGATGCCACGATCGCAGCGTGGACGTGAGGGCCACCCAGGAGGCGTGGGAGGACAAGGACAACCCACTGCACGGCCCAGAGCACTGAGAGGGTGTCGTGTTACATTCCTACGAACTTGTACTTGGGAGCAAATTTCACAGAATCTTACTTGAAATGAAAACACTTACCATGACATAAATACCCGAATTACAAATGTTTATGGCTGATCTACACGAATCAGTCCCTACGGCCTCTCCCCAGGGTCTCTCTCACGTCTTGTCCCCTGTTGCTCCAAACAGGAAAGTTGACCGAAGAGCAGGCCAAAGACCCTGCAGCTGACACGCAGCCCTTCATGCACGTCCTGAACACCCCGAGGCCCTCCTTGGCTTGGTTGAGAATGAGTTCAAAGATGCCTCATGCACTTCTTCTACCCTTAGCCCGGTCTTTGCCGAAGCGGGATTTTCCTCCCTCCAGGAAGGGCATCCCTGGGACCACGTGGTACCCATCCCTCCTGGTTCTGTTGCTCTGGGGAGTTTTGCCCGTGAGAGTCAGGTGACTAGCGTTTTCTTATTTGACTGGTTGCCATCTTTCTTATTTGATTTTTTGATTGGCTTTTGATTTTTTGAGGGCTCAGCCGCCCTCTCCCAATTTCTTATTTGATTGGGTTGCGTTATGCGAAGACTGTGTGTCATGGGCACTGGGAGAGGGCGGCTGAGCCTTGTGAAAAGGCAACCCTGACCTAATGGGAGGATTTCATAGAAGAGGAGCTTAACAAGCACAGAGGTCCGGGAGGTCACCTGCGGAGATGTGGGGTTTCTTGCCAGAGTTCCCATCTGTGCGGATTTCCTATGTGCCAGGGGTTTGTGTCGGGTATCCACTGGGTTTCCAGAAGGAGAAGAATATTATTCCTCTGAGCATAGAGAAAGCACAAGACTAAAGTGAGAGGATGGTGATTTCTTTTAATAAAAGAGTAAATCAGGGAAATGTAGCTTTTAATGTGGGGTGGGATAGGAAGGGTGGGAGGGAGGAGGCTCAAGAGGGAGGGGATACATGTATACATGTAGCTGATTCACGTTGTTATACAGCAGAAACTAACAACATTGTAAAACAGTTATACTCCAATAAAAAAAAATGTGAGGCTTATATTTCCCGATTCATTTCATTAGCCTCCTTGGTTCAAACTTAACCAAAAGGCACAGCATCCAGAGCGAGGAGGCCAGGGTGGTGTCCTGGCCCGCATCAACCCGGGAATCCCATGCCGCGGGCCTCGAGTCCCCAGCTGCTCCAGCTGGATGCCAGGAGAGCTCTATTCCCAGACCCAGACGGGGACCGGGCCGGCCTCTGCCCTGCGAGGCAGCTGGCTTCCCTTCCAGCAAGTGCTCGCCAAGCACGGTATTGCTGCTGGGTCTCATGGCCTGGTGAGACGTCCTCTGTAGGGATGTAGTTTAGGACGATGGAAGGGACAGCGGCAGCCCCCCCACCCAGATCCTCTCTAGTCACTTCCATAGAGATGGTAGGACACCCCCACAAGGCAGTTGGACATTTGGACGTTTGCCTTTTAGAAGACACTGTGCTTTTTTGTCTTCTCTGGAGAGAATGAGAGAAGGACGACTTCTTTTCTGATACGTATTTTTGCAACTTGATCAGATGTGTTGTTGTGAGCCCTCATTTTCTATTTTAATTTTAATTTTCAAATGACATATTGTTTAGCTTTGCGTCCATTGTGTTTATTTTTATAATTAGCCTCCGTTTATGACAGGTGATCCTGTTTCCTTTTTTCCTAATGGTAGGATATTTCCTTCTGAAGTACATTGAATTAGACTAAAAATCAGTCCTCTTAGAGAAAATTATTAAATACTCGTGCAGGGTACTGGTGTATGGGTGTGCTGAAATCAAGACGTGTCTCAGTGACTGAACTTCGTGGAATGCTACTCATGAATACCTCGGATATGACCTCTCCACTCTGTTCCTGAAGACGGTGAAACTGACTTTCCCTCCATTCTGATAAGACTACACCCCAAGTGTAAGAGCCTAATACCCAGGGTCTGATAACCCCCCAGCGCTGTGTGTCTCACCGTCAGTACCTCTGTCCACAGCTTCCGGGTAGGACCAGATCGCGAGGTTGGGGCCCACAGAGTCCTGCTCACCTGCATGAAGCACTTCCTACGTTTTTGCTCAGTCAGCAGCTTTGCATTGTGTTGAGAGTGTCTCTGCAAAGCTCAACTTCTTTTGGTTTATTCTAGAACTGTTGGGCCATAATTACAAAGATGTGGCCAAGGCATATAACTCTTCAGAAATCTCAAAAGAGTGAGATGACTTTGGTCGGGGTTTGAGTTCCCAGACTGGCTCCCTGGAGCAGGTGTGATCTAGTGTGAAGAAAGGGCAGCGTTAGAGAGGCCTCAGGGGCTGAGCCTGACCACGTCTCTTACGTACCTGACATTTTCTTTCTTCTCGCGGAAGAAAAAGATTCTTGGAAAAGAGACATATCTGGTTCCGGCTCCTACTGGAAAAAATATCACACCGAGCCCTGGACGAGAGGCACTCTTTCCAGTGGAAACACTGACTTGCAGCACCACAGCCTGTTGTAAAATCTAGTGAAACGTGCATAAAAATCTTGCATCTGGTTTGAGATTTATCTCTGCTACTGAGTCAGCCTGTCTGCATTTTTGACTCTGGATGGTTGTCCATCCAGGGGTGAGGGCTGCCTCACAGGGAGAAAAGAATACTGTGGAAAACATCGAGAATGGGATTTTCTTTTGCTATCACAATGGCTTATTTAGAAAAGTATTTTCTAAACGAGCTGGCAAAAGGTAGGGTGTATACGAGCTACCGTAATGATCTTCAGGTAGTGGCTTTTGGGGACCACATTGCCTTGCCCTTCTCACAATGAAATTCATGAATTAGGCTTTGGTATAATGCACGTGACTTAGATGTGGAGATTCTCCAAGAGACAACCATTGCAGTGCTGTTGCAACACAGCAAAGACACGGTTTACTGTTTCTCAGCATCCCTGCGTGCAGCCCCCAGCGAGGGAGCGACTTCAGAGTACGCGCTGGGTTGAAGCTTTGCTCTCTGCCAGGAACTAGTCGGTTTTCTCTGTTGAGAAGCTGTTTTACAGTCGTGTTCGGTACACTCACTCGTAGCCCGTTGGCTGTCCCTGCAGGGGTTTACAGCCTGCATGTAAGTGGCTCATTTTCCCACCTGCTACTCCGTTCTAGTAGAATTTCCCCTAGTACTGATTTTAAAAAATTTTAACAGCGATTTTACCATCTTACGGTGTGGATTTCTAGTAAGTTGCTGCATCTATTTTGCGGAACGAAGGTATCTGAGTGTGGCATGCAAATTCGAGAACATTTCCTTATCCTGGCAATGACTGTTGGAATAAGTTGTGAAATGCGTGTATTTCTCTGATTTAAATGACAGTGGAGCGTGCATGTCAACACCTGGCTCAGTCGTGCGGCTGCTGGGAGTCAGCTTGGAATAGCCCGTCTGAAGGTCAAGAAAAGCGCTGCGTAATGGCCTTCAGCCTCATCTGGGAAGCGAACTTGGTGTGAGGGGGGTTCCAGCGTTGACTGGGAACATCGAGTTTGGAAACACTTCTTGGAAGTATCCACTGTGGACCAAGGTGCTCAAAGAGGCTCGTTTTGGGGGCCGTGGCAGCGACCCTGGCAGGATTCAGGACCCAGGGACTTAAGGAGAGAGCGAAGGGGGATATTCGGGGAGATTCAGGAGGACCTTCCCTGTTGTCATCATGCCCTGCACCAATTCTGCTCCTCGTCTGCATCTTTCTTCCCTTTCTCTCTCTCTCTCCCGCAGCCCTTGGCAACCACCCTCCTGCACCCGGTCTCTGTGAATTTGCCTGTTCTAGGGACCTCATATAAGGGGAGTCATGCAATAGTCATCCTTTTGTGTCCGGCTGATTTCACTGAGCATCATGTTCAAGGTTCATTCCTGTTGTATAGCCTGTGTCAGAATTTCATTCCTTTTTTTCTGGGCTGAAAAATATTCCGTGTATATATCACATTTTGTTTATCCATTCATCTGTTGATGGGCATTTGGGTTATTTCCACCTTTTGGCTATTGTGAATAATGCTGCTATGAACATTTGTGTACAAATATCTGTTCCAGTCCTTGCTTTCATTCTTTCGGGTGTACACCTAGGAGTGAAATGGAGGCATCTTATGGTAATTCTGTGTTTGACTTCCTGGAGAATCCCAGCACGATGGTCTCTCCATGCCTCACTGCATACTGTGTATTGTATCGTCTGCCACACGTAAAGATGTTAGCTATCGTTGGTGTTTGTTACCATCCCCAGAGTAGATAGTTTGATATTTTATACTGGTTTGTTATGGGAGGTGAGCTTAGAGCATGGGGAAATATTTTTTGCCAGAATTCTGTACATTTTGCTTTCGGTTCTGACAAGACCTGAGCAATATTTTTAGAAACGTCTTAACATGACTTTACCTTTTTAAAAAGAGGGGCAGGCTACAAAAGAGGGTGCATACATTGTCTTATTTCTGGATCTTGATTAACTCAGGAATTTGTGAGGTTGTTTTGAGGAAACTACGTCCATTCAGCTGTCTACAAAATCTTCAGACTTCCTCTGTGCTCACAAACTTGTGTATTTAAAATATATTTTTAATGTTTTGTAATAATTTTTATTTGGAAAGTATATACATACTTGGAGAATTAATGATCATTTTTAAGTGTCAGCATTAAGAGAATATAGCCTTTGAAGTGAGTTTTAAAGCTGTTTCACTGCTTAAGCAGAGGTGTCTTTCTTCCAACTAACCTGAAATAATTCTCGCTGCTTATTCTATGTTATGTCACGTGATGTTTACAGACAGTGGCTTCTTCCTAACAGTCATGGGCTTTCTCAACTGTGCCTCCGAATGGTGAGACTTTCCTAGATATTCGACCAAAAAGCACTCTTGGGAAAGACTTTCAAATCAATTTTGCATTTTATCGCAGTCGTACAGCCAGCAAAACACACAGGCACAACTTTCTTTTATGAACAATTCTGTATTTCCAGCACTCTTTGTGTTTCTTTCAACTTCTGGTCATTTTCTTTCTTTGAAAGTTATTATTAAAGGTGTTTGTGTGTGTGTGTGTGTATGGGTGTGAGAGTGTGCGTGAATGCGTGTGTGACTGTGTGTGTACTAGACAAATGCTACATTGTTTCCTTTCTTTCTTTCTTTCTTTTTTTTTGCTGCTGAATTTTTTGCTGTATCATTATCCAATTGATCTTAATTATCTCCTGCTAAATTAAGTTTCTTTCAAGGGAGTTACCTTTAAGATAGTATTTCTTTCAACTATTCTTTATATCTCTTTTAGGTTCTTTTTTAAAGAAAAATGTTTTCCATGCCAGAAGAGATTGGTAGAGAGTGGCTTTTATTTTTCTCGCTAATATAGGAATCATTTTGGCATGAATAAACAAAGATGAAAAATAATCAGCTAAAGAATTCCAGTCATTAGTTGATTTACATTTTAAGGCCAAATGTACAGAATTCCTTCTTCTGTGTTAAATGACCAACAGATCCACTCCCACCTTAATAACAAGGTTAGGGGAACTTCAGTGGCAGAACGCAACCCCATGCCTGGGGTCCCTTCTCCTTCCTCTGCCACCAGCCAGCTGTGGGCTCTTGACAAAGGTCAAGCCTCAGTGGAACTCCTCCGAGCCTCAGGGTCTTAGTCTGTTAAGTTAAGATGTTTGACCAGATACCTGTACCGTGGACTTCAGTTCTAAAATACCATCAGTCTCTGATTACAGTAGATCTCTTGGAGACACAGAGTTTTAGCTAACCAGCCTCTTAATCAACTCTAGGTCACTGAAAAGACACTGAATTCCTTGTTTAGAAAAATGTTTACTGTAGCACGCCAGAATAGCGTGAATGAATATGGGAATGGTTTCAACTTCTAATAAGGATTCTCACTGTTGTGGGGCATTTAAGTTGAACCTAAAATGAATAAAATTTTTTACAGTGTGGAGTGTTATGTTTTAAATATCTAGTTTTTTCTAAAGCAATGTCAAACATGTTTTAGTAAATAAAGATGTCCAGAAGAAATAGAAATTTGTGAATAATATTCATGTGAAAAGAATAGATTAAAATGTAGGAAAAGATCAATTCAGTAATATGTCATCGTTGATCCCTCACTGTTACCTGGATCATGAGCTCAGGTGTAGTGCGTGGACGTTGTGAAAGTGATGACCACGGAAGGAAAGTTTTATGCACGTAGGTACGTGTATACCCTGTGAAGGTTGTGTGCTTATGTTGAAGGAGTTTTCCTAATTCACGACGTTTTTGTAATTGGAGTAATGACAACTCACGAGGCACACCCTTTACCAGACACAGAAGGAAAAGTTAATAGAATATTAAAGAACAGCAGTGCTGACCTGTCCTTGGAGTTTTCAGGGAGGAAGAGAAGTTGCTGAGACAGCAGCTTCAGCAGGAGTGGGAACCAGGGGAGCTCAGGGTGACACGGTGACATCACAGCCCGGCAGGGGGCCCCCGTGCATCTTCAGGGCACTTTGAAGACTTGAAATTGGCCAGGGTGCATATGCGTTAGCAGAAGTAAATGACGGGAAAAATCGCTGCCTTATGAAATCAACATTTTTAAGTCCATGGTAAGGATGTGAGGTAATCGGTAGTCGTCAAAACCATTACCTGCAACATTCACTTCCTAATTACACGTATATTTAAAATGTATTTAGACTGTTGCTGGATTTTTAGATGACATGACTCTCTGTCTTCACCCTGGTGTTGAACGGCCCAGGTCGGGACCTCACGTAATCCACAGGTATCAACCCCAACAAGCTGGGGACCCTCGAGGCAGGACTTTGGGGGCGACGTGGTGAGGGGGGACCAGCATGTGGCAGCTGGTGCCCCACATCCCAGGCAGATATGAGCCGACATGGCAGGTGACTTGCGGATAAGTGATTGAATGTGATCGGTTTGGATGAGTTAAAATGCTAAGCCTGTACTTGGGGAGAGCTACTTTATAATTTATGAGCAGCGTTGCATCTTTTCTCTGCCCTACTTTCCCCCCGCAATCCATTTGTGTGTGTGCGTGTGACTCAACGATTTAGGTCCCTGTGATGGGTCTTTAATAGCAGGTCCTTCTCCCTGATGACTCTGCTCTCGCCCTGTGTCTTATCCATGCAGGGCACTCTGTCTGCCTGCTGTGTTACCAAGTCAGACACTGATCATGATTCCCTAGCCTTGCTTGGCAGTTTTCTTCACTCTGAGACTTCCCAGTATTGTTGGAGGCTTTTTTATCATTGCTCAGGATCTGGAATATGCAAGCTTCCATCTATTCCCGACTTCTCCCATATATTTCATTCATTCATCAATTATTTATTAAACACTTACCGTGTCAGATATTTGTCCTTACTTTTTTGTTGCAGTGTCCTGTGCTTACCTGTTCAACTGCATCTATCCTATTATTTTATGTCTTTCCCAGTGTAGTAGTTTCCTGATGGTAAGAACAGTGCCGGGTTTACCGCTGTCACGGTATTTCGCCAGTTCACGGAACATTCTAGGTACTCCGTAAAATTTTTTTCTCCCTTGGACTTGAGTAATAATGCTAAACCTTTTTTAAGCTTAAGTTCTCGTGATATTATTCATTTACTTATTTCAGTATAAAAATTTTAAACCATGCAGAAAAACATAGTAAATAATACTAAATAATAGTAAGTAATAATCAAACGCAGTTTCTTGGTGGTCTCTTCCACCAAACTTTGTTAACTCTCAAGTATTTTACTACTTTTCCTCTAAAGTTTTACTATGTGTTATAATTCCTACAATATTATTTATAGAAAATATTGTAGATATAGTTGAGGGTCCCGGATACTCCTTCCTAACCCCATCTTTCTTCCTCACTCCCCAGAGGAAGCAAAATCTGAATTTATTGTTTGGTATGCCCGTGTAGGGCTTTAGGCTTCTATTTGCTGTGAGTGTATTTTTAAACAATAGCTAGTATTGTTTGGCATGTTTGTAAATACATAAAAAGGATGTGATATTCTCTGTATACTTTCGCAACTTGGTTTTCCCTGTGTTACGATGTTGAAACAGTCCATGCTGACTGACGTTGCGGAAGCGAGCTCATTCCCTCTAATTGCAGGAGAGCACTCCATTGTGTGAACAAACCCACACGGCATTAATCAATGCCTCTGCTGATGGGCATTTAGGTCGTCTCCAATATATTTGCCATTGCAAACAATGTGGCAATTAACATTCCTCTACAAGCCCCTATTCGCACGTATGGGAGGGCTGGGTCAAAAGGGTATGTGCATCTTCAATTCTGCTAGGCATTGCAAAAGTGCTGTTTTATAAAAATCATATCTGATACCTTTTGTCCTTTAACTAGCAAATTAAGCCCGTTTTTATTATTACAATTCCTCATATATTTGGTTTCATCTCTGCCATCTAATCGTGATTTTCTGTGCTTTCCTCAGGCCCCCTCTCTTTCCCGGCATCTGTCATTTCATCCTAACTCCTACCTTCTTTCTGCTGTTTGGAGGTTATATGTTTACCGTATTTTTATTCTTCTGGTAGCTACCCTTAAAATTTAACATGTGTGCCTGAGATAGTCTAAAGCTAGTCAATGGCTGTACTGTTCAGGGAGATACAGCTCCAACGAGGAGCCTGTAACACGCTCACTCTGATGAGCCACATCTGTCTCTCGCATTATTTGTTTTTTTTAATTTTTAAAAAATTTATCCATTTATTTTTGGCTGCGTTGGGTCTTCGTTGCTGCACGTGGGCTTTCTCTAGTGGCAGCAAGCAGGGGCTACTCTTCGTTGCGGTGCACGGGCTTCTCATTGCGGTGGCTTCTCTTGTTGCAGAGCACGGGCTCTAGAACATGCAGGCTTCAGTAGTTGCGGCACGAAGGCTCAGTAGTTGCGGCACGAAGGCTCAGTAGTTGCGGCTCGCGGGCTCTAGAGCACAGACTCAGTAGTTGAGGCGCACATGGGCTTAGTTGCTCCGCGGCGTGTGGGATCTTCCCGGACCAGGGCTCGAACCCGTGTCCCCTGCATTGGCAGGCGGGTTCTTAACCACTGTGCCACCAGGGAAGTCCCTCTCACATTATTTTTCTTCCCCAGTATTTTAGCTCCCAACTTGTTTTTAAATCCATACTAAATAGTGATAAATTAGATTTAACCGTAAATTTGATCATCTCATCATATCCTCTTGAATATTAGTCATTCCTTCATGTTTCAGTTTTCTTTTTCAGGAATGTATTCTTAAATAGGTCTCTCAATGGAGGTCTGTTAGAAGTGAAATGGTTTTGGGTTTTTTTTAACCTAAAATTGTCTTATTTAGTCCTTATTCTTGAGTAATTGCTTAGCTGGGTACAGAGTTCTAGGTTGCAGTCGTGTCCCTCAGAACCTCAAAGACACTTTTCTCTTGTTCTCTGTCTTCTTCTGCTGTTGTCATGTTGGGATCGTTTTCTTCTGTCATTGAAATTTTCTTTAGTGAGGACCCATGGTTAGCAAACTCCCTCAGATTTTGTTTTTCTGAAAATACTTTGTCCCATTCTTGAAAGATGTTTTTTCTGAGTGTACAGTTCCGAGGTGACAATTAGATTCTCTCAGGGTTTTGATGACCTACTCCCCCTGCCCCACCCCCGCCTTCTGTGGTTATTGTTGAAAAGTCAGGTTGGATTGGTTGTTCTTCCATTGTAAATTAGCTCTATTTCCTTTCTGTCTGCTTTAAAAATGTTCATTTCGTCATTGATGCTTGGCAGTTTCCTATGCATCTAGGCATGTCTTTTCCAGAACTCTTGTGCTTCTTGAACATGAGAACTGGGGTTCTTTAACCGGTTTTGGAAAATTCTCAACTATTGTTTCTTCATATCTGATTTCCCTTTTTCATTCCCCCCCTTCTTTGAATTCCAAGTAGATATATGTTAGAACTTCTCACCCTATCCTTTCTGTCGATTAAACTCTTCTTACTCTATTTCTCTCTTTGTATTTCTGTGCTTGTGTTAAAATGTACCCATGGGCTTTTAATTCATGAGGGTGACTGAGTGAAAACATGAAGAGGTCAATGCCACTGAAAGAAACATTTGCTGTTGCTTGCAGTTTTCCCAGGAAAATAGGCACAGCATGCTGGGCCGCACGTGGAAGCAGCAGAGCTGGTCTGGAGGCAGAACAGGGGGTGAGGGGAGAGCCTAGACCCTAGCCTTTGCTGGGGTTTCCATGGGGAAGGCAAGGCAGGGCAGGGTAACAGTTTAGGACTGGTTGGTTGAATAATTTCAGTGGGCTCTGGGGCATGAGGGCTGTCCTTAGTTGTCTGGTGTTTGGCCCTGGGTTGATTCAGAGCAGATGAAATATTGGTTTGGGGTGTGAGAGTTATTAGCAAAAGGAGGCAGTTGGGGGTGTGGACTCAGGATTGGTTGATCTGTGGATGAAATGCATGTTTGCAAGTGAGTCATTGATTATCTCTAGGAATTAGCCGTTGGAGAGGCAATCTGCCCTCAGTCAGCAAGATGTCAAACACCATAAAAAAAGATGAATACAGTGCTCCATTCTGGAAAACTTCTTCACCTTCTATTTTCAATAGACTCTAAGTATCTATGAAATCCATGCACTGAGTTTCTAATTTTAATTAGAATATTTTTTATTTCTAAGTGTTCTTTTTTGAGTAATTAAATAATTTTTGCTCTTTGCTCATATTGTCAATTCTTTATTTACTTAAGCACAGTATGTATGACATTTTATGTCTGTATGTGGTAATTCCAATATTTAACGCCATTGTGGGCCTGATCCTGTGCTCTGTTATCTCTGCTGGTTCTTTTCTTTCTTATTTTGCCTTATTTCCTTATGTATTTTGTGATTCTGTGAGTTCACATTACCTGGAATTTGTGAAATTATGTGAAACTGAGATAAACATATATTCTTCCAGAGAGAATTTACCTTTACTTCTGATGGGCACCTGGGTACTGTCAACCTAGGATTACCATCTACATTTTAAAAATTGAGGTTTTTCAGCCCATCAGCTAGGGCTACAAATTTGCAGTACAGGCAGCCTGTGGTTACAGATTGTCAGAGAAAATATTTTTCTATTTAGTGCCATTTTGCTAGAGACAGTTTTTTTTTTTTCTTTTTTTTTTTTTTAGGGTTCCTGGTGGGTGTGGGTATGCACTCTTTATGGTTAATCAATATTCTGGCAATGTAACTGTCTAGGGTTCTGACTTTATGTAGATGGTCTTTGATCAGATTCCACCTCTGAGGTGCCCCTATGATTTTTCTTCTGGTCCTTGCACCCACAATGGCCCACTGTTTTATAGGTTCATTTGGGAAATCCAACCTCCAGCACTCATATTATTTCTCTGAATCTCAATTATTTATTTATTTATTTATTTATTTATTGCCTTTCTGAAGCAGCCTTATATTCTTGCCATCTCATAGATTAAAGTTTTGTACTTTAAAAACATTTTGTGTAACATTTTTGTTTATCTTCAGTGGGAGAGTACTATCAAAAATGGAAATCTCTCATGTTTTTCCTGTATTTCTCTGATTCACCTTTTGGAAATTTTCCTTACATCCATTTTCCAGTTAACTAAGTCTCTTTTCAACTGTGTCTAATCCACTGTATCGTTTTTTTTTCTCCATTTTTAATTTTAATGATTGTATATTTAGTTTTTAGAAGTTTCTTTTGGTAACTCTTCTGTTCCCATGTGGGAGTTAATCTTAAACTTAACCTCCCTCATTACTAAGAATAACAGCCTGACCTGTATCTGCTGCTGGATCCCTCAGCTCATGTTACTGACATTTAATGATTGTTTAGGAAAACATGCTTTGGCTATTAGGGTATAATGCATAGGAATGATTTTGAATTTCATTTCAAACCTTTAAATATTTTCTAGTGTGAAACCATATATTTCAGTACAGTCAGAACACATTCTCTGCTAGAGGAAAGAAGAACCATTCATTCAGAGGGAGTTTGCCTATTGTAGAGATAATACACGTCTTAGGAAGTAGGCTTTCCCACCCCATCACCTGTGATGCCCTTGATATCATGTCATTTGTTTCAACACTTAGAAAAGTATATTAATAATTTGCTGTGGAAGTTTTTTTTTGTGGCGGGGGCGGGGAAGAGATAGGAGCTTGTGTAGTGAGTTTTTTCCTTATCCGATGGACTCCTCTGGGGATTTCCCCAAAGTCTCGCTTTCTGACATTCAGTACAAATTCCTTGACATTTTCGATGGCAGTGTGACCTTGGTGTAGACAATGCGATGAAGCGTCTGGGCTTCCTTGAGAGTTTGGAGTTGTCATGCTGTCCCTGTGACACCTCCAACAGGGGAGAGCTGCCTGGTCTGTGGCCCGGAGTCCTGGGGAAGCCGCTGTGTCATCCCCACTTCTCTGAACCACTGTCTCCTCATCCAGATCAAGGGCAGCATCCTGGTTTGCCTGCCTTGGCCATGTGGCTGCACCCTGAGTGCCAGGTAAGCTGGGGCTGTGAGTATTCATCACAAGAAGGCTTTCCGGCTTCTGCTCCAGGAGGCAGGTTCAGCCTCAGCTGGGGACTCCTTAAGACGAGTGAGGGTGCAGACAGAAGAATAACTAGTGCCCACGGCCACTCAGAGGCAGAGTTGTGCCAGGGAGGCCAGGGCACTTGGTGTCCCCTCTCTGCGGGAACCTTCTCTGAGCCACTTCCCTGTTGCTCCTTCCTCCTCCCAAAATGAAAGTTCAGACAGAGGTCCACCTCAGACCACCATGCCAGCCCTAAACTCTCTTCTTTGGGGTTTTGTTTATCCCTTTGGCTTCGAATGTCACGTCCATGAAGGTGAATCTCAAATCTGGGATTCTGTCTATTCTTGACCTCTCAGTAAAGTTCCCGTATCATCTTAATATATTTAGAAGTTACTCCAGTATTGTGACTTTAGCCGTTTCAAGTTCATATTTGTCATATGTTTGTGTTTTTTTTCCCCAGTTAACTCCTGTGTATCAGCCAGGGTTCAGAGTTCTCCAGGGAAACAGAACCAATAGAATCTATACCTATTTGTCTATCGATCTATCTGTCATCTATCCATCTATCTATCATTTAGAGAGAGAGAGACAGAGAGAGACAGAGATAGAGAGGCAGATTTTAAAGAATTGGCTTACGTGATCCTGGGGGCTGACAAGCCTGAAATCCACAGGGCAGGTCAGCAGGCTGGACACTCAGTCAGTGTTGCCATCTTTAAGCAGTGTTCCTTCTTCTCCAGGAAACCTCAGTCCATGTTCTTCAAGGCCTTCAACTGATTGGGTGAGGCCCACCCCCTTCATGGAGGGTAACCTGCTTTACTCAAAGTCAACTGGTTGTAAATGTCAATTACTTTTAAAAATACCTTCACACCAATATCTGGACTAGCGTTTGGCCAATTAACTGGGCACTGTCACCTAGCCAAGTTGATACATAAAATTGGCCATCATATCTTGGTACAGGTTTGCTCTAAATGGTGTCACCAACTGCACTCTCCAGAGATACTGCTGAGTTCTCCTAATTCCCATCTTTGGAGTCAGACGAACCTGGGATTGCGTCTCAGTTCTGCCCTCATTATCTGTGGGATCTTGGACAAGTGATTCATTCTCGTCAAGATTCCGTTTTATCACAGATAAGATGGGATAAAATGGGAACGATGGCAGTACCCGTGCCCCTCATAGTATTGAAGTGGGGGGAAGACATACAAACTCCTGGGTACAAGAACCTGACGTGTGGCATGTCCTCCCTCAGGGGATGGAAGCTCGGCCACCTCACTTCATTGGGGCACCTGGGCTACGCTGTTGGCAGCACTTTATCCATTTGGAAGGTCAAGAGCTGAGAGGTTAGGAACTTCCCCCAAGTCACAGAGACAGCACGTGTCAGAGTCAGAGTCTGAGGTGAGAGCTTTCTGAGACCAAAGCCAGAGTTCTCTTTCCCTCCACCGAGTGGTGGGTGCTCCAAAGCACTGAAGCAGATGAGTAGGGAGCCCCTTGGGTAGGAGGAGCCCGCATGTGTCCATCCACACCCCGTCCCCGCACGAGCCTGGAGCACGTGGGTTGCGTGTCACGGGGCGGGGGTCCCCCTTAAAACCCAGCTCACCAAACCTCTCAACCTACTGGAATTGCCCCGTTCCCCTTATGCTCAAGACAAACAGACAAATAGCACAAAAACTTACTGGATGAAGTAAGTTTTTTAAATTAATATTTGGGGAAGGCAGTCATCTCAAACACCTGCCTTTCTGTTGCCACAGAAGAAGATCCTGTTTGCACTCTGAGTGTTGTTCATTTCATGAAGACACATTTGCATCAGGTTTGTTGTGCGTTAGGGACACAACAAACTCAGGAAAGCAAGCCAGCATGTATTAAAAATGTTTACTACAACAGAGCTGGTAACAAAGAATGCCTTTCAAGATTCAGCTTTTCCTCGTGTCACCTGGGCCGTGAGCTGCCCCAGGTCTGAGGAGCACTGCTCCTGGACCGTCCCTGTGTCTTCACTGCTGCCCTCTCCATGGCTGTGGGATTCCTCTTCACGTGTCTCTCCCCCTCCCCACGGAGTGTGACCTTCTGGAGGGCGTGGCCAAGGCCCCGTCCACCTTTGAATGGCCGTACTCGGGTATTCGGTACACGCTCGAAGAATACTGGAAGAACATGAGAAGGAAAAGGCAGGACAGGAGAGAAGGTGTGAGGGAGGAAGGAAGGACGGAGGGCAGGACCAGTGGGCAGAGAAAGAGAATAAATCAGCCACTTCCCCGGGGCCTGACCGTTCACGCTGACTGAGTTTTACTCCATTTTCTTCCAGCCTGCGTGCCCATCAAACCCCAGCACTCAATCAATAAGTCATGTTCTTTCTTCCAGTAACGTACGGGCACGGCATGTTAAGTAGAGAGCGTATTTCGTCTTTGTTGTTAATTATAGCTTTCCTCCAGCTCACAAAGCTGGTTTGCAGCCTGTAGAGCATGAAGAAATGCAGCTTGAGGGTTTGCCAGCAGACAACTTAGCTTGCTAAATACAAGCCGAGGCCCCAAGGGCCCCGAGCCCCCCGCGTCTGCTCACAGCATGGAGAAGGGAAGCCGCGGACTGTCTCCGTGTGGACAGCGCGTGGCTTGATGAGCCGTGCTTGGCGGTGCAGAGGCTGTCAGAGGACCGGCTCCACCCTCCTCACCTCTCCAGCCAACTCAGAAGCATCGGCCGTGGTGACACCTGTTATTTGTGGGGTGGGTACTGTGTTAGTTGCTCTACTTCACTGAATCCTCAAACAGTCTTATGGTGGAAGGTTGTTATTATCCTCCTAGTAGCTGTGAGGAGTTGAGACCCAGCCCACGCCCAGCCCAGACACGCACCCCATGAAGGGAGGATCCTGAACTGGGATCCGAATTGTTCTGGCCCCAGAGAGCATGATTGTAACCACCTTGTTACACCCCCTTCTTTTATTTTGTAAGGAGAAAGTATTCAAGACAAGATCACTTGGATTTTCCTAGAGCCAGAAAAGAAATTGCCCAAAATATCTCCTTTGTGTGTTTAGAGAACTAGGGATTAACTAATGGAAGGGAACTTTCATCAATACTCACTGTTTTCTTTCTTTCTTTTCCTTTTTTTTGGGGGGCGGGGTAGCGTAAAAACTGAGCACGAGCCTGGTGGACCCACTGTGATGTCAGTCAGGGCCTCCGGGAGCAAGGACGTGTACCCGGGGGGTACCCTCCGAGCTCCGGCTGCTCCGGATGTTGTTTCTGGCCGGGGCCTCTTCGGCATTCTCTGGAGGCAGGTGGCTGTCATAGGCGTCCACCTGTGGTGCCGACGTTTCTGTCCAAGCTTTACTGATTTTAAAGCACTTCCACACACGGCATAGGCAAGGCCACGCTGAGGGGGCCAGGCTGGGCCCAGGAAGGCATGGCCCCTGGTCCACAGGGAGGCCTGGCTGTGCCTCTCTGTCTCCAGGTTCGGGGACGTCCCACAGGCTTCAGGGGCTTGATGGGCAGCTGGAGAAGGAGGGCGTGGTCTGCATTGCTTCAAAAGAGCAGAAGCGCCAGACGGTACATCCAGGAGCCCCTTTTCCTTGGTGCTGTTTCTGCCCAACGAGAATGGGCTGCCCGACGACGCTGGGAGCCCCTCCTCAGAAGAAGGCTGGGCTGAAAGGCCCAGCGCGACCAGGGAGGGGACAGCGCTGATGTCTAATGCTCTCTTAGCTGCTGGTCTGTGATCTGCAGCCAGATGACCTAAGTTCTGGTTTTGGCTGTACCACTTGCTGGTCCTGTGAACTTGGGGAAAACGGCAGTCTCTCCCTCACCTGGGTGCTGTGAGGATTAAGTGGGTTAATGTCAAGTGCCTAGAACGGTTTCTGGGGCTTAATGTCATCAGTGAATGTGAGCTCTTATTACTAGGGCCCCTTCCGACTCTGTTGGTTTGTGATTGTGTTGGGATGGCACGCTGCATCGGCTAATCATTAACGGAACATTTGGGTGATGTTATGAGGAAAATTTAAATAACCATGTATTATGAGCGGCAACATACTCTGGGAAGAGTGGGAGATACAAACAAGTACAGGGCATGTCTCCTGGCATCAGGGGTCCGCATTCTGGATGGAAGGCGTGATGCATGAAATGGTAACTAACAAGTGAAAACAGTGTGTGACCGGGTGCCTCGTGTGTGGTCTGGGAAATCAGACGGCCTGGAAACCACTTCCAATCAGACAAGGCTCCCCTCAAGGGCAGGATGAGTCAGACGGACAGGTTTCTGCCACGTGATGGTAGACAACAGGCAACTCAACACCTCATGGGTTGGAATCAGACATTACACGTGGTTCGGCCTGTGGGCCGCTTACTACTCAGCTGGTCACCACTCCAGGTTCTGGACCACTCTGCATGCATCTCATCTTAGGACCCAGGCTGAGGAAGCGGCCCTCAAATGGGGAGCAAAAGGACCAGCACCAACAGGGGAAGATGCTTAAGGCCGTGGCTTGGAGCTGGACCCTGCCCCCCTGTTCTCCACCGGCCAGCGAAGGCCATGTGGTCAAGCTCACCGTGGAACGCGGAAGCCTGCTCTGCCCACGGCAAGCCCGGGCGAGGGCAGGAAAGAAGCAACAGTTGTGAGCGAGTAGTACAGTCCACACGGATTGCTTTCCAATATGAACATCAGCTGTTTGGCGTTTGATTAGCTTCTAGGTGTCTTGAAGGAAAGAGTCACAGTGTTTACTCTGCACGTGACAGGCCCGTGATGGGCGTGGGTGGTTTTCACACAAACCCCCCAGCTGAAATGGGAATCACAGCAAATTCACTGTGCCCTTGCAAAATGCCACCTGGTCTACCTGGAGATGGGCTGAGAGAGAACAGTCCCTGCCCCGAGGAGCTCCTGGGCTGAGAAGGGCTGTAATTAGGCCAGAATTGAGGTCTTCATCTCTCCACTTGGCTGTTGGAAGCAGATTGTCACCCAGTGTCGCTCTAAAAGCCTGTGGTCATTTGAGCATCACAAGTAACCATGTGGTTTCCCTGTGCTCCCTGTGGCCTATGACAAGACCCCTAGGAGGGGTCAGGGGATCCCCGGGGTTGTGGAAGACACGCTCTTACTGGAGGTTCTTTCAGCACTCTGGTCGCCAGAGAAATGGTATCCTCACAGCCACGCCTCTGAAACGAAAGATGCTAGGAAGTCACATCCCAGCCTCTCGTCTACGGGCAGGTGACACACCTCCACAGGCAACAGGAAGCAGGAGCCAAGTGCCCTGAACGGGAGCCAAGGTCAGGAGCATTGTCCCCCGGGCCTCGCCTCCTAGCTGGCTCCTCTCTAGGGTGAAGTGTATAAACACAGTATTAACTAGTGTTTATTATCCGCCCAACACTGTTAGTGCTTCTGCATTTTCACAGTGTTGTACATGCATCAAATCCTTTACTCCTAAAAGTGTCCTGTGAGAGAGGGGTCATAGTTCCCTTTAAAGAGGTTTACGGAGGGTAAACGTCTTGGTCAGTTCACCTCCAGAAGTTGGGCTCCTAACCACCACTTTTTCTTCCTTTTATTTAAATCAGTGGTTCTTAATTTTGGAGCAGACCTAGACCTTTTTGAGAATCTGACATTAGCTTCAGACCCTCTCTCCTGAACAATGTGTGAACACACAAATGGGCACAATTTGCAGAAAATGTCAAGGGATTCCCTGATCTTTTAAAAACCACTCATGGAAGATAGGGTGAAGGTCCCAAATAACAGTAACACAGACTTAGCCTGATAGAGAAAAACTGTGTCCTGACTAAGAGCCAAAGCGTGGAATTAACTTAAAAACCACCCGTAGATTTTTGGAAGAAAAGGTGAGATCCCGTGAGAGCAAAGTTTCCTTGTCCTTTGAAACCAAGTGTGTGAGCAGTGTAATTCTCTCTCTCTCTCTCTCTCTCTCTCTCTCTCTCACACACACACACACACACACACACACACACACACACACACACACCCCTGCGTGGCATACACCCCCAAAGCCCCGATTCTTGGACTGGCTGATTTTCAGAGTGAGTGTAGAGATGGTTCCTTCTCCCCTTGGGATCTAGAGATACTCAGCCTGACGCCATCTTCTCATTTTATTCAAGATGACAAACCCCAAGGCAAGGATGGTAGACATTGTTATGAGGACATCTTATTTGAGAAGACGCCAGTTCTTCCCCGTTGAAGCTGAGTCATATGTGTCAAGAAAATCCCCTCTCAAGGCATTTTGGCCAAATTCAAATAGGTCAGAGTCCCAGAAAGATTAATTAACTGCAGGAACTGTTTCTTGGCTGAGGGGAGCGCAGAACCTGTTATTCCCTTAATAAGGCAGTTTCCTCAGTGAATCATGGGAGCTTGGACAGACTCAGGGAAAAACAAAAGGACTTTTTTAATTAAAGTGTCATATGATCTTCTTTCCTAATATCTTGGTTACCCCAGAAATTGTATCGTCACCTTGAAAGGGACTGGCTTAGAGCTTTATGTGTCATTTATGCAAAATGAATATTGTTTGACTTCAATCTTAACAAACTAGCTGGGCAAAACACATTTTATTTCCCCTTATTGGGTCACGTTTAATGTGGTTACCTATCCTTATCATCTGTATGACAATGAACACATTGGGATGATAAAAATGGATAATACTCCCACCTGGAGAAAATTCAGTAAAGACAAGGAGACAAATCAAGCATCGTCAGAGAATTCCCATGCATTCTGGAAGGAGACTTTATACTTTTGTCTTTACGTGTTCATTTCAGAGAGGGAAACTGAAGCATCATGAAAGAGGTGGGCCAGGAGGAATGTCAGCAACGTGGCCTGGTCCTCGGAAGTGAGACACAAGAGTCAGTCAACGACGGATCAGTGAATCAGTGGTCTTCTCGTGTTCACACACCCCGTTTTATGCCGGGTGCTGTCCCGAGTCCTAGGGACGTAGCCGTAGGCGAGACGGACATGGCACTCTCTCTGTCCTTCGCTGAGTCACTTGAAGCTTACCTTGCTGGACCAAAGTGGGCCCACAGGATGCTATTGAACACGAACCAGTTGTGGTGAATACATTTTACTTCCTCAAGAAATAGCTCCTTGAGGAAACCACCTGTATTGTAGCGTCTGGAGAAGGAGTTGAAATTCTCAGGGAGGAAGGAAAAAGGAGGAGGGATATCCAGGCAGGAGGGACAGCCTCTACGAGGGTCTGGAGACTGAAAACGCACATACGTAAGGCGTGTGTAGCAAGTGCAGTAAGGTGGCTCCAGTGGGTGACGGACGGGGCTGGCCAGACAGAGTCCTGAGGCCTCGAGGATTTTGAACCTGGGTCTGACACGGAAGGGCTTGCAGCAGGGGGCCGACACGATACGCCGGTCATACTGAAAAGAGCATTTAGGTGTCAGTGTGGACAGGACGAGAGCGTTGGCAAAACAAACCACAGCGTGAAATGACCGCGTTTGAGGGGGCCTGGTGACAGTGGGGGTCGGGGGAGGGTGCACGCGAGGGGCTGCTGAAGAGAACTGACGGGCCTCGGCAATGGACCGGGTGCGGGGATGAGGGCTGGTTGGCCACGGAAGCATGTGTGCTTCAGGAGCGAAGGAGGTAGAAAGCCAGGTGTGGGGTGCTGGCATCAGAGGGTATTCGGTGCCTCTCACGTCCTGGGTGGATATTGTGCTCAGTAGTTCACGTGCGATAATCTGTTTAATTCTTGCAAACATCCTGGGGTTGAGTTCTCAGGAAACTCCCTCCTGATCTGAGGAGACGCCGTCATCTCTGTCGGGCCTCCGGAGAGCTGGCAGCCGGGGATGCGGTGCTTCGCGCAGGGCTGATGACTGAGGCCCGATGCGGCCAAGCCCCTGCGCCTGCACCCCAGGGGCAGGCCCGAGCGGAGGGTGTCCCGTGGCTCCTGGACGCGGCCCCTCCGGAGGAAGGACAGACCCCGTGGACCTGGGAACGGGGCAGGGACTTTGATGCAACGAGTGCAAGTGAGAACAGGCCCTGCGGGCTGGTGCTGTAAGCGGGGAGCCCAACGGGGTGGGCCCCCAGACAGGGGGAGCTTCTGGAGGACATGAGACGTGAGCTGGGCTCCTTTCCCTTTTCTGAATAAACTCTTAATTTCAGGAAAGTTTTAGATTTACAGAAAAGTTGCAGAGATGGTACAGAGAGTTCCCGTAGGCCCCCGGGGGACTCCCCAGTTGTTAACATTTTACACTTTCCTAGGGTACACTTGTTGCGAGGTGGTACTATCAGCCAAAGTCCATGCTTTCTTTGGGGCTTCATCAGTTTTTCCCTAATGTCGCTTTTCTGTTCTAGGATCCCATCCGGGTCCCACGTGACGTTAGGTCACCAGGGCTCTGGGGCTTCTCTGGCTGGGACGGACCCTCAGCTCCCTTGTCTTTGACGGTCTCGGCGGGTCTGAGAAGCACCGTCTGAACAGCTTCTTCTCACCTGTGCTTTGCTTACACGTCGCGGCCTCGGGAAGACTTGCGTGCAGCGCGGTTGAGGTGAGACCCTCAGTGTTGCTCCCACGGCGCCCGTGCTTCCAGGGCATGAATGTGTTCATTCTTTTTTTCTTTTCATTCACTCCAAAAATACTTGTTCAGCAGTTAATTATATGCTACGCTGGCGTTCAGGTGCCAGAGATGCAGCAGAGGCCAGGCGTGGGGAGGCCCGGCCACGATCGCGCACGTGTGACCCCGCCGTCTGTTAGTGGCTCACACGCACCTGGGGGAGAACACAAAGCAGCGGTCGGCAGGGCACGGATGGGGCTGGGAGAGCTCTAGATTTAACTGGGGTGAGCAGGGGAGGCCTCATGAGAAGGGGACATACAGGCAAAGACGGGAAGGAGAGGAAGGGCCCACCATGCAGATGCCTGGAAGACCCTACCTGCTGAGTCCCCGAGTGGCCAGAAGCTGGGTTGCAATGTCTGTGTGTCTAGATATCAAGGAGACAGTTCATGTGTGGCCTCGAGTGTAGGGTTCGGACTTTACTCTGGGGATACAAACTGGGAGTGTCAGTGTTCGGATGGAGTTGAAGACGTGAGACCAGGTGAAATCCCAGGCGAGACGCTCCGGGAGGGAGATCTGGGGCACAGGAGTTCTCCGGGTTGGGGAGGTGACAGGGAACGGGAAAGGGTGCCAGGGGAAAGCCAGGAGGGGCACAAGCAGGCGTGGAGTCCCGGAAGCCAAGTGAGGGGCCAGGGAGTGACCGTCTGTTAACCCCACGGACAGCACCGTGGCCGACACGGGGTGTGCAGCGAGCCGTCTCGGCCCTGAGTCTTTACGCCCACTGGCTGGTGGCGTCATCATAACCCTCTGTCGACGCGCTCCTCTACGAGGTCTATTTTGCAGATGGAGCGTGAGGTCCGGGTAAGTAACCTGACCTGCTCAATGGCTCACAGGCGCTGGAGCCGGGATTGTACCCAGACCTTGTGGTCTCAGAGCTCGTGACCCTTGATGCCCCGCCATGCCCACTGACCGAGGACGTGGGTTGATGGTGTGGCTGGCGGTTCCTGGGGAGTTTGCAGGGCGGCTGCAAGTAAGTCGAGGGGGAGGCGGAAGGACGGGGTGGCCGATGGGGACCGGGGCGGGTGGGTGGACGCGGGTGACAGAACGTGTGCCTGAGCAGCTTGGCTGGAGGGGACCCAGGAAAGGCTGTGACGGCTCCAGGGACGGGGCCGCGCTGGGGAGCGTTTTCCAGTGAGAGAAAGCGGGGTCCGTTTGTAGGCTGGCGGGAACAGAAGGGTAGAAAGGGGAAAAAATGAGTGATGGCATAGCGGGGGGAGTTAACTCTGCGTCTGCGGCTGAATGACTGTCTGTGCGGTTGCTCAGTTTCTGTCTTTTCCGCTGAAGCATTGACCGCTGGGTGAGGGCCTCTCACCCGTCTGGGCCCCGCCGTCCCCGTGTGCCCACCACCGGGCCCTGGGGGGAGTGGGTGCTGCCCTCACAGGTCGTAGGTGGAGTCCCTGTGTCCCCAGGCCCACGGCTTCCCAGGCGGAGCAGGACGGCCCCCAAGAAGTTCTCTGCCGGCAGACCCGTTACTGAAGGGGATGGAGAGGGAGAAGCAACAGGACAGTAAAACTTCCCCAAAGCCTCTGAAAGTCTCCTCTCCCGGGGCGGCCCCTTCCTCCCGGGACCCAGCCTGCGTCCTGCCAGTGGCAGGCTCGCCTCAGGCCCTCACCGTGTCCAGGCCCAGGGAAGAGGGGATGGGCTTTCTGGATGCAGGATGCTCGGATGGGGCTTCAGCCGAGGTGCTCTCGCTGTGAGGACGCCGCTTCCCGGACTGAATCAGAGACGCTAGGAAATGCAGCCCCTTTCATTCTGCCAACCCCGGGGGCTGTTTCCAAAGCTCCAGGGTGAAGTCGGGGGGCTGAACTAGCTGCCCTGCAAGCCCGAGTCTCCCCTACAAGCAAGCACTTGATTTCAGGGCCCCTGTGTAAGCGTGGGGAGTGGTCTCCAACCTCAGGTTTGAGGGCAGGGCTTGTGCATGTTTGTAAAAAATGCCTCATGGGTTTTTCGAGGCACCACACGTATACCCGCTGACACCAACCCACCCACCCACAGGGCAAGCCTCTCTCTCTCTCACACACACACACACACACACACACACACACACACACACAAACACACACCCCTCCTTCCCCAGCCAGAGCCTGGCCAGAAGCACAGAGTGAACGGAACCCTGAGCCCATCCGGGCCTGACCTTGCCTACACCATTTGCCTAAAATACTTGCGAGTATATATCCAGCCTGGGACAGAACGAATTTCTGGAGCAAGTGTCGGGGCCCCAGGGCACTCGGCCATTTCCTCTTGTCCGTAAAGCTGTTAAACTAAATTATAGGGCTGGGCCAACGGGAGGCCAGCTGTGCCTCAGCTGCAAGGCCCCAGTTGTGACAAAGTGAGAAGTGTAGACACCAACAGATCATTAACTGTGTGGCCAAAAATAGGCTGATGGCCGGATCGTGGGCTCTAAGGGGAGGAGAAGGGGCCTCCAGTGCGTGCTGGGTCCAGCCAGGATGGGACCCACCGTCCTTGGCCAGGGTAGGGGGGCGGGCGAGTGTGCCTGACCTACGGCCTCGTGGTCTGGGCGTTTCATTACGTTGGGACGAGTCTTATTTTTGCCTAAATCTTTCTTAAAATTGACAGGTTTTTTTGGTGTGTGTTTCTGTTTTGGTTTTGTTTTCAAAACAAATTTCCTGTTGTGCTGCCTCTTTGGCCGAACTCAGCTTTCCTGTTGACTGTAATTACCGGGAGGCTGGTGACGAGAGTTGACAAATCTAAGCTGACATTCAAGGTGCAGGCACTGCACTTGAACAAGCCCAGAGATGGACCGTCACACGTGGGTTTGGAGTTGCCCATGTGTTTTGTCTCGATTAACAAATCACCACGGCTCCTGGTCGGGTTTGCATGAATAGCTGCCGGGCATTCTCTGGGGCATGTAAACGGCGCTCATAAATAGTGGCTCAAGGGTGAGGTTGAGTAAATTCCTCAGTGTGAAGAGTTGGCCAGCAGGGAACCACACTGAGCTTTGAAATAAGACCTTTCTCGTTTGAGGGAAGTGGGGAGAGGAGGGCCAGGGCACTGAAAAGTGACAGTTTAATCCCTCGACTGTAGGGTGATCCACTCGTGAGCACAGACGGTTGACGTGATCTCCCCGAGCCCTGGCCTCCCTCTCATCTTCTCTAAAATGGGCACAAGAGTCTACCTGCTGACGTTTCACGCACTCACGGACTCGTTCTGCGTTGGGAGGAGGGCTAGCCGCTTTCTTCCGCCGTAGTCAAGTCACGCGAAGGTGGGTATTTTGACCTCGAAGGGTCTGTAGATCCGTCCAGTTCAAATTCAGCATCTTTGTGCCAATGGGTCTCGGGCCCCGGGGGAGCGATGTGTGCTTTCTCGGGGCCTCAGCAGTCTGCCTGTCAGCGTTGCCATCAGGACCCCCTTGTGCCTGTGGGTAGCATTGGGGTGGGGGGGCCTGGCCATGGCAGGGGTCAGGGAGGAGATGTCGGCCTAGGAAGATGCATGAAATATTTCAAGTCTTCAGGTGACTTAAAATTTAAGCTTACATAGAAGCAAATGTTTTAATCACAGAGCTTTATTTTTCCTTGGAATATTCTTTTTTTGCACCATCTAAGATGTTGTTAAATAAAGAACATAAGGAGAGCGCTCCCAGGGATGGGGTAGGGGACCTCACTAATGTAATGATGTTAATACCATTTCCTCAAGGCTCACGAGTGCCCGGATTTTATGTAACGCGGTTCACACGCAGCATCACATTTACTCCTCATAACACGTCTTGGAGCAAGTTTCGTGATCATCACTATTTTATATTTAAGAAAACCAACATTTTAAGGAGGTGAGCTCATTTGTCCAAAGTCACACAGCTGGTGATGTGACCAGCATTTTAACTGTGACCCGGAGATTCTGAAAACCCACACTGCTGCCTTGTCTTTGATTAAGTCTTTAAGGTGCCAGAACTTTCAAGGACTCACCAGATGCCCAGATGGCCCACCCCAGAGACTTTTCGTTTGGAAACACTCAGACGATTAACTGACTTCTCGCGTCTGTGCAGCGAACGCTTGGGGGTCGCCGCGCAGGAAGGGGCCCTGGGGTTCCACCGATGGCCCCGCCGGTCACAAGACGCGGACGGGCCTGAAGGGAGCACTCACCTGGAGGTGGCTGGGTCTCGCCTTGGTCATGAGCTCCGTGGCTTCTGCTGGCGATGCCCTTGCACCCTCATCCTGCCCGGCTTGTGTCATCCTCGTGGCCCAGGAGCAACCCGCTCAAAGGGAGCCCAGGCACCGCATCCAGACGCACTGGGTCAGCTGTGTGACCTCCAGGGATCAACTGATGCCATGGAACTCACCTGCTTTTATCGCCTGCGTTTCCCAGAGAGTGGAAGTAAAATACTCCTTGGAGAGCTGGCATGTAGAGTAGATGTAAGGCGTGTGGGTCAGGAGCCCAACGCTGACAGAGGAGACATCCCCCGTTGCTAACGGGTATATTTAAACGTTTCACATGTTAAGATGCCAGAACTTTCAAGGAGACGCCAGGCACCCAGATGGCATCCCCAGTGCTCCTGCTTCTTGAGAACAGAAGCCATTTATCTTACATTGTGTTACGTTCATACATATTAGAGACCCTCGATAGCTGTTCCTAAAACGTACTAACACGCGTATGTGTGTGTGTATAGATATAAACGTAAACCTAGGTATTATCCGTACTAGCACTAAAACCAAAAGCGTTTATTGTATGTTATTGGATACGTTGCTCTCACACGTGGAATTCACATGTGAAATATCTAATACGTAGAATTCAGATTCCACCTGCGGTTTTTCATCATCCCCTCGTCCCCACCGGTCAATGACTTGAGGACTAGCGTCACTACGGTTTTATGGTTTTGTTGCAGGAAATGTGGAGCCAGATCCTTAGGTGAATCAAGAGAGATCCAGGGCTCCCGGCTCGGGGTTGGGCCGTTCCTGTGGGTCCCGGGCACTGCAGGCCGTGTGCACGGTGGCACCAAGTCACCTCGACACGTTATTTATGGCTCCCTCTCCCACGACTTACTGGCGGCTGTGACACAAAACCTGCCTGTCGGCGAAGGCTCAGAACCTGATCTCACATGCGCACAGGGAACAACCCTCATTTGTTCACTGGGAAACCAGGCGGGTGACGGGCCGACCACGGGCCCAGGGGGAAAAGCCCGGCGAGGGCCGGGTGGGGTGAGTGGGGTGGGAGGCTGGACCGGGCGACGTCTCGCACCTTCCCACCTCGGCAGTTGTGGCAGCACCTAATTTTCCTGCCTTTTGTTCCAGAGGGCAGATTCTAGGGACAGCATCAGCACCAAATGTTACTGAAGGGAAATGGAAGGGAAATCGTGCCAGCTGCCCTTTCTGTGTCAGTGAGATGGAATTTGGGGGCCTCCCCTGCACCCCCCTGGGTCTCAGGAGCAGACGGAGATAACGACCTGACCTGCCGGGGATTCCATCCACTGTGGAGGCGTCACCGTTAAGTCCCAGGAATGTGCTTCCTCTCCTCCTCTCTCCACTGCTGGCCTTTGTTTTTTGAAACGAGCAGGATCCTGGGTGGGCAAGGGACCTCGCTGGGGGATCTCTTAGCAGTCCCTCCCTCAAAGCCCTGGGATATTTTCCGGCTTATCCGTGGTGCCCAGCACTGAAGGCGCATGAAAAAGAAAGCTTTTCGATCGAAGTTGAAAGAGAATACCAGCAAGGGCATTTGGGAGCAATGAAATATGGCCCTCGACAGATGAGACAGGCAACACTCTGTCCTAGCCGTAGATTTCACGAGCAAATTTCAGGGTCGCACAGGGCCATTAAAAGCAAAACAAAAACCATAATTGCCCTTAATCTCCATTCATTCTGCATGTGCAAATCTTGTTCAAAGGGCGGTTTCGAGGGGGGAAGATCAAGAGGAGAATCCGCACAGATCTCTGGCTGGAGCCCGATTTGATCTTCCTCCTGTGAAGACACGGGAAGAATAGAGTCAGAACCTGAGGTGTGAGCTCTCCCCGGGGGAGCTGCTGGTGGCCGACAGGCTCCAAAGGGCCTGACTTCTTCCCATGGTGTTGTCAGCCCCGTCTGTGTCCACGGTCCCCTTTTGTGGAGGTGAAACATTTCTGCTGGGTTTTTGGCTCCGAAGCTGAGCAAGGTGATCATGCCTACATATGTGCTTTCACTTAACTTGCCATAAAAAAACAACCAGCTCTGCTTAAATTACAGTGAAATTACTTGTGAGCCTAAGGGGTTACAGGTTCGGAGGGGAAGCTGGGGGTGGGAAGGGAATGGCCAATCTAATGTGCTGTAGACCCAGGAAAAGTATTCTTCTAGTAATTTACGGTTCTCCTCCTCAGTTCCTCTAACAGTAAAGACCCTTACCAGTTCTCGGTGGCCTGACTCATGGTAACATTGTTTTCAAAATGTGAGATAGTTGTATGCAGGGGTCTGGATTTTTTTTTTTTTTTTTTTTTTTTTTTATTGGTAGGATTATCCTTATTTCTTTTGGGGTCTGGATTTTTAACGAAAGAAATTTATTGTTTTCTAGGTAATAAAAAGTAACAGCACATGACCCCAGTCTACGCAGACGAGAATGTGACGTATTTACGCTGTGATAGACCCAGATTTCATGATCCCAGTTGAGAATAATTTGGATAATCTACGACAATTGGGCTCTTCTTTACTAGAATATATGCCTCGCACAGGGTCTGATATATTATAATTTGCACCGGCACCACCTTAGGCAAACATTTTGCAGTAGAGTGACTGACCGTAATCCATCAAAGTCTTATTTCTCTCCGTAGATTAGATGGAGATTATTGGGTTGATCGGGGGAACAAGACACTCCAGAAATTCTCCTCCGCCTCCCTCTCTTGCCTGTCATCTGCCTCTCCTGTCCTACATTTTTTCCCAAGTGAAACTCACTTATTCTCACGACATTTCTTTTAACCAGAGCCTCACTTTTAGACTGTAAAACTCTCTCGATCGTATTTGACTGTTATAGCCGGATTCCCTTTCTCTCAGTAGGTTTAAAGCGATTTTTCCCCCATTTTTCTAAAAACCAGATTGGACCTTAATGCTTGGTCTCAAAGTAAGTGAGATTTTGAATGAATGGTATTTCCATGAGTCTTTTTCTCCTTGGAATCAGAAGTCGTGGACGAAAAGGAGGAATGCTCTCCTCCAACCATTTCTGGTCTGATTGGTGTTGGCGGGAAAACAGTTTTCTGATCATTTGGTTTAGGACCAGTTAGCCTGGACCCAGTTCCATGGGTTCCTGTGTTTGGTTGGAAGCCTTAGTTGGCATCCTTCTCTTTGATGGGTAAGCGCCAGGCAACAAGTCCACTTCTGGGTTCTCCACCAACCTGCGGCCCTGAAGTCTTTGCCTCTCGTCCGTCTGTAATGGGTAGGCCAGTGAGCGACTCTAACTTCTGTACTTTATGTCACTTTGATCAGTTAAACTTTAAAGGGTGATTTCTTCAAAAGATGTTGAAAGCTGCTAAATTTAAGGTGAGTGACCTCATACCAAATACTAAGCCGCTACTTCTCATCAAATTTCCTCTTCAGGGAGCATCTGTAACTCTTCAAAACTTTCCTTTATTCAAACTGTCACACTGAACCAGGAGATCACCCATGAGAAAAACAGAGCCCATCACAATGACCGTCTCCTTTGTAAAGTCAAAAGTTATGCCCAGGTTATTGCTCTTTGAGAAATTATAATTCTTCGCGTGACAGACTGTGACTTAAACCATTACATTGGTTCTTTATGAACTCAGGGCAGAAACGAAATGGAAACTTCTTGAAACCCCACTGAGAGTAGCTTGTTGCTTCCATAGATTTCTTAGCTGGGGAATGACCTAGCTGTTTTCTTGGTTGGTTTCTGCAGAATAATGGGAATATTTGCAAAATATGCTGTGAGGAAAAACAAAAGCTTGGCTTTGTTACAGATGATTAATTTAAAGAAATAGGAGTTTAGGTAGAGCTAATGTAAGGTAAAATAATAAGAAGACGTAGGCAAATATTTATCTGATCTCTCTATGGGAAAAGACTTTCTAAAGTAATAAGCAATGGGAGGAATCACAAAGGGGAAGGCTGGTAAATTTGCTTGCATAAGACTTTATAAACCTTTATATATCTTTATGCGTTAAAAGCTCCATTGATACATTTTTTTTAAAAAGTATCCGCAATAAGTCTCATGTTGAAGGGTTACTCTTCTTGATATGTAAAGAACTCATGCAAATCAGTAACTGGAGCCTACAGTCAGTAAGACTATGTAAATAAGAAAAGAGGAAATTAAAATGTCTGATAAACAAGAATATTCAACCCTGTTAGTAACCAAAACAGAGCAAAAATTTTACATCTAAGCTAGTATCAGAGAATGAAAAGAAACACCAATTACTGGTAAATAGGCATTTGTATGCATCACTGGTAGAGCTGTAAACTGATACGGCCTTTTTGAAAAAAAGGTGAGCACTGTGCAACAGGAACTTTCTAAACAGTTTTATTTCATTGTGGTGTTTTCATGTTTGCAGAAAATTAGAAAAAATCAAGTAAATTATTATGGGTAATAGGATACGTAATGATACAGTCATTAGGTAATAGTCCTGGACAATCTTAAAATTAAAGCAAGATGCTCACGCTAATTGTAAGAAAGAAGAACACAAAATGATACATTCAGTAGGACCAAATTGCAAAATTCTGTCCACGTTAAAAAATTGCATAAAGGTACACCAAAATATGGGGGGGGGGGCTGTTTCTGGATCTTATTTTGTATACTTTTTGGTATTTCCACTCTTGTAAAGTATTTAAAGTACTATTTCTAGTAGCCAGTCAGAGATTCCCAACTATAGTGCAAAACTTCATAGTTGAGTTTCAATTGTCCCATTTTCACCACAGACGTTATTAGTGTACATGTATGTGTATAAAATTACTCTCTATATTATTAGTACATATCATATATATATGATATAATAGTATATGTATGCTGTAACATGTGAACTTAGTATATTAATGTTACAATATTAATACTTGTTGATTTGCATATTATATTAGTAATTATATATCAGTAGGTTGATATCGCATGTCATGTAAACACATACATCTAGGTATGTATTTTAGTTTGTGTAGAGTAACTGATTTCTGCCTACATCATGGACTGATTCTTGTTGACCCTGAATCTGAGTTGTCTCCATGGGTCCCACCTTCTCCCCTAACAGTAACAGGCCACGAGCACAGTTTCCTTACACCGGTGTCCAAGCCCAGGGTTTCTGAGACACCTCAGGGTGCCTATATTTTAAGCAGCTTGTGCCAAGCAGATGTCCAACGCAGGGGGTCCTTTTGGATGGTGCCCTAGCATCCTACGTGATACGGTACGACTTTTATAAGGTGTTAAGCATCGATGTGTGAACGGACATTGTCGCCTGTAACTTCAGTGCTCAGATTAGCTAAATGTGTTGCCTTTGTTAAAAAAAAAAAAGACTTGAGTTCATCTCCAAGAAGGGGCAAACACACAGGAGAATCAAAGGGCTCTTTCAGATTTGTAAACCTAATATCAAAGAATTTAGAAGTCTCACCCAGCCTCACAGGTGTCCTTTGCTTTGATCACTAATTAAAATGTGACTTCTATCCTCAGTGTCACTGTTGGAGGACTTGACAAAACAAAGTGCGTCAGGTACCTGACAATTTCTTATAATGCCCTGAAAGACAGGTGTTCATTCCTACAGAAGCTTTGAAGCTAAAAACAAAATAAGACAAAATTTAAATTAAAGGATATTCCCGAGCACATAGTAATCATCTTAAGACACACACTTCAGGGTCTCTTTTGCTCCCAGATGATGGTGGAGGTGGTGGGTAGGGGGGTGGCTGGTGGAAACGACAGGCAAACCCTGGCTGGAAAGGAATGCAGAAAATGGGGTAAAGTAAAGCCTTGTAAGTCATTTGAGATCAATTGTCAGAGAATGTGTCTCAACGGTGTCATTATCAGATTAATATTTGAGTTCCAATTTAAGCTGGAATTATTTGGATAACAAAAATCAAAAGGAAAGTTTTTACAAACAGTTTTGCCTCGGAGCAAAAGAAACGTATCAGGGATAGGATTTTTGTGAGTTTTCACCACACCTCCCAAATTCCTGCAAGCTTCAAGAATCACGGACGTCCTTACCTTCACAGCTCCGCTTTGTTTATCTTCAGCTAAGATTGGAAAAAAACCAAATTCCTTCTAATTTCATATGAGTTTCCAGTGGAAACCTTTTGGCAGAATAATCTGCAGAGTATTTCTAATCATTGTAAAAGCATGATTTATTTGATAGGTCATTCCTAATTGAAAATGAAGAGCTGCCTCCTTGGTGATAAAAGCAAACTTTTAACTGATTGCTTCTTTTTGTTTCCACATCAGCATTTCTCAGAGCCAGGGAGCCCTACGTGTGAGCTTGTTAATAAAGTGTCTGAACTTCTAATAGCCAACAAAGTAGAATAATTGGCAGCAATTAGCAAATGAAAACATTCAGCAAATCTCTAGATCCATCCATGTTGCTGCAAATGGCATTATTTCCTTCTTTTTTACGGCTGAGTAATGTTCCATTTTGTGTGTGTGTGTGTGTGTGTGTGTGTGTGTGTATACACCCCTTGCATCTTCTTTATCCATTCATCTGTCGGTGGACATTTAGGTGGTTTCTTCAGTAAAAATAAATTTTAAAAAATTCAGTGAAATACGTAGGCTAGAAAACTGGAGACAGGGTTAAAAGAAAATTTGGGATGCATTTGTTATGCTTAGGGGCCACGTGGACTCAGCTGGGGTGGCAGGGGCAGGGGCAGGGGCACCATGTCTTTAGTTAAGAGAGAATTCCCGCTGGCTTCGTCTGTGTGACTCTTCCCGGTGCCCAGAGATGTGGCGAACCTGTTCCTGGGGGTGCTGGCTGGACAGGAAAGGTGTGTAGTTGCTCATCTAACTCCCAGTGTGCAGGTGTTCAGGGTTTTTTCCTAATATCCTTTGCTCTGGGAAATACTGAGTGCAGGGGAGCAAGGAACCTGTGGCTGACTTCTTCAGAGAAGCCCAGAACACCTCGGAGAGTTTCAGGTGACAGAGCTTTGACTTATGTGTGGTCACAGCTCTATTCTTTGCAAGGTGCTGTGCTCTCCTGTTGACCTTTCTTAATAAAGCCAACCATCCTGAATGTCAATATCGATTACGGTGGTGATGCTATCCTTGATATTATTGATGGAGTGCTTTCTGTGTGTCTGGCACTATACTATGAATTTTTACCTCACTTCGGTCTCCCAGCAATCCTTTGAAATAGGTATTTTATGTTTACTTATTACGAAGAAAATTTAGCATCGGCCTTTGAGTAAGTCACAGAACTAGGGAGCAGCAAGTGCAAGGTCACACTTCTGTGTCTCCAGCCTGGTTTATGGGAGGGCACACAACTCAGCAAACACATGTGCGTTGCTCTTTTGATATTTTTAAGGGATATAAGCTGCTTGAAGCATGGTGAGCCTTCAGTACTATTTTTGTGTGTGTGAATACATGAAGTTTCAGGAATTTCTACCATACTTTTGTAGCAAGGTTCATAGACCTGTCCTGGCCATCCTGTGGTGGGCAGGATGTTCTCTGGAATTGACTGCGAAACTCTCTGTCCCTCTGACATCGAGACCCATGGAGATGAAGTTGAGGGGGGAGGGGGTAGACATTCACTTTCTTTCTTCAGCTTATTTTGACATTTTATTTGAAATACTGAGTTGGTTTCACTGAGCAGATACATGTGGGCTAGTATCCTGGGATGAGAAAGAAGATGTTACCATTGAGGATGGGCAGTTGGTCAAACTGCCAGGAAGCCAGTTTTCAGGTTCACTTTTGCTCACCCCTAACCCTGCTATCATTCCAACGTGATCTTCGAAGCTGTACCAGTGTGGAGTTCAAGGATGTCCAGGAAGGCAGTGCTGTAAAAGTAGTGGGAAGAGAATCATTGGTAAAACATGGGAACTGATTTCGCCGATGGGTCCAACTTAAAAAAAGTTCAATCCAAGGTTGTTGGCTTAGGATCCCAGCTTCCGGCAAAAGAGCCGTGTCTGGAAAGTTTAGGATTATGAAGTCTTGATGAAGCACTGTGAGTTATGGAGATGGACCTTACAGGGTTGGATCTTCTTATCACACAGGGGAAGGAACCTGTTCCTGCACAGCTGCAGGACCAGACGAGTCTGTGGTCAGTGTGATTTGTCATGCACCAGTGTCTTCTCTTTTCTTCTCTTCTTTTCCTTTTCTCTACTTTCTTGCTTTGTTCTTGCGGAAAAGGCAGCTCAGCCTGATGGGAACTTTCACCCGGCAGATTCTGTCTCTCTGCCGCCATGCTCCTCAGACCCGAGATTCGTCGTAGCAGGATATATTGCTGTTCCCACAAACGCCAGGAAGTCAGGATTTGATTGGCTGGAGAGGTGGCAGTGATAGCACATAATGAATTTTAAAATGTTTGAATGACCTTTTTCCCTTCAGGTTGATAAGCTCCAGGCAGGGATGTAGTTCAAGCACGTGGAAGGGTTTTACATCATTGCTGCCAGAGCTGTCATTGGTTGTAGGGAGTAATATTCAAATTCTTAGCTGTGTCACCGTTGTCTCCAGTTATTGTGACATTTCTACCTGTGCGCAGAAACTGTTGGCTTACTTGTCTTCCTTTTAGATGGGCCACCATGTATACTTAACAAGTTAAAACCTGGTGGAGTTTCTATCTAGGGAAAGTATGAGCATTTATCCAAGGTGAACTCAGGTTGCCATTAATTTGCTGATTTACCGGGTGATTAAATACAAAAGGAAAAAAAAAAGGATAGAAACAATTGCAAACAGCTTGGGAAAATGTCCTCTATACTTTCCAGAATATCTTGATTTTTATTATCTTTAACATCTGTACATTTTAATGTAGATCATCTGCTTTAACAAACAGTTTAAGTACATTTTTAAAAAACTCTCACTCGTAAGTACCGACTAAGTAAATTTTACTCGTTGTGGTAACAGTGAGAAAGCAACCTGGTTACCATCAAGTTGTCAGCATTTCATTTGTTTAAAAACACAAATATCTGGGGGAAGCTTCCCCTCCTCACTCCTCCCACTCACCCGGTCTCACTCCTGATTGGTGTGTTTTCACTCCAGAGAAAGAAATCTAAGACATAATGCCTGCTTTCAGATTTGGAAAGATCATATTCTACATAGATTATTTTTTCACCTTTCTATCCATATTTCTTTTCTTTAATGCTTTGTACTAGTTTGAATGCCTCTGGATTGATCATCAGAACAAGATCCTCAAATCCATTTCATTTTAGGGATAAAAATATACAACGATGCACTTAGTTTTTGGAGCCTTCCCAAATTCAAATTAGATTTTTTTTTAAAGTTTGGATTTACTTTAAGAAAAAAAAGAAACCCTTCAATTGTGATCATCGAAAATATACCAAACCCATACCAATGGCTGATCGAACTTTTCATGTCATAACTGATTTGTTTTTGGTAGGTGGTCTTAAAGAAAGAGGAAAGTAGGGCTACAGTGTATTTGTTCTTCGAGGAATCATTTTATATCGTGGGCATTTTGTTTAAAAACACAAGAATTTTTTAAAGGACAAAACATAGCTCCTTACTTGATTGTCTCCATGTCATGTTATAAATTAGAAATATATGCCCCTGTTATTCATTTATTCAACAAATATTTTTGAAATACTATGCGTTGGAGGTCCTCTGGGAAATGCTGACATGACAGGACACGGTCTCCACTCAGGGTTAGAGGGAAGCTGGGCTCTGGGGGTCAACCAGTCTCTACCTACTGGGCCGGGCTGGGCTCTGCTCCAGAGTTCCCAGAGCAGAGGAGTCGTCATTGAACCCACCGCCAGGGCTGCTGGGCACCAGGCAGGGCAAGGACGCGGCCCACAGGCTCGGTTGCAGGGAGCCCTGCCTTGTCCGGGGGTCAGAGGAGAGCTCAGCAAAGAAGAATTGTTCGGGCTGATTTCGGAAGTGAGAGTCACAGTCAGAGGGAGGGGAGAGCTTGTGCCAGTTGGTGAGGGAGGGGTGAACCCAGGAAACATGAGAAGCCTGGTCTGCCCGGCCAAGTGAGGGGACGGGGAGCTGGGGGACCCTGGGGCCAGTGGAGAGCACCACCCCCCGGATCCCCCTGCAGCCCGAAGGCTCCCCAGGGCACTTGGTCTGCAAAGCAGCCTCACCATCAGCTGCCCCGGCAAGCACCTCCGGGGCAGACACACCCTCAGACCCAAGTGGAAGGCTCAGTATGTCTCCCTCCAAACCCGTGGCCGCCGGGGAGTTGGTGTCAGACCTCAGTGCCTTTACGTTAGCTCTGCACCCATGTTCCCAAGTCGCATCAGTGCTCAGCCAACACCAGACCCCAACTTCTGACCCAGGGTCCCGGTGTTTTCAGACTTTTTAAGGTGGTCTACATTTCCGTCATATTTTGGCCCCTCTGGTTCTTTCAGCAAACCAGGCGTCTTAAGATGGCTTAGGCTTTTATAGGCGGGATTGGAAGGAGTCCAGGAAAGATGAACATCTCCTTTCAGGAGGTAGAAAAATGATAAGCCAACGTGGACTTCGGTGCGTAAGAGGGAGCTTGTGAAAAAAATTAAAACGCAACTCAGAGGGGTAGGGTCGTTTTGGAAAGGTTTTGCATAGTTGAGCAATAGGGCCCATAGCAGAGCTGAGTTTCGTAGCTATTTGTAGTGGGCCAGTTGTTTGAAATGAAGGTTTGGGTTTATTTACAGAGAAGATAACAATTTGGGGAAGAATTAGTGTGACAAGATTTTTCACATGAAAACAGCACACCCAGATCTCAGCATCATCTGCAGATATCATCTTGTTGTACTGTCCTCCCATCCCGAAAAGACAAAAAAAATAAAGCACATTCTCTGGCTCTTTGGGATAACATGCCGGGTATAATTAATATGTCTGTTGGATTTCCTGTGTGGTGGCACCGTATAACGGTTTAGAAAAATGTTTCTTTCCACACTTGCGTATCATCAGTCATTCGATTCAGGGCTCTTGCACGTCATCAGCCTTTGGTCCATGGGCTTGTGTTTTCAGTTTTAGTAACACTGTTTGAAGCCTTGCTAAGCATATTTGGGATGAAATAGTCCACAGGTGTCTCTCTTGATTTTTCTAATCCACACACACTAGTGAGATTTGCAATGTTTAAATGCTTACGACACGTAATGTGCTCTGTTCCCCCAAACTGGAACACTCTGGAGTAGACAGATGCTCACATTCTTATTTATTTATTTACTTGTTTATTATTGAGTATAGTTGATTTACAATATCTTGTTAGTTTTAGGTATACAGCACGGTGATTCAGTTATGAATATATACGAATGAGTTATGAATATGTATATTCTTTTTCAGATTCTTTTCCCTCATAGTTCATTACAAAATATCGAGTATAGTTCCTCACACTCTCTTTTAAACTTCGTGTTTTCATGGAAATTCTCCTTGATCCAAACCAAAGTACCCTTCGTACCTTAGTTGGGATTTGGTAGTGCATTTATTAGGTTTACCTTTGCTTTGTATAGACTGGTTAGAAGTCATTGATTCGCTGGGCTACAACACAGTGTGGTTCTCACAAATGGGAAAAAATGTGATGACAAGCCATTAAGTGGGGCAAAGGTACAGTTTACCTGGACAGATGCAACAAGCAACCTGGAGGGCAGACGGAAGGAGGGTGTTCTTAGGATCAGCCCCACTTGACTCCACATCCTGACTGTGCTGTTGACTGTCACTGAACTGTTCTGAGTCTCAGTCATTTAACTATAAAACGGATATTATACCTGCTATAACGGTTGTGAGGATTAGCGATAATACACATAAATGACTTAACTGATTCCTGTCTGTTTAGCACTAGGCAGTTAATAAATGGCGGCTATTGTTATACTTAATAATAATAATAATAGACATCATGCATACCCAAGTATTTTCATCATCAGAACTGTCACCTTCAGAGAGTGGATTCATATGAGCATGGTAGCAAAGTATTGCCCTGAAGCACAGACTGGACTTCAAATTAAATGATAATTGGAGTTGGAGAGCTACTGAAATGAAATGATTTTGCTACAGCAAAATCTGGGACCAATAGATGAAACTTGCAGGAGGATATGCTTGAGCTGGGCTCATAGATGGGTTTTCCAATGAGCAGATGCACTGTGGGAGGAGTGGGGCTACCTCGTGAGACCCTGTGCCCCTGGCCTGGATGTGTCCGAGCAGAGGCTAATGGCCACTGGTCAGTGCTGATGCCAAGGAGATTTCCCCCTGGGCGGGAATGTGGATGGATAATGTTCACATGGCTTTTCTGACTCTTATTAAGATTCCAGGATTCTATGGCAGGATCCATGGGTGGTAGTTTGGCATGGAAGGGCTGGAAGAACTTTGAAACCAGTGTCAGGAAAAATTTCTCAAGAGAACATGTTTTCTCTTCCCAAACACCCAGTTGTGGTGAATATGGAAGAGGGAAAGTAGTAGCTGAGGCTTATTTATTTTGCAGTTTAGATTCACATTCTGTAGAGTTGATAAGGTTCAGGAAGGTCGTCATATCTGACCTTTCCCCCAATTCCAGAATTTCCTAACACCATTGTGAAAGGGGGTCACAGAGGCTGTTTGATCCCTTCCAGGGCCAGGAAGCTTACTTCTCACTTAGCAAGGCTGGCCACGATGTTGATGGGCAGTTCTAACTTTCTGCAACTTCTTCAACATATATGGGTGAAAATACATGAACGTCCCTATTTCTGAGGGATAAATCAGGTTTCTGGGCCAAAGGTCCATCCTGAGATGTTGGCACACTCACCAAGTTAATGGCCTCTTGGGAGACAGTTGGCTGGTGTTCCCTAGGGGCACACAACAATGGGCCATGTCACAGGATGGGATGAGAGGCTCTTTGTGTAACTGGAACTTCCCCGGTTACCACACCCTTTTCATGACCTTCACGTGGCCTCACTGCACTGTTAACTCCTTTCGTGTTTTGGTAGAACAGAGTTTGTGTAAAGTTACGTCACGCAAGAACTACATGTTCTACATGAAGAATTGTAAATGTAATTGGGTTAGATGTAATCCTCTTTGTTTCGAATCCATCACACTGTTCATTATGGATTCTCATTCCTGTCTCCTAGCCCAGGGATTACCAGATTACAACCTGTGGACCAAATCTAGGCAGTGGCCTCTTTTTGCAAACATTTTTTGGGGGGAACAGAGCCACACCCATATTTTTACATGTCTGTGGCTGCTTCTGCCCTACCATGGCAGAGTTGATTAGTCAGGACAGAGACAGTGTGACCCCCAAAGGCTAAAATATTTACTCTGTGGTCTCTTATAGAACAAGTTTGCTAGCCACTGATCCAGCTTATTAGCTCTTTTCCCCCAAATTGTGGGTTATCTGAAAGTTAGAGGAACACTTCTAGCCTTCTGATTATGTTGTTTATAAAAATATTAGGTGTAACAGGGCCAAGTGATATCCAGCATAAGGTTTATTAACCAAAGCATTGTAGATGCAACCATCACTGTACTTTGGCTGTGGCGAGAACTGCTGATGCTCACTATTATTCATGTTTTCCATGCTTTCCTTGACTTCTTCTATCTCCTGCTGGACCTCGTTTCCCAACCTCCTTTGCAGATAGGCGTGGCCCTGAGACTATAGAATGAGAGTGGCAGTGATGGGAGCCACCTCCAGGCATGATGCTCAAAACCCTCTCCTGCTCAATCCTTTCTACTTCTCCTTGTCTCTGGAGACCTAGGGGAGGCACAGCTACAAGAGGGAGAGAGGTTTGAGCCAGGATTGGTGGCCTCCCTCAGAGTCCCTCTACTGATCCACACTGGACTGTCATGTACGGGAGAAATAAACCTGTGTTATATCCAGCCATTGCAAATCAAGGGTTGTTTGTTGTAGCACATGGACTACCCTGAGTTAGACCATAATCAATCCCGTTTTTATCCCTCTTGTATACAAAAATATCATATGAAACTTGTCAGATGTCTTTTTCAAACTTAGATAAATATGTTCATAATATTCCTTTAATCTTAGGGGAACATTCATAAAAGTAAATACCATTTTATAATTTTTTATTATTTTATTATAAATTATTCAATTATTTAAACTAAAAAAAAAAAAACACACAAAAAACAGTTCACCCATTTCTCCCATCATTAAATACCCACCAGTCAATACCATTTATAATACCTTTTCCTGGGTCAGCTATTATATGCTCCCAGTAAACGGTTGCTTTTCTAGGTTTTCACCAATTATTTGTTAAGTCATTCATTCCTTAATTTTTTCAATGATCAAGAGGATTGATAACATACTTATCATTCCCTTTTTTGATTTGGATATCTATGTTTTCTGAAATCTTTCTGGTGTCTGTTTGTGTTTCTCAGCTGCCTCATTTCAACCATAGCCCTTGAATCTTTAGGGAAATGGCTGTCCGAGTCTGGAGAGTTGACTAAACCTAAGTGGCCTATTACTAGTTCCTCACATGTTCCTTAACCTTTCTCTCTCTTCTAATGGGTTTAAATGCAGCAGACCTAGCTTCACCCCATGGACACCAGCAAGTTCATGCAACCCGACACATCTTCATCTCGGGCATCCCCATGTTTCTGTTCAGGACCTTGGTAGGGAGAAATGGAAACCTCTCTGTTTCCCTCTTGTTTGTTTCTTCCCTCTAGCTTTCAATATTGTTTTTCGTTATATGAAATCCCAAAGTTTTGACTAGTGAATGAATAAATATGTATCTTTTCCTCAATGATTTGTACCATTTTTATTCCTCCAGGAAGTTACAAAGGATAAAAAAAACCCTTCATAAACATGTATAAAATGGCTTTGAGATGATTTCTCAAAAGTTGTTGAAATCTTCCCTGGAGTTGGCTTTGCTAAGCAACAGGGTGAGAATTCAAATGTAGGCAGGCACAACACTTCCCAGATTTTTAAAAAATGCTTTGAGACGTTATCTGATACTCACCAGCACTTCAGAAAACTCTCACCGAGGAAGCCTGCTTAGATGCAGTGGCTTCAGTCCTCTCTGTGCTTGCTGGACCATCTGGTTGGACGTGACCGTGAGGAGCCTCCTGTGTACCCAGTGCTCTGTTTGAAGGAAGACCTTGCAACGTCTTCTGTTTGCCACTGGCATGTAAGTTAGAGCCGATGAGATTCCAGCTTTGATCTTCAAAAGGGTGGAGCTTATGGGACGAATTAACTTACCTTGAGTTCATGTGTTTCACGAGATGGAACCAGCAGGGAGTGGGGTGAGACAGGTCAGTTCTAGGTCACCTCACTTCTGAAGATAACATGCCCCGAGTACATGTGACGAGGTGGGGACTTGAGTGACCCTGAACCTTCTGGAGGGGCAGCCCGTGTTGGGCAAGAAACATGGGACCCAGGATCTCCCCGGGCTGAACCTGCTTCCTATTCCACAGGAAGTGCTCAGAATCCCTACTTGCCTTCTGGGGATGTTACAAGGATCAAATGAGATAACGACTTTGAGATCTTTGAATTTTAAACAAGTGAAGTCACTTCTTTCCTTTACGGAGGGAATTAAATAAGTTAAGTGGAAGGTTTTCCTCTTCCTAGAACCCTTGGAAATAAGAGGCTTGAGGCTCGACCGCCCTCTTCTATCGTGTAGAATCACACCCTGATTGATCGAGTAGGTAATTGCCGGTCAGATTGATCATGCCAATCAATCTGGATTGCTCATTAATCAAGCCGTATAATTTGAATTCCCATTAACATTAACAGGATCAATTTTATAAGTTTTCCTAACATCTAAACATGTCAAAGTGGTTAGGTGATTGGAAATCACGTTGGTAGGTCACGTTTCCCTCTTTCCCTCTAGATACTTAAAAGACCATGTTCCATCTGCGGACACATCTGGTCGTCACGATGAATCTCGAGGGTGCTTACCACATCAGGGCAGACATCTCAACAGGACAAAGATCGTAGGTTCCGTTTTCACACGTGATGGTGATTTTCTCTTCTCCATGAGTGAATTCAGTCACTCCTTCAGCAAATAGGCATTGACCACTATTACGTGCTGTGCGGGGTCCTTTCCCTCCTTTGGCTTAGAGACTAGAGGTAGAGACAGACATTCCTCAAGTAAATACTAGCTATAAAGGGAAAACATACGGCCCAGGAAATAGCCATCAACTGCACTTAAAGAATAAAGTCTTCAATATCAGTATCATTTTCACATGTAAAAATCCACATATTATTATTTTTACATTTATTATTGCTAATGAGATGGCTTTGTTTCTGTCTTCTCATAGCCCTGAGAGTAAGGAGGAAGATTTTTGTGCTGTTCAGGGACAGCGACTACTCAGACACCATTGAGCTCACTGTAATGGTTGCTCATCGTTTCTCTTATTAAAAAAAAAAATCTGCTGTAGCTCGGTGCTATTTTATTCTCGTCCTCTTCAGCCATGGTTGGCTGTGTTGAAACAATGCCAGACTGAACATTGATACCAGGTGCCCGTCCTCATAGAATCCAATATCACACCTGCAGATAGAGTGTAAGATTACATCATGTGTCGTCCTGAGCCCCACAAATGACTCTATACTTCATCTCAAATAACATTATAATTTACACTTGGAGACTTCAGACTACGTAGCCTTGGCCAAATGAAAGTTTCTGCAGCCAAACACATCAAACTCAATATATTTTACTGTGCCGATGGGATTGTTTTTTTTGAGAAGGTGGAACATAATTCAATCTATCAATGGCATTTCAAGTCAAAAGTACCTGTCCCGGAAAGGTAGGCTTATAAACATTTGGCTGTCAATAAAGAAGATGCCACAGAGTTTTGTGCCTGGAAACCAAAGAAAAATGAAAGGACCCCAGTGTACTCTGTGGATTTAATAAGAGTTCACAGAGGAAAGGAAGAACAATGAGAGCTATTGTTTCCCCCAAAATGTCATAGTGATGAAGGTATGGACTTAAAAGTTGGAGAAGCACTGCAGGCAAAAATGAAAACCCTCCCAATTCAAACATTTTCCCAGCTCCAGGACACAACCTGCAGTAATCTTCGCTGAACTTTTGGAAATGTTGTGTAGCTGTTTCAACACCTCCTCACCCCATACATTCTAGTTTTCCCCTTTGCACTTTGGTGCCTGACGGGCTCCTCTTGGAGAGCAGTCATCGTCACCTGCTCACACGTTGATCCGCTGGCTGGAAAGCAGCTGCGCTGCCTTGTTCAGAAAACCATCGCAAATGCTTATACGAATAGAGGAGGGGAGGAATGTCTTCATTCCCTGTCTTCCCCTACCAACTTCTTCAAAGGCTTGGGGGAGCTTTCCACCTGGCTATTGGGTTTCTATGACTTTTGGATTCATTCTATGGTTCTCTTATTTTCTGTGGAATTGGCCCAGCATTTTGAATCTTTCAGACAGGCTGATTTTATGTTTAAGACTAGTAGCCAATAATCTGTGGTCTGGGTATGGCTGTAGAGGTGCCAGAGAGATCTTTACCACCCCCCAACCCAAATAACTCCCTCTTAACTCTGCCCTGATTTTCTGGTATTTCCATGATACTTTGGGAACTCTTCTTAGCATTTTTGGAGTCCTGACGTTTCCTATGTGTTGTCACATGAGTCCTAAGGATGCAGGGCATAAGAAGGAAGGGAGGATGTTTCTGGAGTGTATAAAATTTTGTAACGAGGGTCCAGGACAATTGAAAGATTGTAGGAGAAGATCTGAAAACAGCTATAAGAGAAGTAAAGAATCACCAGAGAAACTTGCTTTACATCATGGCTCTGTGTTCTATGACCACAAGCTACTGGTTTTATCATACGGTGACATGTAAATCAGATGGATGTGGAAGTAGAGAAGAAGGGGATTTTCCACCTCCAAGTGAGGAATGGGTATTACTCGCTGTACAGACACATCTTCTCATCTGGTCCTTATGGTCAGTTTTTATTTGAACAATGATTTTCTGTGACATGATTTTTATGGATCCTGCACCAAGGAAGAATATGTACTAGGCAGCCTTGCTGCGGTAACAAATAGTCCCTAAGCCTCCGTGGTCTCCAATAACGTTTATTTCTTCTCAGTGTCTCGTGCTGGTGACTACATTTGGCTGTGGCTGCCATAACTCTCCTTGGGTCTGCTTGGCCCTGCATCAGATATCTGATTCTTGGACTTAGGCTGAAGGAACAGTATCCATTTGGGACAAGTCATGCTTGTAGAGAAGAAAAGTGCACAAAAGCTGGTGGGAAGCCTGCAATACTTCTGCACACAATCATATCTGCTCCCTCATCATCCGTCCCATAAAGCCACATGGCCAAGCCATACAGTGGCGTGGGGAGATATATTCTGTCTACACGGAGGCACCAGCAGCCACAGAACAGCAGCAGGAAGTCCATCTTCTAGGGAAGGGAATGAACAGATGGGAACAATAACACGGTCATCCCAACATGTCTGTTCTCATGTGGCTTCTTTCGCTCAATTTCGTAGAAACCCCAAGTAAATTGAGCTTTAGCGATTCAGAAGCATTGGCGCATATAAAGCCAAATGCTCCCAGAGTTCTTGGATATTTATCTATAGCTATTTCTAGTCTGCACACTGAGTGCTAATCAGTATTTTCCAGTGTGTCATTTGTCATTCAGACTTTGGTTTTCAACGCTGAGTTGGAGTTCAACTAAGACCTAAGCTGGACTGAAAAAAAATGTTTTCTCCTATATTTAAGGGTTTTTCTCTTGAGTTTAAATTTTACTTCATTATTAAATATATGATGATAAAATGTTCCTATTTCCCTCCAAATGGACTCGCACAGACAGGGAAGGAATTAAACACCAACGTTATTCACAAGCCGTGACAGTAATTTACACGGAGCTTTTACCCCAGTGGCAGGTCTAGGGGTGTTCAGCCTCCCCTGGTAATCAGCACCCTAACACCCTAAGTGGTTAGATCATTAACGAGTTCTTGGCACTTTACCTAAAGGCTTTGGGGAGTTAATCCTGGTTTTCTGGTCAGATTCCAACTAGGGTAATGAATTTCTGACTTCTTAAATTACTCCTGTAATTTTGGTCTAACAGGACGCTCTCTGCACTTTCTGTCCCATGTGGTTTCACTCAGCGACTTGCTGGTAGAGATCTGCCATCTTCCTTTGTAACTGAGATGAGAATAATTTAAAAGCACTTCTAAAAACTTCTGAGCTGCAGTGGTGCGCTCTGTCTTGAATCCGTCATGAGTCTAGATGAGGGCTGTCTCCTGACGGAGACCCCAAATAGAACCTCATGCACGTTAAATTCCTTCCTCCCTGTAATTTGCTTGGATGCTTTGTCCTTGGGTGAGCTCACCCCACAGAGGATCCCCAGCCAGAAGCTCCTACCTGGGTCCTCCTCTGAATGAGGGATGGACAAGTTCTCAGGAACCTCCCTGATGTCTTCTCCCCAGGCTGACCGGAGAGATTTCACACAACCTCTCTTGGAAAGGTGGGAGATTATGTCGAAGCAATTTTGGATGTTCATCAAGAGCTATTAATAAACATTTCTTTCTTAACGTTTAAGGACATATTTTATTATTTATACATTAAAATACATCTCACTAATGTAGCCTATTTAGAAAAATGTGTATTTACGTGCACGTATTTTTAACAGAACAAACTCAAATCCTATTCTTATTATTAATAAAATATGAAGTGACGTACAAGAATTTAAGCAACTGATAGCCGAATGGATGCTTCATGACTGTGTATGTACTTGATCTCCTAGGAGTCACACTAGTTTCCAACGTTTTCACCATTAAAATCCTCATTAATTAGTTTTTGCCCTATTGATTCCAGGTTAGAACGATTTTTGCCTCCTGAACGGAATGTATTAGGTAATAATTCATTCCCTTCCCTATTTTTCTGTTTTTAGCGAAGACACGTGTAGCTGATAATCAGTATCATTATTATTGATCACCTTGAGCTCACTATTGGACCGTGACCTCTCCATCCCGGGGGCTCTGCGGAAGAGGAGGAAAGATGCCTCGCGGATCGGCTTCTCTGGGTAGAGCAGCAGACACGGCCACTGGACCCCTCTGTGACTGTAGTTTCAGAGGTTTGAGCTGGACACATGGCTTCCCAGGTAGGAGCTACACTTTCCGTCGCCCTTACATCTCGGTCTGGCCGTGGGCTCTGGATTCCAGCAGACGGAGCCTGAGTAGGAGGGATGTGGGCAGATCCCAAGTCCAAGGAGCGTGGCCTCTCCTCCTTCCTTTGCTCCTCCCGGGGTGGCATGCTGGTGGGGAGCCAACCTCGTGGACCAGGACCCACTGAGAATGTACAGGGTGACACGATAGAGACGGTCTGGGTCCCTGGGCTCCTTGTGTAACAACCCAGTGAAGAGACGCGGATACAGACGTGAGCTGAGGCAGGAGTGATGACGCTGAGATCCCAGGTCCTTCCTGTGTGTTACTGCCAGCCTTGGCGCTGTCGGCCTGGGCTCCTGCCATCCTGTGTGATCCAATCTCTTCTGGGCGTCACCGTCACTGTCACAGCAGCCCAGCCTGTACCCCACGCGTGAGTGGGCTCAGATATTCGTGGGCGTAATCACTAGGCATTTGCAACCCCTGTATGTTTCTGAATGAAAAGCGGGCAACTGACCTTAGTGGCAGGAGGAAAGAGCCTCTCTGTATGTAGTCTAAAACTCATCACTTCAGCCCTTTTCTCCCGCGATTTGTCTTCCCTCCAGAAGGTGGGTAACGTGGCTCTGGTCTCTCCTAGGGTCTTCGTCCAGGCGTCTATATGCATCCTCCTCTTCACTTCCTCCTTGTAACATTTGGCAGATTTTGCTGAACTTCCAGAATAATGGAAAGAATAATTTCTACAGTGAATAGTGTACAACTCGCTGCCAGATGTGGTTCTTCTCCCGCCCTCAGGCATCCACCCCTCTCCCAGGTCCCCTGCAGGCAGAGCTCCAAGCCTGTTGATAGGCTTGTTTATACAGTCCAACGCATCCCTTCCCGCCCCAAGGAGCACCTCAGGTCACATCGAGGCTGGGGGGCCCCAGGGGTGGGTTGAGATTGTCCTCCTGTCTAAAGCTGCCCCTGAAGAGTCTATCTGTGCTCTCAGTGTCTTCTTTTTGCAGGAGGACGGGCACTTAAGGGGCTGACCCCCCCTGCTAAGGGAAGTGACGCTGTTTCCCCAGGTCCAGAGGACAGAGCCGCACCAGGGGACAGTAGTGAGAGCAGGGCCATGTCCTCACTGCTCTTGGGTTTAATTTTTCCCATTTCACAGATGAGTAAGTGAGGAACCAGAATGTTTAAACAACTTACCCAAAATCTCATTGGCTTTCAGGTTTCAGCACCAGACTTTGAACCCATGAAAGGTTTTCTGATGCCGACCGAGACTTGCACCAAACTTGGCTGTCCAAACCTTCCGGGAGCTTGTTAAAATAGAGGTAAGTTCCCGATCCCACATCGGGGCTATCTTTTCAGTAGTTTTGGGATGAGTCTTAAGGCTTTGACTTTTATTTGTAATCAACTACCCAGGCAATTCCAATGCACGGCAAATTTGGGAATTACTGTTTGGTGTCACACAGGCCACACTGGTCTCGAAATCTTTACAGTCTTTTCCCCTTTGCCCACTTCCTCCCTCACCCCCAGACAAACAAATGATTCAGAGTGAGCGCAGTGTGTCTTAAAGTGAAACTCAATACCTGTCGAGGCAATGTTTTGGAGATTAGTTATATGAATACATTATCCCTTTAGCTAAAACCGCCATCAAGTTTCAAGGGTGTCTTCCCATCCACCCATTACTACTTACTGAGTGATGCTTTGTGACCAGGCTTTACAGGGAATGTCACAGAAGAATAACCCCATCCCCAGATTACCTGAGCTATCCATGAGGGAGACCAAATGACATGTGTGACACAATTCAAGGGTAACAACAAATGATAAATTCCAGGTTATAGCAACTGACACTTGATGGACTTGAACCAGTGAGAAGTGAGTTACAGGAAACGGGAGAAGTAGGGAAGGTTTCCGAATAGAGGTTATGCTTCAATTAAGTCTGGAAGGAGTCAGGTTCGGAAAGGCAGGTGTAGGATGGGAAATCCATGTAGTGGGAAGAGATGAGCAAAGGCACTCGTGTCCTAAAGCAACCGAGGGCCATGAAGTAGTTGGTACTTATTTCCTGAGTCACTGAGGATGTAAACTGGAATATCAACAATCTGAAGGGGTGTGTGTGTGTGTGTGTGTGTGTGTGTGTGTGAGAGAGAGAGAGAGAGAGAGAGAGAGGCTGGGGCCAGGTGAGGCCAGGGAGGGTGGGGAGCTTCGCTGGAGGATGCTGGCTCGGGGGGTCGGCTGCTGGGACACACATGTAGGGAGAGAGGGTGGGGTGGGCAGGTAGCGGGAAGGTCTCTGCTGGGGCACGGAGGACACAGACCCAGGAGGGCTGTTCGCAGTGAATCGACCTTCCTAAACTCTCCTAAGCTCGGGGGCCTGGGGACACGTCCCTCCCTGCCCCTCGGAGTCAGGCCGCTTTGGGAAGTGAAACATTTATTTTATTCTCCCTTGAAAACAAACTTTACATCATTGATCTGCTGCTAAAAAATGTTTGTGCTGAATTCCTGCTTCTAAGCCAGCGCCTATGACTCAGATGGTGTGCATTTCAAAATTCTCTCAACATAATTTCACATAAAAAAGAAACATCTTACATTGGGCCAACTCTGTTAAAAACCAACTGCCTTGTATCACTAATACATAGCTGGATTGATTCATGGTGTACATCTTCAAAGACCTGGATAATCATCTTTGTTTGCAAATTCCTTATTAACGTGGAGATAAATGTTATCATAAATTGAACTTTCATACGATGGGCTAAATTTTTTGGTCTTTAGAGTTCATTTCCAGAATATTCGATAGCACGACTGTAAGGGCTGCATGGCATTTTCCCAATTGGACACAGTTGGAGATTTTTTTTGGTCTCCTTTTTCTTTAAGCGAGATGATAAACACTTAATAAGAAGATGGAACTTATGGAAATTAGCCAGAAGAGAATAGCATTCTGCCGATGGAATTCCACTTCAGATGCTGGGCTGGAGAGAAATCCTCCTCTCAGGCTCCTTCGCCTTTAGATGATGGCTTTAAAAACTGTGAAAACAGAGAAAGCCAAGTGTGTGGTCTTGGGCAATTTCGTAATAGTCTGTGCAGGAGACAGAGGGGGTGCTTTGCTGGAAAAAATGATTAGCTTTTTCTTTACGATGACAGAAAACAGTTGCAATTCAAAGATGCCAAAGGTTCTGCAGCCCTCCCTTTTGGCAAATTGTTAGGTAATCACTGCTCCCAGGTGGTGCTTTCAATAAAGGCCTTGGAAAGTCACGCCCCAGAGATGTCCTCAGGGCAGAGCCATTGTCAACGGGGAGAAACTTGGAGAATTAGTCAGAGCAGGGTTAGAGGAAAAGATGCTGGATTTTCCTTCAGGGGAATCTGCTCCTGATTTCCTGAAGCACCTTCAGGTGCCTCTGACTGACTGATGAGCGTGAAGTCCGCTGCTGAGTTTCTCAGGCCGAGCTGGGGGAGCCCTTCTCAGGTTCCAGTGTTATCACCGTTGTCGTTTGACTTTAGTTATCCCAGGAAGCATCAGGCCCACGCTGAGGTATCACTCCATACGCAATCTCTTATAACAAACTAGGTTTTAATTAACTAGTTACCTTGCTCATAATATACCACACAACGGTTTTGACCTTTTAAAACAAGTTTTCCCGAGACTGGTTTTTCTTTTGTCATTTTGGTAGCGATCTGATCGGCCTGGCCTGGGACTGGCGCCCTGAGCCCAGGCTCTTTCCCGGCACCAGGCCCTCCGTTTGTAACGGGGACTAGGGCTGAGGCAGACAATCGCCTGTATCTGTTGAATCAGTTCAGAGCTCCTTTGTGAGCACAGCGCCAGGCCTGGGAGCCCCACGGTGTAAAAGACCATCCTCATCCCTGACACTCAGGGCTCAGTGACGCTCAGACGCTGGAAGACGACAACATGAATTTGTGGGGCCAGCGGAGACTAGAGTCGTGCACAGGTGCTCTGGATGGCTGTGCATTTGGGGGACGCATTTTGATTCCGCTAGGCCCTCCCGGGCCAGCTGGCCTATGATGTGCGGCCCCGAGGGAGCCGAGTGGGGCTGTGTCCCCCTTTGCCTGGCAAAGCACTAAAGCTATTCTTTTCTGCTTCATCCAAGACTCTGTCTCTGAGATGTGATTCGGCGCCGGTGCACAGAGGACGAGTTTTCGGCATCTCCAGCAAGGCTGTGATGGCTTTTGGTCTCTGACGCTTTGAGTTCTCTTGCCAGCTCTGCCTGCCTCTGGCCGGTGTTACAGTGATGGACATGTTCCTTAAGCCACGTGCTCAGGTTGCCAGGCTCCTCGACGCAGGACTTGCAAGACGTGACCCGTAAGTGCTGGCTGGGTTGAGCCCTCGCCCGTCCCTGGGTGCTCAGGATCCAGGCCAGACAGGGATTCAAGGACGACGGGGACAAATCACACCAGCTCCCTCATCCACAATCTTTTCATCGAATAAGAATGCATTGAAGATAAACATCAAAGGAAACTTTAAAAGTGAAAAGTAGTAACAAAAGGCTAAGCGTGCGCTGAAGTGCGTGTTTGGAATCAGAAGGGGCACCGTTCGGCGTGCTCTGTGGGAGAGGCTGGTTTATAGCTTGACTGCTATGCTCGAGTGCACACACTGGAACTTTTTTGTTTTTAAATCACCAGTTTTAAAATAACTCTCTTAAAGATGAGTTTCACCCTGGTGGCCTCACTGCATCTCTATCCACACCCCAGGGCTCTGCAGACCACTCCTGTGAAGCCGCAGACCCCCAAACACACGACACAGCAAGGGGCACTCCTCAGGTTGGGGAGGAGACCAGTGGGGCTGGGACACTTGTGGGGAATAAAGCCCAGGGCCCGAGGCTTCGGAGGTTCATAGACTGTGCCGCTTTCCTATTATCCTGGCTGCGGTTTGATATCTTGCAGCTTAATAACATCATTTTAAACATCTCATTATGGAGAATTTCCAAGCATTACCCAACTAGAGAGAGTCGCCTGTGGACCCCTGTGGACCCATCACCCAGCTTTTTTGGTCAAGAATGAACTAGTGGCCGATCTCGTTTTACATATTGATAGATACTTCTAACACTGATGTTTTCAAAAGCTGCCTCTGTTCAGCAATGATTTGGTAGAGTGAATCCGTCGCAGGGAGAATCCACAAAGCAGTCTCTGCCTTTACGCAAGGTTGTTGCAGATGGGGAGAGAGAAGCGTGTGTCAGAGAAACACAGAACAAATATGGGTAAATCAGGATCCTAATTAACTGTCTCATAAGAAGAGCTTCCAAACAATGTCAATGGGTTGAGTAAGAACCGGAAAAAGAAGACGGAGGAATACAGCTGACTCTGGAAAAATAAAACGTTGTCTGAAAAAGAAAGGAGAAAACGTACAGGTGAGCACAAACTAAAAAAGGGCAGGGTGACAAAGGTGTAAGTGGTCACAAATGCACATGTTTGTGGGTAAACCACAACAGCTGGCTGGACGATGGCGGGTCAAAACAAATTCTCTGGGAAAAATGAACGTTAAGTCTCTTAGGCCAACATCTGTAAACACTGAACGTTTTTGTTTCTTGGAGGCAGGTGACCACCTCCTGCCATCAGCTCCAGGGAGAGATGTTTCCCTAAACCTGTGGGTCTCCTTTCGTGCAAGAGCCCATCAGGGATTCAGTTTGAATATTCTATTTCTGATTCCTTTGTTGTGGAGTTATTTTTCAAGTTAGTTTGAGTAACGTTAATATCTTCAGAAAATCACATATATATGATGCATGTACATGATCTCTCGGGCGCTCTTACTCAGTCATCAGGATGTGTCTCTTTTTTCCCAAGAGAGCACATCCATAATTAAATGGCCGCTAACGCCTCACTGATGCCTGTCTGTCCCGGGTGGGATACTGGTTGGGACGAGGCTCTTTGTCGTCTGCGGGGTGGAGCGGGGATGGGCGGCGGCTCGACAGGCAGCGTGGGCTGGGTCCTCGGCCCGCGGAGGAGCGGGCGGCCACCTGACTGCCATCGGGGGTGCTCAGGGCGTCGACGGCTCGAGCACTGAGGGGCTGTCAGGGACGCAGTGGACGGTAGGCGCCACCTTCGGGGGGCTCTCCTGAGCCCGGAGTCCAGCTGTCGCTCGCTGGTCACGTGGATCCCGGGCATGTTGACTTCCCTCTGTTTTAGTCTCCTTGTCGGGGTGCTCACAGCGGCACTGACCTCCCCGGGTGCTTGTAAGTTACAGCATCCGTGCTCTGCTTCGGCTCAGAGGGACCCATGGCCGTGCCGGCCGGGAGGAGGACTCGGGCCAGAGTGACCTTGACAGGGGTTGGGGGTACAGGGCGCCGGGGGCCGTGGAGCCCAGGACACCGCTCACGGGTGATGGCTGAGCTGCGTCCAGAAGGGAACACGGGAAAGACAACTCAGGGGCGGGAGGACGTGGGTTAGAATGAGCCTGGCAGGAAGTGGGGTTACTGGGTCCGCAGAGGGTGCATGTGGTCCAGCAGCCCTGGGGCCGGCGGGGAGCACAGGGGCCTTGGTTTGCTGCCTCTGAGCCGGGGACCTCGCGTCTGTCCTGCCAGAGGCCCACGTGCAAGGGATCAGGAGCCGGGCCCGCTTGACCCTGGCTTTCTGCATTCCGAGCCCCACCTTCTTCCTCAGCCCCCGCCCTGCCTTGTTTAGGACAGGGAACAACAGTCATAAGGACACCCACCCTGCCGCCCGGGCTGTTCCCTCCTGGAGGAAAGAGGAAGGAGCCGCCGGGGGTGGGGGTGGGGGGCCTGCAGGGGGTGGGCGAGGGGTGGGGGCAGGGACCCGCCACCTTAGTGACCCGTCGCCACGTTTGCTGAGCACATTGAAAGTTTGCACGTCAGCGGGAAGCCGGTGTCCTGTTTGCAAACCCTCCCCTTGCGGTTTCCCGAGTTGTGGCCAAGGCTGAGAGGCGTGGAGGAAAGGACCCATTGGACGTGCAGGCCTGCCCGTGTTTTGATCGCAGCGGGAGCCGGTTTGGGTTCCCGCCTCTCGCTGCCTTTGTGAAGGGCAGGGGCGTGGCTGGGCAGGGGCGTCTTTGAAGGCAGGCCACTCTTCTCGGTGCGAAGTTTGCTGCTCCGCTTGCGCCAAGCACACTTTGCGCGTCTGTGCTCTGAAGATGACGGAGTTCGCGACAGTCCCAGTTAGGACGGATGGGGAGCGTGGGCGGCTGACTCCTGGGTAGAAGGAAGTGACGCTTGGTCGTGCCTTTTTTTCTTTATTTCCAGCAAATGGTCTGAGTTGCATTTTATCCACAAAAAGTCTTCGTTTGCCTATTTTTTTGTCCGTTTGTATCCTTTTTTTTTTCCTTTTTCCTTTTTCCTTTTCCTTTTTGCTTCATAATGAATTTTTGAATTGAACTAGACCTGAGAACTGATTCCACGTGAAGCTGGAAGTGCGACCCTTGACCTTGACCCTTGACCAAGAAGCTGGAGAGCGAGGAGAGAGGGCTTCTCCTCCCAGGTTTGCTTTGACTGCAGCCAAAGTCTGCGTGAATGACTCAGCTTCTCTCTGCTGTAGTTTTCCCATGTGGAAAACAACTTTAGTTAATTCCTGGGCCGCCCGCTGCGTGTGACAAAATTCCATCCCCTCGGAAGAAATGAGCTATCAGATTATGGTATATGATTAGGTAATCCATAGCTTCTGATTTCTATTCATATGCTAAGCTTAGCCATTTTGGGGGGGCAGCTTTCTGAAAGAAAGAATTTGATTTTCACAATCGCTTGGGCTCACGAGCGCGTGATGAACACAATAGCTACGTGCCCGAGAAAACAAATTCTTCCCTTGTGCTGGTTCCATTGTTCTAGGCGACTAAATCTGTAGATGATTGTTCAGCCCCACTCTTTTTTTTGGTCCTGTCCCATCAGATACGCATTCCAAGAAATTACCTTAAGATTTGTTTCACCATGAAAGCGACATTCTCAGCTGTGCTCCAATCAACTGGATAAAAGTGGCGAACCCATCCTGGTTGACTATCACGTTTCAAAGTATGTGTGTGGAGGGAGCGAGCCCGAGCCCTCATCCCTCCCTGGCTATTGTTAGAAATAAGTAATGATGTATTAGGACATGCTTTTTGTGCCAGAAGTTTCCGAAACTTTTTGCAACCGCACATAGAAACAGGAATTACTTCACCCGCCGTTGAAATGTGGCCACCGCTTGGATGAGATGGGGCAGCTGTTTAAAAATGCACAGCAACTTTAAAAGAAAAAAAGAAAAACCAATGCACAGCAACGTTCCAAAACGGGGGGCCTGCAAGTGAGGGGCAAACTTGCCTCCGACTGAAATCACAGGGGAAGCTTTTCTGGGCTAAGCCTGCTGGAGCTGGGCTGTGAGGGGCTTTAGTTTTGTGTCTCCCTAGGAAAGCCAACCTCTTCTGTTCAGGGCTGGCTCCTGGTCACCTGCTAAATCATCCAATCCCAGGCCACCAACTGATGGGCGGCCCTCAGCAGCGTGGCAGGTTCTCCACACTGGCTGACGGAGGTTGGCCGCAGGAAGAGGTGGCCTTGCGTGAGGAGTGGTGACCTGACCCTGCAGTGCCACGTACAGCTGGGCACGGCCCAGGGTGATGGAACAGGGAACACTGTCCATTGCTTCCTGGTCACTGTAAAGTATGCTCTCCGACCTCAGAGACACTGACATAAATTCATCAGCTTGGAGTCTACACTGTTCCTATATTTATCTGCTCACATGGGCCAGAGTATCTTGAATAAGACCCAGAAAAGTGTCTCTTTTTTTGGACCACAGTTTCATTAGCAAAAATCGCTTCTCTTTTAGGCAAAAGAAGGACTCAATTTACGAGAAGATTCCTCTTCTCTGGATAGATTTTAGTTTCGGGAAAAGCAAAGCTGATGACCACTGTACTCCCTCAGGCCTTCTGCTTCCCAGGGCAGTTGAGGATTTTCACGGTGAAAAGAGAAGAGGAGGCAACACAGCACACAGCACGCTGAAGCCTGTGGCAGGCGGGGAGCAGTGCCCACAGGAAAAGCATAGCTGTAAACACGCGCATCAGAAAAGAGCAAAGCTCTCACGTTAATAACCTACGTCTGCACCGTACGGAACTAGAGAAAGAAGAGAAAAGCAAACCCAGAGCCAGCAGCAGGAAGGAAGGAAGATTAGAGCGAAGATAAATAAAGTAGAAGCTAGAAGAACAACAGGGAAAATGGTCAAAAACAAAAGTTGGTTCTTTGGAAAGACCGACAAAGTTGACAGGCCTTTAGCTGGATTGACTGAAAGAGGGGGCTGCTCGGGAGTGTCTGGGGGGGTTTGTTCTTCCAATTAGGGGGTCGATGGTGCCGGGCTGGTCTCTGCCCCGTCCAGACTGTGAGCCTTTGCAGGGCTGTCCTAGATGATGGGGGCGGGCGTGGAGGGTCGGAGGCCACCCCTGGGAGGCTTGTGCTACAGGTTAGATAAAACAGGGTGTTTTCCACACCCCGATCTTTCTTCTGGGAAAGGGAACCAGAGTCCTCGAGGGAAACCCTACAGTGGGAAAGGGCAGCCTGGGGCTGGGCTGAGGGAGGAGGTGCGGCGGGCTTAGGTCAGGAGGAGCAGGTGGTGGTGGCATGCTTGTCCAGCTGAGGCCGGGCTCACAGCGTTTGCTGGTAGATGCAAGGCCCCTCCTGCCCCAAGTCACTCCCTGAGCCCGGCGTTCTGTTTCCTCCAAGTGCAGGGTCAGGGCCGCTGTTCCCATTCACCGTGTCCTGGTGACAGCTCGGATTCTCCGTGGAAGATTCCACTTCCCAACTAGGTCCAAGTCAAATAATTGACTTCACTAATTTTAAGTCATTTTGCCCATAGACAGCGGTGCTTTTAGGACGACACGAGGGAACGCCTGGGGCGTCACCAGGGGAGACTGCCTGAGCCTGGGCTCCAGAAGCACGGTCCCTGGATGGACCCTCGGAGGCACACTGGGGCTCGGCGGGCCTGTCCGTGGGCGCGGGTCGTGTTAAAATGACCCTCTTTCTCTCGCCCGCAGCATCTCATCATCTCCGGGTCCTCACGCTTTGTACCGTTCAGACCAGCGTGGAAAACCCCGGCTGGGCCTTGCCTTCAAGTAGATGGGCACCCGGAGGCCTTGTGCTTGCCCTGGCCCCGCGTCCGGAAGGGACAGCGTGGCCCCTGAGGGGGCAGCGCGGGAGGAGCCGAGCCCACGGCGGGGGAGGCGGAGGCCACGGGGCAGCTCCGGGCTGGCGGCCGGACCGCAAGCCTCGGCCGCTGGGCTGGCTTCCCTCCCTCCATCACAGGGACGGGAGCCAAGGGGCGTGGAGATTCGGGACGTCTGTGCCCGCGGTGACCGTGCTGCGGGGTCCGCCGGGGATCAGAGGCCCAGGTCAGGCGGCACGGCCCTTGCTCTGCCCGCTGCCCTTCCACCGCAGGGACCAGGGTCAGTCCTCCCTGACGGGTGCTGGTGCTGGCTGTGTCCTCGGCGTCCACAGCCCCTTCGCTGGGGCGGCCTGTGTGCCGGAGGGGGCAGCCTCGGACGCCCCCCTGCCCCTCACCTGTGTGCGAGCTCACCTGCAGCTCCACTGCTGTACGTGTTCCCTCTCCCTGGAGAGAGGAGCTTCCCCGCGTGTGTGAAGGCATCTGGATTTGATTCTGAAGATGACGGTTGTCAGTGCAGTGAAGGCTGGGACTGGAATTTGGGGGATCAACCCAGGCGTGTGACAGGCGACCCCAGGAGGGATGCTGGGGTCTGAGTCAGGTGCTGGGAGCTGCCTCTTCTCCCCTGCAGGGTGACTGGAGTTGATCCCATCAGGACGTCCCTCTGTGACGGATGCAGTGGTTGGCGTGGTGCCTGCCTGCCCTGGGAGTGGGTGGGAAAGAGGGCTGGGCCTGGTCCTGCCTCAGGGAGCCCACGGGGGCTGTGAGACACTCCTGCGTTGTAATTACGGATTTCACGCGGGCTTAATGAGATAGTAGACCCCTGAGGTAAAAGCAGGGTAATTACTCAAAATAGAGGCAAGACATTCTCTTATATCCTGTAGATATTAGCATCTAGTGACCCAGACAAGCATCTCTTAACCCTCTCTTTCTCTGAGCCATTTATAATATACTGAACTTAGTCTAGTTGGGAAAAAGCCACCATAGCACTAGCTTCTATTCAACCAACCCACCCTGACCGTCTTCTTCCAGAAAGTATTATTTCCACACTCAGAGCAAAAACAGTAAGCACTTATTTAGTATTTTTGATATTCAGAATACTTATACTTACTAATTACTAATAAACCCAAACCTCCAAACCCACAAACAAAACACACAGCAAAACCCAGCAAAATGTTAGGTGTTTTATTCTCCAGGAATCATTCACTTTACAAAAAGGTAAATGGCCTTGTTTCCTAGGTGGGGACACTGGCTGCCTTGTCCGTGTGAGTTCCAGGCCATCCCTCCCCTCACCCTGCAGTCGGCACCGACCACCCACTCTGACCTGTGGGCCTGTGTCATCTTTCCCCGTGGGTTGGCTGGGAAGCAGCTGGCGGGGCCGGTGGGGGTGAGGGCAGATCTGTGGCCCCGAGGAAGCCCTTCCTGACCGGGCTGGTTGGACCCTCTGCCCCTGCACCTGGCCCGGCTTCTCGCACGAGCCCCCGAGGGGGGACGGAGGGAGCTGGGTGACGGGTAGACTGAGTAAACAAAAGATGAACTTTTCTCTTCTGCCTGCGTCCTCCTGCCGGAAAGGTGATGGGCCGGGGTGAGGAAGAGTGCTGTTTTCATAACGATAGGCCCGACCGTGATGGTGACAGTACGTTTTCGGTTCTGACGCCAAGAAGCAAGGGCTCCGATTCATCCCGTGGATTTTGTCAAAGCTCTGCTCTTTGGTTCCCTGCTGACACAGGACACCGCCACCCCTGGACAAGCACACGGGGGCCCCGGAGCCCAGCCTCCAGGACACCTCCAGACCCTGCTCCCCCTTCACATTCTGCGGGACCCACCTGACCCTCTCGCCCTCCGCGCGCTGGGCCCCTTCACTCCCCCAGCCCCAGGCCTTCCCTTTCCGCCTCTGTTTTTGGAAGCATTCGACCCCCTCGCCGGCGTGAGGATGGGCACAGTGAACCAATGCGGGGTGTTCAGCTCAGGACTTGGCCCAGAGGACACGCCGGGTGGGGCCCTGCCCTCCGACGGCCCGAGGGACGGCCAGGCACAGGGACGCACGTGGAGACGCGAGTCGTCCAACTGAAAAATCCATTCTTCCTCGTCTACGCTCAGAATAATTCCTGTTGCTCCAAATCAGTCACGTCCACAGAGTACTGACAACACTGAAATCGTATATAAGGCAGATGAAAGTATTTTGTGGATTGCTTGGTTTTCTCCTTGTTTTCGGTAATGTTTATGTTTTCACATTTTTCTGGGCTTTAGAAATACCTTTCTCCTTCGCATCTTTCTCCGCTAGACTGGCTTGGATCTCATCTTCACTCGTTTCAACTCCCCACGGCTCTGTCGGGTTCTGACCACGTGAGAGACGGACACCACACGAGATCGTAAGTAAACGGGGGTTCTCACAATTCTGTCCTTTTGGAGCTAAGACTCCAGAGCGCAAATGAAAGGAAACAGAATTTTCAACACAGTCTCTCGATGTGTTTCCGTAGGGTTAGATTCCTTACAGAAATGATGAGCTATTTTGGTGGATGTCAGTGTCTTATGGAGGCTGCTGCCGTTTTCTTCGTCTTGTGGGCAAGTGGGAAGGTCCTGGGAGGGAAGAAAGCTGTGAACTCAAGGGTAGGAGATGCAGGTGATGACACTGCTCTTAAATTTGAGGAAGGACTGAGCGAACCAGGTTTGACAGAGACACACATGTTTACTAAAAGGAAAACGACAGAGAAGCCAGGAGGTAAGTTCTAGAAAATAAGGGAAGAGGTCCCCAGTACTAGTATCTCTCTTCTTTTCTCTTTCTTCTCTTGGTTAAGCGGAGGGTGGGGAAGTGGAGACGCGGCCCGCGGCCCCTGGGCCCCCAGGCCTCCCCGTCCCATGGAGCGCCCCCAGCCGCTCCAGCAGGCCTTCACTCTCACCCCGCGCTTTCTCCTCTCTGTTTCCTCCCAGATCATCAAACGAGGGACAGCCACGGCTTTAGAAGAAAGCTGCCAGCGCGGATTTGCTTGTGTTTTAGGCCCAGAGTCATCTGATTTTCACGAGACGGTAACGCCGCGAAGGTAAGAGTGAAAGATTTAATTCAGCGGCTCCGGCTGTGCTTTTCTTGCAGGTGGGAGAGGGTATTTTGAAGAGATTTGAAAGGTAATTTATCTTCCTCAAACAAATGAATTGGTATTTTGGGCTAACTCTTTGGGGTGCTGGAGATGATCTAAGCTGACACTTATTTTTTTTTTTTTTTTTAATTTTATTTATTTATTTATTTGTTTGTTTTTTGGCTGTGTTGGGTCTTCGTTTCTGTGCGAGGGCTTTCTCTAGTTGCAGCGAGCGGGGGCCACTCCTCATCACGGTGCGCGGGCCTCTCACTGTCGCGGCCTCTCTTGTTGCGGAGCACAGGCTCCAGACGCGCAGGCTCAGTAGTTGTGGCTCACGGGCCTAGTTGCTCCGCGGCATGTGGGATCTTCCCAGACCAGGGCTCGAACCCGTGTCCCCTGCACTGGCAGGCAGATTCTCAACCACTGCGCCACCAGGGAAGCCCCTAAGCTGACACTTCTTTATCTGAATATTGTTCCCAGGGTTGTCCACGTGACACATGAGCCATCAGCACCAAAATAGATAAAGAAAAATACCTGTTTTCACTTACATCCATTATTTGCGATATTTTGCACCTACTTCATGAAACTGATCTGTCAGTGAAAAACAAGTTTCGTCTGAGGCACGTATCAGAAAGGGTCACGACGGACAACCCATCACTTCTGGCTCTACACTGTGGAGAGCTGTGACGTTTCCATCTGCGTTAAGCATTTCCCCTGGGGTTTTTGTATCCGGCGTTGACTTGCTTGGAAAGTGTGAGTGTCACAGGCAAGGACTCTGAATCAGACCGGGTGTTCTCGGTGTTAACTGGGCGGGTTGGCTTGCTGCTCTGCTCCTTAGTTTCCTTCATTGACCAAGTAGGAGGAATAAAGTCTACAGGGCAGGATCGACCGGGTTCGGAGACGGTTGGGAAGGCCCCCGGGCAGTACTGCCGGCGGTGGGTGCGCAGGACCACGCGGACGCTGGGGGCCCACGGTGGTCACAGCACGGCCTCAGCGACTCTGCTGCTACGATCCCAACGCAGCTGGTGCTGTGAATAGCTTTGCTTTGTCCCAGTAACTGTAACTCCCGGCACTATTTTTCTCCAGGAACAAAGGGAAGACTCTGAGCTCACCCTGCTGTTTGAAGTGTACCTTGAGAGCCCCGTGATTTGTAAATGGAATACTTAGCATAAAGATTCCTTAGGATCTGGGTCATGGAAAGTCAGTGACTTGTTGCTGAGTACAAGGCAGAGCTGTAACAGCCGACTTAAATCCCCTGCGACAGAGGCGAGTCATTTGCAACTGCAGTTATTATAGTTTCCAAGGAATCACTGCCTTGTTCCTGCCAGCAGCTGCCTCCCTCGGTGCGGGGGTGACCGCTGGGGTGGCCAGAGGATGTGAGCAGGGACGATCGTCCAACATCCTCTTCTCTTCAGGGTCTGGCATTTTATTTTTGGTGGCTTCACCGGCAGCCTTCGTGCCATGACATGTAACTTCTATAGCTCACAGAGTAAGCTTTCCCCACTAGGTCTTAACATCCAGCCCCGTACGCATTAATCATTAAAAGCCAGGAAGCCAGTCCCCTTGTTCTCACTTGGACGACAGGACAGTAACAGTGGCTTAGATCCGGGGATGCAGGCTGGGCTGAGCGGTGGAATCACTGGGTCTCTTGTCTGGGAGGCGTAGGTTCAGAAGCGAAGGCGCTTGGCCTGCATCTCATCCTGGGAAGTGGGCGAGATTTGAATGGGAATTCATCCTAACGGGGAGCGGAGGCTGGGAGGGCGCCAGGAAAGTGGGGTGGGCCAGTGACAGTTCCTTGGAAAAGGATGGGCAGCGTCTGAGCAGACTCCAGTGTGGGTTAGGAAGAGCCGCCGCCAACCATAGACAGTACACGTGAATCGTTCAGAGTTTAAACGCGGGGTCGGGGGTGGATGGTGCCTCGGACACTAAGCCTCCCCCTCCCCGTTCACTACCCTTCCCCTGGGCCGGGACAGGTTTTAGAGCAGACATTTGTCACGACAGTCGTTCAGGGAGAAATGATACCCAAAGTGGTCCAGGTTCCAGGTTAACAAAGAGTGCAGTAGGGGAACCTTTCGTAAGAAATTCTTTCTAAATCCTCTAAAATCTCATTCCTGGGACTTCTAGGTTTCCAGAGTTAAGATATTAAGAGTTCACCTATTGCTCTGATTTCAATAAATTGTTTAATATTTCCAAAGTTTTAATAAACTTATATATATGTACATTTTTTAAAAAGATCGGAGGCTTTATTTATTCATTTTGCTTTCACCGGGGGAATTGGTATGTCCCTTATCTGTGCAGAATAAGCCACAAAGCAGCATCTAGAAGTGGTCGTTCAGATGGGACAGAGCTTCAAGAAGCACTTATTAAAGTACAGAAAGTCAGACCAACTGGTTCTCTCAGTGGCTTGTCAAGGGTGAACGGTCCCACGTCTGCAGGTCTGTGGCCAATGCCTGGGTGTGGGTAAAGCTTCGGCCGCTGCCCTGGAAGCCTCACCCCTGCTGGACTGTGGGGCCTCAACATTGCCAGCCTGGATGCGTCCGTGCGGCGGATTTAAAATGGGCGGTGTGTCAGTGAGTTGGGCTCTCGATGACCAGATGAGCTTCTCCCTGCAGTTTCCCCTGAGTTGGGAAGTAACTGATTCCATCCCAACCGACAGCCTCAAAACGAAGACCTCGTGCATTTAGGGGCTGAATCAACTCCATGCAGCCTTCCAGACGGTTCCCGCAGCCCAGGCTGACCTAAGTGGGTTGACGGATGGGGAAGCACAGAGGACCCGGCTACGTCGTGAACAGACGCCTTGTGACAGCTGACTAGGACCCTGCTAAAGGTCTCATTTTCTCTGTAAAGGAACAAGAAAAAAGTGTACATTCTCTGATCCCTCCCTTTAAACGTCAGAATAGAGAATTGGAAGGAGTCCCCAGGCCTAAAGTCAGAAGCCCTCAAGCTGAGTCTCCATTTTGTGAGGCACTTAGTGAAGTACCTCTGGGACTCAAGGCAGGTTGCTCAGTCCTGCTGTCTCGGGTGCACGTGGACGGCATCGGGCACCGGGCCTGCACCTCCGCAAACACCATCTCATTTAGCGCTAAAGCCACCAACCCCCTGCTGCCTTTTGCATAAACTAGGTAGATGAAGACGGACTAGGTTAAGATGTAAAATACAGATTTACAAAATAATAAACGAAGAGGTGCTCTCTTTTTGAGTACTTTCTGTCTGCCAGGCACTTAGCACATATGATGTGTACTTTACATCTATCATCTCATTTAATCCTACAGTAACACTGTGGGCAGGTGCTGGTTGAGGCTGGGAAACCTCGGGTCACAAAGCCAATATGCGGTGGTGGCAGAGGTGGCCGTGGAAATATCAATATAAATCCCCAAACATCCGATTCCAAATCCAGAGCGATACTTCTTCATCTTTTACCAGATCTGTGCTTTAGCTTCTTAGAACTATCTTGAAGGACATATTATTTCTTGGAGTGATGAAGAAACAAAGTAGTGAGCGATGAAGACATTCACATTTCTAATCATTCTTCAGGTTTCGTACTTTTACAAATACTTCAGAGTTTTCTTTCCACACGTAGCACAGAAGCCTGACTTCTGTACCTAGAATGTTCCTCTGCAGACTGTCTGCCCTTTAGCGTGGGAGGTCACGCCTGTGTCTTCACCGGCTTTCTGGCCCATTTCCAATCCTGTTCCCCATCCTGTGGACTACTGAAGACTGGCTCCAGAATGTTCTCTTTACTCTATTCCGACCGTCAAAGGGACAAACAGATGCAGCGCTCAGAATTCACAGGTACGTCCGCTGTGGGGCGGTGCCCTCCTTGGTGAGAGCGTGTTTCCAACTTTGGAAAGAATCTGTTCACGTAGCTGCAATCTCATAGAACATTCTGTTTGGATTTTCTTATAGTTGCTGTTGACACTGTTATTTTCCCTCTTAAGCATTGAGGTTAAGAGAGACAAACCTTCAGGAGTTGACTTCACTGAAACATTTGAGCTACTTGGGCAGAAAAGAACCCACAGTCCAAAAATGAATATGGACTTGTGGAAACAGTGCGTATTTTGCCATGATTTCACCTAATTTCTTGTTCCACAGAAAGAACATATTCTCCAGATATCTATTATCAGAAAAAGAGAAAAAAAGACATAATCCGACATGGCTAAAGTTTGAGACAGACACTCACGTAGGAGAAAATTAATTTTTAATAAGTGACTAAGGGACTAAAACGAAGTGAGATGCTTTCTGTTCTTAGTCATGAAAATTGGCTTTTCTTTTGTTACCTACGCGGACAGTTTAAGTAGTTTCCCCAAACTCCAAATCTTGTTGCTCCATGGGAAGGAATTGCCTAAATTCCTTTTTCCCCTCCTCTAGGACATCAACGGGCAGCTTAGATGTCTGGTCCTAGAGACTCCTCCCCACGAAGGGAAGGTGTCCCCCTGCTGATGGGGGAGAGACCAGGAGGGAGGGTGTCCAAGGTGTATGGAGAGGAGATGGGAGGAGGGCACATCCCCGCAGGGGCCTGAATGTGAGAGGCGACGTGGGCATGGTCTGGGCCCCCAGGACCAAGGGCTGAAGGAGGCCAGTGAGCAAGGAGAACGGGGCCCGAGCTCCCAGGAGCAGGAGTGGAACCCGGGACTCCTCACAAGTTCCCCAGGCATGTGGGGTCCAGGGGGACCAGAGCCAGTGCCTTGAGGACCAGTGACGCCACCAACACACCCCTGAGGACCAAACCTAGGTCAAGGGGACGCCACCTCCCAACATGAAGATATGCCAGTTCCCCCTCCCCACGGATGCCTTCTTAGGGACATGAGGAGCAGCTCCAGGAGACGGGCCCTTTAATCTGAGAGAGGCTGGGCACTGCTTAAAAAAGACTGTTTCAGTGGTCTGCTTCAAAGGCCAGGCTAATAACAGTGCTTTGCATTTTCAGGCACGTTTGAGTTAAATGCACAGCGGGTGAGATGTTTCAACCCCATCACACCTGTTGACCCCAGGTGGGTCTCTGGGTGGCACATGAGCAGAGGGGACACGGATGCCCTTTGAGGTCTGTCCAAATCCCACCACAGGACACTTCTTTGTGTCTGTTCATAAGTGGTCTGTGTTCCTGGGATCTGTTCAAAGCTTCCACTGACCTGAAAACATCTGCTACATAGATCAGCACCTCCAAAATATGCTGGACGAACCGGAGGTCTGACTTGGAGACCTTTCTGAGCAGTCGGTAAATCCCTTTTGGTGCCCGAAATGTTTCTCTGTGGATCCTCAAGGCCTTTACGACGGCCTGATTTAGCAGCTTCCTTTGTTTTCCTCTCACTCACCACCCCCCTCCCCCCAGTAATCATCCCAGACTCTGTATGGACTGTCCCTGCTTTCCCAGGGGCATTTCTTTCTGCAGGCTCTCAAATGGAGAAGAAGACGACTCACCGACATGAATGAGCCTCAAACACCAGATTAAATGGCTCCAGGCACCTTCCGTGGAGCTCCGGCCCCAGGCCCGCAAGGGCTGGGCCGACCCTCACCCCGTCTGCTCCTCTGAGCTCTGGGGTCAGGCTGAGCTGAGCAGCTGAAATGATAGAGGGGCGCATCTCGCTCTCGCTCAGCGCAGAGTCGGGGTGAGGTCTGCAGGTTTGCGCTCGGACTTGGAAGCCATCGGAGCTGGTGAGCTGGACGGAGAGGCCTGGGCGCGGCCCTGCGCTCTGCATGCTGTCACCCACAGCCCTGACCCTGCAGCGGGCAGACAGCGATCACCTATGGCCACGCACGGCTGTGGTAGCTCGTTCTGGGAGATACTGCCCAGGACAGACTGCTGTCCAGTGGAATTAATCTACACAGGTCACTAGCAGGACCAGCGTTTTCATTCTTCTTCCATGTGTCATACGATTGCCATGACTCCAGCATCTGGGAGGGTCTTCGTGGCTAACAGGGCATCCCGTTGGACAGGAGGGCAGGGGGCGTTCTGAGAGGGGGTGAGAACAGATGGGGGTCTGCAGACGGAGCTTGAACTTGAGAGCTTCACAGTTGACATTGCTGAACACAGAACCCCACTGGGCATGTTCCTCTAAGGAGCGAAGCGGACAAGCTTCCCCGGGCCACGCGAGTTTCTCGTGTACTCGGCTGTCAGCGGTCTCCGTGCGGGGGTCACGGACACACTTGCTTCACCCCGCTGATCCCTCGCCAAGGGCAAGGCTTCAGCCCGGCTTCCTTGAACCCGGGGTTGCGTGAAGGCGGCGACGCTATAAACAGGGAGAAAGGACTTGGCCTCGTTCTTGTTCTGTTTTAGCAGCGCCGTCTCTCCCCTGTAATTTCCCTTCTCCATTTAGACAGCGCTGCAGCCGCAGAAGGCCACGCTCGCCAGGCCAGCGGACCTGGGCCCTGGCCATCTGAAGCCTTCTGGTGTTGTGCAAAGATGTCATCTCATCCCACAAGTGTCGCCTTCTGTGAAGGGCCAGGCCGTCTGACACACACGATGGGCCAAGCTGGGACTGGTGTGTGGGCTGCGTCGACGAGCTGGGAGGGCCCACCACCTGCTCGTTCTCAGACGTCACAGAGCTGCAAGTGAGACGAGACAGCCAGGCTCTAAATTTACCCCGTGTGAGTGACCCCAGCAGCCCCAGGGCCATCTTTTCTCTTGTGAAGGAGGCCGCTCCCGGCCTTGGTGATCTGCCTTTAGATGTCAGATGAGGTGGAGGGTCGGCTTCCGGCCTTTCACGACGATGTCGTGTCGTGTTGTGCTGTGCTGTGTTGTGTTGTGTATCCCTGCCTGGCTGTCAGGGTCCAGCACCAGACTGTCCCTGGAAAGAGGGCAGCTCTTCTTCCAACACTTTCTCCCGGGGTTGACTTCCCACTCGTTAAGGTGGGGACGGCTGTGACCGTGCGGTTTCTTCGTCCAGTGGTCAGCACTGGGGACGCCCGGGGACAGAGTTCTCTCTCTCCTTTCCCCAAGAGTCCAAGTTATCCTTCTCAGAACAAAAAAAGCACATGGACCCCAGAAGAGCGCAAATGGTGAGTGCGGTTTGCTTGATTCCCTGGGGCCGGAGGTGCCCACAGACGCGTCCGACGAGAACAGCGAAAATCCACGCAGTCGCCCAAGGGGCGGGTTCTGTAGGGTGTCACGTGTACGGATCCTCCCAAAGGGGCGGGTTCTGTAGGGTGTCACGTGTACGGATCCTACCAAAGGGGCGGGTTCTGTAGGGTGTCACGTGTACGGATCCTCCCAAAGGGGCGGCGCCAGACATCCTGAAAATCATCCCGATGGCATCACCAGCGAGGTGGGGTCTGGCTCCCTGAGAGGTAACGCTGGCTGTGCGCACCAGGGACAGTGACACGGTGACGTCGGTCCCCAGCTTTGGCTCCGGTGCTCCCCCAGAGCCCTGCCGCTGCCTCGGGACTGGGTCGAACGCCCCGTGTTCAGGTGGTACCTTTTGGGCCAACACTGATCAAGCCCTCACCACCAATAAAATAGGGATGACAGCATTTGCCCCACACATTTATTGTGGAAATAAAGTCTGAAAACTAAGCGCTTCATAAATAGCAGCCGCTATTATGCTTATTCCACATTCTTCAGATCAGAATGCATTAACTAAATTTTTCATTTTTCACTGAGTGTTTATATTTTTATGTCGACAAGACCTCACTGTTTGAGATGCACCTGTCTTATTTCCAACACTGAAAGGATAACAAACAATTGCAAGCATCAGGTTGAGGGTTGCCAGGTCAAATACAGGACACCCAGTTAAATTTGATTTTCGGATAAAGAACAGAACATTGTTTAGTATAAGTATGTCCCAAAGATTGCATGGGATATACTGAGGAATTAGCCATTGTTTTTCTGGAATTCAGTTTTACCTGGATTTTTGTTTGCTAAATTTGGCAACTCCAGCCAGGTTAGACGAAGCAGCGGTTAGTTTGGGAGTGATTGACGTGTCTTAGGCAGGCACACCACTCAACACGTAGAATGTTCCCGAATCCAGAGCTCGGATACAGCCCTGGAGAGGTGAGCACGAGAATGAACCTGCAAAGCCAGACCAGGGCACTTTCTAGCCTGCTGGGTTCCAGGGCTCTCTGTGCTGTTTCCTCCAAGTAATTTGATTTCATTTGTAACTAAACAGTCTGCAACCAGGCAGGAGCTGTGGAGTCCGTAAATGACCGGCTTCCATGAGGTCTGGATGACATACCCAAACCCCATGGGTTCGCCGAGGACAGCAGGTCAGGCGGCAGAGTCAGGGTTAACACTCAGGCTACTCTGATTCCTGAAGCCTTGCTCCAGATATCTGGGGAAAGACGTCTCAGAACCGGAGACTAAGTGACCGTGTGAGACGCAGAAAATGAGTCCGCCTCACATGATGCTCTTTGAAAAATGGAGGACTTTGGTGATGGATCTATGTGGATGTGTAATTGTCTGTGACTTTTTATGTCTCTTATGTAACTCCAGGTAACACGTGGTGGCCAAGGAAATGCTTGTTGCAGTATCCAAAATGTCCAAGAAATGTTTACTAAGAGTTTTTGTTGGAACATATTTGTAACAATGAGATTTGCCCAATGAGCTGTTGTTCTTGTTGTGTTGGGTACAAACATCAGTGCCGCTCACCTGAGATTTAACACATTAGTACAAATAATAAATTGTTAGGTCTCTGAAAGAAAAATAATCTGGTTTCTTACATGGGCTTACCCAGGTAGCCACTGCACCTGGCAATGCAAGGGTGGTTGAAAATTTTATGGCCAACGAACAATAGAGCATTTGAACATAGGAGGCAATGATGTGGGAAACAGAAGAAAACGGGACCTGTTGAAGGAGAATCCGGATGTCATCATTAGGATCCTACAAATGATCCCCCAGACAGGTTGAGGGAAAAATCTAGAATAAAAAACTAAAATTGAGGGAAGGCTGACTTAGATCAAATAGTGATTTTAGCTCCAGGCTTTTAAATATTCTGTATCATATCTCAAATCTAATTGAAGTTTCCACTTGATAGTTTCTGGTGAAAAGAATAACCAACCAGTCGTGTTCCACAGTGCAGCACACAAGCTCCTGTATCCAGAAGTCTGGTGTTTCACTCTCCTCTGTAGATCTGGACACCCTTGACTTAATGGAGTAGGTATTTTGTTTTTGAGACAGAAGGACTTCACATCTTCTACATGTCCTTTGGCTGCTGTTCTTGGTGCAGTGGTTTCCAACAGTCATGTCTGGGAAAAGTGATGAGGCTGGCAGTCCTGCCCATTCACTGAAGCCAACACTGGTTCCAATGGCTGCCCAAGTCAGGGTGGTTCTTCACGGTGTGACGGAGGAAAGGACAAAACCCCCATGATGTGCCTTGGACCCCCAGTGATCAGTTTCACTGTTCGAACACTTAGCCAGGAATTCTTTCATTTATTTCTTCCACAGATATTCACTAAGCACCTACTAGGTGCCATGCCTGTGTCAGGCACTAGGAAATGAGGAAGAAGACAGGCCTTTAACCAGCCTCCTAAGAGCTGGATATTTGTCAGAGAAGACAGACGGTTATTGGTAAACAAACACAAAGACGGTACCTCGAGTTTAAACAAACGACAGTAAAGGGAAACCATGGGGCTCTGCATTGTTAGAATCTGGTGGCCAGAGACAGCTTGCTGATGGAACTCCAGGATTTAAAACATCTCTGAAAGGCTTTGGATCCATCTCAGCATTACATATGCTCTCAGAATTCTTTCCTCCTAAGTGGCGTCTAACACTTTACTCAGTGAAAAGCAGGTAACTCTGGATGTTTGGTGAGTTGAAAGGTCACCCACTGTTGGTTGGCTTCAGGCCTACAGCAAACCACCCTCGCTGATAAAACGGGTGCTGGCGGCAGTTACCGTAGGAACAGCTCACAGAGCTTTTCGTCTTCGAGGCAGGTTCAGCATCCCGATGAGGAGGTAACATTGTCTTTCATTCACAGGAAGGAGAGGGGGAGTTTCACATGGCTTCTGTGGCACAGCTGCCCAAGCGGCCCCTTTCCCACTGCCCTCAATTTCCCTTCGTCTCTGATTCTGAGAAAAAGCCCCCAGCTCCCCCACCTTTATTCCTCTGAAGAATTTTTCACCATTTTTATTTTATCACAGCTGTTCCAGGTTCAGAACCCTAACATTTTGGAAAACAAACTGTATTCAATGGCTGGAAAAGTCTGGGTCTTCCCAGATGAAAGGAATGGAGAACCTTCATTGTTCAAGTCAATAACTCCTTAGCTTGGTCTCGGGAAAGGATGTGCATTTCTCTCCAAACTCTGGAAAGCCCTTGAGGAACTTCTGAAAAGCAACAGGTGTGCATGAATCCCTTCAATTCTGGAGGACAGGCATGCCGGGTGAGGGATGCTTTCTGCAGTGCGTTAAAGGGGTTGAACATTTTCTTCTAACCCTACAGGCCAAATCAAGGAACTTTTTCCCATTTCTCAGGCTTTTGTCACCTCCTCTCATCAGAAAAAAAAGCTACGTTTTCTTGGAATTCTGGTGATGGTCCACACTCCTAAACAATTATGACCGTTTTCAGCTGCTGCTGCTTCTGCAAGGCAGGAAAATGGAAACTCTCACAAGCACCCCCCCGCCCCCTGTAACACACATATGTGCACACTCACACATGCACACGTGCACACACTCAACACACATGCGCACACACGCGCACGCGCACACACTCAACACACACGTGTGCGCACACGTGCACACATACACTCAACACACGTGCACACATGCACACACGCAACACATGCGCAGGCGCACACTCACACATGCACACACTCAACACGCATATGCACACATTCACACATACACACATTTAACACACGTATGCACACACATATGCATGCAGACACACACACTGAGCCTGATGTAATGAAAATCCCAAGGCTTCTCCCAAGCAAGGAGGGATCTCAGGTCATGGACTTACTTTAAAACGTGAACGACTGTAATTTGTAGTATCTTGTACACAGCGAACAAACATTTTTTATTTTTAAATCTTCAAATATCTTCCTTCCAACAAACTCAAAACAATGTCATTTTTCTCTCTTCACTGTGGGGTCAGCAAAACCAATATCACAACGATTTCACAGTTGGGGAAACTTGCCCAGAAGCTGATGGCTTCCCCTGGTGCTGTGCTGGTGGCAGTGTCAGGGTCTGGGTTTCTAACCCAGTGGTCGGTTCCAGCAGGATCTGCGGCTTCCCTCAGTGTTCAGTTATACTTTATGTGGGGAGACGTTCAAGTTCCCCGATTCCACATGATTTTAGAAATCTAGACCAAAGAGCTCACCAGGACATTTATTGTTTTGACCTCTTGAATTCCAAGCCTCTTGTTTTTTATTCTGTCACAGAATCCAGGTGTTTCAGGGCTGGAGTTCAACCTAGGATTCAGATACTGTAACTCTCTGAGTCCCATCACTGACATCTGACATGATAGGAAATCTTTGTTGCGGGGAGGACTTAGAGTGACCTGTGGATTTCTGTGCTGGACAACTTTTGTGCTTTTCCATGCTGTGAAGTCTTGCCTCAGCATACAAGCCATCCTGTGGAACTACTGTGTCATGCTCATGATGAGCTGGTTTTCTCTTTTTTCCCCCTAAATTAGTGATTCATAATTTATTTTGGTCTTGCGAATACACATTCTCAGATTGTGGTGACATCCGCAAACCATTTGACTGAATTCAGTACAAATAAAGGAAAAGAAACCCCAAAGAACGAAAAGCATAGCTGAATTCCATCAAGCACTGATTTGTATGGACACGATCACAGAGAGCTACTTTGTGTTTCCCCCTTTCTGACAATCATTTCAATATCATAAAGACCAATGATTTAATTATTCAAGTGGACCCTTGTGTCCCATCACTTTGCCGCACAAAATGTGTTTGTCATGAAAGGGCGCTTAATTTTTAGCATGATTAAAATACTAAACACTTGAGTTAAACATTTTCAGGAGGGTTTATCTCCTACAAAAAACATTATGTTTCCTTGACACTGGAGCGCGTGTTTCATTAACGATCATAAATAGTTTACAATTCAAGAAGAAAAGGTAGTAACTTACCCTGGCTTTGAAAGGGTTTTGCGTGGCAGCTTGTTATTGGCTGTGGGTGGCTGAGGTCAAAGGTCAGAACTTGGCAGACGCTGGTGGTGAAGCTTTTGGCCTCTGCCTCCTGGTTTGTGGATGTGACAAGGCAGGAAGGAAGAAGGGGACAGGTGGTGACCTGCAAGTGACCAGACCTCTCTGCCCAAGGATGGCTGTCCCTCACCTCTCACCGACGCTTCCAGGAGTGTGCATTTTGATTTTAGGGCAAGGGTTTTATTTACTCACGAGGCACAGAAGGAGGACACCAAACTCCGGACCCCTATCTTGAAGCTGTGATGCTGGGCAGCCCTGAGGGCACGCTTCACCTTTTCTGGAGAGAAAGTTGTCTTTTGTGACACACTGCTGTGCAATTTGTGAAAGAAAAAAATAAGAAAGGCTGGTAACTTCTCGGTGCCGTCAGGCGGCGGCTGGAAGGTTCCCCGGCAGAGGGTGAGGCTTTGAAGACGATCTCCCGAGAGGCATCGGGCCGCACCAGGGAAGGTGCCCCTCCAGTCCGTGCCGGTCTCTCTGCTTGCGTTTCTCTTTCATCCTCGGGGTATCTTCTCCCTGCAGTGTGGACGGAGGCCGCTGCCCACAATGAGCCCCTTGTCTCCCCCGAGGGCTCCCTCCCAGCTCCAGGTGACGGGAGGGGCTTTACCCTCAGTTCAAGGGCAGCAAAACTCAACACTTGCCGAGAGAAACCGCTGAACTCGAAATCAGTTATCTGACACTCCTCTTTAGTGATAAAAGGACGGAGAGGAAACCGCCTCTCCCCTCATTAAATATCCATGGAAAACTGCAGAGAAGGCGCTGACTTTTCTTTCTCTCTCCCAGGTTTACAGCTCAAGGTTCAGATCTTGGTAAAGATCCACCAGGTGAAATTTCGTTTTCCTGGACTGAATGGTGAACTTCCTGAAAGTCTAATAAACAAGTATGACTATTTTTTAGAATGTTCTAAAGTTTTAAGAAAGTTCAGCTTGATAATTTACAAAGAGGGACAACTCAGGCAGCACAATATTTCTGTGATCACACACCCACAGCTCCATGAGCCCTGACCCCACCCCGATATTAGCTCTGGGGGCATTGGCTTCCTTCCCACATCTGGGTCAGCGTCTCCCCCTGACTCTCAGCCTCCTTCTTCCACTTTCCTTTCGTGCTCCAGGGGCCTCTCGAGCTGTCACGTGTGGTCGCTCCTGAACCCGTGCCCATGGTGCTAAGTCATAAGGACACAGCTGGCAGATCCAAGGACCCCGTGACATCCGTACCTGCAGCTGACAATTTTCAGGAACTTGAGTTTTAAGGCTAATGACAAATAGGGTAAGAATCTTTAAAATAATACAATAGTGTCAATAATTTGTGTATTTCCTGCTAACTGTGTCTGATGATTTGGGGTCCGTGTTGAACCAGGGCTGAGCCTAGGAGCGTGCGTCCAGACAGGTCACCCCAAAGAAGGGACCTCCAGGCTGAGATGTGAAGGGATGCTGAGGGTTCACTGGGCGAGGCTCAGGAAGAACAGGGCAGGGCCTGAGGGTGGAGGGAGCACCGCCCACCCCAGGACCCAGAGGGCACACGGGAGGGAGGCGGAGAGGCTGGGGGTAGTCGCCTCCAGGAGGAGCCTGGTCCCTCAGGGCCCTGGAGGCCACAGGAAGGAGTCTGAACTTTGTCCTCAGAGCAGAAAGGAATCTGTGCCTGGTCTCAGCTCCCAGCTTGGAGCCCCCGGTTACTAGATAAAGGAGTACCGGACAAGTGTTCTTCCTGGGTGAACACAAGGAAGGGGAGTTGTATCCCTTTGAAGTTTACCTAACGGGGTGAGGGCCGGCGGATAGTTTGGTGTCCTGAGGTCTCAGACACACCACACACTCAGCGTTCAAATCATTGCTTCAGTTGGGCATGTAAGTAAACGGACTGATGCACAGGCTTGTCTGGGGCCGAGGCCCCTCTGCTTCTGGTTCCCGGTCTCGGCCGCAAGCAGCTCAGGATCTGGGCTGGAGTGTCCCAAGAGGTCCTTCCCGCTCTGGATTGAGATGTTTGAGTGATAAATGGTAAAGGCTTCATGCAGGAATGCCGGGAAAGTTTGGGTAGATGTTGATTTTTTTCAAGAAATCTTAGAACCTGAGTAGAAGGGATTTTGTCGAGGGCTGCTGGGTTTTAAAAGCAAGGAGATGAAGAATGTCCTGGGTGTGAACACAAATTAAAGATACATGAACAGTACATATAAACCACGTAAGAGGCTTTAACATACGCAAAGAACGCATTTTAAAAACACTTTTTGGAACAACAGTTTCGGAGCCATAGAACTTTGACGCAGTTCTGCACCCAAATTGACGTGTCTTTTTTTTTTTTTTTAAACCAGCATTATGTGACAATCTTTATTTCGACAAATAAGTGCACTATAAAAAAATTTGACCTGAAATGTAAAAAAAGCAGCTAAAAATAAATACGTTTACACATTATTGTAGAAATAATACAAAAGAGTGTTAAAATTCTCAGTGAGGAAAAACCAAAACATGTCCAATTGTGTAAAGGCTCTTCCCTTGCCAGAAACGGGAATAAAGCTGAGGACCCAGTTTGGTTTCACTGCTAAAAAATGTACAAAATAACTTAGAAAAGCCAGTCGAGGTCAAACATGGTTTGACCCAATGTTGAGTCTCCATTGCCGGAAACAAAAGATTTGTTTTTTTCGGCTTCAGAGAAATCAGATCAGAATCCGACCAACACAGCCGGGGGGTCCAGGACCTGCAGGTGTCAAGCTGAGCGGTTCTTATGGGAAGGGGAGGCGGGGGCAGAGACGGATTGGGGACCACAGAGGGGAGGGGCCACGAAGACCCACGCCTCCCAAACATGAAGAAAAGCCACGGGCAAAGGACAAGGCAACGATAAAATAGTAACCTTCTCCTACGGGTAGTTTCCAGATCCAGGTCCTCCTGTGAAGAGTCAGACGGAGGGTTGAATGTGCTGAAACATGTTTGGACTGCAGATCGGTACCAGGAATCGTCTGGAATTGTCAGCCTCGATTATCTGGGTCGTCTCCTCAATTTTCTACCCCCTTTTTCAGGACAGGTCTATCGGAAGAGCTCAGTCAGGGTTCATACGGCCTCACCATCATCAGGAACAATATTGAAATGCCTCTATTAAGCCAATAAGAAACGGTCTGACACCATCCTTCTCTGCTGAGGTTTGGAAACCAAACGTGATAAGTTAAGTGGTAGAAGATAACACACATGGTTGTAGAGTAAACACCAGATTATTACAAGCACGTGGGTTAAATATTTAAAGTATGCCCAGGCCAAGGGTAAGGTCAGAATACCTCTAGAGTGGGTTCAATTGCAGGATCTTTGTGTTTAGCCAGGGTGGGGTTAAAATAATTGTCATCTTCTGAACAGCCTGGGAGGAAGCCAGAGGAAACATGCTTTCAGGAGCTTGTGTGGTAGAATGGGGGCCGGTGCCCTGAGGGGAGCTTGGGTTTCTAGGATGTGAGCTTCTCCTCTTGCGAGGGAACCTCGCCAGGTCCACTTGAGAGAAACACGGAGGCTATGCAGGTGGGTGGGTGTCTCTCCGGTGGTTCCTATGTTTGGGGTCACAGCTCTCTTAGAGAAACTAATAGAAACAGTGACTGTTTCTTCAGAAGACACATGTGCAGAACACGGACACGCACGTTTGCGCTTATAATTCAGGGACTCGGCAGTGCGTGGTGAGGTCTGTGAAGGCAGGTGCTCTGCCTGCATCCAGCGTCGTATCTGGCACGTAGGAGATGCTCAGCTATGTCCGCTAAACAGATAAAGGAGTGAACTCAGCAAACAAATGTCTACTGAAGGCCTCCATGTGTCAGGAGCAGGTCAGGTGAGATGGTCCACAGCTGAGACCGTGATACACGAGGTGGCGACGAGTACCAAGGAGGAATGAAGCAGGAGAGGGGCCTGGGCGGCCCGGGGTCGTGGGCGGGACGGCCATTGTAAGTGGTGGCCGGAGAGAAGTGCACTGCGAAGGTGACCCTCGAGGACGGGCCTGGGGGAAGTGAGGACACGGCCCTCGGCGCCTCGTGAGCGGCTGGATGGAGGCGGGGGACAGGAGCTGGGGTTTGCTGGGCGACCGCGTGATGGGCTCTGCCACGGCCACCAAAGACACCAGTCGGCGCCCCAGGGAGCCTCCACCCAGAGCTCCAGACAGGGGTGCCTGGGAGTGGGGATGCGTGGACGCATCGCCGAACCTCTAGGCATAGTGAGTCCTGCAAACAAGCTCAACTTTGGAAATAAATAGCAGTGGACGTGGCCTGTTGCCTTGGAGGTGTTTTTGATTCCTTGGGACAGCCTCAGACGGACAAGCGAAGAGGATGCAGCATGAGATTCAGGAATCGTGTGCTCTGTTGACTCACCCAGATCTGTCCCGCGGCAGCTGCCCTGCCTGTTTTGCTCTTTGATTTTCTCTCAGCTGCAGTAGAAAATGGACAACATTTGGGAAGTCTGTGTAATATTAGCGATTGTAAAGAGAGACGCGTGGATCAGAATGAACCCTGGGTAATCAACTCGGGAAATTTTTAGCAGTAAAGGTAGGATTAGTTTCACCTAACTCTAATATGTTTGCATTTCCTTTTTACTTATGGAACAGAAGCATTTGAAAAGCTTGGATGGGCACTTTGGAACGCCAATAGAACTAGAAGAAAGGACTTCAATATCAGGATGCTTTGTCGTATTACTGGCAAATCTTGGGCGTGTCAGAAATAATGTGTAAAGGTGTTTTTCCTAAGAGCTTTACACCTGTGACCCGCAGCTTTCAACATCATTGGCTGAGACATGACACCAAAGATTGAATCCAAACAAATTGCATTTGACATGAGTTTTACGGAGAAGGCATAAAGACAAATGCTCCAGCACTATGTACTTTAATACTTAAACATTGTATTGTCTAAAAAAAAAAATGAACGTTTGGCTGTCTTTGCTAAGTGTAGATCTCTAGTGAAGCGTTGATTTAAGAAACAGTTATCAAGCGCCTACAATGTAGAAGTTTCTGTTTAGATACTGATGTATGAGGAAATTGATTAGATGACTTTTAAAAAGTTTCTTTGAGAGTCCTTTTCCCCATGTATAACTCTATCTCATTTTTACAAGCAAAGCTGCAATCGTGATACTCTCATTCACTGACAGGGGTTTCCAAACTTTCTTGGTTCACGGCACCCTTAGAGTTTCACTCATTTTTTCACGGCACACTCCTGGGCCCAAAGAAATGACTAAAGGTTTTGTTTGCTAAGTAGTTAGGTCCAAATAACCTAAGTATTTATGTCCGAAAAGTAGCCATTTGCAAAAATACTGCCCATAAATCAAAAGAAAGAAGAATATTTTTATTTCATTCTTAAACAGCCTCAGTTAGCTGCTAATGGCACCGCGCAGCCTCTCAGACTTGGAATCACACTGGCCTCTGCCACTCTTATTTCCTATCTGTGTGGATTTTCATATTGTACTTGCTTTCTTATCACCACAGCTGAAACCCAGCTTCGCAAAGATACAACACGTTGAAAGAAATGTGGTGTGATTTCACGCTGAAACTGTGAACTCCCCCTCGGACTTGCGGTTTGTGCAGCATCCAAACAGGTCTGTACTGTCCTGTGTTTCTTCCTCAAAAAATTAAATCTCCCACAATGTCCCTGATGATACTGGCATCTTGGGGAACAACGTTTGGGAACCATGTGCATACATTTATTCTACTTACGTTAACTGAACATTTCTTTAATGTATGATTCAGTGTAACAACTTCTGAAGCAATAATAATACCGAAGGGTATGTTCCACTGAGGACAGCATCTCCGGAGCATTGTTGGGAAAACCAAGTGCCTCCTGGCAGGGCTGTTCCACAGAACTTTCTGTGAGGATGCATTGTTCTCTACGTGTGCCCTCCAGGACCACGGGCCTGGTCATTAGAGCCACCCAGAACTTGAAATGTGCACATTGTGATTGAAGAACAGAATTTTTGTTTTATTGACTTTAATTAAATAATTAATTAATTGATTTTTATTTCTTTTTAAAAATCTCTTTATGTTATTGGTTTTGTTTGTTTATTTTTATTAGAGTGTAGTTGATTTACAGTGTTGTGTTAGTTTCCGCTGTACAGCAAAGTGAATCAATTATACATATACATATAGCCACTCTTTTTTTAGGTTCCTTTCCCATATAGGCCATAACAGAGTATTGAGTAGAGTTCCCTGTGCTATACAGTAGGCCCTTATTAGTTATCTATTTTATATATAGTAGTGTGTATCCCAATCTTCCAATTTATCCCTCCACCCCTCCCCCCTTTGGTAGCCATAAGTTTGTTTTCTACATCTGTGACTCTCAGCCATAAAAAAGAATGAAATAATGCCATTTGCAGCAACATGGATGGACCTAGAGATTATCATATTAAGTGAAGTAAGTCAGACAGAGAAAGACAGATATCATATATCGCTTATATGTGGAATCTAAAAAATGATAGAAATGAACTTATTTACAAAACAGAAATAGTCACAGATGTAGAAGACTTTAATTTAAATTTAAATAATCACACATAGCTGGTGGCTAAGATATTGGACACTGCAATGAAACTTTCTCAGGCTTTAGTTTCTTGGTATGATGTAAGGTGAAATATGTCCTACCTTAAAGATATTTTATTTATATTAAATTCATAAAGTTATTGCTGAATGAACCAAGGTTGCATTTATTTATTATATGCATTCAGAATGCATGTGTGAAGGCTGGCATTGGGCTCACTGAGAATCACTGAAAAAGGCAATCATTTTAATTCTTGTAGGACTTAGGAAGATGTAACCAGAGTCATCTACCACGTACAAAGGGGGATCGCACCCCTTGCTTCTTCTTGGCTGTTTCCATAACCTGGCTTTAAACCTGAAAACCTTACTAGGTTTACCCTAGAGTTTAGATAGACATACCTTGGCATGTTCACAGAATTACTGATAATTGCTTTTTTTTAAAAACTTTTTTAAAAAATAAATTTATTTATTTTTGGCTGCGCTGGGTCTTTGTTGCTGCGCGCGGGCTTTCTCTAGTTGCTGCGAGCGGGGGCTACTCTTCGTTGTGGTGCATGAGCTTCTCATTGCGGTGGCTTCTCTTGTTGCGGAGCATGGGCTCTAGGTGAGCGGGCTTCAGTAGTTGTGGCAAGTGGGCTCAGTAGTTGTGGCTCGCGGGCTCTAGAGTGCAGGCTCAGTAGTTGTGGTGCACGGGCTTAGTTACTCCATGGCATGTGGGATCTTCCCGGACCAGGGCTTGAACCCGTGTCCCCTGCATTGGCAGGCGGATTCTTAACCACTGCGCCACCAGGGAAGTCCTGATAATTGCTTTTATTTAGGAATGTTCATGCTTAAATGTTTAATTCTTAATTTTTGTTCTGCCTTGTACTTGTAGAATTACGTTTGGAATATGTCACTTTTTTCTCCTTTGTGGGCTCTTTGGACTCTTTAATCTTATATTTTGACTTGTGTGTGGTTTGCTTCTTTTCTTTTGACCTTCTCTCTCCCTTGTGCCTTCCTACCCGGCCCCTGCCTGCCAGGTCCCCACCCCTGAACAGTCATAGTTGTCTACTGCTAAGTAAAACAAAACAAAACAAAACACAAAACTTAATTGCTTAAAGCAATACCGTTTCACGATTTCTCATGATTCTGGGGTTCTTGGGGCTCTGCTGGTCCCTCTGTTCTGCGCCACCCCCCATCCTGCTGAGGGCTCAGTCGGCCTCTCATCCTCTGAGGCTTCTCTCCAACACTGGGAGCCAGTGTTTCAAAGTCCAGCCGAGTTTCTTACCTGGTGGCTAAATTCTAATGTTGCAAAGCAGAAGCTGCCAGATCTTCCTAAAGCACAGGCCCAGAACAGGTGCAGTGTCACCTCCACCCTTCCCTTTGGTGGTGAGAAGTCAAAAGGCCAGCCCAGAGTCAGGGGGCTGGGCAGTGGATTCCACCTCTTGCTGGGAAGCTACAGAGATTGTAACCAGCTTCGGTCCATCACAACAGCTAAGCCACTTTTCTTTTCTTTTCTGTTCATTAATATTTGGAGGTTTGGTCAGATCCATTTGTCGGACAGAGGGAGGGACTGAATGTTAATTTAGAAGTGAAGGAATATTTATAACCCTACAAACCTACCAAGAAAGAAAAGGAAAAGGGAGAAAATTCTCAGATAAGGATGACTATTACATTAAATAATCTGAACTTAAAATTTCTGGTTGTATGTAATTTACATCCCAGTTTGTTCCCTTCTTTCCAAAGTCACTTTGTGTATCCACGGCTCATTTCCTACTATCAGACAGACTCCTAACATATAAACGAGGAGCACTTCTCTACTTCAAGTACCAGAAAACCGAATTAGAGTGACTTAAATGAATAGGGGCTTTTCTCATGAAACAAGCAGCCCAGAGGTCAGTGGCTGCTGGCATTTGGTCAGCAGCTTAGTGACAGCAGGGCCAATGACGAGTTAATTTCTCTGGCCTTTCTGCTCCTGGTTGCCAGATGGCTGCCGCACATTTCGGCCCCCGTGTCCACATCCCAGCGGAAGGAAGGGATGGAGTTAGGGAGAGGGCTAGGACCCACCCGGAAAGCACAAGCTCCCTCGGGACGCAGGGGAGACCAGGCTTCTGTCTCACCCAGCAGACCGTCATCGCAGGGCCCCTCCCAGCTGGAACGAGGTTTCGGAGGAGGAAGGGTTATGAATGGAGGTGGGGCGTACAGGTCACCGCCCGGAGACGGCCCCAGCGACGCCACCTCCCGGTGCCCGGGGCGACGTGGCCCCTTTCTGCCCAGTGTGCAGTGGGCCTGGTGAGCGGCTACTAGTGGATGGGCCATGGACACAGGAACTCAGGCCATCTCTGATTAGGTTCAGGGGAGCCTGAGCCCCAGCCTCAGGGGCTCCCCTTTAGAATGGCGTGAGGTGGACCAGTGGTTGCCACTTTGAAGGCAAGCCTGTGAAGGGGCTCCCTCTTGGACGTGGGTCCGCTGGGGTCTGCCAGCCACCACGCGAGGGGCCTGGGGTGCCCCCTCCAGCCCCACTTGAGCCTTTTGGTGACTGCCGTGCTGGCCACCAGTTTGGCTGCAGCCTCAGGAGGGAACGTGGGCCAGACACACCCACGGAGCCCCATCTGACTCCCCACGTGCAGAAACTGCAACATAGTAAAAGTTTGCTGTCTTAAGTGGCCGAGTTTTAGGCTAACGTGTCACATACACAGCAATAGATAGTTAAGACATTTGTTCTATCAATCAGCCATGTCAGTTACACCTGTACGTGATATATTAAAAAAAATAAAACCCAAAAAACTTCTGGATGAGAAGCTCATCAAAAGTTTCCTGAAAGCTTAGGTAAATTAAGTGCACTGATTCTCCTTGCCCTCAAAGTTACTTCTCTCTTCAAAGAATACTAGCGTAATAAAGCATCGGATAAATTTTATGGAAATTATGTTGTTCTAGGAGTGCTTGTTTAAATGTCTCATGGGTATGTCCTGACCCAGCTGTCCACGCCCGGATCCTGGTTTCTTTATTTGCAAGACTCTGAGTCTTCAGGCGGCTTTCTTGTGGACCACTGGCCGTCAGTTCTAACCGGTATTTTTGATGTTTGTACGTATTTGATAAGTAACTGGGTGCTAAAAGATGCGGACAGTCCCACAGGGTTGCAGGCAATCATTCCATCACGTTAGTTTCCAATTGTCCATCTGTCCGCCCTTACATCATTGTCCACGGCGCTTGCCGTGTACGTGAGCTTTTGGGGGCTGATGATGAAAAGAGAATTTGAACTTGAAACAGCAAATATCTGCTAGATAACAGTGGCTGGGTGCATGGAGACCGTCTCTGGTGCCGTGACCATCCTCCCTCCTGCCAAACGTTTTTGTCCTGTGGAACGCCACGCAGGGCTCGCTTTATGTCCTGGAAACATTCCCTACTAAGCAGATTTGGCCTCACCGTTCTTATTTCTCATGTGGCAAATGTTTTTCTCCTACTAACATGTGTTTCCGTGTGTACATGCATAAAATGAAGAGTTGGCCAGAAATGGAGACGGGCTTGTGCACATGGGCTGCCTCTGTTAGCGCTAATGTGTCTTCCTCCGTCTGGCCTCACCCTGGGTTACTGGGACTCTACACGGAGACAACATCTCAGATTTATTATAATGTGAGGGAGATAGGAGTCCCTCAATACATGCTCCTAGAAGATGATGACTTTCCAGTCTCTGTTCTGTGGCGATCAACATAGAAGCAGCCGAGGTAGTTTGACCACGTTTATAATTAACTACTCAGAAAAAGGAAAGCATTAGAATATATACATTATGATAGAATTTCATGCAGCCAGGTAGATGCCGATGTAACGTTTCCCTTTTCTCAACGTAAAATGGCCCCAAAGATTAATTTCACTAGGTCATAAAACTCTGCTTTCTTTTTAAGCGAATGTGGTTTCTTTTCCAATAGATAAGAAAGGACATTCAGCGGCTTCAGGTTATGTGAGGTGAGGAAATCAGGGGCGGCTAAGAGGATAGACGGTGCCCAGTGAACACAGCCGGAGAGCCCGGGTTCTGCTGGCAGCACCTTTATCTAGCGGGTGAGAGCAGGAAACAGGGCGGACTGAAGTCACTTTTCCAGGACTGAACAAGTACATTCTCGTTAGTGGCCTCAGATCATTGGAGGTTCTGTTTAGTTTCTGCCTCTTCCCACTTGATACTTATTTCTAGTTCCCAAGGAAGATCTTCCCCCGCCTCCAAGGTGGTGGTCAGTACACAAAGAATTCCCTGTCTGGCAGATGTGACTATTTTTCACATGATCATTATCATAGTAACTGTTATTTACCACGTTAAAGATACTCCTGTTCAGATGCTTTGAATATTACGAACCCTCATCATTTTTAAACCCGTGACTTATCCCAAATGAAATGTTAGATCAACTGGAGTCTTTAGTGACTATCGGAGAAATAAAACAGAGCAAAAAGAAAAAAATACTCCACAAACCCATAACCACAGAAGAAAACTCCAGTGTCCTGTGCTGGGGTTTCAATGTAGTGTAAAGTAAATTCACACATAGTTGCTAAAATCCAGTTTCACCTCCAGGACTGTTAACACCCTACCTGTCTATGAGGTTGGAGGAGAAGGAGTTTGGCTCCTAGTGATATTTAGTTACTCTAATGCTCAATCCTTGGGTCATTATTTAAATATTTTGTAAATATACACACATCATCATCATCATCATTTCTGTGGTACTTGTTTATTTGTGGCATGAGAATAATAATTTGAAACTTTATACAGTATCATCTAATAATTAATCCAGGATCTGAAAACATTTCTAACTAGTGTTTTCCATGAAATCTTTTTTAAAAAAGAGAAATTCAGTTGCTTTAAAAAAAATCTGCAGCCCCTGCAGCTGCATCAATTGCTTTTTACGACATGAATGTTCAATTCATTTAGATCTCCTAGAAAAAGAGACCTTACATGGGCAATGCTAATATCTCATCAATGTTGTAAAAACCTGCTAAAATTCATATTGTTTCAAGGAGGGTATTGTATTCATTTGATGTCATGTGCAGGTGGGAAAGCTAATTTTATAGGGCTTTTTTTTTTTTTTTTTTTTTAACTTTCCTCTCAGATCTCCCTTGGAATTTGGAAATATTCTCTTCTATGAGCTCCAAATTCTCTTTATTACAATAATATATTTTCTCATGTAATTTGGTTTATTGGGTGGCACTAACTTTACCACTTTGAATGGAAGAATAAGACCCATCATCCTGTCACGTGACTTGTCATTCTATGTCACCTGCTTCTAAGCATCCTTTGTCCCTAGGATGCTAGGGTTCTGGGGGCCACACGCTCTGGGGGCTGAGCTCCCTGAAATAGAAGCCGTGTTTGTCATTTTTGTCACTAACATGACTTAGTATCGTGACATCAGTCAAGGTGTGGCCTTGCCAGATGGTAAACATGTAAAAAGAATACAGCTTCCTTCTGGCAGTAAAAGAGATTAGTTGAAGGAAGTTAGCTGTGACAAGATGGGGTTGGAGAATGAAATCAAAGGGCTTGTTTATAAGGGTCTAGAGATAATCTGCTATCTTCATTATAAAGAGGGCTCAGCCTGTGGGACTTCAGTCCTGGTAAAATCATTTGGGGAAAATATGTGGCTCCTGGTTCCGTGCCTTTTCTGTGGAAGATGTCCACGTGTGCTTCATAGAAAAACTCTCCCTGATAGGTGAGCGGATTTCTGATTCCTGGAAATTTTTAATTAAAAAAATTGAATAAGTAAATCTGCCTTCGGAAATTCATATTTTTATCTTGAACGTAGGGACAGTTTGTTATCATTGAGATAACCTACATGTTTTTGGTGTTCAAAATATATGCCATACTTAAGAGAATCTGATATTAAGAGAATCTGACCTATTGTATTATGTTAAAGATGTCAACTATGTGATTAAGCTACTGATTTTAGACTTGAGATATTGAAATGTGTAAGAGAATCTGACTAAGCTCTAAAGTATTGGTTATAAATACTTTATAAGATGTGTAAGTTGAAAGCTTATGGAAAATTGGGGTTTTGCAGGCTAATTTTAATAATTTGAGTATTAGCTTTAAAAAATCTGGTGACGGGCTTCCCTGGTGGCGCAGTGGTTGAGAATCTGCCTGCTAATGCAGGGGGCGCGGGTTCGGGCCCTGGTCTGGGAAGATCCCACATGCCGCGGAGCAACTGGGCCCGTGAGCCACGGTTACTGAGCCTGCGCATCTGGAGCCTGTGCTCCGCAACAGGAGAGGCTGCGATAGTGAGAGGCCCGCGCACCGCGATGAAGAGTGGCCCCCGCTCGCCGCAACTAGAGAAAGCCCTCGCATAGAAACGAAGACCCAACACAGCCATAAATAAATAAATAAATAAATACTTAAAAAAAATCTGGTGACTATAGATCAGGGTCTCTGGGCACAAAAAGCCCCCTTTCAACATGAAGACACTCACAGTGACACTTCGTATTGATGCGGAGACAGAAGTCCTGCCCATCGAGAAGTGCCACCTCTGCCTCCTTGCCCTGATGTCCCTGCACCAGATGGAGCCATACCCGCCACCCAGGTCACCCCTCACCTGCAGCCACCTCTCCTGGGTCACTTTCTTTTTCTTTTTTTTTTTTTTTTACATTTATTTATTTATTTATTTTTGGCTGAGTTAGGTCTTTGTTGCTGTGCGTGGGCTTTCTCTAGTTGCAGCAAGCGGGGGTAACCTTCGTTGCGGTGTGCGGGCTTCTCATTGCGGTGGCTTCTCTTGTTGCAGAGCATGGGCTCTAGGCATGAGGGCTTCAGTAGTTGTGGCACGTGGGCTCAGTAGTTGTGGCTCGCGGGCTCTAGGCACGTGGGCTTCAGTAGTTGCAGCACGCGGGCTCAGTAGTTGTGGCTCGCGGGCTCTAGAGTCCAGGCTCAGTAGCTGTGGCGCACGGGCTTAGTTGTTTGCTCTGTGGCATGTGGGATCTTCCCGGACCAGGGCGTGAACCCATGTCCCCTGCATTGGCAGGCGGATTCTTAACCACTGCACTGCCAGGGAAGCCCTTTCCTGGGTCGCCTTCTGTACTGTGTTGCCATCCTTTACTTCTCTCTCTATCTCTCATGTTACCCAGGAGCTTCCTAAGTATTTACTCTTATTTCTACCCCACCACCTACCAAAGCTGATGTTTTGTTCGTGTCTTTGTACGAGGCTCTCTGAGTCTAAAAGACCCTCTACAGTGCTATACGACCTCGTTCTAGAACCCGGAAAGCTTTACCATTGAATTCAGGAGCTGAGACCACCCCGTGTGGAGCAGCAGTGAGCAGGTGGTCCCACAGCTCTCGGAGGTTCTGATCTACTGGCTCGGCGTGGGCCTCAGGAAGCAATGTTTAAGAAAGTTCCAGAGGATTCCAGTGTGCAAAGTGCTGGGTTGCAGGGAGGTGATTAGAATCCAGAAGCAGTTTAAAAGCACCAGATTTTTAAAATGAATGCTCAGAATTCTGGTTAGCATGTAGGCAATGAGAAGAGCGAGAAAATGACGGCAGTTTGGGGCAAAGACCCTTCCCCTGCACCCCACCCCTCATTCGGAACCTCTGCTAATGGCTCTGGGGCCTGTGAGTATCGGAAGCAGTGGAGGCCTTGGTTTCTGTGGGTCTCAGTGGAGAGAATGATCATCGCTGGTGTTTCACCCCTGACCTGGGAAAGTGTCTGGAAAACTGACAAGGAGCCCAGGCTGAGGGCTAGAAGCAGCAGATCGTGGCTCAGAGAGATATGGGGGCCTTTGTGTCACCACCGCCCCCCGAGGCTGTGTAGAGGCCCTGGGCCTCCACGAGACCGAGGAAGAGCTGGACAGGCAGGTGGCGGCAGCAAGACGGGCCGGCTCTCTGCGTGTGCATGTGACCTAGAGGGAGGGACCACCCTGGATCTATCCCTGCAAGGACACGGCCTTGGCTCCTGGACTCGGCCGGAACACAGTCCTGCCCAAATTGACGTCCACTCAGTATACAGAGGGAGGAAGACCAGCCAGACCCAAGCCTAGAGGAAAAACTAAAACCTGGTGGAAGAGATATTTAAGTTGAAATATTCAATTAAAAAGAGTACTTCACTGTCTAAACCTGAAAACACGATTTCCCAACTAGAGAGTTGATTGACAAATTAAAGATGAGGTGGTCACTGTGGAGACACAGCTTTAAGAACCAGAAGGTCAGGTGGGTGAAATATCTCAAAACAGAGCACAATTACAGAGAGATGGAAAAATGGGGGAAAATGCATTTGGTGGAAATCCAGCCTGCTTTAAGAGTAAAACACTCCATCTCGGTGAGGAAATAGTTGGTAACTTGTTTTCAGAAAACAGTGGAAATTATGAGAGATAACTGTTAATGGAATAGAAGAGGGTGGTAGAATTTACATATTAATTAGAGGAAAAAGAATAGTTAGAGACAGACTAACAAAACCAAGGAGAATTTTTTTTAAAAGGAAGAAATGACAATTTGAAATATTTAGTAATTCTGAAGGAAGATGGAGTATATAATCAATGGTATTAGCCATTATGGTGGCAAATGGGCTAGATTTTGTACTATAACACAAACCCATTTATGTACAATTTGTAATAATCACACTTAAAACAAACGAACACAGAACACTCGAACATAAGGGTCAGAAGAGAATAACCAAAAAACAAGGCACGAGGCAATATTAAACAAAATGAAACTCGTAAGACACTGACCAAAAAACCCCTAAAAAGTATAAACCAGGAAAGGCAATATGTTAATGTATAATATAATTAATGTCATAATATAGTAAAATAATAATTTGCATTTAATGTTAAGCATCCATGAGACCAAATAGGGAGACAGAGTGATCATGAAAAGAAACCAGTCTCAGACCTCAGAGCGTCAGAAACAGCAGCTAACTGTCAGTGGGAATGTAAACTGAGACAGCCACTCTGGAGAACAGCGTGGAGGTTCCTTAAAAAACTAAAAATAGAACTATCATATGACCCAGCAATCCCACTACTGGGCATATACCCAGAGAAAACCATGATTCAGAAAGAGTCCTGTACCACAGTGTTCATTGCAGCTGTGTTTACAATAGCCAGGACATGGAAGCAACCTAAGTGTCCATCGATAGACAAATGGATAAAGAAGATGTGTCACATATATACAATGGAATATTATTCAGCCATAAAAAGAAATGAAATTGAGTTATTTGTAGTGAGGTGGATGGACCTAGAGTCTGTCATACAGAGTGAAGTAAGTCAGAAAGAGAAGAACAAATACCGTATGCTAACACATAGATATGGAATCTAAAAAAAAAAAATGTTTCTGAAGAACCTAGGGGCAGGACAGGAATAAAGACGCAGACGTAGAGAATGGACTTGAGGACACGGGGAGGGGGAAGGGTAAGCTGGGATGAAGTGAGAGAGTGTCATGGACATATATACACTACCAAATGCAAAATAGATAGCTGGTGGGAAGCAGCCACATGGCACAGGGAGATCAGCTCGGTGCTTTGTGACCACCTAGAGGGGTGGGATAGGGACGGTGGGAGGGAGATGCAAAAGGGAGGAGATATAGGGATGTATGTATATGTATAGCTGATTCACTTTGTTGTACAGCAGAAACTAACACACCATTGTAAAGCAACTATACTCCAATAAAGAGGTTAAAAAAAATCAACAGCAGCTAATTATGCAAGACCAAAACTATGCAAATGCTATATGTGATGAGAGCATGTTTGTAAAAGGAAACTCGAATATATCTTTTTCAAGAATGGACAGATCTAGTAGACAAACAAAAAGTGAAGCCTGGAGAAATTGAATAACACGATCAACAAACAAAATTGTAGCTGTAAATGTAAGCTCGCATCTCCCAAGTAGCGGCTATATGTTTTTCGTATGACTTTCACACAAAAGGTGTTCATTAGTTAGCCATGGAGAGAAACTTAGTAGAGATTTTCAGGCCACAGAGTCTGTTAAGAGGTCGTTAAAAACATCTTACTGCTTGAAAACTAAGAAACACTCCCATAAAATCTTTGGATCAAAGACAGAATAAAAAGTGAGATCACAAACTACCTAGAAAGCAACCAGGAGGAAACCTGATACCAAATGTTGTGGGCACAGCTGAACTCAGAACAGCTTATAGCTCAAATCATTTTGTTATTAAGGAAGAAATACTCAAGATAAAGGAACTAAGGAAAGATAAAATCAAAAAATCACCTGAAGGTATTAGAAAAGGAAAAACAAAATAAACCCAAGAAACCAGGAAGGGAGAATGGCTAACGATCAAAGCTGAGTTTAATGAAATAAAAAATGCACAACAAAGAAATTCAGAAAGGATAATTTAAACCAAAAACCTGTTTTTCGTAAAGATCAGCAAAATAGAACTTTGCAAGTGTTCTGATTCATGAAAAAGAAAAAATAACGCTAGAAAAATGAACACACTTTGACAGACCATTCATTACATGGACTCAGCTTGAAAAAACAAATTATAAAGAGAGAACTAAAATGGAGTGTAATTCCTACCAGGCAGGAGATGCTGACCAAGGAGGTTATTTAAAATAGAAGAGACAAGGCTTTTGCTACTGATGAGCAGATCTCTTAAAGACTTTTCCAGCTTATCATATGGTGATTCATTGACTAAAACTAAACTTTAAAGTATCTTTAAACTTGAAAGATGAGGGAGTCAATCAGTTTATAGTGGTGACATTCAGTATAATAGTTATTGCTGAGCTACACGTTCAAGGACTATAGCCTGGGCAATCTATAACCCAAGGTCATTAATGTCACCACAATCCACAGTTTAATAATTTGCTTTCAATGTGTGTTTACATTTGAAAATATTGCTAAGTTGGCAGAGAAGACTAATATCAGTCAAGACAGATCTAGAAAGCAGAGAACTGTCAAGTGTTTAGCGATATGCTAAGGGATTAAATACATGGAATTTCTCTGATTTTGAACAATAGTAACAACATAACCTGGAACTAGAGAAACCAATATTATGTCACAGGTCAAAGAAGCAATGGTTTCTGTTACTATATATAATGCTTTTTCAATATTTGATACTTATGCTATATGTGATGCTTATTCACCTAAAATGAAACTTGAGCTTGAAAATGGACGAAAATAAGAATAACTTTGTATAAATGGAAAATAGCATTTAGGGAAAGAGCTAAAAAGTCCTGATTCAACTTTTTTCTGTGCCTTTACGCCTCTTTCATAGACATCTGAAGTCACCATCTGAAAGAAAAGAAAACAAAGAAAAACGCAAAAAATTTTTAAAGAAACACAGAGACACACATAGTAATAAAGTAGTTCACCCACGTAAGCATTTTGACATTCTCTGTCCCATACGATCTCCTTAAAAACCCTGAAGAGCGTGGCGGGTATGCTTTTCCTTATACATGTGAAGGAACTAAGATTCATGTACACTGAATTGAGGAAGGCCATGTGGAAACAAATGGCAACTGAAGATTCAGTGTTGTTTTGACAAGTCTTTCATCTCCTTGGTTAAATTTATTCCTCAGCATTTTATTCTTTGGATGCTATTTTAAATGGAATTATTTTATTAATTTCATTTTCAGATTGTTTATTCCTGGTGTACAGAGACATAAATTTTTGAATGTGTTTATCTTGTATCCTGCGACTTTGCTGAATTCATTTATTATCTTTGGTCATTTTTTTGTGGATTCTTTGTAATTTTCTGGATGCAAAATTTTGTCATCCATAAATAGGGTTAGTTTTAAACATCCTTTCCAATTTGATGTCTTTTTTTCCTTGCCTAAATTCTCTGGCTAGGGCTTCCAGTACGATTACAAATAGCCATGGTGAAAGTAGGCAACCTTGTCTTGTTCCTAATTTAGGGACTGATTTTAGTCTTTCGCCACTGAATATGATCTTAGCTGATGTTTTTTCCTAAATGTTCTTTATCATGTTGAAGAGTTCTTGTCTGTTCCTAGTTTGCTGAGTGTTTTTTTCGTGAGAGGGTAATGAATAATGTCAAATGCTTTTTCTGTATCTACTGAGATGATTATTCTATTAATGAGGTATATTAACATGGATTTTCTTACGTTGAAACACCCTTGCATTCCTGGGATAAATTTGGGAAGTTTTGGCCACTGTTTCTTCCAATATTTTTTCTTCCCCTTTCTGTCTCTCTTCTCCTTCTGGGCCTCCCATAATTCATACGTTGGTATTTTTGATAGCGAGCCATAGGACCCTAAGGCTTTGTTCATTTTTTTCCTTTTTCTTTTTCTCACTGCGTCTCAGACTGGGTAATTTCAATTGAACTCTCTTTAAGTTCACTGATTATCTCTTCTGCCTGTTTGAATCTGCTGTTGAATACCTCTAGTAAAATTTTAAATTTCAGCTGTTTTATTTTCAGCTCCAGAAGTTTTATTTCATTCTTTTTTATAATTTCTAACTCTTTTTAAAATTTATGTTATATTTTTTTACTGACTCACTCACTCATTGTCCGCCTGATTTCCTTCTGTTCTTTTGTCTGTGGTTGCTTTCAGTTCTTTGAGCATATTTAAGACAGTTTAGAGACTTTTTCTAGTAAGTCCAATGTTTGGGATGTTTTTGTTAATTTCTCTTTTATTTTCCCTGTGAATGGGTCATACTTTCCTGCTTCTCTGTATGCTTTGTAATTTTTGTTGAGAACTGGATGTTTTGAATGCTGTGATGTGGTGACTAAAAATCAGATTCTACTTCCTCTCCAGGGGTTCCTGTTGTTACTTGAGGAAGGCTGCGCTGTTGCTTTGTTTGTGACTTTTCCAAACCATTTTTGAAAAGACTATATTCTTTGTCACATGTGGTCACTGGAGTATCTGTTTTGTTATCTCTGCAGCCAGTCAATGACTTCCCAGAGATTTCCTTAAATATGTGGGTCCAATAAGAAAAGAAACAACTGTACCTGTCTCTTTAAATTTCCATGGACCAATGTAGGTGCAGAAGCCACTTCAGTCAGTGGGCGTTGATAGAATGACCAGTCTCTGTGCTGGCCCCCCAGCTATAAAGCAGTGCTCGAAATGGACAATTCCTGTTTTTGGAGGACTCCCTAAGCTTTTAGTGAAAGATATCTTAACAAAATATATATTTTTAGTATGTAATAATAACTCTCCACAGGAGAGTTATTTTTGCTATTTTTATTTTCTGATTATTAACAGGGTTTAGAGAGATCAATTCCTGATGTAGGTCTAATAGAAAACTAATTTTAAAAGTCTTACAAAAGAGGGAGAACTTAGAGATAATCTTGAATCAAACTCTCATTTTATATGATACCTAAAAATGGTAATTGAATAAGAATCCAACTTCATGTTTTGTTAAGTAAGAATTAATTCTGAATTAATTATAAGTATATCGTGCATGTTAATATATCAGAATCCTAAGTGTTTTGCATTAAATTCTTAAAAATCTGAATTCATGGTAAAAGCCATGTTGTATAAAATTTAGCTCCTGTATTCATTAACTCTTTTCAGAAGCAAATGTTTCAGTTAAGGAGAAATGTTTCTGAGGCCGTTATGCGTCTCACACGTGTGTCTGGATTAATTTTGCATTTGCAATATTTTATGCAACTTGATAAAAATTACATTAACCACAGATAATTAAAAAATAGTATAATATGAAAATTCACTTTAGGTGTGTATAGTTTTCTACTCCGCTCTGTGCCATTTGGAAAGTTTACAAAATTTTATGAAGAGATAATTAAATAGATGCATACATATATATGTGTATGTGTATCTTTAAAATTTTCTTTTCGGAGAATAGAAAAGAAATGTTAACCTTAAAGAAAATCGTAATTATCCCAGGGCTCTGGACACCTCTTTAAAGATCCTGCTGGGCAGTGAGGTTGATTGGGTGAGACCATCACGTGACATGAGCATCAGCTAGCTACAGGCTAAGTCCGTCCTGATGGTGTTAACGGAGAGGGTGAATTATTTAACTGGGAGACTATGGGAATCAGCTTAGATACTGATTTTCTAGCTACTGCAGCTATATTTCATTCTCACTTTAAACACACCTGGCAAGAGAGACTCAGCATGAACAGATGTGTGGAGCTGCGACAGTTCATTCTCTGAGAACCTCCACCTTTGTTTTCTCCTTTGAGAGATGAATGTGGTTCCTAGAGGTCTTCTAGGAGCTGTCGGCATTTTGCTTGGGTCGCCATCCTTTCGAGGCCTGTTTTGCTCTTTGATTTGCCGTTTCTCAGCAAGTCTCTTCTTTCCCCCTTTCCCGCGTGTGGCATCCAAGACGCGGCCCCGCAGCCTCAAGCCTCAGCCAGACTCTGCCCAGGAATGTGTGCAGCTGCCACCGGGCGGGCAGGGACTTCACAGTTGCTCTGCCGTGCAATCCAATGAACACAGGAAACATTCCAGTGGGAAACTAATACTGCTTTTAGGGAAAACTCACGGGGAGGGAAAACAGGTGAGACCACATTATCTCATCCAGTGGAAACCAGGGCACCGCTCTGCCTTATCTTCGGATAATTTACTTCTGAACACACCGTGGTGTGGCTTTTCCTCTTTCTCCAGTGTGGCTAGGGGTGTGTTTTCAATTCCCTTGCACCATGAGGTGCCAAAAGATCACTGAGGGAGTTTGCGATGTGTTTGCTTCAGAGCTTCCCGGGCTCCGTTCGGAGCACTTTGGCTTGAGGAGAATTGGAGATCACCCCCTCCCCCCCAAAAATAAAAAGAACGAAATTATGCCGTTTGCTGCAACATGGATGAACCTAGAGATGATCATACTAAGTGAAGGAAGTGAGACAGAGAAAAATGTCATATGATATCACTTATATGTAGAATCTAAAAAAAAATACTGTATGATACAAGCGAACTTATATACAAAACAGAAATAGATCCACAGACATAGAAAATAAACTTACGGTTACCAAAGGGGAAAAGGGGGAGGGATAAATTAGGAGTTTGAGATTAACATATATACACTACTATATATAAAATAATCAACAAGGACCTACTGTATAGCACAGGGAACTATACTCAATATTTTGTAATAACCTATAAGGGAAAAGAATCTGAAAAAGTATATATATATATATATATATACAAACACACACACATACACACATATATATGAACTGAATCATTTTGCTGTACACCTGAAACTAACACAACATTGTAAATCAACTATACTTCAATAAAAAATGAGCTCGAGGTCTCTTCTTAGAACTTTTATAAAGTGAAAAGTAAGTTTCAGTAGAGAGTCAACTGCACGGCAGCGCTCAGGACGGGTGATGGACGGCAAAGCAGGCTCTTGGTCTCCTGCTGTCCCCCTCGCTCCCGAGGCTGGGTTTTCTTGACTTCCTTCCTTCCTTCCTTCCTTTCCTTCTTTCCTTCTCTCTTTCTCTCTTTCTCTTTGTCCTTCTTTCTCCTCTCACAGGTCAGAGTGTAGCCCGTCTATGGGCCCGCGGACCCCTTCCTCAAAGCATTTGTGCTACATTTATATATTTATTGGTTTTAGAAATCAACAAAAGATTCTGATACATGTTGGATGTGACTGAAAAGAAGCTGCCAAAATTGTGCTCCAAGAAGAACAAGGCTTTGTACTTCATCAGAGAATCTGGTGGCTTTCATGAGCCAGAGAACAACAGGGCTTATGAAGTAGTTTCACAAAGGTAAGTCATGCCCAGACTCAGGATCAGGAGCTGGGGAAGAGCAGGCGTTCGGGGCATTGATGCCATCCCATCCCCTCTGCTCTGGGTCTAGGGATGCTCTGAGAGCCGCCAGGGCCAGGCTGGGTGACTTCACAGCAGGTCACACGAGGTGGAAAGCTGGCTGGTACTGGCAGCGCAGATGCCCTGTGAGCTTTGCAGTGAATGGGGTGCAGGGAAGTGAGGCTCTCAGAGCAAATCTTCATGAGCAGCTACCAGTCTTGATGACTAAGCGGTTTTACTTGGCTCCTGTCTTGTTTTCTTGGAGCGAGTAGCCTGGTTATTTGGCTTGTTGTCAGTGTTATTTGTCAGAGGGACAGGAAGGTATTTTGGGTTTATTTTTGAGACTGCGTTACCTGGCCGTGTGGGCATCTCATGATGGGGTATCATGGTTATTACACTTACGTTACATGGCTTTTCCATGAGATCGTGAAAACATAATAGCACATTATCTTTTTATCATGATAAACATGTTGCTTCGTAGCAATCTTCTGGCAGATTTTCAAGTGAAATGGACAATAGATTGACAAAACAAAACGATCTCAAAAGCTTCTCTCCCCAACTCCGCCAGCCTCATGGAAAAGCTCTCTGATCACAGAATTACACAAATGACCATAAACCTTGGCACTTGGGGGTGATGCTGGCTGGAGGGGCTGGCAGGATTTAGTAGTGAGAATAAATGCTGTGCTGGAGGGGAATGGACCACACTGACCCTTTGTGAAAGGTTATGCTTTGTCTGAGGTTGCTGTTTGCCCTATGGCAGGCCAGCTGTGGAGGACTCAGTGGACGACTTCCGCTGGCCTCAGAGGTCATGGTATATTTACACTAGTTTTTTTTTTTTTTTTTAATGTGTGTGTCATTGCACAAACTCTTTCAGATTTTGTGAACTCTGCTAAACCATATTATTTACTCAGGCGTAAATAAAGACCATTCAGTTAACTAATCACATTTAGCAAATGCTTCTTTTGCAGAGTACCTTACCAAGCCCTGCAAGATTCCTTGCAATTACAAAGACCATTTGTGGTTCCTGAAAGCCAGGCATGCCAGATTTAGTATTCCAAGGCAAAGACACTGTATATAAGCAAAGTAGGTTAATAACCTGGTTTATGTATTTACATGTATTTCCAAAAGCACATATGCTTTATTTTCTCTTGACAAACTAGGGCCTGTCCTGAGAAGCAGAAGCCAGATGATGAGGGTCTAGAATCATGTCATATGAAGAGAGTCGGGAGAATTAGGCATTTTTAGCCTGGGGAAGAGAATACACAATGGGGGCAAGATAGTTGTCTTTAAACATTTGAGAAGCTGTCAGGTGGGAAAAGGATTAGACTGATTCTGTGAAACTCCAGAGGGCATAAATATGGTGGAAGTTTCAAGGAAGCAGATCTGGGTTGAAAGAAATGTCTAACAATTTGAGTTACACATAAACAAGTGATGTGTTCTAAAACACTGCAGGGTGGTTTCAAGGAAGGAATTTCTGCACCAATTAATCCATGGACACTTGGATTAGATATTTCTTAAGGTACCTTTCTTTTATTTTTAAAGATTTATTTATTATTTATTTATTTATTTTATTTATTTTTGGCTGCGTCGGATCTTAGTTGAGGCACACGGGATCTTTCGTTGCTGCACACAGGCTATTCGTTGTGGTGTGCGAGCTTCTCTCTAGTTGTGGCGTGCAGGTTTTCTCTTCTCTAGTTAAGGCGCATGAGCTCAGTAGTTGTGGCGCACAGGCTTAGTTGCCCCACGGCATGTGGGATCTTAGTTCCCTGACCAGGGATCAAATCCGTGTCCCCTGCGTTGTAAGGCGGATTCTTTACCACTGGACCACCAGGGAAGTCCCTCTTAAGGTACCTTTCAACTCAACCTTCTATGATTCTTGGATACACGAATTCCACGTTACACAAAGAGTTGGTTTTGTTTCCCACAATCAGTGTCAATAGCAAATCCACAGCTGTCCCAATATCCAAATGTAAACAGGGCATAGAGGCCCCTTGAGACCGTATCCAGTGAGCTCTCCTCCCCAGTCTACAGCCGAAGGCCTTCCTGGTGGGTCTAGGTTTCTCTTTTTGGCCAAGAACATCACACATGTGATGGTCCAGGCTGGTCCTTCTGCCTGGAATTTCTCCGTTCTGCTTCCCTGTATCAACCCTGTAATCTCAATGCCAGTGTCTCTCCTTCTGGGGAAGCCGTTTCTGGTCAGCAGGTACCCCTGCCACACTTGGAAAACCTGCATAGCCCCGTGCTCTGCCCTTTCACGATTCCTCGCTCCAGCTGGGGTCCTTTGTTCACGTTTGTCTTTCCTATCGGACTTGAACCCTGTGAGGGCCGAGGCAGGCCACAGACTCACGGCCGTATCGGCAGCATCTTAACACACCTCCGAGCACAAAGTGTCTCATTAGAAGTATCTGCTAGATGAAGGTTATCCTCGTGCATTTTGAGATTCTCATGTATACTGATAGCAGGTTTACTTTTAAAATTTCAAGAACTCGGGCATTGTGTGTGGTACCAGAGCGCATCTCTGAGATGGCTGTGGACGTTTAGGAATCGGAAAGCTTTTGAAGGTTTTTCAGAGTTTTGTATCCTTACCATATCGTTACTTGCAGGATTTCATTCCCAGGGAGATGCCTTTGGAGTTCTTGGGGCAGCTGGGTCCACAGGTCACCTCAACTCTCCACCCAACAGCAACAAAAAGCATGGTCAGAATTGCCTGATTTGGGGGCAGAGTGAGCCTGGAAGGGAAAGAAGTGCTCATAGTGAGAAAAGGCAAGAATTTCAAGTGGTTTCCCTGAGCTTCTTGGGAGTTTGGGGACCAGACTGAAAAGAGAGATCCTGGTTTTTTGAGCCGTGTGACTCCACAAAACCATCTTCTTCCTCCCGCCCAATCCATCCTGTTTGTCCTGAGGAAAGTGTAGGCCCCGTGGCGGGCAGCCACACAGATGGAACGCATGGCCCAGGCTCGCGCAGAACATTCTCAGGGCTGCCCGCTGACAGAGCAGTAAGTTACTTTATCCAGGGAGGAGGTGGTAATAACAGTTACGACCCCTTTTGTAGCTATTGCCATTGTCCTAGGACTATCAGCCCAAAACGTGGCTTTCGTAGTGAAAATGGGAGACGGGATAGGCCTGGAGCCACCGCTGGGGGTGTGGTCCGGGGACGCGCCCGGCCTGGTCTCACTTGGGGTTGGGGCTGGAGACGCTGTTTTCTGAGGTTGTGTCTGTGATGAATCCTCCTTGCCCTCCGCTGGCCGTAGTCAAGTCAGCAAGCATTTCCTGAGAAACTGAGAGGGACACTGTGATGAGTAAGAATCTACACTGAGGATCTTCGGGGGCTTAAAGGTACAAACAGCCTGGGCCCGTGGGCCTCAGGGCCTTGTTTGGGGACACACGGATTAAACGTGTGACCTTAGTCCCATCAGCAAGATACTCAGGTCAGTAGAGCCTGCAGGTGTGTGTGTGTGTCTGAGTCTCATAGGGAGCAATCCATTCTTGTCTTCCTGTAAAGCAGCACATGGGAGGGGGAGCTTCCCAAAGCAGCGGTGCTGGGAGCGGGTCGGTGGCGGGGACTCGAGAACCGTGACGGGAGTGAGCGCCACGCGGCACCGACGGCCTACGGCAGGTTAGGAGCTTGGCAAACAGCCTCTTGGATCCTACAGCTTGAGGAACAGTGCAGTCAAGTCAGAGAAGAGGAATAAACGAAAACTGACCAGTGAGAAGATTGTCAAAATAATTATCCGCGAAAGAATGAGAAAGAAATCTGGCTTCTGGAGGAGCAGCTGTCCTCCTGGAACCAGTGTCTCTGCTGGCACGTCCGTCTCTGATGTGACCCCGGCTGGGGGTGCTGAGAGGACCCTCTAATCCCGAGGTGACTCTTTGCGAATGGCTGCCTGTGTGTGCACGTGCGCGTGTGCGTGTGGGTGTGTGTGTGTATTCCTGCAGGAACCCACAGCCCAAGTGAACACAGAATCGTTGTCTCCAGGGCTGTCAGCCTGTCACATTTGATGAGTCCTAGATTTGAAAAGGAAAAAAGAAACGCATCACTCACATCCACCAATAAACAATATGCAGGCTGAGAAAGAAAACAGGCCACATGACTGGCGCTCTCTCTCTCTCTCTCTCATTCTCTCTCTCTCACTCGCTCGCTCTCTGTGCAGAAAAAGCAAAAGTCACCTGAATTCAAAGTTGGAACAGGGCTGCGTCCTCTGCAAAGCCTGGGATGTCCGAGGTTCTGCTGTGCTGCTCATTCTGGCAAAGACAGAGGGAGGTGACTCAGGACAAACTGCAGCTGCATGGAATCCTGGCACTAAATGTAGCCAGAAACCCCACGATCCTGTGGCTGGCTGAGTCCACTGCTGGGCAGGGTCCATCCACAGGGACCCTTCTGGGCCTTCAAGGACACTGGCAGAGAGCCAGGCGGTGCTGGAAAGGCTTTCAACTCTTTTTCTCGTTTTCTAAAAGTCATGCACTTTTTACTTTTGTTAAAGGCTGGAATGATTCCTTTGCTCATGGCTTTCCATTACCTGATTCAAACAAGAACAGCGTGTGAGAAAACTGTCACCTCTAAGAGGAAAGTCTCTCTCCTCTTGGGCAGGTTGGGCTCCCAAACCTCGTAAGATATTCCCCTGGAGGGTGACTCACACCCACTCACCCCCATAACCCCTCCCCATCCCTTCAGAGGGAGTAACGTTTGGTGTCAAAGAAGGGGGAGAATTTCCCACAAAAGTGCAGCTTTCTGACAGCACACGCGGGGCCTGAACACTCGGCGAAAACGACTCACAAGTTTGAGAGTGAGAAGGAGGAGAGAGGACCACTGAGGTGAAGGCCGGGGTGGCCTGTGTGTTTTTCGGGATGTTCCAGAAGTTCTGTGCAGTTGTCTCGCCTGAAGCAAACCTGTTAAAGCAAACGTTTAGGATTTTAAGCCCAGTATGCCCTTTGCCTTCCAAGAAAGAGAGTTCAAAAAGAAAGTGTGCAATGTTCAAAGCAGAACTATTTACAATAGCCAAGACATGGAAGTATCCTAAATGGCCATTGACAGATGAATGGATAAAGATGTGGTATACATACAATGGAATACTACTCAGCCATAAAAAGGAAGGAAATAATGCCATTTACAGCAACATGGACGGACCTAGAGATTATCACGCTAGGTGAAGTAAGTCAGAGAAAGACAAATACCTTATGATATTGCTTGTATCTGGAATCTAAAGCAGTGATACAAATGAACTTATTTACAAAACAGAAACAGACTCACAGACGTAGCAAACAAATTTATGGTTACCAAAGGGGGGAAGGGGGGGGAGAGATAAATTAGGAGTTTGGGATTAACATATACACACTACTATATATAAAATAGATAACCAACAAGGACCTACTGTATAACACCGGGAACTCTACTCAATACTCTGTAATAACCTATAACGGAAAATAATCTGAAAAAGAATATGTATGTATAATTGAATCACTTTGCTGTACACCGGAAACTAATACACTGTAAATCAACTGTAGCCCAGTATAAAATAAAAATGAAATTAAAGCAAAGAAAATGGGCAAGAAACTGGAACCCTGATCTTTCCTGTGACCTCCATCTTTTGTATTTCATGTTCTCAATGTTTACGTAAATAACATTATGCCCTCCCTGTCTCCCTTGACGGGCTCTACAGCAATTAGGAAGGTGAGATCATAGTTCTGTCCTCCCTCTGCCATGGGGTGTAGGTGGCAGCCCCTCCCAGGGACGAGTGAGGGGAGGGGTCCCCTTGCAGAGGACGCTGGGTGTCCTGACTCAGCTGCTCAGCCCCAGGATGTAACCCTGGCCCAGGACAGAGCGGGGGTGAGTGCCCACTGTTCACACAGACGTGCTTCTGGGCTCGGCCTCTAGCTCTCCGTCCCTGTCCCACGCGTGCCCCGTCCCAGCCCCACCTCTGCCGAGTCCCCCCGCGTTGTTCTCCCCCGAGGCCCAGCCCTGCCCCCGTGGCCTCTCCTTCCATCCGGCGCTGCCGTGACGCCGGCCCTACCGCGGCCTCAGCTCCCAGTCAAGAGTCTCATTCCTCCACCCTTGACTTAGAGTGTCTGCTGGAGCTCTGAGGCCTTATATGCGACATGTCACCCTACCTCAGAGCCAGAATTTCCCAAAACCAAAGCTACTCATTAATCTCTTATCAATAAGCTGCTGTGTGCCAGACCCTGTGCTGGAGAGAAAAGAGAAGCCAACCGTTAACACACAAGCAGCTGCAGCATCCTTTCTGGAAGCAGGGGCTTTGGAGAAGGAAAGGCGGGGTGTTGTCACTTTTGAGCTGTTTGAACTTAGGCAAACTACACAACTTCTCAAAACATCAATTTATTCATGACAAAAGGTAGGGCATAACCTGATAGTCTTGAAGTGCCGCGGCAAGAATTTAACGTGAGAGCGTGTGAGAGACACCTGAATGAAGCTGGTGTAGAGTTGAGATCAGTGAATATCGCTTATGGAAGACAGAGAGGGGTGTAGCGCTGACAGCAAGGGTGCATGGGGGTTAATGAGAGGAGGCGGGGTCGAATGCACGCAGGCATCATCTCGTGTGTTAAGCTAAAGAAGCTCCGCTTTATCCTGGAAGCTATGGGAGCGCTGAAGGAATTTAAGCAGGAAAATGACACGATGAGATCTGCATTTTAGAAAGAACACGTTGGCAACTCTGAGGTCGGGCTTGGACTCGTGCCAGGCTGCAGGCAGCGAGACCAGTTAGGGGCCGTCGCAGGAAAGCTGGGCAAGCGGTGATGAGGGCTGGATTAAGGTAATGGCTTTGGGGATAGAGAGGATGGCTCGGATGTGAGTGGATATTAAGGACGGAGAATCTGTAGGACTTGGTAACTTGACATGAGGCTAAATGAGAAGGAGGGTCTGGGATGCCTGCCAAGTTTCTGCTGTGGGCGAGTGGATGGAGGGTAGCATCTTGCAATAAAATAAAGAAGATCGAAAGAGGAAAACATTTTAATGATGGGTCCAGTTTGAAACCTAATGAATTTTCTATTCGATTAATTTAATGGAAGTTGGGCTTTTCTTCCAGACGTAAGGAGCCAAAATCCAGGAGATGCTGAGTGGTGCAGTCGGTTCAGAGGAAGAGTCAGGTGTCAGGTGAGAAGAACCAAAGGCAAAGACCTGGGGAATAATGGATATTTAAGGAAGGAAGATGACAAATTGGTGATGTGGTCTAGATGGATGAGTCATGGGGCTCAGAAGAGAATCAGGAAAAGTTGGTGTCACAGAAGGTGGATGAGGGAGCTATTGATGTTGTCACAGACAGAAACATAAGTCAGAGAAGAGGAAACGGACCATTGGGCTGGGAAACACAGAGGCCATTAGGGACCCTGGAGAGAGCTGTGGCCTTGGAGTTGAGGAAGGAACACAGGTGTAGTTGTAAATAACATGGGATGGGGTGGACCTCCGATATAGTCTATTGCGTCAAGAAGCCTTACCGTGAAAAAGGGAGAGGAGGAGAGAAAGGAATTTAGAAAGGATTTGTATTTGAAGAAAGTAGTTTTTAAATTGCTTTTGGAGCCAATGTGTGAGAACGCTGTGAATGTGTGTGTGTGTGTGTGTGTGTGTGTGTGTGTGTATGTTCTAGAAGGAAACTCAGTGGACGTGGAAAGGTAGAAGATAAAGGAGGAGTAGGCGATGGAGCACTGCCCTTGAGGAGGGGGCGGGGACAGTAGCAGAGGACCAGTGATGGCAGGGGCCCTGCAAGGAAGGACTGAGACAAAAGAGACGGAGCAAAGGCCAGTGCATATGCAGAGATTCATTTTATTAATTTTTAAAATTTTTATTAAATTTTGATTTTTTTATTGGAGTATAGTTGCTTTACAATGCTGTGTTAGTTTCAAAGTGAATCAGTTATATGTATTCATATGTCCCTTCTTTTTTGAATGTCCTTCCCATTTAGGTCACCACAGAGCACTGAGTAGAGTTCCCTGTGCTCTACAGTAGGTTCTCATTAGTTATCTATTCTATACATAGTATCAAGAGTGTATATGTGTCAATCCCAATCTCCCAGTTCATCCCACCCCCCCTTCCACCCTTCATAGATACATTTTTTTTTAATTTTATTTATTTATTTATTTATTTTTGGCTGTGTTAGGTCTTCGTTGCTGTGCGAGGGCTTTCTCTAGTTGCGGCGAGCGGGGGCCACTCTTCATCGCGGTGCGTGGGCCTCTCACTGTCGTGGCCTCTCTTGTTGCGGAGCACAGGCTCCAGACGCGCAGGCTCAGTAATTGTGGCTCACAGGCTCCAGAGGCGCAGGCTCAGTAGTTGTGGCTCACGGGCCCAGTCGCTCCGCGGCATGTGGGATCTTCCCAGACCAGAGCTCAAACCCGTGTCCCCTGCATTGGCAGGCAGATTCTCAACCACTGCGCCACCAGGGAAGCCCAATAGATTCATTTTAATGGAGGGGGTAAATAGTTCTCGCCTGTTACACTGTATTTGTTTCTGTTATTCGGGGCAAGTTCATCCGCTGAGAATACGGAGGAGTTGGACTTGAGGGTAGACATAGCCCTGTAAATAGCTTTTCAGAGGAATAAGGAGAGGAAATGGCTAGTAGTTATTGACTATTTACTGTGTTCTGGTCAGAATTTTAACTGCTTTAAATTTATTAACTCTTTTAATCCTCATAGTAACTCTATAAGGCAGATACAGTAATCATCCCTCTTTTACAGAAAAGGAAACTGAGACACAGAGCTCTTTAAATACATTGACAAATATCTTGACAGAGGAGGACTTGAACTCAACATTTGGACTCAACAGACCAGCCTTTAATGGATTCGTGCACATATGGGGCACAAATATTTCATTTATTCATTCAGCAAACGCTAATCGAGTAATCTGTACGTGCCAAGCCCTTGTTTCAATCATGAGGGATGCACTGGCAATCAAAATAGTAAAGGTGCTTATGTTCGTATTCTAATGATGGAAGATTGACAAGAAACAAAATAGAAAAATACACTGTGTAGTTTGTAGTTGGCAATAAGTGGTATAGAAAAAAAGGAAAACCCAGAACAGGTGAAGGGGCTGGAGGTGGGCTGTGAATACGGTGGAGTGGAGCTCATTTGGGACGGGAACGGGTTAGCCCTGTAGACATCGGCTAGAAGGCATTCCAGTGCCCGAGGCGTGACTGTGACCAAATGTATATCTTTCTTATAAATCACAATATCACAATAATTCTTTTTCTGTCTGAAAATGAATACAGTCACAGGTCACTTCTGATGTCAAGTCCTGCCTGAACCCCTAGGGAGTCAACTGCTTCCTACTTTGGGATTCACACACCCCTTTGCTTCATGACATGTTGTTTTGTGTATTTTAAGTTCTATAACCAATACTGTGGGCCTCTGAGAAAGGTTTTTAAAAGATTCTTTCTCTGTCATAGCCTCCAAAGTGTCACTCTTTAATTACGGTTAGCCTCGTTTTTTCTCTCCATCTCTAATGTGTTTTTTTTTTTAACATCTTTATTGGAGTATAATTACTTTACAATGGTGTGGTGTGTTAGTTTCTGCTTTATAACAAAGTGTATCAGCTATACATATACATATATCCCCATATCCCCGCCCTCTTGTGTCTCCCTCCCACCCTCCCTATCCCACCCCTCTAGGGGGTCACAAAGCACCGAGCAGATCTCCCTGTGCTATGCGGCTGCTTCCCACTAGCTATCTATTTTACATTCGGTACTGTATATATGTCCATGCCACTCTCTCACTTCATCCCAGCTTACCCTCCCCCCTCCCCGTGTCCTCAAGTCCATTCTCTACGTCTGTGTCTTTATTCCTGTCCTGCCCCTAGGTTGTTCAGAACCTTTTTTTTTTTTTTTTTAAGATTCCATATATATGTGTTAGCATATGGTATTTGTTCTTCTCTTTCTGACTTACTTCACTCTGTATGACAGACTCTAGGTCCATCCACCTCACTACAAATAACTCAATTTCGTTTCTTTTTATGGCTGAGTAATATTCCATTGTATATATGTGCCACATCTTCTTTATCCATTCATCTGTCAATGGACACTTAGGTTGCTTCCATGTTAGTGCTCTGCTTAACACATGTGAGTATTCAAAAAAGTTTGTTGAAAGCAAAAAAATTAATTAAGTTCCAGACAGAGCGTCTTCCAAAGCCTGTCACTGTGATGCTGGAGTATCTCAATGATATAACCTAATGCTGACAGGGACCTCTAGAAAGAAGCATCATTTATTTCTAGTGACAGTTTAAATTAATAAGCTGGTGGATTTTATCAGTGAGGCAGCTACAGATTTCCAACTTTTGGACTCCTCAGGGCTGGGAAGGGCCCAGAAGGTGGTCCTGGGACTTTATCGCGTGTCTGGGCCACCAGAGATGCGGACTCAACGTGGGTGTCATTCTTTAAACGTGCTGACACCGCGCAAGGCTCTCCGGTTGCCTCGGGGACCCTGTCTTGGCTCGGAGGCCAGCCTCTCTTATCCCGATTCCAACCTGTCCTCTCCGATCTCCGGTGGGGGAGGAGAGAGACAGGAGAAGGTGCTTTGTTAATTGCTCTCTGATGGGAGAAGCCCCACCTCAAGTCTGTGGAACGATCAGGGTAAGAATAGCAAACAAAAGGAATCTTTTTTTTTAAGTTCCTATGAAATCATAATAAGAAAGAAGGGACAATTTAAGCCTGTTTCATTCTCCTTGATTGTGAGTCAGCAATTTTGGAGACCTCTGACCACTCCTACTCCCAAATGAAGATGCCTGGTGTAAAATGCTAAGCCAGCCGAGCCTCCCGGCCATGCGTCTAGAACATCCTTTACAGCATGTGTGGCCCTTTCAGATCTTGCTGTTGTTACTGGGGACCACTTCCAGCAGCCGAGAAGGAATACTATAAAAACCCTTACAAAGTCGGCACAAAACACGCCCGGACCATCCCCAGCACTTCTCAGCTGTTTTGGTGGGAGCTTTTCTGCGGTGTAGCAGTGAGTTGCCTGAGCAGGGTTGTTTTTGCCTTAAGAAACCACCACCCTGGCCTCACTCAGCCTGGCTATTCCTTCCTGAAAAATTCCTATTACCTTTTCACCCTGGTTGAAAAGGGTGAGTCAACCCATTTTCTAACGCTTTTTACTGGTATTCTCACATTAAAGCTTCAGAGATAACAGAATTATTTTCAAACATAACACAGTGACATAGGATTTTTTTTTTTTTTTTGGCTAATATTTTCGCTAATGCTTATTTCGATATTCCCGGGAGGTAAAGGTAAAGAAATTGAAGTGTAACGGGATGATTTTTAAGGTCATACATTTGTTAGGGCTACAGTTAAAGGCAGAATCTCTGCTGCATGCCACCTGAACCAGGACAGCTTGGGAGACCACAGAGGAGTGACACAGGTGTGCAGCCATGGTGCCGCGGCCTTCGCATTTAGGGACTCATTAACTGTGAGGTGTAGCATGTCGATGTCCTGTGTGTGCTGGTGGAGGCCTAGAGGTAAGGCAGTGTCCTCCGGGTGATGCAGGAGTGAGCTGCAGACCGGCTTAAACGTAGGCCTGATTGAGCCACACTCTGAGCCGTGTTGTAACGCCCATGTCTCCTGGCCAGAGCTGTTTCCCTGTGACTATCATCACTGCCTTTGGCTGTTCAGGTGACGCCCTTGCCAAAGCGCCTGACTTTGGGGTCAGCCCCAGGTTTACTGGGCGCACTCGTCAGCTTTGGGCCACGGCAAGAGGCAGTCTCGTTGGGGAGGAATAGCTTACACTAGAATATCCAGGGGACACTTTTTTCTACTCGGTTTGTTGGAGGGGTGCCTTTCGTGCCCCATCCGCAGACGGGATCGCTCACATACCTTAGTACCTTGGAATCAGCACTCTGGCTGTCTTAACCTGCCCCACCTGTAAAATGGGCCTGGGACAGAGCCAGGGCTTAGGAGGAAGCATTCCAAAGTTTATAACATTGCAGCTACTTCGTGGGGGGGGGGGGAAGCTATTTTCACTCAAAATAGTGTTATCTCTTTACTTCAGTGGGGTGGAACTCAATATGCAGGTCTGAGATTGTGTTCTTTTATAAAGAAACTTCAGAGCTCATTGAAAGTGTTATCAGTTACCAACTTTCGACGGATAAAAAAAAAAGACTGTAATATTTACGAAGCAGTTAAAGTATCAGGCTACAAATTGTGAACTTTCCTGGTACTGATAATTGATGTTTCTGGTGAAACTCAATTCGGTGCCTTCGATGATACCGGGAAAGTCCATAAAACTTCAAACATCTATAAACAAGTCAGCTTCCCGACTTCAAATATCCTAATGTGCTGTGTGTACTTCAGTTTTTCCACGTTTACTGAGAAATAAAAGTCAACCCACAGGCGGCGGTTTGAAGCCGTGTGGGCTTGTTGGGGAATTCTGAGCTTCTCGTGGGACTGTGGATTCCCCGGGAGAGGTCGCCCTGTAAGCTGGTCCTTCTCCCCGATCCAGGAAATACACCCTGTGGAGCCCCTTTGGTTCAGAGTGACTTAACAGGTGTAAACAGTGAGTGACCGATTTGAGGTCAAGAAGAGTGAGGGAGCTCAGTGGTGAACTTGGCCACGCACTTGCATTAGACTGTGAACCCAAGGCCACTGCCCGAACGGAAACACGGGGACACAGAGTCAGGATGGCTGTGAAAACAATCACGGTGGGTTTACTACCTCAGTGTGTTTAAGGTTCACTTTTGTGTCAGCGTGTTCCCCACAGGTGTCAGAGTAGAATCCATGTCTTGTTTCAGATCAAGACCAATTCAACAGGTGACTTTTTTTTTTTTCTTAACAACTTCTCTGGAGGTACAGAAAGCCCTGGGTCAATGCTCCAGTGCCATTGGCCTGACTTAGAAAATACATCAGTCCTGGGTCCAACTCACAAAATTTAGACCCCAAAGGGGAAATAAATTCCTGGTGAGGCCATCCCTCCAATCTGAACACTACCTGGTAGACAGCTTGAGCCACTGAAATGGCAGAGATCGTGGGGCCTACCAGCTGTTAGAGGGAGTGGAAGAGACAAAAAGTAGCCAGAAGGGGTGGCCCGTGAGGGCCTGAACACGGAGACAGAAGAGGCGCGTGTGGATTGTAGCTGCTTCCATGCCGCAGAGGAAAGCACGTCTCCTGTGTGTGCACGTGTGTGTGCCTGTATGTGCGTGTGAGTGTATGTGTGTGCGCGTGTGTATGTGCGTGTGCACATGCGTGTATGTGCATGCGTGTGCGTGCGCTTGTGTGCATGTATGTGTGCACGCGTGTGTGTGAGAGACAATGTGTGTGCGTGTGTGTGCACGTGTGTGAGACTGAATGTGTGTGCGTGTGTGTGTTTGTGCGTGTGTGTGTGGAGGGCACGGGCAACTAATGAAAATCTTGTGCAGAAAAAGAAAATGCTTACCCATTTCTTAGCAGGTATTCACTCAAAAACAGTGTCAGAACATCCAAGAACACGTGTGGCAGTTTGCTTTCTGTTTGGAAAAGCCAAACCCAGGGTTCAAGAAGCAGACAGTGTAGGGCTGGGGGGAGACGCTGCCAGCAGAGCGGGCCCGGGGACCTGGGTGTGAGTGTGTGTCTGCGAGCTCTAGCTGGTTCTCAGGGCTCAGCACTTCCCCCTGTGTGTTCACAGCCAGCAGTCTGATCGCTGACCTTTACAGAAACAGGCCTGCCGAGGTGGGGAAATTTCAACAGTTCCCAGCCGGCGCTGGGCTGGGTGGAGGGGTGCCTCCTTTCTGCTGCTCTGTTTTCCCAAATAGCCTGGTTAGTTCTCTGGGTGGAGTTGAGATGTCCAGAAACCTCCGAGCTTCAGATTTGTTTCCCAAGAGGGTTCTTTTCAGGCCTTTGAGAATATTGAGACCATATCGTCGTGTTTATTTTACTTTATGTTTTCATTTTTCTAAAAAGCAATTTGATACATTTGTATTTCTTTCTGGATAAAATCACGTGAAATTATGTTATATTGCTTGACAGGCTGCGTTGTTAACCCTCATGTTGTGTAGCGTGTGTCAAGGAATGCATTACACACAGCGCACAATTATTGGACACACCGTAGTCTCTTAAAATATGGGTAAAAGCTGCCGTAAGCATCAAAATCTCTGTTCTCCCAAGAGCAGGAGATATTGGGTTACTGCCTGTTAGTCTGATAGGTATAGTTTAAACACTTACTTTAAATAAAAATACACATAAAACAGAGCCCATTTTGGATCACCTTTGATCTCTAAGTGGTACCAAAAGGGCTAGATTTTACTGGGAACTCACCTATCCTCTAGCAAATTGGTTGGCTGTTCATGTATTTTTATAAAAGATAAATATTTTGTTCCTCCCTTGAGATCAAAAGAGAGTTCTATGAAGGTGTTTCAATGTCAGTTTTCTTTTTAAAAAGTGTTTTCTGGCTTGCTAAAATCTTCCATACCTGCAGACTTTTCTCTCCAGCCTATTTTCGCTGAATACCTAATCAACACTGAGGCCCACAGGACAGCATTAGTGAACCCATGAATCAAGGTTCTGTGGGCACTTCATCATCAGAGTAAAATCTTTGTTGGTTTAAGTTAAATCGTGTACATGACAGGAGTCACCATATGGAAAGTTTGGCTGAGTCTGTATTTCTTATTTTTCTTTGCTGAGAACTCCCATGAAAATTCACATCTTTGAAGATGGAAAAAGCAATAATTCCCAGGTCTGGATTACATTCTGGATACGTTCCTGAGCATATATGCATTTTCTACCCATAAATGGTGGGGAGAATTAGGCTGATAATGGCTCATTAAAAATTTTTAATGTTATATATACATAGTTAAAAATTATATGAATCTAAAATTTTGCATATACCTCACTAAAGTTATATGTATAATACTAAAAGCATTTATGTATTCATATTTATATATGCATGAGTCAGAAAGAGGTGGTCTTTTTTTAAGAAAAATACCTTGATTGGTCATTTTGGGAGGCAAGTCAGGCTCTGGCGCAGTCTACAGAGTGGGGATGTGAGAGCCTGGTGGAGCAAGAATTAAAGGAATAAGAACACTTCTAGGCACAAGTCAGTCTACAATGCAGATAATAAAGAGTTTGCATTGCACTGATGTAAAGCTTCTGTGTGTTCAGCCTTCAGTAACTTTGGCTTTTCACACAATGGAAACCAGGTAAAAGGGGCCCAGATCCATCTCACCAAGACCCATCACCCAGGGTGCAGAGAAAATACACTCCTTACCCAAACCAAGAGATAAGCATCACTCTGTGGGTCCCGAGTACATTTCCTCGCTTTAATATACATGGGCAGGTTTCCACGTGCAGGAGAAGAAGATGACCTTCCATGAAAATGAATGTACGGGGAGTCCTTAAGTTCACGGATGTACTCATAATCACCTTTCTCTGGGAGATTTATAACATGGTTATGCACCTGCGTTAAATTAGATTTGAAAAATTTCTGCTAATCTAACAAGTTTTAGATACAGGACATTCATGTTTCTTTATTTCAAACTGATTTTAGACATCAGTTCACTACACATTTCACTCTATTGTTTTGTGCTGGTAAGTGTAATTGTTTTCATTAAATATGATAGAAATAGTGTATTAAATGACTATAAAATTGGCATAAAAGGAATCCTTATTTGGGGAGAAGATGTCAAACCCACATACGAATAAAGAAAAAAATCTTTTACATTTGCAACACACACTGGGCCTATGAAGAATTCTGCATAAATGTAACGGATGACATTTAAGTAGTGGTAGTTCTCAATAAGTTATGCTGGAGTTACTGATTTGTGCAGTTACGTTTATGTAGAATGGGAAGCTGGCATTGTAGCTATCAGATCATGGCTCTGTATAGAAGGCTTTCTAGTGAATTAGATGTTAGATAAGCACCAGACTGAGGCGGTTCCTGATCTCTGTTACTTGGTAAGTTTTAAAAAACTAGTTCAAAATCAACTACTGAATTGAATTGATCACTTTGATGATCATTCAAGTAAATACAGACAAAAGACAATGCTCGAATTATTAAATAAGTGAATTTACAAAGACCTGTTGGTGAATAATTCAGACACTTTTCCTAAATTTGCATCTCTATTTCGAGTGGCATCCAGCAGGCGTTTAGAGGTTTTGTGGCCCTGGTTCCCCACTTTTGCCCTGATTTTGTGCCTTTGCTGAGGTTCTCCATGTGGCTGCCGGTCAGAGGCGTGGGAGGCTCTCGGGACCAGGGACTCTGGCCTCCCAGACTGAGGTAGGGCACGCTCCCTGGTTCTCTGGAAAGCTCCCAGGAGACTTGAATCCCCAGCCGTGGGCTGAGAGCACAGGCTCTGCTGCCTTTGTAGGTTTTCTTTCTTTCATTTTTAAAACGTGTCTTTCCAATTCAGCAGCGGGCCTTTTGGAGGCAGGGATGGTATCCCTGTCCTGGTGTAGAGTCTGGTCCATCGTGGGCAGTCACGGTGTTGGTTGGATGAATGAGATTATGTGCCACGTCTTCTAAGATGACTGCACTGACTTCAGAGCTACACGACCACACCGAAAATAGCTCAGAAATTAAGCTGAGCCACTGAGAAGCAGAACCCGCCTTCACAAAACGTGAAGACGAGAAACCTCGGCAAAGATCCCAACCAGTGTGATCTCAGCAGGAGTAAAGGAGGGGGCACTAAAGTCAGCCCCCAAGGCGTGAGGTTCAGAAGATTCTGGTCGGGCCATCAGCGCCCAGAGAGCCAGGGGCCAGGGGGACATGAGAGAGGACCGGGAGGCGTGTGTGGGCAGCGGGGAGTGGAGCTCAAAGGAGGGAACGAGACCCCGTACCCAGGCTTAAAGGGACCGAGAGCCCCCAGACCTGAAGACCGCCCAGGGGCACCTCAGGCAACAAGTGGGATGATGTCTTTTTAGCTTCGAACCCAAACAAGTTGAGATGAGGACATTTCCAAGGCGAAGGAAAGTGGACCAGGCAACCCAAAGCTCACCTAGGATTATAAGCTTTGTCATAGGCAGTCTTTTGTTTTTGCTTTTACAGATTTGCACTATGTTGAGGCTTAGAGAGGTGAAGTTACTTACTGAGCTAGAATAGCTCTTGTGTGGTGTGCCCTGCTTGGCATCTGGGGACGAGTGGGTGACGGGAATGCAGAACAAATGCAGCTCTGCGGGTTCTCTCCCATGGGGCCCCTCTCCTCACTTCTCCCAGCACAGACTCAGATTCTCAAAAGGCATCCTTAAGGCACAAAGCTGTGAGAATCGTTTATCAGCCTAGAAACCTGTTTCTTTTAATAACAAGTGTATTAAAGTGCTGGTTCAATGATGGTTTTTCCCTCCCTGCCCACCCATGAAGGGGCATTTTCCACAGGAGTTCTTATAATTGGCGGTAGGTGAGCCCTTAGAAAATCCTCAGCCTTTAACAAATACTTTAGCACTGTGTAAGCAAAAGATAAGAAGGAAGAGTAATTTTTGCTTGGTTAAAAAATTAAAATAAAAGTGCTCACTCGCTTTGTGCAGAACGAGCCTAAACACACAGGCTTGTAGGATCTGCTCTGTGCTCTCTGGTCTGGCTCATGTTTTGACACCGTTAGATACCTTCTCTTCCTCCTACTCGTGGGTCTTCAGCTGTCAATTTTTCCTTATCTTGTCCTGCGTGTTTAGTCTTTCCATAGACTTTGGGGTAGGTGTAGGTTTTATACAACTCACCTGAGTCTTTTCTACTGTCTGGATATTTTTCTTTAAACCCCATGCTAGCTATAAATTCAGTTCTCAATCAGAGACTGGTTTATAATGGACGGGTCCTCACCTTGTGTATCACCTCCACTTGTTCTTTGATTTCCAGTGAAAAGGCAGCGCCCAAGCTCAGCCATAGGTCTGCATAGTCCTGTTCTGACGCCTGAGGTATCACTTCTTTTTTCCCATATCAGCATCGTCTCATCTGTGAAAACTCTTGTTTTGATTTACAGTCATATTGACTTTATGTGGTATATGTTATTTTTAGTTCATCTTCTTATTTGGTATTAGTTACTAGATCAATTTAATGATCAATTCTCAACAATATAGAAGGAAATCATCCTGAACCAGATGCACATAAAGGTGAAAAACCATGGTGCCATATTTACCCTGAGACATTGGACACTGATTCTCTCTGATCTGATACCTCATCCAACCAGGTCCCTGAAGAAGGCAAAGAAATTTAACTTTTCACATGAATAACAGCTCTGCTGTGAAACATCACTGCAAGGTCCAGCAGGCCGGGCAGAATTCCGTGGAGAACTGTCTTGGACAGTCACACTGAAGGAGAGCAGTGCCCGGGCTGCTCTGTCCACAGCACCTGGGGACCTTGTGGCCTGTCTTTCCAGTCACCATAGAGACAGGCTGGAGGAGATGTGCCCCGAGAAGAGCTGCAGGGGAGCAGATTGGCCCAAAGGGGAGATGCAAGTGGCATAGAAGACCTGTTAGCGTCCCTCTGGGCTGGGGTGGAGGGTGCAGTGGGAAAAGGGCAGCACTCCCCAGGCCCCTTCTTCTCGCCACACCAGAGAGGGGAACCCTGGGAAAGGAGAGCGGGAGGGCTGGGCCTCCAGGAGGGGCTCCACCTGCCAGGGATCTCAGCTCCGGGAGGGACAGAACCAAGTCAAAGTGAAAGTGAAGGCCAGCCAGGCTTCCTGCTTCCTTGCGGGATCGGCTCAGCCTGGAGAGAGAGAGAGAGAGAGAGAGACACACACACACACACACACACACACACAAACACACACACACACACACACACACACACACGGAGATGGGGGGGAGAGAACAAAGTGAAGAGAGACTCTGGCCCTTCTCCCGAGGAGCAGCGCCCGCTTCCCTGCCCCCTGGGCCACCTGGGCCAGGGTCCTCCTGCCTGAACTCCACGTGGCCGAGAGCATCATCTGGGGCCAACGGAGGGGCTTGTCCCTAGAGGCGTGTTGAGAAAAGGGGCCTGTGATGGGACGGGGACAGGAACCTTCGACCTCCTTGCAGACACCGTGCCCCTTCCTCACCCCCTCCCTCCGGGGCCGCTGAGGGCAAGGCGTCCCGTCCGCTCACTTTGCTGCCCCGCCTCTCCGCCCCCGTTTAATGCCTGGACTTCTCCCCCAATCCTGTGAAGCCTCAGGACCCTTCACAGGACAATGTTTTAAATACAGAGAATAAGTCGCAGAGGATGACAAAGGCTGCCTGTCATACTGAAGTGACATCTACCGATGGATCCCCGGGGGAACATGGGGCCCCGGGTAAAAATCAGTGTTTAGTGGGGCCGTGCGTAAGTCCGGGGCCCCGCAGGGAAGAGGTGGCACGCCCGAGCTGAGACAGGCTGAGGATTGTTTGATAAAAAGACGCTACAAAGCACGGGCAGGGTGTAGGGCACAATGCAGAGCCCTGAAGCACATGGTTCCGGAAAGTACAGAGCTTTATCAACAGCAGAGACCAAAAGGAGGAGAGGCGGGGGCAGGACACGTACCTAGAGAAGGTGACTCAGTCCTGGGGACAGGCGGCCACGCGGGAGCCCTCCTGTCCCCCAGCCCGGGCTCCCAGAGGTGCCGTACGTGGAGCAGACTTTTCACAAAATGTACATCGATTTAGGGTGCAGCCGTTCTGTCAGCACTGGAGGCCTCCAAGCCCTTCACCTCCCCCCTGGCCCCCTCCCCCCTCCCCACCTCCTGTGTCCTGTGTTCTCTTAACCCTGAGCATCGTCAAGAGGTAGTCATGCGGCAGGTAAATTACCCGCACAGACCACATGGCTACAAAGTTCACTCACCATCACTCAGTCTTCATTTTTGTTGGCAAATATTTAAGAATACTTTAAACCATATGTGGAATTAGACTAATTGATTTCCCCTCCTTTATGCTAGACTAATTTTTCTTTTACGATTGATTTAAGAACAACACTCATTGATAGTTTTTCCCAGGAAATCTCAGTACTTGCAGGTTGGCTGGCCCAGGACGTCACCTCACTGTGCTGAAGGAGAAAATCTTTACAAGTTTCATCTTGAGATACAGTTAAACTTACCAAATTCTTTGGGAGCAGCGATTTAGTCTTTGACCATGTAGGCAGAGTACTTGGGAACTATTTGAAAAGTCATTTGTTCCAATGTCTTGTATTGTCATTCTACAAATTACACAAAACTATTTAAAAAGGAAAAAAAAGAAAGAACGATTATTATCAACCCGCAGAGATTCATTGAGAACGTATACCCAGTGTTCCGTGGCAGGTTTCCTTCTGCAATAATAGAGGGTAAGGGAAGGTCTGCCCCGGGGGCGGTTCTGCAAGGAGGCCAGGGGTCAGTTACTGGTGTAAAGTGATGGAGCGCGTGCCTGGGCTGCAGGGAGAGGGTCTGAGGGCGGTGTCCGTCTGGGAGACCCCAGAACCCCCTCCTGGCTGTTCCCCTCTGTTTCCCCCGCCGCCGTCTGACTCTTTGGCTGTTTGTCTCCAAGTGTCATAATGCTCTCTTTTAAAGTACAAGTTCAAGTTCAAGAAGTTTTGCTTCCTAAAAAGCCAGCTTGGTGCCTGCATATGAAACATGGAGCTCCTTTTCACGGGGGCTTTTGTTTTGTTTTGAAGTACAAAGCAGTTCTCCAAAACTGATCTCCCAAACCAAGGGTGGGATGTAAGTTGTCGTCTGTGGCTGGCTTTCCTGGACCCCAAATTGCCACCAGCGGTGTTCTCTCCTTGTTTTCCTTCCACCAGGATCCTAATGTGGTCGGTGGCTTGATGACTGGAATGGGTATTTGCAGATGGGGCTCTTGGCAAAACATGACCTTTTCTTCTTCTTCTTCTTCTTTTTTTTTTTTTTTTTCAGGCAGTGACTCTCTGCAGAAGGTCTTTTTTTTTTTTTTTTTCTCCTGAATTCTCAGAGGGCACACAGAGATGTAAAGGGAGGAACGGCTGAATATTCCTGCTAGTGTTTGGACCAGCCCAGCCCTAAAATGTTCTGGTTGTTAACACGGGGGAGATGGGCTTGCGGAAGGCTGACACAGGGATGGCTCAGCTTGCTTGCTCCTTCTGTGGAGTGTCTGCGTGACTTTGGAAAGGCTGCCAGGTGCCCATCTGTTAACAACACAACCTCTGCCACAAACACAGCTGTCGTGACAACCACGCCGAGTTCGTCTTTCAAATAAAACTTGTTAAAAGCTACTGCCCCCCAGTCCCCACCCACTGCAGTTAACTGCCTTAAATCGCCCTCTGACTAGTATTTATTTTCTTAGGCCTACCTTACTTGTGCAGCTGTGGCGTGCCAGCCTTTGATTTAAAATAACCCTACCAGGTTGAGCGTTTACAGTCCCCCAAAGGTCAGGATGTGTTTAGGGTCCCACCCGAACTTTCTCAGGCTGCAGAGCCGGCATCCAGGGCCCTCTGGTCACCCCTCCGTTACATGGTCTTCAAGTCTGGCAGCTGATGGGTCAGCTGATTTCTTCCAGATGATGGCTGACCAGGTCGACACACTTAGAGGAGAACTAGAGTGCAAAGGGTGGAAAGCCTCACCCTCAGGCCAGTGTCCCTCCCGGCACCCCTGGTTCCCCCATTTTCATGAACTTGGGTGGCAGAGGCAACTTTGGGCTAATTTCATCTCACCTGTGGAACCTGAGTGGAGTGGGCGATGTAACAGTCCAGCGGCACGGGGCGTCCTGGAACGCGTGTTTTCTTTTACCTTACATATTTGAAATCGTAAGGGACGTGTGACCCCTTGGGATGAATCTTTGATTGAAAAGCAATTTAACACTCTTAATATGTTCTCTGGAGCTGGTCCTTTTAGAAAACCTTTCTGTAGTAGAGAAGCATCTTCAGTGCAGCCTGTAAAAACGGGCACTCTACTTAGAAAAAAAATAGGCTAAGGTAGGAAAAGTGAAATGATGAAGAAACATCCTGTGTATCTGGGAATGCTTTGTACCTTTTGGAAATGAAAAGCAGAAGAGCCGTTACTGATTGCGAGGAGGAGGCCCAGAGCCCGTGCCTGGATCTGAACAATGTGGTCAGTACCAAGCGTTTAGGAGAACAACCGTGCCTACAGCCCTGGGAGGCAGACGGTGCCCTTTGCACGCTGCATCCCGCCCTGCACGTGGCTGAAGTGCTGCGGACGCTGACCACGCAGCGGTGTTTGCTGAAGGAACACTCAGGTGAAAGGTGGTGAGGATGGGATGCTGTTAAAGGGTAAACTTTCAACGAGAATCAGATCCTGGCTCTCACGCAAACACGATCAACACGTGTCAAAACTTTTATTGAATGTACTAATTAATGAAGAAAACAGTAAGGTAGCAAGACACCTGGTTCAAAGAGAACTCCAGGGACCACACACGGATTGCAGAGAAGGAACGCTGACTTGAGGTTACAAATGGGCACGAACTGGCCAAATGCGTCCGCGATCGCAGGGCCACGATCAGTTGCCTTCCGAGGGACACCGTACACATTTCTGTGGGCAGAATTATTTGCATAGTTACCACTTTTCTACAAGTTAACTTGTGTCTCTACAGAGTTGTAAAATATCCTAGTTGAGGAAAAACGAAGATGCACGTCCTACAGAGTCAGACAAGCCTGTGGTCTCAGGAGTCCGCTGAGGCCTATCCGGCAACTTCACTCGTCTCCGAGGTCGGCACTTTGGGTGACGCCACCTCACAGCTGAGGAAGCGGAGAGAGATGAAGCCCCTGGCCCGAGGTTACAGAGCAAGGGAGGGGGCCCAGCCGTGCAACTCCGCCGCCCCAGCCTCTGCCTGAGGATGCAGGTCGTCAGGGGGTCAACGGGCCCAGCAGAGCGGCCTCTGTTACTGTTGCGCTCGAGTCCTCAGGAGGTGCCTCCAGGGAAAGTCGGGCCTTTGGAGGCAGAAGTGGACGCATTGTGCTTCTTGCTGGCCGTTAGTTTGCAAGTTACATCTGCACCTGGCACAGCGCTGTTTTCTCACCTTGATTCGCGTGTCCACCGGCTCTGATGCCGTCAGCAGCGGCTGTGGCTGAACAGCTTCACGGCAGGTCGAGTGGCACCTCCTCATCCCAGTGGGACATCTGTCCGTCACAGATCCAGGCAGCCGGCGACCTCGGGCCACGTACTGGTAGAATATGTTTGCTCAGGTGTCTCCAGTTAGAAAGGCCCCTCACGAGGCCTCCTGCACCCGAGGTGCTGGGCCACCCCTACTCCTGACCCTGCATCCTCCGGGGACCAGGCCTAGTTTCGTAAAGCGGACCGTGGCCAACATGGAGAGCTGCAGATTCCCAGACTGGCAAAAAGTCTTCCTATTCATTTTCTCCCCTAGTTTCCACTGCTTTATATTAAAAAAGAAAGTCCAGGAAATATTTAGCACAGTCGGAGAGTTGTACCCTGGGGAGCTGTAAAACTTTACCATCCCCGGCCTCCTTCTGTGTCATCCTTACCTACCCTGGAACCCGGGAGATTCTTCTGGGGGAGGTGGTGCGTTGGGTCACACACGAGCAGGTTAGCTGCAAAGGCTCCCGGGAAAGAAAAAGGACCGGGAGGCTCCTGTCCGCCCACCCAGGACCAGGATGGCTCATCCACCGGCCAGCTGTGCGCAGAGCAGGAAACCAGGCACGGTCTCCCTCCTCCAGCCTGGGGTCCCTTTGCTTAAGAAAGACCAGAGAGGAGAGAGCAGGTCATCCATGGTGTGGGAGGACTGTGGCTTTCTTTTTTTTTTTTGCCGTGTTTTTGTTTTTAAATGAGCGTTGGCCCTCCTCGTGTAAGGACAGTTGGGGCAGGACCCAGTGTTATCTGATACTTCATGAAGAAAAACAAAACCAAGCAATGCAGTGATAATAGAAATCATTTAAAGTCTCGCTTAAAAAAATTGCTTTGTCCCTGGAAGGTTCCTTTAGAGAGATTTGGTGGGGAGGGATGTTGGCTCCCATTTGTCTTCAAGGGGCAAAGGGGCAAAGCTGGGAAGAAGGCTCGTGAGGGTGGGATGGGATGGGGGAGTTTCTTTTATCAATTCACCTTTTTCTGTGCTGGAGTCATAGCCCCCTGTGGGCATCACTTCCTAACTCTTCCTGTCGTTGGTAGATTGAAGTTGGCCATGGTGGGATATTTACACCATGGTAGTTGGCAAACACTACAAATTCAGGCTCCTCCACCCCCGCCAGAGTGCCAGGTCATTAAATGCTCACTCCACTTCACGTACACCAAGTACCGAGAGCACTGTTTGGCGTACAGCTGGTGCCCAATAAGTACTCGCTGAGGCAATGAATAAATGCATCTTGTTGACAATGTATAGGAAATTTAAGGAAAATTTCTCTCTACTAAAATAAAAAACATCCTAAGTTATCGAAGTTTAGAATTTTATCTTGAATTTCCTTAACCGTATCATGTAACTTCTGGTTTGGTAGGCAACATTTAAGCTGCTTTTCATCCTTTGCCTCTTTGAGTCTCCAAACAATCATTGGCAAAGCGGGAATGTTTCTCCTTATCACAGAGAGGGCAGGAAGGTTCACCGTAGCCGAGGGAAGGTCACAACACTGTGAAGGGACAGAGCTCACGTTCAAACCCAAGGCTGGCTGACTTCAAAGCTGCTGCTTGGCCACAGGACAGCAAAGCCTCATCGTGACGTGAAGGAGGCCATGCCATCCAGCGCCCTCCCTCAGGTCCCGTGTTACTTAACGAGCAGGGTCAATGAACTTCCAGCCCTGCACACGTTCCCTTATTCCCTGCCGGGAGATGTGAGAGCAGACAGGTACGCGTTTTGGACTCAGGGCAGTAAATTCAGCCCCCTGGAGGATGGGTCTGTTGGCTGAGCAGGAAAGATGCAGCGATGTGAAGCAGCTGCCGTGTTTGCTCTCCGGCACGAAGATGCCGTCTCTGAACGACAGTGCTTACTTGGTGCCAGGACATCAGCACAGGCAGGATCCCCTGCGGTCGGAGCTTTCGCATGCCCGCTGCACCGCTTGGTTGAGGATAGGCAGGGGGAAGGATGCGAGAAGCTGGTCTCATCCATGAACATTTCAGTGAAAAAGGCTGAGAAAACAGGGTATTGAAACTCACCACCATCGCCCCCCCGCCCGTACGTGGTCCTGCTCCGAGGCAGGGATACAGGTAGCCGCTTGCCTACCCATCCTCTCTCCTTCACTGGTTCTGTCCTTCTGGGGCCCTTCAGCTGCCCGCTCAGTGGGGCCAAAGTTCAGCCTGGAGGTGGAGAGGGGAATAGTGGGGGGACCACGTGATACAGCAGGACGACGGCTGGTTCTGCTCAGCCCACGTTCTACATGAAAGAGACATAAATGCATCACTGTGTGAACAGAAACGTTTCAATAATGAGAGAGGTGCCTATTCAGCTGCACTGAATGCATCGAAGCTAAAATTAGGATCGGAGGCAATCAGCGCTCACGTACTGCCGTTGCCTGCTTTGAATAAAACTCACAGAAGTTCAGAAGGAAACCCTGTTGTGCCACTTTCCTGAAATGTCAGTGCTCTCATCAAAAGGGGTGTCTGCTTTTTCCTGTCTCGAATAGGCGGTTATTTCTAAAACTCAGTTTTACACGTTGTCGGCTCTGGGGCTGGATCTGCTGCCTTCACCCTTTACCCGAGGCATGGTCCAGCCAGGACCATGGTGGGCTCACCAGGTACAGCACCTCACTCGGGAGGCCGTGGCATCAGGAATAATTCAGGCGTTTTATTTGTGGGCTCCTGTGAGGGTGCTGCTAAAAGCGCGATTTCAGTTTTCAAAGCCAAAAATCTAGCAAACGATTTGCAACATGTGAGAAAGAAACTGAATGCTGCTAATCCCTAAAACCGATACAATGTAAATAAAGCTGAGAGGGAAATAAAGTTGCTTGTGTCTCGCGCCCAAATTGCCAAGACCGGGGGGATGGGAAGGACAGAGCAGGTTCTGTTTGTGCGGCATCTCCTGGGGTGAGCCCAGGGCTTTGGACGTGGCTCTGAGTGCCGCGGGGACACCGCGAGGCATCCTGGGGGAGCTCGGGGAGCGGCTGGCGGGGCTGTGGCGTGCTTACAGCTGCATTTCCAAAATCCCCTTCTGGCTGCAGAGCAGGAAGAGGCCGGGCTCACTGCCTGTGTTGGTGACATCAGGAGGGCCCAGGACAAAGACACTGGCAGCTGCAAAAGCCTGGGGATGGTGGCATTGAGAGAAAGTTAGTGGAATTAATAAATTTTTAGGAGGACAACATTTGGACTCGGTGATGGTTTGGATATGGGGACAAGGGGAGGTGCCGAGGCTGGCTCCTGGGCCCCTGTCCGGTGACTAAGGCATTGGAGCGAGTGGGGCCACTGGTGGCCCCTAATGGGGGGGGAGGGGCAGGTTGCTGCCGGGGCGGGGGAAGCGGGGTCACGGGTTCAGGGTGGCTCACTTGGAATTTGAAGTTCCTGTGCAATCACCTGGTGACAGGACAGGGGAGACGTCTGAGCTGTAGGGACACAGCTGACACTGAGTCCGCTATGGGTCCACCTGTGGGCATAGAGAGAGGACGAAGTGGAGACGGCCCAGGACCTGATGCCTTAGGAGCTCCAGATGTAACACGGGCAGACAGGAGGTGACGGGCTTGGAGCAGCCCCGGAGATGGGGGTGCAGACGTCACAGGTGTGTCGCCGAGGAAGGAGCATCGCAGGTCAGAGGCGTGGCTGCCTCGTCAAGGGGTTCAGTCCCACGGAGCTTCCTGGTGGCCCCAGCGAGAATTGTTTCCTTGTAGCGACCAGGGCAGGGGCCAAACTGGATGAGCTTGAGCAGTAAGAGGCAGTTGGAAAGTGAAGATGGATAGAGATCTCTCCAGAAGCTTGTCTTCGCAGGGGAGAGAGAGACAGCAGAGGAAGAAGGAGGAGCCCTTTGAGGGCGACGTTCAAGCCATGTGGACAGATCAGTGGAAGGAGGTTCAGGGGAGGATGCGGGTGTAGACAGACTCCAAGCACAGGTGCACGAGTATCTGAGCCTGGAAGAGAAGCAGCTTCTCTCGAGTGACAGGGGGAGAGGCTGACAGAGATGGAATGGTCAGCCTGGTACCTGGGGACCCAGGTGATGGCTCCAGTGCCCTCTGTGAAGTGGGAGTTGGGTGACTGGCTGCCAACAAGCGTGGATGCAGGAGTCTGAGGAGGAGGGGATGGACAGAGAGACCCTTGTGCAGAGGTCTTGGGCTACAGAATAGACAAACATCACGTAGAAAATCTGCCCAAGGTGGCAAATGGTTCATTTCTCAGCTGCAGAAGCTTGTCCACATTGATTAAAAAAGGGGCCCTTTGCAACTGTAGCTGTGACACAAAAGGGTCTCTGAGGTGCTGTATTAGTCAGCAAGAGCTGCTGTAACAAAATGCCACAGACTGGGTGGCTCATAACATGGGAAATTTAGGTCTCACAGTTCTGAGGCCGGAGGTCCAAGATCCAGGTGTGAGCAGGGCTGGTTTCTCCTGAGGCCTCTTTCCTTGGCTTGCAGACGGCCGCCTTCTTGCTGTGTCCTGTGTGGCCTTTTGTTCTGTGCAAGCCCCTCCCTGTGTCTCTTCCTCTTCTTGTAAGGGCACCAGCAGTCCTATTGGATTAGGGCCCCACCTTTATGACCTCACTTAACCCCAAATACCTCTTTAAAGTCCAGATTTCCAAATACGGTCCCAGTGGGAGTTAGCACTCCCACGTATGAATTATGGGGGACACAATTCAATCTATAGCAGGTAGATAAAGATGATTTTGTTTTTGTTTTTTTAGAAAATGACTACACTTTACTTGCTACCTTCAAAGTTTTCTTTAAAGGTTCCTGGTGAGTGCTTGCTTAAAAAAAATGTTTTTTACAGCTTTCATCCCTAAAGTCTGATGTGCACTTTGCACTTTATTTACAACTTTCTTTCTTTCTCACCTGCTGTAAGATCAAACACTTCATAGAAATTTCCCATACTTTGTCTTAGTCCAAAAAGAATTTTGTGGGAAAAGAAGGCAAGTTAAAGTCATCCAATTTTTTTTTTTTTTCAAGTAGATCCAGGGAAATGGCATTGTTTTTCCTGCTTCCCTAAGAATTGTCTTGAGCAGATTTGCTCTAAAATATTTTTTAAAGGAGCTGAATTAAAAATCTTTACAATAACCAGTCTTACAGTAAAGGTAGGTTAAGAAAAAAGAAAAGTGAACATTGATATTTTTTACAGTAACAGTGAGACAATTTCCTCATTGTTTTCTTCTGAGGAAATTTTCAAAATATCTACTTCATCTAGGAAGATTCTGACAAAGTAAGTGGAGTGAATTTTTTAAAGGTTCGATTTGGTCATTCCCCCATTTCTTCCAACTTTATGCTAATTGATATTATTTTCACATTCTTTATGAACACATACCCACTTTACTCTTTCATAGCTCTTTCTATTAGAGACAAATCCAAAGACAGCTTAGTAGGATATCTGAGGATATCTGTATCACTTCAGATTAGGGTTGGCTGTAAGTTACAAAGACCTGAAAAACAGTGGGTAAAACAGGATAGGAAAATTTTCATTTCCTCATGTAAATCAGCCCAGAGGAGGGGAATCCAGGACTGTGAGGTGGGGAACTCAGGCTTTTTCTAAGTCTCTGCCTTAATAAAGATCTCCTCCTAGTCTAAGGTTGCTGCAAGAACCCCAGCCATCTCATCTGAGTTCTGATCAGAAGTGGGAATGAAATAATGACGAATGTCATATCTTTTCCCTTTAAGGAGCGTCTCTGGAAGCTTCCAACCCACTTCTACTTCTTTTTCATTGGCCAGAGTTTGCATCTAGCTTCCTGGGAGCCTGGAGAGTATGATTCCTTGGGTACCATGGTGTTCAGAATCAAGCCAGAGCTCTGTTGCTAAGGAAGATGGGGAGAGCAGATGCAGAGGTTACAAAGACTGGCTCCCCCTTTGCACAGCACACACGTGTCACTCTGCTCTGAGGGGCGCTAAGCTGGGGGCTGTGGACGCCCTTGCTCTGGGCAGACGGAGTCCTCGGCTGCACACGAGCAACGATGGTAGCAATAAATTCAGGAAAGACACGAGCGTCGTTTTGCAATTTTGCGAGGAAGTCTCATGGCAGTTATCTCACGTGGTCCTTATAATGATGTTCTGAGGTATGAACATTATCCCGGTGACCTGGATACTCAAATTGTTTTGTAAATTGTCTAACATAATATAATCCCTAAGAGGCGAGGCTCATATTCCAGGACGCGGCTTAACAATCTGTGCTCCCTGCCTGACCAGGCTGCCTGGCTGTCCCCGACGGTCCCCGAGCCCTCCGCCCGCAGGCTCGCGGGGACCTGGGGCATCCTTCCTCCGCCCCTCTGCACCCCTCCCACGTCCGCCACCCCCATATCCCCTGACTCTTCCCCACCCACGTTGCTGCAATCTGCACTCCCTCCCTCCACCCCGGGACCACCCCCTCGCCCTGGACTGCACAGCAGCTTCAAGTTTCTCAGGCCTGTATGCGATTCTCAGCTCCTTTCCAAACGCCCTGAAATGCAAGTCCGGGCACAGCACACACCTCCTTTAAGCCTCCTGAGGTTCCTGTTGCCTTCAGGATCAAGCCAGCTTTAGGGCAAACCCAGCCTTCGCAGTCTGAGTTCACTGCCCTTTAGCGTTTGTCTCGCACTCCTGGGTGCCCAGCAAGTTTAGTGACTTTCCTTTACCTGATTGTCCCCCTTCACCACCCTGTCTCTGTCCTGGCTGTGTCCTCAGCCCACACGCCCCTGCTTCTCTGAGTGACTCCTGTTCATCCCTTAGGGCTCAGTCCCGACCTGACCTTTCCTCCACCGAGGAAATCCAAATCCGGGCTGGGTGCCTGGCTCGGTGCTCAGCTCTGTGCTGCAGTTTTTGTTTCTTGTTCACTAAACAGCTAAGCCTGGAGAGTGTGTAACAAGCATGTCTTTTTATTCTGATGCTTGGACATCTGGGCTTTGCTGACCCTGCAGGGATGGCCCCTCCCAGGGCTGGTGAGTTCCTAGAGATGGTAGAGGATGGCCCTTTCATACACTAACTCACCAAACCCCACAGCCCCAGGACCCCACGGCTTACACTCTGGGCCACTACTCCCCTGCCCTGATCACCCAATCTGGGTCAGGACAGCCCCTGGGCCGCAAAACCCAGTGAGATCACTCAGAGTGGCCTGCCCTGGGCCTGCTCACCCTGTCTCCCTGTCCACCCGCTACAACGCAGGCCCTTGGCCACATTTCCCCCCCCCCACCCTCTGCACCTGCCCACAGCCCTGGTGCTTCCCCATGTGGCCCTGTGTGCCGTGTCCCCTCCTCTTGGGGAGGAGCAGCTAGGTTCTCAGTGGCTGTCGTCTCTGGATCTGTTGGGCACACCATCCCCGGATGATAATAAACCTGCATTTTAAACCAGGAGAGGACTTTGTCCCATTCACGCAGCGCTTGATGCATAGTAGGTGCTCGGGATGTGCTTGGTCAGCGGCTGGACGGAATCAGGTGGAGGGAGTGACTAACCCAGTTTGGGAGAATCCAGGACGGCCCCTAAGGGGCCCTTTGAATGGCCTTCAAGGAGAAGCAGGGTGTTCTTGGGGCCACAAGGGGCAGGCGGTCCCAGCGGGTCGGGGCAGCTCCCTTGGCCTCCTCACCTGTCCTTCCTCACCTGTCCAGTACCTCAGCTCCCTCTCAAACCAGGTGAGACCCCCCGATTACGTGAGCCTCTTTTCTGTCCCAGGAACAGTTTGTGATTTTATATTTACTTGTGAAGTTGATGACCGTCTGACTCTCTCTTCACTAGACCATTGGCCCAATGAGAGGAAGGCTCTGTCCATCTCTGTTCACGATGGTGTCTCTATCCCCCGAAAAATGCTGCTTCTAGGAAAGGCTCAACCATTATACGTTGCGTAGAAGAAGGCGTGAATGAACATAGGAAATGAGAGGGTTTTTGAGTGGCTGAAACTTACGGTCCACATGGGACGCGCCTGGGGAGCCCTGGACCCGGGTGGGGAATCCAGGGTCTCCAGCCCTGCAGCCGCCGCTCCAGAACCAAGGCTTTTATAGATGGAAGATAAGGTTGCCTGAGGGTGAGCAAGACCAGGTGGGGGCGGAGCATCTCGGGACCAGGGAAGGACTCCAGAGCGGGTCTCGACAGCCTGGATGACGGGGGGCTGTGGTCGAACCCCTGAGGACATCTGTCTCATCCCTCTTTGCCAGCCTCAACTCTGCTGCCAGGACTGAGCCGAATGGCCCACAGGCTTTCTTGGTCCAACAAGGGGCGACCTACTTTCAGTGTTCAGTCATCTGCCCCCTTTTCTACTCACAGCAATTTCTCATGAGCCCTCTTTTTTTTTTTTTTCCTTTTTAGCCAGAGAAGATACACAAAAGAAAGATGTAGCACTTTCCAAGAAAAGCGCAGCACAGTCAAGAAAAACACATATAAGCAAAATGGAGAGGCGTTTTTCATGATGCTTATTTGCAAGGCTGAAGTGTCAGATTCTTTTAACAGAATCCATCGTATGCACGTGTATTGCCATATAAAGCTCTTAGGTTTTTAGGATTTAAGTGTGGACAGTGTGAAAAGGAGAAAATAGGAGCGTGATTTTTCTATTTGTGATTTTAAGAAGGTAGTGACAAAGAAAACAAATGGCAGAGTCTTGAATTCTTAAATCAAGAAACACACACACACACACACACACACACACACACACACATTTACTACCCACCTCCCTCTGAAGAGGAAAGGCCTCATGTCACATCTCCTCAGTGCCGACAATCCTGTTGTTACCTCCTAACCGGGGTGGGTTTAATAACTGGGAGACTGAGGACCATTGAGATTTGATGACCCTTCAGTGGTCTCAGGCTATAGGACCAGAACCAGCGAGGAAATACCTCCTGCGGACTTGGCCTTGGTGATTTCCATCAATGACTCCACTGTAAATTACGGGGATTGTGTAGCCTCCTACAATCACTGGTGTTCTAATTTCCTGGGACTAATTTTAGAGGGTGGAAGATGTTAATCATGGAAAGGAATTGTTTCCATTGTTCGGACAAATGTCAGAAGCCCAGTTGAAAGCAGGCGCCTGAGCGGCCCCCAGAAAATTCCAGGGGGTCGTAGGCGGGCCATCCGAACCTGAAAGAGAACGTCCAGAGCTGGGCCTCTCTGACTCTCCCTGGACTTCTGTCTCTCACTTACCTTTCTTTGTGCCACAAGGAAGCTGTGAGTCTAAGCGTTTACGGAGACCTCGGAGCGAGTTCTGTGCCGTGTTCTCCCTCAGAGGAGCCTCTAGATGTGGACAGGCCCTGGGTACCTGAATGTGGCCTCATGTTGATGCTGACCTTCTGCATCCCGTCCGCAGAAAGGCCTGGAGGGGGAGGGAGGGTAGGAGGGAGAGGGTGGCCCCCTCCCTCGCTCGCCGTCCCCCGGGTTAGAGCTTTGCTCTCTTCTCTCTCCACATCACTCCGCTGACCCGAGACGGGAGGAGATGCTGGCAGGGCTGTCAACAGGACAGCCTCACAGGACAGGGGCTTCTCCAGACACCCCTAGGAACGCACCTCACAGCACCGCCTGACCCGGTGGAACCCAGCCTTCCCGTGTCCTCTGCGGGGCCTCCTCAGAAGTCATCCCCCTTCTCTCCAGTCGGTGTAGACACCGCCTCCCAGACCCAACCCAAGTTTCGCATTTTGGATCTGTGGGAAGACAGCTCCCCGTCTACTTACTGTCAGCTGCTAAAGATGGTGGGCACACCAGGTGCTGGGGCCTGGGGCTCCTTCCCTGTGTGGCCGGCACAGCCGTCCACGCAGAGCCTCACCTCGGAAGAAGCTCTGATCTGGTTTCCGCTGAGGCCCTCCTCCTGCTGCCTTCCTGCGGTGGGTGCCCGCTCTCTCCTCCAGGAATACCTGTATTGGAGGAAAGCGCATGCATTTCAACACACGCCAGTTCAGAAGAAAACTTCTGAGGCTCAGAACACACTGTGAATAAGCTTCATGGTGAGTGGGACCTGAGGAAAGGCACCCTCAGTGCTTATTCCTGACGCGCTTGGTAGTGATCCGTTTTCCTCTTTTCGTCTCTATGATTTTTCTGCGAGCAAAGCATATTTAGACCATTTGAAAGATGGCACGTGAAGATCGTAGCTGGGGGCGTCCATTCTGCTGGGGCAGCTCTGGTTCTAGGACCTTGGGCTAGAGGCTTTCCAGCCAGGACCCCGCCTGATTCGAGCGTACGTATTCCTGGCGACCGTTTTCGAGGGCTGCTCACCTCTGCCTGCGGGCCCCCCGCTCAGGGGACACCCCTGCCTTCCCAGGCCACAGACTCCCTGGTGGGGCAGCTCTCTTGTCAGAAAGGAAAGGAAGAAGCAGGGTATGGGGAGGGGTAGGAAACGCTGACAGTCAATGGGGTTCAGCTTCCTGTGATTTCCAGGTGCTCGACCTGGTGCCCCCCCCCCCAGCCAGCATCTCCTCCGCGGACGTGTGACCTTTCCTCTGTTTTCCTCACCTAACACCCTAAGTCCCTCAAGTATTCATCGGGTGACATTGCTTTTAGCCCCTCACCATCTGAATGACTTCCTCCTGGATCAGCTGCAGTCAGTCAGACGTTTCTGTTGATGTTCCTGTAAAAGCGCCTTCCCTGAACCCAGGCGGGGCCCGAAGAGGGTGCAGGCGGGGCACCTGCTCCTTCCTCCACCTGGACCCCACGCGCCCAGGTTTCCACCTAAGAGCCATTAGTATCTTGGGTGGTGACATCGCGCTGTTAACTCATCGCAAGTCTGTGGTCCTCTCAAGCCCCTGCTCGGATATCTCAGCCCACCCAGTGAGGGCTCAGGACTGAGAAACAAACTTGCACTGTCTGGGTGGAGACGCAGACGTGCAGGTGAGTCAGGTGAAACTGGCGCAGCTAACCCGAGGCCTCGGCCCTGGGAGGGAGCGGCAGCGGGGAGGGCCCCCAGCAGTCAGGCCGAGGGAGGTGGGTCCATGTCTGGGGGGCGTCATGAGACCCCTTTCGGATCCAGACCCCCGTCTGCATAGACGCACGCTCGGGGGAGGCTGAGTTGGGTTCAGCTAGGAGCTGGACCACAGCGCGGCCCACGGCAGGACGAGCGCGCAGAGAGCGGGGACCAGTGGCCAGGGGCCTGTCCTGCAGGGCAGGTGGTGGGCTACCAGGCTGGACGCCGCGGGCGCCAGGGCTGCAGGGGGGGCGGCCCAGAGGCAGGTGCGGGCAGCAGAGACCCTCTTCAGCTGTCTGCAGCGGAGAGCAGCTGTCGCAGGGCACGGAGATGCCGAGAGCCGGGGACCGCCTGGGGGCAGGGCCCATGAGGGTCTGGGGGTCTGGCGCGGCCCCTGTGCTGGTCTTGGGAGCAGCGGAGTTAGTGCCTGGGGTACAGTGGTGTTGGAGGGTGCAGGTAACCCCAGCCTGACGTTGAAGCAGGTGAGAGAGAGGCCTGTGCCTTCCAGGAAGATGCTGGAAAGATGACAGGACTTCAGACAGGCAAAGACCGGGTCCTGCAAACAGCAGAGGAGAGACAGGAGACGCTGCGCCTGCAGGTGTGCCGCGTAGATATCAGGCCTGGGCCCGCAGGTGTTTCCTTACACAGAAAGGTTCTAAACTGACCAATCGGGCATTGGTTTTAATGGAAGATTTGTGCGAGAAACGACAGTGAAATGGCCATGAAGTGTTGACTTCCCGAGCTGAGGGCGTCCAGGACCGCCCCGTGCCTGGGCCCTCTCACTGCCCTAGGCTCAGCCCCGGCCCGGCCCCCAGGTTCCCACAAGAAGCAGTCTTTCCAAGACTCGGGGCTTAGAACTGTGAGAGGCCAGGTCAGACCCCAGAGGGACAGCCTACAAGGGAGGATCCGAGGGGCTTTTCTTGACTTACATCTTAACGGTTTGAGAATCAGGCCATTTTTACAAGTTTGATTTGAGGCTTCCCGTATCGCTTAACTTTCATAAGCATTCCAGTTAGGAGGAATTCTCAGGTGAGATTTTTCTAGTTCATTCTTTGACAATCCAATCCATAAAATTGGAATCCTACCAGGTAGGATCCCTAAAAAGGCATCTACGTAATTATGCTGTGATAAGCTAGGTGACCCTTTGGAAACCCATTTGAATCCACATATCTCTTTCTTAATAAGGATGTACAGACAAGTTGGAAAAAAAAAAACGATTTGACATGTATATCAGTTTGAGATCTGTTTTCAGATACGTAAGGCATTTCCATTTAGGCTTCTTCATGAGGCGAGTTCTAATTCATAAGCTAGTGACTCACTCTTTTTCTTAATTTGCCTCTTATTTTGCCCTCGACTTAGTATCTATTTTGCCTCTGTTATTTTTGCATTTATTGGATTACAACCGTCTTAATGAGATTGAAACGAAAAGTCCAAAGTGCCCAGACCAGGCGTCACATCAAGCCCACCTGGCTGGCTAGCCAGGTATCGTACCAGCAGGAACGCCTGCTTGGCAGGGCCGTGGCAGCCTCCTGATTGCTTGTGACAAGGGGCTGCCTTTTGATGTTGACCATGTTCTCCTAATTATTTAATCTTTGACAACATGAAAACATGTTTAACCACATACCATGAATAGAGATCCAGCATGACTTTTCTCCCGAGGCCTGGTTTAGACTGTGTGTTCTGAACGCTAACAGCAGCTAAGGTGAAAAAACATTTACTTCCTGTGTTCCATGGAGGGGGACTTGGGGGTGGGATAGGGGGGGAAAACCGGCCCCTCCAGCTCCCCTCCCCCCTCCCCCCAGGAGCCCTCCGTTCTCAGCCTGACATGACTGTCTCGTTAAAAAACAAGATGTTGATTCTGGTGTTTTAAACGTGCCCTTTTCTACTTAGGAACGTTTACATTTGAATTTATTCGGTTCATGTGTCTGTTTCTTTCACTGGACTCTACGCTGCTTGCTGGTAGGGCCCTTACTGTTTCATCTGTTTACCACCTGTGCTTAGTAAATATTTGCTGGGTGAATGAATGAATGAGAAAACTAACACTCTCACGAATGACTGAATATTAACTTATGTTTGCCTTAGAGGAATGAGCTAATGGCACAAGTGGAAATACTGAGGCCTCCCCGTGGGAAATTCAGAAGAAAATCTGCCAGTTTTCTTAATTGCGGCAAAAATCTATTCACGTGAAGATTCAAATCCTGGATCTGAGCAATTTAGCCCAATGTTCTGTAGCTGACCCAGGCACTGGAAACTTTTTGCTCTGGTTGCATAGTTTTCTCTAAGACACCAACGTCTGAAGTTTAAACTTTGCTTCATAATTTATCTCATTGATTTGCATACACTGGAGGTATTTATCTGCACTTTCCTGGCAGAAGTGCATCCTCGGGTGACAAGGGGCCCATGTATTCTGTCTACCACCTGAGCCCCTCAGTCACTAGTGATGCTGAGGGCCTGCCCTGAACTCTGCCCCGTCAGCTTCTGTCCATGATGGAGGCCGTGTTGGAATCTGTGCCGTTAGACTGACAATCGCACACATCTGGGGTTGTCAGACTTTTTCTGTCAAGGGCCAGGTAATAAATATTTCAGGCTCTGTGGGCTTCGTGGGTCTCTATCACAACTGCTCGACTCTGCCCTCGTAGCACAAAAGCAGACATGGACAGTACATAAACAAGAGGGCATGCCGTGTTCCAATAAACCTGAAATTTGAATTTCTTGTACTCTTCCATGTCACAAGATACTAGCCTTCTTTTGATTTCTTTCCAACCCTTTAAAAGTGTAAAAACTATTCTGAGCTTGTGGGCTGTCGTTTGCTGACCCCGATAATGCATGGAAAATGTGTCCTTTTTGTAATATGGGAATGAGCCTGAAGCCTGCAGGAGATCAGGGTAAAGACAGCAGGACACAACCAGAAGAAGCCATTTTTGGGGAAAGGGCGGCATCCTTATTCACGGTGGACTTCCTTTCACTTGGCTTCTAATAAGCTTCTGGTGGCGCTCAAGGCTGCTCCCGGCGTCCATGCTCTGTATTTGTCTGTGTTGCCCACATCTGAGTCCCAAGGATACTTTCCAGGCTGGAGCCACGGCTGTGAGGTCCCAGGGAGCTCTCTGCTGGGGATGTGTTTCTGCCAGCGCCCTTTTCTTCTGTGTGAGAAAACAAAGGGGCCGTCCTGCCTGTTGGTTTGGCTGCTGGGAGGAGATGGCTTTGGACTGGGAGAAAGTATCCCATGGCATCCACACCGCTGAGGGGGAAGCCTGGGCCACTGGCGGGGAGTGGGATGGGCGGGGCCGCCCGCCAGTCCAGACAGGATTCTCTTCGGGCCCCTGGGCTTCCGTGGCCTCCGCGTTCACTTGCACGCAGGTGGGTCTTCTCTGAGTCTCCGAAGTCTTATTCTTAGATAAGAGCTTTTGCCTTAAGGGGAAAATGAGGTGCTTTTCTCTTCCCATAATTAGCACTTTTCTAACTGTAAATGACTGAATCAAGCAATTCACATATTCTTAAAATTTTCCATTGGTCTAGCGAATGTCTAAATGTTATAGCTGCTTGTATTTTCTAAAAGACTGAATCTTGGGATTTTTAGCCCCTAATTAAACAAATATATTTTAGTTTTTAGAGCAGTCTTAGGTTCCCAGCGAAGCTGAAGAGAGGCCCAGAGATCCCCCTACGCTCCACCACGTACAGAATCTCCGCCATCAGATGGTACATTTATTACAACTGATGAACCTGCCCTGGCACGTCATCACCACCCAGAGTGCACCACTGACATTAGGGTCCTCTCCTAGTGCTGTGTCTCCTGTGGGTTTAGACAAATGTGTAATGACATGTATCCAGCAACATCGTATCATACAGCAGAGTCCCACTGCCCTAAGAATCCCCTGTGCTCTGTTCACCCCTCCCTCCCCACTAACTGCTGGCAACCCTGAGCTTTCTACTGTCCCCATAGTTTGGCCTTTTCTGTAATGTCATATAGTTGGAATCATACAGTCGGTAGCCTTTTCACATTGGCTTCTTTCACTTAGTCATACGCATTTAAGTTTCCTCCATGTATTTTCATGACTTGATAGCTCATTTCTTACTAGCTCTGAATAATATTCCATCGTCTGGATGGACCACGGCTTATTTATCCATCACCCACTGAAGGGTGTCTTGGTTGCTTCCAAGTTTTGGCAATTATGAATAAAGGTCCTATGAATCCCCATGCAGGTTTTTGTGTGGACAGAAGTTTTCAACTCCTTTAGGTAAAGACCAAGGAGCTTGATTGCTGGAGCCTACGATGAATACGTTTTGGTTAGAAACTGCCGAACTGTTTTCCCATTTTCACGAGCAGTGAATGAGGGTTCCTCTTGCTTCACATCCTCACCAGCATTTGTGTCACCAGTGTTCCAGGTTTTGGTCATTCTCATAGGAGTGTAGTGGTATCTCGTTGTTGTTTTGATTTGCCTCTCACTGATGACGTATGATGTGTGGCATCTTTTCATGTGCTCATTTGACATCCGTATATCTTCTTTGATGAGATGTCTGTTAAGTTGTTTGGCCCATTTTTTAGTTAGGTTGTTTGTTTTCTTGTTACGTTTTAAGAGTTCTTCGTATATTTTGGCTAACAGTCCTTTACCAGATGTGTCTTTGGCAAATATTTTCTCCCAGTCTGTGGCTTGTCTTCTCATTTTCTTGACACTGTCTTTCGTAGAGCAGAAGTTCTTAATTTTAATGAAGACCAGCTTACCAATTGTATCTTTTATAGATCATCTAGGTTTTCTCCTATGTTATCTTCCAGGAAGCTTATAGTTTTGCATTTTAAATTTAGGTCTCTGATCCATTTTGAGTTAATTTTTGTGAAGGTGTAAGGCCTGTGTCTAGATTCACTTTTTTGCACGAGGTTGTCCCATTGTTGGAGCACATTTGTTGACAAGACAATCTTTGCTCTGTTGAATTGCCTTTGCTCCTTTGTCAAAGATCAGTCGACTATATTTGTGTGGGTCTATTTCTGGGCTCCCAATTCTCTTCCATTGATCTATTTGTCTATTCCTTCACCAACACCATACATACCGTCCTGATTACTGTAGCTTTATAGTGAGTCTCGAGGTTGGGTCCTGTCAGTTCTCCACCAATATCGTGTCCCCTGATTCTTTTTTCAAACTTACTTTGGAAATGAAATGAAATGAGATATAGAGAAATATGCCTTTGAATCATCAGAAATCAACTTCATCCCAGGACGTTTTAATTTCAGGAGGATTTTTCTGGAACTCATTCCAGAAACAGACAAAGAAAGGGGGTAAGGCTAAGGAAAGATTTATGCGCATGTTTTCTTCTTTGGTAAGTAAGCCCTGTGCTGCAACCCCCATTTGTCACACAGAGCCACATTATCTGGTCCTTACACTTGAAAATCAAGAGTAATACATTCACATATAGATGGAAAGTTATTCTCTTAGAAATTCGAGGAGCAAAATCAGCTGTCGATAAGCTTTCAGAAGGAAACTGAAGGATTGCCAAGAATGCGAATGTGATAGAGCATTTCTAGTAATATATGAGACCCTATCTGCAACACCTGTTCTAAACTAAATAAAACATTATATGAAGCATTTGGAGCAACTTCTTTCTGCCCACATCTTTTGTGTTATCACAGAAATACAGAATGCACACATATTCATATCATTATGGACACACGTGTCAAGTTGATCATATTCCAGAATCTCTATGATCAAGAAGTTCTCAAGTGATTTTAGTCCCTGACATAATCCACTTCTCAGTTTCAAGACCTTTTCAAACCGTTTCCATGAACGCCGACTTAATTCACCCGTGTGTGCGGCGCGAAGGCTGGAATGAGAAACACCACAGGACGTCAGAACCAAGAAGGGGCTCTCGTTTCAAAACAAAGCCAGTATTTGGGTTTGCTTTGCCTGCACAACCGTACTTCTGCACGCATGTCTTAGTTTCAGGCACATGGTTCTTTCATTCAAAGGTTAAGAGTAGGGGCCAGGGTCTGTACTGCTTGTATGGTTCAGTTTTCCAAAATTTGTAAGCTATAAGGAAGAGGTCATTCTCACTCCTTGAAACAGTTTCCACACGTGTGTCTTCGTCTCGTCGCTTTGGAAGAATGTACTTCCTGGTGATCATTTGTTCTAGGCGGGCACAGCGTAGAAGCGGGTGTGTGGGTCCAAGCCACCGCACCCCAGCAACCCCCATCTAAGCAAGACCTGTGGAAACACAGGGAGACACGGGTGGCTCTCACTGCCATGGGGGAGCCGAGTCTGTCTGCATTCTGACTAGTCCTTTCCTTTCATGCTTCCGCCTCAGAAGCCCTTCTCTAGAGAGAGTGAGCCAGAAACCAAGTCCAAGCAACCCTTAAACGAGGTGCGTTTTGGGGGAGTTATAAGGCAACTCCTTAGACCCACAGAATGAGCCTTTCTGGGAATCACTACAAGGGGGAGTCATGAGGGTGTCATCGTACAGCGTCTGAAGGTGACATTGTTGAAGACACGGGCGGACAGAGGTACAGAGCATGTGAGCAGAAGCAGGGCCCAGCCTTCAGTGTCCTCGGGCTGCAGTAGGTAAAGCAGGAGTGTGAAGTGGCCAGATACAGTGAAAAGGCTCAGGGCATCTCACAGCCCCCCGGAGAGCATTTAGGATTAACACAGGGATGCACAGCCCTGGCAGACGTGCCCGTGGACGGCGAGTCTGCAGCCTGTGGGGAGCAGGGAGCGTGTCGGCGAGGGAACCACACGCACGACAGAACATCGGAACTCAGGGCCCGAACAAAGGCCATAAATGGGGCTGAGTTCCGGAGTCACTGCTGGGTCTTGGCAGAAATCTCGTTAAGATCCCAGTCAGAGGGTGGGAGCATCCAACCCGCAAGGGGAGGGGGACGGAGTGACAGTTCAAATGCTGCGGGAAGGTGGGCCATCACTCACTCATTCCTTTTTTTTTTTTTTTAAAAAAAAGGAGGTGCTTTTAAAAGAGTAACGTGCTGCTTGTTTTTATTATTGATGTTCCTGAAAGTCAGGTAGGCTTCTCTCTGGGAGGATGTCAAAGTAGAATAAAAATGGCAAGAATGATCTGTGGCTATAATCTGTGCTTTGGTGTGTGTGGTCACCCCTTGCTTTCCTGAACATTTAAGAAGAAAAATGCTCTTTCTTGCTTCGGAGACTTTGCGTCTCTGGGACCGTGGGACCCTAGGGATGCAACGTTGTTGTGGCCGCCTCAGGAGAGAGGAGATGGCGTCCTGCTTGTGGAGGGGGACACACGGTGAGCATCTGAGGCCCCAGCGTCACGTGGTCTGGGGTGACGGCTGGGAAGGTGGCAACGTGGGGCACTTCACTCTCTAAGGAGCGTGGACGACACAGGGAAAATTGTGTTTTGTTTTTTCTTTTTACAGTAAAGGAATAAAAACTTGAGTGCGAGTCCTTTATCAAAGCTGAATGATGCTCGGCCCCTGGTAAACAGTCCCCAGGTGACCAGCTGGACACCGTCGGACGTGGACAGACGTGGTCTTACAGCCGCAGGACCGTGGGGCTCGAGGGTGGGGATGGGGCTTCAGCCTCCACAGTATCCATTCCTTCCCCTTCGGCGCCCAGGTGCCCTCCACGTCCCGCTGGTTCCCAGTGGGCTCAGGAGGCTGGATGCAGAACCCCAGCCAGTGACTCTCCCCCCGCCCTGATCTGCTGCTTTTTCTCAGCCCCGGTCCGGAGACCACCTTGAGGGGCGACAGGGAAATCCGTTTCCAGTCCCATCCGGTTCTTGGCCTCTGGGCCGCGGCTGCCCGCAAGGCACCATTTAGGGGAAACAAGGGGCTGGAGGGAACCAGAAGCCGCTACTGTACTGCACGTGTGTTTTTTGACATCTCGCTTGAACTTCAGCCTGGCCTGGACTCCTGTGGGAGGGTAAAGGAGAAATAAACTCTGTCTCATTACCGCCAGGTACAGTGATGGGGGAGATGGGCTGCAAGAGTGCTGGATCTCTTCTGAGCCCTAGTTTGCGCTTACACAGGGGAGGGCAGTCTTTGCTGCTGCACCGTCCAGCTATGAGGCTACCAATCTAATTAGAAAGGCCAGGAGCCCAGGCCCATTGTAAACGCTGAGACAGGACACACAAGCAAATCCAGTTAGACAGCTGTCCTTTACAGGTCTGAGCTGCCCTCTGGCCAGGTGCTAATGAACGACCCGGGCCCCTCCCGCCGCCCCCGGGAGATGGGTTTCGCCCGTAAACGGGGCCTGATGGCACTGCAGTGGGTCCAGGGCACACCATCCCCGTCACCATCCCGCGATGGGCAGCGTGGGTACCTGCTGGTCGGCCTTCCTTGGGCATCTCCCCACCCCTGCCCCCTGCAGGGCAGCCCTCCCCTCTGGACGGCCCTGCTGCCCGACTGAGCAGGGCAGAGTCACGCTAACAGGTGGCAGTAAATCAGAACCACGGCTTTCACTTTTAGGAATGTTACTTTCTGCGCACCGGGGTCTTGGATAACTCGAAACAGGCCCTGCTTTCCGCCCCGCGGCCGGCCCTCCACGCCTTCGCTGGCAGCCCGTGTGGCTTGCATTAAGGTGCCTGTGTTGGCAGATTTCTCCCCGCCAGTCGGTCATCTGTTTAGTGTTTGGCGTGTCCCACTAGGCCGCTGTGGTCACCCGTGAGTCTATCAGTTAGAAGGAGAACTAGTCAGAGAACGTGGGCCGAGGGACCACGCGGCCACTTCCTGCAGGAAGATAGATGCAAGGGAGGCGGCAGGTCCCGCTCCGACACGTCTGCTATCAGCAGCTACTGTTGGCGCTCGGCGTGTGAAAAGCACACTCTTGTCATCACCAGCATCCAAAAGGAGAAGCTTTATGTCGAAAATGAGAGCCACGTTGCCTGGGTTGGTAGCGTTGAAATTGTGTCGAGGTGTCCATTTTTAAAGCTCTATTTTCGTTAGGTAACGACTCATTGAAAACATCTACTTCGTGTTGAAATCGGGCCTTATCAGGACGGGGAACACAAAGGCTCCTTAAACGCTGGGCAGAGGAAAGAACACTGTGTCTGTGGGCAGGTTGGCACCGATGGACACTTCCTCCATTCCGGCCAGCATTTCAGGGACAAAGCGTATCTTGCGCCATCGATTTATTCCCAAAGCCTCGTCACAAGACGCCGGAGCCAATTTGTTTCCGTGCGAGGAACTGAGTGATTCGTTAGCTGGGCAAACTAACCCCAAAATAGTTTTGCCACCTCCAGCCTTGGCAGAGGTGGGAATTACTGGGTAATTATCATTTGCTTATGAATGAATGATCAATCTTCTGATGGCTTTTGACCACGAAGAATGAGATTTTGAAACCATCCTGGGTAGTGAATGTTGTAATATTCTGATTTGGTTAGCATTTTGTGAAAGTGGCAGTTTGCTTTGGCAAAGATGTCCTGTGTTGGATTGTTTCCGGAAAGAGCAGGTAAGCCGATGGATTGCCTGTTAGCCGACGTGGCTGTGAGTTGAGGACCCTGGCAAGACAGGCTGTGATGATTCTGGCTGGAACCGGTTCCTTTTTCTGTGGTTTGCGGGGCTGGGTGCCCAGGGCCGGTTGTAAACGGCGTTCTCACAGAAAAGCAGGCGGCAGAAGGAAAGATACTGCAGAAAACCGAGGCCCGGTGTCGTTGGCAAATCAACGGTACCTCACTGGCAAATCAGTCGGCAAAATGTACACTTGGCTCGATAAAAATCGGCTCAGCATCTACTCTGTGAAACCAGGGAATGTGCACAGACTTACCTGCGGCTTCCAGAAACTTCTAATCTAACTGGGGAGCTAGACACTTCAACGAGAAAACATAACCAAATATTTAAAACAGCCAGCTGTGTATTCGTTGCAGAGGCAGAGTGCGTGGTATACTGTTTGATGTGGCAATGGCAATGTCTTTTTCAAGGTTTTAGGATAATTTTTTAAATCGATAAAGTTAGGAACAGCATATTTATCAAATGGGGGTGGCACGGAGTTGAAGGAGGAGTTTTATGCTGGGTGAAAGAGCAGGGATCTGGGAGAAGTGTGGTACGTGCGGAAGATGATTCTAACAGAGCAAGATTTCATGGCAACAAGAATAAAGACTAAACTTAGATCCTAAAACGCAGTGGGAAAGTATTTCAGAGCAGCCGCCCCGAGGACAGACTGCAGGATACGTGGGTCAGGAGGCGAGGGGAACAGGGCTGACATTTAGGGAGCAGCTGCTGGCAGCTCTGCTGGAGTTTTCTCTTTAGTCCTCACAGCCACCCCCCTGGGCACCTTGTAAACATCTCTTTCCAGGTTTCAGGACCAGCTTGCAGGGCGGATGCCCTCTTCCTTTGGCAGATGGGGGCGCCGAGGCTCAGAGGGGTTAAGGCACTTGGCCAGGGTCCCACCAGCAGCCAAGAAGGACAAGAGATGGGGTTTGCCATAGAGTCCCTGCCTTTGTTTATTTATTTTTAAGCATAGCGTCTGTCTCTCCAGGATACGGTGTGACTTCATTCGTGAATGGGGCTGCAGCCCCCGTCCGCAGGGAGGGAGCAGTCCTGCTCTGACAGAGGAAGGCCCACTCCGGTACGCAGCAAGCACAGGGGTTATGCCGTCAGGTGGGCTGTTAGGTTATGCCGTCAGGTGGGCTGCCCTTCTCTCTTACGGCCGTCCTGGCGGGGCACATCCTAAGAAAATTCTCGAAGGGGTGGTGGCCCGTAGACAGTGCACAACACTTATGCGGCGGGGCGGGGGGCATCTCATGGCCACGGGGTGGACAGGGCAGCCCGAGGTGGTTCCCTGCGCCCGGGAGCTCCGTGTGAGGGAGCAGCAGGGGCTCAGGGCCGCGCCTCTGTGAGGCATCCGTCCTTCCCTGAGCGACACGACGCAGGTTTGCTCTGCTTTTCCTTCTACGGTGAGTACACCCGTTGGGATGACTCTCTTCGAGAAGGCAGGAACGTTCTTCAGGAGCTGAGCCTTTGCTTTTCAAAGTTTTCATCTTCTTCCCTCCTCGCTGGCCTCCCAGTGCCCCAGGAGCTCGTCCCTCCCCTTCAGGGGTGCCCACCCCTCGCAAGGCTCGGAGGCCGAGGCCCGACGGCCCCTTCTCTCCTGCTTCACCCTCCGGTCAGCTTCCAAAGGAACGCTTAGACAAGCTAGACACCTTTATTTGACTTTCTTAAATAGCGGGTTCCTTTCCGTTAATCTTGGGACTCATCCTGCCTCCAGCCGCCTTACTTGATATAGTGTCACGTTATTTTATTTATTGGCGTAGAGTTGATTAACAGTATTGTGTTAGTTTCAGGTGTACAGCAAAGTGATTCAGTTATGCATATGCACGTATCTATTCTTTTTCAAATTCTTTTCCCATTTACTTTGTTACAGAATATTGAGTAGAGTTCCCTGTACTATACAGTAGGTCCTTGTTTAGATTTTCAGTTTTTTGAGGAACCTCCAGACTGTTCTCCATAGTGGCTGCACCAGTTTACGTTCCCACCCACAGTGTAGGAGGGTTCCCTTTTCTCCACACCCTCTCCAGCATTTACTGTTTGTAGACTTGTTGATGATGGCCATTCTGACCCATGTGAGGTGATACCTCATTGTAGTTTTGATTTGCATTTCTCTAATAATTAGTGAGGCTGAGCATCTTTTCATGTGCCCCTTGGCCATCTGTATGTCTTCTTTGGAGAAATGTCTATCTAGTGTCGTGTTTTAAAATAAACTGATTCGCACATGTGGACACAGCTCTGAAACCCACAAGTCATATGAAGACATATACGCCCGTCCACGTCTATAAGCAGCAGTTTCTGGAAAACGTCATGTGTGGTCTTCACCCCGACACCGCCTGCTCGCATCACAGAAAGAGACTGGAAACATCTTCAAGGCCTTTGTCAAGCATTCTTCATCTCTGCCGGCAGACAACTGCACAGGCCCAGTGTTTAAAGGTTGGCTCTTGTTATACAAATTGTTTGCATGAAAACCATCACAAAAATCACTTATAGAGGGAAGAAAAAAAATATCTGTCGTTTGGAAAGTCTTAATAGAATCAAAATGAATTACTAGGTCTCATAGGCCAAATAAGAACTTTCCATTTTAGATATTCTTATAGGAATGATTTCAGGACATTCAAGTAGGTGCAACCGACCCAAACATGGATTATCTGAAAACTATATAATTTCCACAGCGTAGTTTGGAAAAGAATTACAAATATACGACTCATAGGATTGGGGGAAATCCCATGATGAAGTCTGTCATGGTCTCTGTGGTCCGTTAGGAGCTGTGAGACACACAGAGGAAACCTGGGCTCCCCAAGGCAGCCTGTGGGTCCCCCCCGCTACCCCCATGGGACTGTGGAGGTACCTTCTGCCAGCACTGCGTGGCTGGAGAACCACCCTTGTTAACCTGAAAAGAAATGCCACTGAAGCACCGAAGGGGGAAGAGCGTCTGAAATGACGTCCAAGGGAAAAGGCTGAGAAGGCTGGCCCTTATCTCGGGTACCACCCGCCATCTTTATCTCTGCACTTTGCAACCGGGCATTTGGGCCTGGGATTAAGAACTAAAAAGAATTCATTCTGATAATGAGAGAGAGTGTCAGGGATTTTTCTTGCCACGTAAAATAAGTTAATTCCCTGAATTAAGAAATAATGAACAGGAGGGAAGCTGGCGAGCTGACTGGGGGCTCGGACAGGTGCCTGTTTTTAAGGAGTCTGGAGAGCCGAGGGGTGATGGCATGGAGGATGGCTTTGAAGGGCCCTTTGTCACACTGTCTTGTACCAGCTGACCTTGCAGGGGCTTGGTGGGGCTGGGGTGGGATGCAGGCACATCCACCACATGAGGCCACGGCAGGAAGGCGGCTGAGGGCGCTCCACAGGCCCCAGATCTGCTGGCGCCTTGATGTCCGACACAGGGCGACTGTCCGGAGGCCCCGTGACTGTGCCCTGAGCTCCGTGGTTACGTCGCGGTACACACCTGTGCAGGTGGGACACACAGGCACCGGGCAGGCAAGGCCTGTGGAAGAACAGCGTCCGCTTTTAAACAGCCCAGCAACTTACAGGGCTGTTAAGTACTTGCCAACGTAACACAGGACTATCCAGTTCATTAAAAAAAAAAAATGCGAGTGGTATCTTTGTTTCATTAAACTTTGGATTGATTCAATTATTTTGGTTATATTATTCCCGATAGGGGCTTTTGATGGAAAAAAAGAAAACAAGCAAATTAACAACGAAACAAACGAAAGCGCAATGGATTCTGCTCACTGCTTCAGTGTTTTCGGGAGGGAGCTCCTTGCAGGCCCTGGGGTACAGGTGAACCGTGACCTATGTCGGAGGGACGTGTCTCCAGGCCAGGAGACCCCTGGATGTCATGTCCATGGATGCGGGAGTGTTAATGTTCTTGCTGACCCTCCGGACAGAGCCGGTTCCTGCCTGGCCAGAACCCCTAGCCTCCTTCCAACCAGCCCATCCAGGTGTGGCCGCGTCCCCAGCGCCTCTCATCACCCATCGGCCTCCTTGGGGCTCCTGCCCCAGCACTGGAATCATTTCAGCAACGGTCTCAAGTGAATTTCAAGACGTTACCTGGGCCCCGAGGCGCGCAAAAGTCAGAAAATAATGTCGTGGGCTCTCACCTTAGGGAGTGCTTGGGATGTGATGACAGGTAGAACTGGCCTGATGTCAGTGAGGCAGGGAAGAGACAGAGGGTCCTAGTGACTCCAGAGCACACCGGCATTCAAACCCGCCCCCCTCCACCCCCGGGAGGAGCCTCCGGTGAGCAGCAGGGGCTGAATCCACCTGCAGCGCGGCCTCTGCAAAGCGCAGGCTCACACACAGACCCACTTTGCTCTCAGGTGCCAGGACAACGAACCATCACTTGAAGATCGCCATGATTTTGACAAAATTGGAACAAGTGAGATAAAAATAAAAGGTCGGAAAAGCCCTGTCCAGCAGAGCCTCGCTGGCCTGGTGTGAACGTCTTCAAAGGCCCACTTTGCTCACCACCGAAGCCAAGACCACGTGTCAGAGCTGTTCGGATTGAACGAACGTGACCTCCACGTTCCACTGCTGAATTTCTTATTTTATGCGGTTTCATTTCAAGAGGGACTGTGCGAGGGAATACGGAGATAAGCTTTATCACGGTGTTCTGGTTGAATTTTTTAGGATTATTTATTTCTGTAGTTCTTACCATCTGATATTTTTGTTTCTGTAAAATCGCCTTCAAGTAGTAGTAATTTTACATTGAAATTTTATCGTAGAATTTACATCCTTGCCCTTTGGGATAAAAACTAGTGCCGGATTGTCTCTCGGTGGCTTAATTAGTTTTAGGTTTACCACCCAATCAATCCCCACATTTAAAAAAATCTGTTAGCTGCATGTGGTTTTGTACTACTTCCTTTATGAGAAAATTCATAAAGACTTGACCCTACCACGTGGGAGCTTATCGTTTGAGAGCAATGGGGAGGAAACAGAATCAAAATACCATTTCTAAATAAAAAACAAAGAATAAATCAAGGCTTGAAGTGCAGGCAAAAATGGTACTTGTCTCCTTTGCCTCTCCCCTGTTTTTCTCTAATCTCTTTCTAGTACTCATCTACCTGCCCTTCTCCACCCATCCACCCATCCATCCATCCATCTATACAGTTATCCACCCATCCATCCATTCATCCATCCATCCATCCCTTCATCCATCTGTACAGTTATCCGTCCATCCATCTATCCATCCATCCATCCATTCAACCATACAGCTCTCCATCCATCCATCCATCCATCCATTGACCCATCGTCCATCCACCCAACCATTCATCCATCCATCCATGCATCTGTATAAAGAGGTCCAAAGAATAGAAAAGAGTTGGGTTTTGTAATATGTAATAAACCTCTAGCCTCAGGTGTTGTTGATACGGTTTTGCCAGATCATGATTGAAACAGTTTCCATATCTATGTGTAATTATAACTGGACTGGTTCCTTTACTAGGGACTGTATGACAAAGCCGTGTTAGCTAACTGAAAGATTAGTCAAGAAAATAAAATAGCATAACTATACTGTTAACTTGGGTATAATTGGGGGGGGGGGGTTGATATTAATATTGGTTTGTTCAGCTTACCAAACAAACTGTGAAAACCCTGACCCAGATTTGGTTAAGGAATTAGACTGCCTTTTAATTTGGTCAAGGCTATGCTTCGTGGGTTGTCAAATTTCTGCTCAAATGTTTCTTTTCCTACTGGGTGTTACTTTCTTGTTCAAAGCCCTTATCACTCTTGGTGGGTGATATTTAATTTCTCCAGGTTCACTTGGATTCCAGATCTTTATCTACATGGTATCTTTGGAAGTGGGTCTTCCCTCTAACACGTGATGTAAATACCCGATGCCTGTGACTTACTACTTGTCATGGGGTCTTAGCTGCCTCTGCAGCTCTGTGTTGGGTGTAAGTAGCCATGACCCTACTGCATTTTGCTTTCTGAGTCTTTGCTATTCTGAGAAGCAGAAGGAATAGATGTCTCCTTTTCTCATCCACTTTTCGATCTGAAGAATTACTTCCTGAATGGGGTCTAATCCTCTCCTGGGTGCACACGCTGGTGGGCGGGCACCCCGTGTAATGGCCTCGGTTACAACGAGAGCTCAGAGTCATTACTTCTGACCTCCCTCCCTGGGCCGTGGGGTTCAGATGTCATTCAGCCTGAGAGTGACTCACTCTGTCCCAGAGCCGGCTGGCAGGTCTCTTGGCTCTGCTGAATGTCCAGCTTCCCAAGTCCTACCTACGATGGCCTCGGTCCAGTGCTGTGCTTTGGGAAACGTGCTTTGTGTACCTTTGCTTGGTTTCTACTCTCAGGCCGGGCTGTGCCCATGGCCATCCGTGGACAGTTACTGGTACACCGTTTGGACCCCGTCTACAAACCCTTTTCTGTTGTCTTTCTCTTGCCTGGAGATTGCTCCCTGTGGACCCAAATCCTCTGGGAATTAAAAGGGACAGAGGTCACCATAAGTTTGTTTTTGAAGTCTGTGAGTCGGTTTCTGTTTTGTAAATAAGTTCATTTGTGTCATATTTTTAGATTCCACATATACGTAATATCATATGATATTTGTCCTTCTCTGTCTGGCTTACTTCACTTAGTATGATCACCTCTAGGTCCATCCATGTTGCTGCAAATGGCATTATTTCATTCTTTTTTTATAGCTGAGTAGTGTTCCAAAGGGGAAATTCACCAAAGGGGAAAGGTGGGGGGGGGGGAGAGGGATAAATTAGGAGTTTGGGGTTAACATATACACACTACTATATATAAAATAGATAATCAACAAGGACCTACTGTATAGCACAGGGAACTCTACTCAGTATTCTGTAATAACCTATATGGGAAAAGAATCTGAAAAAGAATAGATATATGTATTAATATGTGTATTACTGAACCACTTTACTGTCAACCTGAAACTAATACAACATTGCAAATCAAGTATACTCCAATGTAAAATGAAAATTAAATTAAAAATTTTTTAAAAAGTCTGCTGGATCATGATCAATCAATAATCAATCAATCTATTGTTTATATTTCTGCTCTTAATAAAATAAAAGAGATAGGGGTGACTCTCTCATTAGCCTGTGCTGGAGAGGTGTGTGTTTACTATAAGTACCTGCAATGGGAACTGGACCCCAATTTCCCCAGGTGTTTGGTGTATGATAGTTTCATTTTGATTTGAGATGCTTCTCAAAATGCTCCCTTACTGACCTACGTGGGAAAATCCAGAACACATATTCATGTCCAAAGGTATCAAATTTCTCATTTCCTTCAAGTTGAAAATTGATAGCTGAAAAGGCAGCCCAGGTCAAAAAACAACTCTGGACTCAAAAGCTCCACTAACTGTGAGACTCAGGGCAAATCCCTCAAGCTTGTTAGACCTCCGTTTCCCACGCAGTCAATGGACATGACATCACTTTCTACTTTTGAATGAGGCACTGTTGGGTGAAAAACACTTTTGTACTATTTTAAAAGGTGAGCCCAATTTTAATATTATTATTTGTTAAAGCATGAAATTACATTTTTCTCTGGGATTGCTCATAACCTGCATGCTAAATTTTGAAAGTGGTTGTCTGTTTTACTAAGTGTGTGTTATTTGGGCTAATGCTTCATTTAAAGCATATACTTGTCATTTATAAAATGAGTTGAAACTAGTTTATTTAGAACAAAATGGTCAGTTGTAACACACTATCCTAGTTTCTAAATTTCCTCTTTCTGAAATTATCTGAGACAGCATGACTGTATTTGGGTTCAAACATATGAAAAGAGCAACAGTGAACAAACGAACATCCTTGATCAAGCTGTCACTTCCCATACCACATGTTTGGTGCCTACAATAATTTTTATTTAAATATCAATTGAAAAATTTAGTCTTTAATATAACTGTAAGATAGGCCCTCCCCCCAAATCTGGGTCTGAGAAAAGATTTCCTGATTCAGAAATTATGTTTCTCTTTATATTCTATATAATTAAGCTTCAAAAATGCAGCTTTCAATGGCAGAACAATTCAAAAACATCTTTACAAACCGAAATTCCCTATAAACACAAACCCTTGGCATGTATACAGTGCTTTCAGTTCACAATGTCCCTTTCCTCTGACCTTTAGGACAGCCCTGAGAGGAAGCTAGGTTTATTTTTATGCCCATTTTATAGATGAGGATACTGAGGTTAGTATAAACTCATTCAAGATCACATAGCTAAGTGTGGGGCATGGTGAATCAGGACTAGAGCCCAGAGATCTACCCTCAGTTCTAACATTTGCTGTATTAAAGCCCAAAAGAGAAACAAGCTTATGCAATTTCTCTATAGCCCATCACCTAGAATTCTTCAAATCCAGCCTGATTTCTGGGCATATGTTAAGTTATTCTAAATCATACAGAGACTAACCTGTTACAGCTTAATCTTTGTAAGGTCTGTATCAGATTCGGGAATAATTCTGTCTGACTGCTTCTATCAAGGCTCAGTTTTGGTCACTCTTTATAGAAGCTTAAGACACTGAATTACGTATTTTAGCGTTACAGGAAAAGGTTAGTTCCGGAGGATCTGTTCGATTTAACAACTAAGGATTAGAGTGTGGTAATTTATGCTTTGGTGCTGAGAAAGTTTATTTTCTGTCCTGGTTTACTCCCTGTCACAGCCAGCCACCTGAGTGTTTGGGAGAGCTGTGTGGGTGTTTTGGAGTTGAGGGCTGGCCCTTACTGTATAGCCATGGGGTGAAGCCCAGCAAATGGAATGCAGTTACCTTCTGGTCAGCAGCAGCTAAAGGCTTTTGAACACTTGGTTATTTTTATTACATGACTTTAGGATCCTCACCAGGCATCCTTATGGCTCATACGAACACATGCTTTTATTAAATGCTCATTCACACTAAGTTTGGGATGAGGCCTGTGATTTCCATGACGATGTTTCTATGTCTTCGACGCTTATGCTTCCTCGGGACAGTAGAACATCCAAAATTGCTATTGCTTTTCTGTTCTGTGTGTCTGGTCCTTGTGGAAAGAGGATGTGCTGACACTGGACTGTAATTATTCCTCTCCTGTGTTGCCTAAAATGTGGCCAGCCCGCCTTCTTTAGATTTCCAGCGCACGTGCCTCGGGCTGCGGTATTTTATTTCTGAATGGGCTGCCTGTGTTTTTGGTGGTGGAGGTGACTCATTTTCATGGCACCTTCAGATATGCCCCCTCTCCTCCAGTTCACTGTCTTCACTCCCATTTTTTTTCCATCTCCCTCCCCAGTTCGACCTCAATTTTCTCCTTCCTTCTCTCTCATTGGAAGCATCTCCTGTGAAATAGGTGGGATTTTGCAAACCCAGGGCAGCTGCGTCCTTCTAACCCCTGAGTTGGAGCCAGCAGCCCTACTCACGGTTAAGAACTGCTTTTAAAGAGTGGGCTTGGGCGGGGGGCCTAGGGGGTGCTTTTCAATTACTGCTTCTCGTCAAACTGGCCACCCCGAGCCATTAAGCCGCGGTGATAGTTTTGCTAATTTGATTTCCTACATAAACAACCTTGGCTGCCCTTTGAAGTTCTCAAGAAAGGTATGAGGAGTTTCAAATTGCAATAATTCAACTCCCAGCATAAGGCGAATTCATCTTTTTTCTTTTTTTTTTTTTAACAAATAAATCAGTAAAACAGAAGTTAATTAAAGTGTAAACAATGGGTAGCATTGTGGCCGGGCCTCAAAAGAAGCCTGTGGAATTCTTTGTGTGATGGGTTTTACCTGATTACACTCAGCGGGTGCGGCTCAGGAAGGATCCTGTTACTGAGGCTTTTTCTTCTTCCCTGAACATAAAAAAAAGACAGAAAACCAACAACAACAGATGCTTTTATTTTCCCTCCCTGAGCTGGGTGATCACTTCCTAAGCCCACTCTTTCCCAGGGAGGCTGTCTGAGGGCCTCCGCCCAGTGGCCCCCCCGCGTCGGATGGCCGCTTCCTCAGTGGCTCTGCAGAGACGATGTCACTGCAGAGCGGCTGACACCAGGCCAGTTTGTGCAAAGGCTGCCCTCAGCACTGATGCCATCCCGCCCAGCTCTGCAGATGCCAACGGAGACCCCTCCCCTCACAAAGTGCAGGCTTGGCCGAGAGACAGGTGCAGGGGAGGGAGGGTGTGCCCAAAGTGGCGCAAACGCCAGAGTGATTTCAGGACAGATCCGCTTATTTTGATCTTGAGAGAATACAAAGACATGTGCTAGGAGGGCAGGCAAGAATTCCAGCATAGCCAGGGACAGGACTCGTGTGCTCTTTACAGATCAGGTGGGGTCAGAGGAGGGAATATTTTGCTTAGGGAGTGAAAATCCAAAGAGTAGTAAAGTGGCATTGCCCGCCGTCACCCATCACAGTACACCTAGCAAGTAAATGCGCTCGGCAGTGGTACCTCCTGTCCGTCTACAGCGCTGATCGCCTGCATGTGTGTGTGTGTAAGCACATGAGTATGTGCACATGCCTGTACATGTGTGTGCACGTATGTGTGGATCTCCAAGTGGGGAGAACAGAGGAGCCTGCAGAGCTGGGACCAAGGCAAGCGGGGCAGTAGGGGGTCCCCCACGTGGTGAGCCCTAAGAAGGAAGTCTCCCCTGCAAAATCATCCATCCCAGACTGTCTAGAAGACCTTAATTTCACTTTTCCTGCCAGAATTTCTGTCATTAAAGATTCCATTTTACAGATAACAAGATTCCCTTTTAACAAGCAGGCACTCCTCTTAAATGTTTATAGGCCTTTATATAAGAATCAGTTAGTCTAATGAAAGGCTTTCTTTATAACATCAAGCTAAAAAATGTCAGCTTAACGGAGAAAAGGGAGCATAGTTTTTGAAACATACAGGTGCCATAGGGATGGGAGCCCAGAATGAGGGCTCTGGGGAAAAGTAAGGGATACAAACTGTAATAAATGGTGTTAAGAGTGGGATGGGGGATTGGGAGGGAGTAGTTGCTTTCTCGCTAGTTTTTGTCAAGGGCGAGTGCCGGAGCCCAGGAAGGATTCCCACGAGGTGGCTGGCATCCGAGGTACACGTCTACCACTCACCACTCGGTGGGAACGGGGCTCCCCTGAGGCGCTCAGGTTCTCTGAGCCCCGGTGAGTGCCCTGGAGCTGACGGATTCTCTCCAGAGCTGCTGAGGTGACCAGGGCTCCCCAGCAGCGTGCGGCCTGCACCCCCGAAGGGGTCTCCAGCAGAGCCGTTAGCCAGGCCTCCAGGGTTGCCCCGCAGCCTCCGGCAGTGACATCCACTGACTCTGACGCTGAAAAGCGACTCTTACAACATCTGCCGCTCTAAAACTTACTTATGGAGCTAAAATTTATCCATAACAGCAAGTGTTTTTGTTTTTTTTTAAAGATTTATCGTTAGCTACGAAATTTACTGCAGCTGGAAGGTTAGAACCGCAGTTACCAAGGGCCCCAACTGTGTCACAAATAGTGTCTATTCATCGAATCATCCCAGAGGCCCCGTGAGGTCAGCATCCTCAGCTGCAGCATGCAGGTGAGGAAAGTGAATTCCAGAGCCAGGCAGCGTGAATGCCGGAATGCCGACACATGTATGCCCACTCCCAGGCTGGTGATCTCCCCACATGCTGCCAGGCTCCCGGCTGAGAATTGGTGCCCAAAACGTCACGCACACGTTTCCAATCTAAATGTTGGCCACGCTTGAAAAAGGCATTGTCCTTTCTATTCAGTGGATGTTAGAGAAGGAAGAACATCCTTTTCACTCCCCTTTTTCTCAAGCTACAACCTGAGAACTCAGGTGAATTGAGAACCATAGGGAATTACAGAGACATAGCTGAGAAGAACATGCCCTCGGTGGTTTTCTCCCAGGGGCACAAACGCTGCATCTGCGATTCGGGAACCTCAGCAAAGCTTGCTGTGTCTCACTTTCTCCTCTCGGTTGCAAAATAAATCCATGGACCCCCGTGCCCTCCTTGGGAATTTGTCAGATAAAACCCACAGGATGTGCTAGTGAACGAGCCCAGGCTGGTCCCTGCCCTCACAGTGCTTACCTGCTCTGTAGGAAGAGAGACAGGTGATGAGAAACAACTGAACGAGAAACAACTACAGGAGAGCATGGTGCCGGGAATGAGGACCCCTCTGTGTGTGTGTGTGTGTGTGTGTGTGTGTGGTGTGTGTGTGTATACGTGCATGCGCAGTAATCCTGTCTGCATCACCCTGAGCTCTGCCACTGACCTGCAATGTGAGCTTGGGCAAGTTCCTTAGTGTCTTTGGGCCTCAGTTTCCTCATCCATAAAACGGGGATAAGGATACTCACACATTCACAGAGTTGCTTTAAGAATTAAATGGGTTAATACGCAAAGCTCTCGTTCAGAGCAGTGCCAGCCCACAAGCAGGGCCACATGCGTGTGAGTGAAAAGGGTCCTAGGGGAGAAGCCGGTGGGCTCGTGACAGGCGGAGGGAAGGGTGAGCACAAAAGCCCTGGAGTGGAAAATAGCCCGTTTGAGAGAATTTTTTCCATATAGGAGGATTTTCCTCTACAGTCATGGAAAGCTTACCCATTTAAGTACCTACCAAAGCTTGTATCATATTGAGAAATAAACATTTAAAAAACGAGTTTCCACATCTAAATAAATGTCATGTGGATCATTTCACGCTATTTCTTAACTACTCATTATTCACATCATCTATTGCACGATGACACCAGTCAGGTTGGAGGATGGTTGGCCCCTAAACTAAACGGCCCCAGGGTTTTGTCTTTGTGAGCTAATTATCCTACTTTTACCTTTTTCTTTCTTTGTTCACGTGGCCAAACTAAGCTGCGCCCTTTTTTGGTATCTCTTCGGACGCCCAACTGTGGCAGCGTGGAGACCCTCTAATATTCTGTTTTCCATCTGCCTCGAGGTGAGAAGCCTGAAACCCCATCTGCATTGAACACGATGACAGCAGAGTTGGAGGAGGGGGTCCTGGGATGAGGCTTCTCCACTTAGCGACTCAGGCCTGCTGTGTCTGATCCTCTTACCGAGAAACACGGCTCACGGACGGGCGCCCTTCTCGGTTCCGACGGATCTAGAATAAGGGCTTTCATGTCACTGGAGCGTTACCGTGCAGCTTCAGTGCTTGATGGTCCTGAAAGGACTCCGGTGGGGCTGGTCAGTATCCCTGACTGAATACGCAGAGTCTCGCCACGGGAAAGTTGCATTTCCCTCCGGAGAATCACAGAATTTCAGAGTCGGGGATGACTGACAGGTATGCACTTCCGTGCCCCTCAGCCCCGGAGGAGAAACCCGGGGTTAAAAGAGGGGCAGGCGACGCATTCAAGGTCACGCGGCACCCAGGTGCCGACGTGGCCGGGGCCTTCAGTTTCTGGCTTTTCTGCTTCGCTGGAACCTCTCTGTCAGCGGTCTCCCAAGAGTGGTAGCTCTGAACCCCCGGCCCCCGGAGAATGAGTCCTGGCACTCGCTGGGCTGGGTCTCCTGAGTCCCCACGTGGTCCCCGCGGCCTCGGGCCGTCTCCCCACACCAGCATCCCAGCCTCTGAAACAGCAGATAAAACAAGAAGAGGAAAAACAGTCTGTGGGTTTGGAGTTTAAATAAACAGGGAGGTGAACCTAAAGGCTGGTTTCAGTAGGTTGGCGGCAAAAGGGATTCCTGCAGCTGGAGGCGATGAAATAAAACTACGCAAGGGATCTTCCCAGTCAAACTACAAGACAGGCCTCAGAGACCAGAGGAGGCTTTGGCTGAAGAGGACGAACCCTCCTTCGCCCAAGACTAGCAGGAGAGGCCTTCGTCAGCGCAACGTTTGGGGTGAGAGGGGTTTGGGGGTTTGTCTTTTTGTTTCTGTTTTCCTGGTTGCCGGGCTAGTTCCTACAATTATGATGGTTCTCAGAGAGGACGTGAACTCTCGTAATAAGATCAAGCGATGCCAGGTGCCATCTGCAGAGTGTTGGTCAGTGGGGTGCCAGTCAAGGGTCAAGAACTGGCTTTCCAAAACAGTGAAAAGAAATGAAAAAGCCCTGATTTGTGGCATTTGCCCGTGTCCGTGGTGTAGACGCTCCACGTGGGCTGATTTTAAGCTACTGACAGGGTGTCACTGTCCTCTGATTGGGAAATTGGGCAGAAGAATGAATGGCCAACCCCGCTGCCCGGACACCAGGCAGCACACAGCGACGGGGGGTTCCAAGCGACGGGAGAACACGTGTGTGTCACGGGGAAAGCGGAACGCTGGCACACGCCTGTGTACAGGGTATAACTGAACTCTATCTACTCACCCACCCACCTACCTACTTACCTCCTTGTCATGGTGGGAACCTTAATTGTGGAACCAGATTACCAACACGGCACTTTCCGGTTCTAATATTTTGTGGTTTCGTCACGAGATGTTATCTCATCGAAACACTTCATGGCTTCACCTTTGCTTTCTTTGTCATGGTGCCCATGCCCTTCTGTGTCTGTCCTCACAGCATTCTTGACCTCTCAAGATCCTAGGTATCCACTTGTCATCCTGTGTTTTCCCCAGAAGCTGAGCTCACTGGGGACAAGGCAGGTCCCCGGAACCTACAACGGGGCCTGGCTCACGGCGGCACCTGGAAGGCATGTGCTAAATGACATGGTCCAAGCTCTTCCCCGTAAACTTAGGGAAATCGAGGTCCTAAGAAATGAAGGGATTTTCCTGTCGTTTCGCCGCCAGGGATTTGTGGCAGAACTGAAGGTAGAACCCACCTCCTGAGACCCAGGCCTCTCCCCTGAATCATTCTTCGGCTCACAAAGTCCCAAGTCACAAAGGCCTAAGAACAGGCCCATGTGTGTTCCCAGGTCGCAGAGGTTACGGGAATGGAGGGAGTTGAGAGCTGCCTGCCCTGCTCCCCTGACCCTCGTGCTTTCCCCTCACGACGGTGTCCCGTCTCCTGATTCTGGTCTCTTCGGGGAAGGCGGGCCCCTGAGTTGCTCTATGTGATCAGATTAGTTTATGGTCTGAGGGCCCAGTGGAGGTGGAATTTGCGCTGATTCTGGCCCAGGGACATCCCCTTGTGCCCACGGTCATCAGAAGGCCTGCTGTGTCTTCGGCCCCTGCTCACTTCAGCAGAACCTGAAGGTCAGGTCCTACGTTAGCTGCAGGAGATACAAAGGAGGGGAACACAGGTCCCTGGTCTGCAGAAGGCCCAGGCGTCTGGGGGTGCTGGGAGAGCATGACAAACACACGCCGTGGGCAGTGTGACGACCAAGGGAAGTTCCCAGCTGTGGTGTCCAGGGCAGGGGACCCCACGCAGAGAGCGGTAGAGGTGTTCTAAAAGAGACTAATTTGGGTAATCTCGAAGCTACGTGCTTAAGGGTTTTCTCATCTCCAAAAGGAGTTGTATTTGTGAAAATGAAGGTCTCCACCCACCTGCAGAAAGTTCTACAAAAGCAAAAGGAAAGCCCCTTGGAATTCTTCTTCTTGCAGACACTGTGCCCACACTGCAGACCACTCAGCCCTAAGGTCAGGTGCCCGGCGATACCCTAGTGGCACATCCTAGGGCCGCATCAAGAGAAGGACTACCTCATGCAGCTAAGCAACTCCTTACCTGTGTCCCAGATGGACCCTGGCCATGACCCATTCGAACATCTCAGCTGGATTAAGAAAATTTACTGGATGGAAATTCAGCGGACTGAGTCAGCAGGACCATTCAGTCACAGTTAAATTACTTCAAGCCTGAGGTCGCCATAAAGTTTCTGATTTTACAAATCATGGAGAGTCTGCAGGTCCAGGGCTTTAAAGAAACCTCGCTGTGGGTTGCTGTCAGTTTTAGTTAGATGTTAGAGCCCAGCATTAACCACCTGGAGACCCGTCACCGAGGGGCTTCCTCTCCACTGCCTTTAGTCCTATGAACTCTCAGGCATGTCCACCAGAAAAAGTCAATGAAACCCAAAGTGCTTTCCTGCCTGGGGAGTCCTGAGTCTCCTCAGTTAATGGTGAGGTAGGAAAATGGCTCTGTCTCAGCCGCTGGGGACAGCTGCCCTGGGCTTTACCTGCTGACAGTTAAAAGGGAACGGACACACCAACTTTTGCTTATCTCACTTTATGAAAGTTATCACGCGGAAAGGTAAATCAATAATGGCTGAGATCAAACATACCGATCTCCTGCTGAACACACAATGCTCTCATTTAATAAATCTCAGCCCTTGACGTGTCCCCCTGTGAACACAGGCGCTGCCAGCCTGGCCGAGGCCTGCAGCTCAGGGCACTGCTGCCGGAGGTGAGCCGGGGACCCTCAAGTCCAGGGACTTCCTAATCGACCTGCTAACTGAGCAGGAGACCAGAGCGGGTGATTTGAAGTCCCTGTCTCGCTCCCCTTCTGGGGAGAAAGGCTGGCTGTGGCCCCGGGTGAGCCCAGGCCAGGAGCCAGGGAGGGGCAGACTTGCCATCTGCTTAGTTAGGCAGCTCCATCTTCCTCTCAGACCTTCAGAGGCGGCCCTGTGTCCCCCGAGGCCAGCTCTCTGTGTGGAGCTGGGAACAGTCTTAAAGGGAGGATTTAAAACTTCTGCAGGATTTTCCAACTTTGAAAAGTTCCCAGTGGTTGGGCCCCCTGCCCTCCGCTCCAAGGGCCTCCGGCTGGGGACAGAGGGGGCCGGACTGGGAGGAGCCGGGGCGGGGGGGCCTGTCTTCCTCTATCTTCCCCCCCAATGCCCAAGCAGGCGTGGGCTCTTCGTCCTCTGCCCACCGTGACGCAGTGCAGGCCGTGTGGGAGCCAGCTTGGCTGTCCCACTGGACGGTCAGCCCTCTGAGCGTGGTGTCCGGCTGGCCTGGGGCCCAGCAGTTCAGATGTGCCCATGAGAATCTGTCAGAGAATCAATTTACTGAAGGGAGTTAGAGGGTCCCAGGGCCCCCGTGTCCACTTAAAGACTTCAGTGCCCAGGGGTCCCTGTTGTATCTAAAATTCCATTGAGTGACCAGTGGCCTCACAGGTGCTGTCAGTTGCAGGGTTGTCAGTTACGGAGAGGAACTCTGAGGTGTCCCTCAGTGGAGCCCTTGGGCCAGAGTGAGGGGGAGGGTCCCCTGGTGAGAACCGTGTCGGGTGAATGTGATCTAGAGGCCGTGTCCTGGGGCACATACGGCTCATTCTGTAGGGACTCGGGGTGAGAACCGTGTCGGGTGAATGTGATCTAGAGGCCGTGTCTGGGGCGTATACGGCTCATTCTTTAGGGGCTCGGGGTGTTGAGGCCGGCTTGTCACTCCTGTCCAGGAGGTGAGCAGAAGACCCCAGGTCCTTCCTTAGTCCATCCTTCAACTCCTAGGACTGGTGAAGCCATTGTACCCTCTTACGGAAGAAAGAACACGGTGACCACCGAGGGGCATGTGTGTGTATACACATGTATGTGATATTTATACGTATATAAATGTTCCAGGGAACAGCCATGTCTATTTTTAAAACCCTTTCTGGTTCAGATCAACCATGTTAGCTATGTTAAAAACAAGACAACAGGCCCAAAATGGAGTCACTTAGGCTAAGCCTCACGTCACCAAAATGAGACTTGACTTAATTATGCTCTCAGAAATGGGGTTGTAAACCATCACTAGTGAGGGGAGGTGCCTGATAGACCCCCGCCATCTTCTAAAGGGAAGTAACCCAGCAATAACCAACCTGCTTTTCTGCTTCGTATAACTTCCTTGTCCCTCCCCCTCCCACCTACGAAATCTTCCATTTTGTACAGTATCTTGGAGCTCCTGTCTGCTAGACCGGATACTGCCTGAATAGAGCCAATAAAATCTCTAGCATTTGCTCTATTGAATTTTGATTTTTAACAGTAAGGATCTATTATTTTTTAGATAATATTCGACACGTGGGATAGAAAGGCAGGGACATGCTCCTTGCACACCATGAAGTCACGGGTTGGGGGATCGTCTGAGCCTTGGTCAACTTCTCTTTGGCTTTCAAGGTGAAGAAAGTGAATTAGAGAGATTTCAGAGAGGAATTCCTGAAACTCTCTGCTTATGGAATGATAATCTCTAATGTGATATGTTACAGCAGGATTCTAGTTTAATGAGGATTCATGATGTTAAAGTTATAAGAATATTCTGTTATGCTACCTTCTAGGATTATTAATAATGGAAAAGGCAACATGTCAATCTTTAAGATTACTCATTTTTTCATTAAGATTATATGCAAGGATTACAAATCAAAAATCTCTAGAGAAAACATTCTATGTCTCTTTCTCATACCTTCTAAGTGCTCATGGTTTAGCCAAGGAGTTAGCAAGGCTGCCATGTACGGTTGCACAGGTTGTGCACTGCTCCAATCCAGGGAGCACCACACATAGACACCGATGGAAACAGTGCCTCCGTGGAGGTGTTCACTGCACACTCTGCACAGCCATCAATGGTGACACTGCTTTTTTGGCACCTGCCATGCATTTGGAGTAGGGGCCATAGATGTAGGCCATGTCTTTTCCAACAAAGGGGCTGTGTGGTCTGACTGTCCTTGGGCCATGACAGCACCCACAGTTGGCTCGGATTAACAGCCAGGGATGACCAATCAACCTCTGCTTTGAGCCTCACTCTCGGGGTCACCTGTGTCCTGGTCATTTTCCATTTTCTCCTCCAGATCTTGGCTCAGCCCTTGTCTGTCACGCCCAGGAGCCTGACCTCTCAGACTGTGTGGCCCATGCTCCTTGGCCCTTGGGCTTCTGGTTGGATTTGGTCAAAGGGAAGCTCTGGCAGGTGGCCAGGGAGAAGGAGGAGAGAGTGTGGGCGTTCGCTTGGGCTGATCTCTCTTGCCAGGCTGTGGTTTTGGTGGCGGGTGCCCTCTCGGCTGTCCTCACAGCTCCATCCCTGGGGCTGCTGCCCCCTGAGATTCCAGGATCTCCCGCATCTCCCTCGACCCTCGCAGACCTGGGGCAGTGCCTTCCCTGGTCCTTGTCCCTGTGTCCTCCACCACGCCTTCACCTTCCGGCACAAATGTAATAACTCTGCCCAAACTCCGCTCAGTCACCCCTCGGAGAGAGCTGTGTGCTCATAAATCTGCAGTTTTATTTCACTTCCTCTAGCTCACTTATGTCCTTGATGTTGGTCCCACCATGTCATCATTTCCCATGGACACCTGGCTGCTGTCCCCTGCCCCCAGAGACAGCCCTGTAGCCATATCAGTTCTCCTTCTACCACGACTTGATTCTTTTTTTTTTTTTAATTTAAAAAATTTTTATTTGAGTATAGTTGAGCCATAATGTTATGTTAGTTTCAGGTGTACAGCAAAGTGAATCAGTTATATCTATATCTATCTATATATCAATATACATATATATGGCCATTCTTTTTCAGATTATTTTCCCATATAGGTTGTTACCGACAAGGAATTAATCTCCAAAATATACAAACAGCTCAGGCAACTTACTTCTTGAACCTTCCCTCCCACACGACTGAGCTTCAGCCCTCTCATCACCAAGGTCTCCTAAGATCACCGCCGGGCACGGTTTGGGAAGTTGATCCGAGCCTCTTACTGGAGTGTGAGCCCCAGAGCGCAGAGGTCGTGCATGCCACCTTTGTGTTCCCCATGGCACTTAGACAAGCCCCCTGCATGTCAAGGCCACTCAGTGTGTTTTGGTTGCACCAAGTAGCATTTGGAAGGAAGCGAACACGGCGCAGACGACATTGCACGTTGTGATGGGGGCACATCTAGTCCTTCATGTGGGTCTTCTAAAACTATTGGTTCAGATGGAATTGCACTGTATACCCTTATCTGCACTGTTTTTAGTTAACGATGTGTCTTGGAGAGCCGTCTGTATCAGCAGGGAATTTTTAGTCTGTTAGTTCATTGGTGTCTTTTTAAAATATGGAAACATCATATACGTGTATATATGAAAATCTCTCTTTCACAATGAAGAATTTTGGCATACATAAAATGCTGAGAATAATATAACAAAATCTTTACCCAATTTACGTATAACTTTTTTCCATTTTGTTCAGATTTTTTTTTTTTAACTAGGGAGAAGAGAGCTGAAGCCCTCTTTGTACCTCTCCTCACTGCCCCCATCGTTCCTTCTCTCCCTTGCTTTCTTCTTCCCTCTCCAGAAATCATCATTATTCTGCAGTCGGTGGATCTTTCTCATCCATGATTTTATACTTATACCACCTATGAATGTACCCATAAACAGTAGTATAGTGTTACTTTTTGTATTTAAAATCATCACAAATTCTGTTGTAAACTCTTTTAACATTAAAAACTTTTTTATTTGGTAATAATTTAAAACTTTAAAGAAAAGTTGCACTTAACCCAGATTCACCAATTTTCAATATTTTGCCATGTTAATGTATCATTCCCTCACACACAGACACACACAGGCATGCACACACACACACACACACACACACACACACACACACAAATATTTTCCTGAAGCACTGGAGAGTCGTTTATACACATGTCTGTTGACCCTTTAATATGTCAATGTTTCTTCTTAAGAACAAGAATAAGGATATTATCAAATTTAGGAAATTTAAGATTGACGTAACATATTTATCTAATCAGCAGCCCATATATTAATTTCATCATTTATCCCAATAATGTCTTTTATAATAACTTTTTCCAGTACACAACTTAGCCCAAGGTCATGCACTGAATTTAATTGCCGTGTCTACCCCCTTTATCTGGAATATTCCTCAGCTGTTCGTTACCTTTTATAATGACATATTTTAAAGCACACTGGCCAGTTATTTTATCAGATATCTCTAAATTGGAGCTATCTGATATTTCCTCATGATTATACTCAGCTGCAATACCATTATGGTTATTAACAGATCGGAACTTATTTCTTCTTTCTCTGTCTCTGCCTGTCTCTTGATATACCAAGCTTTCTCTTTATTGGATTAATTGGATTTGCATTATTCATCATTTCCTCTGTATTGGTTAATAAGTTACAGGACTCCCCCTCTTTTTAGTAGTTACCTTCAACATTTTAATATACATGTGACTCAAAGTCTCCAAGTCTTAATATTGTGGTCTAGTATTATTGTTCCTGTTAAAAATGCTTTCACTTTAGCCATTTATAGGCTGAAGTCTATAATTTACATTCCTGCTATGTTCTTCTGTGGAAGGAACCTACATTTTTGTGACCTTCGCCAGTCCCCTCAGGTGAGGAGGCAGACCTTACCTGTTGATGAATTTGGGGGAGGAACTGAGCGTGTAGAGAAGATTCTCCCTTGATTCCTTCTCCTTGGGATCTGGTCCCCACAGCTAGGATCCTGCTGGTCCTCCATTCTGTGTCTGTTACCTGGGAAACAGCACTCACCACAGTGATAAGCACAGTTCTGGGAATCAGGATAAAGAGGCCCATTATTGACATCATCTTACTTTCTCAAATATCAGATTTTTTTTTTTAGTTATGAGGGTAATATTTGATCTCCAACTACCTACTCTTTTGTGTTTTGTGTTGACTAGTTCCCTACTCAGGTGTGACAGATGCGTGCATTTTATTGAACGTCTTTAAACCCTACTTAATAGCTACTATTTTTGTTGTTGCTATCATTATTATTAATGTAGTAACATTTTGATGTATGAATATAATTTTTTCTTAGTTTTTGCTTCTTGAATCTTAATACGTTCTTCTGGGGTCAATTTTGTAACTAAAATGTGCCCTTTAATCTTTTAAATATTGTTAATCTATCGTCTTTTTTAGGATTATCCTATTATCTCAAGTTCTGGGGGTGTTTGTTCTTCTATTTGTTCTTTTGTTCTTTTGTCTTTCCTAGTGTTTTATTTCTTTTTCTGACATTAACTTTTTTGGGAAGCCCATCCAAATGGGGGTTGTTTTTCTAAGAGTTCTGTATGTATAATGCACGTTGACAGTGTCTCTGCAGAGCAGTTTTGCATTTATTTTTATCTGGGTCCTAGAGTTTTTTAACTGTCGTTATTTTCTCATATTGTAGCTTCTGTCACATAGAGGCATAGCATAAATATTGTTGCCCAACACACACACGGCTCATGTTTGGAGTTTGTGTTTCTCCCCTTTTCCAACCTAATCTTCAGTCAGAGAGGAAGTTCCCAATGTCCTTTGCTGGGGAGTCATGGAATTTTTTTGTGTCACCTTTTCATGGACCAGAGACAGTACGGTCTCTCAAGCCCACTGCCCTGATTTGTGCCAATGTGCCAGAAGTTTTATTCACCAAGGTTTTGTACAACTGATGCAAATGCCAATACAGTAAAAAAAAAAAAAAAAAGCCATAGTGTCCTAGTATTATTATAAAAATAGTTTTGACCTTTCAGATCCCACGTCAGGACCACATTCTGAGAACCAATGTTTTAAGAGGTTGTAGATTGCTATTCATATAGGTTTAACAGTGAAGGGCATGGCTTTGGTTCCCCTTAGGTTTTCACACCAGCAGGGAGTTCTCCAGAACTCTCTGAAATGGTGGTCAGGTGGTTTTCTGCTGGACTGGACAAACTCTGGTGGCTTCTGGCGACTTTCCCCAGGCAGCAAAAAATAGAGTCCATGATTGTTGTATCATCTATGTAATCACAAAGGACCTGTGACTCTTCCTACCTCTCCTCCCTCCAAATCTCTGGAACGTGGCACAGAGAAACAGACACTCAAAACTTATTTGAACGAAACTGGATTTGACTGAATGTGGCACTTATTTAGTATGAACTTTTAAATTATATCAGACTTTCTTTTTTTTTTAACATCTTTTTTGGAGTATAATTGCTTTACAATGGTGTGTTAGTTTCTGCTGTATAACAAAGTGAATCAGCTATACATATACATACATCCCCATATCTCCTCCCTCTTGCGTCTCCCTCCTACCCTCCCTATCCCACCCCTCTAGGTGGTCACAAAGCACCGAGCTGATCTCCCTGTGCTATGCGGCTGCTTCTCACTCTAAGATATATTGAAAAAGGATCCCATAGAATTCGATTTATATGTTTGACTTAATGTTGAATAATCTCTTCATTCCACAAACAGGTACCGTGCGCCTCTCACGCAGACCCCACAGATATGAATGAGCAAGCTGCTTCTTGACATTAGTGGTTACAGCCCAGCATATGTACTAAGAAATACAAAAAGAGGTGCTCTAGAGAAACTAGAGGACAAGTAGACGTGAGACAGAGCGGAGGTTCGGGGAAGAGAGTGCTCACCTTTACCTGGAGGCAGGTGGGGTCCAGAAAGGTCTCTTAGAAGAGCTAAAGGTTTGAAGTGAGCCTTACAAGGTGAGTGGGTGTTTGCCAGGCAGTCAAGTGTGGGGAGGGCACTGCGGGCAGAGAGACAGCTTGTGAAAATGCAAGAATGCAGCGGCTAGGTGGCTCAGTGTGGCTGGAGCGTGGGCGATGCAGGGAAGTGAGGGTTAAGGGTGAGGAAAAGATGAACAGGGAAAGTAGGAAGAAGCCAGATCATGTAGGAGTTGTAGGTAAGGCATATAGATACCATCCTGAAAAGGAGGAGGAACCACTAGAATGTTTTAGGACGAGGTTACATTTCAGAGAAGTCACTCAAACACAGACCTTCGTGGTGGAAGAGGGGACAGCGTTTGAGAACCGCTGTTGGGCTGGGAATCCATCCTGACAGCCTAGAACTGAGGGAGAAAGAAGAGGGCAGTGGCTACAGACTGAGGGACTTGGCTGTGTGGTCAGTTCAGCTTATAAAGCACAGTGGATCCGTAGGATAATTAGAATTCTGAAATCATTCATGCACGACTAATTTTGTTACATCATGTACATTGTTTCGGACTCATTAACAGCCTGAGTTGGAGCTGAAGCTATTTGAGATTTGCGGCTAGAATACATCGGTTTCTGTTCACACAACCGTTTACATTATTTGGGTAATTTCTTATACCTTAGGCACTAGAAATGGAGGACACACTTTATTCTTGGTGGCTTATGTCAAAGTGCAATGTTCTTAATCTCAGTCCTCGATCTTTACAACGCTCTCTATAGTATACGCCAAGAAATGTAACCAAAGGCTTTATGGTCTGAGAATTTCATTCCTTTCATTATGTCATACTAGAACCTATAATCACAAAATATCTTTTAAAGCACTAACTTCTAAATTAAGCATTTACTGTGAAGTTGAAATTTAAGTTCCACTCACATAAAGCAAACATTCTTGTGAATAACCCTTGGATTTTATGTCTTATATTTGTTTCTATCCTTTGAATTATAGCCTTAGGCTTGTTAAATAACATGCATACATAAATATATAATAAAGTAATAGGGGCTTCAGTTTCTTGAAAACACTTGGGGACATCATCAGCTGTGGAAGGTGCCACGTGCTGCTCCAGGCGTCACCTTCCAGCAAGCCTGTCGGCCTTGGTATTTTTCACCATTATTCAAGCTGGGGATTCAGTCTTGAACTGCCCTGATCACAAAGGTGTGTAGATGGTTGACTTCTCATCACTTTCCTCTAAACGTGATATGATACACTGGAAGATTTTATAGTCATTTTATCACTCTCCCTGTAGAAGAAGCCACGTGTTCTTAGACCACTTTCTATTGATATTTTTTCCTTATGGTCAGTGTTGACCCTTCTATGCTGTTCCAAGGGTGTGAAGAGGTCGGTAGAGTCCTATGTACAAGGCAGCCTTCTCTCCTTCTAATATTCCTCAAAACTTATCTTCACCTTTAGAGCAAATCAATTGTAGTGGAAATTCTTGATTTTCCCAAGCACTAGTGTTTTAGACTTCTTATCCTCTGGAAATGAAAAAGAGGAAGTTGTTAGGAGACAATCATTCATTCATTCTTCCCACATTCATTCTGTGTTAACACTGGGGCAGTGCCATGTGTAGCTTTGAGGAAATAAGGATGAATAAACAATCATTCTTGCCTTTAAGGATCTTAGTGTCTGATGGAGAGAAAGACATCTTTGTAATTAACTGGAGTGTGAGACAGACTCAAAAGATGTAGAAGAAAAGTGTAGGCGAAAATTAAAGTTAGGATGTGTAACTGACAAGATAAAGCACAAATTATGTCAAGGTACGTTGTGATTTACATGTGTGTCGTGACATCTTAAACTCTATTGGATAAGGGCCACAGAAACTGTCATCATTTGATAATAAAGGTAGGCATGGGCTCATTTCAGAACGCATTTGAGATATCATATATACTAATAATGTTGATAGTAATGGCAATAAGGATAAAATGAATAGTGGGTAGCTCCAACGTGCCAAGTACTTGTAAAGGATTTTATGAATGTATCGCATTTGATCCTAGAGATAAAACGCAGGTGTCAGGGAAACAGTAGAGCAGGTGGTCCATGAAAAGGATGTGGGATCAGACACCCTGAGCTGCAGCCCTGGGTCCATCCTAGTTACACACGTGACTCCACGCAAGTTACCGAACAACTCCAAGTCTCGGTTTTATTTCTTGGGGAGGATGGGGATGACTCACTCAGAGAGTACTTATGAGATTGTTGAATTAATTCACCTAGCACAGTGTGTTATTATTTTTTTAACCTATGGGAAAAACCCTGGTTTAGAGAGTTTATATAACTTTCCAAATTCCACAGGCAAGTTAGTGGCAGAGCTGAGGTTCACCCAGATCTGCAGGCTCCGAAGCCTGAAGTTCTTTTTACACTAATATTGGACATATTTTAACAAGTCTTTATATATATTGATGATATAGTTATATATCATTATAAATCTTAAAAACTTCCAACTTCAACCACCATGACATCTAGAAATAAAAGTTGATTTTACTTCCTCATTTTAGATTACAACTTTGTGTGCACTTCTCGTGTGTCTAATAAGTTTAGCTTTAATTAAATGACATGATCTTCTGTGGTGTTAAAAGTTGGCGTGTCTAAATCATCCCATGAGCTGATATCAGATTAGATTTAGAAAACTCTGCGTTATGATGGAGATGTGTAAACACTGGCCCACTCAGACATACAGAGTTCCCTTTCCTGACCACTGCCTACGTGATGCTATCTTTAGTTTTGTTAGTTTTGGAACAATTTGGGGAATGCGTTTTACAGCTGACTAGTGAAACTAATATTTAAGTAATGCTGACACAGCAAAAACAAAGCAAAAAAAGACTCTCTGCTGTTCTCTTTGCTGTTGTTGTGAGAAGGAGCACGTTAATAGGAGAGGACTTGGCAGCCGGGGTAGAATGGCAAGGCTGGCAGTGGCGGGCGTGTGCTCTGTGCTGCAAAACTTACAAAATTGCTTTACTGCCACATACGCCTCATTTTTCCTGAAGTTCTTTCTTCCTCATGTGCAAACCATTAGAAAGTACCAAACCAAGGCGTTAAAGCACTAGGAATTTCTTTTTTTTTTTTTTTAACATCTTTATTGGAGTATAATTGCTTTACAGTGGTGTGTTAGTTTCTGCTTTATAACACAGTGAATCAGCTATACATATACATATATCCCCATATCTCCTCCCTCTTGCGTCTCCCTCCCACCCTCCCTATCCCACCCCTCTAGGGGGTCACAAAGCACCAAGCTGATCTCCCTGTGCTATGCGGCTGCTTCCCACTAGCTATCTATTTTGCATTTGGTAGTGTATATATGTCCATGCCACTCTCTCACTTCATCCCAGATTCGTCCCTTCCCCCTCCCCGTGTCCTCACATCCGTTCTCTACGTCTGTGTCTTTATTCCTGCCCTGCCCCAGGTTGTTCAGAACCTTTTTTTTTTTTTTAGATTCCATATATATGTGTTAGCATACGGTATTTGTTTTTCTCTTTCTGACTTACTTCACTCTGTAGGACAGACTCTAGGGCCATCCACCTCACTACAAATAACTCAATTTTGTTTCTTTTTATGGCTGAGTAATATTCCATTGTATATATGTGCCACATCTTCTTTATCCATTCATCTGTCAATGGACATTAGGTTGCTTCCATGTCCTGGCTATTGTAAATAAGCACTAGGAATTTCTGGTAAGCTTTAGGGAAGGCAATCAGTGGACGATTCCTCCTTCAGCACCTGAAAAATGTTGTGTTACTTTATTCTGGCCTCCATGATTTCTGATGAGAAATCTGCTGTCATTCAAATTATTTTTCCCTATAGGTAATATATTATTTCTCTCTTGCTTTTTTCAAGATTTTAAAATTTGTCTTCAGTCTTCAGAAATTTAACTATACTGTGTCTTGAGGTGGATTTCTTTGGATTTGTGCTGTTCAGAGTTTTCTTCAATTCCTGAATCTTTAGGTTTATAGTCTTTTGCCAAATTTGGGACGTTGCAGGCATTATTTCATCGAATAATTTTTCAGCTTCATCCTCTTCCGCCTTTCCTTCCAAGATTCCAGTGACAGGAATGTTAGATCTTCTGTTACAATCCCATAGGTCCCTGAGGCTCTGTTCATTTTTTTCAGTCTCTTTACTGCAGTAGATTCTGATATTAACTGCTAATTCAGCCTCACAAGGAGCTGGTGAAATCCTTAAGAAAACTGCCTCTATTCGAATTCCAATACGAATTTATCTTCTTTCATTGCCCTGGCTCTATTAAGCGTGTGTTACATATTATTCCTATTTTATGCTAGTAATAAATAATCATTATGACGATAGTAATAGTAGAGTGGTAGTAACTGACATCTATATAGTTCCTTCTACATAAATTAAATGATTTAATACAATGACTCAATAATTAGTTACCCTTATTATTCTCTTAATACAGATGAGAATTAATGAAGGGGGTGACTCAGTGACTTGCCAAGTTCCCTCAGTTAGTAAGTGGCACAGCTGGGGTTTGAACTAAGACAGATGTGGTCACTTTTCTGTTTCAGAGAGTTTAGCGAAAATCGCAGAGAACTCTTACTAATTCTTTCAGTTGGCCATGACTTCAAGTCCAAACTTGAAGCACAGTCTTGACCCCTCACTTATTTCTCAAGTGGCTTTGATTTCTTTGAAATGTCTGCCGCCAGTGATTAATTATCCTACGAATGGCTTCTCTGCCTGATGTTCTCTGGTGCGAGACCCTCCTTCTAACATGGGCTTCTCAGGCTCACACATGTCTTGCTATGTCTCCTGAGCATGCAAGTCCCTGACTGCCCTTTACCTGGGCCATTTCTCAGGGTTTTGTTTGCACTGAGAGCAACCTTGAGGGAGCAGATACCATCCCCCCTCGAAAAAGGAGCAGGCTTACGTCCACTAACTATGAAAGCAGCGATCTCCCCAAACTTAGGGTTTCTCACCTGCAATGCACGCCAGGGTAGGAGGAGGTGTCCTCAGTCTCCCCATGCTCTTGTGGGGTGTGGGGCTTGGGGAATTGAGGCAACTATGTTGACACCCCGGCTACTGCTTTCGCTGGGAGTAATAACATTTTTTGTCTCTGCCCCAGGTGTCCTGGGTCTGCTGGAGCGTCAGTGAAAGCGTGGCAGGCTAACTTGTTAGCTTGCAGGTAGGGAGGAGTTCCAGACCCTTCAGATTTGACGGTGATGCTGGTCCCCTCTTGCTTCCTAATCGGAAGTGCTCTGGGGCTCAGCTCACACTTAGATGTGGGAAGAGTAAGTCAAACATTGAGTTCAGGCAGAAAATAATTTCAGAAGCATGAACTTGCTGATTCTTCCTGTGTAACATTATTAGAAATTTTCCTTGATTAGAGCAGTTTCACATTCATCATTCCATGCCCACAGCCAAACAGACTAAATTGATCTGTTGGTAATTTGTTATCTTATCCATCTAACTACCCAGGGGAAAATTCTAGAAGATACAGGCTGATACGTGCTTTTTTGGTCAAGTCAAAAAATAAAGACATTTTGGAGAAATGTGATGAAAATAAAGACTTTATGCTTGAGAGAATTTCCAGGATAAAAAAAAAAATGAGAAGAAATAAAAGCAGGGGGCTTCCCTGGTGGTGCAGTGGTTGAGAATCTGCCTGCCAATGCAGGGGACACGGGTTCGAGCCCTGGCCTGGGAGGATCCCACATGCCGCGGAGCAACTAGGCCCGTGAGCCACAATTACTGAGCCTGCGCGTCTGGAGCCTGTGCTCCGCAACAAGAGAGGCCGCGACAGTAAGAGGCCCGCGCACCGCGATGAAGAGTGGCCCCCACTTGCCACAACTAGAGAAAGCCCGTGCACAGAAATGAAGACCCAACACAGCCCAAAAAAAAAAATTAATTAATTAAAATATATATAAAAAAAAAAAAAAGCGGAACATACTCACTTGGAAGTTATTACTTTACACATAATGAAGGCAATGTTTGCTTTTGTTTGATTTAAACTTGTATTTTGCCTCCAAAATCTTAACTTTCTAGATACTCTTCTAAGGTGCTGGGTTTGTCACCTGCCTGTGACACAGCCCTCACTGGGTTCACCTGAGGTCACATCTCCATCCATCCTCTTTAACATTAAACACCAGACATCATGATGATCACAAGATAGGAGGGCGTAGCCTGTCCCAGAACCATTATGCAGGGTTCATGCAAACACTTAGCCGATACTTTGTGAATGACGTGTAGTAGTAGTAGCCTTGAAGGTGGTAGAGAGTTTATTGTCTGAAAAGAGGCAACTGAAAGAAACATGAACAGAAATAATCTAATGACAGCCTGGAGTGAGGTTAGGAACTGCTAGGAAATGTCAGCAAATTAGCATCAAATATTCCTCTCCTGTTGTTTTTTCTTCCAGTATCATACCAACACACACACGCACACATACACACGATTCTCACACAAACTAAAAGATTCAAGGGAGAAACTGTCTTCAGAGAACAGACTTATGTTTGTCAAGGGGGAGGGGGGAGAGGGGAGAGAGATGGAGTGGGAGTTTGGGGTTAGCAGATGCAAACTAGTGTATATAGGATGGATGAACAACAAGGTCCTACTGCAGAGCACAGGGAACTGTATTCAATATCCTGGGATAAACCATAATGGAAGAGAATATGAAGAAGAATATATATATATATATATATATATATATATATATATATATATATATATATATATAAAACTGAGTCACTTTGCTGTACAGCAGAAATTAACACAACGTTGTAAATCAACTGTACTTCCATAACATAAATTTTAAAAAAAGCAAAAGAGAAACTGTCTTGTAACCACTTCAGACTAAGCTGTGTCCTTCCAGCAACCCAGACAAAGTGGAGATGAGAACAAGCCGGGAGGTTAAAGTTTAAAAGTCTCCCCCTCAGCTTCCTCCTTACTGAGAGAGATCTGACACAGTAGGCGATTTCCTCAGGGCAGAACACTCTGGAGAAAGATGAATTTCAGTGTCTCTTTGCTCCCCACTTCCGTTCTTTCTCGCTCCTGGCCATCCCGTTGTCTAAACACACTTGCCCATGCTGGTTTGTTTTTTTTTTTTTTTTTTTTTCATAGTTTGCTAAATATGCCTTTTAAATATCCTCTTTAATTTTCTCTATTTTTTTCCCTCTGGTTTTTGTCTTTGTTTGTCTGGTTTCTGGGCAGGAGGCTCAGCCTGGTTTACATGTCTTTTTGTGTGTGTGCTCTTTTCAAAACAATTCCTTCCTTTCTCATTATTATTCTCATTCATTTATTTTCTCATCAGAGAATTGAGTGATGTGCAAAAGGGACTTCCTAACTGATCCTTCGGGGTGAATGTTTCCTTCTGTGCCTTTAAAAATATTCTTTGATGATGTTGGAAGACGGGGTTTAGTGCCTTCCTTACACATTTTGCTGCTGAGTGAAATGATATTTGTTTTGACGAATGATGCTCACTTCTCTTTCCTTCCTCTACGGAACTGGGTAGAAATTGTGCACATGTCTCTGTGTGTTTGCAAGCCTGAGTGTGGTGTAGCTGCTGAGGAAATGCTCTGTTTGTGCTGGTGTGTTTGTGTGTCTGCGGGTTTGTGCGACCGTGTACGAGGCAGGGGAGATGCATGGAATAATGCTCCACTGCGCTTTGGCATGTTTATTTTGGAATGTCATCTCCAATCAAATCTAACATTTATAACTGGCCTCCCTTCGTGGCTTTCTGGGCCACAGTTTAAATGCCCAAGAATAAACAAGTCAGCTCTGAATGGAAGATTGTGGTAACAACCGAGGCAGCTTGCATCTCAGCAGCTGCTTAAAAAGTAAAATTTCTTTCGTGGTTAGACCTGCTTACAGCTATGCCTATGGGCTGTGAAGAAAGCAGATATTTCATGGAGTGAATGGGATAGGGGCTATAAGATGTTGAAAAATAGACAAGATACCTTGTCTGTCATAACAGAGAGCCCCCAGAGTATAGGAAGTTGAGCCAGAATGCTTTTAAAGGAATTTCTCCCAAAACACCACATTCTAGTGATTCTAGAATCAAACAAGATTCAGTTTTGCAGTGGGATGTGTATTCTGTAGTTATTAATGCCCAGAGTCGTATATTCCTGTGGAAGTGCATACGTTTTAAAGATGTCTAGTTGCAAAGAGAAGTGTAACTGAAGTTTTATTTTCTATTTGAAAGTAGAGAGTGTTTTTCACAAATAACTCTACCCAACTTACTGACGCCTCCTCTGGATTTATCAGGCAAAACAGCACAGTGTCAGGAGTAATTTGCCAGTGTCTTCAGTAAGCATGAACTTCATACGTGTTTCACATTTAAGAAGCCAGCAGAAGCTGTCAGCTTGCCCAGCCCAGGGGTGTCCCACTGAGATGGTCCACGGCTGTCAAGTGAAGGCAATGATATATTACTTTGCTGGTGATGGTGCAGGGTGCCTGTGTCAGAGGCTTCTCTTACGAGATGTTACTCACCGTGGTGCTTTCCTTGATCATTATAAAATATATTGATTCCCCCCCTTTGCTCTGGCCAATTGAAGTGGTCTGAGAAAAGGGGTTTCACAAACAACTCAAACGGATTCTATATCACATAACACTAGCCTTACTGCTATCGTAGCTTGGGGCTTTATCAGTGCAATCGAACCATTTTCTGGATCCTCACACGAACAAATAATAAGGCAGGAGTTTATTCCTTGAAACATCAAGCTGTGGCATTGGGGGTAGTGATGGTGGCCCGAGTGACACGTGACATGTTCCCAAATGCTTCGTTATGTCCCCAGACTTTAGTCCGAGAGAGCAGCAGACCAACAGCTGTTGACCCAGAAAGGTGGATCAGCATTCATGGCTACAGCCTGTATTAGTTTCCTTATCTCTGCAAGCTGGGTCCTGTTGGGTTTCAAAGCCAGCCACCTCCGATGGACAGAATGCCTAGAGCCACGACACGTGAAGGGGTTACCAGGTATCGCCTAATTCTGTGTTTGCTTGTAAACAGGCAGGTGGGTACGCAATGAAACTGATGAGGACAGTTCCAGCCAGGATGAGACCACAGCCCACGGCAGTTACAAGAAGTCTATAACTTTTTTCAAGGAGCACTTAGCTTGTTAAATGATTGTTTAAAAAGTGTCGCTTCCATGTATTAAGTCTGAATTGTCTTTAGATGAATAGCAGGAAGTTATGTCTATCTTTTTAAAAAATATAATGTCTATGTTCATGCAAACAAAATGAGGTAAAGCATTGAAGTTTTATCTGTATAATTCAAGGCCCTAACTTTCCTTTATCTGAATATTACAGGAGAAAAATCTTGGTGGATTGGATGTGAATAGGACCTAAACTCTCTGCAGAATTGATCTAATTCTCATTTTATGGTTTTATTTTTCATATAACCCACAGGACATGACTTTTAACCAAATAAAAAAAGAAGACATTGCTATCGAATACAGGTTACATATTGACAGGAAAAACTGCATCAAGATTGGTTGAAAGAGACATTGATAGGGTTTAATAATCTTCCATCTTAATTTCAACTGTCACCAATTAGACATAGTTGGTGTTACGCTACCAATAAAATTTGGATTCTGATTTCTGTAGTCTCTAAAGTTCTACAATTGTAGAGTTTATAGCTCTGTTGTCTTTAAATTTAAGTATCATTAATGTATTTACAGATATTTTCACTGTTTTTTTCTGTGGCAGTTATGCACATACTAATCTTTTTTTCCCATGCTTACTGTAAAAATAAAATTCACCAATGGTTATCTAATGATATATATCTGACAACCCCTTGGTTACGGTAAATTTCGCACATACTGACATTACTTTGTGAAAACCGATTTGTACCTCCACTCCCATCCCAGGAGAATGTTCTGACTATCTCAGTAATGTCCAGCAGATGAGATCAAGACCTGGGTCAGCTGGTGAGCACATGTGGGATTGTCAAGAAAATTGGCCTGAAACAGCTCAAATTCACCAATAAGCCATGCCCTGCATGGTATTTTATTTATCAGGAATCTTCATAAACACTTCCATCATAATTCTCTTCAAAGTCGCCTTGGCACACTCGGATTTCTTCCTTCTTAGGGTCTTTATAACTCTGTAAGCATGAACTGATAAGTCGACAGATGCCCGGGGGGACTCAGCCATCCCATGCCCAGGTCCTGCTCTGAGAGCCAGCGAACACTGTTGAAGAGTGAATTAGCTGCCTCTCTAAGGCCTTTAACAGAAGAAATTTCTCCAGTAATTGTTCGAAGCCTTTCTTAACCTTAAGTGGTACCTGAAAGAAAGCTGTAGACATTAGAGGGTTGGGAAGAGGATTGTTGGATTCTGGTGATTCTTGGCCATGCACAAAGCCCGCTACACTCCCTTTACTGGGATCTAACACAGATGGAGGGCTTACTGGGGGTGCTAGGTGCATTGGCAGGTACTCTCTATTCAAAGTAGAAAGTACTAGGAGTAGTCCTTTCCCCCCAGAGAAAATGGGTGGAGCTCTTCGTATGGAAACCAATGAATCTGAGTACATCTGACACAGGGCTTCCTGACTAATAGCGGGGGAGAAGCAGATAAGTCACTGACTTGGTTCATTCGAGGCGTTATAGCAAAATACCACTGAGTAGGTTACTTATAAACAAGAGAAATGTATTGCTCAGAGTTCTGGAAGCTGGGAAGTCCAACATCAAGGCACCAGCATAGTCACCTTCTGGGAAATCCCTCTTCCTGGTTTACCCCCAGTGCCGTCTTGCTGTGTCCTCACCTGGAGGGAGGTTCGAGGGATCCCCCTGGAGCACTGAACCTCCCAAAGGCCCCACATCCTAACATCACCATCCTCGGGGGTTAGGATTTCAGCACGTGAGTCTGGGGTGAGGCAGAAACATTCAAACCAGAGTAATCACGTCTGCATACCTAAGACCGAGACTCGTTCAAGGGCACAGAAAAAGGTATGGAATTTATTTGAAATTATTAAGAAAGGGTTTTATTTTTCTACCAAAGCAAATACTTTCTTCTTCTAAATGTCTGTGCTGCAAACTCTTTACTATTTTTTTTTTCACTCCGTGTGCCAATCCCCTACTGGCCTCTTTATTCCATCAGAGACAAAGAATAAACAGTGTGAGGGTCAACGTGTCCTTGGGAGCGGGTCTAAGTGATGCCAAGAGAATGGTTTCCAGGGGGAGAATAACTACTCCTGAAACCTGAACAACTCTTATTTATTATAGAGCCAAGATGTTGACCTATTGCCTGCATCCAGGTCAAAATTAGAGAAAATAACATTAGATCATTATAATTACAAAAAAGTAGCATAAAACTCGAGGCAAAGTATAGAAAATGTTAATACACAGTACTTAGTGATTGTATTGAATCTTCCTCTTCTTTCTAATTTAAACCCAAGGACCACTCATTACTATAATTCTACCCCCCCCCCCCCGCCCCCAAACGCCACTAGAGCCTCCCACCGGCTCCCATCCCTTCACCCTCTGCAGGTAACCTTACCTGTTTTACTGAGACAAAGTTATACACAAGAGATGTGAAACCGTTCAACACCCTGCCTTCTTATTACAGCTCTGCCTGCTCAGCGAAACTTCCCTTTTGTCTCTGGTTCCTGCCCCAAACCAGCCTCTCCCCAGGGCCATTGATCCTACATTCTTTCGTCCCATCACCGTGTATCTGCAGTGTGTTCCTTCTGCACTAATTTCTTTTCCTCAATCGATACACACGGTCGATTGGCCCATCCTCGGAGAAGCTCCTGGGCCCTGCCCCATTCTCTAATCATGGTCCCTTCTTTCTTTCTCATCCAATGTCATCCATTCATTCAACAGAGGTTCACTGTGCATCTATTCATTGCCAGGCAACATGCTAAGCTATTTTTATTCTATAATAGAAATAACACTTAATTCTTTTTCAGATGAAAAAAAGCACATAACTTTTAGGTTAGGAAAATATAGACATGAATAGAGAATAAAAATCACAAATACTCTTACTTATATACTAAACGTTACTAATGCTTAATGTATAGCAAACCATTTATGTATAACTACATATTGATAATGATAGACTTTAGATGTAGACATAGAAAAATACAAAATGTGACTTACACTGTAGCCACTGTTCTCTCTCTTTTTTTTAAGGTTGATATTGTGAGATGCTCCTCATACTCTTGGATTGTCTTTGAGGCACAATTTGTGATAGTTGCACAGTGTTCCGTGTGACCTGAGTAGCTAGCGCATGACCAGACACTCATGGTCTTATTTCATTCTGTAAAGTTGGTCTGGGACGTGGCTACCTTGCTAAGATTAAGTTTCCTAGCCCACTTTCCTTAAGGTGGGACCATGCCACGAGATCTCATTAATAGTGGTGTGTGTTACTTCTGGGCCAAAGCAGTTAAGAACCAGGGATTTCTTGTCCAAGCCATGACTTCCCTTATCTGTTGACTGGAAATCAATGGCCAAGGTCACTCTGGTAGCCATGTGTTGAAGACTGACAGACAGACACTCTGTCAATTAGGGACACAATTGACTCCCCAGAGTTAAGTGCCATCCTATCTACCCCTACTGCCAGCTAAATTTTACATAGTGAGAAATAAAATGTTATGGGATTAAGCCATTAAGATATGGGGTTTGTCTGTTATATTAATTAGTGTTACTTTAATACAGACATTAGTACTGTAAAGTGGATGCTGCCGGAATGCAAGTCTTAAAATATGTGGCATTGTTTCAGAGACCAGGCGGGATACAGTAGGAAACCCGACACTGAAGGCTGGGAGGATGGAGGCCCAGGTCATGGAGTGACAGACCATTCGGCTGAACTGTCCTCTCTTTGCCTTCTTCCCGGCACTTCTAAACTCGTTCTAATCTAGCCGCCACCTCACTGAGCGAGTGGAAACCCTTCTGGATAGTCTGTAATGACTTCCCAGTGATGAGGTCAAAAGGACATAGTGAATTCCTTGTCTGACTTCAACTCTTTATAGCATTTCTGAGACAGTGAACAGAGACTTTTTCTTCCTTGTTGCTCTCTGCTTTCTGGGCTTCTGGCTTTGTCATTTCATCATCGCATCATGGTGATGATTCAGTAGTTGTCACCATGCCTTCTGTGCCTCCCTGGGTCTTCTCCCTGGCCCGGTCCTTGCACGTTGGGGGTGCTTGCTGTCCTGCCCTGTGCTTCGCACTCACGTTTTCTCCCTCCACAGATGCTCCAGCACGTGCCTCCTGGGTGCTGGCGGCTTCCGTGTCTGCGTGCTCACCTCTCACGGCCGCTACGGAATAGTCCCCACCTCGGCGTCCGCCCAAGACCTCACGCGAAACAGAACCGACTTCACGGTTCTTTCCTCCTGCAAACCTGCCTGCCCCTCTATGCCTCGTGTGGGTTGGTTGCTCCACGATTCACTTGTTCCCTGGGCTGTTGAAGTCACTCAGTCTTCTTAAATATCCGCATCCCGTTCTGTGGAGCTGCCAATATTCTTCATCCACATTTTGTGACCCAAGTCTAGCTCGTCGTCACCTGCAGCATAACTGTCCTTTTGGGTTCCCTTGCTTTCGGTTCTCGCGTTGTCCACAACCCCATTCTCTGTATCAGGCCCTTAGCGAGCCTCCTAAAGCACGGCGTGACAGTGCCAGTGCCCAGCATAATAAAGTCTGTTTGCGCCCGTCAGCGTACAGGGCACAGGAGAAACCCAGTACCCCGCGAGGGCCTGCCTAGGTTTGTAGATTCAGGCCCACAGCCCAGGAATATGCAGCTGCTAATTTTCCCTCTTCAGATGGGGTTTCATAGTGTTGCACCTCGGCATGTACTTTTTTCCTTTGGATGAAAGTCTGTTCTTCTATTATCATGGATATTGTTGTTGCTGTCATTGTTATACTCTGAAAACTTGTGTTGTTATTATGCTCTCTAAGTGTATTATTGTTGTTGTTGTTACTGTTATTTTCCGCAATCTTGTAGTTATTTAACAAAACTCACTCGTCAGTTGCACTGGAGGGGCCTCCTAGACACAGCATTGTCCTCTGTTACTTTTGTTTCTGTGCATGATGTGCTCCTATTATTGCTGCATCACACTGTGCCATTAGCAGTTTTTAATCCGCTTGCGTTCCGTCTCTCTCGCTAGACTCTGAGCAAAGACCTTGGATTCACGGCACACAGCACAGTGCTGTGCTCAGCAGCTGCCGTACGTGTTTGTCAAGTAACAGAAGCTCAAGTCAAGGAAGATTCAAAGAGCAATCTCCCATACATAGAACTTCCTTTCCATCATGCGTCTCATAAATTCGTGAATCTAAGTTTCTCCCCAGTTCCTAGACCAGAAGCGTTTACGAGGGAGCGTATGCGTAAAGAGGAGACAGGGCCAGCTCGGGCCACCTCACTGTCACTTGGTTGGTGATGTCTTTCCACACCAGGCATGGCAGGAGGCAAAGGGAACGTGCTGACGGGCAACGCGTGGTCCGTCAAATGGCAGCATTTAGAGGGAGACTGAGACGCAGGGAGGTTTAATGACCTTACCCAAATCACACTTCTGTGATTAAGACAGGATGAGAACTCGGTCAGGATCTAGAGCTTTTCTCTCAGCTGCTGACTATACTGCCATCGTGCAGACAAAAAAAAAAAAGATGGTGGGAATTGTAGGTAGAAGGTCATCACAGTAGTCCAAAGTAGAATCTGAAATTGGAGATGAGAGCGCGGCCAGGAGAGGGGAGCGGGTCTGAGCCATGTGTCGGGGGCGTGATGGAGAGACGATGGTGACCAGTGTTGGCGGGTGTGTAGGGGGTGGGTGTGCGGGAGACATGCGGCCCCCACTACCACCCTCCTGGACTTCACAGCCTGGGTGATCCCCTCCCCTTGGGCTCGGCTGGACCCGGTGACCTGCTCCTAATGCAGAGGGGGGGAAATTGATGGGCGTCACTTCTGAGGTTGGGTCACAGACTCTGTGCCTTCGGCCCGCTGGCCCTCTCCCCCTAGAGCAGAGGGTACCTGGGATGGAGCCGCCAGCCTGTCGGGCTGAATGCCGCCTACAACCATGGACACAGCTCGGAAGCTGAGATTCGGCTTCATTTGAGCCCTGGGATGACCGTGGCCTTGACCGACACCTTGATCCCAACCTGGTGAGAAATCCTGAGCAGAAAACCCAGCTCAGTCCCGCCCAGCTCCTGACCAAGGAAACTGACGGACGAGACAGGCGTGGTGTTTTGGCGACTACTTTATTACACAGTAACATCACTAATACAGGGAATAAGAAAACAAACATCATTATGTTAACATTTCTGAATTGCAACTTTTGAAATTTGTGATTATTAACGAGGGGAATTTTCAATGGTAATATTCAGATACTTCTTAATACTGGTGTGTGGAAATATCACGTGTTAGCTTCTCCTGGCGTATATGATGTGACAGAAGTATTTTTCTTAAACGTATTTATTCATTCTTGGTATAGGTACTACATGAGAATTATAAATGTGTATCTCAATGGTCAAGAAATTATGTAAATGTTCATTAATCATACAGTAATTAGAATACATGGTTAAATTAAACCTCAATTATTGACAGATAGCTATAAAGAATCAAAGCAATGCCCCTTGACCTTACCTTGTATTAACATTTCCTTGTGTAACAAAAGTGCCCCCAATTCCTTGAAAACATGCACAGCATTTGGCTCTTCCAACGCAAATTTAAGTTATCATTTTACATACCCTACAACGTAGCAAGTGGCTGCAGCTCCCAGGGTCCTGGCTAATTGCGTGTGTATGTGACTTAATTTAAGTGGCTGTCTTGTTTCGGTCATTACCTTAATACCCCCACCTCCCTCTCTCTGTTTGAAATTACCTCCAGGATGAAACAGAACGCTCTCATTCTAAGGGTAGAAAAACATTCCTTGTGAGCCACTCTTCAGTCACAGGTCAACAATTTTGATAGCTGGCGTTCCATTGGCCAGCAGGGTGGAGACTGACGGTCTCGTGGCTCGGGGACTCACCGAGGTACTAAATACCCGCCAGAGGACAAAGACAGGTGTCGTCAAGGAGGGCAAGTACCATGGCACATTTTATTGTGAGCTATGGCTGCATGATGAAGTTTGGTTCCCCAACAGACATAAATCACATTCACAGATTAAACTCATTTTCTGTGGCCTAAAGGAGCTTTTCTAGATTCGGTCATTAAATTTTTCGTTTAATCATTTTCATATGTGGAAAAAATGATGTTTTCTACAGAGATGGAATGGTTATCCCTACTCCAGAGAAATTTACAGCATTATATTGCCGGGGCTTAATAGAGATTTAGGTTGCATGTGGGGAATGTACCGAAGATAAAATTTAATGGTGCGTAGAACCACAAAGGTGACTGGTCCTTGTAAGTCATACGAAAAAGCCGTTAAGTGATGAGACTAGCTATCTCCTCACTGAAAGAAAACTGTGAAAACCCAAACTGAAAATAATGCCTGTACCATAAATTTTTATTTCTATGTACTCTTGCCTGTCACCAAGTATCACAAAAGAGCACTCCCTTCATTCTGAGATGTGTTGACTGTAAGTCTATATTTAACACTAAAAAATGACAGCAGGCGGTGTTCTACTAACCTACAATTTAAAAAGATGCTTTCTCCCTCTTTGTACTTTACAACACAAAATAAAAGCAGGTGGATTTAAATGATTTAGTGGGTTTCTCCTAAGTTTTGCTCCTCACAAAGGATCCCCAGACACCCTGTACGTCCCCATAAAACTGTATTTTTTCCGCCTCATTTTGGCACCCAACATGAACTAGCTTTTCTATATGGTGCCTTTTGCTCTGGACCTTTTGTGTCTCTTCACTCCATCCAGCATTTTCAGTCCTATGTTTTTATTCCCTCAATTGTTCAGAACAGGGCTGTCAAATAGAGCTTTCTTGATGATGAAGATATTCCACATCTGAGCTGCCTGAGACGGAGACCACCAGTCATGTGTGGCTATTCCTCCCTCGAAGTGTGACTAGTGCAACGAGGAGCTGAGTTTTTAATTTCATTGCATTTTAATGAGTTACAATTTAAATACTCACCATGGGGCTACAGTATTGGATGGTGCAGTTCAGATAATCAAGGGATTTACATGCTTTGTTTAAATGTATTGTTCCTCTCGGTATACAACTCATTGTGTTCCCTTAGCATTTTATTTATTTTATTTGGTTTTATTGAGTGCTTGTTATGTGTCAGGCACTGTGCAATGTTCATCAACACAGATGAACACTGCATTTCTAATTTCCATTATTTTTATTTATTTCTGAACGCTAATTGGCCACTGAGCCTCGTAGGAAACTACCTTTGACCTTAGAGTGACTTGAGGGTGCTTGGAGCTTTCACATGGAACGTCGTGGTTCTCTCAGCGATGTGCCCTTGGCGCTGGGCATCCTGCTGGGATTTCACAGTCAGCTGGGGGCAGTCTCTACCATGCACAGTCAGTGGAACTGTGCATATGATTCAATGGAAAATATGTTAAATAAAAGGACTTTTCTGTCTCTCTTTTTTGCCTTTCCCCAAATTCTCTCTGAGATTTTACATTAAAGCAGTGAGATTTCCTTCTAACGGAATAAGAACCTTGTATCTAAAAAAATGATACAACTTATCATGAACTTATTTATACAAAACAGAAATAGACTCACAGACATAGAAAATAAACTTATGGTAACCAAAGGGGAAAGGCGGGGAGGGGATTAACTAGGAGTTTGGGATTAACAGATGCAAACTACTATATATAAAATAGATAAGCCACAAGGACCTACTGTATAGCACAGGAAACTATACTCAATATCTTGTAATAACCTATAATGGAAAAGAATCTAAAAAAGAATATACATATGTATAACTGAATCAATTTGCTGTATACCTGCAACTAACATAATATTGTAAATCAACTATATCTCAATAAATTTTTTTAAAAGGACCTCGTATTGTAATGTCTATGGCATTTTCATAGATTCTCTGAAAACTAAATCCCAAATTCCCAAATGTAAAAAGACACCATTGAATGCATTTTACTTAAAAGTATTCAGGTATTATAGTAACAACTAAGTAAATTTTTCAGAACATTTCTGCCTGATTTGATTAAGATCAAATTTATTAAAATATGTCCGAACCAATTAAGTACATTGTGATATCATGTAAAGTACAAAACACCCAGCAATGATAATAATTTCTATCAACATTTCACATCTGCAGTTAACTTAAAGCAGATGCTATAAGACATGGCCCATTGTTTTATATTTGCATGTGACAACATGTTTTGATGTTTGCTTTTTAATTGTAACATCATGTAATGCAGCTTTTAAAAAGTACGTGTGTGGTAAGTGTCAAAGGCTGAGTTAAAATTTTATTTCCAAAACTCTTTGTAGCATTTCCAGTGATCCTATCTTTTTCCATATACTCGACAGGATCGACAGATTTGGATTGCTGAGAATGGAGTTATGGGTTCCAGGCACACACACATTTTGCTTGTGCTGCTTCCTATGTCTAGATGATGAATCAAAATTATCCTTTTTTTATTTTCACCAAGGAACTTCTGTCTAATTCACAGGGGGGGGGGCCGGTGGTGGCCTCGCCGTTCAGAGATGCCCTGCGACTCACACGTGAGGGGCTGGGCTGGGAGAAAAGCTGGGACCCTTTACTTTAGGGAACAAGTAGGAAAATGGGGAGAATCCTCAAATTTTCTTTTTCTTTTTGGTCTCAAAGTGACTGTGCATGGATGTAGAAGAAAAAGCTTTTCCAATTAAGGAAAGTTCTTATTACCATTAAGATGGGTCTGAGCAAAATTGTTTAAAATGTCATGACTGCCTTGAGATAGAATTAAATGAGAGGCATATTAGAACGTGAAAGTACCTTTTATTAACATACTTTTTAAAGTTTATTAAAGTAAATATTTGCACAGAAACCATAATTCAATAGCACAAGTGGAACTAGGTTAAAGGAAACACGCGGACATCAGATCTGGTGCCTTGGGGCCCCACCTAGTTCTTGACTTTCTATAAACATTTGCTGGTAACACGCCCAGGTGGGCCAGAGCGCAGACGCCCCTTCTTCATGGCATCCTTGCGCCCATGGTCCCTCTTTACTGCATCTCTTTCTTCCTTCCTCCCTATGACGCCCTCACCATGCAGTTAACCAGTAGGTGCTGTGCGAGGGTCCCTCTCCCACCCCCATGCGTTTCTCCAGCAGGGGGCCTGTGAGGAGACCGGGGCCCAGCTTCCAGGAGCCCCGCAGGGTCCCCGGTGGAGACCCAGACACGGCGTTTGGCAAAGAACTGAAGACAAGGCCAGAGACAAACGCAGAGTCAAGGCTCAAACACATAGTCCAAATCCAGGGTTCTGGGTCGATGGTTAAAACCAGTCCCAGCAAGGAGATCACAAGGAGGGACAAAAGGACAGGGAAGGTGTTGGCCCAGAGAGGGCACAGGGGCTGGTAGAAGATGTTTCACTTCTACACAGACTCTGCGACCTACGGGCATTGGAGCTATTTTGGAAAGTAGGAGGAGACCAATGTGTATAATAAATGGTCTTATCGAGGAGGTCTTGGTGAGGAAATGTATTGCTTGTTGCTAAGAAGAAACCATCACATGTTCAAAAGATACTGACGGGTAGGGTCTAGTTGAGGTGGAAATGATCCTTATAAGAATGGGACACACTTTCTTTGCAGAACATGGTCATCACTAGTCCACACATGTGATGATGTTTGTTGTTTTCCTTATTTTTCTCACAGAGGCAATTCCTGCATCACTCACTGAATTGCCGTGTGGTTGATCCACCTGGAGAGTTTTCAAAGAGTAAATCGCAGGGTTGGACGGTGCTACGGTTTGGTTCCTCCAGGCCTCATAACAAAGGGGTCCGACTGACTTACAGCCCATTCACGTGTAATGGCCTTGGCCATTACTGCAGTGCACGTGCGCACACACACACGCACACGCGCACACGCACACGCACACAGTGCAGCCCTTGTAGAGATCTGACCATCAGCTTGTCAAATAGACAAATGATTCCAAATTCTGAAATGCGCCTCAAGAATATAGAAATGGAGTCTTCATCATGACAGGAGACTTTATCATTCTGCTCTAAATTACACCTTTTATGAAAATTCTCCAGGTTATTTTTACAGACTGCAAGGACAGTTGGAAACTGGTTGATGGTTAAAGATCAAACTGGAGAGGAAGAATATACCTTATTTTCCACGTAGAAAATTAAGCAACCAGTTCCTATCAAATATATGTGTGGTTCTTACGTAAAGATAGAGTCTGTGTGTGTGTGTGTGTGTGTGTGTGTGTGTGTGTGTGTGTGTGTGAGAGATGTATTTTCGGCTTTCTTCCTCTAGCAATAATAGACACAGAGAATGATGCCAACGGGAATTTTCTCTTGTTTTTCTCCTTGTTTTCCATTGAAATGTGCTAAAAATCTTCACATACAATAGCGTGTGTAGTGGATTAAGATGGTTTCTTCCTGGGTTACTTACTTGAGGATCAAGGCTTTGACATTGTTCTAACTGCATTAGTTTTTAACTGTTGAGGGTGAAGGCCTCTTTGAAAAATCTTATTAAAGATGTGGACTCTCTTCCTAGAAAAAGTATATGAACATACTTGAAACCCTGGCCCATGGGACTGCCACCCCGGGTCTCTCCCACAGGGCACACAGCTGAAGCCCGGGGTTCTCAGGGTGGTCCCCAGACCAGCAACGTCAGCATCACTTGGGAGTTTGTTAGCGAGGCAGATCCTTGGGCCGCTCCCCAGACCCACTCGATGAGGAACTCTGGGGGTGGCCTGGAAATCTAGACTTAACAGGGTGATACTCATGGATCCTGAAGTTTTGAGGACTGTTGTCCCACGGATACTTGGAGCTAGGAATACAGCAGCTTCTAGGTAAGCAATCAGTGCTCCTGCAGGGCATACACCCTCACCTGGATGATGAAAGAGGACACAGGTCTCTGGGTGGATCGAGAGGAAGTTAGCCCTTCCTTCTGACATTGGATGCTATCGGGAATCCATTTTGGCTCCGTATAGAATGATGATCAGATTTAGCACTCCTCTTGTTCTTCATGCCACGAGCACCCAGCATAGGGTCCAGCTCAACACAAACACATCAGTGTATGTAGCAGATTCAACCGTTGTAGAGGTATGTGTCTACAGATTCTTGCACTCAATCTAACGATACGAAAACTATACCAAAAAGGACAGATTCTGTCTGAAGTGTGTGGAGATACATAGAAAACACTAGGAGAATTCTTGAAATGTAATCTAAATGATGACAAACATCCTACGAATTGTCTGGTCGCGACGTGTAGAAGCGCCTCGAAGGTTTGTGACTGTTGGTTTCCAAGGAAGTACTTTTGGTAAAGTGAGTGATCACAGGAATTAAAATCTGAAGATCTCAGCTCGAGCCAGCTCCACGGCTCACGGGAGTTGTGCAAACCCGTACAATTGCTTAACTTCCTCGAGCCTTGGTTTCCTTCTCTGTAAAATGGAGCTGATATTATCTACCTCACAGGAATATTAGAGGAGGACCAAGCTTAACACACTGTCTAACATGTGGCATGTGTTTTTCCGTAAGTATGTCTTCTTCATTTTTCCCCAGCTAGAGTATTTATTTTTATCTTTCCCCACTCCCCTGCCCTAGCCCAATATATCAATTCTTTTTATATGAGGAGTTAGTCCAGCATAAACTTTCCAATAGGCTATTGAATCAACTTGGTATAATACAATATTTAGGGCGTATGTCTATCAGTATACCTTTAAAAGAAAATAAACGCAGAACATCTGCTTTATTGCTTTTCTAGATTAAAAACAATCATCCTAAAGGAGTAGGGGTCTCAACTTTCTGCATCTTGATCTTACTGGAAAGAATGTAAAAGGGTTTAAGAGGCACAATCACTTTATGTCTCTAGAGACTTTTGTGTTTCCCTCACTTCGTAGGAGAACTGGGAGTAACTCTTGCATTGGACGTAATTTCACTTGGATTGAATTAGATCATTTAAGCATTTTGCCTCTATGAGACTTCTTTTTGAAAACGCCTTTTGATGGGAAAAGGGAGGGGAGATCTGGGTGACTTCTGGAATGCTTTTGACACATGCCTCTGTGAGCCGAGGATAATGGATCTTGTTTTGGGGGAAGGTTCTGTAGCATCTTGCTACTCAATACATGCTCCACAGGGACCATCAACACTGGCCACCCTGGGGGCTGTTCAGAAATGCAGAATCTCAGGCCCATCCTCAGAGGTACAAAACCAGAATCTGCAATTCAACAACATTCTCAAGTGATCTGTACTCACTTTAAAATTGGGGAAGTGCTAATCTGGTGTTTGCTTTTGACAAAGTGTAACCTTTTGTATCTGTGTGCCTACTTGTGATATACTAAGGGAGGATTTCCCAGGCTATTAGAGTGAGGCTTCCTTTCCATAGAAGGAGGGAAAATCAAATATGATAGAGCACTTCCTATAGCCTCCCAATGGACCCAACATTCGAACTCGGGTCTAAGAGCTTTTCATCAAGCCATATTATCTATGGGATATAAAAAAGCAAGAGTTTAGAACTCAAACCCCCAGAGACCCAACCCTGAGCGAGAGTGTGAGGCAGGGCGTTACTTCATGCTGTCCCCATGTCACTGTCCTGCACACCCTCCATCCCAGCCTTAACCACACCCTCTTACTCCTTCTGTTTCTTTCTCACCTAAGAATTCCTTAAGCAGTGACTGTAGCATATCTAGGAATGGAGTTGCCTTTCCTAGAGATCTTTATTACAGCCTTTTAAAAACTGAGGCCCCCAAAGTCTTAATACCCAAAGGAGGGTAAGTATAACTGTGAGATTCTAGGCATCATAATGGATTGAGCTTTGGCAGTAAGATCCCCCATCTTGAACTCTTTTTTGTTTTGATTCGTTTTAAGTTCAATTTTTTATCTTAGATTGGAGTATAGTTAATTTACAATGTTGTGTTAGTCTCAGGTGTACAGCAAAGTGATTCGATTGTACATATACATGTATCTATTCTTTTTCAGATTCTTTTCCCATATAGGTCATTACAGAGTATTGAGTAGAGTTCCCTGTGCCTATACAGTAGGTCCCGTTGATTATCTATTTTATATATAGTAGTGTGTGTATGCTGAATGCTTTAAAACACACTAGGGACGTGTCTGTTGGTTTGTAAAGTCTGCTTAAAACCCAAGAACTGTGTCTGTGTCAGAGATGTAGGGGAGGCTGCCATGTGCACACTTGGGGTCAGTTTTCTTCTTGGGTTTACCATCTTGCAAGGTTTCCACCAGCAGGAAGCTACAGTGGACCCAAATTTGTAATGTAGCTGGTGCCCCCTGCTGGAATAGGGTTTCTTAAATTTCCATCTCTTGGGGTGTCTGTGCCAGCAGCCCTGTTAAGACAACAGCCTTGCCAACATAGCCTACGGGCATCTGGGTAAGTCATTTAATTAACCTCCGCTTCAGGTCTCTGACATGTTAAGAGTGGGGTAACAATAGCAGCCAATCCTAAATTTCTTGTTGAAAGGTAGAATTAATTAGGGAAGACAGTAAAATACTTTATGAAAACCAAGGACTGGAGAGTGATAAATGTTTGAACATGCCTCTGCTATTCTTGGGCAGGAAAATGACCACATGATATGTATTCTTATTAAACCTGCTGTTGCTAATTTTATCTCTATTAATTCTCACTACTCTCCAAGTTGAAATGCATAGACACACCTCACACGTCCCAGTTGATGTTATATAAGCTAAAGGATCTGGGTGATCGTGGGCTCTAGCGCATGGGTGTGGGGAGGAGGGGTTTCCATGGGTGTGGAGAGGATGGAGGGCCCCAGTCCGTAGGTGCATCTCGGCACCGCAGGTATGACACTTTGGAAGTCTGCTCTGATCTGTGCTTTCACTGATAAGGGAGCATGCTATCTCTCTGCACAACAGTGAGAGTGTGCCGTTAGGATCCCAAAGAACGAATTCCCCTGGAAGACAGAAGGGAGTAGAAGATTGAAGATGACCTTCCTGATACAGGAGAAAGAAGTGTCCCCTCCTTCTGGTCGAGCAGCTGATGGGAAAAAGAAGAGAGAATGGATTTGAGTGAAAAGGTCAGCGTGGGTCCCGTTTCCTTCCTTGAACTAGAACCCCAGTGGGGCAGGGGGAAGTCTGCAGACAGAGTAAAGATCTAGGAACTTTCCAGGAGCAGTGGCTATAGCTGGGGGGCTGCTTGTCTCCAAGAGGAGTTGTGCTCACGTTTGCATCCTGCCTGAGGCACCAGCGGCAGAAGCACAGGGGTGAAACAGGCAGGCCTGTGGTTCCCGCTGCCTGTGTGCGGTGTGCCAGAGATCAGGAAACAATCCCGGTGGGAAATGGTGAAGGAGTGAGTGAGCCTGGGCTTAAGACCAAGGGTGCAGTTTGCTAAGCCTTCAGGATTCGGGGCAGGTGGCTGGGACCATGGATTTCGGCAAGGAGAGCCATCACAATGCCCGGATGGTCCTGGAATCAGACACACCATAGCGGCTGTGGGCTGGCGGGTAGACAAGATCACCCACCCGCAGCAGACACTTGAGGATGTTATAGATCCGGACGACCCTGCTCTCCGGCCACTCAGGCCACAGCAAGACTACAGTAGGTCCACTCCAAGTGCCCAGATGCTGTCTAGGAGGGATAAGGACCACTGAGGATTCACCCAAAGAAATAGTAAATTATTGGATCAGACTAAATTCACCAGACTGAGAAAGTAGATCAGCCCCAAGAAGTGAAGAAGCTCTCGTGCACAGCCTACTTTAGTGTACACATTTGTGGCCCCTCTACGTGTCTCAAAAACTGTACCAAAAATGCACGGATTTCCACCGGTGGCCCAACTAGTTTAAGCATTATCCAGTACAAAAGCGTTGTATTGATACTATTGCCTGCACTGTAGAACTTGTTACAAAGGACCTGGTCTGGGTTAACCTATGAACTAAATGGACTTTTGTAGGCCCTCAAAGACGTAACGTGGCCCTTACCACGTGATGTCCGGTTAATAAAATTATTATGGGATATGATGTAAACAGAAAGGATATATGCCATGCATGGAGAAGAAATCGGCAATGGAGGATTTCAGTTTAGATAATAGCCAAATTTGTTTTCTGTAATGGTACAGAGGTCTGAGCAAGAACCAAGAAGCCAGATTCACTGACATTTAGAAACAAGAGGAATCTGGGCTGTTCTCTGGGTTTTTTTGTTGTTGTTATTGTTGTTGATGCTGCTTTACAGACTCAAGGCCCACTTTTAAAATAAATGTATGGGACATATACACACTACCATGTGTAAAATAGACAGCTAGTGGGAAGCAGCCGCATAGCACAGGGAGATCAGCTCAGAGCTTTGTGACCCCCTAGAGGGGTGGGATAGGGTGGGTGGGAGGCAGACGCAAGAGGGAGGGGATATGGGGATGTATGTACATGTATAGCTGATTCACTTCGTTATACAGCAGAAACTAACACACCATTGTAAAGCAATTATACTCCAATAAAGATGTTAAAAATAAATAAATAAATAAATAAATGTATGGAATGGACGGATGGAGAAAGTATGTTTTCCTACTTAAAGCCATTGTCAGTGAGGTTGATACTAATGACATCACTATTATGACTGTTGCCATTTCGTCTAATATTCATTCACTTAACTAAACAGCAGGACTGAAAAAACCCATGGGTTTTGGACAAGCGAGTCCCTGGGGACTTCCAGTCTGGACTGGACCGTGTAGCCCCATCTCTTCCTGCTCTTCCCTGATAAATACAGCTAAACATCCTGGAAATAAAGCAGTAGACAACCAGAGGACAAAGTGAGAGGAGGAGTGAAGAAGACAGACTGACCGGCGACCCCTGAGAGGAGGGAACCCACGGGGGCGTCCATCCAGTGACGCGGCCGTCAGGCCTGGTGTTGCCTGACACGCAGCTGGGCAGGAGGTCGGCCCTGGTCCAAGGGGAGTCCTGCTGGAAACGTCACTGACCGCCTGGAGACACCTGGCAGGAGCCCTTCTACAACAAGCCCACCTGTCTGGAAAGTGCCTTTCACCTCGACCTCAAAGCCAACACTAATTAACAATGATGAGAGACTCAGGTTTTGTATGGATGTCAATGTAAAACCTAAATAAAATGTTAACAAATAGGACCCAGGATCACATTAGAAGAATAATATACCATGGGCGGTGGGTTTATCTCAGGAATACAGCCTGTATAATATTCACAAATTATTAATACACAATATTATACCACGGGTTTACCATGTCACTTGGCACTTGGCGACCATTTGGTAAAGTTTTATGAGATGGATGAAGTCAAACAAGCTGGAGACCAGCAGCCTTGGCCATGGGGGAAACACCCACTATAGGGTGTGCCGTGATCTGTGAACGGTCCGTGTACTGCCTGCTAGCAAGCAACCTCCTGTGGGGACCAGGGAAACAAAACACAGGAATGAGAGGAACGGCAGGCCTTCCCGATGGAGCATTGGCCCGGATTCCGCTCTCAGGAAAAGGGAGCAGCCGTCCCTGACACCGTTGGGAATATCTTTTTAGTTTTTGAGTAATTCTCAGTGTCAGAGCCATTTAAATTTTCCGAACGTGCAATGTAAAACAAGTGCTCAGCTGGGGAGAAAAGTCCAAGAGGAGAAAAGACTAGAGGCTGCAGACTTGTTTCCATTAGTCGGTGGCCAATAAATGATGTCTAGACTCTGTGTCTTGCCCCATCTGGAGGGTTCTTACATAATAAACGAATCGGAGGAAAACAGTGAAGGGCCGGAGAAACAGCGGGCTGTCCGCATTTTGCTTCCTTTACGATGTCCTTGCCGACAGGAAGACAGCTCTCCTACTGAAGCCAGTGAACCCCATGGAAACTGCCTTCTTCCCAGCCTTTCTGCCCCCCTGACTAGCCAAGCGGTTTGGGGTCGCCAAGTCATATTTTGGCTCAGGACTTTCTTATACTCTGAGAATTCATACCAAGAATATTATATACATTTTCTGACTTCTTTTTTCAGAGCCTGAAACCAAAGAAATGTTTAAACGTTTTATTATCTCTCTCTGGTGATTACGTCTGTGTAAGTGATCAGTGTTTTCTAAGGGAAAGAAAACGGCAGATTTTGTTCGGGGAAGGGAGCAGCAAAGAGAGAGCGTGTTTCTTGTGCAACTGCGAGTGAATGAAATGAGAGTGACGGAGAGGGCGCGGGACTGCCTCCCGGCCTCGGACGGTTCCTTACATTTGGGTAGACTGCAGCTATCTACGCTTTACTGAGTTTTCTCTGTTGCCCAGGTTCTTGCGCGAATGAGAACAAGTCTCTTCAGGCCCGAGGCCTTCCTAGGGGGAGGGGTGCTGTCCAAGGGGGAGGGCTCGGGCCCGGGAAGGAACCTGGCTCCTCACAGCGGGCAGGAGCGGAGCTCTTGGAAGTTTCCGTGGCGTCCTGTGATGCCCCTCGGCCCCGTCTCCTGCATCTTCGGGTGGCTGGAAGGAGGGAGGCTGCGGGAGGCTTTGAGAATGGTTCCTGAGCGGTGTGGTCCCAGCTCGGCTGCTGTCCCGGGCACCTGTGGTGCACCTGGAAGGTGCAGTCCGAGTGCCGGCCTGGGAGGTCACGGCCCGTGTAGGGACCGAATTGTGTCAACGGCTGCAGAGCCGTACTCACCTATGACTCTGCTCGTCAGTAGAGACGTTTCTGCTACTCTGTTTGGGGGGCATGTGACACGCTGTGATGGGACAGGACATAAAGGCACGAAGCCTGTACTGCTTTGGTCAGAGGCACACAGCTCAGCGCTCCCTCTTCGATTCCCCACGGCTTTGTTTCTAACTGGTACGTTTCCACGTCTGTCTGTCTTGGGCTGGCGGTTCCCGCCGCGCCTGGAACAGGGAAGCAGCTGTGACTCACGCTTTCCTCATCCTCCGACTTCTAGGTCTTCATGCTTCGCTCACACCCGAGAGTCTGGCGGCTGCAGCTCCGCACGCCGCCCTCTTACAGGCGTCTTTTACTTGCCATCACCTCTAAAACCTCAGTGTTTTAACAAGAACGGCAAGTACAACACTGAAACCTGCCGTGGGCTCAAGGGCAGGGGGAGCGGCTCATTCTTTCCTGGCCGCTAATGTTTAGAAGGAAAGCTTGGGCTAGATAGGGCTCAATAAAATGTGGTGTCTGCTGAGCTTCCGTTTAGGTGAAATTCCTCCAGAATTAGACCCCGAGACAAGGATCTGAACGCGTGTAGTTTGGCGGCGGGGGGAGGTCCGGGGTCAGGATAAAAGGAGGGGTGAAGTGATACAGGGAAGGGAAGGCAGCCGATAAAATGTACCTTATCCAACCTACTACCACAGGGCCCACGGGAGCTTAATCCCACCGAGAAATTCTGGGACACATTGTAAAACACGTGCTTCCGAATCTTCCCACCCAAGAGGCAATGGAGCCAGTGCGATTAACCAGCAACTTCTGAAAGTAGATTAAGGGCTGTTTCCTGGAGTGTTCATTCCCTGCCACTTCCAGCCTGCCTTGCTGGGACCAGAGTGACCTTCCATGGCTCAGGAACTAAATGCCCTCGGACACAAAGATGCGGATAGAAGCAGCTGGAAATCCACCAGACACACTGACAGCCCAAGGTCGTCCAAGGGCACAGATAGGATCTGCTCCAGTTAGTTGTTTCTAAGTGAAAGTAGTTGTTTATTGTACTGATGTCTCTGGCTATAATTTTAAGGCTATCAATGACATTTTTATCACAGTCATTTCAGTAATATAAAAATAAGTGCTATTTTAATAAAGCCCAAATTATCTCTTTTTTATCCCTCATACTTTTGGTGTCATGTCTAAGAATCCACTGCCATTTCCGGTCATGAACGTTTGCCTCTGTTTTCTTCTAAGACTTTTATGGTTTCAGTGCTTCTATTTAGGTTGTTGATTGACTCTGAGTTAACTTTTGTACATATGTGAGATAAGGGGTCAAGTTCACTCTTTTGTGTGTGGATATTCAGTTGTCTCAGCACCACTATTCCTTCCACACTGAGTGATCTTGGCGCCCTTGTCAAAAATCCACAGGCCATGATGTATGGTTGATTTCTGGACTTTCAGTTCTACTCCATTGGTCTAAATATCTATTCCTATGCCAGCACTACCTTGTTTCGATCACTGTGTCCTTGTAGCAAGTTTTGAAATTGGGAAGGATGAGTCCTCCAACTTTGTTCTCTTTTTCAAAATTGTGTTGGGTATTTGGAACCTCTTATAGTTCCATATGAATCTGATGAACTGATTAACCATTTCTGTAAAAGAAAAGACCACTTGAGTTTTGATAGGGGTTGCACTGAATCTGCCATGTTAACAATATTAAGCATTCTAATTCATGAATATGGGATGTTTTTCATTTATTTAGGTCTTTTAAAATTTCTTTCAGAAATTAAAACAGTTTTACAGTTTCCACTACACAAGTCTTCCACCTACTTAGTTGATTTTATTCCTAGATATTTAATTCTTTGAATGCTATTGTAAATAGAATTATTTTCTTTCTGGATGGTAATTACTGGTATATAGAAACACTGATATTGGCATGTAGATCTTGTACTCTGCAATTTGCTGGATCATTTGTTAGCTCCAGTTTTTGTGCAGATGCTTTGGGATTTTCTATATATAGGGTCATAACATCATGAAAAAAGATAGTCTTACGTCTTCCTTTTCAATTTGGATAACTTTCATTATTTTTCTTGCTTCATCTATCTGGCTGTAACTTCTAGCACAGTGAAATCAGGGATCTGTGTCTTATTCCTGATATTGGGGGAAAGCTGCTACTCTTTCACCATCGAGTATGATGTTAGCTGTGGGTTTGTCATAAGTACTTTTCATTATGTTGAGGATACATGATATTCTATTCCTGTTTCTGAATGTATATTATGAAAGGGTGTTTGATTTGAGGAAATGCTCTTTTGCATTTCTGTCGAATTAGATGATCATGTGACTTTTCCGCCTTCATTCTGTTAATGTCATTTATTACACTGACTGATTTTCAATGTAATACTGAAATGTTGAAACACCCTTGCATTCCGAACTTTTGTACATCAAAAGACATTATCAGGAAAGTAAAAAGACAACGTACAGAATGGGAGTAAATATTTGCAAATCGTACGTCTAAAAGGGGTCTAGTATCTAGAAAATATAAAGAACTCTTACAACGGAGGGGGGAGGGTTAATCACCAAGCCAGCCATGGTACAACACCAAATTCCTAAAACTGTACACATGAGAGGCCACATTCTGCGAAACTGTGGTGGTTTGAAAGCAATCCCCTGTGCTTATCTATGGAGGGAAAAACGATGTTTTCTATGAATCAGGCGCCAGTTATTGGAACTGTGTTTATGGCTCTCAACTTGGCAGAAATGCTTTTAATAACTTTTTAATATTTTATCTTGGCATTATGGATTCCTGGCCCCCATTAGTAATTGTTTCCTGCTTTGTACAGGTCTGGCTGAGATGGTGATTTCAGGTTTTTATCAGTTCCCTTATTTGCTCTTACAGCTGAAGAGTGATGGACAAATGACGTTGCAATATTATCATCCATATTAATAGTCTACTTAGGATTTCATATTTGAATTAGGGATTTTATGTGTATTTTTTGTGTTTATATATGTTACATAAAAACATTAAAGAAAATTTAGAAAACAGAAATGAATTATAGGAGAAAGTTAGAATTAGCCATTACCCAGAGATAACTGTTGGTTAAATGTTAAGAATATTTCATTCCAGACTTTTCTATATACATAGCTATGAACTTCATAAACATATATATTATAAATTTGCATTCATGCTGTTTTGTATCTCACTTTTTATTTAAAAGGGATTGTGAATATTTTTGCATGCAATTAGACACTTGCTGTTTTATTACATTCCTGGCTCTTACCTTTAATTTTTATCTTCGTATATATACAATGTATTTTGTTTCCTTATATATTCTCTAGTGACATACAGAGTCCACGGTAGGCCTTTTTTTTCCTTCTTCTTTTTTTAATTGAGGTATAATGAACACATAACTTTATATTAGTTTCAGGTCATGATGGGCTTTTATATGTACTAGTGGTTAACTTTAAGTTTTTCAAATGTATTCTTAACTTCTGTATTGTCAGTCAATGAAACAGGGAGTTCTGAGTTCTTTCTGTGTAAGAAAATTAAATAAACATCCTTTTGCTTCCATATTCTGTTTTCTTCGATAGCTTAGTCTTTGTCATTTAAAGTCTAGGATTTTAGACTTTCAGTAGAATTATTTTTTAATGTATAGATTATCTTCTTTAAGAGTTATTAGTGGCTTGTTTTGTACCAACATATATCGTATAATTTGATGTTGGTCATTATTTTCTCTCAGGATATTAAGGTTAGCATCTCATCCTCTGATTTACATTGTTGCTTTTGGGACGCCTGCTGTTAGTCTAATGGTCATCCATCTGTAGGTCATTTGTTTTTATTTCTGATGCTTTTGTGATGTTCCTTTCTGTCTGTGGCTCTATGTCACTTCATTATGGTATCGTGCTTCTTGATTGTGAAGTCCCTCCCTTCCTTCCTTCCTTTTTTCTTTCTTTATGTTGTTTGTTGCTATTGTTTATGCCCTGGAAAAGTCTCAGCTAATAACTCTTTAATATTTCCTCTCCTATTCTCTATTATTTCTTCTGGGACTCTGATGAGGTGTATATTATGTCTTTTCACTTTGTCTTCCATATCTTTAGGTTTCTCTTTTATACTTTCTATTTTTTGGTACTACTTTCTGGGGAGTGTTTTCAAAGCTATTTGTCATTCACTGTCTCTTCAGCCCTATCTAATGTGTTGATCAGACATGATGCATTTGATTTTTTACTCTCTATGGTGATATTGTTTTTTTCTGTGATACATATTTGTTTCAAATCTGATCATTTTAATTATCAGAAGGAAGGAAGGAAGGAAGGGAGGGACTTCACAATCAAGAAGCACGATACCATAATGAAGTGACATAGAGCCGTAGACAGAAAGGAACATCGCAAAAGCATCAGAAATAAAAACAAATGACCTACAGATGGATGACCATTAGACTAACAGCAGGCGTCCCAAAAGCAACAATGTAAATCAGAGGATGAGATGCTAACCTTAATATCCTGAGAGAAAATAATGACCAACATCAAATTATACGATATACGTTGGTACAAAACAAGCCACTAATAACTCTTAAAGAAGATAATCTATACGTTAAAAAATAATTCTATTGAAAGTCTAAAGTCCTAGACTTTAAATGACAAAGACTAATTATCTAACACCTTGATCAGTTTTTCTTGTCCCTCTTGTAGATCCTTAAGCAAACTTGGCATTTATATCTCATAATTTAACACTGGCAGTCTAGGTTAGTTGTATTCAATTTTAGGTTGCTTTTGCTGAGTCTCACTCACACTGGATTTTTTTCCTAATTTGTTTTGTGATTTTCTTTTTAATTGTCAGTATATGATTCCTGAAACTTTGTGAAAATTATTTGAGGTCTGGGTTTCACAGAGTTTTTTCTGTCGTTCACCTGGGACAAGCTAAAACTAGATACTGTCCCTGGATTTTTGGAGGTCATGGAAATAGTGTGTCCTCTAGCCCCCAAACACAGATAAGGTCGCCTCTCTGCTGTGAATTCGAATGGAGACGGCTTGCAGTTCTCCTAACTAGCCATGTCCTCTCTTATCTGTCACCTTGCTTTTGCTTAGAGTCTGCTCTCTCTTTTTCAAGACTAGGGAAGCATATCCTAACCAACCAGCCCTACTCAGATTACTTAAGGTTTCCTCAGGCTGGTGCATCACCTAGTTCTTAGCAGTTTTTTTTTTTTTTCCCTTAAATAAATAAATGTATTTTTTTTGGCCATGCCTCACAGCTTGTGGGATCTTAGTTCCCCGACCAGGAATGGAACCCATGCCCCCTGCAGTGGGAGCGTGGAGTTTTAACCACTGGACCATCAGGGAATTCCCTCTTAGCAGTTTTGACACTGTATTTCAATCATCTGAAACCTTCCTGAAAGCAGGCACTCTATCTTTTCCATCTCTTATCCTCAGGGCTGAGCACAGTCTTTGCCACATCCTAGACATGTCATAAATCTTTGCTGAACAAATGAATAAAGACAGTTCAAAATTAATAAAAACAAAAACATAATACTCCCCTGTTGCTGATGGCTTGACTGTAGCATCACATTTCAGGCCCAATGGTGAAGAATAACTGAACATATTTACCAGTTCCTGTCATCAGGGACAGTTAAAAACAAATTACTGCTCAAACCAAAATCGTGATATTGGGAGAGACTCCTCGGGATTACTGAGTGGGTAACACTAAACAACACATGCAACAAACTCACTCATCTCATTATGTGGGGACCATGGAATGCGTAGCTTAATCATCCCAGTGGAATTGTCTCCGAGCAGCTCTTTCCAAAAGCCAAAGTTGATGTCAGTAGAAAGAACAGCCTGTAGCTCCCTGACGGCCGCCTGACCTTGTGCTCCTGACACACCTCTGCACACATTTGGGGGTTTCTGGGAGGTGGCCTCTTGATGCAATTGTGCAGATCTGAAATTGTTGTTTTGGGGAAGTACGGATTCTGCCTGTCCAGCTTTTCCTGCACCCATCTGTAAAACGTGGTTAGAATACAAGCAAATTTCCTTGATTTACATCAGTTTGTCATCTACACTGTTGGCATCTCAAGCTTTGGCTGTTCTTTTGATGAATAACACAAAAACACTCACACTCCAGTCGCTTTTCAGCTTTTTATGATTTGCCAAAAATCCAGCTACGAAAGTGGACCTTCAAAGGGGAAAGTATGAGCAGTGTTAACTATTCCTTCTTTTACAGCCCAAATCTCTATCTCTGTATCCCATCAGAGTATCAGAAAGTCAAGACCTGCAGTTTATTCCCTTGGATGTCCATAGAAACTTTTATAGTTCAAGAATAGATGCCTTGATTCCAGGTCAGGGTAAGAAATGAACATGAAGAATTTGTTGTTGAAACCAGACCTTACCCTAACCTACGCGATAGATTGCTTCTTATTTAGCCTAGTGATGTTTATGGAGCACTTATTGTTCCAAGAAAAGTTTATCTTTTCAAGAACTAGTAGACTATCATTAGTTACATAACTCAAACTATGCGGTGCCTTGAACTTCCTTCTTTACTTTTGCTGCCAGAAAGTTTAAAAGTAATTTGGGGGCTCAGCTGCAGTGATTTTCTTTTAACCTCACATTTCTAGTGCAATTCTCTCTCCTCCACTCTTTTCCCGTCCTCCTGATTCCGTTCTCTTCTTGGTTCTTATTATCTCACCCCTATTCAATCTTATTAGGGTTTAAACATTATATTTCGTGACCTAAACAAGACAAGTTCCTTTATAATAAATAGGGGTGCAGCAGCATTGCATTTTTATTCTTTGTCAACCAGCGGTCCAGGGCAGCATTAAGAGTCTTAAAGATCATGATGAAATACACCAAGTATTTCTGGCTTAAAGGAACTTAGCGTCAGGTGGAAACTGGAATACCTGGGCTCTACAAACTCGAAGTCCTGAACAATGAAGCTATTTTTAAGGGCTTAGCTGCTTTTCCTCAGTTCTGTTGTATTGTGAGATTGGATGAAGCAGCATTGCTGACATGGCATTTAGAGTTGGCTGTAGCGTGACAAAAGCCATCATTCTGGGCCACCATCTCTCGTCCAGCAAAAACAACTCAGAAATTAGGAGCTTTTATTTTTTTTTTTTTTGCCAGTTGGATATGATGGTAGCACAGGTTACCTAAGTTTCTGAAGCATCTAAGCTAACCTATGACCTGTCACATCTATGTAAAAGTTTTTAATAAAGGCCCATTTATGTATCAATATCATCTGTTAGCAAAGAAGGTATGATGATGACTTATTGAAACACAATCTAAATGATTTTGAAACAACAACAATAGGCATACTAAATTGCAGCCCAGCAATCGAGGGGGTGGATATTTTAGAAGATAAGAAATATCCTACCTTATAATCCCTGTAGACTATGTAGTGTGTGTGTACCATTCACACAATCATCTTGTTCAGTTTTCACAATGCTGTGTGTTGACTAGGGCAAGATTAGTACCTAAGATTCTAAGGTTCAGAAAACTCAATTCCAATTCTAAGTCTCTGAGACAGCAATTAAAATAAGTAAACTAGATTTACTTGTATCATTATATATATATATATATATATATATATATAAAACTAAAATAATAATTAATAAAAGTTAATTGCAATGCATGCAAACATACTTCAGGAATAATGATTACACTTGGGGGCATATACAGAGGATGAGATGGACAGTTGTATCTATAACATGTCGTGCAAAAAAAAAAAATACAATAAAGAAACAGGGAAAAAGCTAATATTCCTTTAATCTGGATTGTGAGTATATAAGTGCCTGTTATAACGTTTTTTTGATGTTTGAAACATTTATTTCAAATAATTAAAATTTTAAATTAAAAATCCTCTATGTCTTTGTGATCTCATCACTTATCCATGGTCACATGGATAGGAGTTTGATTGGAGCTCTTCCTACAAAAAATATGTCTGCCCAGAACATCAGAATGTGGCTTTATTTGGAATAAGTTCTTTGCAGATGTAACTAAGGTCAAGATCTCAAGATGAGATCGTCCTGGATTAGGGTGGGCCCTAAAACCAATGACAAATGTCCTAAAAGACAGAGAAGGAAAAGAAACAGAGATACAGGGGAGGAGGCCGTGTGACGATGGGGCAGAGACTGGGGTGACGTGTCTACAAGCCAAGAACGCCTGGAGCCACCAGGAGCTGGAGAAGGAAGGATCCTCCCTGGAGCCTCCAGAGGGAGCCGGCCCTGCCGACATCTTGATTTAGTACTTGGCCTCCAGAACTGTGAGAAAACACATTTCTGTTGTTTTAAGCCACCAAGTTTGTGGTGATTTGTTATGGCAGCCCTGAGAAACTGATACAGAGGGAAATATAAGACACTCGCTGCATTTCCAGACTCGAGTGCCTCTTGCATTTACTTCTAGAGAGATTCCAGGAAGCCAAGCAGCCAAGATGCAGACTTGCCAGGCTCTGCCCCATCATGGGTCACGCACAGGTGCTTGGAGCCTTTATAAATACACAGGGAACGATGCCTTTCCAACAGCAGCAAAGGTGGATGGTTTCCTGGAAGATGGTGAGGAAAAGAATGTTCTTCTTTTCCATTTAAAGGTTTTTCAGGAAAATGTCCAGATTTCTCTGTGTTCTTCCTTTACCATTTGCGGGACTTAAACAGACACCCAACTCAGGCTGCCAGACAAATCCTACACTTGGGAGTCCTGTCCTGGGTGGATGGAGATAAACATGGGGCCCTTGGGAGGTCAGATGTGGAGCCAGGGTCAGGCCAAACCCTGAGCACGAGGTCAGGGCTGGGCTCGGCCAGTGTGACCCCAGATCCTGAGACGGGAGAGCAGCTGGGGACCAGGCAGGGAGACTGCAGGCTGGCGCACGCGGTCGACCCCTCGGCCGGTGCAGTTGGAAGCCGGGGACTCCGCTCTCAACCTGTCCACCCCTCCCAGCCGAGCAGCAGGGCGAGCCCCGTGTGTCCTTGGCCGCTGCCCGCTAGCTGAGCTCAGCTGGCTTGGCCAGAGAGGCTTGTCTGAGCTTCCTCGCTTTCTTGGCAGGAAGACCAGAGAAAAACATCAGCTTTGGAACGAGCCTGCACTGGCGAGTGCAGCTCACTGCTCTGTGGACAGCAGATCGTTTTTCCATCTGTGTGTGAGGCTTGCATGTGGCCTACAGGTTGGTGGGTGTAATGGACCCACCCTTGCGCTTTGGTCTCGGTTCCACAAGGAGTTGATGTTTCTTGAGGGGGCTTGAGGTCACCCAGCAGATTGCTGGTATTTCACCCGAGTGGGCCAATGCTTTTGCTTTTCATTTTCTTTCCCTCTTTCTTTCTCTCTCTTCCCCTCTCTGTTTTCTTTCTCTGTCCCTTTCTCACTTTCTTTCTTTCCTTCCTCCCTCCCTCCCTCCTTTCCTTCTTTCCTTCTTTCGTTCTCTCTCCCTCCTTCCCTCTTCCTTCCTTCCCCATCCTCCCTTCCTTTCTCATTTGTTTTTCTTTCCCTCCCTGTCTGGATTCTGTTCTTCTCCTGTGTCCATTAGCAACGGGTCTTCAGTGGGCTGCGGTAGGGCAACTGGGGAGCCATAGGGTTGAGAGGTTCTCAAAGCATCATATATCAAACCCCTTCTTAAAAATATCAAAAGAGACTCTAACTCTCCTGAAGACAGTGGGAACGGTGCAGTGTGGACTCAGGCAGTTCATTCCCAGCACGAGGATGCTTACTGAGACCCACGGTGGGACTGGCTCCCTGCCGGGCACTGCGGAGCTCAGAACATCTGTGTCATCTTACAAATCCAAGTTTGCACAAGTCTTTTTCCTGATGCTTGGCCCGTACTAAGGAAAAGACAAGAGTTCTGCTTTTCAAAACACGTTCGGTACTACTGGGGAGACAAGGGGATTTTTCAGAACAAAACAGAACAAAATATGTATATAAAAATAGAGGAGAGGAGGGAATGGCTTGAGTACTGGTCTCTCTGCGTCAGAAGGGTTTCCTGACACCAACATGGGGCATGGTTAGTCCTGCGGGAGGGCGACAGGGCCCCCCCCGCAGAAGCAGCAGCAACAGAACGATTACGATCCCAGGAACCGAGGACTCTGGCTTGGCCACGCGCAGCCTTCGTGCTGGACGGTGGCGAGGACTGTAAGCCTGGACACGTGGATCGTTAAAAAGGCTGAAGCTTTGTCACATTTGTCCTTGGCTCTATTCTAGGCGGGCAGATGGTCTCCTTCTTTGACCACAGACTGGGCCCTGGGATCGGGCTGTGAGAACACAGCACCTTGCGATGGGGATCCTGACCCGACATGCATCTGGCTGCAGTGGGCCTGCTCAGGGACGTTTGTGACCCCCATGGGCATGTCCACGGCCACACACACACTACTGCAGGCCCAGCCCACGCCCCCATCTCCCGAGACCAGCACTTCTGCATCCTCTGGCCCCGCCTGCACCGGAAGTACCGATTCTCTCTGCCAGGCCTGACTCCCCTTTGCGAATTGATCCCAGTTTTTCCTATTTCTTTCAGAAAATGGTCCTTTCAGTAACCCTCCTGCCCTGCCACAAAATCAATTCATCATTTCTTCCTTTCAAATCATTATCACTCTAAGTGGGTCAAGGTTTTCCAAATTCTAAATCAAACGGACAAAACTTCCCTCTTAAAATCAAACAAAAGAAGGACATAAAAAAGAAAGTTACTTTTTGCACAAATTTTCCCCCCAGTACAGTCACATCCCACTTAATCACGCACATCCAAACTTTTTAAAGAAACTGACCCTTATTTACTTAAATTAGTTCACTGTGTTTTTTGTTTGTTTGTTTGTTTAACTTGGCTTCTGCTCTACAACACAACTGAAATCAGTCCTACGAACGTCACCAAACATCTCCCCTTTGTTACGCTGAACGGACCTTCGGGTTCTCGGACTCCTCACTCATCACCGTATCTGGGACAGTTAACCATTTTCTTCTGATGGATTCCGCGGTCTCTCTCTGTGTGTCTCTGAGCGTCGCTTGTTTCTCTGAGTCCTCTTTCTCCTCCCATTTTCCAGTCAATACGGTTCGCTGGAGCTTCCTACCTATGCCCTTCTGTCCACAGTCTCCTCCCGTCGTTGCGGCTGGGACCTCTCTGCGTGTGACCTCAGCCCGTCCCCATCTCCTCCTTGCTCTCGCTTTAACCGTCATCCCCCGCCCCCCATCTCTGCCTCCTGCTGAACGCAGTGGGTCCAAAACAGTCCCCCTCATTTCCCCAGACGTACCAGTGTCTCCTCTTAACTGTTCTATTCCTGGAATCATGCAGTGGAAACATCTGTAAATTCCTCTTATTCTCTAAATTCTCTTAGTCATCAATTCTTAGTGCGGAAAAGCATTTTGTACCTTTTTTATATTCCCGCTGCCCCTGCATCTCCCCGTCTCTGTTGTCAGCAGCTTTACTGAGATATAATTCACATGCCATACAATTCACCCATTTAAAGTGTACCATTCAATGTTTTTTTTGGTATATTACACCATTAGCTTTCAAAATTGTGGTAAAATATCTATTACATAAAATTTCCCACTTTAACCATTTTTCAGTTTCAATTAAGTGGCATTAATTACATTCGTGATGTTGTGCAACCCTTTAGTTGTACAACTATTTAGTTCCACACTTTTTCACCATCTCGAACAGAAACTCTGTAACCATTCAGTATAACTCCCCCACTCCCCTCTCTTCTCAGCCCCTGGTAATCTGTAATCTACCTTCTGTTTTTAAGAATTTTCCTATTCCAGGTACCTCATATAAATGAAATAATATAACATTTGACTTTGGTTGTCTGACTTATTTTGCTCAGCATCATGTTTTCAAGGTTTATCCATGCTGTAGCATGTTTCAGAATTTTACTCTTTTTTATGGCTGGACTCTTCCACTGTATGTGTATTCCACATTTTGTTCACCCATTTATTTATTGATGGACATTTGGGTCGTTTCATCTGTTGGCTGTTGTGAATAGTGCTGCAATGAGCATTGGTGTACAGGTATCTGTTCAAAGCCCTGCATTCACTTCCTTTGGGCGTAATAGGAGTGGACTTGCTGGGTCATGTGACATTGTACGTTTAGCTCTTTGAAGAACAGCCAAACTGTTTTTATAGCAGCTGCAACATTTTGCATTCTCACAAGAAATGTACAAGAGTTCCAACTTCTCCACATCTTCACTATTATTATTATTATCACTATTATTATTATTATTACATCCTCACAGGTATCAAGTGGTATGTATCTCTCTTATCATTATCTGGTGCCTGGACTATTATAATAATCTCCTACCTGATCTTCCTGCTGTCGTATTTCTTTTTGAATACATCCAGCACACTAATGCTACGTTCTCTTACCTAAAAAAAAAAAAAATTCTCTGATCAACAGCTTTCAATGACTCTTTATTGCCTCTTGAAAAAAGTCTAGACTCTACTGGCCTACAAAACTTGCCATTTTCTTGGCCCCAATCTATCTTACCTGAACATGGGGGCATAATATTCCTCCCTCAGAGGGTATTTGGAAAGGAAAGATAACACTCGGTTAGCACAGTTGTCTAACACATGTGCTCAGTAAAGGTTTACTCTTTTGAAGTAACAGCACCTTATTTGCAGATGAAAAAAGTAAAGTCCTGAAAAGATAAGTGGCTTAACCGAGACTAGCTGCTCAGTCTGAGATGAAGTCCGATTCTGAGCTGTCCAGGGTCAGGTTCAAGTGAACTAACCCCTTACTTGTTCTACTGGTCCACGTAGAATTATGAAACAGGGATGATTCACGGCCTGTGAGACATCGTCTGATGGTCAGATTAAGGAATGACCCTATCACGGGCCACCCATCTCCTGGTGTAACATCCAATCTTCGGTTTGGTTCCACCTATATAGCCACTTTCGCATAATCTCTGCCTTATCCTGATGACCATATATCATTGCAAAGATTCTGTTTTAATCCAATGGCAATTTAGTCACGTGAATAAAATCATTCTTCTGATCATATGTGGACTTCACACTCAGAGGGGTCTCCCCGGCCCGGGGGGCGGTGGGGGGGGTAGCTGACCACCACCTCCTCATCCTAGGCCGCCCCCATTGTGCTCGGCTGTGATGGGTCCACCTTCGTGTCCAATATGCCTCTGAATCCACCGAAGTACCCTTCCTCCGTCTTCCCCATTGTTTCCTGAGAGCAATAACCTTTGATTTATAATATGTATCTCCTCTCCCTTGATGTTTTTAAAGGTCTTTGTCTTATTTAGGTGATAAGCCCAAGGGATCCAAGCAGCTCTGTTTTCTAAATTCAGAGCAGCTCCAAGTATGCTGTCAGCATTTAATTATTAACGCATGAAAACAGTGAAAACAATACCAGCAACGACAGGCAGATCCCACCATCTGCTACTGCTTCGGGCTAAAAGGGGTGCAGGTCCAAGACCAGCTGTTTTGGGGGGCTTCACTTTTTCCTGCACCATTTGCTTTCCATTTGAGGGCACCGGGGCCTGAGAACATTTTTAGAATTTGTTTCCTTACTGACATGGTACTAATTTCCATATTATCATCTTATGGCTCTAACATTCTCATTTCTACGTCATATTAAAAATTCTGCTGGAATATTTCATAGCTTTTCCTATATCCTTTTTACCCAGTGGAGATCAGAACTGCCAAAAAGGTTCCAGATGCACTTGAACCGGGCTGTGCAGAGCAGAGCCATTGCTTCCTTGTCCCCCAAGCGAGGGTCCCCCGTAGAAACCCGAGATGGGCCTGCTTCCCCCCCGACTGTGGGAACGAAGGGAGTGGGCGCTACACCCGGATTCTGGATCAGTAACATCTGCTCACACCCACGCCTCCACGCAGAGCAAAGATGCTATGTTTTGATACCTTCATTAAAGATCAAGTCAGTTTACTTTCCCTCCATCTGATCTGGTGTTTAGTAAATGGTCCCCTAGGATTCAAAATATTCACGGAGGCTTCTTCGAACCAAAACTGGAAACCAGCTGGAGACAGATTTGCTACCTTGACTGTTTTAACACATATTAAATGAATAATACTTGAAATAGACTTCCAGCAATAATTTTTCTGGAAAAGTGAATGTTAGAGTCAAGTGCAATATCTATGAATTAAACTATGTCCCGCATAATGTTAATAAAACTTTCAGAAGTAAATGTTTCTTCCCTGTACTTGAAAATTCTATATTGTAGGTTATTAAGATCCCTCAGTATAAGGCTTGTGAGAGAGGTCTGCCATATATATCATATAATTTTTTTTCATTAACAGGTGTGAAAACCTTTTAAAATTCATGGTTGAACATAATTCCTAGAAGCTGTCCTTATTTGGGGGACATTTTTTCACTTGTGGTACAATTAAAACCAATGAAATAGTAAGCTATGTTGTTATAGGCTTTCCTCCAGAACAGCCGGTAAATTGAATGGTCCCCAAGGCTGTTCCAAGCTCACATAATTTGCTAAAGTTCCCAATCTCATCACACTTCCACGCATCCCAGCACACTTTCCGTATTATTTTGCCTTCAACATGAGCAAGAAAACAGAGGTCATTAGAGGTGAACGGTCTCTCCATCCTCATCCTTTCACTTTACATTACATTTTATACCTGTCTCTGTTCACACTTAACTATTTACCTTCCACTTCTCAAAATCAAGCCATGGCCCTCTTCCTTTTTACTGGAAATCCCTCCTCTGTGACTTGGTCATGGAAGAGCTTGGGCATGGGGTCATCCAGACTTCTGTTTGAACTCCAGACTTATTGACTAGTTGCCTTCTGTTGGACCAATTGCTTCATCTCTTTGAACCTTTGTTTCTCCATCTGGGACAGAGAAGGGGATGCAGTGTGGTGAGCCAACAGTAGACACTCAGAGCACGATTCTCCTTCCAAAGTCTTCCAGGGCCTTTTTTCTCTTGACTATCTCTTATTTCTTGGACATGTTCCTTCCCTCTCGTCATTGGCTTCTTCCTCGGTGAACAAACAAATTTCCCATTTTGAAACAACAAATAAGTTTTTAAGTGGAGCCTTCCCCTTGTTAGTGTTTCTCCTTTAAGCCATACTTCCATTTCTTTTTCCAACTTGTTTCAATGTTTCTTGAAATCATATATTCACTGTGCCACTGTTCACATTGCTTTATTTCTTAACCACAACCCCTGGTTCCTTTCACTGCTTTATCCAAGGTCTTCATTGGGCTTCTATCAGTTCTGATTCTGCCAGATGCATATGGAGCTTTTTACCATATTGAAGAGTCCCTCCTAAAAATTGTGACATGGTTTCTGAAACTGAGCCCTCAACTCAATTCGTTTTCTAGCCCTCTAGCTCCTTTTTGGCGTCCTTCTCTAACTATGCTTCTTCTGATCACCTGGTAAGTTAAGCTGTCCCTGACATTCTTTCCTGGGACATTGTTACTTTTGCCCTCTCCTTGGACAATTTTATTTTCTTCCATGCCTTTGAATTTATGGAAACAACTTACACTTGATCATAATACCTGAATATACAAATATAGTGAATGTCTGTGTCACAACAATGTTAGCGGATGTACCTTCTGAAAAAGTAAATGTGGGACTATCTGTTTTTCCTCCATATTTTTTTCAGTTCTACTGGTTCACTCCAAGTTCTAACTATGTTGCCTTTAAGCCAATTGTTCCCCATTCAAAGAAAAAACTCATTTATTCGCCAAAACGACATTTTTAAATGTTGGCCAGAACAAAGGCCATCAATCTTGAGAAAAGTGATGACATTCCAGTATAAACCATGATCTCTAGTGATCTTTCCTAAACGTAGAATAGCTGAGGGAATTAGAAGCCACCCCTGAAGACCTATTTCTGTGAGAAAGGATTATAAGGAAACATTATGAGTGACATATGCCAATACATTAGACAACATAGATGAAATGGAAAAATACATAGGAATACATTAGTTACCCAAAGTGATGCAAAAATAGAAAATCTCATTCAACCTATACCTAATAAAGAAAAAAATGAATTGATAATTAAAATCTTCCCACTAAGAAAAGCCAGGGCTCTCATGGTTTCAGTGGTGAACTCTATCAAAATTTTAAGAAAAAATAATAAAACCCTACATAAACTCTTTGAGAAAATAGAGAAGGAAGGAACACTTTTAACTTAATCTACAACCTTGATATGATTAGTATAACACTGATACAAAGCCCATCAAACATATCACAAGAAAAGAAAACCACAGACTTATATCCCTCATGAGCTAATTGCAAACATCCTTAAATTTTTAGCAGTGTCCATCAACATTAAAAATTGATTGCATATCATAACCAAGTGGCATTAATCCCTGGAACATAAGGTTGATTTAGCATCTGAAAAATCAATCAATGTAAAGCACCATATAAGTACAATAAAGGGGGGAAGAAAAGCATGATCATTTCAATTGGCACATTAAAAATTGACAAAATTAAACACTCATTCATGATAACAACTCTCCATAAACTTGGAACAGAAAATAATCTCCTGAAACCAACTAAATGCATCCATGAAAAATCTACAGCTAACATTATATTTAATGCTGAAAGACTAAATGCCTAAGATTGAGGAAAAGGCAAGGGTTTTCATTCTCACCATTTTTACGCAACATTGTGCTGAAGGGACTATCCATTGCAATGAGATAAGAAAAATAAATTAATGGAATACAGATTTGAAAGAAAGGAAGTACAACTGTCTTTATTTACAGAATACAGGATTCTCTGTGCAGAAAATCCTGAGGATTCTACAGAAAAATGACTATAAGTAATCAAGTTTAGCAAGGTTGCAGCTTACAAAAATCTACGTTATTTCTGCAAGTTAGCATCAAAACATCAGAAAACAAAATTGGAAATACAATTTCATTCACAATAACTTATGAATACATTAAATACTTAGGAATACATTTTAACTTAAATAGTGCAAGAGCTGTACACTGAAAATTACAAAATATTACTGAGACAAATTAAAAATCTGTATAACTGGAAAGACATAACAAGCTCAGGTATTGGAAAACTCAATATTTAGATGACACTTCTCCCCAAGTTTATGTGTAGATTTGACACAAAATCTCATGCAGAATTACGTATAAATTCACAAGCTGACCCTAAAATTTATAAGGAAATGCAAAGGACCTAGAAGAGACCAAATAATTTTGAAAAAGAAGAACAAAGTTGGAAGACTAACACTACCTAATTTCTAAACATACTATATTGCTATAATAATCAAGACAAAGTGGCATTGGTTGTAAATATATATATTTACATATGTATACATATATGTTTACAAATTTAGATATATACTTACATATATGATATATACATATAATACATATAAATGTAATAGATTAGAGAGTTCAGAAATAAACTTAATTTTATGTCAATTGACTTTTAAAAGTTGTCAGATTTAATTCAATGGAAGAAAAATACTCTTCAATAAATGCTACGGAAAAATTGGATATTCCATATGCAGAAATATTAACTTAGGCCCCTCAAAGCATAAACAAAAAATTTATTAAAATATATCATTATTCTATATTTAAGTGCCAAAGCTATAAAACTTCTAGAAGTAAACATTAGAGAAGATCTTTGTAATCTTGGGTTAGATATATATATTTAGACCTGACACTAAACACACAACACATTACAAATAATACATTGAATTTCATGAATATTTAAAGCTTTTTTCTTCAAAGACACCATTAACAAAACATAAAGACAAGCCACTGACAAGAAAATAGTTGCAAATATTTCTTGTAAAGAACTTGTATCCAGACATATAAAAAGTTCTTGCAACTCATTAATAAGACAAACAACCCAATTAAAAAATCAGCAATAAATTTGAATAGACATCTCACCAAAGAAGATATGAAAAACTAATAAGAATTATGGATGAACAGCTAATAAGAAAATGAAAAGATGGTCACCATCATTGGCATTAGTGAAATGCAGATTAAACCCAAAATTCCATACCATTAAATACCCACTAGTGTATCTACAATCCAATATATGACAATAACAAGTGTTGACCCTGATGTGGAGAACTTGGAACCCTCCTACACTGCTGATGGGAAAAAATAATGATATAGGAACCTTGGAAAACAGTTTGGCAGTTTTTATTATTTTCCATATAATCCAGAAATTTCATTTCTGTCCACACAAAGACTAGTATGCAAAAGTTCATACCAGCATTTTTCATAAGAGACAAAGACTGAGAAAAATCCACATGTCCATCAACTTGTGCATGGAAGCAAACTGTGGTGTTTCTGTATAATGGAATACTACTCAGCAATAAAGACAAACTATCGGTACATGCAACAATACAGATAATTATCCAAAATATTATGCTAAGTGAAAAAAGCCACAAAAAGACAACATATTGTATGGTTCCATTCATAAGAGATTTTAGAAAAGGCAAATCTATAGAGACAGAGGGCAGATCCAAGGTTGTTTGGGACTTGGGGCAGAAATAGGAATTGACTGAAAACCAGCATGAAGGAACTTCCTGTAGTGATGGACAAATTCTAAATTTTGAATTAGGGTGAGGATGGTACAACTGTATGCATTTCATAAAAATCACTAATAACTGAATCACTTTGCTGTACACTTGAAACACTGTAAATCAATTATACTTCAATAAAAAATATTTTAAAATTTCATAAAAGTAAAAAAATAAATACAAAATAAAAATAAAAAAATAAAAGTAATCCCACCCCGCCAAAAAACGTCTAGTGAAATTCTAAGTTGCCTGACGCAAATAAAAGAAAAAAATAAATGTCTCACAATATTTGAAAAAAAAATCATTAAACTTTACACTTACAAAGGGTGCATTTTTTTCTACTTAAATATAGCTGTTAAAAACTTTATCCTGTCACTTCAAAAATTTAGCAAAACTGGAAATGTATTACAATTCTAAGTGTGCCTACTAATCATAACAGTAATAAATGTTATATATTAAATTTAGGAAATTGGAAGGGAGGAAATTTGTAGTCTTGATTGGTATTTAACAAAGAGATGGGTTGTCAAGAAGTTGTACATTAAACATGAGCTGCAGATGATGTAACTAATTGAAAACCAATAAAGTTTCTCTTTATTGAGTCTCATTCTGTAAACCCCAACACAGTGATCTTGTGAGTCCTAATTTATTCCATCATTTAAAGAAGCCTTAATTCTTGCAATAAATATTGCCGCACTTCCTTAGACACAAGCATTGTATATTTGCTAAGTCATAATATGAATAATAAACACTATTTCAACACTTGAAAAATTGAAAGCACATTCATCTGAACAATATAGATGTCATTTGTTTTAAATCACTTTGTTATAAAGCAGAAACTAACACACCATTGTAAAGCAATTACACTCCAATAAAGATGTTAAAAAAAAAAAGCAATCTGAAGTCTTTAAATGTAAAATAATTCATTCACAGCTGCATAGGTAATTTTTTGGTGGATCCAGGTCTAGAACTTGCCAGACAGGTATTTTGTGACCACATATATTCATTATTTGGCTTTGAAGGGATACCATATTTCAGAGATGCTGGAGTCCGTTGATTTGTAAAGTGGGGGCCATGACCCATGTATAGGTTGTGAGTATAAATCAGCTCGAGGAATGTGAATATAAATTTTTTTTCTAATGCAAGAGAATATTACAATAGAAAACAATATGAAGCCCAGGCAGTAAATTGTGGTAGAGATTATTATTCTTTCAGAATTTTCTTTTCCTTCCCACTCTTGCAATAATTTGGCCTTTGGCTTTGGGCTTGTCTATACAATTTACTGTGACCAAAAGAACATGGACAGAAGTGGCAACACGCAGTTCTCAGCAGAGGCTTTAAGGGGATCACATGTCACCACACATGCTCTTGGGCACCTGTACAATTTCACAGGAGATTCTGGTGCAAGATGGGGAGACCAGTGAAGTAAGCCCAATTCCAGCTCTCATCCTGGAGCCTGACCCAGCAGGTCCTGACTATTCCCAGCAGAGTCACAGCTGACACACACAACCCAGTTTGAGGAAGAAATGCTTGTTACTGTAAGCCATTAAGGTTTGGGGTTGTTTGTTATGTAGCATTAATACCGCAAAACCAATTAATACCCAAAGTTTACTATTGTATCATGAAACTTTTTTTTCACTTAGGACACATATGTTTATGTGTTTGAGGAACTGAGCCATCCCTACAGTTGAGACATAAAATACATTTCATTTTGAGTGTTTGGTCAAAAATTGGAAAATTATTTCCTTAACTGACTAAAAAGGGAAACTCCTTTTAGACAACGGAAGATACATATTTCTCTCTAGGGAGTTATCAGCTGTTTTTTTGCATCACTTTGTACCTAGTGGTCAAATTCATAATTTTTTTTTCAAAATATCTGGGCTAGAAGTACAGTCAGGAAGGGGTAACGTGGAGCCATCAGCTAAAGCTGGAACAATTAGGCATCCTTAATTGTTAAGAGCCTGCAGGAGAAGAAAGCATTCCCTGGGGTCACGGCTTGTTTCAAGTACAGGCAGGAAGAGCGTGTGACGATGGTGCCTCCTGATGAAGTGCGCCTACAGTGGAATGTTCCAGAAACTCGGAACCACAGAACCAGTGTGGAGATGATGCAAGCCGATTAACTAAGAAGTATCCCTGAGCCGCAAGATGTGGGGAGGGAGATTTTATTCTCTTCTTGATTTTTTAAAGCTCTATGGGAAAATACTACTCTGTAAGAACTTTTTGGTATAGTAATATTCAAAAATTATATAAGTGAAGTCAATTTTTTAGGTTTAAACCCTAGGAATGGCCCAATGATGCATACTAGGTCTCTCCTGCCTGCAGGAAATATTTGGGTAGAAATAGCTGAACCCAAAGTTGGAAGTCATTAGAAAAATTAAATTAAAGCGATAATTTATATCCAGATAGAATAGGTTTTAACAAAGAATTCAATTAAGAATTTTAAAAATTTCTGGAGTAGGTTCGAGGAAAATAGGATTTGCCGGAAGTATCAGGTCTTTTGATCCGAGTCTGGGAACCCTACAAATCAGATAGCTAAAATGAATGAAGACAAAGTGCATATAGCAATGCTTAAAACCTGATTAAGCATGATCACAGGACCAATTTTGGCTGAAATAAAATGTATGCTGCGTAACCCTTAGTGCACAAATTAAATAGAGAACTTACGAAATTCTAGGGGAAAAAAAAAGAGAGTTTGGTTTTAATCTGAGGTGTTCAATTTTCCTGAGGAGGAGGTGAAATGATAAATTCCGTGCTTACTAAATGGTTCTCAACTTTGGCTGCATAAAAAGCACGCCCACTGGCCAGGCCTTATCCCACACAGTCAGCAGCGTCTCTGGGGGGTGGGAGCACCGGTGACTTCTGATGCAGCCTAGGTTGAGAATCACTGCTTTAAATATTCTAAATAAGTGTTTAATAGAAATATATGATCATTTATCAATATTTGGAAAGTGGGAAATGATAAAAAGTGATATGAAAGTTTTTTAAACTTTTTCTTCAGTGGGGCTGAGAAGAGTATTAGAGCTGTAGCCTTAAGGTAAACTTTTGATAAATTTGGATACTTTGTCCAACATTTGACTGATGGCTGAACATGTTACTAAAGTCATAGGGGGCTCTGGTGCTAGAGCATTTCCTGAACATACCTGGGATCTTCTAGATTTAACCATTTCCATCTGGACTGGGAGAACACTGGATCTTATCAGTAGCCCAAGTCCTTTAGTAAAAAAATAACGAATTGTAAATAAACACAAAATAATGGTAAACACCAAGTCTTATTTTTTGATTCATTTTGGCAATGCAACCTTTCAAGCTGGACTACATATATGTCAGAGGGAAGGGAGGTTGCTGTTTTATGGGTCTAAGAAGAACATTTTCTATTAAGATTCAATCTGTAACATTTGCCATATTTTTCAAATAATAAATTGTCCTAAAATTTCTTCTTATAGAGCCACTGTGAGCTCTGTATATTAACAAGTGGGACTCCTGTGTCTCACTTGTATCCAGCCCAATAACACAGCCCATAGTAAATACTTAATAAATATCTGTGCAATGACGGCGGAATAATTCTATGCTCGTCTTTCAGTGAATTAAATGAAATGTTATCCTAAATTATTTTTACTAGTTACACTAGTCTCCCTGCCCGCCCCCACCCCGGCCTCCATTTTGCTTTCCGAGGTTCCAGATACCTGTGGTCCACCAAGGTCCGAAACTCTTACATGGAAAATTCCAGAAATAAACAGTTTATACGTTCTAAACGGCGCGCCGTTCCGAGCGGCTGATGGAATCTCGCGATGCTATGTCGTCCCGCCGGGACGGACGTGAATCACTCTCGGTCCAGCGCGTCCCGCCCGCCCGTGAGTCACGTGGTGGCCGTCTGGGTTATCAGACCGACCGGGGTGTCGCAGGGCTCGTGCTCAAGTGACCCTTATTCTACTTAATAACGACCGCAAAGCAAGAGGAGTGAAGCTGGCAGTTCCGACACGCCAGAGAGAGGACGCACAGTGCCTCCTTTGAGGGAAACGGCGGAAGTTCTGGACTTAATCAGGAAAGAAAAAAAGGTGTGTGCCGAGGTTGCTGAGATCCACGGTAAGAACGAGTCTCCTGTGATGTCGTGAGGCAGGAAAAAGAAACGCCTGCTCGGTTTGCTGTCACATCTCAAACTGCAAAAGCGACAGCCGCAGCGCGTGGTCAGTGCTTAGTTACGATGGACAGGCATTAACTTTGTGTACAGTAAGATTTTTGAGACAGAGACAGCTTCACGGAAGTTTGGACAGTAGGTTGGCATAGTTGTTCTATTTATTATTCGTCATTGTTGTTCATGTGTTCCCTGTGCCTAAGTTACAAGTCAAAACTTGACCGCAGCTCTGTGTGTAGCGGGAAATATATGCAGGACTGTGTGAGGTTTCAGGCATCCACTGGGGGTCCTGGGAGTATCCCCTGCGGACACGGGGGGACGACTGCATAACCTAAATAATCTCTCTCTCTCTCCTCTCTACCTCTCTGTTTCTCTACTATTCAATAGTAAATTGAATGAGCAGGAACAATGTATGTCTCCAGCTATCCTTTGACTATATACTTGGTGAGAGAACTTTTTCTTCAATTGCTAGTGCATGCCTTTTCTGTTCTTTCATAGGTAATAATAATAATGTCCCAAAGAGTTTCACTCAGTTATTTGTATGTAATTATATATCATATTTAAGATCTATCTATACATTTATATGTATAGATTATTATTATACGTATAAATGTATAAGATCTATATATCATATAGATATGATATATCAGTATAGATATAGATGTCATATATCATTATATAAGATCTATATATCATATTTAAGATCTGAAGCTATACATTTCCTTATATCTAATAATTAAAGTTTACAACTCCATTTAATGTAAGATTTCTCCTCCCTGGAGCCCTGGGAGGAACCTGCCTTCAGAGCAGTGTTTGGTGGTTCTGTCTCTTTTTTTCTTCTTTCCTCCCCTACTTTCTGGCTGCTGTTTGCACCCCTTCTGGTGGTGGGGGGAGGGACGGAACTCGTGGACCCCACCGTATCAGATTCCATGCTCATTCCCACATTAATGCACAAAACCCTCAAAAACGTCTATGATGTGAAAACACACCCTGCATTCCCCCCGAGACTAAAGCCAACATCAGTGCCCAAAGTGAAAATACGAGCTCTCTGCTGAATGTAGAGATCTCTCAACAAACCCTGCTTTATTCCAGATACAGCTTTTCCTGTCAAAGTTGTATTAATTCCAAGCTTTGACAGCAGAAATTGTTCTATGATCAGGTGAAGCATAGATCTCTTTATAAGACATAACGATCTGAAGAGTTAAAAAAAAGAACAAGGAACGAGGAGAAAAGAGAAGTACATCAGAATGCGGAGTAGAAACTATGATTAGTGGTGGAAGGTTGAAGATAACGTCTAAAAATACGTGATTCTGACTCTCTTTGGCTGATAATGTAGATATCGCTAATGCAGCAGTCACTCAAAGAGAGCAATAAAGGTTTCTAATGCCTGTATTTGTATTAATCTGAGCAAGTCCCTGGACTGGTTTCCAAAGATCTGCTGTTCTGTAGGCCTCTCGGACTTGTCATGTCCTTAAGGAAGCTGCTTGGTGTACGATGTTTATATTTTGCTTTGTTTCTTTTGTTTTGTTTATTTTGAATTGGTGAAGCGTGGGGGGCTGGAGAGAGAGGTTTTCAAGAACTCTGGGTGGAAATCATACTAATACTGTGAACAGTACTTGCCACATGCAAATAAGAGGTGCCAGATAAAATAGGGGTGTTCAGTGAAATGTACCCTTTACCCCAATTTCCCCCCTGATTAGTAGTCCTGGGAAGGACAAAAAAACAAGTTGCAGATCAGAAAAGACTTGCTTGCTGCCGTGTCTGGGAAAGCTTTTTGGGAGCGGGTGGTGTGAGCTCCGTCTGGGTGGCAGTCTGCATTGGTCTGTGTACCCTATGTGCATTTTCCACCGTGAGGAGCAGTGCCTTTTAAGTCCAAATAGTGACGTTCGGAAGATCAGAGAGATTGTTTACTTTTTCCACACCCTGCACAGGGCTTCCTGAGACATTTCATCATCATGGCCTGCACTGCCAAGTTTAACCCCCTGGATACTCCCTCACTTGACAAAGCTTTTAACACTTTTTGGTTTTAAATCCAGATGCTTTCTTCCACAAACACCTGTACTGTAAATGAGAACATTTTTTCTGTAACTATTTAGTAGTCAGTGGCTGACAACACAGGAGCTAAGATAGCTGTTGTATTAAGTGCAGAGGCATACAGGATGCGCTCAGTCATCCGTTTATGTGACTGGTCTGTTTGTGATCTTTGTCTTTTGGGGGGGCCCAGGATTTGCTGGGAACCAGAGAGCTTTACCACCAGCAAACAATACTCTTGTATTTTCCCTCATGTATGTGACTTGGAAGCAGGTTTGGGGGTGTGACTGTATGTAGCTGTCGTTATTTTAGATGACTCCCAAAATAGATGCTGCTGAAGCCCTTTGTAAATGAAAGATTCTAACACCTCTTGGTAATGGTAGGCGTGATCACTGAAGAATAAAAAAGCAACTTTTTGGGTCTCAAAGTGAAAAGATAATTATGCCGAACACCGCACCTGGTTCTGCCAGCTTGTCTCATTACAGGAACAGGATATTGAAGGTTTTCATCTTCCACAGTCCTTCACATCACTCCAGCTTGATCATTTTCTAAGATGTGGTTCTATCACGTCTCTCGTGGAGGTGTCCTGCCCCCAGCCACCTCGCTGTGTCTTTCCGTGAACTCACATTTCTTACTGCATAGAGAGTTCATTTTGCAATCAGTCTTATTTTGTTCTGTGAATTTAGTTTCTATTTGAGAGCTGGCATTTTCTTCCCCCATGCATTTAGGACTCTTCATTTAAACAGAAATGAAGTCCTTCTCGAGGGGAGGGACTGTCTTAATAATACCCTAAATACTAAATACCCCCAACAGTACTTTGCACATGGAAGGATTTTATTAAGCATTTAAAAAAATTCATTGCTTTGGATAAAAATTAGTGATATGACGAGCATCTCGTAGAGGCATCTTAAATGAGTCACTTTATTAGCCTTTGAGGACATGACAGTGGTGTGTCCGCAATGTGAGAAATGGCTTACATGTGGAACCTGGAATCACACACAATTTATGAAGTTTCTTAATAGAAGATGATCACCCAAAAGAAAGTACTCAGCAAATGTGACTTGTGAGTCATCGTATGTGGGAGTCTTTCAAAGCTGGCATTACTTTCAGTCTAGTGTAGAAGCCCATTAAATGTGTAAGATACACCCAAAAAACCAGGTCTTAAAACTCCTTCTCAATTGATTCAATCCATCTCTTGTTAGGGGTTTTCTCTCCTTTCCTTTTCTTTGCTTTGCTTTTTCTTTTTAACGAGTGACTACTGTCTGCTATGCCCTTTCTGGGCCTTTGCCAAGATTTCGTTTCCAATCTTAATAACCAACTTACAAATGCACTTTAATTTCTTATGGCACTGTAAAATTTATCAAAAGCAACTTGACTTTTACTTCTTATTAAGTTAACATGAATACTCTATTTAAAATGTGTAGAGAAATCTAATATCTTTCAGGTGCCACTAAAAGTACTTCCAAACAGTTGTGATTTATTCAGTTTCCAAATAGTATCTTTTCATTCACAAAGAGAAAGGTATCAAATTTCTTAAATGAAATATAATTGTATTATTTTGTAAATTTGTGGTAAATATTCTTGGCACTCATCCCATTTATATATAGTTATTTTAAAATTTTTAAAAGTTTTTAGTTTTTGGAGCAGTTTTAGGTTTACAGCAAAATCAAGGGGAAGGTACAGAGGTTTCCCACATACTCCCTGTTCCCATAGGTGTACAGCCTCAGCCATGATCAACATCATGCCCAGAAGGGTGCATGTTTCACCAGGTACCAGGATGATCTTATACAGACACATCATAACAACGCAAGGACCTTAGTGTACCTGAGCATTCACACGGTTGTTGTACATTGGATGTAAATAGTTATTTTTGACATTATCTATCATTTCATAATTCTCTTAATAAAATATTTGAAAATGATCTATTTCTGATAATTTTTATAATACAACAAACAAAATAGTGTTTTGCTGTAGTTGCTGGTTTATTAACATGAATTTGGTAGTTCTCCAATATAAATGATTTGATAAAAATGAATGATTTACAGTGTCACATTTTCATTTATACTTGCATAAGTTCCAGCATTCAGGAGTTCTCAAAAAGAAAAAAAAAGAGAGAGAAAAGAAGAGAAACGAGGTAATAAAAAAGGGAATCTCTCTAGAGAATTTCTTTGGTGAAGCATTTACACATACAGACATTTTCATCTCCAAGGCAGCCATCAGAAATAGGATTTTCATAAGTGCAGATTTAGATGAGTATAGCAACTAAAATAATATCTAATCATAGTTGTCAGTTTATTATGGAAATATTTAATTTTCCATGGATTTTGAAATTATTGAGTTATATTTTATATTACTTTTTATTGGATAAATGTAAGTGAACATATTTTAAAATATGAGAAATTGGAATCAACGCAAAGCGGCCAGAAAGGAATTACAGGTTTAACCCCATAGGAGAGAGTTCCAAGATAAGGAACATGTGGATATCTGGCCATGGAGCTGGTCTTCACACAAATGATTTTTGGAATCAAACAAACATTTTTGGGGGTTAATTGATGATATTCTATGAATCACCTTTACATTCCAAGATGTAAAGGTGATCCCTTTGCTTTCAGAGCTCATGGGTGTAATACCAATCAAGTCACCATTTTCTTCTCTTAAGCTTAATTAAGTCTGAGAAAGAAAACCAGGTAGATGAACAAATAGGAAGCCGATGAAAAGAGCACCTATTTAGAGAAGTAGCAGTGAAAATATTTTCATTTGTAATTGGGCGATATTAAGTTACTGGTGCTAACATCCATGTGATATGCTCAAAGATCATCTTTTCTTCCTGGGCACACAACCAAGTATGGTTCTGGTCTCCTTGTAGTTCATGGGACCATGCGACTGAGTTCTGGCCAACAAATGTGGGCCATCCACGGGTGCCACTCCCAGTGCTGGCCTTTCAGGGGTCTTCCCAGCACTCTGTTTGCTAAGGGGACGGCCAGGGACTAAAGACCTAGTGGAGGTCTCCAGGGCCTTCTGGGTTCCCAGGTCAGCGGATGGCAGACAGTTAGATGGAAGCAGCCTGAATACCTGAGTCATTTCACGGCCGAAGCTGTGCAAGGACACCACCCAAAGTGGGACATCTGCACTGGACGTTTGTGAATGAAAAATAAACTATTACCTGGGACTTCCCCGGTGGTCCTGTGGTTAAGACTTAGCCTTCCAACGCAGGAGGTGTGGGTTCGATCCCCAGTCGGGGAGCTAAGATCCCCCATGTCTTTGCGGCCCAAGACAAAAAAAAAAAAAAGCAACATAAAACAGAAGCAATACTGTAACAAATTCAATAAAGACTTTAAAAATGGTCCACAGCAAAACAATCTTTAAAAAAAAAACCAAAAATAGATGATTACCATGTTAAGCCCTTGTGATACTGGGTTTGTTTGTTACAGGGCTTAGTCAGTACAAGACTAGTACTTTCTTCTGGATACCCTGAAATATTTACGAGACTGCGTCTGCTTTAGGAAGAAGCTAGAGGTATGTATCTCAAATGGAACGAATGAAATGGGGAGATATGTACACGTATGTGTATTTTTATTTAATACGAGGCTTCTAGTCTTATAGATAATTCTTTTACTCATCAACTTTGAAAAGGCTTAGCTTAGAAAATGAGACAGATTTTGGCTCTGCACTTAAGTTAATCGTAGCTGTGTCTACACAGTGCTAAAGCTGAGCAGCATAGGGTGCAAACCTAGGAGCACCAGTTGGATTATACAGTCAATTGTTTTCAAAGAAGTAGTCTGTGCGCTGGCACAGGATTCTACCCAATTGCCAAATGACAGAAAGGGATTGCTTCCTTTCCCTCTGATTCTGTGTCTGCCTCAATCCTAGACTATCCAGACAGAGTCATGGTGATCGCCTGAATTAATTAGAGAAAACATTCTAATAAATTCTCCAACATCCCAGCATCTGCCATACTTGTAACAGTAGTGGCAGAACCCAGAAGATAACAAGCGGCCCGAATTGTGTCATGTCTCACCTCAAGTGAGATTTGATGTACTTTTCATTTTAACCACTTAATTCCAAAAATATTTAGAGGTGGCAAATGTCTAGGGAAACCTTCTTGTACTGGATACAAGTGGTTAGCTCACAAGGCTGGGACTGTATCTACTTGGGGGGTACGGTTCATCTCAGGAAGTATGGGACAAAGTGGTTTAATCACAGGCTTGGGTTTCTTAATAGCAAAACCAGGGCTCCTGGGGGAAGTGTTTCTGTGACACACGCTCCCTGAATCCATCAGGGCTGCCTTGACTGAGGGGAAATTTCTGGTTGAAATGAATAGCTCTGAGGTGAGAATGAATGCAGCTGCTGTGGTCTTTTAGTGTCGATGCTGGCTGCTGCTCGCTGAATGGCAGGGGTGTTAAACCTGCCAGTCTGGTCACCGTTAGCATTCGGTGAAGAGGTATCAGGTTACTGCCTGCTTGGGGACCTCTGCAGCAGTCTTTAAGCAAAAGTTGTTCTGGTCCAGTTGGAAGTTAAGAGCTGTGGCTTCTTTTCTTTGTTTCTTGTTTAAATCACTAAACTACTCCCTTTAAAATATGTTTGTGTATGTAATATGCGTGCAGTTTCCCCCTCTGGAAATTTAACAAGATACCTCCTATTTCACGATAATTATGTATTCCTTATTTAGATTAGGAACTATTGTGTGTATTTTTTTAAATTTATGCTTTGGGGCCTTGTCAAAAACTGGTGATTAATTAGTGTAGATTTTGATATTGGAACCAAGATAGCAGAAATAATTAAGTTTCCAATTTAAAAGAAATCAAGAATTTGAAGCAAAATTAAAAACTGAAGTTAAATAATATCATGACATAGTCTTCTGAAATGTCATCTATTGTGTGAATTTAATACACACTTTAAAAAGGAGACTAAATAGGTTTGGTGAGAGCTTAAAAAGAATGGGGCTAGATGTTTGGTAGCTTGATAACAAATTAAGTATTCTCTAAGCTTGATTTTTATAATTTGTTCTTTTATGCCTTATAGAGAATTTATAGTTGAAAGAAAATACTTGCTTGATTTTAGTCAGTTGATGAAAAAGTTGGTAGAATCTAAGGATCATATCTAGGAGTGAGAGAATGACATTGAGAAGGACATGTGTGTGATTTGGAAACCTATTTCTAATGTGGGATATATCCTGTGTACACTGTAGACTTCCCTTTCAGGTAGGGACTGTTATTACTAAGAAGTGTGTCTGTTAATGCTTAAAAATTTTCAGTCTGAGTAAGACTTTACCTTACGTTTTATAATGGTTTTCCTTTTCTAAATGAAATCAGCAAAAACTTTCTGTAACCATTCATTTAATGTCCTGCCCTTCTCCACTTGTTTTCCCATGGTTATGAATTCTTTGGCTGTCATTACCCCCTACTGAAAAAGCATTCCCTAAAATTAAGATTTTCCAAGTGAACTAGAGGATTAGTTGCCACAGGGATTTTCAAAATTATTATTTTTTTTCAATGTTTTATTTATTCTTAAAAAATTTTTTTATTTTTATACAATTTTTAAAGGTTACTTTCCCATTTACAGTTACTGCAAAATATTGGCTCTATTCCCCATGTTGTACAATACATCCTTGAGCCTATCTTTTTTTTTTTGAATTTTATTTTATTTATTTTTTTATACAGCAGGTTCTTATTAGTCATCAATTTTATACACATCAGTGTGTACATGTCAATCCCAGTCTCCCAGTTCATCCCACCACCACCACCCCTTGCCCCTTCTTTCCCCCCTTGGTGTCCATACATTTGTTCTCTACATCTCTGTCTCTATTTCTGCCCTGCAAACCGGTTCATCTGTACCATTTTTCTAGGTTCCACATATATGCATTAATATACGATATTTGTTTTTCTCTTCCTGACTTACTTCACTCTGTATGACAGTCTCTAGATCCATCCACGTCTCTACAAATGAGCCAATTTCATTCCTTTTTATGGCTGAATAATATTCCACTGTATATATGTACCAAAACTTCTTTATCCATTCATCTGTCAATGGGCATTTAGGTTGCTTCCATGACCTGCCTACTGTAAATAGTGCTGCAATGAACATTGGGGTGCATGTGTCTTTTTGAATTATGGTTTTCTCAGGGTATATGCCCAGTAGTGGGATTGCTGGGTCATGTGGTAGTTCTAGTTTTAGTTTTTTAAGGAGCCTCCATACTGTTCTCCATAGTGGCTGTATCAGTTTACATTCCCACCAACAGTGCAAGAGGGTTCCCTTTTCTCCACACCCTCTCCAGCATTTGTTGTTTGTGATTTTCTGATGACGCCCATTCTAACTGGTGTGAGGTGATACCTCACTGTAGTTTCTATTTGCATTTCTCTAATAATTAGTGATGTTGAGCAGCTTTTCATGTGCTTCTTGGCCATCTATGTGTCTTCTTTGGAGAAATGTCTATTTAGGTCTTCTGCCCATTTTTGGATCGGGTTGTTTGTTTTTTTTAATATTGAGCTGCATGAGCTGTTTTTAGATTTTGGAGATTAATCCTTTGTCCGTTGATTCGTTTGCAAATATTTTCTCCCATTCTGAGGGTTGCCTTTTCGTCTTCTTTGTAGTTTCCTTTGCTTTGCAAAAGCTTTTAAGTTTCATTAGGTCCCATTTGTTTATTTTTGTTTTTATTTCCATTACTCTAGGAGGTGATCTAAAAAGATCTTGCTGTGATTTATGTCAAAGAGTGTTCTTCCTATGTTTTCCTCTAAGAGTTTTATAGTGTCCGGTCTTACATTTAGGCCTCTAATCCATTTTGAGTCTATTTTTGTGTATGGTGTTAGGGAGTGTTCTAATTTCATTCTTTTACATGTAGCTGTCCAGTTTTCCCAGCACCACTTATTGAAGAGGCTGTCTTTTCTCCATTGTATATTCTTGCCTCCTTTATCAAATATAAGGTGACCACATGTGTGTGGGTTTATCTCTGGGCTTTCTATCCTTTCCCATTGATCTATATTTCTGTTTTTGTGCCAGTACCATATTGTCTTGATTACTGTAGCTTTGTAGTATAGTCTGAAGTCAGGGAGTCTGATTTCTCCAGCTCCGTTTTTTTCCCTCAAGACTGCTTTGGCTATTCAGGGTCTTTTGTGTCTCCATACAAATTTTAAGATTTTTTGTTCTAGTTCTGTAAAAAATGCCATTGGTAATTTGATAGGGATTGCATTGAACCTATAGATTGCTTTGGGTAGTATAGTCATTTTCACAATATTGAATCTTCCAACCCAAGAACATGATATAACTCTCCATCTGTTTGTATCATCTTTAATTTCTTTCATCAGTGTCTTATAGTTTTCTGCATACAGGTCTTTTGTCTCCCTAGGTAGGTTTATTCCTAGGTATTTTATTCTTTTTGTTGCAATGGTACATGGAAGTGTTTCCTTAATTTCTCTCTCAAATTTTTCATCATTAGTGTATAGGAATGCAGGAGATTTCTGTGCATTAATTTTGTATCCTGCAACTTTACCAAATTCATTGATTAGCTCTAGTAGTTTTCTGGTGGCATTTTTAGGATTCTCTATGTATAGTATCATGTCATCTGCAAAAAGTGACAGTTTTACTTCTTCTTTTCCAATTTGTATTCCTTTTATTTCTTTTTCTTCTCTGATTGCCATGGCTAGGACTTCCAAAACTATGTTGAATAATAGTGGAGAGAGTGTACATCCTTGTCTTGTTCCTGATCTTAGCGGAAGTGCTTTCGGTTTTTTACCATTGAGAATGATGTTTGCTGTGGGTTTGTCATATATGGCCTTTATTATGTTGAGGTAGGTTCCCTCTATGCCCACTTTCTGGAGAGTTTTTATCATAAATGGGTGTTGAATTTTGTCAGATGCTTTTTTTGCATCTATTGAGATGATCATATGGTTTTCTTCAATTTGTTCATATGGTGTATCACATTGATTGATTTGCATATATTGAAGAATCCTTGCATTCCTGGGATAAATCCCACTTGATCATGGTGTATGATCCTTTTAATGTGCTGTTGGATCCAGTTTGTTAGTATTCTGTTGAGGATTTTTGCATCTATATTCATCAGTGATATTGGTCTGTAGTTTTCTTTGTTTGTAGTACCTTTGTCTGGTTTTGGTATCACGGTGATGGTGGCCTCATAGAATGAGTTTGGGAGTGTTCCTTCCTCTGCAGTTTTTGGGAAGAGTTTGAGAAGGATGGGTGTTAGCTCTTCTCTAAATGTTTGATAGAATTCACCTGTGAAGCCATCTGGTCCTGGACTTTTGTTTGTTGGAAGTTTTTTAATCACAGTTTCAATTTCATTACTTGTGATTGGTCTGTTCATATTTTCTGTTTCTTCCTCGTTCAGTCTTGGAAGGTTATACCTTTCTAAGAATTTGTCCATTTCTTTCAGGTTGTACATTTTATTGGCATAGAGTTGCTTGTAGTAGTCTCTTAGGATGCTTTGTATTTCTGCAGTGTCTGTTGTAACTTCTCCTTTTTCATTTTCTAACTTTATTGATTTGAGTCCTCTCCCTCTTTTTCTTGATGAGTCTGGGTAATGGTTTATCAATTTTGTTTATCTTTTCAAAGAACCAGCTTTTAGTTTTATTGATCTTTGCTATTGTTTTCTTTTTTTCTATTTCATTTATTTCTGCTCAGATCTTTATGATTTCTTTCCCTCTGCTAACTTTGGGTTTTGTTTATTCTTCTTTCTCTAGTTCCTTTAGGTGTAAGGTTAGATTGTTTATTTGAGATTTTTCTTGTTTCTTGAGGTAGGCTTGTATTGCTATAAACTTCCCTCTTAGAACTGCTTTTGCTGCATCCCATAGGTTTTGGATTGCCGTGTTTTTGTTGTCATTTGTCTCTAGGTATTTTTTGATTTCCTCTTTGATTTCTTCAGTGATCTCTTGGTTATTTAGTAATGTATTGTTTAGCTTCCATATGTTTGTGTTTTTTACATTTTTTTCCCTGTAATTGATTTCTAATCTCATAGCATTCTGGTCAGAAAAGATGCTTGATATGATTTCAATTTTCTTAAATTTACTGAGGCTTGATTAGTGATCCAAGATGTGATCTATCCTGGAGAATGTTCTGTGTGCACTTGAGAAGGAAGTGTAATCTGCTGTTTTTGGATGGAATGTCCTATAAATATCAATTAAATCTATCTGGTCTATTGTGTCACTTAAAGCTTGTGTTTCCTTATTAATTTTCTGTTTGGATGATCTGTCCATTGGTGTAAGTGAGGTGTTAAAGTCCCCCACTATTATTGTGTTACTGTTGATTTCCTCTTTTATAGCTGTTAGCAGTTGCCTTATGTATTGAGGTGCTCCTATGTTGGGTGCATATATATTTATAATTGTTATATCTTCTTCTTGGATTGATCCCTTGATCATTATGTATTGTCCTTCCTTGTCTCTTGTAACATTCTTTATTTTAAAGTCTCTTTTATCTGATATGAGTATTGCTACTACAGCTTTCTTTTGATTTCCATTTGCATGGAATATCTTTTTCCATCCCCTCGCTTTCAGTCTGTATGTGCCCCTAGGTCTAAAGTGGGTCTCTTGTAGACAGCATATATATGGGTCTTGTTTCTGTATCCGTTCAGTGAGCCTGTGTCTTTTGGTTGGGGCATTTAATCCATTCACGTTTAAGGTAATTATCGATATGTATGTTCCTATTACCATTTTCTTAATTGTTATGGGTTTGTTTTTGTAGGTCCTTTTCTTCTCTTGTGTTTCCCACTTAGAGAAGTTCCTTTAGCATTTGTTGTAGAGCTGGTTTGGTGGTGCTGAATTCTCTTAGCTTTTGCTTGCCTGTAAAGCTTTTGATTTCTCCATCCAATCTGAATGAGATTCTTGCTGGGTCGAGTAATCTTGGTTGTAGGTTCTTTCCTTTCATCACTTTAAATATATCATGCCACTCCCTTCTGGCTTGTAGAGTTTCTGTTGAGAAGTCAGCTGTTAACCTTATGGGAGTTCCCTTGTATGTTATTTGTCATTTTTCCCTTGTTCCTTTCAATAATTTTTCTTTGTCTTTAATTTTTGTCAGTTTGATTACTATGTGTCTTGGCGTGTTTCTCCTTGGGTTTATCCTGTGTGGGACTCTGGGCTTCCTGGACTTGGGTGGCTATTTCCTTTCCCATGTTAGGGAAGTTTTCGACTATAATCTCTTCAAATATTTCCTCGGGTTCTTTCTCTCTCTCTTCTCCTTCTGGGACCCCTGTAACGTGAATGTTGTTGCATTTAATGTTGTCCCAGAGATCTCTTAGGCTGTCTTAATTTCTTTTCATTCTTTTTTCTTTATTCTGTTCTGTGGCAGTGAATTCCACCATTCTATCTTCCAGGTCACTTATCTGTTCTTCTGCCTCAGTTATTCTGCTGTTGATTCCTTCTAGTGTGTTTTTCATTTCAGTTATTGTACTGTTCATCTCTGTTTGTTTGTTCTTTAATTCTTCTTTGTTAAACATTTCTTGCATCTTCTTGATCTTTGCCTCCGTTCTTTTTCCAAGGTCCTGGATCATCTTCACTATCTTTATCCTGAATTCTTTTTCTGGAAGGTTGCCTATCTCCACTTCATTAATTGTTTTTCTGGGGTTTTATCTTGTTCCTTGATCTGGTACATAGCCCTCTGCCTTTTCATTTTGTCTATCTTTCTGTGAATGTGGTTTTTGTTCCACAGGCTGCAGGATTGTAGTTCTTCTTGCTTCTGCTGTCTGCCCTCTGGTGGATGAGGCTATCTAAGAGGCTTGTGCAAATTTCCTGATGGGAGGGACTGGTGGTGGGTAGAGCTGGGTATTGATCTGGTGGGCAGAGCTCAGTAAAACTTTAACCTGCTTGTCTGCTGATGGGTGGGGCTGGGTTCCCTCCCTGTTGTTTGGCCTGAGGCGACCCAACACTGGAGCTTACCCGGCTCTTTGCTGGGGCTAATGGCAGACTCTGGGAGGGCTCACACCAAGGAGTACTTCCCAGAACTTCTGCTGCCAGTGTCGTTGTCCTCACGGTGGGACACAGCCACCCCCCTGCCTCTGCAGGAGACCCTCCAACACTAGCAGGTAGGTCTAGTTCAGTCTCCCATGGGGTCACTGCTCCTTCCCCTGGGTCTCGATGCACACACTACTTTGTTTGTGCCCTCCAAGAGTGGAGTCTCTGTTTCCCCCAGTCCTGTCGAAGTCCTGCAGTCAAATCCCGCTAGCCTTCTAAGTCTGATTCTCTAGGAATTCCACCTCCCGTTGCCGGATCCCCAGGTTGGGAAGCCTGACGTGGGGCTCAGAACCTTCACTCCAGTGGGTGTACTTCTGTGGTATAAGTGTTCTCCAGTTTGTGACTCACCCACCCAGCAGTTATGGGATTTTATTTTATTGTGATTGTGCCCCTCCTACCATCTCACTGTGGCTTCTCCTTTGTCTTTGGATGTGAGGTATCTTTTTTGGTGAGTTCCAGTGTCTTCCAGTTGATGATTGTTCAGCAAGTAGTTGTGATTCCGGTTCTCTCACAAGTGGGAGTCGGGATTTTCGAAATTATGAATGAGGAAGTGGAAGAGAGTTTTCACTACCAACAAAATGTTTGCAATCCACCTGAAGTTTCAAGTAGCTCAAGGACCCTCGCTTGACTCAGCACCTCAGAGACACTCTTCATGGAGTGAATCGTGACTGCACCACATAGGTGCTCGTCACTCCTCTCTGTAGGATGACAGTTCCCAGGTCGGGCATATAGGGATAATAGACACACCATCCATTAATGTTTAAGGAACAAATATGAGTCTGAGGATGTGCTAAAGAGCACTCTTAAAGATCTTATTTAAATGGAGGAAATAATCTTTTACTTATTTTGAAGCATCCCAATGAGCCTTCAACATGAACTTTAGCATCATTGCTTTAGAACGTGCCTGCTTGTGTGTATAAAGGCATATTTTAAGGTACTAGAACTTCTTCCAGAACAGAACACAGGATGATTTAAGAAGCAGCAAGTGACTAGACTTATTATGGTGATCATTTCACAATATATACAAATATTGACTCACTAGTTTGTACACCTGAAACTAATATAATGTTGTATGTCTATCATACCTCAATAAAAAACCAAAATGTCAGATGCAGAAAAGAATGAAGATCAGTGAAAATGATAAATATGTGTGTAAGTACAAACATTTACTATTTAAATATTTAAATCAAATATACACAAAAATAGCATTTAAATTTACTTGTGGAGATATTTTAAATATTCGGAAGGCCTTACATTATCTGGTAAAATAATTATTAACATTTGATTTTAATAAGTCATGAACACATGCTCTAATATCTAAGATGATCATTAAAAGAACAGAGCAAAGGATAAAACAATCAAATTAATAGTGAGAAAATAATGGATAAATAAAATGGAATGGATAATAAATGGAATGGATAAATAAAATAAAATGGAGTGTTTATTTTTCGATTTGAAATTGGGATAAGGGAGAGAAAAATGACTCAACAACTGGTGATGCACATAAAGAGTATGTAGTAGTATGGCAAATTTAAACTCAAATTATACATAATTACAACAGATATAGATGGATTATATACTCATTATAAAAGACAAAGATTATCACAATGAGTATTTTTTAAATGTCGAACTATACTATAAACGTACTACAATGTTATCGAAAACATCATGCTAGAAAGGTTGGAAGTAAATCGTTGGAAAACATATGCCATGCAAATATCACCAAAAGAACTTGTATAGTGATTCTTCAGACAAAATATTCTTTAATGGAAAAGGCATTATTGGAAGCAAAAAGTGTTACTACATATTGATAAAAGGTCATGTATTTATATGCTCTTCAGAGCATGGCTTTATAATGTATAAAAGGCTCTACTTTGGGTGCAGTGTGCTGAGATTGCTGGGACCCTGGTCACCCTTTTCCAGGTTCATGAGGTAGTGGATATATGCCAGGAGAGACGAGCAGAGAGCTTCATAGAGAAGATGCAGAAAAAAATGTTGAAAAGAACAATGGTTTAAACTTTCCAAAATTTATTAAAAACAATAACCTCCACATCCAGGAAGCTTACAGAATTCCAAGTAGGATAAACACATAGAGAACCACAAACAGACATACAAAAGAAAAAATGCTGAAAGTCAAAGACAAGGAGGAAATCTTGAAAACTATAAGAGAAAAATAAATCACTACTTACAAGGGAATCCCAATAAGATTAACAGCCAATTTCTCAGCAGAAACAATGGAAGCCAGAATACCATTGGGTAACATATTCAAAGTGCTCAAAGGAAAACAGCTGTCAACTGTGACTCCTATATCCAGCAAAACTATCTTTCTAAAATGAAGGGAAGATAAAGCATGTCTCAGATAAACAAATACTGAGAAAATTTACTGCTGACGTACCTAACTTACAAGTAATACTAAAGGAAGTTCTTCAGGGTTAAAGCAAATGACCAGGGTTGTTAATTTGAATCCACATGAAAAAAATGAAGAACACCAGTAACTTAATTATGTAACTATTAAAAAACGATGGAAGTGCGCATTTTTTCTTCTTTCTTCTCTTAACTTTATTTTAAAAAGCAATTGTATAGTATAATATGTATATAATGTGTTATTGAGCCTATAACATACAGAAACATAATATATGTGTTACATTTTCCAATAACATTACAAAGGAGGAATACAGTTGTTTTGGGCTAAAGAAATGACTATAAATTAATAATTATAACAAGGTAATGTTGGTTTCATAACATTAATAGATGCAATATGTACAGCAGTATTATCACAAAAAAGGAAAAAGGGAATAATGCTATATAGCAACATTTCTATATAACACCAGAATTAAGTTAGTGTAAATCAGAAGCTGATTCAGATAAATTAAGATGTATATGATAAACCCTAAAATTACTATTAAAAATAACTTTAAAATAGTTAAAAAGTCATTAAAGAAATTAAAATGATCCATTAGAAAAATACTCAGTACAAAAGAAGGAGGAAAAGAAGAATAAAAAGACATGGGACATATAGAAAAGAAAAAGTAAAATGACAGGCAGAAATCCACTATGTTAATAATAATGCTAAATGTGAATGGATTAAATAATCATATCAAAAGACAGAGATTGTCTGATTGACTACAGAAAAAACAAACCATGTACAGCTGTATGCTGTCTTCAGGAGACACAGTTCAAATTCAAAGATTCAAACAGATTGAAAGCAAAATGGTAGAAAAAGACACATCATGCAAACAACAACCACAAGAAATCTGAAGAGCCTTTACTTTTATGAAATAAAATAGACCTTAAAACAAAAAAAGTTACAATAGATAAAGAGGGACATTTAGCAATGATAAAACAGTTAATACATCAGGAAGGCATAAAAATTATAAACATATGCACCTAATAGCAAAACACCACAATATATGTAGTAAAAATCACAGAAATGAAGTGAGAAGTAGATAATTAAACATTAACAGTTGGACACTTCAATAACCCACTTTCAGTAATGGATTGGACAATTAGATAGAAATTCAGTAAGAAATTGGAAGACTTGAAAAACACCATAAGCCAACTAGATCTAAACGACATCTTAGAACCCTCCACCCAACAACAGCAGAATACACATTCTTCTCAAGTGCACGTGGAAGTTTCTCTGGAATAGAGAATACTCTGAGCCATGAAACAAACCTCAATAAATTTAAAAGAACAAAATTAATACAAGCTATGTTCTCTGATCACAATGGAATGAAATTAGAAATCAATAGCAAGAGAAAATTGGGGAAACTCGTAAATATGTGGGAATTAAACAATACACTTCCAATGAGTCAAAGAAGAAATCAAAATGGAAGTCAGGAAACACTTTGAGATAAATGAAAAGGAAGGTACAATATACATAAGAGTTCTAGGAAGTAGCTAAAATAGTGCTCAGAGGGAAATGTATAGCTGTAAATACCTATATTAAGAAAGGGAAAGATCTCAATTCACTATCCTAATAATGCAACATAAGACACTGGAAAAATAAAAGCACACTAAGCTCAGGTAAGCAGAAGGAATAAAATAATAAACATTAGAGCAGATATTATTTAAAAAGAGAATAGTAAAACATAGAGATAATAAATGAAGCCAAAAGCTAATTCTTTGAAGAGATTGAGAAAACTAACAAACATTTAGCTACAAAAAAAAAAAGTCTCAAGTTACTAGAATTTGAAATGAAAGAAGAGACATTACTACTAATCCTCAGAAATAAAAAGGATGAAAAGGAACACAATGAACAACTGTAGGCCAGCAAATTAGATAACCTAATTCCTGGAGAGACACAAACTATTGAATCTGACTCAAGAAGAAACAATCTAAGTAGACCTATAACATACGAAGAGATTAAAGTAGCAATCAGAAACTACCCACAGAGAAAAGCCCAGGCCCACATGGCTTTACTACTGAATTCTACCAAAGATTTAAAGCAGAATTATTACCAGTTGCCATAGTCTGAGGGGTAATAATTACTGATACTGGTCAAAACTCTGACTGTGATTTCCTAAGAGAAGTTTTCCATTTATAGGCACACCTCAGCACCCACTGTGTATTGTAATTCTAATTTCTTTCTTTAGATGCATGGCTGTGAAGAGTAAAATCTGGCAGCGTTCCTGATGATGCGAGGTCAGAGTGGTGAAATATTGACTTCACCCTGGAAACATGCATCATCTTTACTTTATTCAACATCCTCATGCTGCTGTTTGTATAGATAGACGGTATCCATGTCCTGACATAAATAAGCAGGGTGGAATGTTTCCTCTAGTGCAGTTGAGGTTTGTATTGATTTGTCCCCTATTCTCAGTTCCTAATGACCCTGCCCATAAATATGAGATTGCTGTCTACAGCCAGGTGTCATCTGTGGCCATGTGGCCACACGCATATGCAGATGTGGTTTGCACCCAAGGCTCTGGTCTCATAATTCTACCCTCCTCTCAACCGAGCCAGCCAACAAGAAATAACCTGTGTGAGTCAAATGTCTAGAAATTCTTCACTGTGATAATGCAGTTTCCTGAAGGAGAAACAACAGATACCCTTTAATACAAATAAAAATAAAATAAAATTTGAGCTGTCAAATTCATATAAGCTTTCACAGAAGAAAAATGTCCTTTGAGTCTTAAAATAATGCTATGTTAGGAGGTGTATTATGGGACCACAAGATAGGTGAAGTTGGATTGCAACAAAGTCTTGGCTGATTCTAGTAATTTGAGAACTTCCAAATTTAAATCTTCTGCGCTGAATTGCGCCTTATAATCACGTTGTAGAAAAACAAGGTGATTTTGACAAACCAGTTCTTAATTTGGAAGGCTTCTTCCTTGTGTAATGTTCCTGTCAAGCTCTTTTGAATGTTGTAGAGTTTTAACAAAGCACAGCACAGTGTGTGGGGAAATGGTGTTTCCAGTGAAACTCTACCCTGCAGGGGTAAAGTCTGTGATACTGTGAATTTTTCATGGGATTTTCTAATAATGAACATGTTTTTCATTCTCAAAACTTTAGTTACCACACAGGAATTTGCCCGTTAATTACAGTGTGAGCGCATGCTATTTCCTGATAGCCCTGTAGATAGAACAGTTGGCATATTCCACACTGGAGCTCTCTGCCAGATTCCTGCCCAATTACAAATGAATCGTAACGACAGAAAGATGACATTATTTTATATTCTGGAGAACTGCAAGGAGATCTGAGAATGTCAGGTAACATGGTAATTACGTTTAAAGTAACTTGGTAATTCAAAAAAATATATTACTAAGTAATCTGCCGAAGCATGTAGTTATTATGTGGCTACATGTCTCTTTCCATTATGTTAGCACCAAATTATGGGTTAGAATTCCTATATCTACCTTTTTTACTCTCTCAACAAAAGATGCCGAGTTGAAACGCTGGTGAGGAGGGGGAGGAGTTTTTTCCCTACTACAGTTGACAAAAGAATGAAAGTTTCAAGCACAATGCAACATATAATTTCTTTCAAGTTTTTTCTTAAGCCGACATCTAAGCAGAGCAGGGAGGCCCTCTGGAAGACTATTTCTGTCATTTTGAAGCTGGCGTCATGTTCTGCTGATGGAAGAAAGCAAGAGAGGGTGTCATTCAAAGCGCTCTTTTCCATGGCCATCCGGGGCTTCATCTGAATGTCTGCACAGATGAAGCCCTCGGGGCATCCCAAAGGATTCCTGTTACCTTGGGGCTGTAGTCACCACAGACGCTGGCAGACATTCTAAGTCCCCAAGAGGTGTGCGTGGAGTTTATCGTAAGGTGTGATCACACAGGTTAAGGGGATAGATTAGCATTTCATTTGGCAAAGAGGAGTCAAAGGAATAAATATATACATTCAATAATACCAACGTTTGTTTCTGGGAAATAATGCGAAAGGGAAGGCAGGTAAAGTCCCTGGTGAGAATTTGTGTTCTGTGACAAGGCAGGAGGCAGGTGTAAGCTATTGGCACTACGTAAATGCTCGCTATCATTACTGGTGCTGTTTCTAGAGTACAGGCATGTTGGAAATGCTGGGCCGTCTGTTCAGGATAGACTTTCCGATGAGAATGGAGTGTGCCATTAAAGCTTATGGGAATGGAAGGTAAGTCAGTGGGGGGCAGTGAAGTCCAGGTGAGAAGCGAACAGACCCGGCGGAGGACGGGACCGAGAGCAAGAGCCCCGAGTGAGAACTTTGGGACAAACAAGAAAGGAATAAATAGGTATTTAAATCATACTCTCTAGGTACATGGTTTTCAAAGAGCTTTTCTTTGTAGCTCAGTGGCGGTTCCTGATGGTCTGCGAGGTAGTCTTTGATGGGTCACAATCAATGCTGAGTATCCTTAACGTTCATCGTTTTCTCAGTTTAACGAGAACGTTGGCTCAACTGTGATACAGCACTCCACCAGCATTGGTATCTCCACCATCACTCTCCTCCTCCCCATACTCAATTTATCTTTAAAGTTGAACTTTTTAATTGAACTTACAGTAACATTTGCTGAAAATGTCAGAATTTTCATTGTTGACATGATGATATCCAAAAGTTTTACTTTAACTCTATGACTCAGAAAAACAGCATTATTATTGAAACTGTTAACTGATTTTCTGTTTGAATTACCAGATGACAATGATTTAAGACTTGCGTCATGCAACTATTTATAAAGTTATTCTGCTCATGGAGGAACACATGAAATAACCACCAGTTCACTTTTTGCACATTCACTGACAATTACACTTGGAGATTAATTAAAGAGGCCGGTTATGTGGTCTTAATGACAAATCTTGTTGTATAAAGTAATAGGTAAACATGGAACCACATGATGGATTGTCATCTTCGGTCAAAGTCTTTGCAAAAGTAGCTACTAATCTTGAAGCAGATGCTGTTGCTTGGCCAGGAAGTTTGCACTTTCTGCTGTCAGGGTGGTCACTGATGTTCCCACTTCTCCCACAGTAAATAGTAAATGTTAATGAATACTTTGTGCAAGTGCACATCATCTTGCCGAGAAATTAAATTCAGTACTTCTAAAACAATTATTGGGTATTCGTTCTCTCTCTTTCTAGCTCACTTCTGCCAGTAGAGGAGTCTGGAGCCTTGGTGTCTGTAACTACAACAAACATTAAACATGGCCCGACTCCTTGTCAGATTAATCTAAATCCTGACACTAAAGGTCAATTTATGCCATGCTCATACCAGTTACCTTTTGTAACATGTCCACTTTAAAAAAAAAATTACAAGATATGCCAAAGGCGAGAAAAAACACAGTCTGAAGAGACATAGCGACCATCAGAACCAGACCCAGATATGACACAGATGTTGGAATTATCACAAAGGGAATTCAAATAACTATTAATAATTTAATGGGAAAATAACATGCAAGACCAGATGGGTAACACCAGCAGACAGGTGAAAAATACAAGAAAGAATCAAAAGGAAATGCTAGAAATCAAAAACACAGTAATAGAAATGAAAAGTGCCTTCTGTAGATTCATCAGTTGATTAGGTTTAACCACAGAAAGATTCAATAGATTTGAAGAGAGATCCACAGACACTTCCAAAACTCCAACATAAAAAGAAAAATGAAAATTAAAAAAATAGAGCATACAAGAACTGGGGGGGGGGGCAATATCTAATATAACATAAGTATATTTGGAAGAAGAGAGAAAAAGGCAGAAGAAATATTTGAAGAAATATGGCTGAGAACTTTCCAACACTGATGTTAGACCAGAAAGCTCAGAGAATCTCCAAGCAGGACAAATACAAAATAGCAATAACAAAAAACCTAGACATGCATATTCAAATTACAGAAATCCAAAGAGAAAATCTTGAAAGAAACCAGAGAGAAAGGAAGTGTTACTTACAGCCAGAAAATGTTGAATTTAGTAAAATCATGTTCCATTTATTAGCAATGAACTATAGGAAATTAAGCCTATAGGACGGAGGACTTGAGCTGTAGTTCAAGTGACTTACCGGCAAGTTTTGAGGATATATTGCAGTTTAACTCATCTAATGTACGATATAATAATTATTGCTTTAATAAAGTTTTTTTGGTTTTTTTGGGGTTTTTTTTTTAGACTTTTACTTTTTTTTTTTTTAAGTATTTGTTTACTTATTTATTTATGGCTGTGTTGGGTCTTCGTTTCTGTGCGAGGGCTTTCTCTAGTTGCGGCAAGCGGGGACTACTCTTCATCGCGGTGCGCGGGCCTCTCACTATCGCGGCCTCTCTTGTTGCGGAGCACAGGCTCCAGACGCGCAGGCTCAGTAATTGTGGCTCACGGGCCCAGCTGCTCCGCGGCACGGGGGATCTTCCCAGACCAGGGCTCGAACCCGTGTCCCCTGAATTGGCAGGCAAACTCTCAACCACTGCACCACCAGGGAAACCCGCTTTAATAAAGTTTCATTTTCACTTATTAATGGCTATGATTTTTTTAAATGTACCTTTTTACTGATCTGCGGTGTTAGAGACATTGCTAGAGCTTTTGTATGTTTTAAGTTTTAGGGACAATTACTTGACATTTTCTCCTTGTAGAGCTGCACTGTTTAAGTGACATCCAAAGGACATCTCAATCGGGGGGGCGGCCCTTAGTGGTGTGGTCCTATTGCTGGTTATGCCCATGTGAAGCTGTGACCTCGGTGAATAGTTATTTATTATTATTTAGCTTATACAAGCTGAGAGAACTCGCTATTAGCATAGGAAATAGAATGAAGCATACCAAAAAGTAGGATGCTGGGTTGAAATAATAAGCAGAGATAAAGTCTTGAATTTGGATTCCACCCGTGTATTTCTGCGTGGGTTGGGCGAGTCAGGTTGTCTGGTTGTTCCTGTATGTGTACTGCGTGTGCGTGTTGAGGGGTGTGCAAAGCAGCATCTTGGGTTTTTCATTGCCCGTGAACTTAAAAACGATCAACCTGGCCCTGATCTCTCTTTTAAGTCTAGTGAGTCTCTGACCGTGCCACCGAGGGCTGGAACTCAAGGAAGGCCTCACAGCCCTGTTTTCAGCCCCGGTCAGACATAGTGTTCGTTTCCGGGAAGCACCATTTCAAAGGGCTGTTTATGAAGTAGTGTGAAGGATCTGGAAATTAAAAACACCATGTGGGGGAACACTTCATAAAATGGGGGCTATTCAGCCAGGATAAGAGAAGTCTCACAGTGGGATCATTGCTGCCTTTTAAGTATCTGAAGTTCCGTCGTGTTGAACATATAATAGGCTGTTCAGCTTTGTTCTTGGAAGGCAGAGCTGTGAACAACTGTCGAAAGTGACAGAATATGGTCAACTGGCTTAATGTGAAATGGACATTTCCAGCTTCTAGTGCTTTTCAATCAAACACACCTGAGTTCCTCCTTTCCCAGAATAGAGGATGGAACCATGGAGTTTTCTTTTTACTCAGAGTCAGGGCTTTGAAATTGTCTCTAAGTAGCACAATAAATAAAATTTTATGGTAAGTTAATTGGTAAATCATTACTGCAGTTACAAGTTAAAAATAATTACTCTTCTTCACATGGCTTCAAATCAGTCTGGTTAATTATAATAAACTATATTTCCACGTGTATTGGGATAGGTTATGATCCTTTGTTCAAGTTTCCTAATATTTTATTTTTAAGGTGATTACCTAAAAACTTAACAGAATAATCCGATGTGAAGCAATATTTTATTAAAATCCCCCATTTTGAATAAACATGTTGACATTTCTTGTATGAAACAAAAAGTAGAACAATTTTATCCATGAGCTTATGAAAGCTGTCACCACAACATTATTTGCACACATAAGTAGGAGGCAAGGTAATTGTGATGGAATTATTCCCACTTTTTGCCCTATAATCAGCTATCTAAAGACATTTTCTAGAAAAAGGAGAGAAATGCAATGTTTGGAAGGACTGTTGTTAATATGAAGTATATGAGAAGAAATATTTTGATATGGTCGTGAGGCAGGAGGCATGATGTGGTTTCCGGTCAGAGTTGGAGAACTTCCTGCAGGGTTCTCAGAGGAAGAGATGCTCCTGGTTCCAGGCTTGAGCCTGGAGGACAAAACTAAGGGTGTTCTTGAACACACGTGGCCAACCATGGGAAGATAAAAGTCATGCTTCAGAGAGCAGAGCCCATGCTAACTAAAGGAAAGAGACAAGGATGTGTGTGGGAAGGACGTTACAAAATAAGAGGAAGATGAAATAGTGGGGAGTGTGACCTTTGACCTGGGAACTCAATAAATGGGCCTGACAGTTGGAGGGAGGGACCGTGCAGGGCTGGTAGAGCGGGGACAACATCAGTCGGTCCTGGAGCCGCGTGATAGGCTGGATGGAAATTCCAGTCTTCCCTCGTGCTGTCTTCAAATTCCTTAGGGTTAAACAGTCCTTGAAAGCTCATTCGCTTTCCCTTGGTCCTCCTATTCTTTAGCTCCCAAATTCACTCTCCCAAGGTGGAGGGGAGGGGGGAAACATTCTCATCAGGGTGGTCCCTTCCTCTCATCCATCCCTCCACACGCTGAGTTCTACTCCCCAGCAGTAGGGGTAACACTTCTACACTGCCACCTCCTTCCCTAGACCTCTGGGTTTGTACCTCCTCTTCTGCCCCGCTTGCCTTTATCTTTATCAAGATTCTGTCCAGGCAGAACCCTCCCATCCTTTCCTACTAGTTGAGACGGGCGTGTAAAGCCAGCCAGCAGGTCCTAAAGGCACAGGGTGCGGGGAAGGCACTGAGTCATGTTCATCTTGCCAGAGCAGCAGTGTACGGGCTGAGCAGTTGCTTTTATGGAAACCTTGGTAAATGTCTCCTGATTGGATCATACCAGGTTATGTAGCATACAGCATAGTTCAGTGTTCCAGAATTCTCCATTAACTAATGGTTGTCCAGGTCTCCTAACCACTCAAGGGCCAGATTCCCTCATTTATTTGTAAAGACTATTTTATAATAACAAATTCCCCAAATGACCGTGTGAGTTGAATGGGATGTCAAGAGTAAAACACACTTTGTGAACAAGACAACAGAAGTGGTGGTTATTTTTTCATAACAGCCTGGCCTCAAATCATTGGCCATTTCAATTTTTCCTTCTAAAGGCCGATGTAATGTGTTATCCATGATCTCTCATTATTTTCTTATTCCTGATTATGTGAACAAAGCTGCAAAATAATGAAATTTCAAAATTAAAGAATAGGCAATTAAAAGGTTAGAAGCCTCAGGAATATCAGGATAAAATCAAGAAATTTGAGGTCAGCATAGTGTGTTGTCAACTGGTCATAAGTAGTAAGTGGGCATCACCCATCTATTTGTTATTTATCCAACAAACTGTGACCAAGTGCTGATTAAGAACCAGACACTCTAGTGGGAAGGGGACCTCATACGCTGTGTGTTTCCGCTGGGAAGGACTCGCATTTGAATAATTACTGACCTCTGTCTCTCCTGTTCATGTGAAGTGACTTAACCTGCTTGCCTGACTGGATTTTTTTCCTCTTTTCTCTCTTTGCTCTTTTCACCTTTTGAGAACGACTCTGATTCTCCATGGCTGTGACTCTGGGCAAATTCAGTCCAGAGGAATAATATCAACCAGCTCACTTGGCCAACAGACGAAAGTCATGCTCATTAACCTACATTTTATCAGAAGCAAAGGTTATATTTTAGTCTCCATTTGTTTGACTCACTTCGTTCTCAAATGTGTGTGTGGAGCGAGGGAAGGATGATTTTTGTTGCCTGCCCCTCACGCTGCAACAGGTACTAGACTATAGATGACCATGACATAATCTGGCCTTAAGATATTTTCTAATAGGTAGGATGAAAGAGTGAGCACAAACAGAGAGACAATTCAGACACCGGGGTTTTGAGTCTCAACTCTACCGTTTACTAGCTGTGTGCTTTGGGGGAAAGTTAGTTTAATCTCGTTGAGGTTCGATTTCCTCGTATGTAGAGGGTAATAACCCCTGCCTCATAGCGATAAGATCAAAGATGATATTGCTGTGAAAAATTTTATAAACTCTGGTGCTAAGTAAACCTTGTCCTAGCTTGTCTTCCTTAAATCAGTCCCCTCCCATCGCTTACCTGCCAAGTCCCTACTCTGATTATTTAGCTGGCATTCCACAATACTTTCCTTGTGTCCAAACATGGATTGGACCAGTAGCCCTGAAATTCAGTTCCTAAGTTGGAAAGCACCAAAAAGTGATGCCAGTCCCAAATTCCGTTTTTCAGCTGTTACCTGTTGCTGACCTCAGGTGGTTTCACCCAGAGTTTGTCATCGACCAGCTCCAGCCTCTACTCTTTCTACAATTGGTTGTCCTATACCCCTGCTATAATTGTTTGTCCTATTTCCCTAGCTCTGTGCTTTTCACATTTTCCTAAACTTATTCCTATATGTATATGCCAATATGTAATAATGTCCAGAAGGCAGAATGTTGAAAATTTCTTCTTGTCTTTTTAAATCGGCGATATATGATGGTCAAATCCAACTCCTATGGTATGAGTTAGTTCCAAATAAAAATTTATGACCTTAAAACCTTATAATCCGAGTCACTCTTGGTAAAAGCAGCTGAAACTTCCAGTTATAGAACTTATTTAGAAATTTTCCAGATAATGAGGGTTGAAGAGGAAACACCAAAGACTGCCCCAGAATAGCAACAAGGCCCCCCTTGGGCAGCTGCAGCCAATCGGAGGGGGCTTGAAATCTGCCTCAGACCTGAACTGAGACTCTGAAACTTGACCAGCTTGCTAACAATAGTGTATGGTGCTGAGTAATTGCTAAGGGGGGAAAGACACACAAAAGAGAAAAAAATAATAATACAGCATGTTATTCATATTATTTGAAGGTACCTATGAGTCATCGAGAGAAAATTCACCAGAAAACATACAATATTGCACATGTCAACTCCCACTTGTTAAGAAAATAAAAAACAAAAAACAGTAGTTACTGCTGAAAGGAGATGCAAATGCAGATATATTTTTAGAATGGAACGACCATTGCTCTCTGAATTAAGACACTTGGGCCCCATCTACATGAGGTCAGTTATTCCACCTTTGCTGTGTAATTTGGCCCCAACATCACCTCTGCTTTGCATTGTCAGGCAGAGTGTAAGTGTGGGAGGCTGTTACTGATAACAGGGTGATAACAATCTCTGAGGTCTAATGTGGAGAGAGATTCCATCCTTGACCTTGGTACTGCGTGCCAGGATCTATCAACCCACAGGGCCAGGTCCTCTAGCCAAGTCGTTTGGTCCGTCCTCAGCAACATGGAGGCTGGTCAAGTGCCCCCCAGAGAGGAGGCCTGCGGCCCTGAGTAGATTCCAAAAGACATCTTTTGGGACGTGGTGTGGGCTCCATCAAATGGAGGATCCGACGGAGAAGTACCTCTAAATCTCCCAGTACTTCGTCAGTTTGGGAATAGGAGGTTGTATGCCGAGGGACTGTTGTTAAAACAGAATCCAGAAATGACGTTTCTAGGTCTCCTGGGTCTTTGAGTTGGGAGTAGTACAAGTGGCCATTGAATTCATTTGATTTTCCGAATATGACGGAAGAAAATAAAAGGAAAACATTTGTGATTGGGGGCTAGAGAAAGCCTTCTGGAGAAAGAGTTAAAATTCAGAAGACTTCAAGGAAAAGACAGATTTATCAACAACATACATATAAACTTACAGTTGGGGAAAACATCAAAAATAACATTAAAACTTAGGAGGCATTCTAGAAGAAAATATTTGGAACCAGACTAGACATATGATTCATATCCCGAATACACACAAAGCTACTAAAAATCAACAAGAGAAAGATAAACGACTCAGTAGAAAAAAAGGTGACAAGATATGAACAAGTAACTAATTCATAAAAGAATACAAAGTAAGGCATAAAAACAGTAACTATAATTAGACAGAAGCAAATTAAAACAGTATCATTTTTATATCCCACATTTCCCAAACAAACAAAAAATAAACAAGATGTAACAGCCCAGCTTGTCAAGGGTGTGGAGAAACAGCGAATATGACAGTGCTGGTGGGGCTGAATTTTGGCCCAGCTTTTATTGGAAGGTTATCAGGACGTATTTAACAAAACAAACAATGAACAAATGCGATTATTCAGCAATTTCAGTTCTTGACAGTGACCTGCAAGATGCTTACTCACGTGTATAATGATACACAGGGTGTCCATTCCATACCGTTTGTAAGGACAAATGGAAACAATCTAAATAAGAATAGAATGATTTCTAAGCTGTTACAGTATATCCATACAACATATTATTATGTAGCCATTAAAAAGGACCATGCAAATGTTTCATGATACTTTTAGTGCAAAAAGCAAGTTACATAGCAAAATGATGCTGTGTTTATAAAATAAATTGTGTATACCTGTCTGTATATGTGCATATTAAACAGAAAAAGCCTGAAATGTTATCCTCCAAACTTTGATCATGGTAACCTCGACTGGATGAATTGGATGTAATAGCTTCTGTCTCTCCCTGTCTGAATATGTGTAAAATATGAGATATTTTGACAGTTTTCTTGTGTTTCTCGTATTTTCAACAAATTCACCTCAATTGTGTAAAATACAGTTATTTATAAGTTTTCAAACTATGCATTTTTTTAAAAAATTAATTAATTAATTAATTAATTTTATTTATTTTTGGCTGTGTTGGGTCTTCGTGTCTGTGCGAGGGCTTCCTCTAGTTGCGGCAAGCGGGGGCCACTCTTCATCGCGGTGCGCGGGCCTCTCACTATCGCGGCCTCTCTTGTTGCGGAGCACAGGCTCCAGACGCGCAGGCTCAGCAATTGTGGCTCACGGGCCCAGTTGCTCCGCGGCATGTGGGATCCTCCCGGACCAGGGCCCGAACCCGTGTCCCCTGCATTGGCAGGCAGATTCTCAACCGCTGCGCCACCAGGGAAGCCCCCAAACTATGCATTTTTAAAAATGTGATTTATAATTATAGTAGCAGAGAAGAAAAATCTAAATAATGATATTTCTAATTTCAAGGTGGCTTGAAAAGGCCATCAGCATGACATGTGATGCCAATGATTGTGAGTGCATTAAATATTAAGTCGACAACCATCAAAATTAATGGGGAATTTCTACTGCCATAATATTAGGCATAATTTACATTTGTGTGTCACAAAATAACCCAGATGGTATATTATGAGACATTTCAAACAAAATATTCTGGAATCAGAAGAATCAAATTGAAAAAAAAAAATTTCTCATTTTGCCAATAACAACCATGTTTTCAGTAAAATCTTGTTAAGAAGTTTTAAAAACATGTTGATGTGTTGGCCCTGTTACGTTTTAAGTAAGCACAGAAACAAAGCCTCACCGTTTACAGGTTCCGAAAAACCTGGTTCTGTGCCTCTGTCTTACTTCGTGTAAATGGAGGAAGAGTTCTCAGTGAAGACCTAACCGAACCCCTCATTTTGCAAATGAGAAAACCAAGGTCGAGAGACGAGAGATAATCACCAAGGGTGACAGGGCGCGTTGGACTCCGCTGGATTAGACCTTGCCTGCAGCCTGAGTCCCGGGAAGTCGTTGGCCTCCCTGCTCTTGTGCGAGTGGGTAGAGAAATAAGAATAGAGGGACAGGAATGAAGGAGCTAGAAATGCGTGGTGCGCCGTGTTGCTTAAGGGGTGTGCGGTGACTAGGGACACGAGTGTGTGATACGAGATGAGGAAGGAAGCAGTGTTGGGAAGTCCGGAGGTGATGGGCTGTACAGGGAAGCAGCAGTGGACCTGAACACCAGCAGAAGATGAGTCTCAGGTTGTCTTAGCAGAACTAGCATCCTTGGAGGCACTATAGTAGCAAATTCTTACGAAGTGTGTGAGGTATGCCAGGCATTGCTCTCTGTGCTTTAGATATCACGGCATAAGTTAGTTATCGTTATAGGACAGTTAACTACGGCCGAAATCATGCTGTGTAACAAGCACCCCTGAACCTCGTGAGCACGAGACAGCAAGCTCTTCGTCACTCCCTGTGTTTCAGGCAGGCTGTCCCTGGCTGGCTTGCTGGTGTGTCTGAGAACATGCTGCTCTGGCTTGAGTTCAGCCGGGGTCTCCTGCCTCTGCTTCCCTGTCTCTCCTCCTCATCCTGGTCGAATAGGTCAGCCCTGCCACATTATTCCCTGGGTGATGGCAGACGTGCAGGACGGGGAGCCCAGCTGCAGAGGAAGTTTCCAGCCTTTAGTCACTCATCCTGGGTGTAACGTCTCGTTGGGAAAAAAAGTCACGGAGCCAAACCCAAACTCAAGGCTTGTGTCAGCACCCTGACTCACAGAGGGAGGTGGGCTGCAGTGACTGTTCTGAGCCGGGAATCTGCATTTCCACGGCGGGCACTAGTATTACCTCCATAATGTAACATCATAATTTGCTCAAGGACGCAGGGGTAATGAGCAGAAAAACCAGGTAGATTGTGGGCAGGGGGTTCATGCTCTCAACACTGAGATACACATGGGGACCACTCTTAGGGGGACAGCACAGTTTTGGGGGAGCTAAACGGCCCCCAAAGTGCTATGTGCACGGTGAGGGCCTCCACCCTGCAGACTGGCTGCAGAGGCTGCCCGCCCCCATCCCCGCCAGGTCCCCTCCTCAGTGGCCACGTGGCCATGGGCCTCCAGGCTCTAAGATACTACAGCCCTTCTCCTGACAATGCAGGAGAAACCCTTTATGTTCCTGTAAAAAGGCTCCTGGAAAGAGAATCTTAGGGCCCACAGCTCTGAGAGCTCCTGGGCTGGCCTGGCGCGGGGCACTCAGGGGCCATCTGGCTTTCCTGGGGAAGTGCCTTTCTTCACTGACACATGAAGTCCTGGTAAGTGAGACAAACACAGGCTGAAGCCCAACTATTCCCTGCGACTCGCTTGAGGACTGTTTCCTCCCCTGTGCAAAAGAGGGAGTGGAAATGTGGACGCTGCCTGATTTATATATAATTCATGTTTGTATTCACAGCTCATGTAAGAACTCATTTGTTCACACAATAGAGTTTTCAGAGATGAATATATTAACATACAAATATGGTTTATAGTCACAAAGGACTTGAACTTTTTGTCACGGGTCATTCTGCAGACGGGCAGTGAAAAAAAAATGAATGTTTTCTTTTCTGCATTGTGCACACAAGTGCTCTTTCGGTTTATTGCCTTTTGCTCTCATTTTAAAAGGAGGAAAGAAATTCTCTCACCCCATTTCCTAGTGTTCCAAGTCCGACAGTCTACCTCTTGCCCTATTTTTATCACTTCTTACAGTTTTCAAGGTTGTGTTGTTCATCTTTGTTGAAGGCATATTTTACTATTCTTTTCTTATACTTTCATCATCCTATTCAGCTTACCTTATAGCTGCTAGGAATTCTTTTATTGTCATGCGAAAAAATTTCACATTTAACTTGACTCAACTTCTAGTAAATGTAAAGGACTGTGTGAGCCTTTCATATATCTTGTATCGTTGAACCCGTAAAATTCTGTGAGATAGATATTACTTTCAAGATGGGAAAAGCGAATCTCATAAAGGGTAGCCCAATTTCTCAAGCTCCGATAACCAGGTAATGTTGGAAGAGACGTTTCGGGTGCCCTGACTGCGTCACAGCAAAGCTGCACATGAGCGACCTCTTGCCTCCCCCTGACGTACCTCACACTGCTTTCCTCTTTCCCCGCTAAGTTCTGGGCATCAGGGCTTCGTTTCCGTTTCTCTGATGCTCCAAGCTCCTTCTCGTCGTGAGGACTTTGTGCCAACTCCCCTCTCTGTCTTCACAGCAAGCTGCATGGGTGGGGCTCCTCGTCTCATCCCACGGTCAGTGTCACCACCGCCCAGACATTTGTCCACTGCAGGGGAGCTGGCCAGCCGCTCTCCCATCTCCCGACCTTACACCTTGGCACAGCCCTGAGAAGCATCTGCCCCACTTGCTGCCTCGTCTTCTGTGTACCAGTCTCCATTCGTGAGAATACAAGCCCCGCAAGAGCACACTGTCCATTCCCTCTGTGTCCCCGGCTCCCAGAGCACCCCCTCTGAGGTCTCCAACAAGCGTTTGATGAATGAATAGATGACTGTCTCTAACTTGCTGAGACAGAGCTAAATTCCGGGAGGACGACATGGCCTGGTCTTGGCTCCCAGAACGTGGAACCCAGCACCTGGTGTGTCTTTATGCAGAAAAGGGCAGGTGGGACCAGAATTAGATTAAGACGGTGAGGCTCGATTTAGCAGCAACTAAAAATAAGCACTGATATGTAAATTCGGATGTTAGCAAATCCATTCCAGATCTTTAAACTAATTTTATACATAGACATAAACTTATAACATGCTGTCTTAAAAAATACCACATAACAAGGACTTAACTACAAAGTAAGTTTGGAAGACTGCTGTGGCCACACTTTGAAGCCTTCTTGAGCTAGAAAAAGAGGATTTAGTGAGCTGCCTGGGAGAAGCCTTAAAGGAGTCTGTGATAAGGAGACAGAGAGAGAGAGAGAGAACCAAGAGAGCAGAGGCCAGAGACCTCAGGGAGCGGACGCACGTCTCCTCGAGAGGTGGGGCCACGACGTGTGTGACGAGTCGCCCACCTGGTTCCCACCTTATCACCCCCATCGATGACAAACACACATGTGCTGAGTGGATGAGACGCTATAGGATTCCATTCCAGCGGATATGGCATGATCCCAATTCCAAACAGAGTTCATCTCAGGCGTTCAAAGGCCTGGGGCTCCCCAGAGGCAGCTGGAGCTTGTCCTGGGGGAGCCCTAAAGAGCACCTGACGCTCCGTCAGGTGTTTGCTTTGTTTCCTTAGAGGGAGTCGGTGGTGCTAAAGTTGTGTTTTTGAAATCTTAACAGGAATCTAAAGACTAGTGTGAAATTGGTTGTCAGTCTCACCATATACTTTATTAATCAACATTTCAAGAAAAGATATAAAATAGGGGTAATATATTTTTTTTTCTAAAGTACTTTATTTATTTATTTATGGCTGTGTTGGGTCTTCGTTTCTGTGCGAGGGCTTTCTCTAGTTGCGGCAAGCGGGGGCCACTCTTCATCGTGGTGCGCGGACCTCTCACTATCGCGGCCTCTCTTGTTGCGGAGCACAGGCTCCAGACGCGCAGGCTCAGTAGTTGTGGCTCACGGGCCTAGTTGCTCCGCGGCATGTGGGATCTTCCCAGACCAGGGCTCGAACCCATGTCCCCGGCGTTGGCAGGCAGATTCTCAACCACTGCGCCGCCAGGGAAGCCCAGGGGTAATACTTTTATTTAAATATTTGCACTAAGCTAATACAAAAGTATTTCGCTTCTATTCTAGTAGTTGTGAGGACTGCAAATTTCTGTGTTTCCTTGCCATTTTTAAAAAACTTAATTTTCCCCAATTATTACAACCAGGGAAGCCCCTATTGATATCTATTTTTAAACTGTTTTCAAAAGTTTGTGAAAAATATCATCTCAGCGACCTGTAAATAAGATTCTTATTTCATCACACACCCATCAGCATTTAACAACATCTTTAAAGTACAACTTCTAATTTTACAAGTGCAAAAATAAGTTTCTTCCCCAACTGGAATATCTTTGTTTACATAGTGAGATAAAACATTTTCAAAATGCGTTTTGACCCTTTCCTCCTTTGTTCTTGGTTACTCACTTTCTTGAACATACCATGCCCATGTGGTGGTTTCTATAGCCGGCTTGTTTTTCTACATTTGGGCTGGAACAAGTTATAAGTCCAGCCTCTTTCAGGAGCTGTGACTCACTCACATATCTGGGAGTAACTAGTGGCAAAGAAAGACATGAGCAGTGCAATCTCACATTGTTAGGTCAGTTGTGCTTAGGCAAAATCTTACAAGAGTCTTTATTTTTAAAAAAGAGGAGAAATATTCAGAGTTGAAATAATGTGTCCACTGATGATTAGTATAATGAGAATTCTAAGACTTTGTATGTGAGGTGCTCATCGATGGAGTGTGGATCACTAGGGAGGAGGGGCAGCCTGGGTGGGGCGGTGAGCTTTCCCACCATCGCTGACGTTTTCTGCCAACACCTTCCAATATATGCCTTTTCCTAGACTCATCCAGAGCTGTGCACCAGAGAAGAAAATGCAGCCATGGGTGTCATTACCTTTCACCGTGAGGCCATTGGACCCACAGGCAAAGACACCTTCCGATGATTGTCCGGAACTAGCATGCTTCTTAGAAGAGCAGCTCGGGTGTAAGACCGTTCCCCTCAATCCCTTCATCCGCCTCTGAGAGCAGGACGCATCTCCTGCAGGTCTCTGCTTTCTGAGCTGGCATTTGCTACACATGGCTCAAATGTACACGGTGTTTGAAAACCGATCCTTTGTCTGAACAAACTTTTGAGAGCTCATGACACAGGCCGTGCACAAAGCTGGAGATGTACCGTGGACCTGGGAGCCGAGGGGTGTTTCCAGATGCTGCCATGGCTTGGCTCCTGCTTTACCCACCCCGTGGGACTGTCATCCTGGGCGCCCTCCTTTCACTGACAATTGTCCTGCCTGTAACTTCGTGGTGCTGAGCTGTGGACACCCGAGAAATTAAAACGGTTGAAAGTAAAGCCCATCAGTGTTCCCAACATCATCAGACAGGAAGTTTTCCAAAGCCATTTGTGAATATGCTGATCTCTCCACATTAACATCTTCTCCACGTCCTGATTTTGAAATGTCCCAAGTGCAAGTTCATTTCTCTCAGAGCGAGTGTGCATCACGCCAAGGGCCCGTCAGCACCGAGACTGTCCAGTGAGTGACCCACAGAGAAGGACACTAGGCAGGAGAAGAGCCCTCCTTGCTCAGCGGTCACTGTCATTAACACACCCTCCGGCACGAGCTGGGCTCTCGCCTGACGGGGACCGACGTCTTTATTGGATTGTTGTCATTTAACATCTTATGATGGGTATGGAAGGGAGACTGGGAAATAACGCCAGTAAAGTGAACTGTTCCTTAGAACAGATATTGTAAATATTCTTCCATCTCTTCCCTCCCTCCTTCCAGCTCCTCAGTGCATAGGTGTTCGTGTAGGACGAGAAGCAGGAACCGTGTCTCGAGGTGAACAGGACTGGTTTGTCCCGACCAACCGACCTGCAGGAACGTTCTTCACAAGCAGGGCCTGAGTGAGATGAGGGAGTGAGCCCACTTCTGGCCGGACACGGGTGGAGAAAGCAGGCGTCTTTGTTCAACATTTGGATCTTTTGTCCATGATGAATTTTTATGGCAATTTTGAGTTTTAAAAATATCGCATTAAAAGATGATGTATCTGATTCCCGAGTTTATTGGCACGACTTAAATCTGGGCTGCAGGTCATGGCCCTGCTCGCCTCACCCTGGGACTCTCCAGAAACACGTGCCGGAGAGAGAAAATGAAGAAAAGCTCTGCTCAGAAAGTAAACTCATTGGTAAGAAGCTACCGGAGACAAGGAGAGATAAACTCCAATTCTACAAAACCCACCTTGGGTCATGGAGAAGGAATGGCAAGATGAAGATTCAGTACTTTTGCACAATCATCGCATTTATGCTCCTCTGTGACTTTTTAACAAGTCCCGTGCCCATCCCACTTCTGTGCTTTTCAGCGGGAAAATAATACATTCTGAAGTGGCACATTCATCACTCATTCAAATTCCTTTTCCATTTCAGAGATTCTTTAGAAGAGTGGGATTTATGTTGTTGTTGTTTTTTTAATCAAAAAGAACATACATCGTCCCTTTAACTAGTATTTTCCAATTGCCTCATTACTTTTTGGAATCATATCTTGGCTTCTTTGTTTTAGAAATGTCTGCGATTTATCAAACGTGTTTTTCTTCCTAGCTATGTGAATTTGGAGGAATAAGTAGACTTGTTCCTATCCACTCTGCTTAGTTAGTTCTCGGAGGCTTTTCACTGTGTATTTTTATAACTCTTCACAGTGGATTCCGCTGGCAGTATGATCACCAGGCTCAGGGGTTTTGAATAATTCTGTTTCCCAGAGCTCATCACACCCAACATCGCGCCACGCACCTGCTATCACTATTACATCTGAAAGGAGGGATTGCTCGAGGCACAAGTCTCTGTACTCGGAGTTTTCTTACCTCAGAGAATTTCTGTGAGTAATTACTACACAGGCGTGTCCCTAGCAAAGAAGACATTCAATCAGAGCAGCCTCCATCTCTGCCCCTCACCCATCAGTACTGTGATGGATACTGTGATATTCTCACATCTATGCTGCCCTTTTCTGCTGAAGAATTCAGAGCTCTTCCAGTATAATTACTCTTGCGATCCCCAATGCCACGACTGGGGAAAAGTGGAGGAAACGAAGAGTCTTGCTAGATGAGTTTGTGGGTCTTCTTCCTGCAGCCGTGCAAGGTGTCTGCTTTTCTTCAGAGCCCATAACTTTCGGCTAGGTTCCCTGCCATTCCACATTTAATTTAGAGAAGTCCCGTTTGGAAATGTGCAGAAGACTGCTTCTGAGCTGCTTTCCCAGCAGAGAGGAGGAGATATCTGCCTTTGATCAAGCTCCTGACCAGGTCCGCAGAGGCAGAGATGAAATAAGGTGAAGAGATGATACACTGACAGCAGAACTGAGGTTTTGGATGAAGGAAAGAACAGCAACAATTAAGCAAAAATCCATACCGCGGCCCTGAGGTTTACAGACCCCAGGTCCCCTCTTCTGGCCCGGCCAAGGACGTTCACGAGTCTGTCCCCATTCATCATGCCCTCCCTGGCAGCCGCGGACCACAGCGCATGTCACACCCGCATGGAGGAATATCTGCGTCCGCCCGGGTCTCCCAGGCAGAGGGCACATCCATCACCCCAGGGGTGGGGCACGTCTGTTGGAGCAGCTGTGGCTGGGACACTGCACAGAAGGACAGGGGCCTGCGGGTTCCTCTGTCAGCTTGGTCTGCTCTGTGGTTATAAACCTAAGGAATGTCTGAACCTGGAGTTGTCAAAAAGAAGAAGGCTGTTTTTGCTGGAATGTCTGGGATTTTATTCATTTTCCCCAAGATCCCCATTTCAGAAGCTTTACATTTTATGGGTATTTTTAAAACAATAAAATGTTGAGTTTGTAAATGTGGTTCTAAGACATAGAACCCCCTGAGAAGTCTAGATTTGGTTCACCCAGAAAATCCAAGCCAAACGCCTTGAACTTAACCTGAACTCCTCCCCTCTCCCCACAACTGCAACGTTTTCCACTTATAACATCACTACATTATAACTTGGGTCTCTGGCAAGTGTGTCATCCGTGATTAGTAAAACACTGACACGATGACATCATGTCTATAAAATAATCACAAAAAATGCTAACTATTAATGACTAAGTCTCAAAATGGAATTTGAGCAATGCCAGTGGTGGCTAGGTTCGCTTTCTGTATACTGATCTAGTGAAATTTAATAGATTTGATTCCCACCTTCTCCTCCTGCCTAGTTTCTGCCCTTTGGCTGGTTCTCCACTGGTCTAGCCCCTTCCCTTTCCCAAGGAGTTTGTAGTAAGAAGGCCTGTTGAGTTTCAAAACCACCCAGTTTGCCCTCTGATTTTTCTTGGGAGCTTTCGCTCCTTTCCAGCCAGCAGCACAGCAGCTCTTCTGTGAATCGAGGTCCTGCTTGAGTTTGCAGTCACTCTACGGTCCACGAGCAGCGGGAGAGGCATGGCAATTTGAAAGCACACGCATTGTCCAGATGAAGGCAAATAAAAATCTGTCTTGCCTACTTGGATGGCGGAAACCAGGAGTATAGCTCACGAAAGTCGTGGAATGTCAGACGCTCGCAAAGCAATGGAATGTTAGGGTTTGAATTCACTCCAACACCTCCACTGACTGTCGTGAACATTTTAAAAACACGGTAGGCTTTTAAGCTTAAGCCAGAGTGAATTGTAAAGGAAATACCATCCGTGTGGAGAAACTTCCAAAGTGCCCTGCACCATAGCTAACTCACTGGTTCTGCTCAGCTCCTTCCTGTTGCTAGGTCAGCTGTGAATCTTAAAGTCTATATTTTTGGAAGAAATGCATGTGTATTTATTTATTCAGTAAATATTAAGAACATGTTCTCCCGTGTTAGATGTGAGGGTTTTCTTTTCTTTTTTTTTTCGTTTTTAAGCGGTGGTCCAGCATTTAGAGTGTGACACGGAGCCCAAGTTTTGTACAAATATATTTATACACTTCAGGTCTGTCGTGGAGATTTCCTAGCTCACTTGAGTTCACAATAGCTCACTTTTCTGTTTGGGTATAAATTCCCAAAGGGCAGGAACTCTTGTGATGCGCCGTCCTACTTCCCTGGGGGAGGAGATGCTCAGTAAATATTTGTTAGAATCAATCAGTCAATCAGTGCATGTTGTTCTTGATAAGATTTTATTTGAAAAAGATAACGTTTTAACGTTACTGCTCTACATGATGGCTAGAAACGCTTAGGCTGATGTGAGCTCAGCTGACTCGCCACGGTGATTTCTGAACGTCGAGTTGTGGTACCGACGCCCAAAGCAGTATCCTCATTTCTCCACTGCCGGTGCCACTTTCTGGACTCCTGTGCTAGTTTGCATCTGTGATTCCTGCTGCAGAGTTCTCAAGCATGCGGTGATTTTCATGAGGCCGGTAGATTTTGAGGCCCCAAATTAAGCACCTAGAAAGAACCCAGACTGGGCAGCCCTTATAACAAGCCCTCTCTGTTCAGCATCAGTAACTTTGCATGAACTCTGTAGGTGACCTTTTTCCTTTCTCTGCTTCCACTTAATCAGATCCTGTGACCTCTGGGAGCCTGGTTCTGGGATGTTGACGAGGACATGAAAGCATGAAAACACACACTTTTTTGGGTCCATGCCTTTGGAGGCATATTAAAATCCTCTTGAATGCTGTTGTCTTTTTCTCACTGAAAATATCAAGTCTGTTTTCTATATAAACAGGCATTTTCTTTTATCTTGCTGATATTGTTTTACATTCCAACCTTATGGCTTAAATATTTTATTTGTCTCAAAATCATTTTTTGAACATGGCCTGATTATTTGAAACAAGCACGCTCATGTTGGAAAAGAATTGTCGGTGACCTTTCTTTCAACTGAAGAGGAAAACAAACATACAAATAGTTTTTCCCCTGGATGATTTGCAGGGGTTAGTCATACACACTTTCTCTGAGTTAAGCATAACCTGAAATTGAAAGAGAAGCATGAAAATGAGCTTTCTGAGTATCCATCCCATATGGGATTGGCATGGAGACGCTGACCTAGGCCACCAGCTTGAGGAGAAAAAAATGACGTCAGCGTTTGGAGACTAGAACAGTAGTGTATTCGTTTTATGTCTTTTTAAAAGCTGAAGTATAGTTGATTTACAGCGTTGTGTTAGTTTCGAGTGTATAGCAAAGTGATTCAGTTATACATATGCATGTGTGTGTGTGTGTGTATATATATATATATTCTTTTTCAACTTCTTTTCAATCATAGGTTATTACAAGATACTGAGTGTTCATTTTATGTTTTACATGAAGGTGAGTCAGAGATCAAAGCATTAGAAGCCTTATGGACAGAAGATTAGGTGATCTGTATTTGCACATTGGGTTCATTGATTCATGGCAAAGTCACAGAGCAGAAGACATTTGTCTTTGCTGTCACTGGGGTCCTAACCCTCTTATCTTGCCCGCCCTGCTTCTCGCCCTCCCAGCCCTCCCCCAAGTCCCATTCTGTAAAGATGTCCACTCATATCTCTGCCAACTATACTGAAAGCAGAGGTTGGCAAACGTCTTCTGTAAAGGCCAAGCTAGAGCTCTGCTGTGCAGGCCCTTCCCGCCTCCGTGTTTGACTGGAGTGTTTTAATGTAGACACGACACCTCCCCAAAGGCGGTACCTTCAGCTGCTTTCTGCAGGTTGAATCGTGGATGGGTATAGAAGGAAAGCGCTGACGGGGGGTTCTCTGGGGCCTCACTCCCACCCCCAGCCATGGCAGGGGGCAGCCCTTGTGTCCCTCTTCTATTTCTGAACCGGGGGGCTGACTGCTTCCGTCCTGGCAACCAGATTCTCCTGGTTTCTGAAAACAGGCTCTTTGCCCCAACCATTTTTTGGTTATTAGGAATTTCTCTTTGACTCTGGAATAAATTTGATTGTTGTCCCTTATTTTCAGCCAGTGGTGTTAGAAATGTGTACTTACTATGTGTCTTTCCAGCTACACCATGTGAGTCACATTTAAAATATCAGCCTGGGTCCTCTTTCCTGCTCACGTCATGCTTTTCTGTACTAAGTGACCCAGACCTGGGAACGGAATGAAGGCTTTGGACTCTTACCCTCACCGCCATCAAGCTCTGGTGGGACATTACCTGTAGAGTTGCCGCTGTGGTTTTCACAGTAGCGCCGTAGTTCCACAGATCCAAATGGAGTAATAGCAATACATTTTGGAGGAAGAATTCACTCTGAGGTATTTATTAAGATTTTGTCACAGACATGTCGTTTACCTCAATATTTGGAGAAGTTACAACCACTGGATGTATTTGAAAAGCAGTTTTATCCGCTAAACGGGATGTGCTTGAATAAGGCTGCCATGACCTATCTCACCATTAGACCCTGGAAACACCAAGTCTGGACTGAACATCCCTGGCAGAGTAAGGAGACTGGATAATGTGGAAGCCTGGGCCTTGCTGAGCCAGATCTCTCCCTGGGAAAACTTAACATGGTGTTTAGCGTAATTTAGAGATTCCTGCCAAATATGGTTGTAAAGACCCTAAAGGTGAAGAATAGAGGCCCAAAGAAAGGAGACTTAGCTAAGCTCACAAGTTAGTGTCAGAGATTGGACTATACCCTGGGTGCCCTGGGTACGTCTCTGCTTCTCCTTCCCCGTTCCCATGCGTCTATATCTGAGTCCTCCATCCCTGATGTAACCCACTCAGCGAAGGCCCTGGCCGTGCACATCTTTGTGTGTCCCCGCAGAACCCAGTGCAGGGTAACGATCGCTCAAACAGCATTTGCTAAGGTAGATGATCGGCCCTAAATGTCTCCTGACCTCCAGCGTCTCACATCCTTTGTTGGCTCGTGTACCTGTGTCTAGGCAAGGCCTCAGGTCTCCTGATTATCTCCCACAATTTTCTCCACAATAGAAACTGTCAAGGTCAGTTATGTGTCATTTAGGTGTTTCAGTCTTTGCACAGAAATGTTATTTTTTTCTTGCCATCCTGGAAGGATTTCACAAGAATTTCAGAGACTGACTAAATGATTGCAGAATTTCTACATTTCCGCCAAATCGTGTTTAACAATAACAACAGAGATAAATAGCATTAGCCCAGAAGTCGTGCAGATGTAGGTTCAGGCGAGAACTAAGCAGGACACGTGTGCGTTGGCCGCCTGACGCGGGTCTCACCACCCCACTCTGCTGCCAGCAGGGATGACCCTGAGAAGGCCCTGGCAAGGCTGCCACACACTTATTTGTTTTGGGGCTTTGATAATATGTTGGCTGTGATGTGATCTTTGTTACACAGAGAGATGTAAAACGCAGATTGTTTTCAAAAGCCGTTGCCAATGACTGACGGTATTTAGTTCAGTGGCACCAGAGATCTGAGCATCCCACATCATTCCATACTTGCTCACTTTTCCATGAACAACTTGCCACGTAAAGAGGACGTGTTTGGACTCAGTTGACCTCATTGTATAACCCCAGGTTCATGAGGGATGTCTCGGCAGGCTGGGGGAGAATTGTCGTGTCTCTAGGACAATTAACTGTGCTTCAGTTCTTGATTTAGCTCTTACTATATAGGTGAAGGCCCAAACACTTACTTTTGTGATGAAATATTCAACAGAGCAGCATTCACAAATTGTTCTGAGGCCTTTCTGCTTAGTTCAACCAAGTATGATGGATTCTCTGGTTGTAGGGGGCGATTTATGTATAAGTGTGTTTGTAAATGAGAACTATAAAGACATCTGGTTTTGTAAAAACATGCAAGGATGACCTTATCAAAGCCAGAGAGCAGATTGCTTGTGTACCATCATCAGAACTATTTCCTCAAGGAATTTTTCCCAAGAGAGTCGGAGAAGTTGCATTTTGGAGGTGTTTTAATGAAAAGCCTCCTGGGAAAATCACGGGTGGTGGGTCACTCCCAATTTCATGGGTTTTCCCTTAATTAGACCACCCCTAGGTTAACTGTTGAGTTTACATCATTGCACTGAGGGGTTACGAGTTAAGGAGGGAGGGGGGAAGGGCAGTTGTTCAGGAGAAAAGGGTACAATCACCCTTCTGGTGGGGGAGGAAGGAGGGGGACCAGGGGGAAGGGTGGAGGTGAGGAGAGGAGTGCAGAGGGGGTGATGTGCACATGTCCTGACCCTAGGTCTCCAGACAACGGGAAGCTCTGCTCCAGGGATTGAAAACTGGCGAAGGATTTTGGAGCACTTTGAGTTTGAGGGCTTTTTGATGGAGCACGTGATCTCCAGTCCCACAGACTTTGGTGTTTCCACAGCCTCATGCCTGGGCTAGGGGTCTTGGGTTTCAGAACTCAAATCCACCATGCTTGATCTGTGTGTAGAGCAGCAGCCCTCCAGAAGATTGTTTCTTCTTCGCTTTAATTTCTAGAGCATGCTGATCTATGTTTCTGCAGGGGATCAAGAATTGGGCTTTTATTTCATCAGAAAAGGAAAAGGAATCCACTGGTTTCTTTCATATATTTTCTAATTTGAGCATGAATTGCATACCAAGCATTGTCTTTATTACAACCAATCTTATTAAGAAAGCCGTCTTTGCCATCCTCTATTTCTCCCCCCACCCCACCCTAATCATTCCACAACCTGCTGGGGGCTGGCTTCTTTTCCTTATCACCCCATCCACACAGTCCTAAACATTAATGGTCTTCATCTTACCTAATTTAGTGGGTTGTTTTCCAATCTTCCTCTTATTTGACCTCTCAGCAATGTGATCCTTGATCAGTCTCCAAATCTTCTGAAGTGTTTGTCCCTTCTGTGACGGTATCACCTGCTGACCTTCCACATCTCCACTCACTCATCATTTTCCTTTACTTTCTCGTCCTCTTCTTCTGGTCATTAAACTTTAGAATTCCTTACGACTCAGTCCTGGTCTTTCTTTACTTCTTTATATACACATTTTGGGGCCTCATAAACCCAGACTTGTTTCCCAGGTTTTAATATCCAGTCCTGACCCATCATGAGCTCCAGTCCCACATCCCCACTGTGTACTCAAGATTTCTTCTTGGACATCTTGAGGACATCATAAACTCACGTCAAGGAGAAGAAAATTCAGCCCCACCCATGAAGCCAATACTGTTCCACTGTTCTCAGTTTACTTGTGTCTTTGGATCTAAAGTGAGTTACTTGTAGACAGCAAGTGATAGTTTAATGATAGTAAAATGATAGTTTGGTCATTTAAAAAAATTTATTCTGACCATCTCTGCTTTTTAATTGGAGAGTTTAATCCATTATATTTAATGTAATTACTGATAATCCTTTCCAACATAAGGTCTTTGCACCTTACTAGTTCCTCTACCTGAAACGTCCTCTCTTTCTCCTGCCACAAAACAAAACAGAAAAGCTCGTTATCTAGTTAATGCCTATTATGTCTTCAGATCTTGGCTCAAACATCTCCTCTTCAGGAAAGCCCTTGTGGACAACCAATCTAGGTCAGATCCCTTTGCCGTCTGCCTATTTATCACATCTTTCCTTTTCTTTAGAGTTCTTATGATACTTTTTACTTGTACATTTATTAATGAAATGATTTGATTAAGGATGCATACATTATTCACTAGACTATCAGCTTTTTAAGAGGAAGGCTTGCCTTGTATTTGCTGCATGTTGTTTACTCCCTGTCTAGTGCTGTCAAATTTTTGTTTACTGAAGAAATGAACGAGAAAATGACCTGTCAAGAAGTTTTAACTATAGTCTCATTTAATCATTCATCATTTCAGGCAGGTAATATTTTCTGCAATTTAGAGTTGGGGAAAATGAGGTTTAGAAAGATTAAGTGGTTTGTCTAAATTAAAACAACTACTCATGGTAGTGTCATGATTCAAAACAAAGTTTCTCTTACTATAAATCTACACTTTCAACCAAACCGTTGCACTACTTCACCCAGTTCCAGATGAATCTGTACCACATTCAAGGAAAGCTCTTAGTGGAAGGAGCTAAGTCATGTAGCAAAGACAGAAGAGTTTGTGATCCATGATAGAAATGCATGATGAGCTATGAAGGGGGCACACCCAATCCACTCAGGGTGACAGCTGGATGTAGAGTGAAGGCTATGAACATTTCCCAAAGTCTTCAGTGAACGAAAGAAATGGCCCAGAGGTTGATGAATGACATTCACAAGAAGGGGAAAGGGGATGTTAGAGTCAAGTGGTACGGAACCCCAAACAGAGTGATGAAAACATCCTAGAAAGCAAAGATAATGCCCCCCTGATCTCTTCCTCAAATACTAAGGTGTGAGAGAATAAACTGCTGGGAGAGGTTAGGGAAAATGATTTCCTCAGAGGAAGACTGATTTCAGTGAAGCCAAGGAGAATAAAGAAAGCTCTAGGAAGAGTGTGTCGATTGTTGGGTCTTGAAAGGCAGTTCCCAAAGGTGCGTTAGAAATGCGTGGGAAGTGGGTGAGGACTAGAGGTCTGGGTGAGGTGCCAGGAAGTAAAGACATGATGGGAATCGACTGATGAAGAGAAATTAGAGCCCTAATGGATTTGGTCCTGATGGTCTGTTTGAGGTTGTGGTCTGGATGCAGAATAGTGTCCAGACGACTTGGCTCATTTGCCTCTGGGATGATGAGCGTTCTGGTACCTGCAGTCTGAGCTCACGGGTCCTAGGGACGTGGAATAAGACAGCAGAGCCTGGGTGGTCCTGAGCCTGTGGGTACGGAAGCACTCAAGTGGTGAGAAAGTATGACAACTGGACTGACTGCAGCCCTACACGTGTTTTAAGTGTATTTAAATCTCAAGTATTCATATCTAATGCACAGAATTTTTTAACATTTCTTTTTCCTATTGCTGCGGTTCTCATACTCTTGAGAAACATGAGGCTGGTGAGACTAGTGTAAACTCACTTTTGTGAAGACCTGTGTGGGAAAATGGGGCGCTGCAGAAGAGAGAATGCACTCTTCAAGATAAATGGCTGGTGATGAGCAAGGAGAGAAGGCCTGGGAGAGAGGAATTCAGGAAGGCAGGGCTGGGAGAGCTGAGAGAAAATCAGGGGGTGGGGGGTTCAGTACAGAGAGAATTTGACTCAAGTTTTGTGGAGAAGGCAGCTGATGTAGCTAACAAGCTCTCTTTCGTTTGTGTATTCTAATCCTCTTTTGGTGAACGGATATACTTTCCTCACTACATCCGTATTTCAAAATGTGACTTGGGGGTGGTGGTGGTGGGATGAATTGGGAGATTGGGATTGACATATATACACTGATATGTATAAAATAGATAAATAATAAGAACCTGCTGTATAAAAAATAAAATAAAGTAAAATAAAATTTCAAAAAAGAACCTACTGTATAAAAAATAAATTAAATTAAAAAAAATTGACTTGGAATCTTAATGAACAACTTCTGTAGTCATCTCCATCCCTCACGTGTAACGGGATTGTTTAGATCAATCCGTGACATGAAGATTTCCAATTGTTTCTACTTTCAAGTTAAACAAAAAAAAAAATCTTCCACCTCCCCAGCCCTGCCCCCAAAATTCCAGCGGAAAATTTTTATTATAGACATCGATCTCATTTCCTGTCAGGCAGAAGAATAAAGGTAATAGGGTGCTGTTTGGGAAACACATCATGCTTTCCAGTTAACTTTATGCTATTTAAATTATAAAATCGAAAAGAGAAGTTTATTTAGTTATCGTGTGTGTTGCATGTAGCTGGTAATTTCTGTCTGTACTTTCTCCTTTCAAAGAATAAAGATAATAGTCTTAAGGCATCAGGAAAAAAATACAATTCACTTTGATTCCTCCCTTGTGGCCCATAATGTATACCACACAGGGTCATAGAGTGGAAGAAATCTCTATTTCCCTATCCCACAATAATCTGAAGATAAATTCTCCTATTACTGGGTAAGCTTGAAGAATGCTTACCCCTTTAGGCTTATGATCAGCAGAATGGGTTCTAGAATAGTTTAAAATTGAGATCATGTCTACAAATCCAAAGCACCAAATACTGCTGTCAGGGGTTTAGTGGTAAAAGCAAAGAGAAAATGTTACCAGATCCCTTTTCTGACCATGGCAGCCAACTATAAGTTCTCTGACCTCTTTTTGGCTTGTTCATTTTCCCCAACGTAATGCATTTTACTCATGTAAAAACTTGTTCCATTGAAGCCCCAGTTCTAGGCACAGTGCTTCCCTCATTCTCAGATCTCGTGATAAGATAAACATCACCCTGTTGAAAAGATCCCCATAAAGGAGAGTGGCTCTACTCTTTGATTGTACAGGACATGATTATAAGTACATTTAAATAGGACTCGAGTGAAGTTAATTTTTACCTAATTCAGATAGCTTTTGACACACATAGAGCAAGTGTTTTTGAGCTGTGAAAAAAACATTCCTGGAAGAAAGTGCAGGTTTGGCTAATTTTTGCTGATATAATAATAAAGAGACAAGACTGGAAATTTAACACTGAAGACTGCGTCAAAAATCACGAGCATTTAAATGTTTCTCAGTCTAAAAAGTTGCAAAGCCAAAGCTTTAATTCTTTCCAATTAAAACAGTAATTAATAACAGCTTAATTTATTATTTATGCATTAGACCCTGTCAAATGGCAAATTAGGGGGGGGGGAAATAAACAGTATCCATGCAAACTATTTGAGAAGGCAAAATAATGCATTTTTTTTTGTTCCTTTTCCACCAAGATTTTATTATCAATGTCTTTTATCTCTAGTTGACTTGTTCAGATTCAGACTCCAAGACCAGTGATCTAAGTTTATTGACCGTTAGTCCTGCTGCAGTATTCCAAGACTTCTTGATGCTGCCCTAGAATGTGGACACCAGATGTTAGCAATGAACTGAAAAATTAGCTTAACTGATCCTTAATCATAGTCATGGGGTACTTGAGCACGTTGATCAATGGACCTCAGCCCTCCCTCTCTATTTGATGAAGAGCTACTGTACCTGACACATAGGTGAGATTAACCTTAACCTGGCCGATTTCTTCTCTTCATCTATTCAGCTGTAAGGGACCTACATACTCAGATGCATTCATGATCTCTGGAGTCACCGTCTCCTGTGGCTCGGACCGTGTTCTCCACGATGAGGCTGGGGTGACCTTGTCACGCACGCTCTGATCTTTCTCTAGGGGGCTCCCTCTGCCCCCAGTGTTCTACTGCTTTTCGTTCTCACGCTGCCCTTTGATTCCTGCTGTCTCTGTCCGCACTCTTCCTGTTTTCATCTTCCACCTGTGCCCTCTGAAAGCCCACTGCCATCATGAATTCCTATCCTATGCCACCATCCTTTCACAGAACTTTCCCTCTATCTCTTAAAGAAACCCTGGCTCTACCCTGCATCTGTTCCTTTTATGCTGTCTCTGAAACGAAAGTTCCCAGGCTACTCAAAGCCTAGGAGAGGGATTGGTATTCCTTGAACTCCTCAATGTTATTTCCACAGAATTGTTCTTGCGTCTTCATGAAAAACTGCTTTCTTTCCAAGTTAACATGACCCTGCTTTTCCCATCTTTAACCCTCCTTTCTGTTGTAATGCGGTCACCTACGTTTTGGTCATCCTGCTACAATTACTGAAGATGCGGATACCTAGGTCACAATCATCCTTCATTGCCCACATTGAGCCATCAGATTGGCCAGTTTCAATATTCACACGGCCAAAGCAGCCAACACCTCAGAGCCCAGCTTCTTGGAAACCATCAGGGTTATTGACCTTCACCTTGGCCTGCTTTCAACCCCCTTCATTCTTTGATTCCGTGTCAGAAAATCTAAACTCTTGCGGGACTGCTTTCGGTCCTTCTGCCTAACATTCCGCTGTTCACTGGACTTGCTCATCAGCCTTCTGAGGCCTCCAGGTTCTTTATTCCTCAATTATCCTTCTCTATCCATCTGTGGTATGTACCTGAGCTCATTCGTTTCCTTCCTTCTCGACTCAGTTCAGCGGACAGCTGAGGGCTTTCTCATGGACCTCTCTGGCATTCTGGCTATTTCCTTGTGTCCCCCTAAGAACACTCACTGGGGAAACGGAGGCTTTCTGACATGAGCTGTGCTCATCTCCCCCTGCACCCCCCAGAGGTGGTGAAAGCTACACCTGCTCTTATCTCATTTACCCCTTCTCAGCTCAGCACCAGGCCCTCCTCCTGTATTCAAGGCCCCATTCGTTTCTGCTGCTTCTAGGGTCTTGTCCATCAATGAGGCATCTTTTCCCTTGTATGGTTAGTCTTTCCTTTTTACGCTGACACTTCTTTCTCTGTTCCTATTTTCAATGAATGGTGTCACTTTTCAGAGTCACTCAAGTTGGAAATTGGGAGCTATTCTACGTGTTTTTACCTTTTATGGCCATATCTACTGCATAATAATAGTAGTGTTACTATTCAGTTATGGAGTGATTGCTGTCTGCTGGCACTAAGTGCTCTGCACATGAGTTTTCACTTCATCTTCACAGCAGTTCTAAGAACTTGATATTACGCTTGTCATCATTTTGCAGGTGAAGACACCGAGGCACAAAGAAGTTAGGTGGCCACCCCAAGCGCCCACTGCTGGTAAGTGGTGAATCAGAGACAGAGCATCAGATGCTGGGTGTATCTCCTGAATATATCATGGAGTTTCCTACGATAGTAATATTGTCTTATTTCGGGCCCTTGACAACTCTTGCGTCAGTAGCAAAAGTCCCCAGAATAGCCTTGCTGGCTCTTGTCTTACACCCTTGGTGTCTTTGTAGTGATAGACAAATCGGTCAATCATAGATACTAATGTAACTCCACTGTTTACAACTATGAGTGCTTGGAGTAGAAATGATGATTGTTTTGTTTGGAGCAATCTGGTAACATCTTTTCGTCTTAATTTACATTGATGATTTATAAATGTTTAAATTGGGCTGAAGAAAGCTTATAGAGGGAATGTAGTGAAGTAGTTAACCTTAGGTTGATACTTTCAAATCCTGACTTCAGCACTTATTAGCTGTTGGACTTGGGGCAAGTTACTTCACCTCTCTGTGCATTAGTTCCCCACTTTTAGCATAGGTATCATAATTGTACCCCACGTACAGTTATGTATTTATGTACCCCGTATACAATTACATATTTATTCCTAACAACCACCCTATGATACGGGTGGTTGTTAGGACTAAATTAAATTATTTAACGTACGTAAAGTGTTTTTAAGGGCACCTGCTAAGGAGTAATTTGCTATATCAGTGTTAGCCATTATTATCCACATGTGCACGCTACACACGCTGGTGGAAGATCAGGCTTCGAATTCAGAATCGTCTTGATAAACCATCATACTTTCCATCAGGAGACAATGATAGTTTGCTTGCTGGAATTCCTTGTAATAAATATCAGTGACGAGCTGCATGATATTGCTTTGTGATGTAGATCTTGCACTTTGGGGACTGAATCGTGTTGAAGCCTGTCTTCTAGGATTTGAAATTGCCCTCCTTGATTTGGAAGCAGAAATAAAAGCCATTGCCAAAGTAACTCCATATAGACATGGACCCTCTTCCACACAAGTGTTAAGTTTCTTTGAGAAAAGCGTAAGGGTTCTAATCCACATGACATAATTTTGAAGAGACTATGTTAGAGGCCCAGTAGGCCAGGAAATCAATCTTCCAGGCACCACAACCCTGTAGGAAACATCTGTTGGACCATTTGCCATAAAAAAGAATGAAAGTAGGCATGGGGGCCCGGGGTGGGCAGGGGAGCTCCATCTGGAAGTGCTGATGGAGGCACCCTCTGGCTTGGGAAGGGTAGCTTTCTCCAATTTTTGAAGGCGTAGAAGGGACATAAAAGATGGTTTGGACAATGGTTCATGCTGACTCGTCCTCCAGACCATCCAACTACTGGGAATAGTTATCATTCAAAATCTGTCTCTTGACCTAATGCCTACTCCGCCTTTTGTGAGCTCTGAGAGACCTAGGCTTGCCCACTGGACCTGCACTTCTGTACAAAATTTCACTCCAATTGTTATAGTCCAATAATTTATCTTCTAAGTTAAAACTGGACACACTTGGCAGTCAGGCACATGAAGCAATGCTAGATTTGAAGTGTGGGATAAAGAAAGAAGACTAAAGATGGATTCAACCTGACCTTGGAAATAAGCGAGTAGCTTACAAAAAGAGGAGGGGGCCTGGGAACCAACAGAGGCAGCTCCACAGCAGACAGAAAACGATTTAACACTCAGACAGGGAAGAAAATTGAGATCCTCAATGATGGCCAAAAGATACAACCCACACGAACTGCATCGAAACGAGAGCTGAGGGCAGGCTGTGTTACAGAGGCTTTCCCATCACGAGATGTAAGCTAATCTACTTTGCTAAAAACAAACACATTTCACCCCTGAGAGTGTATTAAGTGCTCTGAAAAGGGTCTGGGATTTAATTTGCAAGACACATTTCATCAGATATTTAGAATTTTCACTGTAGAATTCCTGGCCTCGAGTGTTCTTTATTTTCTGATTCCTGAGAGGTAATCAGAACCATACCCACTCAATAGTGGAGCAAGTTGCAGGCGAACATTTTCCTAACCCTTGTATTGCCCAATAAGGAAACTCTCATATAGCAATTTTTTTTCCTAAATAAGGGTTTCAAGGCATTTAACAACAAACCACCAACGCAATACTATTCTTTATAAATAAAGCAATGGTCTAAAGAAGCTAGAAATCACTTTATCCATTGCCCTTTCTGAGGTGGCAGTGTTAACAATTGCACGTGTTTTTCTGTGATGATACTTTTGGTATTTTCAACTTTAAAACTTTGAAGACTATCTTAATTGTTCAGTAAATTTTTTTTTTGAGCACCGACTGTATCTGTCCTATAACATAGCATAGCTGTACCTTGTTTAGTCTTCTTGTATGTTCACAATATGGCTTTAAACCACTTAAGAGAAAATGTATTTTTCTCTGTGCTCCACGATCAGAGAACACACAGTGGTTAGAATAAGAGTTAACAATGAACCCACCATCGGATTACTTGACTTATACTGACTCAGATACTAAAAATACTTTGCGGAAGTATATCAAATTATCTGATAGGCCTGTGGTTAAAAGGTGATAAATATTGGGGATAGGAGATTAGCCGGAAAATGAAGTCATGTTAATTCGAGTGGTATTTAAAGAGAAACGACACACATGCGCTTAAAACTGAAAAACATAGGACTTTCCACATCGTGCTTTATTTGAAAGACCTGTCATAGAAGCATCCTTCAAAGATAGCCCAATAGAATGTGGCATTCTGGAAGCTGTCTGTTTCCCTCACTTTTAATTCATTCCTCTCTATCAAATATTGTTATTTCTAGAAATCCTTTCTGCTGGTGCTTTGCTCTGGGTTCATCTCTTTCCTCTCCATGCCTCCTTCTACCGTCAAGTACAAGCCTTCAAACTTGACAGGTGCAGTGGCTTTCAAACTGCTGTGTCCTCCAAGCTGTAAGCAGAGACCTACCTAGTACACTATATAAACACATCATTTTCTTGCTTAAAATCTCTTGGTGGTTTTCTAGAACACAATGACTGAATCTAAGCTGGACCAAAAAACTGGAGCTAAGACTGAAATATAAGGAAAAGGACAATGGATATTTAAGAAGTTAGGGCTGGGAGGGTTGATACAGAAGCCTTGGATACAAAGCCAAGGCGTCCTACTCCATTTGACAGGCAGTGGCCATCTATCAGGGAAGAAAGGTGAAGAACTGCCCTGCATCAGCTGTGAGGGGCTGGGGGTCCCACACCGTGGGCGACCCTTGATCGGAACAGGGGGCCATGGTGCTCCCACCGCGAGGACACTGCCGTTGCCCTCCAGCTGTGTGGCGCGGTGCTGAGATTGCTGTCCTGTCCCACACTCCTGACAGCTCGGTAAACATCATAAATACACACACAGCACATTTACCTAGTTTACCGGCTTTAAGGGTTTTCAGCTGGGAGAGGACCTTTGTACAGCTGTTCGTGTGTTATTTCTAGCGGGATGTGAAGCTCTGAGTTCTGGAAATCTTAGAAGGCTGCCTTTCCCTCTGAGCCTGACTGAGGTCAGGTCCACCTACGACTTCGTATAAAAAGCTGTTGGGCCACTTTCTTCTACGGCAGGGAGGATCCACTGGTTGGATGAGCGACCAGAGCTTTCCAGCTGTGCCCACTCGTAGCCAAATGTGCGTTGCTGGGTTCACAACTTAACAACCAGACCCTACGGCGCTCGCTGGACATGAGTGAGCGGGGAGAGGGGGCAGACTGGCGGGTTTGGACTTTCCATCCCCCTCCCCATTTCAGACCCAAAGAAACATCACGCACGTGGCTGGAGCAGGTCAGGGGCCAGGCCCAATGGCACTGTTGGTAGAGGAGGCCATGCTTTGGAAACCGTAAAGGCCAAAATGCTGTTTTTAGAAGGAAAGTACTTCAGGGCGATACTGTGGCCTTTAACTTCATCAGTCAATTAAAGAATGAAAGTCTCTCAAAAGAATCATGCAAATAAAAGGGAGCTGCCCAAGGCTGCTTCCAGGGGAAGAAAAGAGCCTTTTGCGATGCAAGGCCAGAGGTGTGGGTGTAATGTTTTCCAAGGAGTATGGGAAAAGCTTTCAAAAATTCATTAGAGGCTCTCCACGGGCTCCTGCCCTGGGGATCTGTGGGTTCCGGATCATAGATACAGGAGGAGGCCTCTCAGAAAGGTCTTACTGGAGAAACTTGAAAATTTTTATCTATATTCCCATTTCCAAACGTATTTTCGGTTGGATTAAATAAGCAACGTGTTTAATAATATCATCTGGAGTTTTTAAAAACTGTATTATGGCAGCAATAAATTTAAAATATTGAAATATAAAATACTTTCAATAAAATTTAAGGATCCTCTTTAAAATTGAAATCTTGGCCTTTTAGATGCTACTTGTCAAATGTGGGGATTCCAAAATAGTTCTCATCTGTTCTAAACTTTCTCAGTTCAGTTGGATTTAGGTATAATCTCCAAGCATATGATGCCCCAAAGTACATCTTTAATTGGGGAACTTTTTCCAATGATTATACATATTCTATCGTAGCCTTTGTTCTCAAAGAACTCATATTCAAGTGGGGAAGACAGTTAAAAAAACTCAGATAAATATATAATATGTCAGTGTTGAGGACAGGGTAAGGAGGATTGAGTGTGTGTAAGGAGGGCGTCTCATGATGATTGATACATAATAAAAAGGCAATAAATTCATAAAAACTTCAGATTATCATCTGAATTATTCAGGGTCTTCAACACCTGTGAATGTAAAAATAAAAGGCAATTTATTTTTCATGTTGGCTTTCTTCACAGATTTAACTCATGAGGTGATTCGTTACCCTTTTTATTTTGTATGGTCTCACGTGATCTCATAAGTTTAGTTTCTTCAGGAAAATGAGTGGTGACAAAATCTTGTTCAGAAAGCATTTCCTAGTGTTTGGAGAAACAGAATACTCACATATGCAAGGTATTTAATGTCAGTGGACCAAACTGTTCCTTCCTCACTAAGTTTCATATATTCTTGTGTCCTTCAATCTTAATAGACTCACTCACCTTGAAGAGTTACCCACCATAAATGTTTCTCCCTGGACGGATATTTATTCACAGTCGAGGGAAACCAAGCAGTTTGTATTTGAATGATGCTGAAGACTGCAGGCATTTGTCAGATATTTGGAAAAACTGTAGTTCTGTACGAAAAGCTATAGTTCTTTCTCTACCATTGACTATTTCCATGGAGTTGGTTGAAACACATAACATCTTTTCTTTCCACAGAAATAGAAAAATGTCCTTTGGAAACGGTAAATGTTCTCAAATGGCAAATGTATCAGCTTTTCCTCAATACTGAGTCCCTGAGTTTAAATAATTTCCAATAAGTCAAAATGTTTAGTGCCCTTCAGCCCATGTGTTCAACACGGTGGACTTTCTAAGTCTTGCATCTGCTTTAATGATAGTGCTTTGTCAACCTGTGACTATTTCCGTTGAAAGAAGTCGTGTATCTACCACTTGACCTCACACTAGCCTGTGGCAGTAAGCACATTTCTAATCCACTTCTGCTCTGATTTTGCAGAAACTCTTTCTATGCATTTTATGTGGTTATTTAAAAAACAAATTTCATGAATTTTCCTTATTCTAAAACAAACTCATGCCCATTTTAAGAAGCTCGGGGACATTACGCATAAACTTGCTATGCAAGAAAATAGCTTTCTGGGGGTGCACCTACATTTACGCTTCTGCATGAATGCTGACATTTTGGGGTGTGTGTTCATATAGTCTTGTGAATGATTTCCCTGTGTCATTGTGTGTACGTGAAAACATTCTTATTTTGAGAATCAGCATAGTAGTCAGTGAGGGAGACTCTGCAGCCAGTTGTATGGGGAGCTGCTTGGGGGACCTTAGTCAAGGTGTTCTACATCCACAGCACCCCGTTGTCAGCAATTCCTGCAGGGCGCTCTGGGTGTCTTCCTCTCTTTTACTCTTCATCAATCTTGCCACACTGTTTTACCTGGTATAATAAACACATTGGCATTCAGTAATATATTTTTCCATATACTTCATTGCTTTCTGCCCCACCTTTATTACTTTCTCTTTACTTGCTTCTTCTGTTTGTTGCTCTTTTTTCCATCACGGGGGTACAGAAAGAAAACCAAAATTTTCTGTGTATTAGTTTCCTAGGGCTGCCGTAACAAAGCACCACAGACAGGGAGGCTTAAACAGCCTAAGTGTATTTTTTTTTACAGTTCTGGAGACCAGAAGTCTGAGATCAAGGTGTCACGATGTTGGTTCCTTCTGAGGGTATGAGGGACAATGTACAGAACAGAGTCAGCAATGACCAATCACACAAGAATACAAGGCAACACAAAGATATTTTTTTTTCAAAAGGACAACCAAAATAGAAGGACAAAGACTTCAAACATTCAAACTATTAGACAGGTCGTAGATCCATTATGCTTCTATAAGTAAACAAATGCGAGGCCTTAAGAGTGAAAGTACCTTTAGGAAAACAAAAAGCTGTATTAAGTGACCTAACAGGTTTGAAAATGATCCAAATTAAATTTTTGGAAAAGAACAAAACGATTAAAGTTGTAACAAGAATAAAATTGGTAAGAGTGCAGGTGAATCTAAATGACCACTGACTGTAAAACTTCAACAATAATCATGTCTTGAGGTGTTTTAGAAAAGACAGAAACAGCGGTGGCCAAAACAGCATACAAGCAAGCACAGACATTGCTTTAAGGTCCTTGTATTGTCATCTGATTGAAGATTAAAATAATTAAATTTTAGATTTTGTCAAGTCTGCATATTTTAATTTCTATGCTAGCAACAAGTAGAAAAGAAAATAACTTCTGCGTTAGTAGAGAGAAAAACACAGAAGTACAAAAATCAGTCAATAAAAGTGGTCCAAAAAGGAGAGAAAAACATAAACCACAAAATGTGATAGTATATTTAAACATAATTATGTCACTAAATGTAGTATGGCAATTACATTAAATGTAAAGGGACTCCAGGACACATTTTTTTCAGAGTATATTTTTAAAAATTCAACTCTATACTTATAGGAGACATATCTTAAAAAATGCCTAAATTTTAAGGGCATAGAAAAAGATGGAGAAAGATATACCACATACATACCAACCAGAGTTTTATAAATATAATAGAATGTCATCTATGATATGTTAATTAGCTGCGACCATGACAGTAGACATTGATGTGAACTATATTAATATCAGACAAATAGAACTTAAAGTGGAGGGCATTCCCCAAGACGAAGAACGTGGCTTTACAATGATAAGTGGTTCCACTCGCTGGAAGAAAACATCGTTCATACTGCCCGTTACAACACACCCTCCAAATACAGATGTAAGATCTCCCGTCCACAATGATGAAGTCCACAGAGCTCTGAAAACTGAAAAACTGAAAGACTTGCAAATTGGCTGCCCAAACCTGAGCTGACTCGACAGGACACCATGTATAGTCTTCATTTATCCACTGCAGGGGCTTCGTTGTAGAATATTGATACTCTTTGATACTCTGCCTCTGCTCTGGGTGGTACATACGTGCTCTGTATGTTCTGAGGTTTTCTCTGCGAGTGGGAGAGAGTGGGGCACAAGAGTGAGAGGGAATTGAAGGAAGAAACAAAGACAAGTCCCCGATCATCATCAGAATGTAGATTTTGAAGTCATCTTTCTGAGTGATTGATAGAACCTGCAGACAAAAAATCATGCTTAACAAACTTGGCCAAGAAGACAGAGAAATGATGCTGTGTCCAACGATCGCAGGAAAAAGATTCTTTTAAATGCACAGGGACCATTTTTTTTCTTTTTAAACTGACTATATATTCGGCATGATTCAAATTTCAACAAATTTCAGAAGATTGAAATCACACAGAACGTGTTTCATAATGCAGGTGTAGGTTACAAAACACTAAAGAAAAGAAAGCTCATTATCAAAAAGTAGGACTGGGAGCCCATTCAGAGGGCAGGGAGGGATTTGTGTTTGGAAGGAAGCACACCAGGACTTCTGATGTACTGGGAGGAAAAAGAGGAGAAGGCACAGCCTGGACCACAGGGTTTTTATTCTAAAAGGTAAGACGTAGGAGAGACATGGGTGGTGTCTTCCATGTATGACAAAGGGTCAGGTGCTGGCTTGAATCAGTCATGTAACACCCCATCTCACAGCAGTGTATGGGGTATAGGAGAAGGTGGTAAACCAAAACCACTTGGAAGCCACTTTTGATTATAAGATACACTGTGTAGAATTGGTGACTCTCCAGCAGTGAATCCAAAGCATTTATTAACGCTTATTACATTCACAGTCTTGCACTACATTCTTTAATATATATTACAACACAAGCCATCACCTTAAGACATCAAAAGATAATGGAGTAAGGAACGCAATCCTAAAAGCTGTTTAGTAAACAAAGTAGTCCCGGCTCTTTTTGAGGATAGTGGGGCAGAATTGGGCACATGAGCTAAACCAACAGAGACAGGATTGTTTAAGAAGAACTAGAACTTTCGCTGGACATTAGGAACAGGAGAATTTGTTCAGGCAGAAAGGAAATGACACAAGGACAGGTGATGTAGGCAAAAATACCTTGTGAGCAAATGCAGGAAGTGGAAACCCGAAAGGCCTCCATGGAGAAGGATTCATGTGAATAGCAGTAGAGAGAGAAAAGAAGTGAACTGTTGTGTTGATTTTTATGTTGGTTGTATATGTTTTTAAAGACTGGAAAACAATCTAGACTGATTTAGGGGTTAGACTTCCTACTAAGAAAGACTAATATCCCTTTCAGCTACATAATTTAACAATATGGCAAGAAAGTTTTTAAAAAAAACTAATAATTTAACTCTTCTGATTTATGCTGTATATGAAGGAAATATTACTAACCCAGGATTTTGCAGCTTTCTAGGTATTTCTAGAACCAGGCAACGAATCAGAGAGGGTTGTGTAACTCTCCTGAAGGTTACCCTCTGCTTCATCATGTCATTCTTTACAGGGTCTGTATTCATTAGCAATCAATTAAAGAGAAGGAAAATTAATATCACAGGCTTGAAGACTAATTCCTAACAAAAGCACACACAGGGAGAGACAGAGAGAAAGAGAGCATCTTGGCCCCGCTGGAAGGCACCGTGCTCCACTTCTTCCTAGTGAGGAGGCTTTACCCTCCTGGCACCACAGCCCGAGGCTTTGGGGTTCACCAGAGTGCCCAGGAGGGCTCAGCCGCTCAAGAGTACTGCTCTGCTCACATTTCCTGAGCCAGTGTCAGTCACGTGGTTGCCCCAGCTTCAAGGGAGGTGGGAAACACCTTTGCCAGATGGGGTGATGGGAGTGAGGTGAGGTGAGGTGGGTGGAAATGTCTGTGATGTGCAGGGATGTCTCCCATATCCATACAGAGGCTCTCTGTAGCCGGACACGCTCAGGTTCTCACAGCTTATTTTGTTACTTAATTATAATAAAATACAACTCATGACTTCTTTAGATAACTTTTTCCAAATTGCAGTCGACTGCTTGGTAAGGAGGGATGTTGACACTCTGGTGACTTTGATAAAGCTGATGGTACCCAGGAGCTCTCAGTAGCATATGACCACCTAAATTCCTCCCTTACTCTCCCGACATTGCAGTCAAATTTGGAATCACCGAATCCGAACCAATGGAGCAATGGGTTAGTTGGGAGTTTGGAGTCAGATTTCGTAAATTCAAAATTCACATCAGCCACTTAATTAATGTGCCCCTAGGTATTTACTTTCCTCTCCCTGGAAGAATCTCTGTACTGGACGTGGCATATACCTGACACATAGGGTGTCAGGAGGATAAAAGGAGACGGCTTTTGTAGAGTGTTAATAAATTGTCCCGATGGAGATGCAATAAATGTTACTTCTTATCACACCACTACAAAGCAAGTTGAAGTTAGAAAATCTTTTTTTTTTTTTTTAAGAATAGGGCCTCAGGGAGGTTTTTTTCTTTTTTAATTAATTAATTTATTTTTATGGCTGTGTTGGGTCTTCGTTTCTGTGCAAGGGCTTTCTCTATTTGTGGCAAGCGGGGGCCACTCTTCATCGCGGCGCGCGGGCCTCTCACTATCGCGGCCTCTCTTGTTGTGGAGCACAGGCTCCAGACGCGCAGGCTCAGTAATTGTGGCTCACGGGCCTAGTTGCTCCGCGGCATGTGGGATCTTCCCAGACCAGGGCTCGAACCCGTGTCCCCTGCATTGGCAGGCAGATTCTCAACCACTGCGCCGCCAGGGAAGCCCCTAGAAAATCATTTTTTTAAGAGAAGATTTCATGTAAGAAATAGAAAATGGTATGGTCAAATGACAGTGTGGGATTTCAAGATACTGGAAGTTTTCAAAGATAAGTCATTTCAGAAATAATATAGTCAGCCACCTCATAGCAAGACCCGGGGGGAGGGGAGGGGAACTAGGGAGGGGGGACTCCTACACATGTGTGTGTATGTATGTATATACATGTGTATATGTCTCTATATTAAGGGAATCAACTCAGAGTATATTTATATATTTCTTATATAATAAAAATAAATGTTATAAAAATTAAAGGCATGCTGTAGATAGATAGTCAATCAACTGGATGGAATTTTTTAGGATAAGTATAAAGATATATTTTTCGGTTGACATTTGATAGAAAATTGTATAATCTCACTTATGTTATTAGCTTAACAATTACTCCTTGAAAGTCTTTTGGGGAACAACATATGAGATTTAGCAAAGTTAAAATAAGGGAATCGGAGAAGATGAAAAAATCTAGGTAGCTAATCTACTCAGGATCAAATATAATTCCGAAGCCCACTTCATATAGATGAAAATCCATGAAAACTCATTTCATGCTTCTGTAAAATTGCTTTCAATTATTTTCAAGGATTAGTAAACATTGGGAAAGGTGAATAGAACAGGCTGGTGCCACCAAGATTTAACAGGATGGCTAAAATTAGCCTTTACAATGAAAACTGCATTTTCAAATTAAGAAATTGGACAAAGTCCTGCTGAGGCTTATCTGGGTTTGGCGCTGAGCCTGCAAAAGTACTTATCATGGTCAAACTCTGCTACTGAAACATTTATTACAGCTGGATGGAGACAGACTTGGTCAAGGGGAAGGATGCTTCTCACTGCATTCACATTCAATGCCTATGTTTTCCACCATATTTCAATTCAAAATAGTCTATTTCGTCAGGACAGATTTCTCTATCCTCTTCCCATGTAAATTTTTTAAGTAAAATTTTTATTGGGGAGGTGTAGAGCTTGATTAAGCTTTAGAAAAGGATTGGTTTTATGTACCAACGCCCAGATCAAGAAATAGATCAGACATTATTCAACATGCCAAAAGTCCTTCTAATTCTCCATCCTTCTTGCTACCCCCCTGAAAGTAACCACTGTTGTGATTTACCTGCTGTATAACTTTGTAGAAATGGAATTATATAGTATAGACTCTTTTGTTTTGACACTGTGTTTTGACTTCCAAACATGTTTTTGCATATAGCAAGAGTTTGCTCATGCTTATTGCTATAAAATATTTCATTCCAAGAATGTACCACAATTTGTTTGCCAGACCTACTGTGCGTGAATGAGTGTTAGGATCCCAGATCTGGGTTATTCTGCATAGTGCCACTATGAATTTTTAAATACATTTTATTGAATATCTGTATGTCTTTCCGTTATTCATAGTCTAGAACATATTGCAGAGCTGGAATCCCTGTGTCATAAGGTGTGTACATGTTCAGACTTAGTAGATGTCATCAGTTTTCCAAGGAGATTATAACAATTTACACCCCTGCCAGCAGAGTATGAAGTGTGATGATTCCCTGTTACTTAAATCCTTGCCCACACTTGGTTTCCTCCCTTCCTCTCTTCCTTCCTTCCCTCCTTCCTTCCTTCTTTCTTTCATTTTATTTCCTTCATTTTAACCACATAAGTCCTTCAGCTTTGTTTTTCTCAAAACTACCTTGACTGTAGTTGGCCTTTTATCATTAGTTTGCAATTTTCACAAAATCTGCTGAGACATAGATTGGAATTGCATTAAATCTATATAACAATTTAGGGAGAATTAACACCTTTACAATACTGAGCCTTCTAATACATAAACATCATATATCCTTCCAGATGTATTTAGGTCTTTTAAAAGTGCTCTGAATAATGTTTTCTCATTTCAGTGAAGAGTTCCTGCACATCTTTTGTTAGATTTATTCCTAAGTACTTATTTTTATACTACAGTAAACAATATTTAAAAATTTCAGTTTTTATTTGTTTCTGATATATAGCATGGATTTTTGCATATTGACCTATTCTCCAGTAATTTTGCCAAATTCACTTATTAATTTTAGTATTTTATCTTAAAATTGGGGGGATTTTCTATCTATACAACCACCTTAACTCTGAATAATGTTTTTTTCCTTCCTTTTAAATCTTTACACAATTTTCCTTATTATACTGTCTCTCCTATAACATGATGAATAGAAGAGGTGACAGTAAAATCCTTATCTTGTTCTCATTTTCAAGAAAAAATTTCCTTCACCATTTGAAATTCTTCACCATTTCAAATTACCACTTGATGTAGGTTTTTTTTTTTTTAAAGATACTCTTTATTAAATCATGGAAATTTCATTCTAATCCTAGGTGGCTAAAGGCTTTTAAGAAGTGTGTTTATCGAATTTGATCAAATGTGCTATGCTATTCTGCAAATGCTGAGATTACCTTGTGATTTCTCTCCTTGTTTTCTGATAATGTGGTAATATCACATTGATTACAAGCCAGTGAATAAACAGTTTTGCTCTCCTGGTGTAAACTCCATGATGGTTGCAATGGGTTAATTGTTTTTATTATTGCTGAATTTGTTCTGCTGATATTTAACTTAAGAATTTCACTTCTATTTTCGTGAGAGAGGTTAGTTTATAATTCTCTTTTCTTATGATCCTTTTGGATTTCATCTCAAGGTTAAACTAGCCTCATGAAATAAATTTATAAATATTCTCTCCTTTTCTATTTTCTGCAAGAGTATGTGTCAGGTTGGCATTGTTACTCTTAATATTTGGAGGAATCACTAGTCAGACTTCGTGTGTGTGGGCATGGGGGGTGGTTAATAACTGATTCAATCACTCTAGAAGTATTCAGATTTCTAATTTCTTCCAGAGTCCTTTTGATTGTTCCTCTGAAGAAATTTGTTCATTTCCTCTAAAATGTTCTTGTTATTTTTTTAATATTTATAGAATCTGTAGTGATGTCTTCATTCTTATTCCCGGTAATTGTTCTTTGCTCTTTCCCTCTTTTTTAATTGTTAAGGTTTGCTACAGTTTATCCATTTTATCATTCATTTATAAAACCATTATTTGGCTCTGTGGATTTTCTCCATTAAGTGTTTTTCTTTACTTGATTGATTTCTTCTCTTACATATATGACTTCTTTCCGTTTACTTTCTTTGGAAGTGATCTAACATTCTCTTTCTAAGTTCTTCCAATGGGAGCTTAAGCTATTATTTTCCATCTTTCTACTTTTTCTACTATATTCCTTTAAGACTATATATTTCCCTCTTTATCTGTATCTCACATGTTTCGATATGTATGTCATCAGTTAAATATGTGATCTCATTTCCATTTTGAATTCTTGGTAGAGGAGCCATTTAGGAGTTTCTCACTTTCCAAACAGTGGAGATATTATATTTATCATTTTATTAATGACTTCTACCTCAGTTACAATGTGGAGAGGGTACATACTCTGAATTATGTCAGTCTTTTAAAGTTTTTTAATATTTGCAAATTTACGTGTGCTGTTGAAAAGAAGTCTTATTCCATCCTTGTTAGTTGTTGTGTTCTACACAGTACATGAGACGGAATTTATATGTCATCCAATCTTTTTTTGTCCACTTCTTTTATCACCTATTGAAAGAAGTATGTTAAACTCTCCCACATATTATGCCTATTTTCCCTATTCCTAATCCATACAGCCTGGCATAAATTATTGGATAGCCAGTTGCCAGGCTAAAGTGAGGTTTTCATTACATGTTGACTTAATATTTTGCTACCTGTAGGCAAATCTGAATAAAGTATATGCACATAAACTATACCAGACCAAAGCCCAACATAATTGATTATATTTGTACTCTAAATTTGACATAATTTCACCAAATATGTTTCATATACGTAGTATGTAGACAATTTGATAAGAGTGATATATGGGTTGAGGGAAAATTTATTGAGATATGCTAAGTACACAAATATTTTTTAATAAAATTCTAACCACATGTTACTTCTAGCCTGGCAATTCCTTCTCTCACCATAGAATCCCTTCATAGTATAACCTTTGACATATAAAATGTATGCAGTATATTTTTTGTAAAATCCCCTACTTTGTCTTTACATGATACTCCAATAGTAAAATCCAAGTATTAAAGTGGTTTTGCATTTGTTCATTAGGACAATATTGCTTTTAATTAAGCATTCATTTATAGTTATTACCGGGATGGCAATTTTTGTAACTATGGCTATTTCAGCACAATTGTTTTCTATTCTAATCACTTATTTTAATAATCTTTAAATTATTTTCTTGTCCAGTTAATTTTTATTCATTTTTATAATTTTAAAATGTCAAGAAAGATTATACAACTATTTAAACTTAAAGTAAACATTTCACATTAAAAAACAAGGACAATATTTATAATTTCCACCTTAAGTGAAAACTGCACGTGTGAAGTCGAAATAATCCAGGAATTTCCTTCTCTCTAGACGCTCGTGTCATTCTACCTTCTTATAGTTTAAGCTTAAGATGTCATCGAATTAAATTTCTGTGCAGTGTGAAGAAGCCAGTTTATCAAACTCTAGTCATTGAGAAAATCAACTCACCACCTTCCACATCGTGGTTAATCTAAGCTCCTGCAGATAATATCTTTATTGCCACACGGCTTCCCTTCCTCTCTCGCGGGCCACTCACAGAATGATTTACTAAAGGAGGTGGCGTGTTTTTTTGTCCTCCAGAAAAAGAATCCTAAAAAAGATTACCCTGAGGGCACTAGACACAAAGATAGTGATATATCACACCTGCAAGGGGTGACAATTTACCACCAGGGAGAACACCCAGGGCTGGGTTCTGACCATCAATATGTCTGAGAGAAAAAAAAAAAATACAGACTTTACAACAGAACAGCTTACTTTCTTAGTATAGATTATCAAATGAAAAGAGTGGGTTAGCAATTATGCAGCTTCTAGCATCTTACATCAGGAATAGAAATAACCCAGATCCAAAATAACTTGCAGACCCATCAGTCAATCAAATAAGGGCACTACTGGGGGAAAAAAAAAAAAGATCTAAATACCTCAGTCACAACAAAGACAACTATTTTCAGAGAGGCCACTGCACACACAAACTGTTTGCAGCTGCAGCCCGGCCTTGAGGAGAATGGTGTGAGCAAAGCAAGCCCTGCTGCCTAACCCTTCAGGGGGAAAGGAGGGTGAGGGGCCTTTTTTAGAACCCACAGTTGTCCAAGGAGCCTTGGGGCACAAAGCTGGCACAACTGCTTCCTCGAATAGACATGTGTTTGGGTTAGTGTCATGAGAGAGTGCACAATTGGCTGTTCTCCAAAGCCCCATGTTTTGATGGCTAGAAATCGGGAATCAAGGAATGGTAGCTCGTGGGCCCAGGGAAGAAGGAAAGACCTGTGCAAGGGTCTCAGAGCACATGTGGAAGGGCCTGCCCTCCCTGCTGGGGCAATCTGCAGGGTCTGCTGATGGAAGGGGAGAGGCTGCGTGGCCCGGCGGGGATGGTGATGGAGTCCGGAGGAGACAGGCAGCTCTGGCAGCCAAGCTGCTTCTGCTTGGAGCCTCGTGTAAAGCCCGGTCTCCAGACCCTGGAGAAGAAGGGGCCGTACACTGTCGCTTGGGTGGGATAGAGGCTCTGCCTGAGTCGATCCATTGCTTCACACAGATAATTTGAACACTTGGGAAAACAACCGATTCATCTCACTTTAAAGTGAAATCATCTTGCAAAACCACTTTGGTTCTTAGAAAAAATGTCAGGTGGGTATTGATATTTGCAATTGGAACCAAGGGCTTTTGATAGCAAAAGATGAAAGTGATGTGACCGTTCATGCCATCAGTCACCTGCACAGGAGCAGTTTTGAGGAAGACGCAGAGTGGGGGGGATAAAAAGCTCACCTTGGGGCTTCCCTGGTGGCACGGTGGTTGAGAATCCGCCTGCTAATGCAGGGGACACGGGTTCGAGCCCTGGTCTGGGAAGATCCCACATGCTGCGGAGCAGCTAAGCCCGTGTGCCACAACTACTGAGCCTGCGTTCTAGAGCCCGCGAGCCACAACTACTGAGCCTGCGCATCTGGAGCCTGTGCTCCGCAACGGGAGAGGCCACGACAGTGAGAGGCCCACGCACCGCGATGAAGAGTGGCCCCCGCTCACCGCAACTGGAGAGAGCCCTCGCACAGAAACGAAGACCCAACACAGCCATAAATAAGTAAATAAATAAATAAATAAATAAATAAATAAATAAATAAATAAAATTAAAAAGCTCACCTTGCCCCCTTCTTCGGATCTCCCAGAAGCAGGACACTGATCCCACCCAGTTCAGTGTCTATAAGAGGCCTGTCCCTGTTTTTCCTGTGCCCCTGAGTGAACCCTGGGCTGGGAAACCCTATTTGGGCCCCTCCCCCAGCCTCCTAAAACTGTGGTGAATCAGTTTCTGAGGGTATTTATAAGTTATAGATATACTTCTAAGTACCATTTTCCAGAGTACCCAATTAATGATGTATCAGCACTTAGATGTAACAATTCAGTGGTTTATTTACTCCCTCACTCTTATTTATTTTTCTTATGTTACTGATTATTTACAGTGTGCCAGGCACAAGGTCCAGCTTTACACAAAACAGGACACAGGCTTGAGGTATGGCTTCCATGTATGATGAAGCAAACATAAAAAGAGATGATTGGAACAAACCTACCATCTGCACCAGGAGCTAAGGAAGTCACCGGTCAACCCAGTTGAAGTTGAGACAAAAGTTCATAAGATAAATCCTTCTGGAGGACATGTCAGCTGAGCAAAGTCTAATTGTAAATGTTTAAGTGCATGAAGCCTCTGTACATCACCTTGCAAAGCCAGGTGTGTGTTCTGATTAGTAGAAATATTTCAGTTACCAGTTCATTGGCCCATGTACTTTTCACTCCATCCATTCCCTTTAGGGTGTAGGAAATTTGATAGCTACTAAGGACATACAATGGAGAAGGTGATAAAAAGCAGCCCTGAAACTGTATGTACCTAATATATATTTCCTTGCTCTGTCAGCCGAGAAGCCTAGAAGCAATGACACCCCAGAGGCAGTGAGCACACCCCAAGTGCCCTGATCCTGGCTTCTAATACCATCTCCAATAAAAGGAACCTGAGCCCTTTGCAGAAATAGCTGACTCTAGGGCTGAAGTGGGAGATATCGAAGATTGAGCCTGGGGCATCTTGCAGTGCCAGTACAAAGTGCTTACAAAAAACAAAAACAAACAACCCACCTGAGAGTGATGGGGTTATGTCCAGGGGACGAAGAACCAACTGAAAGAGCTCCCATAACCAAGTCTGGGGTGATATGAGCAGCTAAAAACCCAGTATTAGATCATAATTCAAATATTAGAATAAATATCCATGTGTCCTTACTGATATAGATTAATGATTGATTGAATAAACAAATAAATGGAAGAGAATAGGTAAATCTGTGCAGAATGATTTCATGTAATTTTTGCCAATACTCCACCTTCCGTGCGGTAGGACATACCCCTTACCCCGTAAGTGTGGGCTGTGTGTCGTGGCATCAGTAAAAGAAGTGCAGTGAGAAAGGGCTCGGGAAGGTAAGTGTACGGTGGAGAAAACCGACAAGCATAACCTCAGCCAGGGGTTCACATTGGCATCAACCATGAGGAGTCGCGGTGACACCAAGTGTCTTTGATCTGATGGAAAGACAGGGGTGCTCCACCTCTGGCGTCTTCCTCCCAAACCCACACTGTCCCATCATGAGAAAACCATCAGAGAAACACAAATTGAGGGGAATTTTGCGAAATACCTGACCAGTACTCCTCAAAACTGTCAAGGTCATCAAAAACAAAGCAACTCTGAGAAACTGCCCCATCCCAGAGAAGCCTACGGGAACGTGATGACTAAATGTCGTGTAGTTTCCTGGGTAGAGCTCTGGAATAGAAAAAGGACATTAGGCAAAAATTAAGAGAGTCTGAATAAGGCATGGCTTTGTTTAATAATAACATTATCAGTATTGTTCCCTTGCTTTTGACGAATACAGCATTGTCATGTAAGATGCCAACAGTAAGGGAAACTGGGTTGGGGTATGTGGGACTTGTTTTGTATCTTTGCAACTTTTTGTGGTAAATCTACAACTACTCTCAGAATATTATTTTAAAAAGAGATACACGTCTACGTCCCTTCCAGCTGGCTCTCTGCTCTCCTCCATCACAAGACTGTAGGTGGTGGAAGTGAGGGCGGTGAGAGACCCCCTCCTCCGCTCTCTCCCAGGGCCGATCTGACTTTATCCTGTCCCGAGAGGTGAGAGGGACGGCTGTGGTCAGAGGTGCCGCTGTCTGTCTGATGGGCCTTGAATCCTGGAGAGGGACAGCCATTCGGAAGGGGCACAGAGGGGAAACTGAGGAAGTCGTCCAGAGCTAGGACGCTGAGCCACTGTAACGATCACACTGAAACTACTTTCCACCTAGAATTAAATACATAAACTCTTACCAAAGGAAGGATGTTGTTTTTTTTTTTTTTTTTTTTTGAGTGAGATTTCTTTTAAAAGCATCCCTTGCTCTTTACGAGTACCCAGCGATGACGTGTTCATGGTCATAAAAATATAGCAAAAGTAGGAGAGACGTGTCATCTTTTGTCCACACTTAGACAAACAGTGAACATTTAGAAAATGTTAGGTTGTTGCTGTGAAAGCACCATCACCAACACCAATATGAGCCTGCGGCCGCTGAGGCTGAGCCCTAAAATGGAATCTCTCTGAGTCAGGGTCTGTGCCCACGGGACCAGCCGGGGGTCAGCCCAGGTCAGGGAGCAGCTGCAGGGGATGAATAACGCTCCCTCCTCCCCAGGACAGGCCCCAGCATCCTCGCTGGGGGAGGGCCAGCAGCCCTCGCAGGTTTACCCCTCGGACCTGCTTCCCGGTGTGCAGCGGCCTCTGCCTGCACCCCTCTCCCCTCTCCCAGCTCCCGCCTGAGTTTCCCTTTGACGGAAAGTGTGATCTGGGTCCTGGCAAATTAACCCATCAGACGTGATTCCTGTATCCTCTGTTACTGAGCAGTACGGTGCCTGATACACGTGGTCCCCTTCTTCCGAGTGGACGCAGGCACTTTTCAGGATGCTGTACAGATCTGGGGGCCCGAGAAGGTGAGCGTTGTCCTCGGGGACAGTTGTCTGGGAAGCCAGCGATGCTTCCTGAGCTCTGAGAGCTGGGGGCAGGTGGGGTTTAGTGGGGGGAGATCAGAATCGCCCAGAGCTCATTCTCATACTCGCTACACACACTCCTGGAAACAAAGCTACGCTCGCCCCTGGCCAGGGGTGTCCACCTCCCACGGGACATCACTGTCACGGTGAGAGCGTCCTGCCCCTCGGAGGCTGAGCTCGGGCGATTACTGGTCCTTCCATGCGGCTAGGTAACTCATCACGATCCCAAACCTCTGCGTGGCGAGATGGTCCCCCGCCTCCCCTGGGCCTTGCGACACCTGGCCCCCACGTGACTCACAACTAAAGGTGCCTGACACAGTGGGGGAGCTGCGTGTGCAGGGCCCTGCCTCAGTGCCCCAGCCTTGGCACGTGGGATGCCAGTGCCAGTTGTTAAATATTTTGAGCATCACCCCCGGCTGTGCTGAGGGTGGAGAGCTGCCATGAGTGGCCTGAGGCTGGGGCAGTCTCTGTTTGTTGATGATTCACCAGATTGGGAACCGTTGATCACGTCCTCTTACCATTCCTGTTCTCTGAATATCTGCCGGTAAAGTGGTAAGTGTGTGTGTGTGTGTGTGTGTGTAATTGTAGTGTGTAAATTGGGCGTGCTGAAGTAGTAAGGAGATAAGACAGTTGCAAAGAAAATAACATGCAGACTATTTATCAAGAAATAGGGCAACTTACCTGAAATAAATCTCATATCATCACTGAGCCTGTCACTGCTTTTAAAATGTCTAATCAAACAGGTGCCATAAACATTTATTCTTTCATTGATTCCCCTTCCGAAGTATGTTTTTAAACATGCCCCTTCTTCTCCATTCCCTTTGTCGTTGATCGTCCAGGCATGAATGGCTTCGATCAATTCCTCATTGTGTCCCTATATCCAGGCCCCCCCTCTCCTCACACCAACCTTCCTCACGATCACAACCACCAGAGGGGTCATCACAAACCCAAAGCTGGCCAGGCCATCCCGCTGCCCCGATCCCTCAGGTCCTCTGCATCGCACTCGGTGTAACACGCTAGCCTCGGAGCACGATGACCAGGAGGTGTTTATGATCTGGTACATGTGGGTTTATGTCTCAGCACTAACCCCACCTCCTACCCCCACCTCTGTAGACGCGGCTCCCTCCGCCAGGAAGGCTGTTACTCCTTCCTCTCTTCTTGTCTCCACCCTCATTCCCAATAACCTCCATTTTGCTGGTTGATTGCTCTGCTCCAGCTGGAATCCTGGGCCGTTTCTAGTGAAAGCCGGTTCTCGACCATCCCTGCAGAGGAAGGAACCGTTGCCTTCATACACCAGAGAGTGTGTGCACGCCTCAGTCACAGCCCCTGTCACCGGACACTTCATACCTTCCTGGTGATCCCAGGCCATGACACAAAGAAAAGCCAGGCCTCATCAGCCTGGGGAACTGCATTTGGCTTATTCTTCTCACCTCAGCTGGCCCTCCCACTCACTCACTCACTGTATCCTCTATTCTAGCTACACTGACCTTCTCATGGCCTTGACTAACTCTTCCTGCTTTAGAGAGTTTGCATATGCTGTGCTTTCTGCCTACGATGCCTTGCCCTTTTTCTTTACATGCTTCTTCCCCTGACATGTCACCTAAATAGGGTCTACGCATGAGCCTCCGCTATTTTTTCCCTAAGCGTCGCCTTCACAGCACATTTCTAAATCTGTAATTACATACTTACTTATTAGTTTACCTGTTTATTATCTCTCTGCCTCTCCTGATCTTTGTACTCTGTGGAGGCAAGGCCCATATTTATTTGGTCTGTGTTCTGTATCTACACCTTGCATAGAGCTTGCATGGTAGACATGTTAATAGATGTTTGTGATAAAACTATGCCAGCCATTGCCGTATGAGTAGATATATATTGCTCAAGGGAATGAGGGTGGATACATCCCCATTGATGGCAGGAATAAATAATAATGTCCATTATTATTACTATCATTTAAACTACCAAGCGAAGTAAATTGAGAATAAACACATTAATATGTATAAATGTCATCAAAGAGGAGATAAACATCCGTTTTTGCTGACGATGCTGATAATATGATTACCTACTAAAAATCCAAGCAATTGAAACAAAATGCTATAGATACATTAGAATTCAGCAGAGTCCACAATTTTTAAAAAAGTGTTTTTTAGTGTGAAAATCAATTGTGCTATCATAAACTAACAGTAAACATCCAAAAATGTGATGTAAAAAGACTCGTGCAAAAATCAAGATGCTCAGGAATAAACGTAATGAGTTGTAGGGCCCAGGTGGAGAAAAGCATGACATATATAAAAAAAATTTGTAACTAGGGAGAGGTACCACATTTTTGGATGGGAAAACAGTATTTTTAACGTATTGGTTCTCTACAAATTAACATCCATTTCACCTACTTCCAATGAAATCCTCAGCAAGATAATTTTGAACAATGACAAAGGTTTGTAAAATGTACCTGTAAAACGAAACATTTTTGAATATCGGAAAAATCCTGGCAAAAAGATAAATATATGGGAAACAAGCTTTACAATGAGTTAGTAGTCTGTGGTAAAATGGAAATGATATAGCATTACAAACCTATATTAATGTAACAGAACAGAGAGTGCAGAAATGGACTGAAGTATTACTTAAAGGAATTTAACGTAAGAAATGTTATCATTTTATCTTTTAAACATAATCATGTTTTTGAATAGGTAATAAGTGAATGCCATACAAAAGTCATGTAATGAAAAGTAAGTCACCCTCCCTCCTGGTCCTCCAGCTGTTCAATTTCTTTGCCCAGAGGCAACCAGTATTACCCGGCTGTGGTTTATGTTTCTGCACATATGTAAGAACCCCTGCTGATTACTGCTGGAGTTTGCACCAATGATAGCAAAGTACAGGTGATGCCTCTGCACCGCCCCCTCCCGTTTATTGGTTTTACTTAACCTTAGTAAAGTGTCTTAGAGGCTTAGCAATACTTAGTAGCTACTTAGCAATAGTATCTTAGAGACTGGTCCACATCAGTAGTTTGGTGTTATCTCATCGTTTCTAATGCTGTGTAGCGTCCCATCTATGAATGCTACTACATCCTGCACTGGATGTCCTTTTACACACATGCCTTCTCCCGCGTGTGACACAGCTGTAGGGCAAGCCCTCGGCATCGCTGGGTCAAAAGACACACCTATCTACATCTCTGTAGATCTACATAATCTTACTACATGTGCCACATTATTCTCTCCAGCGATTCATATTTCTAACAATGACTTATGAGAATTTCACTTCCCCACATTCTGCCAAAACTGTATTGTAGCAAATTTTCTGAACATTTTCAATCCGATAGGGAAAAAAAAGGTGTCTTATTATAGTTTTAACATTCATTTCTGTTAATATGGGTGAGGTGATGTATATTTTGTGATTTTTAAAAACACTTGTAGTTCTTTTACGTGTACACTTTCCTCATGGATTTGCATGAATCCTTACATATTAAGGGACTTAGTCCTTTTTTTTTATGCGTTACAAATATTTTCCTCAACTTATCACTGATCTTTGACATAGTGCTTTTTAAAATATGCATATTTAAAAATTATTAAATTTATTTTTGAATTTATCAAACTCTTCTTTTTTGGCTTAAGGGTTTTAGATCATATTTGAAATTTTTTCCTGATTTAAGACTATAAAAGCATCTTCCATATTTCTTTCATTTGTTTATTTATTTATTTTTTATGTTTAAATGCTTGATTTTTCCAAAATTTATTCTGATTTAAATTTTGAGTTTTTTATCTATTTTTTTCCAGGTACCCAGCAAGAGTTTTTGGGAAAAACTACTTCATCAGTGTTTTCAAATGTGTAGATGGCATTTTAAATCACTAGATAAATATGTTAGGAACACTTTGGAGATGTTAAAAAAAATACTTAAATTCCTACTTACTTTAGGCTAAAAAATCCCCCTGAATGTGAAAACAGCAACAAACTCTATTACACTGTAATGTTTTAACTTCATATGGCAAAAACACCATAAATAAAGTTGACGGACAAATAAGGAATAATTAACATGCAACAAATATGGCAGAAGTTAAACATTTACAAAGCATTTACAAATTTATATAAAAGATGAACACTTCAATAGAAAATTAGGCAAAAGAAAAAATAGACTAGACGACCATCTGTGTTCAAATGTTTGACCCTACCAGTAACAAAAGAACCACACACTGAACTCAGAGCAGCTAGTGTTTCCCACTCTGCTATTAGACCTGGAGGGTAAAAATCGTATAAAATGTATTAAAAATATTTTGTGTTAAATATGTGTCAAAATGGGCAGTTTCATATAATATTGGCAGTAGGATAAACGAACAGCCTTCTTGGAAAACGATCTGGCCAAATGTCTTGAAACTTTATATTTTCTTATCCTTTTACTCAGAAATTTATTTTTTTCTGAATAAATATTTACAGAATATTTTAGAGAATATTTACAGAAATGTATCAAAGGAAACCAGAAGCTGATTGTGCCATAATGCACGTGCAAACACGTTATTTCAGCATTATACGTCTGCTGGAAAGAACCCAACATAGCCTAATTGTTCAGTAATAGAGGCCGATTAAAACCTTTAGTCATGATCACAGATTATACCAGGATATTATTTATCCATTTAAAATGGTACAAGAATCTGAGGATTGACGTGCAAAATGTTCATGGAATGAGGTTACTGAACAACAGGTTATAAAACAGCATGTTTAATTTGATCTTCTGTATGTATCTATCTATCATCTATCTAGTGTCTCCATCTTTCTATCTGTGCAACCGTCCATCCATCCACTCACCTACCTACCTACCCATATACCCTAAAGGGTTAAATATCTATATCTATATCTATCTATCTGTCTATATAACCTATATATAGTGTTTTATATGTATACAACCTATATAAGGGATATATATGGTTGTGTGTGTGTGTGTGTGTGTGTGTGTGTGTGTATATATATATATATATATATATATATATATACACATATATATGACATTGCTGTTGCTTCACCACAACCTATTTTACTTCCCTTGGTAAATTTCATACAGGTATTTATACCTTCTTTCCTCAGGCCTGTGAGTTCGGGAGAAGCTAACTCCACCTCTGGCCCTAGCGGTGGAGTAGTTGATTAAGGCCTAAAGTGATCGGTGTAATCATATCAGCTGGCTACAGTGATTGATTCAGAGGTGGACAAGTTATTCCTCTCAGCAGAGTAAGATGGGAGAATAAGTTTTCTGGAAAATTGTCGTAATGACAGTTCTTTGCTCCCCTGAGAGAAATTCCAGAAAAGGCCCTCAATCCCTCTCCTTGGATATGGTCATGCACATCTGTTCCCATTAGTGCTTGGGACGCTCCTGACATCATAAGAGAAAGGGACGTTCCCTTGGTGAAGCCGATACCATGGAAAATAGAGGAGAAACAGAACACAGGCATGTCCTTGGTGACATCACCGAGTCCCCACGTCAGTAGCCCTTGAAGCCACACCACCAAGACAAGGGACCCCCTTCATCGTTTAAATCAATGTATTTCAATGGGCTTTTCTCCTACCTGCCGTCAGATGCACCATTGGGGTGTGTGTGTGTGTGTGTGTGTGTGTGCGCTCATTGGCAGATAGATACACACACACACAGAGGGAAAACATTTGAAGTGATATTCACCAGAATGTAACAGTGGCGCACTCTGGGTTGGAATTACAGTTGATTTTCACTTCATATTTGTACCTTTTAGATACCTGAACCTGAATTACTTGATGAGAGGAAAACAATAACAAAGGCAAAAAACAATTTATAAAACAAAGATCAAGCATATGTATTTGGGGGAAAAAGATTAAGTTCAGAATGAAGTGGAAAGAATCTGTGTGTGTGTGTGTGTGTGTGTGTGTAACTCTCATGATTTTCTGTGACCACAAGTACCAAATGAGCCAAAAGTATCATGTAGCAGCCAAAAAATACATATGAATATAATGCAAACTTAGGTTTTTTTAAAATACGAGAACAGTGTCAAGATCAAGGGTGTTAAAAATACCACTGTTCTCGGCTCAGGTCAGACCACCCTTGAAGTATTGTTTTTTAATTCCCTGTGCCTACAAGGATTCGGGCACTAACGGACATATTCCAGGGATACTGGGGAAGGATTTATGCGTTCAGAAAGAGATGGAATTTTAAGACTTTTGAGATTTGTTTTCCACATTCAAGATTCTATAGTTCTCCAATCTTATGCATTGCCCTTGGACATTAAAAAACAGTCATACTATATACAAAGCAACCAAGCCTCAGAGAGCTTAAGTGACATGCCCGAAGCCACACAATTCATTAACGGTGGAGTTTTGTCCAGAAGGCACTTCACAACCCACATATTAAAGAGGCTCTAGGCAGACTGAAGTGTTCAGAGTGACTGAACATGAACATGGTGACTAAGGCAGAATCAGTGAGCTCCGCGTGACTCACGTTAAAGAACCAGGAAGCCTCGTGAGGGTGAGAGTACAGAGGATTGTCATCCAATCAAGCCTTCTCGGGAAGAGCAAGGCCACTTGTGTGATGAGTTGAAACGAGTCCAGGTACACGGAGGGTTGGTGGAGACCTTCCTTTTTTGCCCTTTAAGACTGTTCTGATGTGAAAAGCTGTCTAAAGATCACCCACGGTGACTCAGGAGGAAGGGAAGGGACAAAGACTTATCCCTGTCTCTGGGATCACCTCTGCCCTTCCTCACGGCTGGAAGGCCCCGGGCTCTGGCCAGGTGCCTGGCTGCCCAGAGGGACGTGACCCTGTCCCGCCCTTGGCAGCATGACGCGGCCTGTGATGTCTCCGTTTACAAAATCACTCATTCTTTTTGCACACTGGCTAAAGGTTGGTGGCCATATGAAAATCCAGTAGTCTTGTGTCGCAGGGATTCAGAGAGTAGAGCCCAGATGGGCCGCCCAGGCTACACTTGGATTGCTTATGGCTTCTGTGCACAGCACCGTTTGCCATCCACTGGCTACCAGATCCAGGGGTTGCTGAAGCTGCGGCCCAGGGAGACTTGGGAAGAACTAGAAAAAAGGCAGCCGTGTGTCGTCTAAAGTGACGCGGTAGCTGACGGAGGAATTACAGTAGAACTAGGGCTGTGTGGGGAGCATAGGTAAATCAGATCTTCATCTGCCATTATAGTGAGAATTAGTCAAGAATGAGGGGTAAAAATTATCCATCTTTTTAGGTGAGCAAAGGGCACTGCCAGGAGAAACTGCCAACAAAGTTAAGAGGAGTCGCCTCTTTAGGAGCAGAGCTGGGTGGGGTGTGCAGAGGCAGGGCGCTCTTGCTTTCAATTTTAAGCACTCAATATTATTTTATTTTTAAATATGAGCACACATTCCTTTAGTAAAAATGCACACACACACACACACACACACACACACACACACACGCGCAGGGCTCTGGCTCTTGCTCTGAGTGGTGCTAAATGATTTTCCAACATGGGTAGAGCCTGCAAAGCAGCCTGCAGATGGGACACCAATGTATAATGGACCTATTTCTACCCAGAGGCTAGAGCGTTCATAACAGAAAATGATGCCGCCTTTGGTCTGTTCCCTCTCTGCGCGACACCAGGGAGAAGCGCTCCTCCCTAACCCTGCTCTGACTCTGACTTTTAACCCCCGCTTTCCCTGAGCTCACTGATCTCCAGTTTCCTCATAAAAAGTTATTGGAGCTTTCAGAATATTAGAACATGAATTCTGTTATATAAAGATTTAGCTGAACACAATTTTTTTTTTTTTTACTACAAACATTGTTTGAATATGCTATTAACTTTTACAAAATCAATTGTCAATATTACCAACATCCAAACAAATTCCTAGAGTCGTGTAAGAAGGACTTGGCAACAGGGCTTCTGAAATGTGAACACAATTTCTTAAAAGGATGTGTACTTTTTATTTGAAAATTCTCCTGCACTATGGCAGTACTTCCCAAAGAAGGAGCATGTTGGACGTTTGAAAAACCATGGGAGGTTTAACTGCCAGCAGCTCATGGGAAAACCTCCTACTATGAGCATCTGGTGTGTTTCTCCAGATCTTGTTGACATTGAAAGACACAGAAGAAGACATAGATTTCTCTTTTAACCCACAAGACCTGTTGCTCCCTTTACCGGTACATCCATCTTCAAAACCATTCCCTACAGCATTCTTTATTTTGTATTGTGTGAGTCACACATCAACTTTTTTCTTTTCAACCTCAGAACCGCTGTTTTTATCCCGTTATTGCCAAACTGAAGGTACAGGGTAGCAAAAGAACATGTTTTTCACCCCCAGCTCTCTGAAGGGCAGAGGGCCATTGTGCCTCAAGCTCCAGAAGAATACTCTTTGTCCCGTAGACATGGACTTACCAGCAGCGTCCGGGAGAAATGAGGACTCCTCTGGGAGGTTCCAGAACTGAGAGTTTGGGCAGCATGTTCCATGCATACGTTCATGTCAGAAGACCAGCTCCTGGCTTATGCTTCAAGGAGAGGGAGGTCTTTGCTGGGCTCCGATGGAAACTGGCAGGGTTCTCCAATAGGTGTTAGGGTTTGCAGGGAATGAGATAGTGACATTAATTTTGCAAAATGTTCAAATCCATAGAAACAACCCTATTTTGCTACACAGTGAGTTTAGGACAAGTAATGTAGTACCTTTGCTTTACCCTTACATTAGCGCCCTTGTATTTGTCTTTTTTTCCCCCCTTTTCCCTAGCTGGGTTTCTAGTTTCTGTTTTGGGTTTAATTGTAGGTGGTTGGAAAAGGTTGGACCCTGGGTGAATAATTTTCAGAATGTTCAGCACCTTGGAACTTCTGATAGGGAGAGCTTTTCTTGGTAACCTTCATCAACAATACTCTAATATTTCAAAAGAGGGAGGTTATATTCACCTAGGCTCTGGGAATCGCATTTTCACACATCTAAATAAAGAAACACTAAATATCATTCGAGTGTGCTTTTTTGCGAACAGGAATCCTTCCTTATGGAGTTATGAAGGAAGACAGAGGCTCTATTATTATATTCCGGGGTTTGATCTGTAGACGTCTGAAATGTTACTGTTAGTCATTTCCACAGGTCTTTGAAGGCTCCACCTAGACTTGATTCTGCACCAAGATAATACAACCCATTTTTTTTCCCTAAGGGAATTTATTATTTCTTTCTGGATCCACATTTCCTATGTTACTCTTACATCTGTCTCCAGCTTGGGCTACGCCTAACACATTGCTGCCACATTTCCAAAAAGAATTCACTGTGTCTGAAAACATAGATGTCTCAGCCCTCTGTGCCGTCTGTGGGCGATTCAGCTGTTGGAACGATGCTCTCCCCAGCAGCACTGGTGCGTACAGCCTCTTCAAACAGCAGAGACCCAAGGACATCTCCTACTGATTTACCCTCCCAGCTATTTTATCTTAACTAAGTTCTAGAAGGAATTCGTGCAGAAGTCGAGGGGTGGGAGAACCTACCTCAAGTGCACAGATTGTATGATTGTGTGTTTACCGTTTCTTAGGAGCCCACAATCAGTTTTTGGTGCATTCTATACACGTTGGATAAAAGACAATGAGGCAGCGTGGACATCACTTTTCTCTTGCTCTAGAGCATTTCTGAAGATAAAGTCTTCTTTACAACTTGAGGTCAGTGACCCACACCAGCTGTTACCCTGCCTCGGATGCAATGATACTCTGAAAATTCGTGAAGGTCGTAGGCTATTTCTCCCAAACATAAAGGGAGAGATTCGCTAAGCCTTTTGAAAATTGTCTAGGTTTTGTGTTTTCCCCCTTTCCTTCCCATCTATCTTTTTACAGTTTTAGGTCTCCCAATTTGTTGCTGTCAATCTTCGGTGGATATAGAAAGGATCAAAGCTTGCTAGAAGTTTTTGTAGAGTGAGGATATAAAGGTTCTGATGCAGGAATTTTCTAATCGTCTCATGGACTCTGTAGTGTCCATTTGGGCTTCTTAGGAATTCCCCCTTCCTTTTATTTTGTGTCTTTCCCCATTCTTGGCTAGATGCTAGATCAAAGGTTTGTAAATTATGTTCCAGGATTCCACAGGGGTGCTGAAGAGCCGCCACAGATGGGAACTAGAGCTCCTGTTTCAGATTGTGAATCTGCACGCAATTGGGTTTACAAAACGTTCTTGTTGGTCAAACAGTTTAAAAACCACGTTCTAGATGGATGAGGTTATCACAAAGTTAAATTACTTATAGGCAAGTAAGCCGATGAAGTCCATGAAGACGTAAGCAGCAGATGTATTGAAGTCTTCCATTGACAGATGTGTTGTCCACTGGTACAATTATAATCAACCCAATACCATCCAAACCACAAAACTCTTTAGGCAAAGAAAAATGGGTGAAGATGAAGGGTTACAGAGTACTACTAGTTGATCTTTAGAAAATTGGGATCGGCTAGTCTTTGGGGGTTCTGCTGAATGAGTTCTCCCTTAATATTGAACCCTGGTGAATTTCAAGGAAAATTTAATCCATATGGTTCTGATTCAATTACTCTTAACTCATTAAATGTTTTTTAAAAGCTATTTGAAATTTGAGAAGCCTTTTTACGAGCGTTAGTAATCCTTTGTTCTTTGAATTAGGAAGGAGAATTTTGCCAAGAGTTAATGGTACTTGAACCTCAATACGCTTAAGGGGATTCTAAACTTAGCAAAATGTCCAGTATTCTGTCATAACCAATGACTCGGGGACTTGCAAAATCTCTGCCACTTGCTACTCCTTCCATGCCTGCTGATGTCAGATCGTTTCTTTTACCTGTGAAAACGACCTTTGCATGCAAGACAGCTAAGGCTGCTGAGGAAGGTGATGTCCGCCAGTGGAACACAAACTCAGGTCATCACCCTGTTTGGGGGAAGCTAATCAGATACAAGGCGAACATTCTGCGAAGCAGAGGTACCTACCCCTCTTTCCTTTGTTCCTTATTGTTTCAGGTCAGAATGTATCAATAGTTTGTTACCCCTGGGCTGGTATCATACAGCAGTTGAAGGAAGGCAGTGAAATGTTTTGTAATTGAAGGGACAGTAAACATTCAAATATGATACCTGCAGAGTTCCTCAGAATTGAACAAGAACTGAAAAGCAACATATGCATGCAGAGAACACGGCTCTGCTGAATGATGTCGATGGCGTATGTTCTATTAACAGAAGCCGGGTTCATCTGAAGTAGCTACAGACTTTGGAGGCCCGAGCTGCTAAGAAGAATCGTTCTCCCCAGCTGAAGAGTGGGAAGATTTTGTCTGTTTGCTTTTTTGTTTGTTTGAATAAGTTGAATCATGAAAAGTATTTCTGGAAAGAAAAACGTCATTAAGACACACGGAAGCCATCATTTAGAACCATAGGGTAAGAGTCTGGAATGTGAAGACGCAGGGTATTAGAGACGCCCTAGTAGCCAGAGATGAAATGGCTCATTTGGATCTAAGATTTCAAAAAGCTCGTGAGAGAGAAGAACAGAAAAGCCAGCAGTGGCAGGTAAGCCATAGTGATGGCCACGTAGTATCTCTAAACCCAAGAGAGACAGTTCTGACAGCACACCCTGGGCATCCCTAATCACCTACACCATCTTCCCAGGTAAAAGATTCTATAAGACCAAGTGGGATCACATTGTCCATTCCACTGGGGAAGGAGCAAGAAACCCATCTGCGGGGACCCAGGGCTATTTTTCGACCACTGCTCTTTGGGAAGGTTCCTGTGTAGACAGAGCGCTAATCCAGTCACTGCAGCCACTAAGGTTCCTCAGTGAAGCGACACAGGATGACTTCAAAGATGAGGGCTTCTAAAACCATAGAACTAAACTTGAAACATATGATCTCTTAGTTCCATTTGCTTCCAGATAAACACAGTTTCTAGTGCGTTGGCAATGTTTATATTATTTTATTTGTCTGGTAATTATAGAAGAAGGTCAAGGATGGCTTTCAAATGAAGGTCACAGTTGTCTGCACAGCACAAGCATCTCCTTAGAGCCACATGTTTTCAAAGAGTATTTCCTGGACAAGTTAACTTTAATTAAGGGTAAGGGTGTGAAAAAGTTTTGCTTAAATTTCACAAGACCCCAGGTCCCCTGAAATAAACTCGTAATTTAAAAATCTATTCAATGCCTCTACAAACTCATTCTGACTAAAGTGTTGGTGACAAGAGTTTATAGGAGGATGTGATCGTCTATCTGATAAGTTTGATCTCTCTGGGCCCCCTCGATTTCTTATCTCCAAACCCTGCAATAATGGAAAAAAATTAGGCCTGCAGATTTTTTAAATTAATAAAAAATAGACTCACAAATGAGGCATTTACAGAGGCAGAAATTATTTTTAAAGAGGAAAGAAAAAAAGATACCTGGCACATACTTAAAACCTCTTGTCAGCCCTGTAGTTTATACGTGCTGTGAAGTAATTTTCAAAAAGGTCTACCAGCAATTTTGCTCCTTCGAACTCTTTTGCAGTCTCAGCCCTCGACACAGACGCCAAGCAGCCGCCCCGCTGAGCTACCTGAGCTTGGATGTGGGCCCACCGTCAACCCAGGAGAGGAACGGGGCAAAGATACCCGTCTGGCCAAAGAAGCGAACACAAAAAGCTTCCAAAAACAAACAAAAGTTATATTTATTTTTTTTCAAAAAAAAAAAAAAGTATCCAATTTTTCATGTCAATATAGATAATCTGCTTAATAAAATATCGAGTTTTGTTATTTTTCTTTTCTTCTCCGCCCACGCAGGAGTTGTACCGAAGTATTTGAAGTATGTGAGGTATTGGAAAAATAAGCCCGCGTGGAGCAGAGACACAGATGTTTTCTGTGTTTAATGATTTCCCTCCTTCTTCTTCTGTTCACTGTGTTTTAAAGATTTTTGTGTTTGTGGTGGCCGCCCTTTGCTGGCCGACACCAGCTCAGGGCCCCGTGGGGACCAGGGTCCTTCAGAGGTCAGAGCTCCGGGTCCCTGCAGCAAAGGGAGACCCTCTGACGCCAGGGAGACGGCTACTCTCCTCGTTTCAAAATCTAAAGGCCACTTGGCTCACCTCAATTCTGCGTCTCTGGCGATGATTTTAATTCACTGCTTATTCAGAGGACTCAGCTTACCTCAAACATGTAAAATTAAGTTAGCTTTATGTTTGCTTATCTAGATGATTTCAAAGAAATTCCTCGAAAAGACCTATGAGGTGAGCAGAACACCGAAGGCAGAATCCAGAACAATTTGCTATCACCCTGATTTTATTCCAAGAAGTCACTTTGTTCTTCCTTTTCCCCTTTCTTGTTTGGACACAGACGGAACTGACTCTCCTGATGGCTCAGGACAATTCTCAGAACAACCCGCTGATTTAGGGACGACCTTTAGTCCCCCGACCATCGGCCAGCCTTTCCTGCTAACGCTTGTCTGGTGTGTCCTGAGAAACTGAGGTTAATGAAGAGGAACGAAAGGGGATAGAAGAAGACGATGCCATTTATGGCCGTGCGGCCACACCCTCAGGCTCTTCTCCGCGACATCCGGGCCGGGGCGCGGCCCCCACAAGGAGCAGAGGAGGCGACGGACACGTGGGGTCCCCCGAGGCCTGCGGTCCACGTGGAGACACACCTGGGGACACGCTGTGATGTGATGGCGTCGGGGCACCTGTGGCGCCAGGAGGGCAGTGAGCCGAGGGGTGCCCAGGGAGGTCCCCTTGGGGGGCTCCCAGCTAAACACACAGAGAATTCTCTCCTTTCTCTTCCACCTGCACCACCAGGCCCCGAGCTCCGCCCCAGGCTCCCCGGCCCTTCACCAGGTGTCTCTCCCTCCACCTTCGTCTAGTTTGAAGCTGAGACAGCGGGTCACACGCCTTCTACTCCGCGCGATTGGGAGGACACATTTCTTGTCCTTTAATAAAGAAAGAGAGGGCGGAAGCGCACGGGAAGTGAGCAGAGGTAGAATTGGAAAAGGCAGAGGACGTAACAGGTGGGTGCCGAAGACCGTCCAACGTCCCGGGCACCTCCCGGGCAGTCAGGACGGTGCGAGACGCTTCCAGGCCCCTGCACTCCGGAGCCCACGGGTCTCGGCTAAGGTATCCGAATTTGGAAGGAGAGGAAACACGCTTACTCTGATGGTCCTGCTGTCACCACTGGAGGGCACCCAGAGCGGGGCTGATGGAGGGTACTGGCCCTGAGGCCGGAGCCCAGCTGTTACCCCAAGGTCGCGCGTGTGGAAAATGGGGGGCGGGTTGGGAAGCTGCGGCTGTGAGGACGGACCGTGATGCCGAAGGCCGAGCAGAGCCTCCTGTGCTCCCCGTGGGGCTTGGTTTGGGCCCATCCTGGGACTCAAGAAAACCAGGTGACACAGGCTGCCTAGCGCTGCTCGCCAGCCCGCGCTGCTCGCAGCCCCAGCCTCTGCGGCACAGGTGCGCCGGGAACGGGCCCAGGAGGATGGAGCAGAGAGCAACGCCACACCCACGTCTCCCGCGCCCCTGGGCCCTCCCTGATGTTCCCGCAGGGGACTTGTGCCATTTGTTCCTCTGAGATCCCAGCCGTCTCTTCTCTCTACTTTAGAGATCTGTATCTCTCAGCGTGTTCCCAGATGCGAGGGGACCCTTTAGACACACAGCCTTGTTTCAGTGTCCTGGGGGAGGGGGCTTCTGGAAGTCCCGAGGCTCCGGGCACAGCCTTGATTACGTTCCGGAGGTGACTGTCCTTACTGGACAGGCCTCTGCCTCAGTGTGTTCAGCTGGTCCCTCTGGGCTGGAAGCTCGGAGGTGGGTCCTCAGCCCCCCCTGGTGTTGAGAGCAGAGAGGAGGCCACACGAGAAGCTCCCGGGGTGGGGGTATGCACACAGCTGAGGGTGCAGGAGGGACCAGTGAGATTCCCGCCACTTTCATTAGCCACGTGTTTACATTCCAGAGCCGCACGGTCCAGAGGGGTAGGCAGGGGCCATTGTGTGTGACCATTCAAATTAAAATTAAGTGAAATAAGACATTCAGTTTCTCTGTCACACCAGCCACAGTTCAAGTGCTCAACACCCGCGTGGGCTAGTGATCGCGTTGGGTACGGAACCCCTCCATCAACGCAGAAGGTTCACTGGTCGTTGCCTCTAGAGAGACCCTGTCCACGGTGACTCTGGATTCTTGCTTTACTCATGGGCTTGTCTTCAGATACAACCGAGTCCCATTAAGAAGTCATCCTTTTGTATTAACAATACGTCTACGTTTTATTTTTATTTTGAGGCCAGTTTAAATCTTTTCTTTTTCAGTTTGATAGTAAGATGAGAAGCCATTTGATTTGTTTTAATCTCTCCTGTACTTGGATTTCGTGTGTAATGATGTCGTCACAGTGGGGTCTGGAGTGGTCTAGCGTCTTGCTTCTCTGCAGGACGCCTGTTCTGTGAGCAGCACAGTCTATACCTCTCATGATGAATTGTCACTATCCACGCTTTCTACTGAGAAAAATGATCGAAACAATATGTTTACAGCGTGCAATCAACAAAAAGCTAAGAACACTTTATATTCAATCAAAATTTTTCATGTATCTTAGTTTTGATAAAGTCTCTAAGAGGGCCTGTAAGTTAACATTAAATACTGAGTGAATAAAAATTTCTGAGCCAATATAAGCACTTCAGCTCAGGGCTGACCATCCATCTGGTCTCCAAATGGCTGGTCTTCATGAAGAGGGAGAGGTAGGGAGTAGGAAACATGCACTTCCATTCGGAGCGGCTCCTGCAGGGAGCAGACAGGTGTGAGAACAGGTGCCTGTACAGACCAGCAAAGCTGACTATTGAACCACCAGCATCTGAATAAGTTTTAAAAGGATTTCATTTCATCATGAATGAAACCTCTTAAACAACTAATGGTAAATCTGAATGACAGAGTGGTTAAGAGACCTGGCTTTAAAGGGACATAGACACACCTGAGATCAGGTCCCAAATGTTCCCAAGAGCAGGTGACCACAGGCGAGCGGCAGTTTGTTTCTGCTTTACAAACTCAGGATAATGCTTGAACGTACCTCATTTTGTTGGAGGATTCGATACAGGTTTATTAGCCTTAGCACTGTGCCTGGCGTGTCATAAGTGCTCAAAAGCTGTTATGATAGCCATGACTATTCTTACTCTAAATACTACGGAGAGAAAAAATTAAATGAAACCACAGGGTGCTACGTTAAGAAGCTGGACTTCAAAGGTGTACGTGTGTGTAATGCGTGGGACAGCAGGAGCAGGACACCCCAGCTACACATGATAGGTAATCAATATGTTTAGTGAATAAAACAATGTTGAGAGACTATTTCCTACTTTATCTCTGAAGCCTGGGTTTTTGTGGACTTTTGTCTTTTTAAAAAATGGATTGATAAATTCATCCAAAAGGAAGAGGTAGAACGGAAAATTGGTTTAGCCCCACCCCACCCCAAACCCATCCACACCCCCTCCTAGTGATAGAACAATCACAGTTTGCAGCCTCAGAAAAGCTCCCTGAGAGCAACAGGCATTTCAGTGTCTTTCTGACCTAGGAATCAGGACTGCTTCTATATTCAGTGTGAAATCTCTCTGAAACGTTCACGTGTCTCATTTGCCTCAACTGTGGCCTTTGTTTCTCCTGTGACTTGTCAACTTTCAGGTTTGAAAATGGTGTCGATAAAATATGGCCAGTAAATGAGTCAACTAAACACATTTGTCTCAACAAGAAAGCTGCAAGGAAGTGTGACTGTATTTTTAGAAACAAGTATAGTAGACACCACATAAGTGAGTGAGCTCTTCAAGAAAGTTTATCCTCCCTGTTCAAAATGTGATCAGAACAACTCTGACGGCGTGTTCAATAATCTTCCTTTGTTAGAAGAGAATTACGTTCATCATAAAGTGTTATCAGCCCAGGTAACAGAAAATAAACAAAAACAAAGAACCACAACTGAAAGCGTTTCATTTTAAAATCATATTTATGTACTACAATATAGTGCTTAGGAATCTGCTGTCAAGTGATATGAATTTATGAGAACATAGATCAACTGTCCTATCGGAAATCACATAGATGGACAAAATTATGCTTCTTTATTTCTGTATGTGAATAGGAAATTCAGAATTGAAAAATAAACTCAGCATTTTATAGAGAACTTATAAAGGAATCAGATTACAATTTCATCATAGGATGTCCTTTTAATGTTATTTTATATAACTTTCTGTGATACAGATTTCAGTCAAGGTCCCCAAATGATTTTAGACTAACCGGCGAGTTCTAGTAATAGTAGAACTTTAATTATGCCAGAGCTAAACTTTCTGCTAAATGAAGCTGTCTTCATGTTAGAAACAGATGGATGCTAAAGGTAAAAGTTGATTTCTTTCTTTTTTTTTTTTTTTTTTGGTGAACATGTTATAGCTGATGGAGATTAATGTTTACGTAGAGAAAAATAGTTCAAAAAGTCCTGAGTTAGAGTGATGTTTACTTTGTGCTTCAGGTGAGTTTGAGAAGCTGTCTGCTCACAGGGGTTTGTCTACCTGTGATCAGGAGTCAGTGTGGTCAGGTGGGTGAGGATGCCTTAACCTACACAGCCTAAACAGCCATACAGCGTGAACCAAGAAGGCACAATTATTTTCCTCTGGATCATATTTTAAGCAATATTAAATCTACACGCTTAAAGAAAACAGTAAAGCAAATATTAAGAAATTTTATGTATATATTTAAATTTGTGATAAATATGAGGAAGAATTAAAGAAAAATGCCCATACAAGCACAATGAGATAATTTCAGCATCTTAAGAATTATTAATGACTACTTAGAAGAACTCTAGTCGTTATATTTTTGCTTTGAATAAAATTAAAGCACTTTAAACCTTGCAATCTAACATCAGCATCTTCCCAGAGTGAGTGCAGAGGCTCAGAACATTTTGCTCCACAAGTCACACATGCTCCCCTCTCTAAAAGCAAACCAGACCACTTTCCATTTAACCAAATAGCAAACGCCATACCGATGCACACAACTGTAGTGCCTCTTTGCTTCCTTTTCATTGGAAGAAGAGGAAAGCGAAAACCAAAGTCTGTACTATCTTCCTTGGCCAGTGAGAAAAACTCTGTTTCCAAGTAAGAAATATCTAATGACACCAAAGCATGACCATAAAAGAAAAAAAATGACAACCTGGACTTGAGCAAGATTAAAAACGTCTGCTCTATGGAAGACCTTGTTAAGAGGATGAGAAGGTAAACTACAGAATAGGAGAAAATATTTGTAAGCCACATAGCCAACCAAGAATTTGCATATAGAATATAGAAAGAGCTCTGGAAACTCAACATTAAAAAAGAAACAATCCAAGGAGAAAACGGGCAAATGATATGAAAAGACATTTCACTGAAGACAATATCTAGATGGCAGATAGGCACATGAAAATCAAAACCACAATTATATATCATTATTACTATGAGTTACCCATCAAAATGGCTAAAATTAAAAATAGCAAAAGCACCAAACGCCGGCAAGGGTGTGGAAAACTTGACCTTTCATACGTTGCTGGTGGGGAAATAAAGTGGTACAGGTACACTGGAAACAGTTTAGCACTTTTTGTAACACTAAACATGTACTTACTGTAAGATCCAAGAATTGCATTCCTGGACATTTGTGTTCACACAAAAAAAGCCATTCCAAAAAGCTGGGAATAGCAACTTTATTCCTAATAGTCAAAACCTAGCAAATACAACAACAAATTGCTTCATCAGGTGACTGTTTAAACACCTGTGGTCCATCCACAGCGTGGAACCCTGCTCAGCAATAAAAATGAACAAACTATTGATACATGCAAAAAACGTGGATGGAGCTCAAAGCAATTATGCTGAATGAAAAATGCCACTTTCAAAAGGTTACGCACTGTATGATTCTATTTCTATAACATTCTTGAAAAGACAAGATGACGGACATGGAGAATGGATTAGCGGTCCTAGGGGGTTGGGATGGGTTGCAGAGGGGGCCTAGCATTAGGGATTTTCGTGGTGATGGAACAGTTCTTCATGTTGATTGTAGTAGTGTTTACACAAATCTACACGTGATAAAACTGCATAGAACTACATACACGTGCACATGTGCATGCACACACGCACACAAAACAAATGAGTTGTATGTATTAAATAACAACATCTGAAGAAGATCGCTGGATTGTAGCAATGCCAATTTTGTGATACCACACTATTTTTTCAACTTCTTATCAATTTACAATTATTTCAAAACAAAAAGTTAAAGAAGAGCAGATTAACCAAAAATATCTATACATTTCTTTCTTTTCTTCCAAGAAAGAGCCACTATCTGCCCATCAGGTACATAAGGATAGAAATTTGTGTGCAGTTATTGTATTAAGACATTAAAAATAACTACACACTCCTGCAACATTTCTGTTCAAGCCTGATTTCTATTACAGCTCTTGTCAATCTTTCTCCCACTTGAAAACACCCAAGTGATGCTACAAACTGCCATTAATAATCGTACTTGCTCTCACAGTGATTCTAAAGCGTGGGGAATGCACTTGAAAAAATCCATCATCCCCCCCACAGAACTTCCCAGGCGAGAAATCCAAATTACAAATAAAAGATTATTCAAAGTTTTTAAAAACCCAAAGCCAATATTAACAGGACTTTCAAAGACACAAAACTCTACAGAGTTGCACATTTAGGGAACTAGCATCTTTCCTTCCAGATGGATGAGCGTAGTAAGATGATAAGATTGCGTATAGATGGCGTTTTTCATTCAGTGCGATTCATTTATCAAATATTCATTGCGTCTACTTTATCCTAGTTACCATCTTAGGTTTTAGAATATAAAAATATAGTTATTTTTTCTTCTTCAAAGTGCTCCTGGTTTAGTGGCAAAGACTGAAAAACAAATAGATAAAAATACTAACTGAACCTTGTTATGAAGTCCAACACTTCTGTAAATACTTGTGGAGATTTTAATACACTGTCTTTAATTCATGAAAATGCATGATTAAGTGGAGGTGGATGGTCTTTAATTAACAAAATGAATGAATACCCTTGACAATTAAGTAGAACAATCAAATTAATCCGTATAATCGTTCTTTGAAAAGTAAACTGGAATATAATCGTGAATTTTGAGAAAAAAGCTGATACAATGTATAATGGTTAGTGATAGCTAACAAATTATCTTTTACTCTAGGACTTCTCATGGAGCACTCCGGAAATTATAGATAATGGAGCTTAGAGTAAATAAAACCTATATGCACTGTCTTAGAGACCACCCCATCACGGTCAGCTTTTCCATACTAGGTCCTACTAACTTCTGTCTGGAATTTTCTTCTTATTTTAAATATTATGTGTTAACTCTGTTCTGGCTACCCCATGCTCTTCCTTTTGTGGTTCTGTCCCTTTTTACTAAAGAGGACGGCCCAGAGGAACCAACTGGGTGATCAGCGACAAAAGGAAAAGGAGGATTTGTATCAACGAGGGGACTCGCTCGTTCTGCCCCGTGTGCTTAGACCAAAGTGTGTCCTCCCCTGGCTCCTCACTTGAGCTGATGCGAGATCAATGAAAGTGAGGATTTCTTGCTCTGACTCATAATTTAAGGATTACAAATCAAGCCAAGAATACTTTCCATTGGCTTAGCACTTTTATTTTTGTTTCTGTTTTGTTTTTTTTGAATTTTATTTTTTTTAATACAGCAGGTTCTTATTAGTTATCTATTTTCTACATATTAGTGTTATATATGTAAGTCCCAATCTCCCAATTCATCCTTAGCACTTTTGAGTTTATTTATTTTCACACATGAGATCATCTGATCGTCTCCACAGTCTTTGGCAGTGGGTATGACTCGTCAGTTCAGAGGAAACTGACACCCGGCGGGTCAAGAAGGAGCCTGGGCGAAGCCACAGACACACAGCGAAGGTGTGGCCAGTCCCACCAGCTCCTCCAAGTCAGGTGCTCGCCACTTAGCCCACTGTGTTCTACGCCATTTTATATTCTGGAATCACCTTGTTACTGTTAGTCAGTCTTGAACTTGCCATAACCGTAGGGGCTATGCTCCACCCAGGAGTGGACAGTAGGAATTTTCTGTCCCCTCCACTCTTTGGGGGGCTCTGTCACTCTGGGTAGGTAGGAGTGTTTCCTAAGTCTTTCTCAGCAATAACTCTAATGGGAGGGTTTAAATATACCACCTCCCCTTCTCATCTGTAATTTCTTTCTTCCTAAACATGGCAACGGAATCCACAACTCATCTCCGTCCGCTGATCGCACAACCAGCTCTCAGAGCTCTGAATCATGCCACTCAAGGGATATTCTTTAAGGAACCCTCTTTTTGAGGCAAATGTGTTTCAAAATTTCCCTGTTATCTCAGATGTCTCTGAGATAGACCTAGAGCTTTCATCTTAGTCTGGTTTCTGCAAACTTGAGGTGGTGTTGACGGAGCTCTGATTGAATTTCCCTTAGTCCTTGCTGACATGCATAACCCACGCCCTCTCCCATCCAAGCCACTGTTTTTTTCCTTGTGAACACTCTCAGTGTTTAATAATAATTGCCTGCAGTCCCCACATTATGCCATTTGCCTTGTGGCTCACGCTTGGAAAGCGTTTTCTTCCCTTGCGTTAGATTCCAAGGCCACTGGCGTTGGTTGGCTTTGTCTCATCTCTCTGAGGAACCATCCCCTGCGCGTTGCTGGTCCACCTACAGTGGTGATCATTTTAACATTCTTAAAATCCCAGACATTCAGACCGACAGTATTCTTGTTTCAGGACAGAATCCAAATAAAGAAATTAATACCTTGAGTTTATATTATACGATTGTGCTTTAGAAGGGGAGAAAAATTACCTTTGTCGGCACTGTTAACTACAAAAGGGTGGCCATAAGGATCATTTCCAGCCTGTCAGTCTGCACTAGGTGCCCTGTATTGAAGGCCAGTGCCCAATTATCTTCAGCCAGAGTTGGATCAGTGTGACTGGGGAGAAACACAAATGCCTGGAATGCACCAGGCATCTGATGATGGTCAACGGGAATCGTTGCCAAGCCTCCACAGATCCACAAAACCTGTCCCAGTTGGCAATTCACCCTACACTTTTCTGCACAGGATAAACCCTGGGCTCTCTGGAAGGTTTGATCTGACCCAGAGATGAGAAATGTAATCAACCATTCCTTATCTCTGTTAGACCTCGTGTGCTGCATGTGTCCATACTTTTCTTCTTGACGTCCAAGGCAATTGCCCTCCGTGGCATGTTCTGATCACCGTGATAGCTTTGGGGCTTGTATGAGTCAATTTGCAAATTCCTATTTGCTTACCTAACTCACGAGCCAGCTCTGGCAACTTGTGTGACTGATGCATTTTACATATGGTATTTTCTTTTCTGTTTTCCCACCTAATGTAGCCTTTAAGAAATGAGTCGTTAGTGCATTTGGGCTAAATTGTTGCTTTTAAATAAGAAAGGTTTAGATCATCCTAGAGAGAACTAGTGGACACAACAGTCGGCCTGAGAGACACCACAGAAGCCTGGCAAGATGTGGGCTCATCTAGGGCATCCCTGGGCAAGGGGTACAGTTGCCTCCCCTTCCCAGTTCCAATGCTGGGTCTTCATCTGGTGCATTTTATCAATTTCAATGAAAAGGTTTGTGTGTGCTACTTTGGAGCCAACTTATCTTCTTATTAATGGAAAGTGCAGACCAGTAGCCAGGAAGTCTCCCCCTGCTCATCCATTCATTTTCTTTCTCCCAAATCAACTTTTCTACTATTGCCTACACTGATACGTAATAGGAATTCCTACCAGAATATCATGTGAGAGTCACTTTTCTCATAAATTTTTTTATATTTGCATGGATTATGTTGATCTTTTTCTGAATGGCATAGCTAAAATATTGAAATATTGCGGGTGAGTCTATCATATTGTCAACAGCAAGACAGCTATTAAGGAAACCCAGATTTTAGAAAAAACAAAAAAAAGCAAAATAACATATCTGGATTCTGAATCAGAAACTCCAAGTTTGAAGCCAAAGCAGCTTAGTTTTGGGTAAACTCAGTGGGGCTTCTGCCTCAAAGAGGAGGAGAGACCCATGCCTCCCGACAGGTGGGTTTAATCTGCCTTCTTGGAAGGACAGAGCAGTGGCTGCAAATCCGGTGTCTGGAAGGGCCTTGGGGTGTGATTTACAACAAGGAGGCCTGGGGGAGGGACCGGTGGCACAGTCGAGAGTCTGCTTCTCAGGTTGGGATCTACAGGGCCTCACCCATGGTGCTCGGTGGGAAAACCAGCCCAGAGTTGACATGTTATCTTTTATTTCTTAAGAGAAGCCAAGGATCCAGGTTTTTTTCTGGTGTGTCCTCATGTTTATATTTTTACTACTTACTGTTTTTTTTTTTTTAAATTCTTTGAGAACCCCATCTGTCTAATGGGATACCACTTTCCAACCTTTCTCACAGAGACGCAGAAAATGACATTCTTCCTTCTCCTTGCTTTGTTTTATTTTTTTTGAATTTCTCATTTGGAACTTGATGCTCTTTTTCCAGATTTTCTTCCTCCACTCACCTCCGCGCTGTGCTGGAAGGTTTCAGCACATGAAGAATGGATGACCTGAATTCTGAGCATAAGAGGACGGCTTCGTGTTCATTCTTTTGGACCTAAGATCCATATCCACTTGGAGATGGGTGGATCTCAGTCTTGGGAATCTCGCCTCTTATTTCAAAGTTGGACTCTTCTCCTTCCTCTCTTGAGTTTATGTATCCCACTCAAATAGAGTAGAGCGTAAATTATGCTGGGGATAAACTAAGTAAAGGAGTTTTTTTTTTTTTTTTTGCTGTGGAAGGAAGAATATTTGCTCCCTGTTGGTTGAACTCCTGAATTCTTTTTTTTTTTAAATTGAAGTATAGTTGATTTACAATGTTGTGTTATTTTCTGCTGTACAGCAAAGTGACTCAGTTATATATATATATATATATACATTGTTTTCCCTATTCTTTTCCATTATGGTTTTCTTCAGGAGATACAGTTCCTTGTGCTCTACAGTAGGACCCTGTGGTTTATCCATTCTCTGTATAATAGTTTGCATCTACTAACCCCAAACTCCCAGTCCGTCCCTCCTCCACCCCTTGGCAACCATAAGTCTTGAACTCCTGAATTCTTGACTAAGCCTAGGAAGGAGATGTTATGCCCGTCTAAGACAAGTTTCTCTCCATAGCTCATCTTGCTGCTCAAAGGCCCTTGACACCAGAATGGACCCAACCGGTTCCTCTTTAGACTAGGAACCCCCCTACTCCCACCCCAGTGAAACTGGCACTACTATATATTCAAGCACATGTCACTCTGAATTATATCCCCATGTAACCTGCAGCACTTGAAGGTGGACACTCTTCCTAGAAAGAGAAATAAAAGAATCTTGTTTAAATAACCTCTATCTCTAGATGATTTAAAATACTTTGACAGATCTATATTTTTTTTGAAAAATGAATCAAAAATAATTCAATCAGAAAAGCGACATCTGTTACTCATCAATAGCCTTGCAAGAGAATTAAAATGGTCTTTTTCTCTCCCCTGAAATCTACTGATAATTTTTTTTTATCCCATGCCATTCATTGAGATCAGATGCATTGAGTCCGTATCAACTGTTGGAATTACATAAATAATAAAGTCCTCGAGGCTGATGGCATGGGAACAGTGGAATGTGTAACAATACAATCAAGATTAAAATCTAGATTTAATGTAAAGCATTCTAACACTGTCAAGTAAGATGAATTTTGCACTCCTTTGTTCTCTGAGGCCAGGTTGTGCCATAGTTAATGTTTTGTATTAAACCGTGTGCCATTTTTATCTGAGATGATGTCTTATTTTCTTTGTTTATGGCTTTGGAAATTATTATAACGAGACACATGAAAGAGGCGACAGAAAAGTACAAATGGATAAAACAGCATTCGCTACCCAAAGCGAGTGTAAATGGAGCCAATAATTTTTTAACTTGACTGTCTCTTAATCTTTTCTAGTGAGCTCAGTGATGATTTTTCTTGGTTCAAAACCTGTCACAGCATTCATTTGTGACCATTTTTATTGCTGGGATTAGTCGAGGTCTATCAATTCTAAAGCTCCACTTCTGCCCAACGAATGTCAGCTTTAATCACAAAATGCCAAACAATGCAAGAATTCCAGAGCCTACCTTTGTAGTTATGATTACGTTTTAAAACAGCACTGCAGTTCACGGGCTGACCTAAGCCAGCAAAAATTCAAAATACAGGAGGTCCCTGACGAGGGGCCCTGCCTTTTGTTCTTTCTAAACTCTTTAGCTAAATTATTCGCCAGCCCCAGAGTCATAATAGAGAGCAGTGGTGTTAAATTTATCGAAGTGGTTATGATTCATACGTAGACTCGGCCCACCTTCACAGGGCCTGGGCTGTCTGGATGTGGAAATGTTTCCACTAGAACCTTACTAGTGAAACCCAGGTTTATGGCTGACACTGAATTTGCATATGTACCAAAGACTGCTATGGGATTTGTCTGTGTGCCTGCAGCTGGATTTAAAGTTGTCCTCCCGGCATAGGAAGGGAATATCTGCTGGAGACTGAGAGGATCAATGTCAAGTGCCTTTGATGTCTGCATTGGGACAATGTCCAGGAGGGATGGGGTTTGCTCTGCTCCAGCCAGGAGGGTCAGCCTGGAACAGAAGAGATTCCTTCAGGCCAAGGGAAGCATATGGGCCTCTGAGCTGTCCTACCGCTCAGCAGAGGGGCAGGATAGGGCATATGATGCTGTGTGGTAAATCTAGGGTGTTCTGTGGAAATTCCCAGAAATCAGTGTCTCCTGAATGAGCTGGAAACTCTTATAACTGCCTCTGGAAGGTTGAGCGGAAGCACTTCTCCTGGACCGGCCACTGGAGGCTCGGAAGACTGGCCATCAGCTGAGGACTGCAGGAGAAAGACTTCAGAGAAACTGAGAGAATCACGGCTCCATGTCGGGAGGGGCACATAGAGGGCAGACGTGCGTGCTGTCCACGTGCCCTGTAGCTGGCACACCTGGACACCCAGGACCAGGTGACTTTGCTAAGCAGCAGGGCCAGAGAGCCACTGCCCCCAGGACACTAGGTACTGGAAGACAGTGACGGTCTCCCAGTTTCTCTACTCCGGCTGCTGAGTCACCTCTTCAGCTTTTGAAGAAATATGTACCCCAGCCATAGTCCTCTTGAGGGTGTCTCATGGGTCTAGGATGGGGACTGGCCATTACTTGTTAAGTTTCAGTGAGCATTCTGATGCAATCCAAGATTCAGAGCTACTACCCCGAGGCATACACTTTTAGCAGCACATCATGTGTTATAAATTTTTAAAAGAAAGAAACCAAGCTTTAGTAAATGGATTGATGGTAATTGTGGAGCAAGGTGGAGGAAGAGGGGATGGAATGCACGTAGGTTCTTAGGAAATCAAGCTATGATTAAAAATAAAACGATGGTTCTCAGACATGAGGATCCACAAAATCCCCTGGGAAGCTCGTTTGAATACAGAGTCTTTGCCACACTTGTGCAGATTCTGAATCAATACATCTGGCCTAGAGTCAGGAATCAGATTTTTAAGTTGGGCCCCAGCTGCTTCTCGTGCCAATGGCCCAAGGCTAACGCTATATTTTTTAAAAACCTGATGTAAGCACTTTCCTGGTTTTCAAACTATCAGAGAAGGAGAAGGTCTATATTCAGAATATATTCTGCAAGAAATGTTTCTTCCTCATTTGAGTTCATTTTATACTGCATTCGAGGAATGCCTTGCAAGCCACTAAAATGTTGCCCACAAATAGACTATTATTGTGACATGGCCTGCAGAAACCGTATTCTACTAGATTGTGTGTTTATATTCTGATTCTCCCATGAATTTTTAAACTAGGTTCCCAGTGGGTAAATTCATATTGCTTAGATAAGAACTTAAAGAGGACTTTGAAGAATATGTATGTCTAAGTTAAAATGGTAATTGCTAGCTCTTCAACTTCTTTATCCCAGCAAACTCTTTGGCAGGGTTATAGGCTGTTCAGAACACCTGACCCACCCAATCTGACCACTGAAAAACAACAGAGCAGGCCTTCAGAATGACAGTGAGACACGGCCCTGCCATTACTGGGATAACAATTCGTTAACTTCTGGAATATTTTGTTATTTCCCTGAACTGTGGGTGGAAAGGTTTGGAGGGGGTTAATCAGCATTATAAGACAATACAAGACATGGACTTTTTTCTCAGGGATTTTCTACTCTAAGCGAGATAAGGGTCACACATGCGAAACAATTGTGAATAATTTACAATAGTAAGTATAGTCAGGTACTAAAATAGGAGTTATTACTAAATTGCTTGGAACAGAGACTGCATCATATGTGGAGTCCACAATGCAAGAAAGATGACTAAAACCTGGATCATTCAGGAAAACTTCCTGCAGGAGGTGGGGCTGAATATGCCCTCTGTTATATTTTAGCGATTGAATGCATTCATTGCACGTAAATGTCAATCTCAAATAATTCAACCAACTTGAGTCTGTGAATGGGTTCCTGACCATCCCTGTCCTGGGCGACAAGAATTTTGCTATTGTTATTTATCTCACCTATCGTCGTAGATATTTTTGATATTATCGGTGTTTGGAATACTGAGTCACTTGCTTTTTACTAATGACCAGGACTTCCTGGCGGACTAACCTTTGCATTCTTTCTCATCATCTTTAGGCTTCTCTTCCATCTCTAGATGCTTTGGGGCCCATTCCCTGTCCCTTAAGTCTTTTTTTTTTTTTTTTTTCCTTATTTTTTTTTTTTTCTTAAGTCTTTTGGCTCTTAACCAATCTCTCTTCTTCCAAGGTTGAATAATACAAGAAATAGAAACTATTTAACACGTTCTTGTCAAATACTAAGTAATGAGTATGCCACTGTTCCCACCTCTTTCCATAAAAACATTGACCCCGATGGACACAGTTGGTGTTAGGGGTCTGTGGTGGCTGGGTGGGGGGAGCTGAGAGAGCAATGGGGGAGATGGGGAAAGCCGTTCCAGGGCCACTTTGCCAGGCGCTCAATGTCCACCCTCTCAATCAGTGCTCAGTACAACTCTGACAAGTAGATAACCCAAAGGCTTTGTGGAGAAGAAAGCCAAGAAAAGAAAAATCAAGGTTCAGAGAGATGCAGCCACTGGCCAGGCTCGCACAGTACTCAACACGCCGGGACACAATCCACCCTCGGGCTGGTGCATCATGATGCCCAGTGACAACCCAAGGAAGAGCTTCCACAATTTCGGCACTCTGTAGTGTGTAAAGCTCGCTGAATATAGACACTTTTATGAAATGATGACAAGAGTCCCAAAGGAAAGGACCAACAGCATTTCTATTTATTTTCTGTCCCCGTTTTACTGATAAAATCCCATTTACTGAGAAGATGAGGGCTTGAGATGTGAAGGAACTTGTTCCACGGCGCCCTGGTCAAGTTTCCCACTAGGGCAATTGCTACCAATTTAGTTGGGCTTGGAAGTTACTCAAAGGGCCTTCTCAACAGAAGGAAACAATTCTACTTACCAAGCACTAGAAATTTTATCACTGAAGACTTGTCCTTCTGGTCTCTCCAATCTGTAAGAGTGTTCTCATTGAAATTCATGTGTTCCCTGAAGATGTACATGCACTGTTGTTCATCACAACTGTGGTTAAAATAACAGGTTATATATGGCTGCAGAACACATAACCCCAGGAACGGTATCTCAAAACTAAAATGATTTATTTATTCAAAATTCTTCAGCATGAGTTGGACTTAACTGGGCTGGGCAGTCCCCCAGCTGGTCTCCCCGGGAGGTTATTTACGTGGCTACATGACAACGTGCTTAGGGCTGTCGGATCCAGGACAGACTCGCTCAGAGGTCCAGCTGTTTGCTAAGGCCATGAGCACTCTGGTTTGTATACCAGTGGTGCCTCCATCAGGACAACACAGATTTTATACGTGGTGACACCACAATTCCAAGAGGATAAGCCCCAGTGCTCAAGTGCTTATCTGGTCTTAGTTTGCCTTGCATTTGATGATGTCCCATTGACCAAAGCAATTCATGGTCCCCAGAATAATGGCCCCCAAAGATGTCTACATCCTAATCCCCCGAAACCTGTGAATTTGTTACCTTCCATGCAGAAGGGACTTTACCTATGTGATTAAGTTAAGGTTGTTGAAATGACAAGATTATTCCAGGACTCTCTGGGTGGTCCTAATGTAATCACAAGTGTCCTCATAAGAGGGAGGAGAAGGGGTGTCAGAGTCAGAGTAGACATGATGACCAAAGCAGAGGTTGGAGTGATGCAGCCACAGGCCAAGAAACGTGAGAGGCCTCCAGGGGCTGGAAGATGTAGAGAATGGATTCTCCTTAGACCCTCCAGGAGGACCACAGCTCTGCCAAATTTTGATTTTAGCCCTGCAAGACCAATTTTGGACTTCTGACCTTGAGAACTGTAAAATAATATATTTGGTTCTTTAAAGTCACTAAATTTGTGGTACTCTGTTACAGCAGCAGGAGGAAAATAATACACAAGTCACTTATCCAAACCCAGGATCAGCCTTGGAGGGGGCACAAGGACACGTGATTCACTGAAGCCCATTAAGGTAACAGTGCATCACACAGATGACCTAAATGCTCAATAATGAGGATTGTTTTGCTAGATCGTGATAGTTCCCTATGATGGAATACTATGCACTTTAAAAATCATGTTGTAATAAGAATCACAGTAACAGTAAAATTAGAAGAATGACATCATATATTGTACACAAGATACTAAATTTAAAAAACAAGTAACAAAATATCAGGTACAACAAAACCCAAACTTTTAGGGGGAAATCTAAATAAAACATCTTGGTTTCAGATGATAGATGAATAGATAGATAGATTATAGACAGATAGATAGCTACCAATAAATAGTCTGTATGTGTGTGTATAACCTTCAAATAAGGATTAGAAGCATATAATACAAACTGTAAATTGTAGTTTATGGGTGATTTGTTTGTTTGTTTTATTTTTTTCCACATGCTTTCAAGTATTCCACAATGATCAGGAATTGTATGTCACCAGAAAAGCAACATAATACATTTGTTGAAATGTAGTATAATAAAAGTTTTTGAGGAGAAGAGAAACTGAAAATATTTTTGAGAGGGCTTAGTACTGGTGTGTACTATTTGTATTTGCCAGAATAAGGGGGAAAAAGAAACCCTGCCCTGAAGAAAATATAATCTACCTGCCCTTGAAGATGATCTATTCTAGGCAAAGAAGCAGAACACACAGTCAGGAGACAATTAAGGAATATGATCATGTGATGATATCTGAATGGTGATCAATCACTTAATTTTTTATTTTCAATCACATATTTGTCTGGATAAAACAAGAGAAGGTTTGTGTATCAGCATAAAGATAACTTGGGGTAGAAATTTTGAAAGGAGCAAGAGATGAAAAGAGCTTTGAAAACTAAGCCCAAAATTTCAGATTGAAATGGCAAAAAAACATTACCTCTTGTTTGTGTTTGCTTCATTTTGTTTTGTCTTTGACTATTTTGAAAGCAGAAGATAACACCACATTGCTGTTGGTTTACTGTTTTGTTTTTTAGTCATTTCTCTGGAAATATATATAAATATTCTAAAGTTCTAATGGTTCCAGGTCTTCTACTAGTGTGATGCAAGCCTAATCAGGGATCAACACAGCCACGCTACATGCCATCTGGGGGCCCTGCTCGCATTAGGAAGATATCTGCTTATAATAAATCAAATTTGATTTAATAGAAAACAAAAAGAAACATATTTTAGGTCTTCTTAATCATTGCCCGAAAGATAACATTAAGTATTGCTTACTTGCCTGCTCTCACGGTTGGTTTTTACAAACTTCCCCTTGTGACGAAGAGGTGCAAAGGCCTGAGCCCACTTCTGTCTTGTGTCGCAAGCAAGGACAGCAGGGAGGGAACAGACCTGGTGCAAAAGCAAGAAAGCATTGAACTAGGCTCCAGGGGGAGGGGGAGAAGCACATCTAGGAATTTCCCATTTGCAAACCAGACTTTGAATCTAAGACCCTTGGGATTTAAGGCAAGAACAAAAAGAAAGGAATATGACACTATCCCCTCCAAAAGTGTTAAATCTCGCACCAGGAAGGCCTGGTTCAATTAGGGAGGAAATGAAAGGCGTCTGCTGTAGTTCCTCAGACAGACCACCTCCGACTCTGACGTGCCCATGGGCTCCGTCTCTAAGGGAGCATCAGTAGAGCCACAGACGGAACTCTGGCAGTTCAAGCTCCTGCCATCCCTGTGAGGTCATGGCCACCCATCAGTGGTGTCTCGGTCCTGCTGTGGCGAGTAGGGCAGAGGCAGGGGCCCTCATACTTGTCCTCACCTGTGCTCAATACCCACAACCGCCATCAGTGAAGAAAGAGAACCAGGGCACCCCTTATCTCATCTTTATCCTCTGAAAAGCAAGAGGTGGGCGTAGAACGCCCCAATGTGATTGCGAGAGATGTAGAATAAACTCTTCCGCGTTGGCTATTTCCAGAAGACGGTCTAAAGCATTACCAGCCCCATCAGGGTCTGCACCCTGGATCTTCAGCCTCACCCAGAGCTGGTGAGCAACGCAGAATCCCAGGTCTCACGCTAGTTCCACTGAATCAGAATCTGGACTTGATCCAGATTTGATTGACATTGATCACTTGACACGATCTCCAAGTCATTCTTCTCGAACAATAAAGTTTGAGAAACACCAGTCTAAAGGGCGTAAAAGACCTAACATCCTGGTGACCAGTAAGTATCATGAAGGGAAAAAGAAGATCAATACAGAAAGTTATGTTACATTTTTCATCCTTACATATTACATGGCTTGAAATTGACATTTTAAAAACAAAAGAAACAACCAGTTCTGAGTTTGTATTTTTTGCACGTTGGAATTTTTGCTCAGATCAGTTAAAGCAAAGGCGTATCCACTGAAAAGCACAAGAAGGGAGACAGAAATAAAGATGGGGATTACGTCACGAGTATTTCACTGTTCGGATCTGTATTCCCGTGGGAGGATTTGGAGAGGGGAATTGTTACCTACGAAGAGATAGTCATGCTGGGAACGCCTGCCTTCTATCTCACCTCCGTGACCTAAGAATACGTTCTCCAGCTGCTTTTTTGTTCTAATCGTGATTTCGTTATTGTGCTTAAGCTTGATCGTGATGGTGGAAAGAGATTTATTTTTATAACTTATATTTGAATTTTCAAGCAAATTCTGCGGTAGCACTTTGAATACTTTAGAAACCAAGAGGAGGCCCTATTTCTGAATATAGGCAGCACAAGCAAACAAAGAGTCTTTTGAGAATATTCAGAGAAAACTTGATTGACTGTTCAGCATCTTACACTTTGACATTCGTTCAAAACTCCAAGTTGTGTTAACCCTAGGAGGGCTGATTTCCACAGCCATGTAGCTTTGGGTTTTTCAGTCAATTTAATCTGGGGGGAGAGTTTACAGTCACAGTCTTTTCCCGTTGTTCTGTGGCACAAAAATAGGGTGGCCACCCTGGGGAGACGTGGTACAGCCCGGGAGCTGTGGCCGGGCGGCCGGACCCTTCCACCGCGTCTGCCCAGCACGGTCGTCAGCGACACGCTTGTAATGATGCATCTCTCCAGACGCGCGCTTTAAAAATACACACAGGAAAACCACATATTCCATTGTCCCATTTTAGCTTTCACTCAAAGGAAAGTAGTATTTTCAAATCATTTCAATGAAAAGCATCCATTTCAAGGCCAGATAAAATATCTTCTTGAAGCTTTAGAATGTTCCATCTTATCTGACAGACCTCTGACTTTGTCCAGGGCCCCAGATTACTTTGGATACTTTCTTTGTAGGAAGGGGTTCTTTGTTAATACTCTGCTGTTTAAGAGCCCTGCTAAGAAACCCACTCTGTTGGGGGTTTCTCATTGACACTGGATGGGACGTCCAGGTACTGTACCATCAGGGGAAATGCAACTCAAAGGGCCCAGTTGTTTGCATGTGAATATTTTGCTGTTCACTTTTGCCAGAGGAATTGAACACCAGCACAGATGTCATGTGGTACATGCCTGCAGAAGGATCTAGTTCTCTAGCTCTGATCTCACATGGTTCTGAACCAGGGTTTTCACAAAAGAGAAAAATTCACAGTTTTCACAAATTGCGAGGAAAGGGTCCTATCAGAGATGAATCCCAAAGCCTCATCGTCTTGAAGAAGCTGTAAGAATGTGGATATCCTTGATAGGTCTTCTCTAGCTACTAATTACAAGCAATTTGATTTATGAAAAGATTTGTAGACAGAATGTGAGAATAGGAGGAGACATTTTTAAATACAACATATAAATATAATACTTTTTTAGATAAATTGAAAGAAGTGCATAAAAAGAACTTTTAAATGACCCATCACCCATATCCAAGAGCTAAACACTGTTGACACGCATGGGTATTTTTTTCGGTCTTAAAAATATGTGCATATTTACACATTTTTGGTTACACAGAAATACCATTTCCAAAAAAGTTGTCTTCAAGATAAAGTTTTATCAGAACGATGGTCAAGTACTGAACCTAAATAAACGAACACATTTCTGTCAAAAATGAAGTCACATTTTCAGTATTGTCTCTTTGCCTTCTGCGGTGGGCAGCCCCCAGAGTGGACGCCAGGGACGAAAGAGACTGGCTGGTTCGGTTACCACGGCGTAAGTAGCCTCACAGCTGGGGGAGATGCCACTCGCTTTATTAAGTGCCCCGTCTCAGGCTCAAAGATGTTCCAGTCGAGATGATAAATCATGTGGCCACCCTACGTAACAAAAGGGAGCCTGCTTTTAGTGCGTCCACACACTTTGTGTGGGAAATTAACTGTTCACCTGGGTATTGAATTTGCTTATCCAGGAAAAAATCTTTTTCCCCTGGACAAGGTTTTGTTGGCAGTCTCTTGGCCAGACAGTCACTTATAATTGCCGATCCCGTGAGTAAAAGACCCATTTAGTCAACTGTGTACAGTTGTGGGTGGTAGGGAAGGGGTGGGGGAGAAAACCCGCCCTTCCTTAATCCAGAACAGCCTTCTTGGGGGTGGGGGAGGGAGGGGTGAGGGGAGTTGCAGAGTCTGCACCAAGCCGCGGACGGTCGTGTTACTCGCACTCGGAGGTCATTTATCATCGCTGCTCAGCGGGCTCCGTCTACTGGCTCATCGCTTACTTTTGTCTCCACTTTAAATTTTTCATGGATCCACCCAAAGGTAATGAACCAGAAAATCCTAGGGTTCTTGTGTTTTTGTTATGAATTCCTGTTCCTAGGAGTCTGCACCTCATGTGCAAAAAAAGTTGTTCTGACTTGAAATGACTTGAAAATTGAGTTCGGAGGTCCACACTTATGGGCGAATATTTCCTTAGAGACTCCTGGTGAAGAGCTAGGACAGGAAGATGACAGAAAGCTTGTGATTTTGAGATCTTCTGAAGGCTCATAAAAAAGAAATTGGGAAGGAGGGCAGGGAGACACCCTGACCTATGGCCATCACCTTCCCCGTCTTTGTCTAAGTGAAGGTGGACTTGGCCCTAGTTTGATTCACAAATTCATTCTTATAGTGATCTTATTATTTCCTTGTTCCCTCGGGCTCTTCCTCCTCTGGAAGGAAAGAGTCATGAAAGCAGGTAAGTCTCCTGAGTGGCTCCTGTGGTGACAGCAGTGCCTGCAAAAAGTCCTTGCGTGTCTGCTAAATGCTCAACCAGCTCCAGCTGAAACTCTCTGGGGAAGTTGTGCTTTTGTCTGGAATTAACGGTCTGAAGTTCACCAATTTCTGTCCATTCTCTCCCTCTGTTTCTTTGGATCTCAAGTATTGAATTAACCATAATCGGGAGTTCATGGCATCCTATCACACTAGAATCCTGAGCCCATGCGTAGCTCCCTTCCACTTACCTGTTTATTTTCATTCATGCACTCATTTAATAATACATTAAACCCCGGTGAACCTCTACCTAATCAAAGACCTTGCACTTCCCCATTAACTTATGTGCTCTTCCCATCCCTTTTTATGGCCTAAACAATACATCCTTTACATTTATGTGCTTCTGGGTATTCCCTGCATGTTCCTCCTGGTATTTGCTTTTTCACTCAATGTGACTGTTATGGGCTGAATGTTTGTGTCCCCTCACAATTCGTATTTTGAAGCCCACACCCCTGAAGTGATGGTATTAGGAGGCGGGGCCTTTGGGAGGTAATTAAGTTGAGATGAAGTCATGAGAGCGGGGCTCCCATGAGGGGAAGACTCCAGAGCTTCCCCCCGTCCACGAACACACCCAAGGAAAGGCCAGGTGAGCACACATCCAGAAGGCAGCTGTCTGCAAGCCAGGAGGACAGCTTGCAGGAGACACTGAATTGCCCGGCACCTTGTTCTTGAACTTCTCAGCCTTCAGAACTTTGAGGAATAAATGTGTGTTGTTTCAGCCCCCAAGACTGTGGTATTTTTGTTGTAGCAGCTGAAGCTGACTCAGACGGTGACTTTACAAAGATTAATCTACTTTGCTGTGTGAGGTCTCATTCTCTCGTTAATGCTCTGTAATGTTCCATTGGGTGTGTATATTTTAATTTATTTATCATTTTTTTGAATAGGTACTTGGGTTATTTACAGTTTTTGCTAATTAAGAAAAGGGCTGTTGTGAGCATTCATGGTATGACCCTTGATAGACACATACCTGGGTCCACTCTTGGGCATGGGATTACAGGCTCATGGGGTATGCAGATGTTCAGTTTCACAAAATAAGGTCAAAATGTTTTCCGTGTGATTGTGTACTTTACACTCCCACTAGAGATGAATAAAAACTCCCATTGATCCACATCCTTTCCAACATTTCATATTGTCAGATTCCTTAATCTTCCTAAACTAGAGGGGTGTTTAAGAGGACATTTTATTTTATTTTGATCTGCATTTCTTTAGTGACTTCATATGTGTTTTCACGTTTGCTCCCCATAAGTGTTTCTTCAACTGTGAAACACTTTTTTTCACGCTTGTTTTTCTTGTGCTTTGTTCAGTTTTCTCTCGTGTACTTTTTTTTCCTATTCCTTTGAAAAAAGTGTTTTTGTGGTTATTTTTTTTGCACATTCTTGTTACTAGTTCTTTGTTGGTTTCAAGTATCACAACTATTTCTCTCCAGTTTGTAGCTTGCCTTTTGCCTTATTTAAGATGTTTTTTGATAAACAGATTTGAAAATTTTTTAAAAATATTATCAAATGTATAATTCTTTTTCGTTATGTCTGGCATTTTTTTATGTCATGTTTGAAAAGTATTTCTCTACCCTGAGGTAATAAAGCTGTTCTTTTATATTTTATTCTAGAAGTTTTAAAGTTTTACTTTTGACATTTAAGTTCTTAATCCATCTGGAGTTGATTTCTGTGAATGGTAAGAAGTAGGAAATCCATTTTCATTTTTTTCCATGTGAAGAACCAATTTTTCCATCACCATTTGTTGAACTATATTTTTCCCTTTATCAATTTCACAGTAGTGTCACAAAAACAGTCAAGAAAAATTCTCAAAAGTTTCTTCCCACTAGTGATAAAAAAATAATAAGCAAAAGTGATCATTTTGAATCAGCATGTTCTAGGTAACATGTCAGGAAATTTAGAGCCATTTAATCACAGCAAACTTACGGATTAGGGATGATATTTATAGCCATTTTATAGAGAAGTCAAGTAAGCCTAAGGACTGTCAAATGGATGTTATGAATATAATAAAGAGATGTTAAGTATTTCCCAAGGTCCTGCATCTGATTGTGTGTGGAGCAGGGATTCTAGCCCAGGTCTAACAGTCCATGCTTTCACGACTTCAGCAGGGAGGGTATTAAACAGAGCCAGCTTTCTCTGTCTTTGTTCAACATTAAAGTGAAGAAGAACTGGCCTACCAGGAAATGGGTGGGTTGGTCTTGCCCTCGGGAAGTGACCTTTCCTTCTTTTCCATCAGGGTCAATTTCCCTCTTTGCTCCCTCATCCCTGGGCACATGCCCACTGAAGCATCCCTCCCTCCTGGGGTTGGAAGGGCCTCCTGGAGTGTGGAGACCCCAGCCCTGGGTAGACTAGACTACTGCCCAGAACACGCACACACCCTCTCTGCTCCCAGGGCACTTTGTGGGACCATAAAGCTGGTGATGAGCATCTGTGCAACAAGCTACTCCCCATCCTCTGTTTCACATCACGACCATCTCTTACTGAACATGCTCTGTGGCCTATACATGATTTTGAAAGACAGGCATAAGCTTTATTTCAAGAAACTGTTTTAAATGTTTGCAACTTCAGAAAAGACACAGAGAATCATGGAGCATGAGAAAACACAGACTTAGAGCCAAGTATCCACGCGAGAATCCACCTCTCCTTTACCGGATGCCTGACTTTAGATGAGTCCTCTACCTCAGGAGTCGCCACATTTTCCTGACAAGGGCCCACACAGAAATAACTGGGGCTTTGAGGATGCACAGTCTCTGCAGACCTGCTCAGCTCTGCTGCTGTTGTGGGAAAGTGCATGAACAGGTCAGTGTGCCGTGTGCCAATAAAACTTTATTTAGAGACACTGAAATTTGAATTTTAGGTAATGGGTCATAAAATGTTATTGTTCTTTTGATTTTTTTCATCCATTTGAAAATGTTAACTTTTTTAAAAAAATTAATTGATTAATTAATTTATTTATTTTTGGCTGCTTTGGGTCTTCATTGCTGTGCACAGGCCTTCTCTAGTTGCGGAGAGCGGGAGCCACTCTTCGTTGCGGTGCACGGGCTTCTCATTGAGGTGGCTTCTCCTGTTGGGGAGCACGGGCTGGCTCTAGGTGCATGGGCTTCAGTAGTTGTGGCGTGCAGGCTTAGTTGCTCCACGGCGTGTGGGATCTTCCTGGACCAGGGCTTGAACCCATGTCCCCTGCATTGGCAGGCGGATTCTTAACTATTGCGCCACCACAGAAGTCCCTGAAAATGTTGACTTTCAGTCCTGGGTCAGAAAAAAACAGGAAGTGGTCTGGATCTGGCCCCAGGACAGTACTTTTCAGGGCCCTGAGTTCAACTATCTGTAGTTGACTCATCTGTAAATGTCAAAGCATGAGAATTGTCTCCAGGTGTTAAGTGTGGATAGTGTGAAATTAGTGAGCCAATTCACCAGTGCCAGCCACAGAGGAGGAACTCAATGATTTTTTTTTTAATTTAAAAATCAGAAATAATTGTTGTCATTATCAACTTATTCAATAGCTACTTACTGTCTCTTTTCCGGTCAGCTATTGTTCTAAGGGCGGGGACACAGCAGCTAGGAAGATGCACAGTTCCTGCCCTTCAAGTGTTTACATTCTAGGGAAGGAGAAAGACACTTGGGTAGAAAAATAGAATTTCTAGCATGTCAGAGAGTGATCAATACTAGGGGGAAAAAGGAGTATATGGGGAAGATTTAGACTGTGGTTTCAAATTTTCGAGTCATCGACACACAGAAGGAACTTCAAGCCATAAAATTTATGAAGTCATCAAGAGTGCCAATGGAGATCATAAACGGAAAGAGGTCCAAGGCTTAGACGCTGAGCTACTCTATTATTAGCGGTCAGGGAGATAAAGAAGAAATACTCAAGGAGACTGAGGAGTACAAGGGAAACCAAGACAGCGTGCTCTTCTTAGAGCTGGGCGTGAAAAGAGGAGGTTCTGGTTGGAGAGGGCTCACACATGGGAACTCCTACTTCATCCAGCAAGTTGACGCCTGAGCAGTGGCTGGTGGATGCAGTAACACGGAAGTCACAGGCGGCCTCGACAAGAGGGACTTTGGCAGAATGATTGGGTCTTGGGGGGAGAATGGTTTGTTCAATATCATATATTAATGCATATACGTGGAATCTAGAAAAATGCTAAAGATTATCTTATTTGCAAAGCAGAAGAAGAGACACAGACGCAGAGAACATATGTACGGATACCAAGGGAGAAGGTTGGGGGGGGGATGAATTGGAAGATTGGGGTTGACATATATACACTACTGACACTATGTATAAAATAGACAACTAATGAGAACATAGTGTATAGCACAGGGAACTTTACTTAATGCTCTGTGGTGACCTAAATGGGAAGGAAATCCAAAAAAGAGGGGATCTATGTATGTGTACAGCTGATTCACTTTGCTGTACAGCAGAAACTAACACAACAGCGTAAAGCAACTGTACTCCAATAGAAATTAATTGAAAAAACAAGAGAAAACGGGAAGAAACAGGAAATTGGAAAGTAGAGGCATCACCGTCAAGGCGTTTCCTGAAGCCACAGGGGTGGAGGGTGTGTTAGAATGAGGGGATGGAGCTGAGGGTTTTATTTGCCTGTTTTCATTACTTTTTTTTTTTTAACATCTTTATTGGAGTATAATTGCTTTACAATGGTGTGTTAGTTGCTGCTGTATAACGAACTGAATCAGCTATACGTATACATATCTCCTCCCTCTGGCGTCTCCCTCCCACCCTCCCTATCCCACCCCTCTAGGGGGTCACAAAGCACCGAGCTGCTCTCCCTGTGCTATGTGGCTGCTTCCCACTAGCTATCTATTTTACGTTTGGTAGTGTATATATGTCCATGCCACTCTCACTTCGTCCCAGCTTACCCTTCCCCCTCCCCGTGTCCTCAAGTCCATTCTCTAGTAGGTCTGTGTCTTTATTTCCATTTTTTTAAGGGGGGGAAAGAACAGCTTGTTAACATGCTGATTCAATAGAGGGGGAAATGGAGGAGACAGTGGAGAGATTAGCAACTTGCCAGAGCAGTGATCAGGGAATAGGTGAGAGACGGTCTGAGCCTTGCATAAGTGGAGGAGCTCAGGGTAGCTCAGAGTCCGGAGAACTCAGCCGCAGAGACAGGAGAGCAGCCAGCGCAGGTAGATGCAGATGCTCGAAGGTGGGAGTTCATGGAAGACCTCTTCTGGTTGTTTCTATTTTCTTGGTGAAATAGGGCTTCAGCAGAGTGATAATGAACTTCTAAAGTTGAGGAAGAGAAGATGTGAATGATCATTTGATTATGGTGCTATGATTGTTGGGTAGTATATAGAACAGTTTCTTAGGGGGGGGGGGCATATGGATTTAACAGTTTGAGTGAATTTTAGAACATCCACGAATCCCCTAAATCTAGAGGGATGATTTTCTCCAAATATGCATTTTTTTCTGGAAATTCGTTCCTAGCCCTCTTTAGATTATCAAGTGGGTTCATGGCCCATGCAAGATTAAAAACCAAAACAAGACATAATAAACCTACTGAAGAAAAAGGGTAGCCAGGGCATCAAGTCAGGATTTCTGCTCCACGCCTGGCCTAGACAGGAAGGCTGGCTATCCTCTTGTCTGGGATAATAGTTTCCTTATTGGGAGCAAGAAAATGAATTACAGCCGAGGACCAAAAGCTGGGGTCTATAGAATCGTATTCAGAGTGAGGTGTCAGAGGGAGACGGTCCCTGGGTGGGCATCTAGATGAGTCAGCTGGAGCAGGGGGTCCAGGAGAAGATCCAGAAGGTGAGACGGGCACGAGCATAGCTCTGCTCTTCTCCAGATACACACAAGCCCCTCCACCTCCATCCCTCCCCCTCCAGACGTCAGCTTGCCTTAGAGGATGTTCAGCTAGGGTAAAATCACATTCAAACGGAAAACATTCAAAACACTTCGGTTTCCTCAAGGTTAAGAAACATGAACTTATTTGAGATAAACAAATCTGGAAGAGGAAAACCTAATTTAACCTCAAAACTGAAACACAGTCTCCATTTTGAGAAGATAATGCAGCACCGAATGATCCCATTGGAGTGCTCAAATTAGGAAATTAGTTGAAATTTGAGGTGTTTTTTATATCTTTGAATCTACTTAATTTTGCATTCCTAAAAGATGTGGTACAAACAGGCAAGGTGTCTGATGTGGAATAATAATCATATAGATCAGAATAAAAATACAAATTGTGATGAAGATAAATTATGTCACATAAAAACTACTCATTTGGGGAACTTAATTTTTTATTTTCCCTGAAATTAAAAAAAGGAACTGTTCAATTAGTAGATATTTTAAATTAAAAACTTAAAAAAATAAGTCCAGTTGATCTTTATTTGACATTCATATATATCTTCCTAACTTTTACTTCAAAGCTGAAGGGAAAAAATGCAGCTGTCTTGCCTGATTTTTGCCTTTGGTGTTATTAAGAGGAGGGGAAAGCCTGCCCCAGGCTGAGACGCTATTTACCAAGTTAAAGGCTAAAGCCAATTGTCACGTCCAAGTTATAAAGTCCTTATGAAAACAGCAACTTATAATGGAAAGTTGCTGGACCCACCTAAGCTCTGGTAGGGCAACATGTTTCAATAATAATAACAATAATAATAAATCTGGTTTTTCTACGTTCAAACTCATACCACATTCTTGCTGTGAGGAAAATCAATTTATATTTCCAGGGAGGAATTCCAAAGTAGAATTGGGTATTTATCATGACTGAACTGAACTGACAACCTCTTCTCATTCTATTCTGCAGATTTTGTCCATGTTTACATGTGTTATTTTTGAAGTTAATGTCTTAGTGAAAAATACTTCATATCAGAATTGACCTTTCCTCTTATTCCTAAAGAAAGTTACCACCATTCTACTTAGATGAAGGTATGACTACAATTCATTTTATTAAATATTCCATTAGAAAAACACTTTCTTTCATAGCAAAGTATGCACTTGCTTTCGTCTTGGCATTTTCCTCTTAGCTGTCGTCATTTGATGGAAGCATTTACTTTGAAATGCCTGCCAAGTATTTTTGCCCAATACCACAGTAACAATGCAGCAATGTAGGAGTGATTTATCCTAGTAAGTTTACAACGGCCGAGCCTGCGTGGAACATTCTGAAGTTCAAACAGAAGGTTTGCTTTTCTCTCTTAAATTGCAAGAAGACTGTCCAACAGCAAGCTGTGCCCGGCTGACCTTCCCTGCGCAGTATAAACACCACCAAGTAATTAATTGGTCACTTCGACTAAAAAAAAAAAGACACAAAAACACAAATACCTGTGCACATGTCCATCCTCGAAGGCACAGATCTGTACAAACACACACACATACTTATGGGTATTAATCATTTTCCCTTCGATCCTATTAAGAGTTTTATTATGGACACATTTTTTATTAAGTAACTGAAAGCATCATTTCTTTGCTTAATGTTTAAAAAACCCATTTTTATTTCTATCATAAATTAATATGAGCATGTCTTGGTTGGGTTGCCTAACTACTGGACCTCACTTGAAATAACCAAAATGAATGTATTTTCAAATTTGCCTCTCGTTTTACTTCTGTGTGTGGCTTTTTAAAAAGATCCACAACAAAGGGAAAAATGCTTGTAGGCTGCAGTGCCAAAGGCTGAATGCTTATTTAGAAAGGTCGCTGTATCCAAAGGACAGATTGCCAGTTCTTTTGAGTTTTCCTTCCTTGCCCCTTCTATGGAAACAGAAAGAAACACGAATCGTCGTCTGGGAGGCAAAGGTAGGGACCACCCAGGGCAGAGCTCACGCAGCGTCTAGTGACCTTCTGCTCTAGCGCAGCAAAGAAAGAGGGAGAGATCCAGACGCGATTCCCGCGGAGCCCTCAAGTATTGCTACTTCATCTTGCTCTTTAGAGGCTTAAAAGATGCCTAAGCGGCTGATTGTTTCAAGAACAAAGCCAGACCTGGCTGGGACTGGCCCTCCAGAGGGCTCCAGCCTTCCTTCTCTGACCTCCGCCTCCTAACCCCACTTGCCCTGTTTCTGGAGAAGGATGATCTGTTTTCTTTTCAGAACAATCTGTCAGGAAAGTGGGCTCCATGAATATTCACTCCCTAAAGGGGAACTCCTAAGAAATAAAGTGAGCCTGCATTCCCTGGCTCTGTGCTCTGTGTAGGGTGGTGAGACAGACCCCTCCGGATGGAGACGTGTGTGGCAAGGGGCTCCTGCCTTAAGTCCGATCCACCGGGACCCACGGGCCAGGTGCTGGGCCTGCACAGCCCGAGGGCAGGGTGAGTTCAGGGAAGCTTGGTAGTGACATCAGCAGCAGTGAGGCAACTGGGGGATTTCACATTTCAGTTTTTCCGACTGTTCTGCTGGGATTTTAAAAAATCTAATTTTGGGGGCTTCCCTGGTGGTGCAGTGGTTGAGAATCTGCCTGCCAATGCAGGGGACACGGGTTTGAGCCCTGGTCTGGGAAGATCCCGCATGCCGCGGAGCAACTGGGCCCGTGAGCCACAACTACTGAGCCTGTGCATCTGGAGCCTGCGCTCCGCAACAAGAGAGGCCGCTATAGTGAGAGGCCCGTGCACCGCGATGAAGAGTGGCCCCCACTTGCCACAACTAGAGAAAGCCCTCGCACAGAAACGAAGACCCAACACAGCCATAAATAAAAATAAATAAATAAATGAAACTTTAAAAAAAATCTAATTTTGCTTGTATTCATGTGTGTTTGTGCTGGTGGCAGTGGTTGGTTGATTGATTTTTTTTTCGTTTGCTACGGAGCTTAATCAGGGGACCTCATTGTAAAGGACTGGTTTAGGATGGGGTGAAGAACACAATTATTTATAGATACTGGGTGGGGAGAGGAGGTGTGATGGTGGCCAGGAGAGCCACACGGATGCAAAGTAAAGCGACAAAGTACATCGAGATAAGCAAGTTTCCAGTAGACAGCCATTCACTGGGTCCGCAATATTTACTGAGTACTCTGCCCTGGTTGGACACTGAACTAAATGCTGGAAATTGAAAAGATAAATAAGGCAGAATGCCTATCCTTAGATAGACTCTAACGTAGGAGACAGGCCCACAAAGAAGCAGACTGTCATCCTTAATGCAACTGAATTATAACATTTATTACCAGGCCTGGCAAATAGTGGGTAATCAAGAAATATTTGTTGGGGTCTTTAGCAAGCACCTAATAAAGGTAAGTTCCCTAAATAGTTAAGTATTTGTTTCAGATTTTTTTCATATATGTGTTTTAAAAATGTTTTTGTGACTCCCCCCTACCTCCCACACTAAATTGGTAAATTCACTGAGGCCAAACCTATGTTTACTATTTCTTGTCTGAGCCTTGACATGGAGAGTGAGGTCTGGTGGGTGAGGATTACATCCTGAGAGGAAGAAAATTTCTTTTCACTTTCACAGTGTTTAAAAGTCATGTACATTTTACAAATATGACTATTTTAATATTAAAATAAATGATAATATTTTAAAATGTTTAATGATTTCTACATTGTAGTCTTAAGTCCTTCAATGTGGGAAACCAGGCTGAATTAAAGTGTAGTCACAGCATATGTAACTGACTCAGCCTCTGGGCAGTTTCTCATGTGCCCTTTGGTGTCACAATAGCTTATGAATCTAAACATGTATCTGCCACCTGAAACAGGACACATGATCTTAATGGCTTCTTCAACGCCCACACACACTCCCAGGGTCTGTGCCCCCGTGAGGAATGTTGCCCAGACTTGGGACAGCTTATGTTCACAGATTACAGGGATGCTGATTTTAGGCCTGTGTCTGCTCTCAGATCCACCCCACCCCCATCTTTTTCTTTGCTCTGCTCTGAATTCAAGGGTCTTAGTTCTGCTCCTTGGCCAACTGGTGACCCCTTGGTTTGTGAAATGGAAGCACTAGTGTGAAACTGAAGGCCAGGATGAAGGGGGAGTCCAGAGCACAAGCCCCCGGTCCTGTTCTGTGCTTCTCGGAAGTGGTGTAGTTCCTCCGTAGCCCCACCTGCAGCCAGTTGAAACCAATAGATGCAGAAAAAGCATTGCAAACTTCAACATCCATTCATGATAAAAATTCTCAAGAAACCATAGGAAATTTCCTAAAAGTGCCACCTTTGTGTAGTAAAAACTACACAAAAAGACTAATGGCAAAAGGAAAACTGCTAAACTTGACTTCATGAAAATTAAAGCCTTCTATTCTTCAAAAGATGATGTTAAGGAAAGGAAAAGGCAAGGTACAGACTGAAAAAAATATTATTGGTGCAGATATCTGACAGAGAACTTGTATTCAGCACATGTAAGGAATTTTTAAAGTCTTAAAGTCAACAATAAAAAGAGAAACAACCAAATAAAAATTGGAAAAAAAAAGAGTTGAATAAACTCTCACAAAAGAAAATATATTAATGGCAGATAAAAAAGATGCGCCACATTACCAGTCCTCAGGGAACAGTAAATTGAGCCACAGTGAGGTAAAGAACCCTTAGAATGGCTGAAACAAAAATGACTGTTTGATAATACCACATATCGTGACAGCGTGGAGCCACTGGAATGCTCTTACATTGTGTGAAGGTATAAAATGAAGTAGTACAACCACTTTTTGACCTGTTTGGCAGTTTCCTATAAGTGCGATTTTGCTCCTTATACTGACCCAAGTGAAAAGAAAATTAGTCCACAAAAAGAATTGTGCGTGAATGTTTATAGCAGCTTCCTTCAGAATAAGTTGGAAGGAGTAGAAATGTTCATTGAAAGGTGAATGGACAAACATGAATTGATGAATTATGCTCTATTCGTAGAGGAATATGATCCAGTACAAAACAGTAATATACTGCTGATATGTGTAGCAGTGCAGGTGGATCCCAAGAACTTAATGCTGAGTGAAAGAGGCAAGGCACAGAAGTCACGTTCTGTCTGATTCCTCTTAACAAGGAGCTTTCTGACCTGCAGGACTAATTCAGGATCCGTGGTTGCCTAAACCAGAGGGGCTGAATACTAGAAACTTGACATGGGAGTTTGGGGACAGTGTAGCTCTTTTATAGCCCGTTTGGAATTGTAATTACCAGGTGGCAGAGATTTCCAAAACTTATTTTACCATACCCTCAAAATGGGTGCATTTTATTGACTATGAAGTATTTTAATACAGTGAATTGTGTGTGTGTGCAAAGCAGATTAGAGACATATTTTTTATTCATTGTCTACCTGTGCCAAAGTGTTAAAATCCCCAAGAAGGCATTTTCAGACACTGCCTCAGCTCTGCTCATAATTGACCATGAGTATGGGTATTACAAGTATGGGATTACAAGTACAGATTTTTTTTCCAGAATTGATTTTTTTTATTTGAAGAAAAAAAATTTTCCTTTAGGCTTTATCTAGCTTATGAGTCCTGGACTTTTTGTAAATATTTTATTTCCTAAAAGTTTAAAGAGCCAAAAGAAACCTCATAAAGTGAAAGGTGCTCAGATTTGCAGCCACTCTCTATTGGGGCTCAGCTTATTAAAAATATGTGACAGAAAGATTATTTTTCTTCTTCCTCAACAAGGCAGATGTCCTAATACTTTTTCTTCCATAAGCACAGATCCCTTTACAAAAACAATACCTTCCTCTTGGGAAATATTTGCACATTTAAAACAATTCGGTAGCCTTTTTCAGTGTCTTTGGGTGTTTGATCATGTCTTGCTTTGTTTGTTTTGTTTTTTTTGGTTTCTGATCTAAGACCATCTGACATGTGCTTTGGTTTCCCCAGTTGGAGAAAAGCACAAGGCAGGAGAAAAGTAGTTGGCTTGCCCTTGAGATGTGATTTATTTCAAAAAGCGAAATCGGAGAGGGCACACAGGAAACTCCACCCTGGACAGAACGTGTCCACCCAGAGCGGCGAGACCCAGCAGTGCCCACGGGCCGGCTCTGACACCCTCTTATGCGGCCCCTCGGGGACGGGGTCAGGGGCCCGCAGCCCAAGCCCTAGGGCTCCCCGTCATATCCTGCGAGTCAGTGGTACGAAACACGACAAAACTCTGTAGGCCTCTCTCCTGGCCTTCCCTTCCCTGATCTCCCTGACAGGGTAAAGTCCTCTGCCCAGTTCTTAGAACAATTTTTTACGAGCCTCCAGCTCCAATTCTCTACTTGGCTCTGGAGCTCTTGCATCACTGTGTTTTCTTTTGTATCCATAAAACCCTCTTTAAATCTGGCTTTTCTTAACTTTGATGTCAGTGGGAAGAGATGGCAAACTTGAGGAGAAAGATGTTTCATTAGCCAATGTTCACTTATCGCAACCACAGACACATTCTGAAAAGCCTGGAGGAATTTGGGATGTGTGCAAGAAGCCTTGCATCTCTGCCCCGCAAAGAGGGTGGGCGATGGTATCGGCCTTCTTTGTCTGAAGTTTAAAGGGCTAGCATCTCTTGGGCAGGTAGCAGATACATTCTTTCGCCCTAAATTATAATTTTAAATGTAGTATCGGGGAGCTGCCAATAGGTGGTGGCAGGGCAGTTACTGGCTTGAGCTTGACTCAAATCAGCATCACGGATAGGGAGGACTTTTCCGATGGTACTTCGTCCGCCAGGAGCCCTTGTTGTCGGCCAGGTACTGTGCTCCCACCTATGAGGAACGAGAGGCGCAAGGGCAAACAACCTGACTCAGTTTGTGTGGCCGGTAACTGGTGAAACAGGAGATCCAACCCAGCTCCAGCCTCTGAGTTTGTGACAATACACTAGACCACCTTGCAGCCAAGGCAGGTAAATGCCATATCACTTTCTTTTTAAGTTTCAACTGAAAAAATACAGTAAGTCATTATTTTACGTCAGACTTAAGAGTAGCTGCAGCCATCTACAGCAAAACTCAGTCACAAGTAGACAAGGTTCTAGAGAGCTGAGACATTTCACACAAAGCATATATGTGTTGTGAGATCATTTACAAAAAGCACTTAGAATAGAACGGTGTCTGGCGGGCACTTAACAAATACGAGCTAAAATTAACGTTAATGAAGTGGAAATCTGATCATAGAATCGCTTCCTAGGGGAGTCGGGGGGGAGGTCAGGAAACTGATCTTCCTGATCACAGATGAGCAAACAGACAATTTAGGCATCAAATCTGGAGAACACGGTGGTCTCAGGTTTAAATCTAGAATGGTCAATATCGGACCCTGTAATCAGGAGGTCACACAATAACAGCAGGGTAATCTTTCCTGGTGGCTGAAATCGTAAGAGGTAAAACGTGGAAACTTATATTCTATGCCCTGTTTGTGGCCCTGTGGCCCAGAGAATCGGAGAAAGTCTGCAGAAGAGACAGACAAGCATGGAGCAGACGTACAGAAGGAAGCCAGCCAGGACAACGCGTCTTAACCGTGCTGAGATCCAGGGTCCAGCTCAGTCCTCAGGCGTGGCTGCGCCCCTGGGTGCTCTCTGGAGCACCCCAGCTCCTCTCAGCGGATCAGAGTCCTTCTCTGCGCCCCCAAGGCAATTTTAAAATCTGCTTACCTGGCTTTATTTTTCTTCATAAAACGTATCTACCTTTTCCTGATGCTATACTACGTATACATGTGTTTGTTTATTGTCTGAATCCCCCATACAAGGTTAGGAATTTGGTCCACGGCACGATCTTTAGAACTGAGCACAGTGTTGGACACATAGTCAGTGTCTGTTGAATAAATCAATGGTATGAATGGATAAAATCTCCTTGCGCTTAAGCTATTTTTAGCTGAACTTACGTTTCTTGCAAATCAGAGTTGTAGCTGACCTACAGGAGTAGGGGCTTGGCTGAAATGTTCAGATAGCAGGAAGGACTTGGACCAGGATGCTGGGTAACAGGTAGCAGAGGTGGGAGAAAATGTACTAGAATAAGGAGCTAACCATGCCGGCTGCGTGACCAGGACACACCGGATCCGAGATCTGCCCAGCACCATCTGATGACAACACCTGCACCAAAGAGTGATCTCCATTCCAATAAATGTGTGATCCAGAAACAAAGCATTATTCTAACTCCAGCAGAGCAGTGGTTTATCTGTCTATCTAGGTGGTAACAAGATGTGCTTATGGGCAGAAGAGCCCTGGCATTGCTATCCTGCCTCCAGTGGAAGTGGTCTTGAAATAAGGGCATCGCATCAGAGAATTCCAGTTCCACGATCTGAGACAGACAGAGAAACACAGCTGTGTAGCTGACGCTACTACCTAAGTATCTGATGCTCACTGATGCAAGTGTAATGACACTGAGAACTGAGTGTTGGTTCACAACGTCCAGAGCCTCCCGGGTGAAATCTGAAACTGGCCTCTGTACAGAGACAAGGAGAGACCAAAGAAAGAGGCAGCCACTCCAGATTGGTAGGTGGCAGGTGTGACAAGCAAGGGAACTTATGTAGGAGGCTTGTTCTCGGTTACTGCAAGATGGCTAGGTCTCTGCATCCACCCACCAAATCTTAACCGTCTGTCTAGCTGCCTTACCTAGGTTCAGTCACGTGTTCAGTCCAGGTGGTCTCAACATCACATTACTCTCTCACGGCTGCACCCTTGAAAGGGTTCCTAGAGTGGGAACGGTGGGTGGAACATACATTCCAAGGACAGGGATGGGTGAGGAGCCTCCGACTGCTTGGGTCCAGCTCGTGGGTCAACAGGCAGTCACGACTGAGAAGAAATGAAATCATGTTAGCATCCTCTGCTTAGTTAATCAGAGACATACATAATATACTTAAAGTATTTTTTTTCCAGCCAAACTGGTAAAAAGTTTATAAAAGAGTGAATGCATCGATTCAGACCACTAGGTGTTCTCCAATGTGTTTCTGTTCTTCTGTAACAGAACCTCCAATTTTTAGCTGGCTATGTGCCCATCCACCAAGAAGGATTACATTTACCTTCCACCCTGGTAGCTGAGTGTGGCCACGGTACTAAGTTCTGGGCAATAACCTGTAAACCTGAATGGTAACTTCTGCATGGTGTCCTTAAGGAAGAAAGAAGTCTTGCCCTTTATCTTCTTCTTCTTTCCCACTTGCTAGAGCGAGGACATAATGGCTGGAACCCTGGCAGCCACCTTGGGCCACGAAGTGACCTTGGGAATGAAAACCCAAGAAGCCAAGGTCCCTGACACTTCATTTCCACAATAACATCTCTGGACTGCATTCTCCTGGAATTGTACATGGAAGAAAATAAATTCTTAATTTCCTTAAACCACTATTGGGTTTTCTTTCACTTGTGACCAAACCAAGTAGGGGAATTTATTCCCTATTAATGGCATTGATATGCATATGTTGGACCATCCTTGCACCCTAGGAATAAATCCCACTTGGTCACGCTGAATGATCCTTTTAATGTACTATCGAATTTTGCTAATATTTTGTTGAGGATTTTTGCAACTATATTCATCAGGGATACTGGCCTATAAATTTTTTCTTATACTGTCCTTTTCTGGTTTTAGTGTCACGGTAACGCTGGCTCCATAAAATGAGTTTGGAAGTGTTTTCTCCTTTTCTACTTTTTGGAAGAGTTTGAGAAGTATCGTTATTAATACTTTAAATGTTTGGTAGATTTCACTAGTGAAGCCATCTGGTCCTGGACTTTTCTTTTTGGAAGGTTTTAGATTACTGATTTATTGCTCCTTAAGTCTCCAGACTTATTCAGTCTAATCAGATTTTCTATTTCTTCATGATTGAGTCTTGGTAGCTTGTCTGTTTCTAGAAATTTTTCCATTGTTTCTAGTTTGTCCATTTGTTGGCATATAATTGTCTGTAGTAGTTTATTAACGATCCTTTGTATTTCTGTGGTATCAGTTCTAATGTCTCCTCTTTCATACCTAATGTTATTTATTTGAGAAAAACAAAGTATTTTCAGATAAACAAAATCTGAGTGAATCTGTCACCAGCAGATCTACACCATAAGAGACGTTTAAAGAATTTCTCTGGCTTAAGAAAATGATTCCAATTAGACCTCAAATGTACACAAGGGAATGAAGAAAACCAGAAATGTTATATATGAGAGAAAGTATGCAAGACTTTTCTGTGTTTTTAATCTTTTCAAAATCTTTTCAAAAAATAATAACTATTTAAAGGAGAGATAGCAATGCTCTCTGTGATTAAGATCAGTTGTGGCAATGAAGTATATGACAGAAGTGCAAAGGAAAGGCATCACCTCCAGATTTTCTCATTCAGTAGACATGGGATGGGGATTGAGAATTTATATTTTTAAGAAGTTCTCAGGCGATGCTAATGCTTCTTGCTAGGGACCAGTCTTCGAGAACCACTGAATTATAGATTTAATGCTATCCTAATACAAATCTCAGCAAGCTTTTTAAAAAACTAGTTGATAAACTAATTCTAGAGGGTTTAGAAAATTAAAAGAGTATAGGATAGCCAAAATATTCTTGAAAAAAAAATTGGAGGACTTACATTACCTGATTTCAAGATGTGCTATATAGCTATAAGAATCATGGCATAATGGTATTTGTGTAAATATGTGAGGACAGGGAATAATGAGAACGCTCTTTATGCACTTCTGGTGGGAATGAAAATGTCACAATGACTTTTAACTGCTTTCTCGAAGTTTCTATAGAGTTAAATGTACACTTCCCATATGAATCAACAATTCCACACTCAGGCATTCACCAAAGAGAAATGATAGCATATGTGCATGAAAAGACTTCTATATGATCATAGAGGCTCCATGAATTACAGCCCCAATGTGGAGACAAGACAAATGTCCATCACCTGGAGAACAAGAGAAACAAGTTGTGTCATGTTCGTGCAATGAATTCTACTCAGTAATTAAAGGAATAAACTACTGATATACTCAACATTATGGATGTCAAAAAAATTATGCTGAGCAAACCAGGCCGAACAGAAAAGAGTGTCACACATCCTACATGATTCCATTTATAGAAAACTCTAGGGAAAGCATTTAATTTTTAGCAATGAAAAGTCATTGCCTGAGGCCAGGGATGGGGGAGACTTTGACTGTGGAAGAGATGAGGGATCTTTTGGCAGTGATGGAAAAATTCTATATCTTGATTGGGATGGTGGTTACATGTGTATACACATTTGTCAAAACTGATTAAACTGTACATTTCACGTGTCTGTATTATATTGTACATAAAGTATACCTAAATATAAGTGATTTTAAAAGATAACATACAAAGGAGTTTTCAGGAGGCTATTATGTAAGACAGAAATACTATAAGATTCTTTTGGGGTAAAATTTATCTTATTTAAAGTGTTTTTAGATGATTAATTATAATGCAACATTTTGAGGAATCTGTTAAATTTCTAATGACATACATTTTAATCTCTTTGTAGTCCATCACATAAAGCATTAGCTGTGGATATTTGAGAAATATGCTTGGGTGAGCAATCTATAAGTTAAATAATATGTATATATGTGTAAAATTACACACAATTCAAGTTTCTTACAGTTGTTCATATATTAATTTTATCTTAGTATATAAGATACTTCTTAATCCATATTTTCATGATATTTGAACTGCAGCAAATTATACGACTTTCTGTGACAAAATTTTTATTATTTTGCCTAATCTCTGCAGCAAGAATGCAATTATCATCAATAATTATAATCCAAAGACAAAAAGAAAAGCCTGAAGAAAGGACCAAATTGTTCTTTGTCACTATGATGCTCTTTGGCTTAATTTTTGCCTTGGGTAAATGAAAATGGTTGATGGATTTTGATGTCATTTTAGCCCTTTAATTCTACAGTAAATAATTAATCTTTTATGATGAAATGTAGTCATGTTTAATAATTCTGTCATTGTCTTTCATTGCAGCTCTGATTCTTAAAGACCTTTGATCCCTAGATGAGGCTTTAGCAAATTTCCTCTCCATGTGCAGACACATCTTTCATCAGATGTAGGATTAACCAGGATTAGTGATCTTTCAGAGAAAGGGACGTCCGGGATTCCATTTTCTGTAGTGATCGTTTTTCTGTGGATTATAGGGAGATGTAATATATGAAATATGGTAGTTCTTCAGTTTTTGATTTCTTTAAAACCTAAGAGAACAGAGAAAATGGGGGTGGGCAGGAAAACTGTGAAAGCACATTTTAAGACCTGCAAAGTAAAACTAAACTCCTCAGTTTGGAAGGAAACAGAAATGCTGAGTGAGGTGTGAAGAGAGCAATGATGAAATCACGGGATCACCTTGCTTTACGGGCCTTTTCGTGATGAAATCACGGGATCACCTTGCTTTACGGGCCTTTCCTAGCCCCTAGGAGTCTCCGGAACGCCGGAACGAATTCTGAAAGACAGTGCGTTTAACGCCAAGTAAATTCTCTGGGATTTTCCACAAATTCCCAGGAAAGGAGTGTGTGGGTTCCCTTTGAAGTTTAATCATTTCTTTAAACCATTAGTAAATGAATCTTTCACAGCTCCGGCTTTTGCGGGAAACAGACAAACAAAAGTCCACATTTTATATCACTTTGGGGGGGAAAAAAAGAAAGTCATTTTAGAACTTCCAACATCTTGGCGTTACCTCGTCTCACCACACGCCAGCACCACTCCCGTTCCGGCAGCTTGGTACCCGCGCGTGCGGGGTAAGCGCGCGCAGGGGCACTGCGCACACGCAGACGCATGCGCACACGCACGACTTGGCTCCGCGGAAAAGGGCGGGGCTCCCGGGAGGGCCTCGAGGCGACGTCGTCTGCGCTCAGGCGCCGCTGGCTCCAGGGCACCCGGCTACGATCCCGACGGAGGTGGGCGACCGTCAGTCAGCCTCTGAGGAGACGCGGCTCCTCCCGGGGCTGAAGGGCCGCACAGGAGGCTGGCAACGAGGTATCTTAATGTCTCAGTGGAGGCGTTTTTGACAAAGATGCGCTTAGGCTCCGGGAAAGGCTTTGGTGACAAATTCCCCGCAGAACTGAGTCCAGGTCAGCGCAGCCGCCGAGCATGCGCGTCGTGTCCGTGGTGGGGTCGTGTCTGCAGGAAGGAAGGGCGCGGGTCAGGAGGGGTTAGACTCGGATTGATGCACGGCCCCTCCTGACCGCCAGTTCTTGGCTCTCCGCGAGCTCGTTCCCTTTAATGTACAGTTTTTAAAATTCGCTTAAACCTCTTTTGTCTTCCAGTTGAAACTTTATGTGGTCTCTCCCTTTTAGAGCAAACTGAGTACGTGCATAAATCCACAGATAGGTACATCCACGTATACATCCGAACACACACATACACACACACATACATGCATATACATGCACACATGAGTGCACACGCATGCATACGTACGCAAACTTACACACACACACATACACATACGTACACACATATATAAAAACATGAATGGGAAGAAAAAATGTTTAACACTTCAAACTCCCGATCTTTACTTTTTCACCTTCCATTTCTTATCTCCCTTTCTCTCTCCTTTATTTGCCAGTAATCAATAAAAATTTTATTTTAACCAGTTTCAAAGCTAAGTAGAGTAATTACCCTGCCAAGGAACCAGTTCCGTTCTGAGAGCATGTTTGTAAGTCCAATTTGTTCATGAGTCCAACAAAGTTAGCCTAGGTACCCAACTAACACAGTCGGCTATATAGTACTGCTGTAATAGGTTTATAATACTTTTCACACAAATAATACATTTTTAAAAACGCACAAAAAATAAAATATTTTTAATCTTACAGTACAGTACCTGGAAAAGTACAGTAGTGCAGTACAGCAGCTGGCATCCAGGGGCTGGCACCGAGTGAACAGGCAGGAAGAGTTACTGACTGGAGGAGGGACAGGAGGTGGGAGATGGTAGAGCTGAAGGATCGTCAGCCATAGGAGACGGAGGACAAGCTGCAGTTTCACTCATGCCTGACGTTGATGGCACAGGTTCTGGTTTCTTGCTGGATTCAATTCTATCTACTCTCTTGAAAAAAAGCGATCCAGTGATATCTGGTAGTAGCTCTTTTTTTCTCATCATAGGTGACACAGTAGCACTGGCTTGCATTCTGAATGGCTGCTGCCACCTTTGTGTACCGTTCTACGTTCAGGTCCTGTGCCTCAAAAATTAACAGTGCCTCCTCAGATAAAGAAAATCCCCTTGCCATTTCCTCTTCGTGAATCTCTTCGGTTCTTCAGTTACTTCTTCCTCTTGTCTCTCTTCGTCCTTTCTCTGGGCCTCCAATTCCATCAGGTCTTCATTAGCAAGCTCCTCTTGTTGCACAGCAAGGAGTTCAATGAAGTTGTCCTCTTGCAGATCTAGCTTCAGCTTCTCGCTGAGGGTCACTAAGTTGCTAAGACCTCTTTGGACTCCTCGTCCACCTTCTCAAATCCATGAAAATTGTGCACAAACTGCAGGCACAGTTTCTTGCAAACCCCATTCATGGTGACAGCTGTAACCTCACGCCAAGCAAAGTCAATGTCTTTTATGGCCTCGTAGATGTTGTAGTCCTTCCAAAATTGTCGCAAGGTTGTTCCTGATTCGTCACTCGCCTTTACTGCCTGATGAAAAGTGTGAATAGTAAATAGTATTTCTTGAAAGTCACTGTAACTCCCTGGTCCATAGGTTGGATGAGCAATGTAGTATTCGGTGGCAGATGCACTACTTTGATGTTGGGGTGAAAGTCATCCATGAATGGGGGTGGCCCAGAACATGTCGAGCAGCAAAAGAATGTTGAATGGGATGTCCTTCACCAAACAATGTTTCTCTGCCTCTGGGATAAAGTAGTGGAAAAACCAGTCCTGAAACGTGGCCTGTGTAATCCAGGATTTAGGGTTACACTTCCACACAACAGGAAGAGAGCCCTTGGCTATGTTTTTAAGGGTTCTTGGGTTCTCTGAATGATAAACTAAGAGAGGCTTCAGCTTCAATTCACCGGAAGCATCGCCACCAAACAACAGTTAGCCTATCCTTTGCTGCTTTACAGCCCGGCATCAACTTTTCCTCCTTACTGATGTAACTTCGGTCTGGCATCCTCTTCCAGTACAGTTGTGTCTCATCCACATTAAAAACCTGGTTGGGTAAATACACACCATCATCAATAATTTCTAAAAGTGTTTCCGGAAGTTCCTGGACAGCTACCCTATCTGCACTTGCTGCCTCTCCACTTACTTTTACATTGTGAAGGTTGGCTCTAGCCTTGAACCGATGAAACCAGCCGTGGCTGGCATTAAAAGATGTGCCCTCTGATTCTTTGCCGTGTTTCTTCTTCAAGTCTTCATGAAGGCTTTTAGCTTCCTCTTGAATCAGCGTTAAGCTGAGCAGGACTCAGCGCAGATGTTGATCCTGCATCCGCACACTGAGAAGTTTCTCCATCTCCTCCATCACTTTTCCATGCTTCTTCGATATTATTGTCGACTTCATCGGCATGCAGACTTCACATGTTCCATGATCTTGTCCTTGTTCTTTAGATTCGTGCCAATGATTGAATGATTCATGTTATAAGAATGAACGATGTCTAACATCTTTTTGCCCCGCTCCACTCTCTCAATTATTTTCACTTTTGTTTTCATCATTATCGCTTGGCGCTTCTTAACAGTACCAGCTACATCACCGCCGCTTTTACGCTTGTTTCCGGACATCCTGGGCTTGAAATAAAGATACTGTACTACTGTATTCTATACAGTACTGTACACTAAAGTACACAAAACCACAACCACTTGTAGAGGATGCACGCATGTGACAGTGTACACCAGACACGTGAACTAACTTACGTGATTGGACGTGTGAATGCACGTCCGCATCTTTGAAAGTTTGCAACTTGAAGGTTCGTATGTAGAGGACTTACTGTATATGTTCTACAAAACCTTACAGATTATATCATTTATATACAACTCCAGCTATAGAGAAAATTAGGTCCAGCCCCTGCACGGCTATCACGCTGAAGAGCAAAAGCACCTGCAGACTCGCATCCATTACCTGTACCTGTCAATGTGGTGTGGGAGACGGCCCATTCTAAGGATAACCCTCAAAGTCACAAAAAGTAGATCTTGTTTGTATCCTGATCCAAACAAGCCAACTTTAAAATGATACTTGCACATGGGGTCCATATTAGGTTATAATGGTGTGGTAAGTCTATTAGACAAAATTTAAATACACTTATCAAGGCATTTATGAGTGAATAAAATGATGCTTAATAATGCTTTGGAAAAAACTGTTTAGGGACAAAGATGAAATAAGATTAGAAAATACCGACTGTTGATGAATCATGGTACTAGAAATACGAGAAGTCACTCTACTAAACTCTACTTTGTTGTATGTTTGAAAATTTCTAATAAAAAGTAAGACAAAAATAATACAAGAAAAATAATGTATGAATTTTTTCTCTCATATATTCAATACAAATAAAATTTCAGATATGCACTTAATAATGGATCACTGAATTCCTAATCAGTAGTCTGTAGTTAGTTCTCAAAGGAACACAAAATGCCTATTTATACCTGGAATTCGTGTTGGCCATCCATTATTCAATATGGTATATTTACACTAAAAATGGAGACTAGGAAAACTAAATGCCTTACATGATGTAATTTTTCTTGAAGTGAATTTAGGCATTCTTACAAAAGAATTTTAACATATCAAATATATTTTAAATGAAATTTAAATTATACATAGCATAACATTTTGTATATATGTCTATGTAGTACTACAAATTTTAAAAAAAGATTATATATAAAATAAAACTCTCATTCAGGAACATCAACTACATAATAATTATTTTTCAAAAGATCTAAGAAAACTAGTATTTATTAAACCTCTTTAAGACTAAATGATATCCTAGATAGTCATAAATAAACTATTTATTACTGCAGTAATAAAGCAAAGCAAGTTTACTACCAGATTCTCATATGAGTCTCATGTTAATTAGGTAATAGATGTATATTCTCAAAAAAAAGTGGGGGACTCAATTAAATTTCCAGTACAAATCGTAAGTGTAAATTTGTTTTCTTAAATATGCATATCAAATTATTTTTCACTCAAAGGATTAATATTAAGTGAAAACCCTATCCTCTGATGAATTTGTACCTTCTGGAATATAAGGTCAATGTCCAATAAAAATACAACACAAGCTACAAATATAGTTTTAAATTTTCTTCTATCCACATTAAAAAGAAAATAAAAAGAAATAAGTGGAATTAATTTTAATAATATATTTTATTTAATTCATTATACCCAAAATATAATTTTAGTATCAAATCAATATTTTAAAGATATTAATAAAATAATTTACTTTTTGTTTTTCATACTGAGTTTTCGAAATCTGTGTATTTTATACTTACAAAACATCTTAATTTAAATGCTACGTTTTCATGGGACATACTGGATCCATGTTTAGATTCCATAACATTTATAGTTGAAAAAGGAGATTCAGATACTCAAGTTGTTCTACAATGCACTTAAAGTTTCCAATAACTTAATAGAGCATCAGGTTTTGAGGGTTTTTTTTTTTTAATTTATTTTGTTTATTTATTTCTGGCTGCGTTGGGTCTTTGTTGCTGCACGCAGTCTTTCTCTAGTTGCAGTGAGCGGGAGCTACTCTTTGTTGCAGTGCGTGGGCTTCTCACTGTGGTGGCTTCTCTTGTTGCAGAGCACGGGCTCTAGGAGCTCAGGTTTCAGTAGTTGTGGCACATGGGCTCAGTAGTTGTGGCTTGCAGGCTCTAGCGCGCAGGCTGAGTAGTTGTGGCGCATGGGCTTAGTTGCTCCGCAGCATGTGGGATCTTCCCGGACCAGGGCTCAAACCCGTGTCCCCTGCATTGGCAGGTGGATTCTTAACCACTGCGCCACCAGGGAAGCCCAGAGCATCCGTTTTTAAACTTAAATGAAAACTAATAAACTTACAGTCCCTCAGTCTCACTAGTTGCAATTCAAGTATTTAGTAGCCACACGTGGCTAGTAGCTGCCACGTCGGACACCAGAGCCCAGGTCCATGGTCTTCCTGAGTCCATGTGGATGCACTACTACCCGAGTAGTTGAAGCAATGAAAGTGAAGGTGGCAGACACCCATTTAAAGCGTATACTTTAAAAGGAAAATAACAAGTATTTCAGACTTTTCCTTCCTCCCAGAAAATAGCAAGACACTATTTAATTATTTTCAGTTTTATAGTATTAGCCACAGATAAAAACAAAAGCGCATAATCTGTCTAGTACTCACCATTATTCTTTTTTAAAAAATATTATTTTGAGCATAAAATATTTGCCTTTGAATAAACAAACTGTAGTTATTTCTTTTAAATATACAAAAATGTCCTAATAATAAATAGCTTGGATCTTTCCAGTTTTATTTCCAAGCCCTGAGCTATGGCCTTATTTCAGGCTGTAAAAACTGATACAGGGCGGTTCTGAACCACAGAAGTCCTAAATACAATCGCAGTGACATTTAGATCCACGGGCTGCCAAGGGAAATTCATTACTTTCCCTCCATGAGCATCATTACATGAAGTCTCCTCCCTGGGTTATTTTTTGACTTTCCTCATTATCTTTTCATTCACTTTTTCTAATCACAACTTCATGCAGCTTCACTTTGGGCTTTGGATACTTCAAACACTACTGAACTACAGGGACATAATATATTCTCTAACCCAAATAATTTATTCCAGTGTGATTACAGAAATCGAACACTTGTATAGCACCTATGATATGCCCCCCGCTGATCTAAGAACGCTACTTGTTCTGGTCTATGTCATCCTCCCAGCACCCCTGGAAGTATGTATTACTGTCTTTCTCATTTTACAGATGTGGTAACCACGCACAGAGAGGCTAGTAAGCCACCCAGCGTTACACAGTGAGAAGTGGTGAAGTAGTGCTTGAATCCAGGGGTCTGGTCTCAAAGTCCATGCTCTTCCACTGCTCTGTTGCCTCACCAGGGCAGCCTTTGGCCCAACTGCTTGAAGTTACGTCCTGAAGTCGGCATGTTTCTTTGGAATAACATTTTATCTGCAGTTTCTGGTCCTGTTATTCCAGGACACATAAGCAGAGCCGATCCACATGGACCCAGTCTTAAGGCAATATAGGTGCTTGATGCCAAGATTCCACTTAGCCCTGACTACATCACAAGACACTGATTGCCACAAGTCACGGGCCCGGCCATCAGTCACCTGAGAAGCTCATCTTGTTATCCGGGAAGCACCCTGTGACGCTCAGGGCACTTGGAACTTCTTTCATTAATTGTGGATTTAGGAGTTTTACTCCGATATTAAGATACCGGTGAAAACCTCCTGCCTCCTGACCACAACGCCCCTGTGTCTGTAAGTACCTTGAAATTGACTTATACTGAAAGTATCCTTTTTACCAATGGCTTTTTTTTTCTGTCACCAATAAACCTCTGTTTGCCCTTCCTATAACAAATTTCTATTTTGATTGCATTGCTTTTTAGAAATCGGCTGTGAATACATGTGTAGATGGAAGTACACCTCTTCCACCATTATTTGATAACCCTATACCAGTGGTTCATATTTTTCTGAGTTGAGAGAGATGATGATGAGTTTTTTCCTTAAATTCTGGATATCAGTAAATAATTGACTTTTTTTTTTTAACCCTCATGGTCCTGCCAACCATTAATAGTTGGGTAAATATCTTTAAGAACCTACTACTAATAGATCTGAAATTTTTTTTAGACAGGTATTTTTCTGCCCTCCATTTTTAGCGTACTTTTATTTTTAACATTAAAGTCTTAAAAATATCAACGTAAGTCAATATTTCAAAAAATGCTATGAAGGTTAAGTAACACTTTCACTGTCATAGTTTTGTCTTTGAAGCAAATAATCTGTTTTCTTTGTTTTCCCTTTTGCCTACAATCCCTTCTGCGTGGTTCGGCTGCGCAGACGCTGTAGTGAATGGCCGAGTGGGTCTGGTGGGTGGAATGAACAGGTGTAAAGGTCTGAGGGGCTGGGGGTCAGGGGAGAGGAGAAGGGGGCCTTGCTGCATTACAGTCGACACTCTGGTGGGAAGCATGGACCAATTAAGGCTTCATACTCACCCACCATCCTCTGAAACTACCAAAGGTCCCCAGAATCTTACCAGGGCCAATCCAATAATCAATATGAATCTTCATTACCTTCTTAGCAATATTTGACAAAGCTGATCACACTTTAAAAATGTGATGACTCAGTTTACAGGATACCATTCTCTTGATTTTTCCTTACTTTTCTGGTGACTCCTTCGCAGTCCTGTTTGCTGCTTGTCACCTTGACCTCTAGACGCTGAAGTACTCTGAGATCAAGTGCAGACATATTGTTTTTTCTCACCATATTTGTGCAGGTATCTCACACAATCCCATGCTTTACAGATCATCTGTTCACTGATGAATCTCAGATTTAAATGTCTAGCCTTGAACCTGAGATCCACTCTCAGATATCCAACTTTCTACATAACATCTTCACTTAGATGTTTCAAATTTAATACGTGCAGTACTAATTTCTTATTTTCCTGCCCAAACCTGCATTTCTCATTTCAGGCCAAGCACCTCAGAATCATTTTTACTTCACTTTTTCAATCATCTTTCATCTCTCCAGTGCACATCTAATTGATTAGAAGATCTTGTCAATTTCAGTTGTCCAAGTCACCTCAGGCTGCCATAACAAAACATCATAGACTTGGTGACTTAAACAACAGTCCAAGATCAAGGTGCTGGCAAAGTAGATTTCATTCTGAGGCCTCTTCTCTTGGGTTGTAGGGAGCTGCCATCAGACTGTGTGCTCACGTGACCTCTTCTTATGTGCATATATGAGAGAGAGCAAGTTTTCTGATGTCTCTTGTTGTAAGGGCCTTAATCTCACCATGAGGGCCACATCCTCATGACCTTATCTAAACTTAATCACCTCCCAACGGCCCCATCTCCAAATACCATCACACTGGGGATTAGATCTTCAACATATGAATCTTGGGACACAAGTGTCAGTCGGTAACAATAATATACAATAAGTCTCGTCACCACCATTGGTTTTCACTGGCTCCTTTGCAATGCCTTAGATTCACCACCGTTCTGTCTCTTTGGAATACGAGGGCATCCTAACTGGGTTCTCATACTTCCCTCCTGCTCCTCCGCAGACTATTTTCCACAAAGCTGCCAGAAAAATCTTTTACATTTGTCACACATTTTAATAGATAGTTCTGGTATAGGGTAGTCTCTGGAACATTTGGTTTTGTCAGTAGCCATACGTTTCCCCTCACTGCGAGGTCTACAAATTAGGGAGTCTGAGAGTTCAGAGGCACAAGTCTGTTTGTCATTCAGAGTAGCAATCAGGCCTTCTTTGAACTATTCTTTAAAATCTGGTTCATTTCATTTGAGCTTCTTGTGAGGTGCTAAAGCTGTAAAATAGAACATTGATCCTCCCTGCTGTAAAAAAAAAAAAAAAAAAGATAATGTTGCTGCCACAGGGCAGGGTCATTAAACATGCAAGTTGGTGAAGTTAGTGGGAAAATTCAATTTTTAAAAGGACCAAAAAAAAAAGGACCAATCATCAGAACTAAAAACAAGAAATATTTAGGTAAAAATGTCATGAAATGTGATCAAGACCTGTACCCTTGAAAACTAAAAGCACCAATGAAAGAATTCACAGGTAATTTGTAAATAAATGAGAGACATACCATGTTCATCTAGCAGGCATTCCCTGATTACCCCCAGCAACCACAGACCTAGGCAACTCTTCATATGAATGGCCTCAACAGTTAGTCCTTGGTGACTGACCTGTTTCATTTAGCATCGTGTTTTCAAGGTTTGTCCATGCTGCAGCACACATCAATACTTCAGTTCTCTTTATTGCCAAACAATATTCCACTGTGTGGATATACCTCATTTATTTATCCATGCATCAGTTGCTGGACATTTGGGTTGTTTCTACTGTCTGGCTATCATGAATACTACTATAAACATTCATGTACAAGTTTTTGTGTAGACATATCTTTTCATTTCTCTTGGGTTATCATTTCTCTTGGGATATATGTTTTCAATGCTACTTATGAGTAGAATTTCTGGGTCACGTGATAATTTGTTTAACATGTTGAGGAACTGCCAGACTACTTTCTGTAGTAGCTACACCATTTTTCATTCCCATCAGTGATGTCTGATGGTTCCAGTTTCTCCATATCTTGACTATAGCTTGGGTGGGTGTGAAGAGGTATCTCATTGTGGTTTTGATATACATTTTCCCTAATGACTAATGATGTTGAGCTTCTTTTCATGTGCTTCTTGCCCATTTGCATATTTTCTTTGGAGAAATATCTATTCAGATCTTTTGCCCATTTTTCAATTGGTTCATTTTTTATTGAATTGTAAGACTTCTTTATATAGTCTAGGTACAAGTCTCTTATCATATGTGATTTGATGATATTTTCCTTCATTCTGTGTATATTCTTTTCGCTATCTTGATGGTGCCTTTTGAAACACAAAAGTTTTACATTTTGATGAAATCCAATTTACCTGTTTTTCTTTTGTCACTTGTATTTCTGGTGTTATATCAAATAAAACTGCCTAACCCAGGATCACGAAGATTTATCCTATATTTTCTTATAGGAGTTTCATAGTTTTAGCTCTTACATTTAGATCTATGACCCATTTTGAGTTAATTTTTGTACGTGGTGTGAAGTAGGGTTCAAGTTCATTCTTTTGCATGTGATTATCCAGTTGTCCCAGGTTAATTTGTTGGAAAGACTGTTCTTTCCCCCATTGAATTGCCTTGGAACCATTGTCACAAATCAGTTAAACATAAATGTGAGGATTTATTTGATGATTTAATTCTTTTCCGTTGAATATTTTCTATTTCTAGCCTTATACCAATAACATACTCTTTTCATTACCATTGCTTTGTAATAAGCTATGAAATAAGGAAGTGTGAGTCCTCAATCATTGTTCTTTTTCAGGTTTGTTTAGGCTGTTCAGGGTTCCTTCCTTTACCACAAGAGTAGTTCTAAGTTCAGCTTGTCAGATTCTGCAAATATGTTAGTTGGCGTTTTGGCAGGAATTTTATTCACTTGTAGATCAACTGGGGGAGTGTGCCATTTCAACAATATTAAGTCTTCCAATTCATCAACGTGAGGTATCTTTCCATTTATTTAGGTTTTCTTTAATTTTTCAACAATATTTTGCAGTTTTTGGAGGAAAAATTGTTCACTTTTTTGATACATTTATTTTAAAATAAATTTAATAAATGAAATATTTTTAAAATATTTTATTCCATTGGGTGCTATTGTTAATGGAATTTTTAATTTTTAGATTTTTCATTCTTTACTTAATTTACTTTTAGATTGTTTAGAGAAATACAATTGATTTCCATATTTTGATCTTGTATCCTGTAATGTTACTGATTTGTTTATTCTGTGTTTTTTTGTGGATTACTTGGGGTTTTCTATCTAGAGATAGTTTTACTTCTTCTTTTTCAATTGGAATGCCTTTTATTTTATTTTCTTGACTTGTTTCCCTGACTAGAACCTCTAGTACAAGGTTGAATAGAAGTGGTGAGAATAGACGTCAATGTCTTGTTTCTTATCTTAGGAAGAAAACATTGACTCTTGCACCAAAAAGTGTCCTGTTAGCTGTGGCTTTTTCATAGATGCCCTTTAACAGGTTGTTCATTTTTATGCATACTTTGTTGAGTCCTTTTTTAATCATGAAAGAGTTTTTCTTTGATAAAAATACTTCTGTGTTTATTGAGATGATTGTGTTTTTGTCATTATTCTATTAACATAACGGATTACATTAATTATTTTCAGATGTGAAACACAACTTTCATTCCTGGGATTAATCTCAATTTATTGTGGTGTACAATACTTTTTACATGTTGATAGATTCCATTTGCTTGTCTTTTGTTGAGGATGTTTTGCATCTATATTAGTAAGAGATATATGTCTGTAGTTTTTGTGTGTGTGTGATAACTTTATTTTTTATTCAAATTTTTTATTTTTATTTTTTATTTATTTTTTTAACATCTTCATTGGAGTATAATTGCTTTACAATGGTGTGTTAGCTTCTGCTCTATAACAAAATGAATCAGCTATATGTATACATATATCCCCATATCTCCACCCTCTTACATCTCCTTCCCACCCTCCCTATCCCACCCCTCTAGGTGGACACAAAACACCGAGCTGATCTCCCTGTGCTATGCGGCTGCTTCCCACTAGCTATCTGTTTTGCATTTGGTAGTGTATACATGTCCATGCCACTCTCTCACTTCATCCCAGCTTACCCTTCCCCCTCCCCATGTCCTCAAGTCCATTCTCTACATCTGCATCTTTATTCCTGTCCTGACCCTAGGTTCATCAGAACCATTTTTTTTTTCTTAGATTCCCTATATATGTATTAGCATACAGTATTTGTTTTTCTCGTTCTGACTTACTTCACTCTGTATGACAGACTCTAGGTCCATCCACCTCACTACAAATAACTCAATTTTGTTTCTTTTTATGGCTGCATAATATTCTATTGTATATATGTGCCACATCTTCTTTATCCAATCATCTGTCGTTGGACACTTAGGTTGCTTCCATGTCCTGGCTACTGTAAATAGTGCTGCACTGAACATTGTGGTACGTGACTCTTTTTGAATTACGGTTTTCTCAGGGTATATGCCCAGTAGTGGGATTGCTGTGTCATATGGTAGTTCTATTTTTAGTTTTTTAAGAAACTGCCATACTGTTCTCCATAGTGGCTGTATCAATTTACATTCCCACCAACAGTGCAAGAGGGTTCCCTTTTCTCCACACCCTCTCCAGCATTTGTTGTTTGTAGATTTTTTGATGACGGCCATTCTGACCGGTGTGAGGTGATACCCGATTGTAGTTTTGATTTGCATTTCTTTAATGATTACTGATATTGAGCCTCTTTTCATGTTTGTTGGCATTCTATACATCTTCCTTGGAGAAATGTCTATTTAGGTCTTCTGCCCATTTTTAGAATGGGCTGTTTGTTTTTTTGATATTGAGCTGCATGAGCTGCTTGTATATTTTGGAGATTAACCCTTTGTCAGTTGCTTTGTTTATAAATATTTTCTCCCATTCTGAGGGTTGTTTTTTTGTCTTTTTTTATGGTTTCCTTTGCTGTGCAAAAGTTATTAAGTTTCATTAGGTACCATTTCTTTATTTTTGTTTTTATTTCCATTTCTCTAGGGGATGGGTCAAAAAGGATCTTGCTGTGATTTATGTCAAAGAGTGTTCTTCCTACGTTTTCCTCTAAGAGTTTTATAGTGTCTGGTCTTACATTTAGGTCTCTAATCTATTTTGAGATTATTTTTGTGTATGGTGTTAGGGAGTTTTCTAATTTCATTCTTTTACATGTAGCTGTCCAGTTTTCCCAGCACCACTTATTGAAGAGGCTGTCTTTTCTCCATTGTATATTCTTGCCTCCTTTATCAAATATAAGGTGACCACATGTGTGTGGGTTTATCTCCGGGCTTTCTATCCTGTTCCATTGATCTATAATTCTGTTTTTGTGCGAGTACCATACTGTCTTGATTACTGTAGCTTTGTAGTATAGTCTGAAGTCCGGGAGCCTTATTCCTCCAGCTCCGTTTTTCTTTCTCAGGATTGCTTTGGCTATCTGGGGTCTTTTGTGTTTCCATACAAATTGTGAAATTTTTTGTTCTAGTTCTGTGAAAAATGCCATTGGTAGTTTGATAGGGATTGCATTGAATCTGTAGATTGCTTTGGGTACTATAGTCATTTTCACAATGTTGATTCTTCCAATCCAAAAACATGGTATATCTCTTGATCTGTTTCTATAATCTTTAATTACTTTCATCAGTGTCTTATAGTTTTCTGCATACAGGTCTTTTGTCTCCTTAAGTGGGTTTATTTCTAAGTGTTTTATTCTTTTTGTTGCAATGGTAAATGGGAGTGTTTCCTTAATTTCTCTTTCAGATTTTTCATCATTAGTGTATAGGAATGCAAGAGATTTCAGTGCATTAATTTTGTATCCTGCTACTTTACCAAATTCATTGATTAGCTTTAGCAGTTTTCTGGTAGCATCTTTAGGATTCTCTATGTGTAGTATCATGTCATCTGCAAACACTGACTGTTTTACTTCTTCTTTTCTAATTTGGATTCCTTTTATTTCTTTTTCTTCTCTGATTGCTGTGGCTAAAACTTCCAAAACTATGTTGAATAATAGTGCCGAGAGTGGGCAACCTTGTCTTGTTCCCGATCTTATTGGAAATGGTTTCAGTTTTTCACCATTGAGAATGATGTTGGCTATGGGTTTGTCATATATGGCCTTTATTATGTTGAGGTAAGTTCCCTATATGCTTACTTTCTGGAGGGTTTTTATCATAAATAGGTGTTGACTTTTGTCAAAAGCTTTTTCTGCATCTATTGAGATGCTCATATGGTTTTTCTCCTTCACTTTTTTAATATGGTTTATCACATTGCTTGTTTTGCGTATATTGAAGAACCCTTGCATTCCTGGGATAAACCCCACTTGATCATGGTGTATGATCCTTTTAATGTGCTGCTGGATTCTGTTTGCTAGTATTTTGTTGAGGATATTTGCATCTATGATCATCAGTGATATTGGCCTGTAGTTTTCTCTTTTTTTGACATCTTTGTCTGGTTTTGGTATCAGGGTGATGGTGGCCTCGTAGAATGAGTTTGGGAGTGTTCCCCCCTCTGCTATATTTTGGAAGAGTTTGAGAAGGATAGGTGTTAGCTCTTCTCTAAATGTTTGATAGAATTCACTTGTGAAGCCATCTGGTCCTGGGCTTTTGTTTGTTGGAAGATTTTTAATCACGGTTTCAATTTCAGTGCTTGTGATTGGTCTGTTTATATTTTCTGTTTCTTCCTGGTTCAGTCTCAGAAGGTTGTGCTTTTCTAAAAATTTGTCCGTATCTTCCAGTTTGTCCATTTTATTGGCATAGAGTTGCTTGTAGTAATCTCTCATGATCCTTTGTATTTCTGCAGTGTCACTTGCTACTTCTCCTTTTTCGTTTCTAATTCTATTGATTTGAGTCTTCTCACTTATTTTCTTAATGAGTCTGGCTAATGGTTTATCAATTTTGTTTATCTTCTCAAAGAACCAACTTTTAGTTTTACTGACCTTTGCTATTGTTTCCTTCATTTCTTTTTCATTGATTTCTTATCTGATCTTTATGATTTCTCTCCTTCTGCTAACTTTGGGGTTTTTGTTCTTCTTTCTCTAATTGCTTTAGGTGTAAGGTTAGGTTGTTTATTTGAGATGTTTCTTCACAGGGGACTGGTGCCCGTGTTCTGGTGGGTGACGCTGGATCTGGTCTTTCTGGTGGGCAGGACCGAGTCCAATGGTGTGTTTTGGGGTGTCTGTGACCTTATTATGATTTGAGGCAGCCTCTCTGCTAATGGGTGGGGCTGTGTTCCTGTCTTGCTAGTTGTTTGGCATAGGGTGTCCAGCACTAGCTTGCTGGTCGTTGAGTGGAGCTGGGTCTTAGCGTTGAGGAGATCTCTGAGAGAGCTTTCGCCATTTGGTATTATATGGAGCCGGGAGGTCTCTGGTGGACCAATGTCCTGAACTTGGCTCACCCACCTCAGAGGCTCAGGCCTGACACCCAGCCGGAACACCAAGACCCTGTCAGCCACACGACTCCAAATTCGGGAACTCCACACTCCAGAGGCCCTCCTTTTGACATGCTGCCTCTCCCCTTCTGCGCAGGTCTTGTGTGTGTGATATAATTGCCTGATTTATATATCAGGATAATATTGGGCTCATAAAGTGAATTATAAAATGTTCCCATTCTTATATTTTTTGGTTAAGTTTGTAAAGAATTGGTATTAATTCTTCTTTAAATGTTTGGTAGAATTCATCAGTGAAGCCACTTGATACGGGGCTTTCCTTTGTGGAAAGTATTTTGATTACTAATTCAACCTCTTTACTTGTTATGCTTGTTTAGTTGTTATACTTTACTTGTTATTCAGAGTTTCTATTTCTTCTTGAGTCTGTTTTAATAATATGCTTCTTGTGGGAATCTGTCTGTTTCAACTAATTTATCTAATTTTTGGTCTACAGTTGTTTATAGTATTCCTTATAGTCTTTTTTTTATTTGATTGTTTCTGCAAGGTCTACACTGATGTTTTCTATTTCATTCCTGATTTTAGTATGTTGAGTCCTCTCCCTTATTTTCTTGTTCAGTCTAGCTAAAGATTTGTCAATTTCATTAATCATTTTGAAGGACCAACTTCTGGTTATTGATTTTATCTATTAATTTCTGTTTTGTATTTCATTTATTTCTGCTCCAATCTTTATTATTTCCTTCCTTCTGTTTTCTTTCGGTTTATTGTGCTCTTTTTCCAGTGTCTTAAGGTGGAAATTTAGGTTATTGATTTGACTTCTTTTATATATATACATATAGGCATTTACAGCTCTAAAATTTTTTCAAAGCTCTGTTTTGGCTTCATTCCATAGGTTTGGTATGTTGTGTCTTTGTTGTCATTTATCTCACAGTATTTTCCAACTTCCCTTATGATTTGAGTAGAGCTATTCCAACTTTCATATGATTGCTGTTAGAATGATGTCTCCTCTACCCATTTACTTTCAATCTATTTGTATCTTTGAATCAAAAATGTGTCTTCTGTAGACAGCATATAGTTGGACCTTCTAACAGGTCTGTAAACACATGAAGTATTGCATTAGGCTTTTTATATTATCTACCAGGTATTTTTATGAATATCTAAATGGTCTTCCAAATCAGTAAATCTGACCCATCAGACATGTGTATGTTGGAGGGTAGGAAGGGAGAGGAGCATGAGAGAGAGGGAAGTCATGGATAACTGCAAAGCTGTTGGCATAATCAGTTGAGTGGGTGAATGTGGCATTTACTGGAACTGGAACACTGAAGACAAGGAACATCATATTGGGAGAAGAGAGATCTGTCCAGAAGCTGTTCAGATGGTTTTGAGGATTTAATGTGATAATGCATGCCAGGGGGCCTAATAAACGTAGGGCACAATACAATTATTGATGATAACAATGTTGATGACGTTGGTGATGATAACTACCTAGCAGTCATGGGATTCCAATTGTACAAATATTCTGGAACCACTTCTTTTGCTCTCAGCTCCATATAAATGTTTCTAGCTATCTAGCCTATGTTTTGGCCCTAAATATAAATGTTAATGTTAATCCTCTTATACTCCCTGGCATCTCAATCTTCAGCTCTCTCTAATTTCACTGGGATAAACATAGCCAAGTATTTTCTTCCAAAATACATCTACAGCACATCCAAGGGTTTTCCTACAGACAAATTCCCAGGACATGAAGCGAAAACTAAAAAATGTAGTGTAAACAAAGCAACTCTATTTACAAAAATCCAACTTAAGATTGAACAGAGGAAGAGTGAGTCAGCACCGCTCACCACCAACAGATGTTGTTAGAGGTCATTGTGGTTGTTTTTTAATCTCTGTCAGTTTTTTTTTAAACCTTAGTGTGCGTAAGAGTCACCTGGTAAGCTTCCTAGGACCCGCAGAGAATCTGATTCAATGCCTGGAATAAATCATAGGTAATTGCACTTTTAACGTAATCGTTAAATGATGATGATGAGATGGTGTTGCCCATGGATCACAGTGAGAGAAACTGTCCATCATTTTGGTCATTAGTATCAAGCACGCCTGTTGTGTCTCTGCTTACTTCGGAAGATTACAACTGTCAGTAAGATTAACAAACCGTTATACCTAATGCTGCAGCTGTGTGAGGAAACCCCCCTTCCCTGAATATTTGTAGATCTCAGACTCTTCCTGCTGTTATTGCTTCTACTGAACACTCTGGGCTTCTCTTGATGCTAGTGCAGCTGTTTTCCAGAGAAAATAACTGAGGAATGTTTCTAATGAGACAAATCTGATGAACAGTTATTTTGAAAACATTTCAGAAGCTGTTTACCAGGGGAGTTGCACAGATTTAAGTTTGAATTTATGGAATGTGTTCAGGGGAGTGGGTGTCACAGCCAATTATTATATAATTGCTTAAGATTTCCTGCTGTGTCATTCAGCTGTGCCCTCCCTGTAGAAGGCTCTTAGAGGGAAGAATAAAGTGTTGTCACAACCTCAGTTCCCGCTTGTCTTATGTCTTATTGGTGGATCTATCAGGGTCATAGATAGTAGAGTTACAAAATCGGAGTTATGTGAGAGGGAACACATTTGTTTTGGGGGATTGCAAGCCTTAGACATGGCCTAACAGAATATGTATTTAACCTGTGATGTGGCATCCCCCCAGTCAGCAGAAATGAAAGTAGACACAACTTTTTAAAAGTGGAAAGTAATTTTAAAAACTATCAACTTATGATCAAATGGATATTGCAAACAGCCTTTCATAATTTAACCTGCTTTTTATTTAATTTTTAAATGCTTCTTGAAAATTGATTTTTGCCACAGCTTCCTTGGTGCCATGGTGCACAGCTAATCCAAGTAGAGTTCTGGAGGGAAATGTTCTTACTGCACCAGAGTAATAGGATTCTCACCATCTTATTTTCAATGGAAAAGTAGGAATCCCTACAGCCATGAGAAAGCATCCGCAGTCATTTCAAGAATGCTGGGAAAGTAGCTAATAACTCTTTTTTCAGCTTTGTTGAACTATAATTGACAAAGAAAATTGTACAAAATTGCAAGATATTTAAAGTCGACAATGTGATGATTTGATATACGTATACATTGTGTGTACACGCCATACGTATACATTCGTTTCAGAGAAAGTTTCTTAAGCTCAAAGGGCCTGTCTTGTTTATTACTGTTTTAGTACCCTGATACATAGTGGATACTCAATAAACAATTGATGAATGAATTAAATTCCCTAATTATTAGATTATTTTGATTACTTTTCTCTACCAAAATATTTCTGTGTGTTTACCGTTCATCTTATCCTTTGAATACTTCTGCTATTATTCCCAGTGCTCAGAATATATCAACAAAAGAAGCAGGCACAGATTCTAGTCCTCTTAGGGATCACTTCTAGCCAGGGAGAAGATGAGTTTAGATGGAGAGAAAAACAATAAATATAATAAATAGCAAAATCATGTTATCCTAGAAAATGATCAATGTTATGAATGAAGAAAAAGAAGGAAGCATAGCTGGCTGAAGAGTACCATGCTGTGGAGGAGTGAGGAAGGTCTCATTTTAATAAAGTATTAGCTTAGAAAGTTTTTTAAAAGACGAAATTTAAGCAATTTGAAGGAGATGGAGAAATTAGCCATGAATTATGTGAGGGAAGGGCATTCCAGGAAGAGGAATTAGCTTGTCAAAGGCTAAAGTGGAAGGGACCTGGTGTTTCAGGAACAGTCAGGAGGTCAGTGAGGCTGAAGCAGGGAGAGGTAGGGAACAGTAAGAGTATGGGGGTGTTATGTAGGGTCTTGTAGACTTGGGTTTTTTTTCTCAAACCCCCCAGAGCGCTGTATTTTTGAGTTATCACTGTGACTGCTCTGTTGAGAGTAGATTATAAGAGGGCAAGGGTAAAACAGGGTGACCAACTCCATATTCTGGGTGAGATGTGATGGGGGACTCACATCCAGGTGGTAGCAGTGGAACTGGTCAGAAGTAGTTGGTGTCTTTGCCTTTGGCTATGATGGAGTAGGTTTTATACAGACTAACTAGCCTGCCTAGAACAGTATATAAAGGGGATAAAATTAAAATAACAGCAACAACAACCTTCTGAAGGCACTTCTGTTTTCTAGAACAGCCAAGGTGTCTACAACTTGAGTGGCCAAGATGCTCAGAGAAGGGACATGGCATTGAGGTGAGCCACTTCTCTCATCTGGGTATCTGCCAATTTCTAAGGCCATGAAACTGAGAGGATTAGCTGAAAGCAGTGGCAGAGAACGACAGGAGTTTCACAGATGTGGGGAGACAGATGTTGAAATTTAGAGGTACCAAGGCAGCCCGGATTTGAGAAGAGGAGAGCCTGGAGGAAAGGTCATGGAGGCATTGGAACTGGCTGATTCTTAAGCTACACAGGGGTGAGGGGAGTGGGGAGCTTGAGAGGCCAAGAATTCAAGCAAAACTGCACTGACAGTTCTAGACAAATGCAAGCAGGTGATTAAGCATTAGGCTGGGAATACAGACACTGAGCTTCAGGACAAGACAAACAGGGGGTACTGTGCAAACACTGTGAGCTTTCACATAAGATCCCCAAAGTACTATTTTCTAGGGGAAAGGGAAAATCAGAAATAGATTATCCTTCATTAAGACAAAAACCCAGTTTGAAACATCACCATCCTGAATGAATCAAGTGTATCTATTACTATTCTAGCTATCCTCCAGATAAAAGGAAATAATCCTAGATGAAGGTAATATATTTCCTGTCTCTATAACATTTATACACAATATCCTTCATTCAGTAATTTATTCTCAAGCTTTTAGGAGATAGAACCAGTTGGACAAAACGCAAGAGAAAAAAATAGAAACCAGCAGCAGCTCCACAGGTGATTAAGAATTATCGGACTAATATGTTCAAGGAAGGAAATGACAGGATGGAAGTTTTTACTAGATAATGGAAATCTATTAAATAGAATCAAATGGAAATTTTGAAGCCATAATATAAAATAACTGAAATCAGCTGCTCAACAAACAGTTTCAACAGCTGGTCAGACACAGGAGAGTGGGTTAATAAGCTGGAGGAGAGATCTGTAGAAAATACCTTATTTTGAAATACTGAAAACAACTTTTAAAAATGAAAGAAAAGCAGTATAGAAGATAGAAAAAAGGCTTTGTGAAAGCTCTCAAACGTGTATAATTGTAGTTCCAGATAGAGGCGAGAAAGTATGAAATAGAAGCAGTATTTGAGGACACAATAGCTGAGAATTTTCAAAACTGACAAAAGACTCAAGTCAAAGATTAAAAAAAACCAACTATGACCACAAGCAAATTAAATTAAAAAGAAAAAAACATCCATCTGCACATTAGCAGCATAGTAAAACGGCTAAAAGGCAAAAAGGAAAATGTTCAAAGCATCTAAGGGAAAATAGACACATTTCCTTAAAAGGACCAACACCAGTACGGAGAGCTGATTCTCCATAGAAATTATCTGAGCGTGAAGAAAACGGAGTGACAACTTCAATATGCTGGAAAGAAAGAACTGCCGACCCAGAACACTTCATTAGCAAAAACAATCCTTTGCAAATAAAGACCTTCAGACACACAGAAGCTGTGAGAAATTATTAGCAGCAAACCTACAAGAAAAAAAATAATCAGGGAGTTCTTCAAGCAATAGGAAAATGATGGAAACATGGAAGTACTGAAAGGTAGGAGGAACAGTGAAAAAAGTGAATATATAGGTAAAGTTAAATGACAATTTCTGTTTCTAACATTAAGAGTTATGTCATTCGCTTGAAAATACATGTAGAATTAAAGTACATGACGTTAATCAGGAATTCAACCTTGTATTAATGAAGAAGTAATAAAAAGTACTTATTATTTAGAGTAGTCCTAATCAGTGTAGGATTTATTTTGAAATCTATAGGGATAGATAAGCCTATAGAGAGGAAAAATGGAATAAAAAACAGAATCATAAATATTTGATTAACTTAATAAAGGGATAAAATAATCAGAGAGGACATACAGTAAATAGTTTATACATATAATGTCAACTATATCAGTAAATGCTCCAATTAAAAGGCAAGGCTTCAAGATTTTAAAAAATCCCAAATATATGCTGTTTCCAAGAGATATGGTTTAGATATAAGGGCACAGAAATGTTAAAATAAAAGAATGTAAATGATATAATATGTAAAGTATAACCAAAACAAGCTGTCATCCCTTTACTAATAGACAAAGCAGACTTCAAGGCGAGAAGCATTGCTAGAAACAGATATTTCATAATGATAAAACAGCCAGTCTACTACATAGATAAATTCTAAATTTGTCTGTAGCTAATAAAATAAAAATATATGAAGTGAAAACAAAGTACTGAAAAGAGGAATAGTCAAGTCCACAATCAGTGAGAGTCTTTAACACTCTGCTCTTAATGGCTGGTGGAGCAGACAAAAAAATCATACACAGAATATTTAAATTGCATTCATAGCAAATTAGACCTAACTGATATATCTAGAACACTGCACTCCACTTTTTAAATGCATTTGGGATGTTTAGTGAAATTGTCCGTTTTCTGGGCCTTGAAGCAAGTCTCACCAAATTTCAAACAATTGAGATCATTCAGAGTGTGTCTCTGATACAGTGGAATTAAGCCACCCAGAAATGACAAACATTTTTAGAAAATACTAAGTGAAACATAAATATAATCCAGTGCTATATGAAAATGACAATGTGTCATGACAACGTTGAACAATTTTAAGAACGAAGTAGGAAATAATCCAGTAATGAAGACAGAACTGGAAGCGGCACAAAAGGCAGAATCTGTCTAGCACGCGTGACGCTTTCTCCTCATTCCTGCCAAGCGTCCTGTACACAGGGCTGCATATTTGTACAGAGGCACCATGGAGGTGGCTCTGGGAAGCCTCCAGGGAAAACAAAATAACACAGGTTACTCTTAAAGCATAAAGGCAGCAAACAAGCTGAGGGACACGGAGGAATTCAGTTAATATTGTTCCTATGAGTCCTTGTTAGTGAAGCTGAGGGTGAGCTGCTGGAGGCTTCAGGCCCCCAAGAAAACAATTAAGAAAGTGCCCTGCACAACAGGGCTGAAGGCGAGCAATACATACGTGGTCTGTAGAGCTAACAGACAAAGAGAGATTTAGGAAAAGAATGTAAATGTTATACTGAGAATGTAGAAAGTGTGCAACAAAGATTAGGAGGGGCAGATACTGAGAGGTAGAATGTGCTGATTGCTTCACCTCCAATGGCTGAGAGACAAAGATGCCCTAGCACATAATGCTGAAAATTCAAGTCAGAGAAGTACAAGGAAAGATGCTAAAAGAGCTAATACTTTGTCTGAAATTGGGTGCTAGAGAAGAGGAAGCAGAGGGGGAAAATAAGAAATCACCTAATTTTACAAGCTATCATAGTTCAGAAAATAAAAGAAAACAAAGCCATAAACTAAAGTTATTGCATGTAGTTCTAATAATAATGGTTACCCCTCGCCCCCCAGAACAAAAATACAGCCTATCCTGGATTTCAGGACTTCATAAAATCAAACAGAGAAAGGAGATCACATTGTGCATAAAAGTTATAAATCTGATACCAAAACATACCGGTCACGACAATAATATAAACTGGCTAAATGAGCTGCATTCACACGTCAAAGAAAAAATAATTTCTAATTGGAACGTTTCATGCCCAAGAAACACACCTAAATCAAAGTGATCAGAATAGGCAGAGGTACACAAGATGAATGCCAATAAAAAGAAAGCAGAGGCTTTCAGCTTCTGGTCCAACACGTAAGGAGCTTAGGAGTTGTCACTCTGTCCTAACAACAAGTAAAAAGCTGAACAAATTGAAAAATCAATAATTCTTCTCAGATCTGTCAGAGAAGTGAGGTCACAGGGCAAATGACTACCCCAGAAATGGACAGACCGGTAGATGTTGAGAATCATAACTTACAGGAGTAGAAACTCATGAGCAGAAACCTCCCAGGGAACCAGTGTTGAGGTAGGAAACCCTGAACTGTATTGAGGATTACTGTAAGTCCAGTGCAGACAAGTCTAAGACTTGAAATACCCAGAGGGAGTCAGTCTTGGGGTGGCGGCACCTTTGTGAGCTTTACCTCTAGGAGGCCAACCATGTTCTCGCAGTAAATATCAGAGAAAATACCCCCATGATTCCTGCAAGGGAAGGGGGCAAGGAACCATTCTTAAATATGCCAGCGTACTTGTTCTTTTTTTTTTTTAATTGAAGTATAGTTGATTTACAATGTTGTCTTAGTTTCAGGGGCACAGCACAGTGATTCAGTTATACATGTCTGTATGTATGTATATATATATATATATATGTGTGTTCTTTTTCGGATTCTTATCCCTTATAGGTTATTAAAAACTATTGAGTAGAGTTCCCTGTGCTATACAGTAGGTCCTTGTTGGCTCTCTATTTTATACATAGTAGTGTGTCAGAGTACTTGTTCCTATCAAGGCCTGCCCTCAAGAGAAACTAGTCACCCAGCATCTAACCTTTTTTTTTAATCGGAGCCTAGCTGACCTGGGGAAAGGGGAATACCCATTTGGGGAAGGTACGTATTCCCCTGCAGCCCTCTCTAGCTATCCTGCCCCACATAAGTGAGGGGGGGACTGAGAAGCAGTGGTGAGGGTCACATTCTGGGGCGCAGCCTCCCCAAAAGACGGGGGCCTCATCGTAAGACTGTAGAGTGCACCCCCTTCCTGCACACCTCACCACTGCATCACTAAAGGCCAGTGTACTGCAGTTCCTTCCACCCAGAACTTCCGTGTCCAACTTCCAACAAAAAATTAAAAGCATTCTAAAAGGGAAAAATATAACTTGAAGAGACGGAACAAGGCTCAGAACCAGTGAGATATAGCAGGAATTTTTTAAACTATGATTAATTTGCTGACAGCTTTAATGGGAAAAGTAGGCAACATGCAAAAAAAATGAATAGTGTAAGCAGAGAGGCGGAAAGTCTAAGAAAATTCAAATAATAGAGGTCAAAAACACTAACAGAAGTGAAGAGTTCTTTTGATGGCTCATTAGTAGACTGGACACCGCTGAAGGAAAAAAAAATCTCTGAGTTTGAGGATATGACAATAGAAACATCCAAAACTGAAAAGCAAAGAGAAAAAAAAAATGACCGAAAAAAACCAAAACAAAACAGAACCGAGATTTTCCAAGAACAGTGAGACAACTACAAAAGGTGTAACATATGCCTAATGGGAATACTAGAAGGAGAAGAAAGAAAAAACAAGAAGCAATATTTGAAGCAGTAATGACTGAAAATTTCCTCAGTTAATGTCAGACATTAAAGCACAGATGCAGGAAGTTCAGACACCAAGCAGGATAAATTTTCAAAAACCTACCCTAGGCATATCATATTCAAACTTCAGAAAATCAAAGACAGAGGAAAAACTTTAACAGGCGTCAGAGGAAAAATACATATTACCTGTGGAGGAGCAAGGGTAAGAATTAGATCTGACTTTTCCTCAGAAAAGAGGAAGGAAGGAAAGAGTGGAATGAAATTTTCAAAACGTTGGGAGGAACCAACGCTTTGAAACCAACCAACCTAGAAGTCTGTACCCTGAAAAATTATCCTTCAAAAGTGAAGGAGAAACAAACACTTTCTCAGACAAACTATGAAAGAATTTTTTGCCCAGTAGATCTGACTTGCAAAGAATGCTATAAGAATTTCTTCAGAGAAAAAGGAAAATGACATAGCCAGAAACTTAGATCTACATAAAGAAGTGAAGAGTATTGAAGAATGCATAAGTGAAGATAAAATAAAAACATTTATACATTTATTTATTTATTATTTATTTATAGTTTATTCTTAATCCAACAGATAATAGTTTGTTCAAGATAATAAAGCAAAATGTATTCCATTATGTATGCTTATTATATGTATACGTATATTTATGTATCAGTGAAATGACAGCAATGATACAAGGGGTGGGAAGCAGGAATTAGGATTTTTTTATTACAACGTACTTTCTTGCACTACACGTGAGGTGGTCTAGCGTTATTTGAAAGCGGATGTGGATTAGCTGTAAATGCATATTGCAAGCTCTAGAACAACTACTAAAACAAGTAAAAAGAGAAGTTTATTGATATGCTAAGAGAAGAGAGAAAATAGAATCATATAATAAAATGCTCAGTTTAAACCACAAATGGCAGCGAAAGAGGGGAATGAACAACAAGATCAATGAATAGAAAACAGTAATGAATATGGTAGATATTAATCAACCCTTAGCAACACAGTGGAGCAAAAACAGAATAACCTCAGAAAGGGTAGAAAGAACAGTTGCGTTTTGCCTTCTCATCTCATCCCGCAGGCTGGTCTGCTCTGCACCAAAGGGAACTCCGGGGCCCTGGAAAGTTCCCCTCATGGGGAAAAGGAGAGCAGGGTGACCAACCAGCTTCCCACATTTGGGGGGCACTACTGTTTTGGTTTTACCCGCCCCCCATCCCCAGAGGCGGGCATAGCTGAGACATCTGGAGATGCCTAGCAGTAAGGAAGGACAGGTGCCACCTACCTCAGCCATGTACTGGGAGAGACCGTGGTTCCCGGTGGCTTGCTCTGCAGACGACCCCAGACCCCCATAGTCCTTTCAGATGCTGCAAACTGCCTGCAGCTTTCTTCACTGATGACCCCATTGTGGACTCCAGTGGATGGTCCCACAGAGGACCCCACTGCTTCCACCACTGGGGACACCCAACAGCCAGAGCAGCAGCTGCAAACCTGCTGCCGTGTTCACTGCTGATGGCCCCAGAGGTTTCTGTGTTCAGACTCTCACTGTCTTGAGTCTCTCCTCACCTCAGCACAGAAGCTCCAGGCCCCAGGGTCCAGAGTGGCCCCTGCACCCTCGTGCTGCCAGCTCAGGGCCTGCAGCTGCTCGGGCATACACAGTCGACCCCAGCATGTGTACATGCCCAGAGCTGGCCCCTGTGGCCACATGAATGCACACCAACAGCCCCTGCAGTGCAGGTGCACGCTGCCAGCTCGTGTGCCCACAGTTGGCCCTGGCCCTTGCCGCTTACCCAGCCCTCACCACTGCATGAGTGCGGGCAGCCAGCCTCCGCCACCACTTAGGCATTTGCAGCTGACCCCCCAGTCAAGTGTGTGCACACCACCAGCTCCTCCCACCACCTCCACCTGGTCAGTCCCTCGCTGCTGATGCCCCGACCGCCACCGAGGACCCCCCAAAGCGCTCACCACCAAGGCCCATGCAGCTGCCAATGTCAGGAACCCCAGAACCCCCGGGCCACAGCTGCTACATGTGCCCACACCACCAGACCCAGTGTGCCCACACCTGCCCGCGAAGGCATTTCCTTTATGAAGTCAGTTCTTAATGTCTGGAAGACGTGACTGCTTCTTCAAATGCACAGACACCGACCAACTCAAAGCTACAGGGATCATGAAGAATCAGGGAAACGTGACACCACTGAAGGAACACAGTAAACCTCCAGTAACTGACCCCAAAGAAATGCAGATCTATAAACTGCCTAACAGAGAATTAAACATAAGTGTTCTAAAGAAACTCAGCGAGCCATGAGAGAACACAGATAAACAATTTAATAAAATCAAGAAAACAATACAAGAACAAGAAATGAGAAATTCTTCTCAAGAAATGAGAAGTTCAGCAAAGTGATAGAAAAAAAAAATATATATATATATATAAAAGAACTAAACAGAAAATGTGGAGCTGAAGATACAGTAAGTGAAGTAAAAAATGAAATAGAGAACTTCAACAGCAAAGGCAATCAAGCAGAAGAAAGAATCCTCAAACTTGAAGGGGTCATTTGAATTTTTCTGGTTAGAGGAGGAAAAAGAAATGACATGAATGAAGAAAGCCTATGAGACTTAAGGGAAACCATCAAAAGAAACAATATTCACATTATGGGAATCCCAGAGAGAAAAGAGAGGTAAAACAGCACAGAAAGCTTATTTAAACAAACAAGGAATGAAAAATTTTGAAATATGAGGAGAGATATAGACATCCAGCATCATGAAGCTCAAAACTCCCAATCAGGTTTAACTCAAAGAAGACTTATCCAACTAACACACCATTGTAAAGCAATTATACTCCAAAAAAGATGTTAAAATAAATAAATAAATAAATAAATAAAGAAGACTTATCCAAGACACATTATAATACAACTGTCAAAAATCAAAGACAAAGAGAAAATCTTGAAAGAAGCAAGAGAAATAAGTTTGTCACATACAACAGAATGCCCATAAGGCTATAAGCGGATTTCTCAGCAGAAACTTTGCAGGCTCAGAAGGAGTGAGATGATATATTCAAAGTACTGAAAAAAAACCAAAAAAAACCCCAAAACCTGGCAACCAAGAATACTTTGCCCTGCAAAGTTAGCCTTCAGCATTGAAGAACATTTAAAGACATTCCCAAACAAAAGCTGGAGTTCATCACCACTACCACTGCCTTACAAGAAATGCTAAGCAGTTCTTCAGTGAAAAGAAAGGATGCCAACTAGTAAAATGAAATGATATGAAAGTATAAAACTCACTGGTAAAGACAAATATCTAGTCAAATTCAGAATACTCAAAAATTGTAATGGTAGTATGGAAATCACTAATAACTCTAGCATGAAGATTAAAAGCAAAAGAATTAAAAATAATGATAACTACAATAATTTGTTACTGGATACACAATATAAAAAGACGTAAATTGTGACATCAAAACCATAAATTGGGAGGAGATAAAAGTATTGAGCTTTTATATGCAAACAAAGTTAAGTTGCTTTCCCCTTAAAATACACTATTAAAAGATTATGTTTTATGTAAGCCTCATGGTATATACACTGAGAACTATAAAACATTTATAAAAGAAATCAAAGAATTCACAAATAAATGGAATGACATTTCTTGTTTATAGATTGGAAGAGTTAATATTGTTAAAATGTCCATGGTACACAAGGTGATACACTGATTTAATGCAATAGGGGTAGAGATCAAAATCCCAATGGCATTTTCCACAGAAATAGAACAAAAATTCTTAAATGTATATGGAAATACAAAAGAATGCAAAAGCTAAAGCAATCTTGAACAAGAAGAGCAAAGCTGGAGGGATCGCGATTCTAGATTTCCAACTACAGTCATCCCTCAGTATCCTTGGGGGATTGGTTCCTCTCCATGAATACCAACATCCACAGACGCTCAAGTCCCGTATATAAAATGGCATAGTATTTGCATACATCCTCCTGTATACTTTAAATCATCTCTAGATTATTTATAATACCTAATATAATGTAAATAGTTGTAAATACAATGTAAATGCTATGTAAATAGTTGCCAGAGTGTGGTAAATTCAAGTTTTGCTTTTTAAACTTTCTGAACTTTTTTAAAAAATATTTTTGATCCCTGGTTAGTTGAATCCCTGGATGTGGAACCACGGATTCAGAGGGCCAACTATATACAAAGATATAGTAATCAAAACAGTATGGTACTGGCATAAAAACAGACACACAGAGCAATGGAACAGAAATAAGAGCCCGTAAATACACTGATGCATATATAGCCAACCAGTTTTTGAAAAGGGCACCAAGTATGTACAATGAGAAAAAGATGATCTCTTCAATAAGTGGTGTTAGAGAAACTGGATATCCACATACAAAATAATGGTATAAGTTAAAATTTCAATTCCATTATTTGGTATGTTTTATGTAACTTATACCATATACAAAAATCAACTCAAAATCGATTAGAGACTTGCATATAAGAACTGAAAGTATAAAACTCCTAGAAGAAACATAGGAAGAAAAACTTCTTAACATTCTTGGCAATATGTTTTTTTAATTGGACACCAAAAGCACAGGCAATAAAAGCAAAAATAAATAAGTGGGAGTACATTAAACTAAAAAAGAAAAATTCTGCACAGCAAAGAAAACAGTCAGCTAAATGAGAAGGCAACTTACTGAACGGGAGAAAATATTTGCAAAGCATACATCTGATAAGGGGTTAATATCCAAAATATATAAAGAAATCAAAGAAATCAATCACAAATAAATAAATAAATAAATAACCAACCCACCCAACTGAGAAATGGGCAAAGGACCAGAGGAGATATTTTTCCAAAGAAAATATATAAACGGCCGATAGGTATATGAAATATGCTCAACATCGCTAATGATCAGGGAAATGCAAATCAAAATAACATGAAAAATCACCTCACATCAGTTAGGATAGCTGTTATCTAAAAATCAAAAGATATGTGTTGGTGAGGACAAAAGGGTACCCTTGTGCACATTCATCAGTAGATAAACGGATAAAGGAAATGTGGTAGACATACAGTGGAATATCGTTCAGCTGTGAGAAAGAAGAAGATCCTGCCATTAGCGACAACATGGATGGACCTTGAGGACATTAGCTTAGTGAAATAAGTCAGGCAGAGAACGACAAATACTGTATGATCTCACTTATATGTGGAATTTTAAACTACCAAACTCCTAGAAACACAGAATAGATGGGTAATTACTGGAGGTGGGGGGCGGAGGGTAGGGGAAATGTGAGAAGGTGGTCTAAAGGTACAAACTTCCAGTTATAAGACAAATAAGTCCTGGAGATGTGATGTACAGCCTGAGGACTATAGTTAATAATACTGCATGTATATTTCAAAGGTGCTAAGAGAGTAGATCTTAAAAGTACTCATCACAAGGAAAAAAATTTTGTAACTATATGAAGTGATAGATGTTAACTAAATTTATTGTAATAATTCCTTTGCAATATATACGTATATCAAACTCATTATGTTGTACTCTTAAACTAATACAATGTTATATGTCAGTTATGCCACGATAAAACTGGAAAATAATTGGAGACAAATTTTTTTAAAAGATTATTCATTGCATCATTGTTTATAAGAGCAAAATATAGGAACTCACCACAAGTACACCAAGAAGGTTCTGGTTAAATAAATTATGGTAAACAAAGAGAAATCTCTTTTGATTATCCTGTAGAATGATCGTCATAGTGTTGAGTTAAAAAAAATCAGGTGCAGAACGGTACATAAGGTACGCTGCCATTTATGTAAAAGAAGAGGGGCAGAAGACAATAAAAGAAAATGTTAGCATATTTCTTCCATTTGTGTAAAAATTTCAAGAAGGATTAGGGTTGCCAGATAAATACAGGCCACTCAGTTAAATCGGAATGTGAGATAAACAATTTTTTTTCAGTTTATGTGTATCCCATGCAATGGTTTGAACATACTTATACTAAATAAATATTCATTTTTTATCTGAAATTTAATTAGGAGTCCTGTGTTTTTATTTGCTAAATCTGGCAATGCCAGGGAAGATACACAAGTGACTTGTAACAGTGTTTAGCTACAGGCTGGGGAGTCTGGAGTACTCATGGGCAAACATGAGACAGTTTGCTTTATACATATTATACTTTGATTTTTAAGCCATGTAACCGCATTACCTATTAAAATAATATAAATAAATAAAACAAATACAAATAGAGAAAGCTAAATATTCATATAAGTGAACTACTAAAAACCATGTGTCATTAAATGAGATTTCTCTTTTATATTCTGTTTCTAGTGAAACCAGGCCACATCTGTCACCTTATAATTTGAAAATATAAATATCCACAATTCAGTGAAAGTTGAAACATTCTGTGATTTTTATATTTTCAAAGTTTCCTAACTCTCCCTAGGCTTCTAGTTGGCCCATTTCAGCGGTGGAAAAAAAAAAAAAAAAAGTCAAACATCTGAGGTTTGGGATAGAGGATAAAAGTGTCATGAAGTATTATTCTTGAGAAGGCAAGCTCAGCCAGGTTTTTGAAATCTTCCCAAATCTTCCCAGCCTTTTGACAGCTTCTCAGATAACGCAAATGGCCAGTCAGACATGTCTCTGCAGAAAGCACCAGGTGGGAAAAAATCAAAGGGAGAGAGTGACATGGGACTTTTTGGAGTGGCACATCCACACCTGGTGAGCTCACACACTCCCACAGAAGTACGTATGCAAATGAGCTGATGCGTAAAAGTAACCCGAGTTACAGTAAACGTAACATAATTACTCAAGTGATAGGGAAAATGAAAAAAATCAGTGATTCTGACTAGCTTTGGTCTCTCATTTAAAAAAATAATATTATGAAATTAACATGTGTTTTTAACTTTTTGACATCAATATCTTTATTGTGTTTCTTACTTTAAAATTAATTTTCCTCTTTTTTTATAGATAGGAAGTTTAACAAAATTATAATCCAAGTCTCCTTAACTGGTAAAAAGATAGCTTTACTATCTATTTTTTTCTCTCAAGCAGGTTTTCGGGGTTTTTTTAGTATAAGTAAATGACTTCTTTTAGGGGTTCAAGTAATATGAATCAGAAGAGATATTTTAAGCTGAAAATTTCTGAAGCTATCATTGCTTGGCAAAATTGTAGGGCAGTCAAGGTAGGTTTTTTTTTTTTCTTTTATTGTTTGGCATTTTGAAAGTAGAGTTTATAAAAATGTCATAGCCCTAGTTCTAATCAACTGAGAGATTCCCACCCTCCAGCTTTATGCCAGCCGGCTCATATATCCTCAGACTTTTTTGGCAAATGGTCAAATACAGCACACATTATAAGCAGCTGGATTAATCTAACAGCTCTTAGTAGAACCCTTTCATCTGTTATACAGAGATAGAAGGCTGCTATTTAATTACAGTCTAATTGGAAAACACATACACATTCATTCCTAATCAGTGGGATTATGGCACAAAAATGTAACTTTGAAATTCCAAATGAAAGGTGTTATTAAAAGTAAGAGCTCATAAATTTACAATTGTTTTCAGTATATATTTTTCTCTTCTTTTTAATGTTTTGTTTAATTTCATTTGAAGAAAAAACAGGAAAAAAAGGCAACAGTTACCTTTCTGTATTGTTTGTTCTTTAAAAAATTTAAAGAACACAATACAGAATAGAAATTACTATAAATAAGACGCTGGAATTCTTAGTTTAGCATGCAGTGTGTTTTTTTTTTTTTCCTGTCTGAGATTATAATCAAAACAGTATTGGTCTTTCTTAAAATTTCACCATCTCCATCATGACGATATTTGCAATGTTTTAAATGAGAACCATATGTTCTTCTGTAACCTACTTAACAGTGGTAGCCAGATGTCTGAACAAATTATGAAGGACAGCTCTACCAGCTTCTCCTAACAGTTAAGCATATTGCTGACCAGTTACCGGTTCTCACAATCTGTCCTCACCTCAGCTGGCAGAAAGAAGAAAAAAAAGTCTACCTTTAGTAACATATATACATATGTGACCGGGACTTATTATTTTGGTCAATGGTAAAAGGTGACAAACTTTCCGAGAAGCGAACAAAAATACCTCTTAAAATATTTATAGTGTTCAAATGAATTACAAAAACTGGTATCTTGGTTGCAATCCTTCTAAAATCAGGGTGAAATTCACAAGTTTTATCATCAACTACTGCCGTAATTTCTCAGTGGACAGTCTTCTGATTCTGCAAGTTTATTTTTAAATTTTATTTATTTACTTATTTTTTAACATCTTTATTGGAGTATAACTGCTTTACAATGGTGTGTTAGTTTCTGCTTTATAACAGTGAATCAGCTATACATATACGTACATCCCTATATCTCCTCCCTCTTGCGTCTCCCTCCCACCCTCCCTATCCCACCCCTCTAGGTGGACACAAAGCACCGAGCTGATCTCCCTGTGCTATGCGGCTGCTTCCCACTAGCTATCTCTTTTACATTTGGTAGTGTATATATGTCCATGCCACTCTCTCACTTCGTCCCAGCTTACCCTTCCCCCTCCCCGTGTCCTCAAGTCCATTCTCTACGTCTGCATCTTTATTCCTCTCCTGCCCCTAGGTTCTTCAGAACCTTTTTTTTTTCTTCTAGATTCCATATATATGTGTCAGCATACAGTATTTGTCTTTCTCTTTCTGACTTACTTCACTCTGTATGACAGACTCTAGGTCCATCCACCTCACTACAAATAACTCAATTTCGTTTCTTTTTATGGCTGAGTAATATTCCATTGCATATATGTGCCACATCTTCTTTATCCATTCATCTGTTGATGGCCACTTAGGTTGCTTCCATGTCCTGGCTATTGTCAATAGTGCTGCAGTGAATATTGTGGTGCATGTCTCTTTTTGAATTATGGTTTTCTCAGGGTATATGCCCAGCAGTGAGATTGCTGGGTGGTATGGTAGTTCATGTTTTTTGTTTTTGTTTTATACAGCAGGTTCTTATTAGCTATCCATTTTATACATATTAGTGTATACATGTCAATCCCAATCTCCCAATTCAACACACCACCCCCACCCCACTACCACTTTCCCCCCTTGGTGTCCATACGTTTGTTCTCTACATCTGTGTCTCTATTTCTGCCCTGCAAACCGGTTCATCTGTACCATTTTTCTAGGTTCCACATATATGCGTTAATATACGATAGTTGTTTTTCTCTTTCTGACTTACTTCACTCTGTATGACAGTCCCTAGATCCATCCACGTCTTTACAAATGACCCAGTTTTGTTCCCTTTTATGGCTGAGTAATATTCCATTGTATATATGTGCCACATCTTCTTTATCCATTCATCTGTCGATGGACACTTAGGTTGCTTCCATGACCTGGCTATTGTAAATAGTGCTGCAATGAACATTGTGTTACATTGGGGTACATGACGCTTTTTGAGTTATGGTTTTCTCAGCATATATGCCCAGTAGTGGGATTGTTGGGTCATATGGTAGTTCTATTTTTAGTTTTCTAAGGAACCTCCATACTGTTCTCCATAGTGGCTGTATCAATTTACATTCCCACCAACAGTGCAAGAGGGTTCCCTTTTCTACACACCCTCTCCAGCATTTATTGTTTGTAGATTTTTTGATGATGGCCATTGTGACTGCTGTGAGGTGATACATCATTATAGTTTTGATTTGCATTTCTCTAATGATTAGTGATGTTGAGCATCCTTTCACGTGTTTGTCAGCAATCTGTATATCTTCTTTGGAGAAATGTCTGTTTATGTCTTCTGCCCATTTTTGGAAAGGGTTGTTTGTTTTTCTGATATTGAGCTGCATGAGCTGCTTGTATATTTTGGAGATTAACCCTTTGTCAGTTGCTTTGTTTGTAAATATTTTCTCCCATTCTGAGGGTTGTCTTTCATTTTGTTTATGTTCTCCTTTGCTGTGCAAAAGCTTTTAAGTTTCATTAGGTCCCATTTTTTTATTTTTGTTTTTATTTCCATTTCTTTAGGAGGTGGGTCAAAAAGGGTCTTGCTGTGATTTATGTCATAGAGTATTCTGCCTATCTTCTCCTCTAAGAGTTTTATAGTGTCTGGCCTTACATTGAGGTCTTTAATCCATTTGGAGTTTATTTTTGTGTATGGTGTTAGGGGGTTTTCTAATTTCATTCTTTTACATGAGGCTGTCCAGTTTTCCCAGCACCACTTATTGAAGGGGCTGTCTTTTCTCCATTGTATATTCTTGCCTCCTTTATCAAAAAATAAGGTGACCATATGTGTGTGGGTTTATCTCTGGGCTCTCTATCCTGTTACATTGGTCGATATTTCTATTTTTGTGCCAGTACCGTACTGTCTTGATTACTGAAGCTTTGTAGTATAGTCTGAAGTCTGGGAGCCTGATTCCTCCAGCTCCGTTTTTCTTTCTCAGGATTGCTTTGGCTATTCGGAGTCTTTTGTGTTTCCATGTAAATTGTGAAATTTTTTGTTCTAGTTCTGTGAAAAATGCCAGTGGTAGTTTGATAGGGTTTGCGTTGAATCTGTAGATTGCTTTGGGTAGTAGAGTCATTTTCACAATGTTGATTCTTCCAATCCAAGAACATGGTATATCTCTCCATCTATTTGTACCATCTTTAATTTCTTTCATCAGTGTCTTATAGTTTTCTGCATACAGGTCTTTGTGTCCTTAGGTAGGTTTATTCCTAGGTATTTTATTCTTTTTGTTGCAATGGTAAATGGGAGTGTTTCCTTAATTTCTCTTTCAGATTTTTCATCATTAGTGTATGGGAATGCAAGAGATTTCAGTGCATTAATTTTGTATCCTGCTACTTTACCAAATTCATTGATTAGCTTAGTAGTTTTCTGGTAGCATCTTTAGGATTCTGTATGTATAATATCATGTCATCTGCAAACAGTGACAGCTTTACGTCTTCTTTTCTGATTTGGATTCCTTTTATTTCTTTTTCTTCTCTGATTGCTGTGGTGAAAACTTCCAAAACTATGTTGAATAATAGTGGTGAGAGTGGAAAACCTTGTCTTCTTCCTGATCATAGAGGAAATGGTTTCAGTTTTTCTCCATTGCGAATGATGTTGGCTTTAGGCTTTTCATATATCGCCTTTATTATACTGAGGTAAGTTCCCTATATGCCTACTTTCTAGAGGGTTTCTACCACAAATGGGTGTTGAATTTTGTCCAAAGCTTTTTCTGCATCTATTGAGATGATCAGATGGTTTTTCTCCTTCATTTTGTTAATGTGGTTTATCACATTGCTTGATTTGCGTATACTGAAGAATCCTTGCATTCCTGGGATAAACCCCACTTGATCATGGTGTATGATCTTTTTAATGTGCTGATGGATTCTGTTGGCTAGTACTTTGGTGAGGATTTTTGCATCTATGTTCATCAGTGATATTGGCCTGTAGTTTTCTTTCTTTGTGACACTTTGTCTGCTTTTGGCATCAGGGTGATGGTGGCCTAGTAGAATGAGTTTGGGAGTGTTCCTCCCTCTGCTATATTTTGGAAGAGTTTGAGAAGGATAAGTGTTAGCTCTTCTCTAAATGTTTGATAGAATTCGCCTGTGAAGCCATCTGGTCCTGGGTTATTGTTTGTTGGAAGATTTTAAATCACAGTCGCAATTTCAGTGCTTGTGATTGGCCTGTTTATATTTTCTATTTCTTCCTGGTTCAGTCTTGGAAGGTTGTGCTTTTCGAAGAATTTGTCCATATCTTCCAGTTTGTCCATTTTATTGGCATATAGTTGCTTGTAGTAATCTCTCATTTTCCTTTGTATTTCTGCAGTGTCACTTGTTACTTCTCCTTTTTCATTTCTAATTCTATTGGTTTGAGTCTTCTCCATTTTTTTCTTGAGGAGTCTGGCTAATGGTTTATCAATTTTGTTTATTTTCTCAAAGAACCAGCTTTTAGTTTTACTGACCTTTGCTATTGTTACCTTCATTTCTTTTTCATTGATTTCTTATCTGATCTTTATGATTTCTTTCCTTCTGCTAACTTAGGGGGTTTTTTGTTCTTCTTTCTCTAATTGCTTTAGGTGTAAGGTTAGGTTGTTTATTTGAGATGTTTCTTGTTTCTTGAGGTAGGATTGTATTGCTATAAACTTCCCTCTTAGAACTGCTTTTGCTGCATCCCATAGGTTTTGGGTCATCGTGTTTTCCTTGTCATTTGTTTCTATGTATTTTTTGATTTCCTCTTTGATTTCTTCAGGGATCTCTTGGTTATTTAGTAGTGTATTGTTTAGCCTCCATGTGTCTGTAGTTTTTCAGTTTTTTTCCTATAATTGATATCTATTCTCATAGCATTGTGGTCAGAAAAGATACTTCATATGGTTTCAATTTTCTTAAATTTACCAAGGCTTGGTTTGTGACCCAAGATATGATCTATCCTGGAGAATGTTCCATGAGCGCTTGAGAAGAATGTGTATTCTGTTGTTTTTGGATGGAATGTCCTCTAAATAACAATTAAGTCCATCTTGTTTAATGTATCATTTAAAGCTTGTGTTTCCTTATTTATTTTCACTTAGGATGATCTGTCCATTGGTGAAAGTGGGGTGTTAAAGTCCCCTACTATGATTGTGTTACTGTCGATTTCCCCTTTTATGGCTGTTAGCATTTGCCTTATTTATTGAGGTGCTCCTATGTTGGGTGCGTAAACATTTACAATTGTTATAGCTTCTTCTTGGATTATTCCCTTGATCATTATGTAGTGTCCTTCTTTGTCTCTTGTAATAGTCTTTATTTTAAAGTCTATTTTGTCTGATATGAGAATTGCTGCTCCAGCTTTCTTTTGATTTCCATTTGCATGGAATATCTTTTTCCATCCCGTCACTTTCAGTCTGTATGTGTCCCTAGGTCTGAAGTGGGTCTCTTGTAGACAGCATATGTATGGGTCTTGTTTTTGTATCCATTCAGCCAGTGTATGTCTTTTGGTTGGAGCATTTAATCCATTTACATTTTAGGTGCTTATCGATGTGTATGTTCCTATTACCGTTTTCTTAATTGTTTTGGGTTTTCTATTGTAGGTCTTTTCCTTCTCTTGTATTTCCTGCCTAGAAAAGTTCCTTTAGCATTTGTTGTAAAGCTGGTTTGGTGGTGCTGAATTTTCTTAGCTTTTGCTTCTCTGTAAATGTTTTAATATCTCCATCGAATCTGAATGAGACCCTTACTGGGTAGAGTAATCTTGGTTGTAGGTTTTTCCCTTTCATCACTTTAAATGTGTCCTGCCACTCCCTTCTGGCATACAGAGTTTCTGATGAAAGATCAGCTGTTAACCTTATGGGGATTCCCTTATATGTTATTTGTTGCTTTTCCCTTTCTGCTTTTAATATTTTTTCTTTGTATTTAATTTTTTAGAGTTTGATTAATACGTGTCTTGTGTGCTTCTCCTTGGATTTATCCTGTATGGGATTCTCTGCACTTCCTGGACTTTGTTGACTATTTCCTCTCCCATATTAGTGAAGTTATCAACTCTAATCTCTTCAAATATTTTCTCAGTCCCTTTCTTTTTCTCTTCTTCTTCTGGGACCCCTATAATTCGTATGTTGGTGCGTTTAATGTTGTCCCAGAGGTCTGTGAGACTGTCCTCAATTCTTTTCATTCCTTTTTCTTTATTCTCCTCTGTGGTAGTTATTTCCACTATTTTATCTTCCAGGTCACTTATCCGCTCTTCTGCCTCAGTTATTTGCTATTGATTCCTTCTAGAGCATTTTAAATTTCATTTATTGTGTTGCTCATCATTGTTTGTTTGCTCTTTAGTTCTTCTAGGTCCTTGTTAAACATTTCTTGTATTTTCTCCATTCTGTTTCCAAGATTTTGGATCGTCTTTACTATCATTATTCTGAATGCTTTTTCAGGTAGACTGCTTATTTCCTCTTCATTTGTTTGGTCTGGTGGGTTTTTACCTTGCTCCTTCATCTGCTGTGTGTTTCTCTGTCTTCTCATTTTGCTTAACTTACTGTGTTTGGGGTCTCCTTTTCACAGGCTGCAGGTTTGTAGTTCCCATTGTTTTTGGTGTCTGCCCCCAGTGGCTAAGGTTGGTTCAGTGGGTTATGTAGGCTTCCTGGTGGAGGGGACTGGTGCCTTTGTTCTGGTGGATGAGGCTGGATCTTGTCTTTCTGGTGGGCAGGACCATGTCCGGTGGTGTGTTTTGGGGTGTCTGTAACCTTAGTATGATTTTAGGCAGCCTCTCTGCTAATGGGTGGTGTTGTGTTCCTGTCGTGTTAGTTGTTGGCCTAGGATGTCCAGCACCGTAGCTTGCTGGTCGTTGAGTGGAGCTGGGTCTTAGCATTGAGATAGAGATCTCTGGGAGAGCTTTCACCGTTTGGTATTATGTGGAGCCAGGAGGTCTCTGGTGAACCAATGTACTGAACTAGGCTCCCCCATCTCAGAGGCACAGGCCTGACACCTGGCTGGAGCACCAAGATTCTGTCAGCCACATGGCTCAGAACAAAAAGGTGAAAGAAAAGAAAGTGAGAAAGAGAGAAAGAAGGAAAGAAAGAAAGAAAGAAAAGAAAGTTAGTAAAATAAAAAATAAAAAATTTTTAAAAATAAAAAAAAGGAAAAAGTAAAAAAAAAAAAAAAGAAAGGAAGAAGAGAGCAACCAAACCAAAAAACAAATCCACCAATGATAACAAGCACTAAAAACTATACTAAAAACAAAAACAAAAACAAAAACGGACAGAGTCCTAGGACAAATGGTAAAAGGAAAGCTATACGGACAAAATCACACAAAGAAGCATGCAAATACACACTCACAAGAAGAAAAAAAGGAAAAATACATATGTATATATATTTATATATAGAAAGAAAGGAAGAGAGCAACCAAATCAATAAACAAATCTACCAATGATAATAAACTCTAAATACTAAACTAAGATAAACATAAAACCAGAAACAAATTAGATGCAGAAAGCAAACCCCAAGTCTATAGTTGCTCCCAAAGTCCACTCAATTTTGGGATGATTTGTTGTCTATTCAGGTATTCTACAGATGCAGGGTACATCAAGTTGATTGTGGAGATTTAATATGCTGCTTCTGAGGCTGCTGGGAGAGATTTCCCTTTCTCTTCTTTGTTCGCACAGATCCTGGGGTTCAGCTTTGGTTTTGGACCCGCCTCTGCGTGTAGGTTGCCTGAGGGCGTCTGGTCTTTGCTCAGACAGGACGGGGTTAAAGGAGCGGCTGATTTGGGGGCTCTGGCTCACTCAGGTCGGGGGGAGGGAGGGGTACGGAATGTGGGGTGGCCCTGCGGCAGCAGAGGCCAGCGTGACGTTGCACCAGCCTAAGGTGTGCTGTGTGTTCTCCCAGAGAAGTTGTCCCTGGACCACGGGGCCCTGGCAGTGGTGGGCGGCACAGGCTCCCGGGAGGGGAGGTGTGGAGAGTGACCTGTGCTTGCACACAGGCTTCTTGGTGGCTGCAGCAGCAGCCTTAGCGTTTCATGCCCGTCTCTGGGGTCCACGCTGATAGCCGCAGCTCACGCCCATCTCTGGAGCTCCTTTAAGTGACGTTCTTAATCCCCTCTCCTCGCGCACCCCGAAACAATGGTCTCTTGCCTCTTAGGCAGGTCCAGACCTTTTCCCGGACTCCCTCGCAGCTAGCTGTGGCGCACTAGCGCCCTTCAGGCTGTGTTCACGCAGCCAACCCCAGTCCTCTCCGTGGGGTCTGACCTCCGAAGCCCGAGCCTTAGCTCCCAGCCCCCACCCATCCTGGTGGCTGAGCAGACAAGCCTCTCGGGCTGGTGAGTGCTGCTCGGCGCCGAGCCTCTGTGCGGGAATCTCTCCGCTTTGCCCTCTGCACCCCTGTTGCTGCGCTCTCCTCCGTGGCTCCGAAGCTTCCCACCACCACCCCCCGTCTCTGCCAGTGAAGGGGCTTCCTAGAGTGTGGAAACCTTTCCTCCTTCACAGCTCCCTCCCACTGGTGCAGGTCCTGTCACTATTCTTTTGTCTCTGTTTTTTCTTTTTTCTTTTGCCCTACCCTACCAGGTACGTGGAGAGTTTCTTGCCTTTTGGGAGGTCTGAGGTCTTCTGCCAGTGTTCAGTAGGTGTTCTGCAGGAGTTGTTCCCCATGTAGATGTGTTTCTGATGTATTTGTGGGGAGGAACGTGATCTCCACGTCTCACTCCTCCACCATCTTGAAGGTCTCTCTAGCCGATTCTGCAGGTTTAGTAGTGGATTCCTTAATGTTAAAGGCTGTTGTTGTCAAAGCCACACAAAGCAGAGGAAACAGTGTCTCTTGGAGCAAATGTCTAATATGAGGTAACTAACTCAGTATGTGACACATCTCTGCACAACTCCTTTCTGCACAGTAAAGATTAGGTGTGCTTGTAATTATAATGAATTTTAACTAGTTACTGAGAACTTAGTGCACATATTTAAGGTAATTTTTTTAAATAAACAAAAAAATATATACTCTTATACATGTGCTTTCAACCAGCTCTGGACAAGTAAGTTAAATCGGCAGCAACTACTAAAAAAGATGATACACCACTATAAGATGGGTTATATATATGATTGCATTGGGGTTTTTTTTGATAAAATCAGGTTTTTTATTGAAGTATAGTTGATTTATAATATTGTGTTATTTTCAGGTGTATAGCATAGTGATTCAGGGTATTTTTTTTGTTTTTTTGCAGATTATATTCCATTGTAGGTGAAAAAAACTGAAAAAGAAGAAAAAGTAAAATTTAAAAGTAGATTCCAAAATAGTACTCATGATTTCATTTCAAAAATCTATCATATATTTTATGTATGTTAGCATAGAAAAATATGGAAAATACTCATATTTTTTCCAATGCTTAAATCTGAATTGATAGGACTAACAACAACAAAATCAATTCACATAACTAACTGCACTAGCAGGAGATACATATATATTTGAAATATGACACCTAAATACATGCAAAAAATATTACCTAAATACATGCAAAAACCAAGGATTTGACAAATTTCAACATAGCTTTATGATTACAAAAAAAAAAAAAGTCTCACCAAACTGAGGATAGAGAAAAGATGTATCGCAACCTGATAAAGGGCATCCACAAGAAAGCTAGAGCTAAATTATATTTAATGGTCAAACATTGAACACTCCCCCCTTAATATATGGAACAATTCAAGGATGTCCTCTTTCAGATTCGCTACTAACATTTTAATAGAGTTCTTATTTGTGTAATGAGGCAAGAAAGAGAAACAAAGGCATACAGTGGAAAAGGAAGACGTAACATTGTCTTTATTCATAGAAATCATGATGGTATAAGTAGACCATCCTAAAGAATTTACAAAAAACTACTAGAACTAAATAAGTGGATTTAGTAAGGAGGAGGGTACAAGGAAAATAAATCAACTGTATGTCAATATACTAGTATCTTTAAAAAATAAAATGTTGACATAAAGATCGTTAAATTCGCAATAAAATCATAAAACAATTAAGGATGAATTTAACAAAATATATGTGGGCCCTATCACTGAAAACCATAAAATGTTTCTCAAAGAAAATGAAGAAACTAATGCTATACAACACAACATGGATGACCCTGAAAAGCACTATGCTAAGTGAAGGACGACAGGCACAAATGAGTACATGCTGTATGAATTCATGCTTTTCCCTGAAGCATTTGCAAATTCATTGGTTTTAGGGTCAAAGAGACTAAGAACCTGAGGCTGAAGTAGAAGCTAGAAGGAAGAAGAGCTGAGAAGATACTTTAACAGCTGTGGGGGACATGAGAGATAGAAAACGTTAGTTCAGGCTTATCAAGACAGAGAAGAGAAGGACGGAGAAAAACCTGACAGTCTGAGGCACTTATCTCTTTTCATTCATTGTTAAAATCCATCAGTTCCTAAGCAGTGTAGGCTAAGAGAAGGAGAAGCCAAATAGAAAGTGATTGCTAACAGAGTCATGGGTAAAACAGAGACTTCCAGTACTAGTGGTGTAGTGAAGCGGCCATGCAGATAATAAGAATAATGATGGATAATATACACAAAGATCCCAACTACTTAAAGGAACTGGAGAGTTTCCATAAGCAGTCAGAAACAGGAAGAGAGCTTATTCTCAAAAACCGCAACTGGAAATGGTAAGAATTGTGCATTTGTAGCTTAGTTGTGTGAGGATGCACCCTCCCCAGTGACTGAGACAGGAAATATTAGTGAAGAACTACAGCCTCCATTGGTCAAGGTGTGAGAGATCCGAGCTCAGGACTGAAAAAGCAGCTGGATATTTGGTAAGGGAAATTCTAACAGCAAGTGAGCGGTAGGAATAAGACTCGAAATCTGAGTATAAAATCTGCCTAAATCCCTAACTCTTGAAAAAATCAGTGGTGCACAGGGAAGATATGAGAGGGCTCAGTGCAAAAGTGGACAGAGCCTCATCAGGTAGCGATCGTGAGTTTGCTGCTTTTTAACTGAGTGCATTCCAATACTGTACACAGCCCAGATAGCAGACATCTGAAACTGCACAGGCTTGATGTATCAAAGGGCAGAACATAAGGCTCGCAGAACAGCTGGAAATTAGCAAGGAAACCACAGAGAGGGTTCAGCCCCCAACTATGAGTATAATTTTTACTGAAATCCATTACTGACCATGAAATTAACACAGGCCCAGGGAAGATCCCCAGGGGACTGGGCTATAAAAATCAGTGGTTGAGAGCTGTATAAACAGAACAGAAAGATCAACAGCTGCACCCTGGGAGTGGGAAGAGGGAGACAAAGTTTGAAATTTGAGTCAGACCTGCAGTCACTACTACAATCATCAGAACACAACAGAATACAGAGTTGCTACAATGTATTGCCTCCAGTGTCTAGATTTCAACCCCAAATTATAGAGCATGCCAAAAAAAGGAAAGATAAAGCAAAACTAAAAAACCAGATGTGTTACCTCTGCTTAGGGAATAAAGACAGTCAATATAGACTGACTCCAAGTGAGCCTAGATAAAGAATGTAAAGCAGCTATCGTGTATCTGTTAAAAAATGTAAAGAGAAATACAAGGGGAATATATATATGATAAATGAGTGAAAGGATAGCAAGTCTCCACAAAGAAATAAAATCTATTAAGAAACAAAAATTCTAGAGCTGAAAAAGTAACAACTGAAAATTAAAATGCACTAAATGAGATCAATGGCAGATTGGGGTAGCAAAAGATAGACTCAGTATTCTTGAAAATAAAAATCACTACATGAAGAATATATTAAAGAATTGAAGCCAGTGTATGTCTTTTGGTTGGAGCATTTAATCCATTTACATTTAAGGTGCTTATCGATATGTATGCTCCTACTACCGTTTTCTTAATTGTTTTGGGTTTTTTATTGCAGGTCTTTTCCTTCTCTTGTATTTCCTGCCCAGAAAAGTTCCTTTAGCATTTGTTGTAAAGCTGGTTTGAGCTGGTTCCTCAACCTGTTGAAAGCTGACGTTATACTTAATGGTTTCCCCCTGAAATCAGGAGCAAACACGAGCATATCTATTTTTACCATCTACATTCAACATTGACCAGATAATCTAACCAACACAATAGGTAAGTAAAAACAATTTTTTTAAATAAATAAAGGACTTTTAGAATAGAAAATAGGAAATAAATTTTTCTTTAATCACAGATTAGATAACTGTGTATGTTTATCTATTTGTCTTTTTTGTGTGTGTTCCATTTCTCTTGCCATCAGTGCTCTTGCCTACCTTCACCTTTATCCCTTCCATCTCAATCTTCCTGACTCAGAGACTCAGAGCACAGTTACAGAAGCTGTTTTAATATTCCCATATGCTGGTTCCCCTTATTTGTCATTTCTGGGCATATTTGTAATGATTAAGTTTTCTCCTGGTTATCAGTCACATTTTCCTGCTTTTTTTGCATGCTTAGTTTTTGAATTGGATGGCAGATGTTGTGAGTGTTATGCTGTTGCCTGCAGGATTTTGTTATATTCCTTTACATACTATTGGATATTTTTCTAGCATGTGATTATATTACTTGAAATCAGTTAGATTATGTTAAGACTTGCTTATGTTTGTCAGGACCAGAGAACTTTTATCTACAGCTGATTTGGTCACAGTGCTAAAGCATGTCTACCCACAGTCCTGTATATCACAGTGGCGAACTCTCCAGTGGAAACAGAAACTGCTCCCAGCTTTGTGTGAATAGGGGAGTTTTTCTACCTTGTCTTCTCTAGTTGTTCTTTCTCTGACGTTGGGCATTTCTTCTCATGCATACGCGGGTCAGCACTCAACCAAAGCCTCGAGGTCACCCCTCTGCAGCTCTCTCTGCACAGCTCCCTCCTTTATGGTTTTCCAAGTCACAGGCACCTTGGCCTCCCTGATCTCAGAGAGAATGGCAGGCTCTGTGTGGGCTCTCCTTCCACTACCTCCAGGCCTTTAAACAATGCAGCCATGGGTTGTCCTGTTTGTTTCCCTTTTTGACCAATTTTTTGGTTGTTAAAGTTGTGAGCATAGGGAGGGATGAGCAGGGGAGAGAGAAGAGCTTGCTATGTCCAGGCTCTCTTCCTTCATCTTTACTGGAACTTACTTGATTGATGTCTAAAGTAATAAAACTACAATTCTAAAACCACAGAAATTCTATGATTTGCCTCTTTAATAATTCAGAACAATCTCCAGCCCACCCACAAGTTGATAAATTGTCATCTGTGTTTTTGAAAAGTAACATGATACTTTGTTAACAATAACACCCTACCTCCACATTAATTATCTTGATTTGGCACCATATTAATTTGGAGCCAAGAATTAGGTTAAAGTTAAAATTATGCATTATTAATTTCCCATAGACCGACATTCACAACAGTGTGTGTGCATTGTGCCTACAAATGTAATAGAGAGCTATCATTACAAAACGAAAGCCCAAGGAAATAAAGGATGAAAGGGAAAGAGATATAAGAAAAGTGATAGGATTACAAGTAACAGAATCATATGAGGTGAAGTATAAACATGTGCTTTGTAATCACAGTTTTCCACATCCTCTATGTTTTCATTTCTGATTTGGAGGTGAGTAGACCGCCCTCTAGTGGGGTAGAGAAGCATGTCAGTTAACAAATTGCAGAGGGAACCAACAAAACATTCAGCAGTGTTTTTCTCCCTCTTCTTCCTTTACTTAAGAGATTTTACTTCAAATTTAAGAGATTAGTAGAACTTAGAATTTTCAAAGTCTTACAAAAGAACTTAATATTTTATTCTCACATAATCATCATGAAGCAGATGGCACAGAAATTCATAGCCCTATTTTACAAATATTGAAGCCAAGGTTTGAATATAGCTTGACCTGATTGGTCAGCTATATTAATAACTAAATAATGTGATTAGAACTGACAAGTCTGGTGTTAGGAGTAATGTTCATTATATCATGGAAAGAGGTACACATTTCTACAGGAGAAGGCTGCTAAGACTGCGCCTAGATTTGTAATGACAATCACATTGCAGAATGTCTATGTTTCCCATTTGGGAAAAACTTTTCCAGACCTTTTTAGTATGTAATCTTGATCCTGATGACTAAGGTCATTGCAGAGAAATAAAAATATCTTCTTGATTTATTATATGAGTTTTAAAGTTCAAAATAACAAAATCAAATAGCATAGATATATTCCCTGAAGATAAAATTGCTGAGAATTTTTGGAAAGAAAGTTTCCATTGTATGAAAAAAATGCATCTTCTTAACTGTATCTTTTTCCAGTAAGTACTAGGAAACTTCTGACTTTGCAGGGGGTGTCTCAGGGAAATTCCTGAGTGCCTCATCGGTTTTGTGGTATGAATTTATTTAGAGGCTCCATTAACTTTGTTTTGTTAAGAAACCCTTTGGCCCTATTTGTTCACTGTGGATTTTTTGTCTTAGTGGCTAAGATGGATGTGAAGGCCAACCCAATAACCTACCTTCTAATTTTATCTCATCATCTCAAAAACATATTTTTACACCTATTACCTAAAAAGAGTAATTAGAGGGGATGATAGTGTGGTTTAGTGGTTAAAGACTTGGCCTGAGAATTAAAGAACCTCTACTCCCACTCACTGAGCTGACGCTATGGCATGGGTTAACCCTTTCATTCCGGTAAATGCAGAGCTTTCAAAAGGAAAACTAACACTTCTTCAGAGGTGATGAGGCTAGTATTTTCCAGAATAGAACCACTATGTAATTGTCTTGGATGACTGTAATTTATTTTGAGGTTTTACAATCAGTGGTAGGTTTTGAGGGCGGTTATTAAGAGATCATGACCTGGAGTGAGCAAAAAGCACACCCTCTGGTTGGCCCGGATTTACCATTGCATGCCCGTGAAGGCACAACGGAGTCTGGAAGACTTGCTTGATTTTAGAAAACCCAAGTATTAAAGACAGTATCAGCTTTATTTTACTTTTGGCCAAATCCGTAATGCTCTCAGTTAGTAGCATACTATTGAAGCTGCTGTTCAATCCAAAAGCACTATAACGTTCAGAGAGGAAACTCAGAATATGCTTTTCCAGACCTGCCCACTACATACCTCCAAATCCACTGGAAAAAAAGAAAAGAAACAAGAATATAGAGAAGATATCTCCTCCACACTAAAGTTAGGATAAGAGCCAAATTCATACTTCAAACTCAAGAAAATACTGCTTATAAGTACAAATTGAACCAAGCTGAGGGAGAACATTAGGAACCTTTCAAATAACACAATAAGTAAGGTAACTGTAAACATTTTGACAGATTTTACTTGTATTCCCTGAACAGTTTTTAGATTATACAATTTTCATTCATGAAAATTAAAGAAAACATCAACTCCCTGACATAGAACATAGGACCACAGAAAGATATAAATGAGAAATTATATATCTAAGGGGAAAAAATTACAAGGAAAGATAAAATTTCAAAACATTCAACAAAACATGAGTAGAATTGACCTTGGAGAAAATAAAATTAATAACATTAAGGTATGAAAAAATCAGATTAGAAAGTCTTACAACTCAACAATAAACAGCTTAAAAACCCCACTTTTAAAATGTGCAAAGGATTTGAATAGATATTTCTCCAAAGAGGATGGCCATAAGCTCATAAAAAAGATGCTCAAAGTCATCAGTCATCAAGGAAATGCAATCAAAACCACAATAAGATACCAATTTTCACCCACTCGGATGGCTAAAATAAAAAAGACACACAAGGCAAGAGTTAATGAGGATGTGGAAAAATTGGAAACCTCACACATTGCTTGTGAGAATGTAAAATTGTGTAGCCACATTCTGGAAATTTAATAATGGAGTTATCATATGACCCAGCACTTCCACTTGTATAGCTATCCAAGACAGATGAAAACAGATGTGCACACAAAACTTCTACACAAATGTTCAAGCAATATTATTCACAAGAGCCAAGAGGTGGAAACAACCCAAATGTCCATCAACAGATGAATGGATGAACAAAGTGTGGTCTATGAATACAATGGAATATTATTCAGCTTTAAAAAGGAGGAAATTTTGACATATACTACACCATGGATGAACCTTATGACATTGCACTAAATGAAATAAGCCAGTCACAAAGGACAAATATTGTACAGTTCCAAATAAGGTCACATTCTGAGCTTCTGGGTGGACATCAATTTTTGAGGGACACGATTCAAAACCTAATTATTTCTGTGTAAAGCAATATTCTAAGAATATTTTCGTATAATATATCATTTATTCCTCACAATAACCATGAGGTAGGTACTAGTAATTTCCAATTTTTTAGGTAAGAAAACTGAGCCATGGGAAGTACACAAAGCTAAGTGATTAAGTCAGTACTGACCAGGGACCATGGTCATATTTGAAAGCATGTGACTGCTGTACACACTTTGCAGCACTGGCTTGGCTTGACACATTCTTGCATCTTTATTCTCTTTTGCCTTCTTCAGGAATTTTTCTACTTTTCCACTGAATGACTTATTTTCAAATATTTAGTAATTGATTCTTGTTATGTATTACTTCTAATGGAAAACAATAGTAATAGTTCGAATGTCCAATGGTTTGGGTTAGTCATAAAAGATGTCCAACAATAAGATTTATATTCAGTTAAAAGTAATTCTTTTTAATTTCAAAGACAATACATGTTCGTTTTCCCCAAAATGGATATATAAAAGTTATAATGGAAAAAAATATTCCTTATCTCACTCAGTGATAATCATTATTAAGACCTTGGAGCACACATTCCCATTCTACATATAGTTTCCTTTAATATGGGACTGGTTTTGCATACTTTAAAGTAAGTATTCAGTTGGGAAATTGGAGATTTAGTTTGCTTACTCAGTTACTCACTGGTTCGCACGTTCAGTAAATGTTTGCTGAACACCTGCGATGTGTTGGAAGTGATGCTGTTTGTTAGGGGATGATGGTGAGCGAAACCCAAAGAGTGCTGCCCTCCTGCAGTGCACAGTCTGGTGGGAGATGCAGATTTCCATAAGATAATCACATGCACGAAGGAAACAGAGCCGTAATGGGTAAGTGCAGGCAAATAATGAGGGGGAGTGTTTCAGACAGAAGACAGGTCATGTGCAAGTAGTCAAGAGTTGCTGTGAAGTGCTCAGTGGCTCCCAGGGTGTGAAAGGACCAGCCAGCCAGGGGTCGGGAGGCGTGCCGTTTGGACATACGGATGGAGAGTTAGGCAAGGAACAGATCTGCACTTTCTTATAGGCAATTAGAAACCTTTTGGATTCGTCCTAAGTACAGCTGGACTCTGTCCAAGGGTTCTGAGTGGGATGTGACATCAATCCATCTTTTCCAACTGCAGTCCTATTGCTAGACACTTAGTGGCTCCAATTTGTATTCAAGTTGTTCTAATAAATATCACATTATTAAAGTTTTTTTCTCCTACTAATCTTCTATCACTGAATTATTATTTGTCCCAACTAATTTCACATTTAATGACATTTAGATATTTTCCACTATTTACTTTTTTGGGGCAATTATTTTGTTCCAACATTTGTTTTATAAACTTCCAAAATAAGACACTATATTTGAAAAATTTTAATGATATTAAAAGGTAGGAATAAGATGTTTAGAGAAATGAATAAAAATGCATCATCCCACGGGCAGTATTTATGCCTCAAGTCTCAAATGATTGTCACAGAAATAAACGATTGTGATGCACCAGATCAACAAGAATTAAAACCCAACAAGGGACAGTACTCCTTTTTGGGCAAATTGTTATTTAAAAATCTTCTCGCTAACCACTTTCTTTTCACAATTTTAAGTTATTTTGCAATCGAATCATTTGGAGTGGTTGGTTGGAATAATTACTCATCCTGTCTTTGAACTGTTCCTCATTGGGAACTGACCAGCTCCTGAGAGAGCCAGCCCGCTTCCTCTTCAGGTCCTTAGAAATGGGTCTTCCTGGTGGCCTGTGCTAGTTTGCCTGTGTCTGGAACTGATAACAAGGAGGGGATGATTGGGAAGGAGAGGACAGGGAGTTTAGCTTTTTTTTTTTGGTAATGAATGAATTCTGAAAGTATCAGCCCTAAGAAACAATTTTTGGTACACCTGGGATTATAAACTGAAAAGCAACATTTGACTCACTCTACAGTGGAGGGACATAGCTTCTTGAGGATTTGATGACTTTTATCATTCCATTGATAATTCTGAAACTCAAATTTAACCTATAGCTTCTAATCGTTCTTTTACTGACCACTTTTTAATAGCTGTATTGAGGATAAGTAGATTTGGTTTCTCTTTAGCCCCTGATTCCAACACAGGTTGTGAGAAGAATAAATTAACCAAGGAATGGATGAAAATGAGACTGCTGATGATAACACAGGGAAAGAGGATCAGGACGGCTGGACAGGATCGCAGCTGTAACTAGGGTAATTGGACAACCCTCACTGAGAAGGCTGCATGTGAATCAAGAATTGCAGAAAGAGCCTTTCAGGCAGGGACGCTATACATGTGGGCCCCTTGAGGCAGAGGCTTGCTTGACATGCTGGAGAAACGGCAAAGGCCAGCCTGGCTGAAACCCAGTGATCAAGGAAGAGAGGAAGAGACAGAGGCTGCACAGTACAAGGCCGCCTCTGTGTGATGGGGAGACTGCAGGAGGGGACCATGAAGGAAACAGAGGCAGAAAGTTGGGTAAGAGCCACGTAAGATTGGCAAGGGTATCTTGGAGGTCACAGAGAGTATGCCGTGCTGGTCTGAGCGTGGTGGAAGTGGGCTCATTGTGTAGTTAGGCAGTGTTTCAGAAAGAAAGGCCAAGCTGCTTTTTCAAGACGGTGCATTAATCTCGGTGCGAATTCCTAGGTAACACAGAAAATAATGTGAAAATTTGCAATCCCGCTGTAACACAAAAGGGAAACCAGAGGCTGTGAGGAATCTCTGTACGTTGTAAACTAAACAGAATCAGTCTAAAACTGAAATTGTGTGTAAGACAGGACAGAGAGAGCAGAAGTGGAAAGGAACCCAGCGGGAACCTGCAGAGGCCTTCCTAGCGATACTGCATCAGAAGTGGTCAGACCGTTCGCGCTCTCTCAACCCCCTTCTCACGGCTCCAGCCAGGCTGCAGTGACAGAGGTCTGCCTCTACCTGGGACTCGGTGGGTCACAAAGACACACGCAGTGCCCCGCAGGGCTGGTTACGGCTGGAAGGAGCTTGGAGGGCACACAGGAGACCAGCCACCGTGGTACCTGACAGATGGCTCATCGAGAACGTGCATCTTCTTACTGAGAAAAGGCTGGATGCGTCACAGCAGCACACACTGCCTCCCTGCCAGTGGGCTGTAGTAAACAGACACAGCAGGTACATCCTAATTCAACACTTAGCACGGAAGTGAGACAGGTTCACCAAACTGAAGAACTTACACCTGAAGAAACAAAGTTTATAGTGCAGTAAAACAGAGCTTTAAAATAATACATTCCTAAAAGCCAAAGGATGGTATCAATAAAAATGTATCAAAGGAAAATGGACACTGAAGAAAAGAGATTCAGTAAGCTAAAGAATTAAGCCAGGGGATTTTCTCAGAATGTCATACAAATGGATAAAGCGAGAGAAATCATAAAAGAGGATATAGAGTAAAACCAGAATATCCGACATCTAATTAAAGGCAGTGTCAGTGGGAGAGAATGTGAAAAATAAATATTTCAAGAAGCAATACAAGAATATTTGTAATAATAGAAGAGATGAATTTTCAAACTGAAAAGGCCAGTTAAGTGCTGAGTTGAATTCATAACACCAGCAAGCCAGCCTCACCTCTTACACAAACACAGGGAATCAGTGGCAAAGTGAAAATCTTAAAATTTCCCAGAAGGAAGGAATAGGTTATTTAAAAAGCAAGGAGAAACTGGTGGACATTAAACTTCTCGGCCACACTAAGTACTAGGAGACAATGGGGTAGTATCTTCCATATTCTGCAGGAAAACAACCTTCAACATAGAATTTTAAACTAAGACATTCAAGCCCTATTTAAAGGGTAGGAGTAAAAATGACAATATTTTTGCATGCATAGAGCAAAAACTCTTATCAACTATCTTACCTTTTCCAAAATATGTATTAGAGGATGAACGTCAGAAAGAAGAAAATAAATCCTTGAGGAAGAAGCATACAAATATTAGAGGTTTTTACTATTTACTGTTGAGCCAAATGTATTAGATATATGTGTGTATCTGTCAGAATTTAAATCTGTAAACATTACAACATGTACAATTTTATACCCATATATTTAAACATATTTTAATTGCGATGAAATTGACAAAACCTAAAATTAATCATTTTAAAGTACACAGTTCAGTGGCATTTAGGCTGCACCCCGTAAGTTTTGGTACATTGAGTTCTTACTTTCGTTTGTCTCTAAGTTTCTTTCTAATTTCTCTTGCGGTTTTGTCTTGAATCCTTTGGTTAAGATTATGTTGTTTAATATCTAAATATTTAAAAATTTTGCCCAGGTTTGTTGTGGGCTGTTCAGTTAAACTTCCAATGTTTTCAGGAATGTCCCATGCTTTTCTACCCTGAGGGAGATCTGGTGGCCCCCAAACAAGATAAAACAGACACACGCAGTTATTTGTGCATCTGATCTGCCATGCTTCCTCCAGAGCAGGAGCAGAAGCTCCTCCTGGGACTCCAGGCGCCTGGGCCTTTGCACTGTCTGTTCTCTACAAGGACACTCTTGTCCAGACATCCCACGGCAAAGCCCTCACCTCTGTTAGGTCTTCCCCCAAACCTTTCTTTTTCAAAGCGACCTCCCCTGATTACCTTATTTAAAACCCTATCTAATGTTACATGCATTTAAGTAAGAGCTCATGTGGGGATAAAGGATGAACAGATGAACAAAATATTAAAGTGAGAAGGGCTTTCTGTGGACTGACGACAATAGTACACCATTCATTGTAGAAGATCATTTATCTAAATCTTTGCATCTAAAAACCAAAAAAGAAAAACAACTTTAAAAGGACATCATGCATCATAGTGTAAAATTGTGTATCATCTATTTTATTTATGCATAGACACGTGTATAGTGCTGTGTAAAAACGTGCCTGCCTCTTCCCATACGTGGTGTCTCTGGGGAAGGTGACAGGCGAGAAACGAGGGTAGAGTTTGCAGTATTCTTACAGCCAACATGGGAAAGTCTCAGTGCCCATCCAGCCTTCATGGTGGGCACTTAGATGCCTCCCATCGTTTCTCTGTCTTCATCCAGGTGTCATTGCCTAACTTTATTAATGAGGCAGAGAGGAGTTGGGGGGGTGGAACGGAGATGAGTCGGGGCAGCCCATCCCAGGACGTGCAACAGACGGCGTCCAGCAGGGAAGACAAGCCACGGAGATGTTCTCCAGGGAAGCGAGCTCATGGTCCAGTTTCCTTTATAGGAATCAGTCTATCATAGAAAGGAAGAGAAGAAGAGATGGAAGCAGGGAGTCCTGTGCAAGGCCAGCGTGTGTCTGGAATGTGCAGACGTGGTTGGGAGGGACAGACAGGGGCACCTAGAATCAGCATCCTCGCTTTGTTGTTGTGTGGCTGACCATGGCATAAGCCAGCATAGGAAATAGAATTGGAATGATTGCATCCCACTCTGCATCCAGCCTCAATCCTTGGCCTAGCACGAAGTGCATTCATTTTGCTGAATTAGGTGCCAATCATCAGACTGAAACGAGGCACAGTAAGATAATGAGAGTCAGCTCTCTGCCTCTGCTCTCCATGCAGTACGCCTTATTCCCAAGGTCTGGAGGCAAAACTGCTTTACCTGATGCCTTTTCATTGAGCTCACCGCTATGCACACTGACCCGGGATAACCGAGGGGCGCTCGGGGGACCCCCCCTGGCCTCATCCCTGAGACCCTCCTCTACAGGGTGAACAGACCGCTGGCCGCCCGGGAGTGGTGGGGCACAGCTGGGAGGCCAGGTCACACTGGCCTACAGTCTGTAAAATGTAATGGTTGCCATTTTTCCTTCAAAGTGGTGGTAACACATGCACTGCATTTTCTTAAAACTGTATCAATTGAACTTCTATGAAAATAAATGATTAAATACTCACACAAACTTTTATTTTAAATCAACGACCATCATTACATAGGCCTCGATTTATCCTAGAGTAAATTAAAAGTATGGAAAAATCATATTTATTCAGGAATACAAAACAAACATCTAAATGAGTAAATTAAAAAATAAAATAAAGGTAGTATCCCTGTAGTTTAAAAGAATTGGTTTTGGTAACATTAAGTGAATAAATGTCAAGAAGAATATCTGGTCCATGTCGTAATAATCAGTCAAATGGAAGAGTCAGACAAATTTACCGAAGTGGGCTATGAAGCAGCGATCTCCATAATATATTCAAAATCTTAAATTCATCTTTCTTGGTTTTTACCCGTATAGTTCACAAAAATAGAAAATTTAATACATAGAAAATATGTATGCATGTATGTTTTAAAATTATTCAGAGTAATGATACATGCAACTGTTTGGCTTACAATCCATGCATATTTAAAGGCCAAAGATGTTGGTACAGTGTTTTAATTAACCCGAGGTTCCCCAGGGTTAAACAGAAGCTCAGGGGAAGTGACAGAGACAAATGGACCCTCGTCAGCTCCTTGTCACCCACGCGTCCTCCCTGGGAGCCCGCGTCTGTGCTTCTCTCTCTGGATGCCCGGAGATTCAGTATTCCATCATGTAAGACATGTCTCTGAAACATTAATTCCTGCCGTTCATAACTCCCTTGAGTATTAGGAAGGGGAAAAATCACATTCTTTAAAAAATGGTCTTTTTTCGTGTTTTCCGCATTTGGTAGCAAATTAGAGACTCTGGGTCCTCAGCATCGACTACTCTCTGCTCGCACTTGGAGGCGGAGGGAGTGCTAAGGGCGGCGCAGAGAGTGAACAGGGCATCGCTAGTGTGAGCTGGCCTCTCAGCTGCGCCCCACCGCTCCCGGGCGGCCAGCCGTTTGTTCACCCTGCAGAGGAGAGGGTCTCAGGGATGAGGCCAGGGGGCGTCCCCCGAGCGCCCCTCGGTTATCCCGGGTCAGTGTGCATAGCGGTGAGCTCAACAAAAAACAACACGAAACTTAAAAAATATCTAAAAGCCCAGTTGAGCGTGAAATTGCCACCAAAGAGGACATCAGCAACTAATAAATATTGCAGGTGACCCAGAATTGGCATGCGGTTAAACTGAAAACATCCGTTTTCATTGCGAAATAATCAGCGTCACTCTGCATAAGACTTCATTTAATTGTCTTGAACCCAATCTATTTCATGTACTAGAAAGACCACTGTAGTAAAATTCTAAGTAAAGGTTTAACCATGTATGAGCCCTGTAAAAATAAATAAATAAGAAATAAAAATGCTGAATTACTATGATTAAAAAAAAAAAAAAAAAGACTTCATTTAAGGGACCCTTTCCTTTGAGCTTGCTGGAGACCCAGGCCCAGGGCTGCAGGCGTACGTAGGGCGGCTTCCCACGCCCTGGGGCGGTGCAGCCGGGCCCAGAGCAGAAGCGCGTGCACCTGCCTTCCCGCAGGAAGCAGGGCATCCGGAGGAACAGGAATCGAAAGGCAATTACCGGGCACCAGACCGGCACAATCTGTTCAAGGGACTTGTCCGCCGGCATGGGGTCAGCGTGAGCAAGAAGGACCGTGTAACGGATCCTTCCTCAAGCCGCAGAGTTTCCCAGGGATGCCGAGGGATTCGTGCCAGGTCTCACGGCCAGAAACAGAGCAGGGCTGCACCTTTCTGTTTTTATTATCTGTGCAGAAGATTTCTGATGTCCCAGACACTGAGGACCTCCATTTTGATAGAGCAGCCTGCTTTGGGGATGTTGACAGTCAGTAATTTCCCTCTTTGCCTTCTCCCTGGTAGATTATATCAGACAAGTAATTATTATATTAGCCAGAGTCAAGGCAAGAGAGAAGAAAAAGCAAAACATGCAAAACAAGCCTGAGTTAAAGAGAAAATAGGTACCTGGGCAGGCAGCAATGCAGACGTTTCTTTCTGGAGATCCAGCTATTTCTATTTCTATTTTTGAAATCCAACTAATATTTTAAAAGAGGGCATACATGATTCTTGGTGTAGTTTTACTTTTATTTTGGCTAAAAAAACTAAAAAAATACTTTAACAGGATGACTGTAAGAAAGATAAGTTTCATTTATGCTTATCAGAGGCATTTACAAGAAACAACCTAAGTTTTGCTTGCACAAACCAAGTTAGTTTATAAAATAAACTAGCTGAAGTATCTGTCATGTGACTTAACCGGTTTTGTCTCCATGGGGAATTTGCATACCTGGTCTCCAATTTATTTCATTTAAGCCCACCTGGAAAGACGTCAAAGATAAGTGGTTGCATTTAAAAAGTTTTTGCGGAAAAATAGATATGGTATGTTCTTGTTTTATAAAATAGATTGTCCGTTAGCACATGTATTAAAAATATGACCTTTAACTGGGTGTTTTTTTGCACACTGGAGAGTAACGTGGTGGGGGAAGAGACTTTGAAAAATCTTTTGAATTATATTTGTCTCTCTCATTTATTTATTATAACATTATCAGAAACAAACGTAGATTACAAAGCAACATATAACAAGCCTAACGGACAAAGTCTCACTAAGAGGTTGTTATTATAAGTGAGGGACAGAGGCTGAATGGGGAGGGAGATGATGACCCCTGAATGTGAGAGAAAAATTAGACTCTTTCCACCTTTGAAGTCAAACCAAATAGCACTACAGGCAAATCCTTACATACTTTCCTCTGTTGCTGGCGATGTTTATCTTCTGGTTTGCTTTTCAAACCCCTATCAAACTTCTGTCTTGAACCTCTGATATTTTTGGACCAAAAAGATAACTGAAACTTGTAAGTAAGAAGTATCAGGTTTTAGACCCTGCCTGGTGACCTTCAGTCACAGGGAGTGAGTGGCTGGTCCAGTTCAGGTCCCGAGCAGACACGAGTAACAATGCATCTGTACATCTCTCAGCCAAGCCAGTTTTATAGTTTTAAAGGCCATGATCCTTTGGAAGTACATCTACGATGACAGCTGTCATCAGAGCGTTGAATTAGTCGTGGTTACGTCCTAGGGAAGGAACCGTGCCCCAGCACACAGAGTTGGGACAGTAAACAATCTCCCATTCCCCCCTTGATATTTTGTGAGATTGTTACTGACATAAGTATATTCCAAGTTACCAAAGCAAAGGGAAGAAATAAATGAGATGTTTACAAGGATTCCAAAACTTGGGGTGGAAATTCTTAGCATAAATGCCTTTGAAGATAACAGGAGAGAGAAGCCAAAATTCTTGACAACTCAGGATCAAAACACCTCAGGAGATACCATGGAAAGGCTGGATGACCACGGTCATAGCCACAGCTGCAGTGAGTTCAAAACTGTCTAAACAGCCAGTGTGAACCTTCCGAGAGAAAGAATTCACCTTTTCCTGATCTCTGTACATTGATTTCACATTGTTGGACCTTGGCTAACATCCTTCGGTTTTAATCCACCAATGCACAGATCCAGTCTGCCAACAGGGGTTTAAATATGTAAGAGAAACCTTCTCTGAAGCATGGAGAAAAGGGCTCTCCCACTGCCAAGGAACCCGAGCTCTGTGTTTCCCAGGAGATTGTGCGGAATAGTTGAATTAACGGTGCAGTGCAGTCGTGCAGTCAGTGTGAGAGGGGCTGAAGGAAGAGTGGTCTCTCCATCCTGGATCAAGGATGTCACGGGGCAGCAGGTAGATCCCAGCTCAGGAGCTCAGTGGATGAAATCCACCGCTTAACCTCACTCTCCTAACAGTGAAACCAAGGGCAGTAGTTTGGATCAGCAATGGACAAATTTTTATATTATATTTTTCAGTTTAAGAAACCCCTTGTAGAAGAAAACTGTACTTTTTAGAATACACAACTAAAAGAGATACACTTGTCCAAGCATTTTCTCTGAAGCAGCGTGGGAGGGTCTGGAGGAAGAGCGAGAATAAATGCATCTGAGTTCTCCCAGCATCCCCACGGCTCGGCCTCAGGTCCGCCTGGGTCCACAGCCTCTTACTCAAGTGCCGCTCGTATTTACTATAGTTCTTTGCAGTTTTTCTTACTTAACACCTGAAAAACGGTCCCCCTTATAATACACGTGCCAGTGTATTTCATACTCCAGTGTACTTAGAAAATGTAATACAATTCAAAATGAAGAGAAATAAAAAATAAAATTAAAAAGTTAATTTTGTTTATAATAAAACTAAAAATTTATTGAGTGTTTTTATATATTAAGGCATTTTTCTAAGTGTTTTTGCAGATATGAACTTATTTAACAATCTCCATAAGAATTCCGTGGATCAGGTACTATTTTTACCCCCTTTTTATACTTTTTATACTAAGAAAGTAAGGCACAGGGATTTAAGGGTATTTTTAAGGACTAAATGAGATAACAGCTTATGCTTTTAACACATTTAAGAGGGAAAGGAGTTAAAAAAAATACACAGACACTTATAAAGAAATATTTATTCAGCGTCATCCTTAAGAGATTTCCATAAACATTATAGGAAAATATGTAGTACACATGGGAAACACTAAAATAGTTTCCGACCTAATGATATATGAGAACCTAACAAAACTTGGTCCAGCTCTGATGTGCTTGTCTACAAATCGAGCCTCCTGGTTATCCTTACTCTTTCATAAATGCAGCATCCTCTAAAACTGTATTCGCTTGCATCTGTCTGCCAAATCAGAGAATCAGCTTACCTCCAAAATGCTGGTAATAAATGTGGATAATGACACGAGAGAAGACTAGAAGTGCTCAGTAAGGAATGTCAGCCCTCACCCTGAGGATTCAACCAAGTTGACCTACAAGGATGTGCCATGGCCAGGACCTGTAGAGACTAGAGCAGGGCCCGCACCCAGAGCCCCAAGCAGCTGCTGAGACCTTCTCCCTCCCTCCCCCCATCTGCTCTGTCTTCCTTCCCTTTGTCCCCTGGCTCGTGGCCTTCCGTTTCCCATCGATTAATTCCCCTTTCCACATCTGGCTCGCCAGGGTCCACTCCTAGTAAACCTCCTCCACGGCCTCCATCTCTCCCACTCCACCCCCTTCACCACCTCACCAGCCTCTCTTGAGGGGAATCCGTGTGGTGTGAATTCTACAAAATGCTGGTGGGGCAGAAGAGCACACAGAAATTGTACAATGCTCTCCTTGTCCAGCCTCATCAATGGCAGCTGTCTTGTAAGTAGCTCTTAGAGAGGCTGATGCGTTTGCGCTGCCCATGAGCGGCCTGGGTTGACGTGCGACTTTATGCAGAGCACACGCCAAATGTAGAGGAGGAACACAAACGTTTCTTAAAAGATCCTTTCTATGTTTGTTGAATGAATGATGGACAAATAGATGAGTTAAAACATGTGCAGAATCACCGTGATACAAGACATAGTTAAGTACACGAATAAAGTGAAGTATAATCTTAGAATTTGCAAAACATTCCACTTTGGTTTATGTATTTTCCATAATGATATGTTACTCTGTAATCAGACTTTAAAACATGTGATTTCTCAGGATTTTATAAATTTGTAGGACAATAAATAAACAAGAAAATAGTTGAGCGAGGACGAGTAAGACTGCAGAGATTTTTTTCCCTGGGATGTACATTGACACCCTTTTTCTTTCCAAACCACATTTTGCATGTGATTCTTTTCAAAGTGTGTGAAGGAACCAAGATGGCACGTTCGTCTGGATATGGTACTGCTCTTGGGGTGAGTTCCCTGATTTTTTTAAACTCTTTGCTCTTAAATCAAGTTCACCAACAAGACGAACAGAGCAAGAAAGTTTTCGTAGTTGGAATCCACCTTGCTACTTTATAATGTCCTAAAAATCTTTTTTTTCCTGATAGAAAACATTCTTAAAGACAAAAGTAAAAATCAAAGTATTGTTAGTGATTTGACCAACATATTATTCACACATTTGAAAACTAAATTCAGAGAGAAAGATAAAATAGACTAAAGCGGTTAACGATCAACCTAATGTTTAACATTTTGATCTCAGTTGTTGAAAGACAAAATACATTTTCAAAGTAGAGCTGGCTGCAGATGAAATTGCAGTGGGGAAATTTTGTTTTTGATGTTATCCTTCTCCAGTTTCGACAGGGTGTTTCTTTATCGCTTGTTCTTTTTTTTTTTTTTTTTTTTTTTTGGCCAAGCTGCGCGGCATGTGAGATCTTAGTTCCCCGACCCAGGGATCGAACCTGTGCCCCCTGCAGTGGAAGCACAGCGTCTTAACCACTGGACTGCTAGGGAAGTCCCAATCGCTTGTTCTTTCAATCTCTCAGTCTGTCAGTGCAATTCCCTCTATGAAAAACTTATTCCTGGAAAGAGATTCATTTATTTCATGACTTCAGTGAACAGATATTTTAGCCAAGTATTACGCTAGGCATTGTGGGGTGATGCAGGTTTGAGCAAGGCATCGTCTCTGTCCTTATGGAACCTCCAATATCACCTGGTGTGTGACCAGGGGAGGGTAAGCAGAGCAAACTCAGTGTTATCAAAAGGATTATTTACGGATAGAGTGAGAGGGCGTCAGAGCAGAAGTATACTTCTGATGGATCTCAAGGAAAAATCAGTTGTACTTTGATAAGCATCTACACCAGAAATGAATGAATAAATATATTCTCAGTGTCAACACTCAGTATTAAGCATTATTATTCCAAGCGGAAAGAATAGCAGGGTAAAGCAGCAGATTTCCACAGAGGTTTTTAGGAATATAAAACTGAACCTAAAACACCAGGATGCAAATGGAGAAGCACTCGAGTATTTGAGTAAAGCTTTCAGGTTCACGGGACGTAGAGTCTGTTTTAGGAAACCACTGATGGTCAGTTAAGAGAAAACTGGCACTATGGGCATTATGCTTTTGGAAGATTAAACGTGTAGCCCTGCAAAATGGATTGAAGGAAGAGAAAGTTTCTGGAGGGGAGGCCATTTCGAAGGCTACTGGGACAGCCCGTGCAAGAGGTGGAAGAAGTGTGCACAGAGCAGAGGTATGGAGGTACAGAAGTCAAGGTGTCTGTGACAGAGATTAGAACGAAATGTGACGTCACCTCCAGATTCCTACCTCTCTTTACCTGTCCTCTTCCTCATCCTGTGTGATTTTGTTCATCAGTGGTCTTCGACATTTCGGCACCAATCCATGGAGGTCTCCCTCTGCCCCAACTGAGCATCCCACTCTGATTAAGTTGGACGTTGGCCATCCCCTCTAAATCTCCAGGTCTTTCCCTAATCCGCCCACTGCCCTGCATCCTTCTGCTTTACTAAGACTTGTAGATACATTTCCTCAGATAACTCCCCCGCCTTCAATGCAGTAGCGCCGTTCTTCTCATTCTCTGTTATGCTCGCAGTTATATCGACAGGCATTTATTGGCACTGACTGCATATTTATCTTTTTTCCCCTATTCTATTAGTTTGAAAGTTTTTATTAGACTAGGACGATTTTTAGTAACTAATGCAGGAACAAGCTACTGTGCGCATATCTACTCTGTGGGATAAATGCATCTTTAACTGATAAGTGGATAATTATAATGGTGAGAGATCAAAGTATAAAACTCCATCATACTGTATATGTCTTCTATTCTGAGAAATATTACTGTGTTTGTCAACTCAGTCAGTGCTGTGCTTTGTTGAATAATACATTTCTAAAATTTACCTGAAACCAGATGTGAGAAATTTGAACTATAGGCTTGAAAGTTAAAAACAGGTTCTATTCCCAGAGAACTGAAAGATGTTAGAAAAATCCCTACTTTAGCCTCTTACTTTTTAGATATGATATTCAGTGACAGATTTGTACATTTTCTTGTACAGACATTAATTTTTTTCCTTCAGTGGAATACTGAGCCACTGCCTTAATTCCAGTAAGTATCCAACGATGAATGAATATTTTTTGTTTCTGGCACTCCTAAAGATGTCTACACTTGCTTCCGTTATACTGCTGAGGCAATCTGTGTTTCCCACTAGCACTGGCACTCTTAATGTCTGCTTTACTTATTTTTGTTGATAATGATATTAAAGAAAAATGCAATTAAATTTTGACTAATTGAGCAATTTCAATTTGATATACAAATATGGTAATTGTATTTAAACTGAACTGTTGGCTGCTAGACAGCTCCGTCCGGCTGTTTTTTTTTTTTTTTGTGGGCGATAGGCTTCAAAATTTACAAAAGTTCTAATTTTGTATAAAGAAAGTCCTTTAAGAATATCAATACCTAATAACAAAATTTCAAGTTGTTAAAAATTGAATATACATAGAAATTGCCTGTTCTCTCAAAAACGCATGGCCTACGTTGGCTTGGAAAAATATGTTTTCTAGGAATCAAAGAACAATAGCTATGAGACATTTTAGCAATTACCTTATGAGAAAGAAACAGAGGCCCAGAGAGGTGGAGAGATTGACACAAAATAATGCACTTTATAAGGCCCATAATGGATATGCGTTAAACATAAAAATCTTCTCTACTTCTTTGTACTAACCCACATTGCACTTTTAAACATCTAAATTTGGTTTTTTTAGTTGTAGTAGAATACCCACAACATAAAACTTGCCATCTTAACCATTTTTTCTAAATTTGATTTTAAGTGCTAGTATTTTGGGTCTCTGCCACAGCACATCGGACACTGAGCTTTGAAACGGGTACCATTTCTTGCTATGTGGACTACTGCTAGAGGGGCTCAATAAATATTTTGCCAAAGAAGTAAAAAAATATACTGGTGTCTGAGAGCTGGGAAGGGAAGGAAGAATCTGGAAAACAACTCTGAACCTTGATTTCAATTTCTGCCTAAGATAAACTCTTACCACAGTAAATATGACTTGACTTTTCAGTAAAACAAGTGCCTTTAAGTTAGGACGTGTGTGTCTTACTGGTCCATCTCAGGGTCCACTTTTAACCCCGACCCCTCCTGGTTTAAGTGGGTTAGGAGCACAGACAACAACCATTTCTCCAACTCCTACATCCACGGCTGGACACACAGTGCAGCACAAAGAGCCCTAAGTGATGAACTACACAACAATGTTGTGCTTCAAGACCGTCTCTCTGCCCATATGGTCCAAATATGTGTTTAAGAGTTTAAAGTGTTAAGTTTTGCAAATGTACTAAATGTGTTATTTGTAGGTTTCTATAAATTGCAGAATACCTTTTTCTGAAGCCCTTTAACTAATTTGCCATTTTCTTTCCCCACTGGTTTCTGGTTCCCAGTAAGTAGGATGTCCTTAGACATATAGCATCCTTTGAGCATGCAAGGCAAGTCTTCTCTTGTCACTTAAGTTTTATTGTGGCCAACTGTTCACAAGTCAAATAGTTTTAGTTGGGAGTACTTTTAAGACAGTAAGTGCCTGTGTTTACTAAAATGTAAGAAAATCTTTGCTTCCCCCCTTTAAATAAAGCCCCAAGAAAAAGCAATTTTTTGGTGTTGTTCTTAGTATCGTCTAACTTGGAAAAATTACATTCAGAAAAAGTTGGTTTAATGATGTCAGATAAAGTACAAAGTTTCAAAACTCATTTTGTGAGCTTAATTCATAGCTACCTAAATGCTGATTCCAGTTTTGAACGCTGAGGCAGCCCAAGGAACACCATACCAGCTGTGACAACTTGCAGGTTGGGTCCATTATAATTTAGTTTTACCTATTTATCCACTATTTGCAAGAACTGATTGAGCTGCCTCTAGATTTTAGCTACATTCTGGGCTTTTAGTGCATTGAAATTACAGTTTTGAAGTGATAAATATCATAAACAAGTTAATCTTTCTAGGAAGAGGCGATATATACTGGCTTGATTGAAACAGCTTGCAATTTTTATTAAATATTTTAAGTGCTTTACAGCCACTGGATTGCATTGGATTAGACTGCATTTCAGAGTCATCTTTTTTCTCTTAAATCAAAAATTGTTACCAATACCTGACATTTTTAATTAGCTTCTGAAGTTTTCTGCTTCCTTTTCGAAGAAAGGTGTTATGTAGTCCTCTTTTTATTCTACTCAGCCAGACTCAGGAAGGCATTGTTCTTTTTTCTTCTCATTTTTCTTTTCCTTTATTTTTCATTTTTATTTATGCATTTTTTTTTTTTTACAGAACCATCCTTCCATTGTCTTTAAATAGACTTTATTTTTTGAATAGTTTTAGATGGAGACAAAAATCGAGAACATAGTACACAGTTCCCGTATGCCCTGCACACTGCTTCCCTGCCATTATCTCACATTAGTGCCGTACATTTGTTACAACTAAGAAACCAACATTGATACATTATGATTAAGTAAAGTCCTTTACTCAGATTTCCTTAGTTTTAACTTAATGTCTTTTTCTGTTCCAGGATCTCATCCAGGAACCCTCTGTACGATGAAGTGTCATGTCTCCTTAGGCAGATGTGACACTTCAGTTAAACTTTGTGAAAGTAGTATGCGTTGTGTTTAGATTAATTTTTTTCAAATGAATCCAACAGTCCCAGCACCATTTGTTGGAAAGACTGTCCTTTCACTATTGAGTTGCTTTGCTCCTTGTTCAGAGATCAGCTGACTGCATTTATGTGGGTCTGTTTCTGGGCTCCCTGTTCTGTTCCACTGATCTATTTATCTATTCTTTCACCAATATTGCACTGTCTTGATTACCATAATTTTATAGCAACTTTTGAAGTTAATAGTGCCAGTCATCTAACTTGGCTCTTCTTCAAGGTGGTGTTGGCTATTCTGGGTATTTCGCCTTTCATTATAAACTTTAGACTGTTTGTCGCTGTCTGCAAAGTAACTAGCCAGTAGTTTGATTTAGGATGATATGAATCTGTAGATCAAGTTGAGAAGAATCTTAACAGTATTGAATCTTCGTATCTATGAACATGGAATTTCTATTTATTTAGATCTTCTTTGACTTCTTTCAGGAGAATTTTGTAATTTTCTTCATATAGATCTTGTACATATTTTGTTAGATTTATACCTAAGTATTTTGGGGGGAATGCTAATATAAATGCTGTTGTTTTAAATTTCAAGTTCCAGTTGTTCAGTGCTGGTGTATAGGAAAGCAATTTATGTTTGCATATCAATCTTGTATCCGGCAACTTTGCTATAATTGCATATTAGTTCCAGGAAGGTGTTTTACCAATTCTTTGGGATTTTCTACATTGATCTTTTACATTACAGCTTTCTGCTCTAATTTTTATTAGTTCTTTTTTATACTTGCTCTAGGCATAAATTATTCTACTTTCTGTAATTCTCTAAAATGGAAGTTTAGATTATTGATTTTAGAATTTTTTTCTTTTTTAATATACGTATTTAATGGTATAAATTTCCCTCAAAGCAGTGCTCTCGCTGTGTCTCACACATTCTGATAAGTTGTATTTTAAATTTCATTTAGTTCAAAATTTTAAAAACTTTCTCTTGAGACTTCTTTTTCCATTGTGTTATTTGGAAATGTGTTGTTCAATATCCACATGTTTTGGGATTTTCCAACTATCTGTTATTGATTTCAAACTTAATTCCCACGTGATCAAAGAACATACTTTGTACTATTTCTATTCTTTTAAATTAGTTGTGTTTCTGGCCTAGAAAGGGGTCTATCTTGATGCATGCTCATGTGAGCTTGAGAAGAGTGTGTGCCGTGATATTGCTGGATGCAGAATTCTATAAATGTCAATTAGGTCAAGTTGTCCTGGTGCATTTCACATCAGCTGTATCCTTGCTGATTTTCTGTCTGCTTGATATGTCAATCAATGAAAGAGGAATGTTGTCTTCTCCAGCTATAATCGTGGACTTGTCTGTTTTTCCTTGAAGGTCTGTCAGATTTTGCCTAAATAGAGGCAAAATCCTCTCTGGCATCTTGATTCTCTCTTGCTAGGTGCATACAAATTAAGGAGTGTTGTCTTCTTAGAGAATTGACCTTTATATCATTAGGCAATGTCTCTTTTTCCTTGTTCTGAAGTCCGCCTTGTCTGAAATTAATTCAACTGGCCAACTTTCTTCTTATCACTGTTAGTATGATACATATTTCCCCACCTCTTTACTTTTCACTTGCGTCTTTAGGTTTAAAAAGGGTTTCTTGTAAACAACCCGTAGTAGGATCTTTTTAAAAAATCCGCTCTAACAACCTGTCTTTATTAGTGTATTGAGACCACTCACATGTAAAGTGGTTATTGACATAGTTGGATTCATATTTACCGTGTTTGTAACTGTTTTCTATTCACTATTCTTCTTTCTCTTCTATTTTCTGCCTTCTCTGGCTTTAATTTAGCACTATATATGACTGTATTTTCTCTCTTCTTGGCCTGTCAGTTATACTTCTTTCAAAAAAAATTAGTGGTTTCCATAAAGTTTGCAATATACGTTTATAACTAATTTTATTTTCAAATTACACTGTACCACTTCGTGAGCACTGCGGGTGCCTTACAGCAGGGTATTCCCATATAAAATTGCTGTCTTTATCTCCAGTTTATCATATGTTATAATCAATCACACAATACATTGTTGTTATTATTACTTTGAGCAAACATTTATCTATTAGATCGATTAAGAATACAATAAATGATTTCACTTTACCTTCTTTCCTTCTCCAATTTCTTTTTTTAATGTAGATCTAAGTTTCTGACCTATGGCATCTCCCTTCTCTCTAAAGAACATATTTTAACATTTCGTGCAGGGCAGGTGTGCTGGTAATGAATACTCTCTTTTTGTTTGTTTGAGAAAGTCTTTACCTTTCTTTCATTTTTGAAGAGTAATTTCTCTGGATGTAGAATTCAAGGTTGGTGGGTTTTTTCCTTTGAACACTTCAAATATTTCCTTCCATTCTCTTCTTGCTTGCACAGTCTCTGATGAAAAGCATGCTGTTATACTTATCTTTTTCCTCTATAGATAATTTTGTTCTTTGCTTTATTTCAAGATTTTCTCCTTGTCTTTGGTTTTCTACAGTTTGAATATGATATGCCTAAGTGTAGGTTTTTTGGTATTTATCCTACTTGATATTCTTTGAGATTCCTGGATCTATTCTTTGGAATGTCATTAATTTGGAAAAGTTCTTAGCCATTATTACTTCAAATATTTCTTCTGCTCCTTTCTTCTCCTTTTAATATTCTAATTATGTCTATGTCACACCTTTTGAAAATACCCCACTGTTCTTGGATATTATGTTCTATGTTTTTCTTTTTTTCTATTTGTATTTCAGTTTGGAAAGTCTATGATGACATTGCTTCCAGTTCACTGATTCTTTCCTCAGCTATGTATAGCTTACTGATGAGCTCATCAGAGGCATTCTTCATTTCTGTTAACAATGTTTTTGATTTCTAACATTTCCTTTTGATTCTTAGAGTTTTCATCTCGCTGCTTACCTTACCCATCTATTCTTGCATGTTGTCCACTTTTCCATTAGAGACATTAGCATATCAATTAGTTATTTAAAAATCCTGATATAAAAATTTCAAAATCTCTTCCATTTGTGAGTGTGGTTCTTATGTTTGCTTTGTCTCTGCTGACTGTGTTTTTGCCTTTGAGCTTGCATTGTAATTTTTTGTTGAAAGCTGAATGTGGTGCATTGAGTAGAAGGAACTGAGGTAACTAGGCCTTTGGGAAGAGGTTTCCTGTTTATCTGGGTAGGACTTAGGCTGTGTTTACTGTTTGGTGTAGAGGTGGGTGTCAGAGACTAGAGTTTCCTCTGGTGCCCACGTTTTTCTTTCCCATATTGTCTTTGGGTTTCCCTGGAGACTCCTTCTCAAATAGAGTATGAACTTTGTAGCTCTTTCAGTTTAAGGCACTCTTATTATTCAGGAGCCCTGTTAATTTATGGCAGGCAGTGGGGAAAGGAAAGCAGTCATTAATTTAATGATTAACTTCAGTCTTTCTGTGTCCCTCAGCTGTGATTTTCGCAACCATTTCTTAGCTTTTTCTCTCCCCCCTCCTTAGATGAAACGGGAAGGTTAGAGTTGACTGGAGTTGGGTAATTGCCCTTCTCCCCAAGTGAGACAAGGCCCTGGTGAAGTCATTGTCCCTGGGGAGTAAACACTCATCATAGAGAAAACACCGGGCACATTTCAAAGTAGTTGGTGTTCTCCTGCTCATGCTGCAGACAGACGTGATTTTTCTCGGCTCCTACCATGAGAATCTGCTGGGTTCCTTCACTTAAAGTCCACGAAAGGATGGAAGCCCCCCTGGACTGCAGCCCCAGGAGTTCCTCACCACCAGTCTAGTCCAAACTCAGCCTCCAGCAAGTCATCACATTACCACTCGAGTATGACTGCTGGTCTGTGCCTGCAATGGCTGCTGCTCTGGGCAAACTGGTCTTGGCTGTGGTCCCCTGAATTCAACTGAATCTCCAGATTTCAGGCTGGCAATTAGCCCTGGAACCTCAATTCTCCGATGGGTTCAAGAAAGCCTTTGATTTTCAGTTAGTTCAGATTTTCTCTTGTTGTGAGGATGACAGCAATGATTTCCAAGCTCTTTATATGTTGGCACTGAAACTGGAAGTGCTCTGCACTTTATTTTAATGTAGTATTTTTCAAAAGCACTGGCACTGTGGTTAACATCTGGTTACTAGATTAAAATTGTGTGGTTAGGAAAATATTTTTTCAAGTATAAGGCTGAGAGATTAATCCATAAAACTTTGCACACCTGAACAAGTGTTCTGTGGACAAAGATCCCTTTAGCAATTGGGGGGGTTGGTTCATAAACTCCACTTCTCACAGGTAACGTGACTGTTCAGCAGATGAAGATACAGCTAATAAGAAAATGTATCATCTGGGGCTTCCCTGGTGGCGCAGCGGTTGAGAATCTGCCTGCCAATGCAGGGGACACGGGTTCGAGCCCTGGTCTGGGAAGATCCCACATGCCGGTAGAGCAACTAGGCCCGTGAGCCACAATTACTGAGCCTGCGCGTTTGGAGCTTGTGCTCCGCAACAAGAGAGGCCACGACAGTGAGAGGCCCGCGCACCGCGATGAGGAGTGGCCCCCGCTTGCCGCAGCTAGAGAAAGCCCTCGCACAGAAACGAAGACCCAACACAGCCAAAAATAAATATAAATAAATAAAAAAAAGAAAATGTATCATCTGAAAAAACCATTTCCCTATTAATCACGTTAACTGAGATCTCACTGTAATTTCTTATAAAGACATTTATCTTTTGAGGAACAGAACTTGGACTTGCACTTGCCTGGGGCTCAAAACTTAAGAGGATCCCAAAAATTTTGCAATCAAAATAAATGATATTTTAATGCAATATCTTAATAGAAATTAATGAAAAATTTACACTGAACCAAATATCAAAATGTATGTAAATAAAGATAGAAACAGTGCAATGCAGAGTCATATTGGAGCCTAAGAAAAAAGCAGAGGTCTTGACTGCTGACTGTTTACTCCTTAAAGTTTGTGCCCTACACACGTTTCTCACCATTGACTTGGCCCTGGTGGGGACTGTCCAGTCATCAGACACTGGAAACAATATGTTTAAATGTGTGTATTGGAGACAGGAACACTGAGGTATACCAGGGACAGGACAGCTTTCTTCCATACGTAGGTAGTTTAATATGATTATTCTTTGAAATTCAATACAACTAAGTGGAAAACTTTTGTTGATTCCTTTCTCTTTTTTTAAGCAAAAGTTATTATTTCACTCAGTAGGTCTTTGCAACCTGAAAATAATGTTGCTATGATATCAAATGTTTATGTATTTGCCTCTGTCTGCGCACACATACACACTCACAAAGACACATACAAAATCACATCAGTGTTCAGAAGCTGAGAAACAGGCATCACCACCCAAAGGTCTTTGCTTGGTCTGACCTCCCTCTGAAGCTTCTGGTTAACCCATGGTATCATGTCCTCCTTTTCCTTCAGGACCTCTCCCTACCTGTTGTTCCCAACCTTAAAATACCTGTTATTTTTTTAGTCTAGGACACTTTAGCCATTTCTTTGACTACTGTCTCGCTTCATAAGTAAAGAAGCTTGATAATTTGTCTTCAAATGTAGTTTTGTTTATATGAGGAATGCTACCTTTTAGAAATCTTCCTTTATCGATATACCTTTGTGTTGTATACATGGGGTACAATGATTCAAATATACATTAAATTAAATATATGTAATATATAATGATGTCATATAATAATAATATATATAACAACTAGGCACCTACCAGGCACTGGTGGGGGACCACGGACACCTAAGGGGACAGGAGGAACCCCCAGCGACCGGGTAGGACGTGGGGTGTGGGGGGAGAGAGGGGGGAGGAGAAGTGGAGGTGGGACGGGACTGGCGACCATGAGGGGCGGGTGGGGGAGGGGAAGGGATCCCACACCCGAAGGGGGAAATTGAGGGACCATCAGGAGGGCAGAGGATCAAAAGGGAGCGTGGCCAGGTTTCCCCTGCCCACATGGGCCCCCAGGAACCTGCTGAGATCCCAGGCCTCATCCTCTGCCCACTGAGGCCCCCTCCAGCCTCACGGGTCCTGAGGGAGTGGGAGGGAGGGAAAGGGGAGCAAAAGTAAAGGCCAGACCTCTGGGACCAGCACCCCTGGGGGGAGGCTGGGAGAGGGGGAGGAGTTCCTACACCCAGCGGGACCCACCCACGGTCAGGGGTCCAGCAGGGATGCAGAGACCCTGGGGGAGATGGTGCAGGGGGGCAGGGGGGGCACGAAGGAACAGAAGGGAGCGGGGCCAGCACTTTCCCTGTCCACTCAGGCACTGGGGAGCCTGCTGGGCTCCCGGGCCTAATCCTCTGCCCTTGGAGCCTCCCTCCTGCCGCACAGAGCACAAGCCCCGCCCCTGCACCCCCAGCCAGGGACCCACCTCTACACTCGGAGACCCCCTCCGAGACCCCCTCCAAAGCGCTGGGCCTAAACCCCACCCACACACCCCCACTCAGGGCCTTACCTCCAAACTCCGGAACTCCACACTCCAGAGGCCCTCCTTCCACCTGCTGCCCCTCCCCTTCTGCGCAGGTCCTAAGCAGAGGCCCCGCCCCACGCTTGAACGTCGCCCCTCCTAGGCCCCGCCCAATGCTTGAACGTCACCCCCACCCACCCAGGCCCCGCCCCACATTCAAACGTCTCCACCCCCACCCACCTAGGTCCCACCCCACCCTAGACCCCACCCCTGCCTAAGTTCCACCCCTGCCTAAACTCCGCCCCCAGAACCAAGGCTTTTTTTTTTTCTTTTTCCGTCTTTTAGATTGGCGTTCTCTTTTACCTTGTTGATTCATTGTTGTTGATTCTTTCATATTTTTATTTTTCGTAACCTTTTATTTGTCTAATTTTATTTTATTCTTTATACCTTGTTACTGTTCTCTCCTTTTGGCTTGTTCCCCCTGCCCCCCAGCTTCTTGTTTATTTTTTTTCTGTTGTGGTTTTATTTTACCTTGTTGCAGCTGTTTCAATTATAGTTTTATTTTTTCTAATATATTTTTTATCTTTCTAACTTTATTTTGTTTTTTATTCTCTGATATTGTACTGCTCCTTTTTTTCTTTCTTTCTTTCTTTTTTCTTTTTTTTTTTTTTTTTTACTGCGCCACGAAGCTTGTGGGTTCTTTGTTCCTAGGCCAGAGGTCGGGCCCGAGCTCCTGTGGTGGGAGCTCAGAGTCCAAACCGCTGGACTAACAGACAACCTCAGACCCCAGAGAATATTATTCGGCGTGAGGCCTCCTGGAGTTCCTCATCTCAGCACCAAGACCCGGCTCTATCCAACTGCCTGCAAAATCCACTGCTGGACGTCTCAGGCCAAACAACCAGTAAGACAGGAATACAGCACCACCCATCAAAAAAAAAAAAAAGAAACAACAACAAAAATATGTTACACACGAAGGAGCAAGGTAAAAACCTACAAGACCAAATAAATGAAGATGAAATAGGCAACCTACCTGAAAAAGAATTCAGAGTAATGATAGTAAAGATGATCCAAAATCTCGGAAACAGAATGGAGAAAATACAAGAAACATTTAACAAGGATCTAGAAGAACTAAAGAGCAAACAAACAGTGATGAACAACACAATAAATTAAATTAAAAATACTCTAGAAGGAACCAATAGCAGAAGAACTGAGGCAGAAGAACGGATAAGTGACCTGGAAGATAAACTGTTGGAAATAACTGTCAGGGAGCAGAATAAAGAAAAAAGAATGAAAAGAATTGAGGACAGTCTCAAAGACCTCAGGGACAACATTAAACACACCAACATTCGAATTATAGGGGTCCCAGAAGGAGAAGAGAAAAAAGAAAGGGTCTGAGAAAATATTTCAAGGGCTTACAGTTGAAAACTTCCTTAACATGGGAAAGGAAAGAGTCAGTCAAGTCCAGGAAGCACAGAGAGTACCATACAGGATAAACCCAAAGAGAAACATGCTGAGCCACATATTAATCAAACTATCAAGAATTAAATACAAAGAAAGAATATTAAAAGCAGCAAGGGAAAAGCAACAAATAACATACAAGGGAATCCCCATAAGGTTAACAGCTGATCTTTCAGCAGAAACACTGCAAGCAGGAAGGGAGTGGCAGGACATATTTAAAGTGATGAAAGGGAAACACCTACAACCAAGATTTCTCTACGCAGCAAGGATATCATTCAGATTCGATGGAGAAATTAAAACCTTTACAGATAAGCAAAAGTTAAGAGAATTCAGCACCACCAAACCAGCTTTACAACAAATGCTAAAGGAACTTCTCTAGGCAGGAAGCACAAGAGAAGGAAAAGACCTACAAAAACAAACCCAAAACTATTAAGAAAATGGGATTAGGAACATACATATCGATAATTACCTTAAATGAAAATGGATGAAATGCTCCAACAAAAAGACATAGACTGGCTGAATAGATACAAAAACAAGACCCGTACATATGTTGTCTACAAGAGACCCACTTTGGACCAAGGGACACATACAGACTGAAAGTGAGGGGATGGAAAAAGATATTCCATGTAAATGGAAATCAAAAGAAAGCTGGAGCAGCAATTCTCATATCAGACAAAATAGACTTTAAAATAAAGACTATTACAAGAGACAAAGAAGGACACTACATAATGATCAAGGGATCAATCCAAGAAGAAGCTATAACAATGGTAAATATTTATGCACCCAACATAGGAGCACCTCAATACATAAGGCAAATGCTAACAGCCATAAAAAGGGAAATAAACAGTAACAAAATCATAGTAGGGGACTTTAACACCCCACTTTCACCAATGGACAGATCATCCACAATGAAAATAAATAAGGAAACACAAGCTTTAAATGACACATTAAACAAGATGCATTTAATTGATACTTATAGGACATTCCATCCAAAAACATTAGAATACACTTTCTTCTCAAGTGCTCATGGAACATTCTCCAGGATAGACCATATCTTGGGTCACAAATCAAGCCTTGGTAAATATAAGAAAATTGAAATCATATCAAGTATCTTTTCCGACCATAACGCTATGAGACTAGATATCAAATACAGGAAAAAAACTGTAAGAAATACAAACACATGGAGGCTAAACAACACACTACTAAATAACCAAGAGATCCCTAAAGAAGTCAAAGGAAATCAGAAAATACCTAGAAACAAATGACAATGAAAACATGACGACCCAAAACCTATGGGATGTAGCAAAAGCAGTTCTAAGAGGGAAGTTTATAGCAATACAATCCTACCTCAAGAAACAAGAAACATCTCAAATAAACAACCTAACCTTACACCTAAAGCAATTAGAGAAAGAAGAACCAAAAAAAAAAAAACCCCAAAGTTAGCAGAAGGAAAGAAATCATAAAGATCAGATAAGAAATCAATGAAAAAGAAATGAAGGAAACAATAGCAAAGATCAACAAAACTAAAAGCTGGTTCTTTCAGAAGATAAACAAAATTGATAAACCATTAGCCAGACTCATCAAGAAAAAAAGGGAGAAGACTCAAATCAACAGAATTAGAAATGAAAAAGGAGAAGTAACAACTGACACTGCAGAAATCCAAAGGGTCATGAGAGATTACTACAAGCAACTATATGCCAATAAAATGGACAACCTGGAAGATACGGACAAATTCTTCGAAAAGCACAACCTTCCAAGACTGAACCAGGAAGAAATAGAAAATATAAACAGGCCAATCACAAGCACTGAAATTGCGACTGTGATTAAAAATCTCCCAACAAACAATAACCCAGGACCAGATGGCTTCACAGGCGAATTCTATCAAACATTTAGAGAAGAGCTAACACCTATCCTTCTCGAACTCTTCCAAAATATAGCAGAGGGGGGAACACTCCCAAACTCATTCAACGAGGCCACCATCACCCTGATACCAAAACCAGAAAAGATGTCACAAAAAAAGAAAACTACAGGCCAATATCACTGATGAACACAGATGCAAAATTCCTCAACAAAATACTAGCAAACAGAATCCAGCAGCACATTAAAAGGATCATACACCATGATCAAGTGGGGTTTATCCCAGGAATGCAAGGGTTCTTCCATATACGCAAATCAAGCAATGTGATAAACCATATTTAAAAAGTGAAGGAGAAAAACCATATGATCATCTCAATAGATGCAGAAAAAGCTTTCGACAAAATTCAACACCTATTTATGATAAAAACCCTCCAGAAAGTAGGCATATAGGGAACTTACCTCAACATAATAAAGGTCATATATGACAAACACATAGCCAACGTCATTCTCAATGGTGAAAAACTGAAACCATTTCCAATGAGATCGGGAACAAGACAAGGTTGCCCACTCTCACCACTATTATTCAACATAGTTTTGGAAGTTTTAGCCACAGCAATCAGAGAAGAAAAAGAAATAAAAGGGATCCAAATCGGAAAAGAAGAAGTAAAACTGTCACTGTTTGCAGATGACATGATACTATACATAGAGAATCCTAAAGATGCCACCAGAAAACTACTAGAGCTAATCAATAAATTTGGTAGGGTAGCGGGATACAAAAGTAATGCACTGAAATCTCTTGCATTCCTATACACTAATGATGAAAAATCTAAAAGAGAAATTAAGGAAAGACTCCCATTTACCATTGCAACAAAAAGAATAAAATACCTAGGAATAAACCTACCTAAGGACACAAAGACCTGTATGCAGAAAACTATAAGACACTGATGAAAGAAATTAAAGATGATACAAACAGATGGAGAGATGCAGCATGTTCTTGCATTGGAAGAATCAACATTGTGAAAATGACTCTACTACCCAAAGCAATCTACAGATTCAATGCAATCCCTATCAAACTACCACTGGCGGGGCTTCCCTGGTGGTGCAGTGGTTGAGAATCTGCCTGCCAATGCAGGGAACACGGGTTCGAGCCCTGGTCTGGGAAGATCCCACATGCCGCGGAGCAGCTAGGCCCGTGAGCCACAATTACTGAGCCTGCGCGTCTGGAGCCTGTGCTCCACAACGAGAGGCTGTGATAGTGAAAGGCCCGAGCACCGCGATGAAGAGTGGCCCCCACTTGCCGCAACTAGAGAAAGCCCTCGAACAGAAACGAAGACCCAACACAGCCATAAATAAATAAATAAATAAAATTTTAAAAAAAGAACCAAAAACTACCACTGGCATTTTTCACAGAACTAGAACGAAACATTTCACAATTTGTATGGAAACACAAAAGACCCCTGATAGCCAAAGCAATCTTGTGAAAGAAAAATGCAGCTGGAGGACTCAGGCTCCCTGACTTCAGACTGTTTTACAAAGCTACGGTAATCAAGACAGTATGGTACTGGCACAAAAACTGAAATACAGACCAATGGAACAGGATAGAAAGCCCAGAGAAAAACCCATGCACATATGGTCACCTTATTTTTGATAAAGGAGGCAAGAGTATACAGTGGAGAAAAGACAGCCTCTTCAATAAGTGGTGCTGGGAAAACTGGACAGCTACAGGTAGAAGAATGAAATTAGAGCACTTCCTAACACCATACACAAAAATAAACTCCAAATGGATTAAAGACCTCAATGTAAGGCCAGACACTATAAAACTCATAGGCAGAACACTCTATGACATAAAACACAGCAAGATCCTTTTTGACCCATCTCCTAGAGAAATGGAAATAAAAACAAAAATAAACAAATGGGACCTAATGAAACTTAAAAGCTTTTGCACAGCAAAGGAAACCATAAAAAAGACGAAAAGACAACCCTCAAAATGGTAGAAAATATTTGCAAACGAAGCAACTGACAAAGGATTAATCTCCAAAATATACAAGCAGCTCCTGCAGCTTAATATCATAAAAATAAACAACCCAATCTAAAAATGGGCAGAAGACCTAAACAGACATTTCTCCAAAGAAGATATACAGACTGCCGACAAACACATGAAAAGATGCTCAAGATCAGTAATCATTAAAGAAATGCAAATCAAAACTACAGTTAGGTATCACCTCACACTGGTCAGAATGGCCATCATCAAAAATTCTACAAACAATAAATGCTGGAGAGGGTGTGGAGAAGAGGGAACCCTGTTGCACTGTTGGTGGGAATGTAAATTGATACAGCCACTATGGAGAACAGTATGGCGGTTCCATCAAAAACTAAAAATAGAACTACCGTATGACCCAGCAATCCCACTACTGGGCATATATGCTGAGAAAACCATAATTCAAAAAGAGTTATGTACCACAGTGTAACACAATGTTCATTGCAGCTCTATTTACAATAGCCAGACATGGAAGCAACCTTAGTTTCCACTGACAGATAATGGATAAAGAAGATGTGGCACATATATACAATGGAATATTACTCAGCCATAAAAAGAAACGAAATTGAGTTATTTGTAGTGAGGTGGATGGACCTAGAGTCTGTCATACAGAGTGAAGTAAGTCAGAAAGAGAAAAACAAATACCGTATCCTAACACATATATATGGAATCTAAAAAAAAAAAAAATAGTTCTGTAAAACCTAGGGGCAGGACAGGAATAAAGATGCAGACGTAGAGAATGGACTTGAGGACACGGGGAGGGGGAAGGGTAAGCTGGGACGAAGTGAGAGAGTGGCATGGACATATATACACTACCAAATGGAAAATAGATAGCTAGTGGGAAGCAGCCGCATAGCACAGGGAGATCAGCTCGGTGCTTTGTGACCACCTAGAGGGGTGGGATAGGGAGGGAGGGAGGGAGACGCAAGAGGGAGGAGATATGGGGATGTATGTATATGTATAGCTGATTCACTTTGTTTTAAAGCAGAAACTAACACACCATTGTAAAGCAATTATACTCCAATAAAGATGTTAAATAAATAAATAAATAAATAAATAAATAAATTATATATATGTGTAATATCATATATATATATTTGTTCTACCAGAGGGAGGGTATCTGTATGATCACTGAGATCTTCCTGTTTTTCTTTTGATCCCACCACAGATGATAAAATACCCTGGAGCATGAGAGTAGCTACTTAACGGGCTGTGGCAGCGAGGACTGAGTAGCTCTTCTCCTGCAGCCAGAAACACACTGTGCACATCTGACTACATACTGAACTCACCCCACAGCCTCGTGAAGCACAGATGTTGAGAAATAAGAGAACTACGAAGAACAGTCTCTCCTAAGTGTGCCCAGACGGTCATCAGGACAACTTGGACTCAGTAGTTTCAGTATTTTTTAGAGCTTTAATCGCCATAACTAGGGACCATAGTATCTGAATTTTATAGGTAGACAGAGTCCATGGAGGACTTCTAAACTGACACATTCAGTCATAGATAATAAAATCAACCTAAAATACATATGAATTTAAATTGTGGGTTTTCACATCAGATGGTTAAGTCAGCATCTGAAACCCGAAAAATGCAGGCTGCTTTCCGTAATGAAACCTATTGATTTCACTCACTCTCTATATCAAGCCTTCTTTTGTCTCTTTCTATCATGTTTTGTTCATGTCCTGTAGACAGTGTGTATGCTGGTTTTCTATTTCCTAGAAATGTGTCTCTCGAGTCCGATTTTGCCATTATGAAAACCAAGAAGGACTTTAGTCCTGCACAAGTGTCATGTTATTTAAACACACAAACCACAGAATATGTAAATAAAAATCATCACCACCATGTATAAAGGCAGGGAACAGAGACATTACCGTCCAATAGTAAATTCCATCATTGTTTGCGTGTTTGTTTGTCACAGCCTTTACTAAGCGTGCTACTTTCGGGACTGTGTCCACAAGCTCCAAAATGACCTAAAGACGAAGCGTGGAGACCAGGAGGGAAGCAGAGAGAGGTGGGGCGCGAGGCCCAAAATACAGGGGGTTAATGCAAGGAGGACTTGAGTCCAGAGCGGAGGCTTTCTCACTTCATAAATTACCATCTTGATGTACATTCAATACTGGCGAATTCGGTGCACAAGTCATGCAAAGAATGTCCGTGGGTGGGGAAGGCTGACAGAAGGGGTCAGGCAGCAGTGTCTGTGGCTCTGGATGCTTTGTTAACGGCCCCAGATTTCAAGCAGATACGAGTACATTCTTCACATACCTGAGAGTGCCCGGTGCTCCAGCACACTGTTTCCATCTCTAAGTGGATCTCGAAAGCCCTTTCTAACTAAAACGCTGGCAACGAAACAATCCCATCACTAAATGTCGCTGTCATTTTGTCTTTTGTGTGATTGGTTGCAGATGTTGGTTTGAAAAAATGCTTCGGGGTCCTTGTCACCCCACCTGCCATCCGTCCACACTCAGCCACCGACTGGGAGAAACACTGAGCAGCCGCTAGGCTATTGTGATCTGGCTTCTAAACTTACATTTTCTTACCTCCACTTACCGGTGCTTATTTTGTAAAAGAAATGTCCAAGGGTTTTAGATGATAGTATAAGGCAATAATGAATACCTTAGATAACTTTATTAGACATAGATTAAACTTTAACACATTCTTATAGAAATACAAGAAATATCAAATATACACAAATTCAGGACAAAGTTTAATTCAAAATAGAATTGGACTGGGAAAGCAGGAATATTACTTAGTCCTATCTTTAACAGAAATAAAAAATGAAGGCTGTAACAACTAGATGTTTTCTTAAGTGAAGGAAAGCCTAAGGCTCATTTTTTAAAAAGTTAATAGTAGATAACCTGAAAAGTTACTTTTAAGGCTATTGTATTACATGTGGAACGTATTTCAAAGCATGGCATTTTAATATTCTTTATAAGATATGACAAACAAGGGTTTTATTTTTGTTATTGCTATATAATTAAAAGTTGTATAAGCCAGGAGGTGTAATCATATTACACTGCTTAACTGTAAATATTATTAGTCATATTAATGTACACTCTGATTACTGATTTATCAAGAGGGAGATATATGTATTTTGGAAGAATGGGATGGGGGTAGTCTATGGGTATGGGGGATTATATGAAATAGATTAATTCTCAACCTGAATACAGGCAGACCTCGTTTTTAAATTTATTGTACTTCACAGGTAATGGGGTTTTCACAAATTGAAGGTGTGTGGCAACCCCACATCAGAGCAAGTCTGTCAGCACCATTTTTTCCAACAATATTTGCTCACTTTGTGTGTGTGTTACATACTGGTAATTTTCACAATATTTCAAACTTTTTCATTACTATTACATTTGTTATGGTGATCTGTGATCAGTGACTTTACTACTTTGACTTTACTACTACCACTCCCTGAAGGCTCAGATGATGGTTAGCAAGTTTTAGCAGTAACCTATTTTTTTTTTTTTTTTTTTGAAATTGGTTAGGTATCAAGGGGAGGTAGAAAGGAACTTGATTAGATACCAAGGGTGGGGGAATTCTTTTTGTTTTTTTTTTAGACACCAATTGTACTTGAACATTTGTTATTTTATTTTATTTTATTTTTAATTTATTTATTTATTTTTGGCTGTGTTGGGTCTTCATTTCTGTGTGAGGGCTTTCTCTAGTTGTGGCAAGCGGGGGCCACTCTTCGTCGCGGTACACGGGCCTCTCACTATCGCGGCCTCTCTTTTTGCAGAGCACAGGCTCCAGACGCGCAGGCTCAGTAGTTGTGGCTCACGGGCCTAGTTGCTCCGCGGCATGTGGGATCTTCCCAGACCAGGGCTCGAACCCGTGTCCCTGCATTAGCAGGCAGATTCTCAACCACTGCGCCACCGGGGAAGCCCCGTATTTTTAATTAAGGTATGTACATTGTCTTTTTAGACAACATGCTATATTGCACACTTAATAGACTACAGTATAGTGTAAACATAACTTTATTTGCGCTGGAAACAAAAAAGTTATGGTGACACACTTTATCTCAATACTCACTTTATTGCTGTGGTCCAGAGCTAAACCCGCAATATCTCTGAGGTTTGCCTATATAAGGAGAGTAATAGATATCGTCTAAAAGCTAGAAATCAAGAAATAGCTGTCTGTCCAAGCATTTATTTGGGAATTCCGTGGTAAATTACATTAGAAACAGCTGAAAGATAGGAAAGAGTAGAACAAAAATTAGGAGGATGGGCTGAGGACCATCATTTTTCTTAGACCATTGTGTTTTTTTAATTGTCAGTGTCAGAGTGCCGCTTGAATATATGCACATTATTACTTTGATAATTTTAAACACTTTAACAAATTTTTTAAAGAAATTAAGTCCTTCTATTAAAAAAATTTTTTTTGGGTGTAGACTACAGCAATATTTCTCTTTAGTTAATACAGAAAAGTAGAAATGATAATTAGCCAACCTATTATTTCTTGCCAAAATATTAAAACAGCGTTGAGAACAATCAAAACTAAAGAATATAGCCTGCAATTCTGCTTTCCTAGTAAATAAAACTATCGTCATTTTCCTGTCCAGACTTGTAAAGAACTTCAGCCTATTGATCAGGACTGCAACTTTGAGACATGCTACCTTGGTACGAATCCTGGTCGTATCTCTTATTTTGTGATTTGAACAAGTAAGTTAACCTACTCAGTGGGCACATACATCACTACATTATTTAAAGGTTGAATAAGATGATAAGTGTAAGACACGTACCTTGTGCCCAGCACATATTCAGGTTAGGTAAATGTTGGTTTTTCTCTTGTACATGGCTGAAATCAAAGCGTGGGTATATTTTTGCATCTCTCTACATACACTCGATTCATGAGCCACTTTCCAGCTTCCGACACTACCATGCCCTCATCATGCCCATCCTGCGTTCTGCTAACTCCTACCCACTCTTCAGAAATGCCTTCACTAGTGGCCCCTGTGCACAGTGATTGCCCCTCTTCCGTGTCATCGTCTGTAGCATCCTGCTTATTTCCCTAACAACACTACCATGCAAAATAATTATTTCTGTGTGTAACTATTTCTTCGGTATCTATTTGTGTCTGATAACAGACTTTAAACTCTTCAGGGCAGGGAGGATTTCTCTCTCAATCATTATTATAACCTCAGCTCTGAACACAGTGTTTGACACATAGTAGGTGGTCAGGGAGTGACCGACTAGTAACTGTGGTGTGACCTTCCGTAGGTCTCTGAACTGTTTCTTTCTTCACTGTCTCCCTTACTATCAGAATACTTCCAATTTCAGCGTCTTCCACTTACTGGCAGTACGCTGAAAAATGCTCTAGGAATAGGGATTGTTCTTGTTTGGGATTATATATGTTTAATAAACACACCAAAGTGTGAAGATCTCTGTCTCAGTTCTCAGATCTAGTCTTATACTACCATACTCCTGTAATCACCGACTCAAATCGGTGATTCAACGTATGTCTGAACGTTTAAGTGAAAAAATACACCAAGACCATCCATCAGGCAGTTAGGAGGCTTCCTCGAGCTTAATTCCACTTTACAGCGTTGTTTTTCTTAATCCGTCTTCCTAGTGGCCAAATCCTTTGTACAATTGATGCCTCATCTTTTAAGAGGAGAACAGTACAACATGGAACACTCTTGTCCTCTTGGTTTTTTTTTTTTTTTTTACGTTTTTGTAATTTTTTCTAAATGCCCATATTCCTCCTCCTTAAATGTGATTTGATACCTTCTCATTGAAAGCACACTTAACTAGAAATATTTCAAAAAATCTCCTTTTGTGAGTCACTTTTTTAGGGAAGCCTTCCCTGGTTATTATCTAAGCCTGACTTAGGTCCCTCCTCACCCAGGCATCATTGTCCCCGTCACCAATATCATTCTTATTATCACCATCCTGTAAAAACTGCTGAGAGCCTGTGTGTGTGGCGTTACATGCTGTACATGTACTATGTTGTCTAATTATGCGAAAGCAAACAAACCTCTAGTCACAGTGACTGCCTTATTACAAAACCAAACCCCTAAACTTGGTACGTCAGGTCAAGCGAGTTATTTGGCTTTGCCCCAGTTTCAGTTTTATTTAAGCTGGTGTAAAGCAGATTGCTTCTTTTCCATTTTGGTGGAAGCATAGAGATTGAATATTTGTTTTTCAGCACTGGATTAAAAAAATTTTTTTTTAATTATTGATTTTTTTTACTGAACTGTGTATCTAGATGTTGGCTGTCAATTAGCTTTGATAAATGGGAAAATATATACATATATATATACATATAAATCTATATATTTATATAGATGATATAAAAATTATTATATTATTATATATGCAATACATACATGATATACATAAATATTAGATATGATCATCTACCAAAGCTAATTGATAATAATGTTTACAAAATACAATTATATAAAACTATGTATGTATTAAGGTATCTATACACATGTACAAACATATATGAACTTATATGTATTAATGGTCTATTCACATATACCTTCTCTCATGATTCAGCAAAGGCCATCATGAAACAGTATTTAACTCAGAAACGAAACTTGGATGTGACCTCGTACACAGGGAACCCCCGTTACTGACTTGTCACGTTACTGAACGTCGTCTTTTCTTCCTTGAGTTGGGATAAAGCAGACCTGTCCTCTGAAGTCATTTCAGTGTCGCTTTACCTAGAAATAACTACCAGCAAGGCCGCATGGATTCAAGGTGAGTCTTCGCTGTAGCAGATTATATACTAAAAAAACCCCTAGCATTATAGTTTTTCCATTTTTCATCCTTTTGAAAGCCTTAATCTTATTGCTATGAATGTGATTGCACGAAGCTATAAATTCCTCACTTAATCATTTTTAAATCTCTCTGACTGTGGCCAGGAGTTGGAAATACATAAATGTTAAATTTTATGCTTTTTTTCCATGTTCCCATACCCTGCTCTTCTATTAAAAACTCATCTGTTACCTAATCAAAGAAAAATGGATAAGAAAAGCTTATTGTAGTCCAAGGAACATTCCTTTTTGCATGAATTTACCAACTTTAATAGGAATGTAGGCTGACTGACAAAACTTGGAGTTTTCAGAAACGGCAGGACTGAGTGGGAAAGGACACGTCCCACCTCCTGCTTTGCTTCTCCCCAGCGTCACTGTAAAAATATCTGCTTTGCAATCTGTGTTTGGGTGCACTCCGTCACCAGAAATATTCCTCCTGGGACTCAAGTATATTTCCTTCTGATTGTTTTATAATTTCAAAGTCAGACTCAGTTTTCATGGCTTTTTATGCCAGATGAGGATAGGTAATGCTTGGGTCAAAAATGCACCTTTTTCATAAAAGAAAGGATGGGCGCCCTGGCTTCAGCAGAACTGTTTTGCTCTAAGTACCTTTCACTGCAGTTCAGCATAGGCTGACCATCAAGCTGACAGCAGGAGTTTCCAATATTTTGTTTTGGTTCTTTCAAGGTGGGAGGAGTCTGGCTTTACAGCTTAAAGGATTTCTTTCCAGCTCCTTCTTTTTCTAGTATAAGATCTTAGGCAACTACTTGCCTTTCTTCTTAGCCTTCTCAGTTTTCTCATTGGCAAAATGGCCATAATCACACTTACTACAGGGGTTTCTACTGATGTTTTGAAGTCTAAAAGGAATACGGTTTTTATGTCACATCGCAAATAGAGGACTATCAGTCCTCGGTACGTAATATCGTCAAGCTGTATGATACCTATGGTTTCCAAACTAAGTTTGAATGATGATTTTCATATTTGTCAGAACTCTGAGGAAGTGGTTGATTCCAGGATGCAGGCAGAGAAAATACAACGTAGACTTGGAGCATTCTGTGTCACTAGAGAGTGAAGTGCTCAGGAGAGGACAGGACATATTACAAGGGCACAGAGGCCGACATGAGAGAGCTCCCGATGGCCAAGCCGGGAATAATTTGAACAACAGAAATAAATGGAGTACTGGATTACCACCCACAGAATAAAATAAAGATCCATGAGTCCAACATCCTGGTGTAAGTACATAATTGAATAAATAATGATTAGAGAAGAGGGATAGCTCTTCTTTACAGAGTTCCAGTTGATGAATGTAGAAGCAATTAGGAAAATACAAAGTCAGCACTAGATCAGCACTAGAACACCACAGTAATAGTTGTTGTTGGCAAGATTCACCAAATGGTATGAGTGAAAATTTAAGGAGAAACAGAATCGTTGCATTACTCTCAAAGTATCTCTCCCAAGATATTTATTAATTGCAAAGGGAAATCAGTATCTTTATAATGGAAAAAGCTACAGACACCATCTTAACTAAGTAATCAAGGTAAATATCCCTGATGATAAAACATCTCGGCATCATATACCCTCAGGATGTCGCCCTGAGAAAGGCCCATCACTTCTGTGATCTCCTTTAAAAAAATGGACAACTTCAATATAATAATAAAAAATAGGACAAACCCCAATGAGGGGACATTCTATAAAACAACTGACCAGTACACCTTGAGCGCCAAGGTTCTGAAAGAAAAGGAGAGGTTAAGGAAACGAAGGAGACGAAAAACTAAATTCAGTGTGAGCTCCTGCGTTGGACCCTGGAACAGAAATACGGACGTGACGTTAGTGGAAAAATACCAGTGTTAACTGCTTAGTTTTGGTAATCGTACTATGATTACGTAAGATGTTAACACTGTGAGGGACCAGGTGAAGGGTGTGGGCAACTTCTTTGTAAGCCTAAGTTTAATTTTTTTAAATAAAAAGTTGAAATATCTGTTAGGACAAAGTTGTCATTCTTCTTTGGGAATATATCTAGCCATATCACTGAAATTGCATATTTCTAATTATATTACCAATAAGTTTACAAAGTTTTGAGGGAAATTATCTGAATCTATCCCTGAATACATGCCCTCTTTCAGAGCTAAATCCTGTTGCCCTTCATCAACGATATTTTAATTCGGGGGCATGGGGCAGCTTGACCTCTGGGTCACAGAATGATTTGAAGAGAGGCAAACCCATATGAAATCGTGACCTAGAATGAACTCAGAGATGGTACCCAGGAATCGTCTGGAAATCTCTGTGAAAGGCCATCAAGAGGGCAAAGAGGTTCAGGATGGAATGAACCCCCGACTTTATTTACCTTTCTGTTCTTCAGACTCTCACCGCAGCTTTTCTCATCTGTTCAAGGAATGAAAAAGCACGTGATTTCCCTTCAGAATGAGCCTTGTGTGAGAAGCACCCTTGTACAGGTCGGAGCAAGCATCAGGGTCCCCGAGCTGAGCACAGCACTAGTGACCATCAGAAACGCAACGGGGCCAGGCCCAGGCATTGATACACTACAGGCACACTCATTGCGGAACGATGCAAAGAACACATATATCTTTAGTCAAAAATGAAACACTTAAAAAACATTTTCTTATTTAAACAACGCCACCATCTTGTCCCAACCGTCACAGAACTTCTGGGTTTCCATACCAGGAAAACTTTTTCAAGAGGAACTTTGAGACTCTGCTAGGCACATCAAAAATGGTTCGGTCGTGGTTCATTGTCATTTAATTAGAGTAACAGGGTTTCTGAAGTGATACTGCTTTTACTTTTTATTATATCCAATGCACGGGATTTCCAGTCAAAGTAAGGCAGATGTGCCCCATCATTTAGGTGCTCATTTCCCTGGTGACGGCTGGGCCGCGGTGCTCTGGTTCTGCCTCTCTGGAGCAGAGTCTGAATCTCAGAGGACTTGTCGTAGTGCCTGGCAGGTGACTTCCGTCTCTGCTGTCGACTCGTAACCACGGGAAAATTAATGCTAGGATGGCGGTTCTACAGAGAACGTCTTATAAAGACATTTAAGATCATTTTCTGATTTTTAAAGAATGAGATCTAAGAACAAAATAAGATTTCTTTCTAAAAGGAGAACTGTTCGAAGAGCCAGGAAATTATAAATTAAATGTCACGTCGGACTCCTGTTTCCCAGTGAGTAAAGGACTTGGCTGGGGAGCCTCCTCTCCTCAACGCCCCCCATGTACGGAGAGACAGGTTCTGAGGGTTTCCTCTCAACTCTTCCAAGTATCTGGCACGTGCTCTTCCTAAAGCTTAAACGCCGCGAACCTTAAGCTTTCTGGATCGTAATCCCCTCTCGGAATATGATGAAATGTTTTGATTGTGGGAGAAAAAAGTCTATACACAAATCAGCCCCCATTTTGCTTACTGTTTCGGGTGCCGCCTAGATCTTGCGAAATCCATCCTCCGCCCCCCGTGCACTGGAGAGCTGGGGAGAGTCCACTTCTATCTCTGCAAACAAGAGTTCTCTTTTATTGCGTATTTTCCACGTGCTTAGCATGTATTTCATCTAATTCTCAAAATAATTCTGTGCATAACTCAGGCAGGTGCAAAATGAAAATGCAGGACCCTTGGTTTTAAAAACGTAGGAAAATAGTGCTTATAACGACACTGAAACACAGAGCGCTTTACTTTCTTCCCGGGTCGCTCACCCGTTCCTGGGGTTCTTTGGTTTGCTGCGTCACGTTTGCCCTCCTCCTGCACAGGGGTACCCGATGGGCAAGCAGGGCCCCCTTCCCTCCCGCCGGGTGGGGCCCCCTGTGCTCTGGCTTCACGCGGGCGGAGCTCGTGGCCTCGAGCCCGGCATCCCGCTTCCCAGGGGCCTGGGGTCAGGGCCGGGCTGGAAGGGCGGCCCGTGGACCACGGCGGTGCCCGCCAGCGCCCCCGGGCCTCCGCCATCGCCCCGCCCATCGCCGGCTGGATGCGCTGCAGTGAGCGCCCAGCTCACCTTCACCCCAAGGTTTGGGCTTGGCTGCCCCAGTGGTCCCCGGGTGGCACGGAGCGGGAGGCCAGAGGGGACCTGGGGGGGCCGTGAAGGGGGAGCAGGCAGCTGAAAGCCCGTCCTGGGGAGAGGGGAGAAGCAGCAGTGGGGGAACTCACAGCCCCTTGTGAGCTGCGGCCCCGAGTCCCCCCATCCCATGCCCCCTTGTCCCACTGAACTTCACTTAAGAAACAGGTTCAGAGATGAAATGATTAAATGTCAAGACACTGGAGGTAAAGAAGATCCGGGTGTTTAGGTAACTGTCCAAGGCACAGAGAGTAATCCTGGAGCGGGGATTCAAAGCCCGGGCTGCCAGTGCCAAAGCCAGCGCTTAAGGACTCAGGCACACAGTGAGGTGGTGAGGACGGGTGTGGACCAGCAGGGACCGAATCTAACATCCACCTGTACACCCACGGGGAACAGCCTCAGCCCACGGGAGGACCTCGTTAGTGTAACAGGGGAGAGCTAAATCGGACTCGGGCGTTCTGTTTCTTTGACTTTAACATTTGCTTTTTGTTGCTTTTGTTATTATAATCGTACGTAATGGCCTGCCTCGGGGAACTCTGCCCCTCTGCCTGAGTGTCAAACTGAAGTGCCTCTGTTCAGCTCCTAGGGAGACATCTGACCCCATCCACCTGGGGGATGGCTGCGGCAAAGAAGAAATGAACACATCCCTTCCCCGAGGCTGGCCATCGCATGGGACATCTGCAAAACGTATGGCCTTTTTACTTTACTTCCCCATCCCCTCCCCGTCTCTGTGCTGTAAATGAAACTGGCATCCAGACCCCGAAAAGATGGTTTCTCAGAGACACTAGTCTGCCATCTCCTCGGTCTGCCAGCTTTCCGAATGAAGTCATCTTCCTTGCCTCCGCACCTCGCCTCTGATTCCCTGACCTCTCGTGCGGCAAGCAGAGCGAGCTTGGACTCGGTAACGTTAGGACCAAGGGAAACAAAGATGAGGGGCAAGGCCTCCCAAGTGTTCGGGGTTCCAAAGAGGAATGGGTGGGATTGGGAAGGGGTTGGGCATGCCTGGCACCAAGCAAATGGGAGGTGGGCAGGAGGGGAAGACAGACAGGGTCCCAGGAGCATTCTGCCGCATGCGTGTGGAAAACAAGTGCAGGGCCTGAGAGGCCACAGCAGGCCCCTGCCAGAGGCCCGGGAATCACAGTCAGCCAGGCTCACGGCGCTGAAGCCAGACGTCGTGAGAGGCAGGAGCACCCCGGAAGTCTAGCTGTGAAGCAAAAAAGAGAGTCAGAGACAGCACTGGAGACACCGCAGTGAAAGAACCAGCAGGTCTGGGTGACGGAGTGTGTTTGGAGTCAAGGCAGAGAGCCAGTCGGACCAGGGAAGGACGGGTGAGGCCTCCGGACAGTCTGAATAATAATCCTTTTCAAAACACGAAAATCACGAAGCCCCACTGAATTTATTCATTCGGATTTAACTGTACAGCTACTCGACTGTACTGGCCTCACCTAAGCACTTTCTTCCCTTTGAGTCTTACCGGGATTCCTCCATGTCGCTAAATACGCCCCACTGAATTTATTCATTCGGATTTAACTGTACACCAACTCGACTGTACTGGCCTCACCTAAGCACTTTCTTCCCTTTGAGTCTTACCGGGATTCCTCCATGTCGCTAAATACATCAGGATATTTCTGTAACAGCGTCGTCATGTATCCAACCCAGACTCCCTAGAGAAGCGAGTGGAGATGCAGACTCTGATGCACGATTTGAGACTTCCCGCACGATTTCCACGGGCGCTCAGACAGCGGGGTACACCTGGCTTTTTGCTAGGCTACGTGTTTCGTTGTTGTTTTTGTAACAGAGAGATGCGTCAGGCTACGCTGGCACCTGGACGAAGCTGCCCGGTCAGAACAGCTGTGGGCACGCAGCCTCCGTCTCTCCCCCCGGGCCCATCCATCCAAGCTGGGTGGGGTGGCCTCGGAGACAATATAAAACAGCCTAACTGTAGCTGAAACCAGCACCTTTCTTGCATATAATTTATTTTATGGTTCTTTCTTTCAGTCAAGTTTGTGCATTTTCTGGTATAGAATGTCTCTAACAAAGCGTTCTGGCTGATTGCTAGTCCGTTCAAAGAGTTCAACATTGCCAAGTCAAATTTACCCGTTTCAACGACTCCACCAAAGTTAGCTCACCCTCAAGAAGTCACACCTGCTCTTGGAAGAGTAGTTGCCTTTAACATAGAACTCTGCCGTCCACCAAGCATGTGGGCCACCTTCTGCACTAGGACAAGGCCCTTCTTCGGCCGCCCAGCTTGGCCTGGCCCTCCACTTCCTGCCCGAGGGAAGAACGTCGTTGTGCAGCTCACCAGCAGATCTGCGCAGGAAAGGGAGCTCAAAACATTAACTTTATGATTATTTTTAAATTTATTTTTAAATTTAATTTTATTTATTTTTTATACAGCAGCTTCCTGTTAATTATCTATTTTATACGTGTTAGTGTATACATGTCAATCCCAATCTCCCAGTTCATCCCACCACCCCCACCCCGCTTTCCCCCCTTGGTGTCCATACGTTTGCTCTCTACATGGGTGTCTCTATTTCTGCTTTGCAAACCAGTTCATCTGTACCATTTTTCTAGATTCCACATATATGCGTTAATACACGATATTTGTTTTTCTCTTTCTGACTTACTTCACTCCGTATGACAGTCTCTAGGTCCATCCACGTCTCTACAAATGACCCAGTTTCGTTCCTTTTTATGGCCGAGTACTATTCCATTGTATATATGTACCACATCTTCTTCAACATTAACTTTAAATAGCTCTGATAAGATAGACAAATGTAGACACTGCTCTTCACAAAGTTTAACTCATCATCCACACACATGGATGCATATACAGATACAGATTGGCTAGCTGAGGATCAAATAAAGGAAAAAACGTGGTGGTTTCAAACTCCTTTTATGCAGATTTCAAAAGACGATATAGAGTTTCATAAGAGTACACTAGTTTGCTAGGTCTGTCATAGCAAGGTACCGCAGACGGGGCAGCTTAAACAACAGAAATCAGTTTTTTCACAGTTCTGGAGGCTGGACGCCCAGGATCACAGTGCTGGTGGAGTTGGTTTCCTCCCTTCTTGGGCTGTAGACAGCCCTCTTCTCTCTGCATCTTGATATGGTCTTTCCTCTGTGTGTGTCTATGTCCTAATTTCTTCTCTTTATAAGGACACCAGTCATATTGGATCAGGGCCCCACCCCAATGACCTCATTTCACCTTAATTATCTCTTTAAAGGCCCTTTTTCCAAATAAAATCACATTTTGAGGTCCTGGGGGGCAAGACTGTGACACACGCATCTTGGAGGGACACGCACATTGTTCAGCCCTTAACAATGGGCAACTGTACCTTGTGAGACAGGACCCCCGGTGTGAGCCTACGAGTCGGTGCTGAGCATCGTGTGCAGAGTTCAAGGGTGAGTTTCAGGAGCAGGACTGATTCGACCTCGTGTGGTATCTCGCTCTGGAGAAAAGACTCTCATTTGTTTCTGTTTTCCATCACTCAACTAAATCTTAATTTAACACCCATTATGTACAAAATGCTGTTAACTGCACCACAGATAGAAAAGGATTCAAAGAAATTGCAGAAGATCCCCATCCTCAACACAATTCCAAATCTTCCTTGAGAACTAATGAGGTTATGTGGTTAGTATATGGTAAATGCCAGAACACACACTAGCCCTTAAAACAGTGACTAGTGACAGTTGTAGACATTCCCTATAGGTGTTGAATAAATATTTTACGCATAAATATAATTATTTTTACAGCGTTTTGCCTTTGGTACCTGGAGAGCTTAAAAGGGAAGCTGGTTCTATTGTTCAGAAGATTTCTTTGTGACATTTTTCCAGTGACAACTGAGGCTTTAGTAGAAAAGACAAGGCTTGAAGTGGCTCTAAAGTAAATGACCACTGGTGAATAGTCATGCTACAGCCTTACCTGGGGGAAAATTTGGGAGAATTTCTGTGAAAATCAATCATGGGGAACTGATAGGGAATCTAAGATTGTATCACGTTAAAAAAAAAAGCCATCCATCCTTTGACTACCTGTTAACTCTTTATTAGATGAATGCATTTGCTTGGTCGCAGTTTACAGGTCTTTTTCCCCTTAAGACAAGAATTCTGCAACTTTAAAAAAACTTTCTCTGTGGAAACAACAATGTATTACTTTTTTTCCCCTTCAAATGTTATGAAAAACACTCTTTCTAGATTGATAGCCAACACTTCACTCTTTAATCCTTCTGGACCCTGCTTTATGCCAAGTTAGAAACCTTTAAACACGTTTGTGAGCAGTGGCCTGGGCGGGCTGGCTTTGAACTGCTGTCACACACCCGGGGCTGTAATTTCTACGAAACTGCAGCTCACACAGGCTTGCAGAGTGCTGCTGAGAGCCTCGTGTGAGACAGGAAGAGTCATAAATAACAACCGTGCGAAGCTCTCCAGTTTTCATCCATCTTTTAGACTTAATACAAAGGCATTTCAGAAGTGAGTCCTATTACCGTCTGAAACAATGCAGGCCTGCGGTAGGTCTATTTGAGACAAGATTTTACAGCTATGTCATAAAACATATCTGAGTAAAAACACATGGTTTCTTGATCATTAAGATTTTTCCAATTGAAAGGGCCAAACTTCTCAATACAGCAGAATTTAATTTTTGCTTTGATACCTGTAATGAATGGCCCAGTAATCCCAGAAGGCCATGAATTTTAACAAAAGATTAACCGTTTCCTACAATCTTGTGCATGTTCACTGAAATACACGAATAAACCTCTTTTCTTGATTTAGCCCCAAGTAAAACATGCCCATGCGTGTGGGCTCAGATCCATTCAATTCGCTCCCAACAGCTTCTATCTGCTGATGTCAAGGCTGATTTCCGGTCCCAAATCCCTTCTTGATGATCACGAAAATGTTTTCTCCGAAAAGATAGCGCTGACTACCTCGAAAAGGGACCAAATAGTTGAGCAAATCAGAGAAACTGCAGGTCTGGGAAATGTTAACCAAAATGATTTCCTGAAATTCCTTATTTCACCTCATTACAGGGACACTGAAAAGGATCTGGCCATAGGGAACACGCACCTACACTTCAGGTTCACATTAACGGCCGGAGTTCAATTTTGGTTATAGAGAACACAAGCACCCAAGCAATTATTCATCCCTCTTCAGAGTGGTTTTCCTACTGATTTATTTTTAAAAGCAGCCACTGCGAGCAGCAGGCCAAGATGCGGTTGTCTCTCCCTGACGCCCGGAGCAGCTGAACCGTCCGAACATCGCACCTTTTCACGACCAGCCTCCTCGCCACGCCGGGCACTGGCGTCGTGCACACGCAGCAGCCACGATCCACGGTGCTCACGAGCTGCACAGGCTCCCAGCGCCAGGCGATAGAGAAGGGCAGGCGCAGTGCACGACGGCCCATCTCTGGCCAGGGTCCCGGCAGCGCTGCCCTGCCCACACCTCGCCCAGATCCCAGCTTTGGCTTCATGGGTTCTGATTCAGGGAAGTTCTGGGAATGAACCGAAGGAGGGAATCATTCAGTTAGTCCTTGAGACGAAGTGTTTTGAATGCTCTTTGGCTTATTCCGGGTTCTTAAGTTACATTCGCTCCCGGTGTGCTTTTCTGGCCGTGGGTGGCCCGGGTTGGTCATTGGTCACCAGCGGTCCACGCTTGGCAGAGCTGCCCTGCTCTCCACTGCGGCCCGAGAGCTGGGGCTCCCCCGACCCAGAACAGGCAGGAGAGCGTGGGATTTCAGGCGTTTACACACTTTCTTAGGTTGGAGCTCGGTTTCTGCAGCAGACTCCCATTTCAGCTGAGAAACGGTAACAGGGAAGAGCCAATCCTGACTCCATGTTGGATCTGTTTCTTTCCTTTAATGGTTGCTTCCTGTTGCTTTTGTTCACTGAAAGGATACAGTCTATGCATACAGGGCCTTCCCCAGGGAGCCCTGCCCCTCTGTTAAACCAAAGTGCCTTTGTTCAGGGGCACATCCGGACCCTGTCCGCCTGGGGATGGCCGCAAGAGACAAGAAATTAACACATCCCCTCCCCGAGGCTGGCCATTCCAAGGGATATTTGTAAATTTTATGGCCTTTTTACTTTACTTCCTCATCTCCTCCCCCTCTCTGTGCTATACAAGAAACTGGCATCCAAGCTCCAAGAAGATGGTTATTTAGAGACATTAGTCTGCCGTCTCCGCGGTCTGCCAGCTTTCCGAATAAAGTCATAGTCGCTGCCTCAACCCCTCATCTCCCGACGTACTGGCCTGTCCTGCGGCGGGCAGAGCGAGCTTGGATTTGGTAACAAACCAACCCAAACAGTGTGAGGGCATCGCACCCACAGACAGGCGGCCAAGAAGATGGTGAGCAAATCACTCTGTACATTTGAAGCAAATAGGCTACTTGAGGAAGGAACACGTTATGCCTTTATGACTGGTCATCAGTAAATAGAACTGATTTTGGATTCCACCAGATTACTTAAAGTTTTATGTATCGGGGCTGGACACATCTGTCATTAATTCCCAAATAACATTTAGCTTTTGTGATTGAAACAAGAATAGGCATGAATCTATATTACTTGGTATTATCCACCAGACACTGTTCTAAGCGCTTTACCTAGACCACACACCAGCCCTACGAGGGGGACAGGACACTGAAGAACCCCCGGAACTGACCTTGGGTTCGACAGAGGTCAAATGCTACACCCCAAAGTGAGATCACAGATATAATATCCATTGCAAAGTTTCCTAAAAACGGTAACTGCTCAAAGCCTGTTTGCTACCAGTAACGGTACTAAAATTGCAGGGAAATGAATTATTCCTGCTACCTTCCAACAACTTTGGTCAATATTTACGTGAAGAAACAGAATATTCAACCTGCTTCAACTAGATAAATGAATGTGGCACATGATTTCTGAAGTTTCATCTTATCCCCCCTGCCCACACATTTATGAGCGTCCCAATTTTGATATTGCCCTTCTGGAATTTCGAACATATAAGCCAATAAAAGCTTAAAGTTTTTTAAGCTATGAAGACTTGGAGGAAGAAGAACAAAGGGCGTTATTTACTAAAGCTACTTCGGCAGTAAACTACTATTATAAGTAGGTGTACTCAGATTTTTTTCATCTCTTCAAACCAAATTTGGCAATAGAAGTTGTTCAGTGTTAGTGTCAGTATTAAATTGTACTGATTATAGGCTATGTTCATAGGTTTGTTTGTTAGGAGCGGAATTGCTCAGTTTTGGGGGGGGAAGGGGGCAGCTGTGTGAGGGGGGTGTGCCCACCTGGGCAGCAGAGTGGAGGGGGGAGGGGCAACAGAGTGGCCGCACCAGAGGGGCATCACATCACTGTCTTCCTGCACCGTCTTCCCGGCTGTCAGCTTTGCATGAAGGCTGAGGATGAGGGGACAGGGCGGAGAAGAGATGCACGCAGGCTGTGCGGGTTGAAGATAGGGACGTGACAGAAAACAGAGCAAAAATCTCTAGGGAAGATGGTCAAGGAGGCAAAGTCAGGAGGAAGGCCTGTAACCCAGGTCCCTCTGCTGGGGCGCCTCTGCTCCCCTCTGCTTTCCCAGCTGTCCGTCTGCCTCCCCAAATCTGAGTGGAAAGTCTCTTACTTACTGTTCCCACTAAGAAAGCTATAGTATGCATCCCACCCTTGCTGAGCAATGAACACCTAACTCTTAAATTGTTCACATTCTTACTTTTAGTTCTTCAGGTAATTTAGCAGATACTTATTGTGTTTCCCACTGCAAAGGAAAACAAGGCTTTTGCTGGAAATACAAAGCTGGACGAGGCATTGCCCGGCTGACCCAGGAGCTGGCAGCCCAGCATGGGAGGTTAGGTCAAGTGCAGAAAGAGAGAGCGCAGCAGAGACAGGCGGATAGTGCACAGAAGCAGAGGGGTTCCCAGAGCCAGCCCGCGGGGGGCGGACGGACGTCCTGCAAGAGGGGCCCCTCCGCTCTATCTTAAGGGAAACTGGGGGAGGCACACTTTAGAGCATTCTCTCTTTCTCTCTCTCTGTCTTTTTGATTTAGTGTGCAGGCATTTAGAGCATACTTGATGGCCTCACCAGAAGTCAGTGAAGTACAGAGCAGACAGAGAGAAGGGGAGAGAGTGATTTCCAGCACAGCTTGTCCAAAATGACACATGGCACGTGCTTCTCAGACACAGAACTCTCCAATCTGTAGTGACTGCAGGGCACTGCCCACAATAAACAGACCCTGAAAAGAATTTCAAACCCTCCCTGGGCACCGTTCCTTTGCCTAATTAAGACCTGGCATTTATGTGACAGATGCCCTGGTCGAAGGACCAGACTCTGTGTGCCCTGGTGGAGGTGGCCAAGGGCACGAAGGGCTCCCAGGACCCCCCGCCCGCTGGCGTCTCAGGCAGGGACCGCTTCAAGGAGCAGGGCGGACAGAGACGGCCCCGCAAGGAAGTCTACTGTCAGGCCTGAAACCAGAGTGGTTAAGTTTTCTCTGTTTCTGTTTAGTTTAATACATGCAAATCTGGAAGCAAGGCCCACTTCTTATTTTCCTAATAGTTTCAACCACTGTGTCATCTCACGGGGGCCCTGGAGGAACATTCTGTGCGGGAGCACAGCTGTGTGACAGGAGGGAAGGTGCTGGGCCAGCTCCGCTTTGTCAATATCTGCAGTCTCCCCAAACCCCCAACCCTCCCCAGACCTTAACCGTGTATGTGCGCATGGGTATGTGTGTGTGTGCAAGCGTGTACACGTGCACACTATATGTATAATTGTGACATTTGGGATTATAGCCCGGTTAAACCTAAATGTCACAGTCAGCATCGTGTCATTGATGACTCAACCGCACTAGTCCTGAGTTTTTTAGAAGGAAGGATGAATGAATTCCGCAAGTGGGGAAACTTAGCCTCAGACTTGGCGTTGACCTAAAACACTGCAAAGTGGACGTGGGGATAGAATCAGTGATTCCGTACTCTGAGCTTCACCGACCCCTCCCTCTGCTCTGCCAAGTTACAGACAGCAAAGGAGAGCATCCCCCCTGCTACACACATGGGCGCATTTCTAATTCTTCTTGAATCCCAGCAAGGCTGGTTCTGTTCTGTGTCCTGTCACAGTAACGATCACCCAGATTAAGAGTGAGCCCTCTCCAAGACACGATGCTATTTACATGAGAAATCCATCTTGCAATGTGTGACATTTTTTTCCATTACAAAAACTGCAGCTCGCGGTAGGAAAATGGCTGATGAGAGGGTTTAAGGGTGGCGTGTGAGCTCCTGATAACGGCACCATCCATTCCGGCGTCACTCAGACCTGAGCACATCGCGTGGGGCATCTCCTGCATCCAGAAGGGGTGATTTAGTTATTTTTAGCCAGCCCTGGTTAGATGGGAGGTAGTGCAATAAGGGATGTCACCCAAGGTGACCCCCGCACCGTAAATAACCCCTCCTCCTGGGCCGTGCCGGTCGGGGGGCTCTATCCACTCCCTGGGTCCCTGCTGCCTTAGAGAAAGGCTCACCCTGCCTGCGGGTCTGTCCCTGCCGGGTCGTGAGAGCCAGGAGTGGAGTGTCGCAAAGGGCGTCTCGTTCGCTCATGGTCATGGGGTTCTAAACAGGAAAGGGACTTGTACTCTGTGTTCCCTTGCAGTCCTTGGAATTTTTCATCAGTTTTTGAGTCAGCCTGAGTCTGTTCTGGAATTCGGGAGACTTAATCGTGCTGCCATGTCAAGGAATTATTGCAGATGTCGACATGATCCCTTCTAAATGAGCCTTTACATTTTCGAGAAATGCCTTCCTTTGAAGGGAGGGTGCCCACGAGGACCCCAGTGACCTACATATTTGTGATTCCCTGAGACTTCAAGCCAGCTCTTGGCACTCCACCAGGAATCTTTGGTAGGAAAGTTCTGAGCTAGATACTTTCGTATAATAAATTCTATCTGACAACTCGGGCACTCCCTTTCATGACCACATCTCCGCTTGCCAGGCGGGTACACTGCACAGAGTCAGTGGGCCCACTACCCACCCCGGGCCTGGGAGTTACATGTGCTCTTTGTAAACCATCCTTTTAATGAGTTCAAATGAGACTGTTTCTAGTTACATCTCATATAGAAAATGTACCTTTTTTTCAAGTAAATGCCTGCAAATTTATATGAGAGACACGTTATCACTAGTAAGAAGATTCATAAACCCAACTTTATACGATTAGAATTTTATCGGTAATTGTGAACCGTTTTTATAAAATACTAGCTAACCTTTTTCTTCTTCTTTTAATGTAAATATAGTTGCTGAAGAGGAGAAACCACGGTGTTTAGCCCAGCAATTTAAAGACTGTCCCCTTTGATGTGTTCTGAGTATGGAAAGCTTTCCTGTATTATATCCTTAATGCAGAGAAAAGGCTGTTAGAGAACCCTTTATCCCAGCGGAGACACAGTTCGCACTGCTGGCTGCAATTGCTTTTCACTCTGCAGTACCTAAAGAGAGATGGAAACTTTATACGGCCTGATGTCAGACAATCAGGGATGTGCCTTACAGAGCATCAAGTTCACGCAGTGAAGTTAAAGACCTTGCCTGCTCCTCTGCACCGCGGCTGTAAACCATCTGCCCAGAACTTCCCTCCGCGTTCAGCCACGTCTCCACGCCCCGCTTCTCTCTTTCTCTGAACTCTTCTTGCCCAGAGTGAGCACGGAGAGGATCCGGCCTCTGTGCATCACCTCTCCTGTACTCACTCACTCACTCACTCACTCACTCATTCATTCATTCTAGTCGTTCGGAAATCCTTCTTGACTTGTTGGCCTGACCCAGGCACTGTTTCAAATGCCACGTTGAACAGAGCCAAGGGTGCGGAAATCCTGGCCTGATCGCTTACAAAATACGAGAGATTTGGGCAGTTACCTGACTTAACCTCTCTGGGCCTGCAAACAGAGAAGGGAACACGCTGACCACACGTGGCTGTAGATATTGATGGGGAAGGTAGCTCTACCTTCCAGTAAAGCAAAAATGCAACACCCGTACTTGTACGTTTTCCTGTACGGTGGTGCTTTCAGCCTTCCTACAAGTCTTCAAGTACAGGATCGTTTTATTCTCACGCCAGCTTTGTGAGTAGAATGTGTTATCTCTCTTTTCCCCAAGAACTGAGGAGACTGAGGCAAAAGGAAGACCACGGATGGGTGGACTGTCCCCCAAGCGCTGCCCCAGCACAGGTCCTGCTTCTGGACCATACGCTGCCCCGCGAAGTCTGTCTTGCAGAGCATCACATAATGGCAAAAATATGTTAACGTAAGGAACCACCCACCCGTTCATAGCCTGGAGATCGTTTTTTTTCTGTAGGAGACAATCATCTGTGGGTTCCCTGAAGTGCCTGGAAAAGTACTTTGATACAAACCCACTGATGGCAGAAATCCCAATAGTAACAACTAATTCCTTGAAGGTGAACACTGACCTTTTCCTCTAATATTTATCAGAAATGTACATGGGCCTAAAAGCGGGAGCATATTTAGTCTATAATTCTTCAGAGCATGTGATTCTGTCAGCTTAGCCCTTGAAAGAAAGAAAGCTGGGTAGAGAGAGATCTGGAGCCTGGGGAAAAGATGGCCAGTGAAGAGGAAAAGAAAGAGACCTCGGGACTTCCCTGGTGGTCCAGTGGTTAAGACTCCGCACTCCCAGTGAAGGTTTGATCCCTGGTGGGGAAACTAAGATCCCACATGCCGCACGGTGCGGCCATAAAATGAATAAATAAAAAATAAATAAAATGCACACACCCAGTCATTAAAAAAAAAAAAAAACCTTAAAAAAAAAGAAGAGGCCTTGAGGCAGGAGGAAAAGACAGCAGTGAGGCAGAGGGGACCCACAGAGCACAGCCAGTTCCCCACACAGACAGAGTTCTCAGGGCACATCATCTGACCCAACCAGGGGTCAGGACAGCACCAAAGGAGGCATGAATTCCCTGTGTTTTTTATTTTAAGGAGGTGCTAATATGCAGTTTAATTATAAGCACTTAAATTCCGGTGATGTCAATGGCCTCGCCTCCAAGGGACCCCAGGGCAGGGCCGCAGGACCTGGAGTGGTGACCGGTCCACAGGCACGTGTGGATTCAGCACACAGGCGTGTGAACGTGACCGGGAGCCTTTTAGGTAATGTCTAGGAACAGCCGGCTTCAATTCAAGATTTTGTGGAAAGAGCAGAGTAGGGGATGGAAAGTTCTGAAAAGTTAAGGAGTCAAGTTCAGTAGACACAGCACAGGTTGTGGCGGAGTGTTCAGAATTCTCTTCTGCTGTTTTAAACTAGGCCCGTGGAAAAGTCCAGCTGACAGACCAGTTATTAATGGGTTCCCTATGTTCCAAACAACATATGGAAAACTTTCCTGTAAGAAGAGAACAAAGTATGTATTATTTTATTTTTATGTTACAGAGAGAGGGTTTTTTTTTTTTTTTTTCAGAGAGAGGTTTTTAAAGAATTGTTTTCCGTATTCCAAAACGGAACATGTTTGATGCAGAAAGCTAAGTACACTGAAAAACAAATACCGATAAATTATTAGTTTATAGACTAATCATTTATAATTTATATCCATATTTTAATTTAAAAAATATAGAGAGCAATTTTTTTGGTTTTTTTTTTTTTGCAGGAGGGCTGCATTGGGTCTTCGTTGCTGCGCGTGGGCTTTCTCTAGTTGCAGCGAGCGGGGGCTACTCTTCGTTGTGGTGCGCGGGCTTCTCATTGCGGTGGCTTCTCTTGTTGCGGAGCACAGGCTGTAGGTGCGCGGGCTTCAGTAGTTGTGGCTCATGGACTCAGTAGTTGTGGCTCGTGGGCTCTAGAGCACAGGCTCAGTAGTTGTGGCGCATGGGCTTAGTTGCTCCGCGGCCTGTGGGATCTTCCCGGACCAGGGTTTGAAACTGTGTCCCCTGCATTGGCAGGCAGACTCTCAACCACTGTGCCACAAGGGAAGTCCCATATTTTTATTTTATAATAATCTTCTTTACCATTTTAATTGTTTATTAATAAGTCAATTTATGAGTATAACATGATTTATTTTTTAAATTCCTAATATGGGGCCTTTGGGTTAATAACAAATTGTTTCTGTAGATTAAACAAAGCTGTAAACAGTATATTTAAGTCATAAAGGTATTACAGAAAATTCCTACACCCAAAAGTGTGCAAGTTTTGAATGCTCTGCAGGTATCAGCTACATGTTGCAAAGCAGCTTTTCCCAAAGTCCGTAGTGAATGATAATTAATGAGAAATGGTATGAATAATTGCCCACCTTCCCTTGCACTTTGCTCACTCTTTAAATTATTTCATTTCGGCACCACAAATTACATAGGAAAAGCTGATATTTTTTAAAATTTTGAAACAATTTAGTCTTATTCTCCAAATTGCTTATTCATTTCCTTTGGTCTGTTTTCTACTGGGTATCCAACGTTTTCCAATTTATTGTTAAGCGCACTTTATATTCTAAGTAACTAAGCCTTTGCCATGTATATTATTACTTCATTATTTGATTTTGAATTTTGTTATGGAAAACTTACATACACAGAAATTTAAAATATGCGTAAAATAACATATATAAATATTTTCTTGGGAGTTTTACCTTTGATAACATGCTTACAAAGGTCTTCCCAACTCCAAGAATGTAGAAATAATTTCTTGTACTTTCCCACACATAAAATCCATGAGGAAGTTTATTCAATAAGAGACAGAAGCCTTACCTTTAAAAAGATTTGAATAGTTAATCAGTTGCCTCAATATCATTTATTAAATATTGTATATTTTCCCCACTAATTTGCTAATTCTTGCAATATACTAAATCTCTATATACAGCTTTTTAGCACATTTATTCTTTCAGATGAACTTTGAAATCAACCAGTAATTTTAAGTATCTTTGAAATTTTGAATAGAATTGTGTTAAGTGTATAGATTATTTTGGGGAGGATTTACAATATGTTTCTGTATTCAAGTATTATATCTTTTAGTGGGATGTTTCATGTTTTGTGTTTATGTTTATGATAAGATGACTTTTTAAATCTAACCAATTAGCTTTTTGGGAAATGTGTTGCTTATTGCCAGAGCAAATTTGATCTGGTCCCCATAGTTTATGACTGTTTATCCGCAATAAGGATATTATATATTATGCTACTTAATTTGTAACCAAGACCATTCTGAGTCTTTTTTTAAGTTTTCATTGATTTTAATTGTTTTCTTAGTCCAAATAGATAATTGAATCCTCATAAAATAATTACCAATTTGCATCCACCTTTTCTGTTTTGTTTGATTAACTATGACAGTAAGAAACTCTTTAAATTCCAAACTCTAATGTTTCACCATTTAACATGTCTGACATTTTAGGGATTCTTCATCAGATTAAGCAAGTATATCGTCCTCTTCTTTGCTTAAGTGTTTAACTAGATTGTACACTCAATGTTATTACCTGTCTTTAGGGATTCTGATTGATTCTAAAAACTTGACGGCAATATCTACTCTCCACTTTAAACTTTTAGAAATAGAGTCCCTGAGTTTAGCTGGGCACACAACTACCACAAGACAGCCATTTCCCAGCTTTCCTTGAAATTAGCCCATGTGGTTAATTCCAGGGCAGTGGGATGAGAGCAGAAGTGAGGTGACAACATTTGTCTTCCTGCCTTAAGGGCAGCCTCTCTGTGGAGACTTTTTTTCTTTCTCCAGTGTTGGAATGGGTTAGCAATAAGCAGACCAGCACTCGGAACAAGAGGTGGAAGTTACTGGGATTCCATAGTGTCCACCCTCTTGGTTGAAAACCTGGGTTATCTCAAGGGTCAGAGCAGTTGACCAGTCGAGACCACTGTCTTCCTCTAGACTGCTAAGGAAAGGACATAGTATGTGTAATGTATACATAAATTTATATTAATATTTGCATATGATATGTAAATTTATAGATTATATATTCATGTATATATTTCAGTGATTGTGTTTTAGCATCTCTTTCTTATAGAAGCTTCGTCTATACCATAACTAATACACACATCAGTTAATGTAGTCATATGTTTTTATCTCTTTTGATCTGGAATGCTACTAACTCACGGAGGCTGGTACAATAACCCTTTAGTGTGATGTTAGATTTGGTTGACTACTACTTAAGAGTTTCTATATGCACTTCCATTAAGACACTGGTCTGTATTTGAGAGAAGCTGGATGGAATAAGAACATGGGCTTTGAGGCCAGACTTCCTGGGTTTCAGTCCTGTTTTCTGTGTCTTGATGGCTCCAAACCTGGAGATACTCACTGTCACTGTGCTTCAGTTACGTCATCTGTGAAACTGGGAAAATCACTGAACACTTTCAAACAGCTGGTGTGAGGATGAGATAAATCAATATGAGCAAAGTGCTTCGGACAGTGCCTGGCACACAGCAAGTGTCCAACAAATGCAATTATTAGTGTGAATGTGTGCATTTTTGTTGTTGCTTTTGTCCTCAGGTTTCAGTCTCTGGATTATCCGACTTACTTTACTGGATTAATTTTCATTTTTATTTCTTTTCCATTTTTCTCTGCTGTGGAACAGTTTAAGTAGCATAGCCATCACCCATTTTGTGAAAACAATTCTTTGAACTCTTTTAATTAATTCTAAGGAAGTTGTTCTACCTACAATGTTTACATCTTTTCCATAAATTATTTTACCCCTGCCACCGATCTTATTCTAGGATTGGTTCTTCTTAGACATTATCTCCTCTAAATCTTCACCATGGGGCCGAGGCTTCTGGAAAGTCAATATATGCCTAAAATAGAAGTCCCCAGATATCTGCTACACAGGTCTAAGTCCACACTACAGTGAAACCACAGTGACTCCAAATTAATCCTTCAAACCTTCCGTGCCTCCCCCGCCTTTGCTTTCCTTCACTAAAGGCGCGTGGCTGGTGAACAAAGTTCCCCATTCTGTCTGGCCCCAAGGACTGTGTGATTGTCACAGGGCAGGTGTGAGCTCGATGGGGCTGGGTGAGGAGAGACAAGTAACATCACTGTAGTTTTCAAGGCTTGTGCTCCCCTGCACCTTCCTGCCACCCACCTCAGAACTATTGGAAATGTCTGTGTGTTATAAGCTTTATGTGAAATATCGTTAGCTAAGACATGTCACCCTACTGTCAAGGAAACAACAGTTGAAATGATCAGAATACATGAATGAGCATTTACAGTTGCCGTGGTGGATTGAACTGTTCCCCCCAAAGATATTAAGTCATAACCCCCAGCACCTGTAAATGTGACCTTACTTGGAAATACTCTTGTAGATATAATCAAATTAAGATGAAGCTATATTAGACTAGGGTGTGGCCCAAATCCAACAGCTGGTGTCTTATCAGAAAAGGAGAGGCAGACACCAAGACCCAGAAAGACGGCGGGAAGAAGGCCCTGTTAAGGCAGAGAAACACCGAGGACTGCGGCCACCCTGAGAAGCCAGAAGACTCAAGGATCCTCCCCTAGAACCTTCAGAAGAAAACCCTGCTTCCGAGAATGGCCTGCTGACATCTTGATTTCAGACTTCTGGCCTCCAGAGGTAGCAAGAATAAATTTCTGCAAAGTCATCTACTCCGCAGTAATCCGTTGTGGCAGCCCTAGGAGATTCATACAACTGCTAAGAGGAAACGGAAGAGTGTTAGCCTTTTTTTCCCGCAATCCACATGGCTTTTATTTTGCTCTTTTTCTTGTCCTATTGCCCTGAGTACGAATTTGATTTTCACTTGGGGGAAAGGTCTTTAATCACCCTCCATTAAGGTTGATATTAAGCTTTGACTTTAGGACGTTACAAAAGAGAAAGAGCATATGAATCCCCAAGTGTATAGAAGAAAGTAATTAATACAAATAAGACTGGAACTAGACAAAATAGAAAACGTACAAAGCCATCATCGGCTTCTTTCAAAAATTAATCGAAATAATAACATTAATGAGACTCACCAATGAAAGAAAAAGCACAAATTAACAATATCAGATACTTCAAATGTTAAAAAGATATTAAGGTGATATGAAGAAAAATTCTATGCCAATAAATTTGACTATATAGATTAAATGGAAAAATGTACTGAAAAAAAATTATCAAAGTGACATAAGGAGAAACGAAATGTCTACAAGTCCTTTATCTATTAGATATATTGACTAGGAAATTAAAACTCTTCCGATAAAAAAGGTTTCAGGTCCAAATGACTATACTAGTGAATTCAAAGTCCTAGAACCTAAGAGTAAACTTAGCAAGGTCATAGGATTTCTAAAACTTTTTATTTTATATTGGAGTATAGTTGATTTACAATGTTGTGCTAGTTTCAGGTGTACAGCAAAGTGATTCAGTTTTACATATACATATATCTATTCTTTTTCAGATTCTTTTCCCTTATAGGTTATTAGAGAATATTGAGTAGAGTTCCCTGTGCTATACAGTAGGTCCTTGCTGGTTATCTATTTTATATATAGTAGTGCGTATGTGTTAATCCCAATCTCCTAATTTATCCCTCCCCCCAACCTTTGCCCTTTGGTAACCATAAGGTCACAGGTTTAAAGGGTCAATATACAAACTTCAAATACATTTCCATATAATAGTAACAAAAAATGTGAATATAAAATTGTAAAAGAAAATATCACTTCAAAAGCATTACAATATCAAGACCTAACATGTAGGGATGAATCTTAGAAAATGGGCAAAAGAAGACATGCAGGTGCCCAGTGAGCAAATGCAAAAGTGCTGAACATGTCTGGTCATCGGGGAAAGAGCAATTAAAGCCACAGCAGATGCGATTTCACACCCTGTGGAAGAAACAAAGGCAATTGGGCCTCGACATCTCATTTTTGGTGCCCCCATGGAATAGTAAGGATCACGGGAGGAGGTGGCGCTCCCTTCCCAAAGTAAACAAACGTAGGACAGGAAGAAAACCGGTCCACATGTTTTGGGGAGCAGAATATTTGCACAGAAATGCATTCCAACCCTTGTTTCCACCTCATTCCAAGTGTTTGTTTCAGCTTTCAGGAGGAGAGCTTTCCAAACTGAAAATAAAAGTTGCCTGCATTTCTACAGAGGTTTTAGCCTAACTTTCTAATTTACTGCCTTAAGTGCCCTTTAAACGTCACAGTAATGGCAACAGGAATACAGAAGGGAAAAAAATGAGCCATAGAGTAAAGTGTATTTTGGAAAATTCTCCTCTTGTATAACCGTGTCTCCACCAGAAGCTTTGCCACGGAGGTGGGTCAGCGGTGGAGTTGGGAGTGGATTGCTGGGAGCTCCATGGGGACAGGGCCAAGATTAACAGGACTTTGAGAAACAATACGCCTAATTTCACGGTGACCCTCCCTCACCAGCATCCTCCCCACTCTTCGAAATACGCCTTTTGATTTGTCTTTCATTATAAGTAAAAGACGATGACTGTATCAAGGAAATAGGATGGAGTTAACCTAGTGCATCAAAATGCCAAGAACTGCCAGATTCTGAGGCTCAGTGGCTCCCGCTGGACAGGCTCTACCGAATAACTGGAGTCTCAGTTCAACTCACTTAGAAACGTCCTCCACACGGATATTTCAAAAGCTGTCGTTATTCCCAGGGGTTTCCTTGAATGTAAGAAGTAAATTACTAAATCATATTTATGTGTATGAGATGACCTTATCCCTACCTGAGGGTGCAGGATCTTTTCCACAAGTCAGGGGAGGAAACACAACGAAACCCTGACTAGTGACTTAGCTGCAGTGAAGTGCATGGCGGAAAGAACCTGGAGAAAGCGTGTCATCGTAGCCTGTGTGGCGACGGGCAGAGACGGGGCAAGTGCGTGCAGTGACCGGGCCTGCCCTGGCCTGCCGGTCCTCTCTGGTCTTGGGGCCTCCCGGTGCAGAGGCAGTCATGGGACACCCATCCCGAGGAGGCCTTTGTGCTCTGGGTTGTTCTTGAGCTGGCGTGACTCGCCCTGCCTCTTGGAGATGCTGGGACCTGGAACATGTCTCCTGTGTCCCACACAACCTATGGCCATTTATTTCGCTGCGACTGATGGTAACCTTCTCCCCTCTGCAGAGGAAAATGCTCTAAGGCAGAACAAAGTGGACGTTCTCGGTTCCCAAGCCTTTCCCTGAGCAGAGTTGGAATGCAGAGAAAGAGGAAGAAGGTATTTGAATACAGAATTCTCCTTTTTAGGGGCAATAACCAGGTTATCTCAGACTCCTGGAATTGCCTTTTCTCTGAACTTTAGGTCCGTCCTTCCTTCCTTCCTTCCTTCCTACCTTCTTCCTTTCTCTCTTTCTTTCTCTTTCATTCTCTTTCTTTCTTTCCTTCCTTCTTTCTTTTTCTCTCTCTTTCTTTCAGTCAATCTTTAAGAGAGACTTCAAGTCCATAATTCTCTTTCTAGGAACCCCCTAAACTAACAAGGAATAAACCTTTCAACCAACACTTTTATATACAAGGCAGTGTGGCACCAGGGCAAGGATTTCATTACCTGGAGCTTTGATGACAGATTCACTGATGTCTCTCTGGGAAGAGTAGCAAGATTCATTTTCCCTTGTTCCCAGTCACAGAAATAACACAATATGATCCGCTCTGGTCTTCCTCCAAAGGCCGGCCCCTCACTGCTTCCTGACGGGAAGGAAGACGCTGTGGGGTGACGTTCCCCCTTTCCCTGAATCCCGCTCTCAATAGCCTCTGGGGGGGACAGAACACACCCACTCGGGACTCTGCATGAGCTTCCTTTCTGGAGTTTCTGCTCCAAAACAATTGCAATGATAGAAAATCAAGTCCAAACTGTACCTGTTTATTGCAGTGAGCCCACCGCATTTGGAAAGGATATTAAATAAGAATTATGTTTTCATAAATTGACTTTGCAGGAGAAGGACTAGATATTTAAACTATTATCACATCCATGATCTTTCAGATGAAAACTTTCACCTAAAAAAGGAAAGCAATTTCATCAAGTGCCAATTTTACATGTTTTTTTAAATAAAAAAATGTAAAGGTGAAAACGTAATATGAAATTATAAAAGCTTGAATAAATATATCTATGCATTGGAGATCCATTGTAGGTACCGACATATGCTTTGTATTGCACAAAATAGATGTTGTTAGAATTTAGATATCCAGGGTTGCCAAAACTGCACGTTTCCTTAGAGACATTTTAAAAGCAGAAATCTAATTTTACAAAAAATTTTAGGAAAATAATAATGGCAATTTTAAAGTTGCAGATGTTAGAGTCTTTAAACCAACTAGGCTAGAGGAGTGTGAACAGTATGGTTTTCTTTCCTCTTTCAGAACCTTGGTCTCTGTGGGTGAGTGGCATTGCACCGTCCAAGGCATGGGTCAAACAGCTATTTATCCCCTACTTTATTGATACAATGTAGTACTCATAACAATGAATCAAGTACTACCCATTATCACAGGCAATCAAGAAAATTAAACCTTCTTAAAAATCATTTACACAAATACAAAGCATTTCAAACTTCAGTGACGCTGTCATTATTTTTGTTTTTCCAAGGTATGGCTAAGTTCTCTCTCTCTGGCTGATATGTCCAAGATGTCACTGACAGTGGCAGCAAGACCACCACATTGGTTCTGATTTGCATGTGCCAGCTGTATGTCTTTCAAAATTAAGTATCTGACATCTAATTTTACCGAGATGTGCATTTTTCTAAGTATCTAATATGCTAGAGAACTAACGTAAAAGTTATCTCTTGTCCATTTCCTGAGAGTTTGCCTAAAAAGTGTAAAAACTGCACCAGGGACTTCCCTGGTGGCGCAGTGGTTGAGAATCCGCCTGCCATTGCAGGCGACATGGGTTTGAGCCCTGGTCCGGGAAGCTCCCACATGCTGCGGAGCAACTAAGCCTGTGCGCCACAACTACTGAGCCTACACTCCAGAGCCCACGAGCCACGACTGCTGAGCCCACGTGCCACAACTACTGAGCCCACTCACTGCAACTACTGAAGCCCGCGCACCTAGAGCCCGTGCTCCGCAACAAGAGAAGCCACCGCAATGAGAAGCCCGCGCACCGCAATGAAGAGTAGCCCCTGCTCGCCGCAACTGGAGAAAGCCCACGCGCAGCAACGAAGACCCAACACAGCCAAACATAAATAAATAAATAAATAAATAAAACAAAACAAAACTGCACCAAAGCAAGGCTGACCAGCCCGAAGTGTTCTTTGAGACGGCGTGGGGTAAGTTCCAGACCTGCCCTTCTCATGGAGGAGCGGAGCCTCAGCAGAGCAGCTTCAAGAATCTTTCCTGGATTCAACAAAGATGTTTAAAAAAAAAAAAAAAAAAAGAATCTTCCCTGGAACAGGCATCCCGTGCTCTCTGACCTCTCACCTTCATCATCTTGTGGATGTTCAAGATGCTAGAGCCAGTTCTCTGAATGAAGTGCCTGACTTCCCTCCCGCCTGGCCTTAGCACCGGCTCAGAGCTAATCCAGGGAAAATGTGGCTTCTCTCTAGACAAGTAGGAATCAGCAGAAAGAAGAGAGAGTGAGAAATAAAACACCCCCGGGGCATGTCTCTTTCTCCTCCAGAGGCCGCCCAAGGTCCTGCGTGGCCTTTGTACATCTCCCGTCCCAGGACTCCTGTCCGCACAGAGGCCCCCTCCCACCGTGATCTCAGAATCCGGCCCAGATCTTCTCCGATGGAAATTTCAAAAGGACCTTCCTTCCTGAAGAAGTTGCCTGAGGAAGAGAGTGAGTTTCCTCAGAGCCTCTGGCCAGGCTCACAGGAGCACAGCAGCAGTTAACAAGCTGGCTTAGCGTCAGTTGCTGTGAGGGTAACGCACACCCAGAGAGATGCTAGGATTTCTCAGAGGATTTGCACTTGTGTCGGCTGATTGCAGGAGAGTTTAAGGTAGCGAGTCTTTGCTTGAGCTGTCAGGAGGAGGTACTGGTGACCGCATGATGGGACCTCCTAGATCCCACCTAGAAGCTGGGGGGCCTGGACCGCAATGATTAAACAGCAGCCGTCACCGCCCTGCCTGGGAGGGGAGACGTTTGGTCACTTACGCAGCTGGACCGTGTCTGTGTCTGTGCTCAGATATCCTTCAAGTTGTCCTGTTTGTCCTGATGCTTCATCGCCACATAATGGCCTTCCTGACACTGACACGGGTTTATGGTCAACAGGAGAACACCGAGGCCTTGCGCTGAGCGCCAGGCCAGTTCACAGCAACACGAAGGACTAGCTGACAGCTCCAGGCCAGCTCCTGGACACCAGGGCTGCCTTTCTCTCCCTCAGCCCCCAGACTTGGCCGATGCAGACAAAGGAGGCCACTGGACACACTCAATGCTCCTCAGATGCTCAGCGTGGGGACATTTTGCTCTTGCTTGCTGTGGCTGAGATTACCTAGAGGACACGAAACTCATCCATTCCAGGAGGTTTGTTGCGTTCTTTGATATGACAGTAGCTGCCCAGTAGCCTGTAAGGTTCTGCACAGGACACACCAGCCAACTGGAACAGAGGCAGTTATCAGAAAGGAAGAAAAATTTGTCCTCAAAATGAGTCTTGAAACCAGGGGCCTAGATTAGAAAACCAGATGAGGAGTCCAGTCGGGTGGTCTTGGGAAGCCAGGTGACCTTCTCTCAGCTCCGTCGAGGGCTGATGGTCTTGCAGTGATGGTGATCTTGCAGAACACCAACAGAACAGTGTTCGCTAGAGCGTGCCTTTCCCCAGGGCTCAACAAGGGGACGCCAAAGACCGACGGTGATTCTCTGCAACAACTCTGCCTAATGCTTGGCCTTTAGACTCTCTTAGCATCAAAGGCAAGGTTTGGACAAACGCTGCAGTTGCAGTGTCCCTAACTGAGAAATGCGCTGGACTTGGTGTGCATGAAGGCTTATCTCAGCTGCCCCTTCTGAGAGTTTTATAAATAAACCTCATTTTGGAGGTTTTTGTGTAATTTTTTCCATGCAAACATGATCAATTGGAGTGTAGATAACTGTAAGTGTTTGCAAATCTCTAACACATATCCTGAATACACAGGCTAAGTGTGTATGAGGTATAGGTGCAAACCTGACGTCTGTGTAGGAAAGAATGAGCTGATGGTGCCCAGACTGTTTGGGGAATGTCCGGCTCATTTATCTCAACAGGAAGAGGCAGATTTTGTGTCCCTTTATGAGGACAAATTTTTTTGAGTCAATTTAAAACAGACAAAGTGTCCCTGAAGTGAACAAGTTAACCATTGTGGTCAGAATAGCTCCAATATTAGCGTTTTTTGGGACTGGCTAACTCGTGTTGATAGGGTTGTAATGACCTCAGCGGAAATGTTTTGATAATGTTGAGGTTAAAGTTCACTTTGTAGAAGACTGAAGGTTGATATTAATGAGAGGGAAACTCAAGAACTAAAAGGCACCCGTAAAAAGACCGTCTAGTCTCTAAAATGTGTATAAGAACAGCTATCCGGTGGGGTTGTCAGATGCAGCAGATAGGTACTTAGAGCAGCCCCTGTCGGCTGGGAAAAATGTGCAGGAGAGCTTTGTGTGTCCTTCTGTAGAAAAAGGAGAGAGACCCCAGGGGATAAAAATAATAGGATGAAGATAAGGAAAATCATATTAGGGTCCTAAAGGGGGCCATAAGGTACTAATAGGTAAGATTAGTAGCGGAGCAAAAGCACAGAAGAGTGTGTGGGCTAATCAGAAATAGTCTTATTCCATTGTCTTGGGTGGAAGGCGTCTGCTTCTGTAGTCAGTGGCTTCTGGAGAATTCCAAAGAATCCTTAATTTAGGGTCTTTCAAAGGATGGGACGTCTAGTGTTAAGGAGAAGTGCTGCATGTTGGTTAAGTGGACCCCAGGATCCACGCCTTCACTTTGACTGGTAAGTCGGTTATTCAGAGAGCTTCTTCCCTCAACACTCACGGGCAGCTTCTCTGATGCTTTTACAGACATGCTGAAATGTTTCCATGAGCGGGTGGGCATGCAGACAGCACCAGCAAGACCTCCTACAACTAGCTCACCAGCGTCAGGCCGATCTCCGCTCCGGTGGATAATATTGTGAAATGTCTTAATTTCATTCTATTTTATCATCGCTGTCTTTTTAGGTGATCATAAAGCATTTCAAGGTTTTTAACTTGTCATTTATCTTATAGGAGTGCTTGGATAGGTCAGGAGATCTCTTGGTTTCTAAATCATGTTGAAATGATGGACATACCCCAAATCCTACCCACTATCAACATAAATGTACATATTTTATCTTTTGTCAGGGCATTAACCATCTGAATTGATTTAATTTCTGTGACAAGTTTTTATTTTAGGGGTAAATTCAAATTCAAAAGTATCTTGTTTGGCAATTTTTTGTTTTACTTGTTACGTATGATTTGTTAACAATTAAATTGCAGTCATCCAAAGGAATCTCTGGGCAGTTTGTGTAGAGTTCCCAAATCTGGATCATTCCCAAAGAAAAATACACAATCGTGGAGTTTTTTATTTCATGTAAAGGAAGGAGGAGGGATGGGTTTGACAGTGATGTGTGAAGGAGAAAGCAGTGATATTTTATAGGAAAATGAAAAGTGGTGAGCACTTCTTTTTCTTCTTGTCAATAGACAAGATTTGTGTAGGAATCCCACTTCAGTAGTTATGGGTACTCAGTGACTTACTTCCCACGCATATGTGCTGTCTTTAACTGCAAGGTTTAAGAAAAGGATGAGACTCAGGAAGGATATAAGGGATTTCTCGGCCTATATAGTAAAGAAAGGTAGACCCAGGGTGACCAGGCTGGAATTTTAAGACACAGAATGGCTACGTTACCATCTTATGAACAAAGGCACAGAAGTTAATATAGAGGAAGAAAAAATAGGACTGGCTTTATTATCCTGGTGACAAATATCATGGATATGAGTTTGTGTCAGACCTGTGGGACATCTAAACATGGTAACTAATCTATGGTTTGCTTGTTTTATATTTTGTTTTAAAATCTCTGGTGGACTTCATCTTTTCCCGAAGTACAACAGGAGTATATCTTAAGAGACCTATAGACTCACTTCTCTGAAAGACAGAAAGATAGAAAACAAAGCTGTGGATCTGGAGAGGAGAGAAGCTTTGGTCAGAAGCTGTGAGGTGGGCATGTGTATGGGACCTCAGAAGACAAGGAGACTTCCTTCCCGAGTCCCTGTGCCGGCTTTGGCACTCACCATTCCTTCAGAGCTCATTCCAGTTTTCTCACCACCATGCAGTCCCAATTTTCAGGTAAGAGATGCAACCACCATTGGTTTAGGCTTTTGTGAGAGCCTGAAATCTTTTACCAGTGTTTTCATGGAGAAATGATTCCAAGTTCCAAATATAAGACTTCTTCGAAGCTTTTGGAAATGAACCCCAGGAACTTCTAGCCTCCTTCAGCTTAGCTTAGAGGCTGAGCAGTGTGGCTCTTCTGCTTGTTTTATCTCGTGGCCAAGAGGAAATAACCACCATGACTACCACCTTCCAGTGTGAAGGAATAATAGTCAGCCTTAGTGACAGTTATCTTACGATTTCTAGAGCTAAAAGAAGAAAGATTTTCAAACCTGAATTTTGGGGAGCATTTTCATTTGTTTTAGATCTATGAGAGGTAGACTGATCAGAGACTATATGTCTCACAAGCAGGGTTTAAAATGTTGCATTTCAAGAAAAGCCGACAAGAAACATTCACATTTTCCCTGCCTGTTTTTAAAACATCATTATGTGCTATTGTGATTTACGGCCTCTCTTGTCATTCTGGCACCTACAATGGACAAGATCATTGAAAACGTTTTTTAAAGTTTTTATTTATCAGATCCATGGAAAAATGACATTCCTATTAGCTTTAGTTGGAAAAGTTATAAAAGCATGTTGTAACTCATTCCAGGTAATATCTTTCTTTTGTATAGATATTACCCAGACCTATCTAAAGAAATAGTTGAATGTGAATTATTTCAAAATCAAAATAGTCTCTTTAAAATTTGAAATGCATTATGCACCTCAGGTGCTGACAGCAAAGTCCATGCCAAGCATTTGATCCACGAATACCCATTTTCCAAGTTCCCAGATCCTTAGATCTGCATCTCTTCCATTTTTTTCTGTGGCCAATTTTCAAATAAGGGATCGGGAAACAGTTTAGAGATCATAAATCACACTGATCGTTGGGAAATAAAAAGGGTTCCTTTGCTTCTTCAGATGTGGTTCCACACATTTTTACAAATCTTTAAGCTAAATCAGAAATCCAGACACAAAATTATGGTGCTTACATATATCATGTCTGTGACATTCTACAGAGGAACGTGGGGCTGGAAGACCTGACCGTGCTATAAGCTGGCATAAAAAAGCTCAGGTCAACACTGCAGAAAACAATGGAGAAGAGTTTAAAAAGTGAATGTGGTTCCACTGCTGTGTATACATCTCATTAAGTGACTAATTCAACCAAAATATAGCATTCACTGCACGTGATCATTTTAAAGAACTATTGTATTTGCAACTTACTCATTAAATGGACCTAGTAATAGTTTCATTTTTACTTTAAAAGATTCCAATCTTTCTGATAGGACTGTTGACTGCTTTCCCTTTATTTTTACTTGTCTTTATATTCTCCCAGTGTTTTTTAAATAATAAAAATGCGTTACTTTTCTAATCATAAAAATACATTTAAAAATGCCTACACTGTCTTAGAGACACTCTTCACATCTTCCTGTCTTCTCGGCTGCTCTGCTCACGTCGGCGTCTTCTCCCTTGACCCTCCTCTAGCACGTTTTTGGGTTTTTTGGTGGTGTGTACTCCTCACTTGCTATAAGTCACTTTCCTTCCCAATGAGGCTGCAGGAGGCTTGACCATGGGGATAATTTATGTGCTTGTTGCTTCTCAAAGTGGTAACGCAACATTAGCACAAAGATGATAATGATGCCCATTAAGATTTCTCTTTTTAGGGCTTCCCTGGTGGCGCGGTGGTTAAGAATCCGCCTGCCAATGCAGGGGTTACAGGTTTGAGCCCTGGTCCAGGAAGATCCCACATGCCATGGAGTAACTAAGCCCGTGAGCCACAGCTACTGAGCCTGCGCTCTAGAGCCCAGAAGCCACAACTACGGAGCCCACGAGCCACAACTACTGAAGCCCGCGCGCCTAGAGCCCATGCTCCGCAGCAAGAGAGACCACCGCAATGAGAAGCCGCACACCGTGACGAAGAGTAGCCCCCGCTCGCCGCAACTAGAGAAAGCGCGCGCAGCAACGAAGACCCAACGCAGCCAAAAATAAATAAGTAAAATAAATAAATTTGTATAAAGAAAAAAGAACAAACTAATCCCAAAGTTAACAGAAGGAGGACTATAATAAATATCAGAGCATAAATAAAAAGAAATAGAGAATAGAAAAACAATAGAAAAATCAACAAAACTGAGATTTTTTAAAGATAAAGTTGATAAACCCTTAGCTAGACTAAGAAAAAAAGAACACAAATAAAATCAGAAATGAAAGAGCAGACATTACAACATATGACACAAATAAAAAGAATCATAAAGGACTATTATGAACAATTATAAGCCAACAAATTAGATAACCCAGAAGAAATGGATAAATTTCTAGAAACATACAACCTATCAAGACTGAATCAAGAAGAAACAGAGAGCCTAAATAGACCAATAGCAAACAAGGAGATTGAATCAATAATCAAAAACCTTCCAACAAAACAAAAACAAAGACAACAAACAAACAAAAACCTTCCAACAAAGGAAAACTCAGGACCAGATGGCTTCACAGGTGAATCCTCCCAAACATCAAATAAGAACCAATAGCTACTCTTCTTAAACTCTTTCAAAAAGTAGAAGAGAGAACACTCCCAAACTCATTTTATCAGGCCAGCAAATGTTCACCCAAAAAATCACGTATAATAATGTTTGTAGGAGCTTTATTTATCCTAGCTAAAAATCTGGAAACAACCTCAAATTTCAGCAACAATTTCAGTAACCAAGTTGTGGGGTTTTTTAAAATGTACTTTTAAAAAATTGATTTTATTGTTAGAACAGATTTAGATTTATAGAAAATTTGAGAAGATGGTAAAGTGAATTCTCATATACCCAGCACCCACTTTCCCCTATTGCATCTTACATTGGTATAGTCCATATGTTACAACGAAGCAACAAACATAGCATTATATATTTTAGAAACTTCATGGTTTGTTAAGATCGTCTTAATTTGTACCTAACATTCTTCTGTTCAGGACCCATCTGGGACACTATAGCACATGCAGTCATCACAGCTCCTTTGGTTTCTCTGGGTTGTGATAGTTCTTCAGTCTTTCCTTGTTTTTGATGACCTTGACAGCTTTAAGATGAGGTATTTTGTAGGCTGTCCTTCTGCTGGAATTCATCTGATGCTTTTCTCAAAATGAGGCAGCAGTTATAGGTTTGGGGGAGGAAGATTACATAAGTAAAGTGCTATCTCATCGCACCCGATCAGCGTACACACTGTCAACATGATTTATCACTGTTGACACTGACCTTGATCACCTGGCTGAGGTCAGGTTGTCAGGTTTCTCCACTGCAGAGTTACTCTTTTATTCCCCTTTTCCACACTTGACCCTTTAAAAGGCAGTCACTCTGCACAGCGCACACTAAGGAGTGAGGAGTTATGCTTCCTCTCCTTGAGGATAAGGTAAATTCCAGTATTTTTATATAATGGAATATTCAGCAATAAAAAAGGAAAAAACCACACTACTGATAAAAAGAACAATGTGGTTGAATTTCAAAAAATATTATGATACACGAAACAAGCCAGGCAGAGAAGTGTACCTCCTGTAGGATTCATTTATATGAAACTCAAGAATAGACAAAAATAATCTATGGCTATTGAAATCAGAAGGATGACTGCCTCCAGGGAGGGGGCCTGATCATAAAAGGGGCACCAGGCAATTCTCGGAGGTGACGAAAAGTTCCATGTCCTGATTGGGATGTATTCATTTGTAAAAGTACAGTTAACTGTAAACTTAAGGTGTTGATTTCACTTATGTAAACCATACCTTAACTGAAATATTACACTTAAAAAGAGTCTTTTGCATTTATTATCAAAGAAGTAATTAATGGTCTTGGTAAAAGCAGCTTCAGTACAACTGTTGATGCAGAAGATTTCCTGGATCTTTTTTAATGAATATTTTTTTAATTGAAGTACAGTCGATTTACAATGTTGTGTTAATTTCTGCTGTATAGCAAAGCAATTCAGATATATATATAGATATAGATATAGATATAGATATAGATATATATATTCATTCTTTTTTCTATATTCTTTGCCATTATGGTTTATCATAGAATATTGAAGATAGTTCTCTGTGCCACACAGTAGGACCTTGTTGTTTATCATTCTCTATATAAAAGCTTACATCTGCTCACCCCAGCCTCCCACTCCATCCCTCCCCCAAGATTGCCTGGATCATAAATTTCCCTAAAAGACCTGCAATAATAGAAGGGAGTGAGTGAAAGAACATTACTTATTAAAGAAAGATCACTAATTAAACTCGAGAAATTAGAAGAGGAAGACAGAGGACTAAAGATTTACAAAAGGAAAATAAACTGCATGAGCTACAGTAAGAGTGCTGATCTCATTTAGGAACTAAAAATAGAGTTTACAGAGTATCCAACTGCGACGGCAATCCAACTGAGGGGAAAATTTAAGGAGATGGCTGACGCTCTTGCAGCAGGCTTACCTCTAGACCCCAGACCAGCAATTTTAGTCTGTCTTACATCTTTTTATAGTGATCTCTGGAAGTTTGCTAAGCCCTTGAAACACTCTAGTAAGAAATAATCCCTTAAATTTGAAGGCTTTTCAAGGACACACACAGGTACTAAAGAGCTGTAATTTTAAAAGCATGTGTAAACGAACATGTAAAATAATAGAGTGTATAACATAGAAGAATCAGCACAGTTCTCACATGATTGTCTACTGAGTTGGTGGCTGCATTTTATTTTGTCTGTGTAATTTGAGAAAATCTCTAGAATATTAATAAGAGAACAGAGAAGATCATTAAAAGAGTAGAGGGGAAAAAATCTTCTCTGAGAATAAATTTGGAAAATTATCCATCATGCTGTAACAGAGAGATTGTAAAAGCCACTCTCTGTTGGAATACAAAAAGAAAATATTCTGCATAAGAAATCAGAACTCTCAGAAGAACTATTTAACCTCTCCTGGAGCTCTGGGTAGAAACAGTATTTTAGAGAAGACACAAAAGCACTTACCATAAAGGAAAAAAGAAAAAGAAATAGGACCTTTACTTTGTATATTTGTCCTTGGGTGGGAAAGGAATCAAGATTCTTAAACAAATGTTTTTCCAGAATCTTTATATTAAATCTAGAACTATAAAAATAATAGCTCAAAACTGGGAGTTTAAAGCTCAGATATTTTAAAATCTTCTTCAAATAAAAAAACAAAAAACATTTGCTAGGACTATTATTATTAAAGCAAGAGCCAGACTCTGAAAGACTAAATTAAATGGAAAGGGTTGTTAAAATATGTACATGCAGGCAATCACATATTCCAGTGAAAAACAGAGAGAATATGGATTTTAATTTTTAATTACATCGAGTTTAATTAAATCCTCCTTCCAGCACATACTTTTTTCGGCACTCATTCATTCTGCAAACATTTACTGAGGACAGATACTGTTCTGGGTACTTGGTTTTCAGAGATGAACAAACAAAATCTACTGTCAAATAACTCACTGTTTGCATTTTTCTGGAATTTTTTTTTTGTTTTGTCCTTTTTTTTTTTTTTTTAATAGTATTATTTCAAGACTGGGAGATGGATAAGATCTTCTCTTAGAATTCCTTCTAATCACATAATTTTGTTAAGCATCTTGTTGCCAGCTCAAGAGATCAACATCGCTAACTCATCTACATTGGTAAGAGCTTAAATAAATATATAGTTATTGTTGGGCTTTGAGAAGGAATATTAGATTACATACCTAGGGAGCTAAAGCCAACATAAAGGAACATTTATGTCTCTGTTTTCCTATGGCATGGGGTTTTGATTCCAAAGAACTCCTGAGCTTAAGCTATTTATTTAAGCATTTCTCCACTATCACAATATCAACTGGTTATTGCATTCTATGTGCCTATGATTCTTTCACTATTAGATGCGTAAGTATTTTAAGATGTTTCAAGATAAACCTGATGTATTTAGGTAACTAAATGGTTACTCAGGTAACTGAGGGTTGGTTCTCTCTGTATCTCCAACTCCATCTCTATAGATAGAGGCAGAGAGAGAAATCTCCAATCAAGAAATGGCAGTGGAGGCTTTTTAGTCCATGAAACCAGGAAATCATTTTTGTTGTAGATACTGATTTTAACCTATTGATTTTAACTATGAATACCAGTTCTAATGTATGAAGTACAAGTTCTAAGTGGAGAATAGGGGAATTGGTGAATCAAATCTTTCCATGAGACTCAAGGATTGAATTTTGTCTTGATTCTTTCTGAATCTGCCATTCTTATTTTAGCTAAAGTTGTTTTACCTTGAGTGGAATTGAACTGGGCATGCTTAAGACATTATCTGGCACCATAATTTAGGATTCATTGAAATTCTTTATTTTGTTTTCTTAAATTGTTTCCAAAAATAACTTCAGAGGCCATTAGGTAAAATCAACAAGAATATTCAACAAAGAAATAATTGCCAGCATTAAAACCCGAATTCTTATGGCCGGGTTGCATGGGGCGGGGGCAGATTTTACACACACACACACACACACACACACACACACACACACACACACACTCCACATAGCTGAAAATGCTTCAGTGATTGGTCATTGCTATCAAATAACAGAAAACAGCTGCATTTAGTAAAGTAACAACTGGACTGCAATTGTAACCCTAGCTTTTCATTTGATACTTGGTTGGGGGGATGGGAACCTTCCACCACATATGATACAAAAATATGACCAGCGCCATGATTAGAAAATTAGTGAAGCAGTGAAATCAAGCACTTATCGGTTTTTCGTCTTGCAGTCTCTTCCCTCTGCCCCCTTTGGTCCCATATCGTTTTCTCAAGGTAACATCAATAAGTATCTCCACCGGGCAAGTGGCCTATCACTTAGGAGGTACTCATATTTGGTTAAGAAAATGCATAAGTGATCTTTTTAAATGCTCATTATTAACATCTTTAGGAAGTTTAACAACTTTCAGCTTAAAATTGAGGCAGCTAGAGCGAAGGTGTCATTGGCAGGATCACACAAGCTGACGTTCCTTCATTGTATGTAGAGTCTGGGGCTGACTCGGTTGGTTGAGCTCGGGTGCCCAGACGAGGATTCCAGAGCCTTGCCCACCTCTCCTCCCTGACTGCCCCAGCTGCTATTCTCTGGCCACACTTCAGCCAGCTTCGTACCCTCCTTTCACCTCGTGGTGCCTGAAAACACAACACCCATCCCAACAGCTGGAAGAGAATTTCCAGTGAGGGTTCTGATGGCCAGTACTGTGTGGCACACCATTCCCTGGACACGGCACAGCTGCCCTGCAAGTGACAGCATGCCCCCCAGACGCTGTCTCCCGGCAACCGTGGTTGCTACCTGAGATTCACTCACTCGCATGGGACTGAAAACTATCTTAAAGCAAGTAACGCAAGTAAGAGAACTGATTGGATAGCAGATCTAAGGATATGCTGAACACCGAAGCCTCAAGAAAGACAGGGGTGCATCTGCGCTGCAAAAGCCCAGGAACCAAGGACTTACATGTTTCCAAGAGCCTTTCCACGTTTTGCCAGGTCTGTTTTCGTAGCAGCTGAATTCTCTGTTACGGCAAACTGTCCTTTCCTTGTAGTGGGAATCATGGAAACATGAGAAACGCCTCTCCCAGGGATAACCATCATGGTAACTTCTCACACCACCCACAAGGGTAAACACTGTTGAAACTTCTAACACCATAGATTAATTTTGCTTATTTTTAAACTTTGTATAAATGGAAATCGTATAGAATGTCCTCTTACGTGTCTGCTTCTCTCAGTTAATATTATGCTTTTGGGATTCTTCCGTGCTATCGCTGTTAGTTGTAATGTATTTGTTCCCGTCGCCATATAGTATTAACTTGTCTGAATATAAAAATATTCTTTCCTTTGTTCCGTTGTTGATGAAAATTTGGGGAATTGTTTCCCATTTGGGGCAAATAACACTTTGATGAACTTCCCTCAGGGGAAGTTCACACACAGGTACACCTTTCTTTGGATATATGCCTAGGTGTGCAATTCCAGGTGAAGAGTGTTTAGCTTTACTGGACAATGCCAAGCCGGTTTTCTGAAGTGGTTTTATCAGTTTATGCTCTCCCCAGCTGTGAATGAGAACTTCAGTTCCTTCACTTCCTTGCATACTACTTTTGTTATTTTCAGGTTTTGTTTTGTTTGGTCTGTTTGTTAATTCTGGTAGGTAGGGTTATCTCATTGAAGTCTGGTTTGCATTGGGTCACGGTTAATGAAGAAATCTTTTTATTTGTTTATTATCATCTCACTGTATCACCTACATTTACTGATTTTATTTAGCTATACTAGATTTTTTAAAATAATGTTTGTCTGCTATGTTTTTTATCCATTCTCTTATTTTTCCTTTAACATTACATATAGGGTGTGTACCCTTCAACTGAAGGACTTAAGGCTATGTAAGTAACGTGTAGCTGTTTTTTCTGTCCAGACTGGTAGTCTTTATTTTTTAAGTGGAGAATTTAGGCCATTTACATTTACTGATATATTTGGGTTTATAGCTCACATTTTACTCTTTGATTCATATTTTCCCCATGTGTTCTTTGTTTCTATTCTTTCTTCTTATCTTCTTTTGGATTAATTGATAATTTTTTTGAATATTGACTTGCATTATTTTTACCATTTGTATTGATTACCACAAAGATTAAAACCTGATTTTTAAATTTATTTTAGAACAATATAATCGGTAATTTTACTGACGTATATTTAGTTATTATTTATTTTATTATAACAAATACTGCATATACATTGGTTATAATATACTAATGTGTAATAGGTACTTTGCTTCCCACACAACTCTTTATTCCTCAGAACTTTTAAAAACTACATATAGCTTCTTCTCACCCTAATGTTATCAAACATCTTAGTGTTTTATATACTTTAAATCATCATACTGGATGATAGGTGACATTTTTATTGTTTTATAGTGTTTGTATTTTCTCATATGTTTCCACTTTTTGTTACTCTTCATTCCTTTTTGCATTTTCATGTTTCCATCTAGAGGGACTTTTTATCTTTCTGAATGGCTCCCATTTAAGTTTAGTTTAAAGCAGCTCTAGATGAGAAGAATTATTTTGATTTTTGTTCACCATAACCCATATCCTTTTTACTTTTTTCTATTTTACACCTGTCTTTTAGTCTTGAAAATGTTTGCTAGCTTATTTTCTAGTTCACCCAGTCTCTTCTGCTCTGCTCTCGCTGTTGGGTCTCGCTGTTGGGAAGCCTGTCTTTTGACTTCTGAATTCCAATTTTACATTTTTCAATTATAGGATTTTTACTATTATTTTGTGAATCCTACATCATGTCATCTACATTCTTGAACATGTTAATCATGGTTGTTTAAGATCTGTTTATCATACTTTCATTAATTGGGTTATTTGTAAGCTAACACTATTTTTTACTCTTTTCAGCTTTTTTTGTGTGACTGTTAATTTCTTATTGAGAATTAGATTCTACCTAATCTAAGGAAGATTGTTACCCTCCTCCAGAAAGGTTACAATATACCCTCTGGTGGTGAGATTCAGTCAGGGTGCATCATTTTCATCTAATTTAGGACCAAGACGACTGTGAGCTGGGTTGGGTGTTACTGCAGGCTCCATCTCCATCCTTCACTTATTCCTAGAACTTTTCTCCCCAGCTGGCCCACCTCAAGGCCTGGAGTATCTAACAGAACCCTTTCTGCTTCATGGTGCTTGAATACCATTGTTTTTATCTCCACACATTTTCAGGAAATTCTATTATGTTTTTCAGTGGCTTTACACTGAGCCTCTTATCTTCTTAAGAATTCAGTAAATGCCTCTAGGCAAAAAACATAAACTATAATTCATCTCTAGGTCTTTTCTGTCACTGGGAATTTAGCTTCTCACATCCCAGCTGTTTTGAAGTCCCAAACTCCAGTTTCTTTGTCTCCAGTCTTGTGAAACTGCCAAATGCTCTGTTGGTGCCTTGTAGAAGCATTTCTCTGCCTGCAGCTTTGGTTCTCGCCTCTGGGCAAATTGAAAAATGCCCAGAAAACAGTGACTCTTGGGAAGGTCTTATGTATCTCAGAGGTCTCCTTCTCTCCAGGACCTTGATCCTTCAATTTCTCATCGCCCTGACAGCTCTCCAGTGTATTCAAATGGTTTCATCCAGTTTCCCTGTTTGTCCTCAAGCTGGCGTATTGGTCTGCTGCAAGCTACTTCATAATAAACGGAAGCAGAAGTGTCAAGGCACATTTGATAAATAAAAATGTGTACTTCTTGCATCCATTACTGTTGTTAATAGGTTACTGTCTTTAATTCCAGGGAACTAAAGCTTCTACACCATTTCATTAGACAAGAGTAAGTGCAATCCAGCAATGGGCTACTCTCTAAATCACCCAAAAGTGTTGGTCAGAGTCAACCAGCAGCAAAACATCCTTGTCTTTTACAGACGTCGTTATATTTGAGGTTAGACACTAACTTTTAGTAAGACACATGGCTTACCTCAAATGCAATAGCTTCCTGTGATCACCTCATTATGTCACCAGAACTGCTATGAAAAATAAAGTTCAGCCTGTTTGTTTGTTTGTTCACTTTTCACATGGTAAATTTTGGACCATCTATAAAGTCAGATGTGTAATCCTTGCATGTCTCAAATACATTTCATGCCATTTTTATCAATGTGAAATAGGCAGTTTTCAATCAAAATGTACTAATCCCATACTGCTCTATTTATCTACATTTACAGACATATGGAAGAAACTTCGTGCCTTTTACTCTTTACAGACATACGGAAGAAACTCTTTACAGACATACGGAAGAAACTTCGTGCCTTTTATTTCACCTGCCAAAAGATTTTTGAGTGTAAAGATAGTTCTATTCCATCAGTGATGAACACATAAAATATATAAATAGGAAAATATTTTCCATGTTATATTTTACCTAACATGTGTTCACATAGTATTAAACATTTCTCTTTGGTATAACTGGTCTTATCACTTTGAGAATTTATGCAAATGTCATTGAATGAATTCAGGTGCTTGAAGCTCTATTTTGAGGCAACCATGTGATATGGCTGGCTTAGTAAAATGTGGTTTTAGTATGAAAAAGTAGAAGTCGAATGCTAGGACGAGAGAAGTGCTGAGCCTGCTTTATTCTGCTGTGGTCAGGACTCACCTTGATTTTAGTGTCCTTTTTAGACCTCATTCAAGGGAAACATCAATGACAAGATAGTATATAGTGTCCCTAGGACAGTGAATGACTCTTAAACCATGTTTGCGTGGAATAGTTCACAGGACCAAAAAGTAGCTAGTACATGTCAAGGGACAAATTTTCCAATATTGGGGCATCTCTGACATGGAAGCGTAAGAGGCATTCTTGGTCTTTATGAAGAAGAGAGTCTCAGGGTCAAAGGGTGAGCAGGACTGACATGAGATTTATATGAAGAAGAACTTTTTAACAATTGGAGCAATACTGTGGTGGGTAAATTAATGCAGGAAGTAGAAAAGCATAAAGCACTACAGATATTCAGTGATTTCTTGGGGATGGCATCAAGGGGATAGTCTAGGTGATTTCTAAAATTTCTTCCAACTCTAAAACTATAAGACCCAGCAATGTCATATAAAGTCAGATCTCTGCTTTCCTTTCTCATTTAATAACTTAACATTTATTTACACGGAACATCAAAATTGGTTTTTCTTTCTTTCGTAGTTTGGGGGAAGGATTGGAAATTTGAAGAAGAATAAGCTCTCTGCATAAAATTTTATCATGATGTAGTATCTAGCTCAAATCTTCTGCTGTATGGTCATTTCTATAATCATCAGTAGTAAAGGACACAGGACTCATGGCTAAGATCTTAAATCAAGCAAGGTTTCTGCCACCTGAAAACCAGGACAGCCTTTCCTCCTGTTTCCTTCAGCTTCTCCTTCTGAGACGTCACCAGAAGCATGTTTAACACTCATATTTGTACCAACATCTGTTCAGGAGGATCCAGGAGTTATCTAAAACATCAGAAGATTTCTGTCCTGTGCTCCCCACATCCATGTGAGCCCTCACCAGAACTGCCTGTAAGGTCCATATTTCTACCCAGTGGTCTCTTCAGGGCAATCTACGTTTCTCTCTACCTTGCACCTCAAAACCCTTCCAGCCTCTCCCCATTACCCAATCCCAAGACCAATTCCACATTTTTAGCTGCTCGTTACAGCAGCATCCTACTTCCTGGTACCAGAATCTATGTTAGTGTCTCGGGGCTGCCGTAAGTAAGTACCACAAATTAGGTGGCTTAAAACCACAGAAATGTATTCTCTCATAGTGCTGGAGGCCAGAGTCTGAAAGCAGGGTGTTGGCAGGGTCCCCTTCCCCATGGGGGTCCTAGGGAGGATCTGTTCCATGCTCTTGGGTTGCAGATCCTCGGCTTGTAGCTGCTTTCCCTCCACTGTCACGTGGCCCTCTTCCCCGTGTGTCTCTGTCTCAGTGCATCTCTTCCAGAAGGACACCAGTTACTGAACTGAGGACCACTTAATCCAGTATGACCTCATCTTAACTAATTATATCTGCAAAAATCCTATTTCTCACATAAGGTCACATTTGGTGGAGACACTATTCAACCCACTACACGGGTTCTGTGTTCTTTGTGGGCTGTAGTGTGTCTGATCATCCTTATAGTTCCAGAATTAGCAGTGTCTGGCACTTGAAGGAAGGAAGGAAGGAAGGAAGGAAGGAAGGAAGGAAGGAAGGGAGGGAGGGAGGGAGGAAGGGGGAAAGAAAGGGAGGGAGGGAGGGGATGTTCTCAATCACTAACTCTGTCAATTGGGACCAGTTTAAACCTCAAAGTTGATATGAATACATGAAATAATGCCCACTTCATTGGAGCATGATTTAAGATTGAGCCTTGAATTTTGATCCTCCTGTTTCTCCACATAACTGTTTCCCATTAATCTCATTGACTGCCTCCAAATCAGCTTGAGGACACCGTCCGGTCCGCCCACGGAGATGGAAGTTTGCCATTTGTGGTTGAGTTTATTCTATTCCAGTAGGATTCTCATCACATCCTTTCTTCTAGTTCTTCTCACAAGAGAAGATCCTCCTCGACCACCCATATTTCTATATATTCAGAGTGTAGCTGTGTGGCCTTGGTAAGTCACTTAACCTTTCTGTGCCTCTGTTTCTTTACTTGTAAAACGGTACAAATAAGGGTACCTAAAACATAGGATTGCTATAAGCATTAAATAAGTTATCATTTATAAAGTGTTTAAAGCTGTGCCTGGTACAGAGTAAATGCTGCATATGTGTTTGCTAAATAAATTGTACTTCATGTCGCTGAATAAAAGTCAATGAAGTTTTTCTGTAAATGAATTATGACGCAGCCATCAAGTGCCCAAAAGGCTCTGGGTGTTTCTCATCGTTTTCTTCGAGACGTAGCAACTGAGAGCTGGTTTCATCGATGTAGTTACTAAATGCAGCAACACGAAGGAAAATTTTCTGAGAAGCATTTTCCTGGCTGAGCTTAAAGGTCTGCTCCTCAAACACTTCTGTTTTGGAGATACGGCATTTTACAGCATGAATGGAAAAAACTGCCTGGAAGCTAGAGTGTTTTTTTTCTTTTTTACATAACGCCCACTATTTGTACCTTACATTTCATGGTTTACAGAATGTTTGTTTTCAATAGTAATAGGGTTGCAAAAAGCCTGCCTGATGTGCAGCCTAATCTGGGAATCACAGAACCTGAGAAAGTTGGCGGTCTGTTGATGTCCTTTCTTGGCTTCTGCTTTGCACACTTACTTGAAGGGCTGTCAAAGTTGGCACAGCTTAAATGTCATTTTTTAAATAACTGAGCATCTAAAGGCAGGCTGAGGTTGTGTGTGTGTGCGTGTGTGCACGTGTGTGTGCACGTATGCGAGCACGTGTCAAAAAATGAAAGAGTTTAGCAAATATCTTCATTTGATTGAACATGCAAATTAACTCAGACTTCACTTAAAGTAAGTCGCTTTTCTCAGCCTCCTGTAGGACTGTTTCAATTGAGTTCAATCAAGGTGACACAAGCTGGGACCCTGCCAGGTAAGAATGACATCACACGAGGAATGTTCTTTGGCTGTAGCCCCACCTCTCCTACATCCTTACCCACCCCCACCCCCTTTTGTCCTTTGCTAGAGCCTGAAATCTGTTCTTATTCCTCTTGGGAGGTCCATTTACGTTGAAGGCACATCTGGCTTAATTAGGCTGACAGCTGCTCCAGGTACGTTGGACGGGGTCCAGGCATCACATGCATTGCCATGAACTTGGCAGTTTAACCTTTCATAAGCTCATCTTCAGGCTGCAAATGAACTCAAGAGATGTGCTTTTATTATTTGTTACTACATGTTCATTTTCTACCTTGCTACCAAAACTGTCATCGGAGAGACCACACTACAAGGCAAAGGGCAGTTCCCTCGTGCCAACTGGCGAACAGCAAGGACCCAACTACCCAAACCTGTGAAATCTGGGTGGAAAAGCATAATAATAAGTGGTCCAGGGCGGTTCTGGGGAAGAGGCTGAGAAAACAATTCCCCTTTCAAGGCCCATGGCTTGCGTTTGCTTACATAGAACCTTTAGGCAGTAAAAAAGTGACTACAGTTATTGCTGCTTTGGCCCCAGCCAGCAGAGAAGGTGGTCTTCGGATGCCCCACACGCAGCGATGTTTCTCATCCGCACTCCTGTTCCGCCAGCAACAGGGTGACCAAAAGGTTGGCACATTCGGATGGGATGGGTCGGGCTGTTGCAAAGCCACGCAGCCTGTGTTTTAAATTGCCTGCATTAAATGCCTTTGCAGTTGCTTTCATCAGTGTGCACATAGCTTTATTCCAGGAGAGCTCCATGCAGAAAAGCTGGGAATAACAACTGCTTTAGCTACCTCCACCCCAGCCCGAGCCCAGATTCATAAAAGCAAAGGCAATTCCAGAAGGCCCTTCCAAGGAAAGATGGTTTGCCTTTTCCCCACCGTACGCACTCAGAGAAGGAGAGCGTTTTATTTAACACATTGCTGTTTGCCTTCCTGGAGGTTCAGCTAATAGAATATCTGGTTCTCTGGGGGGTTTCCTTTTCCCAAGGAGCCACACTGTTGGCCTTCCAGGGGACGAAGGGAATCTTTCGAAACGGAAGGTCCTTCAGTTTGCCAAGAGCACCGTCTTCCTTGAGCGGAGGACGTTTTCTATCATTATAGTTAACTTGTCTTTTTCTCCCTTACAATTCACCTTTACTCTGATTGGTCCCCGGAGATGCACGATGCACCAAGTTTCTCACACCACGCCTCCTCCGGGAATTTCACGTTGAAATGCATTTTGTCTTACAAAATAGGCCCAACCGTACATTTTTCACATGCATGCTTTTGCGAACTTGCCTTCATCTTTAGATTTTTTTTTTAATGCCTCATTTTCCTGAGGGCACTTCTTGCGAAACTGATAAAATTCCTAAACTGTAGCATGTAACGGGCGAGCCCCACCTCAAGTGTGGATTCCTGGGATTCTCCCGAAACTTAAGACGTGGTGAAGGGAAAGAAGACCGTCAGGAACGGACGATGTCCCTTAACACCGGGAAGCGAGGCTCAGCACGCGGCGCGGGGATCCGCTTCCGTCTGGGGGGCCTCCGCACGTCTTCCCACGCCGGAGGAGAGAAGCTTCCCGCACCCCCAGGAACTCGCATCAGCGAGCGACCTTCTCCGCCGGGGCAGGGCCAGCCGGCCCCGGGAGCCCTCCACCCTGACCCTGACCCTGACCGGTCCAGCGGCGCACCTGCTGGGCTGGGGGCAGGGGCCCGTGCATCTCAGCAGCGGGATGCGGTTTGAAAATAAGAGCCAACGGTGCGTGTGAAGAGGGGCGCAGGCTCAGTGTGGGCTCCCCCGAGGGTTCCCGGGGCCTGGCAGCGCTTCGGAGGCTGGGGCGGCTGCCCGAGGTCAAGCCGGAATGGGTGCCAGGATAGATTTTCCTTTCCGGACGGAAGAGGGCACCCAAAGGCCACTAGGGGCTCAGCTGTCTCCCTCTTTGGCCCAAAATCCACGGCTGCGTCTCCCAGCTGGCCAGCCCCATGCTCCACCCTCCTCGTGCCGGGGAATGACCAGCCTTGGCCCCCAAGGCCAGCCCGCCACGGGAGAAAGTGCTAGGACGTCGAGGATGCCGGTATAATCCCAAAGACCAAATATTCAGGTCGCTCATTTAAGTACATAGCATATATAAATAATATTTCTTAGAGATGCTTAGCTACAATTAAAAACAAATTTTTTTTTTTTTTTTTACAAAACTATGTTACCTATAACGTTGCTCACAGTGTACAGGTAGGAGTAAAACAATAAAGGAACAAAATGAGAAAAAGTTTTATCACATTATCTTTCTTGCCCCACCAGCCAATTAAACGAACGGGAGCGTTTAACATATTAGATTTAAAAAGTGCACCAGCAATCGGCTCTCATGGATGCTTTGATCCATTTCCTAAAACAGACAAAGAATAAAACTCGCAGTTGAGCAAACAAAAAAATCAGCTTTCAATTTGATGGCAATAAAATCTGTGCTTCTTGATCAAACGCTATCAGAATAACTGATTTGTTTCTTTACTTTTTCAAATCTGTGTACAAGTCAGGTCAAATGTCTGTTTTAGTTTATATAAATATTAATAACCATACAATAAAATTTTATGATGTAATCACACACCACGCCATGAATGTTAGTCATAGACCGTGCACCATGCACTTCTGTCCACTGTAAAGCACTCGGCACAGGGGCTGGCTTGTTTATAACCACCCCTCTTGACAACTGTAGTGCTGCCTTTTCCCTCCGTATTAATTAATACACGTGACAGAGGATAACGCCATCTCTGGGACAACAAAAACCTTTCGTTCCCCTGAGCCTCTGGGTATCCACTTGGCTGTCTTTGTAGATGCTTTTTCCTCGCTGATTAAATGAGATAAATTCAGGCCACTTTCTGAGTTCCAGTGAACCGGGAGGGGTAATCCAGCACCTGTTGGAGGCTTGTGAAGCTGGTGACAAGCCGCTCACACGTCCCCGGCTACTCTGTCCTCCCAGCCCGGGAGCCGACCGGAGCCTCTAAAGCCAATCTCACCTCATGCAAAGCCGCTCCTGCTGGGTTTCAGAACCACATCTTCATTTTTCAGATTTTTCAAAAAGGCTTTGATGGTCAGAGCTAACAAGTAAGTACAAAGCATGTAATTTAAGTCTGAAAAACATGTTGATAGTAAAAAAAAGTTGGCTATTTGACTTACTTTAGCTCAAACATCCAGCTATTTGGAAATATCTGTTTTTGACTGAATTTCTCCTCTCATCCAGGTGTTTTGGCATTTTGTAGACAAGGATTAAGTGCCCATATTAGCATATAACGTGTCATATCCCTGGAAATTTGGGCAAACTAAAAGAAATTGGCTTCTTTCTTAGCACAGTCAAAATAAACTTTTCTCATTTCGTTTATAAGGTCACATCCCAAAGGGCAGGTGGGTTCCATGAAATAGTCGTTTTCATCCAGTGGCTACTTGTTTCAACTCCGGGGTAAGGACTTGCAGCGAATAAGACACGTGAGCTGAGCGGCCGGGGCCCGTGGAGCTGCGAGGCCCCTCAGGACGCTGCGCGCGTCACCTCCACGCAGGCATGCAGCCTCCGCCGGCCGCCCCCAGCTGGTCCCTGGGGGAGCGCCTCCCGAAGTGTACAGACGATGCAGATGGACTCTCAGCCTCGGAAGTTTCCCTCGTTAGGGCTGAGGGTGTGAGAGGGTAGAGCCTGGACCCCTGGCCACGCGCGGGGCCACAGGCGGGGCTGCAGCACGCCCCGCATACCCCCGGGGGGCTGGCCGGTGCCCGGGCGGGAAGAGTTCGCTCCGGGATGGAGGCTCCCATGCGAGGAGCTGAACCCACGTCACAGCCGAAAAGCAAACCCGCTGTGGACTAAAGCATAGCACTCGCTTGCCCTCTCCTTGCTTCTGTTTTCTAGAAATTTACGGACGTGGGAGACCCTGGGCCAACCCGCCGCAGGTCCAGGCTGGCAGCTGCTTCGGTAAATTCCTCCAGTGAGGTGGATCGGATCCTGGTACGGACGATGACACCAGGGCGGAAGAGAAGTTTACTGACAGGTACGCACAGAGACAGCAGGACGCTTGTAAGCAAAGAAAAATTCCTGCAGCCAGCAGTTTCTGCCCTGTCTCTTCCCAAAGCCCATGGCAGTGTGGTTGCTGCAGCTGATTCCTGGGGAAGACAGAGAGCACCTAAGTCCCTTCCACGAGATCACAACATTGGGGGTGAACGCGGGCAAGGCCAGCTCTCAGTGCCCTGCGGGTATGAAGTAAACCCTGGTCTCCAGGTGTGGGAAGCCATCTTCCTATCAAGGTTTAAATCAGTATTTTTCCTCTCACGCTTTTCTGAGGTCAAGAGTTCGTACAGCCTTTGTCGTCACTGTACCCTGTGTGCATCGCACCCAACAGAAAGAGCTCTGGCTAGACGTTTAAAGAACCAGGATTTTTTGTAAAGATCATATCCAAATTTCACCAGTTATGGGATTTGGGGAAAATCACTCAACTTTCTGAGTATTTCTTTCAGCTTTCTATAGTGAAATCACAATAACCACCACAACTCAGAGTTGCTAGAAGGAGCACATGAGGACATAGATCTTCGGAGCTTTGCAAATAGAAGGAGCACACGAGGACACAGATCTTCGGAGCTTTGCAAACTCTCAAGTATAAGACACGAGGCCGGGGGGTGTGCGCCTCTGCCTTGTGGGCCACAGGAAAGCATGCGGCGCAGGCCTGCGGCGTGGGCAGCCTTCGGAGGCCATGTGCCACAAAGTGGAGGAACTTGATTTGCATTTGGCAAAAATGTCCTTCAGATCAGCAGGTAGAGAACTGAATCTAAGGGGCGGGGAGGCCTTTAAGAGGCTACTAAGGTGTTTTACACAAAAGGTAGAGAGGCAGTGGAACTAGGGCGGTCCTGATGGTGAGATGGGCGTGGTCAGAAGCAGCCTGTTTAAGACACTCGCAGCTCCGAGAGTCAAGTGCGTTTTCACAGTGTGAACGGTGTGAACTTGGGAAGACAGAGTGAGAAACAAGTCTGGGAGTAAAACACAAACGAACAAAAACCGAGAGTCAGTTTGGCACATGCTCAGTTTGTGACCTGCGCGCACCTGGAAGGGAATGTGAGCTGGTGGGACTGAGTCTGCAGACCACGGGTGACGGCAGGGCTGAGACGCGAGTTCCACTTGTCAGTAGAATTGAAAGTGATGGTTCCTGGGAGCACTCAAGCTTCAGGGGCAGGGGTAGATGGCCAAAAAGGGAAGATGACCAGAGACTGAGCGCCAGGGTCCCCCAGCATCCCGAGGGCAGGAGCCAGCACCATGGGGACTGGGTCAGACGCGGCCGTCTCTGGAGGTCCTCCTGACTCCATCAGTTCCTGGCACGGAGTCAGGCTGGGATTCCGTGCAGGGCTGTGCATTTACCCGGTTGCCAGCTGCTCACACTAGGCGGCGGACCCGTGAGGGCAGGGGCCGCGTCCTGGTCATTGCTCTGGATCCTGAATCTGCCCCAGGAAGATGGTAGACTTTGAAACTGATGTTTGTTGAGCAAAGCAAGACTTGAAAATCTGCTTGAATACCCTAAGATTTTATCCCATTCTGTAAGTAACTTGTGTCAGGAGAAGCTTCAATTGCATAATAGGTGGGGTATGTGTAAATGCTACTCTATCCATAATACCTGGCCCTTGCTGTATCTGGGGTGTGACATTTTGCCCTGAAAATGTATGTAAAAAATATACAGCACGGAGACAAAAAAAGAGAAAAATCTCTCTCTCTTCCTCTCTCCTCTGTCCTTTGACTTTTTGAGAGCTGTGACTGAAAAGAAATCCTCTAAGATGAAAACTACTAATTCCAATATTTCACATTTGGGGTCATTTTCCTTTATTTTTAAAAACATTGCTGTAGCCTCCCCTCCACTCCCCACTCCCAGCCATATTTCTAAACTGTCGCAAGGCCAGCAACACCTAATGCAAAGTGTCCGTGTCAGAGGGTGGCCATGCATATTCATCACCGCCCCTTGGACCACCCTGGTGATTTATCTCTTGCATCTCGCATCTCCTTATTGGGTTTATAAGTTATGTGATCTTTCATTTTCTGTGTCAATTTCCTGTTCTCATTTTGCAAATTCAGTGCCACGCATCCACTTCTATTAATTTGGCACCTGGAGCTGAGATTTACTGTGTGGTCTGACATCTCTAGTTCAATCAAAATAAAATATCAGACCCGTAGCTCTCTCTCCATTGCCCCAAATTGTGTTGTTGTTCTTTGTACCAAGCTGAGTCATCTCCTTAAAGCATAGGCCTCAGTTTCCTTGATCAGTAAAGTGGGGATCATACCTGCAGTGTTTCCTTCTCATAAAGACGTGATAAAATTCCTAAAGTAAAAATAATTTTCATTGGCTTTTGTGCCTCAGGAAATTATTTTCCTTATAAAACACGGGGTCACCTGAGTGACAGGGAAACCCTGTTCGTTCACAGCCAATGTCTGCAACAAAGACCTGGCTGGAAGTTCCAGCAGTGGCCAACCAAGCCTCATTGACCGTATCTCCAAGTGTAGGTGACACCTATGGAAACAGTTATGTCTGTTAAATCTGAAGAGGATTAGGTGCCTATGAATTAGAATAGCGTCTGCAGTTACACCAGGGAGGATGCAATTGCCAGGGTGATCCACCCTCACCCTTCAGGATGGAGGCCGAATAACAGCTGGGCTTGAGAAGAAAGGTCTACTCGCATGATCAAATTTCATCAATGATCAGGGGCAGGGGTGAGTCATACACCTGCTGAAGCTCCCGGGCCAGACCTTCACTGCAATCTAACATCGACTCTAGAGGACCAGGTCCTCCCGGTCACTTAGGCAAACTCTGTAACTTACAAGGAAACGTCCAGACTCGTAATGCAGGGATCCACGAAAGCCTCAGTATCCACGAGGGGCTCCAAGACAAGCCAGTGCAAATGTAAACCAGGCCACAAGGCTAGGAAAATGCCCGGAGGAACCACTGCCAGGGGGACGCCAAGTCTGCACGAGGCTGTCCTGCTACCAGGTTTTAAAAGTAGTTGGTTTTGTACATCTGTGACTCTATTTCTGTTTTGTAAATAGGTTCACTTGTACCATTTTTGTAGATTCCACATATAAGCGATATCATATGATATTTGTCTTTCTCTGTCTAACTTATTTCACTCAGTATGACAATCTCTAGGTCCATCCACTGAGGGGGAAAGGCAGGGGGAGGGATAAATTGGGAGATTGGGATTGACATATACACACTACTATATATAAAACAGATAACTAATAAGAACCTACTGCTTAGCACCGGGAACTGTACTCAATACTCTGTAATGACCTATATGGCAACAGAATTTTAAAAAGAGTGGATATTATGTATACGTGTAACTGATTCACTTTGCCGCACAGCAGAAACTAACACAACACTGTAAATCAACTACACTCCAATAAAAATTAATTTTAAAAAAAGTAGTTGGACATGTTTTAACACAGTAGCTCTCTCTCCCTTTACACTTTCTTCTCTTCCACTCTTCAATCTGTAGTGGGAAAGAATCTGTATTTGGTAATTTAAGCTCTCATCTTAAGAGAAGTTTGAAGTAGTTGTGAGTAAACGTTGTGAGCGGGAAACCTGAACCCGGAGTCGGTGTAACCGTCCAAGTCCCCGACACATGGGGAAAGTCAGCAGCACCAGAAATAAACACAGCCGCGCATACATCAGCAGAGAATGTGGATGGAAACTTCACTGTGGGTATCACTGGGAACAGGGAGAAAACAAGCAGATGGTAATACCGGAGGGAAAAGGGGAAATATAAAAAGAAAACATAAAAAGAGGAACTATTGAACTGTTTTGCACAGGATAGGAGAAATTTTGAATTGTTTTCTACTTAGCAAGGTAAGAGTTAAGATAAGAATTACGATAAAAATAAATAACACATTCGTGAAAAGGATTCTATAAAGGCGTAAAAGAACTTTAGGCTTAAAAATGGCATTCAGGCAATTCTAGAAAGTAAGTACATATATATTTGCCTAAAATTAGTGATAAAACTGGATATATCAAAATCTAACTTGCGTTTGAAGAGATATAAAACAGCCTGCAGACATGTTTAGTTGAAACAAATCTAGTAAATCACAAACAAAATGCAAAGCAAAATTCAAAACTACGATTTTTCAAAACATTGAGTCTTTTCACTCATGAATAGCCACCATCACGGTTATTTATCAACATCTCATATTCAATTGTTAGCAATGTTATTGGTAACTGAAAGTATGTGTTATCTAAACAGGTATGTTTTGCAGAAGCACCGAGATGGGCATTGCTTTGGTTCATGTCTGAATCATTTTGGCAGCAGGTGCCGTGTGTGCAGCTGGGTTTGAGCAGATGCTGGGTGTTGAGGGCACAGCCCTAACAGCACGTGGCCCAGCCCCCCCGTCAAGGGGTTTGGGCTGGTCGGTCATTAAACTACTCTGTTCACATAAAGATCTTCAGGTTTACGCCAAGGCACATCTTTCACATGAAACTCGATAAATGCTTCAGCTTCAAAAATCCCACCCATTTGTCCTCAAGCACCATTTCCTCTGAGCCCTCCCTCCCCGACCTTCTAAATTGGTGAGCCCTGGTCTTTCCCGTTTCTAAAGTCCTCCCTGTGCTGTCCCTAGAGACGCACTCAGCAGTCTGTTCTGTCCGTCCTGCCCGCTCTCAGTCTGCTACTGTCCTGTGCGTCACACATCACCGAGCCCCAAAGGGTTCAGGAAGTGCCTTGTGAATGAAGGTTTACGGGACCCGAGCAACAAATAAACAAATGACGTGATAATTAAACTGAGCTGTCCCAGGGCAATCATGAGATCTGGACAAAATAAATAAGCCGATTTACCTGTGCCCTATTTTCGTTTTTATTTCCCTAGAAATGAAACACTCTTCACTTGGATTAAAAATTCATTTTCAGTCCAAAATGACATGTCGAAATTTCTCAGCTTCTCTGGATTACTGGGTAATCCAGGGGTCTTTCATTCCTCAGATTAATTTATTCTTCTGCCCTCTCTGAATAAAATGAAGTGTACAACTTGAATCATGGAAACTACCATTTTAAAAATTGTTTACGGGGGATAAGGGGGGAAGGGATAAATTGGGAGATTGGGATTGACATATACACACTACTACTACTATATATAAAATAGATAACTAATAAGTTCCCTCTATAGCACAGGGAACTCTACTCAATACTCTGTAATGGCCTATATGGTCATATGGGAAAAGAACCTAAAAAAAAAAAAAAAGAGTGGATATATGTATATGTATAACTGATTCACTTTGCTGTACACCTGAAACTAACTCAACATTGTAAATCAACTATACTCCAATAAAAATTTTAAAAAAGAAATAAAAAACTTATTTGGGATAAAAAAACGTTGTTTACAACCTATATAAATTAGACAGGTAAATATGGTCTAAGCACAATACATATATTTTAAATGTGTAATAGTGCTACCACAACCATTGATGAAAGATAACTTTGTTCTGGTTTATATGAACAAGTTTATACATTTTGAATACTTCTTGCAGGTTGTATTATGAAAATATTTTCTCTCTTGAAGAAGGGATTAGTTGTCAGAAATCCGATATGTTCAGCAAGAGAAGGAATCTTGGTTTTCTGATGGAGGTGGATTTTCTGTTCAAGATCAGTCATAACTTGTTCCTATAAAAACACACAAGGAAGGCATAAGGCACATTGTTCCCTAATATTGCAGGGAAGCAAGTTCAGAATTTAAAGATGAATTACCTCATTGTTCTACTAATATACGGTAATTAACTGTGCCTCTCGGTTTAAATTACTAATTGGGGGATTCCTATCAGGGATTGGAGCTACTTCTCCTCTCAAGAATGTTCAGTTCTAAACCAGTTGTTAGACACTGTCTCATTAAGTTACTACTTCATTCGCTACAGCTGCTGCTTCTTCATCTCTTTCTTCAGAAGAATCCCATCCAGCAGAGGTGGTTTCCATGTTTCATAATTACTCCTCCTCCAAGGAAGACCAAAGAAGCTGACGGTAGTGCAATCCCATGACTGCTCATCTTGGAAGTGATGAGGTACAGTCAATAAAACATAGACATATGCAGGATTAATGGAGCAGGTTGCATTTCAGAAGTAGAAAACCCTTGCAATACCAATTATAAATTATTTCTTAAAGCTAACTGTATTAAAAAAAAATCTTTCTGATTTCTCTTAAAGTCACTTTAAATGGATCCATTCTTCTGGTTGTTTGTCTTAGTTAACCTTACATTAAGCTTTATCTCTAGTTTAGGGGTTTATTTTTCAGAAAGTCACTCTATTTGCAAATAAGGGAAAGCTCTGCAGAAAAATAAAACTAAAACACACCTGAGGGCCAGGCAGTGGTGGCACGGGTGGCTGGGCCATCCAGTCATGTTCGTCTCTGCAGGGATGGCAGGGATGGCTGGTCCGCCACAGCAAAACCTCCCAGGTCCCAGCTGGGCCTCCTCCTTCAAGGGCCCTGCAGGTCTCCGGGCTGTTTCTCAGGCACCTCTGACCCCATGCTGGTGCAAGGCGCCACAGAAGCATTGGTGGCTTTCGATACACCCTCTGCAGCTTCCAGGAGCTCTGCAAGGCAGCCCCAGCATCTCGAGCAGCAATCGTCACCCGGTGCTCCGGTTCCTGGACCCGGAGCCCTGGGCTGATGTTGGCTGATGCCCCTCACCCTCTGAATTTTCAGATTTCCTAGAAACTAGATGTTTGTGCCAACCCACCAGCGAGCTGTACAACGTTCACCCTCTCCTCTTCAGCAATACCTCAACAGCCAGTGGGTGTTCTAATAATTCTAAGGAAAATATTTAACCCCTCTGGGCAGAGAAAGCCAACCTACACCTCGATGGCTCCAGACTCTGACTGTTCCAGAAGCTTTATGCTCCAAGTCCCTTAAGGACTAGACTTCTTTTTTTAATTAAAATTTTTGTTTTGAAATAAATGTAGATTCACATGCAGTTGTAAGCAATCCCAGGTATTGAATACCTTGTACACAGTTTCCCCCAATGGTAACATCTGTCAAAACTACAGTACAATATTACAACCAGGATGTGATGCAGTCCACATACAGAACATTCTATCACCCCAAGGACCCCCCCCCCATTTTATCCTCTGGCAGCCACTAATAATTTGTACTTCTCTATAATTTTGTCATTTCAAGAGCATTATATAAATGAAATCATATGGAAACATTATATATAATATATAACATATACAGAATGTTACATATTGCATATATAATATGTATATGTTATATATGTAATATATATGTACTATATAGCATATGTGCAATTTAGTACATTAAAGTACATATATACGATACGCTATATGCTATATAGTACATATATATTATATGAAAATTTTTGTGATTGCTTTTTTCCCCCTCAATATAGTTCTCTGGAGATTTAACCAGGTCATTGCAGGCATCAGTGGTTTCCTCCTATTTGATGCTGAGTAATATTCTGTGGTATAGATGCCCCACATCCACTGAAGGGCATCTGGGTTGCTTCCAGGTTTGGGCTATTATGAATCAAACTGCTATAAATATTCGTGTATAGGTCTTTGTGTGAACGTAAGTCTTCATTGCTCTGGGATAAACGCCCCGGAGAGCAAATGCTAGTAGATATGGCAGTTACACGCTCAGCTTTTTAAGAAACTACCGAACTGTTTTCCAGATTCCCACCAGCAGTGCCTGAGGGACCCAGTTTCTCTGCACCCTCATCAGCATTTGGTGATGTCACTATTTTATTCTAGCCATATCAATAGGTGAGTAGAAATAGCTCTTCACGGCTTTAATTTGCATTTCCCTAATAGCTAATATTGTTGGACATCTTTTCATGTATTTATTTGTATTTATCTGTAAATCCCTTTCATTGAAATGCCTGTTAATATCTTTTAACTATTTTCTAATTGGATTGTTTGTTTGTATACTGTTCTGTTCTGAGATTTCTTTATATGTTATAGATACTTGTCATTTATCAAATATTTAGCTTGCAAAATTTTTCTACCAGTATATAGCTTGTCTTTTTATCCTCTTAATGAGTGTTTTGCAAAGCAAAACTTCTTAATTTTGATGAAGTCCAATTTATCAATTTTTCCTTTTATGGGTTGTGCTTTTCATGGCAAGTGTTAAGAACTCTTTGCCCAACCATACGTTCCAAGATCTTCTCCTGTTTTTCTCTAAAAGCCTTAAATAGAATGACAGATTTTGACTTAAGTTTTGTTTAAGCTGTGAAGTTTAGGTCACTATTTTTTCTTTTTTTTTGTCCTATGGATGTCCAGTGGCTCCAGCTCCATCTGATGAAAATCTGTCTTTTGCCTTTCGTAGAAGTGACTCGCCCCTCCTTTTCCTCCTTTTGTCTTATTTATAATTATCTTGGATATTCCTTAATTTTTCATATGAACTAAGGCTCAGTGGTCAAGTCTCATTTAAAACTGCCCTTTAGTAATCTGACTGGAATTTCACTGAATCTGTATATTAAATTGAGTACAATCGACATCTTTAAAATATTTACTTTTCCCATTTAGCAAAATGAAATATATCTCCATTTATTCTGGGTTCCTATGTCCCATAACTTTTCATAGTTTTTTCTACAGAGGTCTTAAACAATTTTTATTAAATGTATTCCCAGATACCATATAGTTTTTGTTGACAATTAAAAGTATATCTCTTATTCTACTGTATTATTTTTATTGTTCTTATAAAAACTCTCTACTACTTTCAAATACCAAATATTTTGAATCTCCCTTTCCAATTCAAATATTTTAGCTTTGGTTAAAACCTCTAGAGCAATATTAAATAGTAGGGATAATCCCTAACTTGAATAAGAATACATCTAAATATGGGGCTATATGTATATATATAACTGATTCACTTTGTTATAAAGCAGAAACTAACACACCATTGTAAAGCAATTATACTCCAATAAAGATGTTAAAAAGAAAAAGAATACATCTAAAGTTTTACCATGAAATGCTACTTTTAACAGATATGTTTTTAAAGTTAAAAAAAACACCTCCTATCTAGTTTGCTAAGAGCTATTGTCATGAATGTGCACTCAATTTTTGATGGCTTCTTCTGCATTTAATGTGCCAAACACAATGTGTCTCTTTCCTTTACCTTACTAATATGAGCAAGTGCAGTGATAAAGAATAATACTGCATCCTGTGACAAATTCCACCTCCGCATGCTCTATTTTCTTTAAATACTGCTACATTTGCTATTTTTTTTTTTTTTTTTTGGTGAGATTTTTGAAAATGTGTTCATGAGTAACATTGCTCTGGATTTTTATTTTATTTTCCTTGTCTAGCTAGATGTAGATTATTGGCCTAAAATAATAGGTGCATAATTTAATGCACCTTAAAATAAGGTGCATAATTTTATTTTGCTATGTTCTTGGAATAGTTTGTCTTGAAGTTTTGTTAGAAGTCATCTATTAAAAAATGTCTCATCTTGTCATTTGAAGGAGGGATCAGGAGGGACCAACATACAAATGTATTTCTTTTAAAAGTTATTGGTTTAAGTTTCTTAAAAAACAAATTTATTTGAGACAATTTTGGTAAGGTATATTTTTCTAGATAATAGTCTACTTCATCTATATTTTCAAAACTTTGGTACGATGTTGTATGTGGCATTTTCTTGTTTTAAAATATCTCTCAGGGGCTTCCCTGGTGGTGCAGTGGTTAAGAATCCGCCTGCCAATGCAGGGGACACGGGTTCGAGCCCTGGTCCGGGAGGATCCCACATGCTGCAGAGCAACTAAGTTCGTGCGCCACAACTACTGAGCCTGCGCTCTAGAGCCCGCGAGCCACAACTACTGAGCCCCCGAGGCACAACTACTGAGGCCCACATGCCTAGAGCCCATGCTCCACAACAAGAGAAGCCACCGCAATGAGAAGCCCGTTCACCACAACGAAGAGTAGCTCCCGCTCACCGCAACTAGAGAAAGCCCGCACGCAGCAATGAAGACCCAACGCAGCCAAAAATAAATAAATTAATTAATTAAAATAAAATAAAATAACTCTCTGTTCATTAAAGTTATGCCTACTTTGTAATTCTTAGTGTTGTTTATTTGTTAATTTCCTGACCGATCCTGAATTTCTCCTGCTCACTCTGTTCAGATTATGATCTATTTTTAATCCTCTCAGAGAAAAGTTTAAATATATATTAACTATGTGTTTTTCTAACAATATGTGACAGTATTCGGTACCTCTAACTTTCTCCCTAAACTACAAAGACTTCAGCATATTTAACCTTTCCTGTTCATATTTCTTATTGTTATATGCAGATATAGTATCTTTGTGATTGACAATGAATTAACTTTGGTAATATGTTTTTAATTCTTTTTCTCTGTTCACTATTGTCTCTGTCATGGCACACACATTCAATTCTTTTTGTCTATGTTTATTTGCTTCCTGCAAATATACCTTTTATAGTACTTTTAGTATGCATATGTGGTTTGTAAAGTCTTACCTGTCTTTATATTTCTCTATTCTGTGCTCCCTGTTGAATGATAATTCAGCTGGGTATAGAACTGAAGTTGATATTATTTGTCTCTCGGTGATTTGAAAGCTGTTACTCTGCTGCCCTCTGCTCTATACTGTTGATGTTGAGAAGTCTATTCAAATAACTGCCATTCTTGTTTGGGTAATTAGTTTTCCTCATTATTAGTTTAACGTTTTCCCCCCTCTATCTAGGTGTGGATTTTTAAAAATCTTTCATGGGATTTAAAATGGATAATCAATCTAGAGACTCCATACCTTTCTTCACTCTGAATAATGCTCAGCCCTTAGCCACTGTCTCTATAAACATTGTTTTTGGTCCACTTCCTCTGGTCTTGGTGTCCTTCTGTTCTTAACTATATTTTGATTTATCCTGGACCTTCAAAGTCTGTCTACCACTCTACCTAACTGCTCTTTCATATTTTCAAAAAATCTCTTTGTCTTTTGGGGACACATTCTGAGTAAATGCCACAGTACTGAGTTTCAATTCTCTAATTGTCTTTGGAACTAGAATGTTTTGGAAGTTGGATTTGTAGGCAGAACTTGTCAAGAAGGATCTCCATGCCTCTGTTTCTTTCTCTCTCTCTCCCTTTCACACACACACACACACACACACACACACACACACACTCTTTACTGACTTTTCTAGGAACTGCAGTTGTGCACGTCTTCCCCAGAAGCCCACTCCTGAGTCCCAGCCTCCGCAGGTCCAGAGTCCCTACTCTGAAGTGATATTGGGGCTATAACTTGCATTCATTCATGCAGTTAACCAAAGTGAAGCACAGCTGTTCTGAGGAACACTGTGCCAGAAGGACCCTCCAACGCTGGCCGTACAGCCCTGGCCACCACATTTCTGCTGGCCCTCTACCAAGAACTCAGCATGACTCCTTTTATTATTTTTTTTTTCCAAGGAAGACACATTTTACTGTAAGAGAAAGGCAATAAATGGACAACTACGTAAATAGAAAAGTGGAAACGCAATGTTAGAGTTACACACTGTAGATTAGACATCAAACCCAACTTAGGGGTAAATCTGAGGAGTGCTTATTGGCTCAAAATATTACCTCAGCACTGAAATTTCACTTATATTCTTTATTAAAGTTAGTTATTCTCCCACACAAGTCCCCCAAACGTGGATAGCAAGGAATCATTCTGAATGCTTTCTGTGCCTCAATTCTCAAAATCAATCAGTCAGCAAGACCGGACATTATCTCCTTTATATTTTTAGAATCTTGCTTCTTTATATCCCATCTAATGACCTCATAATCTTTACCATGGTAATAGTCCCCTCACTATTCATCCTGATCTAATATTTATGTAAGAGTTAAATCCCATTTTTAAAAATGTTGTTAAAGCTCACTCTTATTTCACAATATAATGAGTTAACTTTTTCAAGGAGGCTATCCTTTTATAACACTTAGTTTGGGCCAGTCACGTTCTACATGACTTTACATATTTATTCACCTAATGATCACAATACTCCTGTGACGTAGATGCTATGAATAGGCTTACTTTTACAGCTGACCAAACTAAAGCACAAAAATATTATGTAATCTTCCAAAGGTCATGGAGCACGTAAGTGGCACTCTGGTCCCAGAGACTGTGCTTTTGACCGTTACATGTAACCACAATATCCAGTTCATATCACCTTTGCCTCTAAGGTTAACAAACCGAAATTTTGCATCTTTGTAAGGCTTTAAAGTTCTTTTGGAACAGAATCTAGCTTATTCATCTGCATACCATCCAGGGCTGCTTTCAAACTACTATGGCAGTAGAATTGAGTCATTTTGACAGAGACCTTATGACCCTTAAAACTAAAATATTTACTGTTCTGGCCATTTGCAGAAAAAAGCTGCCAACTCCTGCTGTAGAGCAATAGTTATGCCTCCTGTAAGCAGTCTTCTTAAGTGAGGGTGTCTTCCAAGCTCTGAGGGGCACGTTTGCACAGGCCTGCGATGCCCGTTTGTGGGCTGACATGATGAGACACACTCACACTCGACTTCAGGCTGATCTCACAGAGCCTGGACCCGTGGTGTTGGAACCGAAAAAGACCCTGGAGGCCACCTTCATCTGTGAACAAGACCACCAAGAACCTACAGGTGCGCAGACCTGAGCTGGTGGAGGAGCCAGCCTTAGCCTTCGACTCTCTACAAGCTGTGGCTCAGTAGAGTGTCGGGAATTCTAGAACCGACCTAAAACTGACATTCAGTACATTATTTTGAGATTAAATAAAATATGCACTCAAAGTATTAAGTGCCAGTTTTCACAGGGGCATGTGAATAAATGCCCACGCAGAATCACTATGCTTTGCAATTTATTTTTTTTAATTGAAGTATAGTTGACTTACAATATTGTATGAGTTTCAGGTGTACAGCAAAGTGATTCAGTTATACATGTATATGTATATATCGATATTCTTTTTTTGATTCTTTCCCATTATAGGCTATTACAAGATACTGAGTATAGTTCCCTATGCTATACAGTAAACCCTTGTGGTTTATTTTATACATGGTAGTGTGCATCTGTTAATCCCATACTCCCAATTTATCCCTCCCCTCCTTCCCCTTCGGTAAGCGTAAGTTTGTTTTCTATGTGCAATTTGTTTAAAGAGCAAACTCCTGTATGGCAGGAGTGTCTGGTCTGCAGCCTGCTTGGTGCTTGTATGTCGGAAAGATTACAAGGCAACACAGCACGATTTTACCTACAGGTCATCAAGGCTAGTTTACTAATCCGTTGAACTGCCCCAGGGGACCATCAAATTCTACCTTAGGGAAGTTTTGCAACAGTGTGACAATAATTTCAAAAGGTTTAAGTGAAAGAAATAGCCACGTTTCCCCCCCCCTCAATTTTTAATTAGTGATATTAAATTACAGAACTACCAAAAAAAAAAAAAAAAACCATTGACCATGAAGTCCATCTGTCTTTTAGGCTCATGCAGATTGTCTGAAGTAGCACCAAAAGGGTGTTCACGTGGGAAGAGGAGTTACCGCACGAAGCTCCAGTCGCCCCTTCCATCTGCAAAGCGTGGACCTCGAGTCTCCCTGTGGGAGCTGAGTGAACACAGCATCCCTAAGCCCACAGGACCCTGAGCCATACTCAAAATTACATGCAATAAACCTCCCGGAGATGCTTTGTCCTATTTCATTTTGAACTCGTGTCCCTTCGGAGCCAAGTTCACTACATTTCTGTAGCTAAAATTGAACGTGGGAGCATATCGTGTTTTATACTGATTACGATACCACTCTGTCCTCTCATATTTATTTGTAGGTCATTATAAGATCTGTCTTGTCCTCTCAGTTCCTAATTTTGACCAAAGTGGCTCATCCCAGATACATTAATCCTTTTTTTCAGCGAGTGTCCTTTATATTTAATAACTGAATGCATCAAGCTCCGTTAAATATCTATAATGAGCAAAAATCTATCATATTTTAGCTAATGGTTGCATTAACTTTGTTATCTCTTCGTAGAAGCACAGAGAGAAAGCTGCACACGTACAAAGGGAACGTACCTTGACAGAAAGGGAGTGCTGTGGCTTGCATTTCCCGCCGTATCACACGCGAACCCGAGGAGGTGTCGTGGTGGCCGGTGGAGATGGTGGTCCCCAGTGGCATTGTCCTTCCCTGTGTAGACACAGTGGGCAGGTGTCATGATTAGACTTGACAGCTTGAGTTTGGAACTCCGAAGGGAAAGCCAAGGACGAGGAGGTAGTGAGGTGGAAAGAGAGGAGCTGGGGGCCATGGGAAGGAGGGGCCGCGTGGGAGAACTTGGGCTACCGCCAGGAGCCACTGCCAGGGCTGGGGTCCAGGGAAATCTGGCCATGCTCTCCCCCAAATCTGGCCTCCCAGGAGCTGGAAGGGAGACACCAAGGATAAAGCACACACCACTCTATTGCTATTTGAGGGGGTTGTTTGCTTTTCTGTTTTAATGACAATGATCAGGGTTACCTGCAGTGCAAGTTCTGGGGCACAAGGTTTATACCAAGGAGAGACTGAAATTCAGAAGCCGCGTGTCACTGTTTATCTGGCTCTTACCCGACATGTACACAGTTCCTGATGGAATACAGGTACAGTAGGAAAAAATATCTCACCCACAATATTTAGGGCCTGATACTTTCTGAATTTAAGACATTTCCAGAGTTGGGATACATTAAGCCTCAAAGCTTACAAAAATTAAAACAAAATTACCTGGTAAGGTATGGTACAAACCATGTAATTTAAATTTCCTAAGAAATGAACAGTTTTACAACCATTATTATATGATTATATTTGATCTCCACTTGTAATTGCTTAACATATGCACATGCTAAGAACATCTTTTCTAGTCAGGACATATAGATTAATTCCATTGTTTTTACTGGATGCAGAGTATGTCACAGCTTGGATATATCAAAATGTATTTAACTCTTTCCTTACTGATGGTCATTTAATTTGTTGAATTTGTTACCATGTTTTGTTTTTTGATACTAAAACTAGTTTTGCAATGAAAAAAAAAAAGAAATGAACAGTTTTTAACTGCATTGTTAGAAGACCACCTTTTATTCAATACAAATATATCATAAAATCATGGATATGTATTAAGGATCTCTCTTCTTCAGTCATTTGAAAACATATGGGTTTATCTAATAGGAGAAGATAATGCAATAAATCCGAGTGCATACCCAAATATATTTTAATTGCCAATTATTGCACTGAAAATAAACACTTGCATTAGATACTCATTTCTGTAAAAAAGTAATGCTATAATTTTTACGTAGTGTTTATTCAAAGCAAATACTTTTTGATATACAGGTGGGCTGTGACAAAATCCTATCATCAAGATTAAAATCCGCAGAAACCTAAGGAAGAGAAAAATGAGCCCTTTGGAAAAGATTCATCCAAGGCAGCAGTGTCCTATGTTATGCCTCTATCTTCCTAACTTCTATTTTCACCTGGAGAGTCATCTTCTTTATGGCAAAGATCTGTGTTCCATGAAATTGATGAGATGTTTTTAACAAGAAGTCATTTTTGAGCCATTCATTATTACCCTCACAACCCTGAATGTTACTTACAGTCACTACTCAGTCATTTGTAACCTGGTAACTCACAGCATCACCACTCATGCATTCATCATTACACCATCTCAGCATCACCAAGCATCACAGCAACACCAGCCATCACAGCATCACCAGCTAATGCAGCACCTCCAACCAACACACCCCCACTAACCATCACAGCAACACCAGCCATCACAGCGTCACCATCTCAGCAACACCAGCCATCACAGCAACACCAGCCATCACAGCATCACCAGCTAATGCAGCAACTCCAACCAACACACACCCACTAACCATCACAGCATTGCCGTACCACCAGAACATCATCAGACAAGCGGAACATCACCATACCATCAAAAATTGTTTTTTAATCAATCCAATGATAATATTTTAAGAATAGAGTATAAGGAGAAATTTTTATGGAACAATTATGCATGTTTCCTGGGAGTTCAGACTGAGATATATAAATGATCTGCAATTCTCTGAGAGACTGTAACACAGAAAGTCTGGTCTGATACATAGATTTGGTTAATACTTTAACAAGAATTAATAAGAATGGAATATATATGAGGGAAATATCAAGAGAGAATGTCAGAAATAATTAGAAAATATCACCGAAAGAAGGAAATCAGCTCTCAGAGGAGCTGGAATCACACCAACAATAGTTGTTGCCCATTTCCTAGTTTTACCAGCTTGGATACTCTACCACGCCTGTTTTTATAATCCAAACAACTTGCTACTAAATCCAGTCTCCAAGACCTGTTGTGTGCACGTGTTTTAAGTTTATACCTACCACCGCTCAGAGCCACCTTCCTTGGATTACTTCAGTACCTGCCAAGGTTTTTGCCCAGGTTTGATCCAGTTGTTGAAAACTAACAGCCAGAAGAGCAAGTCTGCTGGTGACACTGCATCACTGCACCACTGAATCATGTACGGTAAATCTTTCAGGATCTAGTCATTTTAAATACTGTTCCACCTCAGAAATTAGATGTCCATCATTTATGGACAGTATTTGTGATCAGAAATCTGAGTAAGAAATCAAGTAATCTAACACTACTAGTTAATCTAAGTCTTCTTCCCTTCTATTTGCACAGACACAACTCCCTCCCAGAATGTGTCACCCAAAGCACAAACTGAGTCTCTCCTCAGTGGATGCCCAGAGCCAAGTGTGGTACCCAACACAGGGTTACTGTTTGTTCAACGGTCGGTGACTCACGGAAGGGATGAAGGGATACAGAGAACGGTTCACACCCGTTTCCCCGCCCATCGGATGTATTCACTCATCGCAAAATTTCCATGACAACCCGGAGCTGCTTTCCCACTTCAAACAGAACACCCTAAAAGCCGTGATTCCACATGCTTAAAATAAGGTAACGTCAAGAATAAATTTCCCCTAGAGCGAAATGAAGGGCCTGTCCAAATGCTTTTCCGATTATTATAATTGTTTATGCAGTACTGCTTGTCACCCCGAACTATCTACAGAAATGGAATCTAACTCAGCAAACAGACAAATTTACTTGGCTCCGTTTTAAGATTAAAAGCAAAATTATAAGTTAAAAGGAGAACCTGGGGGCTTCCCTGGTGGCGCAGTGGTTGAGAATCTGCCTGCCAATGCGGGGGACACGGGTTCGAGCCCTGGTCTGGGAGGACCCCACATGCCGCGGAGCAACTAGGCCCGTGAGCCACAATTACTGAGTCTGTGCGTCTGGAGCCTGTGCTCCGCAACAAGAGAGGCCGCGATAGTGAGAGGCCCGCACACCGCGATGAAGAGTGGTCCCCGCTCGCCGCAACTAGAGAAAGCCCACACAGAAACGAAGACCCAACACAGCCAAAAATAAATAAATAAATAAATAAATAAATGATAATTAAGAAGTGATAAAAAAAAAGAAAAAAAGGAGAACCTGTTTGATTTTTGATACTCACTGTACCTCCTTACTAGAAAATTCTATGTCCTGAATACTCGACATGCCAATACTCTTTCTTAATTGAAAAGTAAGATTCATATATGAAGGCAGAGTTTTTTTTTTTTATCATTTTGAACAACTAAAATATTACAAACGAATGACACGAGTGTGAAGAGAAAGAAAACGAAGCAAAGCTCTTTAACCAGTGCCATTTCTGTAACAGCTCCTACTTGGGAAGATAACATTGTCCGGCATCGCTGGGGAATGGTAACCCCTCTATTAAGCAAAAGGAATGATATTGGTTGGGATGACTCAGAATTGCCTTGGCACTTAAATAAATTCATGGGGGGTATACATGCTCTTAGGACATGTGTTTATCTAATACCTAAAACTTCTGTTTAAATAGAAAATGGTCACAAACTGTTTCTTTTTATCTTGTAAGGCAGAAAAATGGCATGTGAGCGCCGGCCAGGAAAATAGTCCCTGCATAAGTGAATAAACACCCTTATCTTCCCCACGGTAATGGACGTGCCAGGCGATCTCCCCTCTGGCACTGGAAATTATTCATCCAGTGTACTCTTAAATCTACCATTGTTTCCTGGTTTTTGAAGATTTTTCCCAAAAGGCGTTAGCTAATTTATCTGACTGATTTCATAGTTAGAAGTGAATTAATTACCTCTCCCCATCTTTGTCTCCAATCAACTCTCCCTCTACAAATAAAACTACCTAAATATATGTAGGTAATGAGAACAGAGAGGAAAAGCTAAGATTCTGCATTTAGGAATGATTCTCAAGTCTGAGAAACTGTCCCACTCCAGAAGAACCTCGGTGGATATGATGACGCCTTGTAACAGGGAATCCAGGATGGGATCCTGGAGCAGGACGGTTGGTAAAAACTAAGGAAATAGGAACTAACTATGGACTTCAGTTAATGACAATGCATCCATATTGGTTCATTCACTGTGACAAATGTGCCCTAGTAATAGAAGATGTTAATAATGGGAAAGTGAGCCTGGGATGTATGGGAACTCTATACTACCTTCTCAACTTTTCTGTAGATCTGTCTATTCTAAAATAAAAATTATTTTAAAATGCTTTCTCTTTCTGACTGAATTATTTTGACCCAGATGAAATATATCTAGACTATTATGCTACAGTCAAAATTAATCTAAAGATTTTTACAAAAATCTCATCAATTAAGAGATAGAGCTGAACTGTGACAAAATACCATCTTCCTTCGATTTTATAAAACAGTGTATTCTTCTATGCTTATCTTCATGTGATTAATAAAGCATGTAGGTGAAATGAGCTGGCAGAATTCACCAAAGTTGTAAAACATTTTGAGTTGCTACGTGTAAAATAATTGTGAATCAAATTTGGGAATTACACAAAATAGTCTCTTCCAGGGGACCAAGGCACTGTGGAAATGGCTCATTTTTAATAATATTCCATCTTATTCAATAGTTGACAATGGGAGGAAGTCACCATACTACAACTAAGCACAGGGTGTGGGGTGGTCCATGACAGTGAAAAATACATGGCTTAACCAGGTCATAAATGGGCCAGGGACTGCTTTTTGGGACACAACGCCCTAGAAACTGAACAATTACGGGAATCAAAAACGACCAGAGCCTTTCTGAGTCTTTTATCAAATGATTCTGCAAGACGATTCATCTCTAAAATCTTCCTCTCACTTACTAATAAATATCTTCCATAGATGTGGATGATGAATGGGTATATACACGCTTGGAAGTTTTAATATTTTACTCTCATAAAATGAGTAGAAGTGAGGGGTCTGCATTTTTCTTTTATTCCAGAAATAAGCTTTCCATATAATCTAATGGAATTACGTGTGCCTATATCCTTGTGTGTGTGTGTGTGTGTGCGTGTGTAAAAGCAGGTCACAAGTGATGCAGACTCACAGATACACTGAGAAAGCTATCAACCAAGTGAATAAATCAGAGACTGTAAGTGTTCCTGCCCTTACCCTGCAGAGCTAGGTTGTCATTTATGGGTTGTTTGGATTTCTTACCCTCTCCTGTAGGGAGCAGAATTGTGTGAACTCTTCCTCGTGCTTAGATGTGTGAAAAGCAGCCCTAAACGTTCCTTGAGAAAGCAAACATTGTATTTAATGCAACACATGAACACATATTACAAATTCTGAAATGGATTTGTTTCCTTTGTGATAAATCTGTGCTAACAGTGGGTTCTTGTCACCATCCTCCAGTGTGGCTGGTCCCTTGAAAAGGTTTCTAACGAACAGGGGTCTGTGGAAATCCAGCCAGGAGAAGCGTGAGCCCACACGGCCTACTTCACCTGACGGCCTGTTGGCAAATGGAGAAAATCCCGAGATCAGCTCACCCCGCGCTGTGATTCCCAGAGCACAGACTGGTCGGGGTGCTTGGGGGAAAGTGCATCCGGGTGAAGTTTTCCTTGTTGGGCTTCTTTACAGAAGGGGAAGAGGAATGGAATATCCCGAATCCGGTCCACGTGGGGTTCCCACTGGTGTAAAGGGAGGATTTGAACACGAAAGGAATGTGAGTTGTTCACTCAAACTCCTCTGCAGGGCGTGTGTGGCCCAGATTCCAGCCCTTCACAAACAGCCTGAATCCGGGCTCCAGACAGGAAAATGAAGCCCATCCAGGAGGCAGTGCCCGTTTGAGCATCCTCGATTTTTTTAAAGAGGTTTTGAATAATTTTCCTCATTTTCTTGTCTTCATGGTGAATTACGGCATCCCCCCTGCTATTTATAGCGTTTGCACATCAGTCTAAAGACCGGGATAGGGTCTATTTCTGCAGCGTGGAGGCTGCCCTTGGATGATGGGTCACGTGTGTCAAATCCACGCCAACGTGTGACAAAGTGCTCTTGGAAGGGCCAAGATGTGAAAAGACTACTGGAAAGCACACATGTGGTTTTTGAAAGAAAGGGGAGAAAGAAACAGCACATTTCCATCCCCAGCACAGAGCCAGTCCGGCAGAAAGTGCTTCATTTTCAATAAAACTTCTCAGGCTCCACTGAAACCTGGATCAGGTTTATTCTTAGTGATGCCCCTGGTGGCCCTGCAGTGGGAGTGATTACAGGGGTGACTTGCCCCCCACCACTGATATCGTGGGGATCGTAAAGGGCCCCTGGGGAAAGTAAACCACAGTTCACGTCCTTGTAAAGGGAGCAGGAGAGGCATGGACCCTGTGCTCTCCCCAGACCCCGGCCTGTGTCTTCACGTCCTAATGGGATGTAACAAATGGACTGAACCCCGAGGCCATGGGGCTCATGCTTACACTCGTAATGATTTTAAAATGTGTGGCTGCATCTTGAGAAAGAACAGACCTTGACATAATATCCGTTATCAAACGGCGGTAATTGACACAGAGACAGGCTGCGCTTTACACTGGGTCGTAATGAATCTGCTTGGCTGACCCCAGGGCCTGCACTTCTGAGCGCCCACGACTCACGACCTGATGCTCTGTCAACCGCTCCAGCAGAGATGAATTACGGATGAGGTACTAATGACGCATTTCATCACCTGTTTACCTTCAGTGATCAGTTGCCCTCCTTTAATTTACCAGAAAGACGTTTTTTGAAGCTACTGTCAGTTAGAATGGCCTCTTGTTTGAAGTGGTTATAAAGTAACACATACCTGAGGAAACTTGGCTTCTGGTTCTGGTACTAAAGTTCTACAGGAAGAGAAAGAGAGAGGAAAAAAAATCAGGGTTTTCTAAACAAGAGAGAAAAGGTTAGCGCTTGTGATTTCTTCCATTAGTAGGTTTTACTTCTCCAATAAGGGCTGCCAATAAAGTTAACCCATCAGAATACGTTCTCATAATTTAGGATCAATACTGAAGCAAAAGTCCCATAGGCTCTGTGCTGCATTTCACGTCAACATCCATTCCTAATACGTGGAGGGTCACAGGGGCGCCATCGCAGAAAAGAAAGATCAAAAGAAGTGGGTTGAGATCCCAACTCTGTGTGGCTTCGGTAGCCACTTAGCCTACTGCATTTTAAATTTCCTCAAATGCCTTTCCCACTGGATCGTTGTGCAAATAATAAGACAAAATTAGAAAATGGTTTTACACTGTCTGGTACCAAGCAAGCAGCCGTGCCATGTTCCTTTCTCTTCCATTTTAACAGCTATTAACATTCAATCCTACTGATTTCAAATGAACAGATATTTGTGCTGCAGGGGGTAGAAATCATCATTAAGGAACCAAATAACTATAATATAAGGGTAGAATAAAGCAGGCAATTTCTCTAAGAAGTTTATTTCCTGTTTATTTCAGCTTTAGGTTTGTTTTCTTTTTCCATTCTTCATTCATTTTTATATAAAAATATTACATTAAATCTCGTGAAATCTAGTTTAATATGTCCTAGTTTTCAATCCTAATGTAATTCACCCCTGAAAAAATCACAAAGTTGCACTAGCTTACAATTACCTCCTACATAGAATCTAAACTCTACCTGGTGGGTGAAGCCGTGTGCATTTACTAACCGTATCAGCAGACACTAAAGTTACATGTGACAGAACTCAACTCAAACCAGCTTGATCTGGTGGGGGACATATTGGCCCCCTTGCCTAAGAAAGGGGCAAACGGCCTTGGGCATAGAGGGATTCAGGAATGCAAACGTTTCCCCAGGAAGCCTTCTCTTCTTCACCTCCAGGATCTGTTTTCCATTTTCTTGGCCTCCTTTTCAGGCAGGCGGTCTCTCTCTATAGGCTGGCAAGATGGCCCAGTGGCAGTTCTAGGCTTACAACGTCCCTACAGCCAGCAAATCCAGTGAGAAGAAATCATCTTTTTCAGGAAATTCTAGCAAAAGCCTTAGAAAGGTGGTGCCTGGTCCAGTTGGCTTACGGCCCCTTCCCTGAACCAATCACTGCGGCCAGGTTGGTACAGACTCTGATTAGCCACCTCTATGACCGAAAGGGAAGGAGGCCAAGCACATCACACACATTCAATGGGTTTTCTACGAAAAGCTGTATTCAGTTACAAGGAAAATTATAGAAGAGAGTAATGACTAGTCAGTGATACCCCTGCTCTAGACTGGTCCTGAGGCTGACCTGGCTCCGACCTTCATTCTTGCTTGGATACAACTTCTTGGGGAGAGGGCAGCGTGGTCTTTGGCGACCTTCACTCAGGACACCGACCCTGCCTCCCAGTGTTCTCCTGCGACTTCCGTTTTCACTCTGCCCCGTTCTCCTTCCCGGTCCCTAAATCCTCACGCCTCTCTGCACCTCTCTGATCGGTGACTTGTTTGGCCTCGTGAGCTGATTCCTGAACAAGGCTGTCCTTATCAGGCTACCTGACCCCTGTCACCCTGGTCACCTCCATGAATCCTGTCCAGCCTGGTTTCTAAGGAACCCACGCACACGTCCCCAAAACTGTTTTCCAGCTTATCTCTTACTTCTGTCCAAGCTCCAGAGACAAATGTGCCCAAAGACAAGCAGACTATTCTCTAAAATAGTCCTCTTCTGCCTAACTCCTTGTGAGTTTACTTTCTGTCCCTTTTTTTATTAGCCTTAACTAATATACTCCTCTATTTCTCATTCCATTAAATGTATTCATGTTTTTCTAACCACCTCCCCCCTTATTTCCTGACTATTGGACTCTGATATTACTTTAAAGGCCACAGAACCATTGGAAAATGGAAAATGGTATGGATTTAGATTTGGAAAGCACGGGCTCAAGGACCAATTCTACCACTTCTAACTGGGGACTTGCTGCAAATCACTCCCCACGGGGACAGCCCAGCATCGGTGAATTGGGACACTGTCCTTAGAGCTTGTTGTGAGGCTCAGATGAGACAGGGCATGTCTGCCAATTGCAAATATTTTTCAATTGTATGTTTCAATTTTTATACTATTTATTATTTATTTCACATACTTGCTTTCATGATAGTTTGGTTTTGCTGCTTCCACCAAATTAGACATATTTGAAGGAGACCAGGAATTATGAACTACATTCTGCTAGCACAGCTTTAGGAACACAGTAGATGCCCAATAAGTATTTTATTTCATGCTTGGCTCTGAAATATAACGTAAGGAGAAATACTTGGCAGTTTTGAGCCTTTAAAATTGGAGTGTCAACCCTACTATCACTATAACTTTAACACCAAAGTCAAATCTTATCATTTAGGCAACATGGAATAGATGAACAGAATTCCATTTATGTAAAACTGTCCAGAGGGAGCCATTAATTCATTTTCTCTTGAGGAATGAGAAGGAAAGGCAATTGCAGTGTAAAAATAATGACTCGTATGTCATTATAAAGCTGGGAATACCTGCTGAACTTGTACTTAATTTTGGATTCAAGGAATAGATTATATTCGCCCAATCTTTTATCCTTCTGCATGGAAAGCAGAGAAAACCAATGTGGAGAATGAGTGACAGACAGACACAGGGAGACACACGAACAAGATGTGAAAACACCATCCTTGTTCAAGTGTCCCTCAACTTAGACTGCTTTCTAGTCTCGTGTTTTATGAGGCACCTCAGCAGCCTTGTAGTAAGTTCGCATATTTACTTAAGATCATCTGAGTTGGATAAAAATCAGCCCTGATAAACAGTTTAATATGTCATTTCTAATACATGAGACAAGTAAAAATTCTACCATTATTCACTTCATGAAGGAAGACAAAATACTAGGTTCATGATATTAGGATAAACATTAGGATAAAAAAGGTGAGGGAGATTTTATTTCTGTGTAGGGTGGGCACTTACCAGAGGACAGAATAGCTCTTTCCAGGCACAAGGAAGCTAGTTTCTTTACTAACAGATTGTACTGGTTGAGTCTAGAGTCCCAAGCTGGACACTCAGATCTGAACCAAACCCCAGCACTGTGATTTAATAGCTGCATCACCATTCACAAATCACAGAACCTTCCTGTGCCTCCTTTTCCTCTTCGTAAGAGGCAAATAGCAACGAAGTCTATCACGTAGCGATGTCTGGATGATGAGATGTTGAAATGTACCAAGCACGCTTAGCATGTGCCTGGAATGCAGTAATATTCAGTAGCTATAACTGTATTTATGACTGTGGAATTAGGGGTCTTTGCAGAGTTGAGGTTAGCGGTCTGCTCTTGAAAGCAAAACATCTTAGAATTAACGAGTAGCTCCGGTCTGTTGAAGCGGCTCCCACATCAGCTCAGAGCAGCATTTCTCCTCTCGGTGCCCAGCCTTGGCAATGTCTCCACCTCCACAGCTGGCCTTGCACTTGAACCCATTGCATCAGGAGCATCCCCTCAGTCTTCTCAATCCTTTACATCCTTAGCCCTGTACCACGACCATTGACATTCCAATCCACGCTACTACAGCATCAAGAACCTCTAAGAAAACACAAATATTATTTCCTAAACCTGATTCACTATGGGATAAACATGCACTGGTGTATATAACAGGGAGATTTTCTTCAGAGCAAAATAAAGCAAAACAAAATTTAAAAAAACACTATCTTAATTATTCATTTCTGACCTCAAGTTTCAATTAATGGAAGGCCTCATTCTATAAACAGTCCAATGAGTGACCAAGTGTCTACTTATCCATCCATCTTCACTGCCATTTATCAACCTATCAGTTAAACCTGTTTATCATTCCTCATGATTCTTAGTCCCCGTATATTGGATCTAATTCTATTTAAAGCATGATCTACCGTGTACACTAGTGAAGTCCCAAATTACTGTTACCCAAATGTGGACTATTTCCACTGTTTAGCAAACCTAACCAGAGTTTGGGGAGGATTCTACAGGAGATTTAATTAAATCCTTCCATTTTATTAGACCTCAGCATTTCTGGTAAGAGTTGAGTGTGGTAGAACACTGCAGTTGGGGCTGAAATAAAATCTAGAATCTGCCTGCAGATTTCATTTAATTATATTACTGCTTCCATGATGAACATGGAAATTAGGTGTTGACTGGAGAATCTGAATCACAAAGAATGACCTCTAAATAAAAGAGCTTTTAAAAACCCTAATTTGATGTCTTGGTTGAAAGATGCTAAAAATAAAATTAAAACTAGGCTCTTTCAAGGAAAATATTAAAATATTCTCATCTAGCCAGCAAAAGTACTCTAAAATCACATGCCAATTACACAGCTTTTAAATTTATTTTTTTAATATTTGTTTCTTCTAGAAGTAAACAGTTAATGCAATCTTTTAAAAATAATTCTCAGTATTCAATGGCCTTGCGGCTCCTTCTCTATATACTTACAAATGTTGGTGTATAGAGACCTCACTTTAGTGATCATTTTCAGCTTAGACTCATCAGGGAAATAAGTACAGGTCATGGTCTGAAAATGAAACGGTGGTATTTTAACTTAGCTTTTTAAAAAAATTTATTCATTTTTTTCTTACTTTAACATGGTCACATGTTAATATATATTTTCCCTAAGTTATATAGAGCATAAAGATTAATTTGCTGTTTTTTTTTTTTTTAATGTTCATCTTCTGTACCCATATGTAGGGCTACCAGTTGCTAGAGAGAGAAAATAATTTTTCTCCTTCCCAATATTGTGGTAGAGAATTACACTCTTAAACCTTCCAAAAGTCATTAAAATCCATTATCTGCTAGTAGAGAAAGTGATTTTCCTTTATTTGTAGTTATTCACACAATAAATCTAACTAACTCTTGAGAGCTAAGTCCAGCCCTGAGTATGAATTTCTACCCTCTCAGCTGCAGTGTGGATTATCTGTAAGGCGACAGAAATTAAGCTTCAACAGAATTGCATGCTGGTTCATGGTAATAATTTAGAAGAAGTTAAATGAGATGGAAAGAGTAAATTTTTCTGCTTAATTGACTACTTCCTGCAATTCATCACTTCAGTCTTTCATAAAGAAATCTACCCTCAACACCAGCCCTGTACCTGACCAAACACCACTGTCTCAATACATCAGTGATATTTTCCCCACTAACCATTTCCATAAGATTTTTTTAATTATTAACTTTCCTACAGAATAAAGAAAAATTATGAATGCAAACGTTATAATTCATCATGTCGATAAACAATTTAACATGAATTATACATTATTTTATTATTTTTTTAGTCTTTTAAAATGTTTTATTAAACAAATTATAAAAGTCATGTGTGCTTAGGACAATTTCAACAACACAGGAAAGTATAAAGTGAAAGATAAAGTACCCCATCATTTCACTCCTCACAAATAATCATCATCAAAAATGTTAAAAAAAAAAAAAAGCATAAAAAAAAACCCATCATCAATAATTTCTTACATATCCTTCCAGAAATTTTCTCTTCATGTGTAAGCATAGAAAATCTTTATACAACCCCAGTAGATCCATACTGTACACAGAGTTTTGCAAACTACTTTCACATTTTAAAAATGTATTTTTTAAAATTTATTTTTTAACATCTTTATTGGAGTATAATTGCTTTACATTGTGTTAGTTTCTGCTGTAAAACAAAGTGAATCAGCTATACGTATACTTATATCCTCATACCCCCGCCCTCTTGCATTTCCCTCCCACCCTCCCTATCCCACCCCTCTAGGTGGACACAAAGCACCGAGCTGATCTCCCTGTGCCATGAGGCTGCTTCCCACTAGGTGTCTAATGAATTATACTTTAAACTCAGGGATGAAAGCTTACTCTTGATGACTTTCTTTCAGCACAACTCTTACCCCATTCTCAGACAATTTTAGCATCTCAAAGGATTTGTCATCTTACTTTTTTTTTAACTAGGTTATTGGTTCATTCCTAAAAGGCTATAGAAAGATAAACTGTAAAAGCAACTAATTTATAGTTATGGGATGTGAGTCCTGCCAACTTCACCTCTGTGCCCTAAAATATTAATTTCTTTGGATTTCAGATTTTTTATGCCCCATCTAAATAAGGCTGGGCTAGATGTATGGTCGACGGCTTCTTCAGTACCACAATTCTTTACATTCTCTTTTCTTCCTCCGTAACAGCTATACTTTTAAGTATGTTTTTGTGCTTATTGGCTTGTAGTTATTAATAATAATACAATAGTAATAAAACCTATCTACCTTTTATTAATCAATTATAGATATATGTCTGTCTACCTAACTAATCAGGGTTTCCTATGACGACGAAATAATCATTGCTACCATCCATAATGGATGTAGCTTTAGTCAAAAGCAGAGAGTCTTGATGTTTTTAGTCTGAACTGCATTACACTAGTGCGTTTAGAAACTGTCTTACAACTTTGTTCTGGGAACTACTTCATCAGGTGATCTCTCAGACTCTTTCCAACACCAGTGTTTAATCATTCACAACCAACTTGATAAACATTATCATGTCTTCAAAGTACAATCCTGCCATGTGGATTTGAACAATGAAACAGATTTAGGCTATGCCATCATAGCCTAAGGATGTAGCAAGGATCATGTACAGATTTTCAAGCATTTCCTCCTTTCCATGGGTTCACTGTGGTGAATGTCAAAGGGAGGGGCCTGCAATCCATCTGTTCTACTGGGCATGAAATATGGTTGTATCAGGAATCAACCACATGTATGGAACGTCTTTAGGAGCATACACCCTCGTATGCACTGCAGTATCTGTCCCCTTGCAACCATCTGGGTCAACAAGGCATATCCACATTTTAAAAAATCTAATAATACAAGGGAAACACGCTGTCAGGGCCAATTAATTAAAACAGTGGTTGCTATGGGTTAGGAAGTGAGGGCTCGCTGAGAGGTTGGGTGATCAGGAAACTCCGCGGACGAGGCAGAGTCAGATCACCAAGGATTCTTACGACTCAGGCTGAGACCAGGCACCTGTGTTACAATAATGTCAGGACAGAAAACACATTTTCTTGACTGAGCTAGCATATTCAGGAGGATTTAGAAAGTGACAGCCTTTGCAACTCAAAGTATATGCAAAAGTCCACTGAACAGAGGAAAATGTTTGCACAGATGATCAGTTGGAAAAAAAAAAAAAGACAATTCTTTCCCTTTTACATTGATTAGGAAGGTAGCAGAAAGGAGGAGCTGATAAGCACATAAAGGAAAGAGTTTGTGAGTCTGACGATTTTTATCAGGGAGACCAGCAGTAAGCAGTTTCCTGAGCACAGCCTAGAAGAAGCATGGAAGGAAATTTATATGAAAATACTGGTCTTTTTCCCAGATGTTTCCCATGTCTAGACAGTTAGTGAACAGAGATGAATATCTGTAGTCTTACTTCATGTACCAAAAATCTCCTCCTTTTAAAATGTCTGCCTGGACGCCCAGAGCGGGTGTGCCCTATGAGTGATTTTCAAAGTATGACTCAAACAATAGGAAGCTAAAGTGAATTCATCTATTTTTTGTGTTTTGTTTTTATAAGGACAGCTGATAGTTCCCTTGGTATCAAGACTTCTAGAAAAGGGGGAAAAATAAGAAAGTGAAAAGAAAAATAGTTGATTTGATTCTATTGCCTCCTGTCAAGTGCTGCTTTTAAAATTCAACTTTGAATTTTCTTGTGGCATGAGGACAGCGTTATTTCCATTCCCAAGCTCTCATGTGTAGCTTAACTGAGTTGCAGGGTGGAAAGAGACTTCGAGAATTTAGCCGGTCCAACCTTCAACTGCAGAAGCAGAGATGGAGGCCCTGGAGTGTTTTTCACTGGCAAATAGCCTCCTCCCAAGGCCAAGGAACTCTCTGGGGTTATTTTGAAAATGTAGGACGGTCACACCCTGATCACGACAGAGGTGTAGACCCCCGTTCACCAGGGGACGTCAGCCAACTTTTTAGAGTGGGATGGGATGTCCACTGTCACCTAGGAATACAACTCTTTGATGTATTGTAGCTTAAAACAATTTTTAAAGGAAAAAATTATTTCTGAGGAAGGGCAGGATTGAATTAGTTTGCGGGAAACTTAAGCCCAAGGATAGTACAGTATCACTGTTGCATCCTTGGCAACCTAGCAGAGAATTCTGGTTACTCTTGCACTTAAATTTTCATTCACGTGCTTTAACAAGCTATTTTCTTATGGATTTTGCTTGGGGAGGTATCTCACATCCAGTGCCATGCGCTCTGAGGTGTTCTCACCTTGAAAACATTTCCTTCATGTGAAGAGCCTACGACTCTATACTTAAAAATACCCATGTTTCACGTAGGTATGTTAATTAACTTTAGCACTTGACGAAGTGCTTTCCAGCGTCTAAGATGCCGAAGAGGGCATGACTCTGAGCTTCAAACGTCGAGTGGAAACGCTTGGGTAAATCTGGGTCAGGTGATTATTAATTTAAGGCCAATCAATGATTGACCATTTATGTAGTATGAGCTGCATTTTAAAAAATCTTAAATTTGGTTTTTTCATAGAAGTGGTCGACGGGAACAAATGACACAGGAAAACAAAACATCAATAATTCTAACCTCAAAAAATACTGCCTTATGGGATTGCAGCATTATAGGAATCTGTATGGTAGATTAGGACATTCATGCTCCAAGTCCCTCCCTAATTGAAGAGCCCATGAATCTGTGACTTCTGGACGAAACAGGGTTTCTCAACTTCGGCATCATGAATATTTTGCTGGATAATTTTTTGTTTAGCAGCATCTCTGGCATTTGCCTACTAGACAGTGGTAATACTCATGGCAATCCCACTCAACTGGAAGACAACCAAAACTGTCTCCAGAAATTGCCAAATGTCCCCTGGAGGGCAAGATCACCCACCAGTTGAGAGTAGAGAAAGAATTTTTTAATGTACTTTTTAAAAAATTAATTTATTTATTATATCTTTTTTTGGCTGCACTGGGTCTTTGTTTCTGTGCGCGGGCTTTCTCTAGTTGCGGCAAGCGGGGGCTACTCTTCGTCGCGGTGCACGGGCTTCTCATTGCGGTGGCCTCTCCTGCTGCAGAGCTCGGGCTCTAGGCGCGCGGGCTTCAGTAGTTGTGGCACGTGGGCTCAGTAGTTGTGGCTCGCGGGCTCTAGAGTGCAGACTCAGTAGTTGTGGCACGTGGGCTTCAGTAGTTGTGGCACGTGGGCTTCATTAGTTGCGGCTCGTGGGCCCTAGAGCACAGGCTCAGTAGTTGTGGCGCGCGGGCTTAGTTGCTCCGCAGCATGTGGGATCCTCCTGGACCAGGGCTCGAACCCGTGTCCCCTGCATTGGCAGGCGGACTCTTCACCACTGCGCCACCAGGGAAGCCCTAATGTACTTTTTAAATGTTAACTTTTGCCCCCTCCATAAACCCCCTCCCCAGTTACAATTCAGTGAATGTCCTAAGAGCATCACCCCAATTTGGGACCAAAATGTGCTGGGCTTACATGACCTCTAATAAAACTTCAATAGTATTAAGAACAGTTAAGCTTTTTTTTTCATTTATTCATTTTCCTTCTGAATATTCAATAATAGTGTAATGCTTTTTAATGTTTCTTTTGATATTTGCTGTTTCTATTAACTTTTTTTATACATGGCTCTTTAAAGAACGAAAACCGTATAAACCCTCAGGTCTTAGCAGTTATGTTCTGGATCGCTCTTAAGTTTTCACTTTGAAAGACTGATTCGGAGCCTATGAATTACATTTTGTTTTATGAACAAGTATACATGCATTTGTTTAGCTGTTTTAAGATTGGCAGTGAAGCCGTCAAAATGACGTAGCAGCTGTCACCTCTGTGTCCAGCAACAATGTACGGTCACCGAGAAATAATGCAGCAGTATTCTGCAGTTTTTTCAGTGGGGCCGGCCACCATCCTGCATGACCACAAGCTAAAACCCCAGAGGAGAGCTGGTGTTGTCCTTTGGCACTTAATAAAAAGTTAACGTTGCCTGGGTTCATTTAGGACAGACTTCAGGTAGGGATTTTAAACTGTTTATCCAGAGAGAAGGAGGAAGAGGAGAGCTTACTGTTCGTGGGATGGGAGGCTGCTGGGACCCTGACACGACTGCCCACATTCCCCTGACCTCCAGCATCACGGGTCAGCCCTCAAGGGCTCGGACCCCAGACTCATGTCACCCCTCCCGCCATCGCTTAACTGAAAATCTCCCCCCAAATACTTTCTCTCATAGGCTTATTTGAAAAATAGAGGTGAACACAAGGAAGCTCCTGGGTGGTATTTACTGAAACTACACATTAAAAAGCATATGGCCTTACCCCCAGATTTCTACTTAGCGATATGACTTCACTTTCAGTCGATTAATTAAGAAGAAATTCTTCAATACAAATGTAATACAGAAATACAACCACAGTCCTTTATCTTAATTTCTATAATGTTAAAATTTTGTGAGAGCACAGCAGGAAATGTATATGAAACCAGGGTAGTAACATCACTCTAGAAATTCTTTAAACAATTAAACACGTGTATTATTATGTGTTAATATTTTCTCCCCAGCAAGTACCTGATATTAGGCCCTTAATGACTGATGAAGGGCAAATTCACAAGCTTGTTGTTATTGATGTTTCTTTTCCAAAAGCCCAGGCGTTCTAGTTCTGCCGCAGTCAGTCTTGGACTTCTTTTTACCTTTGCCAAAAGAATTCCCTTGACTTCTGCTCTGATTTGGATTCTGTTCCCTTGGTCCTGTGACTTTCTCTCTCTAGGATTACTTTTCAGTCTAGGGGAAGACATTTTCCAGAGTTCCCTGAGAAATGGTACTTGGCAGGTCATTTTTTCGAGAACTTGCATGTCTGAAAATGTCTTTATTATACTCATTCTTGATTGATAGTTGGCTAGGTATGAAATTCTAAATTCCCTCAGCATTTTAAGGTTTTGTTCCATTGTCTTCTAGCTTGCGGCGCTGCTGTTTGAGAAATCCAAGGCCAATCTGGTAGTTCATTCTTTTTACGTGATCTGTTTTTCACCCTTGGAAACTCTTAGACATTTTAGACCGTCTAACTCTGAGCTCATTCCTGAGGGTGCCTCCACCTTTTCACTAATCATGTGTCATATGCAAACAAAGAACTTCTGATTCCCATTTGTAAAATGTGTAATACAATATAATGAAAATTGCATGTAAATAGTACCTCGTGAAATTTTGCTCCATGATGAGATTATCATTTTTTTTTTCGGTTGAGGAAAAGTGTTACCAGAATTTGTGACCTTCTCTCCGTCAGCTAAGGGAACTTCTAGGGAGCTTCAAATCCCAAATCCAAGTCTTCTCTTAGGGCTCGCCCCTTGGACTTTCTCCAGCTGGGATTCATCACTCCGGCCTCTGAATTCTCTCCGTTGCATTTCCTGTGGTTTCTGACTTCTCCTCTCCTCCTGCCAGTCTTGCTGGACCTTCTCTCCTTGATCCTGGTTCCTAAACATGGATATGCCTTTGGATTCTTTGCTGATGCTCTCCTACATTGTGTGATATTTGAATTTTAAGAGGCCTCATTTAATTTTAGGATATTAAATGTCACCATTATGATTGTCACTTTCAAAATATATATCTGATCATAACCTATTTTACATGTCGCCCTGCATTTCCACCAATATCCTCCTCGGAGTGGTGTACTGAAGAAAAAGCTGAACTGAGGTCTTAGCGTAGGTGCTGGCAAACTTCTTCTGTAAAGGGCCAAAGAGTAAATATTTTAGGCTTTGCTGGCTACACAGTCTCTGTTGCAAATATGCACTTCTGCTACCGCAGTGTAGACACAGCCATAGGCAATACCTAACAAATGAGGGTGGAAGCATTCCAGTCAAACTTTATTTACGAAACAGGCAGAAAGTCTTATTTCACCCTGGCCTGCTGTTTGCCAATGCCAGAGCTAGGTCTTGAATTTTGCACTAAGTAGTTGTTTGACCTTAAGAGAATCATTTAATGACCTCCACATCACAAAACTACTGCATTAGAAATTATTTCTTTTGACTAGAATTTTCCTCTTCTTGCCCACTACCTTATGGGCCTACTGAACTCCTATTCATTTTTGAGACCCAGCTCAAATGTCGCCTCTTGGATGAAGCCTTCCTTCACTCATGCTTACAAGATTGTGTATTAATAATCTTGGTACCGGACTTCCCTGGTGGTCCAGTGGTTAAGACTCCGCATTTCCGGGACTTCCCTGGTGGCACAGTGGTTAAGAACCGCATGCCAATGTAGGGGACACGGGTTCGAGCCCTGGTCCAGGAAGATCCCACATGTCACAGAGCAGCTAAGCCCGTGCGCCACAACTACTGAGCCTGCGCTCTAGAGCCTGTGAGCCACAACTACTGAGCCCATGTGCCACAACTACTGAAGCCCACGTGCCTAGAGTCCGTGCTCCGCAACAAGAGAAGCCACTGCAATGAGAAGCCTGCGTGCTGCAATGAAGAGTAGCCCCCGCTCGCCGCAACTAGAGAAAGCCCACGCAGCAACGAAGACCCAACGCAGCCAAAAATAAAAATAAATAAATAAATTTATTAAAAAAAAAAAAAAAAAAAAAAGACTCCGCACTTCCACTGCAGGGGGCACGGGTTCGATCCCTGGTCGGGGAAGTTCTGCATGCTGCGCAGTGTGGCCAAAAAAAATCTTGGTACCTACACTATACTTGTACCTAGTCAGAATTAGCTACACCTTCTTTTATTCCCATATAGAATACATTTAGAGTCCATTAAAACACTCCCAGTGCCCTTTTATAGTTGTTTTACATGTCTCTCTTCACCCCTTGATTTTAAGCTTACGCTCTCAAGCTTCAATATCTATTGAAGTCCCTGCTATGTAATTTATGCTGAATCATTGCTTGTTAAACATTTGTGCATTTGTGCGACGTAATGGCCTGCATGTTCCTTACGTTGTCTTCCTGCTAAAAATATAATTATACATGTTTTAAACCAAACTCATCCTATTTCTTCCCAATTCTCTTTCTCCTCTTGTTAATGACATCCTCAGTCTTAGTTACCCAGGGCTCAAAATTAAATCTATCTGCATTGTGGTTAAGAGGATGGAATTCGTGTCAGATAGATGTGAAGCTGAAGCTCAGTTAGGATCCTGGGTACATTACGACTGTCTCGAGGCAAAGTTTCCTTATTTGTAAAAGGATTAGGTGCAGCCCAGGGTTACCGTGGGCAGTCAATAAACCTTGGGTTTTGAATGCGTAGCTGACACTCTACAAATGGTTCCTGTTATTTCTTATTGGGCTCGTTCTAACATTTCTGGTAGTATGATCTTCAACAAATTTTGGAGGAAAACTCATTTTCCCTTTAACTTTTCTTGGTTTGTGATTACACTACCTGATGCCCTTGATCCTGGAACATTTGGTGAGAGCTAATTCCTTCTGGAGACATTTAGTCTCTCTGTAATACTCAAGTAATATATGTTACGTTAAATTTTGTAGCCAAGAATTAGTTTATAATTAACTGATAGTATTTAATTGGAGGTGACTCTTTTTAAAAACCATGTGTTCTGTCTATAGAGGGAAACTATTTATCTTTATATTTTTAGATGTTTTGGGGAAACCCCCATATACTCAGGCCTACTGTATCTTAAATGCATCTAAACATTTTGTGTAGCCATTAGCTTTCAGTAACTCAATGAATGATATTATTCAATCAAGCGTTTTTTAAGAAGTAAGAATTTTTTTTCTTTTCATTTATAATCAGAAGTATACAGATGGCTGTTAATTTTGCGTCTGTGCCCTCTTATTCTTTCTGCACAACACAAATTCCTATTCATACTCCAAGCTGTGTTCCTAAAATTCATTTGGTTCCCAAATATCTATTTTCCTGTGACAGGTCTTTAATTCTGTTCTGGAATAATATTTTAATATTCAGTTTAATTTAACTTTTTTATAAACTCGTATTATTTTTAAAAATAGATTATAAGCTCTATGTATGAAATAAAATTATTAATGTTTATAATAAAATTATTTTATTAATGTTTATATTCTCACACAACCTGGTATAATTCTGCCTGTTACACAGGCATTTATTCTTTTCTCATTGTTGTATTAATGTAATAAAAATTATAACGAACAAAGCTGAGCAAGTCTCCACGAACCCTGTTCCACAGACTAACTGAACAAATGTTTCGTGATTTCAAATTATTAACATGCTAGTTTTAGAATAATATTGATTACTTTCTTTGAGGAAAAGTCAGTGAATGAAATATACATGTAATGAATCTTCTCTGAGTATCTAAACCCTAAGTATATACATTCACTTAAAGGATGTGCTATTATGTTATGCCTTACAAAACCCCATCCTACTTTCCAAATACCTGTATAGTAATTGAGGTTGCAGGATAAACATCATGTCCCACAACTTGCCTTCTTTGAAGCGATATCATCTCTGATTGAAAAATCATTATGGCTATTATTTATTTTTGCAACTCTGCAAGAACTAAGCCACTAAGACTATGCATAAGAATTTCGAAGAGAAATACAAAAGTAAACAGTAGGTTTCATAGGAAATTTATCAGACTTAACATGGCAATAAATGTGGTAAAAAATAAAACCTCAAACATAGCAACCAGCAAAACAATGAAAACAATGCCTTAAACTTTGTCCACCAGCTCCACCACATGGCATCATGAGAATTTACAGTTTATATTCAAGGGGAAAATAATCTTCCCATATATTTAAAAATACCTATTCATGGTGAATTGAATGTCTCATGACCAAAAAAAAAAAGTATTGAAGGTAGTAAGAAACAACTTTTATGAACAACTAATGTACGTCCTTTTATCTTGTTCTAAGTTTAAGAGGTTATAAGAATATAGTATTTTCACCCCTCAGGAAAACAGATGCTAAGGTAAACTAACTCTGAATTTTAAACATAAACTTTTGCAGAATGTTTTGCAATATTATTTTACAGTTTACAATGTTGGGTTGAAAGTTCATGGTTTGTTTTATTCTATCCAATATCTATTTTACACAATAGTCTTGTATCTCTTTGCAAATCACATCATTTCAAAAAATATAGGAAGATATAAAACCATAAGGTCATCCCTTATAAATTTAAGAAGGCTTTAAAATTAAACAAATTATTTCTTTGATTTAACATTCTGATCTCCTACCACGCTTTGGTCTGTATCCTTACGTTGCAGCATACAAGTGTAATTTAAAAAAAAATAAATTCCACAAAACTATTGCTGTGAGAATCCAAAGCTGACCAGCCTAAGGAAAAGAAGGACAGGATTTGGGAGGGATTTCAAGTGCCCATCACGGGGAGAAGGAGTCGGATAACAAAGGTAGGGAGGAGAGGAGGGGTGGGCACCGCAGGGCACTCACCTCTGAGTTCTAGTGTCTTCTGGGTGTCTCAGGTCTAAACTACAAACACTGCAATTGGACTTGCCTGACTCAGGTGCCTGCCCTGAGCTAGTCAACTATCCCAGGGAAGACTCAGTCACATTTGCTCATAGTCACCGAAGAAGGCCATTCCTGGGCAACCACCAAGTGTCGGCAACACCTGGGTGCCATCCCTATAACCAACACCACCACCAAGATGGTTCTAAAGGCAGTGGGACTATTTAAAGGAGGAGATCGCTTCCAATTCCACTTTATCCAGATGAATTACTAAACCAGCCAAATATAAACAGTGTTACTAACTAGGTAATTAAATATTTCCAGCCCAAGAGGTTGAGGTCCAAATTATATTTATGGATTTTACACCACAAATTGTACATAATGGGAGAATTACAAACTTCTCTCGATGTGAATTTGGTCTTCTTTCTTTGGGCAGACAGTAGGAGAACCAGCTAAATGAAGCTTTTTTGCCCAATAAAGCACTTGGTCCTGTCCCATTAGGTGTTAAAGGAGGTTACAGGAATTATGACAACCCTCTGGACTGAATGAATTTTCACAGCTGCACCCCTGAAAGACACTACCTGTTGCCAACAGTGAGTTGGCAGGTGATGGTGGCTCTATGACCATGACACTAAGGTCATGTCTGCAGGCAGGGACCCACCTGTTTATGCGGGATATACAGCTAATGCATTAGCACATGTGCACTTCTTAAATATCTTTTATATCCTGAGGGCAACTTTTCAATAACAAAATAATTCCTCCTGCCATTTATGAGGCACTTACTCCATTGCAGGCCCACACCTGCTTTACATGTACTAACATATTTTAGTGCATGTGCAACAACCCTGTGATGTAAGTATTATTATTATTATTATCATCATCCTCTTATACATCGAGAAACAAAGAAATGTAGTCCCAAGATCACACAACTAGGAATGATTTAAATCAGGTCAATCTGCTTTGGAGCCCACCCAAAGATAAATTTCCCTATAAAAGCATGTTTAAGGTCGATACCGAGAGATAAATTATCCTTTTCTCAAACTTATTAAGAAGTATAGATAGTGTACAGATTCAACTGCAATATAATTCATATTGAAGGAGCAGATTCTTGCCTTGTTCTGTGTCAAACTCTGGGCCTAGGAAGAATCCCAGTCTCCTAACTAGCTGATAGCAGTAGCTACAGATCTCACCCAAAGAACTACACAGAAACCATTTCCAGTTATTCTTTGTACCGTTCACTTGATAGTTATAGCAATCCTACATTGAACACCTACCGTAAGTCAGTTGGTTTTCCTACATTGTCTTATTTAATCTTCCCAATACTGTCAGGTCGCTATTATCATTCCCCCTTTACAGATGAAGTCAGGGGGGTCGCAAGTCCCAGGTCCTAAATTAGGTCCAGGTGAAGCTGGCTTTCACATCCATTTGGGAGGGGGAGAGCTTGTTTCATTTTGTTTCGATTTTGAGGCTTATACTTTTTCCGTTACAACACGCGACACCTCTAGAACATTCATTTACCTCCTTGTGTTTAATCTCACCTCTCCAGATATACAGTGAGCCAGAGGTCACTTCAAATTCCAACGAAATGCATCGTCTTGGGGAGGGCTGTTATCAGCGGGTATCAGGTATCATGGACACATGGCTGACCCATCTAAACTGTATTTGGTGGGCACCCTTTACATCGCTCAGCCCACAACGCAGAGATGCCACGTGCTCTGCAAAGGAGTGGCTTTCCAGCTGAAGAATTTTACAAGCAATCAACAGTCTCTGCAGAATCACATAACAATCTCCTCTGACTCTTCCATCAGAGATGTCCCTCCATCAACATTCTGTGCTACCAATCCACGAACAGAGATAATATCCCCAGAATTCATTTCAAGTATGAACAGCATAATCAGGGGGTTGGTTGAAAACTCTTGAGTGTGTGTGTGTGTGTGTGTGTGTGTGTGTGTGCGCGTGCGCGCGCGCGCGCGCGTGCGGACACAGGCATGTTATAGGTTTACAAGCTTTCCAGTAGTTTGTTTTCTAGAAATCTTCTGAGTATGCTTCTTTGAAAAGACTTCTGGATCCTCTGCGCCAAGGCACCGGTATTTCTAGCTAGAACCAAAGTTAACTATTGACCCGCACACTGTCTTGCGGGAGATCCAGGCACTTAATTACCACCCTGTTATCTGCTTTCGGTATCTTTCCTCCTGCCCGAATCAGCTCAACAATTTCCAGACATTACTACATTCATACGATTTTTCATCTTCTCTGATATCATCATTTGATCACCCACTTTTTGATCTTTACAGTTCATCTAAGTTTTCTACTTTTGGAGAAGCACTACATTGTAGAAGGACTTTAATTTTTACCAGCCTAAAATTTAACTCTTGCTTTACCTTACATTTTCATTTAAGAAGCTACTTGATTTCTTTTTAAAACATATTAAGACATCAGTCTTTGAAATGACTTTGAAAGTGTCTGCTCTCTCCAACCCTAGTTTGTGTATTCCAGAAATGGGAACTCTGTGCTAGTTTTTATTCCTCTTTTTGGACAATAATAACTATCCCACAGCAGCAGGGGCTGTACAGACACAGCGTACTGTGGAGTAGGCTGCGTACTCCTTTCAGACATTAGCACTTCCCTTGCCTGGAAAGATTCATTTGACACTAGTTTTGAAGTCCTCCAGTGACATAAATGTGCATTCCTTTCAAGGTCCCCAAACTGTTACAAGAATGTTCGACTCAATGATCCTCTAGACAGGTCCTCAACGCTCCACAGCCTTCATTCTACGAGGGATGTTATCTTATCTTAGAATTACACTTAAATTAGGCTGAGATGATCTTTCTTAAACAAACTTTGTTAGCTAATACTTAATACATTACGGCATTCAGGCACTAAACTCACCATTTCCCTAGGAGGTGTTCTGAAGTATTTTCTCGTGAGTTTTTTTTCTGTTTAAGGAGGATTAGAACATCTTTTCCTTATGAATCCTACAGATAATTATATTATCTATAGGATTTTGAGACAATGTGTTCCAATAAAGGGACATAAAAATGTTAAGAACAGAAAACAATGAAGGATACGTATGTGTACACACACACACACACACACGCGGGGAATAGGGAAAGAAGAACAGAGGAGAATAAAATTCATTAAAAGCTATAGATTTCAAGTAGGAGACTACAATAATATACTAAAAATTGTAGATACCATAAAAAGTAAGGTTTGTTGGAAATTTTCTCCCTATGTTTGTAAATAATTACTATAATGTTACTTAAGGAAAACTTTCGTTGCGTTGCAGAAAGCAAGTTACACTGTATTTCAAATTTTAATATTTAGTTGCTAAAATATTAGCACCTTAGAGATAATAGACAGCAGGGGGAATTGGTGCCATTTTCATGACAATAATACAATTTTTAGTGGAATTCACCTAAGCCTGTGGAGATGGAGAGGGAGACCTCCAGTCTAATGCTCTTTTTTTAATCACCCCCATGCCGTCCCCTCCCCAGGCTCCAGGCCATAGATGCTCTCAGGACAGCAAGGCAGAGCCTCAGAAAGCTGTTTTCCAAGAACTGACTTAGGCACAAAATTCCGGGAACAAATCACCCACCAGCATTATTTTATTGTTCTACTTTCAAGAAACGCAGATCTTTCTTAGAACTTCAGCGCATGGCCTACATCACAATTCACAGGCGTTCAGGCAAAATTCGCAAAATGTTTGTTAGTCTGCAGTGAAAGTTTCTGTTCAGACTCTTCTGGGTGCTCCTAATTGGCCTCGTCAAAGCCAGGCTGGGACATTCTCATCCTGCAAAGCAGCTGAATCTGCAGCATCTCTTTATCTGCCTCTCCCTGCCCCCTTTTAAAAATCAAACTTATCCTTTCACCCAGTTTCATTTTCCTTACCAGGCACATCGATACACACTCCGGACCCATAATAACCCATTCAACACACCTACAAACTCTGTTTAATCCACTAAGGCCTTATGAAGTGATTCAGAAAAATCACATAAACAGTGTCACAACCAGAAATGAAGAGTTGGTATTACCTGGACATATTACCTTTCTGAGAGCACACAGATTTATTTTCCTCTCCACTTTATTTCTTTGTTCTGTATGTAATGTTACAGTGAAACCAAATCTACACTCTAGATGAAGTCTGATTTTCACATCTTATGAATTTCATCAACACTAAGTACGTCTAATACGCTCCCTTAATTTTTGTAAATTTGAATTAATTTGGAAAAAAATGGAAATGAATAAAACGATTAAAGAGTTAAATAAAATCAATACATTACTATCCAGAGACAACAAAGATTAAATTTTGGAATAATACTTTCATGATTTTTCTCTCTATATTTATTTATACCCAAGTAAAGCATACGGGTACTTGATGTTGTATTTGTTAATTAATAAGTTAATAATTTTTACAACTAATGAAATGCATAATTGTGCATGATAAAAAAATTAAAAACAAAATGACAGAAAACACTATTCTTTTTTATATGTATTTTTTTTTAATTAATTTATTTATTTATTTTTGGCCGTGTTGGGTCTTTGTTGCTGTGCGCAGGCTTTCTCTAGTTGCGGCGAGCGGGGCCTGCTCTTCGTTGAGGTGCGCGGGCTTCCCATTGCAGTGGCTTCTCTTGTTGTGGAGCACAGGCTCTAGGCGCACGGGCTTCAGTAGTTGTGGCACACAGGCTCAGTAGTTGTGGCACGTGGGCTCAGTAGTTGTGAGTCGCGGGCTCTAGAGCGCAGGCTCAGTAGTTGTGGCCCACGGGCTTAGTTGCTCCACGGCACATGGGATCTTCCCGGACCAGGGCTCGAACCCATGTCCCCTGCACTGGCAGGCGGATTCTTAACAACTGTGCCACTGGCGAAGTCCCGAAAACGCTATTCTTAACAGTTGCATAATATCTTTTGGATGTGCTATGAATTCCTGTCCATCCTTTTGAAAACACTTCTATGATTCCAAACTGTAGTACTATTGTATTTCCATTTTTGTACTTGGATCCAGACCAGATCTCTGATCATGACCTTGGATTCTGAGATATGAAATTGTGGGCTCAAAATTTAAAACATTTAAAAGCTTTTGGAACACAAAAGCCAATGTGTTTCTAGTAAGGTTCAATCAAATTTATCAATCACTGTAACTCCATACTGCCTGACCATAAATTAGTCATATTTTAATTGTTTCCTATTTTATAGTTAATAGTTAATGAATGTAACTTGTGTTCCATTTATTACAAATCTATTGCACATTGTATTTGATTTTATATTGATTTGCCATTTGTATGAAATTTGTTAATTGACCTTAGTTGACTTTTATTAGTGCTTTAATTTTAGTTGTTTTTTGTTTGTTTGTTTACAAAAGCTTATTATATATTATAGTAATTAATACTTTATCTGGCATTTATATAGCATACTGTTTTCTTAGCTCTAATAATTTTAATCTTTTGACTTCAGTGTGTTAAATGTAATTAATTGATGTTTTCCTATGTGACTTCAATTCTTTTCAATATATTGATAATTTAGTGTTTAATTTATGTTTTGGTATATGATATGAGATGAGAACAAAAATTGAGGTTTTCCAAGTAATTAGATGTTCTTCCTGGTACCACTAATCAAACCATCCATTCTTCTTTAGTGTGGTGTGTTTTCTTGATCACACACATGCACACACCACACACACACACACACACACACACACACACAGAAAGGGAGAGAGGGGCTTTCCTTCCACCCGCTGAAGCTAGCAACAGAACCAGGATGCTTAAATATAAGTAAGTATCATTTTACATCCGATAGGGCTTAATTTCCCACATTCTTATTCTTTTTTATTCTCCCCATTCTAACTTTTTCTAACTTTTATTAAGCCCTCCCCGTCAGCATCCTCACGAAACTTATTTCCTTTATCCTATGGCTAATAATTGTACTAACACTTTAAGAATTTAAGTTAATTTGGGAAAAGTTAATATCTTTAACATAGTTCATTTACTTATTCAAGATCATGGCACATTTCTCTATTCCTCAAAATTCACTTTTAAGTTTCTTAGTAAGTTTTCTGGGTTTCTTTCCTGTATGTTTAACATCATTCTCTATAGGGAGATTCTTAGTAGAATTTTTGGATTTTATTTTTCTGATTGTTCTAGTTTTTATTTGCTATCATAATCCTCTCCCATCTCTATACCATCAAACTTGTAGAAGCTATGCAAGAGCACTTTTAGTTGTATGCTAGCATTCACTCGCTTTACTCAATACTCATGTTTAATTTTAGGTTTTTATATCCAATTGATTCTTTTGCATTCATTAAGCATGGAATTATGTGATTTCAAGTAGTGGTGAAGTTGTCAACTTTGCAATAGTTATATCTTCTTTCATGCATTTTTGTTGCATTGACCAAAATGTCCAGAACAATCTTGATTAGTTGTGATATGTTTATAAATATATACGTCAATAGAAATTCTGACTATATCTCTTTGTTATGTTTGTTTTGCTGTTTTATACCACAGGAATACAAAGGATCATGAGAGACTACTATGAACGATAAAACCAAAAAACTGGATAACCTAGAAGAAATTGTTAAATTCCTAGAAACCTACAGCCTACCAAGAATGAATCGTGAAGAAATAGAAAGTCTGAATAGACCAATAATGAGTAAGAAGACTGAAGCAGTAATCAAAAACCTCCCAACAAAGAAAAGCCCAGGACCAGATGGTTTCACTGGGAAGTTCTACTGAACATTAAAGACGAATTGATGTAAACCCTTCTCAAACTCTTCCAAAACATTGAAGAGGCAGAAACTCATTTTACCCTGACACCAAAGCCATATAAGGACACCACAAGAAAAGAAAATCATAAATCTATACCCCTGATGAATGCAGATGCAGAAATATTCAAAAAAATATTAGGAAACTGAATTCAATAGCACATTAAGAGGCTCATACACCAAGATCAAGTGGGATTTATCTCTGTAATGCAAAGATGATCCATACATACAAATCAATCAGTGTGATACACTATATGAATTAAGTAAGATAAAAATCATAAGATTATCTCAATAGATGGCACAAAGAAACATCCTCTCATGAAAAAAAAACAAAAAAAACACTCAGCCAATCTGGTATAGAAAAAACATACCTCAACACAATAAAGGTCACACCTGACAAACCCACAGCCAGCATCATACTCAATGATATGATGGTCATACCCAATCTTTTCTTCTAAGATCAGGAACAAGACAAGTGGCCCACTGTCACCACTTCTATTCAACGTAGTCCCGGAAGTCCTAGCCAGGGCAATCAGGCAAGAAAAAGAAATAAAAGGCACCCAGACTGGCAAAGAAGAAGTAAAATTGTCTTTGTTTGCAAATGATATGATCTTATATATAGAAAATCCTAAAGACTCCACCAAAAAACAAAAAAAAAACTCATAAATAATAAATGAATTTAGTGAAATAACAGAATATACAATCAACATACAGAAATTAGTTACATTTCTATACATGAACAGCCAATTATCTGAAAAAGAAATAAAGAATACAATCCCATTTACAATAGTATCAGAACAATAAAATACTTTGGAATAAATTTAGGAGGTAACACTTTTACACTGAAAATTAAGACTTTGGTGAAAGAAATTAAAGAAGATATAAACAAATGGAAAGATATCTCATGTTCATGGATTAGATGAATTAACATTGTTAAAATGTCCATACTACCCAATGTCATAGACAGATGAATCTATAGATTCTATAGAATCTATAGATTCAATGCAATCCCTATCAAAATTCCAAGGGTGTTTTTAACAAAAATAGGAAAACCAATCCTAAAATTTATATGGAGGAATGAAGACCCTGAATAGCCAAAGCAATCCTGAGAAAGAAGAACATAGCTGTTGGCATCACACTTCCTGATTTCAAACTATACTACAAAGCTGTAGTAATCAAAACGGTATTTTATTGATTTTAATCATTTATTTATCATTTATTGATTGATTTTATATTTTGCTATGAAGCTTCATGCACATTTTAATTTGACTTATGCTTTTAATCAGCATAAAAGGATTCTCATTTTGCCACTCCGAACTGTTTGAATTATTAAATTTATTTTTTTAATATCCATTTTATTTGTTCTTATTTTATACTATAAGAAATACCATATGAAATATCTTCTTGACTTTCATTTTACCACGGACTTTGATGGTTTTCATCTTCTTTTTACTTTTATTTTTTAAAATGTATTTGAGGGGACTTCCCTGGTGGTCCAGTGGCTAAGACTCCACACTCCCAATGCAGGGGGCACTGGTTCAATCCCTGGTCAGGGAACTATATCCCACATGCCACAACTAAGAGTTCGCATGCCGCAACTAAAGATCCTGCGTGCCGCAACTAAAAGATCCCCATGCTGCAATAAAAAAAAAAAGATCCTGCATGCTGAACAAAGATCCACGTGCCACAACTAAGATCCAGCGCAGCCAAATAAACAAATAAATAAATATTCCAAAAAAACAATTAAAAAATAAAATGTATTTGAAATAAATTTTCTTTGTTGATTAAATTCAAAATTAAAATCTGCTTTAATCTCCCCATGCAAGCCAAAAATTATGTGACACATTTAAATTTTTTATCTTCTTTTTTAAATTCATAACCTTAATACATAAAAACCGTTATTTTTATATTCAGGTTATCTTTCCTGAATTACCCCTTTTCTATATATGTATATCACCTTTATTAAGACTGGTTAATAAATTTGTATTCTATTTTTTCCGTATTCATTTTTTTAATCTTTTTTCATCCATAGATATCTCACTAGGTAACTTTAGAAGATAAAGTTCTTAATCATAAATATGTAAGGACATGCAAATGCAAAACAAAACAAACAAAAAAAACCACTTTTGGGGCTCCCCTGGTGGCGCAGTGGTTGAGAATCTGCCTACCAATGCAGGGGACACGGGTTCGAGCCCTGGTCTGGGAAGATCCCACATGCTGCGGAGCAACTAGGCCCGTGAGCCACAACTACTGAGCCTGCGCTCTAGAGCCCGTGAGCCGCAACTACTGAGCCCACGTGCCACAACTACTGAAGCCTGCGTGTCTGGAGCCAGTGCTCTGCAACAAGAGAGGCCGCGACAGTGAGAGGCCCGTGCACCGCGATGAAGAGTGGCCCCCACTTGCCACAACTAGAGAAAGCCCACGCACAGAAACGAAGACCCCAACACAGCCAAAAATAAATAAATAAATAAATAAAATTTTAAAAAAACAAACCACTTTAATATTATGTAATAAAAATATCCAGAGTTCAGATTTCAAATTATCTCATAAATCTCATGGTTAGTATGAAATTTATTAGAGTTTTTTGGTTGGAATACAGTTGAATAGGAAACAAATAAGACTCATTGTGTATTTTTTTTGGTATTGAAATACTGAAAGATCTCTTTCAATTTAAACTCTAACATAGCTAAATAAAGTGTGAATTTAAAGAAGGTACAAAAACGACAAATAATTCATTTTAAAGTTACACCTAGTTTTTGATGTTTTGCAATATTTAAAGAGAAATAAAGAAAAGAAAACATCATTCCAGCAGCCTAGGTCAAAACCAAAGTTCAGGTTTGATTTGTTTAGTTGAATTCTATTTTTTTCCTCACACTCCAGTGGCCTAGTGTTCTAGTCTAGGGGTCCTTTCCTTTCCTTTTCTTTTTTTGTTTTAACTGTTTGACTCCCTTCACCCACTTCTCCCACCCCACTTCTGGCAGCCACCAATCTATTCTTTGTATCTATGAGGTTGATTTTGGGTTGTGTTTTTTTTTTTTACTTTTTAGATTCCACATATAAGAGAGATTATAAGGTATTTGTCTTTCTCTGTCTGACTTATTTCACTTAACATAATGCCTCCATGTTGTCAAAAATGGCAAGATTTCCTTCTTTTTATGGCTGAGTAATATTCGTGTGTGTGTGTGTGTGTGTGTGTGTGTGAGAGAGAGAGAGAGAGAGAGAGAGAGACATGGTCTTGGGATCACCAGGTGAGCTATCAGCAAAGCCATGGAGTATTGAAAGCTAATGGACAGGGCACAATGACCTTGACATGGTGGAGAAAATTTAACCCTAACTGCCTACAAAGGAGAAGGAAACAGCAGGGACGAAGCAACAAAACACAAAGGACTTTTAGGGCAGTGAAAGTATTCTGTGTGATGCTATAATGGTGGGTACATGTCATTGTACATTGGTCCCAACCCATAGAATGTACAATACCAGGAGTGACCCTAACGTTACGTATGGACTCTGGGTGATAATGACGTGTCCATGTAGGGTCATAGGTCATCACCAGTGTACCACCTGGAGAGGGGTGTTGATAATGGGGGAGATCATGCGTGTGTGCGGCCCGGTGTCATATGGGAAATCTCTGTACCTTCCATTCAACTTTCCTGTGAACCTAAAACTCCTCTAAAAATACACCTAATTTGAAAACAAAATGAAACAAACCTATGAAGCAAACTGGTTTGTACAGAGACCGGCAGCAGAAAGGCCTAGGAATAGAGGCATCGGGCACCCCTCAAGGTGGAGGGCAAGGTGGGCTTGAAGGTGGGAGAACAGGTGCCCTCAGTGGGGGCAGCAGCCCGCCCACATGTCCCCACCAGCGGCAGCAGGACCCGGGTCTCCTCTCTGTGGAAGTTGAGCCAGGACCTGCAGAAGGAACTACCAGGAACAGTGGAAGGGACGTGCCAGGCAAGGGCGGGGACAGTGAGCAAAGGGGCGGCCTTGGCACTGAATGGTCCCACTCACTTCCCTTCAGCCCTTTCCCTGGGTGGTTCTCACACCGTGGTGACAGTGCTTACAGGATCTGTATGGGAGATGGAAGGGGTCCAGATTAAAGACGGAGGAGCGAAGGGGAACCAGGATGACGATGAGGGAGGGTGCAGGATGCACGCTTTGCTGAGAGCTTGCAGCGAGACCAGGACCGGTCCAGCAGGAGGACACGGGCTCCAGGAGGGACATCGGTCATGGACCAGTAGGTCACCTGAAGTCCACACTAAATTGACAGGAATACCACAGTCCTTTCAAAGGGGAAAACTAATTTATAGGGACTTAGAAAGGCAATCAAATTTTTTTTAAGCATTAATCATTCTAAGAAAATAAAAAACAAACCAAGGTGACATATATTCAAAATATACTATGCGTCATCTATGAACAAAAGAAAACTTACCTAATCATACATTATAAACATTAATTTAGCCAAAATCATCATGAATTAAGTAGGGAGACTGGAGGTGGAGCGTGTATGAGTGTTTGTACGTGAACGCGTATGTGAGTTACATGTGTGTTTTGGGGGGGTAGCTGAGAGGGTGTCGAGTATAGAGGAACTTAAAAACCATAAATGAGTAATTCAGAAGTATTCATTTAAGCCTATTATTTCAAACATGAAAATAAAGCAGCTAAAAATCGGAAGCTGACTGCACCCAAAGAGTGAGGCTCGGGCACAAGGGTGGGTGGATCCTGTGCTACTCTTTTAAGTTTAATTTTCATACATACAGGTATTACTTTGATTAAAAAAAAAAAACTTTTAAAACAATTAAATTAAACAGGAAAAATGCATCAACAATGCATCGTAATGAGACTTCGCCACCTGCGTTTGACTTCACCTACGTCGCCTTCCGGTGTCTTCCCAAAGGACAGAATGGTGCTGCTCTCAGGTCCGTATCTGTGGGGTATCACTGCTGCCTAGCATCTCAAAGGCGTTCAGTAAATGCTCTGAATTAAATACGTAAATCCGATCAATATAAAATGAGCCTTCTTTCTATAAAAAGTGAAAGGGTGTGACTCAAAGAACACTACAGCAATATTAAAAAGACAGTGAATGGGTGTCCAGGCAAGAAAGTTCACTCTGAAGCCAGAGCTTGTTTAAAATCCATCCTACTCCTTTTTGGAAGATTCCTAAACTTCTAACATTTGAATTTTCTCATGCTGAAATGGTGATTATAACAGTTCACTCACAGGGTTGCTATGAAGGTGAATAGAAGTTGCATGGTTTGTGGCTCCTCTTAGTACACATTTAGTAAATGTCAGTTTCCCTTTTCAGACCAGTGATAAATGGTATAGTGGCTTCAGTGAAAAATGTGCATGGGTTTATATATCTTGATGAATTAATTTATGGAAAGGAACTAGAGGATAAACCAAGTGATGTAACACAGCAGATACACTGCAAAATCCATGCTAAAACTTTAAAGGGAATCTGTGCCCATACACAGAAACAGACACATGAATACTTCCCCTAATTCTGCAAAAACTCTGGTTCTAGATGCAACAAAATCTCAGACTTTAACTGGAGAGCTTAATACCTAGAAATCTCTCTCTATGCTTGTAGCAAAGCCAGGGCTTCCCTCGGATGCCCTTGGACTGTCAGAATCAGCCCTAATCAAAGACAGAATAAAAGAAGAAATAAAAGAACCAGAATTGGAACTCAGATTTTTTTTTAAAACCGAGACTTGTTCTTAACAATTTGAGTTTCCCTGCTTCACAGGTCTGACTCTGTGCATTGCACCTCCAAGTTAGCTTCTCCAGTGCCAGAGCTATTTCGGATTCAAAGAGAGTCCTATGCATGAAGGAAACACATACTTCTATGGGAATAAAAAAAAGTTAACATTCCTTAAAGATGTCTCTTATCAATTACAACTCAAGTGTTGATTACAAAGGGAAACAATTTCCCATTCAAGACTGCCTAACTCGGGTCTAGTTTAACATATTCATCTAAGCTAAGTTAACTTTCCAAAGGTCTTTAGCACAGCGAGCCGGCATCCCCTCCTCCAAACCCCACCCGCAAACTCTGAAAGGAACGTATATGATCTGGACAATACACAAAGGAACAAGTGGGGATACAGAAACAAATGGCTATTGTGATGGGAGCTTGGAGGTTCCTGATCCCGGCTGAGGGGCTAGAAAGAAGGCAGCCAACAGTGGACACCAACAAGAGAGCATTGTGCCCGCAGAAGACTGTACTTTGTGTACGAGGGGAAAATCAAAAGCATTGTAGACATTGCTCTGATTTCCCATAACACAAATGTTATAAGACCAAGAACAGCTGAATGAAATGGCAGTTGATACAGGAGACAAGTCCAAATGATGAAGTCTAGTCACGGTCAACAGTTAATTAAATTCAACACACTGTTTTTATCATCCTTGGGCTTTGACTCTCTGACACTGACATTCCCCACACTCTTTTTAGGGAGTTTGGACCTGGCTGGAATCTCTGGATAATAATCATCTTCCATTTAGCTGAAAGCAGCCGGGAGTGGGGCCGTTTGATCATTTTTAGGGAAGACGGTGAAGGAAAGCATCAGAAAAACCTCTCGTTTTCCCAGTGTGGTTGTAATTAGCGTCCCTCTTAAGTCAGTTCTTAGCTGTGACAAAGACCTGTGCTTGGTGGCTGGAAGAAGGGGTGTCTTCACAGGTGTGTGGGTGAGGAAGGGGCTAGAGGAGGGGTGGGGTGGGTGAGGGTACAGAAAAGGGGGCGTGGGAAGAGGCCGCGTTTTCCTCTTGCTTTCTTGACCTACATAGATTTCCCTTTTGGGACTGAATGAGGACACATAACTACCTGCTCTGAAAGTTGCACAAAAGAGCATCTGTTCTATTCTAAAGGTGAGAAAAATCTTTGTACAGGGATAAATATAGAAGCACACACACAGCAGTATGAGTGTCTATATTTATTCACATCCAAGTTAAAAGAAAAGGACCTTTTTAAAGCCAACGAGAATACTTTCTATGTATGACCTTCATGTGCCTAAAAATAATTTCACTATCATACACACAATTCATTTCTTCTTTGAAGCAGAGAGGAGAATAATTAGTTTTTCCAAACTCTATATCATGACTAATTTGGATATAATATGAGCCCCAAAAAATCTCCAAAAGAAAAGTAAATCTCCTGGAAATGCAAAGGAAATACTTTCCACTAGCTCTGTAATTGTTTACATTATATCCCAAAGATGTTATGACTTGGTTTAAGAATTTAATGATATGGCAGTAGCTTTGTCCATGGTTGGCCAAAAATAAATTTTTAAACAGGTTCAGGCCGGTCACCTGGACATGGAAATTGCACTCCCCACCCTGGACGGCTGCAGGAGACCTTGTCAGCATCTCCATCGTGGGCGGTAGGGGATTCGAGTCTTCCAGCAGCCCCCCACCCCTGCTCCCACTTCCCTGAGTGCATGCCCACCCAGCCATGTCAGAACTGCAGGGACCCCAAAGCCCTCTCCCCTCCCCACAAATAAAAACCAAACAAAGCAAACCAACAGAGCCGAGCACCTTGAAGCTCTGCAGATCATTTCATGTGTGAATGTGCACGTTTTCAAAGTCATATAATTTCCTATCACGTCCCCAGAGCTGGTACTTCTAATTCATTCAGCAAGTATTGATTGAGCACGGGGGGAGCACGGTGTCCTTCTAGGTGCCTGGGAGACTGCGCGTGGGAACTGCATGTGGAAAAATCCCTGCCCACGAGCTTCTAGTGGAGGGAGAGGCAGTCGATACTGAGTCAACACATACCTAGAAGGATGACAGGCAGATGCAAGTGACAATGATTCAGAGTAGGGGAGGGCGTGTGGGGTGGGAGAGTTGACGCTCTGTGTAGGAAGGTCAAAGAGGCCTCTCGGAAAAGAGGGCATGGAGTGAGGGTCTGAAGGAAGTGAGGGTGGGGTCGCGTGATACCTGGAGCTTCCTTCCTCCCACTTGCCGTGGCCTGGCCAAGCCTGCGGTGGGGCGGGTGAGCAGGAGGGTAGACGTGGTGACTCTGGGCGGCGGTGAGGGGAGCCAGCCCCAGGCCACAAAGGCCTGGGCCCCTTCCCTGAGGGGCACGCAGAGCCGTGGGAAGGTGTTCAGCAGAGCGGTGGCATAATGGTCTCCATCTCAATAGGACCGCTCTGGCCGTCGGAAGGTCCTGGCGTGCACCCAGGTAAGAGCTGGGGACCCATGTGGAAGCCGCAGAGGTGATGAGACGTGGTCAGGGTTTTGGGGGGTTTGGTATATTTTGAAACAAGAGCCCGAGGGATTTGCTGGAGGGTTGGAGTGGGCGTGAGAGGACAAGAGGCATCTAGAGGTCACAGTTGCCACTTCGAAGTAAGAGGAGAGACCGTGCGAGGGACAGACACGCAGAAGAGATGCTGAGAAGGCATCAGACACAAGACGGGTTCAAGGGAGGACTGTGAACCGAAGACACACGCTCGGGAATCACTGGCTTCTAGGAAAGAGTGCTGGCCTCGCGATGAAACGCAGTAACCCAGGGAATGAGTGTAGACCAAGCGGAGGAGAGAGAGGCTTGGGCCCAGGACGCGCTGCAGCGCTGGGGCCTGCAAAGAGCCCCCAGCGAGGAAGAGGAGACAGGAGAGGGGTCCCAGAGGACAGCCGGGCGAAGCACCAAAGGGACAGCAAGGAATTCTCTACCAGAAGCTACTGATGGAGTGAAACGTGTGAAATAAAGACAGAAGGGGCCACTGGATTGGGTAACATAAACCATTACATTAAAGTAAAAGTCTATGAATATTTCTATTCCCTGTATATGTGAAAAAGGACACATGTCAATGGATCGTGAGAAGAAGCAAGTAGACAGAACGTAGTTTGGCTGACCCAGTGCCAGGACGCCGTCTCCCGCGGGGCTCCAAGGTGCCGGCGGCAATGAAATCCCATGTCTGCGGGCCACTCTCAGGTGTCAGGAGTGACCCTGGAAACCGTGAAGTGACAACATCCTTTGTTGTTAAGACACACTCTGGGGGCACTTCACCAAGGCCATTCGCTTTTCTCCAGGAGCCTCTCAGCATCCTTCAAGCAGGAAAGGCTTCCAGAGAACACGGCTGTGTTACCCACACCTGCTCCCATCCTCATCACAGACTCTGAGTGAGACGCTGGGCCCCGGAAAAACAGCGTCCGTGTGACGTCCCCCCAGGAAAGGAAGCAATGGCGGGCCCCCATCCGTGTGAAGCACGCCAGGAGGGCCAAATACACAAACAGAGCAAAGACACACGGCTTAGCTGTGCATATCAAATTATTGAGAATCCCGTCGTTAGCTTTCCTCGTTTTGACTACATTCACCGTGTGCGTTCAGATCTGCAACATAAAACAGAGGACAGAAGGACCGCAGAGCAAGCCCCGGCAAAGCTGCTGCACGAGTCCTGGCGCATGGAGGTGCTTTCTGCTTGCCCCGCTCCGGGTCACAAAGCCCCAACAGGGGCCCACCGGGGGCTGCTGCACCACCCCAGAGGAAAACTGAAGAAGGGCTTTAAAATACATACAAACTCACAGGCATTCCTTTAAATGTACAGAAACTACCATTACGTAGTTTCATTTTAATCCGGAAGAAGCTCTGGCAGCGTTTTCTGCTGCCTCTGCTGAATTGAAAGCCCCACCGTCTTCTGCACAACCTCACTTTCTATCCCACCCAGGAACAGAACCAATAAAACGCGCACAGCGGGGTAGACAGAAACCCACGTCTCCCGCATGCACGGAATCGAGATCAACCGTCACGGGAGCTCAGATGTGACAGAAACCGATACAGGTGCCGATGCCGTCCTTGTGCCTGAAGAATCTGGTTCTCCAACGTTTTCCTGAAGGAGCCAGGCCGGTTACCTGACCACAGGTTTTCCCGTTCCCGTCAGTGTTAGACAAACAACAGACGGGTGGAAACAGAAGGACCACAGCTAATTTAATGCTCTTTTAATGTCAGGCATCCTTAACACAGGAACCAACCAACATGGTGGAGGCATTTCATGTGGGAAAGAACGGCTCACGGCCTTTGTGTTCGTCTTAAAATCACCCACTTCTCTGCCCCCCAGCTGCTTCTTTCTTGAGCTCAACCATATAAGCCACTGAGGCAAAACTAAGTCTAAGGGGCTCAGGCCCCTCCTTCAGAGGCCAGTGTGGGATGATCAGAACATACTCTGGGAGTGTGACACTGGAAGGCCAGGAAAGCTTGTGTGCATCCCTTATAGAAATCTCTCCAGATGAGCCTAGATACAGAGACCCCTGTTTAGAATCACCTGAAATTGAACCTACAATGACTGAAAACCATCTAATCTGGTAATGTTTATTGCCACTTTCAGGATGACTGCTTTAAGCGAAGAAATAAGAGCTTAATTTTTACTAAATATCTCAGGATCTCTACCCTGGGGTGTGTGTGTGTGCGTGTGCGTGTGCGTGTGTGTGTGTCAATGTGCTCAGAGTTGAATTGGAAAGAGGAGGGTTAGGGTACCTTTTATTTTACTTTAAACCAATAAAACCCTAGCTTTATATTGAGAAAAGATTCTTCACTCATCAGGGCGTAATATCAAGGAGTTTTGACAGTATGGATTCCTTTGTTGAGCAAGTCCATGCATGTAGGCTACACATATATTTTAGGGTATTTGCTGCAGAGCTAAAGGTCACAATTCTTGTCCAGACATTGCATTATGTCAATGATGTCTCTAGACTCGTGGCCACATCCCTCCAATCGCTGCCTCCATCTACATGGCCGTCTCCCTGGGCATCTCTGCTTCTTCTTACAAGGGATCTTGCCACTGGATTGAGAGCCCACCTAAATAATCCAGGATGATCTCATCCTGAGACCCTTAATTGCATCTGCAAAGACTCTTTTTCCAAGTAAGGTCACATTCACAGCTTCAGAGGGTTAAGATGTGGACCATTCCACCAACTGCAGGTGGATAGGCTTTTGGCAGATGGAGAGAAACAAGGACAGTTTAGCACAGCTGCAAACTGATGCACAGCACTACTCCAACATGCAAAGAAATTCTGACTTTTCCATTTTCTATAACTAAACTTTTAAAAACATATATATTTTTTATTGGAGTATAGTTGATTTACAATGTTGTGTTAATTACTGCTGTACGGCAAAGTGATATATATACCTATACATTCTTTTTTTATATTCTTTTCCATTATGGTTAATCGTAGGATATTGAATATAGTTCTCTGTGCTATACTGTGGGACCTTATTGTTTATCCATTCTATGTATAAAAGCTTATATCTGCTAGCCTTAAACTTAACTTTTTCATGAGTCTCTACAAGTGCCAGTGGAGATGGAAGGAGACTTCAACGTAGGAATCCAAGGAGAAGAGTCAGGGAGAAGGGAATCTTAAATCCTTGCCTTCCCTCCACCTGGCTTCACACTCAATGACAGAGGAAGGGCTAAATCTCCCACTCCCACTTTATTCTGGAAGGAATCTTCTCTCTGTCATACCGTCCCCTTTGCCAGGTGATAACTACCTTAACCTAAGAATAAAGTACTTGGGAACACACTTAACAAAAGTGCAAAAATTGTACACCAAAAATTATAAAACATTGTTGAAAGAAAATTAAATGAGACAAATAAATGGAATATTCATAGGATATTTAATATTATGAAAATAGAGATATTGCCCCAAATTTATCTACTAATTCAACACATTTCGTTTCAAAATCCCAGGTACCTAATTTTTCTAAAAATGTTGACCAGCTATTACTAAATTTCATATGGAAATGGTATAAAACCAGGATAGCCAAAACAGTCTTGAAAAAGAAGAATAAAGTTGGAGGACACACCATTCCTGGTTCCAAAATTTGTTATGAAACTATAGTATTTAAGACAGTGTGGTATTGGCATAATGACAGACAAATAGTGCAATGAATATAATTCGAAATCCAGCAATAATCCTTTCCCCTTATGATTAATTGATTTTCAACAGGATGCCAAGACAATTAAATAAAGACTAGTCTTCCCAATAAGTGGTGCTGGGACAACTAGATCTCTACATGCAAAATAATGAAGTTAGACTTCTTCATAACGTAAACATGAATTGACTCAAAATGAATCATAGACCTAAATGAAAAAGGTCAATTATAAAACTCTTAGAAGAAAACATAAGAAGTCTTTGTGGTCTTGAATTAGGAAATGGTTTCATGGTTATAACAGCAAAGGACCATGTAACTGAAAGAAAAATAGGTAAATTACTCTTCATCAAATTAAAAATACTTTTGTGCTATAAAAACTGGGAAAACTTTATGTGTAAAAGACAGTCCACAGAATGAGAGAAAATATCTGAAAGTTATATATCTGATAAGGGACTTGTTTCCAGAATATAGATTAAAAAAACTTTTACAACTCATAAATAAAAAGATAAATAAACCAATTCTTTAAACAAGCAAAGGTAGAAATAAAACTCTCTTTGTTCACAGATGACATGATTTTCTATGTCTATGTAGAAAATCTCAAAGAAACAGTCCAAAAAACCTCCTGGAACTAATAAGCAATTAGAGTAAAGTGGCAAGATATACAAAAGCCAATTTCTTTCATATATACCAGCAATGAACAAGTGGAATTTGAAATTAATAACCCAATACCATTTACATTAGCACCAACGCATTAAATAAGTATAAATCTCACAAAATATGTGTAAGATTAATATAAGGAGAAGTACAAAACTGATGAAAAGTATCAAAGATCTAAATAAATGGAGAGAGACTTCTTGTTCATGGATAAGAAGACTCAATATTGTCAAGATATCAGTTCTTACCAACTTGATCTATAGATTCAACACAGTGGCCATCAAAATCATAGGAAGCTATTTTGTGAATACTGACAAATGGATTAAAGTTTATATGGACAGATAAAAGACTGAAAATACCCAACACAGCAATGAAAGACTTACTTCTAGACTTATTATGAAGCCACAGTAATCAACACAGTGTAGTATTGATGAAAAAAAATAGGCAAAGAGAGCCCAGAAAGAGACCCACATAAATATAATCACCTAATCTTTGTCAAAGGAGCAAAGGCAACTCAGTGGAGAAAAAAAGAATCTTTTCAACAAATGGTGCTGGAACTGGACCAAAAAATTGAATCTAGACACAAACTTTATACCTTTCACAAAAATTAACTCAAAATGGATCATAAGCCTAAATGTAAAATACAAAATTATAAAACTCCTAAATGATAACATAGGAGGAAATCTAGGTGACCTTGGTTTTGGTGATGACTTTTTAATTTTTTTAAAAAAATTTAAATTTTTTGTTTTTTAAAATATTTTAGATATTTATTTATTTATTTTTTGCCACACATTGTGGGATCTTAGTTCTCCGACCAGGGATTGAACCCAGGCCCTCAGCAGTGACAGCACAGAGTCCCGCCAGGGAATTCCCTTTTTAATATTTTTTTTTCTGGCCTGGTGATGAATTTTTAGATACAACACCAAAAGCACAATACTTGCAGGGAAAAATAATAAATCAATGTCAGTCAAATTAAAAACTTGTTTTCTGCAAAAGACACTGTTAAGTGAATGAAAAGACAAGCAAAAAATGTTTGCAAAACATATCAGAAAAAGGACTGGTATCCAAAATATACAAAGAACTCTTAAAACTCAACAATAAGAAAATAACCTGGTGTAAAAAAATGGGCAAAAGATCTGAACATACACCTCACCAAAAAAGATACACAGATGGCAAATAAGCATATGAAAATACATTCAACACCATATGGCCTTAGGAAACTGTAAATTTAAACAACATTGATACACCCACTACTCACCTATGAGAATGGCTAAAATCCAGAACACTGACATCACCAAATGCTGGGGAGACATGGAGCAATAGGAACTCTTATTCATTGCTAATGTAGCAAAATGCTACAGACACTTTAGAAGACAGCTTAGCAGTTTTCCACAAAACTAAACATATTCCTAGCACACAACCCAGCACTTACGCCCCTTGGTATTAACACAAATGAGCTGAAAACATATGCCCACAAGAAAACCTGCACATGAATGTTTATAGCAGCTTTATTCATAGTTGCCAAAACTGGGGAGCAACCAAGATGTACTTCAGTAGGTGAATCAACAGATAAACTGTGGTCCATCCACCTAATGAAATATTACTTAGTGTTTAAAAGAAAGGAGCTATCAAGCCATGAAAAGATATGGATGGGTTAATGGGTACAAGGATACAGAGCTTCTTTTTGAGGTGATGAAATATTCTAAACGTAGACTATGGTGATAGTTGCACCACTCTGAATATACTAAAACCCACTGAATTATAGACTAAAAAAAGAAATTCTTTGCATCCATACCATGAATTATATATTAGACTTTGAACTCTTATTTATGTTTTCCCATTTGAGCCTCCCAATAAGTTTTAGCATTAATTATCTCATTTTTTACAGACAAGGACATGTGGCTCCAATTAGTTATGCTAGTTAGTGAGGAAGCTAGACAACAGACACCACCTCCTACAAACCCTTCCTCCTACTGTGTGTTCTCACCACCCCCCTTGCTATCTCTCCCCAGAACAAGAGCCGATGGTGGCAGAGGAGGGTCTTAGACAGTCTGTCCAATTTGTCCACTTACTTTATTCACAGATCCTTGAACGAACCATGTGACCGTTCGGTCAGGTTGAAATTCATTTTGATCCAGTATATACAACGTGGCTTACTGGATTTGGAGGGGACACGGTCATTCAACTTTTATTTGCAAGTGTTTAAGAAGCCAATCATGCAGGTCAGTGACCCCGATCCTCCAAGAAACCCTGGGGAACCTCAGAAGCACATTCCAAAATTTTGGAAAGATTGTCCTTTCCAGAAGGCATCATTTTAATTTTCATTGTAGTGTCTTGACCGAGTGTGTGGACCTGCCAGGGAGACCTTGGTTGGCGTGATAACTCATTACTCACTGGACAATCTTAGGTACGAATTAAAGTCTCTGAAGTGCAATTTTCTTTTGAGTAAAATGTGAATAATAAAGGGACTTCCTTGTTAGGTTATTGTGAACATCACATGAGCTGAAACACACAAAAGGGTATCAGAGCACCCTGCCTGCCACATAATATTTCATTAATAAAATTCAGTCCTACTGTTATTACCAAAAGAAAGAAAAAGAAAAACAAGGAAGTATTTTGAAGGTCCACTGGAGGACATGATTATATTTTGGAGAGATGGACAAAGGAAGGGGAGGAGTTAGAGGTGACCCCAAGGTTTCTGCACCAGAATAAGCAAGACAGTGATGCTGCCGTTAAATCTAAACTAAGCTCAGTAAGTTTTTTCACGTTGGATTTAGTCGCGTGAGAGCGGAAAACTGAAATAAACTCGGGAAGAACCTATTGTACAATCAAACGCTCTTTGCTTCAAAATAGAAATAGATTCAATGACTATTTGTTGACTGAACGAATAAATCCAGGGTTAGCACTAAATACCCCTGCTGGCTCCTCTGTAGATTTTGTCCTAATTCCCACATGCGAGCTTAGTCCAAAAGAATCTGAAGAAGAACATCTCTTAACCCAAAAGATGTAACTCCTCCAAACCTGGATGAGCAAAAAAGGCAGGCACTTTGTGCTTTCAGACGCTTTTAGAAAATTTGAATGTGGACTGGACATGAGGTAATACAAAGGTATGATTGTTAATTTTTTTTAATGTAGGAAAATGCCTATAATTTTTGGTGGTGCAAACCAAAGTATTGTATTTGCTTTTTGAAATCATTCAGCAAAAGAGAAAGAAAAAGAACATACGAACAAAATTGTGTTAATGGTAGAATCTGGGTGATGAGATTATGTTGGCTCTTTCCTTACTTTTCTTTATTTTTTGCTATAAAAAGAAAAGAAGTGAGAAGTATAAAGACGAAAAATCAAGATAATCTGAGCGATGGAACAAAACAGCTGAAAAACCTTGAGACTGCCCACTTCCAGAATACGTGCTAAATAAATAACAAAACACTGTGGTTTGAGCCAATTAGTCCTGGTTCTTTACTGTTTTCAGCTGAACATTTTTATGCCACTGTGAACAGAATATTGATTTCATATTTACCACGTTGCTATCATAAAATACTTTCTTCATAGTTTAAAGAGCTGACTAGTCTATGAATGCTTAAGATTAATAGAGCACATTTCCTTCTAAAACCATAGTGTTCCTTACATGGTTAATTGATTTCTCTCTACATCTAGCTCATTCAAAAGAGTAATTAAGCATTTTACATATATACAATAATGCAAGATTCGGAAAAAGAAGCAGAGAGACAATGAAATCTGCATGGAGAAAAACGATCAGTTTAGGGAAGTAAAACAAATATATATGTGTGTAAACAGTTTATTTGGTGTGGGTTTCAGCTTAGAGACAGTCCCTCACATATGATAAACCGTAATCTATTCTCATAGGTAGTGGGATAATCAAAACAAAAGAAACATCATCGTTAATTCAAGTAAAATCGTGTCCTGTTTCTCATTAGCTATTTACAATTTAAAGCTACACAGAAGAAAATTGCTAAATATGCTTCTTCACTAAAATTATATTCTAGCAGAGCTAAGGCCACGTCTTACTTCATGTTATTTTTAAGTAAACATATATAGTGCCCGTGAATAAACTTGTTTTCCTCAATATAAATGAAAAGTGCAAGTTTGGTCATAATTTTCCACGAATAACAATCAGTAAATATGTGATTATATTTAGTGGTGAAAACCAGCCACCTATATCAGCAGGTTAAGCTTCTGTCCAAGAGATTTTATTTGAATTTTAACTTAAACATTGTACAGTGCAGTGAACGGCACGCAGCCTGTTTTTTATTTTCCTAAACTTCATCAATTCATAAAGTTTTAGGTATCTTCACTTAGAATTCTGTCTTAGGCATTTTCACACACCAGTACTTTTTTAAGGAAGCTCTATGGTTGCTCTGGGATTTTGTTTTTATAACAGACTACAGTAAATCAGAAAGAAATGTATTTCACTTTGCGTTTATTTTTAAATTTAAATGAATGAATCAACCCAAGGAAATTTAGATCTGATAAAATAGGACTCCAAAACAACCCGCCTCTTGGCTTTTCTGGACAAAGAATATTAAAGTAAAATGTTAACAGGAGCTGTGGTGCCAGTGAGGAGATAATCTCTGTTTGCCCCAGGTACTCTGATCTTACCATTTTGTGAGTAGAAAAATAATCTAATTAATTTGATTGCCTTGAAGTACTTGCTTTATTGCAAATCATAAAACCAGATGAGGAATAAGATGAAACAACACTGGCATGACCCTGAATACTTGAGATTTTTCAGTAAGGCGGGGAACAAAGGATTTATTTCTCTAACTAAAGGATGATGAGATTAGTTTCCCCGTTTTCCCATTAGCGGCTGTATATCTTTCTCATCCTCTCTCGGTCCTTACTCAACTATTTGAGCTCCTCTATCACTAAACTTGTAATGTATTCCCTGCCCAGCCTTCAAAGCCATATTCACATTCACAGATAAAAGGCTTGGTGCACCGTCCGGGGTAGGACGGCCACAAGCCACCCTGTGGTGATGACATGAGCACATGATAAACGTCCTGACACAAAAAAGCTATTTTTTAGAGGCGGCCACCACTCCATAAGCAGACCTTTGTTGCTCTATCTGTGAGTTAAAGGATCGGTCCTCCCACTGAAAGGCCCTGGAGTCGACAGACCGACTGCTCCAAGTTGCTGACACCACAAGACAGAACAAAGAATCTGTCCAAGTCTTGATCCCTTGGGTTGGCAGAGGCCAAGTTCAGCCAAGCCATCTATCAAGGCCCTGGAATGTGCAGCAAGAAAATACCCGCATTCTGCCAAGGAAAAGCAAAGCTGAGTCACTGACTCTTCACGGGACGAAGGAAATTCTTCCACGTCCAAAAGGCACCAGCAGCCTTCATCCAGGTCTGCACCGTATAATGGGTAGATTTTCAGCGAGTGCTCAGAAGACAAATGATGCTTTTATCTGGCTTCTCCCCCTTGCAGGAAGAGTTTACGTTAAACCCACTTAGCTGTCTGGAGTGCGGCCTGCGGATTACCTGTTTGTAAGAATCGAGTACATTACCTGGTCACGTGACTGGGGGAGATGGGGGAGGAGGAGATTTTTGTCAAATTGGTTTTGCTTTGAAGGGATCTTCAGCAATTTCTGAAGCCTCACAAAGACGACTATACATTCTGGGCCCCACTAGGAGAGAGGATTAAAAGTGAACAATATACCGAGTAGAGACGTTCGTCTTGTATTTCTAGTGATTTTATTAGTTTAGCCTCACTCAATTGCAAGCTTTAACATCAGCCACTCATTATGGCAAAAAAGTTGGGAAGTGAATAAAAAGCATCGCTCTGAGAAAGTCTCCCCAAGCTTGGGAGCTAAGCGTCCAATGGAATTTTGAGATAAGGCTTCAGCAGGTAAAGTGAAACAATCCTCTTTTGAAAGAAAACTGAAAGGCCCTAAAAGTCAGGTATGAAGACAGCATTTGGAGGACAGACATCTTAAATGTTAACAAAGTTGAACTCAAATACCTAAAATGATTAATTGACCAAACTCGCGTTGAGGTTAAAGCTTTTTTGTTCCTAAAATACATTTTGATTCCAAGAAGGAATTCTTTTTGCAGCCACCCTGAGTGAAGTCTTAGTTTTTGCCTCAGAGGTTTGCTTTCTTTATATTTGTAAATCTCAGTCTCAACTGAGGGCAGGTGGGGCGATAAGATGAAAATAGCAGGATATCAGAGAATTTAATTTCCAGCCTCAGTTCCAATGCCTGATACCAAATTACATACTAAGTCTTGTTGGTAAAGCTCTCTAATGTCAAAAGTTGACAGTCAATATCTTGTGGACCTACCACACACAGCTTTTTTTTTTTTTGGGGACCAAATAAGATAAATGCATGTGGAATTGGTTTGGGGGAAAAAATCTGAAATATTGTGATGAACTCATCCTTGGGTTGAATTTAGAGTGGATCTCACTGATAGGGAATGTAAATTTAATCTAAAGTTTTGTTCTCCATTCCATTTCCAATTTTCATCTCTTTAACAGACAAAGAAATCACTGGACTACTGACTGCATAATAGAAAAGTGGATTCCTCAGGACTTTCTGCCCTGCCTTCGGATCATTTGCTGTGTTAGCTCTCAACCTGAAGCAATTTCTAACTGAGACCAAAAGCTCCTATTTGGCCAAGACAAGAGGCAATTAAATAATTTAAGTTTAAAATTCAGGCCTCAATTTCAAATTGACAAAGATTTATGGATTATTATCTATTGCAAAATAAGTGTTTTTTTTCCAGAGCTTGATAAATACAAAAAAAAAAAATCTAATTTACAAAAACTGAATATTTCTAAACACATACTTCTTTAAAAAGCAAATTCTTAGATATTTATTCACATTACAAAAGATTTACTAACTTTAGCACAGCTTTGATCATCCAAAGTATAGTTGTTTTCTAGCAGCTTTATTAGATGTAAATTGTACCTACCATAAAGTTCACTCATTTTACTGTACAAGTTAATGGGGTTTAGTGTACTTAAAAATCTGTGCAACCATCACCACAATCTAACCTTAAAATATTTTCATTATCTCAAAAAATAATGGTGTACCCATTAGCATTCACTCTCTGTCCTCCCTCACCCCAGCCCTAGGGGTTAACAATTAACCTACCTTCTGCCTGTTCTGGGCATTTCATGTAAATGAGTTCATACAATACGTGGCCTTTTTTGACTGGCTCCTCTCACTGAGCAGAGTATCTTTGAGTTTCATTCACGTCTCAGCCTGTGTCACCAGTTCATTCCTTTCGTTACCAAATAATATTGCTTTGTGTGGCTATACCGTGTTTTGTTTATCCGTTCATCTGCTGATGGAAATGTTAGTCATTAGGGAAATCCGAATCAAAACCACAAGGAGGTAACACATCATATTCACCAGATGGCTATATTAAAAACACAGACAATAATAGCAAGTGTTGGGAAGATACAGAAAAATTGGAAGCCTTATACTTTGCTGGTAGGAAAACAGTTCAACAGTTCCTCAGAATTTTAACTATTGAGCCATCGTATCGACCCCTAATTCCACTCCTAGGTAGATTCACAAGAGAAATGAAGACGTGTGCATGTGAATGTTTATAGCATCATTGGGCACAACAGACAGAATTCATTTTATACACTATTTTCACAGACACATTTCAAATATAAAAGTTGACATTTCTAAATTCTACGTAACTTCTCTAACCTCTCATGTGAGAGAATCTGTTTAGGGGAAGCCTTGGGTGGGGGGGGGACACTGTGGTACCATTGGCCAGGTTAGGGTGTCAGCCTCCTGAGAGCAAGTTTTTCCTCCTCTTGTTTGTTTTGTCTTGATTTTAGGTATCATCTAGGAAGCACATTGAAGTAGAATTTCTAGCAAGCTCCTGAAAGAGTCCCCATCAGCCTCAATTAAGTAGGATGACTTATTAAAGATGAACAATGTAAATGAGAAATTATCACTATTATTATAATTATTATCATCACTATTATTTTGCTGGTAGAGTACTTTGTCTTTGATACATTAACTAGAATCAAAATTCTCATCTTCAGAGAGTTGGCCCCTTACTCTTCATGCCCTTGTAGGTCACCAGGTGAGCAGCCTTTAGAGGCATCTGAGTTTTCTACACGGTATTTCATCTCTTTGCCTGTTTTTACCCTCAGCTGTGACTCCCCATCTTCACATGTATGTTACGTGAGCCAGGTCACATGGTTTTCAAAGACGGTCATTTTAGTGACTATGTTTTCTTCTTTTACCTTGGGGTCAGGTTGTTCCACTCTCAGAAAGACGAGGGAGGAATAACTGTGTATAGAGATAAACAGATCTGTGTTGCTGGAGAAATAAGTACAATAGGGGGTGTAGGAAAACAGTTTTATTTGTCCTTTTCACCCAGAGGCTAAGCCATTCCTATCAGATCAGCCAGTCCCACTGCTTTCAATTTTAGTGAAGCATATTTTTTTTATAAGACTATCTTAGGAGTTTGGGATGTAAAACGTAATAAGCATTCTCAATCGGAAAAACCACATACAACTTGAGAATGTGTCACTCACGCCTCCCCCCTTGCATCCTATTTGTGCCTGGACCGGTGCTGGGCACACAGCAGTTTCTCAGTGAACAGTTTAAAAATTAAGGACACAAAAATGAACAGAACAGCTGAGGCTGGAGACACGGACAGATTCTACAAGTCTTCAGACTGAGAGTCAAGTGGTTGGATCGAGTGTCAGAAACATTTCTCTGACCTCAGGGCTGAGGACAGACTGGAGAAGGACAAGATAAAAGTAGAAGTACCAGTCTATCCACATAGAGAAAAGGAGGGCCTGAACCACACAGGCGAATTAAAACAGAGAGGTAGTATTTACGAGAGGGCAGGGAGGGTCATCTGTGAAGCTGACTGACCCCCTGGACGTGGAAGGTAAGAGGAAGGGAAACACCAAAGATGTGTCCAGGTGGCAGGATAAGGCCGTGGCCTCACGGAGGCGCCTCTCACCTGGGCAGGAACTTGCTTGGCTGAGGTTGGAGAAAAAGTGAAGTTTGGTGCTTACGGAGGATTCCGCGCCTGGATTATCATCCAGTGATACGTGGGCAGGCAGCGGATCACAGAGGCCTGGATTTCAGGACAGGGGTACGGCTGGGCCACGCAGACTGCGAAGTCTCCAATATAAAGGTAGCAGTTTAAGCCTTGGGAGTGGATGAGCTTTCCAGGAAGAGGGCAGAGGATGAGAAAAGGATTATAAATGGAGCCCTAGGGAACAACAAAACTAAGGTGTAGACAAAGGCCCTCATCACTAGAAAGATGGTGTTACTCAGAAAATCTGTCATTATTGATCAAGAGTCAACCGCCTCCTGTTATGAGTTGAACTGTGTCCCCTGCAAAATACATACATCGAAGTCCTAACGCCGGTTCTTCAGAATGTGCCTTTATTTGGATGTAATGGGTTAAGATGAGGTCTTCCTGGAGTAGTGGGCCCCTAATCCAGTTTGACTGGTGTCCTTGTAAAAAGAATGTCACGTGAAGAAACAGACTTGCACACAGGGAGGCTGCCACGTGAAGACTGCAGTTATGCTGACACAAGCCAAGAAACGGCCAGAAGCCAGGGGAGAGGCCAGGGCAGATCCTTACCTGCTGCCTTCAGAGGGAGCTCGGCCCTGCAGACGCCTTGATCTTGAACTTCCAGCCTGCAGAACCGTGGGACTATACATTTGTTTCTAAGCCACTCAGTTTGTGGTACTTTGTTATGGCGGCCTCAGTGACTGGACAGAACACCTCTGCCACACAAAGACAGTAAAGCTCTTCTGTTCTGACCCCCTCCGCACTCCTGGCATCCTTCTTTGATCTTTCTCCTGATTCTCAGAGGTTTCTGGGTGGGTAGATCATCCCCCCTCACTCACCGGAGCCTGAGAATCAAATTATCCTGCACATCTTGACCACTTCTGTTAACCTAGTCTCTCCCCCAGCTTGAGATAAGCCAGGAAATATCGTTGTACCTCAATTTCCTCATTTTAAAATAAGGTGGTATGATTGCAAGACCATTTCCAGCTCCAAGTTTCTAAAAATAATTGGATGGAAAATAATTTGCAGAAAAGTGAGGGTGAGTGTCAATCCCCTCCCGACCCCATCTCTTCTCACCACTAAACATCCCGAGCTTTTTTCTGAGCAAAGGTAGAGACCTTCCTCGGGACCTTAACAGATAAATCCTCACAATTCGCTTGCCGTATTTTTAAGCCTTTCTTATAGGCTTCTTAAATATGAAAGTCTCATAACTGCATTAACAGTATTTCTTCCTTTATCTTAAACCTGTCCCCTTAAAGCTTCAAACTTTACTAAGATTTGATGTTAAACTTGATGACTTACAAAATCGCAGGTATCAGACCACAATTCAAATCATTCTCAGATTCATCCCTCTAGACCGTGGTCCTAAACTGTTTTTGTCATTTCACCACCTACGAAGCCCATCTGATTTTTGCTTCACCTTCTAATCCGCTTTCTCTGCCATCAAGATTAGATCGCCCATCATTTCTATGTTTCCTCCCCTTCTCTAACTATATTGCTCTAACTTACCATTTCAAATTCAATTTCTTCCATAAAACTAAAGAACCACCTAACGAAACAAAGGAAACTTTTTAGTGCCATCCTGGCTTTAGAATCTGCGCTCTTCCTGGTAAATCATAGCCTTCACCAAACCAATGGTGTCACTGCATATCTTAAATACTGTTATATCTTAAAGACTGTTATCTAAATGTCGTTGAAACTTTATCACATACCAACCTGAGAAAAAATGTTGTGTATATTTTTGAGATAAGACAGGCATCACAAAGTTGGCCCAAGGACTGTATCTGGGAGTAACATTTCTGACTTTTTTTTTGTTTTGCCCTTTACTGTCATAACTGTGAAATGCATAATTCATAAAAATAGTACTATTGTTTCATGAAGTCAAAGCATATTGTCATTTTAGACCTACTAGTAGTAGAAGAGAAAAAAAGGTATGTTCTTTCCAGTCTTAGCTTTGTAAGAATTTTACATATTTTATTTTAAAACCAAAATAAATAAAATCCGTGTTCTTTCATCCACCAAGCACAATGCAGGTTCTTAAAGAAAATAAAATATTGTTAATTGATTCTCCAAAAGCCCAGTATAGTGTAGAACCCTGTTTTTCACTAAGCATTTTTATATCTAAGTATGTATTTTACAGGAGTTTCACAGTAAATAGGAAGTGGCCCTTTAACAAATGGTTGGCAAAGAGCCTCGTATTGAGGGGGACAGGATTCTCAAAGGAAATGGCAGAACAGGGGGGTGCCAGGCTCATCAACTGAGAGTCTTTTATCAGTGGAAATGTAATGAGAAATTCATCTCAAAACAACTCTCTGTGAATCAGGTTGTTTTACCCATTTGCCAGAAAAAGGAACCGAGTGTCATTTCCCGCAGCTTGTAAGGGGCAGAGCTGGGACCATCTGTACCCAGGTTAACACATCCTCCTACTAGTCCTGATCACAGAAGAAGCCGTAAGCGAGCTGCCTATATTAATGCAAAGAACAGCTTCCTTTCCAAATAATCTGAATTCAAATTTAGTAGATTCCCGATGAATACGGTTTTACTTTACTATTTCTGAGATTCTGCCCTATTGCAGGCTGGATTCCTTTTCAATTCTGAGTTGCAGGGAAATCCATCCTAAGAAAAGCCTGTCTCTGTCTCTCTTTCTCATGTACATACATTGTTACCCATGTTTAGGAAGCTGTAGACTTTTTGTCGACTTTGTGTAAATCAATGAGCTATAATGCATACCTTTTTTCTTTTCCTGGCTGCCAAGGCATGGTAGGTATATAAGTGGATTTATGGTGCCACCATGTGGTAATATACAGAGACTCATTTAAAAAGAAAATTTTTTTTAATTAATTTATTTTATTTTATTTTTGGCTGCGTTGGGTCTTTGTTGCTGTGCGAGGACTTTTCTCTAGTTGCAGCGAGCGGGGGCTACTCTTTGTTGTGGTGCACAGGCTTCTCATTGCGGTGGCTTCTCTTATTGTGGAGCACGGGCTCTAGGCACACGGGCTTCAGTAGTTGCGGCACGCGGGGCTTCAGCAGCTGTGGCTCGCGGGCTCTAGAGCGCAGGCTCAGTAGTTGTGGCGCACGGCCTTAGCTGCTCCACGGCATGTGGGATCTTCCCAGACCGGGGACTGAGCCCATGTCCCCTGCATTGGCAGGCGGATTCTTAACCACTGCGCCACCAGGGAAGCCCCTCATTTTATTTTTTACACCAGTTTTATTTTACTTTTTACACCAGGCTCCCTGGATTTCAATCTGTGACTTCAGCACCACCTCTTGCACCATTATTCCCTGTCTCTCCATAAAAACACTGCTATCCAGAAGGAGAAGTTTGTGCGACTTTGGTCTTTTGGGTGGGATATTAAGTAAAAGATGAGATGTTGGATGATGCTTTCTACTGGACCAGGCATGGAGTTACTTGTGGGTGTACTTTTTAAATGAGGCTTCACTTGCAAGGGTGCCTTTGATTGCTAAGAGGTATGAGTAAAGTGGAGTCCAAGTATTTGTGAGCTATCTACAGGCAAAAAATAACCAGCTGGAATAGAGTTAGTGACTGGTTTTCTCCAGGTACATTTTCTAATTTATTCAACAAGAATCTGTCGAGTCCATGACTAGCATAAAGTATTCTCCTAGAAATTGTGGGAGCTCACAGACAGACAGATGGATGAAGATAGATAGATTGATGGATAGGTATACAGATAGATGACAGATAGATACAAACAGAAGGAGATAGTGACAGATTTCCATCTTTGATCAGTTTATAACAAACTGGAAAAACAATGCCTAGAAAGGTCATACAACACAGCAGCGGCTACAAATGATTCCTGTCACAAGGGATCTGCCTCTAATGGCAAAGTCTTTGTCATTTACCTTAAATAATACAGGGATATATGTTATTTGTCTATATAATATATTTTACAAGACAGGATAGCGTGATGATCAACATTGCAGACTCTTAAGCCAGACTTCCTGGTTTCAAACCTCGGCCCCATGATTTGTCATCTAGGCATATTCCGGGAAGTCATTTACTCTCTCAGTGCCTCAGATCCATCAGTAAACTGGACATTATATTCAACTCTAAAGGGTGTCTAAGGCTGGATGGTTAATAGGAGTAAAGCTCTCGCCGTAAGTAAAGCAACGAATGCACTGCCTGCTCAGTAGATGCCAGCCATTCCCACAATATTATATTTACTATCTTAAATTATTTTTAGAGGTGTTTGAAATTTTACCATATAAAGAAATAGGGCTGCCCGCCTTAAGCTAGAAGTCTTCAAAACAGATTACTACAGTGATTAATACTTAAATTTGACAAGATTAGTCTCCAAGCTCCACAAATAGAAGCACTATACTAAATGGACATAGGCTACAGCACCTTCAGGTCTATGGTCTGCCCAACCCTAATGGCTCTGTCATTGAAGGGGGTTGCCATTAACTTACAGAGGTGCTAGCAATCTCAGATCCTTTTCTGCCAGATTCATACAACCAGTGATCTAGGGAGCCAGGATATGAAGCCAAGCCCCAACCAAAAAAGAGAGTGAGATGACCTCGTGATACTTCACCAGTAGGAGATGCTATTTAATAGCCCTTTTTTCAGCTTCTGACGAAATACTGTATTTTGTTGAATCTAGGATGCCACAGGTTGTGAAATACACATTATTTTATGTTCCATTAAGAAAGAAAATACATGCAGCCAATTAAACTGGTATGAGTTCAACTATAAGATGCATTCTGATTTCTGGGATGTTTGAATTTGAAAAACAATACAATATTAGAAATGATAAATTATGGTCATAATTGTTTAAGGAGTTCAGTGATTTTAACTGCTAGTGCTTAGAATTGACTCAGAGAAAAGCACTCATGATCTTGCAAACCCAGGGGGTCCTGGCCACAAAGAGGTCATGGTCCGCGAGTGACCAGGCCCCTTGTTAATCCACTCAGCACAGGCGGGACTTCCCACGTCCAGGTAGAAAGATCTCTGCTTGCACAGAGCTCATCTTCTATTGGAGGAAAACACACAATCAACAAATAAAAATATAATTTCAGGTAAGTGCTGTGAAGAAAACGAGTGACTGGTAAACAGTCACTGGGGAAGGAGGACAAGATCTGTAGAATGACTGGGAAAGGCATCTCTGAGGGTGGGACTTGAGGCCTGCATGACGCAGGCAGGAGGTTGTCGGGAGAGCGGCCGAGGCCCTGGTCAAGGGCACCAGCCCCAAGCTGGAATGAGATGGAGGGAAGAGAGTAAGTCTGGAGGATGGAGGACAAGAGGAAATGCGAACAGACTCAGACGAGATCAAAGAAGTGGGCGGGAGCCACGGAGAGGAAGGAACCTCGTTTCCCCTGCTGCCCCGTGTCCAAGCTCAGCCGCCACGGGCACAGACCCACCGACGGGTGGTCCATCCGTTTCCTGCTGGCAGCCAAGTCCAAGGAGACCAGCTGGCCTCCTCCCTCTCTCAACTGTTAGGGTGAACTCTGCCAAACTGGCAGAGACACAGGTCCCAGGGGAGAAGCTATCCCCTTGGGTGGATAAGCTGGAAAATGGCACGTGGGTCACATCCCGGGACTCAGCTCCATGAGCAAAGCGTGACCTGCATGCAACCCCAGCTCTTGGTCTCTGCGAACGCAAACTGCATCCTGTGTGAGCCACGGACCTGCTGAGAATAAGGGAGACCTTATATTCGGTCTACTAATTACGGGTCTAATGAGGGCAATTTTGCTTTTTAAAAAAATTAAAAAGCCAGTCAAGTAAGGGGAATGCAAGCCAGGCATTTCCTGGAACTTAAGCATTTTACATTTTTAAAAGAAATGACAAAATATCAGCTCGGTTATTTCAAAAAGTTGTTATGTTATAAGGAAAAGAGTCTTTGGATCTGACGGGGTTGAGGTCAACTCCCTTCGTCAGTGTAGATTCCTTTCCTTCAGAAATCCACATCCGCCTCCCGTGTGCCTGGCTCACAGTCTGTCATGTATTTCAGTGGATTTGCCTTGGAAACTCAGGCCCCTCCATCAACGTGTGACGCCACACTTCACTCTGCCTGCTCATCTTCTGTATCTCACCCGCTAAGCAGGGCATTCATCCATCACTTAACGTTTCATACGAGAAACTTAAGAACGTGTATGACTGGGCAGGACCCTACGGGGATGGGGGAGCTTTGCCATCACCTGGTCCGGTTTCCTCACACACGTCACAGATGTGCCCCAACTCGGCAGCCACACAGATGTCATCTGCCCTCCAAATGGTGCCCGAGCTCAGGAACGGCCGTAAACCCGGCTCCCTCATTTCAGTTTCCACTGGTTACCCCTCCCTGGATCTCTACCCACGGGTCCCCCCACCCTCAATGTTCACACATCAAAGGTGCAGAAGCACAGACAGAATTCTAGCTCTGGCCACAAAACAGAACTGAATTTCCCATAATTCTCAGGTTATACAGGTATGGTGAGCTCTTAAAATAAACTTATGCTCAAATAATACGGCCTAATTACATGAAAATCGTGTTGAATGGAAGTTATTTTAAAAAATCATTATTTACTTCTGGAAGTTAGTTGATTTTATTTTTTTCAAGCAGATACAAGGATATTACCACCAGAGAGCACCGTGGTTCTTCCTCAATCTATAGATACATACCAGTTAGTTACACTGATCCTTAATTTTAGGGGTTTCTTAAACAATAGCCATCATAATTTAAGCTGAATTTGGAAAATTCTTTTGCTTTATTTTTGATCTTTGTCTATTAAAATATCCAAAGGTATTTCAATTTTCTTTTTTAATGTGAGATATGAAAACACGTTTAAAGTGTGTTTTCAAACACCATGATATAACTTTAAAGAGTTTTAAAATAGTTTTGCTTAAAACTGATCCTGCCTCATTCAATGTTATTTACATTTGACCTCTTAAGCTTGTGCATGTGCCATCCATTTCCTGATTCTCATGAAATGTTTGTGTTAATGATCTTTAGGTCTTATTTGTGGAAGAATACAACTTTATTTATGAATCTTGAGAATTGCTGATGGGCTTGAATACCGTTTTAGAATCATCCCACTCTTTTATTGAATAAACATTTATGCTTATCCTTCTCACTGCCATCATCTCCAAACTCAATAGATAATACCTAAGGCCACTCTCTGCTCTAATGTTTTATGACTGGATGAGACCATATTCAGAATGCACCAGTCAGAGAATATTGCTTCAGAGACAGGTACATGAACAACCCCTGCTTTGAGTCAAATCTGACCATATGATTGTGTGCCCTTTCCTAATTCTGAGGGTGTTTTTAGAATAAAGTATGTGCGGTCAGGTTCCCATAAAGAGGAACTTCCTTTTTCTCTGGTTGGGTTCAGGAACGGACATTTGGGAATGTTGCAGTTTTGGTTTCTTGGGTGATGATTTCAATGGCCTCTGCCTGGAACTCACCTTGCTTTTCGGACATCACCAGATACCACGCATGGGGACAGAGTTGTCAAGGAAAGGTGTTTCATAAAGGATAATACAATTAAGCTGAATTTTTAGAGATGAGCAAATAATTTCAATGAAGACAAAGAGGACAAGGAAATTACAGGTAAGTGATAGACAGCATGGTACAAACTGTGCCTGGTGCTGTCACTATAAGCATCTTTTCAGCAAGCGCTTTCACTGCATATCTAATCGGCCAAAAGGCGAGTTTGCCATGAAGGGTAAAATAACTCGTTGACAGTTTTTGGTTTGATGGTTTGGTTTCGACTGGTTGAAATGCGTTAGCATCTCTTCTAGTCATCGACCTTATTGACGGTTTAATCCAGCTGACAGATCACAATGATTTGCCCCAAGAGTTGGTTTCTTATTTTGAGACACACCGCATTGGAGGAGAAAGAGGCCGAGGGCCTCAAGGACCCGGAGTTGAGCCCACTTTTCCCACAGAACCTCGGAACGTCTATGGATGGGCCTGGGACCACGTGCCGAGAACCGTCAGGAGGCTTTCACAGCACAACACAGAGCTCAGGTGCAAATGTGCGTCCCGGTGCTTGGTAACTGACACCTCTCCTAATGAGGGAAGAAATTGAGCTTCTTTGCCCATCACCTTCCTCACTGGGAGGCTGAGCACAGTACCCAAGCCTGTTCATCTGAGGCTGTTTAGAGAATGCTAGGAAAACATTCAAAGGTAAAGGATGCAACAGGTTGTCATGTATTTTCATCACCCTAATCATTGTATTTGATTTCTCCAATAATACATTTAGTCTGAGTATCACGTCATATCTTATGGTAACTAGGATAACCTTGTTATCTGTGGCACTTTGGCTAAAACTGCAGGCACTGAGGAGTTGAACGGGGGTGCCCCAAAGGCCGATCAGGAACCTACAGGTCACCAATCAGAAAAAGTCTTAGTGCACGGTGACGAGTTCTAACAAAGAGTTATTCCCAGCATCTCTCTGTCAGTAGGTCTACATACCAAATTCTGTGGATTCAATTCAATCCTAGTCAAAATCTCAGCAAGTTACTCTGTGAATATTGACAAACTGATTCTGAAGTTTGTATGACGAGCAAAAGACCCAGAAAAATCAACACAGTATTGATGGAGCAGAACAAAGTCAAAGAACGGACACAATCCAACTTCAAGACTTACTATAGAGCTACAGTAATCAAGACAGTGTGGTGTTGGTGAAAAAATAGAAAAATAGATCAACAGAGCGAAATAGAGAGCCCTGAACAGACCCTCACAGTATTGCCCGCTGATCTTTGACAAAGGATCAAAGGCAGTTCATGGAGAAAGGACTGTCTTTTCAACAAATGGTGATGAAACAACGACATCCACCTTCCAAAAAAAGAACCTAGAGACAGACCTTCTACCTTTCACAAAAATTAACTCCAAAGGGATTACCGACCAAATGTAAAACACAAAACTGTAAAACTCCTAGAAGATAACAAAAAAAAAATCTAGATGACTTTGGGTACAATGATGTCTTTTTTAGATACAACGCCAATGGCATGATCCATGAAAGAAATCATTGATAAGCTGGACTTCCTTAAAATTAAAATGTCTGCTCAGTAAAAGACACCATAAAGAGAATCAGGAGACAAGCCACAAACTGGGAGAAAATACTTGCATTATATCTGATAAAATTTAATCCAGCAATATAAAAAGTATGATACAGCATGAGTAGATGGAGTAATCCAAGAAATGTAAGGTTGGTTTAATAATTTAACATCAACCAATGTGATTTACCATATTAATAAAAATTTTACATATGCATATGTAAAAAGCAGAAAGAAAAGTCATATGATCATTTCAGTAGAGGTAGAAAAGTCAGTTTAAAATTCAATACTCGTCCATGATACAAACCCATCAGTAAACTAGGCATAGAATGAATTTTCTTCAATCTGATAAAACACATCTAGGAAAAACCCACGGCTAAGATTATACTTCATGGTGTAATATTGAATGGTTCCCCCTAAAGTTGAGAACAAGGCACGAATATCTGCTCTCATCACCTCTGTACAACACTGCAGAGGGGGTTCTAGCCAGTGCACAAGGCAAGAAAAAGAAATGAAGGAAATAATGTTGGGAAAATAGGAAGTAAAACTGCCTATATTAACGGACAACTTGATTATGTCCTTGGTAAAAAACACTAAGCAATCTGTAAAGAAACTATTAGAACTGATTAGTGAATTTATTCTGCAATCTGCAAATATCAATTGTATTTCTAGGTATTAGCAGCAAAAATTAGAAAATGAAATAAAAATAAATTCTTTTACAACAATATAAAAAGTGTAAAGTTATTAGAAATAAATTTAACAAAGATATGCAAGACTTCTACACTGAAAACTGCAAAGCACTGTGGTGAAAAAAAAACTAAAGAGCGAAGTAAATAAAGAGGTAAGTCATGTTCATAGCCTGGAAGACTCAAAAGTTATTAGGATGCTAGTGATCTCCTGCTTAACCTATGTATTAACATAATTCCAACCAGAATCCCTGCCTGCTTTCTTTAGAATTTGATAAGATGATTTCAAAATTTATATGGAAATGCAAATAATGCAGAACAGCCAAAGCAATCTCGATAAAGAACAAAGAACTTAACATTACCTGATTTCAAGACCCACTATAAAGCTACTCTCATCAGTTTGACATTGCATTTAGGATCAACACCTAGTTCAATGGTGCAGAATATATAGTGCAGAAATAGAGTCACATTTATGAGGTCAACTGATTTTCAACAAAGGCACTTAAGCAACTTAACGAGGAAAAGAAAATCTTTTTAATAAATGGCATTGAAAAACTGGATATCAAAATGGGAAAAATAAAATAAAATTCAACCTCCACCTCACCGTGTATACGAAAATCAATTTGAGATGGATCACAGACCAGAACATAAAAGCTATAACGATAACATCTTTACAGAAAACAAACATGGGAGGATTTCTTTGTGGCCAATCGATAGTTCTTAAACACAACACAGAAATCACTAACAACAAAGAAGTAAGATTGATAAATTGGAATATATTAAAATGTAAAACTTCTGCCAGTCGAAGGACACTTCGAAGAAGATGAATAGGCAAATCACAGAGAAAACACATGCAAAACATATATCTAACAATAGACTTTTATGCCAAATATATAAAAGATACCTACAACTCAGTAAAAAAGAAGATAAGCAACCCAATTAAAAATGAGCAAAGGCTTAATAAACACTTCAAAACAGAAGATGTACAAATAGCCAAAAAGCACATGAAAAGATATTCACAATTATTAGTTATCAGGAAAATGCAAATAAAATCACAAAATACCACTAGAACACCCGAATGGGTACAATTAAAAAGACGAATAACACCAAACGTTGGCTAATTGAAATCTCAGACATTGCTAGTTAATATATCGCTGGCTATATAAAAATAGCAAAACCACTTTGAAAACATGTGTGGTAGTTTCTTATACAATAAACTAGTATCTACCGTCCAACCCAGTAACTCCACCCCTAAATATTGAGCAAAAAAAAGTATATTTGTAAAACTGGTCCAAGAATATCCTTAGAATATTTATTCATTACAACCTGGAACAACTGAAATGTTCATTAAAGGGAGACTGGATGAACAAGTTGTGGTGCATTCCTACAATAGAATCATACTCAGGAAGAAAAAAAAATTAAACTACTGCTACATGCAACAACAAGAGAAGTCACACATAAATGTAAGATTCCATTTGTGTAAGGTTCTGGAACAGGAGAAACTAATCCATGGTGGAAAAAGTGGGGAAAATGGTCACCTTTTGGGGACAAGGAGTTAATTGGGGAAAGGTATAAGAAAACTTTCTGGGATGATAGAAATATTCTGTATCTGAGTTAAGATAGGAATGTCAGTTACACACGTGTATGTACTTGTCACAACTGTGAATTTCACACTTAAGATGTGTGCTTCTCACTATATGTAAACTTTACTTTGAAATAAAAGAACTGTAAACAACATTGACCTCTACATAGAAGGTCTCCTTTTTGGTATGGGTTAGCAATTCTGAAACTTCTCCCTGTGTATTCCATGCTTGAGTAAATAAGCACATATACTGAAGAAAATGTGAGTCAGGTTTGTCACTGCTGGAGAAGTGGTTACAAACATGAAAAAGGAGAAAGACAAAAATGTAACTTGTGGTTCTTAACATACTAAGTGAAGTAAGTCAGACACAGAAAGACGAATATCACATGATAACACTTACATGTGGAATCTTAAAAAAAATAATACAAATGAACTTATTTATAAAACAGAAATAGGCTCACAGACATAGAAGACAAACTTAGGGTTACCAAAGGGGAAAGCCGGGGAGGAGGGATAAATTAGGAGTTTGGGATTAAAATATGCATACTACTATACATACAATAGATAACCAACAAGGACCTACTGTATAGCACAGGGAACTCTACTCAATATTTTCTAATAAACTATAAGGGAAAAGAATCTAAAAAAGAATATATATATATATATATATATTCATATATATATATATATATTCATATATATATATTTATATTTATATATATATATATAATCTGAATCACTTATAAAACAATAAGTATACCTGAAACTAACACAATATTGTACATCAACTATACTTCAATAAAAAAAGAACATTTTTAAAAATGTAACTTGTGGTGCTGATTTGGAATTGGAAGCCCGGGCATGAACACATGGTTTATGATAAATAGGTGAAAGACAGATGATGATAGTCGGACAGATGGAAGATAGGTGATAACAGATGAAAGATAGATGATATATGATGATGATAGCTAGATAGACAGTAGATAGATACATAATTAGATAGACAACAGATGACAGATAGATAGATAGACAGACAGATGAACGTTGATGTATTTCTCAGCTCTGTTGAGAAGGACTAGGAACGATGACTCGCCTAAAGCAATGATTGCAGCTAACGCCAGCACCTTGGTTTACAGCTAATATTCTACAGGAAAAGGAAAAGGAAAAGGAAAAAAGGAAAAAGGAAAAGGAAAAGGAAAACTAGAGTACCTCAGAGAAGAGGCTGATACCAAGGCTGGGACAGAAAAAGTACAAAATAAGTCTGCAAGATCTTGTCTTTAAAAGCAACAAGGTGGTCAAAGTATGATGGAAACATCAAAAAGACACGGGAGCCAGCTTGAGGGGCTCCCACTGGTCAAATGTAGAAGAATTCGATCATCAAGATAAATAATAATTGTAATGGATTAAAATTTTCAGAATAAAATAAAAAATTATTGGCCCAAACCTATACGAATAAATTACTAAATAAACAAATAGGAGAGAAAAGGAATATATCTTAAAATAGGATGCCAACAAATAAACACAGACGTAATGATGGAGGTATAAAAATCATTAATGAATGTTTACTATAGTGGGTAAGTTTGATGGGGAACAGCGTATGCATGTAGTCTCAAAGCATCTCCCCATAAATTACATATTATTTAAAAAGGAAAAACAGTAACTTTACAGTAGAGACACCTGGCTGACAATACCCTAATCCAGTTATCAAAATTAACATCAGCTACACTGGTACAAACTGACATTACGTGTTTCTCCATACGATATAATAAGGAGAACACAGCATCATTTCTGTGGCCTTCTTACTAAAAGAATCAAAAAAGACTCGTTCTTCAAAAGAGTCAAGGTCAAGAAAGAAAAAAAATTAACTCAGGAACTAATTAATCCCAGGTAAAGGAGATTAAAATGATATGGTACCTCAATGCAGTGTCTAACCCCTGGATAGGATCCTAGAACAGGGAAAAAATAGTCATAAAGGGCATTGGACTTGGACTGCCAATTAAACGTCCTGATTTTTATCATTGTAATTTGGTTACATGAGTATTTGTCCTTGTTCTTAGGAAATATACACTAAAGAACTTAGTGCCAAAGGGGCATAATATGTTCAACTTACTCTGAAAGGGTTCAAGAAAAGTAAGTCTTATCTCTATATTGTATTATCTCTCTATGTACTATACCTGTCTCTAGAGAAAGAATGATAAATAGGTCACTATTCTTGAAATTTTTCCACTTTCGAAATTATATTAAATAAAAGGCTGCATAAAAGAATGCACATCGAAATAGGGAAAATGCATACAAAATTATATCTTTCCTATTTTGACGGTTTCTCTCAAATTTGCATAGGTCAGGAAGTTGTGAATTATTCAAATTAATAGCGATAGTAGGTGGAGGGTACTGGTTAGAAACAGCAGGAAGCAAATTTTACTCTTAGCAATTCACGACGAGGTACAAGGTTTTAAAAATCCTTACGCAGAGGAGGTGGCTGAATGCAAAAGATCACAGCTTTCTCATTTAAAAAGGGCAAGTAATCTATTGCACAAAACCTTCTGCAGGATAAAATGGATTTTAAATGCCCTAACATTACATATTTTCATAGAGTACTCTGAACCGCTATACAGCTGCTGGAGATAGCAAAGAATTTACTTCTTCCTGTATTTGATAAAACGACTGGAAATAGCACTTTTAAAACGAAATCGTCATTTTGTTTCAATTTTCAATCCAAGAAACCCCTTTACTTTCACCCCACGGTTATATAATGTCTTTGTAGGCTCGCAAGAAAATGCATCAAGAATTCACACTAACACAGTCAGGATGAAACCTTTTGACTTACATCTTTTCCCCTATTATATGAAATTCCTGTCGTAAGTCATATACTTGAATTCTGCCCTGAGTGATAGGATGCCCGTGGCACCCTGAAGGCCGTGAGATGGCAGGTCATAAAACGTCAAGTCTGGGAAGGACAGCATTGGGTAAATACTGCTGCTATGAGCCTGTGCCTTGGGGCTGAGCCAAATGTGGAGGAAAGCCAGAATACAGTTCCATCAACACTAGTTACAAGATGGGGAAACAACTTCCATGACCCTCAAAGCAGCAGAAAGCACCATGTGAGTGAACATACATTCTAGTTTTTTTTTAACTTGTAAAACATGTAGTCAGGGAAAGGGAAGCAATGGAGAAATAACTATGGCTCAGATATTTCACTTATTTCTCATAAAAAGTCAGGGAAATACAAACGATAACACTCTCTCTTCCTTTATAAACATGACGACAGATTTAGTGAGGCTAAATGTACCACTGAAGCTCCAGCCACTGTGGGATGGAGTTGGGATTCCAAACTCGGTGCTGTTCCAGACCAAAGGCTTGTGCCACATCACGTCCTTCAAGAGACAGCGACGGTCTTCACCCCCCCTTGGGACAAAGTGTTAAAGAAGAAAATCCGTTGCTGCGCTTCCCTACTTCTTCTCCTCCATTTTATCAATCTGCCATTATTCTGAGTTGGAGAGCATGGACAGAGCCAGTTCTGAGGGAGCCAGAGGAGCTCACAACAGTGAGGGTGACTGAGGTCCCCGGGCGGGGAACGCGGACGGGGTGTCCCTGCCCTTGAGCATGATGCGGAATGCCATACTCTGTGGATAGTTCCACCTCAAGTGTTTCTAGCTGGCATGCCCTGCTGTAAACCGGGAAGGATAGAATGAAATGCATTTTTTTAGATCTACAGAAAAATGAGACTTTCCTCTGAATAACAAGAGAATGTTTGAGAGTTCAGGTCAGGGTGAGAAACAGGGAGGTATCTACCATGAGCTACAAGTAAGGAAAATGAAGCTGTTCTTTGAGAGTTAAACTAGTAAAACCCACCCAGAGTAGATGAGAAAAGCCATCCTATGAGTACGCTAGCATAGGTATAGTTATACTACTTGTTAACTGCCTATTATGAACTGGTCAGAGAACTGGACATTTTACACATTTTCTTACCTCATCCAATCCTCATAACAATCTCATGATTTAAACTGGATTAACTAAATTTCACAGAGGAAAATGAGACAGAAAAATCAACTTGGCTAAGTCCTAGCTAAGACTGAAACCTAGGCTGTTAAACATCAAAGTCTTTGCTCTCACCTCAAGGCTGTGTTGGCCATAAATGGGTTTCCGAACTGCTGGGGTGATCTTCAAATGCTACATCGGGGGGAAGCCCTGGCACAAGGCTATAAGGTAGGCAATAAAAGTCCATCCTTCCCTATTTTACCCATAGGGGAAGATTATATGACTAGAAGAGGATTATCACCCTGCAGCATAGAAAAGAACATCCAAAAAATGAGAAATGCCAGGGTTTACTCACAACCGTTCAAAGAAGGTACACATTAACACATGGGGTCATAAATTTCTAGCACGTGAAGAGGTGTCCTCCGTTATGGAATAAGAATGACTCATCTGCATGCACTATTTGCCATACTCTTCTTCATAATTCCTGTACCTCTGTGATCAGCAACACTCCAGTTACTGGTTCCTTCATCATACTGGGTCCTAAAGTAAAGACAACTTGGAACAGAGCTTGTTGTCAACTCATGTTATGTATGTGACAGAAGCAAGAAATAAAATCATCCTGTTTTAAGCCACAAAAAAAAAAAAAAAAAAAAGAATGACTCATCTGGCGTCACCACACACGCTGCTGAAATAGGTCTCCGATGTATTCACGCTATTTCCCTCTAATTATATGATCAGTAAGAACTTTACTGAATTACCAAGGAACATTCCAGAGTATATGCCATTCTATTTTATGCAAACAAATTATGCAACTAGAAATAGTGCAATTTAAAAAAAGAAAAATTCAAACGTTTGTGTAAAATATATTAAATCATGCAAAAATGTCATTCTTAAAGAAAAAAGGTGAATTTTAAGCCATGCTGCAGATAAACCACCTTAGATGGAAACAGAAATGCTTCCTTTTCCTTGTCAATATTATCAGTTTTGTGATGCCTTTTACATGCATCAGAAATTTCTGAGACTGATTTAGGGATTATGGCGCTTTTATTTTAACATTCACTATGCATAAAATTTTAAATACTTTTATATACTACAAATAATGTTATTCAAATGTTCATTAAATTGTGGTGTCAATATAAGAGTGGAAAAACAGACCCCCAAATCAAGGAAGGGCCAAATGTTTTTCAGTTAATGCTAGACAGAACGTTCTGAAAATTTTAAAGCAGCATTATAGGAGCACAGCTCCGTGTTGGCAAAAATCACTGTATATCAGGCAGGGATGATGAAAAAATATTGGTGACATAGCTGCAAAGTAAATGCCATAGCAATGTGCCTTTACACTTCAATTTCAGGAAATTTCTAAGCTCTGAAAAAGCATACTACCTACCTTACATTTATTTCTTTATGAAAATTACTCCTGAACTATTCAAGTTCTGAATTGCTCAAGGTCTTCAGAAACAATTCCTTTTATAAAAATGGGATCATTATATTGAATGCAGATGAAAAATCATTCCAGTCAGAAGAAAGAATAACGTCCTTTAGAAATTAATGTACTTATGCCTGATTTATACACTTCCTTGTGATGCCTGATCAACATTAAGAAAATAAAAGGGCAAATGACTTTAAGAAATGCAGCCTTGCAGGACTCTCAGATGAAGGGCCCCTGAACTGCCACCTGCCACCCTTTCTCTCTGAGATGGAGATCTATGCCCAAACATGCCAGGGCTAACATCTTAACAACAAAGCTCAAGAAAATTCTTTCTTCTGAATTTCTTACTTGCCATTAAGACTGTTTGATCACAGAGCAAGAAATTTAAAAAAAAATACTACCGATACAGATCAAAAGACATGCTAAAATCAATTGTGTATCTGGAATATAGTACTGTCTTCCGATGGAAAGTTTATTGTTAAAATGCACATGCCTGGCCCTAAACGCGCGTACTTCTGAGAGTCTGCACCCCTGAACTCTGTGCTCCTCTGGACCAGCTCTAGTTTGTCCAGTGTGTGCCTCCCCAGTGGCTCTACCTTGCTCAGCAAGTAGCTGGGCCTCTGGTAGGAGGTGAGGAGGGGTGGCCTCTTCCTGGGACAGGTTAAGAGCCCGACCTGGCACGAGCCGCTTGCGTGCTGGCAGCTACCGGCTCGGCCCCCTCAATGTAGTAACTCCGTTCCTAGGAGAGTCCCTGGCCCATAGGTGCTCGATGAATAGCCTTTGAATTGTTTAATGTGGGGGGCCCTCTGACTCGTGCTGGGGCTGAGGCAGGGGATAGGGCCCCAGAGTAGGAAACAGCCAGTGGGAAGAAGTGCTTTATTCCTGGGAGAGCAGCTTGCGCTGGAGGTCAGGGAGCTGGGCCAGGATGTGAGGAGAAGGCTCTGAGCATTGGGGCAGCATGCTGGGTGTGTAGGCATTACATCATTCTCACATCTCTTGTACCCAGAGCCCATGGTGAGGGCCCTGGACCCAATGAAGAGAGGATACTGGTAACCTTAGCATCACACAGAAAGTAACTGAAAGAACACCTACTGAACGCTGGCAGAAGACCTCAGACTTCCAAAAAGGCAAGAAAATCCCCATATACCTGGCCATGTGGCTGACAGGGTCTTGGTGCTCCAGCCTGGTGTCAGGCCTGAGCCTCTGAGGTGGGAGAGCCAAGTTCAGGACACTGGACTACAAGAGACCTCCCAGCCCCATGTAATATCAATTGGCGAGAGCTCTCCCAGAGATCTCCGTCTCAACACTAAGACCCAGCTCCACCCAACGGCCAGCAAGCTCCAGTGTTGGATGCCCCGTGCCAAACAACTAGCCAGACAGGAACACAACACCACCCATTAGCAGAGAGGCTGCCTGAAATCACACTAAGTCACAGATACCCCAAAACACACCACTGGACCCAGCCCTGCCCTCCAGAAAGACAAGTTCCAGCTCCACCCACCAGAACACAGGCACCAGTCCCCTCCACCAGGAAGCCTACACAAGCCACTGAACCAACCTTACCCACTGGGGGCAGACACCAAAAACAACAGTAACTGCAAACCTACAGCCTGCGAAAAGGAGACCCCAAACACAGTAAGTTAAGCAAAATGAGAAGACAGAGAAATATGCAGCAGATGAAGGAGCAAGGTAAAAACCCACCAGACCAGACAAATGAAGAAGAAATAGGCAGTCTACCTGAAAAAGAATTCAGAGTAATGATAGTAAACATGATCCAAAATCTTGGAAATAGAATGGAGAAAATACTAGAAACATTTAACAAGGACCAAGAAGAATTAAAGAGCAAACAAACAATGATGAACACCACAATAAATGAAATTTAAAATTCCCTAGAAGGAATCAATAGCAGAATAACTGAGGCAGAATAATGGATAAGTGACCTGGAAGATAAACTAGTAGAAATAACTACCACAGAGCAGAATAAAGAAAAAAGAATGAAAAGAATTGAGGACAGTCCCAGACACCTCTGGGACAACATTAAACACACCAAAATTCAAATTATAGGGGTCCCAGAAGAAGAAGAGAAAAGAAAGGGTCTGAGAAAATATTTAAAGAGATTATAGTTGAAAACCTCCCTAATATGGGAAAGGAACTAGTCAATCAAGTCCAGGAAGCACAGAGAGTCCCATACAGGATAAGTCCAAGGAGAAACACGCCAAGACGTATTAATCAAACTATCAAAAATTAAATACAAAGAAAAAATATTAAAAGCAGCAAGGGAAAAGCAACAAATAACATATAAGGGAATCCCCATAAGATTAACAGCTGATCTTTCAGCAGAAACTCTGCAAGCCAGAAGGCAGGGGCAGGACATATTTAACGTGATGAAAGGGAAAAATCTACAACCAAGATTACTCTACCCAGCAAGGATCTCATTCAGATTCAATGGAGAAATTAAAAACTTTACAGACAAGCAAAAGTTAAGAGAATTCAGCACCACCAAACCAGTTTAACAACAAATGCTAAAGGAACTTCTCTAGGCAGGAAACACAAGAGAAGGAAAAGACCTACAAAAACAAACCCAAAACTATTAAGAAAATGGTAATAAGAACATACATATCGATAATTACCTTAAATGTAAATGGATGAAATGCTCCAACCAAAAGACATAGACTGGCTGAATGGATAAAAAAAAACAGGACCCATATATATGCTGTCTACAAGAGACCTACTTCAGACCTAGGGACACATACAGACTGAAAGTGAGGGGTTGGAAAAAGATATTCCATGTAAATGGAAATCAAAAGAAAGCTGGAGCAGCAATTCTCATGTCAGACAAAATAGACTTTAAAATTAAGACTATTACACAAGAGACAAAGAAGGACACTACATAATGATCAAGGGATCAATCCAAGAAGAAGCTATAACAATGGTAAATATTTATGCACCCAACATAGGAGCACCTCAATACATAAGGCAAATGCTAACAGCCATAAAAAGGGATCGACAGTAACCCAATAATAGTAGGGGACTTTAACACCCCACTTTCACCAATGGACGTATCATCCAAAATAAAAATAAATAAGGAAACACAAGCTTTAAATGACACATTAAACAAGATGGACTTAATTGATATTTATAGGACATTCCATCCAAAACAACAGAATACACTTTCTCCTCAAGTGCTCATGGAACATTCTCCAGGATAGATCATATCTTGGGTCACAAACCAAGCCTTGGTAAACTGAAGAAAACTGAAATTGTATCAAGTATCTTTTCCAACCACAACGCTATGAGACTAGATATCAATTACAGGAAAAAAACTGAAAAACTACAGACACATGGAGGCTAAACAATATACTATTAAATAACCAAGAGATCACTGAAGAAATCAAAGATGAAATCAAAAAATACCTAGAAACAAATGACAATGAAAACACGATGACCCAAAACTTATGGGATGCAGCAAAAGCAGTTCTAAGAGGAAAGTCTATAGCAATATAATCCTACCTCAAGAAACAAGAAAAATGTCAAGTAAACAATCTACCTTACACCTAAAGCAATTAGAGGAAGAAAAACAAAAAAACCCCAAAGTTAGCAGAAGGAAAGCAATCATAAAGATCAGATCAGAAATAAATGAAAAAGAAATGAAGGAAACAACAGCAAACATCAATAAAACTAAAAGCTGGTTCTTTGAGAAGATAAACAAAATTGATAAACCACTAGCCACACTCATCAAGAAAAAAAGGGAGAAGACTCAAATCAACAGAATTAGAAATGAAAAAAGAGAGGTAACAACTGACACTGCAGAAATACAAAGAATCATGAGGGATTACTACAAGCCACTCTATGCCAATAAAATGGACAACCTGGAAGAAATGGACAAATTCTTCGAAAAGCACAACCTTCCAAGACTGAACCAGGAAGAAATAGAAAATGTAAACAGACCAATCACAAGCACTGAAATTGAAACTGTGATTAAAAATCTTCCAACAAACAAAAGCCCAGGACCAGATGGCTTCACAGGCGAATTCTATCAAACATTTAGAGAAGCGCTAACACCTATCCTTCTCAAACTCTTCCAAAATATAGCAGAGGGAGGAACACTCCCAAACTCATTCTACAAGGCCACCATCACCCTGATACCAAAACCAGAAAAAGATGTCACAAAAAAAGAAAACTACAGGCCAATATCACTGATGAACATAGGTGCAAAAATCCTCAACAAAATACTAGCCAACAGAATCCAACAGCACATTAAAAGGATCATACGCCATGATCAAGTGGGGTTTACCCCAGGAATGCAAGGATTCTTCAATATACGCAAATCAATCAATGTGATACACCATATTAACCAACTGAAGAAGAAAAACCATTTGATCATCTCAGTAGATGAAGATAAAGCTTTCAACAAAATTCAACACCCATTTATGACAAAAACCCTCCAGAAAGTAGGCATAGAGGGAACTTACCTCAACATAATAAAGGCCATATACAACAAACCCACAGCCAACATCGTTCTCAATGGTGAAAAACTGAAACCATGTCCTCTAAGATCAAGAACAAGACAAGGTTGTCCACTCTCACCACTATTATTCAACATAGATTTGGAAGTTTTAGCCACAGCAATCAGAGAAGAAAAAGAAATAAAAGGAATCCAAATCAGAAAAGAAGAAGTAAAACTGTCACTGTTTGCAGATGACATGATACTATACATAGAGAATCCTAAAGATGCCACCAGAAAACTACTAGAGCTAATCAATGAATTTGGTAAAGTAGCAGGATATAAAGTTAATGCACAGAAATCTCTTGCATTCCTATACACTAATGATGAAAAATCTGATAGAGAAATTAAGGAAATGCTCCCATTTATCACTGCAACAAAAAGAATAAAATACCTAGGAATAAACCTATTTAAGGAGACAAAAGACCTGTATGCAGAAAACTGTAAGACACTGATGTAAGAAATTAAAGACAATACAAACAGATGGAGAGATATACCATGTTCTTAGATTGGAAGAATCAACATTGTGAAATTGACTATACTACCCAAAGCAATCTACAGATTCAATGCAATCCCTATCAAACTACCAATGGCATTTTCCACAAAACTAGAACAAAAAATTTCACAATTTATATGGAAACACAAAAGACCCTGAATAGTCAAAACAATCTTGAGAAAGAAAAATGGAGCTGGAGGAATCAGGCTCCCTGACTTCAGACTATACTACAAAGCTACAGTGTAATCAAGACAGTATGGTACTGGCACAAAAACAGAAATATAGATCAATGGAACAGGATAGAAAGCCCAGAGATAAACCCACACACATACGGTCACCTTACCTTTGATAAAGGAGGCAAGAGTATACAATGGAGAGAAGACAGCCTCTTCAATAAGTGGTGCTGGGAAAATTGGACAGTTACATGTAAAAGAATGAAATTAGAACACTTCCTAACACCATACAGAAAAATAAACTCAAAATGGATTAAAGACCTAAATGTAAGACTGGACACTATAAAACTCTTAGAGGAAAACATAGGAAGAACACTCTGACATAAATCACAGCAAGATCTTTTTTGACCCACCTCCTAGAGAAATGGAAATAAAAACAAAAATAAAGAAATGGGACCTAATGAAACTTCAAAGCTTTTGCACAGCAAAGGAAACCATAAACTAGACGAAAAGACAACCCGCAGAATGGGAGAAAATATTTGCAAACGAAGCAACTGACAAAGGATTAATCTCCAAAATATACAAGCAGCTCATGCAGCTCAGTATCAAAAAAACAAACAACCCAATCCAAAAATGGGCAGAAGATCTAAACAGACATTTCTCCAAAGAAGATATACAGATTGCCAACAAACACATGAAAGGATGCTCAACATCACTAATCATTAGAGAAATGCAAATCAAAACTACAATGAGGCATCACCTCACACCGGTCAGAATGGCCATCATGAAAAAATCTACAAACAATAAATGCTGGAGAGGGTGTGGAGAAAAGGGAAGCCTCTTGCACTGTTGGTGGGAATGTAAATTGATACAGCCACTATGGAGAACAGTATGGAGGTTCCTTAAAATACTAAAAATAGAACTACCATACGACCCAGCAATCTCACTACTGGGCATATACCCTGAGAAAACCATAATTCAAAAAGAGACATGCACTACAATGTTCATTGCAGCTCTATTTACAATAGCCAGGTCATGGAAGCAACTAAGTGTCCATCGACAGATGAAAGATAAAGAAAATGTGGCACATATATACAATGGAATATTACTCAGCCATAAAAAACACGAAACTGAGTTATTTGTATTGAGGTGGATGAACCTAGAGTCTGTTACACAGAGTAAAGTAAGTCAGAAAGAGAAAAACAAATACCGTATGCTAACACATATATATGGATTCTAAAAAAAATGGTTCTGATGAACCTAGGGGCAGGACAGGAATAAAGACACAGATGTAGAGAATGCACTTGAGGACACGGGGAGGGGGAAGGGTAAGCTGGGACGAAGTGAGAGAGAGGCATTGACATATATGCACTACCAAATGTAAACTAGATAGCTAGTGGGAAGCAGCCGCATAGCACAGGGAGATCAGCTCGGTGTTTTGTGACCACCTAGAGGGGTGGTATAGGGAGGGTGGGAGGGAGACGCAAGAGGGAGGGGATATATATGTATACATATAGCTGATTCACTTTGTTAAACAGCAGGAACTAACACACCATTGTAAAGCAATTATACCCCAATGACGATGTTAAAAAATAAATGCACATGCCTGGAGCCTTTTGCTACTTTATCTGCTTTGCCTTCCCGTCTAATTTAGATTTTTTTTAACATAAATTTATTTACTTACTTATTTTTGGCTGCATTGGGTCTTCGTTGCTGCGTGCAGGCTTTCTCTAGTTGCAGCAAGCGGGGGCTACTCTTTGTTGTGGTGCGTGGTCTTCTCATTGCGGTGGCTTCTCTTGTTGTGGAGCACGGGCTCTAGGTGCACGGGCTTCAGTAGTTGTGGCACGTGGGCTCAGTAGTTGTGGCACGCGGGCTCAGTAGTTGTGGCGCACAGGCTTAGTTGCTCCGCGTCATGTGGGATCTTCCCGGACCAGGGCTCGAACCCGTGTCCCCTGCATTGGCAGGCGGATTCTTAACCCCTGTGCCACCAGGGAAGCCCCCTCTAATTTAAATTTCCAGTCACTCCAAAACGATGCTTCTTCCCATGTGAAAACAGTACTTACAGCCTGTCAGGAAATTGTTGTCACTTACTAAAAACTCCTGTATCAATCAGAAAATTTTCCCATTTTCTCCTGGTGATTTGGTTCCTGCTTTTACCTAAATAAAGCACCACTGAAGTTCAGAAATACGTGTTGTAGTTGGCTCATTTAAAAATTGAAGAAGGTTATTGTAAAGGGCACATTTTAAAAGCCCCAGGCTTTTAAATTATTGGTTCAGCTTTGATTGAACCTTATTACTAACTTCCTCCAAACTTGCACCTGAGTTTCCATAACTGGACCACCTCCTTTCTTGTCTGTTACAATAAATAAATCTGTCTGTATCCCGCTCTTCCAACATGACAGAGTGGATCTTGACATGAAATGGGTATATTAGTTTTTTATTGCTGCATAATAAATTACCACAAACATAGCAGCTTAAAGCACCTATTCATTGTCTCACATTTCCCACGGTTCAGGAGTTTGGGTGCTGGTTAGATGGATTCTCTGCTCAGGATCTCATCAGGCTGAAATCCAAGAGAGGGCTGGGGCTGGGGTCTCATCTGAAGCTATTTCTTTGCACCAGTGTGGCTTAGGTCACTGTCTTCTTGCTAGCTGTTGATTGACAAATTCTCAAAGCTGCCTCTACTTCTGGAACTTTACAATTAGCAAATCAATCAGCACACTTGTGTGAGATCTCTCCATAGAACACATTTGTCGTGTGTTGTCATGTACAGGAACCGCTGCTGAAGACTAAGTGAAAACTTCCTAATGTACCTAAGTCTTTGGGTTCTTATTTTACAGGATACATCTACTGTGAGGGACTTCGACTGGGGAGGAATCTCTGAGAGTTTCTCCATTTCAGCCATCCATCACGTACAGGATTTAACATCAGGAGGACGGATCATTGTGTCATTATTAATTCTGATGACCAAATGCTTAGGCAGATTCCTAACTAAAGTGGGAAACAAAGAGTGGCCACCTGCCCACCAGATCATAGCATATGTGTGAAAACATCACAATTCTTGGTTTGTGGAAAGCTACACACAAGATTAAAGAAAACCATGGCTTCAGATGCGGGTGAAGCATTAAGCTCACATGGGGGACTCACATCCCTGTCAGAGATAAAGGAGAGGCTGTGGGAAGCTTTGTGTCAACTCAAACAAAAACCCATTTAGGAGTGACCAGTACACATCTGACCTCAGCATAGAGGGCTCAGTATTTTGGGTACAAAATATGTATCTTTATTGTTCCCTGGCAATTAGCACTCAATGGCAAAAGCATATGTGGTGGATTAAACAACCCTGACCAATGAGACCATAAAGACCCCTTTGTAAAATAGATGCAGGTCTAAGTATACTAAGACAAGCTGAGTTTGCTTTTAATGTAAAGCGACGTTCCAAAGAAAAAGATCTGTTAGCTAAGAGAGCCAAATTGGAAGAAATGCTCTCCGAAGAGCATGGAGAAGGATGGGAATCTGTTTGAAAAGGTAAAGATGGGCTAGTAAATTGAGTCATACCAACCCAACCCATCATGTTAGAACACGACTGAACCCAACCGTGCAAAAAAGCACACACCCTAACCCAACAAGGTCTTCTGATTACATCACTTGAAATGGAGGCCAAGGCAGTCATGGGCAAAAACCTTCCATCTTAGCTGTAGACATTCAAGTAGCACATCACGGTGCCCCGAACTTATCTAAATATTCTGGGGGCAAATGTAGCCTACAACAACATCCCCTAAATGTCCTCACTCCAGGGCATGGCCTACTGTGTGGGAACGATAATAAATGACATCTGTACACTTCTGGTGAGTCAAGATGGACTTTGTTACATAACACAGGAGGGGAACCTATCTCTGTGCAAACATGCCGATTGAGACAGGGTGATTAGCTTTGCTTCGAGTTAGACTGGAACCCAGAAATGACAGAATCAGTGGAACCGGTAACAATCCCAGTTCATAATAATACCTGGTAAGTGGGTAAAGTCCAATTCTATTAGCAAGGATTTAAGAATGCTAATCCTCACACAACTATTTTTCCAACAAACCTAAAGAATATCATGATAGGGACTTCCCTGGTGGTCCAGTGGTAGAGAACCCGCCTTCCAATACAGAAGACACGGGTTCCATCCCTGGTCAGGAAACTAAGATCCCACACGCCACGGGGCAACTAAGCCCAGGCACCACAACTACTTGAGCTCGTGCCCCTCAACGAGAGAGCCCGCGTGCCGCAAACTACAGAGAAGCCCTCGCACCACAACTAGAGAGAAACCCAAGCAGACCGCGTGACTTAACGAAAAGATCCCGCAGGCCTCAACGAAGATCCCGTGTGCCGCAGCTAAGACCTGATGCAGTCAAATAAATAAATAAATCTAAAACTAAATACTATCATAATAATACCACAATCTGATGTAATATTGGTAAAGTTTGGCTACCTTATATAAATATATAATATGATAATATTCATCAAATGTACTGAGAAATTGACCTAAAACTTCCTTAGGTTGTAAAGCCCCTGGGGACCGAGGAAGAACTAGATTCACTTAATCACCAGTTTATCACTGTAATTACTATCTCCATGGAGGGTTATCATAAAGCACAGATATCTGGAGATAAGAATATATGTAATAATCAAGTTGATAAAACAGTAAAAAGAAATACATAGTGGATTTTGGCTTTTCGTTAAGTCTATCCCCACTCCTTGCTGGCTTCTGCAAATGATGGGTGTATTTGCATTATTATTGCTGTTCTACATTATGAATAAGTGGTACAGTACGTGTAGATGTAATAGTACTAGAGATGGTTTCACTGTGGGGACCTTGGCCAAGGCTTGAAGGTAAGCCGTGAGGAATGAGACAACTTGGCAGGTCTGTTTATTCAGTAGCCATGACAATGACCTTTGGCCAAGCTCTGAGAACCAGGTTCTGGGATGTTCACATGGTTACTGGTAAATGATGTGATCCTATACGGCCAGGGCAGCAGGTCAGAATGTTTAGCATAAACATGAAGGTTCTGGTGTGCCTGGCTGGGACACCTCATGGTGGCTGGTACCATGTGACCAGCACACCTGAAGACTGAAGAACTCTGACTCCAAGACCCAGATGGGCTCCCCTAAGTGGAGACACCTTTTTTTTTTAAATATAAATTTATTTATTTTATTTATTTATTTTTGGCTGCATTGGGTCTTCGTTGCTGTGCGTGGGCTTTCTCTAGTTGTGGCGAGCGGTGGCTACTCTTCGTTGTGGTGCGCGGGCTTCTCACTGCGGTGGCTTCACTTGTTGCGGAGCACGGGCTCTAGGTGCGCGGGATTCAGTAGTTGTGGCACATGAGCTCAGTAGTTGTGGCTCGTGAGCTCAGTAGTTGTGGCTCACGGGCTCAGTAGTTGTGGCTCGCAGGCTCAGTAGTTGTGGCATGTGGGCTCTAGAGCGCAGGCTCAGTAGTTGTGGCACACGGGCTTAGTTGCTCCGCAGCATATGGGATCTTCCCAGACCAGGGCTCGAACCCGTGTCCCCTGTGTTGGCAGGTGGATTCTTCTTAACTGCTGCACCACCAGGGAAGCCAATGGAGACACCTTGTATGCGTCTTTTCTGTTCACAGCTGGACAGAAAGTTACATCCATGCAACCCTCACGTGGGAGGGAGGACCTGCAAACCTGTGCTTGGTCTCTCCAGCCTTTATATGTGTGTGTATATCCATCTTCCCTGCTGTTCCTGCACTATCTCCTCTGCTGTAATAAGCCATATCCACCAGTATACCTTTATGTTGAGTTGTATAAGTTCTCACAGTGAACCATCAAGTGAGTGAGTGGTCATCAGACGCCTGAAATAATCAAAAGATTTGCGATAAACTTACTAAATCTTCCTGTAAATTCCCTACAACATCCCTGGACCCCAGCACCGACACTGTGGGGACCTCGGTGGTATTTACACATACCCATCCATCTATACTCCCTTCATCACGGTATGGTTGTAATTTCATCTCATATGGCCATTGTCAATGCAGTATTATCACGTTAAAAAGCTCTCTTTTAGCCAAAATTAGGTAAAGTTAGATAAATCAGACAAAACATTTATTCAAATAGTATTAGTCATCTTTGTTCACACTTTGATAAATTTCATATTAGTAACCTTTGCCCTTTATCTCAGCAGTATTTGTTTTTTATATTTAAAGGAATGGAATATTTAACATCATCTTTGTTGAACATAATTTTCAGATTCCTAGATTAAAACTTTTGCTAAAGCAGATATAATATTTTATTCCAATAGATTCTACTTGGTTATTACTGGAATATAAAAAGTATCATCTTTATACATTTATTCAGAAATTGATAAACATTATAAAGTTTTCTGTGGATTTTTATGGACTCAGTTGATTCTAACAGATTTTTTTTCTAGGTAATCCTCAAATCACCTTAAAAAGTAATGATTTTCCCCTTATTTATGCTCATGTTAAATAATAATTATCCTTGACTTTAAAATATTCTTCTGGTGTTTTATATTTATGATACTATTAGGTTTAAAATTGAGATGTTCTTTGTCATGTTATAAGGTGTCTTCTAGATGTACTGGGTTTTTCCTATAATTTATTAAGAATGTGTGATAAGTTTACCTTACTGACTTCAGCAGCTATTGAGAGAGTGATACAGTATTTCTTATTTGACGAATGGTGTGAAATATAGGTCGTTCTCACTCTGCACAGTGGTGTAAAACTGTAAAAATGATGAGGTACCTGAAGCTTCACAACCAGGGGGGAAGATAGGGATTGTTCCATGACCTTTACAAAATTGTTGTCAATGTACTGAAAAAATTTCTCAATGTCAGTTACTAATATACATTAGTAATGGAATGGGGGGGAAATAAAGCTTACTGTTATTTAGTACACTGCAATTTTAAAACTAGAAACCTTGAGAATTCAAGTGTCTCTTTGTAAAAGCTCAGGAAGAAGGGTGTGAGTAGTTCTTGCCTTGCTCTCCTTGTCCTGTAGCTGATGATACGATACGAAGTGCTCATGTTTTCCATGTCACCCCCTCTCTAAGTTTGGACCAGCTTCCCACACTTGATCCTTTGTGCTTTTATGTCATGAAATACCTCTGAGAATTCTTTGATGCCAGTGTCACTGCCTCTGGGACATCACCCATTTCCTCACACCCACTCTCCTTATTTACGTTGATAAATCTGCCGTCTCTAAGCTCCTCTGGACACGTTCCTAGAGTACTGCCAGCGTCCTCGTTTTCAGCTATTTCTTTTGTGACTCCGTTTACTTCTTGTTCCTATTTCAGTTCCCGTAAGTATTATCACTTTTAATTTCTTTGTTGTACTTTCATTTTTGTTGCCCAATTCCCTCTTTCCATTATGCAGTTATTTTTACTTTCTTAGGGTAGACCCTTTTGACTATTGTAAATAATTTTCTGTTTATTAAAATTCTACATGCATGTTTATATTATAAGTAACAGTATGCATTAGTTTCTTTTTTTTCAGTAAGTAGCTTTTTTCCACTACTTTCATGCAGCATTGGCGCTAGTTAGGTAACTTCATTAAATGGAACTGAGTAGCACCATAATTCCTATATTCCTGAACAGATTATGTACCTGGGAAGTCATTTTTTTCTTAAGTGCTTTTATATGATTCATATAACTCTTTTTACCAAAATATATTGAATTATTTGGCTTCGTTTTGCTCTTATTTGTTAATATTATCACTCCTGATTTCTTTAAGTCAATATTTGCTTTGATACGTTTATTAAATGTATTCTGTATTATTATGTTATATGTTTGTTGTAAACAGCATATACTTTAATTCTGTGCGTATATGTGCATTTGTCTGTTTTAACATGCATTTTAATCCTCAGTCTTTTCAGGATATTTTCTATATGATCTTGCTTCTGTCTTTTTCTTTTATGTTTTCAAAATCTGTAGTTCCTTTCTAGTCGATTTCATTTTCTGTCCAGACTACACCACTTGCTGTTATTTGGTTCAATGATATGGATAGTAGATAACCTGCTATAAATTTAATAATGGCTACCTAAGAGTTCACAAAGACATCTGTAAGCTGACTTCCCTTAAGTGTGTTAGGTTAATTTTTTCCATCATTCATTCTGGTATTAAAAACTGGCAAAGCATTAAATAAAATTTGAATAAACATGTAAGGACAAACAATCTCAAAAGAACAGGAGCTATAGTCTGGTAGTCGTATAAAAAAGGCTGTCAGATTTAGATAGGATCGTGTAATTATTTTCCACCTGAACGCCTCCTGCAGTTAAGTATCTCATTTTCCTGTCTCACTAAATAAAGGAGGACAGGAAAGCAACAATAGCAGTTGATCATAAAGATGCACGATCTTTTCAAAGACTTAAACGCCCTACAACACAGAAGAAGAGGCTGCAGAGACTAACCTTGCAGGTCATCGTCCAAGTGGGGACATTCCCAGACTCGGAAGTACTCCTGACTATCATTAGTTTCAGATTTACTACAAGGAGGTCCTTCCAGGGTCTCTTGTCTTTCTTTCTTTCTTTCTCTTCTTCTCTCTTTTCCTTCTTTTTATTTTTCAGTATATAACACTAGTGCTAGAAGTTCTCTCTGAGAACAGCCAGTTTAACCCCTTAGAAAGGCTATGTGACTTGTCAAAATCTCTGACATTTAATTATACAAGCAGCATTAGAGCTTTTGAATCCAGGTTCCCTGCATCTCAGTCCAATATTTTTCCCATCACGAGCCTCCTAGGCTTTTATGGTTTTTTTTTTGCTTTCTACCCAGAATAAACAACACACAATTTGCCACTGAATTGTCTGGGACTCCTTGACACAACGTCAATGGTCCCTGATTACTTCATTCCATAGATTATGGAACTAAACCACACACACACACACCACGGAGACGTCCCCCACAAGCCAGAGATCTGATGAGCGCTACACCAGAGTAGCACTGAGGGTATTATTTCCCTTTCTGATCACTCCACCCATCGGGTGCTCATCATCAACAGACGCTGAGTAAAACCAATGTAACTGAGGATGGCAAGAAGCACCCTAGAATCTAAAAATATGAACTTAAGGATAGAAAAGACATCACTGTCCTTATTACTCGTAAGGTTCAGATATTTTATGAAATGCATGAGGCTCACTCATAGGACTCCTTTAGAAAATCTTTCATTATTCTGTGTAAAACACCGCCGATACGTAACCCAGTGAAGCACAAGAAGGAGGAAACCACCTTCCCATCTACAGTTTCACTGACCTCATTTCACTCTGCCCTCCACCAGTCTGACTGATGACCTGCCCATCAACAAGGCAGTTTCTGTAGTTTGAAATATGACCTGCTGGTGTGAGTGCCCCAAAATGTATTCTAAATGAAAGTGGATCGTGAATATATTTATAACGTGGTTTCTGAAGCAAGCGCCGCAGAGTGTTTGAAGGGTTTCTTTGTGCCAATTCTGTGACTCTTCTTTAAACTCTGAAGAGGTTCTAAAGTTAACAAGTCAGGATTACGGATGAAATGAAATAATCTGAACCCTGTTGACCTTCTCCTGATGTAACTGTGCTTTGATCCTTGTTTCAGTGAAGCTCTAACTGAAGGATACGTCTCAACTCAAATCTTGTTTCCCAAATGTGAGCCTGGCCTGTGCTGCTTTGTCCTTTGAGATGTCCAAGTTGGTTAAGAGAATAAAAAGATGACTTTAATCGTTCCTGTATGCCAACCAGGAACGTTTTTATTGTAGAAGATCTGCATGAGCAACAGTGATGTTCTCTTCTCACTGTCAGGAAGGCAGTGGAGTAGCTGCACCCACTCTGATAGAACACAGATGTTCTCTGCAGCCCCATCCATCTTACTCCCGAGAGCTGCCATTAATCAGCTACATTTTCCCACCACCTTCCTGCCGAAAGACCATCCACGCAAGGGCTCTGGCTCCCTTCCTCTGACACGTAGTCATTGCTGTGACATCTTGGGCAAACACAGCCACGATACGGGAGAATTCCGACAGGACTAGGCAGGCAGTGCTTAAATCTCCTACTAAAAGTTTGGGTTTCGAGTTACATTTATTTTAGATGTTAGAACAATTTAAGAAATATAAAATAGTACCATGGCATGAAATTATTCATTTACGATCCCACCAGAGAAAGACGAATACTATTCATATCTTCACAGATTTCCTTTCAATCACCTCTTTGCCCACATATATGGTCTATATTTTAAAAACTTAGTATCCTCCCTTTTTGCTCAATTCATGAATAACTTACCATATCCTTACAAATCTTTTTAAAACGTTATATTTAATTGCTAATAACATTCCATTATATTGATCTAACTGGAGTTAGCCAACGCTATTATTTTTTCATGTTTAACCTCTAAATTTATGCAAAAATATTTCTCTAAATTTATTATTAAGTTCTTAGACTAGATTCCTGGAATTAGAATTAATGAGTCAAATGACTAGATGTTCTTAAGACTATTAACAAAAATAATGTAAGGGCCTGCCTTTCACAAATCCTCACCAGTAACATGCTCATTTGATAAAGTAAATTTATTTGACATTCCATTCAATAATAAGGGATTGGCTTTTTAATATTTATCATCCATTTATGTTCCTTTTCTTGTGAATATCTTTTGTTTTAATATTTTCACATTTATTTATGCTACTATGGTATACATTATGCGACTTATGACATGTAATATACTGTATGTTCTATTGTATATATTACATAGAAAGGCTTGCCATTTTAAACTTAGCAAGAATGTCTTTATCTAAACAAATAACAGGTTTTCACTTATCCATATGCTCATATTTTTTCCTATAGAAACTTTGCAAATATTCTGCAAGACCAGAAAGTCTTCAATCGGAGTATTACAAGAGACTGTTACCATATAAGTGCTACACACATTCATAATCTTTTCCATAATCCAAAATACTCTGAAACTAAAATAATAGGATTTTATAAAATTATTTGGAAGCAAAATCTGATATAACATTATATGCTCATAAAAATCTGTGGGCTAGGGATTTCCCAATGAGAAATATGAAAGTCAGGTATACAGCAAAAAAATTCTACCATGTGGTCAAATTCAATAATTCTCTGTATTCTGGGACTTCCCTGGTGGCGCAGTGGTTAAGAATCTGCCTGCGAATGCAGGGGACACAGGTTTGAGCCCTGGTCCAGGAAGATTCCACATGCTGCAGAGCAACCAAGCCCGTGCGCCACAACTACTGAGCCTGCGCTCTAAAGCCCGTGAGCCACAACTACTGAAGCCCACGTGCCACAACTACCGAAGCCCGCGCACCTAGAGCCCATGTTCCACAAGAGAAGCCACCGCAATGAGAAGCCCGCGCACCACAATGAAGAGTAGCCCCCGCTCGCCACAACTAGAGAAAGCCCGCGCGCAGCAACAAAGACCCAACGCAGCCAAAAATAAATAAGTAAATTTTAAAAAATAATAATAATTCTCTGTATTCTGAATGTGTTTGCGTGCTGTGTGTGTTTTGTGTGTATGTGCCCTGTTCATCATAATGCCTAAATATATCTCAGATCAATTCAGTTCTGTACTCCTCACTTCCTGGGTCCTCTTTTCTCCTTCCTGTCTGTGTGTTTTTTAAAATAGTCTTCATATACCCTACTCAGTGAGGATAATCATATATTTTGCATCATACATTCAAACTCTCTGCAGATATATTGATGCATTTGATTCAAAAACACATAATATTTCCATCAGTTAAAAAAAGAACTTCTATTCTCAAGGATTCTGAATAAGGGACTGTGGATGTTAATATCAATTCTAAAAGAATTCTGTTTCATAGACTCAGCACTCACACATATTCACCTTCTGGCATGAAGCCAAACTAAGCAATCATTTAGGTATATTTGCAAGTGATTGTAGCAGAATGCCACTGCATCCATGATTTTTTTAAAAATACAAATTCATACTAAAATCAGGTTATGACTGAAAGAAAAAGAAAATTTGGACAAAAGGTGTTTTCCAGTGAAATTGTCTAGATCTTCTTCAGTCTCTTTACAAGAGTCCTTTGTAGAAATAATAATTCTACTTAGCTGTGTGTAAAACTGGTGGGCTAGGGATTCCCCAGTGAAAAACAGAAAAGTACAGTATGTACCAGAATAGCCCCCCACGTGATCTAAGCTCATAAATTCTACTGTATTCTGAGTGTATACATGTCATGCATTTTGTGTGTATATGTCATGTTCATTATAATGCCAAAATAGATCTCAAATCTCTTCAGTTCTGCATTCTTACTTCCAAGTCCTCTTCTCTCCATCCTGTCTACATTATCCCTAAGAGATCTCATCTCTCTCAAGGCTTCAAATTCCCTGTGCTGGACCCAATAAAGACCCCCCAAAGATGTTCACAACCGTGTAAGGTTATACATTACTTTACATGGCAAAAGGGACTTTGCAGATATGGTTAAGGATCTCAAGATGGGGCGATTATCTGAAATTACCTGGGTCAGAATCAGAGAAGGTGACGTAATGATGGAAGCACGGGTGTTGATCAGAGAGAGAGAGTTGCAGCTCCTACCTGGGTGGCGTGAAGATGGAGGGGTCGCTGAGCTGAGGAGGGCAGGCAGCCTCTAGAAGCTGGAACAGACTCGGAGATGGATACTGCTGGAGGCTCCAGAAGGAACACAGCCTGCTGACGCGTCAATGTCAGCTCGGGGAAACATTTCAGACTGCTGACTTCCAGAACTGTAAGATGATAAATTTGCACTGTTTTAAGCCAATACATTTGTGGTAATTTATAACAGCAGCAATAGGAAAACAACACATTCCCCTACCAGCAGACAATTCCCATTTGAGAATGAGTGAGACTAGGCTTCTGAGTTCCAGACCTATATCCTGATTTCCATTTGGCATCTCCACTTGCATGTTTCAGAGGGACTTAAAACTTAGCATGGTCCAAAGGACACATGCTCTGTGAAAGTCACGGACATTACAATAAACTATAGTTGTGGAAAAGAAACTTAGAGGCAAGACAAAATTTGTGTAACATAGGTACACAGTTTACTGGTTCAGGACAGGCTTAGTTCCAACCTTGCAATGAATGACTTTAAATAATAAGAAATATTGCCCCAAAAGAATTATCATAATGCAAATAAGTCACTTGCTTAAAAAACTTTTAGACATCAATTACAATATCTCTTAAAAGACTTTAGAATTTTAATTATCTAAAGGTTATTAAAAAAAATTTGGGTTAAGAGAAACTTTTTTCTATCATGCTATTCTTTTAATTTCCTGGAAGAGAGAAGCCAAAAAGTAATTAAAATACTGAAAGTGTAAGGGATTATCATCACCAGAGTATCTTCAAAAACAAAATAAAACAAAACAACACAAAAAAATAATTAAAAACTTGCTAGAGTCTTTTAGGTCATTGGCTTCCAGTGAAAAATCACACTAAACATGGACTAATTAAACCAGGGCTTTCATTGTAGATAACGCTAACTCTATGAAACAGCAAGAAAAAAATAAATTATATATTGATCAAGGGTAAGTCATGGAAAAGACAACAGGGCTTGTAAAATATTAGGAAACAGGTAGGGAGAGAATTAAATGTCCGAAATACTACTCTTTCAGAAATTATTTGATTGGGTTTCACCACCATGAAAACCTTCATATTCTCAAAATATCACTAAGTCCTCAAAATTACCCATGCATATGAATATTTGTATATGAATATATAGACAGATATATAGATATACATATATAACTTAACCCATTAAAGATAATATCTTTTAACATGGGATTCTGTATAAGCTGGTGGCTTTTGCAAAGTAAGCTCCTCATCAATAATTTCATCCTGTCTATGGTCAACTCTTAAACTTCACTTCATGTCTGTACATTCAAAGCTCAAATCTCTCACCAAAGTACAAAATGAATTTCAAAGAAATGGACCAAAGGATGGCTGGTATATGCACATATACATACCAATAAAGTGCATTTTCTACGATTGTATTAGCAATAACAGCTGCATGTACTACTGAATATTTCAAACTTCAGACCCTATTTATAGCACTGCGTCAACACGTATTACAAGGCTGTTGTCCTGCAGATCTTTCACAAGGTCCAGCTGAGAATTACACCATGTCATCTGCCTACTGTTGATGCTGAATGGGAACTGTGGCACTGGAATATTTTAATTAAATTAATATTTTGATTACTATTGCAAAAAATTATAATGCCACAGCTACTAATAAATAAGATTTGAGCTCTGTGCTAAGTGCTTTATCTGCTTATCTCATTTAAGCCTCACCGCAACCCTTCAAAACAAATATTATTCATTTAAAACACTTTTTACAAGTGAATATACTGAGTAAAGAGAGGTTAAGTAACTTGCAGAGGTTGCATAGGTAGGGAGGGGTAGAGTCGAAATTCAAACCCTATTACGTAACACTAGAATGTACTTTTGAATAAAACATTAATTGATGTGTTAGAAATAAGTAACGCATATCATTTTTAGTCATTTTAAAAAGCAGTGAATACACAGTAACAGACTACCTGATGACCACACGAAATCGTTACAAAATAAATTTGTAGGGTCTGTTTCAGCATAAAGAATAAATGAGAAAATATATATGTGCAAAAAACACACTTTGTAAATCCCATTATGTTGCCAGAAATGACTGCCTATCTGGGGAAAAATGATGACCACTTATTACGTATCATATTCAAAGTTAAATTCTAGATGATTTGAAATTTAAAATATAAAAACGTTTTTAAAAGTCTAGAAATATTAAGAAAGTGTTTGGAAACTAAAGATTTAACTAGAATATTTTTTTAAAGAATGGAACAGAGTGTGCTGAAGCAGGACGCAATCATATTTTTTATTGAGGTATAATTGACACATAACAACATATTAGTTTCAGGTGTACAACATAATGATTTGATATTTGTATGTGCTGTGAAATGATCACCAGAGTTAGGCTAGTTAACATCTCTCATCATGAACAGTCATTTTTTTTTCTTGTGATTAAAAACTTTTAAGATCTGCTCTCTTAGCAATTTTCAAACATGCAACACAGTACTATTAACTATGGCCACCATGCTGTACTTTACATCTCCATGATTATTTAATAACTGGAAGTTTGCACCGTTTGAGCCCTTCACCCACTTCACCCACCCCTAGCCCCTTCTCTGGCCACCACAAACCAATCTATTCTCTTCTGTTCTCTGTATCTATGAGCTGTCTTTTTTTTTCCTATTCCAAATATGTGAAATCATACGGTATTTATCTTTCTCTATGTGACATATTTCATTTAGCATAATGCCCTCAATGTCCATCCATGTTGTCAAAAATGACAAAACTTTTTGTGATTTCTTTTTTATGGCTCAGTAATATTCCATTATATAAATATACCACCTTCTCTTTATCCATTTATCCATCAATGGACTTGTAGGTTGTTACCATAACTTGGCTATTGTAAATAATACTGAATTTCAATTTGAGGGTGCATATACCTTTCTGAGTTAATATTTTCTTTTTCTTCAGAAAAATACCCAGAAGTGGAATTGCTGATAGTTCTATTTTTAAATTTCTGAGGAACCTCCACACTACTTTCCACAGTGGCTGCACCAATTTGCATTCCCACCAACAGTGCACAAAGGCTCCCTTTTCTCCACACCCTCACCAACACTTGTTATCTCTTGTCTTTTTGATAACAGCCATTCTAACAGGTGTGGGGTGATATCTCATAGTGGTTTTGATTTGCATTTCCTTATGATTAGTGATGCGGAACACCTTTTCATGTACCCGTTGGCCATCTGTATGTCCTCTTTGGAAAAAATGTCTATTCAGATACTCTGCCCGTTTTTGATTGGATTGTTTGGATTTTTTGCTATTGAGTTATATGAGTTCTTTACTATATATTTATATTCGTGCTGGGCACAGTTGGCCAAGGTAAGAACTTACATTTTACCTGGAGTGAGATAGGAAGCACCTAGGAACCATATTTTGAGCAAAGAAGTGACAGGGTCAGGCTTAAGTTTTAAAAGAATCATTCTGGCTGTTATGTGAAGAACAGATTATCAGGGGCCAAGGGTGGAAGCAAAGACACCTGGACCTTTATATTTACTCTCCGGTGGCCTTCTACCTTAGGTCTCTACGAATGCATTGGTCTACTTTCATGTACCTCATGCATCCGGTTTACTGAATGCCTGCGTGCCAGGCACTACTATGCCACACACCAGGGCCACAAAGGTGATGTGGCACAGGTCCTGCTCTCTAGGAACTACAATTTAATGGAAGACACTAAAGCAAAAACCCCATAACACACAGAGTGTAGGTGCTATAACAGAGGGTTGTACCAAGTATTATTAGAGGAACAATAATGAATTCTGTGATTATTCATTTCTATTTAATAATTTCCGATGACTCCTGGGAGGTAAAGAAGGAGAAAACCAGGGCTGTGCACCATCTGTCAACAAGGAGCAGAGGGAAGAGAAGATTCCAGCAAGTCCCCAAGCGCACATGGAATGCAGCCATGAAGACTTTAGTGGAATAGATCTGTCCGTGCTTGAAAGTTAATACCTAGTAAAACATAGCACGGAAATGATACAAAAAATACGGAGACATAAGTGAAAGAAAACACAACTTAGAAGGCCTTGAGGTGCGGCCAATCTATGGACTTACTTTCCTGCAGGAGCCAGGGAAAGGTTTTAGAAAATGATTTATGTTCTAGAATATCCTGGAAGACCTCTGTGAAATACGAGCAAGTCCCACTGAAGTACAGGCTGAGATGAACACACAACAGACAACAGACAGGTTTTCCTAAATTATAACCTACCAGCTTGAAAGAGGGATGCACCTTCCCAAGACTTCACTGACCTCTAGTCACTGTGGATCCATAAAGGACTCCACCATAACCAGAGAGGACAAAGCCCAAGTAAGATGGGGACCATGACAGAGCCAATGCAGATGTGTTTATGACATGGAAATTTGAAAATAAAGAGATGGGAAAAGACCTGCCAGGTAACTGCTATAAAAATGAAAACTGACTTCGAGAAATGTATATTTGACAAAACTGAAGACAGGGTCAAAGTATTGAGTGTGATGAGGGCAAATGCTTTATATTGATAAAGGTACCTTCATCGAAAGGTCAAAAAACTTAAGGACTGAACAGCATCACTTTGAAATATATAAAGAAAATATTTTCAAAAAATACAAAGAGAAACTGGCAAAACCAGAACTAGTGGCAAGTCACGCTGAAAAAAATAATGGTATAAAGAATTTGAATATCACAAACATCCAGCTTGGTATGATATACATATATATAGAATTGTGTACCAAACAAACTGAAACTACGCATTCTTTTCAAACACCATGGAACAGCTGCAGTAACTAGCCAGACGTTAGGTTACCAAAAAATTCTTTTAGAAAGTCCCAAAGCAGAAATTACACAGCCCGAGTTCTGATTACAATGTCACGAAACCAGACAGTAAACAACCAAAGGCTAGCCCCAAAGAACTTTCCACTCAGAAATGTTAAATCACTCTTCTAAATGACTCAAGATAAAGAAAAACTCAAAATTAAAATTAAAGACTATTCAGGAATGAGTGAGAATAAAACACTATCTATCAAAACACAGAATTTGGACAAAGCATTAATCAAGGAAAATTTGACTGTGAGGGCATTTATTAGAAATGGAGAAAAATGGGAAATATATGAGCAAAGGAGTCAATTCAATACAGTGGAAAGAGCAGTGGTCCAAACCCACAGCAAGGAGCATCAGCCAGCGGATGGGGAGCGAGTTCCAGAGCCAGACTCTGGGGTAGAATCCTCCTCCTCCCTCTCCAGCTTGGTCCTCAAGAGTTATTTCACCTCTCTGTGCCTCAGGCTTCTCATCAGCAAACCAGGGCTCTCATCATTTTGTTAAAGGATTAAGTGAGATAGTGCAGATAAAATTCCTAGGAGAGCACCTGACACATGGTCAGCACGAAATAAATACCAATGTAAGCTTATTTTAAGAGGAAGACAACAAGGTAATTCAATTAGTCAAGGACTCACTTTCTAGGGGCAGAGGTGGAGGCAAGAGCAGGTTGCGTTTTCTGTAGTAAGAGCCCTTTACCGGAATCTCAGTTCCTCCAAGTACGCTGCGGTAGAGAGCACACTGATGTCGGAGCAGTGCACATGGATCAGTAATGGAACCAACCCAACGTTTAGGGAGACGTTAGTGCTAATTCTACACAAACTCTTTCAGAGAATACGCAATGAACAGCCACCTTCCAGCTCATTTTATGACAGCTGCATAACCTTGATTACAAAACTTGAACAGGACCTTCCAAGAAAAAAATTAGCCCATCTCTTGTATGAACAGAGATGCAAACCCCTTAAACAAAATACTTGCAAACCAAATCCAGTTACATATAAAGGGATAACATGAGTGACCCAGCTGAACATATTCTAGACACACAAAGTTGGCTTACCATCAGAAAAAAATCAACCAATGTAATTCATAAAGGAGAAAATTAAATAGAATAAATTAGAATAAAGGAAAAACTCATAGAATTATCTCAACCTATGCAGAAAATATCTGAAAAAAATTCAACATCATCTGATAATTTTAAATCTTAGCAACTAGAAATAGAAGGAAGTTCCTTTAGTCTAAAAGCGCATAGCTATAAAAACATTACACACCATGGTGAAATGCTGAACACTTCTATTTAAGACTGGGAAACAATCTTGGATGCTCACTGTCTTCCCTTCCATTCACCACAGTATTGGAGATCTTAGCCAGAGCAGTAAAACAAGAAAAAGAAATCAGGAGCATTGATTAGAAATGCAGGAATGTGATCATCATTTTGTGTAGGTAACATGATTATGTACATAAAAATAAAAAATAATCCACAAATAAACATTAAAATTAATATTTGAGTTTAGTAATGTTATTTCATATAAGGCTAATACATAAGACTAAAGCTCTTTCTCCACATTCAAAACAAAGGGAATTTTTTATTTAAAAAAATAATTTTAAACAAACCTAATGAAATGTGCAAAATTTCTACATAGAAAACTTTAAAACACTGAAAGAAATAAAAAATGATGTAAAGAATAAAGGACATGCCAGGACTTCCCTGGTGGCGCAGTGGTTAAGAATCCGCCTGCCAATGCAGGGGACATGGGTTCGAGCCCTGTTCCAGGAAGATCCCACATGCCGCGGAGCAGCTAAGCCCGTGCGCCACAACTACCGAGCCTGCGCTCTAGAGCCCGTTAGCCACAACTACTGAGCCCGCGTGCCACAACTACTGAAGCCCGCTAACCCTAGAGCCCGTGCTCCACAACAAGAGAAGCCACCACAATGAGAAGCCTGCGCACCGCAACGAAGAGTGGCCCCTGCTCACCACAACTAGAGAAAGAGCGCGTGCAGCAATGAAGACTCAATGCAGCCATAAACAAATAAATAAATAAATTTATTTAAAAAAAAGAATAAAGGACATGCCATGTTCATAGATTGGAAGAAGCAATATTGTTAAGATGTTCATTCTCCCCAAACTGATTTACAGATTCAATGAATTACCACTCAAACTCCAGTAGGTTCCTTTGTGAAATTGGCAGCTGGTTCTAAAATCTACATGGTAATGTGAAGGACCAAGAGTAGCCAAAAGAGAAGAACAGGGTGGAATGACTTGCTCTAATGGATATCAAGATTTATTTCTAAATGACAGTAATGAAGCAGTACGGTACTGGGTGCAGAGACAGGCAGACCAATAGGACAGAAGTGAGAGCTCACACATGGGCACTGGATTTATGACTAGGACAGTATGGGAAGCACAGCATATGGTCTCCTTGAGAAAAAGGGCTGGGAAATTCTGGATATGCATGGTGAAAAACATGGAATAACCTCTGATTCACATCTGATCATTAGATCTAACAATGTAGAGGTTGTTCATGACCCTATCACACGCGGTTTTCATAGAGTGACGGGGACTAAAATCTGATTAGTACAGATTCAAAAGAGATTGGGAGAAGAGGAAATTGTGATAGACAACTCCTTCCAGGAGTTTTGATATAGAATAAGATATACACACTACTATATATAAAATAGACAAACAGCAAGATCCTACTGTATAGCACAGGGAACTATATTCAGTATCTTGTAATAACCTATCATGGAGAAAAATCTAAAAAAGAATTACGTGTGTGTGTGTGTAATTATTCAGTATATATACTGAATCACTTTGCTGTAAACCTGAAACTAACACAACACTGTAAATCAACGATACTCCAATTAAAAAAATGAAAATATTAAAAATCTAATCATGTCATTCTCTACTTAAAATCTTTCAATTTTTTCTCATCAAAGCTACTCCTTAGTGAAACATTATGTGCAAGGCACTGTGATAAAAGCTTTATTTATAGCATTCTAATTAATCCTGACAATTCCAGGACATAGGTACTATTATTATCTCAATTTTTAAAAGGAAGGACCTGAGGCTTACAGAAATTAAATAATTGGACCCAGGGTTACACGGTTATTGGGGATAACCAACCTTGACATCGTTCAGTTTCTTGAACACACACACCTCAAAACAGCCAGAACACTCACTTTGCCCTCAGTCATCCGCTCCCGCTGTCCCCTCTCTGATCCTGCAGGACTTAGACTAAAGTTTCTTTCTCCAAATGTCCTCCTGACATTCTGGGCTACACTACATCTCCCTGCTGTGTGCTTGTAATTTTCCTTCTAAACTATCTCCATGTAGTCTTATGATCAGGTGATCTCAAAGTCCCTTCAAGCTCTAAAAATGACTATGATTTCACCAAGTTTAGAGCAGTTTCTTATTATAAGAAGTTGGAAATAGATTGCTCTGTATTTTTTTTTAATTTCCATGAACTTTTTGAAAATTCAGTGAAGATTATAATTTTATTTATTCTTGAGGATGCTGCCTGCGTAACTCTGTTCTAAAAAAGTTATTGCGATGATACGATTAAACATCTGGCAATACAAAATAAAAGCATCCTTTCGGTACTCTGCTCAGAAAAGAATAATAAACTGCCTGCCTCACAACAGCATGTTCCTGCTCAAGCTGAAACGTGGAGCCTCATTCTTCCTGAGCCAAACAGACTTGCCTAACGTTCTTGCAAGCAAGTTAGACAGCCGAAGAGCCCTTGCCTCAGCGCCATTAGGAACAGCATTGTTCCACTGAAATAGATGTGTTGTCTCCAGCATATCCTAGACCGTTTGGAAACCATCCAGGAGACAAGATGATAAAGATTAAAAGTCATTATAGTTACTTTCGCAGCCATAGTTAGACTAATGCATCTTCGGTGAGGACAGCTCACACATCAAAAACGGCCTTAGCATGATCTCTTAGAGAAATAGAGAAAATTATTAAGGAGGAAAAGAAAGGATTGTAAGCACAATCTTTATAAGCACTGATATTTATTTGGCAAAAGCACAGGTTGGGAGGAAGACAGAAGGACATGAAGGGTGTGGCATTACAGACACATGCCATAGTATGCTTCTTTGGTGGGTATATACACACCTTTCTCTGTCAAATATCTATTTTAACACTACAACCCCAGACAACTTTTTGATAGCCTGCTATAGAACGGTTCAGTGTTTACTCTATTAAGGCAGATGCAAAAAACAAACAAAAAGTTAAATAGTTTATTTGACTGTACCTACTGAGTAAAAAAAGAGAAGAAAACAAACAACGTAGATTAAGATCCCATAGCAATGTGATATAACACTTAAAATCATGAGGTTCAAACTACTCTTGGTATATGGGATATTTTTTCTAGGAGCCTTGAATCCTGCATTAATTAAGGCTGTTTGGGTTGCAAATACAAGCCCTGCTTTCACTAATTTTTTTTTTAAACATCTTTACTGGAGTATAATTGCTTTACAATGGTGTGTTAGTTTCTGCTGTATAACAAGGTGAATCAGCTATACATATACATATATCCCCATATCTCCTCCCTCTTGCGTCTCCCTCCCACCCTCCCTATTCCACCCCTCTAGGTGCTCACAAAGCACCGAGCTGATCTCCCTGTGCTATGCGGCTGCTTCCCACTAGCCATCTAGTTTACATTTGGTAGTGTAAATATGTCCATGCCACTCTCTCACTTCATCCCAGCTTACCCTTCCCCTTCCAGTGTCCTCAAGCCCATTCTCTACATCTGCGTCTTTATTCCTGTCCTGCCACCAAGGGCAGAAATGCATGCAGGACACAGAAAAAGAGCCCCAGGGCACAGAGCACCACCAAAATGGGCTGTGTCTCTCCTGTCTGCTTCTCCCAGCATGCTGGCTAACATCCTACAGCTTCACGGGTCTACGTATGTAGTGAATAACTTAAACATTTCCATCAAGAAAGAATTCAATTTTATTAGAGATTTAGAGCATTTTAAAATTCTCAAGCAAAAAAAGAAATCAGTACTTCACATAAGCACATTTATTCTATTCTCCTATTCTCATGATTTTAAAAATAATATCCAAATTGCCACTTTAGTAAAGGAGATAACCAGATGGCAATTTTATTTCAAGGATTTTATTTCCAGAGGGTCAACAAATCAATCTTGGTTAAGCTTTTTCTTTATATAGCTTAAGTGTTTCTTAAGCTTGTTGGATCTGCAGATTTATAGTAGTTATCAGATTGGGAATACATCTTGGCCATTATTTCCTCAAACTTTTTTCTGCTCCTGCTTTTTTGGGTCTCCAATTACAGACATGTTACATTGCTTTACATTGTCCCACAGGTTACTGAGTCTCTAGGTTTGGGTGGGTTTGTTTTTTTCTTTTCTGTCTCTTTTCTTTGTCTCTGGATAATTTCTATTTCTGTGTCTTCTACTTTATGAGTTTTTCATCTAATCTGGTGTTTATCACATCCAGTTAAATTTTTATTTCAGATGCTGTTTTTTTCAGCTCTTGAATTCCCATTTGGCTCTTTTTATATCTTTTAGTTCTCTTGGTATTATGTTTTAATGTCCAGTTTTCCCAACACCATTTATGGAAGAAGCTCTCATTTACCCATTATATATTCCTGACTGCTTTGTTGTAAATTAATTGACCATATATGCATGGGTGTATTTCTGGGCTGTCACGTTCCATTGACATGTGTGTTTTCATGCCAATACTATACTGTTCTGATTACTATATCTTTGTAATATAGTTAGAAATCGGGGGGCATGATGCCACCAGATTTGTTCTTCTTTCTCAAGATTGCTTTGGCTATTCGAGGTCTTTTATGGTTCCATACAAATTTTAGGATTGTTTGTTCTGTATCTGTGGAAAATGTCACTGGAATTTTGATAGCAATTGCGCTGAATGTGTAGATGGCTTTGGGTAGTATGGACATCTTAACAATATTAAATCTCTAAATCCATGAACATGAAATACCCCATAAGTTTTTATGTGCAGTATTCTCATTTAATCATCTAAATTACCAATGATTGTAGTAATTTCCTTGCTACCAAACAGTTACTTTGGAGAATGTTATTTTAATTTTCAAGTGATTGTATTTTTGTTTAAATAGTCAACAGTGTACAGAAAGGAGATTTGTAGGATTCTTTTGTGGTTCCTTGATTAACAGGTGAGTTTTTCTTTCTTACGTGAAATTAGTTCTTCCATACTGATTCCATTAAGTGTTTTTCTTTATTTTCATATTTTCCTCATCATCTCAGTGGGAAATCAGTGTTCTGTGACTATGACAATGTCAGGGTCATTTTAAATTCCTTTTGAAGGAAAAGTAAGTTGCTGTCTACTTAGAATGTAAGTTGAAAACCAACAGCCAGCCTCCATTGTGCCAAGCCATGATTTTTTCTGCATAGCATGATTATGGCACCCTCCAGCAACAGCAATTCAGGAGTAACTTGAAGATGTGGCTGTGTAATTGCTCTACACCTAGAGTCACAAAGCCAGTAACAGCTCTGCAAGGGACCAGGCAGATCATCCAATTAGTAAGTACAGTCCCTTGTTTTGTAGACTTTTCCATACCTTTAGTGGAAAATTTGCATGAAGAGCAATGCCTTACATAACAGAAGACTAACAACTTACTATAATTTATGAAAACATAATTTTTAAAAGGGTTACCCATAACCTCAGCTCCTTTAGAAACTAGGTAGAATAGAAATGGTTTTTCATCAGCCTGTAAAACTAACTACATTTTCTATTCTAAATGTCAGTTGGTAAGTAACTCACCAGAGTAGATCATGAATAGCACTCAAGAGACATTGGAAAGTTTATATTTGAGATTCTGTATTTCAAAGTAATTGGAATTTCTTGATCACGAAGACAGGTGATGTCCGTGGAACATCTATTTGTAACTTAAAAGCAGGTATATTCTGAGTTACCTCTAAGTGTACTCTTTACATAAACAGTTGTCATCTGCTCTGGCCTTACCCATCTTTACTGTCATTTATAGGATCTCCTTTCCTCACCCCCCTTCTAATAATCAGACATGGGGTTTCACTGTTAGACTTAAAGCCAGCCCAGTAATAATGTTAATACTATTACTGATGCTACTTTCATCTTACCTCTAATTCTGATTTTAATTCTAATACTAATACCAGCTAACGTTCACTGAGTGCTTATTAGACACCAAGCTCTTTTCTAAATGCTTTACGTGGATTATCTCTTTTAACACAAATAAGAACCTACTACTATAATCTCCATTTTACAGATTAGGAAACTGAGGCACAGATTGTTGAGTAATGCAGGCCAGTGGTAGAAGTGGGCCATCTACCCAGGCATCTACCCAGACCCTGGAGTCTGGTTTTAAACGCTGTGCTACTGCCCGGCCCTGGAGCTCATCTGGGTATTCAGGTCATATCCAGGTAAAAAGGGGAATTCTGAGAGCCTTCTCCAACTACAAGGGTCCATGGAACCTGTCTTTCTTGTAAAAACTACAGGCAACTTGCCCAAACTTGATCCTGCCTGCCTCAGAAGCCTGATGAGAGTCACACGCATGACTTTTCACGAGCAGGAGAGAGAAATGGGCTTCATAAATCATAACCTCCAGCTGTTCATTTCTGAGAAGGAGAAAAAGACCCCAAAAGAATAGCAGACTCTATTCAGATGTTTGACAAACATTTGACTAGTGATCATAACCCAGTGATGAAGGGCAGATTACCACACTCGCACATTTTCTTTTCAGGGGCTGTTTCTCAGAGGAAAACAATGGATCTTACTTGGAAATACTTCCTCCTTGATCTCATATTTTTTGTTAATTTTAAGGTGGTAATGTTGAATGGTTATTCCCATTGGCGTCAGATAAAGACTGAAATTGTCCATTGAATTTAACAACTAGGCAGTGTGGCTACAGCAGAGGGAATGAGGGAAACAAGGTAGGGGTGAGGTTCTAGAGGTGAGATGGCCCAGGTTCACAGAGTCCTGTTGAAATGCTGGCTTTCATTCTGAATATGGTGGAGCCACGGGCATGATTTGCATACAAGAATGGCATGATCTGACTCAAGATTTTAAATGATCACACAGGCTGCCATGTTGTGGACAGACCCAAAGGATACAAGGACAGAAGAGACCAGTTAGGAAGGGATTTTAATAATCCCAGCAAAGGAGGACGAGGAACTTTGGTAGCAGGAGAGACGGAGGGGTGGAACGCCGGGATGGAGGTGGAACCAGTTAGATTTGCTGAGAGATGGGATGTGGGTAAGAGAAGCAGTGAGGTCCAAGGATGACTCCAGGTCTTTGCTGATGGCACTGGTCCTGGCTTTTTGTTTGTTTGCTTGTTTGTTTTGTTTGCACGGCTACAAGGATGGAGTTACCACTAATTGAAATGAGGAAGTATTCAGAAGGAAAAACAGATGGCCCAATGCATTGGTGCCATCTTATTCCATTTCATTAATTCAATCAATAAAATGTATTGCGTGTCGATTTCATGGGCTGCTCTATGTTAGATGTCAGAGATGGAGAGAGAAATACATGCTGTCCGTACCCTCGAAGAATTCACAATCTAGGAGGAGACAGACATATAAGACCATGTTTCAAATAATTTACTTCCCTCTTAAGAGGAGGAAATGTGTTACCACGGAAGAGAAGTGAATTTATCACCCCACAGAACATGACTAAACCAAATCATTCCCCAGTCCCATCTACTAAGGTTCTATAATGTTAAGAGAAAAGTTTGAAATATCCTCATCCTGAGCAGGTCCGAACAGCTAAACCCTAAGGGCAGGTCACTGTTTAACACCATCCCCCCAACCCCAAGCAGGTACACACGTGACTTTATATGAAGAGACCCGAGTTGACGAAATAACTCTATTTTTCTATTTTCAAAATTTCCCTTTATCTTGAAGCACCAACTGTGAGAAGCCAGGAGGACAGAAGAAGATCTAAGAGTAAATCAATTTAGAATAAATTGGCATCCTTCTGAACACAGCAATTTGGCAAATGGGAGGAAAAGTGTCAACCGTAAAACTCAAAGAGCATATTATCACTGTAGATGCCTTGTTGGTTCTGAAATCCTTCCTTAGGGTGTTAAGATTTTAGACTCAAGAAGAACATGAGAAACACAATCACGTGTTTTGTTCTGAATCACTTATTCACAGTATAACCTTTTTAAAGTTGTCATACACTGTAGACATTTTAAGTTTTGCCCCTAGTTTTCAGAAATATAGAATTTTTCCTTTCAGTGTGTATATACTTACTACTGTGATTATATAATATCATACATATTATAAAATTATCATTCTACTTTGAAAAGTAGCCTCAGTAGTTTATAGCACCGCTATATTGAGCCAGCTTCCCCAAAGCTTCCCTGGGTTGAGCTGATCATATTTCATTTCTAGGATTAATTAGATACAAATTCTAGGACTAAACCCGTAGTAAGAGCAAATTTATAAGCTAACAAACCATTTCCAGAGCTCTTACTTTTTATGCTAACATTTCTATTGTGGTCTTGAAAATGAGTGTGGCTATGCATCTACGAAATGATTTTAAATAAGCTAATAAAGATGGAGTGGACATTGAAGAATCTATGAAACAGTATAGAGTTCTTCCTTCAAATTTACGTTTGGATCTGACCATGCCGGCAATAGAAAGCACATCTCTCACACTGGGGCAAACTTCTGAGCAAAGACCTGTTAGCTTCTCCTAAATCTATTCTGAATGTAGAAGCTATTCCCAGTCCTAAAGTGCAAAGTTCAGGAAGATAAGAACCACTGTTATTCGTTTTTGTATCCTAGTGTCTGATACACAGTAGGTCTTCAACAAATGTTTGCAAATGAATAAAGGAATTAACTAGATCACTATTTTTAATTTGATAATTGAAAGTATTTTCACACAAGTTAAAGAATGTATCAGTGAGGCAGAAGTGACCTAAGGCATAATAGTCTTGGTTGCAGGAAACTTCTCTGGTTGATAATTACTCTACATACTACAGTATATACACATATCAGAGAATAATTTGGTGAAACCTAGACTTAGTTGGTAGTGGAGTAAAATATTTTGAGATGCTATTTAAAAGATATATGCAAATGAACTTATAATTGTAAAATTGTATTAGAAAAATCATAGTACTTCACATAATATGGCACTTTGAGAATTAAATGGTATAACACATGCAAAGCCTTTGAATAGCGACGGAGACCTAGTAGGTGCTTTGTGTACTTTGCAAGATGAGGAGAGAGGATGGACTGTTAGCGGTTAAATTTGTCAAACCTTGAGAAAAACCCATATGAAATTGTAATGAATTAAAGAAACGTTTATCAATCATCTACTACACGCCAACTCTGTGTAAGTTGCTCGATAGGGATTGAGGCATGACTGAGACGTGTGAAGACTGCCTCCGATGTGTGAAGGTGAGGTAATTATAAATAACTAAAATGCAACATCCAGGTGCTATGATGGAGGTATGTCCAAAGCTCTGGGGGACAGAGCAAGATGAGCAGCTAGCCTGTGGAGAAGAGGACCCTGGAGTTGGGTCACAGAGGATTCCCAAAGGGCAAAGGAAGAACGGTTTTCCAAGCAGAGAAAACAGATGCTCAGGAACCTGGAAGCAAGACCATGCTGTGGATTCACTTTAATCAGGGACAGACAATGTGGGGCAATGCTTCGGCAAGACTGGGACGATTCGTGGGTGACCTCAGACTGAAGGGCCCTGTGGGTTTAGCATTCTTCCTCTAGGCAATGTTGAGCCACCAAAATTTTGATTTTACCATAGCCTAAAACGTAAGATATTTTAAAATAGCATTTCATCAAACACTTTGGAAATCTTCTGAGAGCTGAGCCACTGAAGAAATACAGAACTCAGAGTTCTGAAATGTCTCAGAAGATAGACCCTAGCCCTGCCTGGTCATTCCTGGGAGAAGCCTGGAGGAGCTGCAGTGCTATCAGTTGCACTTCAGTGAATTTAAAGAGGAACTTAATTTAGTATCAGGCATTCATTAAGGTATTGGAAGGGATCTGTCTCACTGTCCCTGACCAAGGTCATTAAACAATGCTATTTTTGCATATATTATATACAAAGCTAAGATTAATCCTGATTTTCTTATATTTCAATGTTTCATCTCATAATCGCACATGCAGAGGCAAGAGAAAAACTGAGCAAACTCCAAGGCAATTAACCAACAGGAAGGATCCTCCTGATTTGTCTCTTTAAATCTCTATGGAAACTATATTGACAAAGTACATGATGGTCTTCATATACAAACCCTTCTCTTTAGAAATGAGAGTACCTATTAAAAAGTTTAAAGTACCGGGCTTCCCTGGTAGCGCAGTGGTTAAGAATCCACCTGCCAAGGCAGGGGACAAGGGTTTGAGCCCTGGTCCAGGAAGATCCCACATGCCTCGGAGCAACTAAGCCCATGCGCCGCAACTACTGAGCCTGCGCTCTAGAGCCCGCGAGCCACAACTACTGAGCCCACGTGCCACAACTACTGAAGTCTGCGCGCCTAGAGTCCGTGCTCTGCAACAAGAGAAGCCACCGCAATGAGAAGCCTGCGCACGGCAATGAAGAGTAGCTCCCGCTCGCCGCAACTAAAGAAAGACTGCGCGAAGCAACGAAGACCCAACGCAGCCAAAAATAAATTTTAAAAAAATTGGTTCCTTTAAAAAAAATTTGTTTTAAGTACTCACTACTATGAATATAAATGGGATTTCAAATACTATGGGCTTTAAAAGGTTTCTATCCTATGTGATAAGAAATGAAAGCCTCTAAGTCCGAAAGTTATGTATGTTTCAAAGGCAAGCATTTTACACTTTCCATGTCCATTATTACATTTTATTATGGGAGGCAGTATCCCTGGAATAATGCAACTCCATTTCCTACATTTGATATAGAGCTGTCTCTAGACGTATACAGGGAGCTGTTTCAATGGATCTTTATTATTGTAGATTTTCATGACAACCACTCTGAGTTCATTCCAGATACTATTACATTCGAATTTGGTGACTCAGATGGTCATGGCACCGAATGGTCTGTCCCTCTAGGAGATGTGTACACGTTTTGATGGACACTTAGTGTCATGTTGAAAAATTAACTGTCCCTATTCTTCCCCTCCAGTGTCAACCACTTTGGATGATTATATCCCTTCTGAAATTGCTGTTGTTCTAGCGTTGTTTTTGAGGTCCACTTAAGTACCCGAATCTACTCACATTTTTATCCCTAGTATGGCAGCTTGGAAAAATGTAAAACACTACACAGCAAAATGAAGGCTGTCTTTAAAGAAACACGGCAATTTTTATCTTCATTTAAAGAAAAGCTGGAAAGCTTTTAACCAGCTCAGAAGCCCAGAGAGGTTAAATAACTCATCCAAGGTCATATAACTTATAAATGGTGGTTCAGCCTGACTCCAAATTGCAGTCTCTGCTGACATTCAGGGCTCTGTTCATATTAGTATTAAGCTGCGATGTTTCCATATGGATTTCCTGAACACCTGGACTCTGGCACGAGAAAATGAAATGTGTTTTTCTATGTTTATTCATTCAAAATATCTTTTCCAAGCACCTAGTGCCAAGTCTTACGTTTGCAACAAAAAACTAAACACTGTTCTTGGCCAGAAGAATGCTTAACCCAATTAGGGAGGAAATCTCATGAATTACAAAAAGAAAGGGGGAAAACACCATGATGTGTTAAGTGCTGTTCAGAGAAGGAATCTGCTCCCACCGTGATGGGTGTGGTGCTACAGTGTGGGAGGCACCTGGCAACACGAACGCCGCCAGATTCGGGAAAGTGGGCAGACATTAGGGCCCACCACGGGTCAAACACCGCGGACAATCCCAACTCCTTTTTCAAAACCGCAAATCCTGGAGATGGCTCAGAGCCCCGATTTGCCTTTGACGGCTCAGAGCCAATACGCTACCTCACGCCGCCACGCCCTTTTTCAGTTTCCATGTTCACCATCCCATCCAAAGCCAGCACTGCCCTAGTAACACCGCGAGGATGGAAAATTACCTGGTCTCCTTGTCCGCAAGTCTTAAACCCTCTAATCCACCCTACTCGTAGCTGCTGCAGCTCTCTTTTTGGACTGTGTACTTGGACTATGTACTCATTCTCAAAAACTTTTTGATGGCTTCCGGTGATCAAAATGAGTGGTTTTCAAACTATGTGTGCACTCCACCCCACTTTTTCAAGGAAAATCTTAAACCCAGAACCCCAATAACTAAATCAGATTGAAATGCATTTATTTGCACAAGAATTACTCCCAACCCCGCAGGCCTCAGGGATCTGGGAAACAAGTTTAAAAAACACTGAAAAGATCAAGAGGGGCATTGAGAGGCACCTTCACTACCGATCGCAGCCTAGAGCCTCGCTTCCAGCAGCCTTGCTACTTATGGGCCAGAAGCACAGACCTCACGCGGGAGCAGGGGAGAAATGCTGCACCTCAGACCCACCCTGGCCCTGAATCAGAAACAGCACTTTAAAGATCCCCAGGTGACCTGCATGCACAGTAAAGCTGGAGAAACACACAAAGCACTCTAGCACTCTACCATCTCCCCACACTGATGCCTTGAACGGCTGCCCCATCGCAGGCCCTCCCCTTCCCGGAAATGAGCGTCCCCACAGCACCTTATTAGATGGCTTCACCCCTCCCCTGCTCTCCAGGTGCACTGGACACCTTCTCCCTCTGTTACTGCACCACCTGGGTTTACCTGCTGGGCTTCATTGTCACCGTCACTCGACCTCTGATGGTCAGAGAACAGCCCAGACTTTAGAATAAGCAGGATCGCTTTCCCCTGGCTGGGGCCTTTCCCACCCCTCAAACAGATGTGATCTACCCTCTTCAGACCCCAAAGCACTTAGAACCATTCTTATACAAAGAGTGTTCTATTTTCTTGTGTTTTAGCTAATTGGATGTCTGTTCTGTCTCCTATCAGATTGAAAGCTTTCCGGATCAGGAGCTCTGGCTTGCTTAACCTATGGCATGTAAGTGTCCACAAAATATTTCTGGAATGGAATTGATTCTTGTGGGAAAGGGAGATGAATAAAAGGGAGGGAAGTGAAGTCCGATGACAGCGTTCTCATCCAGCCCAGCCAAAAACCACGGTACCGAGTCCAGCCGCCCAGGCTCTGCGTTTCAAACTTCACTTCAGTAACGTGAGAAGGAGCCCTGCAGCAATAGGACTGTATTCCCGGGTGGTGTGTGTAAAACACCTGCCGAGACTACAAATTTCACGTTATGTTCACTGGAATTGCAAAACTGAAATCCACTCTGTAAGTATGCTTCTTGAACTCCCAGCCTTCTACAAGTATGCTACTTCTAAAAACTGTAGAAAATAAAAACAAAGCAGACTTCCAAACAAATTCCACGGAGTCGTTAGATTTCAGATGACATAAAAGTCATTTTCAAAGGAAGAAAATCTAATCATGACATCAGGGTTTAAATAAGCTTATTTTATTTATTCTAAAAATCTCACTTCAAAAAGGCTGGTAAGGAGCATATAATAAAAGGCTTATTAAAATAGCACAATATGACATGAACTAAAGAAAAATAAGACTGGAATGTGAAAGGACACAGAATGAGGCCAATAGGTGAGGTAAAATTTATTAAGACATTTGCTTTGCATCTTTTCGAATGCACAAGGAGACAGTAGGGATCCTGTATTTTGTGTTAAGCTTTTAGCAGCCAACATAGAAAAGGAAACATCCCAGTTGAATAATTCATATCTAGAGCATAAGATGGGCTGGGTCATCTTTGCAATCAAGATTTTTGATGAATATTGGAGACAGAGCTAGAGAACATTCTTTCAGTAAGTATTTGAAAGATGCCCATTTAGTGGGGTTTTTCCAATCTCGGCTTTATTGAGGTATAATTGACCTATAAAATTATAAGATATTTAAAGAATACATCCGAGTGATTTGATATATGTATACACTGTGAAAGGACTCCCCATCTAGTTAATTAGCCTAGCCATCACCTCCCATATTTACCGTTGTTTTTAGGTGAGAATATCTGAGTTCTACTCTCTTAGCAAATTTCAATTATGTGATACCATGTAATGTTGACAGTTGAATAAAGAATTATTTGTCTCAAGAGACAATGGAACTGGGGTTGTGTTAGCCACCTTTGGTAAAAACTAAGATTCTATTAAGATAAAAATAAAGCCAAAATTTTATTAAGACAATTACTTTGCATCTTTTCTAAGGCGCAGACAGACAATGGAAGAAAATTTAAAGTCATATAAGATAGACAGCCACAGAGTGCAAAGGAAAAAGGCAATGTCTCAATACACATGGGGAATGAAAGGATTTTATTGTACCTGGATTTAACCCTAACAGATGCTTTTTAACTTTCCCCAAAATGACATTGGTCATTTGACTAGAGGGAGTGCTGAGGGAAAATTATAATAGAGATCATTTTAAAGGCATAGGAAAAAAGATGGTGCAAAAGTATATTAAAATGTTGATGATGGGGTTACAACTGACATTAATTTTTCTTTATACTTCATTTTTCAAAATTTCTACAATGTATGTGAATTAGTATCATGATCATAAATATCATATATATTAAATAACAATGAAAATACAAAGAAAAAGAGATGCCATTCCATTGCAAGATGAATGAAGACTGCTTTCAAAAGAGTTACCAGATGTATAATTCTGTTGTCAGCAAGGAGTCTGAATTTCTTGGCCAAAATATTCTGGCCATTTTCAAGGAAAAAAATATCACAAATTAATAAAGATAAATTGCCTAGAGATAGATTTTAATGAAAGTGAACATACAACAGCAGCATATTTATTACCCTGAATTGGTAATTTAACAGAAGCACATCTGGTACTGAAATACATATTGTTTAAACTATCTGAGCACATCTGGTCTTATTAAACAAACAATGCAAATCCAGGTAAACTTGGGCATCTCCTCATGTCCATGGGAATTACGATATAAAAACTTTCCAAACAGCAGAACATATGCAAGGAGACATAGGAACACCTACAGAAAAACACACATTCATTGATCAGCAAGTTAAATTAGGGATGTGTTGGACCATGGATAAATCTGGAAATTGAGCACAATTAAAGACATGCTTGCTTCAGAAAAATGACAGAGTTTTAAAATGAAAGAGAGAAAAATAAACTTATAACTACATTCTAAAGAGCAGACAGCTTTTAAATTACAGGTTGTACAGAATCACACCCTTACTCATGCATGCATCCATTTGTGGACCAGAAATTTTTACATACTCTTGTGTGCCAGCTTCTGATGAGATACTGGTGACCAGGTGACCAGTATGCTGAAGCATACTGACAGAGTGGATTTCAGTTTTGCAATTCCAGTGAACATAACGTGAAATTTGCAGTCTCGGCAGGTGTTTTACACACACCACCCGGGAATACAGTCCTGTCGCTGCAGGGCTCCTCCTCACGTTACCGAAGTGAAGTTTGAAATGCAGAACCCGGGCGGCTGGACTCGGTACCGTGGTTTTGGCTGGCCTGGATGAGAACGCTGTCATCAGACTTCACTTCCCTCCCCTTTATTCAGCTCCCTTTCCCACAAACACAATCATCACAGAGCTCCAGGTCAATGGGGGGCAGACAGCACGCTAAAGCCTGGTGCGTGCTCTACAGGGGAAGGGTCCTAATATTTCAGAGAAGCCCCAAAGCAGAGAGAGAGCTGGCACCCACAACTAATAACCCATCACGCAGCGCACCCCCCCAGGGTTAAACCAATCAATGGTGACCTCGCCATTCCGCTAGCATCTAAGCAGAGGGTTGCGGCTCAGTGTGGGTTTGGTGCATGAGTCTGCTGGTTGAGGCCTCAGCCTTCTGCATCCTGTTCATCACTCTCACTGGCCCACAGAAGCACCCGATAAATAATGCTGAATGAATGAATGAACAGTTAAGCAAGGGATTAGAGGCCTTAATGTTACTTCTCATTGTCTCTCTTTAAGAGAGTCAACAAAATTTTCATGTCTGGGAAAACGTGTGAAAATAGGGAAGCTATTTTTAAGATGTCTGAACTTTGCCTTGGAAATGACCTTAAAATGTTAAGGCAATTTGAGAATCATGAAAAAAATGTAATTAAATAATTTAAATTACTGAAATTACAACTTCTGTAAACAGGACAGGAAATGCTGACCCAGATATTGTACTACCAGACAGCACGCTATTCCCTTCCATCGTGTTGTGAATCTGGATTCTTTATTCAGAACAGAACGCTCCAGTAATTACTAGGAATGTCTTGTTGACACCTGTTCAGAAGAACTTTTTCCCCTCCTTAGTGTGATTTTACTTCATAAAGCAAGAACAAAATACTCCAATAAAACACATCTCTAATTTAATATTAATGGGAAAATGATTTCTCTTTAAAAGATTATTTTTAAAGCATTAAAACAATTCATTCCTTTAAGCAAAGAATCATCTGTACAATTTATTTTAGAGATGTTTTTCTATCTCACATAGAATAATTACCTAACCACAGCTTTAAACATTTGTGAGCTCCATATTTTTAAGAATATAAAATAAAATTGACATGATTGCCGCTACCAGTAAACTTACAACCTAGCAAGGTAAACACATCAAAAGAAACAATCTACTAAAAGCGATGAAATAAATTGTGAAATATATAAGATAGCATATACCAACCAAGTCACATGATGCAATAATTAATAAATGGCTCAGAGAACAGACCCTCAGGAAGGGGTAAAGGAATCCAAGATGATTGCACAGAGGGGTCGGACCCAGGAAGAGCCTGAAGGAGGGGAAGGATTTTGACTGGAAGCACAGAAACGGAGAAGCCTGGTAGCCAGGGGAATCTCAGAAGTCAATACAGGTAGATGGAAATTTCCTACAAAACTCTATCGCCCCTTCTAGCTCCCTCTAATCAAGGAGAAGTTAAAGAGGTATTCCACGCAAAACTGGAATTCTAGAGACAGCATATAAATACATTATCACAGGAATCTACTTGGTACATACCAGAAGGATATATGTGTGTGTAATATCAGGCGGATATACGCCACATCTGAGGGATAGATATCATGCAGTATATACGTTTAGGTATCACTTCATATCAGAGGGACCCAAATCCTATCTAGGATCTAAGACTGAAATTCCTGACCATCAGAGTTTGCTTTTCCCAAAAAAACCCTCAAAGAAAGTGGCATCCATCCTTCAGAGCCATACATTTCACTCCCAACAGCTAACATCATCCCACAAACAGCCAAGGAAGCATCGGGATGCAACTTCTCCTCTGGCGGGTTAATCTGAGAAATCTGTCCGGGGATTTCTCTTCGTGTTTGCTGGTCGTGAGGCTTTTAGTTCTCCAGTTGGTACCATCGTGTCTCCAGCCTTTCAGCCTCACCACAGTGATGCCCGCTTATCCATGAGAAGCCACATTTACATGGCTCTAAACACCAACTGCCCTGCATGCACTCCTCATCTTCTTCCCATTTCACTGGTGACTCCTTCTCACTACCCATCTCCTCCTCCTCCTCTCCCCAAACTCTAAATGCTGGAGGGACCCAGAACTGAGTCTTCCAGACTCTTCTCTCTGCAACTACACTCCATCCCTTAGGTATCTTATCCAGTGTCGTGGCTTAAGTCCTAGCTTCCATCTTTATAGCTCCAGCCTGGAGCCTCCCTCCTCATCTCCTGATGCATACGTGTGCTTACAAGACACGTCAGCTTTGATGTCTTAAAGGGGACTCAAATTTAGCAAATCCAAAACCAAACTCCTCATCACTCCCTTAAACCTGCTTTTTCAGCCATCTCCAAATCAGCCCACAAGACCATCATACATCATTGTTTGGGGCAAAAATGTGAAGTTCTCTCCAAGCTGGCTCTTTTCCTCAGACCTCACATCCAACCCATCACCAAATGCGTTGACTCTGGGCAACACGTCCTCCACACTGACCCACACTCTTGCCCGGGCTGTGGTCACCTCCCACCGGGACTGTCACAGTAAATGTCTGTCACGTTGCCCGATCACTGCAATCTACTCAATCAGTGGCTTACACAACAGATTACATCTCACAGTCTGGAGGCTGGAAGTCTAAGGTCAAGGTTTGGTTTCTCCTGCGGCCTCTCTCCTTGTCTTGAAGATGGACTGCCTCCTTGCTATGTCCTCACACAGTCTTTCCCCCTTTTCCTCCCACCCCTAGTGTCTTTCTTGTGTCCTGATCCCTTCTTCTTACAAGGACACCAATTAGACTGAATTAGGGCCCCACCCTAATGACCTCATTTAACATTAATAATCTCTTTAAAGGCCAAATCCTTAAATATAGCTACACTGGGGGTTAGGGCTCCAGTATATGAATTTGGGGAGGACACAAGTCAGTCCATAATGGTATCATTCAACAGTTTCCCATCTCACTCAGAAAACAAGCCAGTATCTTTTCAGTGGCCGGGGAAATAGTACCGGGTGTGGCCACCCTGTCTCCATTCTCTCCCCAGCTCCCGCACTCAAGCAAATTGGCCTCTTTGCCGTTCCTGGAACGAACGGGCACACTCTTGGGACTTGCAGTTCTCTCCTCAGAAGAGCCTTTCCCTCCCTCTCACACTGTTCTCAGGCCTTTACTGAAACGCCACTTCTCTAGGAGACCTTCCTGCCTAATTTACAGCCTCACCTTGAACACCACGACGCACTCTCCTGCTTTATTTTCCATCAGGACACCCATCACCATCTCTCCCTATGTTGACATGACACATATTTTACATATTTATGGGTATTTGTCTGGCACCAAGATTCATGGTGGCTGAGGTCTTTGTTTTATTCAATGCTATTCTTCATCATCATCATCATCTTCATCAACAGGAACAAATATTCTCCTATCAAGGTGACAGAAATTCATGACTGTTTTCAAGGGTACACTGCAGATAGGAATTATCAACTATTCCTAGAACTTATTTGGTCTTGGCCACTAAATGACCTCCACTTTCTCCTACTTGATAATAAACTTGCACTGGTTTTTGGATCTCTTTCTGGCTGCTGACTTTGCAAAGCTACTCCAAATCCATTATCATTTCTTGTTTCTTTGCTTGTATACTCAGAACATGCTGAAATCAGCACATACAAGTTCATAAATTCAGACCTCAAGGGCTTTTCTATGAAACCCCTTGGTTTACTGAGGTGTTAACATAAACGATAGTACTACAAAGAGTTAGAAATTTTAGATGAAAGAAGAGAACATTTATTGAGCACCTGCCATGCGCCAGGCACTTTAGAAGTGCAGGATTTCGTTGAGTCCTTACAACAAGCCTCTCTGTTACTACTGTTATTCAGATTATTGATAACTGTATTAAGTCTACTGATTTGATTGTCTCCTCTCACACACGGGAGCCGATCCTGTTCCTTGAATATACGAAAATCTACGGGTTTTTTTTTTTTCTCCTGAATGTGCACAGTTAATTTATGACTCTTAAGGATTTTCTATAACAAGAAGCTTATCTTCTCCAATGAGCTAACATTCTCCTGTCCTGACACAGCCTCCATCTCAGAGACGTGGTATAAGCAGGAGTCAGGAGGGGAGAAAGGCACTGTTCTTCAACAATTCTCCAAATGCAGCATAATGTAGTCATTAAGAAGAGTCTGGATTCCTGAGTGCAAAGCCCAGCTCTCCCATTTACCAGCTGTACATCTTGGGAAGATACTTCACCTTTCTGTAAAATGGGAAGGATGGCAGCAATGACATTGACAGTATTCATAGAGGTGTTATGCCCACAACCTGTAACAGCTTCAATAATGTAAGTTATTGATCTGCAACTTGCTTTTTTTCATTTGCACAAACACGTCACACATACTTCCCCTGATGATAAGCATTTAGTTAATTTCCAATCTTTTACTTTAATAAACAATGCCAAGCCAAACATCCTCATACATATTTCCACAGGTTTATGTGAAAATCAGTCCAGGATATAAACAGAGAACAGAATTGGGGAAATGTTCATCTCCAATTTGTCTAGATATCACAGAATTGTTCTCTAACGTGTTTGTACCGACTTTTACTGCACCCCAAGCAGTGAGTGACACCCTCCCCATCATTTGATTGTCAGGCTTGATGAATGTGACCATCTGATGCGTGTGAGATGATGTCATCAGATATTCCATTTTCATTTCCCTGATGGTTAGTGAGGCTGGATATCTTTTCATCGTGTTGGCCTTTGAGATTTCTTTTTCTGCCAATTGCTTATTCACCATCGTATCTGCTACATTTTATTGGTCAAGGTAATTCATAAAACCAACCTTGATTTGAGGGGAGGAAAAACAGAGTCCACCTCTAAACAGACAGAGCATCACACACACAGAGAGGGGAGGAAGGAACTGACCACGGCCATCTTCAAAGGCTGTCCATTTATCAGTCGTGTTGCTTGCCTTTTTGTAATTGTTTTAGTTAATTTTATAGGAATTATATATCGCTCCCAAAAATTAACTCTTTAACCATTTAGGTTATTACAGAATATTGAGCAGAGTTCCCTGTGCTATACAGTAGGTCCCAAATGAAAACAGAATTTGAAAAGAATAGATAACATACATATGTATAACTGAATCACTTTGCTGTACACCTAAACTAACACAACATTGTTAATCAACGGTACTCCAACGTAAAATAAACATAATAATAATAATAATTCTTTGTAATTTATGCATCACAAATGCCACTTCCCAGTGTGTGGCTGGTCTTTTCACACTTTACAGAGTCTTTCGAATCATAGAAGTTTTTGGTTTTAATATAGTCAAATTTATTGCCTTTGTCTCATGAACTGTGATTTTTGTGTCTCTTTTAAGAAAATCTGTGCTCTCCAAAAGTCATATTCTGCTGTTCCTCCAAATGCTTAAAATCTTAGTATCTACATTTGGGTCATAAACCATTTGGTACTTATTTTAGTACATAGTTTGGGGTAAGAATAAAATCTATTTTAACTTTTTTACATGTCACAAGCCAATTCCCCCAGCACAGTTTGTTAAAGAATCTAGATTTCTTTATTTATTTGTAATGTCCTTCTGCCACATAATAAGTTTCCTTATATTTATGGGTCTATTTATGGCCTCTCCAGCTATAATACAACACTATTTTAACAACTTAATAAGTTAAGCCTGAATATTTGGTTTGATATACCTTCATTTTTCTTCTTCAACTTTTCTTGACTACTAATTGTTCTTTGCTTTCTCATTCAAATTGCAGTCACTTTGTCAAGTTCCACTTATTAGTATCTTGATTGCTATTACATCAAATTTTAAAACTTAATTACATTATATGCAATCCCAATAAAAATCTCACCAGGCATTTTTCATTTTTTTCTTAGAAATTGACAAGCTGATTCTAAAATTAATATGAAACCATCTAGTGTGTAGAAATCTGGTATATCCAAAGCAGTCTTTGAAAAGAATTAAGTTGAAGGACTTATACTATTTGATTTCAAGACTTATTATAAAGCTGTAGTAATCAGGATTCGGTGATACTGGCATGAAGATTGACAAATAAATCAATGGAACAGAATAGATCCCAGAAATAAACCCACATCTGTACTGACATTTGATTACCAGCAAAGTCAGCAAAGCAACGACAGAGAGGAGAACCTTTTCAGTAGGAATGGCAGGAACAACTGAACTCCGTCCGGAAAAACAGACTATAACGCCCACCTCAAAACAAACACAAACATAACTCATCATGGATTACAGACCTACATTTAAATGCCAAAACTACAAAGCTTCTAGAAGAAAACATAACAGAATATCTTCATGACTTAAGAGGCAGGGAGAGGTTTATTTAATAGGACACAGAAATTTAAAGCCATAAAATAAAAAATTAATCTATCGAAATGAAAAACTCTACTCACAAATTCATAAATAGATACTATTAAAAATGAGTAAGAAAGCTACATACTGAAAGGAAATATCTGTTTATCTGACAAAGACTCGCTATATAGAAGAACACCTTCAACTCGATGATAAAAGCCAGTCTAACAAAACACGTGTAAAAGATTTGAACAGGTACTTCCCAAAGTTACCATATGTGAATGGCCAACAAACGCGTGAAAAATTTCTGAGCAAGATTAGTCATCAGAGAAATGCTTATAAAACTATAATGATACAGCTACACATCCATTAGAATGAAAAAGACTGACAGCACTAAACGTTGGTGAGAATGAGGGGAATCTGAACTCTCATGCGTTATGCGCAGGAACGTAAACTGATAAACCTCTCTGGAAAAATGTAAGATGGTGTCTTAAAAAACTAAACACACACCTACCCCATGACGAGCAATTCTACTTCTGGGTATTCACCAGAGAGAAATAAAGTATGTGTCCACAGAATGATGTGTATAGAAACGTTCATAACTGCTTTATTCATAAGAGACAAAATTTGGAAAGAAGCCAGTGTCCATCAATAGGGAAATGGAAAAACAAATTGCTTCAATAAAAAATGTTATTCAAAAATAAAAAGGAACAAACTACTAAAACATGTAACAACATGAAGGAATCTCACATACATTATGCCGAGTGAAAGAAGCCTTACTCAAAACAATAGACACTGTGTGATTACATTTATACGAAGCTCTAAAATAGGCAAGTCTAATCTAGAATAGAAAAACTCAGAACTGTGGTTGCCTATAAGGACTAAGGACATGAGGGCACTTTCTTAGGTGGTGGTCATGTCCCACATCTGAACAGAGTTCTGAATTACCCAAGCGTACACGCTGTCAAAACCCATGGAATGTTCTGTAATGACCTAAATGGGAAAAGAATTTGAAAAAAAATAGATACATGTATATGTATAGCTGAATCACTTTGCTGTACACCTGAAACTAACACAACACTGTAAATCAATTATGCTCCAATACAAAAACAAAATTTAAAAAGATTAAAAAAAAAAAAAAAAAAGCTCATGGGATGATGGTATACATAAGACCTGCCTTCCGTTACCCAAAGCAGTCGATGCATCCGAAGAACGTCAGCCTCTACACTCCCTGGAAAAATCATGTTCCTGAGACAGGAGTTTCTCTTGTTGGGGAAATTTCCCCCCAACAGGAAATGGGGGCACAGGGATCTGTGCAATGCAACAGGGGTCAACACAGACTAGATAGAGCACAGCTTTGAAACGAGTCTGGACCCTGCCGTGTCCTAACTGGGTGATGTAAGTATTAGAAGTCACTACTCTTGCTGAAACTTCCTCCTTCAGAACTCGGGATAATAATATTATTATAAATAAAGTCTGAGCATTTCATGTGAGAATTAGAACAAACTTATGTATTTCAGTCCCATTTTCATAACCAGAGTCTGGTTTTAGGCAGGGGCTCAAGCCCAGCTCAAAATTTGGTGTAGAACCTATACACTGACTTCACTTTATGTAGGAACTGAAGCCCCTGCCCCAGGGTCTGTTTCCAGGAGTGATAACCCAGGGGCCACGGCAGTGCAGCCCGCACTAAGAACCTAGCTCTGGGGTCCTCCTTCTTTCTGGCAACTGAGAATTTCCTATTTTTCATTTAGGGTTTTGGGGGCTCTTTTTTTTTTTTTTTGGTCTTGGCTGTGTATTTTGAAAATGTTTATACTTCATGCAGCATTTCTACGTATTTGCAGGGAAAGAATATTAAGGAAAGCCATTCCTCATCATGTTCGCACTTTTCTAAGTCTGGTTTCTTCCTCTACAGAATGGTACTAGTGATGCTAATAATACTTAGTATCTATCACTAAGGCTGATGAGAAGATGAAGAGAGACTAAGCATGCAAAGCACTGGTGTATAAGATCTCCCTTCTAGAACCTAGTCCAGTGTCCAACCAATCTCAAAGAACAAAGTCAGAGGATTTACGTGGGTCCCTACCAAGAAAATGGGCAAGGAAAAGAAATAAGAGCTTATACACTGGAAAGAAAGAAGTAAAGCCATCCTTATTTGAAGATCGTAAGATTGTACATTTAGATAATCCAGTAAACTAAAGACAACATATTAGATGCTGTTAAGAGAATTTAGCAAGGCTTCTGGATATAAGATAAATACGAAAAGAACAATCGTATATATCTATATACTAGCAACAATTAGTTAATTATTTGATTTTTAAAACACTATAATTTATAACTGACACCTAGGAATAAGTCTAACAAAAACTAAGCAAGACCCATACACAGAAGAGTATAAAACACACTGAGAGAAAGAAAAGATTTAAGTAATGGAGAGATATTCCATGTTCATGAATTGGAAGACTTAATATTTAAGTTGATTTTTCCCAAAATGAAGTATAAATGTAATTCAATCCCAATCGAAATCTCATCAGGCGTGTGCGCACATGTGCATGTGTAGAAATAGAAATGTAAAAATTAAGGGCGGGACAAGTCAATTTTGAAAAAGAGCAAAATTGGAGGGTTAGAGTTCCAGATACAAAGACTCGTGAGCAAGCAATGGTCATTAAGACAGACTAGTGCAATCAAACAGGAAGCCCAGGAACAGATGCTACCTTTACAGTCCCTTGATTATGACAGAGGGGACAGTGCCCCGTTGTGGGGAAAGGGCACTCTCTGCAATAGTGAAAGTGGATTAACTAGATATCTATTCTGGAAAAAAAAGTGCCCCACTATGTACTTCATACCATACATAAAAGGACAGATGGAACACAGATTTAAAGATATTAAACAATAAACCTCTAGGAGATATCATAAGGGGGAGTTCTTCGTGGTGCTGGACAGACAAAGATTTCTTCAACAGAACATGAATGCATTAACCATAAAGAAAATCTAGTTCCTTAAAATTAAGAACTTTTGTTCATCAAAATTCACTACTAAGAGAGTGAAAAGCAAAACAAAACAAAAAACACATCATTCACAAAACATGTGTCTGTTCAAGGGAATCATATTCAGAGTATAGTATATATGGAATTCCTAAAAATTGATGGGAAAAAAGATATAACCTAATTTATAAATGGAGAAAAGCCTTAAGTAGTCACTCTACATAAAATAGTTTTCAAAATATTTAGTCATTAAGCAAAAACAAATTAAGAGCAAAATGAGATACCCAACCACCAGAGTGGCTAAATAAATACATAATAACCAAAACTAAGTACTGGTAAGGATGTGGAATAATTTAGACCTCTCATACACTGCTGGTGAGGTTGTAAGCTGGCAAAACCATTTTGGAAAGCATGCCCATACCCTATGACGTAGCAAATCCACTTCCAGATACATAGTTAACTGAAATGCATGCATCTGTGTACAAAGACATACAGAAGAATGTTCATAGCACAGGCAGCAAAAGTAAAGATAAGCAGATGGGACAGCTGCAGACTTTAGAACTTCTGTGCAGCAAAGGAAAGAATCAAACAGAGTGAAAAGCTATCTACAGAACTGGAGAAAATGTTTGCAACTCACGTATCTGATAAATATTTGCAACTCACGTATCTGATGATAAATACTTGCGACTCACGTATCTAGATTAATATCTACAAAATATAAAGAACTCAACAACAACAACCACCAAAACAACCTGGTTAAAAAATGGGCTAAAGATTTTAATAGACATTTCTTCAAAGAAGATATACAAATGGCCAACAAGCATATGAAAAGACGCTCAGCATCACTAATCATTAGAGGAATACACATTAAAACTACAACGAGATGTCACCTCTTACCTATTAGGATGGCCACTGTCAAAAACAAAACAAAAAACAGTGTTGGCAAGGATGTGGAAAACTTGGAACCCCTGTGCACCTACCCCAACCTCATGATCCAATTAAATTGAGAATTCCATACCAGGCACTTTAAAATGTAAAGCAAACCCAATTTATTAAGTGTAAAGGGCAAAATTGGAAAAGAAGGGACTGGACTCTTTATGCCCCCAAGGGCCCGGTCGACGGGCCTGAGTTTGAGGGACCTGCGTCAGGATGGAGGCTGCAACACTGGACGTGACAGCGACCGTTCCCTCAGAGACTATGCGTTCATTGCTGCTAGTACCCCGTCTTTAATTATTAAGGAGAAAGCTATGGGATCCAAGTTAGGTCTCGGAATATCTGTACCGTTCCTTTAACTTATCTTACAAGACAGAGCTGAGTAATAACAAATTGTTTCACAGCCATGTTCCCACGAACAGCACAAAATTTTCTCTAGAACACTGTACACTCCAAAACCAACATACTCAAC